>NC_141809.1:3980329-6595329 GCF_057944985.1 Cucurbita pepo subsp. pepo | reverse complement strand
ATAACATAATTGGTATTATGGCTTCAAGGACTTGGTTCTAAAAAAGAAGAAAGAAAGAAGAGGAGAGTGGGGTTACTCTTCTTCGGGTGTAAGCAAAGAACGTACAACAACCTTAAATGTATTTAAAGTAGGTCCACTAGAGTAGAGCGTGGGAAATTCAAAAGGACGACAACTATCTTATTCGATCATGAACGAGTTGGTCTAAAGAATCTTCCTTGAGGAGAGAGTGAAAACATATACAACCTTCGCCTAGGGATTTCTTAACCTCAGGTCAGCCAAAACAAAGCGGCCCCTGAAAGAAAATAGGGAAGTATTCTGGCGGGTATACCTAGTGCAGCGCGAGCGTCAAGGATCTTTCGAGAAATACCTGATGTTTAGCGGATATGTTTTCATATTGGGTTTCGGACCTTATTCACTGGCCTTATAAGAGCTCCCTCGATCTTATGCTCACCATGTCCCTTGTAGTAGGTGCTTTTTCTTTTTGGGCACTGGTACCCCAAGCCATTCTCGAAGTGGACCCGACCCCAGGCCAAGATCCCAACAAAACAAAGCTGCAATGCGTAAAGAAACCCAACTCGATAGCCCTCACTTCGTTGCCCGGAGGATATAGATCACTCTGACCAAGAACATACTGAAAAAAGAATATCATGAGTTGATAGGGGAGGGGATCAACATATCGAGGATCATCGGACTGAAGTAAGGAAGCGAGCAGGAGCGGAGCTAGGAGACCGAGTTCAACACTCACCCATTTCTATTCCATTTACCGAGGAAGTAATAGTCCAGGAAGGAGTTTACTGGTCAAGAAGAAATAGGAATAGGAGAAGGAGAAGGAAGAGAGAGTGAAGACGAAGAAGACAGAGTGAAGGGGAAGTAGTGAACGAGAATGAATAAGGAGTTCAGACTGGAGAATGAATTGAGAGTATTGATCTTTTACAGTGATAGAAGAAATAGGAAAAGGAGAATGATGAATAAGGAGTGTTTACAGTCTCATTCCCGTCTCATGAATCTTGAGTAGAGGATTGACTGACAGTGAACGAGAAAGAATGTTGAGGATTGACTGACAGTGAACGAGAATGAATAAGGAGGAGAAGAGAAAGAGAAAGAAGGAATCTTTCGGATTTACTTACAGTTAAGTCGAATTGATTTTTCGATAGTCTTTCCTGACAGTGAACTCGAATGAATCTTGAGTTTCGTTTCGTCTTTCAATGAAACACTTTCTCATACAGCCTATGTAAAAGAGTGTTTGAAAGGATCAAGAGCAGAGTAGTAGTTCAAGAAGAAATAGGGTTAGGATAATTAGATTAGGTGATAAGATAAGGAATCAACTACAAGGGGAATAAGATTCGGATTACCTTGTTGATCGAATATCTCAAGGCAAGAACACTTGATTGAGATTCGAATCACTCCACAAGCAAGATCGATCATGTCTAGCTTGAATGACTCTTGTTGATCAAATATCTCAAACACTTGTTTGAGATTCGAATCACTCCACAAGCAAGATTGATCATGTCGAGCTTGAATGATTCTACATGCAATCTAAACTACATAGAATTGCAAAGAAACTTAGCCATTGGCTAAAGAAAAGCACAAATGCTTCTTTTATATATTTTCCAAGTCTACCTTACAAATACAACATACATGGCTTTATATAGCCTCAAAATGAAACTACTAAAGGCATTCCAAGAGTTGTAACATTTATACTTAATGGCCATAATGAGCCATTATGTAAATGTAACCTAAAAATACAATAACTCTAAATTACTCTAAATTGTAACCCACCCAAAATTTACAACAATCAAACTTCATTCTTCTTCAATGTAGCATGAGTTGAAACATCTTTTGATAATTTTGACAACTTTTTCTTCACATCTTCATTGAAGTATATTGTATGATTGATGTCTCTTGGTTCATATCATTAGGCTTGAGTCTTTGTTTACTGTGAAAGAAGAAAGAGGAGCCAAGCAAGCAGTGAGACCAATAAGTAAAGGACAGAAAGAAGTTAACCTATTTACCTCGTGAAAGAAGGTGAATGAGTTCCGTTCTACAACTCTTCAGTCTTTCTTTACTGTTCAAGAATAGAATAAACAACCATAACTGATGGTCACAGAGGTGAAGGGGAAGGATCAAGATCAGAGCTAAGATTCCGAGTTTACAGGGGAAAAAGGTCATATCGGAAAGAACAAGGGGAAGGAGCAGTTAAGTTTCAGTCATTAAAAGCAGCGTCTTCATTTCCTCGACTGGAAAGGTTCCTCAAATAGCTTGACCGAGAAAGAAAGAGAACAGACAGACAGACCGGAAGTTAAGTCAAGTACAAGACAGGACGGACAGAAGATGCTTTAACCTACTTACCGAGTTCCATCAGTCTCATGAATAAGGAGTTCATCAATCAGTCTTTACAGTTCAATCAAGGAGAAGATCAAGGAAAGAAAAGATCAGTTAAAGAAGAAATTCAAGGTTCAGGAGAAAGAAAGAAAGAAAGAATATGCTTTACCTTCTCTTACTGTTCAATCAGGGGCAGTAGTTCATCAGGTGAATGGGACGGAGCTTGACCTTCTGAAAGAGTGAAATCAGTCTCTTCCATCCTTTCTTTTTCTGAGTGTTTGAAGGGAGAGGTGAAGGAGATTCTCATCCAGCCTATTTACCTTGTGAAAGAGTGAAAGAAGACAGAGTGATCTTCTAGTGAAACCCGAGTGAAAGAAGTCCAGTCCGTTAGATTTACATGTTTTCAGTCGAATCCCTAACTAAATGATGAGAATTACTCTCCCTGCTATCCTCGTAAAAGGTTACAGAGCTGATCTTGATTGAATTTGTTGAGTCTTTCAAGCATAATCAAAGGAAAGCAAAGAGCTACTGAATATGCTTTACCGGAGAGTCTGTCAAAGAGTGAAAGGAAAGCAAGAAGAAGGATTTCATATGCGAGGGAAGGAGAAGCTTGAGTTTCGTCTTGACTTGATTCATAAGTAGAAAGAACCAAAGACCTATTAGCTTGTGAAAGAATAGTTCAGCCTGAGGGAAGGAAATAGCCTCAAAAATAGGGAGAGGAGTGAAACCGAATTGTAGAGGTGAAGGGCAAATGAACTCAAATACCTCAAAAATCTCCCTCAAAATAGACAGAAGATAGACTTTCTTAATTCATGGTCCTTCAGAGTGAAATCAGGTGAATGAGTTTACTGTTCAAGAAGGGAAGGTAATATCATATCAGGGTCCGGTTCAGTAGTTGAGGAGAATGCATCTTTCCTTTCGTCTTGACTTTCTCTTTGTCTTTTACCGAGTTCAATCAGTAATAGTCCAGGCAATGGAATTGAAGCTGCTTTACCGAGTTCAGTAGTTAAAGATAAATCATAAGGAGTCTTAATCTTCTACAGGTCAGGTAATAAAGTCAGTCAAAGCAAGAAGACGAAGACAGAGGAAGGCTCAGGAGTAAGGAAGGAAGGAATACTTCTCTTTTATAGATAGTTCAATCAATCAGGGAGAGAGAAAAAAGTCAATGCATTAGCTGCTTTTACAGTACAGTTCAGAGAGAGAGAGGAAATAGAATTGTTCAACCGATAGGTGAATGGGCAGGCAGGTTCATGAGCTGATCTTTCCTTTTCAGAGTCTTTCACAAGCGGAATCAAATTCAATCAAAGAGCTACTTCATTCATCTTTCTTCTTCTTCTTTTCTTCCCTTAGAGATGAAAGAGGCATAGAGGTTTAGTCCTTTATCAGCTTCTCTCGTAGGAGTTATAGTCCCATTCATACGATCCTGAAGTTGGCCACTTTCACTTAGTCTCGCTTTTTTGAGACGTCCTGCTGTTAGGAATCCTAGTTATCTATCTTTGCTACATATCAGGTACTAAACAAAATCCTCATATCCGAAACATCTTAGGTAAAACGGATGAGCCTTTATTTATTTATTTAGTTGGTGAATGAATCTTCCACCCTAAGCTATAAGATCAGAGGCTATTATGTCTATCCCGCTAGGTTTTATGTTTTCTAAGGATAAGGAAGATGAATCTATTGAGGAAAGCTTTTCTATTTAGGATAGAATAGTGGACCCGAGCTAGAACTTTAAAGAAACCTAAAAAAGAATGAGGTACTATTTGAATTTGACAGCTAGCAAAGGCTTAGGATTCTCTGAGACTTTTTCTTTTGTATTGTAATGTCTCGTGCGTGCAAGACTAATTTCTCCGTAGGCTTTCCCCGTTTTGTAGGACTTTTTAAAGGTCTTTCTATTTATAGTCAACTCTCAGTCTCAAACTAGCCGCATCTATAGCTTTACGTAAGAGGAGATAGTCGAGATCACCTTCATATTGCGTATGTCCTATAGGAGACGTCTTTTCTGTAAGGTTGTATGCGTTTACGCTAGCTCCATTTCGGATATAGAAATCTATGAGATACTTGCTTGACTCAAATTAGAAAATTCTTTGATTAAGAATAAGGGCAAGGCAAAGGACTCCAACCTCTTTCTTTTCTTTTTCCACAACAGGAGCTGTATCAGAGAGTGAGATAGCGGTCTCTGTTTCATTCATTCATCCTTTGTTTGACAAGGGAAGGGAAAGCAATTCAATGGCAACTTGAAGCAGGAAGCTGAATGGTCTCGCGGAAGTCCCCTGGGGGGATGGATTGAGGCTTGGTTGTCTTTCTTTGAAAAGTCTCTCCTTACTAGTTTGACTAGCTTGTTGGAGTGAACCAGGAACTCTCTCTCCGGTGGTTATAAAGCCGTGTCCTTCTTCCTTTTCAAGGAAAGGCCTTCTACCAAGAACGACATTGAACTTCACTTTCCGTTCTCTTTCCTCTTTTCTTACTCTTTCTAATGCCATTGATCTAATATATCACTCTATAAGTTGCCCGTTAACCCTAAAGTAGGTCTTCCTTCAATTCTCAATTGCAAGATCCTCACTCTCATTCTATCCGTATACGGTATACGAGAAAAAGTCCAGGTGGGGCTGCTAACTTACTGGACTTGCTTTCTGAGTTAAATAACCCGTTGTTTCTTTCAATAGGCGTAATGGAGTTCTCCCTCTGGATTTCTTATGGCGAGGACCCAGTGTTGCCACTCTCAACTATATCTATATATCTAAAGACTCAAGATATCTTAGATCATTTTTTGGATATGTTTTGATAAGCGGCTCATCTCAAAATGGAAGAAATCCACTTCTTCATATTCCACCCTCTCCGCGGGAGCACGCTATCATAATTATATTCCTACTGACTAAATAGAAAGTTCTAGGTGGCCTGATTATTCATTATTCAAAAAAGGATGATCCTAAGAAAATGAAAAGAATGTTCGAGTGTGGAGGATTTCCAATCGAATATTGAAGTTGTGACCATATACATCTTTATCTTTCATCTTTAACTGATGTTAACACCACCACCACATATAAATGCGCTCCTCTCCTTTCCAGTCGAGTTGCTTCGCTCGTTCGCCTCTACAGCTTGGTCTTCACCGCTTCGCTCGTTCGCCTCGTAAACTCGGTCTCACCGCTTCGCTCCTCTCCTCTACCCTTAATTTGGAAAGATTTTCAAAGAGAAAGTCTCAGCAGTATATTCTACAAAAAAGGATCTCTGAGAGAGAGAGATTACATTCGTATGTTAGGGACATGTACATTAGAAGCAGTGATGCTACATGTTTTGTGGGGTAGTGTCTTCAATTGTTTGACTGATTATCCCGTGGTCAAAATGTCAACTTAGGTAGACCAGCTTTCATCCTCTGTTCGATTCTAGTTTTAGTGGTTGGTTGGTGCCGGGCCCGGACTCCCTTCTTTGATAATAAGCACTATTGATTTCGGAATTTAGCATCATTTTTCTTTTTAATGGTTAATGTCAAGGTTCTCTCTCTATATAAATAGAACTCTGATGCCGAAGATGGAAAAAGGGGCGAATCCCCAATTCAATTCTCTTTTACGAGATTAAGAAGTTGATTAGGACAAAGGCTGGGAATCGTGTTCCACTAACATGTATGTGGCCGGCCTGTCACTTTGAAATGAGTCTTCTTCCCATTTAAATGAATCTACCAATGTGGTATGTAAGCCTAAGGGAGGGCTGATGGTGATATACGTCCTTCTTCTTTCTTCTTATTCTTAATATCTCGCCTCGACCCCTCCTCCCTCTCGGCCCCATTCCATTGAATGAATTATCATTATACTACAATGAGAATTTAGTCAATAGAAACCCATTCGATATGATGTGACGAGTTATTCAAGCGCATGGGATGCAGCGCGCTCGTCATGATGACTGAATATTCATTCAAACTAGCAGCCGCTTATGAGGGGTATACAATTGACTTCCCTGCCTTTATGGACTTCCGTGGGAGAATTGACCGCTCTGGATTCTGACATTTTCATTCAGTAGGGGATTAAGGGCGAAGTCTAATACTCTTTTCACCAAATGATGTCAAAGTAATTTCAACATTTCTCAACCAATGATAAGTCGTGGTTGGCATTTGCTGCGGCGGCCTTTAATTAGATTATAGGAAGGAAGAGGATTATCCTGAGGCCGTTAACTGGTATCCTTTTCAGCGGATGAATGTCTTTCATTCAGATCCTGAAAGGTTAATCTCGTTTGCTGCTGCCGGGAAGGAGAGATCCTTTTCAGTTCCTGAGTCAAGTTCTGTGTTTAGAAAATATGGTAACTGATCCAGTAAAAGTCCCTATCACTCAAAATGCCTCTCTCTGCTAGTGCTTATCGGCTCGTGAGTTACCTCTTGTTGGATGAAGAACTAGCTAGACAGACTAATCTCATCCCTTCCCAATGTCTGAAAGATCAAGGATGTATACACCTTCTTTCTAAACGTCTGGTTTATTTGCCTGAAAAGAACAGAAATCGTTTGTGATGGTCTCAATGGCAAACTAATTCAGTCCCTTTACATGAGATATATGGTAATCCAACATTCGCTATGTCATGTGATATAGTTCTTCAACTATACTATAGGTAGATAGGATTGCTATAATTTATGGTTGGAAAGATTCCCTAATCAGCAGCTTGGGTTACTTCAGCATCAGATCAGATCGACCCGTTTGCTATTGTATACCACTATTTCGAAGTGTACAAGATTATATGAAGTTCAAGCAGGAAAAAGGTTTATGACAAATAAAAGGCTGAAGGTAACACTAAGACTACGAGTGCCTACTCAAAAACGGGATACGAGGAAGACTTGCCTGGCTACCTTTGCAAACTTCTTCCATCAGAAGGATGCTTAGACTGTTGGAAAGAGGGATAGTGAAAGAGATAAGAATAGATGAATGCTGCGATGCCTTATTATTGTCTACTGACTCAATGCTCAGAGGCTTACACAATTCCAGTATTTATAGCTTATACATTGGACCAGAAATAGTAAATCATCGAAATCTAGAAAGAATTTAAATCTACTAACAATCTCCTAAAAATCTCATAGTTTGAATATTTGAATCATATCTCTACTACTCTGAATCATATCTTCATTTTGAATCATATCTTCATTTTGAATCACATCTCAACACTCCCCCTTGATTCAAAGTTGCAAATGCCAAGTAATTGTCTGAAGTAGCAAAACTTTTCTTTTGACAATGCCTTGGTAAGTATGTCTGCTAGCTGTTCATCGGTGTTACAATATTCCAAGACAATTTCTTCGTCTGCAACAAGATCACGAATATAGTGATGTCGAAATTCAATATGTTTTGTTCTACTGTGAAACGCTGGGTTCTTTGTCATAGAAATAGTTGCTTTATTATCACAAAATATCTTTGTTGCCCCTTTTTGCTCTTGTTGAAGATCAGCTAACATTCTTCTTAGCCAAATGGCTTGACACGCTGCTGAAGTTGCTGCAACATATTCTGCTTCTGATGTTGACAACGCCACTGTTGCTTGTTTCTTTGAGCTCCAAGTGATCGCTCCTGACCCTAAAGTGAAAACATTGGCTGAAATGCTTCGTCTATCATCTAATGATCCTGCCCAATCACTATCAGTGAATCCATATAGTTTGAAATTAGAGGATTTAGAATACCAAATTCCATACTCCATAGTTCCGGCAATGTAACGTAAGACTCTTTTTGCTGCTCCATAATGAACCTTTGAAGGATGTTGCATAAACTTAGAAATAATACCAACAGGAAATGCAATGTCGGGTCGTGTGTGAGTTAAGTAAATCAGTCCGCCAACCAAGCTCCTGAACCTTCTAGCATCTGTCATTTCTGCTCCATCATCATGTTGTAATTTCTCATTAATATTCATAGGTGTAGCTGCAGGCTTACAATTAAGCATACCAAATTTACTCATAATATCTTTGGCATATTTTCTTTGTGAAATAAAAATTCCATCTTCAACTTGATATACTTCAAGACCAAGAAAATAGTGCAATAGACCCATATCTGACATCTCAAATTCACTCATCATTTGAGACTTAAATTTATCCAAAAGAGAGTTAGAAGAGCTAGTGTAGATAATATCGTCAACATAGAGGCAAATAATGATGAAATCACTTTTACCTTCCTTCTTCACATATAAAGTAGGCTCATTCTCACTTCTCATGTATCCTTTCTTTTGAAAATACCCATCAATCTTGCTGTACCAAGCTCGAGGGGCCTGCTTTAATCCGTATAGTGCCTTTCTCAACTTGTATACCTTTGTTTCTTTGTCCTTCTCTATGAATCCTTCTGGTTGTGCTACATAAACCTCTTCTTGTAAATCTCCGTTAAGAAATGCTGACTTAACATCAAACTGATAAACTGGCCACCGCAATTCTGCTGCTAATGCTAGAATAGTTCTTACAGTTTCAAAACGAGCTACTGGAGAAAAAGTTTCTTCAAAATCTATACCTTGTTGTTGTGCATACCCTTTTGCTACAAGACGGGCCTTATGCTTTTGTATGCTTCCATCTGGTGCAAATTTTGTCCTGAACACCCATTTCAAATTGATTGCATTTTTTTCGTTTGGTAAGTCAACCATCTCCCATGTTCCATTTTTCTCAATGGACTGCATCTCTTCTACCATGGCTTTCTTCCACTCTTCTCTTTCAGCTGCTTCTTCATAACACATAGGATCTGAAACAGTAAGAGCAAATTGACATGATGCATATATGTCAGTTAAAGATTTATACTTCTTTGGAGGTGTCTCATCCGAAAGTTCTTCAAGAGAAGAATCGCTGTTTAGTGATGCTGAAGATGATGAATTTGACACATTTTGTGTTGCAGTGGAGACACTAGGAGATGCACTGGAGTTGACCCTTGTTTCTTCATTTGGGGAAACTTCAACTGTAATCTTTTGCTGCTCCTGTTCTTTACTCCAATCCCAACTCACATTTTCATTAAATATTACATCCCTTCTAACTAAAATCTTTTCACTGATGGGGTTGTATAATTTATATGCCTTTGATTGAGTACAATAGCCAATGAAAATGCATTTTTCAGATTTTTCATCAAGCTTTTGACGAACTTGAGGATGTTTCAAAGCATAAGCAACACAACCAAAGATTCGTAAATGACTTACAGATGGTTTCCTTCTATGCCATGCTTCATAGGGAGTTCGATTCATAACCGCCTTTGTTGGTGAGATGTTTAATAGATAAACAGATGTTGCTACGGCTTCTGCCCAAAATTGGTCTGGAAGTCTCCTTGCTTGTAACATACTTCTTGCCATCTCCACAATAGTTCGATTTTTCCGTTCAGCGATTCCATTTTGTTCTGGAGTGTAGGGAGCTGTTAATTCCCTTTGGATGCCCTCTTCTTCACAAAACAGATTGAACTCTTTAGATATGAACTCGCCACCTCTGTCTGTTCGAAAAACTTTAATGTGACAGCCACTTTGGTTCTCTACCATAGCTTTAAACATCTGGAACTTCTGAAAAGTTTCTGACTTATGTTGTAGGAAATAGACCCAGCTCATGCGACTATAATCATCAATGAATAGTAAAAAATATATACTCCCACCCAAGGAATTCGTTTGCATTGGCCCACATAAATCAGCATGAATTAGTTCTAGACAGTGTGAAGCTCTTCTAGCTTTTCCAACAGGAAAGGACTTCCTAGTCTGCTTGCCATAAATGCATCCTTCACATAAGTTAGTTGAGTCAATTCTTGGTAATCCGAAAACCATACCTTTATTCCTGAGTATTTTCAGGCCGTTCATATGAAGATGTCCATATCTGAGATGCCATAATGTTGAGTCATCTTTCGTGCTAGCAGCAAGAGCAAAATCCTCCATGTTAGAAATATCAAGTGGAAACATCTTATTTGAAGTCATGGCAATTTGAACTTTATGACCTGATTTTTTATGTGTAATGACACATGTGTTGTCATCAAATAGAACTGAATGTCCTCTAGTCATCAATTGTCCAACACTCAATAAATTATACCCTAAATCAGGTACAAATTGAACATTATCTAATTGTTTTATCTTACCATAACTGGTTTCGACTTTCACCGTACCTTTTCCCTCAACTTGCATCTCTTTTGTGTTTCCAAGTTGCACCTTAATTTTTTGTGTCTCATCAAGCTCTTTGAATAAGGATTTGGTGCCTGTCATATGGTTCGAGCATCCGCTATCAACAAACCATAAGTCACCTTTTCTTGGATTAGTATCCATGCACGCCATAAGCAGCTTTTCTTCTTCTTCTTCATTCCCTGCTGCAAAATTCATTTGTTGATTTTTATACCAACAATTAGATTTTGTGTGCCCATACCTTTTGCAATAGTAACATTGTATGACATTCCTTTGTTCATTGAATTGTCTCTGTCCATCACTTCTCCATCTACCCCTGTTACCACGACCACCATGGAAGCTGCGAAATCCTCCTCTTCCACGACTTCTACCTGCTAAATGAATATTTTCTCTTTCGTTGTTTTCGTTGTTGGTTGTCTCCTTCACTTGTAGTGCCTTTTCTTCGTTTCTTTCTGATGCTCTGTTGATTCTTGCCTCATGAGCCTGAAGCGAGCCCATCAGTTCATCAACGGAGAGTACGGATAGATCCTTAGCTTCTTCTATGGCAGCCACCACATGGTCAAACTTTGGAGTTAAGCTTCTCAATACCTTTGCAACAATTGTTTCGTCTGAAATTTTCTCTCCATAGGTGCGCATCTGACTGACTATTGCCATTGTTGTGGACAGAAAATCAGCAATTGATTCGCCATTCGTCATGAGCAGAGTTTCAAAATCACGTCTTAGAGATTGCAATTTCACTGTTATGACTTTTGAATCTCCCTGAAACTCTTTCTGCAGAATTGACCATGCTTGCTTTGATGTGGTTGCTGCTGCAATTCGTGAAAAGATAGTCTCATGAACTGCTTGCTGAATAATGAATAAAGCCTTGGCATCGTTTTTCTTGGTTTCTCTTAGTCTCTCCTTTTCTTCTATTGTGGGTTCTAATAAATCAACAAACCCGTGCTCCACCAAGTCCCATAGCTCCTGCGATCTGAGCAAGGTCTTCATCTTGATGCTCCACCACTCATATTTCTCACCATTAAAGATTGGTAACAACGGTGCAGAGGAAGAGAAACCAGCTACTGCCATTTTTGTTTTGTGAAAGAAAATAATCACTCGCCCTCGTGTCGAACGAACTTGGCTCTGATACCAAAATTGTTGGAAAGAGGGATAGTGAAAGAGATAAGAATAGATGAATGCTGCGATGCCTTATTATTGTCTACTGACTCAATGCTCAGAGGCTTACACAATTCCAGTATTTATAGCTTATACATTGGACCAGAAATAGTAAATCATCGAAATCTAGAAAGAATTTAAATCTACTAACAATCTCCTAAAAATCTCATAGTTTGAATATTTGAATCATATCTCTACTACTCTGAATCATATCTTCATTTTGAATCATATCTTCATTTTGAATCACATCTCAACATAGACATGCATATGGTAAATGTGGGGGCCCCATATAGCTGGGGAAGGATATGCTTGTTGTGCCCATCTATACAGTGAATGAGAATTTCATTGAGACTATTAATTTCTCATTTCGTTAATCGTATCTCGTTAACATATCCCTTTGTCTATCAAGACACTACGCTTAATCCACTCATTCTCATAAACCGGGTTATTCTACATAATCTTTATCCTATGCGAGGCGATATGGATTTCGATCTTCCGTGGGAAGTTCAATTTGAAAGGAAAGAAAAGAGATATTAGAAAAGCTATGCCCAGCCAAAACCCGTAATAAGGGATCCTTGGAATCGTAGAACGGATATAGTATAAGCTTATATAAACTATGTTTATTGGGCTTATAGATGATCCATGATATATTCTGATGATAGGTGAAAGGAATGAAAAAAAGAAATTTCTTAATGACTTCCTCATCCTATACATATATTTGACACTTGTGATGATAACAAAAGATTTTCATAGTCAAAAAGCTCTCAACGAAAAAGAGTCATTTGATATTCTTTGGGGTGCCCTAGTGAATACGATTTCTCAAGAACATTACAAGGATCCGGATTGAGAATAGCTAGAATTGATTTAAAGACCCCATTCATCAGATGTATTGACTGTGATTATCTTTTATGCGGCTCTTAATGAAATAAGCTTACACCCGATTAAGGGAAGTTGACTCTGAAACTGATGTTATGAGGAAAAACCTTTACACTCTGTAGTGCTATCCAGGACGGGAATGATATTCCATTAAAGACTTTGATTAGTCATATTGATGAACATTTGGTAAAGCAGAGGATTACGACGATGCAGAGATCTCTATCCTCTTTATTCTCATTCTCATCTATCTTTCCTGGAAGGATGGAGAGCGCCCCTCCTATCTACGATGACGAGTTTGCTATCAAGCTCTGGGAATGCCTCTACCTACAGTAAAGTGGATGGGGTCCTAAAGTGAAAGTCAAGAGGCCGGCCGATCGGAGATGATAAAAAGCTAAATCGATATCCTGAGCATCTCACATCACTCGCCCCTAATAAAGTCCAATAAAAAAGTCCAAGGAGCCAGCCCATTCATTGTAGCTGATACTGAGTGAGACAGTTATACTAAAGAAATAATGTTCATGTACAGTTACATTACACTGTAGCTTTCTTAGGAGTCAATCCTGGTAATTCTTTTTCTTCAAAGCCTGAGCGAGACCTATTTCAGTGAAGATTACTCAATTCTGATTGAATCCTTTTAAGAGAGGAGTGGAAAAGATGTTTGTTGTTTGGCTTTATCCTTTATAGAGCGTTTAGTGGGATTCAATCCATTGATTAAAACGGTCTACTTTCACAACACAACCACGATTGGTACCTAATGAAAGATTTAGCAACTGATCATGGCGATAAGTACACGATCAAGCCCCTTTTGAGGAACCATAAGCTATATGAGTTATCCCGTCTTGGTAATAAGCAGCTATTCCGTCTAAGAGACTCCTTGACCCGCGGGCTATCAAAAAATTTCTGTCCTCAATAATTAGGAAATCAAATAAAGGCTTTATCCCACATGAGAAAGTGCAAATGTCGAATCTGAGCCTACTCCAGAGATGAATTGATATCTTACATGAAAGAGGCGTGTTTGTTAGGCGGTGTGATGCGCTCAATCTATTTATTTTGGAGATATCGTGACAAAGACCTTATCCTCGCTAGCTATCACTATCTTTCGCATGAACTATTATGATATACCAAGTAGGAACGAACGAATTCGTCGTGCTTATACTAAGAATATGGAGGCTATGCCGATGCTTATAAAGCCCTGAGGTGAGAATTTAGACTATTACGACGGGAACTCATTATTATTATATCCCTATATCATGATGTCCTTTCCAATGCCTGGGGTTAAACCTGTTTGGCATGGTAACTTACAAAGAGGATTTAGACAACTTGGTTGGCTTTATTGAGAGGCCTAGATTGTCTGTCCTCGTACGATCTCTCGACCTATCGGGATGCTCGGACTTAAACCAACTCCCCTTTTCCCAACCGGTCATTTCGTGGAAGTGTATTATAGCGAAGAGTTCAAGTATGCGCACAAGATAGATAGGCTACCAAATCCTTCCTTTATGCGTGTTTGATAAGTAAGAAGATAACAGTCCTTTCGGGAACTTTCCTCCTCGAAAGAAGACAAGAAGCTAAGAGATCAGGTAATGACGAAATGTCCTATGTTTACTGTTTATAAGATGATGATGAACTCACTATACGGTAGATTGGGTATTAACATTCACCCTATAATAGAAGCACAATAACAGAGATCTGTAGTCTTGATCGATATAACCATTTGACAATGAAAAGTAGTGATTGAGTCTTTGGGGACAAGCTCAGCGATTTCTTATTACTATATAAACTAGATATATATAATAGTGACTTACGTTAGCAATATCGGACAAATATCCTTGACTGGAATCCTCCAAAGATCTCGGCAGTGTGATTGGCTGCAGCGGTCACAGCATGTGCTCGTATTCATATCTCAAGATCTTACTACACGGATACTTCCGCTGTTGTTCTTTTCACCCCTCTCCTTTCTTTGTCTCGTGTCTTCGACCCTCTCCTTTGTCGAGCGTCTTCGCCTCTTCGCCCTACGGGTCTCAGGTCTTCGCCCCTTTCTTTACTGTGTTTGGTTGAAGGTGGACTCAATCAAGCAAGATTAATGAGAGAAACTCTTGAACAAGGTAATGTAGAAGGAAAGACGAAACGAAAGAGGAATGAGACAGAACAGGAAGTCAAGACTCTCATGAGACTTTACAGTGTTTGTTTGAGTAAATGAAGACGCTGCTTTTCAATCCTCAACTCTCGAGGAAGGAGACTGAACCGACACCCTTTTCCTATCTGAGTTTACAGTTCAAGAAATCCGGGAGACTCCTTATTCATTCTCATTCCCCTGACGAGTCGAGTAAATCTTTTCAAAGAAAAGGAAGAATTTCAGGGCAAGAAAGCATACATGCCTGCCTATTTAGTTAGCCTACTTATTAGCCTACTTACTGCTTTACCTACTTACTGATGAATGCCAAAGCAAGGAAAGACTCTCTTCCCTTCCGCTTGTCCTCGCTTGTCCACGCTTAGCACGCATACATGTGATTCTTCTTCTATCTCCTATCTAGAATCTCCATGGGTAAAGGAAGACTAGCTAGAAAGAGAATTGGCAACTTTCTTTCTTTTTCTTCGAAACCTGTACTGTGCCTATTCACTCTTCCTAACGCTATCGAGAAGGGATTGATTCTATTGACGGACTGCTTTCTTTCCTTCTTGTCCACGCTTTCTTTGACTTGCCTTAATGATTGGTCCCCACAGGTATTGCTTCAATGCCCTTGCTATCTTCAAAGGTAGAAGAAGGTTAAGGAAGAACAATGCTTACCTTACCATACAATAGTAGATTGGTCCCTTGGAGCTACTACTGATTCCGGCTTGGGATGATTAGAGCTCCAAAGAAAGGTCAAAGAAGGGAAGAAAATGCAATGAATTGAATAAATAAAGAAGGCCGGCAAGGTAAAGATAGAGCTCTCCACACATAGTTTTGAGTTCAGCGCAAGGCTAGCTCTCTCTCATTCATATATTATATGCTTGAAAAGAGCCTGCCTTTACTTTAGGGAACCTTGTGATTCATCTCGCGTCCTATCTACACACGTACTTGTCTCGTTACGAGTGCTAGGACCAATCAAATCCGAATCATTCTACCAATAAGATCTTAACCAGACATTTAGTAGTCACTCTTGTAGTAGTCACTCTTGCTTGTTTATTTTGCCGGTCGACGAGAGAGGCCATTCTGCAACCTGACCTTATGCGCCTGATTTTCTTCTTCTCTATGTATGCGTACGTCTCGAGAATCTTTGATTTTAGGAGAGCTGCTTCCATGCCCATCTTATACAAACCTCTTGGAATCTCATCTGTGACTATCTTGCCTACGTCTTCATCATCATCTGAGCAACCCAACCTTCTCTTCCCCGGCTAGCTCTGCTGCTGATAGGGCTAAAGCGCATAGATAGTCAGCGTTGGCGCAGTATAGCGCGGTAGTAGCACATTAGATTAGGGGTAGTTAGCGTGCATTAGCATTAGTGCATTAGATTAGAGTGCTGCGCGTTGTCTTGCTAGTGCCTCTCTAACGCGCGTCTTGCCTTTGTATTTTAGCCCTTCCCCTTCTCGCGAGCTTAGGGTAGGGGCCCCTTCCTAGCTTATTCTTCTCTTTCTTCGGCAGGCAGGATCGAAATGATGGGGGGATGCTTTTGAAACTAAACAGCGTTTGGTTCGTTCATCGGCTTTCTTTTCATTTGATGCTAAGGAACGGAACTAACATGCCCTAGTCCGTAGTAAATAGAGGTGGAGCAAGGGCAAGGGAGCGAAGCAACTTTACCGGGTTCAATCAGGGAGAGGAAGGAAGTGCGAGACCGGAAGGCAGAGGAAGGAAGTGCTCGACCGGAAGGGAGAGGGAGCTGATAAAGATGAGTGAGTACGTGCAGGCGCGAGCCCTTACTATAGACGACTATACTATAAAGGAGCTTTGAGAGAGGGTGTGACGCTGAGGGGTTGCTTCTCTTCTTATTACCTCGCGTCGAGTCAAAGGTTCTTTGTTCCGTACGTAATAAAAGGGCACGTAAGGCACTTCAGTGAACAAGCTTAACTACTAGATGCTCTTTCAACATCATACACAGTAAAGAAAGGACTGATGAATGACTTTTCTTTTCCCTAGCCCTAGTACTCTGATTCAACCGCTGATGTTCTTCGCCAATCTTTCAAGGTGATCAGGTTCAGCCTACTGATTGATTACATATACTCATTTTAAAGACAAGATCTTTGACAACTTCTCGAACGTACTTTGACTAGTGAAATTAGGCGAAAATCCGCGAAATGTGCCGTGCCAAAATTGCTCTGCGGTGTAAGGGATTCATTCTTGTAGGCTTGGTATGATACAGTTCAGTTCCCTTTCCCCTTTCAGCAAGGGCGGGTAGGCAAACAAACCTTGTTGTGGTTTCATTCATCCTTATCCTTTCGCAAGCTCAGAAAGTGAAAGTGGGCTTGGAAGCCTTAGTTGGTACTGTAGATTGATGGACTCCGAAAGCTCCGCTATCTATCTGAATAATTGACTGAAAGAGGGCTTTTCCCGGTTGGTTTGCTACCCTTAGTATATAAGTAAGGGGCTTTAGCCTAGAATAGAAAGAAGAAAGTCCCAATGCAGAAGTAGAGAATGAAAATGACAAAGCAAAGGTCTCAACGAGCGTCAAGTACTTCCCGATCAGTCTCACTAGCGCAGCGGATTGCTCTTTCTTTAGTCTTTAGTTAGGACTGCCATTAAAGATGGGTTAATCCAAGCCTAATGGTCGACCACATTCAACGGGCAAAAGTCATGCTAAGAGCTCCTTTTCTTAGATAATAAGTGAGACTTTAAATGAAGGTTCAATCCAACTAGTTGATGAAAGGTCAAAGGCAGTCTCTTTAGATTCAATTCTAACTCTTTTTTGAGGTGAGGCATTAAGGAACCAATTGGGCCAGGAGGTCAATTACCAAGATACCGCAGTTGGCCCACTAGCAGAAGCAAATCGGTAACTGGAACGAAAGAAGATGGAGCTTTTGGACAAATACGCTGCAGGACAAAATGAAGGCGGAAACGTCAAAGATATTTACTGAGAAAAAGAGAAAGACGAAAGAAGAATCAGAGTGAAGACGAAACGATTCCCTATTTATTCATTCACCTATTCATTGTCGGAAGGAAAGACCAAACAAGCAAGAATTAGACAGATTGAACTCAAACACAAGGTAATGCAGAAAGAAAGACGAAAGAAAGCAAGAAGACAAGAAAGGATTTGCTCGCTCCTTTCAAAAAGCATTGTAACCTCCTGGCTCTGTACTATATACTTCTGTCCCTGATTGAACTCAAAGACTCTACCGTCGGTCAAGCCGCTAATTCATTGCCTGTCCTGTAAACGAAATCACTACTGAACGAACCCTCTTTCTTTAACTGGGTAAAACGTATTCTTTCTCCTTATTCATCAAGTCAAGCCTAAAGTCAAGATTAATTCGACAGATGGAACTCGGTACGGCTCCTGACTGAACCTTCAAACATTCTTTTACGAGGTAACTAGGCTGGGCTGGCTGATCCGCTCCTTCACTCGCATATTCAATTAATTCGTTCTCTTTTCATTAACTGTAACAGTAAAGACTAAACTCAAGAAGATTCATTCGGCTTTTCCTACTGTCTTCTTTCACGTAACTCTTTTCTTTGATTCTTTCTCTTTTTCTCCTTATTCTTTTTTCTCGGTCAAAATGGGTATTTGTTTGGTTCTCCTTCACCTACTTATTCTGGAACTGCTCTTCTCCCCTCTCTTTGTCCCATTGATTGATTGAGGGACAGAGACAAAGGTTAGTTGGCTGGCACCTCGCCGTTAGCATTCCGATCCACTTACTAGCAAAGCCGGCAGTCTTGACAAAATGCCTTAAAATGTCTATCCTCGATAGTTGAACCAACTCTCACTTTAACTGAATAGTCAGAGGCTCACCCAGTTCGAGATTGAATCATTTCCTGTGATTGAAAAGAAGGAAGCAGACCAAAGCCCTCGCATAGTGAAAGCTGCTCAAATCCTTTTGGTCTAATTGGTCTAAGAGTACCCAGTCAGTCGATAGGATTCCATTACCAATCAGGGGTGCGGGCGCGGGTAGGAAGAATTGGATCCATTTGAATAGCCGCCGGACGTGCTTGCTGTTATGTAATCCGAAGATCATCCGGGACCACCTTCTTTAGAATAGCTGGAATCTTTATCTGAGCTAGCCAATCAATATTTAGGAAAATCAGGCTTTTAGTCAAGGGGAGAAGACGCTCGACAAAGGAGAGGAAAGAAAAGATAGATTCTCGATCGTAACTAAAGGACAGGCCGATAGCCAAGAGTCATACGTAATGATTGCCCCTAGCCTAGCTTGGTGTGGTTTTGATTTTCTTCAATTACATGCTCTCCTCTCCTGTCTGGAAGGAACTCCTCTCGTGCCTTCGCTTCACTCTCATCCATTGACGTAAAAAAACAAGAGTGAAAGACCTACCCCACCCTTCCCTTTACCTACCTTGAATTAGGCCCTTGCTCGGGCGGTTTAGCAGCAACAAAACCCTAAACCTCCCATTACCAATCGGAAAACTCTTTATTGCCCTAGACCAAAAGACCTTGGGGCTATTCAAAATCTGAGCTGAGGAATAACCAACCCTTAGGATCTGAGCTGAGGAATAACCAACCCTTAGGAAAAGAGTGAAATTGCTATAACTCTGCTCGCCCCCCGCTAGTAGAAAGAAAGAAAGACTTTCTGACTTAGCTTAGTTCTCCTACCCCCTCTTCAGAGTCAATTCCTTTTGCAACTCGATTTCTACTTCTACCTTTATATTTCTACTTCCACCTTGTATCTTTTTCCAGCCAGCCTTTATCTAATAAAGCAGCCTCTATACCTTTTTTTCTTTCTTCTTAGTACCCCGTTCAAATCATCAATTCTATCAGTTCCTGGTTCGTTGGTACTACCTCCATTCAATCTTCGGTCACAACATAGGTCGCGGATTCCCTTTGCTTTATGATCCGGAATCCATATACCCTTTTCTCAACAATGAATTCACAAATAGAGTAGAGGAATGCTTGTAGAATGAAGCTTAGCGAGATAGATGCTGCTGCATATGACACACCCCCAGTCAGTCTAGGCTTAAGAACAGTGATGATAGTTCAGTCAGTTGTAGAAGAAAATGTACCAATGAACTTTTATTCGTACTTTATGTCGCTAACCCGTGGCGGACAGAGCTCACAGGTGACGGTAAAGAAAGGTATCTCCACATTTCGACCTATAGCGAGAGTAAAGAAAAGAGAACGAGTGAAAGAGTGAAAGAATAACTCAACAAGAACATCTGGTAATAGAGGGGCAGCCGGAGCTCGCCTGTCAAGCTGCTAATGAATTGACTCCCCATTCACCTGTCGGTCGGTTGAACCCATTGCCTGAACAGTAAAAGATCAATAGTCCTTCCTATTAAATCAAGACTCCTTTACCAGATGGAACAGTAAGAAGAATCAACCTTTTCCTGGGCTTGGCTCCTTTCTTTCTTTACTTACTTACCTATTTAGCTTATTCATTCGAGTTCACGTGAACTCCTTTTCCTATTCCATTGCCTGTCCCTGACGCGGGCGGATTGAACTGTCTCGTTGCTTCACTCCTCTTTCTTGATTATTCTTTTCCTCTCCTGTCTGTAACCAAAGACTGACCGAAAGATGAAGACGACTCTCAACCTGAAACTTTTTCCTTCTTTCACTGTAAGAAAAGAAGAATCAGGGGCTGCATTGTCCTGTCCTTTCCAGTCTCGTCGAGCTTCTTCTTCCTTCACCTCTTCTCGTCGAGCTTCTTCTTCCTTCACCTCTGGGATGTCAAATATATATATATATATATCTTTTCTCACCCCATAGTCTATGAGACAAATGTAGGCATTTCGATTAGGGTCCTATTCTATGGTTACGATTCTACCATATATGTTTCATTCCGTCATCGATTTGACGGTATAGACGCTTATGACCTCACCCTCTATGCCCTGCGGTAATGATGACAGGCATTACGACCTTTACCACAACGATGCTGTCCATAGATCAAATTCTTTGGTGGATTGGATTTTACTTGACTGTCTACGGCTCCATTGCGTGTGCTCGGGGTAGAAGTTTTGTATAAATGTATCGCCATGCTATTAAGTCTTTTGATTTCAGTTCTTTTCTTTCTAAGAAAGAGGGGAATAGAATAACCCGGTTGAAGCGTAATGACAAGATTGGAACCAGTGACAGACATTGTGTACCCAAAACTAAAAGAGCTACCAAGCTGCGCTACATCCCTTGAAATTGGTCTACGGTGGTCATTGTAAAGAATCAATCCCTGCCCTGTTTTCTAAATCGTTATTTCCTCTTATTGGTTTTGATTTTATATACTCATACTCATCCCACCGCTCCTACCAACGGTTTCCAGACTTATGAGCAAAACAAAAGTGTGATAAAAAAGAATCCGCCCTTTCAATAAGCGAGGCTTTCCCGATCGAAATATTTGCATGCGAGAGAGATCCCAATTCTGCCGGTTAAGCGAGCCCCGCTGCCTCCACCCAGACAAACAAAAAAGGAAAAGGTGAGCGCCGGGAGCGATTTAGTCGGGGGACACTTTGACTTGACTTTGACTCATTAGATTCAGTAGTAGGTTTTTCCTAAATTGGCTTGGTTACACCACCGTGGAAAGATTTCGGAATGCGCATGTCACCCCAGACATTTTGATATGAACCAAGAGACATCAATCATACAATATACTTCAATGAAGATGTGAAGAAAAGGTTGTCAAAATTATCAAAAAGATGTTTCAATTCATGCTACATTGAAGAAGAATGAAGTTTGATTGTTGTAAATTTTGGGTGGGTTACAATTTAGAGTAATTTAGAGTTATTGTATTTTAAGACTTGATATTTAATTTCGGTTACATTTACATAATGGCTAATTATGGCCAAAAAGTAGGTATGTTACACCTCTTGGAATACCTTTAGTAGTTTCATTTTTGAGGCTATATAAAGCCATGTATGTTGTATTTGTAAGGAGACTTGGAAAATATAGTAAAAGAAGCATTTGTGCTTTTCTTTAGCCAATGGCTAAGTTTCTTTGCAATTCTATGTAGTTTAGATTGCATGTAGAATCATTCAAGCTCGACATGATCAATCTTGCTTGTGGAGTGATTCGAATCTCAAACAAGTGTTTGAGATATTTGATCAACAAGAGTCATTCAAGCTAGACATGATCGATCTTGCTTGTGGAGTGATTCGAATCTCAATCAAGTGTTCTTGCCTTGAGATATTCGATCAACAAGGTAATCCGAATCTTATTCCCCTTGTATTGATTCCTTATCTTATCATTTGGTATCAGAGCTTCAGGCTCAAGATCGGATATATGTTTCCTTTGCATTTCTTCTCAATTTGATTTTTATTTATTTTTATCTTTTTAATTTTTAATCGACCCAAAGTTCAAAATTCAATCTTTACTCTATTTAAAATTTTGATAGGTGAGAATGAGAGCTTCATTTGTGTAAACGAGTGTAAAAAGAGTGGCCTAAAATTCCTTGAGCGTATACTCGTGAGAGAGTGTTGTGAGGTCCTTCTTATTTTCATAACTTATTTTTTGCAGCAAAGTTACACAAATAGATTCGAGGACGAATCCTCTTGAAGAAGTGGAGAATGATATGAACTAAGAGACATCAATCATACAATATAGAAGATGTGAAGAAAAAGTTGTCAAAATTATCAAAAGATGTTTCAACTCATGCGACATTGAAGAAGAATGAAGTTTGATTGTTGTAAATTTTGGGTGGATTACAATTTAGAGTAATTTAGAGTTATTGTATTTTTAGGTTACATTTACATAATGGCTCATTATGGCCATTAAGTATAAATGTTACAACTCTTGGAATGCCTTTAATTGTTTCATTTTGAGGCTATATAAAGTCATGTATGTTGTATTTGTAAGAAGACTTGGAAAATATAGAAAGAAGCATTTGTGCTTTTCTTTAGCCAATGGCTAAGTTTCTTTGCAATTCTATGTAGTTTAGATTGCATGTAGAATCATTCAAGCTCGACATGATCAATCTTGCTTGTGGAGTGATTCGAATCTCAAACAAGTGTTTGAGATATTTGATCAACAAGAGTTATTCAAGCTAGACATGATCGATCTTGCTTGTGGAGTGATTCGAATCTCAATCAAGTGTTCTTGCCTTGAGATATTCGATCAACAAGGTAATCCGAATCTTATTCCCCTTGTATTGATTTCTTATCTTATCATTTGGTATCAGAGCTTCAGGCTCAAGATCGGATATATGTCTCCTTTGCGTTTCTTTTCAATTTGTTTTTTATCTTTTTAGTTTTTAATCGATCCAGAATAAAAAATAAAAAATCCAATCTGGGCTCTACTAAAAAATTTGAGAGGTGAGAATGAGAGCTTCATTTGTGTAAATGAGTGCAAACAGAGTGGCCTAAAATTCCTTGAGCATATACTCATGAGAGAGTGTTGTGAGGTCCGTCGTATTTCCATAACTCATTTTTTGCAGCAAAGTTACACAAATAGATTCGAGGACGAATCCTCTTGAAGAAGTGGAGAATGATATGAACCAAGAGACATCAATCATACAATATACTTCAATGAAGATGTGAAGAAAAGGTTGTCAAAATTATCAAAAAGATGTTTCAATTCATTCTACATTGAAGAAGAATGAAGTTTGATTGTTGTAAATTTTGGGTGGGTTACAATTTAGAGTAATTTAGAGTTATTGTATTTTAAGACTTGTTATTTAATTTCGGTTACATTTACATAATGGCTAATTATGGCCATAAAGTAGGAATGTTACACCTCTTGGAATACCTTTAGTAGTTTCATTTTTGAGGCTATATAAAGTCATATATGTTGTATTTGTAAGGAGACTTGGAAAATATAGTAAAAGAAGCATTTGTGCTTTTCTTTAGTCAATGGCTAAGTTTCTTTGCAATTCTATGTAGTTTAGATTGCATGTAGAATCATTCAAGCTCGACATGATCAATCTTGCTTGTGGAGTGATTCGAATCTCAAACAAGTGTTTGAGATATTTGATCAACAAGAGTCATTCAAGCTAGACATGATCGATCTTGCTTGTGGCGTGACTCGAATCTCAATCAAGTGTTCTTGCCTTGAGATATTCGATCAACAAGGTAATCCGAATCTTATTCCCCTTGTATTGATTCCTTATCTTATCATTTGGTATCAGAGCTTCAGGCTCAAGATCGGATATATGTTTCCTTTGCATTTTTTTTTTTCAATTTGATTTTTATTTACTTTCATGTTTTTAGATTTTAATCGACCCAAAGTTCAAAATTCAATCTTTGCTCTATTCTAAATTTTGAGATGTGAGATTGAGAGCTTCATTTGTGTAAATGAGTGCAAACAGAGTGGCCTAAAAAAAATCCTTGAGTGTATACACATGAGAGATTGTTGTGAGGGCCTTTGTATTTTCATATCTTATGTTTTGCAGCAAAGTTTCACAAATAGATTCGAGGACGAATCCTCTTGAAGAAGTGGAGAATGATATGAACCAAGAGACATCATTCATACAATATACTTCAATGAAAATGTGAAGAAAATGTTGTCAAAATTATCAAAAGAGGTTGCAATTCATGTCACATTGAAGAGGAATGAAGTTTGATGGTTATAAATTTTGGGTGGGTTATAATTTAGAGTAATTTAGAGTTATTGTATTTTCAAACATTTATTTACTTTAGGTTACATTTACATAATGGCTAATTATGGCCATTAAGTATGAATGTTACAACTCTTGGAATGCATTTAGTAGTTTCATTTTGAGGCTATATAAAGCCATGTAGGTTGTATTTGTAAGGGGACTTGGAAAATATATTAAAAGAAGCATTTGTGCTTTTCTTTAGCCAATGGCTAAGTTTCTTTGCAATTCTATGTAGTTTAGATTGCATGTAGAATCATTCAAGCTCGACATGATCAATCTTGTTTGTGGAGTGATTCGAATCTCAAACAAGTGTTTGAGATATTTGATCAACAAGAGTCATTCAAGCTAGACATGATCGATCTTGCTTGTGGAGTGATTCGAATCTCAATCAAGTGTTCTTGCCTTGAGATATTCGATCAACAAGGTAATCCGAATCTTATTCCCCTTGTATTGATTTCTTATCTTATCACATTTAACCCGAGAGATTGGCCAGGTTAGTGGGACAGATTTTGGCTCCGCTTCAACCTCGTGAGAAGTTATTGTACCAGTAGCAAAAGAGATCTCAGTCTCAAGAGAGAGGAGAGGTATCATATCATATGTGTAACGAAAACAGACATGACATAGTAAGTTGCTAGTATAACTTGCTCACACAGAGGGAGGGGTCTAAAAGCTTTTCAGGAAAGACTGGTCGGGGCTCCTGGCTGGAGAGGAAGAAAGAATCCACATCGATCACGATGCGCAAGGTAATGGTGTCCTCTCGCTATCGGTCTCACAATTCCATTGCCTGAACCGGACCCAGATGTCACTTATCCTTTTGACAGTGTATTTGAGGGTAGAGTCAATTCATTAGATTAGCTGCTTGACAAGAGACTAGATTGA
Organism: Cucurbita pepo subsp. pepo; assembly: GCF_057944985.1. Classification (NCBI taxonomy): domain Eukaryota; kingdom Viridiplantae; phylum Streptophyta; class Magnoliopsida; order Cucurbitales; family Cucurbitaceae; genus Cucurbita; species Cucurbita pepo. The sequence goes on along the minus strand of NC_141809.1, from coordinate 6,570,372 downwards.
AGAAGAAAATATGAAAGATTAATTATAATAGTTTACAGGAAGGAAAGAATCAAGCTTAAACCTTTGACTTCTTGAACTCTGACGGACCGACCAACAAGAAATTCATTCTATCTCTCCCTTATTTTGAGGATGAAAAAGTGTATATTTACCCTATTTTGAGGGATAAAAGAGTCCATTTTCCCTGATTTTAGATAAAGATCCTTTACAGAGGAGTGAAAGCAAGCAAGAAAGCAAGCAAGGAGTGAAGGAGAAGAGAAAGAAGCCGAGGTTCCGGTTTGAGGTCTCTTGACTTCAACATTACCTTTACTAGATTTGATCCCCAAAAATACGAGGGAGGATAGAATTTCTTTTCTTTCAGCTGCTTTCCTTAGGTCAAAAGGTCTTACGAACTTTTACAGTTATATGGGGATAGAATTTCTTTTCTTGAAGCTTCAGCTGTTAGGGAAAAAGCTCTTTTAATGTTTTACCCCTATGTTGGATAGAATAAATTAATTAATGATCCGTCAGAGTTCCAGAAGTAGGATCAGAGAAAGAAGCCGAGGGGTGAAAGAGCTCGACCAAAGGGAGAGGGGTGAAACAGCGAGACCGGTAGGGAGAGGGGAAGGCAATGCGTGAGACCGATAGGTTCATGGGCAGGATTCGTTCACTCTTATTCTTGTTTCGTCTTTTCTTTCAACACTTGAAGGAGAATGAATCGTTAGTCTTTCCTTTCTTACAGGAGAGTAAAAGAGTGAAATCAGTCGTCTGCATAAGATGTGTTTACAGTCTCATTCATCTTTCATTTTCTTCTTCAATCAAACACCTATTACCGAGTTCAAGAAGGGACAAGTTATTGATCGTTAATCTTTCTTACAAGAAATAGCTGATGAAAACAAGAGCAAGAGGAAAGAATGCATCGGAAAGGGGCGAAGCTGTGAGACCGGTAGGGAGAGTCGTCTTCATCTTTCGTCTCCCTGAACTGTAAACTCTCATTCATCTTTCGGATTTCATTCCTGTTCCGGAGCTCGACTGTAAAGGACAGGTTCATGAGCGAAGCAACTCGACCGAGAGGGAGAGGAGGACGTTGATCGAGCTTTTCCATGCCTAGTCCCAGTTTCGGTTAAAGACCCAGAGCGGGCTACAGATCTATACCAAGCCCGTTACGCCATAATTCATTGAGGTTGATCCCGAAGTGACGTTCGAAACCGTAGGAGTAGTCTGTCTCTATTTATTCACAGAATGAACGAGACTTTGTTTCACAGGATTGAATTAACACGTCTCGACCAGAAATGGTCTTCGCAAGCATACCGCTTTCCGTTCAAGAATAGGTAGCAGCGGTTTTAAGGAAGACTACCGAGCTCATGGATAAGCGCCTATCATCTCTATGCTCATTCTGACTTTAGCTTTTCCTTTGATTAGTAGTATTAGCGCTCGCTCGACTTAATATAATAATAGCTGTCTTTCTTACTCGACTTGCTTACTAGCTGCCTTTCTTTCTGACTAATATATATAATAGACTAACTTGTGAAAGAATAGTTCTAAACTGAGTACACTAGGAGAAGAGTAGTTTCCTCTTGTTTCCTTTTTATTCACACGTAATGATCAGCATTCCTTCTCTGGAAACCCATCTTCGTCATAACCTTCATATCTCGAACCAAGCCCGAGGAGCCGAGGAGATATATGAGACCCTCGCCTTTTTTCACCTTCAAACTTTCCCTTCCTCCCCCTGAGCTCGAAACCCTGGTGGAAGACGAATAGAAACTCGTGTGTGTAGGTCTCCATGAGGAAAGGCCTTTTTTACATCGAGCTGATGTAGTGACCAAGCAAGATCCGTTAGCTGCAACTGACAGAATGCCTCGTATGGAATTTTTGTGAGTTTGCAGGAGAAAACGTCTCGAGATAATCGATGCCATAGGTTTGTGTGAAACCTTTCGCCACAAGACGAGCCCTCTCGATAGAGCCATCAGCTTTGTGTTCCAGGGTATATGCCCACAGCCAACCGTACGTTTGTTTGCCTCTTGGTAAGGTGATCAGTTCCCAAGTGTCGTTCTTCTTTCTTTAGAGCCTCCATTTCCTCTATCATAGCTTGCTTCCACTGAGGATGATTGAGGGCTTCTTTCAGGAGGGTATCTTATCGCTGAGCTTGAAAGTCAGGAAGCTTGATAGGACACAAAGTTCTTAATAGGGGGTGATCAGTCAAATATCTCTTTGTCTTTCTTCAAGGCAATACAGATCAGAAAGAAGAAAAGAGGAAAAGAAAGATTCAGTATTAAAAGACAGACTGAAAGGCAATACAGATCAGAAAGAGGAAAAGAGTCAGGATTAAAAGACGGATCATCGATCAGATATCTCTTTTAACGAATTGCCTGATTGCGACAGCTTATCGCGACTTGTTACTAGACCAAGCATTCCCTCCCTAGAATAGAGCTTAAAGAGGGCTGAAGTTTAATTAAGGAAGAGCTTAATCAGTCCTGAACTCCAGAAGGGGATAGATTGCATACTGAATCTTTCACTACTGACTGGAAATTAGCCGAGATCATAGAACTCTTTACCGAGGATGTGACTATAGTCCAAAAATAGGAGAAGAAAAAAAGCACACGTTGGTAGGGGTCTTGGTTTATAGCAAGACCTGGGAGGAGTATCTGACGTAGAGACTGTTCTAGAAGCTCTGCGTGAGCACCAGCCTCAAGCCCATACGGAGTTGTGTTCAACCTTGGAGGATGGAGAATGCTGATTTGAATAGGGAGCCTGACAATCGGATCTATTCGGCTTTCCCAGGTAGGCAGCTTTCCCGCCCATCTTTCCAGGTTCATTTGGATGAAACTCATGCTAATTTAGAATATCGGAAGATTCCAGATAATAATGCTCAAATTGGAACTCTCAACAGCCCGGGAACCCCAATTACAGACGAATGCAAACAGAAAATGAGAAAAGAAAGATCGCAAGAAGTGTAGCTCCTGACATCACGGAAAAGACAAGGGGATAGCTTCAACGGCGAAATGAAAAAGGGGGAAGAAAAGGTAAGGTCACAAATAGAGTGAAACCAAGTCAGATTGAGAAAAGGCATAATGATAATAAATAGTAGGGTCGGCCCCGCCCTCCGAACCGGACGTGAAGGCTCATCTGGCTGCTCTTGCTGAAATCATTACGTCATTCCCGGCACTACGGATTGATTGTCCCTAGACCAATACTTGGAATGGATGGCTACATCAGTCTATGCTCCAGCTTTTCTCACAAGCAAGACCTATAGAATGAGCTCAGATTCATCCATACCTTTTCCAACCTACCTCGCTTGGTGCATTAGGGGAAAGTCAAATTCATGCTTTATCCAATCCAGAAAGGGGTTCTGACTTTACAGGCCGAAAGAGAAGAGGTCTTGAAGCGGATCCCGTTGCTGATTCTGATTTGGTTGACCTACCACTCTATGGCGCTCCTTTCACTTGGTCTAACATGAGGAAAGGGAAGGAAATGGAAATCCGATGCAGACTGGATCTTTTACTAATCGACTCGGATTGGGAAGACCTTACGCAGGACACTCAAAAGTGGGGACCACATTCGCTTACGATCATGACCTCCTTTCTATTTCGAACAACTTCCCTCCACGCTACCCCCAGCTCTTTCGAACTGATGTGGTTGTCCCTATCGAAATCTAGAACTCAAAGTTGTGAAGCAAAAGAATGCAACATTCTATTGACTTGATATAATCTATTTCAAGATTCTTAATACATCCTAGACGAAAAGCTCCCTAACCTTAATAAGAAAAGAAGGGATAAAGTCAGACCCAGAAATTCGATGTCTCTTCTTATTAGAAAATTGGAAGAATCAAACAATCACTTCCACATCTTACCCAGAAAACAGGATGGAGAATGAATGGATCGAGATCATTCCCTGTTTGCGAGTGAGAAGAAAAAGAAAAAGGAGGGCCTTTACCAAACCAATCCTTTCGTGAAGAGATCGGCAATTGATCTTCACTTCTCATGGTTGCTCTTCTGATGATTTCCGCAATCACCTTTTACCAAAGAAAATGACATAAGGCGACTTCGACATGCTTTGTTCTCTCATAGAAGACGCGCTCAATCCCTTGCTTGTTGCTCCAACTTAGGAGTAGGGGCTTTAGAGCCTTTTTACGACCGAAGGCTGCTATGCTAGTTGTAGGGCTCCCGCGCTTTACTAATTACTAATAGTTGAGAAAGGAGAGGAAAATAGCTTTACCCAGTTCAAGGAAAGAGTTCAAGAAGAAATAGGTGATTGAGTGAAAGCAAGACAAGAAGGTGGAGGTTCAGTAGTGATGGTAATATCAGTTCAGGTGAATCAGTAATAGTCCTGTTCTGTCTCATGAATCGAGAGTTGAGGATTGAAACACTTGATGAATAAGCAGAAAGAGAAGAGAAAGATCAGGCAATGGAATTCTGAGACCCATAGGTAATCTCAGCCTATTTAGTTACCGAGTTCAAGAATCAATAGGGAGAGGTGAACAATCACTTCGAATAAGGAAGAAGAACAGATGGTAATATATATAGGTTCGCAGGTTCATCTCTCTTTCTTGACTTTCTCTTGTCTTGCTTGAGTCTTTCAATTCTCTTTTCTTTACTGTAAAGTTCAGGTCAGGTCATATCGGTTCCGGAGCAAATAGACCGAGTTCAATCAAACACCTATTTACCTTGAGAAAGGCAAGAAATGAAAGACAAAATAGGGAATATCGTCGGAGAATGCATCTTGTTGAGTCTTTCCTCTCCCTTCTTTCACTCGTCAGGCTATTAGTGGGATAGGTTACGGAGCGAAAGCGGCTCGACTGTAAAGGAGAGGAGTGATTGAATTACCTCGTCAATGACCCAAAACATAGACAGAGGCATCAATTAAATAAGAATAAAAGCTCGTTACAGTCTCATTCAGAAAGAAATAGGAGGAGAAGGAGAAAGAATCCATAGGTTCCGACCGGAGTTCAGTTCTACAACTCTTGAGTCTTGAAATTCTCTTTTCTTTACTCTCCAGTAAAGGTTCAGGCAATGGAGCAATAGAATTGTTTTCGCTTTCATTTACTCTTGATTGAATTTGATTCTGAATGAATAATAGGGTCAGGTAACAAAAAGGGACAGGTTCAGTAGCTAATTCATTGAAAGAATAAATAGGTGAAGATAGGTGATTGAGTGAAGGAGAAAGAATCAATCAATAGGGGAAGGAGCAAATCTTGATTGAATTTGTTGAGTCTTTCAAGCAGAATCAAATGAAAGAGAAGAGACCGACAAACACCTATTCTATTCTATTTACCTCAATAAATAAGGGAATAGAGAGGAGAATGCATCTTTCATTTTCTTCTCCCAGGAAAAGGTTTGAGGTCTCTTTCATTTTCTTTGTTTACATTACAGTTAAAGAAGGGAGAGGAAAGAAAAGATTCGAGACAGAGGTTACAGAATAGGTGAAAGAAGAAATAGGAGAAAGAGCAGTTCAGGATCAAGAACCAAGCAGTTTAGAGTCGGAGAGTGAGACCAATAAGTGAAGGAGACTGAATAAATGGGTTCAGGCAATGGAATTGTAAGACCGAGTTGTAGAGGTTCAGTGGAATTGTTCAACCATAAAGAAGAGGTTCAGTGGAATTGCTTTACCGATAGTGAATGAGCGAAGCTGGGAAGAAAAGGTTATTCCCTCCTATTGGCTGGCTCACCCTTGTATCAGGCCCTGCTTGCTACGGCCTATACTATACATGATTGGGCCATGACGGTTTGTTTTGGCAAGGTATAGTTTGTTTGATTTTGACCTATCTATAACCAGACTCAATCGTTGCAGTACTTTCAAATCAAGATCTCATTCTTTTCTTTTTCTTTCAAGGCAGCGACCGATTCCTTACCTGTTATTCTGACGTCCTGTATGATTGCAGGTTGTTCGGGAATCCCTTTGCAACTTCCTGGACGTTCATACATACTTATTCTTTAGTCTTTCAATTACAATAGAGTTTCTAATAAATCAAGGAGGTCATCGGTTGTAACGTTCACGAAGGGTCAACCCCTCGGCTCGGATTTTCTCGTTCTTGGCCTCTATTCATTCACACTGACACATCATATGCTTGTGTGGATAGCTGCTGAGAGGGTGTATGGCACGACGAAGCTTTGCGACTATGCAATTCTTGGCCTTACCATAATACATAGTTTCAGTGTACTATAACTAACTATATCTAAAGTCTCTCATTTCACACTTTTTTTCTTATTGGAATTCCTTTCGTGTAGTTTGCCAAAAGATTTTGGAGCGACGAAGTGAGAGGGATTTCTCTCCAGTGTCTGCTAAGCCGGTCTTTGGTTGACGCTATTATGTGGAAAAAACCCCGCTCAAAGATTAGAGATGGAACTGGTACTATGTCTCTGTCTTTGACCTCTCGATTGAGCAGTCATTTTTCGTATCTGTCTGTGGTGCGCCCTATCATATCACCCTAAATCTAAGCGATGGAAGCGCCCACTCTCTTTGTATGCTTGAGCCGTCTGTCTGGCGTATTCCCGTTACCATGGAAACTGTGGTTAGCATTTCCTGATTTGGGAGTGTTAACGTCGGGTGTCGTACGGGCCTTCATTCTTTATAGGGCAAAGTAGGGCCTTCGCTTTGTTTGTAATTCAAAGGTCTTCTTCGGACATTTTCTCCTGTTTAGGGGGAGTACTTTCTTGATCGCCTCATTCTTCCCTTCCATCCAGGGGTTAGTGGCTAAATTCTCTCTGATGGTACGCTGAGGTTAGCATAAATTACGTTGTGTCACTCGAGGTCTCTCGAACCCCCTGTTGTACCAATGTCTATATTCTGTTCTAGGAATAAGGTAATGAATGATCTTCCGGCCGGTATGTAGTTTCGTTTTGTTGTTACGATAGGCTGAGAGCAGTGCCCGCTCCCTTGTGTTTGAGGGAGTTGGTGCGACGAAGTAGGTGCGGGTGAGGCATTCGACTTCGAGTGGCTTTGATACCGGACATAAGAAAGAGACAGAATAATAACATTGAAATAGGGGGAGGTTTGTTTGTTTGTTTTTCCTATTCTTATTCCTCAGTTTAAGCTATCGATGGGTAAAGGCTAGGTAGCTGGCTTTCTTGGGATTGCTCGCTGGCTGACTATGACGATTGCCCTCACTCTTAAGCCGCTTCCAATCAGATTGTTTTCAACATTCCCCCCGTGCCAAACCGATCGCTATCGTTTTCTTGCTTTCTTCAAGTCGTCGAATTGTTCTAGAATGCCTTTATCTCATCAGGTATAGTTCGTAGGATGAAGTGGGATTCCACCTTAGTGGATATAGCGTCTGTACCGGAAATGCGGCTCGGGCGTAGTAGGTCCGGACGGACGCCTAGCATGAAGCAGCCTTCTCTGGTGGGGGCACTATACCGTCAGTATAGTCTGTCTCTCCTCTCTGACGCTTAGAGTATGTATATATCAAACGTAGTTAGCAGAGGTCAGTCTGTCTGGCGTTCCCTCGCGTAAAGGGCAACTTTGGCATCGGCTCTCTCTCGTTAGGTAATTCCCGAGGCGAAAGATATATATAAAGTGTTGAGGGTGGTTGTATGTAAATAACTAGGTAGGTAGCCAGTCTTTACTTAACTCGGCCAATGCCCACTCCCATGCCTTTCTTGGTTGGACCAAGCCAACTGGCGATTTCTGTCTTCCTGAATTGGGAGAGCAAGAACAAGTCTCTCTTTTTTTTGTGGGTGGGGGAGCGGAGCAGTCAAAGAATAAACCAAACAAAATGATTGTTCTCAAATGGCTATTCCTCACAATTGCTCCTTGTGATGCAGCGGAACCATGGCAATTAGGATCTCAAGACGCAGCAACACCTATGATGCAAGGAATAATAGACTTACATCACGATATCTTTTTTTTCCTCATTCTTCTTTTTGTTTTCGTATCACGGATCTTGGTTCGCGCTTTATGGCATTTCCAGTATAAACAAAATCAAATACCACAAAGGATTGTTCATGGAACTACTATCGAGATTCTTTGGACCATTTTTCCTAGTATCATTCTGATGTTCATTGCTATACCATCCTTTGCTCTCTTATACTCAATGGACGAGGTAGTAGTAGATCCAGCCATGACTATCAAAGCTATTGGCCATCAATGGTATCGGACTTATGAGTATTCTGACTATAACAATTCCGATGAAGAGTCACTCACTTTTGACAGTTATACGATTCCAGAAGATGATCTAGAATTGGGTCAATCACGTTTATTAGAAGTGGACAATAGAGTGGTTCTACCAGCCAAAACTCATCTACGTATTATTGTAACACCTGCTGATGTACCTCATAGTTGGGCTGTACCTTCCTCAGGTGTCAAATGTGATGCTGTACCTGGTCGTTTAAATCAGATCTCCATTTTGGTACAACGAGAAGGAGTTTACTATGGTCAGTGCAGTGAGATTTGTAGAACTAATCATGCCTTTACGCGTGCGCCCGGAAACATAGGCCGACTGCTGAGCCCACTCTGGCTCACCCGCACCAACCAACCACCCGCGGTGCGAGCCACCCGAGAAGCAAGCTATTACAGCCAGTGGCTGGAGCTGTAGGGAGCCGAGGAGCAAAGCTCGAGATAAGATCGAAGAAGGGGCCAGGCTCCCGGTGGAGCAGAGGAGACGATTAGGATAACGAACTTGAAACGCGGAGCCCGAGCGGCCGGCGAGCAAGTGGTTAGTGGCCAATAGCACCCTAGTGGATGGCATTCCTCTCCGCGGTTGGCACTCGAGGAACCACGGGGCACTCCATATAGAGCAAGCAAGTCTTCGGGATGAGATGCCCGCGCAAGGACCTCAATTCTCATTAGGAGGTCGAACCAAGGACCTATAGAAGTCGGGGCTACCCTCTCCCCATGGCCAAACAGTGTCCTGAGGAAGGAGTTTAGAGGCCTTATAGTAGCACGGACTGATTTTTCTTTATAGGTCATGCGAAGGGGGCAAGTCCAAGATCCTACTCTTGCTCTACAAAGACAAGAGACGCTCTTAACGCCTAGGCGCCACTCTCTGAGTTATTCCAGCTTCTTTCTGAGTTATTCCAGCTTCTTCATGATTTCGTGCCGCAAAACAAAAGGGCCGTCTCAGCAGAAGGAGAAGGAAGGACCTGCAACGGCAGAGACTACTGACCCTCTTCTTGTTCCTAGCCGGCTGTTACGAGTCCGGGAAGGAATCCTAAATATAAGAAGGGATCCCTCAAAATAGAGAAGGGTGGGCAGGGCTTCCGCAAGGGCCTCTCCTCTCTTCCCGGTCAAGATAGATGGGAACCCTATCTTGGAAAAGCCATAACCAGCCTCTTTCTTTATCTACGTACACCTTTGTTTCAAGGTGGGGCCGCCCTTCCTCCTGCTAATTCGGCCATTTCCGAACCTTTCTTTCCCACCCCATTCAATGGAAGACTGATCCATTCTTGCGATTCCCACAGCCTCTTCGCCCTCCGGGTCTCACAATTCCATTGCCTGACGCTTATTAGAAAATCAAAGACTGAAAAACGAGGGTTCCCCGACGCTCGGCTAAATTGGTTTAATGATCTCTTTCTTCGATAGGATGGCTAGTGGTTATATTCGTAATGTTCCGACTCGCCAGTCATTATGGATCTAATGCCATGGCCAGGCAAAGAAAGGGGGGAGGGAGAACTACGAAGCTTCGTAGACTCAAAAAATTGCTCCCCTTAGAATGCAAGCAAGGTCGCTTGCTTACTCTCTGCGGCAAGAAAGGAAAGGAAAGGAAAGGAGGCATTGGAAAGAAAGACTAGACCATACTATAGTCAAGAAAGAGGCATTTGGGAAGCAACTAGTCGCTTCGGGACAAGGTTCTATCAGGCCCCGACCACTACATAAATAAAGAGATCCATATACCAGTCATGAGCGATAGCGAAGCCGTCACGCAAGGCAGGATCGAAGAGATTAGTGGGAAACACAACACTCAGGAAAGAAAGGAGCAGATCAGGGGTTGTGCGCCCTCCGCCCCATCTCTTACTAACTAATAATAATGAAGGGCTTTGATGCCAGCAAGCACCCTTGTTGTTGTTGGGGAGTATAGGGTTCCAAACCTTGTTAGTCTTATAATAAGCTCCCCTTTCTCTAATAATAAGATAAGGCTATTCATTCAGCCCTTCCTTCAACAGGGTTTGGCTTGCCCCTTGTATAGGTTGGAGCTATGAAGCTGACCTTCTTATTATAATAAGGGTAGTAAAGGGCTTGCTTCGCTTTTTTCTCGCTTCCGAGAGGCCAAGGGATTGGATTGAACCTATGATCAGATCAGTGGGCTACCATAGTTGACTTTTTTCGTGGTGTTGTTGAAAGCGAATTTGGAAGTGGAAGTAGGCCTCGCTATGGTGGAGGAGGTGCCGTGAAGATCTAGGAGTGTGAGCAGTACGAGCTGAAAGGCTCCCATACTGTTTGGAGGGTAGGGGGCATAGATGCCAAACAAACCTGACCCCTATCTATCGTCGTAGAAGCAGTTCCTAGGAAAGATTATGGTTCTCGGGTATCCAATCAATTAATCCCCAAAACCGGGGAAGCTTAAGTAGAAATGAAAGGGTAGGGTGAGGGATAAGGGAAAAGGGGGGAAGCCCCGAAATTGAAAGGCTTCCCTCGCTCGCTCTAACGCTCCTTTATACGACAGCGAGTAGAGTGCATAAGCCCCTTTAGAGATAGGGGCGAGTACTACACCAGCTCCTAAGTCAAGTACGGAACGAGCCTTGTCTACGAACTTTAGAGATAGGGGCGAACTCGTCTTGCTTGCTTCTAGCGAAACTTAACTAAGACACTAGATAATTGGCATTCTTTTATGGTAGGAATACTACTTTTTAGGCCGACCACAATACAAGTCATGAGCGATAGCGAAGCCAAGCCGGATAAAGGCGAGCAGCCCAACTAGCAATAGCAAACGGCCTACTTATAGCCTCTTCCCTTATTGACTCCCTATTCTCTCTTATAAAGCTTGTAAAGCTCAGAAAATAGAAATGATGAACCTTTTCCTCAGCTCAGCTCAAAAGGCAAGGGGAATGAATTCGAGAACTTGATTGACATTGAAAGATATGTGTACCAAACAAGCAATATGCCGATTGATGTACCAGCCAACCCAGCTCGACCGGGATATTTGATTGGACAGAGAAGAACAACAGATTGAACAGGACAGGACAACCGGGAAGGGAAGCCTGACATAGATATTGATTTGAACAAAGGAAAGGAACTCAAATCAAACCAGTACCAGAAACCAAAGGAGAGATGGAATTCCAGATTGAACGGATGACCGACCTACAATAAGACGCAAATCTCATTCCGTCTTCCATTCTATAAGACGAACTAATAACTTATCATACAGGCACGCATGAAAGACGAGTGAAAAACGATGAATTTGCCTGAACCCAGTCAACCACTTATGATGACTTCGCCCTTACCTACCTGTGCTGTAGCCTCTCCTGGACTGATTGAACGAGGTCAAGCTATTTTACGGTCTCGTTGCTTCGCTCCGTACCCTATTTTGTCTTTCATTTCACTCTTTTCCTCGACTGTAACAAAGATGAATTATCAATCACTACTGAACCAGATGGAACTACTGAACCGGAACTTGAACAGGAAGTCAAGCCGAAAGCAAGATTCATGATCCATCACTCCTCTCCCTCTTGGTCTCACTGCTTCGCTCATTCGCCCTCCGGGTCTTACTGCTTAACCAATATTACCATCTGTTATTGCATTAAGGAAGGAAAGAAGAAACATTAATGAGAGAAAGAGAGTTTACAGTTCAAGAAAGAAGGGAGACTAAGAATGAGACTTTACAGTGAAAGAATAAGGGAGTCGAGTCAATGAATGAATTGATTGAAGAATCTAATTCAACATTCATGATCCTGAATACACTAATAAAGGAGAAAGACGAAAGATGAATGAAACCTAACTACTGAACCTCTCCAACTCGGTAAAGCTGCTTCGGAAGATAGGAATGACGTTCTTTCTTCTCAATTCTGTTTTCTATTTCCTCTTTCATTTGATTGATTCTTACCTCATTCCCTTTGTAGGTCAGGATCAACAGGATTGGTTGGTTGGCTGTAAGCTGACGGATCCGCTCGAAAGAAGAACGCAACGAATTGAATGATGAATGAGAAGGAAGGGCTGGACCTCTCTTGGTTGACCGAGGGCTCTACTTCTCTTCCCGAGCTCATTGACTCTGTTTATAGAGGGAGCGAATCGACTACACAGAACAATCAAGCCCGAATTCTCCTCTGTAAAGGAAGAATGTGGACAGATGGAACCAAAGAGGAGCTCTCCCTGCTTAGCGCAGGCTACATTGTACCCCTAGATCATGAAGAAGGTGTCCCCTACACCGGACCGGAATCTCCCGATTGGGAACCACAAACAAAAGTTATTATCAATGGCTGGTTGAGCTCAAGCTCTTGCTTCTTGGTCACCACGGAAGCAAAATCAAAGCAAGTGAGGAGGGCCCACACCTTAGTTGTTCTATACCTTGCAGGAGGGAGAAGGGTGAAAGTACCCATTCGGGGATTAAGTAGAATATTAGCCCGGAAATGCAACTCTAACAGCTAGGTTTCGAGAGGGCTATATCGATCTCGGAAACAGGGGAAGAAAGGTAGGAAGGAATGAGATTCTTTATAGCCCAGAGACCTTATGTAATTTCCTTCGGTTGGGTTAGCTTTTTGGTAGGAAAGCCGGTAGTAGAGTTGCGTCAGGTCCTTCTGACTCTACTCTTTGTTTTCCAGGTGGGGATGCCCATTGTTCCCTGCTCTAACTCCTCTTCCCTTTGCTTTCTTTATTACTTCTCGCACGTGCCCAGTCTCAACGTCACTTCCCAAACCAAAACAGCCTTTCTTTCCCAGATCTATGAAAGGTGAAAGGTTGAAGGTCCAATTAATTAATAGTCAAGTAATATTCGGACGGTTAGTGTCTGTTCTGCATGACTCTGGAACCTTATAGCTAAGGAGCGGATTTCAGGGTCCCTTGACTTGCCAAACGGTTGAAAGTATGCCTATAACAGTCAATCTTTACACACATGATAGTAAAGCCAGGTTATGACGATTCTACAATAGGCGGCCGCTACCCGACTTAGCGAATCACTTCCAGGCTGGCATTAAATCGAGATCGCGCCAGTCTTTCTTGTGTGCCTCATTTATGCTGGTGGCATACCCGACCGTATTGTGCAGAACACTCACACCGTGGCCTTCCGCTATCTTATACCCTCCCCTAGAAGTACAATGGTGGGTCCGGAACTGGTAATCCCCGAAAGACTTTCAAGGAGCCTTGTTCAGCAGGTGCGCTGCAAGTATTCTTTCACAAGTTTGACGCAAGTCGTACTTCCCAGCCCTCTTAGCTACTTGTACTAACAAACTAGGGCGCTATACAAAAGTTCGTGCCTGCTTATCCCGGCTACAATCACTATTGAACAGCGAATCCATCTGAAGAATGGCGCTTGTATATCCCTAGGCGTGGGTCTTGACTTTACCCTATTAGAGAAGGGGGGAGGTTTGGAACCCGAAAAGGAAGACATGATCCACATACATAATAAGACAGAATAGCGCCTAGAGATACAGGTACGGTTCATCGCGTTACTTGTCCAAGTGTCTTGCCGTCTCGTCGGATATGCCATACTCTTTGATGAGGGGTTAGTAACCATTTGCTGTTACCAGCATTGCTCATTATTATTAGGAAACGCATTCCCGTTTATCGATTTAAGGTTACCTTGTCGCTTTAATAATGAATGATATGGAGTCCCTCAATATATATGGGACGCTTGACTAATAGTTTCCAAAGGGGTTTGAACCATCTATTTCTGCCTTTACTCTTCCCGAGTTTCCCTCCTAGCGAACGGGTAAAGCTTATCCCTCACTCGCATTCGCCTAATCGAGCAGAACGCCACTCGGCGATCATCCTACAACTGGTCCCGCCTATAGTTATAGTGTCGAAGACACAATCGATTTTGTTGTTCTTACGACGGTTGGCAAAGACCGGATCTTTACACTTCGCGACCCTCGGAGAGTATGTGCTTAGTGCAAGGCCTCATAGAACATAGAACAATGAAGTAATGTATCCATATGAGCTCCGGCCCTCACTCTCATACAAAAGCAACTTGTTCATTTAATTTATGTTACCTGTTGTGGACCTTCAAGGAACGAATAGAGTACAAGAAAGATGAGAGTCAGAAAAGAGGAAGAAAAAGAACGGAAGAGAAGCGACTGACCCGAAAACCAGAACCTTAGACTTTATTACCTGACCAAACAAACACCCACTCGTGAAAGAAAAGAGATAGTGAAACCGGAACAAAAACATGAGAGAAAATGAAGACGCAGCTTTACAAGAGAATTGAAAGAAGAAGAAAGACTCAAGCAAGACAAGAAAGATGAATGAGACTGAGACTGATTGAACGAGGTAAACTCAATCACTACTGAACCTGAAAGTGTTGAAAGGAAAGACGAAACGAAAGAAGAATTTAAGACGACTTGACAGTGAAAGAAAGAAAGAAGGGAAAGAGAAGGGAGACGCTACTCCTTATTAATGAGACTTTACGGTGTTTGAATGAAGGGAGACAAAAGCAAGACAAGAAAGATGCATTCTCAATCACTACTGAACCTCGTAAACTATCAGAAGAGAAGGTCAAGCTCCGGAATAGGAAGGAAAGACTATCAAAGAATCAATTCGACTTAATTGTAAGTAAATCCGAAAGATTCCTTCAAACACTCTTTCACTCGGTCTCGCTGTTTCACTCCTCTCCCTTTACTTACTGTCTCGCAGTTGAACTCGTTCGCCTCATAACCTCGGGCTCACCGCTTTCGCTCCTCTCCCTTTGGTCGAGCGGTTTCACTCCTTAGCAGCTTTACAGTCGAGTAAATGAATGACAGAACCTGACCCGATATTCCATTCCCTTCTTTCCCTCGGTAAATAGCATAGGTGGTTGATTTCACTCTTTCTATGGATCTGTTTACTTCTGACCCTGAACAGAATGCTAGAAGAAGATATTCCTTTACTGTTCAAGAATCAATGAATTAGCTGACAGGAGAGCTACTTACTCCGAAACCAGACCCGGAACAAAGAAAGAAGGTAGAGTCCGGCCATTCATTAGCAGCTTGACAGTAGAGCTACTTACTCCGGAACAGGAACAGTAAACACCCAACTCCTTATGAATGAGAGTTTACTGTGTGTGTTTGAATAAAAGGAAAGACTGAAGCAAGACAAGAAAGAGGAATTGTCCTTTACTGTTCTATAAAGAAGGGATATGAAATGAATTAGCTGACAGGAGAGCTACTTACTCTGGAACCTGCCCCTTAACTTCTATTCCCTTCGCTCCTTAGCTTTGCTTTTTTATCCTGCCCCTCTCCCTTCGGTCTCGCCCTTTGGTCTCGTGGTTTCACCACTTCGCCCGGAGGGTCTCACAATTCCATTGCCTCTCCAACAAGGTCAAGTTCCATTGCCTTAGCTGCTTTGAAAGCCGAAAGAGGAAAGAGACTGAACGAACCCATATTCCCGTAAGTTATTGTGAACCTATCCCTACTTATTCACCTTTGACTGATTAAAGGAGGTAAAGCATATGAAATCCTTCTTCTTTTACTCGGGTTGAACTATTTGAGTGTCTCTTTTCTTTGATTCTACTTGAAAGACGAAACTCAAGATGAATGAGGGTGAACCTATCCTTTCTTTACAAAGAAGGGAGAGTCAATTCCTTGCAGCTCCTTTCCCTGTCGGTCTCGCAGCTTCGCTTATTCGCCTCGTAAACTCGGTCTCACAATTCCATTGTCTGAACCTGTCTGTCGGTTTCATTGCTTCGCTCCCGAACTACTTCCTTCACCAGATGGAACTCCTACACCTTATACGATATTCCCTTACAGGAGAGGAAATTCATTAAATTCTCTAACTCTATCTAAAAGAAGAACGAAGAAGAAAATGAGAATCAGGTCAAGCTCAATTACCTGATGGAACTGTCTGTAAAGTTGCGGGCTGAGCTCCGGAACCTATCTGTAAACTCGGTAAAGCAAAAGCACTAAGTAAGTTCTTTCACAAACAAGGGGGAACTAGGTAAGCTGGATGAGAAGAGGGTAAAGCTCCGTAACCTTTCGACTCTATTACATTACCTGACCGGAACCGATATTCCCTTCCCTGAACCTCTACACCTCGGTTTCACAATTTCATTCCCTAAACCTTATACGCTAGTCCCTTATACAAGAGAGTCAACTCATTCAATCCGGACGGAACCTGAACCGGACCCTTTATCAATCTTCTTCACCTGAACCTCCTTTTCCTATGGATTCTTTCTCCTTTTCTTTGATGATATTCCCTTAATCAATTAATTAGCTGCTTTTCAAGCCGAAACGAGAGATTCCTGAGAGTGAACTGTCGGACTCATTATCCTGATCCTACTGATTGAACAGTAAACTCCGATCCTCTCTCTTGCGCTCTCGTTGCTTCGCTCCTCTCCCTGATTGAACTCGGTAAAGCTCCTAAGCCTGATTGAACTCGGTAAGTAAAGGGGCTGGCGGAGAAGAAGGTAAAGCTGCTTCACCTATTTATTCTTGAACTGTAAACAAATGAAAGGATGTTCGAAAGATGAATTCATTCTTCTTCACTCCTGAACTACTGAACTCACCTTCTTGATCTTCTCCTTCACCTATTTATTGAGGAATTGATCTTGCTTCATCCTTTCTTTTACTCTCTCTCCCTGAACAGTAAACAAGGGAGGGTTGAAGTATTCTTTCTCTTCTTCTTTCTTGCTTTCACTCTTTTACATAGGCTAGGCTGGATGAATGATCTGAAGGTCAAGCTCCGGACCCTATTTCTTCTTTTCAGTCTCCTTCACCTGTCTCTATTGATTCTTTAGAAAGAAGACTGTAAACTAAGAGCAAAACTCCTTATTCGTCATCGTTCACTAGAAGTCAAGAGATAGTGAAACCGGAACCTTTATCAATCTTCTGAACCTGAACCTATTGATTCATTCACCTTCTTGATAAGGGAAAGAAGAAGGGCATTCTCCAGACCCTGCCCCTTCGCCTGTCGGTAAAGCCGCTGTATGAGAATCAGGTCAAGCCGAAACGAAAGACTCAACCTCAACCCTGAGCTACTTCACCTTGTTTGTGTACTGGAACCGGAACAGGAATTCAATCCGGAATCAGGCAGGAAGGAAAGCCGAAACAAGAAGAAATGAAGACGTTGCTTTACTGTCGAGCTACTTACTCCTATTCATTCTCCTTCACTCATGAACCTTCTTTCTTTGACTCTCCTTTCACCATAAACAAAGACTATCGATGCATTCTCTCAGCTATTTCTTCTTTTTCTTGTCTTTCTCCTTACTTAATTGGACTGATTTCTGTAGGTCTGTTTGCTCATGAACTGTAACCGGAGCCTTCGCTACTGAATGAAAGACTCCTTATACAGTATTACCGGAAGGAGGTAAAGCAATTCTATTTCTGAGCCTCTTCTCGTCTCACAATTCCATTTCCTTCCCCGAGAGCTACTTCTTCTTCTACTTTACCAGTGTTTGAAGGGAAGGGAGACTCAACAAAGAGCTACTGAACTGGAACCGGAGCCTCTATCCCCTTATACAGTATTACCGGATTGAACAGTAAACAAATGAAAGGATGTTCGCTTCGCTCCTTACTCCCTCTCCCTATCGGTCCGGTCGAGTGGTTGAACTCAGTAAAGCGGCTGGATGAGAACCTGATTTCACTCCTTTACTCTCCTGTAAAGACGGACGAAAGAAAGATGAATGAAGTAGCTAGCTAATGAATGGACTCTCCCTTGTCAAAGACTCAACTCAAGACTCAAGAGAAAACCTGCCCCTGAACCGGGTACGGTTTCGTGTCTTCGCCCCTGAACCGGGTACGGTTTCGTCTTCGCCTCTTCGCCCTACGGGTCTCAGGGCTTCGCCCCTTCACTCAATCACTTGAAGAACTGTAAACACCTGACCATTCACCTATCGGTCTCATTGCTGGCTTCGCTCCTTCACCGTAGAGGAAATTCATGAAAGAAGGAAGGAACCTTCCTCGGAACCTATTTCCCATTTCTTCTTTCACTCAGTCTTTCACAAGGGAAAGCCGCTAATTCATTGACTCACTCTCCCTTTTCCGTCATTGAACAAGGTAAATAAATAGGAACAGTAAGAAAAGAAGAAGAAAGATGAAGACGAGTTGTAGAACTGAACTCAATCACTTGAACCGATATGACCTTCTTCCACTCTTTCAAAAGCTGGTTGGTTACCTCCTACAGTCTCTAA
Organism: Cucurbita pepo subsp. pepo; assembly: GCF_057944985.1. NCBI lineage: Eukaryota > Viridiplantae > Streptophyta > Magnoliopsida > Cucurbitales > Cucurbitaceae > Cucurbita > Cucurbita pepo. Next base: position 6,552,212 of record NC_141809.1, on the reverse strand, counting down.
GCTTTGCTCCTCTCTCTCTTAGCCTTTCTTTCACCGTACGTAAAGTGGCTTGGCTTCGCTCCTTAGCTGCTTTTCAAGCCAAAACAAGAAGGGGGAGACTCAACTCCTTCTCCTCTGGATCCTATTTATGAAGAAACTGTAAACACTCAATCAACTCCTTATTCATTAGCCGCTTTACTGTCTAGCTCCTTACTCCTATTAAAGCTGCTTCGCTCAATCACTTGTCCCTTCAACCACTCTTTCCCTCGGGTTTCACTATTCTTTCACTCCCTCCTGTAAGAAAGATGAATTCTCCCTTCTTGTCCCTATTCTGGACCAGCTCTTTCTCCTTCCCTTAGCTCCTTCTCTTTCTCTTCTCCTTGATTGCTTGCTTAAACTCACTGTAAACAAATGAAAGGATGTTCGCGCTTTGCTCATTCGCCGGAACTATTGGTCTCATTGCTTCGCTCAATGACTTGTCCCGGATTGAACTGTAAACACTCCTTATTCGTTAGACAGAACTCTGTTTCACCTTTTCCTCTCTCTAGTCCCTGACCTACACCTTTGACTCTATAACCTGACCTGAAGGAGGTAAAGCAGCATCTTCATTTACTCTGTCCCTGAACAAGAAGGAAAGACAGAGAAGGTCATTCACCTGAACCTGCCCCTATTTATTCTCGAACTGTAAACAAGGCATGAAGGATGGAAGAGAATGCGACTTCTTCTTTCACCTATTCTTTCACTCTTTTACCTCCTTTCTTTAACTGTCAAAGATCAATACTCAAGATGAATGCGACTTAACGAACCAATATTCCATGACTGATTTCACTGTAAGAAAAGGGATGAATTAGACTGAACCGATATGACCCGAAGTTATTGCATTAAGGAAGGAAAGAAAAGAGAATTGAAAGACGAAACAAGCCTGAACTCCTTCCCCCGAAACCCATATGACCTGATTGAACTATTCTTGAACTCGGTAAAGCAATTCCATTGCCGGAGCTACTGAATGAAATTAAAGAGATAGTGAAACCGGAACCGGAACGAACCTTCTTTCACTCCTCTCCTTTACAGTCGAGCCGCTTCGCTCGTTCGCCTCTACAACTCGAGCTCACCGCTTCGCTCCTTAGCCGCAAGACTCAACTCAACAAGATGAATTCGACTTAACTCCTTTTCCTATTCTTTATACTCGATTATTCCCTTTCTAAATCATAAGGATCAAGACTCAATGAATTAGCTTAGCTGCTTTCCGGGAGAGCAACTTACTCCTATTAAAGAAAGCTGCTTCTTCCCTTTCCGATTCGTCAGCTACTTCATTCCCTGAGCTACTGAATGAAAGACTCCTGATCCTCCTTCACCTATTTATTCAGGAACAGTAAACTCATTCACCTTCTTTCACTCTTTCACAAGGTAAGTCAGTCAAGCGGCTGTATGATCATCAGGGAAAGCTCAATCACTTGTCCCTTCACTGTTGAATAAGGTAATGAGGTTCGGAAGGAAAGACTCCTGATTCATTCTCCTTAACTCCTTTCTTTGTGCAGTTATTGTGAGTTATTCAAAGATAGTAAACAAAGACTCAACTCTCTCTTCATTCTCCTTTACAGTTAAGGGATATGAAATTCTGAATTAGCTGCTTTTCAAGCCGAAACGAATCATTAGACTGATTTCACTCTTTCACAAGGTAAAGCGACTGAGCCTGACCCTTTTCCTCTGCTTCGCCCCTCTCCTGAACCGGAACCGATATGACGTTCACTTTACGGGAGAGTAGTAAAACAAAGGAAAGACGAAAGCAACTATCAGGGAGACAAGAGAAAGACTCCTGATCCTACTTCTTTCACTCATGAACCTATCTATCCTTCCCTTATTTATTGAGGTCAAAGTAGCTCTTTCCTGAACTCACCCTTATTACCTGACCTTCACTACTGAACCGGAAGTCAAGAAGAAACTACTTCTTCTCCTCAACTCCTTATTCATTCGACTGTAAGTAAAGACTATTTATTAGACTGAACTACTTATGAGACGAAACTACCTCAGTCCGGCCCTTCTTTCACTCATTCGACGGACTCTCCCTTCAAAAGAAAGTGTTTCAAGGAAAGACTCTACTCCGATTCTTCTTTCACTCGGGTTGAACTAGGTAAGCTGGATGAGAAGCTGAACCTCTCCCTTCGCTCCTTCACTCCGGCCGTAACCCATTTATTTATTCTTGAACTCAGTAAATAGGCTGGATGGATGTTCGCTTCGCTCCTCTCCTTTGTTACGTGGTTGGTTGTTCGTATTTGATTGATGATTAAACTTCTATCTTCAATACCTTTTTCTTCTTCTTCAGCTACCTAACTAAATGATGATAATTCCTTCTTTCTTTCCCTCTTCGCTCATGAACCTGATTGAACTACTACTGAATGAAATGGAACATGAATGAGAGTGAACTGTCAGACTCATTATCCTGATCCTACTGATACTGAACCTGTCCCTATTTATTCTTTCAATGAATGAAAGGAAGGTAGAGTAAATCAAAGATAAGAGATAGAACCTTCCCCCGTATTCCCTGACCGAAAGAAAGCTCCTATTTATTCATGAGACTGCTTGACAGGAGAGCGACTTATGAACCGATATGACCTTCCCTTATTTATTGAGGTAAAGCTATTTGAAGAATAATCAGAGAATGGGACAGATTTCACTCTTGAACTGCCAACTAGCTACTTACTCATGAACCGGAACCGGAACGAGAGGAAAGACGAAACGAATCATTCTCGTTTACAGGAGAGTGAGTAAATTCATTAATTAGCTATTGAACCCGAACCAGATTGAACGAGTTGTAAGTGTTTGAAAGAAGACGAATCCTCTATTCCTTTACAGTTCAAGAAAGTGTTTCAAGGAAAGACAGGAGACAAGACAAAGACTCCTGATCCTCCTGATTGAACTCCGTAACCTTATACTCTATTCCTTTCGCTGCCCCTCTACTATGCCCTTCGCTACTTCATGAAACCCTTCCCGGAACAGGAACAAAGAAAGAAGGGAGAGGAAACCGAAACCCTTCGCCCGTTCCCCGGAACCTTTGTTCACTCTTTTGCCTGTAAAGACCATTTCAGATTTAGTTTCTTGATACTTTCCCGTGAAAAAGGGATGTTTCACTTTTGAACTAACAAAAGCTGCTTCAATGAATGAGAGTGTCTACTTTCCCGGGATTTTGGGCTGTTTCACTTTTTCACTCACGAAAGTTGCTTCAATTCTGATTAATTCCATCCACCCCGGTAAAAATGGATGCTTTTGCCCATTTTCCCTTATTTCAGGAGGTAACATAGTAGTTAGTCTTTCTCCGGAACCGTAACAGGAAGAGAAGCTCTTTCCCATGACCCGGAACTCAATCACTTGAAGAACAGTAAACACCTGACCATGAACCTATCGGTCGAGTGGTTGAACTCAGTAAAGCGGCTGTATGAGAATCAGGTAAAGCTCTATCCCTTGAGCTGATTGAACTCATTCTACTTCCCTGAGCTACTCAACGAACAGTAAACAAGGTCTCACTCCTTCCCCTGCCCCTGTATTCCCTTTTACATGAGAGTCAGTCAATTCATTCAATCTGAAACAAGAATGAGACTGAACAGGAAGTGATTGTTCACCTTTCACTCTTTTACTCTCTGGTAAACAAAGCCTATTGATTCAGGATCCTTCCCCTTAACCTTTTCTTTCTTTTATCTATTCCCTTCTTTCAGGGTAAAGCTGCTTCGCTCAATCACCTTTTACAGTCGTCTCGTCGAGCTAGCTACTTACTCCCTCCCTCTTCTCGTAACCCAGCATTGGACTGATTGAAGGAGGGTTGAACTATCTTTGATCCTATACCTATTTATTCAAACACAGTAAACTCATTGACCTCTCCCTATTTATTCCTTCAAACACAAGGTCAAGCCGCTAATGAATTGACTTTACTCGACTGTAAACAAGAAAGGGTTTCACTATTCAAACACTCTTATACTCTCTGGTCAAGCTCCTTCACTCAATCACTTGAAGAACAGTAAACAGGGTCGCTTCGCTCCTTCACCTGTCGGTTGAACTGAACCAATTTCATTGCCTGTCCCTGATTAGGTAAAGCGCTATTTGAAGAACCAAAACCTTTTCCTGATTTCACTCCGTCACCTTTTCTTTCAAACCCAAGGGAAATAGGTGAAGTAGCTCTTTTTTTGAACGAGGTAAAGCCGCTAATTCATGAATTTACTCTCTCTTCATTCACTGTCAAAGAAGAAGAAAGATTACATTCTCCGGAACAGGAAGGAAAGACTGAAGATGAATGAGACTCAACCAACCCAAAAGAGCTACTGAACCGGAGCTGATATTCCCTGAACTTTATACAGGAGAGGAGAGTCATGAAATCCTTCTCCTATTGATTCTTGAACCTATTAATTGTCTGAAGGAAAGACTCTCGATGATTTATCTTTTTCCTATTTCTTCTTTCATGAAATCCTTGACAGTGTTTTCAGGGGGGAAGTGTTTCAACTCAAGACTCAACTCAACAAGATTCATTCTCAATCACCTGAGGAGAAAGAATCAGATATTTACAGTCGAGTAAAGAAAAGCAAAGAGATAGTTCAACCAGCGTAACCTTTTCCGATATGACCTTTTTCAGGACAGGAGGTAAAGCTAACCTTTCTTTACGGGAGATAGAGTAAATCAAGAGAATTGAAAGAATGAAGCGAAAACCAAGACCATTCCTCAAAGACTCGGTAAAGAAAGCTATTTTCATGATCCTGAACTACTTGTGGTGCAGTTATTGTGAGTTATTATTCAAAGACTATTCTATTCTTTAACTCGGTAGCATAGGCTTCTCTCCTGAACCTCTATTCGCTGACTGACCTTCTTTAACTGCTATTGATCCTGAACCAGATAGATAGATTGAAGGAGGTAAAGCAGCTGGCTTCTCTCCTGTCCCTTCTTTCACTTACTCGACAGTAAGATTCATTCGACTGAACTCCTTTTCTTTTTCTTTTCTTATTTACTCGACTGCCTGTAACCCGAACCAGAGAGAATGAGACTGAACTCGCATATTCAATCAATCAATCCTTCTTTCCGGAACTGTAACCACGAAAGATGAATGAGAGCATATGAATTTACTACTCTCCTCAAGGGTTGAACTACTTGTCTTTCTCTGTTCTTTCCTTCACTACTTCAGGACCCAGACAGATTGAACTCAGTCTTCGTCAACCCATTTATTCTTGAACCTATCTGCTTCTCCCCTCACTACTGTACTTACTCATTCAGCCTTTCCTTTATGCATTCCCTGACCAGATTTCACTCTAAAGCTATTATGATCCCTCACCTCTATTCCGTTCCTCTTTATTCAAAGACTAGGTAAAGCAAGCCGCTAATTCATTTACTCGACTGTAAACTCATTCACCTGTAGGGTTCACCCATTGCCTGTCCCAGATGGAAGTGATTCTTGAATAGTAAAGAAAGACGAAAGATTCCATTACCTATTTATGAACTGTAAACTAAGAGAAAGAGAGGATCACCTTTGACGATATTCCCTTGCCTTGGAGAACTCGGTCAAGCTATTTTCCTTCACTTTACAGGAGAGTAGGAAAGAAAAGAAACCGGAACCAGAACCTTCAATGCTTCACCGGAAGTCTCGACTCAAGAAGAATGAGATTGAGAGAAGTGATTGTGAACCTTTCACTCTAAAGCTATTATGTATGATCTGGATCCGGAGAGTCAATTCTAGACGGAACCTTCCACTGAACCTCCCCTTAAGGTTTCACAGCTTCGCTCCTGCCCCTCTCCCTCTCGGTCTCGCTCTTTCACTCTCCTGTAAACACTCAAAAAACAAGAATGATCCTATCCTCTGTCTATTTTTAGGGAGAAAAGTCTACCCTTCCCTTATTTTTAGGGATCAAATCCAGTAAAGGTAATTCATAAGTCAATCCTATCGAAGAATCAATTCGACTTAACTGTAAGTAAATCCGAAAGATTCCTTCTTTCACTCTTGAACTCGGTCTCGCTCTTTCACCCCTCTCCAACAAGGTAAAGTGGCTGGCTTCCATTGCCTTATTTATTGAGTTAGCTGCTTTGAAAGCCGAAAGCAAGACAAGATGAGAGTTGTAAGTCTTTGAATAAGGTCAAGCTCTGTAGCCTCTATTCATTCCCTAAAGCGGAACAAAGAAAGAAGGGAATGGAATTGTGAGACCCGGAGGGCGAAGGGAATGGAATTGTGAGACCGACAGACAGGTGAATGTAGACGAAGGATCCTTCTCCTCGTTCTCCTCCTGATTGATGTAATTAGACTGATCCTACTTCTTTTCTTCTCCTTTACTTACGGTCTCTTCTCTTTGCTTGCTTTTCTTTCCTCTCCCTATTTATTCTAGAACTAACTGTAAAAGAAGAAGAAAGACTCATTCGACTTCCCTTCGCTACTAAATGAAACCCTTCCCGTCCCGAGGTAAAGCAATTGCATTGTCTCTCCTCTTCGAGGGAAGTCCGCTCCTGACTCCTTACTCCCTCTCCCTATCGTTCTCGTTGCTGCGCTCACTCCTTATAGTTTATTGCCTGAACCGGAACAAGGGAGACTCAACTCCTGATCCTCCTTCTCCTATTTATTCCGGAACAGTAAAGTGGCTGCGCTCCGCTCCTATTTATTCTTGAACTCTTTCACGAGGGTTGAACTATTCAAACACGAGGTAAACCCCTGAACTACTGAAATCACCTTCTTTCACTCATTCTACTTCCCTTTGCTCCTACACCGTAACCTTTGACTGTATTCCTTTCGCTACTGAACCGTCGAGTATTGAAAAAATCAAGCTTAATGAGAGCTCTTTCACTCGTTCGCCTCTACAACTCGGGCTCACCGCTTCGCTCCTCGCCTATTCTTTATGGTCTCATTGCTTCGCCCCTTCCTCTTTCTTTTCCGATATTACCGGATTGAACAGGCAGGGTAAACTGGCTGGCCGATTCCTTCCTTCACTCATTATCCCAAACCCATTTATGAAGACGACTGATCCTGTAAGGACCTTTTCTTATTTAGTTGATACTTTCCCGGTAAAATGGGCTATTTCACTCTTTCACTACTCTTTCTCCAATTCCTTCTTATTCTTAAACGGTAAACTCATGAACCTGATTTCACTCTTTGACTCCCCTGCCCGTAAGAAAGACTCATTCGATAGAACAAGACAAGATTCATTCGACGTAACAGGAAGAGAAGAGAAAGAAGAAGAATAATCTGATATTTACCGTCGAGTAAATTCATTCAAAGAGAAAGGAAAGAAAGAGAAGCGACTTCATACGATATTACTGGAAGTGATGGTTTGTTATGAGAAGGAAAGGAATTGATTGATTGTGAACCTTTATTCATTCCCTTACCTACACCTTATACTCTTGAACCTCTGCTGCCTACTTACTCCTTCACCGGACCCCATTTCTTCTTTCACTGCTCTTTCTCCGATTCCTTCTTGACCAGTAAACTCAGAATCTTAGCACGGATCCTTCTCCTCTACAACTATTGGTCGAACTCCGTAACCTTATACAGTATTACCGGATTGAACAGTAAATTCATGGAATTGGGAGACACAATAACCTTTTTTACAGTCTTTGTTTGATTGAAGGGAGACTAAAGAAAAGAGATAGAACCTTTCCAGTCGGTCGAGTAAAGAAAAGATAAGAGATAGAAAGAAGGGAGTCAAGACGAAAGCGAAGCGAAAACAAGTACTCCTTCATTCCCTACTACTATTTACAGTCTTTGAAAGAAGGAAAGACTCAAGCTCAAACCAGGACGGACTATTCTTCAAACAACACTCGGTAAAGCATATGAAATCCTGTCCCTTCCTCCGGAACCTATTCTGTAAACTCAATCACTCGGATATGAAATGCTTCTTGCTTTCACTCCTGCCCATGAACCTCTACAACAAATGAAAGGATGTTCGCTTCGCTCCGCTTTGACTCTATGACCGGAACTTCCGGAACTGTAACCAAAGACTCCTTATTCATTAGATAGATAGACTGATCCTACTGATTGAACGAGTTTAGAGTGAAAGAAAGAAAAGAGCAGAGCTACTTCACGAACCAAGAGAGCTCCGGAACCAGACCCGGAACAAAGAAGGGAGGAAGTGTTAGTGTTTCAAGGAAAGACGAAACTGGAACAGTAAGAAAAGAAGCAAGCTCATGAACCGTAACCTTCTTTCACTTCTAAAGCAAGGTCAAGCTCATTCACCGTAACCTTATACTCTATTATCTTCTCCTTAACCTGAGCCTATGTTATTCTTTCACTCCTCAGCTGCTTTGAAAGCCGAAACCGGAACTGGAAGTCAAGACTGACGATTAATGAGAGTGAACCTTCTTTCACAAGTAAAGAGGTAAACTCCGAAACTCGCATATTCTCTCCTGTCCCTTCCTCCGTAACCCTTTATCAAAGAATGAGACTTCCCCTTATACTCTATTTCTTCTTTCACTCTTGAACGAGGGTTGAACTCTGTAACATAGGCTGCTGGATGAGAAGCTAGCTCCGGAACCTATTGAACAGAGTTGAACTATTCAAAGACTCGGTAAAGCGCTATTTGACTGAACGAGGTTACAGTCTTTGTTTGAAGGGAGACTAAAGATTAACGAGAGTGAACTGTAAGGAAAGCCGAAACGAATCATTAGACTGATTTCACTCTAAAGCAAGGTAAAGCGACTGAGCCTGAACACCTGAGCTACTGAACCGGAACCTTCTTTCTTTCACTCCTCCTTCACCTCTCGGTTGAACAATTAATTCCATTGCCTGAACTGTATCAATACTCAAGCAAGATGCATTCTCCTGAACTACTTCCCCGGAACCCATTTATTCACTGTAAAGCAGCGTCTTCATTTACTCGACGACTGAAGGGTTGAACTACTCGATATTCCCTGACTGACCGGATTGAACAAGGTAAAGCGACTGAACAGGAAGAGAAGCTCCGGAACAGGAAGTCAAGACTATCGATGAAACCGAAGAAAACCTGAACCTATTCGTCTTTCATTTCCTCTCTTGTAAACTCATGAACCTGATTGAACTATTCTTGAACTAACTCTTTTACTCGACTGTAACAAAGAATCATTCGCCTCTCCCCCTATTTTTGAGGTCATTTTCTTCTTCTTTCACTTGGGACTATTCTTGATCTGCTGATTCTTTTTTGCTTGCTTGAACTTACTCTCCTCTCCGGTAAAGCTGCTAATGAATGGACTCTGCCTTCTCCTGAACCTTATTCATCAAGTGTTTCAAGTCAAGACGAAACTCAACAGGATTCTCCTATTCATTCCTATTTCTTCTTTCTCCGGAACCTGAACTGTAAAAAAAAGAAGAATCAACCTTTTCCTCGGCTTCGCCCCTTTCCATACGATTCTTTCTCCAGCACTACTGAACTTGTCCCCTCTTGAACTCAGGTTGAACTATTCATTCTTGATCTGATCCTTCAAACACTCTTTTTCGTGTAAGGACCTTTAATGATTTTATTGATGCTTCTCCCTATGTTTTTGGGCTATTTTCGTCTATTTTCCCTGATTGAACTGTAAACGTAAACTAAGACTCAACGATTCAGTCTCCTTCACTCCTCTCCCTTTGGTCTCACTGTTTCACTCCTTCGCTTTATTTTGTCTCACAGTTTCACTCCTCTCCCTTTGGTCTCACAGTTTCACTCCTTCGCCCTACGGGTCTCATAGTTTCACTCCTCTCCCTTTGGTCGAGCAGTTTCACTCCTTGTTCTGTTATTGTGAGTTATTCATTCTTGAACTGTAAACGAAGAGAAGAAAGAGCAGGTCAAGCTATTCCATGCCCCTTCGCTACTGAACCGGAAACAGATTGAACTCCTCCCCTGAACCGGAACTCTTGAACAATTAATTCCATTGCCTGCCTCAGGTTGAACTCTTGAACAATTCCCTGACCGCAAGGAACGAGGTAAACGAAATAACTACTGAGCGAACCAGATTGAACAGTAAGATAAAGAAGCAAGCGACTGAACCAGAACAGGAAGGAAGAAATGAAGGGACAGGAAAGACGAAACATTAGCTGCTTTACAGGAGAGCTCCGGAACCTATTCTTGAAGGTCAAGCTCATTCGCCTCTGGGACAATTCCATGGCCTCTCCCTATTTAGTTTGAGGGCTATTTTCCCGGTATTTAGGGCTGTTTTCCTTTCTTTCCCTTATTTCTGGAGGTAACATAGGCTGGATGGATGAGAATCAGGTCAAGCTCCGGAACAGGAGAGTCAAGACTCAAGCTTCTACTGATTGAACAAGGAAGGTAAACTGTAGAGAGGGTCAAGCTCATTCACCTATCGGTCTCATTGCTCCGCTCCTCTCCCTCTCGGTCGAGTTGCAGTGCTCCTTCCCCTTCCCTGTCGTTAAAGCTGCTTCAATCAAATAAATTCTATCCAACATAGGGGTAAAACATTAAATGACCTTTTTCCCTAATAGCTGGAGCTTCAAGAAAAGAAATTCTATCCTCCCCCCTATTTTGAGGGATCAAATCTAGTAAAGGTAATTAATTCATTATTAAGTCAAGACTATTGAAGAATCAATTCGACTTAACTGTAAGTAAATCCGAAAGATTCCTTCAAACACTCTTGAACTCGGTCGAGCTCTTTCACCCCTCTCCCTTTCTTGTAAACTCATTCACCTATTGATTCAAAGACTGATCTTTCTCTTTTCTTTCACTCCGTAGTAATTCGTAACTCAAGACTAAACTAAAGCAAGACAAGATTCTCTGATCCTACTTCTTTAACTCCTTGTTACGTTATAAAGGAACTGTAAACAAATGAAAAGATGTTCGCTGCCTGTGCTCCTGACCCTTAACTCAATCACTTGAGGATAACCTCGGTCTCTTTTCTTTCTTATCCTTTCTTTCACTCCTCTCCCTTTACTTACTGTCTCGCGGTTGAACTCGTTCGCCTCGTAACCTCGGGCTCACCGCTTTCGCTCCTCTCCCTTTGGTCGAGCGGTTTCACTCCTTAGCAGCTTTGAAATGAAAGCCGAAACAAGAAAGAAGGAAATAGAATGACTAAATCTATGAAAATATCTACTATTCTATGCTGTATAGGGAAACGGCTGTATAGATAGGGGAAACCCAAAGAGCTTGACTTTCAGATAGCTAACTAAGATAGCTCGGCAACTCCTCTTTCCGAAGAAGAGTGGCACCCCTTTCCCTATCGGTCTGTCTCGTGGCTTCACCCCTCGTAAACTAATTAAAGCTATTTTACGGTCTCATTGCTTCGAACTCTATGACCGGACCGTAACCTGAACCGTAGAGTGAATTCATGAAAGAAGGAACGAACTGTAAGTCAAGAAGAAGGTCAAGCTATTCTATTGCCTTCACTCCTTGCTTGTTCCGTGTTCTCAGAAAGATGAATGAGACAGAAGAGGACAGGACTATTACTCATTAACCTGCCCCTGAGCTACTGAACCGGAAGGGAAGTCAAGACGAAAGAAAGATGAATGAGAGTTGCCCAGTCTTTGAATAAAAGGCAAGAAGGGAGACAAAGACAAAGAGAAAGACTAAGGATTCGTTATCCTTCACTCTGGCTCCTGCCCCTATTGGTAAAGCCGCTGCTGCAGCTAATTCATTTACTCTGTCCCTGAACTGTAAACAAAGACTCCTCACCTCATTATTTATCCTTCTCTTACGTACGGATTGAACTCCTTACCTTAGCAGCCAGACTCAACTCAAGAGGAAAAAGAAAGAAAGCTTAATGAGAGTGATTGAACTCCTGGGTAAACTCATTCACCTATCGGTTTCACAATTCCATTGCCTGAACCGGATTGAACTGTAAGAAAGATTTCTTCTTGTTTACGAACTGAACTCTGGAACCTCAACCTGAACTGATATTACCTGACCAAACACCTACTCGTTCAATCAAAGAGATAGTGAAACCGTAACCTTCAGTCAAGACTCTACTCCTACTTCTTGAACTGTAAACTCTGTCCTCAATCACCTTTACAGAAAGAGAAACAGATATTCCTTGTCCAGTGGAGTAAGTAAAGAAAAGAGATGAATGAGACTGAAGACTCAACGATTCATTCTCCGATTCCTAATTTGACGAGGTAAAGCATATTTATTCAGTAGCTCTTTGCTTTCCTGCCTGAAAGACGAAACAAATGAAAGAAAGATCAGCTCATGACCTATCGTTGAACAAGTAAAGACGAAACTCCTTATGAATGAGACTAATTGAACTCCGTAACCTATATATAATCTTACAGTGAAAGAAGAAAGATTCTCATGAACCCAACCCCGTAAACTATCATTTATTTCTCCTTAACTACTGAAGTTACGACTCTATCTATTCCCTATTTTGTCTGTCATTTAACTCTTTTACATAGGCTGGATGAGAAGAAGATGAAAATCAGTCAGTCAAGAAGAAGGGAAAGCATATTCAATGAATTGACTCTCTCTCCCGTAACAGTAAGAAAAGAAGCAAGCGACTGAACCTGAACAACCGGATTTGACTCATGAACCTCGTAAACAGGGGTTTAACTATTCGAGAACTCGTTAAAGCTATTTTATTGGTCTCAACCCCTTATTCTGTTCCTATTCAATTCTGAACCTCTTCTTTATGGTCTCATTGGTTTGCCCATTCACCTTCACCTCTACACCCTTATCAGTAAGAAAAAGAGGAAGTGGTTGAGGCGAGAGCTCATTCCCCTCTATTCCCTTCCCGGATTGAAGGAGGTAAAGCACTCTCTTTTCTTTCACTCTTTCGGTCAAGCTAGAAGAAGAAGAAGATATTCCTTTACAATTCTAAATCATCAGAAAAAGAGAAAGACAAGATTCATTCCCCGGGTAACCCATATGCCCTTGCCTTATTTATTGAGTTAGCAGCCTCCGGAACACTCAAAGACTCGGTAAACTAATGAATTGACTTGACTCTCTCTCCCTGATTGAACTGTAAAAGAAGACTAAGACTCTCGATTCCTTCTCCTACACCTTAGACGATATGATATTACCGGATTGATTGAAGAGGTAAACTGGCCGATTCATTCTACTTCTCTTTCTCAGTTCTTTACCTGGACTATTTATTACTTACTTCTTTCAATAGATAGGCTGGATGAGAAGAGGGGCTTTCTCCTGAACCTTCTTGCTTGAACTCCGGCTCAATCACTCAATCACTTGTCCCTGAACACCTATTTATTGTTGAACTGTAAAAGATTAATACTCAAGCTAGATGAATGATTACAGTTCGAGAAGAAATGAATGAGAGTGAAGACGAAACGAATCATGATTTACAGTAGAGTCAATTCATTAATTAGCTATTTCACCCCTTCCCTTCGCTACTTCCGGCCCCGATATGACCTTATTCCGATTCATGAGCTACTGAACGAACAGTGAACAAGGCCAAGCTCCGAAACCTATTTCTTTATTCATGAGACTGTAAAGACCAAGAATTAAGAAATTCTATCTTCTGTCTATTTTTAGGAATATTTAGGGCTATAGGTAATTGATTATTAAGGATGAGAATCAGGCAAGACAAGAAGAAATGAATTAGCAGCAAAGACTCAACCTCAAACCTGGACTATTCTTCAAACACTCTTTCTTTCACAAGGTAAAGCGGCTGGCTGATAAGAACCTTCCATTGCCTTTTCCTATTGATTCTGGATCTGATCCTTGATTGAACTGTAAACACTCTACTCAAGATTCATTAGCTGCTTGACAGGAGAGGACATTCATTCAATCCGGAACCAGAACCTCTACTCAATTACCTGACCTTACCCTATTTCCCTTAGTCATTCAATCCGGGAGAGTCAACAAAGAGCTACTTCACTTTACAGGAGAGGAAAGAGGAATGAGACTGAAGAGGACGGAAAGAAGAAATGAAGGAGTTCTAGTTAGCAGCAAAATAGCTTTATATTATAGTCGCGAGTAAAGAAAAGAAAAAGAAAGACTCATGAGACTTAACTACTGAACTTGTCCCTTCTTGAACTCCGGCCGTAACCTATTCTTTCAATGACTGAGACTTTACAGGAAGGAAAGATTAAGACGACTGAACCGGAGCCTCTTCTCTTTCTATTCCCCTCAGTTCGAGTGAGTTATTCTTGAACAAGGTTAGTGGTTGACACGAGAGCTCATTCACCTCTATTCCGTTATTCATTCAATCCTTCAAACAAAGACAGTAAACAAGGTCACTTTGCTCCTTTCCTTTACATGAGAGGAAATGCAGTCAATCCGGAACAGGACAGGAGAGCTCCGGAACCTATTCAAACAATGAATGAAATCCGGGAGAGTAAACTCCTTATTCATTATTAGAGTGAAAGAAGGTGGAAGGACAGAAGATGCTTTAACCTATTTACCTGATGAATGAAGGAACTGTAAACTCCTAACCCGCCGATATGTATGCCCTGAGCTACTTCACGAACTTCACTCCGGAACAAAGAAAGAAGGGAGACTAAAGATCAAGCTCCTACTTCTTGAACGAGGTAAAGCATCATATTCTTTCCGATTCCTTCTTAACAGTAACAGCTCCGGAACCAAAGACGATATTCCCTTCCCGGATTGAACAGCTTGAACAGTAAACTCCGATCCTCGGAGAGCAGCTTCGCACCTTTCCTCTTCGTCATCCGATTCCTTAAACCTTTTCCTCGACCGGCTTCTTTCTCCTGACCCTTCCCCTCGTCCGGCTTCTTGATCTGATCCTTGATTGAGCTCTTTCACCTTTACAACAGTAGGTAAAGCATATTCAGGGAGGGAGGGAGGATGATTCTTGAACGAACCGTAAACACTCCACTCCTTATGAATTGAATGAGAGTGAACTACTGAACCGTTACAGGAGAGGAAAGAGGAAAGAAAGCTTAATGAGAGAGTTAGATACCTTTCTCAAAGAAAAGAATAAGAAGCAGGCAGGTAAAGAAAGAAGAAACCGAAAACGACTATCCGAGTTTACTGTTAAAGAAGAAATGAAGGAGTTAGCAGCTTGCCGAAACCTCTATGCCTTGAGCTACTGAACCTGAACCTATCTATCGGTCTTACTGCTTGGTTCTTTCTCCTGGCTTCTCTCCTGAACCGGATGGAACCCCATTTACCTTATTCTCCTACTGATTGAACTCTTGAACCTTTACAGTCGGTAAAGCATATTCCTTCTTGAACAGTAAAGACAGACTCAACTCAATGAGACTGAACTACTGAACCTCTAAACTATCAGCTTCTATACGGAACTACTGAACCTGACCCGTAACAAGAAGGGAGAGTCAATATGAAGACGCTTAACTCCTTTACAGTTCTAGAATCAAAGGAAAGAGATTCATTCGAGTGATTGAACTAGGCCAAGCTCATTCGCCTCGTAACCAACCCCAGTCTCACGGCTTCGCTCTTTCTCCTGAACCAGATTAAACTCCTTAACTTAACCTCTCCAACAAGGGAAAGCTATTCTGAACAATTCTTGTCTCGTTGCTGCGCTCAATCACCTATTCTTGACCAGCTCTTGATCCTCTCCCTTCTTGTCCCTATTTCTTCTTTCACTCGGGTTTCCCTATGTCTTTGATTGAACGACTAAATAGATAGGTCGGTCTTTCTTTGTTTCTTTAAGTCAGGGGTTTAAGGAAAGAGGAATTCGATAGAAGAGGACAGAACTATTACTGATTAACCTGATTTCAGCTATTTCTTCTTTCACGAACCGTAAACACTAAACTCCTTATTCTCATGAGAGTGAACTGTAAGGCGAAACTCAAGATTCATTTGCCTATGACCCTCTAATTCCCGTCAGTGATTATGAACTGGAAGGAAAGACTCAAGCTCCTATTTCACTCTTTATCCGGAACCAATATGACCCTAAGTTCTTGTTCCTTTACTCGACTGTAAACAAGGGTTGAACTATCTATTCTTTCACTAGGTAAAGCAGCTGGATGAGAAAGAAGAAGGGAGTAGGTTGGTTGGCAAAAGGAGACTCAACAAGAATGAGAGTTTACTCCTACACCTTTTCCTTCAAACACAAGGTAAATAGAATGAATAGGTCTTTCTTTGGTTCTTGATCCGATTCCTCTGCTTCTCTCCGGAACAGGGCATATGGTCGGTCTCTCTTTGCTTTTCTCTTTCCTCTCGCTGATTCAACAAGGGTTTAACTATTTCCCCTGAACCTGAAAAGACTGTAAACAAATCAATCAAAGCTTCACACAATTCCATTCCCTGAGCTCAATCAAATCACCTTTACAGAAACGGAATCAATGAATTAGCTGCTGTAGAGTCAAGATAAAGATAAGAGATAGAAAGAAGGGAGTCAAGACAAAGACTCTTTCTGAATTAGACTGATCCTACTGATTGATTGAACTAGGCTGAACTCCGGCTCCTTCACCTCTACAACTCGGTTTCACTGCTTCGCTCCTGAACCTACTTACTCCTATTAATGAGAGTGAACTACTGAAGAGAGTGAACTACTGAAAGGATGTTCGCTTCACTCCCGAACTATTCTTGTGAGTTATTCTTTCACTCGGTAAATAGAATAGGTCTTTGATTGAACGAGGAGGTCTGTTTGCTCCTCTATGTCTTAGCCTTTCCGGAACTGTAAACAAAGACTGAAGCGAGACAAGATTCATTCTCCTCCTTAACTACTCAAATTCAACATTAATGAGACTTAACCGGACTTTATTATTCCCTGACCGGAAGAAGGTAAAGCAATTCTATTTCCTTAACCTCTCCAACTCGGTAAAGCAATTCCATTTCAGCTACTTCTCCTTTACCGGTGTTTGAAAGAGTAAATGTTTGAAAGAGTAAATTCATTATAGCAGCTTCTTTGAAAGACGAAAGAAGAATGAGAGTTTACTACTGCCCCGATATTCCCTTTTCCTTCTTTCATTCGGTAAACAGGAGGGAGGATTCCTCTCCCTCTCGGTCTCTCTCATTGCTCTGCTCCTTCCCCTCTCCCTTCCGGTCGAGCACTTCACTCATTCACCTCTGCCTTCACTGTAAAAGAGCAATACTCCTTCCTTATTCATGAGAGTGAACTACTGAAAGGATGTTCGCTTCGCGCCCTCTGGAGCCTTTGACGATATTCCCTATTTTTTAGGCCATTTATTGAACTCGGGTTGGTTGAACTATTCTTGATCTTGACCCTTCAAACACGAACAGTAAACAAAGCCGAAAGAAGAATGAGCGTGAACAGGAACCTTCTTTCACGGATCTTTCTCCTTACTTAATGAGAGTGAACTCCGGAACCTATACTGAAGCTGAACCTTCTTGACCGAGGTAGGAAGGAAAGACTCTCCCCTCCCTGATTTCACTCTTTTACGAGGTAACATAGAATGGAAAGATTAATTCGAGTGAAGACGAAACAAGAAGAAATGAATTAACAGCTTTGAAAGACTAAACTCCTTAACCTTTATTTCTTTAGCTACTTCCTGAATCTATCCAACTCGTCTTCTTCCTTCACCGTAACCGGAAGTCAAGACTCTACATTCATTATCTATCCTGAACTCCGGAACAGTAAGAAAAGAAGCAAGCTCCTTCCCCTGAACCGGAACTACTTGATTGATGGAACGATAAACTAAGAAAATGAATCAGACAGATTGAACTCGGTAAAGCTATTTGATTTACGGTCTCGTTGCTTTGCTCCTCTCCTGCCTGTAAGAAAGATGAATGAGACTGAACTACTGAATTAGCTGACCTTCACCTATGTTACCAAGAAAAAGAGATAGTCAAGGGAGAGGAAATTCCTTGCAGCTCATGAACCTATCCTGACGAGGAAAGAAAAGAAAAGAGAATTGATTTGATTGCTTGAAAAAGAAAATGAAAGATTAATGAGGGGAGAAGAATGAGAATGAAACATTCATTGGACTGAACTCTTTTACCTTTCTAAAGAATAAGGAGACTGACTCGACCTCCTTTTCCTGAACCAGAACCAGACTGAGCTCGGCCGCTTATATATACTCATTTTCTTTGGTTCTCAAGTGAGAGTACTTGAGTTCTTTTCCTGTCCATACTTCTTCGAGCAATTTGAACTTCAAGGGTACTGACGGCCCTCTATTAATCAAATATGCTGCTATGTTCACAGCATCAGCCCAGAATGTCTTTGGCAATCCAGAATGAATCCTCATGCTTCTTGCTCGCTCATTCAATGTTCTGTTCATCCTTTCTGCAATACCATTTTGTCTTGCCTTACCGAAAATTGTTCTTATTAATCTAATTCCCTCAGCTGCACAAAATGTTATAAACTCTGATTTGTTGTACTCTCCTCCATTGTCAGACCTCAGGCATTTGATCTTCAAGCCGGTCTGATTTTCAACTTCAGCTTTCCACTTCTTGAAGGTAGTAAACACATCTGACTTGTGTTTCAGAAAGTAAACCCATACCTTCCTGCTGAAGTCAGCGATGAAGGTGACTTAGTACCTTAGTGATGAAACTGGAGATGGTCCCCAGATGTCTGTATGGACCATTTCCAACCGCACTTTCTTCGGTTCTCTGGCAGCCTTTGTGAAACTAACTCGTTTCTGTTTGCCCATAACACAGCTCTCACAAAGACCCATATCAACAGATTTTAAGCCTTCTAAAGCTCCTTTCGCAGTCAGCATCTTCATTCCTTTGACGCTCATATGTCCAAGTCTATTGTGCCATAGACTTGAATTGGAGGCACTCTCAGCAGCAGCAGTCATGTTTATACACTCTGCAGTAGTGTATAAGGTTCCAGATTTTGTGCCACGCGCAACAACCATGGCACCCTTCACAATCTTCCAAGAACTCTTTCCAAACTCTGCTGCATAGCCTGTGCTATCCAACTGACCAATAGAGATCAGGTTCTTCTTGAGACCAGGAATGTATCTGACATCTTGTAATGTCCATTGATTTCCTGCTGGAGTTTGTATGGAGACATCTCCCTTTCCTTCAATCTCCAAGGTTTTGTTGTCGGCAAGATACACCTTCCCGAAATTTCCTGATTTGAAATTTCGAAACAATTCCTTACTTGGAGACGAATGGAACGATGCACCTGAATCCAAAATCCAGAATTCAGCTGGGCTATCCACACTAAGGATTAAAACGTCCTCAGCATCTTCTGTTGTGTATATAGAATCATCATCATCTTCAGATTTATGATTCTGCTTCTTCTTTAGCTTTGTACAATCTGTCCGAAAGTGTTCTTTTCCCCCACAGCTCCAACACGTTACGTTGGGTTTGTTTGGAGATTTTCCCCGGTTCTTTGATTTTGAACGCCCATGTTTGTTTGAGCTCTTTGATTTGCTTCTTCCCCTTCGATCAACACTGAGAGCATTGCCTGATGAA
The DNA here is from genome assembly GCF_057944985.1 of Cucurbita pepo subsp. pepo. NCBI lineage: Eukaryota > Viridiplantae > Streptophyta > Magnoliopsida > Cucurbitales > Cucurbitaceae > Cucurbita > Cucurbita pepo. Next base: position 6,533,052 of record NC_141809.1, on the reverse strand, counting down.
TCTCCAGTTTCCCATTTGCGAATACTTTCGCTGAGAACTACATCTCGAATTTCATCAAACTTCAGTTTATCAGATCCTCGGGAACTGCTGATTGCGGCAACAACAGTATCCCATGACTCGGGTAAGGATGACATCAAAATCAACGCTTTAATTTCATCTTCGAAATTAATTTCCACCGAACCCAGTTGACTTATGATCATATTGAATTCATTTATATGATCCGCAACACGTCCACCTTCAGACATCTGTAGATTGAACAATCTACGCATCAAATACACCTTGTTCATAGCCGACGCCTTGAGATATTTGATCAACAAGAATCATTCAAGCTAGACATGATCGATCTTGCTTGTGGAGTGATTCGAATCTCAAACAATGTTCTTGCCTTGAGATATTCGATCAACAAGGTAATCCGAATCTTACTCCCCTTGTAGTTATTTTCGTTCCATATCACACCGAATTTGAAACAAGTTCTCTCTTTGGTCTAGGCCGTCCTCCTTAATATGGGTGTTTAGAGCTCGTCGAGTAACCAAAGATATATGTGTAGGGTCCTCTTCACTAAACTCCTCACTCTCATCAGTTTCCTCATTTATGTCGTCATGTGCCTCGTCATCCGTAACAATTTCTCCCTCCTTGATGGTCATAATTCTTGCATTTGGGCAATCTCTACTATAGTGTCCTACCCCTTGACATCTCCAACACTTTAAATCCCTATTTCAAACATTAGACTTTTCTACTTTTTCTTTCCCTGTTCTAGAACTCTCCCCTTTCTCAAATTTAGCTTGAGGCTTCTCATTAATCTCTGGATTTCTATGCTTATAATCAATGTTCTTACTATCCTTTTTCCATGTAGAAGTAGAATTGGGAAAAGTTTTAGAAGAATACCGTTGAGATCTTCTTTGGATTTGCCTCTCGATCTTAATTGCAATGTGCAACAACTTCTCAATATTAGAATAAGGCTGTAAATCAGTCTTGTCTGCAATCTCTGTGTTTAACCCATTAAGAAACCGCGCCATGAGAGCCTCCATTTCCTCATTGAGATCAAGTCGATCCATCAATGTATCCATCTCCTTGTAATAATCTTCCACAGATTTGCGTCCTTGTTTCAATGCTTGAAGCTTTTGCGCCATGTCCCGTTGAAAATATTGTGGAACAAAACGCTTCCTCATGGACTCTTTGAACTCGTACCATGAATCAATTGGTGCTTCAAGGTTTCTTCTCCTACTTGACATCAATTTATCCCACCAAATTTGAGCATATTGTTTGAATTGAGCAATGCATAACAGTACCTTCTTTTTATCACTAAAATTATGACAGTTGAACACCGACTCCACCGTTTTCTCCCATTGAAGGTACTCCTCTGGATCGGTTTTGCCATAAAACTTGGGAAGTTTTAATTTGATGCTCCCCACGTTACGATCAATTCTATTATCATAAGGAACTCGTTGTTGTAAATTATGATACCTTCTTCCATGGTCTCTCCCTCGCATCAAGCCATGACCAACCGCATGTGGATTATCCTCGTGGTGATCAGAATTGTCGCCCTCATATGTATCGGTTGAGGGCTTAGGTAGTGGAATCCTCTGTCGTGCTTGATTTTGAATCTCCAATCTTCCTATTCGATCAGTCAACTCTTCTATTCCTCAAACTAGTCTTTCCATGGTTCGTTGTTGTGCTTCTCTCAATCGTGCATCAGTAATGTCAGTATTGTCTTTTGGATTTTTCATGCTACAAAAGAAAGGTAAAAGAAAAAAAGGACCTCACAAGCGGTCCCTTACGTGTATTCACTCGTAAATGTAGTTCACTCGTGTTTAGCACTCAACACTCGAATCAATGTGTTACTCCCTTACATACTCACCCTCACAATTGAGCACACACAAATCACACTCCAAAAAACAAATTGGGATGTGAGACAAGCTATGTTATAGAGCTAAGTGCAATTCAAAGTGAATAGACAACACACTCAACACATAAACAAGGGTATTGAAGGAGCAATCCGACGACAAAAAAAATGAATTAAAGAAAAAAAATGATTAAGAAAAAAAAATGTATTTTAAGATTTTGTAGGTTACATTTACATAATGGCTAATTAGGGCCATAAAGTATGAATGTTACAACTCTTGGAATGTCTTTAATAGTTTCATTTTGAGGCTATATAAAGCCATGTATGTTATATTTGTAAGTAGACTTGGAAAATATATTAAAAGAAATTTGTGCTTTCTTTAGCCAATGGCTAAGTTTCTTTGCAATTCTATGTAGTTTAGGTTCATGTAAAATCATTCAAGCTCGACATGATCAATCTTGCTTGTGGAGTGATTTGAATCTCAAACAAGTGTTCTTGCGTTGAGATATTTGATCAACAAGAATCATTCAAGCTAGACGTGATCAATCTTGCTTGTGGAGTGATTCGAATCTCAAACAATGTTCTTGCCTTGAGATATTCGATCAACAAGGTAATTCGAATCTTACTTCTCTTGTAGTGATTCCTTCCATATCACAATGCATTCAGTTTATTTAAAAAGAATAAAAAAAAATGAAACTATTAAAGGCATTCCAAGAGTTGTAACGTTCATACTTAATGACCATAATTAGCCATTATGTAAATGTAACTTAAACTAAATAAAATGTCTTAAAATACAATAACTCTAAATTACTCTAAATGGTAACCTACCCAAAATTTATAACAATCAAACTACATTCTTCTTCAATGTGGCTTGAATTGAAACATATTTTGATAATTTTGACAACCTTTTCTTCACATCTTCATTGAAGTATATTGTTTGATTGATGTCTTTTGGTTCATATCACATTGTTACCTGATTTGATGTTAAAGGAATACCTCGTATAAATTTAATTATTTTTTTACGACTATTAATACGAATTCAAGTTCGTATGTTGTCCGAAAGACAAATAAGCAAATAAAGCAAAGTGTGTCAAAAGATTAAAAAAAAAAAAATACATATATTATATATTATTGTATGTTATTCAGTATTCTTGCGTTCAAGGGATAGAATTGTCCCCCACGCTAACAATCACAACATATTAGTTTTGTTCTTATTAACACTTAATTCTTGAGGCCCTCTTGTTTGAGGTCTTCAAATTGCATATCATTGAGCTTCAATTCTTTGGTTGCGAATTGAATACAAACGCATATACCGAGATAAGAACACGAACAAGTACGATCTCCGCAGTCAGCAGAGGTGTTGCATGCGATTTGTTTTAGAAGGCTTCTCTTTGGTACCAGTGGTGGCATCCCTTCATCTTCAACTGCGATAATATTTAAACACTCGACATTATGTTGAAACTTTTGAACACTTAGCATGCGATTTGACTTAGAAGGCTTCACTATTGAAATATTAACCTTCAACGAGATTCAAAACAAACAAAGAACGAAGAGCTAGAAATTTTACCAGAGCAAGACACAACCAACAGTATCATCGCAATAATGAAACTCAACTTCACACTACAAATCTCTAATAGACGTGTGTTAAACCCTTGACGAGAAATTCGGAAGGCCATTGGAATAGGTTGAAGAATTAAACCAAGATTTGATGTAGTAAATGATCTTAAGACCTTTATGAAAATTCTACGACGTTTTAAAGATCCTAGAAGACTCGAAATACTATAGAAAATTCATATGAGACATATTTTTGATATTAAGGGTAAATATAAAAGATTTTAGGGAATTAAAACAATTTTGGACTATGAATCAAGATTTAAAATATGTAACTATCCATCAAGACACTTTATAAGAAACTAATGAAAAGCCTATTTGACAATGTTTCCTATGAAAGTTACCAAATGCTCAAACTCTAGCTTGACCACAAATCAAATACAGTAAGGCGTTCCTAGATTCATGTGATTTACTAGTGCATTCTATTTGCATTGGGATAGGGTCGAGTTCTTAACAAGTTTCATGTAATGATTTTGACTCCAAAAATTTACTAGAATTGGGGTAGGTAGCCAAAAGAGAAGAAGTATTACAAATTTCTTGATTTTGTTTGGGAAAATAGGCAAATTTGTATATGGAATTCATCTACAAAGATCAGACATTAATGATGAACCAAATCAAGTGGACACATACAATAATGAGGAAAGGAAAACAATTCTTTCTTTCTTTTTAATTATTAAAAATATAGAGAACGAACAATTTTAATTGAAAACATTCCTCTAATGAATTCCCGGGGAACTCCTATAGTAAATGGACTATACAGAATTGTGATCAGTCAAATATTGCAAAGCCCCGGTATCTATTACCGGTCAGAATTGGACTGTAATGAAATTTCAGTCTATACCAGCACCGTAATATTTTTATTGGGTAGGAAGATTAAAATTAGAGGTAGATCGAGAAGCAAAGATATGAGTGCGTGTGAGTAGTGTTAGGATCGCACAACAACGCACACGCTTGATCTAGATGATCACAAAGAAAAGGATAGAGAGAATTGCAAGGAGAACTCTGGCTAAAAGGATTTTTTTATTGATGACTTCAGGCATGTACAACAAGAGAGTACAAAGAATAGAAAGTACATCTCAAAGCTTTACTGGACGGGATATATATATGGTTCAGTCTACTAAATATAGTTTTACCAGATTTAACCATCTACTATATATAGCTATGTACCATATATAGCTTTACCGGATATAGCTTCACCATATATGGCTTTACCAAATATAGCTTTACCGGATATAGCCATTGACCAAGCTATAAATACAGGGAGCAGACTCCATAACTCAACAATTCTCCCACTTGGAGACTGATCCTACACCATACCAATTAGGGCTTTGCATAGCTTTAATTTTCCAACATCAACACATTTTGTCAACATGTCTGCTGGATTCTTTGCACCCTCTATCTTCTCCAAACACATATTGCCTTCTTCCACTAACCTGCGAGTGAAATGGTACCGTCTTCTAATGTGGTTTGTCCTTGAATGATAGACTGGGTTTTTCACCAACTGTATGGCACTCTGACTATCTGTATAAAGGATCTTCTTGCACTGCTTCCGACCTAATTCTTCTAGATAGTCTGTCATCCATATCATCTCCTTTCCAGCTTCAGCTATGGCCACGTACTCAGCTTCAGTAGATGTAAGAGCAACGCATTTCTAAAGCTTGGACATCCAACTCACTGCTGTTCCATCTTTAGTGTAGATATACCCAGATGTGCTCTTGCTGGAGTCTACATCTCCACTCAGATCAGCATCCACAAAACCTTGCAGAACTACTTTGCCATTGTCATAACAAAATGTAGTATTGGATGTACCTCTCAGATATCTCAGGAGCCACTTCACAGCTTCCCAATGTTTCTTCCCTGGATTTGCCATGTACTTGCTAACAACTCCCACTGCATGTGTTATGTCAGATCTAGTGCAGACCATAGCATACATCAAACTCCCAACTGCAGAAGCGTACGGAACTGATGTCATGTGCTCACGTACCTCAACTGTCTTGGGAGATTTCCCCTTTGACAATTTAATATGATTTGCCAAGGGGGTAGTCCTGGGTTTAGTGTTATTCATCTTGAATTTGGACAACATCTTCTCAATGTACTGCTCTTGGGATAGATTTAATGTGCCAGCAGATCTATCTCGAGAAATCCTCATCCCAAGGATCTGCTTCGCTGCACCTAAATCTTTCATCTCAAATACTGAAGACAAGCTTGCCTTCAGGTGGTTTATCTCCCCCATACTTGATCCAGCAATTAGTATATCATCCACATATAGAAGTAGAAACACATAAGAATCAGTGTATTTCTTGAGGTAGCAACACTGATCCTTTTCACTTCTGTGGAAACCACTCTTGCTCATGAAGGAGTCAAACATCTTGTACCATTGTCTCGGTGCTTGTTTCAGTCCATACAAGCTCTTATTGAGCTTACACACCATGTGCTCCTTGCCTAGAGCTGCAAATCCTTCGGGTTGTTGCATATAGATCTCCTCATCTAGATCTCCATGTAAAAATGTCGTTTTTACATTCATTGCTCAAGGTGCAAATTCTCCGATGCAACAATACTCAGTAGAATTCAGATAGTAGTTAATTTCACAACTGGAGAAAAGATCTCAGCATAATCAATGCCTTTTCTTTGTGAATATCCTTTAACTACTAACCGAGCCTTAAACCTCCTTCTGCCATCTGGTTCAACCTTGATTTTGAACACCCATTTGTTCAACAGAGCTCTCTTTCCTGTAGGCAACTCAGTCAGCACCCACGTATTATTTCTTTCAAGTGAGCTCATCTCATCATTCATGGCTTGCTCCCACTTAGTTGAATCTTCCACTTGTAGGGCCTCATCAAAGAACTCTGGTTCTCCTTCGTTAGTCAGCAACAGATAATGTAATGAGGTTGAATATCTATCTGGTGCTCTGGTAGTTTTGGATGATCTTCTCAACACCTGCTCAGGTGCAACTTGCTCCACGTCTGGTTCTTCAGCAATAGGATCAGCCACGTCTGGTTCTTCAGCAATAGGATCAGGAGTTTCTTGAGCTTCTATTGTACCATCACTGTGTGAATTTTCTTGCCACTCAAGTTCAACTCCCACTTGCTTCGTAGTCTCAGAGTTTATCTTCTCTCTGTCCTTGTACATGACATTTTCATCAAAGGTCACATCACAGTGTCTTAGGATCTTCATATTTTTCTCATCCCAAAACCTATACCCGAACATGTCAGAGCCATAGCCTATGAAGTAGCATTTCACAGCCTTAGCATCAAGCTTATCTCTCTTCTCTGGATCAACATGAACATACGCAGTACAGCAAAGGTTCTCAAGTGAGAGTACTTGAGTTCTTTTCCTGTCCATACTTCTTCGGGCAATTTGAACTTCAAGGGTACTGACGGCCCTCTATTAATCAAATATGCTGCTGTGTTCACAGCATCAGCCCAGAATGTCTTTGGCAATCCAGAATGAATCCTCATGCTTCTTGCTCGCTCATTCAAGGTTCTGTTCATCCTTTCTGCAATACCATTTTGTCTTGCCTTATCGGGAATTGTTCTTATTAATCTAATTCCCTCAGCTGCACAAAATGTTATAAACTCTGATTTGTTGTACTCTCCTCCATTGTCAGACCTCAAGCATTTGATCTTCAAGCCGGTCTGATTTTCAACTTCAGCTTTCCACTTCTTATAGGTGGTAAACACATCTGACTTGTGTTTCAGAAAGTAAACCCATACCTTCCTGCTGAAGTCATCGATGAAGGTGACGTAGTACCTTGATCCACCAAGTGATGAAACTGGAGATGGTCCCCAGACGTCTGTATGGACCATTTCCAACCGCATTTTCTTCGGTTCTCTAGCAGCCTTTGTGAAACTAACTCGTTTCTGTTTGCCCATAACGCAGCTCTCACAAAGACCCATATCAACAGATTATAAGCCTTCTAAAGCTCCTTTCGCAGTCAACATCTTCATTCTTTTGACGCTCATATGTCCAAGTCTATTGTGCCATAGACTTGAATTGGAAGCACTCTCAGCAGCAGCAGCCATGTTTATACACTCTGTAGTAGTGTATAAGGTTCCGGATTTTGTGCCACGCGCAACCACCATGGCGCCCTTCACAATCTTCCAGGAACTCTTTCCAAACTCTGCTGCATAGCCTGTGCTATCCAACTGACCAATAGAGATCAGGTTCTTCTTGAGACCAGGAATGTATCTGACATCTTGTAATGTCCATTGATTTCCTGCTCGAGTTTGTATGGAGACATCTCCCTTTCCTTCAATCTCCAAGGTTTTATTGTCGGCAAGATACACCTTCCCGAAATTTCCTGATTTGAAATTTCGAAACAATTCCTTACTTGGAGACGAATGGAACGATGCACCTGAATCCAAAATCCAGAATTCAGCTGGGCTATCCACACTAAGGATTAAAACGTCCTCAGCATCTTCTGTTGTGTATATAGAATCATCATCATCTTCAGATTTATGATTCTGCTTCTTCTTTAGCTTTGTACAATCTGTCCGAAAGTGTCCTTTTCCCCCACAGCTCCAACACGTTACGTTGGGTTTGTTTGGAGATTTTCCCCGGTTCTTTGATTTTGAACGCCCATGTTTGTTTGAGCTCTTTGATTTGCTTCTTCCCCTTCGATCAACACTGAGAGCATTGCCTGATGAATCTCTAGTTTTCCATTTGCGAATACTTTCGCTGAGAACTACATCTCGAATTTCATCAAACTTCAGTTTATCAGATCCTCGGGAACTGCTGATTGCAGCAACAACAGTATCCCATGACTCGGGTAAGGATGACATCAAAATCAACGCTTTAATTTCATCTTCGAAATTAATTTCCACCGAACCCAGTTGACTTATGATCATATTGAATTCATTTATATGATCCGCAACACGTCCACCTTCAGACATCTGTAGATTGAACAATCTACGCATCAAATACATCTTGTTCATAGCCGACGGTTTTTCATACATATTTGACAGTGCCTTCATCAGATCTGACGTTGTCTTCTCCTTGATGATGTTAAACGCCACGTTTCTAGATAGCGTCAACCGTATCATCCCTAAGGCTTGTCGATCCTTGAGCTTCCACTGTTCCGTGGTCATGGTATCCGGCTTCACCCCCAACAAAGGTTCGTGAAGATCTTTCTGGTACAGATAATCTTCAATCTGCATCTTCCAGAAACCGAAATCGGATCCATCGAACTTCTCAATTCCAATCTTTGAACTTTCCATCTTCACAGATCGTGGTGAATTTTTCCAAGCTCTGATACAAGTTGTTAGGATCGCACAACAACGCACACGCTCGATCTAGATGATCACAAAGAAAAGGATAGAGAGAATTGCAAGGAGAACTCTGGCTAAAAGGATTTTTTTATTGATGACTTCAGGCATGTACAACAAGAGAGTACAGAGAATAGAAAGTACATTTCAAAGCTTTACTGGACGGGATATATATATGGTTCAGTCTACTAAATATAGTTTTACCAGATTTAACCATCTACTATATATAGCTATGTACCATATATAGTTTTACCGGATATAGCTTCACCATATATGGCTTTACCAAATATAGCTTTACCAGATATAGCCATTGACCAAGCTACAAATACAGGGAGCAGACTCCATAACTCAACAAGTAGGAAACAAGAAATATCTATCATAGTTCTACCATCAGCTATGGGTTTGAATCTCAACAGAAATTCTCGAGAATGTTTCTACCCCTAATTTTTCTTTGTCTTTCTTTAATGATAAGGAGAGAGGAAAAAAAAATGCCATTTGAGATATTTTAAAATGAGGATTTTGAGAATGTATGGACAAAAAGGTCAATGAGTGAACCTTTAGCTAAGTTTAGAGAATTTGATTTGGAGAACCATGTAAAGCAGAAACTAGTAAAACTATTGATCAAGTAGATTGAAAAAAAAAAAAAAAGTGAGAAACTCTTCCGATTTAGTAAGTTTGCCAACCTTACTAATAAGATAAGGAATCAACTACAAGGGGGTAAGATTAAGATTACCTTGTTGATCGAATGATAAGCGCCAACAATGCTGGATTTTGCAAAGCTAGAAGGTTCTTCTAGAATCCTTGCCAAAACGTTCACAGAGAAAGCTAACTTAACGGATTGATTCCAACCGAGAGCTGGTTAGAAGATGAATGACTCTTAGATCGAACTTGGAATCTATGATGATCACTCTTAGATACCAAGAAAATTCACTCCAGAATTAGCTTGATCAAAACTAATTCAATGAATCAGTTTAAACATCAAACCTAAAGCAAGGTTTGAAAAAGAATAACACCAAAAGGGTATCAAGAAAACACAAAGGTGTTTTTTTCTATATTCAACAAAATCCTCCAAACATGAATATTACATGCTTTTAAATAGGCTCAAAAGATAACGTTAAAGGTTCAGCCACCAACTACAAATCACTAATAAATGCTATTAAATAAAAATTGAAGCAAATAAGGCATTAATAAATTTTCTTAATTGGTAATTCAACTACCAATGACAAGTCTTCTAATTACTTTCCATAAATTTCCTTAATTGGTAATTCAACTACCAAAGGCAAGTCTTCTAATTACTTTCCAATATCCGCCACTCCATTATTTTCTTGATTTGATTCTTGAATCTTCCTTATATTGCTTCTTGTAATTGCTCGTTCGGGTACATGGAAGTGATCAGTTGTTGAATTCATATCATCCCCCTTTCTTTAAAAGGATTTGACCTCAAATCAAATTCTTCATTCTTTCCGGACAAGAACTGAATATTGTTTTTTTTTTCCTCACTTTTTTTTTCTCACCTTTACCTTAGTTTCTTCTCTCCACTGTTGTTCTTCATATTCTTTTCTTTTCTTCTCTAATTTGAATTGGTCACAATGTACTTCATATGGAGACAATGGAAGTAAAGTAAATTTCTTCCCACACAAAGTAAAAGTATACTTGTTCATCAAACCATCAAATGTTACCTTTCTATCATATTGCGAAGGTCGACCGAATAAGATGTCCCCCGCATGCATTGGTACGACATCACAAAGAACTTCATCTTTATATCTTCCTAGAGTAAAAGAAATAAGAGCTTGGGAGTTCACCTTAATTTCTTCTTTGTTTGTTAACCAATGAAGTTTGTATGGTTTTGGATGGGGATGGACAGAAAGTTGAAGTCTTTTTACAAGGAAGCTGCTTACCACATTTGTGCAACTTCTACTATCAATCACCAAGCTGCATGGGTTTCCTTTGATCAAACATCTTGTGTGGAACAAGTTTTCCCTTTGATCTTCAAATTTCTCTTCCTTGATTTGAACATTGAGTACCCTTCTTGTGATCAAAGATATGGAATTACCTTCTTCAACATACTCATCATCATATGTTGCGATTTCTTCCACAAGCTGTGAATCATGATCCTCACATTCATCATCTGAATCAAGTATACCATTCCTTATCCCCATAACTTTTTTATTAACACACTCTTTGCTCATGTGTCCAAACCCTTTGCACTTCCAACATTGAATAGAACTAGACTTCTCCTTTACCGTCTTTGAAGCTTCATTCTTTTTACCAATGGAACTCTCAGCTTCCACTCTTTTAGCAGCCACAAACTTCTCTTTTGGTGACATCGATTCATTTCTATTCATAAAACTATCCTTGTTCCAAGTTTTAGAATTTAAAAAGATGTTAGTTCGTAATGTGTACCTTTTTGAATGCTCTTTTTCTTCCTTCAATTGGTCTTCAATTTTGAGAGCATAATGATACATGTCTTCCAGATATGGTGGTGGATTTCTGTCAACAAGATGAGCAATTTCTCGATTCAAACCTCCAGGGAATCTAGACATGGTATCTTCTTCTTTTTCTCTAACATTTGCGCTTTCCATCATAGTCTCCATCTTTTGATAATATTCTGCCACACTTTTTGTTCCTTGCCTCAAACCTTGCAATTTAGTTTTCAAATTTCTTTCATAATGTTTTGGAACATACCTTTTTCTCATGGCTTCTTTAAGTTCTTCCCATGTCTCTATTGGATCCTCCTCTTTTCTTCTTCTCTCGGATTTGAGATGTTGGTACCAATCACCAGCATGATTGGTAAATTCGGCAATAGCAAGTCTCATCTTCTCATCTTCTCTATCTTCATGTACTCTTTCCATTCTTCTAGGTTGCAGAATAGTTGCATGGTTATTTCTTCCTCTCCATCTTCCTTCAACTTGCCTTTCTTGTACTACTATACCTTCATCTTCTTGTAATGCTCGTTCTTGTGTTTGTTGTTGCGCCCTTCTCTCTTGTCTATCTTCCATGATCATTTCCATCATACCTTGAATTGCTTGAAGAATGGCTGTATTAAGATCTGGTACTGGTGGTACTCGTTCTCCACTATGTGGCATTTTGTTATCAGTAATAGGGACCACTCCACACTTCTCACAAAAATTTCACTCAGGGACACTTGTGTTTAACACTCAAAGGTAGGCTTTTGGTACTAGGTCAAGAATGTAAAAGCTTGTTTTTTTTTTTTTCTACTAATTTTTTTTTTCGATAATCTGAGAGACAAAAAAGAGGAAAAAAAAATAACAGTAAAGATATTTCACCTCTAGAGCAGCCAAAGAACGTCAACCAAATGCTCTGATACCAAATGATAAGCGCCAACAATGCTGGATTTTGCAAAGCAAGAGGTTCTTCTAGAATCCTTGCCAAAACGTTCACAGAGAAAGCTAACTTAACGGATTGATTCCAACTAAGAGCTAGTTAGAAGATGAATGACTCTTAGATCGAACTTGGAATCTATGATGGTCACTCTTAGATACCAAGACAATTCACTTCAGAATTAGCTTGATCAAAACTAATTCAATGAATCGGTTTAAACATCAAACCTAAAGCAAGGTTTGAAAAAGAATAACACCAAAAGGGTATTAAGAAAACACAAAGGTTTTTTTTTCTATATTCAACAAAATCCTCCAAACATGAATATTACATGCCTTTAAATAGGCTCAAAAGATAACCCTAACATAACAAGATTCAGCCACCAACTACAAATCACTAATAAATGCTATTAAATACAAATTGAAGCAAAGAAGTCATTAATAAAATTTCTTAATTGGTAATTCAACTACCAAAGGCAAGTCTTCTAATTACTTTCCATAAATTTTCTTAATTGGTAATTCAACTACCAAAGACAAGTCTTCTAATTACTTTCCAATATCAGCCACTCCATTATTTTCTTGATTTGATTCTTGAATCTTCTTTGTATTGCTTCTTGTAATTGCTCGTTCGGGTACATGGAAGTGATCAGTTGTTGGATTCATATCATCGAATATCTCAAGACAAGAATATTGTTTGAGATTCGAATCACTCCACAAGCAAGATCGATCATGTCTAGCTTGAATGATTCTTGTTTATCAAATATCTCAACGCAAGAACACTTGTTTGAGATTCGAATCACTCTACAAGCAAGATTGATCATGTCGAGCTTGAATGATTCTACATGCAACCTAAACTACATAGAATTGCAAAGAAACTTAGCCATTGGCTTAAAGAAAGCACAAATGCTTCTCTTACTATATTTTCATGTCTACTTACAAATACAACATACATGGCTTTATATAACCTCAAATGAAACTATTAAAGGCATTCCAAGAGTTGTAACATTCATACTTAATGGCCATAATTAACCATTATGTAATTGTAACCTAAAGTAAATCAAAACTCTTGAACTACATTAACGAAATACAATAACTCTAAATTGTAATCCACCCAAAATTTATCACATGAAACTTCATTCTTCTTCAATGTTGCATGAATTGAAATATCTTTTTGATAATTTCAACAATATTTTGTTCACATCTTCATTGAAGCATATTGCATGATTGATGTGTCTTGGTTCATATTATTTACTGTACACATGAACATTTGTTTCAATGAAGCACCTGAGTTAGATGAATTATGTTGCCCGTGAAATTTTAGAAGAAGGCTTAATATGGCATGATAATGTTATGTACGAAATTTGGTGACCATTACGTTATGATAATGGGCTAAACCAAGTATAGGTGTAAAATGATTAAAATGCCCTTATAACTATGTACCACTAGTTTATGACCAAAGTGACCTCTAAATGACATGAAATTTGATGAGGAGCCTTGTGTCATGGTGTAAAGGGATTACACAAAGTTACAAGGCCATTAGAATAGGTTGAAGAATTAAACCAAGATTTGATGTACTAAATGATCAAAAGACCTTTATGAAAATTCTATGACGTTTTCAAGATCCTAGAAGACTCAAAATACTATAGGAAATTCATATGAGACTTATTTATGATATTAAGGGTAAGTATGAAATATTTTAGGGAATTAAAACAATTTTGGAGTATGAATCAAAATTTAAAATATGTAACTATCCATCAAGACACTTTATAAGAAACCAAAGTTTCTATGAATACCAAGTGATAGGCTTACGAAAGTTTGATGCATGCAAATAAATGTTTATGACTCATATGGATTAGAGTATACTTGTTAATAATTTTTACTTTGTGGTACTTGAAGGCTTAACAAAGAACTCTTAGAATGAGGACCCGAGTTATTCCAAGATTAAAACACTCTCGAGGACGAAAGTTTCTTTTAGAGGTATATGATGTAATAGCCCAAAATAATAATAATAATAATAATAATAATAATAAATAAGCAAATAAAAATAATTATAAAAAAATAAATACGTCAAAATAATAATAATAATAATAATAATAATTCATAAATAAATAACTAAAAAGGATTACATAAAAATAAAAATAAAAATAAAATTTACCCATCTCTCTCCACTAACCTCTCATCCCAATGGCATCCACTTTCCCCAACCCCAGAATATCACAGTTCGTCCAAAAAAATTAATAGAAAAATGTCAGATTTTTGAAAAAGTAAAATGGTGTTTCAACATAAAGGATATGATGCAGATTTACCTGGAGAGATTTTGGTATGTTATTACGGTAAAATCCTATCTCAGATTTTCTTCTTCCTTTATAGTTATTGTTGTAAGAAATTAATTTAAGATCAAATCTTCTTTCATATTTTACCCGATCTATAATAATCAGATCTCATATTCAATTAATTAGATTTTTGTTAGCATTGGAAGTTATAGGAAATAAGGTTAGAATCAATAAAATTTTAGTGGGTAGATCCATACATGTGCAAGAAAATAGCCAAATTAAAATTATTAGCCAGTTATAGGAAATAAGGTTAGAATCAATAAAATTTTAGTGGGTAGATCCATACATGTGCAAGAAAATAGCCAAATTAAAATTGGCTAATAATATCTATTTACGGAATGAAAATAAATATAGAGTTAGAGTAATATCTTATTTACAGAATTGAAGAGGGAAGATTGAGGGAAAATTTGTTGAAAAGAATTTAAAAATAAAACAGAAGATATCGGGACATGGAACTCCATTAAATTTTGTCTAACACGAAATATCAGAATTTTAACAAGGTAAATTAGAGAAATAATTTTATAGAGTTCAAACTTGAAACTGATGAAATGGGCTCACATAGGTTGACTTGGATTTCAAATGACGAAATCGAACTTTCATTAAAGATATATTCGTGACAACGATTTAAGCTAGCCAGGTAAGTGACCTTACTATCGGCATGGTTATATTTTGATGTTAACACGTGCCCTGTGGTTCTGCACGTGTCATATATATTGATATGTGTGAATTGTCTGTGGATCGATATGCTTCCTATATGTTATGTATATGTTATAATATGTGGATTGTATGATAATAATTATGGTACGATGTGCTCAAGGATATGTTTGAGATAGGATACAAGAAGGATGCACAAAACAAAATGGAATGATAGGAGTAAGATACGTTCATGAAACGTTAAGGTTAGGTTACATACCGGAGTGCTATGGATAGGAGAGATTGATGAAAAATACGGTTAGGTTATGAGTAGAAAGGGATAGGTTTGTGATAGACTGATAGAACGATAGCGTTAGGATACGTTCTTGTGATAATATGACTAAGGTACATTACGTAATGATATGTCTGTGATAGGTATAAGAACGTTAAGGCTACGGTAAGTTAGAGAACGATATGACTATGAAGTGTTTACGTTATGACTTGTTTATGATATGATACATTGTATGCTAGATTATTGTGCTTAAGTACGTAGTCATGTGAACGTGAATGTATGCTATGTATGCTGTTTAGTCTGATGTGATGTGTAATGCATGTAACGATATGTTGTTCTTGCATGGTTACGGCATGATTGTATGAAATGTTTGAATGTAAACAACATGAATTGTATGACATGAAATACGGTAAATTGTTTGAAATCATAACCCCGATAGGAATATGTATGAAATGTAAATTGAAAATGTGAAGGACATGAAGCATGGAACGTGACAGGGGGTTATATTCATTAATGATAAATGTAGAAGTAGTGGGAACCTCATGCATTATGTGTGTTCATGCATCCGGGGGTATACCCCTATCCCATCACGAGGGTACGGACGCGTACATCCAATGGCAGAATAACGATCGTTATGCTTTGTATAGCGCTGTCGTGACAGTTACTAGTTTTAACAAGTCCCGGCATAAGGGGCTCCCAGAGTATGCCCATCGGAAAAGGAAAGTGGCCCAGCGGTGTGCGAACTAGCTGGTGAGCCCATACTCGCACGTATGGGCTGTGTGTAGAGTATATGGTACACGTCCACAATTACCCGTTAGGACAACACCAGAGGTAAAACGAAACGAAACGAAAGATAGGTCCCATCATTTCATTGCATGTGATTGTTGCATTTAACCCCAATAGTGAGGTCACTTACTGAGTATTTCTTTAAATACTCAAGCCATGTGCTACTACATTTTTCAGGTTAAGGCAAGACATTCCTGTACAGTTGACAACGGCATCGCAACTCGAGATCATGGCACATGCATAGGATAGTGGTATTTATTTCCTTAGACTTAGGCTAGAATAGGATGTTTTAAACTTAAACGCTTATTTATTTTATTTCGGGTCTTTTGTTGTGTCGTTTTAAAGATGTTTCCGAAACACGTAAGTTCATGGCTGTGTTTTAAGTTAAAGGTTATGTTTTATGGAATTTAAATGAAGTCTTCAGCATTCAATGTTTATGATACGTATACAGTAGCGACCTTATATTAAGTAGAAAATTTTGGGTCGTTATAGAGAGTGTTGTGAGGTCCTTCATATTTTCATAACTTTTTTTTTGCAGCAAAGTTTCACAAATAGATTCGAGGACGAATCCTCTTGAAGAAGTGGAGAATGATATGAACCAAGAGACATCAATCATACAATATGCTTCAATGAAGATGTGAAGAAAATATTGTTGAAATTATCAAAAGATATTTCAATTCATGCCACATTGAAGAACAATGAAGTTTCATGTTATAAATTTTGCGTGATTACAATTTAGAGTTATTGTATTTCATTTGATGTATTTTAAGAGATTTTATTTACTTTAGGTTACAATTACATAATGGTTAATTATGGCCATTAAGTATGAATGTTACAACTCTTGGAATGACTCTAATAGTTTCATTTTGAGACTATATAGAGGCATGTATGTTGTATTTGTAAGTAGACTTGGAAAATATAGTAAAAGGAGCTTTAGTTATTTCTTTAGCCAATGACTAAGTTTATTTGCAATTCTATGTAGTTTAGATTGCATGTAGAATCATTCAAGCTCAACATGATCAATCTTGCTTGTGGAGTGATTCGAATCTCAAACAAGTGTTTGAGATATTTGATCAACAAGAATCATTCAAGCTAGACATGATCGATCTTACTTGTGAAGTGATTCGAATCTCAAATAATGTTCTTACCTTGAGTTATTCGATCAACAAGGTAATCCGAATCTTATTCCCCTTGTATTGATTCCTTATCTTATCACATAGAAACTCTATTGTTAACGTACTTTGTTTGGAGTAATTCTATGTTGGGTGACGTTCTAGAAATTTTCCTATGATACATGTGAGTGAGGAAAAAACATGTTGGAACGACTCGTGTTGGTTTGTAGGGATAGTTTTACTGTTAGAAGCGAGGAGTATGTAACGTGACTATGTAGCAGGAGAATGCTAGAGCCATCAGGTGTCGATTCAAGATTTCGAATCTTGATTTGAATCTTAGACATGAGTCATTACAGTTTGTGACAGCGAGGGGATAGTCATCCTTTTATCTTTTCTATCATTCACTATGAAATTTCCTTCGACTTTTTTTGTTCTTTTTAAATAAACTGAATGCATTGTTACCTGATTTGATTTTAAAGGAATACCTCCTACAAATTTAATTATTTTTTTACGACTATTAATACGAATTCAAGTTGGTATGTTGTCCAAAAAACATACATATATCATATATTATTGTATGATATTCAGTATTCTTGCGTTCCAAGGATAGAATTTAGTCTCGCACGCTAACAATCGCAATGTATTAGTTTTGTTCTTATTAACACTTAATTCTTGAGGTCCTCTTGTTTGAGGTCTTCAAATTGCATATCATTGACCTTCAATTCTTTGGTTGCGAATTGAATACAAACGCATAAACCGAGATAAGAACACGAACAAGTACGATCTCCGCAGTCAGCAGAGGTGTTGCATGCGATTTGTTTTAGAAGGCTTCTCTTTTGTACCAGTGGCGGCATCCCTTCAACTTCAACTACAATAATATTTAAACACGGGACATTATGTTTGAAACTTTTGAACACTTAGCATGCGATTTGTCTTAGAAGGCTTCTCTATTGAAATATTAACCTTAAAAGAGATTCAAAATAAACAAAGAACGAAGAGCTAGAAATTTTACCAGAGCGAGACACAACCAGCAGTATCATCGCAATAATGAAACTCAACTTCACACTACAAATCTCTGCCATGTTATTATTTGTGTTCGAAATAATTTGAATGAACTGGTGTGATGGTTAAGTTTCATTCTTGTCAATCCATTATATAATCCTCTAGACGTCAAATTAGTTGACCAATATGAACCTAAATAGTAGATTTTGGTTGATGAATATGCCAAATATATGATATTTCTATAATTACAAAACCACACATCCCATTTTTCTGAAAATGTTAAAAAGAAAACATGTACTAAATATATTGGGTTTCAGTTTTTTTTTTCTTAAAAAATAATAGTCATTTGCCATTTATTTAAGTTGAGCTTGAGAAAAATAAGTAAATATAAACTCACAATTAATTTTATTTTTATTTATTATTTTTATTATTATTATTATTATTATTTATTTTTTTTTTTGCTCTAAAGATAAATAATGTAAGATTCCACGTTGATTGGACACGAAAACAAAACATTCTTTATAAGAGTATGGAAACCTCCCTCTAATAGAAGTGTGTTAAACCCTCGACGAAAAATTCGGAAAGAAAAGCCCAAAGTGGACAATATCTGTTAGCACTGGAAGAGGTATCGCTCTGATACCAACTGTAACGACCCTATTTTTTTTATTAAAACCAAGGTCGTCAGTACATGCATTCAATCCTTCACCTAGGTTCAGAATTCAATCTAGGTTAAGGTTTTTTTCTCTCAACCATCAATCACAAACTTCTCTCAACTTTTTCTTTACTGTTGAGTAATTTTATTGAGTAGAATTCCATGTCCCCAAATGAAAGCGTCCAAGATGGTATTAGAGTCTCAATTTTTTAAGGGAAGAGGAGTTACTCAGATGGTATTAGAGCCTCAATTTTTTTAGGGAAGAGGAGTTACTCAATCTTTAAGTGCTGAAAGCAGGAAGATGATGGTAAGAATCACGGTGTTCCAAATGGACCTATTGCCAAGAAGATTAAAAAAATGTCGATGCCAAGAAGATTAAAAAAATGTCAATTCAAAAATGTCAACAACAAAATTCGAACCTACGTTCAGAGAGCTCAATTGATTTTGAACCTATTGCATTAGCAACTCAAGCACATCAACATTTGTTAGAAAAAACTATTTTTAATTTTATAAATCATGTAAAAGTCAAATGGTCAATTTGACTTATTCTTTTGTGGAGATTAAAGAGGATTGGGAATAAATCCCGTCCACAAACGTCTTTTGTCGGGAGACTATAAATACCCACAATATGTTATATAAAATGCAGATTTGTGGATGAATGTAATTTATATCTCAAATTGAGACGTTTCCCTTATAAATATGAGCATCATATTTGCCATTTCTAAGTTTCAAGCAATTCTTATGGTAAAATTGCACCTGAGCCATTCAATCAAGCTTTGATCAAGTTCGATTGTGGAGTGACTCAATTTAGAACAAGGTTCCCGTCCACAAACGTCTTTTGTCAGGAGACTATAAATACCCACAATATGTTATATAAAATGCAGATTCGTTGATGAATGTAATTCATATCTCAAATTGAGACGTTTCCCTTAGAAATCCGAGCATCATATTTGCCATTTCTAAGTTTCAAGCAATTCTTGTGGTAGAATTGCACCCGAGCCATTCAATCAAGCCTTGATCAAGTTCGATTGTGGAGTGACTCAATTTAGAATAAGGTTTCCAAATCTTGCTTCTAGATCTTCGATCATAAGAGGTAATCTAATTCTAGCCTTATCTCTTGGTTGATCCAAATTTTGAATAAGGAGGTGTTAATTACTTTTATTCAAGGGTTCTTGCTTCAACAAAAGCTTGGATCGTTGGGCTGAGGATTAGGGTTGCCTTATCAGTTTGGTATCAGAGCCAGGTTTACATCTTTGTGGCCGACTGTAGAATTCATTTTATCTTTTTATTTCTGCTATTGTTTATGATATGAACCAAGAGACATCAATCATACAATATACTGAAATGAAGATGTGAAAAAAAGGTTGTCAAAATTATCAAAAGATGTTTCAATTCATGCTACATTGAAGAAGAATGAAGTTTGATTGTTGTAAATTTTGGGTGGGTTACAATTTAGAATAATTTAGAGGTATTGTATTTTAAGACTTTTTATTTACTTTAGGTTACATTTACATAATGGCTAATTATGGTCATTAAGTATGAATGTTACAACTTTTGGTATGCTTTTAATAGTTTCATTTTGAGACTATATAAAGCCATGTATGTTGTATTTGTAAGCAAGTTTGGAAAATATAGTAAAAGAAGCATTTGTGCTTTTCTTTAGCCAATGGCTAAGTTTCTTTGCAATTCTATGTAGTTTAGGTTGCATGTAGAATCATTCAAGCTCGACATGATCAATCTTGCTTGTGGAGTTATTCAAATCTCAATCAAGTGTTCTTGTCTTGAGATACTTGATCAACAAGAATCATTCAAGCTAGACATGATTGATCTTGCTTGTGGAGTGATTCGAATCTCAAATAAGGTTCTTGTCTTGAGATATTCGATCAACAAGGTAATCTGAATCTTACCCCCCTTGTAGTTGATTCCTTATCTTATGAGTTTATCTTTTCTTTAAATCTATCCATTTATTTTCTTGCTGCCATTTCCGTCATTATTCATCAACTTTTCATGATAAGCGCCTACAATGCTGTAATTTGCAAAGCTAGAGGTTCTTCTAGAATCCTTGCAAAACGTTCACAGAGAAAGCTAACTTAACGGGTTGATTCCAACAAAGAGCTGGTTAGAAGATGAATGACTCTTAGATCGAACTTGGAATCTATGATGATCACTCTTAGATACAAAGACAATTCACTCTAGAATTAGCTTGATCAAAACTAATTCAATGAATCGGTTTAAACATCAAACCTAAAGCAAGGTTTGAAAAAGAATAACACCAAAAAGGTATCAAGAAAACACAAAGGTTTTGTTTGTATTCAACAATTCATTCCGAAACATGAATATTACACGTCTTTAAATAGACCCAAAAGTTAACCCTAACATAATAATGTTCAACCACCAACTACAAATCACTAATAAATGCTATTAAATACAAATTGAAGAAAATAAGGTATTCATAAATTGTCTTAATTGGTAGTTCAACTAGCAAAGGCAAGTCTTTTAATTACTTTCCAATGTCAGCTGCTCCATTATCTTCTTGATTTGATATGCTAATCCTCCTTGCCCTCTGATATTTCCTATTTTATTATTAAATTCTGTTCAACAAATGTTTCCTCAATCTCCCGCCCTCTCTGTAATTATTTTCATTTTGTAAATAGATTTTCAATTGTGTAAACAGATATTAGTGACCAATTTTGAGTTGATTGTTTGGCTACTATCTCCCAGTTTATAGATTTGCCAACTAAAATTTATTGAATCTAATCTTATTTCCTATAACTTAAAATACTAACAAAAATCTAATCAATTGGATATGGGATCTAATTATTACACTCTGGTAAAATATAAAAGAAGATTTGATCCTAAATTAATTTCTTATAACCATAACTATAAACGAAAAGAAAATATGAGATAGGATTTTATCGTAATAACCGACCAAAATCTCTAAATCTGTAATCTGTGTATGTTGAAAGTCATTTTACTTCTTCTCAAATCTGACAATTGTTGTTTTTCTGTTTCTTTTTGCAGTAAATGTTACTCATATGAACCACGACCAAGGAATTTCCATACCTCAAGGTCCAATTACAAGGACGAGAGCCAATAAGCTACAACAAACCTTATACAGTTATATTCAAGTTATGGTGAGCTCAACAAACCTTCTTTTCTTTGATTAGACATCAGATTTTGGAATTAAGAATAAAATTTCTATTTTAGCTCTGTTGAGAGCTAAACTTTCTTTGCAAATTCTTGTGTTTAGAACTTGCATGTAGAGTCATTCAAGTGGTATTGATCAAACCTCTTGTGGAGTGATTCGAATCACGAGTTTAAAAACGAGTTTTCTTTACTCTTGATCTTGATCATCAAGGTAATCCGTTTCATACTTTCCCTTGGGTTGATTTCTATATCATTTGGTATGAGAGCTTTAGGCTCAAAATCGAATATATGTTTCATTGCGCTTATCTCCTTTAATTCTCTTATAATTTTTTTTTTCTCAGTTTGTGTAGAATGTTATATTCTATCACAAAAATATATAACAAAAAAAAAAATATATTTCTTATGTTCTTTAAAGTGTTAGATTTGGATCTTATCAACACTTTGTTTTTCTTTAAGATCTTCAAAATCAATTTTCTTGTTGGCAAATTGATTAGATTTTGCCAATTAGAAGAAGAAAAAAACCATTGAAAGAAAAAAAGCTTATTGATGTTATTCTTTTTTTCTCTTGATTATTATATGTAACTCTCATATGTTACTACGTCTAAATTAGTCCATAATCATTTTCTTTCTTTAATTCGTTTCTTTGTCGTTATTCGGATTGCTCCTTCAATACCCTTGTTTATATGTTGAGTGTGCTGTCTATTCACTTTGAATTGCATTTAGCTCTATAACATAGCTTGTCTCACATCCCAATTTGTTTTTTGGAGTGTGATTTGTGTGTGCTCAATTGTGAGGGTGAGTTTGTAAGGGAATGACACATTGATTAGTGTTGAGTGCTAAACACGGGTGAATTACATTTACGAGTGAATACACGTGAGAGAGCGCTTGTGAGGTCCTTTTTTTCTTTTACCTTTCTTTTGTAGCATGGAAAATCCAGACGACAATACTAACATTACTGATGCACGATTGAGAGAAGCACAACAACGAACCATGGAAAGACTAATTCGAGGAATAGAAGAGTTGACTGATCGAATAGGAAGATTGGAGATTCAAAATCAAGCTCGACAGAGGATTCCACAACCTAGCCCTCCACCGATACATATGAGGGCGACAATTCTGATCACCACGAGGATAATCCACACGTGGTTGGTCATGGCTTGATGCGAGGTAGAGACCATGGAAGAAGGTATCATAATTTACAACAACGAGTTCCTTATGATGATAGAATTGATCGTAACGTGGGGAGCATCAAATTAAAACTTCTCAAGTTTTATGGCAAAACCGATCCAGAGGAGTACCTTGAATGGGAGAAAACGGTGGAGTCGGTGTTCAACTGTCATAATTTTAGTGATGAAAAGAAGGTACTGTTATGCCATTGCTCAATTCAAACAATATGCTCAAATTTGGTGGGATAAATTGATGTCAAGTAGGAGAAGAAACCTTGAAGCATCAATTGATTCATGGTACGAGTTCAAAGAGTCCATGAGGAAGCGTTTTGTTCCACAATATTTTCAATGGGACATGACGCAAAAGCTTCAAGCATTGAAACAAGGACGCAAATCTGTGGAAGATTATTACAAGGAGATGGATACATTGGTGGATCGACTTGATCTCGATGAGGACATGGAGGCTCTCATGGCGCGGTTTCTTAATGGGTTAAACACAGAGATTGCAGACAAGACTGATTTACAGCCTTATTCTATATTGAGGAGTTGTTGCACATTGCAATTAAGATCGAGAGGCAAATCCAACGAAGGTCTCAACGGTATTCTTCTAAAACTTTTACCAATTCTACTTTTACATGGAAAAAGGATAGTAAGAACATTGATTATAAGCATAGAAATCAAGAGATTAATGAGAAGCCTCAAGCTAAATTTGAAAAAGGGGAGAGTTCTAGAACAGGGAAAGAAAAAGTAGAAAAGTCTAATATTCAAAATAGAGATTTAAAGTGTTGGAGATGTCAAGGGGTAGGACACTATAATAGAGATTGCCCAAATGCAAGAATTATGACCATCAAGGAGGGAGAAATTGTTACGGATGACGAGACACATGACGACATAAATGAGGAAATTGATGAGAGTGAGGAGTTTAGTGAAGAGGACTGATAAGGCAACCCTAATCCTCAGCCCAACGATCCAAGCTTATGTTGAAGCAAGAACCCTTGAATCAAAGTAATTAACACCTCCTTATACGAAATTTGGATCAACCAAGAGATAAGGCTAGAATTAGATTACCTCTTACGATCGAATATCTAGAAGCAAGCTTTGGAAACCTTGTTCTAAATTGAGTCACTCCACAATCTAACTTGATCAAGGCTTGATTGAATGGCTCGGGTGCAATTCTACTACAAGAATTGCTTGAAACTTAGAAATGGCAAATATGATGCTCGGATTTCTAAGGGAAACGTCACAATTTGAGATCTGAATTAAATTCATCTACGAATCTACTTTTTTTACATAACATATTGTGGGTATTTATAGTCTCCCGACAAAAGACGTTTGTGGCCGGGATTCAATCCCGATCCCCTTTAATTTCCACAAATGCGAAGTCAATTTTGACCAATTGACCATTACAAAATGAAAACAAAAAAAAAACAATAAAATCTTTCAACAAATGTCGATATGTTTGAGTGGCCAAAGAAACTTCAACCGTGAAAATATTCAATTGTCTTTCGTCAATTGTATCAGCTTCTAATTCTACAGATGATGGTTGAACCGAGCCGATCCAATTTTGTAGATGAAGAATGAATGTTTGTTGAATCTTCTTCGTTTTGGATCGTGTAATAGGTCCATATTCAATTGTTCTTCGTCAATTGTATCAGCTTCTAATTCTACAAATGATGGTTGAACCGAGCCGATCCAATTTTGTAGATGAAGAATGAATGTTTGTTGAATCTTCTTCGCTTTGGATTGTGTAATAGGTCCAGTTGGAACATTTGGAACACCGTGATTCTTATCATCCTCCCCCTCTTCAAAATGATTCGTCCTCGAATCAGAAAAATAATCACCTATGTCATCATCACCTACATCAAAAGGACTCAAGTCAGCCACATTGAAAGTAGAATGTACTGAAAAGTCTCCAGGAAGATCAATTTTATATGCATTGTTATTAATTCTTTCAAGGACTTGATAAGGGCCATCCCCTCTTGGATGTAACTGTCTTCCGTTGAGATGTGAATCGCTCTTTGCAAAAATGTATCCAAACCCAGTCACCAGGTTTAAAAATGATTTTCTTCCGTCCTTTGTTAATCCTTGAAGCAACTTTGATATTTTGGTTCTCAATTCTCTCCTTCACCTCCTTGTGCAATCTTTTGATCAAGTCTGCCTTACTTGTGGCTGCGTCACTCACAAACATATTAGAAGGAATAGGAAGCAAATCAAGAGGCGTAAGTGGATTAAATCCATAAACAACTTCAAAAGGAGAACAATGAGTTGTACTATGAATTGCTCTATTATATGCAAACTCTACAAATGGCAAACATTCATCCCAAGACTTAATATTCTTAGAAATAATAGCCCTAAGCAATGCTCCTAATGTTCTATTAACCACCTCAGTTTGTCCATCCGTCTGAGGATGACATGTAGTTGAAAACAACAATTTGGTACCCAATTTACCCCACAATACTTTCCAAAAGTGACTTAGAAATTTAGCATCCCTATCACTAACAATTATTCTAGGGATTCCATGTAATCTTACTACTTCCCTAAAAAATAAGTCAGCAACATGTTTTGCATCGTCCGTCTTGTTACATGCAATAAAATGAGCCATCTTACTAAATCTGTTGTAATACCCGAATTTTTAGATGAATAAATAAATAAAATAAAAATAACAACATAAGGGCAAAATGGTCATTTTGCCCCTACTCTTATCCAAGGGGTCTAGTTGTTTGGCCTCCAAGAAGAAAGAGAGAGAAAAGAAAAGAAAAAGAGAGAGAGAATGGAGAAAGGAGAAGAAGTTAGGGTTTGGGAGAGAGGAAGAACAGAGATGACAAATCGCCATTGGAGATCGAATCCAAGGCAAGAAACTTCGAAGTAATACTTCTCTCAGTGCTGGAAAAGGAGTTCGGGTGGTGGAATCCACTCATTTCGGCAAGAAAATCCAAGAACGGACAAAGTAAGGTTCCGAACTTCTTGTTTCGATTTTATCTAGATCTGAGGAGTTTCTTGAGCGTTAGATATGGAGTTTTTGAGGTATGTGACTAAATTAAGATTCACACAGGTTTCCTGAAGTTCCTGGATGAGTATCGGATGAAAATCGGAGTTTAGTCGGACTTGGGTAAACCGATCGAAAATAGAAAATGTGAGTTGTTCCGTATCTTTGAACGGCCTTAACTCGCCCTGTGTTCAAAGAAAAAAATAAAGGAAAAATATATGTAGATGTAGAATACGAGATCTACAACTTTCATGAAGAAACTTTGTTGATATGGATTACGGATTGAAAGATAAGAAAATCTGAAGAAAATGGATCGAAAACGCAAAACTCACGGTTTCTGAAAAATTTGGAAAAAAAAAATGCAGGAGAGAGAAGGCATCGCCGCCACACGTCGGCCGCCGTACGGAGGAGCGCGGTAGGACCGACGACCGACACGTGGTGATCGCGGGCTGGAGAAATGCATCAGGCGTGCGCAACCGGGTCGGCCCGAGTCCGAACCGGCGCTCCGCACGCGAACCGAACCACCCGAGACCGCTCCGACCTGTCCGAACTGACCCGTCTCGACCAGCGACTGCACAGAAAGAAGCGCGTGGACACGCGCACGTAGAAGCCGCGCGTAAAATACCCTCCAGAGCGCGTGCAGGCGCGTGTAGGCGCGTGGGTGATCTTTTTCCCTCCGTTCGACCTCTGTTTGCTTGTTTTTCGCCCCGATTTCAACTCTGATCCTATTTTTATGTGAACTAGGACCTATCCAGAAAATTCAAGAATTTTTGGAACCTTTTCCGGCAAATAATTCGAGCTTGGGAAGGCACGCGTCAACCATGTAAGTAGCCATTTGGATTTCCACGAGCAGTACTTGTAGGAACCGCTAGGAACAAGCATGCATGCTACCACCTATGAAATTAGTTAGCCCGACTTAGCGTGTTATTATAGAAACTGCGAATATAAGATGATTATGGAAAGCTAGATACAAAATGTGTATTAAATCTGTTTTGGTTGAGACTCTGATAATGTATGTATGCATGAGGAGGTTGGGAAACTTGTGAAATCTGCGCTTCGGGTAAAGATGGATGTTATCTTCCCGTTGAGCATGTTTGATAGTTTTGCATGAACTGCTGCGTGTAAACTCTTTTGTATGATGATTGCTTGTATTATCTTTCTGGATGAATAGGAAGAAATTATGAGCTTAGATTTAGGATGCTTATGGCAAAATAAGCTAGACGAGACCCTAGATTGGGGGACCTCTAGAATACCGTGCAATTAGACCCACGAAATGATTATCGGTGGAACCAGAACCCAGAATTCCAAACCCGATAGGTTTGTGACACCAGGCACGAGAATCCTAGAGAAACACGAATCTAAGTCAAAGGCACCAAGTTCCACCCTGGAAAGAATAATAGGTCACCACGGTAACTGTAGGTAGCCCGCTAGAGTTGAGTAGTGAAGATAGTGTCATCAGAACCTCCACTTCCCTCTCTCCTCCGATACCATACCGTCGAGACAGAGCTCTGGTACGGTGATAGGTGCCCAGACCTAGTGGTGATAGCTAAGGGGTCTTCTGAATAGGACTCCTGGGCCGTAGAAACCCGTCCCTGAGCGGGGGACGTGGAGCCATATAGGATGACTCAGTAGCTGACCGGCACATAGAGGGTCGCACCCCGTTTTGTGGATGTATGGTCCCGTGTGAGGGTCCTCAGTTAACCTCCACGGATGATGTTTAGAGAGAGAGTCACGTATTCAGATCCAGCCATACGATCCCCTCAGATTTGCTTATGAGGTCGCGCCTCACCTCAGGACACTGATCATTTCACTGCATAAGATGGACAAGCCTTTTATGATACAGAAAAGAGAGTTGCAGCTTAGATCACTCTCCTTAGAAACCCAAGAAAGACTGTGGTTACCTACCAAGATAAGGATGTGAAAAGAGCCTATAAGTAGGCTGCTTACTGAGTATATTTTTATACTCACCCCTTTCTCCCCTTTTTTTTTTTTTCAGGTACCAGTCGATACGGGGAGGTGTTCGAGAGCTGTGTGGTCACAGAGGGGTGTCGTTCCGGAGCGTCAGTCCCTGGTCGGTCTTTTAGAGTCCTTTGTCCGTTTTCATATTTAGAGTCTTTTGTATTTTTCTTCATAATTGTATTTTCCATTTGAAATATTTGATTTTAATATTTCATTTTTACATTTGCAATTTCCTTTGTAATATTTTCGAAACAAATCTTCTTTCTCTTTTGTTTTAATTGAATGGTATTTTTATCCTTTTACTTTGCTTTTCTTTTCTTTTATTTTCTTTTTGCTTGTTTTCGATTTCGTCCTTTTAGTCACGAGTTCGATTCTTTGAAGCCTCGAAAATCGGGTCGTGACATCTGTCTACCACAACAAAAATACTATCTTTACCCTTTTTAGTGTGCGGTAAACCAAGAACAAAATCCATAGATATATTAGTCCAAGGTTCATTAGGTACATTCAAAGGAGTGTATAATCCATTTGGTTGTGATCTAAATTTAGCTTCTTTGCATTTAAAGCATTGTGATATGGAAATCAACCCAAGGGAAAGTATGGAACGGATTACCTTGATGATCAAGATCAAGAGTAAAGAAAACTTGTGATTCAAATCACTCCACAAGAGGTTTGATCAATACCACTTGAATGACTCTACATGCAAGTTCTAAACACAAGAATTTGCAAAGAAAGTTTAGCTCTCAACAAAGCTAAAATAGAAATTCTATTCTTAATTCCAAAATCTGATGTCTAATCAAATAAAAGAAGGCTTTATATAGCCTTTACAAACCTTAACCTATGTGATACATAACTCCAAAATTAAATGGGCTAGTAGATGAGAAATACCCATAACCTC
Source organism: Cucurbita pepo subsp. pepo (assembly GCF_057944985.1). Classification (NCBI taxonomy): domain Eukaryota; kingdom Viridiplantae; phylum Streptophyta; class Magnoliopsida; order Cucurbitales; family Cucurbitaceae; genus Cucurbita; species Cucurbita pepo. Next base: position 6,504,033 of record NC_141809.1, on the reverse strand, counting down.
CATATTAAAATGGCTAGTTAATGGTGGAATATAGTAACCTATGTGGGTTACAATATAGCTTGAATATAACTGTACAAGGTTTGTTGTAGCTTCTTGGCTCTCGTCCTTGTAATTGGACCTTGAGGTATGGAAATTCCTTGGTCATGGTTCATATCACATTGACTACAAAATTTATGAACATCATGCTTCATTTTCGGCCAAAAGAAGTGTTCATGCAACATATTATAAGTTTTATTAATCCCAAAATGTCCCATTAAGCCACCACCATGTGCTTCTTTAACAAGCAAACCTCGGATAAAGCATTTAGAAATACAAAGCTTACTTTTCTTAAATAAGAATTCATGAAACACATAATAATCATCTACAGCTGTTTTTGTAAGACAAGATGCATAAATAATCGTGGTCATCTCGACATAATTCTTTAATATGCTCAAATCCAAGAATTTTTGAACTGAGAGAAGTAAAAAGATTGTACCAGATAATGCATCAACTACCACATTATCCTTACCTTGCTTATCCACTTTGCATGCCTACGTGATAAGAATCACGGTGTTCCAAAAGATTCAAAAAACTATGTCAACAACAGAATTCGAACCTGCGCACAGAGAGCTCAATTATAACGGTGTTCCAAAAGATTCAAAAAAACTATGTCAACAACAGAATTCAAACCTGCGCACAGAGAGCTCAATTAATTACAAATCTACCGCATTAGCCACTCAAGCACATCAACGTTTGTTAGAAAAAACTATGTTAAAATTAATAAATTATGTAAAAGTCAAATGGTCAATTTGACTTATTCTTTGTGGAGATTAAAGGGGATCGGGAATAAATCCCGTCCACAAACATCTCGAATAAATCCCGTCCACAAACGTCTTTTGTCGGGAGACTATAAATACCCACAATATGTTATGTAAAAAACAGATTCGTGGATGAATGTAATTCAGATCTCAAATTGAGACGTTTCCCATAGAAATCAGAGCATCATATTTGTCATTTCTAAGTTTCAAGCAATTCTTGTGGTAGAATTGCACCCGAGCCATTCAATCAAGCCTTGATCAAGTTAGATTGTGGAGTGACTCAATCTAATTCTAGCCTTATCTCTTGGTTGATCCAAATTTCGTATAAGGAGGTGTTAATTACTTTGATTCAAAGGTTCTTGCTTCAACAAAAGCTTGGATCGTTGGGCTGAGGATTAGGGTTGCCTTATCAGTTTGGTATCAGAGCCTAGGTTTACATCTTTGTTGCCGACTCTAGAATTGATTTTATCTTTTCATTTCAGCTATTGTTTATCTTTTCTTTAAATCTGTCCATTTATTTACTTGTTGTCATTTCCACCATTATTCATCTACTTTTCACTTTGTTCTCATTTTCTTCCTAAAGATCACGTTTAGATCTTGAAAAAAAAAATCTTATCATATTTGTTCTTACGATTGTGATTATAAACGATCTTTATCATTTTTTTTAGGTCATTTGCATGTTTATTTGAAGATCAAATAAACTTCGATTCACATCTTTTTCTCAATCCATCTAAATTTAGAACCGTTGTGTTTGATATTTTTCTTTTCCTCTCATAATCTACGCTTGAAGATAACTTCTAAATTTTTCGAATTCTGTAAAAAGAGAGTTAGATCGTTCTTAAAATCTTCACGTCCTTTCTTTTTTGAATTTTTTATTTTATTTTTCAGTGTGCAATTCTATCCCAAAATATCTGTGTCTCTTATTTGTTTGTTCACTTCTTGTTTTATTTTGTTGTTATTTCATAATTAACTTATCTTGATGTCTTGAATAGCTTGCTACTACCAGAATTGTTTTACCCATATATTAGCCTACCTTGATCATAATTTAGTCACTTTCCCAAACAGCCTACCTTTGTGTGTATAAACACGAGTGTCCTTGAGTGTAAAATCAGTGAGTTGAGTGTCTGAGGTCCTAAACATATTTCACTATTGTTTGTACAATCATGAACCAAGACGAGAAAAATGGCGGGGAGATCAATGATCTAGTTGAAGAAGTCCAGAAGAATGAGGAGGAACTGGAAGATGAGATTCATTTGGCACTTATTACAAGAAGACTTCTTAAAACTCAAGTTACGGAGAATGATGTTTTTGATCAAAGAGACAACCTATTTCACACGCGGTGTTTAGTCAAGGGGACTGCTTGTAGTCTTATCATTGATAGTGGAAGTTGCACCAATGTAGTAAGTACTATGTTGATCAAAAGGTTGCAAATTCCAACTAAAGATCATCCTAAACCTTACAAGCTCCAATGGCTCAATGATAATGGAACAATGAAGGTAATTTCCCAAGCTTTAATATCTTTTACTTTTGGAAAATATAAAGATGAAGTTCTTTGTGATGTATTACCAGTGCAAGCTGGAGATATATTGCTTGGCCGACCATGGCAATTTGACAGGAGGGTTATGTATGATGGCTATTTGAATAGGTATTCTTTTGTAAAAGATGGTAGAAAAACCACTCTTGTACCTTTGAGTTCTGCAAATATATTTGCTGATCAATTAAAGTTGGAGGAAAGAAAGAAAGAGTTTGAGGAAAAATAATTAAGAGAAAAACAAGAGTTGAGTGAAAAAATAGAGAAAAATCAAAGAGAAAAAAGAATGAAAAAAGAGATGAAATTGAAGAAAAAGGGAAGAGAGATAGTTATTTGACTACAGTTGGAGAGGTGAGAAGGTTTTCACAAAAATCAATCTTTGTACTGATGTACAATGGAGGATTTTTGGTCTCTAACTATAACAACTTAGCTTTGCCTAGTTTTTTTCGATCTCTTTTACAGGAATTTGAAGACATGTTTCAAGATATAGAAATACCTCCCATTAGAGAGACAAAAGAAATACAAAGGCAAGTGAAGGGCTATGTACAAGAAAGTTTGAGTCCATGTTCTATACGAGACTTATTGGTGCCAAAGAAAGATGTAACTTGGTGCATATGCATGGATAATAGAGTCATCAACAAAATCACGGTAAAGTATCGACATCTTATTCCTAGGTTAGACGATATGCTTGATTTATTGCATGATTCGTGTCTATTTATAAAAATTATTTTGAAATCTGGATTTCATCAAATTATAATGCACGTAGTAGATGAATGGAAAACAACTTTCAATATTAAGTTTGGATTGTATGAATGGCTTGTTATGCCTTTTAGGTTAACTAATGCTCCAAGTACACCTATGTGCTTAATATATAATGTTTTGAGAAAATATATGAGAAAACAGGTTGTTGTTTATATTGATGATATTATAATTTATTTGAACATTTTGCTTGAGCATATGGAGCATGTTAAATTAGTTTTGATTACACATAGAAAAGAGAAATTTAATTTTAATAAGTGTAGTTTTTGCATGGAAAAAGTTCACTCTATTGGCTTCATAGTTGATAAAAGTAGAATAGCATTCGATAGAGACAAAGTTAAATTCATTACGAATTTACCATCACCAAAGAGTGCACGTAAAGTTCGGAGTTTTCATGAGTTAGCTAACCTCTATAAGAGATTTATAAATGATTTTAGAACCATAACTGAACTATTGAATGACTTAGTGAAAAAGAATGTTGTTTTTAAATGGGGAGGAAGGCAAGAGAATGCATTCAATTTGCTTAGGAACAAATTAAACAATGCATCATTATTTGTTTTGCCTATCTTTTATAAAACTTTTGAAATTGGATGTGATGCATGTGGTTTGGTCATAAATGTTGTTTTAATTCAAGATGAAAAGCCGTTAGTGTATTTTAGTAAAAAACTAAATGGGGCAACATTGAAATACCCTACCTATGATAAAGAATTGGTTGTAGTTCATATATTGCATGTGCCGCAACGTTACTTATGGCCTAGAGAATTTGTGATCCACTTTGATCATGAAAACTTGAAGTATGTGAAGGGTCAAAGCAAACTGAACCGTAGACATGCAAAGTGGGTGGAATTTATTGAAACATTTTCGTACGTCATCAAGTATAAGCAAGGTAAGGATAATACAGTAGCTCATGTGTTATCTAAAAGGCATGATCTCTTTACTTCTCTTACTGCAAAAATTCTTGGAGTTGAGCATATTATTGAATTATATAGAGATGACCAAGACTTTAGAACTATTTATGCATCTTGTCTTGCAAAAAAAAGTGGTGGATGATTATTATGTGTTTCATAAATTTTTAATTACTAAGAGTATGTTTTGTATTCCTAAATGCTCTATAAAATGCAAAAAAAGTGGTGGATGATTATTATGTGTTTCATAAATTTTTAATTACTAAGAGTATGCTTTGTATTCCTAAATGCTCTATAAAAGACTTGTTTTTTAGAGAAGCATATGGTGGTGCCTTAATGGGACATCTTAGGATTAATAAAGTTTATAAGATGTTGTATAAACATTTTTGTTGGCCGAAGATGAAGCATGTGGCAGATAGATTTATGGATGATGCAAAGCATGGATTCCTAATCCTACTAATATTTTTGTGAGTGAAGCATGCAGATTTGATCAAAACATTTCAAAAGTAGGTGACAGAAAGAAGGTGATGTTTTTTTTCTGATTCGAGGACGAATCCTTCTGAAGAGGGGGAAGATGATAAGAATCACGGTGTTCCAAAAGATTCAAAAAACTATGTCAACAACAGAATTCAAACCTGCGCACAGAGAGCTCAATTGATTACAAGTCTGCCGCATTAGCCACTCAAACACATCAACGTTCGTTAGAAAAAACTATGTTTAATTTGATAAATTATGTAAAAGTCAAATGGTCAATTTGACTTATTCTTTATGGAGATTAAAGGGGATCGGGAATAAATCTCGTCCACAAACATCTGGAATAAATTCCGTCCACAAACGTCTTTTGTCGGGAGACTATAAATACCCACAATATGTTATGTAAAAAACAGATTCGTGGATGAATGTAATTCAGATCTCAAATTGAGACGTTTCCCTTAGAAATCCGAGCATCATATTTGCCATTTCTAAGTTTCAAGCAATTCTTGTGGTAGAATTGCACCCGAGCCATTAAATCAAGCCTTGATCAAGTTAGATTGTGGAGTGACTCAATTTAGAACAAGGTTTCCAAATCTTGCTTCTAGATCTTCGATCGTAAGAGGTAATCTAATTCTAGCCTTATCTCTTGGTTGATCCAAATTTCGTAAAAGGAGGTGTTAATTACTTTGATTCAAAGGTTCTTGCTTCAACAAAAGCTTGGATCGTTGGGCTGAGGATTAGGGTTGCCTTATCACTACAGTTTAGTTTGCTTTGACCCTTAAGATACTTCAAGCTTTCATGATCAGAGTGGATCACAAATTCTCTAGGCCATAAGTAGTGTTGCGACACCTGCAATGTGCGGACTAAAGCAAACAATTCTTTATCATAGGTAGGATAGTTCAATGCTGCCCCATTTAGTTTTTCACTAAAATACATTACGGGTTTGCCATCTTGCATCAAAACACCACCTATGCCCAACCCACTTGCATCACACTCAATTTCAAAAGTTTTATCAAAGTTAGACAAGACAAATAATGATGCATTGTTTAATTTGTTCCTAAGCAAATTGAATGCATTCTCTTGCATTCCTCCCCATTTAAAAACAACATTCTTTTTCACTAAGTCATTCAATAGTTCAGTTATGGTTCTAAAATCATTTATAAATCTCTTATAGAGGTTAGCTAACTCATGAAACCTCCGAACTTTACGTGCACTCTTTAGTGTTGGCAAATCCATAATGAATTTAACTTTGTCTCTCTCTAATGTTATTCTACTTTTATCAACTATGAAGCCAATAGAGTGAAATTTTTCCATGCAAAAACTACCCTTATTAAAATTAAATTTCTCTTTTCTATGTGTAATCAAAACTAATTTAACATGCTCCACATGCTCAAGCAAAATCTTCAAATAAATTATAATATCATCAATATAAACAACAAATTTTCTCATATATTTTCTCAAAACATTATATATTAAGCGCATAGGTGTACTAGGAGCATTAGTTAACCTAAAAGGCATAACAAGCCATTCATACAATCCAAACTTAATATTGAAAGTTGTTTTCCATTCATCTCCTACGTGCATTCTAATTTGATGATATCTAGATTTCAAAATAATTTTTATAAATAGACACGAATCAGGCAATAAATCAAGCATATCGTCTAACCTAGGAATAGGATGTCGACACTTTACCGTGATTTTGTTGATGACTCTATTATCCATGCATATGCGCCAAGTTTCATCTTTCTTTGGCATCAATAAGTCTCGTATAGAATATGGACTCAAACTTTCTTGTACATAGCCCTTCTCCATGAGCTCCTCCACTTGCCTTTGAATTTCTTTTGTCTCGGTTGGATTGACTCGATAAGCTGGCTTATAAGGAATGACAGTCCTTGGAATGAAGTCTATTTTATGTTCAGTACCTATAATGGGAGGTATTTTCTTTATCTTGAAACATATCTTCAATTTCCTGTAAAAGAGATTGAAAAACACTAGGCAAAGCCAAGTTGTTATAGTTAGAGACCAAATATCCTCCATTGTACATAAGTACAAAGATCGATTTTGTGAAAGCCTTCTCACCTCTCCAACTGTAGCCAAATAACTCTCTCTCTTCCTTTTTTCTTCAATTTCATCTCTTTTTTCATTCTTCTTTTTTTCTCTTTGATTTTTCTCTATTTTTTTCACGCAACTCTTGTTTTTCTTTTAACTCTCTTTCCTTAAACTCTTTCTTTCGTTCCTCCAACTTTAATTGATCAGCAAATACATTTGCAGAACACAAAGGTAAAAGAGTGGTTTTTCTACCATCTTTTACCAAAGAATACCTATTCAAATAGCCATCATACATAACCCTCCTGTCAAATTGCCATGGTCGGCCAAGCAATATATCTCCAGCTTGCATTGGTAATACATCACAAAGAACTTCATCTTTATATTTTCCCAAAGTAAAAGATATTTAAGCTTGGGAAATTACCTTCATTGTTCCACTATCATTGAGCCATTGGAGCTTGTAAGGTTTAGGATGATCTTGAGTTGGAATTTGCAACCTTTTGATCAACATAGTACTTACTACATTGGTGCAACTTCCACTATCAATGATAAGACTACAAGCAGTCCCCTTGACTAAACACCGCGTGTGAAATAGGTTATCTATTTGATCATCAACATCATTCTCTGTAACTTGAGTTTTAAGAAGTCTTCTTGTAATAAGTGCCAAATGAATCCCATCTTCCAGTTCCTCCTCATTCTTCTAGACTTCTTCAACTAGATCATTGATCTCCCCTCCATTTTCCTCGTCTTGGTTCATGATTGTACAAACAATAGTTTTATATGCTTAGAACCTCACACACTCAACTCACTGATTTTACACTCAGGAACACTTGTGTTTAACACACAAAGGTAGGCTATTTGGGAAAGTGACTAATTTCTGATCAAGGTAGGTAATATGGATAAAGCAATTCTGATAGTAGCGAGCTGTTCAAGACAATCAAGACAAGGTAATTATGTAGTAACAACAAAATAAAACAAGATGAACAAATAAATAAGGGACAAAGATATTTTTGGATATAATTGCACACGGAAAAAAAATGAATTCCAAAGAGAATGGTCCTGAAGATCGAACAAAACAATTCCAAATTTATATACTTTAGGGAAAAATGAGAATGAAAATTTATTTGATCTTCAAATAAACGTTCAAATGGTCTTATGATAAGGATATATTAAGAACCATAGGATAAGTATTTTTTTTTCTTTTTTCTTTCAAGATCTAAATATGATCTTTAACAGGACACTAAGAACAAAGTAGAAAGATAATGAAGAACGTTGGAAATGACCGTAAGAAAATAAATGACAGATTTAAAGAGACGATAAACACTAGCAGAAATGAAAGATAAAATCAATTCTAGAGTCGGCCACAAAGATGTAAACGTAGGCTCTGATACCAAACTGATAAGGCAACCCTAATCCTCAGCCCAACGATCCAAGCTTATGTTGAAGCAAGAACCCTTGAATCAAAGTAATTAACACCTCCTTATACGAAATATGGATCAACCAAGAGATAAGGCTAGAATTAGATTACCTCTTACGATCGAAGATCTAGAAGAAAGATTTAGAAACCTTGTTCTAAATTGAGTCACTCCACAATCTAACTTGATCAAGGCTTGATTGAATGGCTCGGGTGCAATTCTACTACAAGAATTGCTTGAAACTTAGAAATGGCAAATATGATGCTCGGATTTCTAAGGGAAACGTCTCAATTTGAGATCTGAATTACATTCATCCACAAATCTGCTTTTTTTACATAACATATTGTGGGTATTTATAGTCTCCTGACAAAAGACGTTTGTGGTTGGGATTCAATCCCGATCCCCTTTAATCTCCACAAATGACGAAGTCAATTTTGACCAATTGATCATTACAAAATGAAAAAAAAAAAAAAACAATAAAATTTTTCAAAAAATGTCGATATGTTTGAGTGGCAAAAGAAATAAACTTAAAGTCTATTAGGCTTCATTTGTGTAGGCTCAAACTCTGTTGTTGACATTTTTAATGTTTTCCAACTTCAACCGGGAAATCTTATGAAGGACCCTACACATATATCTTTGGTTACTCGACGAGCTCTAAACACCCACATTAAGGAGGACGACCGGTTACTCGACGAGCTCTAAACACCCACATTAAGGAGGACGGCCGGTTACTCGACGAGCTCTAAACACCTACATTAAGGAGGACGGCCTAGACCAACGGGAGAACTTATTTCAAACTCAGTGTCTTGTTCAATATGTACCTTGTAGTGTTGTCATTGATAGCGGTAGTTGCACCAATTACGGGTAACTCAACAAGCTCTTGTTTCATTTACTATTGGAAAGTATGTTGATGATGTTTTATGTGATGTTGTATCCATGCATGTTGGAGATTTACTACTGGGGAGGCCTTGGCAATTTGATCGTCGGGTAATGAATGATGGGTATGCAAATCGATACTCTTTTGCTCACAACAGTAGAAAAACGACTCTTATTCCATTGTCTCCAAAAGATGTATTTATTGATCATTGCAAACTTGAAAAGAAAAGGCAAGAGGCTGATGCAAAAGCAGAGATTGAAAAAGAATCAAGTGAAAAAAAGAGCTTGAGTGAGAAGCAAGAGAGTAACACTCAGCCTAGAGGAAAAAAAGAGAGAAGCCAAATCAGTAAGCTTGTATGTTAGATCAAGTGAGGCTAGGAATGTTTTGCTCTCTAACCAGACTATTCTTGTACTTATGTGCAAGGGGTCTTGTTACTTTACTAACATGCTTAACCCTTCTTTGCCTAGTGATTTTGTTGTGCTTTTGCAAGAGTTTGAAGATTTATTTTCCGAGGAGATGCCTAGTAGTTTGCCACCACTTAGAGGGATTGAACACAAGATTGACTTCATTCCTGGCGCGCCCATTCCAAACCGACCAGCTTATAGGACTAATCTAAAGGAGGTTGAAGAGATACAAAGGCAAGTAAGTGAACTCCTTGCTAAAGGGTATGTACGTGAAAGTTTGAGTCCTTGTTCTGTTCCAGTTATTCTTGTACCTAAGAAAGATGGTTTTTGGTGTATGTGTGTTGATTGTAGGGCTATAAACAAGATAACTATAAACTATAGGCATCTAATTCCTAGATTAGATGATATGCTTGATGAATTGCATGGATGTAGTCTTTTTACTCAGATTGATTTAAAATCAGGTTATCATCAAATTCACATGCATATTGGGGATGAGTGGAAAAGACCTTTTAAAACCAAGTATGGTCTTTATGAATGGTTGGTTATGCCTTTTGGATTAACTAATGCACCTAGTACATTCATGAGACTAATGAACCATGTCTTACGAGAATTGTAATAGCCCAAAAATAAATAAAGAAATAAACAAATAAAAAAAATAGTTAAAATAATAATAATAAAAAAAATTAATAATTAATTAAAATTAAAATTAAAATTAAAAAAAAAAAAAAAAAAAAAACTTTCCGAACCTCTCTCCACTAACCTCTCATCCCTTCCCACAATTATCTCTCCTTGAAAACAACAATGGTCAGATTTGAGAAGTAAAATGGCTTTCAACAGATTGCAGATTCAGAGTTGGTCAGTTATTACGGTAAAATCCTATCTCAGATTTCCTTAGAGTTATGGTTATAAGAAATTAATTTAGTTATGGTTATAAGAAATTAATTTATGATCAAATCTTCTTTCCTATCTTACCGTAATAATCAGATCCCATATAAAATTATTAGATTTTTGTTAGCATTTTAGTTATACGAAATAAGGTTATAAGGTTAGATTCAATAAAATTTTAGGTGGCAGATCTATAACCTAAAAGATTGTAGTCTGTACTTAAAATTGGCCAGTAATATCTGTTTACACAATTGAAAAACTTATTTACCGAATGAAAAAAAAAATGAGAGAGAGAGAGAGGGAGATTGAGGAAAGATTTGTTAAACAGTATTTAACAATAAAAGAAAATATCAGAGGGCAGTGAGCTCCTTTAGCTCCTTTAAATTTTGTCTAACAGAAAAGCTCAGAATTTTTATCAGAGGGTAGTGAGCTTTTTTAAATTTTGTCTAACAGAAAAGATCAAAATTTTAAGATGGCCAATGTAAATTAGGAAAATAATTTTATAGCGTTCAAACTTGAAACTAATGTCACGAGCTCATATAGGTTGACTCGGATTTCAAAGAACGGAATCGAAATTTCATTAAAGATATATTTGTGACAATGACTTAAGCGAGCCAGGTAAGTGACCTTACTATCGGCATGGTTATTTTTTATGTGGACACGTGCCCTGTGGTTCTGCACGTGTCATATATATTGATATGTGTGAATTGTCTGTGGGTCGATATGCTTCCTATATGTTATGTTATGTTATAATATGTGGATTGTATGATAATAATTATGGTACGATGTGCTCTAGAAGATGTTTGAGATAGGATACGAGAAGGATGCACAAAACGAAATGTAACGATAGGAGTAAGATACGTTCATGAAACGTTAAGGTTAGGTTACATACCGGAGTGCTATGGATAGCAGAGATTGATGAAAGAATATGGTTAGGTTATGGGTAGAAAGGGATAGGTTTGTGATAGATTGATAGAACGATGGTGTTAGGATACGTTCTGGTGATGATATGACTAAAGTACGTTACATAATAATATGTCTGTGATAGGTATAAGAACGTTAAGGCTATGGTAAGTTAGAGAACGATATGACTATGAAGTGCTTACGTTATGACTTGTTTATGATATGATACATTGTATGCTAGATTACTGTGCTTTAGTACGTAGTCATGTGACGTGAATGTATGCTTTTAGTCTGATGTGATGTGTAATGCATGTAACGATGTGTGGCTCTTGAACGATTATGGCTTGTTTGTATGAATATTTGAATGTAACTGCATGAATTGTATGACATGAAATACGGTGAATTGCATAAAACATAACCCCGTTAGGAATATGTATGATATGTAAAGAAATGAGAATGAGAATGACATGTAAGCATGAAAACGTGACAGGGGGTTATGTTCATTAATGATAACTGTTGGACTAGTGGGACCTCATGCATATTGTGTGCTCATGCATTTGGGGGGATACCCCTATCCCATCACGAGGGTACGGACACGTACATCCAATGGCAGGACAACGATCGTTATGCTTTGCATAGCGCTGCCGTGACGGTTCTAGTTTTAATGGGTCCCGGTATAAGGGCTCCCAGAGCATGCTCACCGGATAGGGACAGTGGCCCAGCAGTGTGCGAACTAGCTGGTGAGCCCATACTCGCACGTATGGGCTGCGTGTAGAGTATATGGTACACGTCCACGATTACCTGTTAGGATTACACTGTAGGGAAAACGAAACGAAACGAAAGATAGGTCACATCATTTCATTGCATGTGATTGTTGCATTTAACCCCAATAGTGGGGTCAGTTACTGAGTATTTCTTTAAATACTCAAGCCATGTGCTACTACATTTTTCAGGTTAAGGCAAGACATTCCTGTACGGCTGACGACGGCATCGCAACTCAAGATCATGGCACATGCATAGGATAGTGGTATTTATTTTCTTAGACTTAGGATAGAATAGGATGTTTTAAACTTAAACGCTTATTTATTTTATTTCGGGTTTTTTGTTGTGTCGTTTTAAAGATGTTTTCGAAACACGTAAGTCCATGGCTGTGTTTTAAGATAAAGGTTATGTTTTATGGAATTTTAATGAAGTCTTCCGCATTTAATGTTTATGGTACGCATACAGTAGCGACCTTAAATTAAGTAGAAAATTTCAGGTCGTTACAAGAATACATAGGTAAGTTTGTGGTTGTTTATTTTGATGACATCCTTGTTTACTCATAATCTTTAGATGATCATATTACCCATGTACGCAATGTTTTGACTACTTTAAGAAACGAATGTTTGTATGTAAATTTAAAGAAATGTAGCTTTTTTATGGAAAAAGTTAACTTTCTTGGGTTTGTAGTTTCATCTAATGGTGTTGAGGTTGATGAGGAGAAAGTGAAGGCTATAAAAGATTGGCCTACACCTAAAAATGTAAGTGAGGTAAGAAGTTTTCATGGTCTTACAAGTTTCTACCGTAGGTTCATTAAGAATTTTAGTACAATTGCTTCACCCTTGAATGAACTTGTTAAGAAAAATGTATCCTTTATATGGGAAAAAGATCAAGAACTTGCTTTTAATACTTTGAAAGAAAAATTGAGTTTTGCTCCCTTGCTTGCATTACCTAATTTTGATTCTACTTTTGAAATTGAATGTGATGCTAGTGGAGTAGGGATAGGTGGTGTATTAATGCAAAATCAAAGACCTTTAATGTTCTTTAGTGAGAAGTTGACTGGTGCATCTTTGAAGTATCCAACTTATGACAAAGAGCTTTATGCTTTGGTTCGTGCATTGCAAACCTGACAACATTATCTTTGGCCTAAGGAGTTCATTATTCATACGGATCATGAAAGTTTAAAGCATTTGAGAGTACAAAATAAACTCAACAGACGACATGCTAAGTGGTTAGAATTTATTGAAACATTCCCTTATGTCATAAAATATAAACAAGGTAAGGAGAACATTGTTGCAGATGCTTTAAAAATATAAACACGAAGGTATGTCCTCCTCAATACTTTGAATGCTAGGTTATTGGGTTTTGAACACATAAAGGATTTGTATCAACATGACATGTTCTTTGCTCCTTTTGTTGAATCTTGTGAAAAAGGACTCATTGTGGATAATTACTTGTTGTTAGATGGATTTTTGTTCCGAAAAGGCAAACTTTGCATACCATCTTGTTCCATCCATGAGCTACTTGTGAGGGAAGCTCATGGAGGTAGTTTAATGGCACACCATGGAGTTTCTAAAACTTATGATATGCTCTCTAAACATTTTTTTGGCCTAAAATGAGACATGATGTTCATAAAGTTTGTGTTCGTTGCATAGCATGTAAACAAGCTAAGACTAGGCTTCAACCACATGGTTTATACTCCCCATTACCCGTTCCTAATGGTCCTTGGATTGATATATCAATGGATTTTGTTTTAGGTTTACCTAGGACTAGGAAAGGTTATGATAGCATCTTTGTTGTGGTTGATCGATTTAGTAAAATGGCTCATTTTATTCCTTGTCACAAAACTGATGATGCAAAACATATTGCTGACTTCTTTTTTAGGGAAGTTGTACGATTGCATGGCATTCCTAAAAGCATCGTTAGTGATCGTGATGTAAAATTTTTAAGCCACTTTTGGCATGTTTTATGGGGTAATGATATGATAAGGAATCAATACAAGGGGAATAAGATTCAGATTACCTTGTTGATCGAATATCTTAAGACAAGAACATTGTTTGAGATTCGAATCACTCCACAAGCAAGATCGATCATGTCTAGCTTGAATGATTCTTGTTGATCAAATATCTCAACGCAAGAACACTTGTTTGAGATTCGAATCACTCCACAAGCAAGATTGATAATGTCGAGCTTGAATGATTCTACATGCAACCTAAACTACATAGAATTGCAAAGAAACTTAGCCATTGGTTAAAGAAAAGCACAAATGCTTCTTTCTATATTTTCCAAGTCTACCTACAAATCCCACATACATGTATCAAGTCTACCTACAAATCCCACATACATGACTTTATATACCCTAAAAAAGAAAACTATTGAAGACATTCCAAGAGTTGTAACATTCATACTTAGTGGCTATAATTAGCCATTAGGTAATTGTAATCTAAATGAAATAAAAAATCTTAAAATACAATAACTCTAAATTACTCTAAATTGTAACCCACCCAAAATTAATAACAATAAAACTTCATTCTTCTTCAATGTGGCATGAATTGAATCATCTTTTGATAATTTTGACAACTTTTTCTTCACATCTTCATTGAAGTATATTGTATGATTGATGTCTCTTGGTTCATATCAGATAAGTTAGGAACTAAGCTAGTATATTCAACTACATGTCATCCTCAAACGGATTGAAAAATTGAAGTTGTTAACAGAACCATGACTTCTATGCTTACGGCTATTATTGATATGAATCTTAAGACTTGGGAGGATTGTTTGCCATTTATAGAATTTGCATATAATAGGGTTGTTCATAGCACTACTAAATGCTCACCTTTTGAAATTGTTTATGACTTTAATCCTTTAACCCCCATTGACTTGTTACCCATACCATCAAAAGAGTTTGTGAATTTTGATGCAAATGCAAAGGTTGAGTTTGTTCATAAACTGCACAAGCAAGTAAAAGAACAAATTGAGAAACAAAATTTCAAGGTTGCCACCCGAATTAATAAAGGACGTAAGATTGTCATCTTCAAGCCAGGAGATTGGGTTTGGGTGCATTTCTGAAAAGAAAGATTTCCTACTCAAAGAAAATCTAAGCTTTTACCACGAGGAGATGGACCTTTTCAAGTTCTTGAGCGCATCAACGACAATGCTTATAAAATTGATTTACCAGGTAAGTACGGTGTTAGTGCAACTTTTAATGTTGTTGATTTGAGTCCTTTTGATGTAGGTGATGGCTTGGATTCGAGGACGAATCCTTCTCAAGAGGGGGAAAATGATATGAACCATGACCAAGGAATTTCCATACCTCAAGGTCCAATTACAAGAACGAGAGCCAAGAAGCTACAACAAACCTTATACATTTATATTCAAGCTATGGTGAGCTCATCAAAGGAAATTCTAGAAGACGTTGGAGACCTCCCTTATATGTATGCAAAGTTGAGCTTCAAGAAAGAGATGAATTAAATGCACTTTAAGTTGCATTTAATGAACTCCGCTGAATTTATGAAACTAGTCCAAGGATGACTAATAAGCACATTTTATTAATTGCATTATTTAATTATAGTTTAACTATTTGTTTGTCATATTTAAGTTAGTTTTAAATATAGGAGTTTAGGTTATATTGTAACCCACCTAGGTTACTATATTCCACCATTAACTAGCCATTTTAATATGGAGGTTATGGGTATTTCTCGTTTACTAGCCCATTTAATTTGGGAGTTATGTATCACATAGGTTAAGGTTGTAAAGGCTATATAAAACCTTCTTTTCTTTGATTAGACATCAGATTTTGGAATTAAGAATAGAATTTCTATTTTAGCTTTGTTGAGAGCTAAACTTTCTTTGCAAATTCTTGTGTTTAGAACTTGCAAGTAGGGCCATTCAAGTGGTATTGATCAAACCTCTTGTGGAGTGATTCGAATCACGAGTTTAGAAACGGGTTTTCTTTACTCTTGATCTTGATCATCAAGGTAATCCGTTCCATATTTTCTCTTGGGTTGATTTCCATATCAGTTACTATGACGTAAGGATGGGTTGAGGAGAGATAATTGTGGGAAGGGTGAGATGTTAGTGGAGAGAAGTGGGAAAAGGTTGTTTTATTTTTGTTTATTTATTTATTTATTTATTATTATTTAACTTTTTTTTTAATTATTTTTATTTGTTTATTTATTTCTTTATTTATGATTTTATTTATTTCTTTCTTTTTAATTAATTTGGGCTATTACGTACATGTTCTAAAACACCTTTAAAACGACACGTCAAAATACTAAATGAAATAAATAAACTTTGAAATTAAAGACACCATATCCAATCCTAAGTCTAAGAAAATAAATGTAACTACCCAATGACCCTGTTAGGATAGTCACCTAAGGGAATATGGTTTTTATATGATAGGTATCATTCATGTTACATGTCTTTACATTTTCTAATAAGAATCACGGTGTTCCAAATGGACCGGACCTATTGGAAGAAGATTCAAATCCAAAAAAAAAAAAATGTCAACAATAGAATTCAAACCTACGCGCGGAGAGCTCAATTAATTTCAAATCTATCACATTTGCCACTCAAGCACATCAACTTTTGTTAGAAAGAACTATGTTTAATTTCATAAATTATGTAAAAGTCAAATGTTCAATTTGACTTATTCTTTGTGGAGATTAAAGGGGATCGGGAATAAATCCCGTTCACAAACGTCTCGAATAGATCCCATCCACAAACGTCTTTTGTTGGGAGACTATAAATACCCACTATATGTTATGTAAAATTCAGATTCGTGGATGAATGTAATTCAGATATCAAATTGAGACATTTCCCTTAGCCATCCAAGCATCATATTTGCCATTTCTAAGTTTCAAGTAATTTTTGTGGTAGAATTGCACCCGAGCCATTCAATCAAGCCTTGATCAAGTTAGATTGTGGAGTGACTCAATTTAGAACAAGGTTTCCAAATCTTGCTTCTAGATCTTCGATTGTAAGAGGTAATCTAATTCTAGCCTTATCTCTTGGTTGATCCAAATTTCGTATAAGGAGGTGTTAATTAATTTAATTCAAAGGTTTTTGCTTCAACAAAAGCTTGGATCGTTGGGCTGAGAATTAGGGTTGCCTTATTAGTTTGGTATCAGAGTCAGGTTGCATATTTGTGGCCGACTCTAGAATTGATTTTATCTTTAATTTTCGGTATTGTTCATCGTCTCTTTAAATCTGTGATTTATTTTCTTACTGTCATTTCCAACGTTCTTCATTATCTTTCTACTTTGTTCTTAGTGTCCTGTTAAAGATCATATTTAGATCTTGAAAGAAAAAAAAAATCATTATCATATGGTTCTTAATATATCCTTATCATAAGACCATTTGAACGTTTATTTGAAGATCAAATAAATTTCCATTCTCATTTTTCCCTAAAGCATATAAATTTGGAATTGTTGTGTTCGATCTTCAAGACCATTCTCTTTGGAATTCATTTTTTTTTTCCGTGTGCAATTATATCAAAAAATATCTTTGTCCCTTATTTATTTGTTCATTTCTTGTTTTATTTTGTTGTTACTACATAATTACCTTGTCTTGATTGTCTTGAACAGCTCGCTACTATCAGAATTGTTTTATCCATATTACCTACCTTGATCAGAAATTAGTCACTTTCCCAAATAGCCTACCTTTGTGTGTTAAACACGAGTGTTCCTGAGTGTAAAGTCAGTGAGTTGAGTGTGTGAGGTCCTAAGCATATAAAACTACTGTTTGTACAATCATGAACCAAGACGAGGAAAACGGAGGGGAGATCAATGATCTAGTTGAAGAAGTCTAGAAGAATGAGGAGGAATTGGAAGATGGGATTCATTTGGCACTTATTACCAGAAGACTTCTTAAAACTCAAGTTACAGAGAATGATGTTGATGATCAAATAGATAACCTATTTCACACGCGGTGTTTAGTCAAGGGGACTGCTTGTAGTCTTATCATTGATAGTGGAAGTTGCACCAATGTAGTAAGTACTATGTTGATCAAAAGGTTGCAAATTCCAACTCAAGATCATCCTAAACCTTACAAGCTCCAATGGCTCAATGATAGTGGAACAATGAAGGTAATTCCCAAGCTTTAATATCTTTTACTTTGGGAAAATAAAAAGATGAAGTTCTTTATGATGTATTACCAATGCAAGCTGGAGATATATTGCTTGGCCGACCATGTCAATTTTGATAGGTTATGGAGCCTGCTCCTTATTTATTGCTTGGTCAACGGTTATATCCGGTAAAGCTATATTTGGTAAAGCTATCTCCGGTAAAGCTATATATGGTAAATAGCTATATATAGTAGATTGCTAAATCTGGTAAAACTATATATAGTAAACTAAACCATATATATATTTCGTCCGGTAGAGCTTTGAAAAGGTACTTTCTATTCTCTGTACTCTCTCTTTGTACATACCTGAAGTCATCAATAAAAAAAAAAAAAAAAAATCCTTTTAGCCAGAGTTCTCCTTGCAATTTTCTCTATCCTGTTCTTTGTGTTCATCTAGATCGAGCGTGTGCGTTGTTGTGCTATCCTAACAACTAGTATTAGAGCTAACAACTGGTATCAGAGCTAACAACTGGTATCGATCCCAACAAATTTGACAGCAGGGTTATGTATGATGACTATTTGAATAGGTATTCTTTTGTATTTGAATAGGTATTCTTTTGTAAAAGATGGTAGAAAAACCACTCTTGTACCTTTGAGTTCTGCAAATGTATTTGCTGATCAATTAAAGTTGGAGGAAAGAAAGAAAGAGTTTGAGGAAAAAGAGTTAAAAGAAAAACAAAAGTTGAGTGAAAAAATAGAGAAAAATCAAAGAGAAAAAAAGAAGAATGAAAAAACAGATGAAATTGAAGAAAAAAGGAAGAGATAGTTATTTGGCTACCGTTGGAGAAGTGAGAAGGTTTTCACAAAAATCGATCTTTGTACTTATGTACAATTGAGGTTTTTTTGGTCTCTAACTATACCAACTTGGCTTTGCCTAGTGTTTTTCAATCTCTTTTACAGGAATTTGAAGACATGTTTCAAGATGAAGAAATACCTCCCATTAGAGGTACTGAACATAAAATAGATTTCATTCCAAGGACTATCATTCCTTATAAGCCAGCTTACCGAGTCAATCCAACCTAGACAAAAGAAATTCAAAGGCAAGTGGAGGAGCTCATGGAGAAGGGTTATGTACCAGAAAGTTTGAGTCCATGTTCTATACGAGACTTATTGGTGCCAAAGAAAGATGAAACTTGGCGCATATGCATGGATAATAGAGTCATCAACAAAATCACGGTAAAGTGTCGACATCCTATTCCTAGGTTAGACGATATGCTTGATATATTGCATGATTCGTGTCTATTTATAAAAATTATTTTGAAATTTGGATATCATCAAATTAGAATGCACGTAGGAGATGAATGGAAAACAACTTTCAATATTAAGTTTGGATTGTATGAATAGCTTGTTATGCCTTTTAGGTTAACTAATGCTCCTAGTACACCTATGCACTTAATATATAGTGTATTGAGAAAATATATGAGAAAACATGTTGTTGTTTATATTGATGATATTATAATTTATTTGAAGATTTTGCTTAAGCATGTGGAGCATGTTAAATTAGTTTTGATTACACATAGAAAAGAGAAATTTAATTGTAATAAGGGTAGTTTTTGCATGGAAAAAGTTCACTCTATTGGCTTCATAGTTGGTAAAAGTAGAGTAACACCAAAAAGTGCACGTAAATTTCGGAGTTTTCATGAGTTAGCTAAAATCTATAAGAGATTTATAAATGATTTTAGAACCATAACTGAGCTATTGAATGACTTAGTGAAAAAGAAAGTTGTTTTTAAATGGGGAGGAATGCAAGAGAATTCATTCCATTTGCTTGGGAACAAATTAAGCAATGCATCATTATTTGTTTTGCCTAGCTTTTATAAAACATCTTAAATTGGATGTGATGCATGTTGATAAGCACCTACAATGCTGGAATTTGCAAAGCTAGAGGTCCTTCTAGAATACTTGCAAAGCGTTTACAGAGAAAGCTAACTTAACGGATTGATTCCAACCAAGAGCTGGTTAGAAGATGAATGACTCTTAGATCGAACTTCGAATCTATGATGGTCACTCTTAGATACCAAGACAATTCACTCCAAAATTAGCTTGATCAAAACTAATTCAATGAATCGGTTTAAACATCAAACCTAAAACAAGGTTTGAAAAAGAATAACACTAAAAAGGTATCAAGAAAATACAAAGGTTTTTTTCTGTATTCAACAAAATCCCATCAAAACATGAATATTACATGCCTTTAAATAGCCCCAAAAGATAACCCTAAGATAACCCTAACAAAAGAAAGTTCAGCCACCAACCACTAATAGATGCTAATAAATGCTATTAAATACAAATTGAAGAAAATAAGATAATTCATAAATTGTCTTAATGGGTAGTTCAACTACAAAAGCAAGTCTTCTAATCACTTTCCAATATCAGCCACTTCATTATTTTCTTGATTTGATTCTTGAATCTTCTTTGTATTGCTTCTTGTAATTGCTTGTTCGGGTACATTGAAGTGATCAGGTGTTGGATTCTTATCATAAAGGTTATGTTTTATGGAATTTAAATGAAGTCTTCCGCATTCAATGTTTATGGTACGTATACAGTAGCGACCTTAAATTAAGTAGAAAATTTTGGGTCGTTACCGAGTGTGTTGTGAGGTCCTTTGTATTTCCATAACTTATTTTTTGCAGCAAAGTTTCACAAATAGATTTGAGGACGAATCCTCTTGAAGAAGTGGAGAATGATATGAACCAAGAAACATCAATCATACAATATGCTTCAATGAAGGTGTCAAGAAAATATTGTTGAAATTATCAAAAGATATTTCAATTCATGCCACATTGAAGAGAATGAAGTTTCATGTTATAAATTTTGGGTGGATTACAATTTAGAGTTATTGTATTTCATTGATGTATTTTAAGACTTTTTATTTACTTTAGGTTATAATTACATAATGGTTAATTATGGCCATTAAGTATGAATGTTACCACTCTTGGAATGCCTTTAATAATTTCATTTTACGCTATATAAAGCCATGTATGTTGTATTTGTAAGTAAACTTGGAAAATATAGTAAAAGAAGCATTTGTGCTTTCTTTAGCCCATGGCTGAGTTTCTTTGCAATTCTATGTAGTTTAGGTTGCATGTAAAATCATTCAAGCTTAACATGAGCAATCTTGCTTGTGGAGTGATTCGAATCTCAAACAAGTGTTCTTGCGTTGAGATATTTGATCAACAAGAATCATTCAAGCTAGACATAATCGATCTTGCTTGTGGAGTGATTCGAATCTCAAACAATGTTCTTGCCTTGAGATATTCGATCAACAAGGTAATCTGAATCTTATTCCCCATGTATTTATTTCTTATCTTATCATCTAGCTTAAATGAATCTTGTTGATCAAATATCTCAACGCAAGAAAACTTTTTTGAGATTCGAATCACTCCACAAGCAAGATTGATCATGTCGAGCTTGAATGATTCTACATTACATAGAATTACAAAGAACCTTAGCCATTGGCTAAAGAATAGCACAAATGCTTCTTTTACCCTATTTTCTAAGTCTCTTACAAATACAACATACATAGCTTTATATAGCCTCAAAATGAAACTATTAAAGGCATTCCAAGAGTGGTAACATTCATGCTTAATGGTCATAATTAACCATTATGTAATTGTAACCTAAAGTAAACAAAAAGTCTTAAAATATATTAATGAAATACAACAATTCTAAATTGATTTCTGAAATATTTTAAATAGATGATTTCTGCCCTCATTAATGTCATTAGTGTCATGCATATAGTGGCACCTTATTTTTAATAGGTAAACAAGGATGTTACAATTGTAGGCTCTTAGTTTATTTATAAGTCATATATCATTCACATTTGTTACATCATTCTTGTATCTTATTACATACCTACATGTCACATATCTGGCATTTAGGCTCTACTAGTTTATTCAAACTCAACTTTTCAAAGCTTTTCATTGTTTAGCCTAGTCGGAGATCTTTTGGTTCATCGATTTTCGCTATTCGGCTCATTAGGAATATCCTGAAGTTCTAGATTAGTTGTTTTCTAGTCCCTTCATACCTATTCATTTTTTATGTTTCAAGGATATTATACAATCATTCTAATTCTACTCAAAAGTTTTGAAATTTCTAACATACCAAATATGTCTCAACAACAACCTACTCATACCCTTTTCCAAAATAATACCTATCCTTAATCATATTGTTAATTAAAGTTTGATGTTATTATTGTTGAAGGGTCAATATAAAATTGAAACCTCTAAATTTCGACTCAAGAATAAATGTTTTAATGACTCTTATTTAGGTTAATTATAATGACAAAACTGTGTAAGCTTAATAATATGTAACAACTCAAACTCACTACTAGGAGATGTTGTCTTTAAATTAACCCAACCCAATTTTATAACTCGGGCTTTTCGGTTTCAAAAACTAATCCAACTCAATCCTTGTTTTGCTGCTTCAACCATATATAGCCAATCACACATTTAGCTCAAACATCCATTCTCGGTGAATGACCTCTAAAATTAAAGTAGATAGCTTCATTAATAACAAAATCGTCTCCAATCACGATAGTCATAATTGCGCCTCTATTGGGTCTCTTGCGCTTCCACTAAAGGTACGCGGGTTGTATCATTTGAAATCCGAAAAATATCTTGCCCCTCATGTAGATTACGAGCTGTTGGCTTGTTCGGTGGCCACCATTAGTTGAATCATGGCCTAGAACGATTCCCACATCAGATTCGTTGTGGGGTCTATTCCTGCCAGTGGTGGTGTTGGAGGCGGCGCAGCTACGTATGTTCTTGTTACATAGCCTTCACAAGTTGGGCTCCCTCTACTCTACCCCTTCCTCGAACAGAGGGTTGTTCCCTTTCTCGATGTCCTCTTCCACGTCCTCTAGGCGGCATAGTTCTAAACAACCACACAATTTTTCCTAAGTCTACTGTTAAGTAACATAAACTACATAATGTTCTATATGATCATACACATATAATTAAGCGAACAATCATGCAGTCAACAACAATCTAGTCAATTTTATCAAATTCAATTACGAAATACATTTATAATGGACAAGTAGTAACAATATACATAATCAATGACATTTCATTTTCTTATCTTATGCATGACATACCTGATGGTGATGGAGTATAGCGGTGAGACCACGGAACATGCCAGGCCTACCTCGTAGGCTAGTCTACAAAATCTATAACCTAGAGCAATAGTACCAACTATAACGACCCTAGTTTTCTACTTACTTAAAGCCGCTACCACATACATGACGTGACATCTTGTGGAAAAATATTCATTTAAAATGTCTTCATAAAACAATTTTACATGTTTAAGAAAAATATCTTAAAATAATACAATTGAAAATTAAGATCGACATAAGTTAAAAAAAAAAAAACAAACAAAAAAAAAATGCCCTATACTAACTTACAGTTTACGAAATTAAGTGCAACTACCCTATGCATGTCCCCTGATCTTTTAATTTGTGATGCCGCCGTCAACCGTGCCTTGCGATCTGAAATATAAAAGTAGCATGTGACTTAAGTATTTTAAGAAATATTCAGCAAGTGATCCCACTGTTAGGGTTAGAAAATGTAAAGATGTGTAAAATGAATGAGACCTATCATATAAAAACCATATTCCCTTAGGTTACTATCCTAACTGGATCATTGAATGTGTATTTACTATTCTACACACGGGCCTCATTCTGGTTGGGCTAGTGTTCTCTAGTGCTATTGCTAGACACCCGAAAGGAGTAGCGATCATCGTAGCATCATATAAAATATGATATTCATTTTCCTTTCATAATGTACATGTTCATACTCATCACAAGAGGATAATATCTTGATGCATGAGATGTATAACAATGTATGAGATCCCAACATTTCACATTAATTAAATCATGTAAGACAACCCCCTTCCATTTTTGTTCGTATCATATAATTTATACCATAGCCTCTCCAACATATCTCGAGGTTGTGTATAATGTAAAAACATATTAATGTGTATCATCGTGTCATACATCGTGTTATATCATTTCTGCGCATATCATATTCTACGATATACAGTATCATCTCACATATCATATCAAATTATATATCGTATCATAAGAACATATCATATCATATTATAGACATCACACATATCAAACACATGACACCAGTTTATTCAAACTCAAGTTAACGTTCTAGTTTTATAACTTCATAGCTTTTAATCGTTTAGCCTAGTCGGAGATCTTTTGGTTTATTGGTTCTTGCTATTTGGCTCATTAGGAATATCATGAGGTTCTAGGCTAATCTGGTTATTTGTTTTCTAGTCCCTTCATTCGTAACCAACCTATTATTTTTTTTTTTTTTTTTAAGGATATTAATCAATAATTCTAATTCTACCAGAAAGTTTTGAAATTTCTAATATCCTAAATCGGTCTAAACAACAACGTGCTCATACCCTTTTCAAAAATATACTTATAGTTACTGTCCTTTTGTTAATTAAAGTTTCCCGTATCTCTAATTTCCAAACCAGTTTGATGTTATTATTGTGTAAGGCCATCATTATAAAGTTAAAACTTCTAAATTCTGATTCAAGAATAAATGTTTTAATAAATTCATGGCTTCTATTTAAGTTAATGTTAATGACAAAACCTCGTAAGCTTAACTACGTGTAACAATCCAATCCCACTGCTGCTGTCAGATATTGTCATCGTTGGGCTTTCCCTTACGTATTTCTCGTCAAGGTTTTAAAACACGTCTTTTAGAGGTAGGTTACCATACTTTTTTGTTTTCCTCTCGAATCAATGTGGGATCTTACATTACATATCCTTAAAGAAGAAAAAAGTTCGTGACAGTTTGGTTTATATATTTTTTTTTTCTCAGGCTTAAATAATGGTAGATGACTATACATTTCCTACTCATATTTTTTTTTTCTATTTTTAGGAAAAATAGGATTTATGGTTTTGTAATTATAGAAATATCATATATTTGGCATAAACAAAAATCTACTATTTAGGTTTATATTTGTGAGCTAATTTAATTTATAGACATTATATAATGGATTGGCAAGAAAAAAACTTAACTATCACATCAAACCATTCAAAATATTTTCAACCCAAAGGATAATAAAGCAGAGATTCCTAGTGTGAAGTTGAGTTTCATTATTGTGATGATACTGTCGGTTGTGTCTCGTTTTGGTAAAACTTCTAGTTCTTCGTTTTTTGTTTGTCTCTTTGAATGTTAAAATTTCAATAGAGAAGCCTTCTAACACAAATCACATGTTAAGTGTTCAAAAGTTTCAAACATAATGTTAAGTGTTTAAATATTATTGTAGTTGAAGTTGAAGGGATGCCGCCACTGGTAATAAAGAGAAGCCTTCTAAAACAAATCGCATGCAACACCTCCGCAGACTGTGGAGATCATACTTGTTCGTGTTCTGAAATCG
Organism: Cucurbita pepo subsp. pepo; assembly: GCF_057944985.1. Lineage (NCBI taxonomy): Eukaryota > Viridiplantae > Streptophyta > Magnoliopsida > Cucurbitales > Cucurbitaceae > Cucurbita > Cucurbita pepo. The sequence continues at coordinate 6,478,754 of NC_141809.1, read as the reverse complement.
ATTTATGCGTTTGTTTTAAATCGGCAACAAAAGAATTGAAGCTCAATAATATGCAATTTGAAGACCTTAAACAAGAAGATCTCAAGAATTAAGTGTTAATAAGAACAGAACTAATATGCTTGTGATTGTTAGTGTGTGGGCACTAAATTCAATTATTGGGGCAAGAATAATGAATAATATAGCTACAATACGATAATATATGTATATGTATATTTTGTTATCTTTTTGACACTTTGCTATGTTTGCTTATTGTTTTTCGAACAACAAACTAATTTGAATCTGTACCAATAGTCCTAAAAAAAATAATTAAATTTTGTACGAGATAGCAATAATGCATTTAATATATTTAAAAATAATAGAAAATTTCATGACTAGTCTATCGAGTTTGTAAAAGAAAATGACATCATTGTTAATGAAATTTCATAGTGAATGATAGAAAAGATGAGGAAGACTATCTCCACGCGCTCACAAATGTGTAACAACTCTTGCCAAAGATTCAAAATCTTGATTCAACACATGATATCTCCAGTGTTCCCCTGCTAGTAGTCACGTTACTTACTCTTGCTTCTAACAGTGAAAATTATTCCCACAAACCAACACGAATCGTCCTAATAGACTTTGTCCTCACTCACATGTATCATAGGAAAATTTCTAGAACGTCACCCAACATAGAATTACTCCAAACAAAGTACGTTAAAAAAATGAAGTTCCTATGATTGAGCCACTAAAAAGGAAGAGGCACATTGTTGGTATAGGTTGTAACCTTTATTTCCTTTAAGACTTTCTTAGTCATCCTATCTTCAGGATCACTCTCACTTTGATATGTTCTCAATTCATTCATGTACTCCTCTTTACTCAGGTGTCACATACCCACAAGATTTCTCCTTGGTTTGCCCCTCAATCGCATCTTACTGTAAGAGGTATTGCTCTTATCCCAATTATAATGACTCTAATTTTCTATTAAAACCAAGGTCGCAACTACATACATAATATAACTAAAATGCGTGGAGAAATTCATTTAAAAGAAACGACGCTATGGACTTAACCGTTCGTAATAAAATTTTTAAAACAATATAACGGGAAATAAATAGCATAAATTTTTTAAATAAAATAAGAAAATGATCCATAATCTAACCTAAGAACTACATATAACATGTATGCATCTACCCAAACTTCAATTCTAGATTTCTACTTACCTCGAGTCACTACCGTCATCAAAGAATAATCATTTTGTGCAGAAATAAGCATTTAAACTTTATCCTAAAATATAAATTTCATCATAAAACACTGTCATGGACTTACATTGTAACGACCCGAAATTGTTTACTTAATTTTAGGTCGCTACTGTATACGTACCATAACATTGAATGCGAAAGACTTCATTTAAATTCCATAAAACATAACATTTATCTTAAAACATAGCCATGGACTTACGTGTTTCGAAAACATGTTTAAAAAGACACAACAAAAGACTAAATAAAATGAATAAGAGTTCAAGTTAAAAATATCCTATTCTAGCTTAAGTCTAAGAAAATAAATACCACTATCCTACGCATGTGTCATGGTCTCGAATTACGATGCTGTCGTCAGCCGTACAGGAATGTCTTGCCTTAACTTGAAAAATGTAGTAGCACATGACTTGAGTATTTAAAGAAATACTCAGTAAGTGACCCCACTATTGGGTTAAATGTAACAATCACATGCAATGAGATGATGAGACCTATCTTTCATTCCGTTTTTCCTACGGTGCTGTCCTAACGGGTAATTTTGGACGTGTACCAACTCTACACACAGCCCATACATGCGAGTATGGGCTCAACAGCTAGTTTGCACACCATTGGGCCACTTTCCTTATCCAGTGAGCATACTCTGGGAGCCCCTTAGGCCGGACACCCGCTAGAGCTAGTAACCGTCACGGCAGCACTATGCAAAACATAACGATCATTGTCCTGCCATTGGATGTACGCGTCCGTACCCTCGTGATGGGATAGGGGTATTCCCTCAAATGCATGAGAACACATAATGCATGAGGTCCCAAAACTTTTCCATTTTCATTATCCTTTAATACAACTCCGCTAGCATTATGTACATAACATATCATTTTTCATATCGTTTCAGATATAGTTCATCATTCATATCGTTTCAGATATAGTTCATCATTCATATCATATCTCAAATCATACATAATTTCTAATGGGGTTATATTTCATGCCATTTATCGTGATTTCATGTCATTCATATCATGCTGTATACACACAATTTAAGAGACCTAACATAATGTTCTATGCTTTTAACATAACATTTCATCATATACACATCATACCATGACATATTGCATCACAATGTATCATATCATAAACAAGTCATAACGTAAACACTTGGTAGTCATATCGTTCTCTAACTTATCATAGCCTTAACGTTCTTATACATATCACAGACATATCATTACGTGAACGTACCATAGTCATATTATCACAAGAACGTATCCTAACGTTATCGTTCTATCAATCCTAACGCTATCGTTCTATCAATCTATCACAAACCTATCATTTTCTACCCGTAACCTAACCGTATTCTTCCCTCAATCTATCTTATCCATACACTTCAGTATGTAACCTAACATTAACGTTCATGAATGTATTTTACTCCTATCGTTACATTTCGTTTTGTGCATCCTTCTCGTATCCTATCTCAAACATATCCTTGAACACATCGTGCCGTAATTATTATCACACAATTCACATATTATAATATACACATAACATATAAGAAGCATATCGATCCACAGACAATTCACACATATCAATATATATGAACGTGCAGAACAACGGGGCACGTGTCAACATCAAATATAACCATGCCGATAGTAAGGTCACTTACCTGGCGTTGTCACGAATATATCCTTAATGAGAGTTCAATTCCGTCCTTTGAAATCCAAGTTAACCTATGTGAGTCCATGACATCAGTTTCAAGTTTGAACTCTATCAAATTATTTCTCTAATTTACATTGGTCATCCTAAAATTATGATATTTCGTGTTAGACAAAATTCAATAGAGTTCCTTGCCCTCTGATATTTTCTGTTTTATGGTTAAATTCTGTTCAACAAATCTTTCCTCAATCTCCCTCCCTCTCTCTGTAAATATTTTCATTCTGTAAATAGATTTTCAATTGTGTAAACAGATATTACTGACCAATTTTGAGTTGATTGTTTGGCTACTATCTCCCAGTTTATAGATTTGCCAACTAAAATTTATTGAATCTTAACCTTATTTCATATAACTTAAAATACTAACAAAAATCTAATCAATTGGATATGGGATCTGAATATTACAGGATCTCGTAAAATATAAAAGAAGATTTGATCCTAAATTAATTTCTTATAACCATAACTATAAAGGAAAAGAAATTATGAGATAGGATTTTACGGTAATAACCGACCAAAATCTCTAAATCTGCAATCTGTGTATGTTAAAAGTCATTTTACTTCTTCTCAAATCTGACCATTGTTGTTTTTCTGTTTCTTTTTGCAGTAACTGTTACTGTGACGTAAGGATGGGTTGAGGAGGGATAATTTTGGGAAGGGTGAGATGTTAGTGGAGAGAAGTGGGAAAAGGTTGTTTTATTTTTGTTTATTTATTTATTTATTTATTATTATTATTGTTATTTAACTCTTTTTTTATAATTATTTTTATTTGTTTATTTATTTCTTTATTTATGATTTTATTTATTTATTTATTATTTATTTATTTGGGCTATTACATACATGTTCTAAAACACCTTTAAAACAACACATCAGAATACTAAATGAAATAAATAAACTTTGAAATTAAAGACACCATATCCAATCCTAAGTCTAAGAAAATAAATGTAACTACCCAATGTGTGTGTCATGGTTACTAATTGTTACGTCGTGATCGCTACTCCTTTCGGGTGTTCGGCAATAGCACCAGAGAACACTAGCCCAACCAGAAAGAGACCCTTGTGTAGAATAGTAAATCCACATTCAATGACCTAGTTAGGATAGTCACCCAAGGGAATATGATTTTTATATGATAGGTATCATTCATGTTACATGTCTTTACATTTTCTAACTCCAATATTGGGATCACTTACTCAATATTTCTTAAAATACTCAAGTCACATGCTACTTCTATATTTCAGATAAAGGCAAGACACTCCACACGGTTGACGACAGCATCACAAATTTAAAGATCATGTCACATGCATAGGGTATTCGAACATAATTTCGTAGACTTTGGGTTAGTAAAGGGCATTGTTGTTGTTATTATTATTATTATTATTTTTTACTTATGTCTATTTTAATTTTTCAATTGTATTATTTTAAGATTTTTTTCTTAAACATACATGTAAGCCCATGACATTGTTTTATGAAGACATTTTAAATGAATATGTTTGCACAAGATGTCATGCATGTGGTAGCGACTTTAGGTAAGTAGAAGACCAGGGTCGTTATAGTTGGTATCATATCTCTAGGTTATAGATTCTGTAGACTAGCCTACGAGGTAGGCTTTGCATGTATCATGGTCTCACCATTATGCTCCATCACCATCAATTATGTCATGCGTAAAATAAGAAAATGAAATGTCATTGATTATGTATATTATTACTACTTGTTGATTATGAGTGTTTTTCATGACTAATTTTGATAAAATTGACTACATTGTTGTTGACGACACGATTTTTTGCTTAATTATATGTGTATGATAATATGGAAAATTATGTAGTTTATGTTAGGAATAGTAGACTTAAAAAAATTGTGTGTTGATTTAGAACCATGCTGCCTAGAGGACGTGGAAGAGGACGTCGAGAAAGGGAACAACCTCCTAGTCGAGGAAGGGGTAGAGGTAGAGGGAGCCCAACTTGTGAAGGCTCTGTAACAAGAAAATACGTGGCTGTACTACCTCCAACAACACCATTGGCGGGAATAGACCCCAGGAAGAATCTGATGTGGGAATCTTTCCAGACCATGGTTCAAGTAATGGTGGCCACCGAGCAAGCCAATAGCTTGTAACATACATGAGGGGCAAGATATTTATGGGATTTAAAATGGTATGACCCCGTACCTTTAGTGGAAGCACAAGAGACCGAATAGAGGCACAATTATGGCTATCACCAATGGAGACAATTTTCTTATTATGAACTACCCAGACCATGAGAAGGTATTCTTTTTGTCATTCATCTTGAAAGAGGATGCAAAATTGTGGTGATTGGATAATGAGAAATTCTCGGGCTAAATGGAAGTGTAAAACCATGGTCTCGATTCAAAATGCTATTCCTAAAATAATATTTCCCGAAGGTAGTCCGACTTTGAAGACAACAGGAGTTCACCCATCTGATATAGAGTGGACATTTTGTGGAGGACTAGGCAAGAGAATTTATAAAGTTGAAATGATTCACGTCGTCATTAGTGGATACAAAACTAAAAATTGCTAAAAGGTTCATCCTTGGACTGAATCCAGAAATTCATCGAACAGTTGAAGCCATAGATCCTACCACGTATAAGACTGCTTTGAGGGCAGCTAAGGCTATGGAAAAGCCTAGAGATAGTGAAATGAATTCAACTCCTGACCCTTTGCATGTACCCGAAGGACCGATTACAAGAAGTAAGGTTAAAAAGTTTGAAGAGGCCTATACATTGCATCTTCAAAAGCTAGCTAGTGTACAAGTTGAAACAAAGACTTTTGAGCCCAAAAACCTTTATAGCATTAGCATATCAAATCAAGAAGATAATGAGTTGCTGACATTGGAAAGTAATTAGAAAACTTGCTTTTGGTAGTTGAACTACCAATTAAGACAATTTATGAATGCCTTATTTTCTTCAATTTATATTTAATAGCATTTATTAGTAGTTTGTATGAATGCCTTATTTTCTTCAATTTGTATTTAATAGTATTTATTAGTAGTTTGTTTGAATGTTTATTTTCTTTAATTTATATTTAATAGCATTTGTAGTTGGTAGTTGAACTTTATTATGTTAGGGTTATCTTTTGGGCCTATTTAAAGGCACGTAATATTCATGTTTGGGCATCAATTGTTGAATACAAACAAAACCTTTTTGTTTTTTTTTATATCTTTTTGGTGTTATTCTTTTTCAAACCTTGCTTTAGGTTTGATGTTTAAACCGATTCATTGAATTAGTTTTGATCAAGCTAATTCTTGAGTGAATTGTCTTGGTATCTAAGAGTGACCATCATAGATTCCAAGTTCGATCTAAGAGTCATTCATCTTCTAACCAACTCTTGGTTGGAATCAATCCATTAAGTTAGTTTTCTCTGTGAGTGTTTTGCAAGGATTCTAGAAGGACCTCTAGCTTTGCAAAAATCTAGCATTGTTGGCACTTATTAGATAGGAACGTTGAGAGTCAGTTGTCACTGTCGGGAGAAAACAATAGTATGATCAGACGAACTCACATTGACAACCATCAACATGTAAACCTCAATATACGGATAGACACCCTCCTCAATATGCTGATAGATATCTTAGAGACTAAGAGAAGGTCCAAGAGAGTGAGGAACCATTGTGCCTTGAATGTGAGAAACAACATTAGGGTGGATGTATGGCTTGAATCTAGGGCTTGTTTCAGATCTAGTCATCAAGGCTAACTTGCCAAATACGAGGAGGACGAAAAACCCAGTTGACCCACCAAGAGGCCCTGGTGGAGTCGAGAGACCTATCCAGACCTATGCGCAAGAAAAGGAGTATGCATCCAACAGGGATGTTGGGAAATACGACATAGTGGTGATAGGTACACTATCCATCCTAGGACACTATGCTTTAACGTTATTTGATTCAGGCTTTACACGTTCCTTCATATCTGTGCCATCTTTTAGTCAAGCAGGGTTCCAACTCGAACCCTTTTTGCATGTATTAAGTGTTAGCACCCCAACACGGGTAGACTTAGTTTTTAATCATAGAGTAAAAGATGGGCAAGTAATAGTAGGAGGATGAACCTTTAGCGTAAACCTGATAGTTGTTAGCATGACGAATTTCGATGTAATACTATAGTATAGATAGATTGGCTAGCTAAGAACTATCCCAATATAGATTTTTACAAGAAGGAGGTGGTATTCTCAACACTATCTGGATCTAGTTTTTAGTTTAAAGGCTAGAGTTACCCCTAAACTAGTTTTGATGATGAAGGTCTAACGAGGATGGTAAGCCATATTTATTAGTGTCGTAGATACAAAATGGGAAGAAAAGACTATGAATACAATACCAATATTGAATGAATTCTCAGATGTCTTTTTGGAGGATTTATGTAGCGCCCGAGTAATAAAATAAAATTAAAAAAAAAAAAAAGGTTACAATAGGGGCATACTAGTCATTTCGCCTTTATTAGTTGAGGAGTCTGTTTTGGCTGAGTTAAAATGGGGAAAAGAGAAAGAAGAGGGAAAGAAGATTAGGGTTTTGAGGAAGGGGAGGAGATCGGATCAGAACCGACGCCGGAGAACTGTGTCCCAATCTAAACCGTCGAATAGCTCGAGGCAAGGTGCTCTCACGAATCGCACCTTCCTATTTCGACAAAACGTTCAAGAACTTCAGGTTAGTCCACGAGTGTCTACATTGAGAAGTCATCAAGATTTTCGTGTGCTAGCAACGTTTTGTGTTGATCCTTGGACTCTTACCCTCAACAGCGCTATCTGGTTAAGTTCTAGAGTGAAGGCGGCCAAGATCGGCGTTCGAATCGGAGTTTAAAGATAACGTGATTTTCGGTAAGAACTCGTATTTTTCTCTAAATTTGAACTCAAATAATAAGATCTGTGATCATCAGAAAAATTTAAGAAAATTCTTTACAAGGAGTAGAATACGAGGTCTATAAGTTTCGTGAAGAAAATTTAACGAATCGGATTATGGATTGGAAGATAAAAAAATCGGAAGAAAATAGATCGAAACGGGAAAGAGACTATGAAAATGAAGGCAGGAGAGAGGGTGGAGGCCGCCACGCGACGGTCGGCGTGCGGAGGAGAGCGGCGAAACCGATGATCGACACGTGTCGATCACCGGCTGGTGAGGCGCGTCCTCACCCGGCAGCAGGCACGCGTCAGGCGCGCGGACCCGGCCGGCCCGACCCGCGCTGCACGCGAAGCGCCCGACCCGGCGCCTCTGACCTGCGCCTGCGCGGGGGAGAAGCGCGTAGGAAGCGTGCGTAGTAACCTTCCTGGGCGCGTGCGTCGCGCGTTGGGGCGCGTGAGGCACCATTTTTCTTCCCGTTCGGTCTCTATTTGCTTGTTTTCCGACCCGATTTTGATGCTAACCCTATTATTATGTGAATTAGGACCTGTGAAGAAAATTCCAGAATTGTTGGAATCCATTCCGTCAAGAAAACTCGAACTCGGGAAGGCACGCGTCGACCATGTAAGTAGCCATTTGGATTTCCACGAGCAGTACTTGTATGAACTGCTAGGAACAAGCATGCATGCTACCACCTATGAAATTAGCTAGCCCGACTTAGCGTGTTATTATAGAAACTGCGAATATAAGATGATTATGGAAAGCTAGATACAAAATGTGTATTAAATCTGTTTTGGTTGAGACTCTGATAATGTGTGTATGCATGAGGAGGTTGGGAAACTTGTGAAATCTTCGCTACGGGTAAAAATGGACGTTATCTTCCCGTTGAGTATGTTTGATAATTTTGCATGAACTGCTGCGTGTAAACTCTATTGTATGATGATTGCTTGGATTATCTTTCTTGATGAATAAGAAGAAATTATGAGCTTAGATTAGGATGCTTATGGCTAAATAAGCTAGACGAGACCCTGGATTGGGGGACCTCTAGAATACCGTGCAATTAGACCTGCGAAATGATTACCGGCGGAACCAGAACCCAGAATTCCAAACCCGATAGGTTTGTGACACCAGGCACGAGAATCCTAGAGAAACACGAATCTAAGTCTAAGGCACCAAGTTCCACCCTAGAAAGAATAATAGGTCACCACGGTAACTGTAGGTAGCCCGCTAGAGTTGAGCAGTGAAGATAGTGTCATCAGAACCTCCACTTCCCTCTCTCCTCCGATACCATACCGTCGAGACAGAGCTCCGGTACGGTGATCGTTGAGCTTTGCAGATCCGAATAGGGAAGTGTGACAGGTGCCCAGACCTAGTGGTGATAGCTAAGGGGTCTTCTGAACAGGACTCCTGGGCCATAGAAACCGTCCCTGAGCGGGGGACGTGGAGCCACTTAGGATGACTCAGTAGCTGACCGGCACATAGGGGGTCGCACCCCGTTTTGTGGATGTATGGTCCCGTGTGAGGGTCGTCAGTTAACCTCCACGGATGATGTTCAAAGAGAGAGTCACGTATTCAGATCCAGCCATACGATCCCCTCAGAATTGCTTATGAGGTCGCACCTCACCTCAGGACACTGATCATTTCACTGCATAAGATGGGCAAGCCTTTTATGATACAGAAAAGAGAGTTGTAGCTTAGATCACCCTGCTTAGAAACCCGAGAAAGACCGTGGTTACCTACCAAGATAAGGATGCGAAAAGAGCCTACAAGTAGGCTGCTTACTGAGTATTCTTTTATACTCATTCCTTTCTACTCTTTTTTTTTTCAGGCGAGTGAGGCCAAGGATCGAGGCAGAAATGCATGCTGAATCTTAATGCCACAGAGGAGTGTCCCGGGGTGTCTAGGAGTCTGTGCATAATTTTGTTTAGATTTGTCATGCATTGTTTTGTAAACCGCTTACTTACTATTCATATTTGAACACCTTGTTTTGGATTTTAAACCTCTTACATAATTGTTAAAGTTTTCTTTTGTGTAATCTCGTTTCTCTATTGGTTCTTACACGATTTCATTGCATAGTCTGTTGGTCCGGCTCTTAATTTCGAGATTCAAATTTTGGGCTGTGACAGTTTGGTATTAGAGCATGGTTTTAAGGTCCTGTAGACATTAGGTTGTAGAGTCTTGTATCTCTGTGGCTTAAGTTTCGACACGCTCCGCCGCGACCTGGTAAGTTCTCTGATAATTGAGAAATAGAAAGACTTGAGTTATATGTTATGGGATCTAAGACGAGGATTAAAATATTAAGGATGTGCTTCTTTGAATTAGGCACAATGAGAACGCATTTTTGACTCACTCCCCTCTGTTGTCAGATAATGGCGCCCAAGAGAGGAGGAGATTACCTTGGGCCTGGTCCTAGGAGGGGCAGGAGAAGGGTCGAAGAGGACCCAAATCTTCATTTTCTCGAGATGGAGCAGCACCCACCTCTGGAGGAGAACCCAGAACTGACCTCGGATGAGGAACAAACGCCGCCATCGACGCCCGTGCCGAGGCGAGCTCGAAGGAAGGCCGAGCCTCGAGTTATTCTTGAGACTGCTCCTCAGGATCAGGAACCTGAAGAAGCTCCACCAGCGCCAGCACCGATTCCTGTGGTGCCTGCTTAGTCGACGACGACAGTTTCAAGGGATGAGTTTCAGGCTTTCATGAGAGCCACCATGGAGACTCAGGCACAGATGGCTCAGATAATGCAAACTCTAGCGACAAACCAGACCACTGTTCAGGGGATGAGTGATCCGGGCACGACTATAGAGTCCCGTTATTTGAAGGACTTTCAGAGGTATAAACCGCCCACTTTCGACGGGGGTAAGATGGACCCAGTTGCAGCTGAGGTTTGGCTGGAGGTTGTAGATACAGCTTTTATATACATGAAATGTCCTCCTGAATATCAAGTCCATTGTGGGACTTACATGCTGAAGGGCAAAGCTCATTTTTGGTGGAAATGTGCACAGAGGGCCATTACACCAGAGGAAGGGTATATTTCTTGGAATCAGTTCAAGGAAGCTTACTTATGTAAATATTACTCAGTGGTTGCCCGACACAAGTGTCAGACTGCATTCCTAGAACTGAAACAGGGGGACAAAACTGTTGAGGATTATGATCTGAAGTTTAATAAACTGGCAAGGTTCTGCCCTAAGTATGTCAGTAACGAGAAGATGAAAATTGATTGTTTTATCGCTGGTCTCCGGATAGAGCTTCAGGGTCCAGTTTTGGTACAAACAACTTCAGATTATGCTGTAGCCTTGAGAGTGGCAACAGTGATGGATATGCCACGACATGTGGCAAAGCAAAATGTGCCAGTGGTGACCACTCAGAATGCCTTTGGCCAACAAAGAAGGCCTAACAGAAACTCTTTTAGATCTGACAGATAGCCTCGAAGACGTTTTGAACGTCGGGGTAGAGCCCCAGAGTATAACAGACCTGAATGCCCTAATTGTAGGAAATATCACGAGGGAGAGTGTTTTGTTGGAACAGGAGGATGCTTTGGTTATGGCAAGCCAGGCCATCGCATAGTTGACTGCCCTCATAAGAGAAACCATGAGGGAAACAGACCTGTTGGATAGTATCAGAGGGGTCGGGGAGCCACATAGCAAGCTCGAGCTGTGGCCCACGCTATCACGACTAGGAAAGCAGAAGAGACTGACACAGTGGTGACAGGTACACTACCTATCCTTGATCACCTAGCATTTACGTTATTTGATTCAGGTACTACCCACTCATTTATTTCTGAGGGGTTTGTGAAATCTGCAAACTTAGAATTAGAACCCCTAGAGATCCCCTTACTGTGTCTACACCAGCAAATGAAGCAAATAAATGCTTGACTGCTACCCATAGGGTTAGGGGTGGTAGTGTGATAGTTGCAGGGCGAAAACTTGTAGCATCCTTGATTGTTCTGTGTATGCAAGACTTCGACGTGATCCTAGGGATGGATTGGTTGGGCGAGAATCGAGCCCTTATCGATTGCAAAGCAAGAAAGGTAACCTTTAGGCCCCTGATAGGAGAGAACTTTGAATTCAAAGGGGATATATCCAGAAGCATCCCTAGGGTCATCACGGCGTTGAAGGCTAGAAAAATGTTGAATCAGGGAGCCTGGGCAATTCTAGCTAGTGTGACAAAAGTCAATAAGACCAGTCTAAAGGTATCCTCTGTTCCTGTGGTTGGGGAATTTGAGGATGTATTTCCAGAAGAGCTCCCAAGGTTGCCCCCTAATCGAGAGGTAGATTTTGTTATTGACCTCAAACCAGGGACAACACCGATATCCAAAGCGCCATATAGAATGGCACCTGCAGAGCTCAAGGAGCTAAAGATACAGTTACAAGAACTTTTGGACAAGGGATTCATATGGCCTAGCGTCTCACCTTGGGGAGCCCCGGTGCTATTGGTTAAGAAGAAAGATGGAACTATACGATTATGTATAGATTATAGAGAATTAAACAAAGTCAAAATCAAGAATAAATATCCTCTCCCAAGGATAGATGACCTGTTTGACCAATTGCAGGGTGCAACGGTGTTCTCTAAGATCGATCTGCGATCAGGATATCACCAGATGAGAATCAGAGAGAAAGACATACCTAAAACAGCTTTTAGAAGTCGCTATGGACATTATGAGTTCATAGTCATGTCTTTTGGATTAACCAACGCTCTTGCAGTGTTTATGGAGTTGATGAACCGAGTGTTTAAGGAATTCTTAGACACCTTCATGATTGTGTTCATTGACGACATCTTGGTGTATTCTAAGTCTGAAATGGAGCACGAGGAACACCTGAGGAGGGTCTTAACTCTACTGAGAAACCATCAGTTGTACGCCAAATTTTCGAAGTGCGAATTTTGGCTGCAGGAAGTGGCTTTTCTTGGACACGTGGTATCCAGTCAGGGGGTAACTGTGGATCCAGCTAAGATTGAAGCAGTCTTGAAATGGCCTAGGCCAACCACGGTCACTGAAGTAAGAAGTTTTCTGGGTCTAGCAGGCTACTATAGAAGGTTTGTACAAGATTTCTCAAAAATGTCTGCAGCGTTGACACAATTAACCAAGAAGGGAAAACCTTTTATCTGGACTCAAGAGTGTGAACAGAGTTTTCTAGAACTGAGGAAGAGGTTGGTCACCGCGCCTGTACTTACAGTGCCTGACGGATCAGGCGGACTTGTGGTGTACAGCGACGCTTCAGAAAAAGGGCTAGGTTGTGTACTCATGCAAAAGGGCAAAGTGATAGCCTACGCCTCTAGGCAGTTGAAAGAGTATGAGCGCAACTACCCCACCCACGATCTGGAACTAGCAGCCGTGGTATATGCATTGAAAACCTAGCGTCACTACCTGTATGGGGAGAGAGTTCAAGTGTACACGGACCATAAGAGCCTCAAGTATTTGTTTACACAAAAAGAGCTCAACATGAGACAGCGGAGGTGATTAGAACTAGTTAAGGACTATGACATTGAAATACTTTACCACCCTGGAAAAGCTAATGTAGTGGCGGATGCCTTGAGCAGAAAGACAGCCCACACATCTGCCCTGATCACGAGGCAGAAGTACCTACAGGATGAGATACAGAGGGCTGGAATAGAAGTCTTGGTTAGAGGCATTACCGCTCAACTAGCGCAACTGTCGGTCCAACCCACCCTCAAGAGACGTATCATTGAAGCTCAGAGAATTGATACGCACCTCAGTAGGATCTGGGGTCAGCAAGAAACTGAGAGACTAGAGGGATATTCAGTCTCTTCTGAAGGGGGTTTGATGGGGCAGGACCGATTATGCGTACCTCGGGATGAGAAGATCCTACAAGAAATCATGACTGAGGCACACAACACGTCCTACACGTTCCACCCTGGTAGTACTAAGATGTATCAAGATTTGAGGTGTAGTTATTGGTGGCCGGGAATGAAGAAGGATGTGGCTGAGTATGTGAGTCGGTGTTTGACCTGTCAGCAGGTAAAGGCCCCGAGACAGCGACCAGCAGGGTTGTTGCAACCGTTGAATATCCCGCAGTGGAAATGGGAGGAAATAAGCATGGATTTCATCCCGGGCCTACCAAAGACTCGACGAGGCTTTAATGTGATCTGGGTCATTGTGGACAGATTGACTAAAGTGGCCCACTCTATACCGGGTAGAGCTACTTACCGAGTGGACCAGTGGGCCCGGTTGTATGTTAAGGAGATAATCTGCCTACATGGCGTGCCAGTGAACATTGTGTCTGACAGGGATGCTAAGTTTACTTCTAACTTCTGGAAGGGGTTACAGAAGGCGTTGGGAACGCAACTCAAGTTCACTACAGCTTTCCACCCTCAGACCGATGGGCAAACCGAGAGACTTAATCAGACCCTAGAAGATATGTTGAGGGCGTGTGTAATAGACTTTGCAAGTTGCTGGGACGAGCACCTGGCCCTCATGGAATTTGCCTACAACAATAGTTACCAGGCAACCATCCAGATGGCACCATTCGAAGCTCTATATGGGCGGAGGTGTACGACCCCCTATATTCTGGGAGGAAGTAGGCAAGAAACAGTTGTTGGGGCCGGAGTTGGTACAGACTACCAACGCAGCGGTACAGAAAATCAAACAGAGGATACTCTCTGCACAAAGTCGGCAGAAGAGTTATGCAGACTCTCGTAGGAAAGACCTCGAGTTTGCAGTGGGTGATCACGTCTTCCTGAAGGTAGCCCCCATGAGAGGAGTGCTGAGATTTGGGAAGAAGGGCAAGCTGAGCCCGAGGTTCGTGGGAGCCTTTGAAGTCCTAGAAAGGGTAGGGCTTGTGGCCTACAGACTAGCATTGCCACCCACACTCGCCGCGGTGCACAACGTATTCCATGTATCAATGTTGAGGATGTACACCCCAGATCCCACTCACATCATTGATCACGAAACGCTTCCCATCCGGAAGAACCTATCGTATGAGGAGAAACTCATAGGGATATTGGCACATGATGTGAGAAGACTACGAAGAAGGGAGATTCCCTTAGTGAAGGTTTTATGGGAAAACCATAGAGACAACGAGGCCACCTGGCAATGTGAAGATGACATGAGGAGATCCTACCCCAAACTCTTCCAAGAAGGACCAACTTTCGAGGATGAAAGTTCCTAACGTGGGGAGGATTGTAGCGCCCGAGTAAAAAAAAAAAAAAAAAAAGTTACAATAGGGGCATACTAGTCATTTCGCCTTTATTAGTTGAGGAGTCTGTTTTGGCTGAGTTAAAATGGAGAAAAGAGAAAGAAGAGGGAAAGAAGATTAGGGTTCTGAGGAAGGGGAGGAGATCGGATCAGAACCGACGCCGGAGAACTGAGTCCCAATCTAAACCGTCGAATAGCTCGAGTAAAGGTGCTCTCACGAATCGCACCTTCCTATTTCGACAAAACGTTCAAGAACTTCAGGTTAGTCCACGAGTATCTACATTGAGAAGTCATCAAGATTTTCGTGTGCTAGCAACGTTTTGTGTTGATCCTTGGACTCTTACCCTCAACAGTGCTATCTGGTTAAGTTCTGGAGTGAAGGCGGCCAAGATCGGCGTTCGAATCAGAGTTTAAAGATAACGTGATTTTCGGTAAGAACTCGTATTTTTCTCCAAATTTGAACTCAAATAATAAGATCTGTGAACATCAGAAAAATTTAAGAAAATTCTTTCCAAGGAGTAGAATACGAGGTCTACAAGTTTCGTGAAGAAAATTTAACGAATCGGATTACAGATTGGAAGATAAAAAAATCGGAAGAAAATAGATCGAAACGGGAAAAAGACCTGGAAAATGAAGGCAGGAGAGAGGGTGGAGGCCGCCACGCGTCGGTCGACGTGTGGAGGAGAGCGGCGGAACCGGTGATCGACACATGTCGATCACCGGCTGGTGAGGCGTGTCCTCACCCGGCAGCGGGCACGCGTCAGGCGCGCGGACCCGGCCGGCCCGACCCGCGCCGCACGCGAAGCGCCCGACCCGGCGCCTCTGACCCGCGCCTGCGCGGGGGAGAAGCGCGTTGGAAGCGCGCGTAGTAACCTTCCAGGGCGCGTGCGTCGCGCGTGGGGGCGCGTGAGGCACCGTTTTTCTTCCCGTTCGATCTCTGTTTGCTTGTTTTTCGATCCGATTTTGATGCTTACCCTATTATTATGTGAATTAGGACCTGTGAAGAAAATTCCAGAATTGTTGGAATCCATTCCGTCAAGAAAACTCGAACTCGGGAAGGCACGCGTCGACCATGTAAGTAGCCATTTGGATTTCCACGAGCAGTACTTGTATGAACTGCTAGGAACAAGCATGCATGCTACCACCTATGAAATTAGCTAGCCCGACTTAGCGTGTTATTATAGAAACTGCGAATATAAGATGATTATGGAAAGCTAGATACAAAATGTGTATTAAATCTGTTTTGGTTGAGACTCTGATAATGTGTGTATGCATGAGGAGGTTGGGAAACTTGTGAAATCTGCGCTACGGGTAAAGATGGACGTTATCTTCCCGTTGAGTATGTTTGATAATTTTGCATGAACTGCTGCGTGTAAACTCTATTGTATGATGATTGCTTGGATTATCTTTCTTGATGAATAAGAAGAAATTATGAGCTTAGATTAGGATGCTTATGGCTAAATAAGCTAGACGAGACCCTGGATTGGGGGACCTCTAGAATACCGTGCAATTAGACCTGCGAAATGATTACCGGCGGAACCAGAACCCAGAATTCCAAACCCGATAGGTTTGTGACACCAGGCACGAGAATCCTAGAGAAACACGAATCTAAGTCTAAGGCACCAAGTTCCACCCTAGAAAGAATAATAGGTCACCACGGTAACTGTAGGTAGCCCGCTAGAGTTGAGCAGTGAAGATAGTGTCATCAGAACCTCCACATCCCTCTCTCCTCCGATACCATACCGTCGAGACAGAGCTCCGGTACGGTGATCGTTGAGCTTTGCAGATCCGGATAGGGAAGTGTGACAGGTGCCCAGACCTAGTGGTGATAGCTAAGGGGTCTTCTGAACAGGACTCCTGGGCCGTAGAAACCGTCCCTGAGCGGGGGACGTGGAGCCACTTAGGATGACTCAGTAGCTGACCGGCACATAGGGGGTCGCACCTTGTTTTGTTGATGTATGGTCCCGTGTGAGGGTCGTCAGTTAACCTCCACGGACGATGTTCAAAGAGAGAGTCACGTATTCAGATCCAGCCATACGATCCCCTCAGAATTGCTTATGAGGTCGCACCTCACCTCAGGACACTGATCATTTCACTGCATAAGATGGGCAAGCCTTTTATGATATAGAAAAGAGAGTTGTAGCTTAGATCACCCTGCTTAGAAACCCGAGAAAGACCGTGGTTACCTACCAAGATAAGGATGCGAAAAGAGCCTACAAGTAGGCTGCTTACTGAGTATTCTTTTATACTCATTCCTTTCTACTCTTTTTTTTTTCAGGCGAGTGAGGCCAGGGATCGAGGCAGAAATGCATGCTGAATCTTAATGCCACAGAGGAGTGTCCCGGGGCGTCTAGGAGTCTGTGCATAATTTTGTTTAGATTTGTCATGCATTGTTTTGTAAACCGCTTACTTACTATTCATATTTGAACACCTTGTTTTGGATTTTAAACCTCTTACATAATTGTTAAAGTTTTCTTTTGTGTAATCTCGTTTCTCTATTGGTTCTTACACGATTTCATTGCATAGTCTGTTGGTCCGGCTCTTAATTTCGAGATTCAAATTTTAGGCTATGACAATTTATCAGGATGCCCTTTCTCTCAAATTGTAGGCGCAATTCAAGAAATTGAACCGGGAAGTGGACCCATTTCTAAATCGGCTTACTATATTGTGCCAGCATAATGAAATGAACTTAAGACGCAATTACAATGATCTACTTAACAAACGCTTCATCTGACCTAGCGTATCTTCTTAGGTGTACCGATGTTATTTGTTAAGAAGAAGGATGGTTCGATGGGCCTGTGCCTCAATTATTAAGAGTTAAATAAGAGAACGATAAAAAACAAGTACCCACTCTCATATTGAAGATTTGTTAGACCAACTACGGTAGTAGCATCCAAATGTGCAAATGTGGTGGCAGGAGCAGGATCGGTTAAATCGTCCGCAGGTACATAAATTGCTTGAATAGAAGTTATGGACCCTTCCTTGGTAGAAGTAATTCTTTCTTGTAAGGAACCCATTTCCGTACTAAGAGTCGGTTGATAACCCACAGCCGAAGGCATTCTACCCAGTAACGCGGATACTTCGGATCCCGCTTGAACGAAACGGAAGATATTGTCGTCAATAGCCCAAAAAATAGACAGAGGCGAAGTTCAATGACCTCAAAAATAGGGAGGGAATAGCGGTTCAGGTTCCGGAGAATGAAGAAAGAAGTTCCGGAGTCAACTCTCATATTGAAGATTTGTTAGACCAACTCAGAGAAGCGAAAATATTCTCCAATATAGATCTTCGGTCAGGGAACCACCAGGTTAATACTAAAGAATGGGATGTACCTAAGACATCATTCAAAACAAGGTACGACCACAACGAGTTTGTGGTGATGTCATTTGGTCTCACTAAAGCCCCAACAATATTCATGGAGTTAATGAATAGAGTATTAAAGGAGTGTCTCGACACATTTGTTATTGTGCTTCAGACTAGTGGTGCTCTTATTAGATCCCTACTATGAAATGCTTTCTTTAGAAAGTTATTTGCGTTATCATTGTCCCGCGGAAGCATCAAATCATCCTAGTGTACTCAAAGATGGATCAAGAACACGTTTAAAAAGTTCTAAAATTTTGAGAGAGAACAAGTTGTACGCCAAATTCTCCAAGTGTGAATTTTTGCTCCGACACGTCTCATTTTTAAGACACATGATGTCAAAACATGGAATCTCAATAGACCCCACCAAGATTGAAGTGGCCATTAAGTGGGATCACACGAACACAGTTATTGAGGTGTGTATGTATACCATATGTAGAGAAGTACTACACATCCAATTCTACCCGGACTGGAGTTGAGACCAACACCATCAAATGATGTTTTATGAAATGATTGTTCCTAAACATGATTGCATTTTGACCCCAATATTGAAGCTCCTTACCTTATACTTCTTAAAATTGATATGAATCCAACAATTGATCACTTCCATGTACCCGAACGAGCAATTACAAGAAGCAATACAAAGAACATTCAAGTATCAAATCAAGAAAATAATGGAGTGGCTGACATTGGAAAGTGATTATAATTCTTGCCCTTGGTGGTTGAATTAGCAATTAAGACAATTTATGAATGCCTTATTTTCTTCCATTTGTATTTAATAGAATTTACTAGTGATTTGTAGTTGGTGGTTGAACTTTATTGTGTTAGGGTTATCTTTTGGGCCTATTTAAACGCATGTATGTAACTACCCGGAAAAAAAATAATATTAAGTAAATAATAATAATAATAATAATAATAATAATAATAATAATAATAATAATAATAATAATAATAATAATAAAGTAAATTATCTCTCCCCCACCTTCCCCAAATATCTCCCCAACACCTCCAACTGCATAATGATCTGTAAAAGAAAGAAACAGAACAAACAAAAAAAAATGTCAGATTTTGGGAAGGAAAAAAAAATGGGAGAAAGAAACAAAAGAAAGACAGATTTTGGGAGAGAAAAATTGGAAATGGCTTCACTTCAAGCAGATTTGATAGGAAGGGAAAGAGACAGAAAATTTATAGGTAAGTTAGATCTCCTCTACTTCTATTTTTGCACGAGATAGAAAAGTTATTTTAGATCTCTTTTTCAATTATTTAGATTTTTGGATATCTTATCCAAAATCAAAATTGATTGAAAAATGACTTTGTTAATTGCATGGATCATCATTTTTAGGAAAGAGAAAAAATCATAATTGATTGATGGATGGGCAATTTTATGAAGAAAAATTAGAATGGATTGAAAATGACTTCTTTGATTGGATAGTCATTTGGGAAAGAGAAGAAAACACAATAGATTGAAAATGGCTTTATGTTAATTGATAGTCATATTAGGAAAGAGAGAAGAATAGAATTGATTGAAATTTTTTTTATAATTGCATAATCATTTGTAGGAAGAAAAAAAAATGACTTTATGTTAATTATTGCATAATCATTTGTAGGAAGAAAAAAAAATGACTTTATGTTAATTGGATAGTCATATGGATAGTCATATTAGGAAAGAGAGGAAAATAGAATTGATTGAAATTTGTTTTATAATTGCATAATCATTTGTAGGAAGAAAAAAAAATACAGAGAAAAGAGAACAGAGTGGTACAACAGAAGAGAAGGAAAATGGAAGATATGAAAAATTATTATTATTTGCCTCTAGAGAATGTAATATTATAACAAACCATAGTTGGATTGAATGATTCAAAGCAACATGAATTAATATTGACATGTTTTCAATTTGAGTTTTAGAAAATTTAGAAACAATGAAAACTTGGAATTTGATTTTTACTGAGACCGTTTTAGAGCCGTATTTCACATTGTTAGTTGGATTATTAATTAAAATGTGAATACTAACAAAAGGTGACGAATGGTGGGATATGAAGCAAACTCCAGCAACCTTTGGAGCAGCTCTCGAGGAACGGGAGCTTACGTTAATTAAATTAGGGAATACTTCGGCTAAGGCCAACCAGGTAAGTGGTCTTACTATAGGATAGGCTAAAAAATTGTATGAGTTATGATGATGTATGAACTATGTCGTACGATGCAGCTTATGAGTTATGATGATGTATGAGTTATGATGATGTGTGGGTTATGATATTTGATGATGTCCCGCAGTATATATATATTTTGATGAATGACGTACTTGATATGTTTGATGCACTTTGTGGCAATATGATGAGTATGATGATTGTGTGACGTTTACCTTAATATGATGATGTTTTCCATATTGAGCATGATATATGATGATGAGTGCCATACTGCATCATGTCGTTAGATCGACATAGGACGCAACCCTAAGAGAGTGAAAATGATATTAATATAAATATCCACGAGTATGTGTTACCTAGAGTAACAAAGAGATGAGACTAGAGGGTTGTGTCAGAAGAGACATTATGATGGATTTAGAGGAACCTCATGCACATTGTATGTTCATAAGCATAGGGCTACTTCCCCTAGAGATGATGAGTGCAGACGCGCACCGTATGATGAGTGCGAATGCGCACAGGTGCAAACGCACACAGATGAGGGTGTTCATGAGGCGCATGACACTATGGGGTTCCGCTGACCTCCGGACGTCGCTACAGATTAGCTTGACCAGAGGGTCCAGGGGGTGTGCGAGCAGCCTAGGGATTCATACTCGCACGTGTGAGTCATGTGTAGGGAAGTACTACACATTTAATTTGTCCGAGACTGGAGGCCACCCCTAAGATGATTAGAGATAGGTTCCTAAATCATGATTGCATGTGTTTGCATTTGCATGGCCCCTATAGTGGAGCCACTTACTGAGTATTCTTTGAAATACTCAGGCCGTGTGCCACATCATTTTTCAGGTAAAGGCAAGGTGCACTTGTACGGAGGACGGCGGCATCGCGAGCAGAGACTGTGGCACGAGCAAACGGTAGATTCATATTAAAATTTCTAGTCTTAAGTTAGAATAGGTGGTATTGCATTTCATTGTTTTAAATTATTTGGTATTTGTTTTTGTTTTCTCTAAATTTCAGTATTTCATATTTAAACACGTAAGACCATGACTGTGTTTTCTAGAGAAGAAGTTGTTTTAAACGTTTTTTTTTTAAGTTTACGTTATAAATTATGTTCATGTAAGAGTTATATTTCCGCATTATAGATGAGCATGAGACGTTAGTAGCGACTCTGAGTATGTGGAAATTTAGGGTCGTTACAATGTAATATTCATGTTTGGAAATGAATTGTTGAATACAAACAAAACCTTTGTGTTTTCTTGATACCTTTTTTGGTGTTATTCTTTTTCTTTGGTGTTATTCTTTTTCAAACCTTGCTATAGTTTTGATGTTTAAACCGATTCATTGAATTAGTTTTGATCAAGCTAATTTTTGAGTGAATTGTCTTGGTATCTAAGAGTTAAAGCAAGGTTTGAGAAAGAATAACACGAAAAAGGTATCAAGAAAACACAAAGTTTTTGTTTGTATTCAACAATTCATTCCCAAACATGAATATTACATGCCTTTAAATAGACCCAAAAGTTAACCTAACATAATAAAGTTCAACCACCAACTACAAATCACTAATAAATGCTCTTAAATACAAATTGAAGAAAATAAGGTATTCATAAATTGTCTTAATTAATAGTTCAACTACCAAAAGCAAGTCTATTAATTACTTTCCAATGTCAGCTACTCCATTATTTTCTTGATTTGATATGCTAATGTTATAAAGATTTTTGGGCTCAAAAGTCTTTGTTCCAACTTGTACACTAGTTAGCTTTCGAAGATGCAATGTATAGGCCTCTTGAATCTTCTTAACCTTGCTTCTTGTAATCTGTCCTTTGGGTACAAGCAAAGGGTCAGCAGTTGAATTCATATCATTTCACTTTGTTCTCATTTTCTTCCTAAAGGTCACGTTGAGATCTTGAAGAAAAAAAATATTATCATATTTGTTATTACGATTGTGATTATAAACGATCTTTATCATTTTTTTAGATCGTTTGCATGTTTATTTGAAGACTAAATAAACTCCGATTCACATCTTTTTCTTCATCCATCTAAATCTAGAACCGTTGTGTTTGATATTTTTTTTTTCTCATAATCTACACTTGAAGATAACTTTTAAATTTTCCTAATTTTGTAAAAAAGAGAGTTAGATCGTTCTTAAAATCTTTACGTCTTTTCTTTTTGGATTTTTTTTTAATTTTTTCAGTGTGCAATTCTATCAAAAAATATCTTCGTGTCTCTTATTTCTTTGTTCACTTCTTGTTTTATTTTGTTGTTACTTCATAATTTAACTTATCTTGATTGCCTTGAATAGCTTGCTACTATCAGAATTGCTTTACCGATGTATTAGCCTACCTTGATCATAATTTAGTCACTTTACTAAATAGCCTACCTTGTTGATCAAAAGGTTGCTAATTCCAGCCCAACACCATCCTAAACCTTACAAGCTTCAATGGCTCAATGACAGTGGAACAATGAAGGTAATTTCCCAAGCTTTAATATCTTTTACTTTGGGAAAATATAAAGATAAAGTTCTTTGTGATGTGTTACCAATGCATGCTGGAGACATATTGCTTGGCCGACCATGACAATTTGACAGGAGGGTTATGTATGATGGCTATTTGAATAGGTATTTTTTTGTAAAAGATGATAGAAAAACCACTCTTGTACCTTTGAGTTCTGCAAATGTATTTGCTGGTCAATTAAAGTTGGAGGAAAGAAAGAAAGAGTTTGAGGAAAAAGAGTTAAAAGAAAAACAAGAGTTGAGTGAAAAAATAGACAAAAATCAAAGAGAAAAAAAGAAGAATGAAAAAAGAGATGAAATTGAAGAAAAAAGGAAGAGAGATAGTTATTTGGCTACAGTTGGAGAGGTGAGAAGGTTTTCACAAAAATCGATCTTTGTACTTATGTACAATGGAGGATTTTTGGTCTCTAACTCTAACAACTTGGCTTTGCCTAGTGTTTTTCAATCTCTTTTATAGGAATTTGAAGACATGTTTCAAGATGAAGAAATACCTCCCATTAGAGGTACTGAACATAAAATAGACTTCATTCCAAGGACTGTCATTCCATATAAGCCAACTTATCGAGTCAATCCAATCGAGACAAAAGAAATTCAAAGGCAAGTGGAGGAGCTCATGGAGAAGGGCTATGTACCAGAAAGTTTGAGACCATGTTCTATACGAGACTTATTGGTGCCAAAGAAAGATGAAACATGGCACATATGCACGGATAATAGAGTCATCAACAAAATCACGGTAAAGCATCGACATCCTATTCCTAGGCTAGACGATATGCTTGATTTATTGCATGATTCGTGTCTATTTATAAAGATTATTTTGAAATCTGGATATCATCAAATTATAATGCATGTAGGAGATGAATGGAAAACAACTTTCGAAATTAAGTTTGGATTATATGAACGGCTTGTTATGTCTTTTGGGTTAACTAATGCTTCTAGTACACCTATGCGTTTAATATATAATGTTTTGGAAAAATATCTGAAAAAGCATGTTGTTTATGTTAATGATATTATAATTTATTTGAAGATGGTAGAAATGGCTTGTTATCATTCACTATGAAATTTCTTTTATGTCATTTTCTTTTACAAACTAGATACACTAGTCATGAATTTTTTTATTCTTTTTAAATAAATTGAATGTATTGTTACCTGATTTACTTTTAAAGGAATACCTCGTACAAATTTAATTACTTTTTTACGACTATTAATATGAATTCAAGTTCGTATGTTGTCCAAAAGACAAATAAGCAAATAAAGCAAAGTGTCAAAGGATTAAAAAAAAAACATACATATATCATATATTATTGTATGTTATTCAGTATTCTTGCGTTCCAAGGATAGAATTTAGTCCCGCAGCTAACAATCACAACATATTAGTTTTGTTCTTATTAACACTTAAATCTTGAGGTCCTCTTGTTTGAGGTCTTCAAATTGCATATCATTGAGCTTCAATTCTTTGGTTGCGAATTGAATACAAACGCATAAACTGAGAGTAGAACACGAACCACTCCACAAGCAAGATTGATCATGTTGAGCTTGAATGATTCTACCTGCAACCTAAACTACATAGAATTGAAAAGAAACGTAGCCATTGGCTAAAGAAAGCACAAATGCTTTTTTTTTACGTACATTTTTCAAGTCTACTTACAAATACAACATACATGGCTTTATATAGCCTAAAAATGAAACTATTAAAGACATTCCAAGAGTTGTAACATTCCTACTTAATGACCATAATTAACCATTATGTAATTGTAATTTAAAGTAAATAAAAAGTCTTAAAATACATTAATGAAATACAATAACTCTAAATTGTAATCCACCCAAAGTTTATAACATGAAACTTAATTCTTCTTTAATGTGGCATGCATTGAAATATGTTTTAATAATTTCAACAATATTTTCTTCACATCTTCATTGAAGTATATTGTATGATTGATGTCTCTTAGTTCATATCATTCTCCACTCCTTCAAGAGGATTCATACTCGAATCTATTTGTGAAACTTTGCTGCAAAAAATAAGTTATAAAAATACAAAAGACCTAACAACACTCTCTCACGAGTACACACTCAAGGAATTTTTAGGCCACTATTTGTACACTCATTTACACAAATGAAGCTCTCATTCTCACCTCTTACAATTTTAAATAGAGCAAAGATTGAATTTTGAATTCTGGGTTCGATTAAAAACTAAAAAGATAAAAATCAAATTGTGAAGAAACGTAAAGGAAACATATATCCAATCTTGAGCCTAGACCTCTGATACCAAATGATTTGATAAGAAATCACTACAAGGGGAGTAAGATTCGGATTACCTTGTTGATCGAATATCTCAAGGCAAGAATATTGTTTGAGATTCGAATCACAACACAGCAAGATTGATCATGTCGAGCTTGAATGATTCTACATGCAACCTAAACTACATAGAATTGAAAAGAAACGTAGCCATTGGCTAAAGAAAGCACAAATGCTCTTTTTTACTACATTTTCCAAGTCTACTTACAAATACAACATACATGGCTTTATATAGTCTCAAAATGAAACTATTAAAGACATTCCAAGAGTTGTAACATTCATACTTAATGGCTATAATTAACCATTATGTAATTGTAACGTAAAGTAAATAAAAAGTCTTAAAATACATCAATGAAATATAATAACTCTAAATTGTAATCTACTCAAAGTTTATAACATGAAACTTCATTCTTCTTTAAGGTGGCATGAATTGAAATATGTTTTGATAATTTCAATAATATTTTCTTCACATCTTCATTGAAGTATATTGTATGATTGATGTCTCTTGGTTCATATCAATACTGATGCATGATTGAGAGAAGCACAACAACGAACCATGGAAAGACTAATTCGAGGAATAGAAGAGTTGACCGATCGAATAGGAAGATTGGAGATTCAAAACAAAGCTCGACAGAGGATTCCTCTACCTGCGCCCTTAATCGATAAATATGAGGGCGAAAATTCTGATCACCACGAGGATAATCCACATGCGGTTGGTCGTGGCTTGATGCTAGGGAGAGACCATGGAAGAAGGTCTCATAATTTACAACAACACGTTCCATATGATGATAGAATTGATCGTAACGTGGGGAGCATCAAATTAAAACTTCCCAAGTTTTATGGAAAAACCAATCCAGAGGAGTACCTTGAGTGGGAGAAAACGGTGGAGTCTGTGTTCAACTGTCATAATTTTAGTGATGAAAAGAAGGTACAGTTATGCATTGCTCAATTCAAACAATATGCTCAAATTTGGTGGAATAAATTGATGTCAAGTAGGAGAAAAGAAACCTTGAAGTACCAATTGATTCTTGGTACGAGTTCAAAGAGTCCATGAGGAAGCGTTTTGTTCCACAATATTTTCAATGGGACATGGCGCAAAAGCTACAAGCATTGAAACAAGGACGCAAATCTATGGAGAATTATTACAAGGAGATGGATACATTGATGGATCGACTTGATCTCGATGAGGACATGGAGGCTCTCATGGCGTGGTTTCTTAATGGATTAAACACAAAGATTGTAGACAAGACTGATTTACAGCCTTATTCTGATATCGAGGAGTTGTTGCACATTTGCAATTAAGATCGAGAGGCAAATCCAACGAAGGTCTCAACGGTATTCTTCTAAAACTTTTCCCAATTCTACTTCTACATGGAAAAAGGATAGTAAGAACATTGATTATAAACATAGAAATCAAGAGATTAATGAGAAGCCTCAAGCTAAATTTGAGAAAGGTGAGAGTTCTAGAACAGGGAAAGAAAAAAGTAGAAAAGTCTCATGTTCGAAATAGGGATTTTGTAACAACCCTAATATTTTTCATATTTAATCTAAGGCCATCACTATACCTTGAAATGCGGAATATACATTAAAATGGGCCCTATTCATAAATGCGACACACTCTCGCCTTTTATTACCTCATGAAAGAGAAAACGATTACAAGGAAAAAGAACAGAACATTATTGAAAATAAAGAAAAAAACAACAAATCGAAAATGAATGTTTTAATCTATCTTATGGTTTATTATGCGAATATATTTCAACCTTTACTAACCTATACTAATGAAGCAAACCGAATTCAGCCTAGGCTACGAAATGAAAAAACAAACGTCTATCCTATGCCTGTGCCACGATCCCGGGGGTACGATCCCGCCGTTGTTGTAACATGGGTGCCTTGCCCTTATCTGCAAAAGTAAAGTAGCACGAGGCTTGAGTATTTCTAGAATACTTAGTAAGTGACCCCACTATTGGGGTTAAATGCAACAATCACATGCAATGAAATGGTGGGACCTATTGTTCGTTTCGTTTCATTTTGTTTCGTTTCGTTTTCCCTACGGTGCTGTCCTAACGAGTAATCGTGGACGTGTACCATATACTCTACACACAGCCCACACGTACGAGTATGGGCTGACCAGCTAGTTCGCACACCACTGGGCCACTGTCCTTATCCGGTGGGCATACTCTAGGAGCCCCTTATGCCAGGACCCGTTAAAACTAGAACCGTCACGGCAGCGCTATGCAATGCATAACGATCGTTGTCCTGCCATTGGATGTATGCGTCCGTACCTTCGTGATGTGATAGGGGTATCCCCCCAGATGCATGAACACACATAATGCATGAGATCCCCCTATTTCTACATTTATCTTCAATGACCATAACCCCCCTGTCACGTTCTAGGCTTCATGTCATTCTCCTTTTCATTTCACATTTCTTACACATTTCTATCAGGGTTATGGTTCCAGATAGTTTACCGTGTTTCATGTCATACAATTCATGCTGTTCACATTCACATATTCCATACAAACATGCCATAATCATTCAAGGACCTCATATCGTTACATGCATTACACATCATATCAGACTAAGAGCATACATAGCATACATTCACGTTCACATAACTAAGTACTTAAGCACAATAATCTTCAATGACCATAACCCCCCTGTCACGTTCTAGGCTTCATGTCATTCTCCTTTTCATTTCACATTTCTTACACATTTCTATCAGGGTTATGGTTCCAGATAGTTTACCGTGTTTCATGTCATACAATTCATGCTGTTCACATTCACATATTCCATACAAACATGCCATAATCATTCAAGGACCTCATATCGTTACATGCATTACACATCATATCAGACTAAGAGCATACATAGCATACATTCACGTTCACATAACTAAGTACTTAAGCACAATAATCTAGCATATAATGTATCATATCATAAACAAGTCATAATGTAAACACTTCATAGTCATATCGTTCTCTAACTTACCATAGCCTTAACGTTCTTATACCTATCACAGACATATAATTACGTAATGTACCTTAGTCATATCGTCACAAGAACGTACCCTAACGCTATCGTTCTATGAATCTATCACAAACCTATCCCTTTCTACCCATAACCTAACCGTATTCTTTAATCAATCTCTCCTATCCATAGCACTCCGGTATGTAACCTAACCTTAACGTTTCATGAATGTATCCTACTCCTATCGTTACATTTCGTTTTGTGCATCCTTCTCGTATCCTATCTCAAACATATCCTTGAGCACATCGTACCATAATTATTATCATACAAACCACATATTATAACATAACATATAGGAAGCATATCGATCCACAGACAATTCACACATATCAATATATATGACACGTGCAGAACCACAGGGCACGTGTCAACATTAAATATAACCATGCCGATAGTAAGGTCATTTACCTGACTAGCTTAAGTCGTTGTCACAAATATATCTTTAATGAAAGTTCGATTCCGTCCTTTGAAATCCGAGTCAACCTATATGAGCTCATGACATCAGTTTCAAGTTTGAACTTTATAAAATTATTTCTCTAATTTACATTAGCCATCGTA
Source organism: Cucurbita pepo subsp. pepo (assembly GCF_057944985.1). Classification (NCBI taxonomy): domain Eukaryota; kingdom Viridiplantae; phylum Streptophyta; class Magnoliopsida; order Cucurbitales; family Cucurbitaceae; genus Cucurbita; species Cucurbita pepo. The sequence goes on along the minus strand of NC_141809.1, from coordinate 6,449,967 downwards.
AAATTCTGATATTTCGTGTTAGACAAAATTTAAAGGAGCTAACTGCCATTTGATATTTCCTGTTTTATTCTTAAATCCTGTTCAACAAATCTTTCCTCAATCTCCCTCCCTCTCTCCCTAATTATTTTTATTCTGTAAATAGGTTTTTCAATTGTGTAAACAAATATTACTGCCAATTGTAAGTTGGATTGTTTGGCTACGATCTTCTAGTTTATAGATCTACCAACTAAAATTTTATTGAATCTAACCTTATAACCTTATTTCGTATAACTTAAAATGCTAACAAAAATCTAATCAATTAGATATGGGATTTGATTACTACAGTAACTAGATTTGATCCTAAATTAATTTTTTATAACCATAACTACAGAAGAAAAGGAAATGTGAGATAGGATTTTACCGTAATAATTGTGGGAAGGGATGAGAGGTTAGTGAAGAGAAGTGGGGAAAGATTTTTTATTTATTTATTTTATTTGTTTTATTTATTTATTTTTATTTTTATTTTAATTAATTAATTAATATATTATTATTATTATTATTATTATAACTATTTTTTTATTTTTTTATTTGTTTATTTATTTTTGGGCTATCACACATTTAAAGTGTTGGAGATGTGAAGGGGTAGGACGCTATAGTAGAGATTGCCCAAATGCAAGAATTATGACCATCAAGGAGGGCGAAATTGTTAAGGATGACGAGGCACATGACGACGTAAATGAGGAAACTGATGAGAGTGAGGAGTTTAGTGAAGAGGACCCAACACATATATCTTTGGTTACTCGACAAGCTCTAAACACCCACATTAAGGAGGACGACCTAGACCAACGGTTGAACTTATTTCAAACTCGGTGTCTTGTTCAATTTGTACCTTGTAGTGTTGTCATTGATAGCGGTAGTTGCACCAATGTTGGGAGTTCCATTCTAGTCAAAAGACTTAATTTAAAGACACAACCACATCCACGACCCTACAAGCTTCAATGGTTGAATGATCGTAGGGAAGTACGGGTAACTCAACAAGCTCTTGTTTCTTTTACTAATGAAAAATATGTTGATGATGTTTTATGTGATGTTGTATCCATGTATGTTGGAGATTTACTACTTGGGAGGACTTGGCAATTTGATCGTCAGGTAATGTATGATGGGTATGCAAATCGATACTCTTTTACTCACAATGGTAGAAAAACTACTCTTGTTCCATTGTCTCCAAAAGATGTATTTATTGATCATTGCAAACTTGAAAAGAAAAGGCAAGAGGCTGATGCAAAAGCAGAGATTGAAAAAGAATCCACTGATAAAAAGAGCTTGAGTGAAAAGCAAGAGAGTAGCACTCAGCCTAGAGAAAAAAAAGAAAAAAAGAGAGGAAAGCCAAATCAGTAAGCTTGTATGTTAGATCAAGTGAGGCTAGGAATGTTTTGCTCTCTAACCGGACTATTCTTGTACTTATGTGCAAGGGGTCTTGTTACTTTACAAACATGCTTAACCCTTCTTTGCCTAGTGATTTTGTTGTGCTTTTGCAAGAGTTTGAAGATTTATTTTCCGAGGAGATGCCTAGTAGTTTGCCACCACTTAGAGGAATTGACACTAGATTGACTTCATCCCTAACGCGCCCATTCCAAACTGACCAGGCATATAGGACTAATCCAAAGGAGGCTGAAGACATACAAAAGCAAGTAAGTGAACTCCTTGCTAAAGGGTATGTACGTAAAAGTTCGAGTCCTTGTTCGGACAAAGTTAACTTTCTTGGGTTTGTAGTTTCATCTAATGTTTTGACTACTTTAAGAAACGAATGTTTAAATGTAAATTTACAGAAATGTAGCTTTTGCATGGACAAAGTTAACTTTCTTGGGTTTGTAGTTTCATCTAATGGCGTTGAGGTTGATGAGGAGAAAGTGAAGGCTATAAAAGATTGGCCTACACCTAAAAATGTAAGTGAGGTAAGAAGTTTTCATGGTCTTGCAAGTTTCTACCGTAGGTTCATTAAGAATTTTAGTACAACTGCTTCACCCTTGAATGAACTTGTTAAGAAGAATGTATCCTTTATATGGGAAAAATATCAAGAACTTGCTTTTAATACTTTGAAAGAAAATTTGAGTTCTGCTCCCTTGCTTGCATTACCTAATTTTGAGTCAACTTTTTAAATTAAATGTGATGCTAGTGGAGTAGGGATAGGTGCTGTATTAATGCAAAATCAAAGACCTTTAATGTTATTTAGTGAGAAGTTGACTGGTGCATCTTTGAGGTATCCAACTTATGACAAAGAGCTTTATGCTTTGATTCGTGCATTGCAAACTTGGCAACATTATCTTTGGCCTAAGGAGTTCGTTATTCATATGAATCATGAAAGTTTAAAGCATTTGAGAGTACAAAATAAACTCAATAGACGACATGCTAAGTGGTTAGAATTTATTGAAACATTCCCTTACGTCAAAAAAACATACATATATCATATATTATTGTATGTTATTCAGTATTCTTGCGTTCCAAGGATAGAATTTAGTCTCACACTAACAATCGCAACATATTAGTTTTATTCTTATTAACACTTAATTCTTGAGGTCCTCTTGTTTGAGGTCCTCAAATTGCATATCATTGAGCTTCAATTCTTTGGTTGCGAATTGAATACAAACGCATAAACCGAGATAAGAACACGAACAAGTACGATCTCTGCAGTCAGCAGAGGTGTTGCATGCAATTTGTTTTAGAAGGCTTCTCTTTGATACCAGTGGCGGCATCCCTTCAACTTCAACTGCAATAATATTTAAACACGCAGACATTATGTTTGGAACTTTTGAACACTTAGCATGCGATTTTTCTTATAAGGCTTTTCTATTGAAATATTAACCTTCAAAGAGATTCAAAACAAACAAAGTGGACAATATCTATTAGCACTGGAAGAGGTATCGCTCTGATACCAACTGTGATATGGGAAAATCACTACAAGGGGAGTAAGATTCAGATTACCTTGTTGATCGAATATCTCAAGGCAAGAACATTGTTTGAGATTCTAATCACTCCACAAGCAAGATCGATCATGTCTAGTGATATGAACCAAGAGACATCAATCATACAATATGCTTCAATAAAGATGTGAAGAAAATATTGTTGAAATTATCAAAAGATATTTCAATTCATGCCACATTGAAGAAGAATGAAGTTTCATGTTATAAATTTTGTGTGATTACAATTTAGAGTAATTTTATTTCATTAATGTATTTCATGTTGGGTTTTATGTCCTAAAACTCATAGTTTGTAAACAAAAACATATATTATTTTCAATAAAGTTATTATTGTTGTTTATTCAGTAAAGATTGTTATTGAATAAAGTGAACTTTACGATCATTAATCTAAATCCAATAAACTAAGAACACTTTGGCTATAGTATGATTACTTGAACTATATGTAGAGACATAAGAGTGGATCAAGTTCAAGTATATATAGTCAAAATGATCTATAGTATAAGGATAAGGCTAAGTACCTTATAATGGGGACACTATGGATGCAACCCACTTTTATATATGATATAAACAATGTGATCACTAAATTGTACATGTGGAGACATGTGAGTGGGGGCGTCCTATGCAATGAGTATTGCATAAGATCGGACCATGAAGAAAACCACTCTCACTTTATAATGTCGTTTAATGTTGAGACTGATTTTCTTTTCATTCGATAACCTAGGTAACTCGGTTTTAATCCTGAGCTAACCATGAACTCCTGTTTATTCGGAATTATCCTTAGATTTGCATGGGTGAGAGTGGCTCTAGTTCGCCGACTCAATAGGCCTCCCATTTCAGGGGTAAGACTGGGTGAATAGCTGGGGACGTGGGGTACAAGATGGAATTCACTTCTACCCACTTTTAGGGATAGAAGAGAGGTAGTTCCCTTAAGCACCGACTCCAGGTCTTGAACAAGGGGCCCCACCCTCTCATTAGCCTGAGAGGGATTCGGTTTACTGGTTGGATCACAAACCAATTGTTCATTAAAGGATCAGTGAGACATAAGGAACAAGAAGTAACTTTAGGGGTAACACGGTAAATTGACCCAGCTCTAGTTACGAACAACCTGTGAAGGATCGACTTACTAATCATGGTTATATCAAATGGACAGAAATATATCTATAGTGAGGGGAGTGCAACTACTAGGCTATAGTGGAGTGTCCTAGTAGTTAACGAATGTTGGTTAACAAGGTTAATGAGTTTAACCGGTTAATCTTGGATCGTTGGAGCCCTTGATCTATAGGTCCATTAGGTCCCTCTACTAGCTCATATCGGACTAAACCATAGAACAGTGTGATGAGTGAGTTCGAAGTGTTCGAATTCAAATTAGGGAATATGCGCTACATATATACAATATATTTAACCGCATTTTTGTTTTATTTACGAATTAAACAAAAAGAGAGAATCTGAGATATTTAAATAAGATTTTAATATCTTAATCAATTATGTATCGGAATTGATTGGGATTGACATTTGAATTAATATTAAATATTAATTAAATAGTTTTATTAATCATTTAATATTACTTTAATTTGAAATTCATTATTCAAATTAATTGTTGAATTAAAATAAAGTTAGTCAAAATGTTGACTTCATTTAATGAAAAATTTCATGTGAGTGGAATTTTGAGGTGTCAAAAATTTGGTTAACTCAAACATGCATGCTTGCCACATAATCCCAAACATTTGAGTGGAATTTTAAGTGTCAAAATTTTGTGATCTCAAATTTGCATGAACATGCAAACATGACTCTTTAAATAGAGTGATCATGGTACATGGAAGGTCCTCTTCTTCTTGGTGAAAAACCTTGAGAAAAACCTCTTCACATATACAAAATCCCTCCCAAGTTTAGTCACTCACCGGATTCCACAATCCCGTTCTAAACCCGGAGGATAGTGGAGAAGACACTAGTGGTGGTTCGAAACCGGTTCGTGAGGAAAAAGGAGTTTCAACTACAAAAGGTTAGTATCTAAACTTATTAAGTTTTAATACTTATGAACATGCTAGTTATTTACTTTAATTGATGTTCTAAAAGTGCCTAAGATCCAAATTGCTTCCGCATGTGTTATATTAACACCATCACACATGTGCTGGATATCTCCAAATTCTGAAGTGACGTAAACTACCTTTACGCTCTTTCCATAACTCATAAGGTGTTTCTGAAACACTCTTAGTAGGAACCATGTTCAAAATGTATGTAGTAGTCTCCACTGCATATCCCCAAAATGGACCGGGTAATTGAGCGAAACTCATCATAGACCGAACCATGTCTAACAGAGTTCTATTTCTCCTTTCTGATACACCATTTTGTTGAGGCATACCAGGGGCTGAGAGTTGAGACATTATTCCATGTTCTATCATATAGTTCTGAAATCTTAAGTCCATGTACTCTCCTCCTCGATCTGATCGAAGTGTTTTAATAGTTTTACCTAATAGATTCTCAACCTCAGTCTTATACTCTCTAAATTTTTCAAGAGCTTCGAACTTGTGACGCAGTAGGTAAAGATAGCCATACCTTGAATAATCATCAATAAAAATGATGAAATATTCATACCCTCCTCGTGCTTTGACATTCATTGGACCTTTGAGATCTGTATGCACGAGTTCTAAGGTTTCTTTGGCTCTATAACCTTTTTCGGAAAATGATCGTTTAGTCATTTTACCCTGCAGACAAGACTCATCATGGAGGTAAAGAGTGGTTTTCTAACTCATTTAGAGGTAAAGAGGTAAAGAGTGGCCTAGTCTTAAGTGCCAAAGATAGGTATTAGGAGAAATATTTTGTCGTTTATTTTGAGTTTCAGCTGTTTTAAACATCTCGGTATTTAAAATAGCTTTTGTTTCGCTCGATTTTAACATATATAAGTTGTTTTCTAGTTTTGCAGAACAAGTAAGAATACCTCTTTTGTAAATGAACACTTCATTGATTTCAAAAGATACTTTATACAATCTTTCTAATAAACAAGAGATAGATATTAGATTTCTTTTCATTTCAGGAACAAAAAGTACATTATCTAATATAATGAATCTATCTCCAAAAAAAAAACTTTAAATTTCCTACTGATCTTCCTTAGACAACCTCTCCTGTTCCAATCCTGAGTGTTATCTCGTCGTCCGCAAGCAATCTCCAAGAGCTAGTTTCCTGGTAAAAAGAACAAATATGATTAGTCGCCCCTGAATCTAGAATCTAGGTTGAGTTGTCATACTCTAATAAACATATTTCTACAACGAGTAAATCATATTTACCTTGTTATGTCTTTTCGACTTTCTTCTCTGCAAGGTATTTTTGGGCAGTTTCTCTTCCAGTGCCCGTTTTCGTTGCAATGGAAACATTTTCCTTTATCTGCTTTTTGAACCTTGTGTTTGCGGTTAGTAGGAATGTTATTTTTCCCTTTACCCTTCTTCTTTATCAAAACACTTTTAGAAGTTGAAGGTCCAGACTTATTTTTGGAGGACGATCCTCGTAGTAATTTCTTGGAGATAGCAACATTTGCTTCTCCTGTTTGTCCCTTGTTCGTTAAGAGGGACTGATAAATTTGTAGCTCATTGAGAAGAGCAGTCAAGTTATATTCTATTTTGTTCATTACCACATTGGTGCGGAACTGGAAGAAGCTCTTCGGAAGAGACATCATGATAAAACTGACTTGACTCTTCTCATCAATGACAGCTTTATTTTCTTCTGCCACATTGAAATGGACCATCATGTCCAGGACATGTTCTTTAACTGAGGTCCCTTCTTTCATACGGCAGTTGTAAATGTATTTTATGGCTTCATGTCTAAGGGAGAAGGACGGTTGTCCAAACATCCCTTTTAGAGATTCCATAATCTATTTAGCAGTACCCATAACATCGTGTTTCATAGCCAAAACATCAGATATGCTGGCTAGAATGTACACTCGGGCTTTATCATTTGCCTTTATCCATCTGTCATACGCATCCCGAACTGTTCGGTTTGCATTTGAGCTGGGGTTTGGAGGACACTCCTCAGTTAAAACAAACTTTAAATCATCAATGACTAATATTGTGTTTAGGTTTAATTTCCAAGTTGTGTAGTTGTCGCCGTTTAATTTCTCAGAAGCGAGTAATTGTACTATTGAGTTTGTCATGCTGTGATATAAAGAAAATTCTATTAGTGATTTGACTTAATCCGGTTTAATCCAATCAGTTTTAGCAAATGTAATAATGTACCAAAAAATTATTAATTTGCAACGATACTTTAGTGAGTTAGAGCAACTGCTATCGAGAGGCAGTCAAATCACTCATTCACTAAACCAAGACATTCTTGACTTAAACATTAATCCAAGAATAACTCTTGTTCCTATAGTGTTTTTAGTTATCACTATTTTGGTCAAGAATATACTAACTCTTAGTAATTCTTCGTAAGTGTGACCCGCCATTTTCAGACCTCAGAGATCGGTCCCAACAATGCTATCAAATGAAAAAGCCAAAGTTGGGAATGGACCTAAGAAATCTTATCCATTTCTGGAGTTTGCGTTGTTTCGACTCTCATGTTACAACCCTTCGAATGAGTAGTTGCTCTAGTGCAACATGCAGGCGGAACATAAGAATCTCACGGTGCAACCTAGTGGTGAAGACCATAGGATGTGTTGATATACTTTCTTCTCCCACTTACTATAAATACTTTCTCTATTCACCTTGTTATTGACTCATGCAAATACCTTCCGAATGGAGGACGCTCCCAGGGCGACACGAGGCCGAGCATGAATCTCATGGTGTGAATTTTTCAGAGAGTGTGAAAAAGAAAATGATGTATTGCATATACCTTTTTCCTCCCACTAAGTATTTTGGACAGTTGGGTATACTCATTACTTAAGTATATTCCGGCTAATTAAATATAACCTAAGTCTAGGTGATTTTTCCAAAACTTACATCACTCAAGCATGCTCATAAAACTGGGCTAACTAAGCTCAAGTACTGGTCCGATCTCCAGGTAGTAGGTGTTCCGTAAACCGTCAACTGAAGTACCTCCAGCCTTAGACAAGATCATGCCAGGTGAACTTTTTTGTAAGCACAATTTTACAAGACATCGACCTATTTTAACTATTAAAATTGATCGTGCTCGGTTCTTAACCCTAAGTGAGCATGCACTTATCTTTATTATAGATTTAAATGTCTATCTCATTTTATGACGTTGAAAATAACCTATAACATGCATCTAACATGCTTTATATAACAATTATATAATCATCCATTCCATGCAATAATATAACAATTTATATCTATCACTCATGGAACTCTAAACATGCATACCATACATTATAACACTTATAACATACTTGGAATGTATGAAACATGCTTAGCCTATGGTGGGATTTTAAATCTATATGACATACTTTATGCATATACATTTTCTATTTAATTAAAACATACATTCATAATGCATAATTAATTAATTAAACACACTAAAGTGGGTTGGTTTTGGCATTTTAAAGCAAGCAATTAATTAAATTATTACATTAATAATTAAAAATAACTTGAACCGCTCCCGAGGATCGCGAACTGGGCGAACCAACGCTTAAAAACGTTGAACCAGGCCCCAACGGCAGAAAAAACACCCGAACCGCCTCTTCCATCTTCTTCGGTCCAACTTGCTATCTCATCCATTTTCGATCAATTACAACGTAAAATGGACTCTAATGACTCCATAAAAATTACAGACCTTTCTTCATTCATTAAAGCCCATACACATTAGGCTTATTACAATAATTGTATCAAATGGAAGCATAAAAAAAATGTCAAAACCAAAACCATCCACTTTAGCAACCATAAAATTTCATTCATGAAATGGTACCCACCATGATCAAATTGATGTAAAAAAAAATGCCTAAAACATGCTCTGATACCAATTGATGGTGTTAATATAAGACATGCGGAACCAATTTGGATCTTAGGCACTTTTAGAACATCAATTATAGTAAATAACTAGCATGTTCATAAGTATTTAAACTTAATGAGTTTGAATACTAACCTTTTGTAGTTCAAATTTCTTTTTCCTCACAAACCGGTTTCGAACCACCACTAGTGTCTTCTCCACTATCCTCCGGCCTTAGAACGGGATTGTGGAATCCGGTGAGTGACTAAACTTGGGAGGGATTGTGTATATATCAAGAGAGTGTTTTTAAAAGGTTTTTTTCTCCAAGAAGAAGACCTTCCATGTACCATTATCACTCTATTTAAAGAGTCATATTTGCATGTTCATGCAAATTTGAGATCACCAAATTTTGACACTCAAAATTTTACTCAAATGTTTCGGGTTATGTGGCAAGCATGCATGTTTGAGTTAACCAAATTTTGACACTCAAAATTCCACTCAAATTTGTGGGGTTTATTTGGCAAGCATGCAAGTTTGGTTAAACCAAATTTTAAAACCTCAAAATTCCATTAACATGGATTTTTCCATTAAATGAAGTCAACATTTTGACTTTCTTCATTTTTGATTCAACAATTAATTTGAATGATCAATTTCAAATTAAAGTAATATTAAATGATTAATTAAACTATTTAATTAATATTTAATATCCAGATGTCAATCCCAATCAATTCCGACACATAATTGATTAAGATATTTAAATCTTATTTAAATATCTCAGATTCTCTCTTTTTGTTTAATTCGTAAATAAAACAAAAATGCGGTTAAATATATCGTATATATGTAGCGCATATTCCCTAATTTGAATTCGAACACTTCGAATTCACTCGTCACACTGTTCTATGGTTTAGTCCGATATGAGCAAGCAAAGGGACCTAATGAACCTATAGATCATGGGCTCCAACGATCCAAGATTAACAGGTTAAACTCATTAACCTTGTTAACCAACATTCGTTAACTACTAGGACACTCCACTATAGCCTAGTAGTTGCACTCCCCTCACTATAGATATATTTCTGTCCATTTGATATAACCATGATTAGTAAGTCGATCCTTCACAAGTTGTTCGTAACTAGAGTTGGGTCAATTTATCGTTTTACCCCTGAAGTTATTTCTTGTTCCTTATGTCTCACTGATCCTCTAATGAACGATTGGTTTGTGGTCCAACTAGTAAACCGAATCCCTCTCTAGCAAATGAGATGGTGGGGCCCCTTGTTCAAGACCTGGAGTCGGTGCTTAAGGAAACTACCTCTCTTCTATCCCTAAAAGTGGGTAGGAGTGAATTCCATCTTGCACCCCACGTCCCCAGCCGAGAGCGATTTTCTTCATGGTCCGATCTTATGCAATACTCATTGCATAGGACGTGATAAGAATCACGGTGTTCCAAAAGATTAAAAAAACTATATCTTCGAACCTGCACACAGAGAGATCAATTGATTACAAGTCTGCCGCATAAGTCACTCAAGCACATCAACGTTTGTTAGAAAAAACTATGTTTAATTTGATAAATTATGTAAAAGTCAAATGGTCAATTAGACTTATTCTTTGTGAAGATTAAAGGGGATCGGGAATAAATCCCGTCCACAAACATCTCGAATAAATCCCGTCCACAAATGTCTTTTGTTGGGAGACTATAAATACCCACAATATGTTATGTAAAAAATAGATTCGTGGATGAATGTAATTCAGATCTCAAATTGAGACGTTTCCCTTAGAAATCCGAGCATCATATTTACCATTTCTAAGTTTGAAGCAATTCTTGTGGTAGAATTGCACCCGAGCCACCAATCAAGCCTTGATCGAGTTAGATTGTGGAGTGACTCAATTTAGAACATGGTTTTCAAATCTTGCTTCTAGATCTTCGATCGTAAGAGGTAATCTAATTCTAGCCTTATCTCTTGGTTGATCCAAATTTCGTATAAGGAGGTGTTAATTACTTTGATTCAAAGGTTCTTGCTTCAACAAAAGCTTGGATCGTTGGGCTGAGGATTAGGATTGCCTTATCAGTTTGGTATCAGAGCCTAGGTTTACATGTTTGTGGCCGACTCTAGAATTGATTTTATCTTTTCATTTCTGCTATCGTTTATCTTTTCTTTAAATCTGTCCATTTATTTTCTTGCTGTCGTTTCCGCCATTATTCATCAACTTTTCACTTTGTTCTCCTTTTCTTCCTAAAGATCATGTTTAGATCTTGAAAAAAAAAATCTTATCATATTTGTTCTTACGATTGTGATTATAAACGATCTTTATCATTTTTTTTAGGTCATTTGCATGTTTATTTGAAGATCAAATAAACTTCGATTCACATCTTTTTCTTAATCCATCTAAATCTAGAACCATTGTGTTTGATATTTTTTTTTCCTCTCATAATCTACGCTTGAAGATAACTTCTAAATTTCTCGAATTCTGTAAAACGAGAGTTAGATCGTTCTTAAAATCTTCACGTCCTTTCTTTTTTGAATTTTTTATTTTATTTTTCAGTGTGCAATTCTATCCCAAAATATCTATGTCTCTCATTTGTTTGTTCACTTCTTGTTTTATTTTGTTGTTATTTCATAATTAACTTATCTTGATTGCCTTGAATAGCTTGCTATTACCAGAATTGCTTTGCCCATATATTAGCCTACCTTGATCATAATTTAGTCACTTTCCCAAACAGCCTACCTTTGTGTGTATAAACACGAGTGTCCTTGAGTGTAAAATCAGTGAGTTGAGTGTCTGAGGTCCTAAACATATTTAACTACCTTTTGTACAATCATGAACCAAGACGAGAAAAATGGTGGGGAGATCAATGATCTAGTTGAAGAAGTCCAGAAGAATGAGGAGGAACTGGAAGATGGGATTCATTTGGCACTTATTACAAGAAGACTTCTTAAAACTCAAGTTACGGAGAATGATGTTGATGATCAAAGAGACAACCTATTTCACACGCGGTGTTTAGTCAAGGGGACTGCTTGTAGTCTTATTATTGATAGTGGAAGTTGCACCAATGTAGTAAGTACTATGTTGATCAAAAGGTTGCAAATTCCAACTCAAGATCATCCTAAACCTTACAATCTCCAATGGCTCAATGATAGTGGAACAATGAAGGTAATTTCCCAAGCTTTAATATCTTTTACTTTGGGAAAATATAAAGATGAAGTTCTTTGTGATGTATTACCAATGCAAGCTAGAGATATATTGTTTGGCCGACCATGGCAATTTTACAGGAGGGTTATGTATGATGGCTATTTGAATAGGCATTCTTTTGTAAAAGATGGTAGAAAAACCACTCTTGTACCTTTGAGTTCTGCAAATATATTTGCTGATCAATTAAAGTTTGAGGAAAGAAAGAAAGAGTTTGAGGAAAAAGAGTTAAGAGAAAAACAAGAGTTGAGTGAAAAAATAGAGAAAAATCAAAGAGAAAAAAAGAAGAATGAAAAAAGAGATGAAATTGAAGAAAAAGGGAAGAGAGATAGTTATTTGGCTACAGTTGGAGAGGTGAGAAGGTTTTCACAAAAATCAATCTTTGTACTGATGTAAAATGGAGGATTTTTTGTCTCTAACTAAAAACAACTTGGCTTTGCCTAGTTTTTTTTCAATCTCTTTTACAGGAATTTGAAGACATGTTTCAAGATAAAGAAATATCTCCCATTAGAGAGACAAAAGAAATTCAAAGGCAAGTGGAGGAGCTCATGGCGAAGGGCTATGTACAAGAAAGTTTGAGTCCATGTTCTATACGAGACTTATTGGTGCCAAAGAAAGATGAAACTTGGGGCATATGCATGGATAATAGAGTCATCAACAAAATCACGGTAAAGTATCGACATCTTATTCCTAGATTAGACGACATGCTTGATTTATTGCATGATTCGTGTCTATTTATAAAAATTATTTTGAGATCTGGATTTCATCAAATTATAATGCACGTAGTAGATGAATTGAAAACAACTTTCAATATTAAGTTTGGATTGTATGAATAGCTTGTTATGCCTTTTAGGTTAACTAATGCTCCTAGTACACCTATGTGCTTAATATATAATGTTTTGAGAAAATATATGAGAAAACATGTTGTTGTTTATATTGATGATATTATAATTTATTTGAAGATTTTGCTTGAGCATGTGGAGCATGTTAAATTAGTTTTGATTACACATAGAAAAGAGAAATTTAATTTTAATAAGGGTAGTTTTTGCATGGAAAAAGTACATTCTATTGGCTTCATAGTTGATAAAAGTAGAATAGCATTCGATAGAGACAAAGTTAAATTCATTATGGATTTACCATAACTAAAGAGTGCACATAAAGTTCGGAGTTTTCATGAGTTAGCTAACCTCTATAAGAGATTTATAAATGATTTTAGAACCATAGCTGAACTATTGAATGACTTAGTGAAAAAGAATGTTGTTTTTACATGGGGAGGAATGCAAGAGAATGCATTCAATTTGCTTAGGAACAAATGAAACAATGCATCATTATTTTTTTTGCCTAGCTTTTATAAAACTTTTGAAATTGGATGTGATGCATGTGGTTTGGTCATAAGTGTTGTTTTAATTCAAGATGAACAGCCGTTAGTGTATTTTAGCGAAAAACTAAATGGGGCAACATTGAAATACCCTACTATGATAAATAATTGGTTGTAGTTCATATATTGCATGTGCGGCAATGCTACTTATTGGTTGTAGTTCATATATTGCATGTGCGGCAATGCTACTTATGGCCTAGAGAATTTGTGATCCACTTTGATCATGAAAACTTGAAGTATGTGAAGGGTCAAAGCACACTGAACCGTAGACATGCAAAGTGGGTGGAATTTATTGAAACATTTTCGTATGTCATCCAGTATAAGCAAGGAAAGGATAATACAGTAGCTCATGTGTTATCTAAAAGGTATGATCTCTTTACTTCTCTTACTGCGAGCATATTATTGAATTATATAGAGATGACCAAGACTTTAGAACTATTTATGCATCTTGTCTTGCAAAAAAAAGTGGTGGATGATTATTATGTGTTTCATAAATTTTTAATTACTAAGAGTATGCTTTGTATTCCTAAATGCTCTATAAAAGACTTGTTTTTGAGAGAAGCATATGGTGGTGCCTTAATGGACATCTTAGGATTAATAAAGTTTATAAGATGTTGTATAAACACTTTTGTTGGCGGAAGATGAAGCATGTGGCAGATATATTTATGGATGATGCAAAGCATGCTGTTGACTTATTCTTTAAGAAAGTAGTTTATGGATTTAGTACACTTTATTTGCTTTGTATTCCTACTTTATTTGCTTCCTATTCCTATTCCTACTAATTTCCTTCTAATATTTATTCCTACTTTATTTACTTCCTATATATTTATTCCTACTTTATTTACTTCCTATTCCTACTAATTTTCTTCTAATATTTTTGTGAGTGAAGCATGCTCTTTACTTCCTATTCCTACTAATTTCCTTCTAATATTTTTGTGAGTGAAGCATGCAGAGCATGCAGATTTGATCAAAACATTTCAAAAGAAGGTGATGATTTTATCTGATTTGAGGACGAATCCATTCCTACTAATTTCCTTCTAATATTTTTGTGAGTGAAGCATGCAGAGCATGCAGATTTGATCAAAACATTTCAAAAGAAGGTGATGATTTTATCTGATTTGAGGACGAATCCTTCTGAAGATGGGGAAGATGATAAGAATCACGGTGTTCCAAAAGATTCAAATTACGGTGTTCCAAAAGATTCAAAAAACTATGTCAACAACAGAATTCAAACCTGCGCACAGAGAGCTCAATTGATTACAAGTCTGTCGCATTAGCCACTCAAGCACATCAACGTTTATTAAAAATAACTATGTTTAATTTGATAAATTATGCAAAAGTCAAATGGTCAATTTGACTTATTCTTTGTGGAGATTAAAGGGATTGGAAATAAATCCCGTCCACAAACATCTCGAATAAATCCCGTCCACAAACGTCTTTTGTCGGGAGACTATAAATACCCACAATATGTTATCTAAAAAAATAGATTCGTAGATGAATGTAATTCAGATCTCAAATTGAGACGTTTCCCTTAGAAATTCGAGCATCATATTTGCCATTTCTAAGTTTGAAGCAATTCTTGTGGTAGAATTCCACCCGAGCCATTCAATCAAGCCTTGATCAAGTTAGATTGTGGAGTGACTCAATTTAGAACAAGGTTTTCAAATCTTGTTTCTAGATCTTCGATCGTAAGAGGTAATCTAATTCTAGCCTTATCTCTTGGTTGATCCAAATTTCGTATGAGGAGGTGTTAATTACTTTGATTCAAAGGTTCTTGCTTCAACAAAAGCTTGGATCGTTGGGCTGAGGATTAGGGTTGCCTTATCAGGACGCCCCCACTCACATGTCTCCACAGGAGGTTCTTGCTTCAACAAAAGCTTGGATCGTTGGGCTGAGGATTAGGGTTGCCTTATCAGGACGCCCCCACTCACATGTCTCCACAGGAGGTTCTTGCTTCAACAAAAGCTTGGATCGTTGGGCTGAGGATTAGGGTTGCCTTATCAGGACGCCCCCACTCACATGTCTCCACAGGTACAATTTAGTGATCATATTGTTTATATCATATACAAAAGTGGGCTGCATCCATAGTGTCCCTAGAATAATGTACTCAGCCTTATCATTATACTATAGATTATTTTGACTATATACTTGAACTTAATCCACTCTTATGTCTCTACATATAGTTCAAGTAATCATACTATAGCCAGAGTGTTCTTAGTTTATTGGATTTAAATTAATGGTCGTAAAGTTCATTTTATTCAATAACAATCTTTACTGAATAAACAACAATAATAACTTTACCGAAAATAGAATATGTTTTTGTTTACAAACTATGAGTTTTAGGACATAAAACCCAACACCAACCAATAACACTCATTCCATAGACTTCATCGCGACGCCATCATCCGTATATGAGTGTCTTACATTTATTTGAAAAACAAGGATAGAAAACAGTCACCAAATATTTATTTTAATAAAAATTACTTAATATGGATAAGCAACAAACCTAAAAAAAAATTAAATAAATAAAAAAATAAGTTATGAAACTCTTACTATAAAAATGAGTACATATAAATAAAATATTAAAGTTATTAAATAAGATTAAAATATTTACCTCAATCTAAATATCAAAGTCATAATAGAAATAAAAAGAAATACAAACAGATTCTAGATGGATCAAAAAATGAAGGCTATAAATTATTTTTATGTGATTTTGCTGTTTACTTTTGCATCAACTTTAAATGTCTCTACCTGTTTTGCTCTCCAATCTCGAGTATCACCTTGGAAACTGACGATTTTTAATTATAGGGAAGGAGAACCTCTAACAGTCCATTGCAAGTCTAAAGATGATAATTTAGGTATATAACGATTATGATGACAAATTTAAATGACATCATATGATATGAACCAAGAGACATCAATCATACAATATTTCCTTAACATTGATGTCTCTTGGTTCATACCACCATCTTTTTTAATGGATCTCAGTGGATGGAGTTGATAATTTATTTAAGTTCAACGGTTGATGTTGAATTTTAAAACTCTATAAAATTTGGAACTTATAATATACAACGGTATAAAAAAAAATTAGATTGATGTTCAACTTCTATTTCGATTTATAAAAAAGAATTATAGTTTGAGTATTTAATTAGAAATTTTATACTTTTAAGTTTAGGAGTCAATAACTCTTTGTCCATTTCAAATTGAATTTATGCCCACCTGACATAAATTTTTAAACATAGGAGAGTATATCCTTAGATTCAAACAAGAATACAATTTGGAATTCAAGGAAAATTTATTGCAAACAACATTGTTTTGGTGCAACTTTAATTACATGCTTCCTTTGAGGTTTTTGGCCAGATAATGAAATTTGGGTTCAAGAACGATGCAACTATTGGCACTGCATTTGGGGTGTTGATGAGAAGGTTTTTCTTTGTATAATAGTCAAACAAAGGTTTGAAATTTAATGATATCCTATTATGTTTTTATTTTTTAAGGATATTAATCAATAATTCTAATTCTACGAGAAAGTTTTGAAATTTCTAATATCCCAAACCGGTCTAAACAACAACCTGCTCATACCCTTTTCAAAAATATACTTATAATTACTGTCCTTTTTGTTAATTAAAGTTTCCCATATCTCTAATTTCCAAATCAGTTTGATGTTGTTATTGTGTAAGGCCATAAAACTTCTAAATTTTGATTCAAGAATAAATGTTTTAATAAATTTCTTTGCTTCTATTTAAGTTAATGTTAATGACAAAACCTCGTAAGCTTAACTATGTGTGACAATCCAATCCCACTGCTGCTATCAGATATTGTCATCGTTAGGCTTTTCCTTACGTATTTCTCGTCAAGGTTTTAAAACACGTATATTAGAGGGAGGTTACCATATTTTTTTGTTTTCCTCTCCAATTAATGTGGATCTTACATTACATATTCTTAAAAGAAAATAAAGTTCAGGACAGTTTAGTTTATATTTTTTTTCTCAGTCTTAAAAGAATGCTAGATGACTATACATTTTCTACTTGTATTTTATTTTCTATTTTTAGGAAAAATAGGATTTATGGTTTTGTAATTATAGAAATATCATATATTTGACATATGCATGAACAAAAATCTACTATTTAGGTTTATATTTGTGAGCTAATTTAATTTATAAACATTATATAATGGATCGGCAAGAAAGAAACTTAACCATCACATCAAACCATTCAAAATATTTTCAACCCAAAGGATAATATGGCAGAAATTAGTAGTGTGAAGTTGAGTTTCTATATTGTGATGATACTGTTGGTTGTGTCTCGTTCTGGTAAAATTTCTAGTTCTTCGTTTTTTGTTTGTCTCTTTGAATGTTAAAATTTCAATAGAGAAGCTTTCTAACACAAATCACATGTTAAGTGTTCAAAAGTTTCAAACATAATGTTAAGTGTTTAAATATTATTGCAATTGAAGTTGAAGGGATGCCGCCACGGGTAATAAAGAGAAGCCTTCTAAAACAAATCGCATGCAACACCTCTGCTGACTGTGGAGATCATACTTATTCGTGTTCTGAAATCGGTGTTGGGTTTTATGTCCTAAAACTCATAGTTTGTAAACAAAAACATATTCTATTTTCAATAAAGTTATTGTTGTTGTTTATTCAGTAAAGATTGTTATTGAATAAAGTGAACTTTACGATCATTAATCTAAATCCAATAAACTAAGAACACTCTGGCTATAGTACGATTACTTGAACTATATGTAGAGACATAAGAGTAGATCAAGTTCAAGTATATAGTCAAAATGATCGATAGTATAAGGATAAGACTGAGTACCTTATTCTGGAGACACTATGGATGCGGCCCACTTTTGTATATGATATAAACAATGTGATCACTAATTGTACATGTGGAGACATGTGAGTGGGGGCGTCCTATGCAATGAGTATTGCATAAGATCGGACCATGAAGAAAACCACTCTCACTTTATAATGTCGTTTACTATTGAGACTGATTTTCTTTTCATTCGATAACCTAGGTAACTCGGTTTTAATCCTGAGCTAACCATGAACTCCTGTTTATTCGGAATTATCCATAGATTTGCATGGGTGAGAGTGGCTCTACTTCGCCGACTCAATAGGCCTCCCATTTCAAGGTTAAGACTGGGTGAATTGCTAGGGACGTGGGGTGCAAGATGGAATTCACTCCTACCCACTTGGATAGAAGAGAGGTAGTTCCCTTAAGCACTAACTCTAGGTCTTGAACAAAGGGTCCCACCCTCTCATTGGCCTGAGAGGGATTCGGTTTACTTGTTGGACCACAAACCAATTGTTCATTAGAGAATTAGTGAGCCATAAGGAACAAGAAGTAACTTCAGGGGTAAAACAGTAAATTGACCTAGCTCTAGTTACGAACAACTTGTGAAGGATCGACTTACTAATCATGGTTATATCAAATGAACAGAAATATATCTATAGTGAGGGGAGTGCAACTACTAGGCTATAGTGGAGTGTCCTAGTAGTTAACGAATGTTGGTTAACAAGGTTAATGAGTTTAACTGGTTAATCTTGGATCGTTGAAACCCATGATCTATAGGTCCATTAGGTCCATTAGGTCCCTTTTCTAGCTCATATCGGACTAAACCATAGAACAGTGTGAGGAGTGAGTTCGAAGTGTTCGAATTCAAATTAGGGAATATGTGCTACATATATATGATATATTTAACCGCATTTTTGTTTTATTTACGCATTAAACAAAAAGAGAGAATATGAGATATTTAAATAAGATTTAAATATCTTAATCAATTATGTATCGGAATTGATTGGAATTGGCATTTGAATTAATATTAAATATTAATTAAATAGTTTAATTAATCATTTGATGTGGAAGTTAATTATTCAAATTAATTGTTGAATTAAAATGAAGAAAGTCAAAATGTTGACTTCATCTAATGGAAAAATCCATGTTAGTAGAATTTTGAGGTGTCAAAATTTGGTTTAACCAAACTTGCATGCTTGCCAAATAAACTCCACAAGTTTGAGTGGAATTTTGAGTGTCAAAATTTAGTTAACTCAAACATGCATGCTTGCCACATAATCCCAAACATTTGAGTGAAATTTTGAGTGTCAAAATTTGGTGATCTCAAATTTGCATGAACATGCAAACATGACTCTTTAAATAGAGTGATCATGGTACATGGAAGGTCTTCTTCTTCTTGGTGAAAAACCTTGAGAAAAACCTCTTACAAACACTCTCTTCATATATACAAAATCCCTCAAGTTTAGTCACTCACTGATTCCACAATCCCGTTCTAAGGCCGTTGGATAGTGGAGAAGACACTAGTAGTGGTTCGAAATCGGTTCGTGAGGAAAAAGGAGTTTGAACTACAAAAGATTAGTATTCAAACTCATTAAGTTTTAATACTTATGAACATGCTAGTTATTTACTATAATTGATGTTCTAAAAGTGCCTAAGATCCAAATTGCTTCCGCATGTGTTATATTAACACCATCACTCTTGGTTGGAATCAATCCGTTATGTTAGCTTTCTCTGTGAACGTTTTGCAAGGATTCTAGAAGGACCTCTAGCTTTGCAAAAATCTAGCATTGTTGGCTCTTATTAGATAGGTACGTTGAGAGTTAGTTGTCACTATCGAGAGAAAACAATAGTATGATCAGACGGACTCACATCGACAACAATCAACACGTAAACCTCAATATACGGATAGACACCCTCAATATGCTGATAGATATCTTAGAGACTAAGAGAAGATCCAAGAGAGTGAGGAACCATTGTGCCTTGAATGTGGGAAACAACATTAGGGTAGATGTATGGCTTGAATCTAGGGCTTGTTTCATATGTAGTCATCAAGGCTACCTTGCCAAATACGAGGAGGACGAAAAACCCAGTTGACCCACTAAGAGGCCCTGGTGGAGTCGAGAGACCTATGCAGACCTATTCGTAAGAAAGAGAGTATGCATCCAGCAGAGATGTTGGGAAATACGACATAGTGGTGATAGGTAAACTATCCATCCTCGGACACTATGCTTTAACGTTATTTGATTCAGGCTTTACACGTTCCTTCATATCTGTGCCATTTTTTAGTCAAGCAGGGTTCCAATTAGAACCCTTGTTGCATGTACTAAGTGTTAGCACCCCAATACGGGTAGACTTAGTTTTTAATGATAGAGTAAAAGATGGACAAGTAATAGTAGCAAGATGAACCTTTAGCGTATTCCTGAAAGTTGTTAGCATGACGAATTTCGATGTAATACTATAGATAGATTGGCTAGCTAAGAACTATGCCAATATAGATTATTACAAGAAGGATGTAATACTATAGATTGGCTAGCTAACCGTAGATACAAAATGGAAAGAGAAGACTATGAATACAATACCAATATTGAATGAATTCTCAGATGTCTTTTTGGAGGGTTTACCAGGATGCCCTTTTTCTCAAATCGTAGGCGCAATTACAAGAAATTGAACCGGGAAGTGGACCCATTTCTAAAGCACCTTACTATATTGTGCCAGCAGAATGAAAGGAACTTAAGACGCAATTACAATGATCTACTTAACAAAGGCTTCATCTGACCTAGTGTATCTCCTTAGGGTGTACCGGTGTTATCTGTTAAGAAGAAGGATGGTTCGATGGGCCTGTGCCTCGACTATTGAGAGTTAAATAAGAGAACGATAAAAAACAAGTACCCACTCTCATATTGAAGATTTGTTAGACCAACTCAAAGAAGCGAAAATATTCTCCAATATAGATCTTCGGTCAGGGAACCACCAGGTTAATACTAAAGAATGGGATGTACCTAAGACAGAATTCAAAACAAGGTACGACCACAACGAGTTTGTGGTGATGTCATTTGGTCTCACTAACGCCCCAACAATATTCATGGAGTTAATGAATAGAGTATTAAAGGAGTGTCTCGACACATTTTTTATTGTGCTCAAGACCAGTGGTGCACTTATTAGATCCTTACTACTTATTAGATCCTTCCTACGGAATGCTTTCTTTAGAAAGTTATCTGCTTTATCCTTGTCCCGCGGAAGCATCAAATCATCCTAGTGTACTCGAAGATGGATCAAGCACACGTTTAAAAAGTTCTAAAATTTTGAGAGAGAACAAGTTGTACGCCAAATTCTCCAAGTGTGAATTTTTGCTCCGACACGTCTCATTTTTAAGACACATGATGTCAAAACATGGAATCTCAATAGACCCCACCAAGATTGAAGTGGCCATTAAGTGGGATCACACGAACACAGTTATTGAGGTGTGTATATATACCATATGTAGAGAAGTACTACACATCAAATTCTACCCGGACTGGAGTTGAGACCAACACCATGAAATGATGTTTTATGAAATGATGGTTCCTAAACATGATTGCATTTTGACCCAATATTGAAGTTCCTTACCTTATACTTCTTAAAATACTCAACCAAGGTGCTATTCTTGTTTTTAAGATAAAAGTAAGACACTTTTTGATAAGATAAGGAAATCACAAGGGGAGTAAGATTCAGATTACATTGTTGATCGAATATCTCAATGCAAGAACACTGTTTGAGATTCGAATCACTCCACAAGCAAGATCGATCATGTCTAGCTTGAATGATTCTTTTTTTATCAAATATCTCAACGCAAGAACACTTGTTTGAGATTTGAATCACTCCACAAGCAAGATTGATCATGTCAAGCTTGAATGATTCTACATGCAACCTAAACTACATAGAATTGCAAAGAAACTTAGCCATTGGCTAAAGAAGAGCACAAATGCTTCCTTTACTACATTTTCCAAGAGTTGTACTAAATACAACCTACATGGCTTTATATTGCCTCAAAATGAAACAATTCAAGGCATTCCAAGAGTGATACCATTTGTACTTAATGACCATAATTAAACATAATGTAATTGTAACCTAAAATAAATAAAAAGTCTTAAAATACATTAATGAAATACAATAACTCTAAATTACTCTAAAATACATTAATGAAATACAATAACTCTAAATTACTCTAAATTGTAATCCACCGATGGACAATGTCGTGGTGACATCTATGGAATTAAAGTTTTGGTAGATGCATTCATGTTATATGTAGTTCTTAGGTTATACTATTTATTTTCTGTTATATTGTTTTAAAAATTTTATTACGAACGTTTAAGTCCATAGCATTGTTTCTTTTAAATGAATTTATCCATGTATTTTAGTTACATTTCGTTTAAATAAATTTCTCCAGCGAATAGTTATATTATTCATGTAGCGGTGACCTTGGTTTTAATAAACCATTAGGATCAGAGCGATACCTCTCACACTCAGATGTGATTCAAGAACAAACCAAGGAGGAAGCTGGTTGGTATGTGACACCTGAGTAAACGAGGAGTACATGAATGAACTCATACCACATCAAAGGAGAGTGATCCTAAAGATATGATGATTAAGAAAGTCTTAAAGGAAATATAAGTTACAGCCTATACCAACAATGTGCATCTTCCTTTTTAGTGGCTTCGTCATAGGAACTCCATTGTTAACGTACTTTGTTTGGAGTAATTCTATGTTGGGTGACGTTCTAGATATTTTCCTATGATACATGTGAGTGAGGAAAAAACATGCTGGAACAACAATATCTGTTAGCACTGGAAGAGGTATCGCTCTGATGCCAACTGTATCGACCCTAATTTTTTTTATTAAAACCAAGGTCGTCACTACATGCATTCAATCCTTCACCTAGGTTAAGAATCCAATCAAGGTTAAAGGTTTTTTTCTCTCAACCATCAATCAAAAACTTCTCTCAACTTTTTCTTTACTGTTGAGTAATTCTTTTGAGTAGAATTCCATGTCCCCGAATGAAAGCGTCCAAGATGGTATCAGAGTCTCAATTTTGTGAGGGAAGAGGAGTTACTCAATCTTTAAGTGCTGAAAGCAGGAAGATGATGATAAGAATCACGGTGTTCCAAATGGACCTATTGCCAAGAAGATTCAAAAGCCTCAATTTTGTGAGGGAAGAGGAGTTACTCAATCTTTAAGTGCTGACAGGAAGATGATGATAAGAATCATGGTGTTCCAAATGGACCTACGTTCAGAGAGCTCAATTGATTTTGAACCTATTACATTAGCCACCCAAGCACATTAATATTTGTTAAAAATAACTATTTTTAATTTTATAAATTAGGTAAAAGTCAAATGTTTAATTTGACTTATTCTTTTGTGGAGAATAAAGAGGATAGGGAATAAATCCCGTCCACAAACGTCTTTTGTCGGGAGACTATAAATACCCACAATATGTTATGTAAAATGCAGATTCGTGGATGAATGTAATTCAGATCTCAAATTGAGACGTTTCCCTTAGAAATCCGAGCATCATATTTGTCATTTCTAAGTTTCAAGCAATTCTTGTGGTAGAATTGCACCCGAGCCATTCAATTAAGCCTTGATCAAGTTCGATTGTGGAGTGACTCAATTTAGAACAAGGTTTCCAAATCTTGCTTCTAGATCTTCGATCGTAAGAGGTAATCTAATTCTAGCCTTATCTCTTGGTTGATCCAAATTTCGTAAAAGAAGGTGTTAATTACTTTGATTCAAAGGTTCTTGCTTCAACAAAAGCTTGCTTCAAGAATGAGATGAATTAAATGCACTTTAAGTTGCATTAATGAACTCCGCTGAATTTATGAAACTAGTCCAAGGATGACTAATAAGCATATTTTATTTATTGCATTATTTAATTATAGTTTAACTATTTGTTTGTCATATTTAAGCTAGTTTTAAATATAGGAGTTAAGGTTATATTGTAACTGACATAGGTTCCTGTATTCCACCAATAACTAGCCATTTTAATATGGAGGTTATGGGGATTTCTCATTTACTAGTCCATTTAATTTGGGAGTTATGTATGACATAGGTTAAGGTTGTAAAGGCGATATAAAGCCTTCTTTTCGATTAGACATCAGATTTTGGGAATTAAGAATAGAATTTCTATTTTAGTTTTGTTGTGAGCTAAACTTTCTTTGCAAATTCTTATGTTTAGAACTTGCATGCTAGAGTCATTTATGTTGTATTGATCAAATCTCTTGTGGAGTTATTCGAATCACGAGTTTAGAAACGAGTTTTCTTTACTCTTGATCTTGATCATCAAGGTAATCCGTTCCATACTTTTCCTTGGGTTGATTTCCATATCATTTGGTATCAGAGCTTCAGGCTCAAGATCGGATATATGTTTCATTGCGCTTATGTCTTTTAATTCTCTTATAATTTTTTTTTCTAAGTTTGTGTAGAATGTTCATATTCTATTACAAAAATATATAACAAAAAAAAAAAAAAAACATTTCTTATGTTCTTTAAAGTGTTAGATCTGGATCTTATCAACACTTTGTTTTTCTTTAAGATCTTCTAAATCAATTTTCTTGTTCGTAAATTGATTAGATTTTGCCAAGAAGAAAAAAAAAAAACCATTGAAAGAAAGATAGCTTATTTATGTTAAATGTCTTTCTTTTTTCCTCTTGATTATTATATGTAACTCTCATATGTTACTACGTCTAAATTAGTCCTTAATCATTTTCTTTCTTTAATTCGTTTCTTTGTCGTTATTTGGATTGCTCCTTCAATACCCTTGTTTATGTGTTGAGTGTGTTGTCTATTCACTTTGAATTGCACTTAGCTCTAAAATAACAAAGCTTGTCTCACATCCCAATTTGTTTTTTGGAGTGTGATTTGTGTGTGCTCAATTGTGAGGGTGAGTTTGTAAGGGAGTGACACATTGATTCGAGTGTTGAGTGCTAAACACGAGTGAACTACATTTACGAGTGAATACACGTGAGGGAGCGCTTGTGAGGTCCTTTTTTCTCTTTTACCTTTCTTTTGTAGCATGGCAAATCTAGACGACAATAATGACATTACTGATGCATGATTGAAGAGTTGACTGATCAAATAGGAAGATTGGAGATTCAGAATCAAGCTCCACAGAGGATTCCACTACCTACGCCCTCAACTGATACATATGAGGACGACAATTCTGATCACCACGAGGATAATCCACATGCGGTTGGACATGGCTTGATGCGAGGGAGAGACCATGGAAGAAGGTGATAAGGCAACCCTAATCCTCAGCCCAACGATCCAAGCTTTTGTTGAAGCAAGAACCCTTGAATCAAAGTAATTAACACCTCCTTATACGAAATTTGGATCAACCAAGAAATAAAGCTAGAATTAGATTGCCTCTTACCCTAATCCTCAGCCCAACGATCCAAGATTTTGTTGAAGCAAGAACCCTTGAATTAAAGTAATTAACATCTCCTTATACGAAATTTGGATCAACCAAAAGATAAGGCTAGAATTAGATTACCTCTTATGATCGAAGATCTAGAAGCAAGATTTGGAAACCTTGTTCTAAATTGAGCACTCCACAATCGAACTTGATCAAGGCTTGATTGAATGACTCGGGTGCAATTCTACCACAAGAATTGCTTGAAACTTAGAAATGGCAAATATGATGCTCGGATTTCTAAGGGAAACGTTTCAATTTAAGATCTGAATTACATTCATCCACGAATCTTAATTTTACATAACATATTGTGGGTATTTATAGTGTCCCGACAAAAGACATTTGTGGACCGGATTTATTCGAGATGTTTGTGAACGAGATTTGTTCCCGATCCCCTTTAATCTCCACAAATAATAAGTCAAATTGACCATTTGACTTTTAAATAATTTATCAAATTAAACATAATTTTTTCTAACAAATGTTGATGTGCTTGAATGACTAATCCGATAGGTTTAAAATCAATTGAGCTCTTTGTACGGAGGTTCGAATTCTATTGTTGACATATTTTTTTGAACTTTCATGACATTTTTTTAATCTTCTTGGCAATAGGTTCATCTTGAACACCGTGATTCTTATCATCTTTCCCCCTCTTCAGAAGGATTCATCCTCAATCAGAAAAAATTATCACCTTCTTTCCGTCATCTCCTTTTGAAATGGTTTGATCAAAACTGCATGCTTCACTCACAAAAATATTATAAGTCTTATCATCTTCGCCCTCTTCAGAAGGATTCGTCCTCGAATCAGAAAAAATCATCACCTTCTTTCCGTCACCTCCTTTTGAAATGTTTTGATCAAATCTGCATGCTTCACTCCAAAAAATATTAGAAGAAAATTAGTAGGAATAGGAAGCAAATGAACTGTATTAAATCCATAAACTACTTTCTTAAGGAATAAGTTAGCAGCATACTTTGCATCATCCATAAATCTATCTGCCACATGCTTCATCTTCGGCCAACAAAAGTGTTTATGCAACATCTTAAAAACTTTATTAATTCTAAGATGTCCCATTAAGGCACCACCATATGCTTCTCTCAAAAACAAATCTTTTATAGAGCATTTAGGAATACAAAGCATACTCTTAGTAATTAAAAAGTTATGAAACACATAATAATCATCCACCACTTTTTTTTGCCAGACAAGATGCATAAATAGTTCTAAAGTCTTGGTTATCTCTATATAAATCAATAATATGCTCAACTCCAAGAATTTTTGTAGTAAGAGAAGTAAAGAGATCATACCTTTTAGATAACACATGAGCTACTGTATTATCCTTACCTTGCTTATACTGAATGACATACAAAAATGTTTCAATAAATTCCACCCACTTTGCATGTCTACGGTTCAGTTTTCTTTGACCCTTCACATACTTCAAGTTTTCATGATCAAAGTGGAT
The DNA here is from genome assembly GCF_057944985.1 of Cucurbita pepo subsp. pepo. Classification (NCBI taxonomy): domain Eukaryota; kingdom Viridiplantae; phylum Streptophyta; class Magnoliopsida; order Cucurbitales; family Cucurbitaceae; genus Cucurbita; species Cucurbita pepo. The sequence continues at coordinate 6,422,885 of NC_141809.1, read as the reverse complement.
CACAAGTTCTCTAGGCCATAAGTAGTGTTGCGGCACATGCAATATATGAATTACAAACAATTCTTTATCATAGGTAGGGTATTTCAATGTTGCCCCATTTAGTTTTTCACTAAAATACACTAACGGCTTTTCATCTTGAATTAAAACAACACTTATGACCAAACCACATGCATCACATCCAATTTCAAAAGTTTTATAAAAGCTAGGCAAAACAAATAATGATGCATTGCTTAATTCGTTCCTAAGCAAATTGAATGCATTCTCTTGCATTCCTCCCCATTTTCAAACAACATTCTTTTCACTAAGTCATTCAATAGTTCAGTTATGGTTCTAAAATCATTTATAAATCTCTTATAGAGGTTAGCTAACTCATGAAAACTCCGAACTTTACGTGCACTCTTTGGTGTTGGCAAATCCATAATGAATTTAACTTTGTCTCTATCTAATATTATTCTACTTTTATCAACTATGAAGCCAATAGAGTGAACTTTTTCCATGCAAAAACTACCCTTATTAAAATTAAATTTCTCTTTTATATGGGTAATCAAAACTAATTTAACATGCTTCACATGCTCAAGCAAAATCTTCAAATAAATTATAATATCATCAATATAAACAACAACATGTTTTCTCATATATTTTCTCAAAACATATATATTAAGCACATAGGTGTACTAGGAGTATTAGTTCACCTAAAAGGCATAATAAGTCATTCATACAATCCAAACTTAATATTGAAAGTTGTTTTCCATTCATCTCCTACGTGCATTCTAATTTGATGATATCAGATTTCTAAATAATTTTTATAAATAGACACGAATCATGCAATAAATCAAGTATATCGTCTAACCTAGGAATAGGATGTTGACACTTTACCGTGATTTTGTTGATGACTCTATTATCCATGCATATGTGCCAAGTTTCATCTTTCTTTGGCACCAATAAGTCTCGTATAGAACATGGACTCAAACTTTCTGGTACATAGTCCTTCTCCATGAGCTCGTCCACTTGCCTTTGAATTTCTTTTGTCTCGGTTGGATTGACTCGATAAGCTGGCTTATAAGGAATGACAGTCCTTGGAATGAAGTCTATTTTATGTTTAGTACCTCTAATAGGAGGTATTTTTTTATCTTGAAACATGTCTTCAAATTCCTGTAAAAGAGATTGAAAAACACTAAACAAAGCCAAGTTGTTATAGTTAGAGACCAAATATCCTCCATGTACATAATTACAAAGATCGATTTTTGTGAAAGCCTTCTCACCTCTCCAACTGTAGCCAAATAACTCTTTCTCTTCCTTTTTTCTTCAATTTCATCTCTTTTTTCATTCTTTTTTTTTTTTTCTCTTTGATTTTTCTCTTTGATTTTTCTCTGTTTTTTCACTCAACTGTTTTTTTTCTTTCAACTCTTTTTCCTCAAACTCTTTCTTTCTTTCCTCCAACTTTAATTGATCAGCAAATACATTTGCAGAACTCAAAGGTACAAGAGTGGTTTTTCTACCATCTTTTACAAAAGAATACCTATTCAAATAGCCTCATACATAACCCTCCTGTCAAATTTCCATGGTCGGCCAAGCAATATATCTTCAGCTTGCATTGGTAATACATCACAAAGAACTTCATCTTTATATTTTTCCAAAGTAAAAGATATTAAAGCTTGGGAAATTACCTTCATTGTTCCACTATTATTGAGCCATTGGAGCTTGTAAGGTTTAGGATGATCTTGAGTTGGAATTTGCAACCTTTTGATCAACATAGTACTTACTACATTGGTGCAACATCCACTATCAATGATAAGACTACAAGCAGTCCCCTTGACTAAACACCGTGTGTGAAATAGGTTGTCTCTTTGATCATCAACATCATTCTCCGTAACTTGAGTTTTAAGAAGTCTTCTTGTAATAAGTGCCAAATGAATCCCATCTTCCAGTTTCTCCTCATTCTTCTGGACTTCTTCAACTAGATCATTGATCTCCCCTCCATTTTCCTCGTCTTGGATCATGATTGTACAAACAGTAGTGAAATATGTTTAGGACCTCAGACACTCAACTCACTGATTTTACACTCGGGGACACTCGTGTTTATACACCAAAGGTAGGCTGTTTGGGAAAGTGACTAAATTATGATCAAGGTAGGCTAATATATGGGTAATGAAATTCTGATAGTAGCAAGCTATTCAAGGCAATCAAGATAAGTTAATTTTGAAATAACAACAAAATAAAACAAGAAGTGAACAAACAAATAAGAGACAGATATTTTGGAATAGAATTGCACACTGAAAAATAAAATAAAAAATTCAAAAAAGAAAGGACGTGAAGATTTTAAGAACGATCTAACTCTCTTTTTACAGAATTCGGGAAATTTAGAAGTTATCTTCAAGCGTAGATTATGAGAAAAAAAAATATCAAACACAACGGTTCTAGATTTAGATGGATTAAGAAAAAGATGTGAATCGAATTTTATTTGATCTTCAAATAAGCATGCAAATGATCTAAACAAAATTGATAAATATCGTTTATAATCACAATCGTAAGAACAAATATGATAAGATTTTGTTTTTTTTTTCAAGATCTCAACGTGATCTATACGAAGAAAATGAGAACAAAGTGAAAAGTTGATGAACATTTGCGGAAATGACAGCAAGAAAACAAATGGACAAATTTGAAGAAAAGATAAATAATAGCAGAAATGAAAGATAAAATCAATTCTAGAGTCGGCCACAAAGATGTAAACCTAGGCTCTGATACCAAACTGATAAGGCAACCCTAATCCTCAGCCCAACGATCCAAGCTTTTGTTGAAGCAAGAACCCTTGAATCAAAGTAATTAACACCTTCTTATACGAAATTTGAATCAACAAAGAGATAAGGCTAGAATTAGATTACTTCTTATGATCGAATATCTGGAAGCAAGATTTGGAAACCTTGTTCTAAATTGAGTCACTCAAAAATCAAACTTGATCAAGGATTGATTGAATGGCTCGGGTGCAATTCTACCACAAGAATTGTTTGAAACTTAGAAATGACAAATATGATGCTCGGATTTCTAAGGGAAACGTCTCAATTTGAGATCTGAATTACATTCATCCAGAAATCTAAATTTTACATAACATATTGTGGGTATTTATAGTCTCCCGACAAAAGACGTTTGTGGATGGGATTTATTCCTAATCCCCTTTAATCTCCACAAAGAATAAGTCAAATTGACCATTTGACTTTTACATATTTTATGAAATTAAACATAGTTTTTTTTAACAAATGTTGATGTGCTTGAGTGGCTAATGCGACAACGAGTTCATTGAAACAAGGACGCAAATCTGTGGAAGATTATTACAAGGAGATGGATACATTATGGATTGACTTGATCTCGATGAGGACATGGAGGTTCTCATGGCACGGTTTCTTAATGGGTTAAACACAGAGATTGCAGACAAGACTGATTTACAGCCTTATTCTAATATGAAGGAGTTGTTGCACATTGCAATTAAGATCGAGAGGCAAATCCAGCGAAGGTCTCAACGGTATTCTTCTAAAACTTTTCCCAATTCTACTTCTACATGGAAAAAGAATAGTAACAATATTGATTATAAGCATAGAAATCAAGAGATTAATGAGAAGCCTCAATTCTACTTCTACATGGAGAGTTCTAGAACAGGGAAAGAAAAAATAGAAAAGTCTAATGTTCGAAATAGAGTCTAATGTTCGAAATAGAGATTTAAAGTGTTGGAGATGTCAAGGGGTAGGACACTTATAGTAGAGATTTCCCAATTGCAAAAATTATGACCATCAAAGAGGGAGAAATTGTTACAGATGACGAGGCACATGACGACATAAATGAGGAAATATGACCATCAAAGAGGGAGAAATTGTTACAGATGACGAGGCACATGACGACATAAATGAGGAAACTGATGAGAGTGAGGAGTTTTCTAACGACTTTAAATTTCCACATACTCAGAGTCGCTACTAACGTCTCATGTTCATCTATAATGCGGAAATATAACTCTTACATGAACATAATTGATAACGTAAACTTAAAAAAAAAATGTTTAAAACAACTTCTTCTCTAGAAAGCATAGCCATGGTCTTACGTGTTTAAATATGAAATACTAAAATTTAGAGAAAACAAAAACAAATACAAGATAATTTAAAACGATGAAATGCAAAAGAACCTATTCTAACTTAAACTATAAATTTAAATATGAATCTACCCTATGCACGTGCCACAGTCTCTGCTCGCGATGCCGCCGTCCTCCGTACAAGTGCGCCATGCCTTTACCTGAAAAATGATGTGGCACACAGCTTGAGTATTTCAAAGAATACTCAATAAGTTGCCCCACTATAGGGGCCATGCAAATGCAAACACATGCAATCATGATTTAGGGACCTATCTCTAATCATCTTAGGGGTGGCCTCCAGTCTTGGACAAATTGGATGTGTAGTACTTTCTTACACACGACTCACACGTACGAGTGTGAATCCCCAGGGCACTCGCACACCCCCTAGACCCTCTGGTCAAGCTAATCTGTAGCGACGTCCGGAGGTCAGCGGAACCCCATAGTGTCATGCGCCTCATGAACACCCTCATCCGTGTGCGTTCGCACCTATGCGCATTCGCGCTAATCATATGGTGCGCGTCTGCACTCATCATCTCTAGGGGAAGTAGCCCTATGCTTATGAACATACAATGTGCATGAGGTCCCTCTAAATCCATCGTAATGTCTCTTCTGACACAACCCTCTAGTCTCATCTCTTTGTTACTCTAGGTAACACATACTCATGGACATTTATATTAATATCATTTTCACGCTCTTAGTGTTGTGTCCTATGTCGATCTAATGACATGATGCAATATGGCACTCATCATCATATAGCATGCTCAATATGGAAAACATCATCATATTAAGGTAAACGTCACGCAATCATCATACTCATCATATTGCCACAAAGTGCATCAAACATATAAAGTACGACATTTATCAAAAAATATATATACTGCGCACATCATCAAGTATCGTAACTCACACATCATCATAACTCATATTCCGCATCGTACGACATAGTTCATACATCATCATAACTCATACAATTTTTAGCCTATCCTATAGTAAGGCCACTTACCTGGTTGGCCTTAGCCGAAGTATTCCCTAATTTATTTAACGTAAGCTCCCGAATCCTCGAGAACTACACCAAATGTTACCAAGGTTTGCTTCCTATTGCATCGTTCATCACCCTTTGTTAGTATTTCACATCTTAATTAATAATCCAACTAACAGTGTGAAATACGGCTCTAAACAGCCTCAATAAAAATCGAGTTCCATGTTTTAATTGTTTCTAAATTATATAGGATAATAAAATTTAAAACTTAAATTAAAGATATGACAATATTATTAATATTTGAAGCGGCTTGGATAATTCAACCTTTCATGTTATATCCTATAAATACAAATATATAATAATTTCTCATATCTTCCCTTTTCCTTCTCTCACTTTATTTCTCTCCTATGTTATATTTTAATTCGGTTCACAGTACTTGCCATCTGAACAGTCTTGACAATTTCAAACCGTTCTAATTTTCTTTTCTTCCTAAAATCTTCCCTTTTGTTTTTTTTTTTTCTTTTTCTTTTTATCTCTACTTGTTATAAGCAGTTCAATTCTACCTCCATATCTAATTATTTTAAGCAATTTAAATCTAATTCTTTTAATCCGCTTCTTCCCTTTTGTTTTTTTTTTCTTTTTCTTTTTATCTCTACTTTTTATAAGCAGTTCAATTCTACCTCCATATCTAATTATTTTAAGCAATTTAAATCTAATTATTTTAATCCGCTTCTTCCCAGGAGTTTAATTCTATAATTGTTTTAAGCAGTTTGTTACAAGGAGTTAACTCTATTTTAATCCGCTTCTTCCCAGGAGTTTAATTCTATAATTCTTGTAAGCAGCTTGTTACAAGGAGTTAACTCTACTTCGTTTAATTCTGTAAATAATTTAATTTTGTTTAGCAGTTTAATTTTATTCCAGATTTTGTTTGGCTTTACTATTTCCAAATCCATTCTTCCTCTCTTTCCATTTATTGTTTTTTTTTTATCTCTTTTCCCAATCTTCCTCTCTTCATCCGTCTTTTTTTTTTTTTTTTTCTTTCTCTTTTCATCAGGTTTCCAAATCTTTTTTTTTTTTTTTTTATTTGAATATTTTTCCCGATCTTCCTTTTCTCTATATTCCTCCCTTTCTTATCTATCTATTTTTTTTTTACCAATTTTAATGGACTCTTGATCGATAATTTCTAATTCAGATCATTCCAACCAATAATTTCTAAATTTCTAACTCATATCTAAATAATTATTGCTAATATCCTTCATACAAAGAAGAAAAGGTAAATACAAAGAAGAAAAGGTAAATATGACTACTAACCTTTTTCAAATGACATCTCTCTTCGTTTATGTGCCTGCTATCTCTCCACCTTCCTTCTCATCTCTCCATTCTTGTCTAACCATCTCTCCACCATCTCTCCATCATCTCTCCATTATTATTGTCTAACCATCTCTCCATCATTATTGTCTAACCATCTCTCCATTATCTTTCTGTTTCTGTTTTGTTATCATTATTGTCTAACCATCTCTCCATTATCTGTGTGTTTCTGTTTTGTTAGCTGAATTATTAATACTGAATGAGGCCATCTCTCCACGATCTCTCCATTATTGTCTAACCATCTCTCCATCATTATTGTCTAACCATCTCTCCATAATTATTGTCTAACTATCTCTCCATCATTATTGTCTAACTATCTCTCCATTATCTTTCTGTTTCTGTTTTGTTCGCTCGATTATTGATACGGAATGAGAGAGGTATTTTGGGGGAGGGGCAGAGAGATTTAAGGAGCGGTGGTCAATTTTTTTTCTTTATTTTGTTCTTTTTATTTTAATATATTTTAATATATATATATATATATATATATTAAACCTAACCGGGCGTTACAAGTTTAGTGAAGAGAACCCTACACATATATCTTTGGTTACTCAACGAGCTATAAACACCCACATTTAAGAGGACGGCCTAGACCAACGGGAGAACTTATTTCAAACTCGGTGTCTTGTTCAATCTGTACCTTGTAGTGTTGTCATTGATAGCGGTAGTTGCACCAATGTTGTGAGTTCCATTCTAGTCAAAAGACTTAATTTCAAGACACAACTACATCCACGACCCTACAAGCTTCAATGGTTGAATGATCATGGGGAAGTACGAGTAACTCAACAAGCTCTTGTTTCTTTTACTATTGGAAAATATGTTGATGATGTTTTATGTGATGTTGTATCCATGCATGTTGGAGATTTACTACTTGGGAGGCCTTGGCAATTTGATCGTCGGGTAATGTATGATGGGTATGCAAATCGATACTCTTTTACTCACAATGGTAGAAAAACTACTCTTGTTCCATTGTCTCCAAAAGATGTATTTATTGATCATTGCAAACTTGAAAAGAAAAGGCAAGAGGCTGATGCAAAAGCAGAGATTGAAAAAGAATCAAGTGATAAAAAGATCGAGTGAAAAGCAAGAGAGTAACAATCAGCCTAGAGAAAAAAAAAAAAAAAGAAAAAAGCCAAATCAGTAAGCTTGTATGTTAGATCAAGTGAGGCTAGAAATGTTTTGCTCTCTAACCGGACTATTCTTGTACTTATGTGCAAGGGGTCTTGTTACTTTACTAACATGCTTAACCCTTCTTTGCCTAGTGATTTTGTTGTGCTTTTGCAAGAGTTTGAAGATTTATTTTCCCAGGAGATGCCTAGTAGTTTGCCACCACTTAGAGGAATTGAACACTAGATTGACTTAATCCCTGGCGCGCCCATTCCAAACCGACCAGGCATATAGGACTAATCCAAATGAGGCTGAAGACATACAAAAGGAAGTAAGTGAACTCCTTGCTAAAGGGTATGTACGTAAAAGTTTGAGTCCTTGTTCTGTTCCAGTTATTCTTGTACCTAAGAAAGATGGTTCTTGACGTATGTGTGTTGATTGTATGGGTATAAATAAGATAACTATAAAGTATAGGCATCCAATTCCTAGATTAGATGATATGCTTGATGAATTGCATAGATGTAGTCTTTTTACTAAGATTGATTTAAAATCGAGTTATCATCAAGTTCGCATGCATATTGGGGATGAGTGGAAAACAGCTTTTAAAACCAAGTATGGTCTTTATTTGAATTGTTTGTTATGCCTTTTGGATTAACTAATGCACCTATTACATTTAAGAGACTAATGAATCATGTCTTACGAGAATACTTTGGTAAGTTTGTGGTTATTTATTTTGATGACATCCTTGTTTACTCTAAATCTTTAGATGATCATATTACCCATGTACGCAATGTTTTGACTACTTTAAGAAACGAATGTTTAAATGTAAATTCAAAGAAATTTAGCTTTTTCATGGACAAAGTTAACTTTCTTGGGTTTGTAGTTTCATCTAATGGCGTTGAGGTTGATGAGGAGAAAGTGAAGGCTATAAAAGATTGGCCTACACCTAAAAATGTAAGTGAGGTAAGAAGTTTTCATGGTCTTGCAAGTTTCTACCGTAGGTTCATTAAGAATTTTAGTACAACTGCTTCATTCCTAAAGTACAACTGCTTCACCCTTGAATGAACTTGTTAAGAAGAATGTATCCTTTATATGGGAAAAATATCAAGAACTTGCTTTTAATACTTTGAAAGAAAAATTGAGTTATGCTCCCTTGCTTGCATTACCTAATTTTGAGTCAACTTTTTAAATTGAATGTGATGCTAGTGGAGTAGGGATAGGTGCTGTATTAATGCAATATCAAAGACCTTTAATGTTCTTTAGTGAGAAGTTGACTGGTGCATCTTTGAGGCATCCAACTTATGACAAAGAGCTTTATTCTTTGGTTCGTGCATTGCAAACCTGGCAACATTATCTTTGGCCTAAGGAGTTCGTTATTCATATGGATCATGAAAGTTTAAAGCATTTGAGAGTACAAAATAAACTCAACAGACGACATGCTAAGTGATTAGAATTTATTGAAACATTCCCTTACGTCATAAAATATAAACAAGATAAGGAGAACATTGTTGCAGATTTTTTATCACGAAGGCATGTCCTCCTCACTACTTTGAATGCTAAGTTGTTGGATTTTGAACACATAAAGGATTTGTATCAACATGACATATTCTTAGCTCCTTTTGTTGAATCTTGTGAAAAAGGACTCGTTGTGGATAATTACTTGTTGTTAGATGGATTTTTGTTCCGAAAAGGCAAACTTTGCATACCATCTTGTTCCATACGTGAGCTACTTGTGAGGGAATCTCATGGAGGTGGTTTAATGGCACACCATGGAGTTTCTAAAACTTATGATATGCTCTCTGAACATTTTTTTTGGTCTAAATTGAGACATGATGTTAATAAAGTTTGTGCTTGTTGCATAGCATGTAAACAAGCTAAGTCTAGGCTTCAACCACATGGTTTATACTCCTCATTACCTGTTTCTAATAGTCCTTGGATTGATATATCAATGGATTTTGTTTTAGGTTTACCTAGGACTAGGAAAGGTTATGATAACATCTTTGTTGTGGTTGATCGATTTAGTAAAATGGCTCATTTTATTCCTTGTCACAAAACTGATGATTCAAAATATATTGCTGACTTGTTCTTTAGGGAAGTTGTACGATTGCATGGCATTCCTAAAAGCATCGTTAGTGATCGTGATGTAATATTTTTAAGCAACTACTTGTGATCCTTAAAATGATGGACAAACTGAAGTTGTTAACAGAACCATGACTACTATGCTTAGGGCTATTATTGATAAAGGATTGTTTGCCATTTATAGAATTTGCATATAATAGAATGGTTCATAGCACTACTAAATCCACACCTTTTGAAATTGTTTATGGCTTTAATCCTTTAGCCCCCATTGACTTGTTACCTATGCCGTCAAAAGAGTTTGTTCATAAACTACACTAGCAAGTAAAAGAACAAATTGGGAAGGAAAATTCCAAGGTGCCACCCGAATTAATAAAAGACGCAAGATTGTCATCTTCAAGCCAGGAGATTGGGTTTGCCTATATTTCCGAAAAGTAAGATTTCCTACTCAAAGAAAATCTAAGCTTTTACTGCCAGGAGATGGACCATTTCAAGTTCTTGAGCGTATCAACGACAATGCTCATAAAATTGATTTACCAGGTAAGTATGGTGTTAGTGCAACTTTTAATGTTGTTGAATTGAGTCCTTTTGATGTAGCTAATGGCTGGGATTCGAGGACGAATCCTTCTCGAGAGTGGGAGAATGATACGAACCACGACAAAGGAATTTTCATACCTCAAGGTTCAATTACAAGGACGAGAGCCAAGAAGCTACAACAAACCTTGTACACTTATATTCAAACTATGGTGTGCTCATCAAAGGAAATTCTAAAAGACGTTGGAGACCTCCATTATATGTTGTGCAAAGTTGAGCTTCAAGAAAGAGATGCATTAAATGCACTTGAAGTTGCATTTAATGAACTCAACTAAAATTTATGGAACTAGTCCAAGGATACAAATAAGCACATTTCATTCATTGCTCTATTTAATTATAATTTAAATATTTGGTTGTTTTTAATATAGAAGTTAAGGTTATATTGTAACCAAAATATGTTATCATATTCCACCATTAGCCATTTTAATATGGAGGTTATGGGTATTTCTCATTTGCTAGAAAATTTAATTTGGAAGTGATGTGTCATAAAGGTTAAGGTTGTAAAGGCTATATAAAGCCTCATTTTGTTTGATGAGGGACATCATATTTTTTAATTAAAAAGAATAGAATTTCTATTTTTTTTAGCTTGGTTCAGAGCTAAGATCTTCTTTGCATATTCTTGTGTTTAGAACTTGCATGCTAGAGTCATTCAAGTGGTAGTGATCAAACCTCTCGTGGAGTGATTTGAATCACGAGTTTAGAAACGAGTTTTCTTCTCTTGATCTTGATCATCAAGGTAATTCGTTTCATACTTTTCCTTGGGTTGATTCCATATCAATTAGGGTCATTATAATTGGGATTAGAGCGATATCTCTCACAGTTAGATGTGATTCAAGAACTAACCAAGGAGGAAGCTGGTTGGTATGTGACACCTGAGTAAATAAGGAGGTACATGAATGAACTGAGACCACATCAAAGGAGAGTGATCCTGAAGATAAGATGATTAAGAAAGTCTTAAAGAAATAAAAGTTACAACCTATACAAACAATGTGCATCTTCCGTTTTAGTGGCCTCATCAAAGGAACTCCATTGTTAACGTACTTTGTTTGGAGTAATTCGATGTTGGGTGACGTTCTCGAAATTTTCCTATGAAACATGTGAGTGAGGAAAAAAACATGCTGGAACAACTCATGTTGGTTTGTAGGGATAGTTTTACTATTAGAAGCAAGGAGTACGTGACTATGTAGGAGGAGAATGCTAGAGCCATCAAGTGTCGAATCAAGATTTCAAATCTTTATTTGAATCTTAGACATGAGTAGCTACACATTTGTAACTGCGAGGGTTAGTCTTCCTTATCTTTTCTATCATTCACTATGAAATTTCCTTAACTTTTATGTCATTTTCTTTTACAAACTAGATAGACTAGTCATAAAATTTTTTATTATTTTTAAATAAATTGAATGATTGTTACCTGATTTGATTTTAAAGGAATACCTCGTACAAATTTAATTATTTTATTACGACTATTAATATGAATTCAAGTTCGTATGTTGTCTGAAAGACAAATAAGCAAATAAACCAAAGTGTCAAAAGATAAAAAAAAACACATTCATATATCATATATTATTGTATGTTATTAAGTATTCTTGCGTTCCAAGGATAGAATTTAGTCTCGCACGCTAACAATCGCAACATATGAGTTTTGTTCTTATTAACACTTAATTTTTGAGGTTGAGGTCTTCTTGTTTGAGGTCTTCAAATTGCATATCATTGAGCTTCAATTCTTTGGTTGCGAATTGAATACAAACGCATAAACCGAGATAAGAACACGAACAAGTACGATCTCCGCAGTCAGCAGAGGTGTTGCATGCAATTTGTTTTAGAAGGCTTCTCTTTGATACCAGTGGCGGCATCCTGTCAACTTCAACTGTAATAATATTTGAACACTCAGACATTATGTTTGAAACTTTTGAACACTTAGCATGCGATTTTTCTTAGAAGGCTTCTCTATTGAAATATTAACCTTCAAAGAGATTCAAAACAAACAGAGAACCAAGAAGTAGAAATTTTACCAGAGCAAGACACAACCAACAGTATCATCACAATAATGAAAATCAACTTCACACTACAAATCTCTGCCATGCTATTATTTGTGTTCGACATAATTTGAATGGATTGGTGTGATGGTGATATGAACCAAGAGACATGAATCATACAATATACTTCAATGAAGATGTGAAGAAAATATTGTTGAAATTATCAAAAAGATATTTCAATTCATGCCACATGGAAGAAGAATGAAGTTTCATGTTATTATATAATTTTGGGTGAATTACAATTTAGAGTAATTTAGAGTTATTGTATTTTATTAATGTATTTATTTTATTTACTTTAGGTTACAATTACATAATGGTTAATTAGGATCATTGGAATACCTTCACTAGTTTCAGTTTCATTGAGCAAAAAAAAAATAAATAATAAATAAATAAATAAAATAAAATAAATAAATAAGTTGTGACCGTTTGGTTTATATTTACTTATTTTTCTTAAGCTCAAGTTAAATGAATGGCAAATGACTATCATTTGTAAGAAAAAAAATTGAAACCCACTCCATTTCTTACTTGGATTTCTTTTTAATATTTTCAGAAAAATAGGATTTATAGTTTTGTAATTATAGAAATATCATATATGTGGCATCAACCAAAATCTACTATTTAGATTCATAATGGTGAACTAATTTCACGTCTAGAGGATTATATATGAGACACCGATCATACAATATGCTTCAATGAAGATGTGAAGAAAATATTGTCCGAGATTCGAATCACTCCACAAGCAAGATTGATCATGTCGAGCTTGAATGATTGTACATGCAACATAAACTACATAGAATTGCAAAGAAACTTAGTCATTGGCTAAGCACAAATGCTTCTTTTACTATATTTTCCAAGTCTACTTACAAATACAACATACATCGCTTTATATAGCCTCAAAATGAAACTATTAAAGGCATTTCAAGAGGTGTAACATTCATACTTAATGGTTATAATTAACCATTATGTAATTGTAACCTAAAGTAAATAAATAGTCTTAAAATATATTAATGAAATATTATAATTCTAAATTACTCAAAATTGTAATCTACCTAAAATTTATAACATGAACTTCATTTTTCTTCAATGTGGCATGACTTGAAATATTTTTTGATAATTTCAACAATATTTCCTTCACATCTTTATTGAAGTATATTGTATGATTGATGTCTCATCTTTATTGAAGTATATTGTATGATTGATGTCTCTTGGTTCATATCAAACTGTAACGACTCTAATTTATTTTATTAAAACCAAGATCGCCACTACATGCATTCAATCCTTAACCTAGATTCAAAATTCAATCTAGGTTAAGGTTTTTTCTCTCAACCATCAATCACAAACTTCTCTCAACTTCATTGGGATGTTTCTTTCTCAAGTTTCTTCCATTTTTGTGTTTAAAACTTTTCGATAAAAATGAGACCTTGATATATATGTTGATGTCAGTATTTTATTCTTCGATAATTATTTGGATATTTTATTGATAGGAAAACACTTTTTTTATTTATTAAAAGTTCTATATAATTGAGAACTCAAATGCTTTATAGACTTTCTTTTATTAGAGTAGTATCCTAATAAGCACACAACTTCTAAAGAAAAGAAAAGAATATGTGTGGAGCCAAGGGATGTTTTGGTCTAAGAACTTCATGGATGAATGAGCTCAAATACCTTTGTTTGACTATTATACAAAGAAAAACCCTTCTCATCAACACCCAAAATGCAGTGCCAATAGTTGCATCGTTCTTGAAACCTAACGTCATTCTCTGGCCAAAATCCTCAAACGAAGCATGTTCAAGATTGCTATTAAAGTTGCACTAAAACAATGTTGTTTGCAATAAATTTTCCTTGAATTCCAAATTGTATTCTTGTTTGAATCTAAGGATATGCTCTCCTACGTTTAAAAATTTATGTCAGATGGGCATAAATTCAATTTGAAAGTCGTCTATTAAGCATTATTGACTCCTAAACTTAAAAGTATAAAATTTCTAATTAAATACTCAAACTATAATTCTTTTTTATAAATCGAAATAGAAGTTGAACATCAATCTAGTTTATTTTATACCGTTATATATTATAAGTTCCAAATTTTATAGAGTTTTAAAATTCAACATCAACCGTTGAACTTAAAATAAATCATCAACTCTATCCACTGATATCCATTAAAAAAGATGGTGATATGAACCAAGAGACATTAATGTGAAGGAAATATTGTATGATTGATGTCTCTTGGTACATATCAAATGGTGTCATTTAAATTTGTCATCATAATCGTTATATACCTAAATCATCATCTTTCAACTTGCAATGGACGGTTAGAGGTTCTCCTTCCCTATAATTAAAAATCGTCAGTTTCCAAGGTGCGAGATTGGAGAGCAAAATAGGTAGAGACGTTAAAAGTTGATGCAAAAGTAAACAGCAAAATCACATAAAAAGAATTTATAGCATTCATTTTTTGATCCGTCTAGAATCTGTTTATAATTCTTTTATTCTTTTATTTCTATTATGACTTTTGGTATTTAGATTGAGGTAAATATTTTAATCTTATTTAATAACTTTAATATTTTATTTATATGTACTCTTATTTAAATAATTAAAAGATTTTTTTATTTTATTTTTTAGTTTTGTTGCTTATCCATATTAAGTAATTTTTATTAAAATAAATATTTGGTGACGGTTTTCTATCCTTATTTTTCAAATAAATGTAAGACACTCATATATTGATGATGGCGTCGTGATTAGTTGTCCATGGAACGAATGTTAGAATAGTTGCATTAACGTTTGTTGGTAGCTCTTAGATTAGTTGACCATATCACCTTTTTCTGAAATATTTTAAATAGATGATTTCTGGCCTCATTAGTGTCATGCATATAGTTGCACCTTATTTTTAATAGGTAAACAAGGATGGTACAATTGTAGGCTCTTAGTTTATTTATAAGTCATATGTCATTCACATTTGTTACATCATTCTTGTATCTCATTACATACCTACATGTCACATATCCGGCATTTAGGCTCTACTACTTTATCCAAACTCAACTTAAGGTTCTAGTTCTGCATCTTCAAAGCTTTTCATCGTTTAGCCTAGTCGGAGATCTTTTGGTTCATCGATTTTCGCTATTTGGCTCATTAGGAATATCCTGAAGTTCTAGATTAGTTGTTTTCTAGTCCCTTCATACCTATTCATTTTTTTATGTTTCAAGGATATTATACAATCATTCTAATTCTACTCAAAAAAATTTAAATTTCTAACATCCCAAATATGTCTAAACAATAACCTACTCGTACCCTTTTCAAAAATAATATCTATCCTTAATCATATTGTTAATTAAAGTTTGATGTTATTATTGGGTAAGGATCAATATAAAATTAAAACCTCCAAATTTTGACTCAAGAATAAATGTTTTAACAAATTCTTGACTTTTATTTAGGTTAATTATAATGATAAAACTGGGTAAGCTTAATAATGTGTAATAACTCAAAGTCACTGCTAGGAGATGTTGTCTTTAAATTAACCCAATCCAATTTTATAACTCCGGCTTTTCGGTTTCAAAAATTAATCCAATTCAATCCTTGTTTTGCTGCTTCAACCGTATATAGCCAATCACACATTTAGCTCAAACATCCATTCTCGGTGAATGACCTCTAAAATTAAAGTAGATAGCTTCATTAATAACAAAATCGTCTCCAATCACGATAGCCATAATTGCGCCTCTATTGGGTCTCTTGCGCTTCCACTAAAGGTACGCGGGTTGTATCATTTGAAATCCCAAAAATATCTTGCCCCTCATGTAGATTACAAGCTGTTGGCTTGATCGATGGCCACCATGATTTGAATCATGGCCTAGAACGATTCCCACATCAAATTCATCGTGGGGTTTATTCCTGTCAGTGGTGCTGTTGGAGGTGGCGCAACCACGTATGTTCTTGTTACATAGCCTTCACAAGTTGGGTTCCCTCTACCTCTACCCCTTCCTCGAACAGGGGGTTGTCCCCTTTCTTGATGTCCTCTTCCACGTCCTCTTGGCGACATGGTTCTAATTACAACCACACAATTTTTCTTAAGTCTACTATTAAGTAACATAAACTACATAATCTTCTATATTATCATACACATAATTAAGCAAACAATCATGCCGTCAACAAAAATCTAGTCAATTTTATCAAATTCAATTAGGAAATACATTTATAATGGACAAGTAGTAACAATATACATAATCAATGACATTTCATTTTCTTATCTTACGCGTGACATACCTGATGGTGATGGAGCATTGCGGTGAGACCACGGAACATGTCAGGCCTACCTCGTAGGCTAGTCTACAAAATCTATAACCTAGAGCAATGATACCAACTATAACGACCCTAGTTTTCTACTTAATTAAAGTCGCTACCACATACATGACGTGACATCCTGTGGAAAAATATTCATTTAAAATGTCTTCATAAAACAATGTTACCTGTTTAATAAAAAGATCTTAAAATAATACAATTGAAAAATTAAGATTGACATAAGTATAAAAAAAAAAAAAAAAAAAATGCCCTATATTAACTTACCGTTTACGAAATTAAGTGCAACTACCCTATGCATGTGCCCGAATCTTTTAATTTGTGATGCCGCCGTCAACCGTGTCTTGCGATCTGAAATATAAAAGTAGTTCGTGACTTAAGTATTTTAAGAAATATTCAGTAAGTGATCCCACTATCAGGGTTAGAAAATGTAAAGACATGTAAAATGAATGAGACCTATCATATAAAAACCATATTCCCTTTGGTTACTATCCTAACTAAATCCTTGAATGTGTATTTACTATTCTACACACGGGCCTCATTCTGGTTGGGCAAGTGTTCTCTAGTGCTATTGCTGGACACCCGAAAGGAGTAGCGATCGTCGTAGCATCATATAAAATATGATATTCATTTTCCTTTCATAATGTACATGTTCATACTAATCACAAGAGGATAATATCTTGATGCATGAGATGTATAACAATGTATGAGATCCCAACATTTCACATTAATTAAATCATGTAAGACAACCCTGTTCCATTTTTCTAAGTACCATATAATTTATACCATAGCCTCTCAAACATATCTCGAGGTTGTGTATCATGTAAAAACATATTAATGTGTATCATCGTGTGATATCATTTTTGCACATATCATATTCTACGATATACAGTATCATATCACATATCATATCAAATTATATATCGTATCATAAAAACGTATCATATCATATTATAAACATCACACATATCGAAGACATGACACCAGTTTATTCAAACTCAAGTTAACATTCTAGTTTTATAACTTCATAGCTTTTAGTCGTTTAGCCTAGTCGGAGATCTTTTGGTTCATTGGTTCTTGCTATTTGGCTCCTTAGGAATATCACGAGGTTCTAGGCTAATCTGGTTAGTTGTATGCTAGTCCCTTCCTTTGTAACCAACCTATTATGTTTTTATTTTTTTAAGGATATTAATCAATAATTCTAATTCTACGAGAAAGTTTTAAAATTTCTAATTTCCCAAATCGGTCTAAACAACCACCTGCTCATACCGTTTTCAAAAATATACTTATAATTACTGTCCTTTAGTTAATTAAAGTTTCCCATATCTCTAATTTCCAAACCAGTTTTATGTTATTATTGTGTAAGGCCATCATTATAAAGTTAAAACTTCTAAATTTTGATTCAAGAATAAATGTTTTAATAAATTCTTGGCTTCTATTTAAGTTAATGTTAATGACAAAACCTCGTAAGCTTAACTACGTGTAACAATCCAATCCCACTGCTGCTATCAAATATTGTCATTGTTGGACTTTCCCTTACGTATTTCTCGTCAATGTTTTAAAACACGTCTGTTAGAGGTAGTTTACCATACTTTTTTTGTTTTCCTCTCCCATCAATGTAGGATCTTACATTACATATCCTTAAAGAAGAAAAAAGTTGGTGACAGTTTGGTTATATTTATTATTTTTTTTTCCTCAGGCTTAAAGAATGGTAGATGACTATACATTTCCTACTTGTATTTTTTTTTCTATTTTTAGGAAAAATAGGATTTATGGTTTTTTAATTATAGAAATATCATATATTTAGCATATGCATCAACAAAAATCTACTATTTAGGTTTATATTTGTGAGATAATTTAATTTATAGACATTATATAATGGATTGGCAAGAAAGAAACTTAACCATCACATCAAACCATTCAAAATATTTTCAACCCAAAGGATAATATGGCAGAGATTAGTAGTGTGAAGTTGAGTTTCATTATTGTGATGATACTGTTGGTTGTGTCTCATTCTGATAAAATTTCTAGTTCTTCGTTTTTTGTTTGTCTCTTTGAATGTTAAAATTTCAATACAGAAGCCTTCTAACAAAAATCACATGTTAAGTGTTCAAAAGTTTCAAACATAATGTTAAGTGATTAAATATTATTGCAGTTGAAGTTGAAGGGATGCCGCCACTGGTAATAAAGAGAAGCCTTCTAAAACAAATCGCATGCAATACCTCTGCTGACTGTGGAGATCATACTTGTTCGTGTTCTGAAATCGGTTTATGCGTCTGTTTTAAATCGGCAACAAAAGAATTGAATCTCAATAATATGCAATTTGAAGACCTCAAACAAGAAGATCTCAAGAATTAAGTGTTAATAACAACAGAACTAATATGTTCAATTAATTAGATTTTTGTTAGCATAGGAAGTTATAGGAAATAAGGTTAGAATCAATAAAATTTTAGTTGGTAGATCCTGTAAGATAATAGCCAAATTAAAATTGGCCGATAATATCGGTTTACAGAATGAAAATAAATATAGAGTTAGAGTAATATCTTATTTACAGAATTGAAGATGTTTACAGAACTGAGAATCTATTTACAGAATGAAAATAATTACAAAGAGGGAGGAGGGGAGATTTATTGAAAAGAATTTAAAAATAAAACAGGAGATATCAGAGGGCATGGAACTCCATCAAAATTTTGTCTAACAGGAAATATCAGAATTTTAACAGGTAAATTAGAGAAATAATTTTATAGAGTTCAAACTTGAAACTGATGTCATGGGCTCACATAGGTTGACTTAGATTTCAAAGGACGGAATCGAACTTTCATTAAAGATATATTCGTGACAACGACTTAAGCTAGCCAGGTAAGTGACCTTACTATCGGCATGGTTATATTTTGATGTTAACATGTGCCCTGTGGTTCTGCACGTGTCATATATATTGATATGTGTGAATTGTCTGCGGATCGATATGCTTCCTATATGTTATGTATATATTATAATATGTGGATTGTAAGATAATAATTATGGGACGATGTGCTCAAGGATATGTTTGAGATAGGATACGAGAAGGATGCACAAAACAAAATGTAACGATAGGAGTAAGATACGTTCATGAAACGTTAAGGTTAGGTTACATACTGGAGTGCTATGGATAGTTGATGAAAGAATACGGTTAGGTTATGGGTAGAAAGGGATAGGTTTGTGATAGATTTTTAGAACAATAGCTTTATGATACGTTCTTGTGATGATATGACTAAGGTACGTTACGTAATGATATGTCTGTGATAGGTATAAGAACGTTAAGGCTATGGTAAGTTAGAGAACGATATGACTATGAAGTGTTTATGTTATGACTTGTTTATGATATGATACATTGTATGCTAGATTATTGTGCTTAAGTACGTAATCATGTGAACGTGAATGTATGCTATGTATGTTATTTAGTCTGATGTGATGTGTAATGCATGTAACGATATGTTGTTCGAATGGTTACGGCATGATTGTATGGAATGTTTGAATGTAAACAACATGAATTGTATGACATGAAATACGGTAAACTGTCTTGAATCATAACCCCGATAGGAATATGTATGAAATGTAAATTGAAAATGAGAAGGACATGAAGCATGGAACGTGACAGGGGGGTTATGTTCATTAATGATAAATGTAGAAGTAGTGGGGACCTCATGCATTATGTGTGTTCATGCATCTGGGGGGATACCCCTATCCCATCACGAGGGTACGGACGCGTACATCTAATGGCAGGACAACGATCGTTATGCTTTGCATAGCGCCATCACGAGGGTACGGACGCATACATCCCAGAGTATGCCCACTGGATAAGAAAAGTGGCCCAGCGGTGTGCGAACTAGCTTGTGTGCCCATACTCGCACAAATGGGCTGTGTGTAGAGTATATGGTACACGTCCACAATTACCCGTTAGGACAGCACTGTAGGGAAAACGAAACGAAACGAAACGAAACGAAATGAAAGATAGGTCCCATCATTTCATTGCATGTGATTGTTGCATTTAACCCCAATAGTGGGGTCACTTACTGAGTACTTCTTTAAATACTCAAGCCATGTGCTACTACATTTTTCAGGTTAAGGCAAGACATTCCTGTACGGCTTACGAGGGCATCGCAACTCGAGATCATGGCACATGCATAGGATAGTGGTATTTATTTTCTTAGACCTAGGCTAGAATAGGATGTTTTAAACTTAAACGCTTATTTATTTTATTTCGGGTCTTTTGTTGTGTCGTTTTAAAGATGTTTTCGAAACACGTAAGTTCATGGCTGTGTTTTAAGTTAAAGGTTATGTTTTATGGAATTTAAATGAAGTCTTCCACATTCAATGTTTATGGTATGTATACAGTAGCAACCTTAAATTAAGTAGAAAATTTTGGGTCGTTACAGAGAGTGTTGTGAGGTCCTTCATATTTCCATAACTTATTTTTTGCAGCAAAGTTTCACAAATAGATTCGAGGACGAATCCTCTTGAAGAAGTGGAGAATGATATGAACCAAGAGACATCAATCATACAATATGCTTCAATGAAGATGTGAATAAAATATTGTTGAAATTATCAAAAGATATTTCAATTCATGCGATGTTGAAGAAGAATGAAGTTTCATGTTATAAAGTTCGGGAGGATTACAATTTAGAGTTATTGTATTTAATTGATGTATTTTAAGAGTTTTTATTTACTTTAGGTTACAATTACATAATGGTTAATTATGGTCATTAAGTATGAATGTTACAACTCTTGGAATTTCATTTTGAGGCTATATAAAGCCATGTATGTTGTATTTGTAAGTAGACTTGGAAAATATAGTAAAGGAACATTAGTTCTTTTCTTTGCAATTCTACATAGTTTAGGTTGCATGTAGAATCATTCAAGCTCGACATGATCAATCTTGCTTGTGGAGTGATTCGAATCTCAAGCAAGTGTTCTTGCCTTGAGATATTTGATCAACAAGAATCATTCAAGCTAGACATGATCGATCTTGCTTGTGGAGTGATTCGAATCTCAAACAATGTTCTTGTTTTGAGATATTCGATCAACAAGGTAATCCGAATCTTACTCCCCTTGTAGTGATTCCTTATCTTATCATTTGGTATCAGAGCTCCAGGCTCAAGATCGGATATATGTTTCCTTTGCGTTTCTTCTCAATTTGATTTTTATTTATTTTTATCTTTTTAGTCTTTAATCGACCTAGAGTTCAAAATTCAATCTTTGCTCTATTTACAATTTTGAGGTTAGAATGAGAGGTTCATTTGTGTAAACGAGTGTAAAAAGAGTGGCCTAAATTTCCTTGAGTGTATACTCGTGAGAGAGTGTTGTGAGGTCCTTCGTATTTCCATAACTTACTTTTTGCAGTAAAGTTTCACAAATATATTCAAGGACGAATCCTCTTGAAGAAGTAGAGAATGATATGAACCTAGAGACATCAATCATACAATATGCTTTAATGAAGATGTGAAGAAAATATTATTGAAATTATCAAAGGATATTTCAATTCATGCCATATTGAAGAAGAATGAAGTTTCATGTTATAAATTTTGGGTGTATTACAATTTAGAGTTATTATATTTCATTGATGTATTTTAAGAGTTTTTATTTACTTTAGGTTACAATTACATAATGGTTAATTATGGCCATTAATTATGAATGTTAGAACTCTTACAACTCTTGAAATGCGTTTAATAGTTTCATTTTGAGGCTATATAAAGCCATGTATGTTGTATTTGTAAGTAGACTTGGAAAAAATATATAAAAGAAGAATTTGTGCTTTCTTCAGCAAATGACTAAGTTTATTTGCAATTCTATGTAGTTTAGATTGCATGTAGAATCATTCAAGCTCGACATGATCAATCTTGCTTGTGGAGTGATTCGAATCTCAAATAAGTGTTTGAGATATTTGATCAACAAGAATCATTCAAGCTAGACATGATCGATCTTGCTTGTGGAGTGATTCGAATCTCAAATAAGTGTTTGAGATATTTGATCAACAAGAATCATTCAAGCTAGACATGATCGATCTTGCTTGTGGAGTGATTCGAATCTCAAACAATGTTCTTGCCTTGAGATATTCGATCAACAAGGTAATCCGAATCTTATTCCCCTTGTATTGATTCCTTATCTTATCAGATAGGAACTCCATTGTTAACGTACTTTGTTTAGAGTAATTCTATGTTGGGTGACATTCTAGAAATTTTCCTATGATACATGTGAGTGAGGAAAAAACATGCTGGAACGACTCGTATTGGTTTGTAGGGATAGTTTTACTATTAGAAGCGAGGAGTATGTAACGTGACTATGTAGCAGGAGAATGCTAGAGCCATTAGGTGTCGAATCAAGATTTCGAATCTTGATTTGAATCTTAGACATGAGTCGTTAAACATTTGTGACAGCAAGGGGATAGTCTTCCTTTTATCTTTTCTATCATTCACAATGAAATTTCCTTTAACTTTTATGACATTTTCTTATGCAAACTAGATAGTCTAGTCATGATTTTTTTTATTCTTTTTAAATAAACTGAATGCATTGTTACCTGATTTGATTTTAAAGGAATACCTCGTACAAATTTAATTATTCTTTTACGACTATTAATACGAATTCAAGTTCGTATGTTGTCCAAAAAACATACATATATCATATATTATTGTATGGTATTCAGTATTCTTGCATTCCAAGGATAGAATTTAGTCTCGCACGCTAACAATCGCAATATATTAGTTTTGTTCTTATTAACACTTCTTGAGGTCCTCTTGTTTGAGGTCTTCAAATTGCATATCATGAGCTTCAATTCTTTGGTGGGGAATTGAATACAAACGCATAAACCGAGATAAGAACACGAACAAGTATGATCTCCACAATCAGCAGAGGTGTTGCATGCGATTTGTTTTAGAAGGCTTCTCTTTGGTACCAATGGCGGCATCCCTTCAACTTCAACTGCAATAGTATTTAAACACTCGACATTATGTTTGAAACTTTTGAACACCTAGCATGCGATTTGTCTTAGAAGGCTTCTCTATTGAAATATTAACCTTCAAAGAGATTCAAAATAAATAAAGAATGAAGAGCTTGAAATTTTACCAGAGCTAGACACAACCAGCAGTATCATCGCAATAATGAAACTCGACTACACACTACAAATCTCTGCCATGTTATTATTTGTGTTCGAAATAATTTGAATGGACTGGATTGTTGGTTAAGTTTCATTCTTATCAATCCATTATATAATCCTCTAGACGTCAAATTAGTTCACCAATATGAACCTAAATTGTAGATTTTGGTTGATCCATAGGCCAAATATATGATATTTCTGTAATTACGAAACCACAAATCCCAGAAAATGTTAAAAAGAAATCCACCTAGGAAATGTAATGGGTTTCAGTTTTTTTTTCCTTACAAAATGATAGTCATTTCCATTCATTTAACTTGAGCTTGAGAAAAATAAGTAAATATAAACCGAAGTTTCACAATTTATTTTATTTTATTTATTATTATTATTATCATTAATATTATTTTGCTTTAAAGATAAATAATGTAAGATTCCAGGTTGATTGGACATGAAAACAAAACATTCTTTATAAGAGTATGGAAACCTCCCTCTAATAGATGTGTGTTAAACCCTAGATGAGAACTTCGGAAGGGAAAGCCCAAAGTGGACAATATATGTTAGCACTGGAAGAGGTATTACTCTGATACCAACTGTAACGACCCTATTTTTTTTTATATTAAAACCAAGGTCGCTACTACATGCATTCAATCCTTCACCTAGGTTCAGAATTCAATCTAGGTTAAGTTTTTTTTTCTCTCAAGCATCAATCACAAACTTCTCTCAACTTTTTCTTTACCGTTGAGTAAAGCCCAAAGTGGGTAATATCTGTTAGCACTGGAAGAGGTATTGCTCTGATACCAACGATAACGACCCTAATTTTTTTTTATTAAAACCAAGGTCGCCACTACATGCCTTCAATCCTTCAACTAGGTTCAGAATTCAATCAAGGTTAAGGTTTTTTTTCTCTCAACCATCAATCACAAACTTCTCTCAAATTTTTCTTTGCTCAATTGATTTTTAACCTATTGCATTAGCCACTCAAGCACATCAACATTTGTTAGAAAGAACTATTTTTAATTTTATAAATCATGTAAAAGTCAAATGGTCAATTTGACTTATTCTTTTGTCGGGAGACTATAAATACCCACAATATGTTATATAAAATGCAGATTCGTGGATGAATGTAATTCAGATCTCAAATTGAGACGTTTCCCATATAAATCCGAGCATCATATTTGTCATTTCTAAGTTTCAATCAATTCTTGTGGTAGAATTTCACCCGAGCCATTCAATCAAGCCTTGATCAAGTTCGATTGTAGAGTGACTCAATTTAGAACAAGGTTTCCAAATCTTGCTTTTAGATCTTCGATCATAAGAGGTAATCTAATTCTAGCCTTATCTCTTGGTCGATTCAAATTTCATATAAGAAGGTCTTAATTACTTTGATTCAAGGGTTCTTGCTTCAACAAAAGCTTGGATCGTTGAGCTGAGAATTAGAGTTGCCTTATCAGTTTGGTATCAGAGCCAGGTTTACATCTTTGTGGCCGACTCTAGAATTGATTTTATCTTTTCATTTTTGATTGTTTATCTTTTCTTTAAATCTGTCCATTTATTTTCTTGCTCTCATTTCCGTCATTATTCATCAACTTTTCATGATAAGCGCCTACAATGCTGTAATTTGCAAAGTTATAGGTCCTTCTAGAATCCTTGCAAAACGTTCACAGAGAAAGCTAACTTAACAGGTTGATTCCAACCAAGAGCTGGTTAGAAGATGAATGACTCTTAGATCGAACTTGGAATCTATGATGGTCACTCTTAAATTCCAAGACAATTCACTCCAGAATTATCTTGATCAAAACTAATTCAATGAATCGGTTTAAACATCAAACCTAAAGCAAGGTTTGAAAAAGAATAACACCAAAAAGGTATCAAGAAAACACAAAATTTTTGTTTGTATTCAACCATTCATTCCCAAAAATGAATATTACATGTCTTTAAATAGACCCAAAAGTTAACCCTAACATAATAAAGTTCAACCACGAACTACAAATCACTAATAAATGCTATTAAAAACAAATTGAAGAAAATAAGGTATTAATAAATTGTCTTAATTGATAGTTCAACTACCAAAGACAAGTCTTTTAATTACTTTCCAATGTCAGCTACTCCATTATCTTCTTGATTTGATATGTTTTTTTTTTCCGATAATCTGAGAGAGAAAAAAAAAATTGATAGAAAAAAAAATAACAATAAAGATATTTCACCTCTAGAGCGGCCAAAGAACGTCGACCAAATGCTCTGATACCAAATGATAAGCACCTACAATGCTGTAATTTGCAAAGCTAGAGGTCCTTCTAGAATCCTTGCAAAACTTCACAGAGAAAGCTAACTTAACGGGTTGATTCCAACCAAGAGCTGGTTAGAAGATGAATGACTCTTAGATCGAACTTGGAATCTATGATGGTCACTCTTAGATTCCAAGACAATTCACTCCTGAATTATCTTGATCAAAACTAATTCAATGAATCGGTTTAAACATCAAACCTAAAGCAAGTTTTGAAAAAGAATAACACCAAAAAGGTATCAAGAAAACACAAAGGTTTTGTTTGTATTCAACAATTCATTCCCAAACATGAATATTAGATGCCTTTAAATAGACCCAAAAGTTAACCCTAACATAATAAAGTTTAACCATCAACTACAAATCACTAATAAATGCTATTAAATACAAATTGAAGAAAATAAGGTATTCATAAATTGTCTTAATGGGTAGTTCAACTACCAAAGGCAAGTCTTTTAATTACTTTCCAATGTCAGCTACTCCATTATTTTCTTGATTCGATATGCTAATGTTATAAAGATTTTTGGGCTCAAAAGTCTTTGTTCCAACTTGTACACTAGCTAGCTTTCGAAGATGCAATGTATAGGCCTCTTGAATCTTCTTAACCTTGCTTCTTGTAATCTATCCTTCGGGTACATGCAAAGGGTCAGCAGTTGAATTCATATCATTTCACTTTGTTCTCATTTTCTTCCTAAAGATCACGTTGAGATCTTGAAAAAAAAAAAATCTTATCATATTTGTTATTACGATTGTGATTATAAATGATCTTTATCATTTTTTTTAGATCATTTGCATGTTTATTTGAAGACTAAATAAACTTCGATTCACATCTTTTTCTTAATCAATCTAAATCTAGAACCGTTGTGTTTGATATATTTTTTTCTCATAATCTACGCTTGAAGATAACTTTTAAATTTCCCTAATTCTGTAAAAAAGAGAGTTAGATCGTTCTTAAAATCTTCACGTCTTTTCTTTTTGGATTTTTTTTTTTAATTTTTTCAGTGTGCAATTCTATCAAAAAATATCTTCGTGTCTCTTATTTCTTTGTTCACTTCTTGTTTTATTTTGTTGTTACTTCATAATTGAACTTATCTTGATTGCCTTGAATAGCTTGCTACTATCAGAATTGCTTTACCGATGTATTAGCCTACCTTGATCATAATTTAGTCACTTTCCCAAACAGCCTACCTTGCTGATCGAAAGGTTGCTAATTCCAACCCAACATCATCCTAAACCTTACAAGCTTCAATGGCTCAATGACAGTAGAACAATGAAGGTAATTTCCCAAGCTTTAATATCTTTTACTTTGGGAAAATATAAAGATGAAGTTCTTTGTGATGTGTTACCAATGCATGCTGGAGACATATTGCTTGGCCGACCATGACAATTGATATGAATCCAACAACTGATCACTTTCATGTACTCAAACGAGCAATTACAAGAAGCAATACAAAGAAGATTCAAGTATCAAATCAAGAACATAATGTAGTGGCTGACATTGGAAAGTGATTAGAAGACTTCCTTTGGTAGTTGAACTACCAATTAAGACAATTTATGAATACCTTATTTTCTTCAATTTGTATTTTATAGCATTTATTAGTAGTTTGTATGAATGCCTTATTTTCTTTCATTTGTATTTAATAGCATTTATCAGTGATTTGTAGTTGGTGGCTAAACCTTATCATGTTAGGGTTATCTTTTGGGCCTATTTAAAGGCATGTAATATTCATGTTTGGGGGATTTGTTGAATACAGAAAAAACCTTTGTGTTTTCTTGATACCCTTTTGGTGTTATTCTTTTTCAGACCTTGCTTTAGGTTTGATGTTTAAACCGATTCATTTAATTAGTTTTGATCAAGCTAATTCTAGAGTGAATTGTCTTGGTATCTAAGAGTGACCATCATAGATTCCAAGTTCGATCTAAGAGTCATTCATCTTCTAACCAACTCTTGATTGGAATCAATCCGTTAAGTTCGCTTTCTCTATGAACGTTTTGCAAGGATTCTAGAAGGACCTCTAGATTTGCAAAATCCAGCATTGTTGGCGCTTATCAACAATTTGACAGGAGGATTATGTATGATGGCTATTTGAATAGGTATTCTTTTGTAAAAGATGATAGAAACACCACTCTTGTACCTTAGAGTTCTGCAAATATATTTGATGATCAATTAAAGTTGGAGGAAAGAAAGAAAGAGTTCGAGGAAAAAGAGTTAAAAGAAAAAACAAGAGTTGAGTGAAAAAATAGACAAAAATCAAAGAGAAAAAAAGAAGAATGAAAAAAGAGTTGAAATTGAAGAAAAAAGGAAGAGAGAGTTATTTGGCTACAGTTGGAGAGGTCAGAAGGTTTTCACAAAAATCGATCTTTGTACTTATGTACAATGGAGGATTTTTGGTCTCTAACTATAACAACTTGGCTTTGCCTCGTGTTTTTCAATCTCTTTTACAGGAATTTGAAGACATGTTTCAAGATAAAGAAATACCTCCCATTAGAGGTACTGAACATAAAATAGACTTCATTCCAAGGACTGTCATTCCTTATAAGCCAGCTTATCGAGTCAATCCAATCGAGACAAAAGAAATTCAAAGGAAAGTGGAGGAGCTCATGGAGAAGGGCTATGTACCAGAAAGTTTGAGTCCATGTTCTATATGAGACTTATTGGTGCCAAAGAAATATGAAACTTGGCGCATATGCATGGATAATAGAGTCATCAACAAAATCACGGTAAAGCATCGACATCCTATTCCTAGGCTAGACGATATGCTTGATTTATTGCATGATTTGTGTCTATTTATAAAGATTATTTTGAAATCTGGATATCATCAAATTAGAATGCATGTAGGAGATGAATGGAAAACAACTTTCGAAATTAAGTTTGGATTGTATGAATGACTTGTTATGTCTTTTAGGTTAACTAATGCTCCTAGTACACCTATGCGCTTAATATATAATGTTTTGGAAAAATATCTGAAAAAGCATGTTGTTTATGTTAATGATATTATAATTTATTTGAAGATTGTAGGAATGGCTTGTTATCATTCACTATGAAATTTCTTTTATGTCATTTTCTTTTACAAACTAGATAGACTAGTCATGAATTTTTTTATTCTTCTTAAATAAATTGAATGCATTGTTACCTGATTTGCTTTTAAAGGAATACCTCGTACAAATTTAATTACCTTTTTACTACTATTAATACGAATTCAAGTTCTAATGTTGTCCAAAAGACAAATAAGCAAATAAAGCAAAGTGTCAAAGGATTAAAAAAAAAAAAAACATACATATATCATATATTATTGTATGTTATTCAGTATTCTTGCGTTCCAAGGATAGAATTTAGTCTCGCACGCTAACAATCACAACATATTAGTTTTGTTCTTATTAACACTTAAATCTTGAGGTCCTCTTGTTTGAGGTCTTCAAATTGCATATCATTGAGCTTCAATTCTTTAGTTGCGAATTGAATACAAACGCATAAACCGAGAGTAGAACACGAACCACTCCACAAGCAAGATTGATCATGTTGAACTTGAATGATTCTACATGCAACCTAAACTACATAGAATTGCAAAGAAACGTAGTCATTGGCTAAAGAAAGCACAAATGCTTTTTTTTACTACATTTTCCAAGTCTACTTACAAATACAACATACATGGCTTTAAAATGAACTATTAAAGACATAACAAGAGTTGTAACATTCATACTTAATGGCAATAATTAATCATTTTGTAATTGTAACCTAAAGTAAATAAAAAGTCTTAAAATACATTAATGAAATACAATAACTCTAAATTGTAATCTACTCAAAGTTTATAACATGCAATTTACTCAAAGTTTATAACATAAAACATAATTCTTCTTTAATGTGGCATGCATTGAAATATGTTTTAATAATTTCAACAATATTTTCTTCACATTTTCATTGAAGTATATTGTATGATTGATGTCTCTTGGTTCATATTATTGCTGATGCACTATTGAGAGAAGCACAACAACGAACCATGGAAAGACTAATTCGAGGAATAGAAGAGTTGACCGATCGAATAGGAAGATTGGAGATTCAAAACCAAGCTCGACAGAGGATTCCTCTCTACCTGCGCCCTTAACCGATAAATATGAGGGCGACAATTCTGATCACCACGAGGATAATCCACATGCGATTGGTCGTGGCTTGATGCGAGGGAGAGACCATGGAAGAAGGTCTCATAATTTACAACAACGCGTATCATATGATGATAGAATTGATCGTAACGTGGGGAGCATCAAATTAAAACTTCCCAAGTTTTATGGCAAAACCGATCCAGAGGAGTACCTTGAGTGGGAGAAAACGGTGGAGTCGGTGTTCAACTGTCATAATTTTAGTGATGAAAATAAGGTACAGTTATGCATTGCTCAATTCAAACAATATGCTCAAATTTGGTGGAATAAATTGATGTCAAGTAGGAGAAGAAACCTTGAAGCACCAATTGATTCGTGGTACGAGTTCAAAGAGTCCACGAGGAAGCGTTTTGTTCCACAATATTTTCAATGGGACATGGCGCAAAAGCTACAAGCATTGAAACAAGGACGCAAATCTGTGGAGGATTATTACAAGGAGATGGATACATTGATGGATCGACTTGATCTAGATGAGGACATGGAGGCTCTCATGGCGTGGTTTCTTAATGGGTTAAACACAGAGATTGCAGACAAGACTGATTTACAGCCTTATTCTGATATCGAGGAGTTGTTGCACATTTGCAATTAAGATCGAGAGGCAAATCCAACGAAGGTCTCAACGGTATTCTTCTAAAACTTTTCCCAATTCTACTTCTACATGGAAAAAGGATAGTAAGAATATTGATTATAAGCATAGAAATCAAGAGAGTAATGAGAAGCCTCAAGCTATATTTGAGAAAGGTGAGAGTTCAAAAAAAGTAGAAAAGTCTAATGTTCGAAATAGAGATTTTGTAACGACCCTAATATTTTTCCTATTTAATCTAAGGCCATTACTATACCTTGAAATGCGGAATATACATTAAATGGGTCCTATTCATAAATGTGACTCACTCTCGCCTTTTATTACCTCATGAAAGATAAAACGATTACAAGGAAAAAGAACAGAACATTATTGAAAATAAAGAAAAAAACAACAAATCCAAAATGAACGTTTAAATCTATCTTATGGTTTATTATGCGAATATATTTCAACCTTTACTAACCTATACTAATGAAGCAAACCGAATTCAGCCTAGGCTACGAAATGAAAAAACAAACGTCTATCCTATGCATGTGCCACGATCCTGGGGGTACGATGCCGCCGTCGTTGTAACATGTGTGCCTTGCCCTTATCTGCAAAAGTAAAGTAGCACGAGGCTTGAGTAATTCTAGAATACTCAGTAAGTTACTCCACTATTGGGGTTAAATGCAACAATCACATGCAATGAAATGGTGGGACCTATCTTTCGTTTCGTTTCGTTTCGTTTCGTTTTCCCTACGGTGCTGTCCTAACGGGTAATCGTGGACGTGTACCATATACTCTACATACAGCCCACATGTGCGAGTATGGGCTCACCAGCTAATTCGCACACCGCTGGGCCACTGTCCTTATCCGGTGGGCATACTCTAGGAGCCCCTTATGCCGGGACCCGTTAAAACTAGAACCATCGCGTCCATACCTTCATGATGGGATGGGGGTATCCCCCCAGATGCATGAACACACATAATGCATGAGGTCCCCAATTTTCAATTCACATTCCTATCGGGGTTATGATTCAAGACAGTTTACCGTATTTCATGTCATACCATTCATGTTGTTTACATTCAAACATTTCATACAATCATGCCGTAACCATTCAAGAACAACATATCGTTACATGCATTACACATCACATCAGACTAAATAACATACATAGCATACATTCACGTTCACATGACTACGTACTTAAGCACAATAATCTAGCATACAATGTATCATATCATAAACAAGTCATAACGTAAACACTTCATAGTCATATCGTTCTCTAACTTACCATAGCCTTAACGTTCTTATACCTATCACAGACATATAATTACGTAATATACCTTAGTCATATCGTCACAAGAACGTACCCTAACGCTATCATTCTATCAATCTATCACAAACCTATCCCTTTCTACCCATAACCTAACTGTATTCTTTAATCAATCTCTCTTATCCATAGCACTCCGGTATGTAACATAACCTTAACGTTTCATGAATATATCCTACTCCTATCGTTACATTTCATTTTGTGTATCCTTCTCGTATCCTATCTCAAACATATCCTTGAGCACATCGTATCATAATTATTATCATACAAACCACATATTATAACATAACATATAGGAAGCATATCGATGCACAGACAATTCACACATATCAATATATATGACACGTGCAGAACCACAGGGCACGTGTCAACATCAAATATAACCATGCCAATAGTAAGGTCATTTACCTGACTAACTTAAGTCGTTGTCACAAATATATCTTTAATGAAAGTTTGATTCCGTCCTTTGAAATCCGAGTCAACCTATATGAGCTCATGACATCAGTTTCAAGTTTGAACTCTATAAAATTATTTCTCTAATTTACATTAGCCATCGTAAAATTCTGATATTTCATATTAGACAAAATTTAAAGGAGCTCACTGCTTTTTGATATTTACTGTTTTATTGTTAAATATTGTTCAACAAATCTTTCCTCACATCTCCCTCCCTCTCTCCCTAATTATTTTTATTCTGTAAGTAGGTTTTTCAATTGTGTAAACAAATATTACTGCCAATTGTAAGTCCAATTGTAAGTTGGATTGTTTGGCTACGATCTTCTAGTTTATAGATCTACCAACTAAAATTTTATTGAATCTAACCTTATAACCTTTCGTATAATTTAAAATGCTAACAAAAATCTAATCAATTAGATATGGGATCTGATTAGTACCGTACCTAGATTTGATCCTAAATTAATTTCTTATAACCTTAACTATAAAAGAAAAGGAAATGTGAGATAGAATTTTACCATAATAATTGTGAGAAGGGATGAGAGGTTAGTGGAGAGAGGTGGGGAAAGATTTTATTTATTTATTTATTTTTTATTTTAATTAATTAATTAATTAATTAATTAATAATATTATTATTATTTTAACTATTTTTTTTTTATTTGTTTTTTTTTTTTTTTTTTTTTTTGCTATTACACATTTAAACTGTTGGAGATGTGAAGGGGTAGGAAGCTATAGTAGAGATTGCCCAAATACAAGAATTATGACAATCAAGGAGGGCGAAATTGTTACGAATGACGAGGCACATGACGACGTAAATGAGGAAACTGATGAGAGTGAGGAGTTTAGTGAAGAGGACCCAACACATATATCTTTGGTTACTCGACAAGCTCTAAACACCCACATTAAGGAGGACGGCCTAGACCAACGGTTGAACTTATTTCAAACTCGGTGTCTTGTTCAATCTGTACCTTGTAGTGTTGTCATTGATAGCGGTAGTTGCACCAATGTTGGGAGTTCCATTCTAGTCAAAAGACTTAATTTAAAGACACAACCACATCCACGACCCTACAAGCTTCAATGGTTGAATGATCATAGGGAAGTACGGGTAACTAAACAAGCTCTTGTTTCTTTTACTAATGGAAAATATGTTGATGATGTTTTATGTGATGTTGTATCCATGCATGTTGGAGATTTACTACTTGGGAGGACTTGGAAATTTGATCGTCGGGTAATGTATGATGGGTATGCAAATCGATACTCTTTTACTCAAAATGGTAGAAAAACTACTCTTGTTCCATTGTCTCCAAAATATGTATTTATTGATTATTGCAAACTTGAAAAGAAAAGGCAAGAGGCTGATGCAAAAGAAGAGATTGAAAAAGAATCCAGTGATAAAAAGAGCTTGAGTGAAAAGCAAGAGAGTAGCACTCAGCCTAGAGAAAAAAAAAGAGAGGAAAGCCAAATCAGTAAGCTTGTATGTTAGATCAAGTGAGGCTAGGAATGTTTTGCTCTCTAACCGGACTATTCTTGTACTTATGTGCAAGGGGTCTTGTTACTTTACAAACATGCTTAACCCTTCTTTGCCTAGTGATTTTGTTGTGCTTTTGCAAGAGTTTGAAGATTTATTTTCCGAGGAGATGCCTAGTAGTTTGCCACCACTTAGAGGAATTGAACACTAGATTGACTTCATCCCTGACGCGCCCATTCCAAACTGACCAGGCATATAGGACTAATCCAAAGGAGGCTGAAGACATACAAAAGCAAGTAAGTGAACTCCTTGCTAAAGGGTATGTACGTAAAAGTTCGAGTCCTTGTTCGGTTCAAGTTATTCTTGTACCTAAGAAAGATGGTTCTTGGCATGTGTGTTGATTGTATGGCTATAAACAAGATAACTATAAAGTATAGGCATCCCATTCCTAGATTAGATGATATGCTTGATGAATTGCATAGATGTAGTCCTTTTACTAAGATTGATTTAAAATCGGGTTATCATCAAATTCACATGCATATTGGGGATGAGTGGAAATCAGCTTCTAAAACCAAGTATGGTCTTTATGAATGGTTGGTTATGCCTTTTGGATTAGCTAATGCACCTAGTACATTCAAGAGACTAATGAATCATGTCTTACGAGAATACTTTGGTAAGTTTGTGGTTGTTTATTTTGATGACATCCTTGTTTACTCTAAATCTTTAGATGATCATATTACCCATGTACGCAATGTTTTGAATACTTTAAGAAACGAATATTTAAATGTAAATTTAAAGAAATGTAGCTTTTGCATGGACAAAGTTAACTTTCTTGGGTTTGTAGTTTCATCTGATGACGTTGAGGTTGATGAGGAGAAAGTGAAGGCTATAAAAGATTGGCCTACACCTAAAAATGTAAGTGAGGTAAGAAGTTTTCATGGCCTTGCAAGTTTCTACCGTAGGTTCATTAAGAATTTTAGTACAACTGCTTCACCCTTGAATAAACTTGTTAAGAAGAATGTATCCTTTATATGGGAAAAATATCAAGAACTTGCTTTTAATACTTTGAAAGAAAAATTGAGTTCTGCTCCCTTGCTTGCATTACCTAATTTTGAGTCAACTTTTTAAATTGAATGTGATGCGAGTGGAGTAGGGATAGGTGCTGTATTAATGCAAAATCAAAGACCTTTAATGTTCTTTAGTGAGAAGTTGACTGGTGCATCTTTCAGGTATCCAACTTATGACAAAGAGCTTTATGCTTTGGTTCGTGCATTGCAAACCTGGCAACATTATCTTTGGCCTAAGGAGTTCGTTATTCATATGGATCATGAAAGTTTAAAGCATTTGAGAGTACAAAATAAACTCCATAGACGACATGCTAAGTGGTTAGAATTTATTGAAACATTCTCTTACGTCAAAAAAACATACATATATCATATATTATTGTATTTTATTCATTATTCTTGCGTTCCTAGGATAGAATTTAGTCTCGCACGCTAACAATCGCAACATATTAGTTTTATTCTTATTAACACTTAATTCTTGAGGTCCTCTTGTTTGAGGTCCTCAAATTTCATAAAATTGAGCTTCAATTCTTTGGTTGCGAATTGAATACAAACGCATAAACCGAGATAAGAACATGAACAAGTACGATCTCTACAGTCAGCGGAGGTGTTGCATGCAATTTGTTTTAGAAGGCTTCTCTTTGATACCAGTGGCGGCATCCCTTCAATTTCAACTGCAATAATATTTAAACACTCAGACGTTATGTTTGGAACTTTTGAACACTTGCGATTTTTCTTAGAAGGCTTTTCTATTGAAATATTAACCATAAAAGAAATTCAAAACAAACAAAGTGGACAATATTTGTTAGCACTGGAAGAGGTATCGCTCTGATACCAACTGTGATATGGGAAAATCACTACAAGGGGAGTAAGACTCGGATTACGTTGTTGTTTGAATATCTCAAGGCAAGAATATTGTTTGAGATTCTAATCACTCCACAAGCAAGATCGATCATGTCTAGTGATATGAACCAAGAGACATCAATCATACAATATGCTTCAATAAAGATGTGAAGAAAATATTTTTGAAATTATCAAAATATATTTCAATTCATGCCACATTGAAGAAGAATGAAGTTTCATTTTATAAATTTTGCGTGATTACAATTTAGAGTCATTTAGAGTAATTGTATTTCATTAATGTATTTCATGTTGGGTTTTATGTCCTAAAACTCATAGTTTGTAAACAAAAACATATTCTATTTTCAATAAAGTTATTATTGTTGTTTATTCAGTAAAGATTGTTATTGAATAAAGTGAACTTTACGATCATTAATCTAAATCCAATAAACTAAGAACACTCTGGCTATAGTACGATTACTTGAACTATATGTAGAGACATAAGAGTGGATTAAGTTCAAGTATATTTATAGTCAAAATGATCTATAGTATAAGGATAAGGCTGAGTACCTTATAATGGGGACACTATGGATGCGGCCCACTTTTGTATATGATATAAACAATGTGATCACTAAATTGTACATGTGGAGACATGTGAGTGGGGGCGTCCAATGCAATGAGTATTGCATAAGATCGGACCATGAAGAAAACCACTCTCACTTTATAATGTTGTTTACTGTTGAGACTGATTTTCTTTTCATTTGATAACCTAGGTAACTCGGATTTAATCCTGAGCTAACCATGAACTCTTGTTTATTCGAAATTATCCTTAGATTTGCATGGGTGAGAGTGACTCTAGTTCGCCGACTCAATAGGCCTCCCATTTCAGGGGTAAAACTAGGTGAATGGCTGGAGACGTGGAGTACAAGATGGAATTCACTCCTACCCACTTTTAGGGATAGAAGGGAGGTAGTTCCCTTAAGCACTGACTCCAAGTCTTGAACAAGGGGCCCCACCCTCTCATTAGCCTGAGAGGGATTCGGTTTACTGGTTGGACCACAAACAAAATTGTTCATTAGAGGATCAGTGAGACATAAGGAACAAGAAGTAACTTTAGGGGTAAAACGGTAAATTGACCCAGCTCTAGTTACGAACAATCTGTGAAGGATCGACTTACTAATCATGGATATATTAAATGGACAGAAATATATCTATAGTGAGGGGAGTGCAACTACTAGGCTATAGTGGAGTGTCCTAGTAGTTAACGAATGTTGGTTAACAAGGTTAATGAGTTTAACTAGTTAATCTTGTATCGTTGGAGCCCATGATCTATAGGTCTATTAGGTCCCTCTGCTAGCTCATATCGGACTAAACCATAGAACAAAGTGACGAGTGAGTTCGAAGTGTTCGAATTTAAATTAGGGAATATGCGCTACATATATACGATATATTTAACCGCATTTTTGTTTTATTTACGAGTTAAATAAAAAGAGAGAATCTGAGATATTTAAATAAGATTTAAATATCTTAATCAATTATGTGTCGGAATTGATTGGGATTGACATTTGAATTAATATTAAATATTAATTAAATAGTTTAATTAATCATTTAATGTTACTTTAATTTGAAATTCATTATTCAAATTTGGTTAACTCAAGTTTGAGTGGAATTTTGAGTGTCAAAATTTGGTTAACTCAAACATGCATGCTTGCCATATAATCCCAAACATTTGAGTGGAATTTTAAGTGTCAAAATTTGGTGATCTCAAATTTGCATGAACATGCAAACATGACTCTTTAAATAGAGTGATCATGGTACATGGAAGGTCTTCTTCTTCTTGGTGAAAAACCTTGAGAAAAACCTCTTCACATATACAAAATCCCTCCCAAGTTTAGTCACTCACTGGATTTCATAATCCCGTTCTAAGGCTGGAGGATAGTGGAGAAGACATTAGTGGTGGTTCGAAACCGGTTCTTGAGGAAAAAGGAGTTTGAACTACAAAAGGTTAGTATCTAAACTCATTAAGTTTTAATACTTATGAACATGCTAGTTATTTACTATAATTGATGTTCTAAAAGTGCCTAAGATCCAAATTGCTTTCGCATGTGTTATATTAACACCATCACACATGTGCTGGACATCCCCAAATTCTGAAGTGACGTAAACTACCTTTACGCCCTTTCCATAACTCATAAGGTGTTTCTGAAACACTCTTAGTAGGAACCATGTTCAAAATGTATGTAGTAGTCTCCACTGCATATTCCCAAAATGGATCGGGTAATTGAGCGAAACTCATCATAGACCGAACCATGTCTAACAGAGTTCTATTTCTCCTTTCTGATACACCATTTTGTTGAGGCATACCAGGGGCTGACAGTTGAGACATTATTCCATGTTCTATCATATAGTTCTGAAATCGTAAGTCCATGTACTCTCCTTCTCGATCTGATCGAAGTGTTTTAATAGTTTTACCTAATAGATTCTCAACCTCAGTCTTATACTCTCT
The DNA here is from genome assembly GCF_057944985.1 of Cucurbita pepo subsp. pepo. Taxonomy (NCBI): domain Eukaryota; kingdom Viridiplantae; phylum Streptophyta; class Magnoliopsida; order Cucurbitales; family Cucurbitaceae; genus Cucurbita; species Cucurbita pepo. The sequence continues at coordinate 6,384,548 of NC_141809.1, read as the reverse complement.
GAATTTTTCAAGAGCTTCGAACTTGTGACGCATTAGGTAAAGATAGTCATACCTTGAATAATCATCAATAAAACTGATGAAATATTCATACCCTCCTCGTGCTTTGACATTTATTGGACCATTGAGATCTGTTTGCACGAGTTCTAAGGTTTCTTTGGCTCTATAACCTTTTTCGAAAAATGATCGTTTAGTCATTTTACCCTGTAGACAAGACTCACATGGAGGTAAAAAGTGGTTTTCTAACTCATTTAGAAGTCCTTTTTTATCCAGTCTCTCAATTCTATTGAGATTAATGTGGCCTAGTCTTAAGTGCCAAAGATAGGTATTAGGAGAAATCTTTTATCGTTTATTTTGAGTTTCAGCTGTTTTAAACATCTCGGTATTTAAAATAGCTTTTGTTTCGCTCGATTGTAACATATATAAGTTATTTTCTAGTTTTGCAGAACAAATATGAATACCTCTTTTGTAAATGAACACTTCATTGATTTCAAAAGATACTTTATACAATTGTTCTAATAAACAAGAGATAGATATTAGATTTCTTTTCATTTCAGGAACAAAAACTACATTATCTAATATAATGAATCTATCTCCAAAAAAAAAACTTTAAATTTCCTATTGATCTTGCTGAGACAACCTCTCCTGTTCCAACCCTGAGTGTTATCTCGCCGTCCGCAAACAATCTCCAGGAGCTAGTTTCATAGTAAAAAGAACAAATATGATCAGTCGCCCATGAATCTAGTATCTAGGTTGAGTTGTCATACTCTCCTAAACATATTTCTACAACGAGTAAATCATATTTACCTTGTTGTGTCTTTTCGACTTTCTTCTCTGCAAGGTATTTTGGGCAGTTTCTCTTCCAGTGCCCGTTTTCGTTGCAATGAAAACATTTTCCTTTATCTGCTTTTTGAACCTTGTGTTTGCGGTTAGTAGGAATGTTATTTTTCCCTTTACCCTTCTTCTTCATCAAAACACTTTTAGAAGTTGAAGGTCCATACTTATTTTTGGAGGATGATCCTCATAGTAATTTCTTGGAGATAGCAACATTTGCTTCTCCTTTTTGTCCCTTGTTCGTTAAGAGGGACTGATAAGTCTGTAGCTCATTGAGAAGAGCAGTCAAGTTATATTCTATTTTGTTCATTACCACATTTGTGCGGAACTGGAAGAAGCTCTTCGGAAGAGACATCATGATAAAACTGACTTGACTCTTCTCATCAATGACAGCATCATTTTCTTCTGCCACATTGAAATGGACCATTATGTATAGGACATGTTCTCTAACTGAGGTCCCTTCTTTCATATGGCAGTTGTAAATGTATTTTATGGCTTCATATCTAAGGGAGAAGGACGGTTGTCCAAACATCCCTTTTAGAGATTCCATAATCTCTTTAGCAGTACCCATAACAACGTGTTTCTTAGCCAAAACATCAGATATGCTTGCTAGAATGTACACTCAATCTTTGTCATTTGCCTTTATTCATCTGTCATACGCATCCTAAACTGTTCGGTTTGCATTTGGGCTGGGGTTTGGAGGACACTCCTCAGTTAAAACAAACCTTAAATCATCAATTACCAATATTGTGTTTAGGTTTGATTTCCAAGTTGCGTAATTGTCGCCGTTTAATTTCTCAGAAGCGAGTAATTGTACTATTGAGTTTGTCATGCTGTGATATAAAGAAAATTCTATTAGTGATTTGACTTAATCCTGTTTAATCCAATCAGTTTTAGCAAATGTAATAATGTACCAAAAATTATTAATTTGCAACGATACTTTAGTGAGTTAGAGCAACTGCTACCGAGGGGCAGTCAATCACTCATTCACTAAACCAAGACATTCTTGACTTAAACACTAATCCAAGAATAACTCTTGTTCCTATAGTGTTTTTAGTTATCGCTATTTTGGTCAAGAATATACTAACTCTTAGTAATTCTTCGTAAGTGTGACCCGCCATTTTCAGACCTCAGAGATCGGTCCCAACAATGCTATCGAATGAAAAAGCCAAAGTCGGGAATGGACCTAAGAAATCCTATCCATTTCTGGAGTTTGCGTTGTTTCGACTCCCATGTTACGACCCTCCGAATGGGTAGTTGCTCTAGTGCAACATGCAGGCGGAACATAGGAATCTCACGGTGCAACCTAGTGGTGGAGACCATAGGACTTGTTGATATACTTCCTTCTCCCACTTACTATAAATACTTTCTCTATTCACCTTGTTATTGACTCATACAAATACCTTCCGAATGGAGGACGCTCCCAGGGCGACACGAGGCCGAGCATGAATCTCACGGTGTGAATTTTCCAGAGAGCGTGAAAAAGAAAACGATGTATCTCATATACCTTTTTCCTTCCACTAAGTATTTTGGACGGTTGGGTATACTCATTACTTAAGTATATTCCGGCTAATTAAATATAACCTAAGTCTAGGTGATTTTTCCAAAACTTACATCACTTAACATGCTCATAAAACTGGGCTAACTAAGCTCAAGTATTGGTCCGATCTCCAGGTAGTAGGTGTTCCGTAAACCGTCAACTTAAGTACCTCCAGCCTTAGACAAGATCGTGCCAGGTGAACTTTCTTGTAAGCACAATTTTACAAGACATCGACCTATTTTAACTATTAAAATTGATCGTGCTCGGTTCTTAACCCTAAGTGAGCATGCACTTATCTTTATTATAGATTTAAACGTCTATCTTATGACGTTGAAAATAACCTATAACATGCATCTAACATGCTTTATATAACAATTATATAATCATCCATTCCATGCAATAATATAGCAATTTATATCTATCACTCATGGAACCCTAAAGATGCATACTATACATTATAACACTTATAACATACTTGGAATGCATGAAACATGCTTAGCCTATGGTGGGATTTTAAATCTATATGACATACTTTATGCATATACATTTTCTATTTAATTAAAACATACATTCATAATGCATAATTAATTAATTAAACACACTAAAGTGGGTTGGTTTTGGCATTTTAAAGCAAGCAATTAATTAAATTATTACATTAATAATTAAAAATAACTTGAACCACTCCCGAGGATCACGAACTGGGCGAACCAACCCTTAAAAACGTTGAACCAGGCCCCAACGGCAGAAAAAACACCCGAACCGCCTCTTCCATCTTCTTCGGTTCAACTTGCTATCTCTTCCATTTTCGATCAATGACAACCTAAAATGGACTCTAATGACTCCATAAAAATTACAGACCTTTCTTCTGATATGAATCCAAGCAGCTTATCATCTTCCTTCATTAAAGCCCATACACATTAGGCTTATTACAATAATTGTATCAAATGGAAGCATAAAACAAAATGCCAAAACCAAAACCATCCACTTTAGCAACCATAAAATTTCATTCATGAAATGGTACCCACCATGATCAAATTGATGTAAAAAAAATGCCTAAAACATGCTCTGATACCAGTTGATGGTGTTAATATAACATATGCGGAAGCAATTTGGATCTTAGGCACTTTTAGAACATCAATTATAGTAAATAACTAGCATGTTCAAGTATTTAAACTTAATGAGTTTGAATACTAACCTTTTGTAGTTCAAATTTCTTTTTCCTCACAAACCGGTTTCGAACCACCACTAGTGTCTTCTCCACTATCCTCCGGCCATAGAACGGGATTGTGGAATCCGGTGAGTGACTAAACTTGGGAGGGATTGTGTATATATCAAGAGAGTGTCTGTGAGAGGTTTTTTCTCCAAGAAGAAGACCTTCCATGTACCATTATCACTCTATTTAAAGAGTCATATTTGCATGTAAATCCAAATTTGAGATCACCAAATTTTGACACTCAAAATTCCACTCAAATGTTTGGGGTTATGTGGCAAGCATGCATGTTTGAGTTAACCAAATTTTGACACTCAAAATTCCACTCAAATTTGTGGGGTTTATTTGGCAAGCATGCAAGTTTGGTTAAACCAAATTTTGACACCTCAAAATTCCATTAACATGGATTTTTCCATTAAATGAAGTCAACATTTTGACTTTCTTCATTTTTTATTCAAAAATTAATTTGAATGATCAATTTCAAATTAAAGTAATATTAAATGATTAATTAAACTATTTAATTAATATTTAATATCCATTCAGATGTCCATCCCAATCAATTCCGACACATAATTGATTAAGATATTTAAATCTTATTAAATATCTCAGATTCTCTCTTTTTGTTTAATTCTAAAACAAAAATGCGGTTAAATATATTGTATATATGTAGCGCATATTCCCTAATTTGAATTCGAACACTTCAAATTCACTCGTCACACTATTCTATGGTTTAGTCCGATATGAGCTAGCAAAGGGACCTAATGGACCTATGGATCATGGGCTCCAACGATCCAAGATTAACCGGTTAAACTCATTAACCTTGTTAACCAACATTCGTTAACTACTAGCACACTCCACTATAGCCTAGTAGTTGCACTCCCCTCACTATTGATATATTTATGTCCATTTGATATAACCATGATTAGTAAGTTGATCCTTCACAGGTTGTTCGTAACTAGAGCTGGGTCAATTTATCGTTTTACCCCTAAAGTTACTTCTTGTTCCTTATGTCTCACTGATCCTCTAATGAACGATTGGGTTGTGGTCCAACCAGTAAACCGAATCCCTCTCTAGCAAATGAGATGGTGGGGCCCCTTGTTCAAGACCTGGAGTCAGTGCTTAAGGGAACTACCTCTCTTCTATCCCTAAAAGTGGGTAGGAGTGAATTCCATCTTGCACCCCACGTCCCCAGCCATTCACCCAGTCTTATCCTTGAAATGGGAGGCCTATTGAGTCGGCGAACTAGAGCCACTCTCACCCATGAAAATCTAAGGATAATTCCGAATAAACAGAAGTTTATGGTTAGCTCAGGATTAAAATCGAGTTACCTAGGTTATCGAATGAAAAGAAAATCAGTCTCAACAGTAAACGACATTATAAAGTGAGAGTGGTTTTCTTCATGGTCCGATCTTATGCAATACTCATTGCATAGGACGCCCCCACTCACATGTCTCCACATGTACAATTTAGTGATCACATTGTTTATATCATATACAAAAGTGGGCCGCATCCATAGTGTCCCCAGAATAATGTACTCAGCCTTATCCTTATACTATAGATCATTTTGACTATATACTTGAACTTAATCCACTCTTATGTCTCTACATATAGTTCAAGTAATCATATAGCCAGAGTGTTCTTAGTTTATTGGATTTAAATTAATGGTTGTAAAGTTCATTTTATTCAATAACAATATTTACTGAATAAACAACAATAATAACTTTACCGAAAATAGAATATGTTTTTGTTTACAAACTATGAGTTTTAGGACATAAAACCAACACCAACAAACGTTAATGCAACTATTCTAACACTCATTCCATGAACTTCATCGCGACGCCATCATCCGTATATGAGTGTCTTACATTTATTTGAAAAATAAGGATAGAAAAAAGTCACCAAATATTTATTTTAATAAAAATTACTTAATATGGATAAGCAACAAAACTTAAAAAAAAAAAAAAAAAAAAAAAGAAAAAAGAAAAAAAAAAGCTATTAATTATTTAAATAAGTTATGAAACTCTTACTATAAAAATGAGTATATATAAATAAAATATTAAAGTTATTAAATAAGATTAAAATATTTACCTCAATCTAAATATCAAAGTCAAAAAAGAATAAAAGAAATAAAAGAAATACAAACAGATTCCGGACCGATCAAAAAATGAATGCTATAAATTATTTTTATGTGATTTTGTTGTTTACTTTTGCATCAACTTTTAATGTCTCTACCTGTTTTGCTCTCCAATCTCGAGTATCACCCTGGAAACCGACGATTTCTAATTATAGGGAAGGAGAACCTCTAACCATCCATTGCAAGTCGAAAGATGATAATTTAGGTATATAACGATTATGATGACAAATTTAAATGACATCATATCTGAACCAAGAGACATCAATCATACAATATTTCCTTTAACATTGATGTCTCTTGGTTCATATCACCATCTTTTTTAATGGATCTCACTGGATGGAGTTGATGATTTATTTTAAGTTCAATGGTTGATGTTGAATTTTAAAACTCTATAAAATTTGGAACTTATAATATACAACGGTATAAAAAAAAACTAGATTGATGTTCAACTTCTATTTCGATTTATAAAAAAGAATTATAGTTTGAGTATTTAATTAGAAATTTTATACTTTTAAGTTTAGTAGTCAATAATGCTTGACAACTTTCAAATTGAATTTATGCCCATCTGACATAAATTTTTAAACATAGGAGAGCATATCCTTAGATTCAAACAAGAATACAATTTGGAATTCAAGGAAAATTTATTGCAAACAACATTGTTTTGGTGCAACTTTAATAACATGCTTCGTTTGAGGTTTTTTGGCCCCATAATGAAGTTTGGCTTCAAGAACAATGCAACTATTAGCACTGCATTTGGGGTATTGATGAGAAGGTTTTTCTTTGTATAATAGTCAAACAAAGTTTGAAATTTAATGATATCCTATTATGTTTTTATTTTTTAAGGATATTAATCAACAATTCTAATTCTACGAGAAAGTTTTGAAATTTCTAATATCTCAAACTGGTCTAAACAACACAACAACCTGCTCATACCCTTTTCAAAAATATACTTATAATTATTGTCCTTTTGTTAATTAAAGTTTCCCATATCTCTAATTTCCAAACTAGTTTGATGTTATTATTGTGTAAGGCCATCATTATAAAGTTAAAACTTCTCAATTTTGATTCAAGAATAAATGTTTTAATAAATTTCTTGGCTTCTATTTAAGTTAATGTTAATGACAAAACCTCGTAAGCTTAACTACGTGTGACAATCCAATCCCACTGTTGCTATCAAATATTGTCATCGTTGGGCTTTCCGTTACGTATTTCTCGTCAAAGTTTTAAAACACGTCTGTTAGAGGGAGGGTACCATACTTTTTTGTTTTCCTCTCCAATCAATGTGGGATCTTACATTACATATCCTTAAAAGAAGAAAAAAAGTTGGGGACAGTTTGGTTTATATTTTTTTTTCTCAGGCTTAAAAGAATGGTAGATGACTATACATTTCCTACTTGTATTTTTTTTTCTATTTTTAGGAAAAATACGATTTATGGTTTTGTAATTATAGAAATATCATATATTTGACATATGCATGAACAAAAATCTACCATTTAGGTTTATATTTGTGAGCTAATTTAATTTATAGACATTATATAATGGATTGGCAAGAAAGAAACTTGACCATCACATCAAACCATTCAAAATATTTTCAACCCAAAGGATAATATGGCAGAGATTAGTAGTGTGAAGTTGAGTTTCATTATTGTGATGATACTGTTGGTTGTGTCTCGTTCTGGTAAAATTTCTAGTTCTTCGTTTTTTGTTTGTCTCTTTGAATGTTAAAATTTCAATAGAGAAGTCTTCTAACACAAATCACATGTTAAGTGTTCAAAAGTTTCAAACATAATGTTAAGTGTTTAAATATTATTGCAATTGAAGTTGAAGGAATGCCGCCACTTGTAATAAAGAGAAGCCTTCTAAAACAAATCGCATGCAACACCTCTGCTGACTGTGGAGATCATAATTGTTCGTGTTCTAAAATCGGTTTATGCGTTTGTTTTAAATCGGCAACAAAAGAATTGAAGCTCAATAATATGTAACTTGAAGACCTCAAACCAGAAGATCTCAAGAATTAAGTGTTAATAAGAACAGAACTAATATGTCTGTGATTGCTAGTGTGCGGGCACTAAATTGAGTCATTGGGGCAAGAATAATGAATAATATAGCTACAATAGGATAATAATACATGTATATTCTGTTATCTTTTTGACACTTTGCTATGTTTGCTTATTGTTTTTCGGACAACAAACTAATTTGAATCCGTACCAATAGTCCTAAAAAAAATAATTAAATTTTGTAAGAGATAGCAATAATGCATTTAATATATTTAAAAATAATAGAAAATTTCATGACGAGTCTATCGAGTTTGTAAAAGAAATTGACATCATTGTTAAGGAAACTTCAGAGTGAATGATAGAACAGATGAGGAAGACTATCCCCACGCGCTCACAAATGTGTAACAACTCTTGCCCAAGATTCAAAATCTTGATTCAACACCTGATGGCTCCAGTATTCCCCTGCTAGTAGTCACGTTACTTACTCTTGCTTCTAACAGTGAAAATTATCCCCACAAATCAACACGAGTCGTCCTAACATACTTTGTCCTCACTCACATGTATTATAGGAAAATTTCTAAAACATCACCCAACATAGAATAACTCCAAACAAATTACGTTAAAAAATGAAGTTCCTATGATTGAGCCGCTAAAAAGGAAGATGCACATTGTTGGTATAGGTTGTAATCTTTATTTCCTTTAAGACTTTCTTAGTCATCCTATCTTCAGGATCACTCTCACTCTAATATGTTCTCAATTCATTCATGTACTCCTCTTTACTCGGGCGTCACATACCCACAAGATTTCTCCTTGGTTTGCCCCTGAATCACATCTTACTGTGAGAGGTATTGCTCTTATTCCAATTGTAATGACTCTAATTTTCTATTAAAACCAAGGTCGCAACTACATGTATAATATAACTAGAATGCGTGGAGAAATTCATTTAAAAGAAACAATGCTATGGACTTAAACGTTCGTAATAAAAATTTTAAAACAATATAACGGGAAATAAATAGCATAATTTTTTTAAATAAAATAAGAAAATGATCCATAATCTAACCTAAGAACTACATATAACATGTATGCATCTACCCAAACTTCAATTCTAGATTTCTACTTACCTCGAGTCACTGCCGTCATCAAAGAATAATCATTTTGTGGAAATAAGCATTTAAACTTTATCCTAAAATATAAATTTCATCATAAAACATTTTCATGGACTTACATTATAACGACCCGAAATTGTTTACTTAATTTTAGGTCGCTATTGTATACGTACCATAACATTGAATGCGAAAGACTTCATTTAAATTTCATAAAACATAACCTTTATCCTAAAACGCAGCCATGGACTTACGTGTTTCGAAAACATCTTTAAAAAGACACAACAGAAGACTAAATAAAATGAATAAGAGTTTAAGTTAAAAATATCATATTCTAGCCTAAGTCTAAGAAAATAAATACCACTATCCTACGCATGTGTCATGGTCTCGAATTGCGATGTCGTCGTCAGCCGTACAGGAATGTCTTGCCTTAACCTGAAAAATGTAGTAGCACATGGCTTGAGTATTTAAAGAAATACTCAGTAAGTGGCCCCACTATTGGGATTAAATGTAACAATCACATGCAATGAGATGATGAGACCTATCTTTCATTCCGTTCTCCCTACGATGTTGTCCTAACGGATGATTTTGGACGTGTACCATATACTCTACACATAGCCCATACGTGCAAGTATGAGCTCACCAGCTAGTTTGCACACCACTAGGTCACTTTTCTTATCTGGTGGGCATACTCTGGGAGCCCCTTAGGCCGGACACCCACTAGAACTAGTAACTGTCACGGCAGTGCTATGCAAAGCATAACGATCATTGTCCTGCCATTGGATGTACACGTCCGTACCCTCGTGATGGGATAGGGGTATTCCCCCAAATGCATGAGCACACATAATGCATGAGGTCCCAAAACTTTTCCATTTTCATTATCCTTTAATACAACCCCGCTAGCATTATGTACATATCATATCATTTTTCATATCGGTTCAGATATAGTTCATCATTCATATCATATCTTAAATCATACATAATTTCTAATGGGGTTATATTTCATGCCATTTATCGTGATTTCATGTCATTTATATCATGTTGTATACACACAATTTAAGAGACCTAACATAACGTTCTATGCTTTTAATATAACATTTCATCATATACACATCATACCATGACATATTGCATCACAATGTATCATATCATAAACAAGTCATAACGTAAACACTTTGTAGTCATATCGTTCTCTAACTTGTCATAGCCTTAACGTTCTTATACCTATCACAGACATATCATTATGTGAACGTACCATAGTCATATCATCACAAGAACGTATCCTAACGCTACCATTCTATCAATCCTAACGCTATCATTCTATCAATCTATCACAAACTTATCCCTTTCTACCCGTAACCTAACCGTATTCTTCCCTCAATCTCTCTTATCCATATCACTCCGGTATGTAACCTAACCTTAACGTTTCATGAACGTATTTTACTCCTCTCGTTACATTTCATTTTTTGCATCCTTCTCGTATCCTATCTCAAACATATCATTGAACACATCGTACCATAATTATTATCACACAATTCACATATTATAATATACACATAACATATAAGAAGCATATCGATCCACAGACAATTCACACATATCAATATATATGAACGTGCAGAACCAAGGCACGTGTCAACATCAAATATAACCATGCCGATAGTAAGGTCACTTACCTGGTTAGCTTAAGTCGTTGTCACGAATATATCCTTAATGAGAGTTCAATTCCGTCCTTTGAAATCAAAGTTAATCTATCTGAGTCCATGACATCAGTTTCGAGTTTGAACTCTATAAAATTATTTCTCTAATTTACATTGGTCATCCTAAAATTATGATATTTCTTGTTAGACAAAATTCAATCGAGTTCCTTGCCCTCTAATATTTCCAATTTTTATTGTTAAATTTTGTTCAACAAATCTTTCCTCAATCTCCCTCCCTCTCTATAATTATTTTCATTTTGTAAATAGATTTTCAATTGTGTAAACAGAAATACTGGCCAATTTTGAGTCGATTGTTTGGCTATTATCTCCCAGTTTATAGGAAGTAAAATGGCTTTCAACATACGCATACGTCAGATTTAGAGATTTTTGTCAGTTATTACGGTAAAATCCAGATTTCCTTTCCTTTTATAGTTATGGTCATAAGAAATTAATTTAGATAAATCTTCTTTCATATTTTAACTGGTCCTGTAATAATCAGATCCCATATCCAATTGATTAGATTTTTGTTAGCATTTTAAATTATACAAAATAAGGTTACAAGGTTAGATTCAATAAAATTTTAGTTGACAGATCTATAAACTAGAAGATCGTAGGCAAACAATCGACTTAAAATTGGCGAGTAATATCGGTTTACACAATTCAAAAACCTAGTTACATAATGAAAATAATTAGAGAGAGGGAGATTGAAGAAAGATTTGTTCAACACCATTTAACAATAAAACATGAAATATCAGAGGGCAGTAAGCTCCTTTAAATTGTCTAACAATAAATATTAGAATTTTACGATGGCCAATGTAAATTAGAGAAATAATTCTATAGAGTTCAAACTTGAAACTAATGTCATGAGCTCATATAGATTGACTCAGATTTCAAAGGATGGAATCGAACTTTCATTAAAGATATATTTGTGACAATGACTTGAGCTATCCAGGTAAGTGACCTTACTATTGGCATGATTATATTTGATATTGACACGTGCCCTGTGGTTCTGCACGTGTCATATATATTGATATGTGTGAATTGTCTGTGGATCGATATGCTTCCTATATGTTATGTTATGTTATAATATGTGGATTGTATGATAATAATTATGGTACGATGTGCTCAAGGATATGTTTGAGATAGGATACGAGAAGGATGCACAAAACTAAATGTAACGATAGGAGTAAGATACGTTCATGAAACGTTATGGTTAGGTTACATACCGGAGTGCTATGGATAGGAGAGATTGATGAAAGAATACGGTTAGGTTATGGGTAGAAAGGGATAGGTTTGTGATAGATTGATAGAACGATAGCGTTAGGATACGTTATTGTGATGATATGACTAAGGTACGTTACGTAATGATATGTCTGTGATAGGTATAAGAACGTTAAGGCTATGGTAAGTTAGAGAACGATATGACTATGAAGTGTTTACGTTATGACTTGTTTATGATATGATACATTGTATGCTAGATTATTGTGCTTAAGTACTTAGTTATGTGAACGTGAATGTATGTTATGTATGCTTTTAGTCTAATGTGATGTGTAATGCATGTAACGATATGAGGTCCTTGAATGATTATGGCATGTTTGTATGAAATATGTGAATGTGAACAGCATGAATTGTATGACATGAAACACAGTAAACTGTCTGGAACCATAACCCCGATAGAAATGTGTATGAAATGTAAATTGAAAATGAGGAGGACATGAAGTATGGAATGTGACAAGGGGGTTATGTTCATTAATAACAAATGTAGAAGTAGTGGGGACCTCATGCATTATGTGTGTTCATGCATCTGGGGGGATACCCCTATCCCATCACGAAGGTACGGACGCGTACATCCAATGGCAGGACAACGATCGTTATGCTTTGCATAGCGCTGCAATAACGGTTACTAGTTTTAACGGGTCCCAGCATAAGGGGCTCCCATAGTATGCCCACCTGATAAGGAAAGTGGCCCAGCGGTGTGCGAACTAGCTGGTGAGCCCATACTCGCACGAATGAGCTGTGTGTAGAGTATATGGTACACGTCCACAATTACCCGTTAGAACAACACCGTAAGGAAAATGAAACGAAACGAAACGATAGGTCCCATCATTTCATTGCATGTGATTGTCGCATAACCCCGATAGGGGGTCACTTACTGAGTATTCTAGAAATACTCAAGCCTCGTGCTACTACATTTTTCAGGTTAAGGCAAGGCATTTCTGTACGGCTGACGACGACATCGCAACTCGAGACCATGACACATGCATAGGATAGTGTTATTTATTTTCTTAGACTTAGGCGAGAATAGACTGTTTTAAACTTAAACTCTTATTCGTTTTATTTAGTCTTTTGTTGTGTTGTTTTAAAGATATTTTCGAAACACGTAAGTCCATGGCTGTGTTTTAAGATAAAGGTTATGTTTTATGAAATTTTAATGAAGTCTTCCACATTCAAGGTTTATGGTACGTATACATTAGCGACCTTAAATTAAGTAGAATATTTCGGGTCGTTACAATCACATTCAGTTATGTCATGTGTAAAATAAGAAAATGAAATGTCATTGATTATGTATCTTGTTACTACTTGTTCCTTATGAATGTTTTTTATGACTGATTTTGATAAAATTGACTACATTATTGTTGACGGCACGATTTTTCGCTTAATTATGTGTATGATAATATGGAAAATTATGTAGTTTATGTTAGGAATAGTAGACTTAAAAAAATTATGTGTTGATTTATAACCATACCGCCTAGAGGACGTGGAAGAGGATGTCGAGAAAGAGAACAACCTCCTGTTCGAGGAAGGGGTAGAGGTAGAGGGAGCCCAACTTGTGAAGGCTCTGTAACAAAAAAATATGTGGCTGCACTACCTCCAACAGCACCATTGGCAGGAATAGACCCCATGAAGAATCTGATGTGGGAATCGTTCCAGGCCATGGTTCAAGTAATGGTTGCCACTGAGCAAGCCAATAGCTTGTAACATACATGAGGGGCAAGATATTTATGGGATTTAAAATGGTACGACCCCGTAGTGGAAGCACAAGAGACCTAGTAGAGGCACAATTACGGCTATCACCAATGGAGACGATTTTCTTATTAATGAACTACCTAGACCATGAGAAGGTATTCTTTTCGTCATTCATCCTAAAAGAGGACGCAAAATTGTGCTGATTGGATAAATGGAAGTGTAAAACCATGGTCTCGATTCAAAAAGCTATTCCTAAAATAATATTTCCCGAAGGTAGTCCGACTTTGAAGATAAAAGGAGTTCACCCATCTGATATAGAATGGACATTTTGTGGATGACTAGGCAAGAGAATTTATAAGGTTGAAATGATTCGCGCAGTCATTAGTGGATACAAAACTAAAAATTGCTAAAAGGTTCATCCTTGGACTTAATCTAGAAATTCATCGAACAGTTGAAGCCATAGATCCTACCACGTATACGACTGCTTTGAGGGCAGCTAAGGCTATGGAAAAGCCTAGAGATAGTGATATGAATTCAACTCCTGACCCTTTGCATGTACCCGAAGGACCGATTACAAGAAGTAAGGTTAAGAAGATTCAAGAGGCCTATACATTGCATCTTCAAAAGCTAGCTAGTGTACAAGTTGAAACAAAGACTTTTGAGCCCAAAAATCTTTATAGCATTAGCATATCAAATCAAGAAGATAATGGAGTGGCGGACATTGAAAAGTAATTAGAAGACTTGTGATATGAACAACGACCAAGGAATTTCCATACCTCAAGGTCCAATTACAAGGACGAGAGCCAAGAAGCTACAACAAACCTTATACAGTTATATTCAAGCTATGGTGAGCTCATCAAAGGAAATTCTAGAAGACGTTGGTGACCTCCCTAATATGTTATGCAAAGTTGAGCTTCAAGACAGAGATGAATTAAATGCACTTTAAGTTGCATTTAATGAACTCCGCTGAATTTATCAATAGTCCAAGGATGACTAATAAGCCCATTTTATTATTTGCATTATTTAATTATAGTTTAACTATTTGTTTTCATATTTAAGCTAGTTTTAAATGTAGGAGTTAAGGTTATATTGTAACCCACATAGGTTACTATATTCCACCATTAACCAGCCATTTTAATATGGAGGTTATGGGTATTTCATATTTACTAGCCCATTTAATTTTGGAGTTATGTATCACATAGGTTAAGGTTTGTAAAGGCTATATAAAGCCTTCCTTTCTTTGATTAGACATCAGATTTTGGAATTGAGAATAGAATTTCTATTTTAGCTTTGTTGAGAGCTAAACTTTCTTTGCAAATTCTTGTGTTTAGAACTTGCATGTAGAGTCATTCAAGTGGTATTGATCAAACCTCTTGTGGAGTGATTCGAATCACGAGTTTAGAAACGAGTTTTCTTTACTCTTGATCTTGATCATCAAGGTAATCCGTTCCATACTTTCCCTTGGGTTGATTTCCATATCATTTTGGTATCAGAGCTTTAGGCTCAAGATCGGATATATGTTTCATTGCGCTTATCTCTTTTAATTCTCTTATTATTTTTTTTTTCTCAGTTTGTGTAGAATGTTCATATTCTATCACAAAAATATATAACCAAAAAAAAAAAAAATACATTTTTTTTTTCTGTTCTTTAAAGTGTTAGATCTCGATCTTATCAACACTATATTCTTCTTTAAGATCTTCTAAATCAATTTTCTTGTTGGTAAATTGATTAGATTTTGCGAATAAGAAGGAAAAAAAAAAAAAAAAAAACATTGAAAGAAAGAAAGCATATTGATGTTAAATGTCTTTCTTTTTTCCTCTTGATTATTATATGTAACTCTCATATGTTCCTACGTCTAAATTAGTCCTTAATCATTTTCTTTCTGTAATTCGTTTCTTTGTCGTTATTCGGATTGCTCCTTCAATACCCTTGTTTATGTATTGAGTGTGCTGTCTATTCACATTGAATTGCACTTAGCTCTATAACATAGCTTGTCTCACATCCCAATTTGTTTTTTGGAGTGTGATTTGTGTGTGCTCAATTGTGAGGGTGAGTTTGTAAGGGAGTGACACATTGATTCGAGTGTTGAGTGCTAAACACGAGTGAACTACATTTACGAGTGAATACACGTGAGGGAGCGCTTGTGAGGTCCTTTTTTTTTTCTTTTACCTTTCTTTTGTAGCATGGAAAATCCAGACGACAATACTAACATTACTGATGCACGATTGAGAGAAGCACAACAACGAACCATGGAAAGACTAATTCGAGGAATAGAAGAGTTGACTGATCGAATAGGAAGATTGGAGATTCAAAATCAAGCACGACAGAGGATTCCACAACCTACGCCCTCAACCGATACATATGAGGGCGACAATTCTGATCACCACGAGGATAATCCACATGCGGTTGGTCATGGCTTGATGCGAGGGCGAGACCATGAAAGAAGGTATCATAATTTACAACAAAGAGTTCCTTATGATGATAGAATTGATCGTAACGTGGGGAGCATCAAATTAAAACTTCCCAAGTTTTATGGCAAAACCGATCCAGAGGAGTACCTTAAATGGGAGAAAACGGTGGACTTGGTGTTCAACTGTCATAATTTTAGTGATAAAAAGAAGGTACTGTTATGCATTGCTCAATTCAAACAATATGCTCAAATTTGGTGGGATAAATTGATGTCAAGTAGGAGAAGAAACCTTGAAGCACCAATTGATTCATGGTACGAGTTCAAAGAGTCCATGAGGAAGCGTTTTGTTCCACAATATTTTCAACGGGACATGGCGCAAAAGCTTCAAGCATTGAAACAAGGACGCAAGTCTGTGGAAGATTATTACAAGGAGATGGATACATTGATGGATCGACTTGATCTCGATGAGGACATGGAGGCTCTCATGGCGTGGTTTCTTAATGGGTTAAACACAGAGATTGCAGACAAGACTGATTTACAGCCTTATTCTAATATTGAGGAGTTGTTGCACATTGCAATTAAGATCGAGAGGCAAATCCAAAGAAGATCTCAACGGTATTCTTCTAAAACTTTTCCCAATTCTACTTCTACATGGAAAAAGGATAGTAAGAACATTGATTATAAGCATAGAAATCCAGAGATTAATGAGAAGCCTCAAGCTAAATTTGAGAAAGGGGATAGTTCTAGAACAGGGAAAGAAAAAGTAGAAAAGTCTAATGTTCGAAATAGAGATTTAAAGTGTTGGAGATGTCAAGGGGTAGGACACTATAGTAGAGATTGCCCAAATGCAAGAATTATGACCATCAAGGAGGGAGAAATTGTTACGGATGACGAGGCACATGACGACATAAATGAAGAAACTGATGAGAGTGAGGAGTTTAGCGAAGAGGACCCTACACATATATCTTTGGTTACTCGACGAGCTCTAAACACCCACATTAAGGAGGACGGCCTAGACCAAAGAGAGAACTTGTTTCAAACTCGTTGTCTTGTTCAATCTGTACCTTGTAGTGTTGTCATTGATAGCAGTAGTTCCACCAATGTTGTGAGTTCCATTCTGGTCAAAAGACTTAATTTGAAGACACAACCACATCCAAGACCCTACAAGCTTCAATGGTTGAATGATTGTGGGGAAGTACGGGTAACTCAACAAACTCTTGTTTCATTTACTATTGGAAAATATGTTGATGATGTTTTATGTGATGTTGTATCCATGCATGTTGGAGATTTACTACTGGGAAGGCCATGGCAATTTGATCGTCGGGTAATGTATGATGGGTATGCAAATCGATACTCTTTTACTCACAATGGTAGAAAAACTACTCTTGTTCCATTGTCTCCAAAAGATGTATTTATTGATCATTGCAAACTTGAAAAGAAAAGGCAAGAGGCTGATGCAAAAGCAGAGATTGAAAAAGAATCAAGTGAAAAAATGAGCTTGAGTGAAAAGCAAGAGAGTAACACTCAGCCTAGAGAAAAAAAAGAGAGAAAAGCCAAATCAGTAAGCTTGTATGTTAGATCAAGTGAGGCTAGGAATGTTTTGCTCTCTAACCAGACTATTCTTGTACTTATGTGCAAGGGGTCTTGTTACTTTACTAACATGCTTAACCCTTCTTTGCCTAGTGATTTTGTTGTGCTTTTGCAAGAGTTTGAAGATTTATTTTCTGAGGAGATACCTAGTAGTTTGCCACCACTTAGAGGGATTGAACACAAGATTGACTTCATTCCTGGCACGCCCATTCCAAACCGACCAGCATATAGGACTAATCCAAAGGAGGCTGAAGAGATACAAAGGCAAGTAAGTGAACTCCTTGCTAAAAGGTATGTACGTGAAAGTTTGAGTCCTTGTTCTGTTCTAGTTATTCTTGTACCTAAGAAAGATGGCTCTTGGCGTATGTGTGTTGATTGTATGGCTATAAACAAGATAACCATAAAGTATAGGCATCCAATTCCTAGATTAGATGATATGCTTGATGAATTGCATGGATGTAGTCTTTTTACTAAGATTGATTTAAAATCGGGTTATCATCAAATTCGCATGCATATTGGGGATGAGTGGAAAACAGCTTTTAAAACCAAGTATGGTCTTTATGAATGGTTGGTTATGCCTTTTGGATTAACTAATGCACCTAGTACATTCATGAGACTAATGAACCATGTCTTACGAGAATACTTAGGTAAGTTTGTGGTTGTTTATTTTGATGACATCCTTGTTTACTCTAAATCTTTAGATGATCATATTACCCATGTACGCAATGTTTTGACTACTTTAAGAAATGAATGTTTGTATGTAAATTTAAAGAAATGTAGCTTTTGCATGGAAAAAGTTAACTTTCTTGGGTTTGTAGTTTCATCTAATGGTGTTGAGGTTGATGAGGAGAAAGTGAAGGCTATAAAAGAGTGGCCTACACCTAAAAATGTAAGTGAGGTAAGAAGTTTTCATGGTCTTGCAAGTTTCTACCGTAGGTTCATTAAGAATTTTAGTACAATTGCTTCACCCTTGAATGAACTTGTTAAGAAAAATGTATCCTTTATATGGGAAAAAGATCAAGAACTTGCTTTTAATACTTTGAAAGAAAAATTGAGTTCTGCTCCTTTGCTTGCATTACCTAATTTTGAGTCTACTTTTGAAATTGAATGTGATGCAAGTGGAGTAGGGATAGGTGCTGTCTTAATGCAAAATCAAAGACCTTTAATGTTCTTTAGTGAGAAGTTGACTGGTGCATCTTTGAGGTATTGAACTTATGACAAAGAGCTTTATGCTTTGGTTCGTGCATTGCAAACCTGGCAACATTATCTTTGGCCTAAGGAGTTCATTATTCATACGGATCATGAAAGTTTAAAGCATTTGAGAGTACAAAATAAACTCAACAGACGACATGCTAAGTGGTTAGAATTTATTGAAACATTCCCTTATGTCATAAGATATAAACAAGGTAAGGAGAACATTGTTGCCGATGCTTTATCACGAAGGTATGTCTTCCTCAATACTTTGAATGCTAGGTTGTTGGGTTTTGAACACATAAAGGATTTGTATCAACATGACATGTTCTTTGCTCCTTTTGTTGAATCTTGTGAAAAAGGACTCATTGTGGATAATTACTTGTTGTTAGATGGATTTTTGTTCCGAAAAGGCAAACTTTGCATACCATCTTGTTCCATACGTGAGCTACTTGTGAGGGAAGCTCATGGAGGTGGTTTAATGGCACACCATGGAGTTTCTAAAACTTACGATATGCTGTCTGAACATTTTTTTTGGCCTAAAATGAGACATGATGTTCATAAAGTTTGTGCTCGTTGCATAGCATGTAAACAAGCTAAGTCTAGGCTTCAACCACATGGTATATACTCCCCATTACCAGTTCCTAATGGTCCTTGGATTGATATATCAATGGATTTTGTTTTAGGTTTACCTAGGACTAGGAAAGGTTATGATAGCATCTTTGTTGTGGTTGATCGATTTAGTAAAATGGCTCATTTTATTCCTTGTCACAAAACTGATGATGCAAAACATATTGCAGACCTGTTCTTTAGGGAAGTTGTA
Source organism: Cucurbita pepo subsp. pepo (assembly GCF_057944985.1). Lineage (NCBI taxonomy): Eukaryota > Viridiplantae > Streptophyta > Magnoliopsida > Cucurbitales > Cucurbitaceae > Cucurbita > Cucurbita pepo. Next base: position 6,365,052 of record NC_141809.1, on the reverse strand, counting down.
CGATTGCATGGCATTCCTAAAAGCATCGTTAGTGATCGTGATGTCAAATTTTTAAGCCACTTTTGGCGTGTTTTATGGGGTAAGTTAGGAACTAAGCTCGTATATTCAACTACTTGTCATCCTCAAACGGATGGACAAACTGAAGTTGTTAACATAACCATGACTACTATGCTTAGGGCTATTATTGATAAGAATCTTAAGACTTGGGAGGATTGTTTGCCATTTATAGAATTTGCATATAATAGGGTTGTTCATAGCACTACTAAATGCACACCTTTTGAAATTGTTTTATGGCTTTAATCCTTTAACCCCCATTGACTTGTTACCTATACCGTCAAAAGAATTTGTGAATTTTGATGCAAATACCAAGGTTGAGTTTGTTCATAAATTGCACAAGCAAGTAAAAGAACAAATTGAGAAACAAAATTCCAAGGTTGCCACCCGAATTAATAAAGGACGTAAGATTGTCATCTTCAAGCCAGGAGATTGGGTTTGGGTGCATTTTCGAAAAGAAAGATTTCCTACTCAAAGAAAATCTAAGCTTTTACCACGAGGAGATGGACCTTTTCAAGTTCTTGAGCGCATCAATGACAATGCTTATAAAATTGATTTACCAGGTAAGTACGGTGTTAGTGCAACTTTTAATGTTGCTGATTTGAGTCCTTTTGATGTAGGTGATGGCTTGGATTCGAGGACGAATCCTTCTCAAGAGGGGGAGAATGATATGAACAACGACCAAGGAATTTCCATACCTCAAGGTCCAATTACAAGGACGAGAGCCAAGAAGCTACAACAAACCTTATACAGTTATATTCAAGCTATGGTGAGCTCATCAAAGGAAATTCTAGAAGACGTTGGTGACCTCCCTTATATGTTATGCAAAGTTGAGCTTCAAGACAGAGATGAATTAAATGCACTTTAAGTTGCATTTAATGAACTCCGCTGAATTTATCAATAGTCCAAGGATGACTAATAAGCCCATTTTATTATTTGCATTATTTAATTATAGTTTAACTATTTGTTTTCATATTTAAGCTAGTTTTAAAGGTAGGAGTTAAGGTTATATTGTAACCCACATAGGTTACTATATTCCACCATTAACCAGCCATTTTAATATGGAGGTTATGGGTATTTCATATTTACTAGCCCATTTAATTTTGGAGTTATGTATCACATAGGTTAAGGTTTGTAAAGGCTATATAAAGCCTTCTTTTCTTTGATTAGACATCAGATTTTGGAATTGAGAATAGAATTTCTATTTTAGCTTTGTTGAGAGCTAAACTTTCTTTGCAAATTCTTGTGTTTAGAACTTGCATGTAGAGTCATTCAAGTGGTATTGATCAAACCTCTTGTGGAGTGATTCGAATCACGAGTTTAGAAACGAGTTTTCTTTACTCTTGATCTTGATCATGAAGGTCATCCGTTCCATACTTTCCCTTGGGTTGATTTCCATATCAACTTGCCTTTGGTTGTTGAACTACCAATTAAGACAATTTATGAATGCCTTATATTCTTCCATTTGTATTTAATACCATTTATTATGTAACGCCCGAAAAAAAAAAAAAAAAAAAAAAAAAAAAAAAAAAAAAAAAAAAAAAAAGGTTACAATAGGGGCAAACTAGTCATTTCGCCCTTATAAGTTGAGGGGTTTGTTTTGGCTGAGTTAAAATGGGGAAAAGAGAAAGAAGAGGGAAAGAAGATTAGGGTTTTGAGGAAGGGGAGGAGATCGGATCAGAACCGACGCCGGAGAACCGAGTCCCCAATCTAAACCGTTGAATAGCTCGAGGCAAGGTGCTCTCACGAATCGCACCTTCCTATTTCGACAAAACGTTCAAGAACTTCAGGTTAGTCCACGAGTATCTACATTGAGAAGTCATCAAGATTTTCGTGTGCTAGCAACGTTTTGTGTTGATCCTTGGACTCTTACCCCCCAACAGCGCTATCTGGTTAAGTTCTGAAGTGAAGGCGGCCAAGATCGGCGTTCAAATCGGAGTTTAAAGATAACGTGATTTTCGGTAAGAACTTGTGTTTTTCTCCGAATTTGAACTCAAATAATAAGATCTGTGATCATCAGAAAAATTTAAGAAAATTCTTTCCAAGGAGTAGAATAGGAGGTCTACAAGTTTCGTGAAGAAAATTTAACGAATCGGATTACGAATTGGAAGATAAAAAAATCGGGAGAAAATAGATTGAAACGGGAAAGAGACCTGGAAAATGAAGGCAGGAGAGAGGGTGGAGGCCGCCACGCGTCGGACGGCGTGCGGAGGAGAGCGGCGGAACCGGTGATCGACACGTGTCGATCACCAGCTGGTGAGGCGCGTCCTCACCCGGCAGCGGGCACGCGTCAGGCGCGCGGACCCGGGTTGCCCGACCGGTGCTGCACGCGAAGCGCCCGACCCGGCGTCTCTGACCCGTGCCTGCGCGGCGGAGAAGCGCGTAGGGCACGCGCGCGTAGGAAGCGCGCATAGTGACCTTCCAGGGCGCGTGCGTCGCGCGTGGGGGCGCGTGAGGCACCATTTTTCTTCCCGTTCGGTCTCTGTTTGCTTGTTTTCCGACCCGATTCTGATGCTGACCCTATTATTATGTGAATTAGGACTTGTGAAGAAAATTCCAGAATTGTTGGAATCCATTCCGTCAAGAAAACTCGAACTCGGGAAGGCACGCGTCGACCATGTAAGTAGCCATTTGGACTTCCACAAGCAGTACTTGTAGGAACCGCTAGGAACAAGCATGCATGCTACCACCTATGAAATTAGCTAGCCCAACTTAGCGTCTTATTATAGAAACTGCGAATATAAGATGATTATGGAAAGCTAGATACAAAATGTGTATTAAATCTGTTTTGGTTGAGACTCTGATAATGTATGTATGCAAGAGGGGGTTGGGAAACTTGTGAAATCTGCGCTCCGGGTAAAAGACGAACGTTATCTTCCCGTTGAGCATGTTTGATAATTTTGCATGAACTGCTGCGTGTAAACTCTATTGTATGATGATTACTTGGATTGTCTTTCTGGATGAATAGGAAGAAATTATGAGCTTGATTAGGATGCTTTTGGCTAAATAAGCTAGACGAGACCCTAGATTGGGGGACCTCTAGAATACCGTGCAATTAGACCCGCGAAATGATTACCGGCGGAACCAGAACCCAGAATTCCAAACCCGATAGGTTTGTGACACCAGGCACGAGAGTCCTAGAGAAATACGAATCTAAGTCTAAGGCACCAAGTTCCACCCTAGAAAGAATAATAGGTCACCACGGTAACTGTAGGTAGCCCGTTAGAGTTGAGCAGTGAAGATAGTGTCATCAGAACCTCCACTTCCCTCTCTCCTCCGATACCATACCGTCGAGACAGAGCTCCGGTACGGTGATCGTTGAGCTTTGCAGATCCGGATAGGGAAGTGTGACAGGTGCCCAGACCTAGTGGTGATAGCTAAGGGGTCTTCTGAACATGACTCCTGGGCCGTAGAAACCCGTCCCTGAGCGGGGGACGTGGAGCCACTTAGGATAACTCAGTAGCTGACCGGCACATAGGGGGTCGCACCCCGTTTTGTGGATGTATGGTCCCGTGTGAGGGTCGTCAGTTAACCTCCACGGATGATGTTCAGAGAGAGAGTCACGTATTCAGATCCAGCCATACGATCCCCTCAGATTTGCTTATGAGGTCGCGCCTCACCTCAGGACGCTGATCATTTCACTGCATAAGATGGGCAAGCCTCTTATGATACAGAAAAGAGTTGTAGCTTAGATCACCCTGCTTAGAAACCTGAGAAAGACCGTGGTTACCTACCAAGATAAGGATGCGAAAAGAGCCTACAAGTAGGCTACTTACTGAGTATTCTTTTATACTCATTCCTTTCTACTCTTTTTTTTTTTCAGGCGAGTGAGGCCAGGGATCGAGGCGGGAATGCATGCTGAATCTTAATGCCACAGAGGAGTGTCCCGGGGCGTCTAGGAGTCTGTGCATAATTTTGTTTAGATTTGTCATGCATTATTTTGTAAACCGCTTACTTACTATTCATATTTGAACACCTTGTTTTGGATTTTAAACCTCCTTCATAATTGTTAAAGTTTCTTTTTTGTGTAATCTCGTTTCTCTATTGGTTCTTACACGATTTCATTGCATAGTCTGTTGGTCCGGCTCTTAATTTCGAGATTCAAATTTTGGGCTGTGACAGTTTGGTATCAGAGCATGGTTTTAAGGTCCTGTAGACATTAGGTTGTAGAGTCTTGTATCTCTGTGGCTTAAGTTTCGACACGCTCCGCTGCGACCTGGTAAGTTCTCTGATAATTGAGAAATAGGAAGACTTGAGTTATATGTTATGGGATCTAAGACGAGGATTAAAATATTAAGGATGTGCTTCTTTGAATTAGGCACAATGAGAACGCATTTTTGACTCACTCCCCTCTGTTGTCAGATAATGGCGCCTAAGAGAGGAGGAGATTACCTTGGGCCTGGTCCTAGGAGGGGCAGGAGAAGGGTCGAAGAAGACCCAAATCTTCATTTCCTCGAGATGGAGCAACACCCACCTCTAGAGGAGAACCCAGAACTGACCTCGGATGAGGAACAAACACCGCCACCGGCGCCCGTGCCGAGGCGAGCTAGAAGGAAGGCCGAGCCTCGAGTTATTCTTGAGACTGCTCCTCAGGACCAGGAACCTGAAGAAGCTCCACCAGCGCCAGCACCGATTCCTGTGGTGCCTGCTCAGTCGACGACGACAGTTTCAAGGGATGAGTTTCAGGCTTTCATGAGAGCCACCATGGAGACTCAGGCACAGATGGCTCAGATAATGCAAACTCTAGCGACAAACCAGACCACTGTGCAGGGGACGAGTGATCCGGGCACGACTATAGAGTCCCGTTATTTGAAGGACTTTCAGAGGTATAAACCGCCCACTTTCGACGGGGGTAAGATGGACCCAGTTGCAGCTGAGATTTGGCTGGAGGCTGTAGAGACAGCTTTTATATACATGAAATGTCCTCCTGAATATCAAGTCCATTGTGGGACTTACATGCTGAAGGGCGAAGCTCATTTTTGGTGGAAAGGTGCACAGAGGGCCATTACACCAGAGGAAGGGTATATTTCTTGGAATCAGTTCAAGGAAGCCTACCTATGTAAATATTACCCAGTGGTTGCCCGACACAAGTGTCAGACAGCATTCCTAGAACTGAAACAGGGGGACAAAACTGTTGAGGATTATGATCTGGAGTTTAATAAACTGGCAAGGTTCTGCCCTGAGTATGTCAGTAACGAGAAGATGAAAATTGATCGTTTTATCGCTGGTCTCCGGATAGAGCTTCAGGGTCCAGTTTTGGTACAAACAACTTCAGATTATGCTGTAGCCTTGAGAGTGGCAACAGTGATGGATATGCCACGGCAGATGGCAAAGCAAAATGTGCCAGTGGTGACCACTCAGAATGCCTTTGGCCAACGAAGAAGGCCTAACAGAAACTCTTTTAGATCTGACAGACAGCCTCGAGGACGTTTTGAACGTCGGGGTAGAGCCCCAGAGTATAACAGACCTGAATGCCCTAATTGTAGGAAATATCACGAGGGAGAGTGTTTTGCTGGAACAGGAGGATGCTTTGGTTGTGGCAAGCCAGGCCATCGCATAGCTGACTGCCCTCATAAGAGAAATCATGAGGGAAACAGACCTGTTGGACAGTATCAGAGGGGTCGTGGAGCCACACAGCAAGCTCGAGCTGTGGTCCACGCTATCACAACTAGGAAAGCAGAAGAGACTGACACAGTGGTGATAGATACACTACCTATCCTTGATCACCTAGCATTTACGTTATTTGATTCAGGTACTACCCACTCATTTATTTCTGAGGGGTTTGTGAAATCTGCAAACCTAGAATTAGAACCCCTAGAGATTCCTCTTACTGTGTCTACACCAGCAAATGAAGCAACTAAATGCTTGACTGCTACCCATAGGGTTAGGGGTGGTAGTGTGATAGTTGCAGGGCGAAAACTTGTAGCATCCTTGATTGTTTTGTGTATGCAAGACTTCGACGTGATCCTAGGGATGGATTGGTTGGGCGAGAATCGAGCCCTCATCGATTGCGAAGCAAGAAAGGTAACCTTTAGGCCCCTGATAGGAGAGAACTTTGAATTCAAAGGGGATATATCCAGAAGCACCCCTAGGGTCATCACGGCGTTGAAGGCTAGAAAAATGTTGAATCAGGGAGCCTGGGCAATTCTGGCTAGTGTGACAAAAGTCAATAAGACCAGTCTAAAGGTATCCTCTGTTCCTGTGGTTGGGGAATTTGAGGATGTATTTCCAGAAGAGCTCCCAGGGTTGCCCCCTAATCGAGAGGTAGATTTTGTTATTGACCTCGAACCAGGGACAACACCGATATCCAAAGCGCCATATAGAATGGCACCTGCAGAGCTTAAGGAGCTAAAGATACAGTTACAAGAACTTTTGGACAAGGGATTCATACGGCCTAGCGTCTCACCTTGGGGAGCCCCGGTGCTATTTGTTAAGAAGAAAGATGGAACTATGCGATTATGTATAGATTATAGAGAATTAAACAAAGTCACAATCAAGAATAAATATCCTCTCCCAAGGATAGATGACCTGTTTGACCAATTGCAGGGTGCAACGGTGTTCTCTAAGATCGATCTGCGATCAGGATATCACCAGATGAGAATCAGAGAGGAAGACATACCTAAAACAGCTTTTAGAAGTCGCTATGGACATTATGAGTTCATAGTCATGTCTTTTGGATTAACCAACGCTCCTGCAGTGTTTATGGAGTTGATGAACCGAGTGTTTAAGGAATTCTTAGACACCTTCGTGATTGTGTTCATTGACGACATCTTGGTGTATTCTAAGTCTGAAATGGAGCACGAGGAACACCTGAGGAGGGTCTTAACTCTATTGAGAAACCATAAGTTGTACGCCAAATTTTCGAAGTGCGAATTTTGGCTGCAGGAAGTGACTTTTCTTGGACACGTGGTATCCAGTCAGGGGGTAACTGTGGATCCAGCTAAGATTGAAGCAGTCTTGAAATGGCCTAGACCAACCACGGTCACTGAAGTAAGGAGTTTTCTGGGTCTAGCAGGCTACTATAGAAGGTTTGTAAAAGATTTCTCAAAAATGTCTGCAGCGTTGACACAATTAACCAAGAAGGGAAAACCTTTTATCTGGACTCAAGAGTGTGAACAGAGTTTTCTAGAACTGAGGAAGAGGTTGGTCACTGCGCCTGTACTTACAGTGCCTGACGGATCAGGCGGACTTGTGGTGTACAGCGACGCTTCAGGAAAAGGGCTAGGTTGTGTACTCATGCAAAAGGGCAAAGTGATAGCCTACGCCTCTAGGCAGCTGAAAGAGTATGAGCGCAACTACCCCACCCACGATCTGGAACTAGCAGTCGTGGTTTATGCATTGAAAACCTGGCGTCACTACCTGTATGGGGAGAGAGTTCAAGTGTACACGGACCATAAGAGCCTCAAGTATTTGTTTACACAAAAAGAGCTCAACATGAGACAGCGGAGGTGGTTAGAACTAGTTAAGGACTATGACATTGAAATACTTTACCACCCTGGAAAAGCTAATGTAGTGGCGGACGCCTTGAGCAGAAAGACAGCCCACACATCTGCCCTGATCACGAGGCAGAAGTACCTACAGGATGAGATACAGAGGGCTGGAATAGAAGTCTTGGTTAGAGGCATTACCGCTCAACTAGCGCAACTGTCGGTCCAACCCACCCTCAAGAGACGTATCATTGAAGCTCAGCGAATTGATACGCACCTCAGTAGGATCTGGGGTCAGCAAGAAACTGAGAGACCAGACGGATATTCAGTCTCTTCTGAAGGGGGTTTGATGTGGCAGGACCGATTATGCGTACCTCGGGATGAGAAAATCCTACAAGAAATCATGACTGAGGCACACAACACGTCCTACACGTTCCACCCTGGTAGTACTAAGATGTATCAAGATTTGAAGTGTAGTTATTGGTGGCCAGGAATGAAGAAGGATGTGGCTGAGTATGTGAGTCGGTGTTTGACCTGTCAGCAGGTAAAGGCCCCGAGACAGCGACCAGCAGGGTTGTTGCAACCGTTGAATATCCCGCAGTGGAAATGGGAGGAAATAAGCATGGATTTCATCGCGGGCCTACCAAAGACTCGATGAGGCTTTAATGTCATCTGGGTCATTGTGGACAGATTGACTAAAGTGGCCCACTTTATACCCGGTAGAGCTACTTACCGAGTGGACCAGTGGGCCCGGTTGTATGTTAAGGAGATAATCCGTCTGCATGGCGTGCCAGTGAACATTGTGTCTGACAGGGATACTAAGTTTACTTCTAACTTCTGGAAGGGGTTACAGAAGGCGTTGGGAACGCAACTCAAGTTCACTACAGCTTTCCACCCTCAGACCGATGGGCAAACCGAGAGACTTAATCAGACCCTAGAGGATATGTTGAGAGCGTGTGTAATAGACTTTGCAGGTTGCTGGGACGAGCACCTGGCCCTCATGGAATTTGCCTACAACAATAGTTACCAGGCAACCATCCAGATGGCACCATTCGAAGCTCTATATGGGCGGAGGTGCAGGACCCCTATATTCTGGGAGGAGGTAGGCAAGAAACAGTTGTTTTGGGGCCGGAGTTGGTACAGACTACCAACGCAGCGGTACAGAAAATCAAACAGAGGATACTCTCTGCACAAAGTCGGCAGAAGAGTTATGCAGACTCTCGTAGGAAAGACCTCGAGTTTGCAGTGGGTGATCACGTCTTCCTGAAGGTAGCCCCCATGAGAGGAGTGCTAAGATTTGGGAAGAAGGGCAAGCTGAGCCCGAGGTTTGTGGGACCCTTTGAAGTCCTAGAAAGGGTAGGGCTTGTGGCCTACAGACTAGCATTGCCACCCACACTCGCCGCGGTGCACAACGTGTTCCATGTATCGATGTTGAGGAAGTACACCCCAGATCCCACGCACATCATTGATCACGAAACGCTTCCCATCCGGAAGGACCTATCGTATGAGGAGAAACCCATAGGGATATTGGCACATGATGTGAGAAGACTACGAAGAAGGGAGATTCCCTTAGTGAAGGTTTTATGGGAAAACCATAGAGACAACGAGGCCACCTGGGAATGTGAGGATGACATGAGGAGATCCTACCCCGAACTCTTCCGAGAAGGACCGACTTTCGAGGACGAAAGTTCCTAACGTGGGGAGGATTGTAACGCCGGAAAAAAAAAAAAAAAAGATTAGGGTTTTGAGGAAACTAGTCATTTCGTGGGGAGGTTACAATAGGGGCAAACTAGTCATTTCGCCCTTATAAGTTGAGGGGTTTGTTTTGGCTGAGTTAAAATGGGGAAAAGAGAAAGAAGAGGGAAAGAAGATTAGGGTTTTGAGGAAGGGGAGGAGATCGGATCAGAACCGACGCCGGAGAACCGAGTCCCCAATCTAAACCGTTGAATAGCTCGAGGCAAGGTGCTCTCACGAATCGCACCTTCCTATTTCGACAAAACGTTCAAGAACTTCAGGTTAGTCCACGAGTATCTACATTGAGAAGTCATCAAGATTTTCGTGTGCTAGCAACGTTTTGTGTTGATCCTTGGACTCTTACCCCCCAACAGCGCTATCTGGTTAAGTTCTGAAGTGAAGGCGGCCAAGATCGGCGTTCAAATCGGAGTTTAAAGATAACGTGATTTTCGGTAAGAACTTGTGTTTTTCTCCGAATTTGAACTCAAATAATAAGATCTGTGATCATCAGAAAAATTTAAGAAAATTCTTTCCAAGGAGTAGAATAGGAGGTCTACAAGTTTCGTGAAGAAAATTTAACGAATCGGATTACGAATTGGAAGATAAAAAAATCGGGAGAAAATAGATTGAAACGGGAAAGAGACCTGGAAAATGAAGGCAGGAGAGAGGGTGGAGGCCGCCACGCGTCGGACGGCGTGCGGAGGAGAGCGGCGGAACCGGTGATCGACACGTGTCGATCACCAGCTGGTGAGGCGCGTCCTCACCCGGCAGCGGGCACGCGTCAGGCGCGCGGACCCGGGTTGCCCGACCGGTGCTGCACGCGAAGCGCCCTACCCGGCGTCTCTGACCCGTGCCTGCGCGGCGGAGAAGCGCGTAGGGCACGCGCGCGTAGGAAGCGCGCATAGTGACCTTCCAGGGCGCGTGCGTCGCGCGTGGGGGCGCGTGAGGCACCATTTTTCTTCCCGTTCGGTCTCTGTTTGCTTGTTTTTCGACCCGATTCTGATGCTGACCCTATTATTATGTGAATTAGGACTTGTGAAGAAAATTCCAGAATTGTTGGAATCCATTCCGTCAAGAAAACTCGAACTCGGGAAGGCACGCGTCGACCATGTAAGTAGCCATTTGGACTTCCACAAGCAGTACTTGTAGGAACCGCTAGGAACAAGCATGCATGCTACCACCTATGAAATTAGCTAGCCCGACTTAGCGTCTTATTATAGAAACTGCGAATATAAGATGATTATGGAAAGCTAGATACAAAATGTGTACTAAATCTGTTTTGGTTGAGACTCTGATAATGTATGTATGCAAGAGGGGGTTGGGAAACTTGTGAAATCTGCGCTCCGGGTAAAAGACGGACGTTATCTTCCCGTTGAGCATGTTTGATAATTTTGCATGAACTGCTGCGTGTAAACTCTATTGTATGATGATTGCTTGGATTGTCTTTCTGGATGAATAGGAAGAAATTATGAGCTTGATTAGGATGCTTTTGGCTAAATAAGCTAGACGAGACCCTAGATTGGGGGACCTCTAGAATACCGTGCAATTAGACCCGCGAAATGATTACCGGCGGAACCAGAACCCAGAATTCCAAACCCGATAGGTTTGTGACACCAGGCACGAGAGTCCTAGAGAAATACGAATCTAAGTCTAAGGCACCAAGTTCCACCCTAGAAAGAATAATAGGTCACCACGGTAACTGTAGGTAGCCCGTTAGAGTTGAGCAGTGAAGATAGTGTCATCAGAACCTCCACTTCCCTCTCTCCTCCGATACCATACCGTCGAGACAGAGCTCCGGTACGGTGATCGTTGAGCTTTGCAGATCCGGATAGGGAAGTGTGACAGGTGCCCAGACCTAGTGGTGATAGCTAAGGGGTCTTCTGAACATGACTCCTGGGCCGTAGAAACCCGTCCCTGAGCGGGGGACGTGGAGCCACTTAGGATAACTCAGTAGCTGACCGGCACATAGGGGGTCGCACCCCGTTTTGTGGATGTATGGTCCCGTGTGAGGGTCGTCAGTTAACCTCCACGGATGATGTTCAGAGAGAGAGTCACGTATTCAGATCCAGCCATACGATCCCCTCAGATTTGCTTATGAGGTCGCGCCTCACCTCAGGACGCTGATCATTTCACTGCATAAGATGGGCAAGCCTCTTATGATACAGAAAAGAGTTGTAGCTTAGATCACCCTGCTTAGAAACCCGAGAAAGATCGTGGTTACCTACCAAGATAAGGATGCGAAAAGAGCCTACAAGTAGGCTACTTACTGAGTATTCTTTTATACTCATTCCTTTCTACTCTTTTTTTTTTTTCAGGCGAGTGAGGCCAGGGATCGAGGCGGGAATGCATGCTGAATCTTAATGCCACAGAGGAGTGTCCCGGGGCGTCTAGGAGTCTGTGCATAATTTTGTTTAGATTTGTCATGCATTGTTTTGTAAACCGCTTACTTACTATTCATATTTGAACACCTTGTTTTGGATTTTAAACCTCCTTCATAATTGTTAAAGTTTCTTTTTTGTGTAATCTCGTTTCTCTATTGGTTCTTACACGATTTCATTGCATAGTCTGTTGGTCCGGCTCTTAATTTCGAGATTCAAATTTTGGGCTGTGACATATTAGTAGTTTGTATGAATGCCTTATTTTCTTCCATTTGTATTTAATAGCATTTGTAGTTGGTAGTTGAACTTTATTATGTTAGAGTTATCTTTTGGGCCTATTTAAAGGCATGTAATATTCATGTTTGGGCATCAATTGATATGAATTCAACTGCAGACCCTTTGCATGTACCCGAAGGACCGATTACAAGAAGCAAGGTTAAAAAGATTCAAGAGGCCTATACATTGCATCTTCAAAAGCTAGCTAGTGTACAGGTTGAAACAAAGTCTTTTGAGCCCAAAAATCTTTATAGCATTAGCATATCAAATCAAGAAGATAATGGAGTGGCTGATATTGGAAAGTAATTAGAAGACTTGCCTTTGGTAGTTGAATTACCAATTAAGAATGGAAAGTAATTAGAAGACTTGCCTTTGGTAGTTGAATTACCAATTAAGGATGGAAAGTAATTAGAAGACTTGTCTTTGGTAGTTGAATTACCAATTAAGGATGGAAAGTAATTAGAAGACTTGTCTTTGGTAGTTGAATTACCAATTAAGGAAATTTATTAATGCCTTATTTGTTTCAATTTTTATTTAATAGCATTTGTAGTTGGTGGCTGAACTTTATTATGTTAGGGTTACCTTTTAGACCTATTTAAAGGCATGTAATACTCATGTTTGGGGGATTTTGGTTGAATACTGAAAAAAAAAAACATTTGTGTTTTCTTGATACCCTTTTGGTGTTATTCTTTTTCAAATCTTGCTTTAGGTTTGATGTTTAAACCGATTCATTGAATTAGTTTTGATCAAGCTAATTCTGGAGTGAATTGTCTTGGTATCTAAGAGTGACCATCATAGATTCCAAGTTCGATCTAAGAGTCATTCATCTTCTAACCAGCTCTTGGTTGGAATCAATCCGTTAAGTTAGCTTTCTCTGTGAGCGTTTTGCAAGGATTCTAGAAGGACCTCTAGCTTTGCAAATTCCAGCATTGTAGGCGCTTATCATTTGGTATCAGAGCATTTGGTCGACATTCTTTGGCCGCTCTAGAGGTGAAATATCTTTATTGTTATTTTTTTTTTCTATCAAGTTTTTTTGTCTCTCTCAGATTATCGGGGGGAAAAAAAAAAACCAGACTTTACATTCTTGACCTAGTACCAAAAGCCCACCTTTGAGTGTTAAACACGAGCGTCCCAGAGTAAAATTTTTGTGAGAAGTGTTGAGAGGCCCCTTGATAACAATGTCACATAATGGAGAAGCAGTACCACCAGTTCCAGATCTTAATACAACCATTCTTCAAGCAATTCAAGGTATGATGGAAATGATGATGGAAGATAGACAAGAAAGAAGGGCGCAACAACAAAGACAAGAACGAACATTACAAGAAGATGAAGGTATAGTAGTACAAGAAAGACAAGTTGATGGTAGATGGAGAGGAAGAAATAAACATGCAACTATTATGCAACCTAGAAGGATGGAAAGAGTACATGAAGATAGAGATGGGGGAGTTAAACTCAAAATCCCGCCCTTTTGTGGAACGGCAGATTCTGAGGCATACTTGCATTGGGAAAGAAAGATAGAGCATGTGTTTGATTGCAACACCTATAGTGAAAATAAGAAGATGAGACTTGCTATTGCCGAATTTACCAATCATGCTGGTGATTGGTACCAACATCTCAAATCCGAGAGAAGAAGAAAAGAGGAGGATCCAATAGAGACATGGGAAGAACTTAAAGAAGCCATGAGAAAAAGGTATGTTCCAAAACATTATGAAGGAAATTTGAAAACTAAATTGCAAGGTTTGAGGCAAGGAACAAAAAGTGTGGCAGAATATTATCAAGAGATGGAAACTATGATGGAAAGAGCAAATGTTAGAGAAGAAGAAGAAGATAGCATGTCTAGGTTCCTTGGAGGTTTGAATCGAGAAATTGCTCATCTTGTTGACAGAAATCCACCTCCATATGTGGAAGACATGTATCATTATGCTCTCAAAATTGAAGACCAATTGAAGGAAGAAAAAGAGCATTAAAAAAGGTACACATCACGAACTAACACCTTTTCAAATTCTAAAACTTGGAACAAGGATAGTTTTGTGAATAGAAATGAATCAATGTCACCAAAAGAAAAGTTTGTGGCTGCTAAAAGAGTGGAGGCTGAGAGTTCCATTGGTAAAAAGAATGAAGCTTCAAAGACGGTAAAGGAGAAGTCTAGTTCTATTCAATGTTGGAAGTGCAAAGGATTTGGACACATGAGCAAAGAGTGTGTTAATAAAAAAGTTATGGTGTTAAGGAATGGTATACTTGATTCAGATGATGAATGTGAGGATCATGACTCACAACTTGTGGAAGAAATCGCAGCATATGATGATGAGTATGTTGAAGAAGGTAATTTCATATCTTTGATCACAAGAAGGGTACTCAATGTTCAAATCAAGGAAGAGAAATTTGAAGATCAAAGGGAAAACTTGTTCCACACAAGATGTTTGGTCAAAGGAAACCCATGCAACTTGGTGATTGATAGTGGAAGTTGCCCAAATGTGGTAAGCAGCTTCCTTGTAAAAAGACTTCAACTTTCTGTCCATCCCCATCCAAAACCATACAAACTTCATTGGTTAACAAACAAAGAAGAAATTAAGGTGAACTCCCAAGCTCTTATTTATTTTACTCTTGGAAGATATAAAGATGAAGTTCTTTATGATGTCGTACCAATGCATGCGGGGGACATCTTATTCGGCCGACCTTGGCAATATGATAGAAAGGTAACATTTGATGGTTTGATGAACAAGTATACTTTTACTTTGTGTGGGAAGAAATTTACTTTACTTCCATTGTCTCCATATGAAGTACATTGTGACCAATTGAAATTAGAGAAGAAAAGAAAAGAATATGAAGAACAACAGTGGAGAGAAGAAACTAAGGTAAAAGAGAGAGATAAGAGTGAAAAAAAAAAAAGAGCAAAGTGAGGGGCAAAGGATGAGTGAAAACCAAGAGAGAAAAAAAAAATGATTTTGAAGAAAAGAGAGAAAATGTGAGTTTGGTTATAAGAATGGGAAAAATGAGAAATATGTTAGCCCAAGAACCAAAATTTATACTTATGTGCAAAGGAATGTGTTTAGCAATGGAACCAAAAACTGATGATGCTTTGCCAAGTGCTTTTAAGTCTCTTTTGCAGGAATTCAATGACATATTTCCACATGAAGATGCATGTACGGGGTTACCCCCTCTAAGAGGGATTGAACACCAAATTGACTTCGTACCTGGGGCAACTCTTCCAAATATGGCTGCCTATAGGACCAATCCCACCGAGACTAAGGAGATTCAAAGACAAGTGGAAGAACTCATGGATAAAGGATATGTTAGAGAAAGCATGAGTCCTTGTTCAGTTCCTGTGATTTTGGTACCCAAGAAAGATGGCACGTGGAGGATGTGTGTTGATTGTCGAGCCATCAACAAGATCACGGTAAAGTATCGACACCCTATTCCTAGATTGGATGACATGTTGGATGAATTATATGGTGCTAATCTGTTTTCAAAAATAGATCTTAAAAGTGGTTATCATCAAATTCGAATGAATGTGGGAGATGAGTGGAAAACGGCTTTCAAAACAAAGTTTGGGCTTTATGAGTGGCTCGTTATGCCATTTGGCCTTACAAATGCACCAAGTACTTTTATGAGGCTAATGAATCATGTTTTGAGAGACTATATTGGAAAATTTGTTGTTGTATACTTTGATGATATCCTTGTTTACTCAAAAAGCTTGAATGATCATATTTTGCACGTTAAGAAAATTTTGTTTATACTTAGAGAAGAGAAGCTTTATGCCAACTTCAAAAAGTGCAGTTTTTGTCTAGACCAAGTCAACTTCCTAGGGTTCTTAGTTGGAAAGAAGGGAGTACAAGTTGATGAAGAAAAGGTAAAAGCTATTAGAGAATGGCCAACACCCACAAATGCAACCGAGGTAAGATCTTTTCATGGTTTGGCTAGTTTCTATAGGAGATTCATTAAGGATTTCAGTAGTATAGCATCACCATTGAATGAACTTGTTAAAAAGCATGTGAAATTTGAATGGAAGGAAAAACAAGAGAATGCATTCAATGAACTGAAAGATAAATTAACCAATGCACCTTGTCTTGCTTTACCTAACTTTGATAAATCTTTTGAAATTGAATGTGATGCAAGTGGGATAGGCATAGGGGCTGTTTTAATGCAGGAAAAAAGGCCAATCATGTTCTTTAGTGAAAAGCTTAATGGAGCACAACTCAACTATCCGACTTATGACAAAGAGTTATATGCACTTGTGAGGGCTTTGCAAGTTTGGCAACATTATTTGTGGCCAAAAGAGTTTGTTATTCATACGGACCATGAAAGTTTGAAGCACCTCAAAAGCCAAACAAAGCTAAATAGGAGACATGCTAAATGGGTGGAATTCATTGAGACGTTTCCTTATGTAATCCATTACAAAAAGGGGAAGGATAATGTGGTCGCAGATGCATTATCAAGAAGGTATGCTTTATTTTCTTCCCTTACTGAAAAATTCTTGGTTTTAAACACATGATTGAATTGTACAAAGTTGAAAAATTTGAATTTTATGATGTGTATATGCAATGTTTAGAAGGGAAACATGTGCAAGATCATATGGTGTTCGATGATATGCTTTTTAGGAAGTGTAAACTTTGTATCCCTAGATGTTCTATTCGAGAGTTACTTGTGAAGGAGGCTCATGGGGGAGGACTTATGGGACATTTTGGAGAATTTAAAACATATAGCATGTTGTGTGAACATTTTTATTGGTTGAAAATGAGGAAAGATGTGAACAAAGTATGCAAGCAATGTTTTAAATGTAAGGAGGCTAAGTCTAAGACACAACCACATGGTCTTTACACACCTTTAGATGTTCCTAGTGAACCATGGGTTGACATGAGCATGGATTTTGTTCTAGGATTACCAAAGACTAGAAGACACCATGATAGCATTTTTGTGGTGGTTGATAGGTTTAGTAAGATGGCACATTTCATTCCATGTAACAAAACAGATGATGCTACCAATATAGCTAATCTATTCTTTAAGAAAGTGGTTAGATTGCATGGTATTCCCAAAACCATTGTTAGTGACAGGGATGTAAAATTTTTAAGCCAATTTTGGAAGGTTTTGTGGGGAAAGTTGGGAACTAAGCTTCTATTTTCTACAACATGTCACCCCCAAATCGATGGACAAACTGAGGTCGTTAATAGAACATTAGGAGCCTTACTTAGGTCACTAATTTCTAAAAATCTTAAGTCTTGGGAAGAGACTCTACCTTTTGTGGAATTTGCACACAATAGAGCATTACATAGTACCACTCAGTGTTCACCGTTTGAGGTTGTGTATGGATTTAATCCTTTAACTCCTCTAGATTTATCGCCTTTGCCACCTAATATGTTTGCTAATGATGCAGCTTTTTCAAGAGCCGAATACATAAAAAAAATTCACAAAGACATAAAAGAAAGAATTGAAAACAAAAATAAAAAACTAGTCACGCGCAAGAACCAAGGAAGAAAGAAATTAATTTTTAAACAAGGTGACTGGGTTTGGGTCCATCTACGAAAGGAAAGGTTTCCAAGTCAGAGAAAGTCAAAACTTCAACCAAGAGGAGATGGTCCTTTTCAAGTACTAGAGCGGATCAATGACAATGCATACAAGCTAGATCTCAGAGGTGAGTACAATGTAAGTTCAACTTTTAATGTGGCTGATTTGACTCCATTTGATGTAGGGAATGAAGACCTTGATTTGAGGACAAATCCTTTTAAAGAAAGGGAGGATGATATGAATTCAACTGCAGACCCTTTGCATGTACCCGAAGGACCGATTACAAGAAGCAAGGTTAAGAAGATTCAAGAGGCCTATACATTGCATCTTCAAAAGCTAGCTACTGTACAGGTTGAAACAAAGTCTTTTGAGCCCAAAAATCTTTATAGCATTAGCATATCAAATCAAGAAGATAATGGAGTGACTGATATTGGAAAGTAATTACAAGACTTGCCTTTGGTAGTTGAATTACCAATTAAGGATGGAAAGTAATTAGAAGACTTGCCTTTGGTAGTTGAATTACCAATTAAGGATGGAAAGTAATTAGAAGACTTGCCTTTGGTAGTTGAATTACCAATTAAGGATGGAAAGTAATTAGAAGACTTGCCTTTGGTAGTTGAATTACCAATTAAGGAAATTTATTAATGCCTTATTTGCTTCAATTTTTATTTAATAGCATTTGTAGTTGGTGGCTGAACTTTATTATGTTAGGGTTACCTTTTAGACCTATTTAAAGGCATGTAATACTCATGTTTGGGGGATTTTGGTTGAATACAGAAAAAAAACCTTTGTGTTTTCTTGATACCCTTTTGGTGTTATTCTTTTTCAAATCTTGCTTTAGGTTTGATGTTTAAACCGATTCATTGAATTAGTTTTGATCAAGCTAATTCTGGAGTGAATTGTCTTGGTATCTAAGAGTGACCATCATAGATTCCAAGTTCGATCTAAGAGTCATTCATCTTCTAACCAGCTCTTGGTTGGAATCAATCCGTTAAGTTAGCTTTCTCTGTGAGCGTTTTGCAAGGATTCTAGAAGGACCTCTAGCTTTGCAAATTCCAGCATTGTAGGCGCTTATCATCAATTGTTGAATACAAACAAAACCTTTGTATTTTCTTGATACCTTTTTGGTGTTATTCTTTTTCAAACCTTGCTTTAGGTTTGATGTTTAAACCGATTCATTGAATTAGTTTTGATCAAGCTAATTCTGGAGTGAATTGTCTTGGTATCTAAGAGTGATCATCATAGATTCTAAGTTCGATCTAAGAGTCATTCATCTTCTAACCAGCTCTTTGTTGAGTTTTATATCCTAAAACTCATAGTTTGTAAACAAAAACATATTCTATTTTCAATAAAGTTATTATTGTTGTTTATTCAGTAAAGATTGTTATTCAATAAAGTGAACTTTACGATCATTAATTGAAATCCAATAAACTAAGAACACTTTGGCTATAGTATGATTACTTGAACTATATGTAGAGACATAAGAGTGGATCAAGTTCAAGTATATAGTCAAAATGATCTATAGTTTAAGGATAAGACTGAGTATCTTATTCTGGGGACACTATGGATGCGGCCCACTTTTATATATGATATAAACAATGTGATCACTAAATTGTACATGTGGAGACATGTGAGTGGGTGCGTCCTATGCAATGAGTACTGCATAAGATCGGACCATGAAGAAAACCACACTCACTTTATAATGTCATTTACTGTCGAGACTGATTTTCTTTTCATTCGATAACCAAGGTAACAAGGTTTTAATCCTGAGCTAACCATGAACTCCTGTTTATTCGGAATTATCCTTTGATTTGCATGGGTGAGAGTGGCTCTAGTTCGCCGACTCAATAGGCATCCCATTTCAGGGGTAAGGCTGGGTGAATGGCTGGGGACGTGGGGTGCAAGATGGATTCACTCCTACCCACTTTTAAGGATAGAAGAGAGGTAGTTCTCTTAAGCACTGACTCCAGGTCTTGAACAAGGGGTCCCACCCTCTCATTGGCCTGAGAGGGATTCGGTTTACTTGTTGGACCACAAACCAATTGTTCATTAAAGGATTAGTGAGACATAAGGAACAAGAAGTAACTTTAGGGATAAAACGGTAAATTGACCCAGCTCTAGTTACGAACAACCTGTGAAGAATCGACTTACTAATCATGGTTATATCAAATGGACAGAAATATATCTATAGTGAGGGGAGTGCAACTACTAGGCTATAGTGGAGTGTCGTAGTAGTTAACGAATGTTGGTTAACAAGGTTAATGAGTTTAACTAGTTAATCTTGGATCGTTGGAGCCCATGATCTATAGGTCCATTAGGTCCCTCTACTAGCTCATATCGGACTAAACCATAGAACAGTGTGACGAGTGAGTTCAAAGTGTTCGAATTCAAATTAGGGAATATGTGCTACATATATACGATATATTTAACCGCATTGTTGTTTTATTTACGAATTAAACAAAAAGAGAGAATCTGAGATATTTAAATAAGATTTAAATATCTTAATCAATTATGTGTCAGAATTGATTGAGATTGACATTTGAATTAATATTAAATATTAATTAATCATTTAATGTTACTTTAATTTGAAATTAATTATTCAAATTAATTGTTGAATCAAAATGAAGAAAGTCAAAATGTTGACTTCATTTAATGGAAAAATCCATGTTAGTGGAATTTTGAGGTGTCAAAATTTGGTTTAACCAAACTTGCATGCTTGCCAAATAATCCCTACAAGTTTGAGTGGAATTTTGAGTGTCAAAATTTGGTTAACTCAAACATGCATGCTTGCCACATAATCCCAAACATTTGAGTGAAATTTTGAGTGTCAAAATTTGGTGGTCTCAAATTTGCATGAACATGCAAACATGACTCTTTAAATAGAGTGATCATGGTACATGGAAGGTCTTCTTCTTCTTGGTGAAAAACCTTGAGAAAAACCTTGAGAAAAACCTCTCACAAACACTCTCTTCATATATACAAAATCCCTCAAGTTTAGTCACTCACCGATTCCACAATCCCGTTCTAAGATCGGAGGATAGTGGAGAAGACACTAGTAGTGGTTCAAAATCGGTTCGTGAGGAAAAAGAAGTTTGAACTACAAAAGGTTAGTATTCAAACTCATTAAGTTTTAATACTTATGAACATGCTAGTTATTTACTATAATTGATGTTCTAAAAGTGCCTAAGATCCAAATTGCTTCTGCATGTGTTATATTAACACCATCACTCTTGGTTGGAAACAATCCGTTATGTTAGCTTTCTCTGTGAACGTTTTGCAAGGATTCTAGAAGAACCTCTAGCTTTGCAAAAATCTAGCATTGTTGGCTCTTATCAGATAGGTACGTTGAGAGTTAGTTGTCACTATCGGGAGAAAACAATAGTATGATCAGACGAACTCACATCGACAACAATCAACACGTAAACCTCAATATACGGATAAACACCCTCAATATGCTGATAGATATCTTAGAGACTAAGAGAAGGTCCAAGAGAGTGAGGAACCATTGTGCGTTGAATGTGGGAAACAACATTAGGGTAGATGTATGGCTTGAATCTAGGGCTTGTTTCATATGTAGTCATCAAGGCTACTTGTTTCATATGTAGTTATCAAGGCTACCTTGCCAAATACGAGGAGGACAAAAAACCCAGTTGACCCACCAAGAGGCCCTAGTGGAGTCGAGAGACCTATGCAGACCTATTCGCAAGAAAGAGAGTATGCATCCAGCAGGGATGTTGAGAAATACGACATAGTGGTGATAGGTAAACTATCCATCCTAGGACACTATGCTTTAACGTTATTTGATTCAGGCTTTACACGTTCCTTCATATCTATGCCATTTTTTAGTCAAGCAGGGTTCCAACTAGAACCCTTGTTGCATGTACTAAGTGTTAGCACCCCAACACGGGTAGACTTAGTTTTTAATGATAAAGTAAAAGATGGGCAAGTAATAGTATAAAGATGAACCTTTAGCGTAGACCTGATAGTTGTTAGCATGATGAATTTCGATGTAATACTATAGATAAATTGACTAGCTAAGAACTATGTCAATATAGATTGTTACAAGAAGAACGTGGTATTCTCAACCCTATCTGGATCTAGTTTTTAGTTCAAAGGCTAGAGTTACCCCTAAACTAGTTTTGATGATGAAGGTGAAGAGACGGGTCTAACAAGAAAGGTGAGCAATATTTATTAGTGCCATAGATACAAAATGGAAAGAGAAGACTATGAATACAATACCAATATTGAATGAATTCTCATATGTCTTTTTGGAGGGTTTACCAAGATGCCCTTTTTCTCAAATCGTAGGCGCAATTACAAGAAATTGAACTGGGAAGTGGACTCATTTCTAAAGCGCCTTACTATATTGTGCCAGCAGAATGAAAGGAATTTAAGACGCAATTACAATGATCTACTTAACAAAGGCTTCATCTGACCTAGCATCTCCTTAGGGTGTACCGGTGTTATTTGTTAAGAAGAAGGATGGTTTGATGGGCCTGTGCCTCGACTATTGAGAGTTAAATAAGAGAACGTTAAAAAACAAGTACCCACTCTCATATTGAAGATTTGTTAGACCAACTCAGAGAAGCGAAAATATTCTCCAATATAGATCTTTGGTCAGGGAACCACCAGGTTAATACTAAAGAATGGGATGTACCTAAGACAACATTCAAAACAAGGTACGACCACAACGAGTTTGTGGTGATGTCATTTGGTCTCACTAACGCCCCAACAATATTCATGGAGTTAATGAATAGAGTATTAAAGGAGTGTCTCGACACATTTGTTATTGTGCTTCAGACTAGTGGTGCACTTATTAGATCCTTACTACCGAATGCTTTCTTTAGAAAGTTATCTGCGTTATCCTTGTCCCGCGGAAGCATCAAATCATCCTAGTGTACTCAAAGACGGATCAAGAACACGTTTAGAATGTTCTAAAATTTTGAGAGAGAACATGTTGTACGTCAAATTCTCCAAGTGTGAATTTTTGCTCCGACACGTCTCATTTTTAAGACACATGATGTCAAAACATGGAATCTCAGTAGACCCCACCAAGATTGAAGTGCCCATTAAGTGGGATCACACGAACACAGTTATTGAGGTGTGTATGTATACCATATATAGAGAAGTACTACACATCAAATATTACCCGGACTGGAGTTGAAACCAACACCATGAAATGATGTTTTATGAAATGATTGTTCCTAAACATGATTGCATTTTGACCCAATATTGAAGTTCCTTACCTTATACTTTCTAAAATACTCAACCTAGGTGCTATTCTTGTTTTTCAGATAAAAGTAAGACACTTTTTGATAAGATAAGGAAATCACTACAAGGCGAGTAAGATTCGGAATACCTTGTTGATCGAATATCTCAATGCAAGAACATTGTTTGAGATTCAAATCACTCCACAAGCAAGATCGATCATGTCTAGCTTAAATGATTATTTTTTATCAAATATCTCAAGGCAAGAACACTTGTTTGAAATTCGAATCACTCCACAAGCAAGATTGATCATGTCAAGCTTGAATGATTCTACATGCAACCTAAACTACATGAAATTACAAAGAAACTTAGCCATTGGCTAAAGAAGAGCACAAATGCTTCTTTTACTACATTTTCCAAGCTACTTACAAATACAACCTACATGGCTTTATATAGCCTCAAAATAAAACAATTCAAGGCATGCCAAGAGTTGTACCATTCATCCTTAATGACCATAATTAACCATTATGTAATTGTAACCTAAAATAAATAAAAAGTATTAAAATACATTAATGAAATACAATAACTCTAAATTACTCTAAATTGTAATCCACCCAAAATTTATAACATGAAACTTCATTCCTTCATCGATGTGGCATCAATTGAAATATCTTTTGATAATTTCAACAATATTTTATTCACATCTTCATTGAAATATATTGTATGATTCATGTCTCTTGGTTCATATCACTTTTGCACCGATGGACAATGTCGTGGTGACATCTATGGATTTGAAGGTTTGGTAGATGCATTCGTGTTAAACGTAGTTCTTAGGTTATACTATTTATTTTTCGTTATATTGTTTTAAAAAATTTATTACGAACGTTTAAGTCCATAGAATTGTTTCTTTTAAATGAATTTCTCCACGCATTTTAGTTACATTTCTTTTAAATGAATTTCTCCAACAAATAGTTATATTATGCATGCAGCGGCGACCATGGTTTTAATAAACCATTAGGATCAGAGCGATACCTCTCACAGTCAGATGTGATTGAAGAACAAACCAAGGAGGAAGCTTGTTGGTATGTGACACCTGAGTAAACGAGGAGTACATGAATGAACTGAGACCACATCAAAGGAGAGTGATCCTGAAGATAGGATGATCAAGAAAGTCTTAAAGGAAATAAAAGTTACAGTCTATACCAACAATGTGCATCTTCCTTTTTAGTGGCTTCGTCATAGGAACTCCATTGTTAGCGTACTTTGTTTGGAGTAATTCTATGTTGGGTGACGTTCTAGAAATTTTCCTATGATACATGTGAGTGAGGAAAAAACATGCTGGAACAACTCGTGTTGGTTTGTAGGGATAGTTTTACTATTAGAAGAGGAGTATGTAACGTGACTATGTAGTAGGAGAATGTTAGAGCCATCAGGTGTCGAATCAAGATTTCGAATCTTGATTTGAATCTTAGACATGAGTCGTTACACATTTGTGACAGCGAGGGGATAGTCTTCCTTTTATCTTTTCTATCATTCACTATGAAATTTCCTTTAACTTTTATGTCATTTTCTTATACAAACTAGATAGACTAGTCATGAATTTTTTTATTCTTTTTAAATAAATTGAATGCATTGTTACCTGATTTGATTTTAAAGGAATACCTCGTACAAATTTAATTATTTTTTTACGACTATTAATACGAATTCAAGTTCATATGTTGTCCCAAAGACAAATAAGCAAATAAAGCAAAGTGTGTCAAAAGATTAAATAAATAAAAAAAAACATACATATATCATATATTATTGTATGGTATTCAGTATTCTTGCATTCCAAGGATAGAATTTTGTCCCGCACGCTAACAATCACAACATATTAGTTTTGTTCTTATTAACACTTAATTCTTGAGGTCCTCTTGTTTGAGGTCTTCAAATTGCATATCATTGAGCTTGAATTCTTTAGTTGCAAATTGAATACAAATGCATAAATCGAGATAAGAACACGAACAAGTACGATCCCCGCGGTCAGCAGAGGAGTTGCATGCGATTTGTTTTAGAAGGCTTCTCTTTGGTACCAGTGGCGGCATCCCTTCAACTTCAACTGCAATAATATTTAAACACTCGACATTATGTTTGAAACTTTTGAACTCTTAGCATGCGATTTGTCTTAGAAGGCTTCTCTATTGAAATATTAACCTTTAAAGAGATTCAAAACAAACAAAGAACGAAGAGCTAGAAATTTTACCAGAGCGAGACACAACCAGCAGTATCATCGCAATAATGAAACTCAACTTCACACTACAAATCTCTACCATGTTATTATTTGTGTTCGAAATAATTTGAATGGACTGGTGTGATGGTTAAGTTTCATTCTTGGCAATCCATTATATAATCTTCTAGACATCAAATTAGTTCACTAATATGAACCTAAATAGTAGATTTTGGTTCATGCATATGCCAAATATATGATATTTCTATAATTACAAAACCACAAATCCCATTTTTTCTCAAAATGTTAAAAAGAAATTTATGTAGGAAATGTATTGGGTTTCAGTTTTTTTTTTTTCTTACAAAATGATAGTCATTTGCCATTCATTTAACTTGAGCTTGAGAAAAATAAGTAAATATAAACCGAACTTTCACAATTTATTTTATTTTATTTATTATTATAATTATTTTTTTTTCTCTCAAGATAAATAATGTAAGATTCCGCACAGGAAAACAAAACATTCTTTATAAGAGTATAGAAACCTTCCTCTAATAGACGTGTGTTAAACCCTTGACGAGAAATTCGAAAGGAAAAGCCTACAGTGGACAATATCTGTTAGCACTGGAAGAGGTATCGCTCTGGTATAAACTGTAACGACCCTAATTTTTTTTTATTAAAACCAAGGTCGCCACTACATGCATTCAATCCTTCACCTAGGTTCAGAATTCAATCTAGGTTAAGGTTTTTTTTCTCTCAACCATCAATCACAAACTTCTCTCAACTTTTTCTTTACTGTTGAGTAATTGATATGGAAATCAACCCAAGGGAAAGTATGGAACGGATTACCTTGATGATCAAGATCAAGAGTAAAGAAAACTTGTTTCTAAACTTGTGATTTGAATCACTCCACAAGAGGTTTGAGCAATACCACTTGAATGACTCTGGCATGCAAGTTCTAAACACAAGAATTTTCTAAGAAAGTTTAGCTCTCGACAAAGCTAAAATAGAAATTCTATTCTTAATTCCAAAATCTGATGTCTAATCAAAGAAAAAGAAGGCTTTATATAGCCTTTACAACCTTAACCTATGTGATACATAACTCACAAATTAAATGGGCTAGTAATGAGAAATACCCATAACCTCCCTATTAAAATGGCTAGTTAATGGTGGAATATAGTAACCTATGTGGGTTACAATATAACCTTAACTTCTATATTTAAAACTCGCTTAAATATGACAAACAAATAGTTAAACTATAATTAAATAATGCAATTAATAAAATGTGCTTATTAGTCATCCTTGGACTAGTTTCATAAATTCAGCGGAGTTCATTAAATGCAACTTAAAGTGCATTTAATTCATCTCTTTCTTGAAGCTCAACTTTGCATAACATATAAGGGAGGTCTCCAACGTCTTCTAGAATTTCCTTTGATGAGCTCACCATAGCTTGAATATAACTGTATAAGGTTTGTTGTAGCTTCTTGGCTCTCGTCCTTGTATTTGGACCTTAAAGCATTGAAATTCCTTGGTCGTGCTTCATATCATTCTCCCCCTCTTGAGAAGGATTCTTCGTCGAATCCAAGCCATCACCTACATCAAAAGGACTCAAATCAACAACATTAAAAGTTGCACTAACACCGTACTTACCTGGTAAATCAAGTTTATAGGCATTGTCGTTGATGCGCTCAAGAACTTGAAAAGGTCCATCTCCTCGTGGTAAAAGCTTAGATTTTCTTTGAGTAGGAAATCTTTCTTTTCGGAAATGCACCCAAACCCAATCTCCTGGCTTGAAGATGACAATCTTACATCCTTTATTAATTCGAGTGGCAACCTTGGAATTTTGTTTCAATTTGTTCTTTTACTTGCTTGTGTAGTTTATGAACAAACTCAACCTTGGCATTTGCATCAAAATTCACGAACTCTTTTGACGGTATAGGTAACAACTCAATGGGGGTTAAAGGATTAAAGCCATAAACAATTTCAAAAGGTGTGCATTTAGTAATGCTATGAACACCCCTATTATATGAAAATTCTATAAATGGCAAACAATCCTCCCGAGTCTTAAGATTCTTATCAATAATAGCTCTAAGCATAGCAGTCATGGTTCTGTTAACAACTTCAGGTTGTCCATCCGTTTGAGGATGACAAGTAGTTGAATATACTAGCTTAGTTCCTAACTTACCCCATAATACACGCCAAAAGTGGCTTAAAATATTACATCACGATCACTAACGATGCTTTTAGAAATGCCATGCAATTGTACAACTTCTCTAAAGAACAAGTCAGCAATATGTTGTGCATCATCAATTTTATGACAAGGAATAAAATGAGCCATTGTACTAAATCGATCAACCACAACAAAGATGCTATCATAACCATTCCTAGTCCTAGGTAAACCTAAAACAAAATCCATTGATATATCAATCCAAGGGCCATTAGGAACCGGTAATGGGGAGTATAAACCATGTGGTTGAAGCCTAGACTTAGCTTGTTTACATGCTATGCAATGAGCACAAACTTTATGAACATCCATCTAACAACAAGTAATTATCCACAATGAGTCCTTTTTCACAAGATTCAACGAAAGGAGCAAAGAACATGTCATGTTGATACAAATCCGGTATGTGTTCAAAACCCAACAACCTACCATTCAAAGTATTGAGGACATATCTTCGTGATAAAGCATCTGCAACAATGTTCTCCTTACCTTCTTTATATTTTATGGCATAAGGGAATGTTGTTTCAATAAATTCTAACCACTTACACTGCAACAAATACCATCTTTTATAACTTTTTTGTATAGCATTTTCTAAAAGACGCTAGAAATTAGAAAGAAAATAAAGGTTTTTTTATTTTTTTTATTATTATTATTTTTTTTTTAATGTTATCCCTAAAAACCTAATCACGCGTATAAAAGCCTTCCTTTCTTTTTCTCTCCTTTTCCCTCTAGACACCCATATTCCCTCAGACCCTAGGGCAAAACCAAATCTCGCCTTCTTTCTCTCGTGCAACAATCCATCCTTCTTTCTTTCGTGCTTCGAAATTTTTCCCTCAAGATCCATCCTTCTTTCTTTCGTGCGTCAAAATTTTTCTTTGATTTGCATCAGATCTCAAGATGGTGGCATTGAGAGGAGGCATACAGTTTATTGTTGATGCTTTGTCTATGAAAAACCCTATTCTCCTACCTCACTGCAAATTGAACAATCCAAGATGGAGGTTAGTTGTTTTTTTTTTTTTTTTTTCCCTATTATCTTCTTTGTTGCCTCACTTTGTAAAGAATTTCATTGATGAATTATTCTAAGTGATTTGTCTCTGTATCTTCCTTTTTAATTTCTTTTTGAAGGATCGAACTACTACTAAATAATGCAGTTTTTCATTTACATTTAGTACACACTAATAAACTTTTGTGAGTTCAGTCCTTTGGTCCTTCATTAAGGAATGTACTTTACTTTTAAGTGTGTATTTTCCTAGCTGTAGAATTTTTCTTTGAATGTAGATTGGTGAGTTCTGTGAGGTAGATGTAGTTGTTGTCTTGTGTTAAAAGGTTGAACGTAGTTTTGTGAGTTAGATCAACGGAATAAAAACATAATACAAGAAACTATCTTTATTTTTCATTGTGTTGGTTCAATCAATACATGCCCAAATTGAGGAACCGCATGAAGATTACAAACAAAAAAATAAGCCTAAGAGTACAAAGTAATTAAGTTTAGAGGAATTTGTTAATTCATAGGTTATTTCAAGCACATTCTACCGATAGGAATGATTTATGTTAACGGGTTACATATTCTGCAAGTATCAGTAGTAGGAAGAAGTTTATACACGTATTGATGGACTGCATATATTTTCCTTGAGCAAAATACCTATTGTATTATGTATGACTAAATTTTTGTGGCCTTTTCTCCTTCCTTGATTTTTTTTTTCCTTTGATATATTAGGTCTCCTTTTCTCCTTCCTTGTGTATAACTTATTAAATACATGATTGGCAAGATCACTCACTTTCACACAACAACAACAAGAACTTGTGTGGCCCTGTTGTTACTGTTACTGTTATTTTGCATTTAGGGCTTTCAACAACACATTCTTCTTCTTATTTGATTTTGAGGATTTCTTCAACTGAGATCTTAGATAGAAGATCAGTTAGAAGAAGTTGTTCCTAATTAGAAGACCAGTTAGACTGATTTCGGTCTTTGACTTTTGTTTGCTAACTTGGAGTGACTAGGAGAAAGAATATTTGTAGACCCTTTAAAGTCTACTTTTCTTTTTTCTCAAGAGAATTCATTAGTTTGTATGGTCATTTTCTTTGGTTAATAAGTTTTTTTGGTTGGCCTTACTCGTCATGATATCAATTTTATTTTAGTGGTTCTGTTTTGTTTATCATATGAGGACAACACTTCATCAAAAAGGGCTATTTGAAAGGATTGGGTTTTATTACAAAGTTATGGTTTTCATCCAAGGGAATCAAAAAGCGTAATGCTCTTTCTTTCCTCGTAAACTTTGAGTGGACAATGCCCTCCCCTTTCAATTCTAATTGGAAGCTGTAATGCAAGTATTTGAACTAATGTTTCTATGCTCTATTTTTAAAAAATGAAACGTGCTTACATATATAAGATGAACAATAATGTTTTATTCTCTTTTTTACTTTTATATGATATTTAGATTTTGTTGCTATTTTGCACTTCTCTTCGAATCACCTTATGTCAAACCTTTTGGTACTATTTTGCACTTCTCTTCGAACAACTGATATATATGCTTTGATAATGTTGCAGGATTCCTTGAAAGCACTAATTGGCAAGAAACAACGACCAATTTATCAATTGACATTGCCTAGAGTCGGCCACAAAGATGCAACTTAGGCTCTGATACCAAATTGATAAGGCAACCCTAATCCTCAACCCAACGATCAAGTTTTTGTTGGAGCAAGGAAGCACTAATTGGCAAGCAACAACGAACAATTTATCAATTGACATTGCTAAAAGGGTGGAACATAGAAGACATTGATGTCGGTTCGAATACCTTTAGGATTGGTGTACTTGATTTGATCAAAATCAAAGATGTCACATACTGTGGATAGTGAGTTTTTGTTCTATTTATTGTGTATTGGGTGGGGAAGAACTGATTTGAAAATTGTGCTAGTGTAACGAGTCTGATATTCTTATATAGATCGAGTTGAATACTTTATTTTGTAATGTGTTAGTAGATTATTAAATTTCAATTATATTTTTGTTATAGCATAAGATTAAAAGTATAAATATAGCTTATTAAAAATAAATGATAGCATAAAATATAGTATAAATATAGCTTATTAAAAATGAATG
The DNA here is from genome assembly GCF_057944985.1 of Cucurbita pepo subsp. pepo. Taxonomy (NCBI): domain Eukaryota; kingdom Viridiplantae; phylum Streptophyta; class Magnoliopsida; order Cucurbitales; family Cucurbitaceae; genus Cucurbita; species Cucurbita pepo. The sequence continues at coordinate 6,334,952 of NC_141809.1, read as the reverse complement.
ATAGCATAATATTTTAGTTATGTTTACATATTTATAACTTTAACAAAAATGCTATAAAATGTTTCCATAGCATTGCATATAAGCTATATTTAGATACTATATAATAACATTTATTATAGCTATACAAAAACGCTATAAAAAGTTTTAGACTTTTAATAACATGGGCTGTCACGACGTACGAAAAATGCTATAAAAGGTCTATGATAGCATTTTTCGTAAGCTATCTAATCCAATATTTGTTGTAGTGTTAGCATGTCTGTTGAGTTTATTTTGTACTCTCAAATGCTTTAAACTTTCATGATCCGTATGAATAATGAACTCCTTAGGCCAAAGATAATGTTGACAGGTTTGCAATGCACGAACCAAAGCATAAAGCTCTTTGTCATAAGTTAGATACCTCAATGATGCACCAGACAACTTCTCACTAAAGAATATTGTCTTTGATTTTGCATTAATACAGCCCCTATCCCTACTCCACTAGCATCACATTCAATTTCAAAAGTAGATTCAAAATTAGGTAATGCAAGCAAGGGAGGAGAACTCAATTTTTCTTTCAAAGTATTAAAAGCAAGTTCTTCATCTTTTTCCCATATAAAGGATACATTTTTCTTAACAAGTTCATTTAAGGGTGAAGCAATTGTACTAAAATTCTTAATGAACCTACGGTAGAAACTTGCAAGACCATGAAAACTTCTTAACTCACTTACATTTTTAGGTGTAGGCCAATCTTCTACAAACCCAAGAAAGTTAACTTTTTCCATGCAAAAGCTACATTTCTTTAAATTAACGTACAAACATTCGTTTCTTAAAGTAGTCAAAACATTGCGTACATGGGTAATATGATCATCTAAAGAATTAAATGCTTTATATAATCAAAGAAAAGAAGGCTTTATATAGCCTTTACAACCTTAACCTATGTGATCCATAACTCCCAAATTAAATGGGCTACTAAATGAGAAATACCCATAACCTCCATACTAAAATGGCTAGTTAATGGTGGAATATAGTAACCTATGTGGGTTACAATATAACCTTAACTCCTATATTTAAAACTAGCTTAAATATGACAAACAAATAGTTAAACTATAATTAAATAATAATAAAATGTGCTTATTAGTCATCCTTGGACTAGTTTTATAAATTCAGCGGAGTTCATTAAATGTAACTTAAAGTGCATTTAATTCATCTCTTTCTTGAAGCTCAACTTTGCATTACATATAAGGGAGGTCTCTAACGTCTTCTAGAATTTCCTTTTATGAGCTCAGCATAGCTTGAATATAACTGTATAAGGTTTGTTGTAGCTTCTTGGCTCTCGTCCTTGTAATTGTACCTTGAAGCATGGAAATTCCTTGGTCGTGGTTCATATCAGTAATTCTTTTGAGTAGAATTCCATGTCCTCGAATGAAAGCGTCCAAGATGGTATCAGAGCCTCAATTTTGTGAGGGAAGAGGAGTTACTCAATCTTTAAGTGCTGAAAGCAGGAAGATGATAAGAGAAATTGATATGAACCAAGAGACATCAATCATACAATATGCTTCAATGAAGATGTGAAGAAAATATATTGAAATTATCAAAATGATATGAACCAGGAGACATCAATCATACAATATGCTTCAATGAAGATGTGAAGAAAATATTGTTGAAATTATAAAAAGACATTTCAATTCACATTGAAGAAGAATGAAGTTTCATGTTATAAAATTTGGGTGGATTACAATTTAGAGTTATTGTATTTCATTAATGTATTTTAAGACTTTTAATTTACTTTAGGTTACAATTACATAATGGTTAATTATAGCATTAAGTATGAATGTTACAACTCTTCGAATGCCTTTAATAGTTTCATTTTGAGACTATATATAAAGCCATGTATGTTCTAGTTTTAAGTAGACTTAGAAAATATATATTAAAAGAAGCATTTGTGCTCTTCTTTAGCCAATGGCTAAGTTTCTTTGCAATTCTACGTAGTTTAGGTTGCATGTAGAATCATTCAAGCTCGACATGATCAATCTTGCTTGTGGAGTGATTCGAATCTCAAACAAGTGTTCTTGCCTTGAGATATTTGATCAACAAGAATCATTCAAGCTAGACATGATCGATCTTGCTTGTGGAGTGATTCGAATCTCAAACAATCTTCTTGCCTTGAGATATTCGATCAAGAAGGTAATCCGAATCTTATTCCCCTTGTAGTTGATTCCTTATCTTATTAGAAATTCAGAGGAATTTGAAGTATGTGATAGTTGAGCGAATAGTTACATTATGCATGTAGTGGCGACCTTGGTTTTAATAAAACATTAGGGTCATTACAATTGGGATTAGAGTGATACCTCCCACAGTCAGATGTGATTCAAGAACAAACCAAGGAGGAAGCTTGTTGGTATGTGACACCTGAGTAAACGAGGAGTACATGAATGAACTGAGACTACATCAAAGGAGAGTGATCCTGAAGATAGGATGATCAAGAAAGTCTTAAAGAAAATAAAAGTTACAGTCTATACCAACAATGTGTATCTTCCTTTTTAGTGGCTTCGTCATAGGAACTCAATTGTTAGCGTACTTTGTTTGGAGTAATTCTATGTTGGGTGACGTTCTAGAAATTTTCCTATGATACATGTGAGTGAGGAAAAAACATGCTGGAATGACTCGTGTTGGTTTGTAGGAATAGTTTTACTTTTAGAAGCGAGAAGTATGTAACGTGACTATGTAGCAGGAGAATGCTAGAGCCATCAGGTGTCGAATCAAGATTTCGAATCTTGATTTGAATCTTAAACATGAGTCGTTACACATTTGTGACAACGAGGGGATAGTCTTCCTTTTATCTTTTCTATCATTCACTATGAAATTTCCTTTAACTTTTATGTCATTTTCTTTTACAAACTAGATAGACTAGTCATGAATTTTTTTATTCTTTTTAAATAAATTGAATGCATTGTTACCAGATTTGATTTTAAAGGAATACCTAGTACAAATTTAATTATTTTTTTATGACTATTAATACGAATTCAAGTTTGTATGTTGTTCGAAAGACAAATAAGTAAATAAAGCAAAGTGTCAAAGGATTAAAAAAAAAACATACATATTGATGGGGTTAAATATAACACATGCGGAAGCAATTTGGATCTCAAGCACTTTTAGAACATCAATTATAGTAAATAACTAGCATGTTCATAAGTATTAAAACTTAATGAGTTTAGATACTAACCTTTTGTAGTTCAAACTCCTTTTTCCTCACGAACTGGTTTCGAACCACCACTAGTGTCTTCTCCACTATCCTCCGGCCTTAGAACGGGATTGTGGAATCCCGTGAGTGACTAAACTTGGGAGGGATTTTGTATATGTGAAGAGAGTGTTTGTGAGAGGTTTTTCTCAAGGTTTTTCACGAAGTAGAAGAAGACCTTCCATGTACCATGATCACTCTATTTAAAGAGTCATGTTTGCATGTTCATGCAAATTTGAGATCACCAAATTTTGACACTTACAATTCCACTCAAATGTTTGGGATTATGTGGCAAGCATGCATGTTTGAGTTAGCCAAATTTTGACACTCAAAATTCCACTCAAACTTGTGGGGTTTATTTGGCAAGCATGCAAGTTTGGTTAAACCAAATTTTGACACCTCAAAATTCCACTAACATGGATTTTTCCATTAAATGAAGACAACATTTTGACTTTCTTCATTTTAATTCAACAATTAATTTGAATAATGAATTTCAAATTAAAGTAACATTAAATGATTAATTAAACTATTTAATTAATATTTAATATTAATTCAAATGCCAATCCCAATCAATTCCGACACAATTGATTAACTTATTTAAATATCTCAGATTCTCTCTTTTTGTTTAATTTGTAAATAAAACAAAAATGCGGTTAAATATATCGTATATATGTAGCGCATATTCCCTAATTTGAATTCGAACACTTCGAACTCACTCGTCACACTGTTCTATGGTTTTGTCCGATATGAGCTAGCAGAGGGACCTAATGGACCTATAGATCATGGGCTCCAACGATCCAAGATTAACCGGTTAAACTCATTAACCTTGTTAACCAACATTCGTTAACTACTAGGACACACCACTATAGCCTTGTAGTTGCAGTCCCCTCACTATATGATATGAACCAAGAGACATCAATCATACAATATACTTCAATGAAGATGTGAAGAAAAGGTTGTCAAAATTATCAAAAGATGTTTCAATTCATGCTACATTTAAGAAGAATAAAGTTTGATTATTGTAAATTTTGGTTCAGTTACAATTTAGAGTAATTTAGAGTTATTGTATTTTAAGACTTTTTATTTAATTTCGGTTACATTTACATCATGGCTAATTATGGCCATAAAGTATGAATGTTACAACTCTTGGAAAGCCTTTAATAGTTTCATTTTTTAGGCTATATAAAAGCCTTGTATGTTGTATTTGTAAGCAGACTTGAAAAATATAGTAAAAGGAGCATTTGTGCTTTTTCTTTAGCCAATGGCTAAGTTTCTTTGCAATTCTATGTAGTTTAGGTTGCATGTAGAATCATTCAAGCTCGACATGATCAATCTTGCTTGTGGAGTAATTCGAATCTCAAGCAAGTGTTCTTGCCTTTAGATATTTGATCAACAAGAATCATTCAAGCTAGACATGATCGATCTTGCTTGTGGAGTGATTCGAATCTCAAACAATGTTCTTGCCTTGAGATATTCGATTAACAAGTTAATCCGAATCTTATTCCCCTTGTAGTTGATTCCTTATCTTATCACTATAGATATATTTCTGTCTATTTGATATAACCATGATTAGTAAGTCGATCCTTCACAGGTTGTTCGTAACTAGAGCTAGATCAATTTACCGTTTTACCCCTAAAGTTACTTTTTGTTCCTTATGTCTCACTGATCCTCTAATGAACAATTGGTTTGTGGCCCAACCAGTAAACCGAATCCCTCGCAGGCTAATGAGAGGGTGGGGCCCCTTGTTCAAGACCTAGAGTCAGTGCTTAAGGGAACTACCTCTCTTCTATCCCTAAAGGTGGGTAGGAGTGAATTTCGTCTTGCACCCCACGTCCCTAGCCATTCACCCAGTCTTACCCCTGAAATGGGAGGCCTATTGAGTCGGCGAACTAGAGCCACTCTCACCCATATAAATCTAAGGATAATTTCGAATAAACAGGAGTTCATGGTTAGCTCAGGATTAAAACCGAGTTACCTAGGTTATCAAATGAAAAGAAAATCAGTCTCAACAGTAAACGACTTTATAAAGTGAGAGTGGTTTTCTTCATCGTCCGATCTTATGCAATACTCATTGCATAGGACACCCCCACTCACATGTCTCCACATGTACAATTTAGTGATCACATTGTTTATATCACATACAAAACTGGGCCGCATCCATAATGTCCCCAGAATAAGGTACTCAGCCTTATCCTTATACTATAGATCATTTTGACTATATATACTTGAACTTGATCCACTCTTATGTCTCTACATATAGTTCAAGTAATTATACTATAGCCAGAGTGTTATTAGTTTATTGGATTTAGAATAACGATTCTAAAGTTCACTTTATTCAATAACAATCTTTATTGAATAAACAACAATAATAACTTTATTGAAAATAGAATATGTTTTTGTTTACAAACTATGAGTTTTAGCACATAAAACCCAACACATATATCATAAATTATTATATGTTATTCAGTATTCTTGCGTTTTAAGGATAGAATTTAGTCCCGCATGCTAACAATCCCAACATATTAGTTTTGTTCTTATTAACACTTAATTCTTGAGGTCCTCTTGTTTGAGGTCTTCAAATTGCATATCATTGAGCTTCAATTCTTTGGTTGCGAATTGAATACAAACGCATAAACTGAGAGTAGAACACGAACCACTCCACAAGCATGATTAATCATGTCGAGCTTGAATGATTCTACATGCAACCTAAACTACATAGAATTGAAAAGAAACGTAGCCATCGGCTAAAGAAAGCACAAAAGCTTTTTTTTATTACATTTTCCAAGTCTACTTACAAATACAACCTACATAGCTTTATATAGCCTCAAAATGAAACTATTAAAGACATTTCAAGAGTTGTAACATTCATACTTAATGGTCATAATTAACCATTATGTAATTGTAACCTAAAGTAAATAAAAAGTCTTAAAATACATTAATGAAATACAACAACTCTAAATTGTAATCTACCCAAAGTTTATAACATGAAACTTCATTCTTCTTTAATGTGGCATGAATTGAAATATGTTTTAATAATTTCAACAATATTTTCTTGACATCTTCATTGAAGTATATTGTATAATTGATGTCTCTTGGTTCATATCATTCTCCACTTCTTCAAGAGGATTCATCCTCGAATCTATTTGTGAAACTTTGTTGCAAAAAATAAATTATGAAAATACAAAAGACCTAACAACACTCTCTCACGAGTATACACTCAAGGAATTTTTAGGCCACTCTTTGTACACTCATTTACACAAATGAAGCTCTCATTCTCACCTCTCAAATTTTTAAATAGAGCAATGATTAAATTTTGAACTCTGGGTTCGATTATTAACTAAAAAGATAAAAATCAAATTGTGAAGAAACATAAAGGAAACATATATCCGATCTTGAGCCTAAAGCTCTCATACCAAATGATATGATAAGGAATCACTACAAGGGGAGTAAGATTCGGATTACCTTGTTGATCAAATATCTCAAGGCAAGAATATTGTTTGAGATTCGAATCACTCCACATGCAAGATCGATCATGTCTAGCTTGAATGATTCTTTCTAATCGAATATCTCAACGCAAGAACACTTGTTTGAGATTCGAATCACAACACAAGCAAGATTGATCATGTCGAGCTTGAATGATTCTACATGTAGCCTAAACTACATAGAATTGCAAAGAAACTTAGTCATTGGCTAAAGACAGCACAAATGCTATTTTTTACTACATTTTCCAAGTTTACTTACAAATACAACATACATGGCTTTATATAGCCACAAAATGAAACTATTAAAGGCATTCCAAGAGTTGTAACATTCATACTTAATGGTCATAATTAACCATTATGTAATTGTAACCTAAAGTAAATAAAAATTCTTAAAATACATTAATGAAATACAATAACTCTAAATTGTAATCTACCCAAAGTTGATAACATGAAACTTCATTCTTCTTTAAGGTGGCATGAATTGAAGTATGTTTTGATAATTTCAACAATATTTTCTTCACATCTTCATTGAAGTATATTGTATGATTGATGTCTCTTGGTTCATATCATTACTTATGCACGATTGAGAGTAGAACAACAACGAACCATGGAAAGACTAATTTGAGGAATAGAAGAGTTGACCGATCGAATAGGAAGATTGGAGATTCAAAACCAAGCTCGATAGAGGATTGCACTACCTACGCCCTTAATCGATAAAAATGAGGGCAACAATTCTGATCATGACGAGGATAATCCACATGTAGTTGGTCGTGGCTTGATGCGAGGGAGAGACCATGGAAGAAGGTCTCATAATTTACAACAACGCGTTCCATATGATGATAGAATTGATCGTAACGTAGGGAACATCAAATTAAAAGTTTCCAAGTTTTATGGCAAAACCGATCCAGAGGAGTACCTTGAGTGGGAGAAAATGGTGAAGTCAGTGTTCAACTGTCATAATTTTAGTGATGAAAAGAAGGTACTGTTATGCATTGCTCAATTCAAACAATATGCTCAAATTTGGTGAGATAAATTGATGTCAAGTAGGAGAAGAAACCTTGAAGCACCAATTCATTCATGGTACGAGTTCAAAGAGTCAAAGAGGAAGCGTTTTGTTCCACAATATTTTCAACGGGACATGGCACAAAAGCTTCAAGCATTGAAACAAGGACGCAAATCTGCTGAGGCTTATTACAAGGAGATGGATACATTGATGGATCGACTTGATCTCGATGAGGACATGGAGGCTCTCATGGCGTGGTTTCTTAATGGGTTAAACACAGAGATTGCGGACAAGACTGATTTACAGCCTTATTCTAATATCAAGTAGTTGTTGCACCTTTGCAATTAAGATTGAGAGGCAAATCCAACGAAGGTCTCAACGGTATTCTTCTAAAACTTTTTCAATTCTTATTCTACATGGAAAAAGGATTAGTAAGAACATTGATTATAAGCATAGAAATCAAGAGATTAATGAGAAGCCTCAAGCTAAATTTGAGAAAGGTGAGAGTTCTGGAACAGGGAAAGAAAAAGTAGAAAAGTCTAATGTTCGAAATAGAGATTTAAAGTGTTGGAGATGTCAAGGGGTAGGACACTATAGTAGAGATTGCCCAAATGCAAGAATTATGACCATCAAGGAGGGCAAAATTGTTACGGATGACGAAGCACATGACAACATAAATGAGAAAACTTATGAGAGTGAGGAGTTTAGTGAAGAGGACCATACACATATATCTTGGTTACTCGACGAGCTCTAAACACCCACATTAAGGAGGACGGCCTAGACCAACGGTTGAACTTATTTCAAACTCGGTGTCTTGTTCAATCTGTACCTTGTAGTGTTGTCATTGATAGCGGTAATTGCACCAATGTTGAGAGTTCCATTCTAGTCAAAAGACTTTAATTTAAAGACACAACCACATCCACGACCCTACAAGCTTCAATGGTTGAATGATCGTGGGGAAGTACGGGTAACTCAACAAGCTCTTGTTTCTTTTACTAATGGAAAATATGTTGATGATTTTATGTGATGTTGTATCCATGCATGTTGGAGATTTACTACTTGGGAGGCCTTGGCAATTTGATCGTCGGGTAATGTATGATGGGTATGCAAATCGATACTCTTTTACTCACTATGGTAGAAAAACCACTCTTGTTCCATTGTCTCCAAAAGATGTATTTATTGATCATTGCAAACTTGAAAAGAAAAGGCAAGAGGCTGATGCAAAAGCAGAGATTGAAAAAGAATCAAGTGATAAAAAGAGCTTGAGTGAAAAGCAAGAGAGTAGCACTCAGCCTAGAGAAAAAAAAAAAGAGAGAAAAGCCAAATCAGTAAGCTTGTCTGTTAGATCAAGTGAGGCTAGGAATGTTTTGCTCTCTAACCGAACTATTCTTGTACTTATGTGCAAGGGGTCTTGTTACTTTACTAACATGCTTAACCCTTCTTTGCCTAGTGATTTTGTTGTGCTTTTGCAAGAGTTTGAAGATTTATTTTTTGAGGAGATGCCTAGTAGTTTGCCACCACTCAGAGGAATTGAACACTAGATTGACTTCATCCCTAGTGCGCCCATTCCAAACCGACCAGGCATATAGGTCTAATCCAAAGGAGGCTGAAGACATACAGAAGCAAGTAAGTAAACTCCTTGCTAAAGGGTATGTACGTAAAAGTTTGAGTCCTTGTTCTGTTCCAGTTATTCTTGTACCTAAGAAAGATGGTTCTTGGAATATGTGTGTTGATTGTATGGCTATAAACAAGATAACTATAAAGTATAGGCATCCAATTCCTAGATTAGATGATATGCTTGATGAATTGCATAGATGTAGTCTTTTTACTAAGATTGATTTAAAATCGGGTTATCATCAAATTCGCATGCCTATTGAGGATGAGTGGAAAACAGCTTTTAAAACCAAGTATGGTCTTTATGAATGGTTGGTTATGCCTTTTGGATTAACTAATGCACCTAGTACATTCATGAGACTAATGAATCATGTCTTACGAGAATACTTTGGTAAGTTTGTGGTTGTTTATTTTGATGACATCCTTGTTTACTCTAAATCTTTAGATGATCATATTACCCATGTACGCAACGTTTTGACTACTTTAAGAAACAAATGTTTAAATGTAAATTTAAAGAAATGTAGCTTTTGCATGGACAAAGTTAACATTCTTGGGTTTGTAGTTTCATCTAATGGTGTTTAGGTTGATGAGGAGAAAGTGAAGGCTATAAAAGATTGGCCTACACCTAAAAATGTAAGTGAGGTAAGAAGTTTTCATGGTCTTGCAAGTTTCTACCGTAGGTTCATTAAGAATTTTAGTACAACTGCTTCACCCTTGAATGAACTTGTTAAGAAGAATGTATCCTTTATATGGGAAAAATATCAAGAACTTGCTTTTAATACTTTGAAAGAAAAATTGAGTTCTGCTCCCTTGCTTGCATTACCTAATTTTGAGTCAACTTTTGAAATTGAATGTGATGCTAGTGGAGTAGGGATAGGTGCTGTATTAAAGCAAAATCAAAGATCTTTAATGTTTGATATGAATTCAACAACTGATCACTTCCGTGTACCCGAACGATCAATTACAAGAAGCAATACAAAGAAGATTCAAGTATCAAATCAAGAAAATAATGGAGTGGCTGACATTGGAAAGTGATTAGAAGACTTGCCATTGGTAGTTGAATTATCAATTAAGACAATTTATGAATGCCTTATTTACTTCAATTTGTATTTAAAAGCATTTATTAGTAGTTTGTATGAATGCCTTATTTTCTTCACTTTGTATTTAATAGGATTTGTAGTGGGTGGTTGAATTTTATTATGTTAGGGTTATCTTTTGGGCCTATTTGAACGCATGTAATATTCTTGTTTGAAAATGAATTGTTGAATACAAACAAAACCTTTGTGTTTTCTTGATACTTTTTTGGTGTTATTATTTTTCAAACCTTGCTTTAGGTTTGATGTTTAAACCGATTCATTGAATTAGTTTTGATGAAGTTAATTCTGGAGTGAATTGTCTTAGTATCTAAGAGTGACCATCATAGATTTCAAGTTCAATCTAAGAGTCATTCATCTTCTAACCAGCTCTTGGTTGGATTCAATCCGTTAAGTTAGCTTTCTCTGTAAACGTTTTGCAAGGATTCTAGAAGGACCTCTAGCTTTGCAAAATCTAGCATTGTTGGCACTTATCATTTGGTATCAGAACATTTGGTCGACGTTCTTTAGCCGCTCTAGAGGTGAAATATCTTTATTGTTATTTTTTTTTCTATCAATTTGTTTTTTCTCTCACAAATTATTGAAGAAAAAAAGAGAAAGTCTTAAAGGAAATAAAAGTTACAGCCTATACCAACAATGTGCATCTTCCTTTTTAGTGGTTTCGTCATAGTAACTCCATTGTTAACGTACTTTGTTTGGAGTAATTCTATGTTGGGTGACGTTCTATAAATTTTCCTATGATACATGTGAGTGAAGAAATATTCCTATATTTCCAATTCCGTATGATATGTCTGTGATAGGTATAAGAACATTAAAGCTATGGTTAGTTAGAGAACGATATGACTATGAAGTGTATGCTGTTTAGTCTAATGTGATGTGTAATGCATGTAACGATATGTTTTTCTTGAACGGTTAGGGCATGATTGTATGGAATGTTTGAATGTAAACAATATGAATTGTATGACATGAAATACGGTAAACTGTTTGGAATCATAACCCCGATAGGAATATGTATGAAATGTAAATTGAAAATGAGAAGGACATGAAGCATGGAACGTGACAGGGGGGTTATGTTCACTAATGATAAATGTAGAAGTAGTGGGGGCCTCATGCATTATGTGTGTTCATGCATCTTGGGGGATACCCCTATCCCATCACAAGGGTACGGACGCGTACATCCAATGGCAGGACAACGATCGTTATGCTTTGCATAGCGCTGCCATGACGGTTACTAGTTTTAACAAGTCCCGGCATAAGGGGCTCCCAGAGTATGCCCACCCGATAAGAAAAGTGGCCCAGCGGTGTGCGAACTAGCTGGTGAGCCCATACTCACACGTATGGGATGTGTGTAGAGTATATGGTACACGTCCACAATTACCCGTTAGGATAGCATCGTAGGGAAAACGGAACGAAACGAAAGATAGGTCCCATCATTTCATTCAATGTGATTGTTGCATTTAACCCCAATAGTGGGGTCACTTACTGAGTATTTCTTTAAATACTCAAGCCATGTGCTACTACATTTTTCAAGTTAAGGCAAGACATTCCTGTACGGCTGACGACGGCATCGCAACTCGAGATCATTGCACATGCATAGGATAGTGGTATTTATTTTCTTAGACTTAGGCTAGAATAGGATGTTTTAAACTTAAACGCTTATTTATTTTATTTCGGGTCTTTTGTTGTGTCGTTTTAAAGATGTTTTTGAAACACGTAAGTCCATGGCTGTGTTTTAAGTTAAAGGTTATGTTTTATGAAATTTAAATGAAGTCTTCCGCATTCAGTGTTTATGGTATGTATACAGTACGACCTTAAATTAAGTAGAAAATTTTGGGTCGTTACAGTTGGTATTAGAGCCAGGTTACAGATTTTGTAGACTAGCCTACGATGTAGGCTTGGCATGTTCCATGGTCCCACCGTTGATGCCTCGTCTCCGTCAAGTATGTTTTGCTTAAGATAAAAAAATGCAATGTCGTTGATTGTGTATGTTGTTATTTCTTGGTCATTATAAAATATAACTCGTAATTGGACTTTTACACCATTGTTGGCTTAATTCTATATTTATTGTATTCTAATTTACTGTATTATTGTTGGCTTAATTCTATATTTATTAGAATGTAGAATATGTTATGTTTTACCTTCCATGAAATGTGAATGTAAATGTTTGTATTGATGATGTTTTGATTTACTGAGGTTGTTATTGTGAATGAGTAGCTATAGTTTTAGTAAGCTACTAAATGTTAGTGTATGCGTGAAGATGATTTTGCTAAGAAATGTCATATGCTTCAGTTATACATCTCGAACATAGATAAACTACATAGTCTTATGACCATAGAGATGGGAATAAATGTACTAATGTATTCGGAAGAGTAAGGAGTGTCAGATGAAATAAAATAACATAAGAAGCTTAATAGATGTCAATATCTTATAGTATACTATAGATATTAAAAGTGGTAGTGTCTGAAAGAAAATTTTATAACTTTGAAGTATGTAAAGATGAAATTAAAAGTATCAGTAAAAAAAAATTGAGTTAAGACCATAAAAGTTTAAAACATGTATACTTAAATTCATTGGTGAATGACATAAGTGCCTTTAATGGAAGCTGAGCTTTGTAAGTACTGAGATGTAGAAAACTTTCCTGCCTTAATACGAGCTGAAAATTAAAAATAAATAAATAATAAGACAACCTATTAGGGAAGTTGTGAGGTGATTTAAAAGTATCGAGCCACAGTTTGGACGAGGCATTACGATCATGGTCAAAATTTTAGAGGTATATGGAGAGGGACTACAGTATGAGATATGAGATTGTCAAGACACCTTAAATTTAAGAAACCATGATTTAAGATGAACTTGGGTGGGGGATACACGAGGATTAGAGTGGGACATTGTCTCTAAATCAACTAGAAGTTTTGTGGTAATCCTCCTTAGGGTATACGAATGTACTCAGGAAGCTCAACATAAACAAATTGTTGTAGAAAATTACCAATCAATTTTTCCTAAAGCAATATCAACCTGGTTAAAAGGTATTACTATAGTTAAACTTTAAACTATCATTTTAAGTTTGATTTTCAAGTATCCCAAGTTTTATGGCATCGGAGGATATCCACCATGCTTATATAATACCAATTTTTTAGAAGAGAATTTTGTTAAGCCCATTCTTGATATTACAAAGGCGTTGAAAGGGTTGTGATGTCTTTCCGTTATGGTTATAGGAGCATTAGTTTTGGGCTCTACTAGATAAGGTATACCAAGAGAAAAGCCTATTTGACAATGTTTCCTTTGAAAGTTACCAAAAGCTCAAACTCTAGCTTGACAAATGAAATACAGGAAGTCGTTCCTAGATCTAGTAGATTGAAAAAAGAAGAAAAATTGGTGAGAAACAATTCAGATTGAGTAAGTTTGCCAACCTTACTGTACACATGAACATTTGTTTCAATGAAGCACCTGAGTTAGATGAATTATGTTGCCCATGAAATTTTAGAAGAAGGCTTAATATGGCATGATAATGTTATGTACGAAATTTGGTGACCATTATGTTATGATAATGGGCTAAACCAAGTATAGGTGTAAAATGATTAAAATGCCCCTATAACTATGTACCAGTAGTTTATGACCAAAGTGATCTCTAAATGACATGAAATTTGATGAGGATCCTTGTGTCATGGTGTAAAGGGATTACACAAAGTTACAAGGCCATTGGAATAGGTTGAAGAATTAAACTAAGATTTGATGTAGTAAATGATCAAAAGACCTTTATGAAAATTCTTATGACGTTTTCAAGATCCTAGAAGACTCAAAATACTATAGGAAATTCATGAAACTTATTTATGATATTAAGGGTAAGTATGAAAGATTTGAGGGAATTAAAACAATTTTGGAGTATGAATCAAGATTTAAAATATGTAACTATCCATCAAGACACTTTATAAGAAACCAAAGTTTCTATGAATACCAAGTGATAGAATTACGAAAGTTTGATGCATGGAAATAAATGTTTATGACTCATATGGATTAGGGTATACTTGTTAAAAATTTTTAGTTAGTGGTACTTGAAGACTTAACAAAAAACTCTTAGAATGAGGACCCGAGTTATTCCAAGATTAAAACACTTTCGAGGACGAAAGTTTCTTTAGAGGTATACGATGTAATAGCCAAAATAATAATAATAATAATAATAATAATAATAATAATAATAATAATAATAATAATAATAATAATAATAATAATAATAATAATAATAATAAATAAGCAAATAAAAATAATTATAAAAAAATAGATACGTCAAAATAATAATAATAATAATAATAATTCATAAATAAATAACTAAAAAGAAGTACATAAAAATAAAAATAAAAATAAAAATAAAATTTACCACCTCTCCCCACTCACCTCTCATAGGAACGACATCTTCTTCCCTCAACCCGAGCATATCACAGTTCGTCCAGAAAATTAACAGAAAAAATGTCAGATTTGAGAAAAAGTAAAATGGTATTTGAACATAAGGATATGATACAGATTTACCTCGAGAGATTTTTGTCTATTATTACGGTAAAATTCAGATTCCTTTTTCCTTTATAGTTATTCTTATAAGAAATTAATTTAGGATCAAATCTTATTCATATTTGAGCCGATCCTGTAATAATCACATCTCATATACAATTAATTAGATTTTTGTTAGCATTGGAAGTTATAGGAAATAAGGTTAGGATAAATAAAATTTAGTTGGGAGATTCATACATGTGTAAGATAATAGCCAAATTAAAATTGGCCAATAATATCTATTTACACAGAATGAAAATAAATATAGAGTTAGAGTAATATCTTATTTACAGAATTGAAAATGTGTACAGAACTATCTATTTACAGAATGGAAATAATTACAAAGAGGGAGGAGAATAGATTGAGGGAAGATTTGTTGAACAAAATTTAAAAATAAAACCGGAGATATAGAGGGCATGGAACTCCATTAAATTTTGTCTGAAATATCAGAATTTTAACAAGGTAAATTAGAGAAATAATTTGATAGAGTTCAAACTTGAAACTAATGTCATGGGCTCACATAGGTTGACTTGGATTTCAAAGGACGGAATCGAACTTTCATTAAAGATATATTCGTGACAACGACTTAAGCTAGCCAGGTAAGTGACCTTACTATCGGCATGGTTATATTTTGATGTTAACACGTGCCCCGTAGGGAAAACGGAATGAAACGAAAGATAGGTTCCATCATTTCATTGCATGTGATTGTTGCATTTAACCCCAATAGTGGGGTCACTTACTAAGTATTTCTTTAAATACTCAAGTCATGTGCTACTACATTTTTCAAGTTAAGGCAAGACATTCCTGTACGGCTGACGACGGCATCGCAACTCGAGATCATGGCACATGCATAGGATAGTGGTATTTATTTTCTTAGACTTAGGCTAGAATAGGATGTTTTAAACTTAAACGCTTATTTATTTTATTTCGGGTCTTTTGTTGTGTCGTTTTAAAGATGTTTTCGAAACACATAAGTCCATGGCTGTGTTTTAAGTTAAAGGTTATGTTTTATGAAATTTAAATGAAGTCTTCCACATTCAATGTTTATGGCACGTATATAGTAGTGACCTTAAATTAAGTAGAAAATTTTGGGTCGTTACAGAGTGTGTTGTGAGGTCGTTCGTATTTCCATAACTTACTTTTTGCAACAAAGTTTCACAAATAGATTCGAGGACGAATCCTCTTGAAGAAGTGGAGAATGATATGAACCAAGAGACATCAATCATACAATATGCTTCAACGAAGATGTGAAGAAAATATTGTTGAAATTATCAAAAAATATTTCAATTCATGCCACATTGAAGAAGAATGAAGTTTCATGTTATAAATTTTTGGTGGATTACAATTTAGAGTTATTGTATTTCATTGATGTATTTTAAGAGTTTTTATTTACTTTAGGTTACAATTACATAATGGTTAATTATGGTCATTAAGTATGAATGTTATGATAAGGCAACCCTAATCCTCAACACAACCATCCAAGCTTATGTTGAAGCCAGAACCCTTGAATTAAAGTAATTAACACCTCCTTATACGAAATTTGGTTCAACCAAGAGATAAGGCTAGAATTAGATTACCTCTTACTATCAAAGATTTAGAAGCAAGATTTGGAAACCTTGTTCTAAATTGAGTCATTCCACGATCTAACTTGATCAAGGCTTGCTTGAATGGCTCGGGTGCAATTCTACCACAAGAATTGCTTGAAACTTAGAAATGACAAATATGATGCTCGGATTTCTAAGGGAAACGTCTCAATTTGAGATCTGAATAACATTCATCCACGAATCTTCTTTTTTACATAACATATTGTGGGTATTTATAGTCTCTCGACAAAAGACGTTTGTGGCCGGGATTCAATACCGATCCCCTTTAATCTCCACAAATGACGAAGTCAAGTTTGACCAATTGACCGTTACAAAATGAAAACAGAAAAACAATAAAAATTTTCAACAAATGTTGTTATGTTTGAGTGGCTAAAGAAATAAACTTGAAATCTATAATGACTTCACTCGTTTAATGTGTTCTAATTCGGTGTTGTAAATTAACATAGGTTGACTTGGATTTGAAGGGATGGATTTGTTCTAACTCTAAAGATAAATTAGCAACTTTGGCTTAAGCTACTCAGGTAAGTTGCTTCACTACTGGTTTGGTCGAATGAATTGCTTGAATTATGAACGGTACGTACACTTTGGCCCTTGCATGTGTCGTACATTGTGATTGTTTAATGCTTGTTTATTATGTTAATGTTGTGTTGTGAATATGTTGTGCTATGAAACTTGATATGTTAAGTTATGTTGTAATTATAAGATATGTAATGTTATGAAATATCATTTTGAGATGTTATACAATTAAAAATTGTGCTATGTTATACATGAAATTTAGAGGCAATAGCGTGAGTGTATGCTAGCCGAAGGCCAGGTCCAGGGGTTCATATACGAGCTCGCCCGGGGTTCATGTGTGTGTATGTGGGCCGTGTGTAGAGATGTAATACACATTTAATTCTGCCCGGACTGTAAGTTGAGACCAAAACCATGAAATGATGTTTTAATAAATGATTGGTCCTAAACATTATTGCATATTCCAACCCCAATAGCGGGGTTACTTACTGAGTATTTCTTAAAACACTTAACCTACGTGCTACTCTTATTTTTCAGGTAAAAGTAAGACCCTTTTACACAAATGACAATGTTGCGGTAAACCCTATGGAACTGAAGTTCGAGTAGATGCATTCATGTTGTATGTAGTCCTTAGGATATATTATGGATCTTTTTTTTATTTTATTTAAAAATTTTAAGCTATTTATTTTCGCTATATTGTTTTGAGATTTTATTGTGAACGTTTAAATCCATAGCATCGTTTAGTGGCGACCTTGGTTTTGATAGAAAATTAGGGTCGTTAGAGTTGGTATCAGAGCGATACCTATCACAGTAAGATGTGATTCAAGGAAAAATCTTGGAGGAAGCTAGTGGGCATGTGACACTTAAGTAAAGGTGATATGAATTCAACTACTAACCCTTTGCATGTACCCGAAGGACCGATTACAAAAATCAACGTTAAGAAGGTTCAAGAGGCTTATACATTGCATATTCAAAGGCTAGCTAGTGTACAAGTTGAAACAAAGCTAGCTGTACAAGTTGAAACAAAGACTTTTGAGCCCAAAAATCTTTATAGCATTAGCATATCAAATCAAGAAGCTATTGGAATGGCTGACATTGGAAAGTGATTAGAAGACTTGCTTCGGTAGTTGAACTATCAATTAAGACAATTTATGAATGCCTTATTTTCTTAAATGTATATTTAATAGCATTTATTAGCAGTCGGTAGTTGGTGGTTGAATTTATTATGTTAGGGTTATCTTTTTTGGCCTATTTAAAGCCATCTAATATTCATGTTTGTGGATCGATGGTTGAATACAAACAAAACCTTTGTGTTTTCTTGATACCTTTTTTGTGTTATTCTTTTTCAAACCTTGCTTTAGGTTTGATGTTTAAACCGATTTATTGAATTAGTTTTGATCAAGCTAATTTTGGAGTGAATTGTCTTGGTATCTAAGAGTGACCATCATAGATTTCAAGTTCAATCGAAGAGTCATTCATCTTCTAACCAGCTCTTGGTTGAATTCAATCCGTTAAGTTAGCTTTCTCTGTAAACGTTTTGCAAGGATTCTAGAAGGACATCTAGATTTGCAAAATCTAGCATTGTTGGCGCTTATCATTTGGTATCAGAACATTTGGTCGACGTTCTTTAGCCGTTCTAGAGGTGAAATATCTTTATTGTTATGTTTTTTTTTTTTTCTATCAACTTGTTTTTTCTCTAAAAAATTATTGAAGAAAAAAAGAAAAAAAAAAAAAATCAGTTTTGAGAAAAAAAAAAATCAGTTCTTATCGTTCATTTTCAAGCTCTTGATCCTTGAGATACTAGTCTGATATGATAAGGAATCACCACAAGGAGAGTAAGATTCGGATTACCTTTTTGATCGAATATCTCAAGGCAAGAACACTTGATTGAGATTCGAATCACTCCAGAAGCAAGATTGATCGTGTCGAGCTTGAATGATTCTACATGAAACCTAAACTACATATAATTGCAAAGAAACTTAACTATTGGCTAAAGAAAAGCACAAATGCTCTTTTTCTATATTTTTCAAGTCTACTTACAAATCAACGTACATGGGTTTATATAGCCTCAACAATGAAACTATTAAAGGCATTTCAAGAGTTTTAATATTCATACTTAATGGCCATAATTAGCCATTAGGTAAATGTAACCTAAAGTAAATAAAAAGTCTTAAAATATAATAACTCTAAATTGTAATCCACCTAAAATTTATAACATGAAACTTCATTTTTCAACGATTGACATGAATTGAAATATCTTTTGATAATTTCAACAATATTTTCTTCACATCTGAATTGAAGTATATTGTAGGATTGATGTCTCTTGGTTCATGTCATTCTCCACTTCTCCAAGAGGATTCGTCCTCGAATCTATTTGTGAAACTTTGCTGCAACAAATAAGTAATGGAAATAGAAAAGACCTCACAACACTCTCTCACGAGTATATATACTCAAGGAATATTAGACCACTCTTTTTACACTCATTTACACAGATGAAGCTCTCATTCTCACCTCTCAAAATTTTCAATCCAGCAAAGATGGAATTTTGAACTCTGGGTTGATTAAAAAGTAAAAAGATAAAAATAAATAAAAATCAAAATAAGAAGAAACACAAAGGAAACATATATCCGATCTTGAGCCTGAAGCTCTGATACCAAATGATAAGATAAGGAATCACTACAAGGGGAGTAAGATTTGGATTACCTTGTTGATCGAAGATCTCAAGACAAGAACATTGTTTGAGATTTGAATCACTCCACAAGCAAGATCGATCATGTCTAGCTTGAATGATTCTTGTTGATCAAATATCTCAAGGCAAGAACACTTGCTTGAGATTCGAATCACTCCACAAGCAAGATTGATCATGTCGAGCTTGAATGATTCTACATGCAACCTAAAGTACGTAGAATTGCAAAGAAACTTAGCCATTGACTAAAGAAAAGCACAAATGCTTCTTTTTACTCTATGTTCCAAGTCTTCCTACAAATACAACATACATGGCTTTATATAGCCTCAAAATGAAACAATTCAAGGCATTAACCATTATGTAATTGTAACCTAAAATAAATAAAAAGTCTTAAAATACATTAACGAAATACAATAACTCTAAATTACTCTAAATTGTAATCCACCTAAAATTTATAACAGGAAACTTCATTCTTCATCGATGTTACATGAATTGAAATATCTTATGATAAATTTAACAATATTTTCTTCACATCTTCATTGAAGTATATTGTATGATTGATGTCTCTTAGTTCATATCACTTTTGCACCGATGGACAATGTCGTGGTGACATCTATGGATTTGAAGTTTTAGTAGATGCATTCATGTTATATGTAGTTCTTAGGTTATACTATTTATTTTCGGTTATATTGTTTTTAAATTTTTATTACGAACATTTAAGTCCAAAGCATTGTTTATTTTAAATGAATTTCTCCACGCATTTTAGTTACATTTCTTTTAAATGAATTTCTCCAACGAATAGTTATATTATGCATGTAGCGGCGACCTTGGTTTTAATAAAACATTAGGATCAGAGCGATACCTCTCACAGTCAGATGTGATTCAAGAACAAACCAAGGAGGAAGTTGGTTGGTATGTGACACCTGAGTAAACGAGGAGTACATGAATGAACTGAGACCACATCCAAGGAGAGTGATCCTGAAGATAGGATGATTAAGAAAGTCTTAAAGGAAATAAAAGTTACAGCCTATACCAACAATGTGCATCTTCCTTTTTAGTGGTTTCGTCATAGGAACTCCATTGTTAACGTACTTTGTTTGGAGTAATTCTATATTGGGTGACGTTCTAGAAATTTTCCTATGATACATGTGAGTGAGGAAAAAACATGCTGGAACGACTCGTGTTGGTTTGTAGGGATAATTTTACTGTTAGAAGCGAGGAGTATGTAACCTGACTATGCAGTAGGAGAATGCTAGAGCCATCAGGTGTCGAATGAAGATTTCGAATCTTGATTTGAATCTTAGACATGAGTCGTTACACATTTGTGACAGCGAGGGGATAGTCTTCCTTTTATCTTTTCTATCATTCACTATGAAATTTCCTTTAACTTTTATGTCATTTTCTTTTACAAACTAGATAGACTAGTCATGAATTTTTTTTATTCTTTTAAAATAAATTGAATGCATTGTTACTTGATTTGATTTTAAAGGAATACCTCGTACAAATTTAATTATTTTTTTACGACTATTAATACGAATTTAAGTTTGTATGTTGTCCGAAAGACAAATAAGCAAATAAAGCAAAGTGTGTCAAAAGATTAAATAAAAAAAAAACATACATATATCATATATTATTGTATGGTATTCAGTATTATTGCGTTCCAAGGATAGAATTTTGTCCCGCACGCTAACAATCACAACATATTAGTTTTGTTCATATTAACACTTAATTCTTGAGGTCCTCTTGTTTGAGGTCTTCAAATTGCATATCATTGAGCTTCGATTCTTTGGTTGCGAATTGAATACAAACGCATAAACCGAGATAAGAACACGAGCAAGTACGATCTCCGCAGTCAGCAGAGGTGTTGCATGCGATTTGTTTTAGAAGGCTTCTCTTTGGTACCAGTGGCGGCATCCCTTCAACTTCAACTACAATAATATTTAAACACTCGACATTATGTTTGAAACTTTTGAACACTTAGCATGCGATTTGTCTTAGAAGGCTTCTCTATTGAAATATTAACCTTCAAAGAGATTCAAAACAAACAAAGAACGAAGAGCTAGAAATTTTACCAGAGCGAGACACAACCAGCAGTATCATCGCAATAATGAAACTCAACTTCACACTACAAATCTCTGCCATGTTATTATTTGTGTTCAAAATAATTTGAATGGACTGGTGTGATGGTTAAGTTTCATTCTTGTCAATCCATTATATAATCCTCTAGACCTCAAATTAGTTCACCAATATGAACCTAAATAGTAGATTTTGGTTGATGCATATGCCAAATATATGATATTTCTATAATTACAAAACCACAAATCCCATTTTTTCTGAAAATGTGAAAAAGAAATCCACGTAGGAAATGTATTGGGTTTCAGTTTTTTTTTTTCTTAAAAAATGATAGTCATTTGCCCTAAATTTAACTTGAGCTTGAGAAAAATAAGTAAATATAAACGGAACTATCACAATTTATTTTATTTTATTTATTATTATTTTGCTCTAAAGATAAATAAGGTAAGATTCCACCTTGATTAACAGTGAAAACAAAACATTCTTTATAACAGTATGGAAACCTCCATCTTACTAGACGTGTGTTAAACCCTCGACGAGAAATTCGGAAGGCCATTGGAATAGGTTGAAGAATTAAACCAAGATTTGATGTAGTAAATGATCTTAAGACCTTTATGAAAATTCTATGACGTTTTCAAGATCCTTGAAGACTCGAAATATGATAGGAAATTCATATGACACTTATTTATGAGATTAAGGGTAAATATAAAAGATTTTAGGGAATTAAAACAATTTTGGACTATGAATCAAGATTTAAAATATGTAACTATCGATCAAGACAATTTATAAGAAACCAAAGAAAAGCCTATTTGACAATGTTTCCTATGAAAGTTACTAAATGCTCAAACTCTAGCTTGACCACAAAGCAAATACATGGAGTCGTTCCTAGGTCCATGTGATTTACTAGTACATTCTATTTGCATTGGGATAGGGTGGAGTTCTTAACGAGTTTCATGTCATGATTTTGACTCCAAAAATTTACTAGAATTGGGGTAGGTAGCCAAAAGAGGAGGTATCACAAATTTCTTGATTTTTTATGGGAAAATAGGCAAATTTGTATATGGAATTCATCTACAAAGACCAGACATTAATGATGAACCAAATAAAGTGGACACAAACAATAACGAGGAAAGGAAAACAATTCTTTCTTTCTTTTTAATTATTAAAAGTATAGAGAACGAACAATTTTAATTGGAAACATTCCTCTAATGAATTCCCGGGGAACTCCTATAGTAAATGGACTATACAGAATTGTGATCCGTCAAATATTGCAAAGCCCCGGTATCTATTACGGATCAGAATTGGACTGTAACAAAATTTCGGTCTATACCAGCACCGTAATATTTTATTGGGTAGGAAGATTCAAATTAGAGGTAGATCCAGAAGCAATGATATGAGCGCGTATGAGTAGGAAACAAAAAATATCTATCATAGTTCTACCATCAGCTATGGGTTTGAATCTTAACAGAAATTCTCCTGAATGTTTCTCCCCCTAATTTTTCTTTGTCTTTCTTTAATGATAAGGAGAGAGGAAAAAAAATGTGGATCAAAAGAAAATGCCATTTGGGATATTTTAAAATCAGAATGTATGGACTCGATGAGTGAATCTTTAGCTAAGTTTAGAGAATTTGAGAATTTGATTTGGAGAACCACTTAAAGCAGAAACTAGTAAAACTATTGATCAAGTAGATTGAAAAAAAAAAAAAAAAAAAAAATTGGTGAGAAACTCTTTAAATTGAGTAAGTTTGCCAACCTTACTGTACACATGAACATTTGTTTCAATGAAGCACCTGAGTTAGATGAATTATGTTGCCCATGAAATTTTAGAAGAAGGCTTAATATGGCATCATAATGTTACGCATGAAATTTGGTGACCATTAGGTTATGATAATGGGCTAAACCAAGTATAAGTGTAAAATGATTAAAATGCCCCTATAACTATGTACCAGTAGTTTATGACCAAGTGACCTCTAAATGACATGAAATTTGATGAGGATCCTTGTGTCATGGTGTAAAGGGATTACACAAAGTTACAAGGTGTAACAACCCGGGAAAGAAAGAAAGAAAGAAAGAAAGAAAGAAAGAAAGAAAGAAAGAAAGAAAGAAAGAAAGAAAAAAGACAGAAACTACAAGAGAGAGAGATTTCGCGGAACCCACGCGAAACGACGGCCACAGCACGCCCAGCCTTCAGCCCACGACTCCCAGCACCATCAGGATACCTGCAAAGAGAAAAAAGATAGAAACTACAAGAGAGAGAGAACTAATATGTTTGTGATTGTTAGTGTGTGGGCACTAAATTCAATCATTGGGGCAAGAATAAAGGAATAATATAGCTACAAAACCATAATATATGTATATGTATATTCTGTTATCTTTTTGACACTTTGCTATGTTTGCTTATTGTTTTTTGGACAACAAACTAATTTGAATCCGTACCAATAGTCCTAAAAAAATAATTAAATTTTGTACGAGATAGTAATAATGCATTTAATATATTTAAAAATAATAGAAAATTTCATGACTAGTCTATCGAGTTTGTAAAAGAAAAATGACATCATTGTTAAGGAAATTTCATAGTGAATGATAGAAAAGATGAGGAAGACTATCCCTAGGCGCTCACAAATGTGTAACAACTCTTGCCCAAGATTTAAATCAAGATTCAAAATCTTGATTCAACACCTAATGGCTCCAGTATTCCCATGCTAGTAGTCACGTTACTTACTCTTGCTTCTAACAATGAAAATTATTCCCACAAACCAATACGAGTTGTCCTAACATACTTTGTCCTCACTCACATGTATTATAGGAAAATTTCTAGAACGTCACCCAACATAGAATTACTCCAAACAAAGTATGTTAAAAAATGAAGTTTCTATGATTGAGCCACTAAAAAGGAAGATGCACATTGTTGGAATAGGTTGTAACCTTTATTTCCTTTTAAGTCTTTCTTAGTCATCCTAACTTCAGGATCACTCTCACTCTGATATGTTCTCAATTCATTCCTGTACTCCTCTTTACTCAGGTGTCACATACCCACAAGATTTCTCCTTGGTTTGCCCCTGAATCACATCTTACTGTGAGAGGTATTGCTCTTATCCCAATTATAATGACTCTAATTTTCTATTAAAACCAAGGTCGCAACTACATGATATAACTAGAATGCATGGAGAAATTCATTTAAAAGAAATGACGCTATGGACTTAAACGTTCGTAATAAATTTTTTTAAAACAATATAACGGGAAATAAATAGCATAAAATTTTTAAATAAAATAAGAAAATGATCCATAATCTAACCTAAGAACTACATATAACATGTATGCATCTACCCAAACTTTAATTCTAGATTTCTACTTACCTCGAGTCACTACCGTCATTAAAGAATAATCATTTTGTGCAGAAATAAGCATTTAAACTTTATCCTAAAATATAAATTTCATCATAAAACACTTTCATGGACTTACATTGTAACGACCCGAAGTTGTTTACTTAATTTTAGGTCGCTACTATACACGTACCATAACATTGAATGCGAAAGACTTCATTTAAATTCCATAAACATAACCTTTATCTTAAAACACAGCCATGGACTTACGTGTTTTGAAAACAGTTTTAAAAAGACGCAACAAAAGACTAAATAAAATGAATAAGAGTTTAAGTTAAAAATATCGTATTCTAGCAAAGTCTAAAAAAATAAATTCCACTATCCTACGCATGTGCCATGGTCTCGAATTGTGATGTTGTCAGCCGTACAAGAATGTCTTGCCTTAACCTGAAAAATGTAGTAGCACATGGCTTGAGTATTTAAAGAAATACTCAGTAACTGACCCCACTATTGGGTTAAATGTAACAATCACATGCAATGAGATGATGAGACCTATCTTTCATTCCGTTTTCCCTATGGTGCTGTCCTAACAGGTAATTTTGGACGTGTACCAACTCTACACACAGCCCATACGTGCGAGTATGAGCTCACCAGCTAGTTCGCACACCACTGGGCCACTTTCCTTATCCGTTGGGCATACTCTGGGAGCCCCTTAGGCTGAACACCAGCTAGAACTAGTAACCGTCCCGGCAGCGCTATGCAAAGCATAACGATCATTGTCCTGCCATTGGATGTACGCGTCCGTACCCTTGTGATGAAGGGTATTCCCCCAAATGCATGAGCACACATAATGCATGAGGTCCCAAAACTTTTCCATTTTCATTATTCTTTAATACAACCCCGTTAGCATTATGTACATATCATATCATTTTTCATATCGTTTAAGATATAGTTCATCATTCATATCATATCTCAAATCATACATAATTTCTAATGGGGTTATATTTCATGCCATTATCGTGATTTCATGTCATTCATATCATGCTGTATACACACAATTTAAGAGACCTAACACAACGTTCTATGCTTTTAACATAACATTTCATCATATACACATCATACCATGACATATTGCATCACAATGTATCATATCATAAACAAGTCATAACGTAAACACTTTGTAGTTATATCGTTCTCTAACTTATCATAACCTTAACGTTCTTATACATATCATTACGTGAACATACCATAGTCATATCATCACAAGAACGTATCCTAACATTACCGTTCTATCAATCCTAACGCTATCGTTCTATCAATCTATCACAAACCTATCCCTTTCTACCCGTAACCTAACCGTATTCTTCCCTCAATCTCTCTTATCCATACACTCCAGTATGTAACCTAACATTAACGTTCATGAACGTATTTTACTCCTATCGTTACATTTCGTTTTGTGCATCCTTCTCGTATCTTATCTCAAACATATCCTTGAACACATCGTACCGTAATTATTATCACACAATTCACATATTATAATATACACATAACATATAAGAAGCATATCGATCCACAGACAATTCATACATATCAATATATATGAACGTGCAGAACCACGGGGCACGTGTCAACATCAAATATAACTATGTCGATAGTAAGGTCACTTACCTGGTTAGCTTAAGTCGTTGTCACGAATATATCCTTAATGAGAGTTCAATTCCGTCCTTTGAAATCCAAGTTAAGGTATGTGAGTCTATGACATCAGTTTCAAGTTTGAACTCTATAAAATTATTTCTCTAATATACATTTGCCATCTTAAAATTCTCATATTTCCTGTTAGACAAAATTCGATGGAGTTCCTTGCGCTATGATATTTCCTATTTTATTGTTAAATTCTGTTCAACAAATCTTTCCTCAATCACCCTCCCTCTCTTTAATTATTTTCATTCTGTAAATAGATTTTCAATTGTGTAAACAAATATTACTGACCAATTTTGAGTCGATTGTTTGGCTACTATCTCCTAATTTATAGATTTGCCAACTAAAATTTATTGAATCTAACCTTATTTCCTATAACTTAAAATACTAAAAAAAAATCTAATCAATTGGATATGGGGATATAAAAGAAGATTTGATTCTAAATTAATTTCTTATAACCATAACTATAAAGGAAAAGAAAATATGAGATAAGATTTTATCGTAATAACCTACCAAAATCTCTAAATCTGCCGTCTGTGTATGTTGTGTTAGAATTGGTCAATCCATTAGAATAGCTTGAAGTTAGTCATGCCATAAGAATAGGCTTACTTCGTTAGTTTCCTATGAAATCGGATCTATTAGTTAATCTTTTGCCAATATAAATAGAATATGTCCTCAATAGTGTGAGGCACAGTTTTGCATAAACTTGATATGGTATCAGAGCCGAAATAAGATCCACGAGATCCATAGCCTCTGCTGTTAGACATGTCAATCCCAAACAACACAATGTCTTCTCCGTCGATCAGTCAGGTGATTAGTGTTAAGCTTACACAAGAAAATTATCTACTGTGGTCCACCCAAATCCTTCCCTACTTGCGTAGCCAAAACCTTGTTGGTTTTGTGGATGGATCCATGCCTGCACCAAGCCAGACGATCGCCGTTGAACCAAGTGAAGAAACAGGGAATCGCAAAATTATCATCAACCCTGAGTTCACAGTCTGGTACCCCCAGGACCAGCTGGTACTCAGCCTCATCAACTCATCAGTCACTGAGGAGGTTCTCAGCACGATGGTTGGAATCACCACTGCACGAGAAGCCTGGATTACGCTGGAGCGACAATTTGCTTCCACATCTCGAGCAAGAGCAATGCAGATCCGTATGGAACTCTCTACTATCCAGAAAAAGGACATGACAATTGCTGACTACTTTCGTAAAGTAAAACATCTTGGTGATACACTTGCTGCCATTGGCAAGCGAATAGAGGATGAAGAACTCATCGCCTACATGCTGCAAGGACTTGGTCCAGATTATGATCCTCTAGTCACAAGCATTACAACCAGAACAGATGTATACACTGTCAGCGACGTGTATGCTCACATGCTGAGCTATGAGATGCGGCACTTGCGTAAGGGTACATTTGAGCAACTTTCATCTGCTAACAATGTCAATAGGATATCCATTCGTGGAGGTGCCAATGGAGGTCGAGGTAGTCGCGGTCGTAGTCGTCAGTTAAATAGTGGTCATGGACAATCAAGGCGTACTGTGAACAATCCTGGACGTCAACCATCAAAGACACAAAGCAGCTCAGGCATTGTCTGTCAGATTTGTGGTAAGCCCAATCACGATGCTTTGCAATGCTGGCACAGATTTGATCAGGCATATCAAGCCGAAAATAATCTCAAACAAGCAGCTTTGGCAACCAGTGGATACACTAGTGACACAAACTGGTATGTTGACACTGGAGCCACAGATCATATCACCAATGACCTAGAGAGGCTTACCACCAGAGAACGCTACACTGGCACCGACCAAATTCAGGTTGCAAATGGCGCAGGTTTGTCTATCTCTCATATTGGGAATTCATTAATTTCTGGTTCATCTCTTGTTCTGAAACATATCCTATATGTTCCTAAAATCAATAAGCACCTAATTTCAGTACAAAGACTAGCATCTGATAATAATGCTGTTGTAGAATTTCACCCAAACTATTTTTTGGTTAAGGACCGAGTCACGAAGAAACTCCTGCTCCACGGTAGATGTAAGAATGGCCTATACGTTCTACCGCATAATTTCAGTCAAGCCTTGCTGACAGCCAAACTTTCGAAAGAACAATGGCACAGAAGGCTAGGGCACCCTGCATCTCCAATTACCATTAGAATTCTACAAGATAATAATTTAGCTATAGATACTAATATTCCCTCTTCCTCAATTTGTAATGCTTGTCAATTAGGGAAAGCACATCAATTGCCATTTGGTTCTTCTCAGCATGTATCTACAGCACCCCTTCAATTAATTCACACTGATGTATGGGGTCCATCCATTGCGTCAGTAAATAATTCCAAATATTATGTTTCCTTTGTTGATGATTTTAGTCGTTATGTTTGGATTTACTTTCTGAGATGCAAATCTGATGTTGAGTCTGTGTTCCTTCAATTTCAAAAACATGTTGAAACTATGCTAAATACCAAAATTCGCTCCGTCCAATCAGATTGGGGGGGTGAATACCATCGGTTACACAATTATTTCAAATCCACAGGCATTGAACATCATATCTCCTGTCCTCACACACACCAGCAGAATGGGTTAGTCGAAAGAAAACACAGACACATTGTAGAAACTGGCCTTGCTTTACTCGCTCAAGCCAACATGCCTCTATCCTACTGGGATGAAGCTTTCAACACAGCTTGCTTTCTTATAAATAGAATGCCCAGCCGAACCATACAACAAGACACACCACTTCATAAATTGTTTGGTAAAAGTCCAGACTACTCCATGCTTAGGGTGTTTGGCTGTGCTTGCTGGCCTAATTTAAGGCCTTACAACAACAAGAAACTGAGTTTCAGAACTACTAGATGTATATTCTTGGGTTATAGTTCTTCTCATAAGGGATATAAATGCTTAAATAGAAGTACAGGACGTATTTACATCTCTAGAGACGTGGTTTTCGATGAAAATATTTTTCCTTTTGAAGAATCTAAGCCACCAAACAAAACCACAAATCCACATCATCCTGTTCTACTTCCAGCCTTAGCCAAACTTGCTAGTTTTTACACTGAAAATGCTCTTACAGATATTGAACCAGTTGTTAGTAATTCCCATATGAATGATGGTCAAACTGATAATATTGCTAGTGACAACTTGTCTGGTGTCAGCTTATCTTCTGCAGATAATACAAGAAGTTCAGAGGAAATTGCAGAATATGAAGCTGAGAGCAGTTCGATCAATGCTCAAAACCAAACTCATGAACATGTGTCTGATCAACCAACTGAAGCAGCTAGTCAACATCCAATGCGAACAAGGTTGAGAAATAACATTGTACAAGCTAAACAATTCACTGATGGAACTATCAGATATTCAGAAACCTCAAGAAAATTCGCAAGCGCTGTAACTATCACAACTCCGATCATAGAGACTGCTACTGAACCTCGAAACCTGCAGGAAGCCATGCAACATCCAAGATGGAGAGGAGCAATGAATGATGAGCTCTCAGCGCTAAAACGAAATGCCACTTGGGATCTAGTTCCACCCAAACCTGGAATAAATCTCATTGATAGTAAATGGGTGTATAAAGTGAAAAGAAAAGCAGATGGGTCAGTTGAAAGATTAAAAGCAAGATTAGTTGCCAAAGGATTCAAGCAAAGATTTGGTGTTGATTACACTGATACTTTTAGCCCTGTGATCAAACCGTCAACAATCAGGGTCATTCTTTCGCTAGCAGTAACCAAGGGCTGGAATATGAGACAAGTTGATATCCAAAATGCATTTTTGCATGGAATTCTGAAAGAGGAAGTGTACATGCGACAACCACCAGGATTTCAAGACTCAGCCAAACCAAAGAATTACATATGCAAGCTCAAGAAAGCCCTTTATGGCCTGAAACAAGCCCCAAAAGCTTGGCATTCAAGGTTGACTGGAAAACTTATTGAGTTAGGCTTCAAGGCTTCAGTAGCTGATTCATCTCTTTTTATTCTCAAAAACAGAGAGATAACTATCTATATGCTCATCTATGTTGATGATATAATTATTGTGAGCTCCTCTGATCAAGCAACCGAAAGGTTGATTCAGAAATTGAAAATAGATTTTGCAGTAAAAGATTTGGGTGGTCTTGAGTATTTTCTGGGTATTGAAGTCAAGAAAACACGAGATGGTATCATACTGTCACAGAGACGATATGCCTTAGATTTGTTGAAAAGAGTAAACATGGAAAAATGCAAACCTATGTCTACACCAATGGGTTCTGCTGAAAAATTATTCAGAGAACAAGGAATACCCTTATCAGCTGAAGAACAATTCAAATACAGAAGTACAGTGGGAGCACTACAATATTTGACAATGACTAGGCCTGATTTGGCATTTGCTGTCAATAAAGTGTGTCAATATCTTCATACACCTACTGATGCTCATTGGGGTGCTGTGAAGAGAATTCTTCGTTATGTTAAAGGCACACTAGCATTAGGAGTGAAAATTCAGAAATCAACCATGATGTTGTCGGGGTTTTCTGATGCTGATTGGGCTGGTTGTCCCGATGATCGACGTTCAACTAGCGGCTTTGCTGTATTTCTTGGAGCAAATCTAATCTCATGGAGTTCCAGAAAACAGGCTACAGTGTCAAGATCAAGCACCGAAGCAGAATACAAGGCCATTGCGAATCTTACTGCAGAAATGATTTGGATCAAGTCATTACTGAAGGAACTGGGCGTGTATCAATCAAAGGCTCCTCGCCTCTGGTGTGACAACCTCGGAGCTACATATTTAACTTCAAATCCAGTATTTCATGCTAGAACGAAACATATTGAAGTTGATTTTCATTTTGTTCGAGAACAAGTAGCACGTAAAGCAATGGAAGTTCGGTTCATTTCATCAAGTGATCAAGTAGCTGATATCCTGACAAAACCACTGTCTAAAACTCCTTTTACTACACATTGTAACAATCTCAACATGTACAAGACTTGTTGGGATTGAAGGGGACTGTTAGAATTGGTCAATCCATTAGAATAGCTTGAAGTTAGTCATGCCATAAGAATAGGCTTACTTCGTTAGTTTCCTATGAAATCGGATCTATTAGTTAATCTTTTGCCAATATAAATAGAATATGTCCTCAATAGTGTGAGGCACAGTTTTGCATAAACTTGATATGTTGAAAGTCATTTTACTTCTCATTCTACTTCTTCTCAAATCTGACCATTGTTGTTTTTCTGTTTCTTTTTGCAGTTACTCTGACACATTGATGGGTTGAGGAGAGATAATTGTGAGAAGGGTGAGATGTTAGTGGAGAGTAGTGGGAAATAGTTGTTTTATTTTTGTTTATTTATTTATTTATTATTTATTATTATTGTTATTTAACTATTTTTTTAATAATTAATTTTTATTTGTTTATTTATTTGTTTATTTATTTATTTTTTTATTTATTTGGGCTATTACATACATGTTCTAAAACACATTTGAAACGACACATCAAAATACTAAATGAAATAAATAAACTTTGAAATTAAAGACACCATATCCAATCCTAAGTCTAAGAAAATAAATGTAACTACCCAATGTGCGTGTCATGGTTACTAATTGTTACGTTGTGATCGCTACTCCTTTCGAGTGTCCGGCAATAGCACCATAGAACACTAGTCCAACCAGAAAGAGACCCTTGTGTAGAATAGTAAATCCACATTCAATGACCCAGTTAGGATAGTCACCTAGGGGAATATGGTTTTTATATGATAGGTATCATTCATGTTACATGTTTTACATTTTCTAACCCCAATATTGGGATCACTTACTCAATATTTCTTAAAATACTCAAGTCACATTCTACTTCTATATTTCAGATAAAGGCAAGACACCCCACACGGTTGACGGCAGCATCACAAATTTAAAGATCATGTCACATGCATAGGGTATTCGAACATAATTTCGTAGACTTTAAGTTAGTAAAGGGCATTGTTGTTATTATTATTATTATTATTTTTTACTTATGTCTATTTTAATTTTTCAATTGTATTATTTTAAGATTTTTTTCTTAAACATACATGTAAGCTCATGACATTGTTTTACGAAGACATTTTAAATGAATATTTTTGCACAAGATGTCATGCATGTGGTAGCGACTTTAGGTAAGTAGAAAACCAGGGTCGTTATAGTTGGTATCATATCTCTAGGTTAAAGATTCTGTAGACTAGCCTACGAGGTAGGCTTGGCATGTATCATGGTCTCACCACTATGCTCCATCACCATCAGTTATGTTGTAATGACCCTAAATTTCCACATATCTAGAGTCGCTACTAACGTCTCATGTTCATCTATAAAGCGGAAATATAACTCTTAGATGAACATCATTTATAATGTAAACTTAAAAAACGTTTAAAACAACTTCTTCTCTAGAAAACACAATCATGGTCTTACGTGTTTAAATACAAAATACTAAAATTTAGAGAAAATAAAAACAGATACAAAATAATTTAAAACAATGGAATGCAAAACAACCTATTCTAACTTAAAACTAAAAATTTAAATATGAATCTATCCTATGCCCGTGCCACAGTCTCTGCTCGCGATGTCGCCGTCCTCCGTACAAGTGCGCCTTGCCTTTACCTGAAAAATGATGTGGCACACGGCCTGAGTATTTCAAAGAATACTCAGTAAGTGGCCCCACTATAGGGGCCATGCTAATGCAAACACATGCAATCATGATTTAGGGAACTATCTCTAATCATCTTAGGGGTGGCCTCCAGTCTCGGACAAATTGGATGTGTAGTACTTCTCTACACACAACTCACACGTGCGAGTATGAATCCCCAGGGCACTCGCACACCCCCTGGACCCTCTGGTCAAGCTAATCTGTAGCGACGTCCGGAGGTCAGCGGAACCCCATAGTGTCATGCGCCTCATGAACACCCTCATCTGTGTGCATTCGCACCTGTGCGCACTCGCGCTCATCATATGGTGCGCGTCCGCACTCATCATCTTTAGGGGAAGTAGCCCTATGCTTATGAACATACAATATGCATGAGGTCCCTCTAAATCCATCATAATGTCTCTTCTGACACAACCCTCTAGTCTCATCTCTAGGGTTGTGTCCTATGTCGATCTAACGACATGATGCAATATGACACTCATCATCATATAGCATGCTTAATATGGAAAACATCATCATATTAAGGTAAACGTCACGCAATCATCATACTCATCATATTGCCACAAAGTGCATCAAACATATCAAGTACGACATTCATCAAAATATATATATACTGAGCACATCATCAAGTATCGTAACCCACACATCATCATAACTCATACATCATCATAACTCATATACCGCATCGTACGACATAGTTCATACATCATCGTAACTCATACAATTTTTAGCCTATCCTATAGTAAGGCCACTTACCTGGTTGACCTTAGTCGAAGTATTCCCTAATTTAATTAACGTAAGCTCCCGTTCCTCGAGAGCTGCTCCAAAGGTTGCTGGAGTTCGCTTCATATCCCACCGTTCGTCACCTTTTGTTAGTATTTCACATTTTAATTAAAAATCCAACTAACAATGTGAAATACGACTCTAAAACAGTCTCAGTAAAAATCGAATTCCAAGTTTTCATTGTTTCTAAATTTTCTAAAACTTAAATTGAAAATATGTCAATATTATTTCATGCGGCTTTGAATCATTCAATCCAACTGGTTTGTTATAATATTATATTCTCTAGATACAAATAATAATAATTTTTCACCTCTTCTATTTTCCTTCTCTTCTGTTGTAACAATTTGTTTCTCCTCTCTGTATTTTTTTTTTCTTCTTATTATGCAATTATAAAACAAATTTCAATCAATTTTGTTCTTCTCAACTGATGACTATCCAATCAAAGGAGTCATTTTCAATCCATTCTAATTATTCTAATTTTCCTTCGTAAAACTGGCATATGCATCAATCAATTATGATTTTCTTCTCTTTCCTAAAAATGATGATCCAATTTAAATGCAATTGACAAAGCTATTTTTCAATCAATTTTGATTTTCGATAAGATATCCAAAAATCTAAATAATAGAAAAAATAGATCTAAGATAACTTTTCTATCTAAAAATAAAAGAAGAGGAGATCTAACCCATAAATTTTCTATCTCTTTCCCTTCCTATCAAATCTGTTGTGAAGTGAAGCCATTTCCAATTTTTCTCTCCCAAAATCTGTTTTGGTTACTTTCTCCTATTTTTTTTCCCTTCTCAAAATCTGCCATTTTTTTTTGTTTCTTTCTGTTTCTTTCTTTTTGCGGATCATTTTGCAGTTGGAGGTGTTTGGGGGAGATATTTGGGGAATGGGTTGAGGAGATCATTTCGTTTCTTTCTCCGATAATTTACTTTTTTTTTTTTTTTTTTTTTTTTTTTTTTTTTTTTTTTTTATAATAATTATTTACTTACTATTATTATTATTATTTTTTCTTCTTTTTTTTCTTGTTACATATGTCATGCGTAAAATAAGAAAATGAAATGTCATTGATTATGTATATTGTTACTACTTGTTGATGATGAGTGTTTTTCATGACTAATTTTGATAAAATTGACTACATTGTTGTTGACGGCACAATTTTTCGCTTAATTATATGTGTATGATAATATGGAAAATTATGTAGTTTATGTTAGGAATAGTAGACTTAAAAAAAATTGTGTGTTGATTTAGAACCATGCCGCCAGAGGACGTGGAAGAGAACGTCGAGAAAGGGAACAACCTCCTGTCGAGGAAGGGGTAGAGGTAGAGGGAGCCCAACTTGTGAAGGCTCTGTAACAAGAAAATACGTAGCTGCACTACCTCCAACAACACCATTGGCGGGAATAGACCCCATGAAGAATCTGATGTGGGAATCTTTCCAGGCCATGGTTCAAGTAATGGTGGCTACCGAGCAAACCAATAGCTTGTAACATACATGAGTGGCAAGATATTTATGGGATTTAAAATGGTATGACCCCGTACCTTTAGTGGAAGCACAGGAGACCCAATAGAGGCACAATTATGGCTATCACCAATGGAGACGATTTTCTTATTATGAAATGATTGGCGCTGTCATTAGTGGATACAAAACTAAAAATTGCTAAAAGGTTCATCCTTGGACTGAATCTAGAAATTCATCGAACAGTTGAAGCCATAGATCCTACCACGTATAAGACTGCTTTGAGGTCAGCTAAGGCTATGGAAAAGCCTAGAGATAGTGATATGAATTCAACTCCAGACCCTTTGCATGTACCCGAAGGACCGATTACAAGAAGTAAGGTTAAGAAGTTTCAAGAGGCCTATACATTGCATCTTCAAAAACTAGCTAGTGTACAAGTTGAAACAAAGACTTTTGAGCCCAAAAATCTTTATAGCATTAGCATATCAAATAAAGAAGATAATGGATTGGCTGACATTGGAAAGTAAGGCCTATACATTGCATCTTCAAAAACTAGCTAGTGTACAAGTTGAAACAAAGACTTTTGAGCCCAAAAATCTTTATAGCATTAGCATATTAAATAAAGAAGATAATGGATTGACTGACATTGGAAAGTAATTAGAAAACTTGTCTTTGGTAGTTGAACAATTAAGACAATTTATGAATGCCTTATTTTCTTCAATTTGTATTTAATAGCATTTATTAGTAGTTTGTATGAATGCCTTATTTTCTTCCATTTGTATTTAATAGTATTTATTAGTAGTTTGTGTGAATGTTTTATTTAATTCAATTTGTATTTAATAGCATTTGTAGTTGGTAGTTGAACTTTATTATGTTAGAGTTATCTTTTGAGCCTATTTAAAGGCACGTAATATTCATGTTTGGGCATCAATGGTTGAATACAAACCAAACCTTTGTGTTTTTTTTATACCTTTTTAGTGTTATTCTTTTTCAAATCTTGTTTTAGGTTTGATGTTAAACCGATTCATTGAATTAGTTTTGATCAAGCTAATTCTGGAGTGAATTGTCTTGGTATCTAAGTGTAACCATCATAGGTTCTATCTAAGAGTCATTCATCTTCTAACCAGCTCTTGGTTGGAATCAATCCGTTAAGTTAGGTTTCTCTGTGAAAGTTTTGCAAGGATTCTAGAAGGACCTCTAGCTTTGCAAAAATCTAGCATTGTTGGCGCTTATCAGATAGGTACGTTGAGAGTCAGTTGTCACTATTGGGAGAAAACAATAGTATGATCAGACCGACTCACATCGACAACCATCAACATGTAAACCTCAATATACGGATAGACACCCTCCTTAATATGCTGATAGATATCTTAGAGACTAAGAGAAGGTCCAAGGGAGTGAGGAACCATTGTGCCTTGAATGTGGGAAACAACATTAGGGTAGATGTATGGCTTGAATCTAGGGCTTGTTTCAGATGTAGTCATCAAGACTACCTTGCCAAATACGAGGAGGACGAAAAACCTAGTTGACCCACCAAGAGGCCCTAGTGGAGTCGAGAGACCTATCTAGACCTATTCGCAAGAAAGAGAGTATGCACCTGTAGGGATGTTGGGAAATACGACATAGTGGTGATAGGTACACTATCCATCCTAGGACACTATGCTTTAACGTTATTTGATTCAGGCTTTACACGTTCCTTCATATCTGTGCCATTTTTTAGTCAAGCAGGGTTCCAACTAGAACCCTTGTTGCATGTATTAAGTGTTAGCACCCCAACACGGGTAGACTTAGTGTTTAATGATAGAGTAAAAGATGGGCAAGTAATAGTAGCAAGATGAACCTTTAGCGTAGACCTGATAGTTGTTAGCATTACGAATTTCGATGTAATACTATAGTATAGATAGATTGGCTAGCTAAGAACTATGCCAATATAGATTGTTACAAGAAGGAGGTGGTATTCTCAACACTATCTGGATCTAGTTTTTAGTTTAAAGGCTAGAGTTACCCCTAAACTAGTTTAGATGATGAATGTCAAGAGACTGGTCTAACGAGGAAGGTGAGCCATATTTATTAGTGTCGTAGATACAAAATGGAAAGAAAAGACTATGAATATAATACCAATATTGAATGAATTCTCAGATGTCTTTTTGGAGGATTTATCAGGATGCCCTTTCTCTAAAATTGTAGGCGCAATTACAAGAAATTGAACTGGGAAGTGGACCCATTTCTAAAGCGCCTTACTATATTGTGCTAGCAGAATAAAAGGAACTTAAGACGCAATTACAATGATCTACTTAACAAAGGCTTCATCTGACCTAGCATATCTTCTTAGGTATACCTCGACTATTGAGAGTTAAATAAGAAGGATGGTTCATGGGCCTGTGCCTCGACTATTGAGAGTTAAAATAAGAGAACGATAAAAAACAAGTACCCACTCTCATATTGAAGATTTGTTAGACCAACTCAGAGAAGCGAAAATATTCTCCAATATAGATCTTCGGTCAGGGAACCACTAGGTTAATACTAAAGAATGGGATGTACCTAAGACATCATTCAAAACAAGGTACGACCACAACGAGTTTGTGGTGATGTCATTTGGTTTCACTAACGCCCCAACAATATTCATGGAGTTAATGAATAAAGTATTAAAGGAGTGTCTCGACACATTTGTTATTGTGCTTCAGACCAGTGGTGCACTTATTAGATACCTACTACGGAATGCTTTCTTTAGAAAGTTATCTGCGTTATCATTGTCCCGCGGAAGCATCAAATCATCCTAGTGTACTCAAAGATGGATCAAGAACACGTTTAAAAAGTTCTAAAATTTTGAGAGAGAACAAGTTGTACGCCAAATTCTCCAAGTGTGAATTTTTGTTCCGACACGTCTCATTTTTAAGACACATGATGTCAAAACATGGAATCTCAGTAGACCCCACCAAGATTGAAGTGGCCATTAAGTGGGATCACACGAACACAATTATTGAGGTTTGTATGTATACCATGTGTAGAGAAGTACTACACATCAAATTCTACCCAAACTGGAGTTGAGACCAACACCATGAAATGATGTTTTATGAAATGATTGTTCCTAAACATGATTGCATTTTGACCCCAATATTGAAGTTCCTTACCTTATACTTCTTAAAATTGATAAGAATCCAACAACTGATCACTTTCATGTACCCGAACGAGCAATTACAAGAAGCAATACAAAGAACATTCAAGTATCAAATCAAGAAAATAATGGAGTGGCTGACATTGGAAAGTGATTAGAATTCTTGCCATTGGTAGTTGAATTACCAATTAAGACAATTTATGAATGCCTTATTTTCTTCAATTTGTATTTAATAGCATTTAGTAGTGATTTGTAGTTGGTGGTTGAACTTTGTTATGTTAGAGTTATCTTTTGGGCCTATTTAAAGGCATGTATGTAACGACTCGAAAAAAAAAAAGAAAAAAAATAATAGTTAGTAAATAATAATAATAAAAAAAAATTAGAAACAATGAAAATTTGGAATTCGATTTTTACTGAGACCATTTTAGAGTCGTATTTCACATTGTTAGTTGGATTATTAATTAAAATGTGAAATAATAACAAAAGGTAACGAACGGTGGGATATAAAGCGAACTCCAGCAACCTTCGGAGCAGCTCTCGAGTAACGGGAGCTTACGTTAATTAAATTAGGGAATACTTCGGCTAAGGCCAACCAGGTAAGTGGTCTTACTATAGGATAGGCTAAAAAATTGTATGAGTTGTGATGATGTATGAACTATGTCGTACGATGCGGCTTATGAGTTATGATGATGTATGAGTTATGATGATGTGTGGGTTATGATACTTGATGATGTGTGCAGTATATATATATTTTGATGAATGACGTACTTGATATGTTTGATGCACTCTGTGGCAATATGATGAGTATGATGATTGTGTGACATTTACCTTAATATGATGACGTTTTCCATATTAAGCATGATATATGATGATGAGTGCCATATTGCATCATGTCGTTAGATCGACATAGGACACAACTCTAAGAGCGTGAAAATGATATTAATATAAATATCCACGAGTATGTGTTACCTAGAGTAACAAAGAGATTAGACTAGAGGGTTGTGTCAGAAGAGACATTATGATGGATTTAGAGGGACCTCATGCACATTATATGTTCATAAGCATAGGGCTACTTCCCCTAGAGATGATGAGTGCAGACGCGCACCGTATGATGAGCGCGAATGCGCACAGGTGCGAACGCACACAAATGAGGGTGTTCATGAGGCGCATGACACTATGGGGTTCTGCTGACCTCCAGATGTCGCTACAGATTAGCTTTGTAACGACCCGAAATTTTCTACTTAATTTAAGGTCGCTACTGTATACATACCATAAACATTGAATGCGGAAGACTTCATTTAAATTCCATAAAACATAACCTTTAACTTAAAAACACAGCCATGGACTTACGTGTTTCGAAAACATCTTTAAAACGACACAATAAAAGACCCGAAATACAATAAATAAGCGTTCAAGTTTAAAACATCCTATTCTATCCTAAGTCTAAGAAAATGAATACAACTATCCTATGCATGTGCCATGATCTCGAGTTGCGATGCCGTCGTCAGCCGTACAGGAATGCCTTGCCTTAACCTGAAAAATGTAGTAGCACATGGCTTGAGTATTTAAAGAAATACTCAGTAAGTGACCCCACTATTGGGGTTAAATGCAACAATCACATGCAATAAAATGATGGGACCTATCTTTCGTTTCGTTTCATTTCGTTTCGTTTCTTTTTCGTTTCGTTTCGTTTCATTTTCCCTACGGTGTAATCCTAACAGGTAATCGTGGACGTGTACATATACTCTACACGCAGCCCATACGTGCGAGTATGAGCTCACCAGCTAGTTCGCACACCGCTGGGCCACTGTCCCTAGCCGGTGGGCATGCTCTGGGGGCCCACCGGGACCCGTTAAAACTAAAACCGTCACGGCAGCGCTATGCAGGGCATAACGATCGTTGTCCTGCCATTTGGATGTACGCGTCCGTACCCTCGTTATGGGATAGGGGTATCCCCCCAAATGCATGATCACACAATATGCATGAGGTCCCACTAGTCCTACAGACATCATTTAATGAACATAACCCCGTGTCACGTTTTCATGCTTACATGTCATTCTCATTCTCATTCTGTTACATATCATACATATTCCTAGCGGGGTTATGTATCATGCAATTTACCGTATTTCATGTCATACAATTCACATATAATAACATAACATAACATAACATATAGGAAGCATATCGATCCTCAGACAATTCACACATATCAATATATATGACACGTGCAGAACCACAGGGCACGTGTCAACATCAAATATAACCTTGCCGATAGTAAGGTCACTTACCTGGCTAGCTTAAGTCGTTGTCACGAATATATCTTTAACGAAAGTTTGATTCCGTCCTTTGAAATCTGGGTCAACCTATATGAGCCCATGACATTAGTTTCGGGTTTGAATTCTACAACATTATTTCTCTAATTTACATTGGTTCATTGTTAGAAGTCTTCAAATGTTATATATCTATAATTATATTTTCATGGTTACTAATTTACATTGGTTCATTGTTACTGTGGTATAAAAAGTAGGTACAACTTAGTTATTCTGAGCTTTACTGTTCTCTCTATTTACCCTCTGTATTTACCTTTCCCTTCATATTTAGTTTGTGGTTTTTAATTCCCTAATCTCTTTTTTTTTTTTATTTGTTGCCTTTTAATTCTGTTCTCATGTATTCCAAATTTACAATGGATCTCTATTTCTAAATCTTTCATGATCTCAGTGTTTCCTACTTACATCTGTTTCCTATTCAGAAGTTTTCTTGGCCATTCTATCTCTAATCTATTCATATTTAATCTAATATTACTAAACATGATTGACTAGAATTGTATAAATGATTTGACATTTAATTTCTAACTAAAAGATGGATCATAGTAATAATTCAACAACTATAATTGGTTGTGATTTCTAAAAAAAAAATAGGATAAAAGAAAATGAAGATTAAAATACATACCTTATTGATCAGATCTATCTTCACGTAAATCTTCAGCAAACCTCAATTGGGTAAATGTGTTTTTTTTTCTCAAGTAAATCTGACAATTATTGTTTTTCTTTTTCTGTGCAGTAACTTTCTGGCATCAGGATAGGGAGGAGAGACAATTGTGGGAAGGGATGAGAGGTTAGTGGAGAGAAGTGGGAAGGGATGAGAGGTTAGTGGAGAGAAGTGGGGAAATGTTGTTTTTATTTATTTATTTATTATTAATATTTTAACTACCTTATTATAATTATTTTTATTTGTTTTTTTTTTTATTTTTGGCTGTTACAAGCTTGACCAGAGGGTCCAGGGGATTCACACTCGCATGTGTGAGTCGTGTGTAGGGAAGTACTACACATCCAATTTGTCTGAGACTGGAGGCCACCCCTAAGATGATTAGAGATAGGTCCCTAAATCATGATTGCATGTGTTTGCATTTGCATGGCCCCTATAGTGGGGCCACTTACTGAGTATTCTTTGAAATACTCAGGCCGTGTGCCACATCATTTTTCAAGTAAAGGCAAGGTGCACTTGTACGGAGGACAGCGACATCATGAACAGAGACTATGGCACGGGCATAGGGTAGATTCATATTTAAATTTCTAGTCTTAAGTTAGAATAGGTTGTTTTGCATTTCATTGTTTTAAATCATATTTAAACACGTAAGACCATGGCTGTGTTTTCTAGAGAAGAAGTTGTTTTAAATGTTTTTTTTAAGTTTACGTTATAAATTATGTTCATGTAAGAGTTATATTTCTGCATTATAGATGAGCATGAGACGTTAGCAGCGGCTCTGAGTATGTGGAAATTTAGGGTCGTTACAGTTGGTATTAGAGCTCTAGGTTTTAGATTCTGTAGACTAGCCTACAATGTAGGCTTGGCACGTTCCATGGTCCCATCGTCAATACCCCGTCACCGTCAGGTACGCCTTGCACAAGATAAGAAAAGAGAAACGTTTTCAAACTCGCATGCATTTTTTTTGTTAATGTTACTGAAATTGTTGTGATACTTCACGTATTTATTTAAGAGCATGAGGTGATGTGTTGCATGCTGAGTGATTTTGTTTGCAATATGATGTGAACTTAGTAGATGTGATGTATAGCATATTTTCATAAGTAATGAGCCTTAGACTTAAGAGAAGCTATCTTGGTTTCTAGAACCATGCTGCCTAGACCACAAAAAAAAAAAAAAAAAAAAGTAAGA
This sequence comes from Cucurbita pepo subsp. pepo, assembly GCF_057944985.1. Lineage (NCBI taxonomy): Eukaryota > Viridiplantae > Streptophyta > Magnoliopsida > Cucurbitales > Cucurbitaceae > Cucurbita > Cucurbita pepo. The sequence goes on along the minus strand of NC_141809.1, from coordinate 6,291,948 downwards.
CAAGGAAGGGGACGATCTCCTATTAGAGGTAGAGGACGAGGTGAGGTTGAAGATAGCCCACCTTGAGAGGGATCAGAGATAGGGTTTGAATTAGAACCCTTATTGCATGTATGGTCGGCAAGCAGCCCTAAGAGGGTAGACATAGTAACTAAGGATAGAGTAAAGAATGATCAAGCAATAGTAGTCGACCAAACTCTAAGCGTAGTCCTAATAGTAGTAAAGATGACCGACTTCGACGTAATACTAGACATTGATTGACTAGCTGCAAACCGTGCTAGATTGAGTAAGTTTGCCAACCTTACTATACACATGAACATTTGTTTCAATGAAGCGCCTGAGTTAGATGAATTATGTTGCCCATGAAATTTTAGAAGAAGGCTTAATATGGCATGATAATGATATGTATTAAATTTGGTGACCATTACGTTATGATAATGGGCTAAACCAAATATAGGTGTAAAATGATTAAAATGCCCCTATAACTATGTACCACTAGTTTATGACCAAAGTGACCTCTAAATGACATGAAATTTGATGAGGAGCCTTGTGTCATGGTGTAAAGGGATTGCACAAAGTTACAAGGCCATTGGAATAGGTTGAAGAATTAAATCAAGATTTGATGTAGTAAATGATCAAAAGACCTTTATGAAAATTCTATGACGTTTTCAAGATCCTAGAAGACTCAAAATACTATAGGAAATTCATATGAGACTTATTTATGATATTAAGGGTAAGTATGAAAGATTTTAGGGAATTAAAACAATTTTGGAGTATGAATCAAGATTTAAAATATGTAACTATCCATGAAGACACTTTATAAGAAACCAAAGTTTCTATGAATACCAAGTGATAGGCTTACGAAAGTTTGATGCATGCAAATAAATGTTTATGACTCATATGGATTAGAGTAGACTGGTTAAGAATTTTTACTTTGTGGTACTTGAAGACTTAACAAAGAACTCTTAGAATGAGGACCCGAGTTATTCCAAGATTAAAACACTTTCGAGGACAAAGTTTCATTCAGAGGTATATGATGTAATAGCCCAAAATAATAATAATAATAATAAAAATAAATAAGCAAATAAAAATAAAAATAAAATTTACCCATCTCTCTCCATTAACCTCTCATCCCAACAATATCCTCTTTCCTCAACCCCAAAATATCAAAGTTCGACCAAAAAATTAACAGAAAAAAATGTCAGATTTGAAAAAAATTAATGGTGTTTCAACATAAGGATATGATGCAGATTCACTTGGAGAGATTTTGGTCTATTATTACGTAAAATCCTATCTCAGATTTCTTTTTTTTTTTTTTCTTTATAGTTATTGTTATAAGAAATTAATTTAGGATCAAATCTTCTTTCATATTTTACAATAATCAGATCTGATATTCAATTATTTAGATTTTTGTTAGGATTCGAAGTTATAGGAAATATGGATAGAATCAATAAAATTTTAGTTGTCAGATTCATACATGTGTAAGATAATAGCCAAATTAAAATTGGCCAATAATATCTATTTACAGAATAAAAATAAATATAGAGTTAGAGTAATATCTTATTTACAGATTCAAAATGGGTACAGAACTATCTATTTACAAAATGGAAATAATTACAAAGAGGGAGGAGAATAGATTGAGGGAAGATTTGTTGAACAGAATTTAAAAATAAAACAGGAGATATAGAGGGCATGGAACTCCATTAAATTTTGTCTAACAGAAAATATCAGAATTTTAACAAGGTAATTAGAGAAATAATTTTTTAGAGTTCAAACTTGAAACTGATGTCATGGGCTCACATAGGTTGACTTGGATTTCAAAGGATGGAATCGAACTTTCATTAAGGATATATTCGTGACAACGACTTAAGTTATCCAGGTAAGTGACCTTACTATCGGCATGGTTATATTTTGATGTTAACACGTGCCCTGTGGTTCTGCACGTGTCATATATATTGATATGTGTGAATTGTCTGTGGATCAATATGGTACCTATATGTTATGTATATGTTATAATATGTGGATTGTACGATAATAATTATGGTACGATGTGCTCAAGAATATGTTTGAGATAGGATACGAGAAGAATGCACAAAACAAAATGTAACGATAGGAGTAAGATACGTTCATGAAACGTTAAGGTTAGGTTACATACCGGAGTGCTATGGATAGGAGAGATTGATGAAAGAATACGGTTAGGTTATGGGTAGAAAGGGATAGGTTTGTGATAGATTGATAGAACGATAGCGTTAGGATACGTTCTTGTGATGATATGACTAAGGTACGTTACGTAATGATATGTCTGTGATAGGTATAAGAACGTTAAGGCTATGGTATGTTAGAGAACGATATGACTATGAAGTGTTTACGTTATGACTTGTTTATGATATGATACATTGTATGCTAGATTATTGTGCTTAAGTACGTAGTCATGTGAACGTGAATGTATTCTATGTATGCTGTTTAGTCTGATGTGATGTGTAAACCATGTAATGATATGTTGTTCTTGAATGGTTACGGCATGATTGTATGGAATGTTTGAATGTAAACAACATGAATTGTATGACATGAAATACGGTAAACTGTCTGGAATCATAACTCCGATAGAAATATGTATGAAATGTAAATTCAAAATGAGAAAGACAAGAAGCATGGAACGTGACAGGGGGGTTATGTTCATTAATGATAAATGTAGAAGTAGTGGGAACTTCATGCATTATGTGTGTTCATGCATCTGGGGGTATACCCCTATCCCGTCACGAGGGTACGGACGCGTACATCCAATGGCAGGACAACGATTGTTATGCTTTGTATAGCGCTGCCGTCACGGTTACTAGTTTTAACGGGTCCCGGCATAAGGGGCTCCGTTAACATTGAAGAAGAATAAAGTTTCATGTTAAAAATTTTGGGTGGATTACAATTTAGAGTTATTGTATTTCATTGATGTATTTTAAGAGATTTTATTTACTTTAGGTTACAATTACATAATGGTTAATTATGGCCATTAAGTATGAATGTTACAACTCTTGGAATGCCTTTAATAGTTTCATTTTGAGGCTATATAAAGGCATGTATGTTGTATTTGTAGGTAGACATGAAAAATATATATAAAAGAAGCATTTGTGCTCTCTTTAGCCAATGGCTAAGTTTCTTTGCAATTCTACATAGTTTAGGTTTCATGTAGAATCATTCAAGCTCGACATGATCAATCTTGCTTGTGGAGTGATTCGAATCTCAAGCAAGTGTTCTTGCCTTGAGATATTTGATCAACAAGAATCATTCAAGCTAGACATGATCGATCTTGTCAGAATTTAGTGCAAATTATTTTAGTTTGAATTAGTTATGGAATATATAATATTCATAATCTTGAAAAATATATTAGTTAGGAAATATATATTTGATATTCGTAATTAGTTGAATTTGAATAGTAGTATATTTTATTTTATTATCAAGATTTAGTTAGTTTATATTTTCTTTGTAGATATTATTTAGTATCTTGTATCGTATTTAAAGGTTGTGAATATCAATGAAGATTGAATATTCGATCCCAATTCTTTTTCTTATTCTTAAATCTGTATTCTTTCGTTGAGTAATAATATTTTCATATCTACTCACACTTTTGAGTGGTAGATATTGCATCAGTTGGTATCAGAGCCAAGTTGGTACGGTTTGATATTATTACTCAACGAGATGAATAGTGGGAGTGGTTCTCTGGGTATAGTTATGGAAAAGCTTGTTGGCAATAACTATAGTTATTGGAAGTTATGCATGGAAGCTTATCTATAAGGGCAAGATTTGTGGGATTTAATTGAAGATGATGACACAGAAATTCCAGCCGATACTCCACAGAATGCAAAATTAGGTCAACAATGGAAGATCAAATGCGGACAAGCCTTATTTACCTTGCTAATTTTGATTAGCAAGGAGTATATTGATCATGTTCGTGATTTAAAGTCACCAAAGCAAGTATGGGATACACTTCAAAAGTTGTTCACTAAGAAAAATACCGCTCGACTGCAATTTCTAGAGAATGAACTAGCTATGGTAACACAAGGTAATTTTTCTGTTGAAGAATATTTTTTTAAAGTGAAAAATCTATGTTCTGAAATTTTAGAATTAGATTTTGAGGAACTAGTGAGTGAGGCTCGATTACAATGTTATCTTATTCGTGGATTACAGAAAGAATTTATGCCCTTTGTTTCCTCAATACAAGGGTGGGCAAATCAACCTACAGTAATTGAACTGGAGAATCTTCTTTCCAATCAGGAAGCCTTGATTAAGCAAATGACTAGCAGCAACGAGTGTTCCCAAAAGTCAGAAGATGTGTTGTATGTCAAAGATCAAAGGAGATAGAATTTTCATTCAAAGCCTTCATCTAGCAATGGGAATCAATTCAGAAGTGAGGAGTCGTCAAAGAAGCCATTTAAAACTTGTTACAGGTGTGGAAAACTAGGCCACTTTAAACGAGATTGTCAAGCGAAAGTGGTGTGTGATCGTTGCGGAAAGCTAGGCCATATTAAGCCAAATTGACGAGTCAAAATCCAGGAATCAGAAGCAAATGTTGTACATGAAAGTAATAATTCTTCAGATCCAATTTGGGAATACTGCTTAACCACTGAGGTTCTTGATCAGCCAACAAACGTGACTTCAGCCGTATATCAAGATGATGTCTCTACAGGTGATCAAAATTCTAATTCCACTACTTGCGCTTCTAAATTTGATTCTCTCCAAATTTTGCCTCTAGACTCTCTCTTTTTCTCTAATGCCAATTCTGTTGCCCTTGATGACCCTTCTGTTTATTCCACGGCCTTGGATTTGGGATTCGATGAAAATGAAGTTGTTGAGCTAACATTTGATGATCTTGACGGTCTTTACCTCCCCTCTGAGGCTGACGATTTCCTCATCTTGGAGAATTTGGATCAAACTACCAATTCGCAGGATTCGGCTACTGATGCTCCGCCCCAGCCTGACCCAGAAATAGCTGCACTGCTTGATGATGATGATTTATCACAATTTGGTTTTGATGTTGAGGACTTGAAGGAGGATTTCGTAGTTCTGGCAAATTTATGTGTAGAAGGGGAGGATGGTTCAACGGATAATAAGTTTAGTGTGGCTAAGGATTCTGAGAAGGCGACAGGAAGCCAGAATATTGTTAATAACAAATCTTTTGGCGACGACATTTTTTAGGATGCAGATGTTGACCATGTGGAAGATAATGTTGATAAGCCACGAACTCGGTAGCTTTTGGATGATCGATTTGACACCCTCTTAAGTCAGGACTATGCATCTAGTGACAACAGTGACCGTGCTTGTGATGAGCATGATGGTTGGGTTGCTGAAGAAGATGAGTCCCTTGCTCAGAAGCTCAAGCATGCCCTTGGTGATCATAGTAAGGATGACTTGGACCTTGACCAAAGATATAAAGCTTCTGCAGATATATTGAGTGGTAAAAAAGGATCAGAAGATCAAGAGCTTTTGCAGTCTGCCAGTGATGTAATTCACCAGTGTATGGAGTATGCTGAGTCTGCACACATTGAGATGAATTATTACTCTTTGTCATTAGAATGGGAGCAATCAAAGGCTCAGATTCAATCATTGGAGGGTCATATCAATAATTTGGATCCTACCGTTAAGGCCTTGGAAGAGACCATATTCATGAAACCAGATTATGCTGATGCTCACTGTGATTTAGCCTCCGCTTTGCATGCAATGGGGGAAGATGAGCGAGCAATTGAGGTGTTTCAGAAGGCAATCGACTTGAAGCTTGGCCATGTAGATGCTTTGTATATTTTGGGTTGACTTTACGTGGACTCAAATGGTGAAGGGGCTTTTATAATTGTGGAAGCCTCAAAGTTTAAGACCATTGGAGAGAAGACTGTTTTGAGACCGGAACTGTCAAATGCTCTCAAACTTAGATCTTTTCAGAAGATTACCAGATTGAATCGCTATGACGTGAAACTTATTAAGAAGGAAATCAGTGAACATGATGTGTCAGTGTCTTATTCAGGTGGTGGCGTGCCTAAAAAGTCCATACGCAAGCCTAGCTGGAAGAAATTCTTCGTAGATTATTTTGTTCGAGAGAAAGTGTTAACGCAGGATGTTGAATTGCAGGAAATACATACTAATGAGCAAGTTGCAGACATATTTACTAAGACCTTTGCCAAAGTGAAATTTGAAGTTTTTCGTAAAGGCTCTCGGAGTTATTGAGAAATAAGCTTGCACTAAAGGAGGCTGTCAGAATTTAGTGCAACTTATTTTAGTTTGAATTAGTTATTGATTATATGTTATTCATAATCTTGAAAAATATATTAGTTAGGAAATATATATTAGATATTCGTAATCAGTTGAATTTGAATTGTAGTATATTTTATTTTATTATCAACATTTAGTTAGTTTATATTTTCTTTGTAGATATTATTTAGTGTCTTGTATCCTATTTAAAGGTTGTGAATATCAATGAACATTGAACATTCGATCCCAATTCTTTTTCTTATTCTTAAATCTGTATTTTTTCGTTGAGTAATAATATTTTCATATCTACTCACACGTTTGAGTGGTAGATATTGCGTCAGATCTTGCTTGTGGAATGATTCGAATCTCAAACAATGTTCTTGTCTTAAGATATTCGATCAACAAGGTAATCCGAATCTTACTTCCTTGTAGTGATTCCTTATCTTATCATTTGGTATCCCAGCTTCAGGCTTAAGAGTTTTTATTTACTTTAGGTTATAATTTCATAATGGTTAATTATGGCAATTAAGTATGAATGTTACAACTCTTGGAATGCCTTTAATAGTTTCATTTTGAGGCTATATAAAGCTAGGTATGTTGTATTCGTAGGTAGACTTGAAAAATATATATAAAAGAAGCATTTGTGCTTTCTTTAGCCAATGACTAAGTTTATTTGCAATTCTATGTAGTTTAGATTGCATGTAGAATCATTTAAGCTCGACATGATCAATTTTGTTTGTGGAGTGATTCGAATCTCAAAAAAGTGTTTGAGATATTTGATCAACAAAAATCATTCAAGCTAGACATGATCAATCTTGCTTGTGGAGTGATTCGAATCTCAAACAATGTTCTTGTCTTGAGATATTCAATTAACAAGGTAATCTGAATCTTATTCCCCTTGTATTGATTCCTTATCTTATCACATAGGAACTCCATTGTTAACGTACTTTGTTTGGAGTAATTCTATGTTGGGTGACGTTCTAGAAATTTTCCTATGATACATGTGAGTGAGGAAAAAACATGCTGGAACAACTCGTGTTGGTTTGTAGGGATAGTTTTACTATTAGAAGCGAGGAGGTATGTAACGTGACTATGTAGCAGTTGAATGCTAGAGCCATCAGGTATCGAATCAAGATTTCGAATCTTGATTTGAATCTTAGACATGAGTCATTACACATTTGTGACAGTGAGGGGATAGTCTTCCTTTTATCTTCTCTATCATTCACTATGAAATTTCCTTTAACTTTTATGTCATTTTCTTTTACAAACTAGATAGACTAGTCATGAATTTTTTTATTCTTTTTAAATAAACTTAATGCAGTTACCTGATTTGATTTTAAAGGAATACCTTGTACAAATTTAATTATTTTTTTACGACTATTAATACGAATTCTAGTTCGTATGTTGTCCGAAAGACAAATAAGAAAATAAAGCAAAGTGTGTCAAAAGATTAAACAAAAAAAAAAAAAAACATACATATATCATATATTATTGTATGTTATTTAGTATTCTTGTGTTCCAAGGATAGAATTTTGTCCTGCACGCTAACAATCACAACATATTAGTTTTGTTCTTATTAACACTTAATTATTGAGGTCTTCAAATTGCATATCATTGAGCTTCAATTCTTTGGTTGCGAATTGAATACAAACGCATAAACCAAGATAAGAACACGAACAAGTACGATCTCCGCAGTCAGCAGAAGTGTTGCATGCGATTTGTTTTAAAAGGCTTCTCTTTGGTACCAGTGGCGGCATCCCTTCAACCTCAACTGCAATAATATTTAAACACTCGACATTATGTTTGAAACTTTTGAACACTTGGCATGCGGTTTGTCTTAGAAGGCTTCTCTATTGAAATATTTACCTTAAAAGAGATTCAAAACAAACAAAGAACGAAGAGCTAGAAATTTTACCAGAGCGAGTCACAACCAGCAGTATCATCACAATAATGAAACTCAATTTCACACTACAAATCTCTACCATGTTATTATTTGTGTTCGAAATAATTTGAATGGACTGGTGTGATGGTTAAGTTTCATTCTTGTCAATCTATTATATAATCCTCTGGACGTCAAATTAGTTCACCAATATGAACCTAAATAGTAGATTTTGGTTGATGCATATGCCAAATATATGGTATTTCTATAATTACAAAACCACAAATCCCATTTTTCTGAAAATGTTAAAAAGAAATCCACGTAGGAAATGTACTGGGTTTCAGTTTTTTTTTCTTACAAAATGATAGTCATTTTCCCTTCATTTAACTTGAGCTTGAGAAAAATAAGTAAATATAAACCGAACTGTCACAATTTATTTTATTTATTATTATTATTATTATTATTTATTTTTTATTTTTTTTTTTTTTATTTTTTTTTTGCTCTAAAGATAAATAATGTAAGATTCCACGTTGATGGAACAGAAAAACAAAATTCTTTATAAGAGTATGGAAACCTCCCTCTAATATCTGTTACCAACTGGAAGAGGTATCGCTCTGATACCAACTGTAACGACCCTAATTTTTTTTATTAAAACCAAGGTCGCTAGTACATGCATTCAATCCTTCACTTAGGTTCAGAATTCAATCTAGGTTAAGGTTTTTTTCTCTCAACCATCAATCACAAACTTCTCTCAACTTTTTCTTTACTGAAAATGTCAACAACAAAATTCGAACATACGCTCAGAGAGCTCAATTGATTTTGAACCTATTGCATTAGCAACTCAAACACATCAACATTTGTTAGAAAGAACTATTTTTAATTTTATAAATCATGTAAAAGTCAAATGGTCAATTTGACTTATTCTTTTGTGGAGATTAAACAGGATCGGGAATAAATCCCGTCCATAAACGTCTTTTGTCGAGAGACTATAAATACCCACAATATGTTATATAAAATGCAGAATTGTGGATGAATGTAATTCATATCTCAAATTGAGACGTTTTCCTTATACATCCGAGCATCATATTTGCCATTTCTGAGTTTCAAGCAATTCTTGTGGTAGAATTGCACCTGAGCCATTCAATCAAGCCTTGATCAAGTTCGATTGTGGAGTGACTCAATTTAGAACAAGGTTTCCAAATCTTGCTTCTAGATCTTCGATCATAAGAGGTAATCTAATTCTAGTCTTATCTCATGGTTGATCCAAATTTCGAATAAGGAGGTGTTAATTACTTTTATTCAAGGGTTCTTGCTTCAACAAAAAAAAAAAAAGATGAAATTGAAGAAAAAAGAAAGAGAGATAGTTATTTGGCTACCGTTGGAGAGGTGAGAAGGTTTTCACAAAAATCGATCTTTGTACTTATGTACAATGGAGGATTTTTGGTCTCTAACTATAACAACTTGGCTTTGCCTAGTGTTTTTCAATCTCTTTTACAGAAATTTGAATACATGTTTCAAGATGAAGAAATACCTCCCATTAGAGGTACTGAACATAAAATAGACTTCATTACAAGGACTTTCATTCCTTATAAGCCAGCTTACCGAGTGAATCCAACCGAGACAAAAGAAAGTGGAGGAGCTCATGGAGAAGGGCTATGTACCAGAAAGTTTGAGTCCATGTTCTATACGAGACTTATTGGTGCCAAAGAAAGATGAAACTTGGCGCATATGCATGGATAATAGAGTCATCAACAAAATCACGGTAAAGCATCGACATCCTATTCCTAGGCTAGACGATACGCTTGATTTATTGCATGATTCGTGTCTATTTATAAAGATTATTTTGAAATCTGGATATCATCAAATTAGAATACATGTAGGAGATGAATGGAAAACAACTTTCGAAATTAAGTTTGGATTGTATGAAAGGCTTGTTATGCCTTTTGGGTTAACTAATGCTCCTAGTACACCTATGCGCTTAATATATAATGTTTTGGGAAAATATCTGAAAAAGCATTGATAAGATAAGGAATCAATACAAGGGGAATAAGATTTGGATTACCTTGTTGATCGAATATCTCAAGACAAGAACATTGTTTGAGATTCGAATCACTCCACAAGCAAGATCGATCACGTCTAGCTTGAATGATTCTTGTTGATCAAATATCTCAACTCAAGAACACTTGTTTGAGATTCGAATCACTCCACAAGCAAGATTAATCATGTCGAGCTTGAATGATTCTACATGCAACATAAACTACATAGAATTGCAAAAAAAAACTTAGCCATTGGCTAAAGAAGAGCACAAATGCTTCTTTTACTATATTTTTTTCAAAGTCTACCTTACAAATACAACATACATGGCTTTATATAGCCTCAAAATGAACTATTAAAGGCATTCCAAAAGTTGTAACATTCATACTTAATGACCATAATTAGTCATTATGTAAATGTAACCTAAAGTAAATAAAATGTCTTAAACTACAATAACTTTAAATTACTCTAAATTGTAACCCACCCAAAATTTGTGACAATCAAACTTCATTCTTCTTCAATGTGGCATGGATTGAAACATCTTTTACTAATTTTGACAACCTTTTCTTCACATCTTCATTGAAATATATTGTATGATTGATGTCTTTTGGTTCATATCAACCATGTTGTTTATATTGATGATATTATAATTTATTTAAAGATTTTGCTTGAACATGTGGAGCATGTTAAGTTAGTTTTGATTACACATAGAAAAGAGAAATTTAATTTTAATAAGTGTAGCTTTTGCATGGAAAAAGTTCTTGGCTTTATAGTTGGTAAAAACAGAGTAGAAGAAGATAAAAAGAGAGTTAAAGTCATTGGAGATTTGCTAACACCAAAAAGTGCAAGTAAAATTAGAAGTTTTTATGAGTGAGCTAGATTCTATATAAGATTTATAAACGATTTTAGTACCATAGCTGCACTATTGAATAACTTGGTGAAAAATAATGTTGTTTTTAAATGAGGAGAAATGCAAGAGAATGCATCAAATTTTTTTAGGAAGAAATTAAGCAAACCATTGTTTGTTTTGGCTAGCTTTGATAAAACTATTAAAATGGAATGTGATGTATGTGGATATTACCTATGATAAAGAATTATTTGCTTTAGTTCATATATTGCATGTGTGGCAACACTACTTATGACCTAGAGAATTTGTGATTCATTTTGATCATGAAAGCTTGAAGTATGTAAGCTGAATTGTAGACATGCAAAGTGGGTGGAATTTATTGAAACATTTTCGTATGTTATCAAATATAAGCAAGGTAATGATAATATGGTAGTTGATGTGTTATCTAAAAGGTACGATCTCTTTACTTCTCTTAGTGCAAAAATTCTTGGACTTGAGAATATACCGAATTATATAGAGATGCCAAGATTTCAGAACTATTTATGCATCTTGTCTGGCAAAATAAGCTATGGATCATTATTATTTGTTTCATAAATTTTTTATGCTTTGTATTCCTAAATGCTATATAAAAGATTTGCTTTGAGAGAAGCACATGGTGGTGCCTTAATGGGACATCTCAGGATTAATACAGTTTATAAGATGTCGCATAAACACTTCTTTTTGCCAAAGATAAAGCACGATGTCCATAAGTTTTGTAGCAAATGTTTTAAACGCAAAGAAACTAAATGTTCTAATATTTTTGTGAGTGAAGCAGACAGATTTGATCAAAACATTGCAAAAGGAGGTGAAGGAAAAAAATTGTATACTCCTACAGAGGTGATGATTTTTTCTGATTCGAGGACGAATTCGACTTTCTGATTCGAGGACGAATACTTTTGAATAGGGGGAAGATGATAAGAATCACGGTGTCCAAAAGAACCTATTGCCAAGAAGATTCAAAAAATGTCGTTGCCAAGAAGATTAAAAAAAATGTCGATTAAAAAATGTCAACAACAAAATTCAAACCTACGCTCATAGAGTTGAATTAATTTTGAACCTATTGCATTAGCAACTCAAGCACATCAACATTTGTTAGAAAGAACTATTTTTAATTTTATAAATCATGTAAAAGTCAAATGGTCAATTTGACTTATTCTTTTGTAGTGATTAAAGAGGATCGGGAATAAATCCCGTCCACAAATGTCTTTTGTCGGGAGACTATAAATACCCACAATATTTTATGAGAATGCAGATTTGTGGATGAATGTAATTCAAATCTCAAATTGAGACGTTTCCCTTAGAAATCTAAGCATCATATTTGCCATTTTTAAGTTTCAATCAATTCGTGTGGTAGAGTTGCACCCAAGCCATTCAATTAAGCCTTGATCAAGTTCGATTGTGGAGTGACTCAATTTAGAACAAGGTTTCCAAATCCTGCTTCTAGATCTTCGATCATAAGAGGTGAATCTAATTCTAGCCTTATCTCTTGGTTGATCCAAATTTCGTATAAGGAGGTATTAATTACTTTGATTCAAGGGTTCTTGCTTCAACATTTCGTATAAGAAGGTGTTAATTACTTTGATTCAATCTAATTCTAGCCTTATCTCTTGGTTGGGTGATCCAAATTTCGTATAAAGAGGTGTTAATTACTTTGATTCAAGGGTTCTTGCTTCAACAAAAGCTTGGATCATTGGGAGATTCAACAAACATTCATTCTTCATCTACAAAATTGGATCGGCTCGGTTCAACCATCATTTGTAGAATTAGAAGCTGATACGATTGACGAAGGACAATTGAATATTTGCACGGTTGAAGTTGGAAAACATTAAAATGTCAGCAACAGGGTTTGAACCTACATGAGTGAAGCCTAATAGATTTCAAGTTTATTTCTTTAGCGACTCAAACATATCAACATTTGTTGAAAGATTTTATTGTATTCCTTTTTTTTTTTTTTTTTTGGTTTTCAAGGGAGACGAAACAATTAGCCTGAACTACTGTTTTGCAATGGTCAAATGGTCAAAATTGACTTCGTCATTTGTGGAGATTAAAGGGGATCGGGATTGAATCCCGACAAACGTCTTTTGTCGGGAGACTATAAATGCCCACAATATGTTATGTAAAAATCAGATTCGTGGATGATTGTAATTCAGATCTCAAATTGAGACGTTTCCCTTAGAAATCCGAGCATCATATTTGCCATTTCTAAGTTTCAAACAATTCTTGTGGTAGAATTGCACTCGAGCCATTCAATCAAGCCTTGATCAAGTTAGATTATGGAGTGACTCAGTTTAGAACAAGGTTTTCAAATCTTGCTTCTAGATCTTCGATCGCAAGAGGTAATCTAATTCTAGCCTTATCTCTTGGTTGATCCAAATTTCGTATAAGGAGGTGTTAATTATTTTGATTCAAGGGTTCTTGCTTCAACATAAGCTTGGATCGTTGGGCTGAGGATTAGGGTTGCCTTATCAATTTGGTATCAGAGCCAGGTCTACATCTTTGTGGCCGACTCTAGAATTGATTTTATCTTTCATTTATGCTTTTGTTTATCTTTTCTTTAAATTTGTTCATTTATTTTCTTACTGCCATTTCCGCCATTATTCATCAACTTTTCACTTTGTTCTCATTTTCTTCCTAAAGATCATGTTGAGATCTTGAAAAAAAAAAATCTTATCATATTTGTTCTTACGATTGTGATTATAAACCATATTTATCATTTTTTTTAGATCATTTGCATGTTTATTTGGAGATCAAATAAACTTCGATTCATATCTTTTTCTTCATCCATCTAAATCTAGAACTGTTGTGTTTGATACACACACACATATATATATATATATATATATATATATATATTTTCTCATAATCTACGCTTGAAGATAACTTCTAAATTTTCCCAATTCTATAAAAAGGAGAGTTAGATCGTTCTTAAAATCTTCACGTCATTTCTTTTTGGAATTTTTTTTTTCAGTGTGCAATTATATCCAAAAATATCTTCGTGTCCCTTATTATTATTTTTTTTTGTTTTTTTGTTAATGTCTTGTTTTATTTTGTTGTTATTTCATAATTAACTTATCTTGATTGCCTTGAATAGCTTGCTACTATCACAATTGCTTTACCGATATATTAGCCTACCTTGATCATAATTTAGTCACTTTCCCTAACAGCCTACCTTTGTGTGCTTAAACACGAGTGTCCCTGAGTGTAAAATCAGTGAGTTGAGTGTGTGAGGTCCTAAACATATTTCACTACTGTTTGTACAATCATGAACCAAGACGGAGGAAATGGAGGGGAGATGAATGAAGCTAGCTGGAGAGAAGCAAAGGTCGGAACAATTACTCGTTTGAATCAAGTTATTAGTACATTGACAGACTGGATGAAGCGAATTGAAATAGCCTTAGGTAATCTTCAAGGGTGGGAAGTACTCTTGAATGAAGGAGTTGAAAATGAAGAAGATGACAATGTAACCCTTTTAACGGGACATAGTCCTAGGGGAGGGAGAGATGTCGGTCGAGGGAGAGGAAGAGTTAGAAGAAGGGGTACAGAAATTTTAGCACCAAAAAGAATTGAGAGGGAGTACCAGTATGAGAGAGAAAAAGAAAAAGGAGTCAGGGGAGTAAAGCTAAAAATTCCAACTTTCTATGGGAGACCTGATCTAGAGAAGTATTTGCAATATGAGAGCAAAATTGAGCATGTCTTCGATTGCAACAATTTCAGTGAAGAAAGAAAGTTGAAGCTTGTTGTGGCTGAATTTTGTGATTACGCCATTATATGGTGGACATCTTTGAAATTAGAGTGAAGAAGAAATGATGAAGAACTAGTTGAAACATGGGAGGAATTGAAGACATTAATGAGAAAAAGGTACATTCCTACACATTATTCTTGAGTACTCAAGCAAAAACTCTATACTTTACAATAGGGATCTAAAACTCTTGAAGAATATTACAAAGAAATGGAGACCCTTATGAACAGAGCATGTATTGATGAAGATGAGGAAGATACAATGGCTAGATTTCTTGGTGGGTTAAACCGACAACTTGCTCATCAAGTGGATAGGCAAGCGTACTTTGATATGCAAGAATTGTTACAACTTGCTGTCAAAATCGAAGGGCAACTAGCTTGGGAGAAGGAGAACTCCAAGAGGTATGGTATTTCAAAGTCTACTACTTTCAACACTTGGAAAAAGAATGCAAATATTGAAAAGAAAGATTTCATAGTTAGAGGCAAGTATGATCTTGACAAAAAGAACAAAGCTGAGACCTCAAAGGGTAAACAGAAAGCGGAGGAATATAAGGAGATTCGAGAAAGAAATAGAGACATCAAATGTTCGAAATGTTAAGGAATTGGTCATCTTAGTCGTGATTGTCCTAACAAGAGAGTCATGATCATCAAGAATGGACAAGTTGTCACAGATAGTGAGGAAAGTGACCATGATGAGCTAGTTGAAGAAGAAATCCAGGAGAATGAGGAGGAACTAGAAGATGGGAGTGTGCAGCGGTCTCAAGTCGAGGCGCGGGTTATCGAATCGCTCGCGGGTTTCGGGTTGTTCGCCAGTGACAGGGCGGCCCAGGCTGAAGAAAAAGTGCAGGTGGGCTGGGCTGGGCGTGCTGCATTGAACTGGGCTTGGAGGTCTCAGGTCAAGGCTGTCGGGTTGGGCCGTAACTGGGCTTACGCATTTTGGGTTGAAGCAACTGGGCCGCGGGAACCGTCGTGTACTGGGCTGACCTAAGGTGATTGGGTTCGGTTCGGGTCGCACTTCGTCTTCTTCACCCGGTTGCCTGCGGGTTTTTCCAGTGACTTTTCTCTCTCCTCGTTAACTTCCTTTCGACGTCCTTTTTCCCAACTTTTTCCTCTGTTCCCGAGTCTCTTCCTCCCCCTAACTCCATTTTGGGTATTGATTTGGTTTGTAAAGGCCTCACACTCCCGGATCTGGAGAAGTTCAGAAATCCGACGTTCCGTCTCCCTTGCCGACGGTGTTCAACGTATAGGATTCGTCTAAATCTACCCCTGATGTGTATAAAAGGTTCTGGGATTACTTTTGTTGCGTAAAATTGAGGTTTTGATGTCGATTTCGTAGGGTTTGGCCTCGCCGGAGTTTCGTTGAATTTTCTCTGTCCTCTTCATTTTTCTCTATTTTTTTTTGTTCTTTGCAGGTTGTTTTGGGGTGGCTGAAGGTCGGGGTCGAGTTCCGTGGCATCCCAACCTTCGGTTGCCCTTTGTGGGTCGTGTGCGAACGAAAACTCCGAATCCATTTATGAACGAAAAACTCCGTGGCATCCCAAACTAGAGGGGTTTATAAGCCAAGGTCAAGAGCAAAAGGTTTGCAAGCTTAAGAAATCCATTTATGGACTAAAACAAGCATCAAGATCCTGGAACATTAGATTTGACAGTACGGTTAAATCATATAGTTTTGAGCAAAATGTTGATGAACCTTGTGTATACAAGAAAATCAATAGAAAAGTAGTAGCTTTTCTTGTCTTATATGTAGATGATATTCTACTCATTGGAAATGATGTAAGCTATCTTACTGATATAAAAAGTTGGCTAGCTAATCAATTTCAGATGAAAGATTTGGGAGAAGCACAGTTTGTTCTAGGAATCCAAATTATAAGGGATCGTAAGAACAAAACACTAGCCTTGTCTCAAACATCCTATATTGACAAGATTCTTGTCAAGTATTCGATATAAAATTCGAAAAAGTGCAATCTACCTTTTAGGCATGGAATTATATTGTCAAAGGAACAATGTCCCAAGACATCTCAAGAAGTTGAGGATATGAGAAAGATTCCCTATGCCTCAGCTATAGGTAGTCTAATGTATGCAATGTTGTGTACAAGGCCTGATATATGTTATGCAATGTTGTGTACAAGACCTTATAGTAGATGGTTAAATCTGGTAAAGCTATATTTAGTAGACTAAACCATATATATATCCCGTCCAGTAAAGCTTTGGAAATGTACTTTCTATTCTCTGTACTCTCTCTTGTTGTACATACCTGAAGTCATCAATAAAAATCCTTTTAGCCAGAGTTCTCCTTGCAATTTTCTCTATCATTTTCTTTGTGTTCATCTAGATCGAGTGTGTGCGTTGTTGTGCGATCCTAACAACTGGTATCAAAGCTAGGCGAAATTCACCACGATTTGTGAAGATGGAAAGTTCAAAGATTGGAATTGAGAAGTTCGATGGATCCGATTTCGGTTTCTGGAAGATGCAGATTGAAGATTATCTATACCATAAAGATCTTCACGAACCTCTGTTGGGGGTGAAGCCGGATACCATGACCACGAAACAGTGGAAGCTCAAGGATCGACAAGCCTTAGGAATGATCCGGTTGACACTATCCAGAAACGTGGCGTTTACCATCATCAAGGAGAAGACAACGTCAGATCTGATGAAGGCGCTGTCAAATATGTATGAAAAACCGTCGGCTATGAACAAGGTGTATTTGATGCGTAGATTGTTCAATCTACAGATGTCTGAAGGTGGACGTGTTGCGGATCATATAAATGAATTCAATATGATCATAAGTCAACTGGGTTCGGTGGAAATTAATTTCGAAGATGAAATTAAAGCGTTGATTTTGATGTCATCCTTACCCGAGTCATGGGATACTGTTGTTGCCGCAATCAGTAGTTCCCGAGGATCTGATAAACTAAAATTTGATGAAATTTGAGATGTAGTTCTCAGCGAAAGTATTCGCAAACAGGAAACTGAAGATTCATCAGGCAATGCTCTCAGTGTTGATCGAAGAGGAAGAAGCAAATCAAAGAGCTCAAACAAACATGGGCGTTCAAAATCAAAGAACCGGGGAAAATCTCCAAACAAACCCAACGTAACGTGTTGGAGCTGTGGGGGAAAAGGACACTTTCGGACAGATTGTACAAAACTAAAGAAGAAGCAGAATCATAAATCTGAAGATGATGATGATTCTATATACACAACAGAAGATGTTGAGGACGTTTTAATCCTTAGTGTGGATAGCCCAGCTGAATCCTGGATTTTGGATTCAGGTGCATCGTTCCATTCGTCTCCAAGTAAGCAATTGTTTCGAAATTTCAAATCAGGAAATTTCGGGAAGGTGTATCTTGCCGACAACAAAACCTTGGAGATTGAAGGAAAGGGAGATGTCTCCATACAAACTCCAGCATGAAATCAATGGACATTACAAGATGTCAGATACATTCCTGGTCTCAAGAAGAACCTGATCTCTATTGGTCAGTTGGATAGCACAGGCTATGCAGCAGAGTTTGGAAAGAGTTCCTGGAAGATTGTGAAGGGCGCCATGGTTGTTTCACGTGGCACAAAATCCGGAACCTTATACACTACTGCAGAGTGTATAAACATGACTGCTACTGCTGAGAGTGCTTCCAATTCAAGTCTATGGCACAATAAACTTGGACATATGAGCGTCAAAGAAATGAAGATGTTGACTGCGAAAGGAGCTTTAGAAGGCTTAAAATCTGTTGATATGGGTCTTTGTGAGAGATGCGTTATGGGCAAATAGAAACGAGTTAGTTTCACAAAGGCTGCCAGAGAACCGAAGAAAGTGCGGTTGGAAATGGTCCATACAGACGTCTGGGGACCATCTCCAATTTCATCACTTGGTGGATCAAGGTACTACGTCACCTTCATCGATGACTTCAGCCAGAAGGTATGGGTTTACTTTCTGAAACACAAGTCAGATGTGTTTACCACCTTCAAGAAGTGGAAAGCTGAAGTTGAAAATCAGATCGGCTTGAAGATCAAATGCCTGAGGTCTGACAATGGAGGAGAGTACAACAAATCAGAGTTTATAACATTTTGTGCAGCTGAGGGAATTAGATTAATAAGAACAATTCCCGGTAAGGCAAGACAAAATGGTATTGCAGAAAGGATAAACAGAACATTGAATGAGGGAGCAAGAAGCATGAGGATTTATTCTGGACTGCCAAAGACATTAAGGGCTGATGCTGTGAACACAGCAGCATATTTGATTAATAGAGGGTCGTCAGTACCCCTGAAGTTCAAATTGCCCGAAGTATGGACAGGAAAAGAACTCAAGTACTCTCACTTGAGAAAGGATGAACAGAACATTGAGTGGAATTTTGAGTGTCAAAATTTGGTTAACTCAAATTTGCATGAACATGCAAACATAACTCTATAAATAGAGTGATCATGCAACATGAAAGGTCTTCTTGGTGAAAAACCTAGAGAAAAACCTCTCACAAACACTCTCTTCATAAATAGAAAATCCCTCCTAAGTTTAGTCACTCGTCGGATTCCACAATCCCGTTCTAAGGCCGGAGGATAGTGGAGAAGACACTAGTGGTGGTTCGAAACCGGTTCGTTAGGAAAAACGAATTTGAACTACAAAAAGTTAGTATTCAAACTCATTAAGTTTTACTATAATTGATGTTCTAAAAGTGTCTAAGATCCAAATTTCTTCCGCATGTGTTATATTAACACCATCATATCTCTAGGCTTTTCCACATAGTCTTAGCTGCCCTCAAAGCAATTTTATAAGTGGTAGGATCTATGGCTTCAATTGTTCGATGAATTTCTAAATTCAGTCCAAGGATGAACCTTTTTGAAATTTTTAGTTTTGTATCCACTAATGACGGCGCGAATCATTCACAAAATGCCCACTGTATATCAGATGGGTGAACTCCTGTTGTCTTCAAAGTCGGACTACCTTCGGGAAATATTATTTTAGGAATAGCTTTTTGAATCGAGACCATGGTTTTACACTTCCATTTAGCCCGAGAATTTCTCAATATCCAATCACCACAATTTTGCATCCTCTTTCAGGATGAATGACGAAAAGAATACCTTCTCATGGTCTGGGTAGTTCATTAATAAAAAAATCCTCTCTATTGGTGATAGCCATAATTGTGCCTCTACTGGGTCTCTTGTGCTTCCACTAAAGGTACGGGGTCATACCATTTTAAATCCCATAAATATCTTGCCCCTCATGTATGTTACAAGCTATTGGCTTGCTCAGTGGCAACCATTACTTGAACCATGGCCCGAAAAGATTCCCACATCAAATTCTTCATGGGGTCTATTCCCGCCAATGGTGTTGTTGGAGGTAGTGCAGCCACGTATTTTCTTGTTACAAAGCCTTCACATTTCATTTTCTTATTTTCGCATGACATAGCTTGAATGATTCTTGTTGATCAAATATCTCAACGCAATAACACTTGTTTGAGATTCGAATCACTCCACAAGCAAGATTGATCATGTCGAGCTTGAATGATTCTACATGCAACCTAAACTACATAGAATTGCAAAGAAATTTAACCATTGGCTAAAGAAAGCACAAAGGCTTCTTTTACTATATTTTCTAAGTCTACTTACAAATACAACATGCATGGCTTTATATAGCCTCAAAATGAACCTATTAAAGGCATTCCAAGAGTTGTAACATTCATACTTAATGGCCTTAATTAACCATTATGTAATTGTAACCTAAAGTAAATTAAAAGTCTTAAAATACATTAATGAAATACAATTACTCTAAATTACTCTAAATTGTAATCCACGCATAATTTATAACATGAAACTTCATTCTTCTTCAATGTGGCATGAATTGAAATATCTTTTGATAATTTCAACAATATGTTCTTCACATCTTCATTGAAGCATATTGTATGATTGATGTCTCTTGGTTCATATCATTCTCCACTTCTTCAAATTTGTGAAAGTTTGCTGCAAAAAATAAGTTATGGAAATACGAAGGACCTCACAACACTCTCTCACGAGTATACACTCAAGGAATTTTAGGCCACTCTTTTTACACTCATTACACAAATGAAGCTCTCATTCTCACCTCTCAAAATTTTAAATAGAGCAATGATTGAATTTTGAACTCTGGGTCGATTAAAAACTAAAAAGATAAAAATAAATAAAAATCAAATTTAGAAGAAACGCAAAGGAAACATATATCCGATCTTGAGCCTGAAGCTTTGATACCAAATGATATGTGGAAATCACTACAAGGGGAGTAAGACACGGATTACCTTGTTGATCGAATATCTCAAGGCAAGAACACTTGATTGATATTCGAATCACTCCACAAGCAAGATCGATCATGTCTAACTTGAATGAATCTTGTTGATCAAATATCTCAACGCAATAACACTTGTTTGAGATTCGAATCACTTCACAAGCAAGATTGATCATGTCGAGCTTGAATGATTCTACATGCAACCTAAACTACATAGAATTGCAAAGAAATTTAGCAATTGGCTAAAAAAAGCACAAAGGCTTGTTTTACTATATTTTCCAAGTCTACCTACAAATACAACATGCATGGATTTATATAGCCTCAAAATGAACCTATTAAAGGCATTCCAAGAGTTGTAACATTCATACTTAATGGCCTTAATTAACCACTATGTAATTGTAACCTAAAGTAAATTAAAAGTCATAAAATACATTAATGAAATACAATTACTCTAAATTACTCTAAATTGTAATCCACGCAAAATTTATAACATGAAACTTCATTCTTCTTCAATGTGGCATGAATTGAAATATCTTTTGATAATTTCAACAATATTTTCTTCACATCTTCATTGAAGCATATTGTATGATTGATGTCTCTTGGTTCATATCACTAGAAATGATCGATCTTGCTTGTGGAGTGATTCGAATCTCAAACAATGTTCTTGCCTTGAGATATTCGATCAACAAGGTAATCGAAATCTTACTCCCCTTGTAGTGATTTTCCCATATCACAGTTGGTATCAAAGCGATAACTCTTTCAATGCTAACAGATATTGTCCACTTTGGACTTTTCCTTTCGAATTTCTCGTCAAGGTTTCAAAACACATCTATTAAAGGGAGGTTTCCATACTCTTATAAAGAATGTTTTGTTTTCTTGTCCGATCAACGTGGAATCTGACATTATTTATCTTTGAGGGAAAATAATAATAATAATAATAATAATAAATTGTGACAGTTTGGTTTATATGTACTTATTTTTCTCAAGCTCAAGTTAAGTGAATGGCAAATGACTATCATTTCCTAAGAAAAAAATATTGAAACCCACTGCATTTCCTACTTGGATTTCTTTTTAATATTTTCAGAAAAATAGGATTTATAGTTTTCTAATTATAGAAATATCATATATTTGGCATCAACCAAAATGCCATTTGAAGACCTCTAGAGGACTATATACTTAGGGTCATATTGGTGAACTAATTTGACGTCTAGAGGATTATATAATGGATTGACAAGAATGAAACTTAACCATCACACCAATCCATTCAAATTATTTCGAACACAAATAATAACATGGCAAAGATTTGTACTGTGAAGTTGATTTCCATTATTATGATGATACTGCTGGTTGTGTCTTGCTCTGGAAAAATTTCTAGTTATTCTTTCTTTGTTTGTTTTGAATCTCTTGAAAGGTTAATAATTCAATAGAGAAGCCTTCTAAGATAAATCGCATGCTAAGTGTTCAAAAGTTTCAAACATAATGTTTGAGTGTTTAAATATTATTGCAGTTGAAGTTGAAGGGATACCGCCACTGGTATCAAAGAGAAGCCTTCTAAAACAAATTGCATGCAACACCTCTGCTGACTGCAGAGATCGTACTTGTTCGTGTTCTTATCTCGGTTTATGCGTTTGTATTCAATTTGCAATCAAAGAATTAAAGCTCAATGATATGCAATTTGAAGACCTGAAACAAGAGGACCTCAAGAATTAAGTGTTAATAAGAACAAAACTAATATGTTGTGATTGTTAGCGTGCGGGACTAAATTCTATCCTTGGAACGCAAGAATACTGAATAACATACAATAATATATGATATATGTATGTGTTTTTTTTTTTTTTTTTTTATCTTTTGACACTTTGCTTTATTTGCTTATTTGTCTTTCGGACAACATACGAACTTGAATTCGTATTAATAGTCGTAAAAAAATAATTAAATTTGTACGAGGTATTCCTTTAAAATGAAATCAGGTAACAATGCAATTCAATTTATTTGAAAAGAATAAAAAATTTCATGACTAGTCTATCTCGTTTGTAAAAGAAAATGACATAAAAGTTAAGGAAATTTCATAGTGAATGATAGAAAAGATAAGGAAGATTATCCCCTCGCAGTCACAAATGTGTAGCTACTCATGTCTAAGATTCAAATCAAGATTCGACACTTGATGGCTCTAGCATTCTCCTGCTACATAGTCACATACTCCTTGCTTCTAACAGTAAAACTATCCCTACAAACCAACACGAGTCGTTCTAGCATGTTTTTTCCTCACTCACATGTATCATAGGAAAATTTCTAGAACGTCACCCAACATAGAATTACTCCAAACAAAGTATGTTAACAATGGAGTTCCTTTGATGAGGCCACTAAAAGGAAGATGCACATTGTTGGTATAGGTTGTAACTTTTATTTCCTTTAAGACTTTCTTAATCATCCTATCTTCAGGATCACTCTCCTTTGATGTGGTCTCAGTTCATTCATGTACCTCCTCGTTTACTCAGGTGTCACATACCAACCAGCTTCCTCCTTGGTTTGTTCTTGAATCACATCTGACTGTGAGAGGTATCACTCTAATCCCAATTGTAATGACCCTAATTGATATGGAATCAACCCAAGGAAAAGTATGAAACGTATTACCTTGATGATCAAGATCAAGAATAAAAAAATGTAACGACCCAAATTTTCTACTTAATTTAAGATTGCTACTGTATACGTACCATAAACATTGAATGCGGAAGACTTCATTTAAATTCCATAAAACATAACCTTTAACTTAAACACAGCCATGGACTTACGTGTTTCGAAAACATCTTTAAAACGACACAACAAAAGACCCAAAATAAAATAAATAAGCATTTAAGTTTAAAACATCCTATTCTATCCTACGTCTAAGAAAATAAATACCACTGTCCTATGCATGTGTCATGATCTCGAGTTGCGATGCCGTCGTCAGCCGTACAAGAATGCCTTGCCTTAACCTAAAAAATGTAGTAGCACATGGCTTGAGTATTGAAAGAAATACTCAGTAAGTGACCCCACTATTGGGGTTAAATGCAACAATCACATGCAATGAAATGATGGGACCTATCTTTCGTTTTGTTTTCCTTACGGTGTTGTCCTAACGGGTAATCGTGGACGGGTACCATATACTCTACACACAGCCCATACGTGCGAGTATGGGCTCACCAGCTAGTTCGCACACCACTGGGCCACTGTCCTTATCCGTTGGGCATACTCTGGGAGCCTCTTATGCTGGGACTCGTTAAAACTAGAGCTGTCACGGCAGCGCTATGTAACGCATAACGATCGTTGTCTTGCCATTGGATGTACGCGTTCGTACCCTCATGATGGGATGAGGATATCCCCCTAGATTCATGAACACACATAATTCATGAGGTCCCCCTATTTCTACATTTATCTTTAATGACCATAACCCCCTGTCATGTTCTAGGCTTCATGTCATTCTCATTTTCATACACATTTCTATCGGGGTTATGGTTCCAGACAGTTTACCGTGTTTCATGTCATACAATTCATGCTATTCACATTCACATATTCCATACAAACATGCCATAATCGTTCAAGGACCTCATATCGTTACATGCATTACACATCTCATCAGATTAAAAGCATACATAACATACATTCACGTTGACATAACTACGTACTTATGCACAATAATCTAGCATACAATGTATCATATCATAACAAGTCATAACGTAAACACTTCATAGTCATATCGTTCTCTAACTTACCATAGCCTTAACGTTCTTATACCTATCATAGACATATCATTACGTAATGTTCTATCAATCTATCACAAACCTATCCCTTTCTACCTATAACCTAGCCGTATTCTTTCATCAATCTCTCCTATCCGTAGCACTCCGGTATATAACCTAACCTTAACGTTTCATGAACGTATCTAACTCCTATCGTTACATTTCATTTTGTGCATCCTTCTCGTATCCTAGCTCAAACATATCCTTGAGCACATTGTACCATAATTATTATCCTACAATCCACATTGTGAATGTTTGATTAATCCACCACACCTAAATGGTGTGAAAGTTATCTTATTTATAATCAAATAAATTACAAGGATATGGAAATAGTAATAAATGGAAATAACAATAAATGGAAAAATACCTATGGTAATAAGGCAACGATTAGATATTTGTCTTATAATAAAATATCGAATATAATGTATATGGTAAACTATAATTTATTACAAAATATCCTTAACACCCCACCGCAAGCTGAACGTCGGATTTGAACGAACGTGAAGCTTGAATCTGAAAAATTCAAAGAGGTTGAGAAACACTTTTCGTGAAGATGTCAACAACCTGATTCAGAGGAGGCGTAGAGAAACACTTTCTTGACCATCGAAAATTGCAGAGGGATCGCCACTCAGCGGCGATGCTGCCTTGGCTTCGGCGAGAATATGTCTAACCCATGAAGAGGGATTGTCGCTTAGCGACGATGCTGCCTTGGCTCTGGTGAGAATATGTCTAACCCCAAGAAGTAGAAGGGGAAACCTAGAGCAAGGGACAAAGACAATGTTGAAGCCGAAAGAGTCGCCACATTGGGCGAAATAGCCAATTTTGGCGAGAAGGGCAGTCGGAAGAGTCGCCACATTGGGGCGAAGGAGCCAATTTTGGCGAGAAGGGGGCGGCAACTTGGTTGGCGAAGATGCCAGTGCGGCGCCCAGATTCCAAAGGTAAATCTATGCAGAAGGTCGATGGGGCTTATTGAGATTCTGTATATTTCCGAAGAGAACACTGATGAATATCCTAAGATTAGGGTTTCTGTGAAGGATGAAGGGAAAATTGGGAAGAAAATGAAAGAGGCTATGTTTGGAAAAGGTGAGTTTGTATGTACAGAGTATGGCGAAGGATGATTTGGAGGTCAAAAGGGTTGAGCCGAACAGTAATCAATCGGCTTTGCATGTGGCAGCCATGACGACTGCCCCTGCGGAGTCAAAGACAGCAGTGGTGGTGGAGAAGAACGGTAGAAGATTTCAAAAGCCATAAAGAAAAGAAAGGATCCGGGTTGCTAAACCAAAATGGCTCTGATACCATGTGAATGTTTGATTAATCCACCACACCTAAATGGTGTGAAAGTTATCTTATTTATAATCAAATAAATTACAAGGATATGGAAATAGTAATAAATGGAAATAACAATAAATGGAAAAATACCTATGGTAATAAGGCAACGATTAGATATTTGCCTTATAATAAAATATCGAATATAATGTATATGGTAAACTATAATTTATTACTAAATATCCTTAACACACATATTATAACATAACATAACATATAGGAAGCATTTCGATCCACAGACAATTCACACATATCAATATATATGACACGTGCAGAACCACAGGGCATGTGTCAACATCAAAATATAACCATGCCGATAGTAAGGTCACTTACCTGGCTAGCTTAAGTCGTTGTCACAAATATATCTTTAATGAAAGTTCAATTTCATCCTTTGAAATCCGGGTCAACCTATATGAGCCCATGACATTAGTTTCAGGTTTGAACTCTACAACATTATTCCTCTAATTTACATTGGCCATGGTAAAATTCTGATATTTACTATTCGACAAAATTTAATGGAGTTCATTGCATATTTCCTGTTTTATTGTTAAATTCTCTTCAACAAATCTTTCCTCAATCCCCTCCCTAATTATTTTGATTCTCTAAATAGATTTTCAATTGTTTAAACAGATATTGCTGGCAATCTGATTTTAAAATATCCCAAATGGCATTTTCTTTTGATCCACATTTTTTTTCCTCTCTCCTTGTCATAAAGAAAGACAAAGAAAAATTAGGGGTAGAAACATTGGGGAGAATTTCTGTTAAGATTCAAACTCATAGCTGATGGTAGAACTATGATAGATATTTTTTGTTTCCTACTCATACGCGCTCATATCATTGCTTCTCGATCTACCTCTAATTTGAATCTTCCTACCCAATAAAATATTACGGTGCTGGTATAGACCGAAATTTTGTTACAGTCCAATTCTGATCGGTAATAGATACCGGGGCTTTGCAATATTTGACGGATCACAATTCTGTATAGTCCATTTACTATAGGAGTTCCCCGGGAATTCATTAGAGGAATGTTTCCAATTAAAATTGTTCGTTCTCTATATTTTTAATAATTAAAAAGAAAAAAAGAATTGTTTTCCTTTCCTCAATATTGTTTGTGTCCACTTGATTTGGTTCATCATTAATGTCTGGTCTATGTAGATGAATTCCATATACAAATTTGCCTATTTTCCCATAAAAAATCAAGAAATTTGTAATACCTCTTCTCTTTTGGCTACCTACCCCAATTCTAGTAAATTTTTGGAGTCAAAATCATGACATGAAACTCGTTAAGAACTCCACCCTATCCCAATGCAAATAGAATGCACTAGTAAATCACATGGACCTAGGAACGAGTTCCTGTATTTGATTTGTGGTCAAGCTAGAGTTTGAGCATTTGGTAACTTTCATGAGAAAAATTGTCAAATAGGCTTTTCTTTGGTTTCTTATAAATTGTCTTGATGGATAGTTACCTATTTTAAATCTTGATTCATAGTCCAAAATTGTTTTAATTCCCTAAAATCGTTTATATTTACCCTTAATATCATAAATAAGTGTCATATGAATTTCTTATCATATTTCGAGTCTTCAAGGATCATGAAAACGTCATAGAATTTTCATAAAGGTCTTAAGATCATTTACTACATCAGATCTTGGTTTAATTCTTCAACCTATTCCAATGGCCTTCGGAATTTTTCGTCGAGGGTTTAACACACGTCTAGTTAGATGGAGGTTTCCATACTGTTATAAAGAATGTTTTGTTTTCCCTGTTCAATCAAGGTGGAATCTTACCTTATTTAGCTTTAGAGCAAAATAATAATAAATAAAATAAATTAAATTAAATTGTGACAGTTCCTTTATATTTACTTATTTTTCTCAAGCTCAAGTTAAATTTTGGGCAAATGACTATCATTTTTTAAGAAAAAAAAAAAACTGAAACCCAATACATTTCCTACGTGAATTTCTTTTTAACATTTTCAGAAAAAATGGGATTTATGGTTTTGTAATTATAGAAATATCATATATTTGACATATGCATCAACCAAAATCTACTATTTAGGTTCATATTGGTGAACTAATTTGACGTCTAGAGGATTATATAATGGATTGACAAGAATGAAACTTAACCATCACACCTGTCCATTCAAATTATTTTGAACACAAATAATAACATGGCAGAGATTTGTAGTGTGAAGTTGAGTTTCATTATTGCGATGATACTGCTGGTTGTGTCTCGCTCTGGTAAAATTTCTAGCTCTTCGTTCTTTGTTTTTTGAATCTCTTTGAAGGTTAATATTTCAATAGAGAAGCCTTCTAAGACAAATCGCATGCTAAGAGTTCAAAAGTTTCAAACATAATGTCGAGTGTTTAAATATTATTGCAGTTGAAGTTGAAGGGATGCCGCCACTGGTACCAAAGAGAAGCCTTCTAAAACAAATCACATGCAACACCTCTGCTGACTGCGGAGATCGTACTTGCTCGTGTTCTTATCTCGGTTTATGCGTTTGTATTCAATTCGCAACCAATGAATTGAAGCTCAATGATATGCAATTTGAAGACCTCAAACAAGAGGACCTCAAGAATTAAGTGTTAATATGAACAAAACTAATATGTTATGATTGTTAGCGTGCGGGACAAAATTCTATCCTTGGAACGCAATAATACTGAATACCATACAATAATATATGATATATGTATAATTTTTTTTTTATTTAATCTTTTGACACACTTTGCTTTATTTGCTTATTTGTCTTTTGGACAACATACGAACTTAAATTCGTATTAATAGTCATAAAAAAATAATTAAATTTGTACGAGGTATTCCTTTAAAATCAAATCAGGTAACAATGCATTCAATTTATTTTAAAAGAATAAAAAAATTCATGACTAGTCTATCTAGTTTGTAAAAGAAAATGACATAAAAGTTAAAGGAAATTTCATAGTGAATGATAGAAAAGATAAAAGGAAGACTATCCCCTCGCTGTCACAAATGTGTAACGACTCATGTCTAAGATTCAAATCAAGATTCGAAATCTTGATTCGACACCTGATGGCTCTAGCATTCTCCTACTACATAGTCACGTTACATACTCCTCGCTTCTAACAGTAAAATTATCCCTACAAACCAACACGAGTCGTTCCAGCATGTTTTTTCCTCACTCACATGTATCATAGGAAAATTTCTAGAACGTCACCCAACATAGAATTACTCCAAACAAAGTACGTTAACAATGGAGTTCCTATGACGAAACCACTAAAAAGGAAGATGCACATTGTTGGTATAGGCTGTAACTTTTATTTCCTTTAAGACTTTCTTAATCATCCTATCTTCAGGATCACTCTCCTTGGATGTGGTCTCAGTTCATTCAAGTACTCCTCGTTTACTCAGGTGTCACATACCAACCAGCTTCCTCCTTGGTTTGTTCTTGAATCACATCTGACTGTGAGAGGTATCGCTCTGATCCTAATGGTTTATTAAAACCAAGGTCGCCGCTACATGCATAATATAACTATTCGGGAGAAATTCATTTAAAAGAAATGTAACTAAAATGCGTGGAGAAATTCATTTAAAATAAACAATTCTTTGGACTTAAATGTTCGTAATAAAAATTTTAAAACAATATAACCGAAAATAAATAGTATAACCTAAGAACTACATATAACATGAATGCATCTACTAAAACTTCAAATCCATAGATGTCACCACGACATTGTCCATCGGTGCAAAAGTGATATGAACTAAGAGACATCAATCATACAATATACTTCAATGAAGATGTGAAGAAAATATTGTTAAATTTATCATAAGATATTTCAATTCATGTAACATCGATGAAGAATGAAGTTTCCTGTTATAAATTTTAGGTGGATTACAATTTAGAGTAATTTAGAGTTATTGTATTTCATTAATGTATTTTAAGACTTTTTATATATTTTAGGTTACAATTACATGATGGTTAATGCCTTGAATTGTTTCATTTTGAGGCTATATAAAGCCATGTATGTTGTATTCGTAGGAAGACTTAGAACATATAGTAAAAAGAAGCACTTGTGCTTTTCTTTAGTCAATGGCTAAGTTTCTTTGCAATTCTATGTAGTTTAGGTTGCATGTAGAATCATTCAAGCTCGACATGATCAATCTTGCTTGTGGAGTGATTCGAATCTCAAGAAAGTGTTCTTGCCTTGAGATATTTGATCAACAAGAATCATTCAAGCTAGACATGATCGATCTTGCTTGTGGAGTGATTCGAATCTCAAACAATGTTCTTGTCTTGAGATCTTCGATCAACAAGGTAATCCAAATCTTACGCCCCTTGTAGTGATTCCTTATCTTATTATTTGGTATCAGAGATTTAGGCTCAAGATCGGATATATGTTTCCTTTGCGTTTCTTCTTAATTTGATTTTTATTTATTTTTATCTTTTTACTTTTTAATCAACCTAGAGTTCAAAATTCCATCTTTGCTGGATTGAAAATTTTGAGAGGTGAGAATGAGAGCTTCATCTGTGTAAATGAGTGTAAAAAGAGTGGTCTAATATTCCTTGAGTATATATACTCGTGAGAGAGTGTTGTGAGGTCCTTTGTATATCCATTACTTATTTGTTGCAGCAAAGTTTCACAAATAGATTCGAGGACGAATCCTCTTGGAGAAGTGGAGAATGATATGAACCAAGAGATATCAATCCTACAATATACTTCAATTTCGATGTGAAGAAAATATTGTTGAAATTATCAAAAGATATTTCAATTCATGTCAATCGATGAAGAATGAAGTTTCATGTTATAAATTTAAGGTGGATTACAATTTAGAGTTATTATATTTTAAGACTTTTTACTTACTTTAGGTTACATTTACCTAATGGCTAATATGACCATTAAGTATGAATATTACAACTCTTGAAATGCCTTTAATAGTTTCATTGTTGAGGCTATATAAACTCATGTACGTTGATTTGTAAGTAGACTTGAAAAATATAGTAAAAGAGAATTTGTGCTTTTCTTTAGCCCATGGCTAAGTTTATTTGCAATTATATGTAGTTTAGGTTTCATGTAGAATCATTCAAGCTTGACACGATCAATCTTGCTTGTGAAGTGATTCGAATCTCAAACAAGTGTTTGAGATATTTGATCAACAAGAATCATTCAAGCTAGACATGATCGATCTTGCTTGTGGAGTGATTCGAATCTCAATCAAGTGTTCTTGCCTTGAGATATTCGATCAACAAGGTAATCCGAATCTTACTCTCCTTGTGGTGATTCCTTATCATATCAGACTAGTATCTCAAGGATCAAGAGATTGAAAATGAATGATAAGAACTGTTTTTTTTTTTTTTTCTCTCAAAACTGATATTTTTTTTCTTTTTTTCTTTTTTTCTTCAATAATTTTTTTAGAGAAAAAACAAATTAATAGAAAAAAAATAACAATAAAGATATTTCACCTCTAGAACGGCTAAAGAACGTCAACCAAATGTTCTGATACCAAATGATAAGCGCCAACAATGCTAGATTTTGCAAAGCTAGAGGTTCTTCTAGAATCCTTGCAAAACGTTTATAGAGAAAGCTAACTTAACGGATTGAATCCAACCAAGAGCTGGTTAGAAGATGAATGACTCTTAGATTGAACTTGAAATCTATGATGGTCACTCTTAGATACCAAGACAATTCACTCCAAAATTAGCTTGATCAAAACTAATTCAATGAATCGGATTAAACATCAAACCTAAAACAAGGTTTGAAAAAGAATAACACAAAAAAGGTATCAACAAAACACAAAGGTTTTGTTTGTATTCAACCATCGATCCACAAACATGAATATTACATGCCTTTAAATAGGCGAAAAAAAGATAACCCTAACATAATAAATTCAACCACCAACTGCGGACTACTAATAAATGCTATTAAATATACATTTAAGAAAATAAGGCATTCATAAATTGTCTTAATTGATAGTTCAACTATCAAAGCAAGTCTTCTAATCACTTTCCAATGTCAGCCATTCCAATATCTTCTTGATTTGATATGCTAATGCTATAAAGATTTTTGGGCTCAAAAGTCTTTGTTTCAACTTGCACAGCTAGCTTTGTTTCAACTTGTACACTAGCTAGCCTTTGAATATGCAATGTATAGGCCTCTTGAACCTTCTTAACCTTGATTTTTGTAATCGGTCCTTCGGGTACATGCAAAGGGTCAGCAATTGAATTCATATCACCTTTACTTAAATGTCACATGCCCACTAGCTTCCTCCAAGATTTTTCCTTGAATCACATCTTACTGTGAGAGGTATCGCTCTGATACCAACTCTAACGACCCTAATTTTCTATCAAAACCAAGGTCGCCACTAAACGATGCTATGGATTTAAACGTTCACAATAAAATCTCAAAACAATATAGCGAAAATAAATAGCTTAAAATTTTTAAATAAAATAAAAAAAAAGATCCATAATATATCCTAAGGACTACATACAACATGAATGCATCTACTCGAACTTCAGTTCCATAGGGTTTACCGCAACATTGTCATTTGTGTAAAAGGGTCTTACTTTTACCTGAAAAATAAGAGTAGCACGTAGGTTAAGTATTTTAAGAAATACTCAGTAAGTAAACCCGCTATTGGGGTTGGAATATGCAATAATGTTTAGGACCAATCATTTATTAAAACATCATTTCATGGTTTTGGTCTCAACTTACAGTCCGGGCAGAATTAAATGTGTATTACATCTCTACACACGGCCCACATACACACACATGAACCCCGGGCGAGCTCGTATATGAACCCCTGGACCTGGCCTTCGGCTAGCATACACTCACGCTATTGCCTCTAAATTTCATGTATAACATAGCACAACTTTTAATTGTATAACATCTCAAAATGATATTTCATAACATGACATATCTTATAATTACAACATAACTTAACATATCAAGTTTCATAGCACAACATATTCACAACACAACATTAACATAATAAACAAGCATTAAACAATCACAATGTACGACACATGCAAGGGCCAAAGTGTACGTACCGTTCATAATTCAAGCAATTCATTCGACCAAACCAGTAGTGAAGCAACTTACCTGAGTAGCTTAAGCCAAAGTTGCTAATTTATCTTTAGAGTTAGAACAAATTCATCCCTTCAAATCCAAGTCAACCTATGTTAATTTACAACACCGAATTAGAACACATTAAGCGATTTAGTTTTCCTAACGCTCACAATTAAACATCTAATTTATATTAGGACACTTTAAACTTGCTAATCTACCATAAAGTTTTGAATTTCTAACATCCCAAACTGGTTTAAACAGCAGCCTACTCGTGCAATTTTCCAAAATAATACTAATAATTACTATCCTTGTATCCCTAATTATATTGTTAATTAAAGTTTCGCATTTCTCTAATCCCAAAATTTTTTGATGTTATTATTGTGTAAGAGATCATGATAAGGATCACGGTGTTCTAACTGGATCTATTACACGATGCAAGGCCAAGAAGATTAATTCATTCTTCATCTACAAAATTGGATAGGCTTGGTTCAACTTTCATTTCATGTGTTACAAGTTGATTCGATTGAGGAAATTTCATTTGAAGTTTGATTTTCAAAAGTGAATATTTGCACGGTTAAAGTAGCGGATGTGGTTGTTATAAATTGAATTTGATTGAAGATTTCTTACCAAACTTTATTTATTATTTCAATTTCATGATTTCTTGAGGCAAAAGGGTGGGGTGTTACTTGTCAAAGTTGATATAATTTTTTTTAATTTTATTTTTTATTTTTTGAGATTTAAAGAAAGGTGGGAGTAATTTCCAATCATGGTCACTAACTTCTTAGTGGCCATTTGAAGAGTATTTCCAATCATGGTCGCTAACTTCTTAGTGGCCATTTGAAGAAGAGTTTGAAGTTACTTCTAAGTGGAGACTATAAATACCCACAAATCACTCTATAAAATGCAGAACTCGATGAATGAAATTTAGTTCTTAAATTGAGACTTTCATCTTTATAAATTTGAGCATCATCTTTGTCATCTTTTCACCTTTATAAATTTGAGCATCATCTTTGTCATCTCTAGTAATATTTTGATAGATTGTATCCGAGTCATTCAATTAAGTATTGATCAAGTTTGATTGTGGAGTGACTCAATTTAGAACAAGGTTCCAAATTATGCTTCTAGATGTTTGATCTTAAGAAGTAATCTAATTCTCGCTTTATCTCTTCATTGATCTGAAAATTTGTACAAAGAGGTGTTAATTTTTTTTTATTCGAGGGTTCTTGCTTCAACAAAAGGCTTGCAGTTCGACTAAGGATTAGGATTGGCTTATCAGGTCATCCATATAAAATTGAAACCTCTAAATTTTTACTCAAGAATAAATGTTTTAACAAATTCTTAGACATCTATCTAGGTTAACCTTTATGACAAAATGGGATAAGCTTTTAGTTATATGTAACGGTCCAAATTCACTCTTAGATTGTTTCTTTGGGCTTTCCCTTCCTAGCTTGTGATCAAGGTATTGCGTATATGAATTTTTTTAATTATAGAAATATCATAAATTTGGCATATGCACCCACGAAAATCTACTTTAAGTTCATATTCGTGAGCTAATTTAATTTCTAAGAGGATTATATAATGGATTGGCAAGAAAGAAACTTAATCATTGTTGGATCGATATGACAACCCTAGTGAGCTAATTTAATTTCTGAGAGGATTATATAACGGATTGGCAAGAAAGAAACTTAATCATTATTGGATCGATATGGGAACCCTAGTGAGCTAATTTAATTTCTGAGAGGATAATATAATGGATTGGCAAGAAAGAAATTTAATCATTGCTGGATCGATATGGCAACTGTAGGGGGTGAATAGGGTTTCAACAATATAATTATTAATTTTTTTTTAAGAAACTTATTAAATGCAATCAATCAACAATAATTTAGAATTTAAATACGAAAAAGGGTTAGAAAATATAAGACCGTAATTTTATAGTAGGTGGACTCGACTCCACTCCCCAAGCGCCTCTTGGGAATTTGAATAAATCTTTCTGGACTCTTTCCTCGGATCAGAGCCCAACCACTACACCGCTCTTTTTACGAGTTCAAGAGCAAACTCAATCCTTTCCACGGCTCAAGATCAAACTGGTACAATTATCTCAATCCTTTCCACGGCTCAGGATCAAACCGGTAAAATTGTCTCAATCCTTTCCACGGCTCAGGATCAAACCGGTAAAATTGTCTCAATCCTTTCCACGGCTAAGGATCAAACCGGTACAGTTGTCTCAATCCTTTCCACGACTCAGGATCAAATCGGTACAATTGTCTGAAACTTTATAGAAACACGCCACACACCACTGAAGTAGTAGATTTACATTTTCTCACACTACAATAGACATCTCTCTCCGAATAAGATAAACAGAAATAAAATTATCATTTTCTCACACTACAATAGACATCTCTCCCTGAATATCTCACACTACAATAGACATCTCTCCCTGAATAAGATAAACAGAAATAAAATTGGAAACTTTGGAGAGAGCAACAAGGGAAGTTTTTTAAGAAAAGAAAGTTGTGTATTGTGAAATGTTACAATTGGAAACTTTGGAGAGAGCAAGAGGTTTTTTAAAAAAAGTTTAAATCGAGGAAACTAATGAAAGTTGTGTATTGTGAAATGTTATGTGTGTTTTAAAATATATGGAAGGGATGAATTTATTGTGAAATGTTACGTGTGTTTTAAAATATGAGGAGGGGATGAGTTTAAATAGTGATCAAGTCCTAAAAATAAGAATCGATACGGACCACTAATGGCACATGTCCAAATAATAATATTGATACATCATGATAGGCATTCTAATATATCATCATAAATTTGAAATTCGCTCAAATCCATATTCCCCCCCTATATTAATGTTCCAATGAATTACGAAACATCACAATAACGAAGTGATTCATTAATTATAAAATAACAACTAAGTGATTCATTAATTATAAAATGACAAACTTAGAGCATATTTTTCCTAATTTTCTCCCCCTTTGTAATGATAAAAAAAAAAAAAAAAAAAAAAAAAAAAAAAAAATACAAAATAATAAAAGAATTACATGCTCTTTAAACAAAATTATAAAATTCAAGATATATCACACCGAGTAATACCAAATTCAAATTCAAGATATATCACACCGAATAATACTAAGCTCAAGCCTATTTTTGCAAAAAAAATTCTTCATTTAACGGCTTGGTAAAAATATCTACTAATTGATTATTAGAGTTTACAAAATCAAGAATAATATGTCCATTTTGCACATGCTCTCTAATAAAATGATGTCTAATGTCAATATGTTTAGTTCTAGAATGATGAACAGGATTTTTGGTTAAATTAATAACACTAGTGTTATCACAAAATATAGGCACACTATCAAATGTTAATCCAAAATCACAAAGAGTTTTTTTCATCCAAAGAATTTGAGCACAACAACTAGCAACCGCAATATATTCCGCTTAGGTAGTAGATAAGGCAACCGAATTTTGCTTTTTACTAAACCAAGAAACTAATAAACTACCAAGAAATTGACAAGTTCCACTAGCACTTTTACGATCAGGTAAACTTCCTGCAAAATTTGCATCAGAATATCCTACCAATTTAAACTCAACATTTCTAGGATACCACAATCCTAAATTAATAGTCTGAAACAAATATTTAAATATTCTTTTAACGGCATGTAGATGAGATTCCTTAGGACAAGATTGAAACCTAGCACAAAGACATACACTAAACATAATATCAGGTCTACTAGCAGTCAAGTAGAGTAAAGATCCAATCATACCTCGATAAGATTTTATATCTACACATCTACCTTTTTCATCCTTGTCAAGCTTGGTAGATGTGCTCATTGGAGTTTTTGCAATCTTACCTTCATTGAACTTAAACCTTTTGAGTAAATCCTTGGTGTACTTCTCTTGATTTAGGAAGATACCATCTTTCAGTTGTTTGATTTAATGTCCAAGAAAGAAACTGATCTCTCCCATCATACTCATCTCAAACTCATTATGCATACATTTAGAAATTTCTTCACATAAAGAGGGATTAGTAGAACCAAATATAATATCATCCACATATATTTGTACTAATAGCATATCTTTTTCTTTAATTTTAATAAAGAGGATAGTGTCGAGCTTACCCATTTTGAAATCATTCTCAATAAGAAAATTACTAAGTCTATCGTATCAAGCTCCTTGAAGCTTGTTTTAAGCCATAAAGAGCCTTTTTTAACTTACATGATGTGGAAAATCAAAATTTTCAAATCGAGGAGGTTGTTTTACATAAACTTCCTCCATAATATAGTCATTTAAGCATGCACTTTTCACATCCATTTGATATAATATAAATTTTTTTTGTAAGAAACAAATGCAAGTAACATTCTAATAGCTTCTAATCTAGCAACGGGTGCAAAAGTTTCTTCATAGTCTATACCTTCTTCCTGACAATAACCTTGAGCTACAAGTCTACCTTTATTTCTAATGATATTCTCATTTTCATCAATTTTATTTCTAAAAACTCATTCCTAAACTTTGTTCCTCATAGTCTATACCTTCCTTCTGACAATAACCTTGAGCTACAAGTCTAGCTTTATTTCTAAAAGTCAAATGGTCAATTTGACTTATTCTTTGTGGAGATTAAAGGGGATCGGGAATAAATTCCGTCCACAAACGTCTCGAATAAATTCTGTCTACAAACGTCTTTTGTCGGGAGACTATAAATACCCATAATATGTTATGTAAAATTCAGATTCATGAATGAATGTAATTCAGATCTCAAATTGAGACGTTTCCATTAGACATCTGAGCATCATATTTGCCATTTCTATGTTTCAAGCAATTCTTGTGGTAGAATTGCACCCGAGCCATTCAATCAAGCCTTGATCAAGTTAGATTGTGGAGTGACTCAATTTAGAACAAGGTTTCCAAATCTTGCTTCTAGATATTCGATCGTAAGAGGTAATCTAATTCTAGCCTTATCTCTTGGTTGATCCAAATTTCGTATAAGAAGGTGTTAATTACTTTGATTCAAGGGTTCTTGCTTCAACATAAACTTAGATCGTTGGGCTGAGGATTAGGGTTGCCTTATCAATTTAAATTCTCAGGGTTTACTACTGCCTGTCGCTTCGCAATTTGACCCACAAGCCTATCTCCGTTCTTAGTGTAGGCCACCACTGATGGAGTCGTCCTCTGGCCTTCGGCGTTGGTTACAATAGTCGGCTTCCCACCTTCCATAGCCGCCACTGCTAAGTTGGTGGTGCAATTTATGGCAGATAGATTTATGGATGATGCAAAGCATGCTGCTGAGAACCCTTGAATCAGAGTAATTAACACCTCCTTAGATGAAATTTGGATCAACCAAGAGATAAGGCTAGAATTAGATTACCTCTTATGATCGAAGATCTAGAGCAAGATTTGAAAACCTTGTTCTAAATTGAGTCACTCCATAATCGAACTTGATCAAGGCTTGATTGAATGGCTCAGGTGCAATTCTTATCATCTTCCCCCTCTTCAAAAGGATTCCACCCACTTTGCATGTCTACGGTTCAGTTTGCTTTGACCATTCACATACTTCAAGTTTTCATGATCAAAGTGGATCACAAATTCTCTAGGCCATAAGTGGTGTTGCGGCACATGCAATATATGAACTACAAACAATTCTTTATCATAGGTAGGATATTTCAATGTTGCCCCATTTAGTTTTTCACTAAAATATACTAACGGCTTTTCATCTTGAATTAAAACAACACTTATGACCAAACCACATGCATCACATCCAATTTCAAAAGTTTTATAAAAGCTAGGCAAAACAAATAATGATGCATTGCTTAATTTGTTCCTAAGCAAATTGAATGCATTCTCTTGCATTCCTCGCCATTTAAAAACAACATTCTTTTTCACTAAGTCATTCAATAGTTCAGTTATGGTTCTAAAATCATTTACAAATCTCTTATAGAGGTTAGCTAACTCATGAAAACTCCGAACTTTACGTGCACTCTTTGGTGTTGGCAAATCCATAATGAATTTAACTTTGTCTCTATTTAATGCTATTCTACTTTTATCAACTATGAAGCCAATAGAGTGAACTTTTTCCATGCAAAAACTACCCTTATTAAAATTAAATTTCTCTTTTCTATGTGTAATCAAAACTAATTTAACATGCTCCACATGCTCAAGCAAAATCTTCATATAAATTATAATATCATCAATATAAACAACATGTTTTCTCATATATTTTCTCAAAACATTATATATTAAGCGCATAGGTGTACTGGGAGCATTAGTTAACCTAAAAGGCATAACAAGCCATTCATACAATCCAAACTTAATATTGAAAGTTGTTTTCCATTCATCTTCTACATGCATTCTAATTTAATGATATCTAGATTTCAAAATAATTTTTATAAATAGACACGAATCATGCAATAAATCAAGCATATCGTCTAACCTAGGAATAGGATGTCGACACTTTACCGTGATTTTGTTGATGACTCTATTATCCATGCATATGCGCCAAGTTTAATCTTTCTTTGGCACCGATAAGTCTCGTATAGAACATGGACTCAAATTTTCTCGTACATAGCCCTTCTCCATGAGCTCCTCTACTTGCCTTTGAATTTCTTTTGTCTCGGTTGGATTGACTTGATAAGCTGGCTTATAAAGAATGACAGTCCTTGGAATGAAGTCTATTTTATGTTCAGTACCTTTAACGGGAGGTATTTCTTTATCTTGAAACATGTCTTCAAATTCCTGTAAAAGAGATTGAAAAACACTAGGCAAAGCCAAGTTGTTATAGCTAGAGACCAAATATCCTCCATTGTACATAAGTATAAAGATCGATTTTTGTGAAAGCCTTCTCACCTCTCCAACTGTAGCCAAATAACTCTCTCTCTCCCTTTTTTCTTCAATTTAATCTCTTTTTTCATTCTTCTTTTTTTCTCTTTGATTTTTCTCTATTTTTTCCCTCAACTCTCGTTTTTCTTTTAACTTTTTTTCCTCAAACTCTTTCTTTCTTTCCTCCAATTTTAATTGATCAGCAAATACATTTGCAGAACTCAAAGGTACAAGAGTGGTTTTTCTACCATCATTTACAAAAGAATACCTATTCAAATAGCCATCATACATAACCCTCCTGTCAAATTGCCATGGTCGGCCAAGCAATATATCTCCAGCTTGCATTGGTAATACATCACAAAGAACTTCATCGTTTTATTTTTCCAAAGTAAAAGATATTAAAGCTTGGGAAACTACCTTCATTGTTCCACTATCATTGAGTCATTGGAGCTTGTAAGGTTTAGGATGATCTTGGGTTGGAATTTGTAACCTTTTGATCAACATGGTACTTACAACATTGGTGCAACTTCCACTATCAATGACAAGACTACAAGCAGTCCCCTTGACGAAA
This sequence comes from Cucurbita pepo subsp. pepo, assembly GCF_057944985.1. Classification (NCBI taxonomy): domain Eukaryota; kingdom Viridiplantae; phylum Streptophyta; class Magnoliopsida; order Cucurbitales; family Cucurbitaceae; genus Cucurbita; species Cucurbita pepo. The sequence continues at coordinate 6,251,421 of NC_141809.1, read as the reverse complement.
CACCGCGTGTGGAACAGGTTGTCTCTTTGATCATCAATATCATTCTCCATAACTTGAGTCTTAACAAGTCTTCTTGTTATAAGTGCCAAATGAATCCCATCTTCTAGTTCCTCCTCATTCTTGTGGACTTCTTCAACTAGATCATTGATCTCCCTTCCATTTTTCTCGTCTTGGTTCATGATTGTACAAACAGTAGTGAAATATGTTTAGGACCTCAGACAGTCAACTCACTGATTTTACACTTAGAAACACTCGTGTTTATACACACAAAGGTAGGCTGTTTAGGAAAGTCACTAAATTATGATCAAGGTAGGCTAATATATGGGTAAAGCAATTCTGATAGTAGCAAGCTATTCAAGGAAATCAAGATAGTTAATTATGAAATAACAACAAAATAAAACAAGAAGTGAACAAACAAATGAGAGACACAAATATTTTGGGATAGAATTGCACACTGAAAAATAAAATAAAAAATTAAAAAAAGAAAGGACGTGAAGATTTTAAGAACGATCTAACTCTCTTTTTACAGAAAATTTAGAAGTTATCTTCAAGCGTAGATTATGAGAGAGAAAAAATATCAAACACAACAGTTTAGATTTAGATGGATTGAGAAAAATATGTGAATCGGAGTTTATTTGATCTTCAAAATAAACATGCAAATGATCTAAAAAAATTATAAATATCGTTTATAATCACAATCATAAGAACAAATACGATAAGATTTTATTTTTTTTCAAAATCTAAACGTGAACTATAGGAAGAAAATGAGAACAAAGTAAAAAGTTGATGAATAATGGCGGAAATGACAGCAAGAAAATAAATGAACAAATTTAAAGAAAAGATAAACAAGAGCATAAATAAAAGATAAAATCAATTCTAGAGTCGGCCACAAAGATGTAAGCCTAGGCTCTGATACCAAAATGATAAGGCCCTAATCCTCAGCCCAACGATCCAAGCTTTTGTTGAAGCAAGAACCCTTGAATTAAGGTAATTAACACCTCCTTATATGAAATTTGGATCAACCAAGAGATAAGGCTAGAATTAGATTACCTCTGATGATCGAAGATCTAGAAGCAAGATTTGAAAACCTTGTTCTAAATTGAGTCACTCCACACTCGAACTTGATGAAGGCTTGATTGAATGGCTCGGGTGCAATTCTACCACAAGAATTGCTTGAAACTTAGAAATGGAAAATATGATGCTCGAATTTCTAAGGGAAACGATTCAATTTGAGATATGAATTACATTCATCCACGAATCTGAATTTTACATAACATATTGTGGGTATTTATAGTCTCCTGACAAAAGATGTTTGTGGACGGAATTTATTCGAGATGTTTGTGGACGAGATTTATTCTCGATCCCCTTTAATCTCCACAAAGAATAAGTCAAATTGACCATTTGACTTTTACATAATTTATGAAATTAAACATAGTTTTTTCTAACAAATGTTGATGTACTTGAGTGGTTAATGCAACAGGTTTGAAATCAATTGAGCTCTCAACGCGTAGGTTTGAATTCTATTGTTGACATATTTTTTTGAATCTTCATGACATTTTTTTAATCTTCTTCGCAATAGGTGAATTCTGTTGTTGACATATTTTTTTGAATCTTCATGACATTTTTTTAATCTTCTTCGTAATAGGTCCATTTGGAACACCGTGATTCTTACCATTAGCCCAATGATCCAAGATTATGTTTAATCAAAGTAATTAACACCTCTTATATGAAATTTGGATCAACCAAGAGATAAGGCTAGAATTAGATTACCTCTATCGATCGAAGATCTAGAAGCAAGATTTGGAAACCTTGTTCTAAATTGAGTCACTCCACAATCTAACTTGATCAAGGCTTGATTGAATGGCTCGGGTGGAATTCTACCACAAGAATTGCATGAAACTTAGAAATGACAAATATAATGCTCGAATTTCTAAGGGAAACGTCTCAATTTGAGATCTGAATTACATTCATACACGAATCTGAATTTTACATAACATATTGTGGGTATTTATAGTCTCTCAACAGAAGACGTTTGTGAATGGGATTTTTCGAGATGTTTGTGGACGGGATTTATTTTCGATCCCTTTTAATCTCCACCAAGAATAAGTCAAATTGACCATTTGACTTTTACATAATTTATGAAATTAAACATAGTTTTTTTTTAACAAATGTTGATGTGCTTGAGTGGCTAATGCAACAGGTTTGAAATGAATTGAGCTCTCCGTGCGTTGGTTCGAATTCTGTTGTTTTGGAACACCGTGATTCTTATCAATGAGGCATACCTCCATACTTTTGGCACTGAGAAGAACTTTCTTCTTTTCATTTAAGCTCACTTGTTCTTTATTTGAAAGAGTTTCCTTTCCTTTGTCACTGACAAGTAAATCTCCAAAAAAAAAAAAAATGAAGAACTTTCTTCTTTTTATTTAAGCTCATTTCTTCTTTACTTGAAAGAGTTTCCTTTCCTTTGTCACTGACAAGTAAATCTCTAAAAAATGAACTTTCTTCTTTTCATTTAAACTCATTCTTCTTTACTTAAAGAGTTTCCTTTCCTTTGTCACTGTACAAGTAAATCTCCAAAAAAGAAATTTCTAAATCATCCCTATAAATAGACTCATTAAAAATATCATTACCAGATTTATCAAATACCACATGCATAGATTACAAGATTCATCAAATATCACATGCATAGATTCTTCTATAACTAAAGTTCTCTTATTGAAAACTCTATATGCTTTACTAATAGATGAATAACCAAGAAAAAATATCAATATCCGTCTTAGAATCAACTTTCTTCCTTCTTTTCATTTAAGCTCACTTCTTTACTTGAAGGAGTTTCCTTTCCTTTGTCACTGACAAGTAAATCTCCAAAAAAAATTCTAAATCATCCCTACAAATAGACTCATAAAAAATATCATTACAAGATTCATCAAATACCACATGCATAGATTCTTCTATAACTAAAGTTCTCTTATTGAAAACTCTATAAGCTTTACTAATAGATGAATAACCAAGAAAAAATACCAATATCCGTCTTAGAACCAAAATGTCCCAACTTTTCTTTGTTGTTCAAAATAAAACATTTGCAACCAAAAACTTTAAAATACCCAATATTTAGAATTTATTATGCCAAAGTTCATAAGGAGTTTTAGGTAAACAGGGTCTAATTAAAACTCTATTTGAAACATAACATGTGGTATTAGCAGCTTCCACCCAAAAATATTTAGGTAAATCATATTCATTTAATATTGATCTAGCAAATTATTGTAAAGTACGATTTTTTCTTTCAACCACACCATGTTGAGGAGTCCGTAGAGAGGAGAAGTCATGATAAAAACCATTATTTTCACAAAAATTTTCAAATGCTACCCTATCCAATTCTCCTCCATGGTCACTCCTAATTTTAGTAATTAAAAAATCTTTTTCATTTTGGACTAGTTTTACAATAGTGACAAATCTTTTCAAAACATCATTTTTATGTTTTATCATCAAAACCCAAGTAAATCTCGAAAAAATCATCAACTATCACAAAGACATAGTAATTCCCTCCATAGCTAGCTATTTTAAAAGGTCCAAATAAGTTCATATGTAACCGTTGAAGAGGTCTAGTAGTAGAAATCACGTACTTAAATTTAGTAGAAATCACGTACTTAAATTTGAAAGAGGACTTGGTTTGCTTATCCACTTGACAAGCATCACATATTTTATCTTTTTCAAATTTAAAGTTAGAAAGGCCTCTAACTAATGAATTTTTTTATATATTTGAAATCAAATGCATAATAGCATGTTCTAATCTTCCATGCCATAACCAAGAATTATCATGCAAAGCCGAAAGACATTTATCATTTGTTGGACAATCATTTAAATCAATAATATACACATTATTATCCCTATTTCCAACAAACAACACTTTTCTATCACTAACATTTTCAATTATGCAATTATTTTTATCAAATATAACTCTAAAACCTTTATCACATAATTGACTAATGCTAAGTAAGTCATGCTTTAAACCATCAGCTAAAAGTACATTTTCAATGAGAGTACCAGAGTCATTACCTATAGTACCCTTACCAATTATTTTACCTTCCTTGTTGTCACCAAAAGTTACTAAACCACCATCCTTCCTGGAGAGATTCACAAACTTGGATTGATTTCCCGTCATGTGTCTTGTGCAACCACTATCCAAATACCACTTCTTTTTCTTGGAGGCTTTCAAATAAACCTATCAATAAAGATATTCAAAATTGTTCTTTTGGTACCCATACTTGTTTGGGTCCTAACAAGTTAGTTTTCACACATTTAGGAATCATGCTTGCATTCATATTAAAAAACATACCACACGGGAAACAAACAACATCATGCAGGAATTTATTTCTTGGACTAAGTTTATGTATTCTATTTTCAATAGAAAAATTATTTCTTAAAGTATTGTTAAATTTTATATTTTGAGAAAATTTTCTTTCCGGAAGTAATGTTTTGAGAATTTTTCAATTTAAAGCAATTACGTCTAATATGACTTTCAACACCACAATAATAACATATGGGCACAAATCTAGATTTATCATACTAAGATACAAATTTGCATGTATTAGGCTTAGGCATAATGGGGATGGCTTAACAAATATTGTTTTAGAACTTTGAAGGAGTAGAATAGTCATCAACATAGCCTAATCCTCTTTTATCACCATAAGGCTTACCTATTCAATTATTTTATCTAATTTTTGAGCACCTATAGTTAAATTTTTATAATAGACTCCTTAGCCTTACCAAGTTCTTACATAGTATTTAATTCCTTTTCTTTGAGTAATTTAATTAATTTATCTTTTTTACAACAATCATGCTCAAGAAATTTAATTTTATCAATTAATGGAGTTTTTTCATCACAATCAAATACATGCTTTTCACAGGGTATATCAAGTTTTACAACGTTATGATTATTCTCTTTTAAGCAAGAAATTTCATTTAATAAAGACTTAATTTTAATAATTGAAGCCTTATATTTCTTTTGAACCATAACATACTTTGAACCAAGTTTTTCTAAATCAAGTTGCATCTCCTAAAAAACTTTAAATAATTGGAGATTCAAGAATTACCTCATTTTCTTCATCCTCTTTGTCACTATGAGCCCTGAAGCAAAAATTTGTGACTTCTTCATCATTTGCACTTTCATCACTATCATCCCAAGTAGCCTTCATTGCTTTCTTCCTCGATTTCTTAGATAATTTGAGGAGAGGACAATCCGGTCTTATATGACCCGACTTTTTACATTCATAACATATTATCTCATCATGTTTGCTCTCCTCACCTTTTTGGTTGGTGAAATGTTTCCTAAATTGTTTCTTTCTTTTGATGAAATTTTTATACTTATGTGTGAAGTAGGCAACATCATCTTCATCAAGGGCTTCCTCATCGTCAGAGTCAACTTCCAATGTGATAGACTTTAGGGCTATACTTTTCTTCTTTTTGGATTCCTCTTCTATGCGCTCCTCTTCCATGCGCTCCTTCATGGTAATCTCATGCGTCATGGGAGAACCAACAAGTTCATCCAAAGGAAGCTTTGTGAGATCCTTTGCTTCTTTAATTGCCGTCACTTTTGTTTCCCAACTTTTAGGTAGAGACCTAAGAATTTTCCATACATTTTCGGAAGTAGAATATACTTTTCCAAGATTTTTCACCTATAAATTCATTTGCATCCATTTTAAATAGTTCATAATTATGAACTAACATGCTAATTTTTGTTTCTTGATTTGTTCCTCATGAGTTACTTCAAGAGTTTTACAAATTTCATATGTGAAGAACACAGATACTCTATTAAATTCATCATTACTTAGGGTACAATAAAGACAGATTATAGCACTATCATTAAAAGAACATTTTTTCATATCATGCTCATCAAATTCATCCTTCATTTTTAGCTCCTCAATATTATTAACCATTTTTATTAGAATACAAGGGTCTTTACTAACATTTAACCATAATTGATAATCAATTGATTGCAAATAAATTTTCATTCTAGCTTTCCAATACGTATAATTAGTTCCATCAAAATAAGGTCTAGAAGTTGATTGTCCTTCACAAAAACCATTTTTAACAAGTAGATTTGCCATAAGCTCTAAAAATAAAGTTTATATATAAAAAAATCAATAAGAGCAACGTGCTCTGATACTAGTTGGATTGATATGGCAACCCTAGAGTGGTGAATAGGGTTTTAACAATATAATTATTAATTTTTTTTAATAACAATAAAACTTAATACATGCAATAAAACTTAACAATAATTTAGAATTTAAATAGGAAAAGGGTTAGAAAATATAACACTGTAGTTTTATAGTTCGGTCAAACTCGACTTACTCCACTCCCTAAGCGCCTCTTGGGAATTTGAATAAACCTTTCTTGACTCTTTCTTCGGATCAGAGCCCAACCGCTACACCGCTCTTTTTACGAGTTCAAGAGCAAACTCAATCCTTTCCACGGCTCAGGATCAAACCGATACAATTGTGTAAAACCTTATAGAAACACACCATACACCACAACTCTCTAAAGTAGTAGATTTACAATTTTCTCATACTACAATACACATCTCTCTTGGCAATAAGATAAACAAAATTAAATTGAAAAATTTGGAGAGAGCAACAATGGAGGCTTTTTAAAAACAAAGTTTAGATGGAGGAAACTATGAAAGTTGTGTATTGTGAAATATTCTGTGTGTTTTAAAATAGGAAGAGTCCATGAATTTAAATAGTGATGTAAAAATAGGAATTGATATGTATAACTAAAACCTGAACCAAAACATAGACCACGAAAAAGAAAGAAAGAGGGAAGTGTGAGGTGGTGCCGGTGGTTCTGGGATTAAAAACTAAGAACAGAAAAGAAGGAAAAACAGTAAACAGGGGAATGAGTTGAAATTGGTGACTCTTTCGAAATTCCTCATGGTTTGGAGATTTCCTTGTCGGGGGCGCAAGCTTGAGAAATTCCTTAGCATTCGAAGCTCAACGGATAAGCCATATTAGGCATTTATTCGAAGGTAAGAAAACCCATTTGACCGAATCTTTAAATTCTGATATCTTGGTCAATACTGCATAATAAGTTATAAAATATGGCTTGTTAGAATCGTAATAAGGAGATCTATAAAGTTGTAGTGGAAGTCGGGACGAAATTCGGGCTGTAGGGGTGGAATATGGCTTCGGGACATAATCGGTATTAATAGAAAAGTTGGGAAAATTTCAGAAAATGCAAGGAAGAAGAAGGAGCGCGTGCACTACACGCAAGGCGCGTGAGGAGCCGGGACTGGGCGTGCGACTAGGAGTTCTCCTGGCGCGTGGGACAAACACACCGAGAATGTGAGGGCGCGTGAGACCTCATTTCGACTTCGGGTTTGTCCCGTTCGATTCGTTTTGACCTATACTTACCTTGAAAATAGTGACATATAGGTCTGATTGGAGGAAATTGTGTTGAAATACCTTATTAAACGTACATTCAAGAGAGAAAAGGATTCGAAACCAGGTAAGTAGCATATCGTTCTTTAAGCTAGTTCTTAACTTGTTGACAACATGTGAGTATGTTGTTTACCTGATTAAAAGCTTAGTATGTTAAAATGAGTTTTGATGATGTTGAATGTTTATTGTATATCTTGATTGCTTGCTTGTGATGTAAGCATGATATAAATGATTACTAGAATGTTCTATGTGTTGAACATGATAAATGTATGAAAGCATGCAGTAAATGTGAGTATGCATGTTAATGGAAATGTTATGACTCTAGGATATGCTTATTGGTTGTTGAGCCATGACTTATTTATATGAGTATGATAGTCTACAAATTCCTGCGGAGTTCCTGACCAACGCATTGTGTGCTAAGTTAGGGAGCATGAGTACTCCTGACCGTTGGTATATGAGATAAACAAGCCGCCAGAGGAATTAGTAGACGGGCCGTATTTGACTGAGAGCGAGCCTTACATACGAGTTCAAAAATTCTAGATAAGCATATCGAGAGAGAGTCAGTAACCTAAGATTGAGGTAGCTGAGATACCTCATTAATGAACAGATGACTCTAGTAAGAGAAACTAGGAGTCAATGGCGAATAAAACTTAAAAACACCGGGAAAGATGAGTTATGAACTCATGAAAAATAAGCTCGCTACTTACTGGGTAATTTAATTACTCATCAAAATTATTTTTAACTTTTCTTTCCAGATTTAGTTGATGCAGGCCAACCGAGGACGAGGACGAGACCAGCAGGCTAGAGACTATTTGGGAATCCATGTCTGTGTCTGTTTTGTGTACTTATGCTTTCGTTGTCAAGAATTTACTTTGGTCGTTTTAAGTTTTAAATAGTACTGGTTTTAAATGTTTTTTTTTACTCGATGTTTTTAGAAATAATTTGAAATTTATGATTGGTTGTCGAGTTTTATTATCGATGTCAGTGGTAGCTCCTGTGAATCGCATTGACGATGAGCGGATGTTACACCAATAGAGAATCTTCCTAGTGAATTATGAAAAAAATGGTAAAGTACAATAAGGTAGTTTCTCATAGCAATTAGAAAACAACATTGTTTAAAAATGTTGAGTATTGAAAACACTCACTAAGTAAGTAACCTTCCTATCGAGTTAGATATACATTCAATCACAACAAAAATTGTGAAATCAAGGGGATATATAAATCGTTGAACACTGAATAACTCTCGTGCTCACATATGAGTAATTGCTACAAGTAAAATCAAAACACAACAATACAATCCTTATACACATAGATAGATGATTGCCACCAAGTCATATCACAAAAAGATGGTACGGTTGGGATTTATGCTCTAAAGCTTCGTAATTAATTATTTAGTTTTTAACAATAATTTTTATTATTTTATTTGTAATTAATTGTTATCCATTGTATGAAAATCAAGGTTATTAATGTAATATTGAACCGTATGTGATATGTGAAAATCACTACAAGGAGAGTAAGACTCGGATTACCTTGTTGATCAAATATCTCAAGGCAAGAACACTTGATTGAGATTCGAATCACTCCACAAGCAAGATCGATCATGTCTAGCTTGAATAATTCTTGTTGATCAAATATCTCAAACACTTGTTTGAGATTCGAATCACTCCACAAGCAAGATTGATCATGTCGAGCACGAATGATTGTACATGCAACCTAAACTACATAAAATTGCAAAGAAACATAGCCATTTGCTAAAGAAAAGCATAAATGCTTCTTTTACTATATTTTCTAAGTCTACTTACAAATACAACATACATGGCTTTATATAGCCTCAAAATGAAACTATTAAAGGCATTACGAGAGTTGTAACATTCATACTTAATGGCCTTAATTAACCATTATGTAATTGTAACCTAAAGTAAATTAAAATTCTTAAAATACATTAATGAAATACAATTACTCTAAATTACTCTAAATTGTAATCCACCCAAAATTTAAAACATGAAACTTCGTTCTTCTTCAATGTGACATGAATTGAAATATCTTTTTGATAATTTCAACAATATTTTCTTCACATCTTCATTGAAGCATATTGTAAGATTGATGTAATGGAACCAAAAAAAAAAAGGGGGGGGGGGGGTCGTCGGCAGAACCGAAAACTCCGGCGAACGCTGGAGTTTTCACTCGCACACGACCCACAAAGGGCGGCTGAAGGTTGGGATGCTACAGAACTCGACCTCGACCTTCAGCCACCCCAAAACGACCTGCAAAGAACGAAAACAGAGAAAAAATGAGAGGGAACAGAAAAGCCCCATGAACTCCTGCGAAGCCGAACCATACGAAATCGACGTCAAAACCATAAAAAACAGGAGTAGATTTAGACGAATCCTTTACGTTGAACACCGTTGTCAAAGAAGACGGAACGTCGAATTTCCGAACTTCTCCAGATCCGGGATTGTGAGGCCCTTACAAACCAAATCTATACCATAAACGGGGTTAGGGGAAGAAGAGACTCGGGAACGGAGAAAAAAAGGAGGGAAAAAGGACGTTGAGACGACGTTAACGAGGAGAGAGAAAGGTCGCTGGAAAAATGCGCAGACAATCGGGCGAAGAGGACGAAGTCCGACCCGAGGGTCGAATCCCGCAACCCGAACCGAACCCAGTCCCCTTAGGTCGGCCCAGTACCCGACGGTTCCCGCGGCCCAGGCGCTTCAGCCCAAAACTCATAATCCCAGCCCGCCTGCATTTTTCCTTCAGCCGAACGGCCTGTCACCTGCGTACAGCTCGAAACCCGCGAGCAATCTGAAAACCCGCACCTCGACCCGAGACCCCTGCACATGTGTCACTCTCTGATTGTGCCACGTGGCACGTCTGCAGTGTGGCTCCCCTCGGCTCGGTGGCAGCTTCTCAGCTCCGGTGGCTTATTCGGCTCGAGAAACTTATTTCCAGCCCGTTTGTCATCGTTCCGACCCCTCCGGACTTAGTTTCGGCCCTGTTTAAGGTAAAATAGATCATTTGAAGGTCGTATTTCACAAATTCAAGATTTGAATTAATTATGTTTGTGAAATGCTAACTAATGTGACGAATGAATCAATAGGAATCAACCACCAACGGAAGCGTAGAACGTTCACGAGGAGCTAGGAGCTTACGTTATATTCTAGGGAGTTCGGCTAAGGCCTACCAAGTAAGTGGCTCAACCATCGTAGGTTACGCGTATTTTGCTGTATGCTAGCACGTGCCCGTAGATTTGCACGAGTCATTAAAATTGTATGCTAGTTTGATGTGCTTAAGTGCGAACTCATGTGAACGTGAATGTATGTTATGTATGCTGCTTAGTTTGAAGTGATATGTTATGCATGTGACGATATGTGATCCCTGAATGATTATGGCATGATTGTATGGAATATATGAATGTGAACAGCATGAATTGTATGACATGAATCACGGTAAACTGTCTGGAATCATAACCCCGATAGGAATATGTATGAAATGTGAATTGAAAATGAGAATGACATGAATCATGGAACGTGACAGGGGGTTATGGTCATTAATGATAAATGTAGAAGTAGGGGGGACCTCATGCATTATGTGTGTTCATGCATCTGAGGGGATACCCCTATCCCATCACGAGGGTACGGACGCGTACATCCAATGGCAGGACAACAATCGTTATGCTTTGCATAGCGCTGTCGTGACGGTTCTAGTTTTAACGGGTCCCGGCATAAGGGGCTCCCAGAGTATGCCCACCGGATAAGGATAGTGGGCCAGCAGTGTGCGAACTAGCTGGTGAGCCCATACTCGCACGTATGGGCTGTGTGTAGAGTATATGGTACACGTCCACGATTACCCGTTAGGACTACACCATAGGAAAAAAGAAACGAAACGAAACGATAGGTCCCATCATTTCATTGCATGTGATTGTCGCATAACCCCAATAGGGGGTCACTTACTGAGTATTCTAGAAATACTCAAGCCTCGTACTACTTTACTTTAGCAGATAAGGGCAAGGCACCCATGTGCCAACGATGGCGGCATCGTACACCTTGCATGTGATTGTCACATAACCCCGGTAGTTGTTTTTTTTTTTCATTTTGTAGTCTAGGTTGAATTCAGTTTGCATCATTAGTATAGGTTAGTATAGGTTGAAATGTATTTGCATAATAAACCATAGGGTAGAATAAAACATTCATTTCGGTTTTGTTCCTTTTCATTTATTTCAATAATGTTCTTTTCTTTTTCCCCTGTAATCATTTGCTCTTTCACGAGGTAATAAAAGGCGAGTGTGAGTCGCATTTATGAATAGGGCCAATTTAATGTATATTCCGCATTTCAAGGGATAGTAATGATCTTAGATTAAATAAGTAAAATTTTAGGGTCGTTACAATTAATGTCTCTTGGTTCATATCAGTATGTGGTTGACATACAAGAGAATCGTGTTCAAGTAATAACCTAAAGAGTCTATAGTATATGGATAAGGTTGGGTGCCTTATCCTGGTAACACTATTGATACGACTCACTTTGTAACCGTTACAAATGATTTGATCCAAATTGTTCATGTGGAGACATGTAAATGGGGGTATCCTATACAATGAGTTTGTGTATAAGACTGGACCAAGAAATATTTAATCTCTCTTTATAAATCCATTAATTGAGAAGATTAATATTTCACATGATGATCATATGCGACACAATCTTAATCCTGAGTGAGTTATGAACTCCTGCCTATGAGGGCTTGTCCTTTAATTTACATGGGTAAGAATGGCTCTTTTAGCCGATTCATGCCTACCATTTTGGGGACTTGGCCAAATAAGGAGTTAGGAACATAATATCATGAGATGGAATTCACTCATTTCCATATAAGGAAAGCAGATGAGTTGTTCCCTTAAGTACTGATTTCGGGATTTGAACAATGGGGCCCCACCCTCTCATTGGCCCGGGAGGGACTTGGTTTATGATTGGATCATAAATAAATTTTTCACTAGAGATTCAGTGGTACTTAAAGTGAAAGATGTAATTACAGAGGTAAAACGGACTTTTGACCTAGCTATAATTATGAACAACTCGTGAAGGATCGACTTGCTTGTAATATTATATCAATAGACATAACTCGTCCTACAGTCATAAAATTGCAACTCTAAGTCTATACTGGAGTGACCTATAGTTAATGAATGGAAATTAATTAATTAAATGTTTAATTAATTAATTTTAAATCATTGGAGCTTATAATCTGTAGATCCATAAGGTCCCCTTGCTAGCTCATAGTAATGCACAAAGATTCAATTTATTTGAAAGAAAATGGGAAGTGTTCAAATTAAATTTAATATATCATATTAAATAAATAGAGAAAATATATTTAAAACTTTTAAAAGTGTTCAAATTGAGTATTTCACCGTGTACCTTTCTTTTTGTTGGCTCAATCATAAAACTTCATGGTTAAACGTGTTTTACTTGTAGTGATTTTGAGAGGCACGTGAGCGAGGACAAAATATGATTGAAGGATTCGTATTGGTCTGTGGAGATAGTTTTCACTCTTGAGTAACAATGAGTGGGTAACGTGACCATGCTGCAAGAGATAATGGGACCATCAATTACCAAATCCTAATTTGAATCCTGGATATGGGCATTATCGTATCAAACTTCCATACTAATTTTTAAGTTTCCGTACATTATTAAACAATTTTTAGATGGTTAAACCAAGCAAGATTATTATATTTAGGTCATTATTAAACAATTTTTAAAAAACAATGTTGAGATTGGAATAAGTAGAAAGGAAATAAGTAGTTCCATGTATAAATTGAACATGATTTTAAAATTGGGAACACCTTTATCATTTATTTATTTAAATATTAGAATTTCATGCATAGTCTTACAATAATGCTCCCAGCCGTTTAGTAGGAATCTCAAACTTATTTTTAGAAACATTTTTTAAATGCATTCCATCATCTCTTACCGACCAAAAGCACTCATAATCTTTACTTATGTGGGAGAGCTACGTTAGGGAGTCGTATTCTGGCTAAAACACTTCCGTATTCTGGCTAAAACACTTCTAAAACATTATGATCGTGGTTGTTTTGCATGTATGTAACGGCCCAGATCCACCGCTAGCAGATATTGTCTTCTTTGGGCTTTTTCTTTCGGGCTTCGTCTCAAGGCTTTAAAATACGTCTACTAGGGAAAGGTTTCCACACCCTTATAAAGGGTGTTGCGTTCTCCTCTCCAACCAATGTGGAACTCTCACAATCCACCCCCCTTCGGTCCAGCGTCCTCGCTAGCACTCTTTCCTTTCTCCAATTGATGTGGGACCCTCACCAAATCCACCCCCTTAGGGGCCAGCGTTCTTACTGCCACACCGTCTCGTGTCTACCCCATTTTCGGGAACAGCCTCTTCGTTGGCACATAGTCTGGTGCCTGGCTCTGATACCATTTGTAACAGTCCAGATCCACTGCTAGCAGATATAATTGTGAGAGTCCCACATTGGTTGGAGAGGAGAACGAAACACTTTTTATAAGGGTGTGAAAACTTTCCCCTAGCAGACGCGTTTTAAAGCCTTGAGGGAAAGTCCGAAACAGAAAGCCCAAAAAGAACAATATCTGCTAGGGGTGGATCTAGGCGATTATAATGTAACACCATAACAATGTTATTCACCACAAATTCACTTTAAATCTCGAGGAATCAAACTCTCATATGTCATCTTTCGACTTGTAAGGAAGAAAAAAGCTTGGCCCATTTTGCATTTCATTGGTTACATGCACAGTCCAGTGCTCAAATGGATCTGCAAAACAAGTTTTTTTTGAACCATGGTGAATGCCATTATAACCCATGCACACCGGTGCTCAAATGGATCTGCAAAGCAAGTTTTTTTGAACCATGGTGAATGCCATTATAACCCAATCTAAAACCTGTTAAATCAATCTCACGAATTTGTGAAAGAGATGTCGAGAGTGGAGAGACTCGTGAAAGAGATGTCGAGAGTGGAGAGACAAAAAAACACTGAGTTTATTTTTCTTTTTTCTCTCTGACTTACAATAGAAAGAAATAATGTAGTTATAGATACCTTTCAAATTCAACACTTATTCCTTTTCGTTTCCAACTGACTTTTGAATTTAAAACCAACTAAAATTAACTAACAAATATAACCTTTAACGTTTATTCAATAAAACTCTCTCATAAACTTAAATGCTATATTCAACGAATCCACCTGCGCCATTTTCATTTTCTCGAGCTCAGTCGTGGCTTCTAAAATTTCCTCTCCTTGTCCTCGAGCAACAAACTAAGATATCCTTTTCTGACGAAACTTCATTTGGAGCTTCTCGAAAACAGCCCATTTGAGACAGCAACTCCTTCTCCCATTCTCAGCCACACTTGACTCAGTCAAAGATGTCACAGCTTCTTTTAGTTTACTCAATTTCCTTCGCAAGTCCACAACGACATTTTTCACTTCCACTGTTGCCTCCCCCATTTCGGCTTTATCACGAGTGATTATCTCAATCGTGTGTCGTAAACTCACTGCCTCCTGTTGGACTCGATTCAGAGTCACGTCAAGTGAGTCTCTCTGTTGAGTTAGCATCTCTACATCTTTCTCCTCCTTCACTAACTCTTCCACTAAACCGTCAATGTTTATTAATAAGTCATTCTCTTTCTCCACACCTTCTTCAATTTTCTTCACAAGTTCAGAAATTACCTTCCCATTCTCTTCCTTCTCCTGTTTAAGATAGAAAGAATTCTCACTCAGCTTAGCCACTTCCTTCTCTAATCTTTCAATCTCCATTTCTAAATCTTTCTTTTATTTCTCAATCTCTATTTTCTCCTTCGAAAGGTGCTCGTTCAACGATTTCAATGTCTACAACTGAGACTTCTCCACAGATTTATCCATAGCAGTTTTGGGTTGTTGCTCTGAATCTCTGTTCTCCTGCTCATGATCCTGTAATTTATTTGGCTCATTCGCTGATCGCATGGGCTTCTTCTTCGCCATTGTTTTGGGATTTTGAAGGGATTGCGACTTACATTTGCATCATCTATTTTTCATGTTCAACCTGCATTTCTACCATCCTTTCTTCCCATTCCATCTTTTCTTCTTCCATTCTCATCCTCTTTCTTCTTTCTTCCTCAAATTCCCTTTCCCGCCATTGAAGCTCTCTCTCTTCGAGCTCAAGCTCTCTGTTATACAGTTGTTCATCCTTCTTCAATTTTCTCGTCTCCGATATCGCGATTTCACTAAATCCGCTGCGTATCCCCTCATTTCCAACGGTTTCCACCGCCTCACGACCGTCGCCATCATCTTTCGCGCCGCTGTGTTCTTTTGCTTTCAGATTTTCATTTTTAGCCATCAAGAGAATACCTTCGTTTGTTGCGTCATCCAAGGCTAGGTTGATCGTTTCTTCCACTTTTTTATCGACTCGAAAATCTCGTGCAAAATGCCCTATTCTACCACAATTGTAACATATGTCAGAGTTACAATCATTCACATAGTGACCATATTTGTGACACTTGGAGCACTAAATGTTTGAATAAATTGATCGGCCGCCTCTTCCTCGACTGCGTCTTCTTTCACGCCAATTTGCTTGGCTCGATTGTACCTTCTCCTTATAGTATCCTTCATGACCGTTGCCTTGACCACCTCGACCATTTCCGCGACTTCTACGACCACAACCTCTACCTTGTAAATTTTGAGAGTAGAGTACCTTTTCATCTTTGATTGACACCTTGGTTTGAAGTGTTTGATCGAGTGTTTCCTTCTTCTTCTTCTTACGTTGCTCGTATGCCTCGAGGGAACCAGTGAGCTCATGGACCATGAACGTTGCTAGGTTCTTTGGCTCTTCTATTGTACATACAACATTCTTAAAGTTGTTGGTTAATGACCTCAAGAACTTTTCCACAACCCGCATCTCGGGAAACATTTCTCTGTTTCGATTGAGTTGGTTTACCACGGTCTGTACACGCGTGATGTAGTCAGATACACTTTCTCACTCCTTCATCTTCATGCTCTCCAACTCGCCACGAAGGGTTTGGTGACGTACTTACTTGACTCGGTCGGTTCCTTTGAACACTTTTCCTAAAGTGTCCCATGCTTCTTTTGAAGTAGTTGCACTGGCAATCTTTTCAAAGCCCGACTCGTCAACGGCTCGGAACAGCATGTATAATGTGGCCTTATCCTTTGCTCGCAATTCTTTTAACGCCTTATTTTGTGCCGTCGTATAACCCGTGGTATCTTTTGGTTCTTCGAAACCTTCTTTGACCACCTCCCATGCATCTTGAGACCGAGAAAAGCTTTCATTTGGATGCTCCAATTCTCGTAGTTTGTATTCGTTAATCGCGGTAGCGGCATTTGACCCATCACATTCACCATTGGCTCTGATACCAAGTTGTTAAAGAAAACTCGCTCTGATACCAATTTGTTAAATCAATCTCATGAATTTATGAAAGAGATGTCGAGAGTGGAGAGACAAAAAAAAAAAAAAAAAAACACTGAGTTTATCTGAAAAAACCATTCTTCTATTACTTCTATGTTTTTTTTCTCTGCTCTTCTGTGCAAGAGAAAGTAATGATGTATTTATAGGTATTACTAATTATAGCCTTAGGACGGTCACTGTTTCCTTTACCCATAAAACTACTCTTTCCTCAAATAAATCTTGCCTTTCATTTTCAACTGTTTGTACTTTTTCCTTTACTACTTACTCTTGAATTTAAAACTCACTAAAATTAACTAACAAATAACATTGAACGTTTATTCAGTAAAACCATGCAATATTTGAGATTCATGATCATTGATCATTTCTTGCCATTTCAAAACTAGACTTCTTTCAATTTTTTTCTGCAAAAGAGTTAAAAGTAAACTATTTATAAAAGCTTCGGTGATTCTTTTCGTGGCAAGATTCGAAGGTTTCGAACGTCGGTCTCGTTGTTTTGATCTTTACAGAGTTTTCACTGATTTTTCCCTCTCTCTCTTTTTCTCTGTATTTTCTTCTTTGCAGGTTGCTGAAGTGTGGGTGGAGTTTGGGGATGGGCATGGTGACTCGTGGGAGTAGGGAGAAGCCTCAGGGCGTGTTGGAACGAAAACTCCAACACTCACTGGAGTTTTGGGGTTTCGTCGGAGACCTCGAGCAATTATTTATTTATTTTTTTTTTTGTTTCGTTATAATATTAAGTGTGTTTGTGATGGTTTTAATATAACACATGCGGAAGCAATTTGGATCTTAGGCACTTTTAGAACATCAATTATAGTAAATAACTAGCATGTTCATAAGTATTAAAACTTAATGAGTTTGAATACTAACTTTTTGTAGTTCAAATTCTTGTTTCCTCACGAACCGGTTTCGAACCACCACTAGTGTCTTCTCCATTATCCTCCGGCCTTAGAACGGGATTGTGGAATCCGATGAGTGACTAAACTTAGGAGAGATTGTGTATATATGAAGAGAGTGTTTGTGAGAGGTTTTTCTCAAGGTTTTTCCCCAAGAAGAAGACCTTCCATGTACCATGATCACTCTATTTAAATGTTTGCATGTTCATGCAAATTTGAGATCACCAAATTTTGACACTCAAAATTCCACTCAAATGTTTGGGATTATGTGACAAGCATGCATGTTTGAGTTAACCAAATTTTGACACTCAAAATTCCACTCAAATTTGTGGGGTTTATTTGGCAACCATGCAACTTTGGTTAAACCAAAATTTGACACCTCAAAATTCCACTAACATGGATTTTTCAAATGAAGTCAACATTTTGACTTTTTCCATTTTAATTCAACAAAATTTGAATAATTAATTTCAAATTAAAGTAATATTAAATGATTAATTAAACTATTTAATTAATATTTATTATTAATTTAAAAGCGAATCTCAATCACACATATTTGATTAAAATATTTAAATCTTATTTAAATATCTCAAATTCTCTTTTTTTTGTTTAATTCGTAAATAAAACAAAAATGCGGTTAAATATATCGTATATATGTAGCACATATTCCCTAATTTGAATTTGAACACTTCGAACTCACTCGTCACACTGTTCTACTGTTTAGTCCGATATGAGCTAGCAGAGGGACCTAATGGACCTATAGATCACGGGCTCCAACGATCCAAGATTAACCAGTTAAACTCATTAACCTTGTTAATCATCAATTCCAGTTAACTACTAGACACTCCACTATAGCCTAGTAATTGCACTCCCCTCACTATAGATATATTTCTGTCCATTTGATATAACTATGATTAGTAAGTCGATCATTCACAGGTTGTTCGTAACTAGAGCTGGGTCAATTAGCCGTTTTACCCCTTTAGTTACTTCTTGTTCCTTATGTCCCACTAATCCTCTTATGAACAATTGGTTTGTGGTCCAACCAGTAAACCGAATCCCTCTCAGGCCAATGAGTGGGTGGGGCCCCTTGTTCAAAACCTGGAGTCAGTACTTAAGAGAACTACCTCTCTTCTATCCCTAAAAGTGGGTAGGAGCGAATTCCATCTTGCACCCCATGTCCCAGCTATTCACCCAGTCTTACCCTTGAAATGGGAGGCCTATTGAGTCGGCGAACTCAAGCCACTCTCACCCATGCAAATCTAAGGATAATTCCGAATGAACAGGATTTCATGGTTAGCTCAGGATTAAGATCGAGTTACCTAGGTCATCGAATGAAAAGAAAATCAGTCTCAACAGTAAACGACATTATAAAGTGAGAGTGATTTTCTTCATGGTCCGATCCTATGCAATACTCATTGCATAGGATGCCCCCACTCACATGTCTCCACATGTACAATTTAGTGATCACATTTTTTATATCATATACAAAAGTGGGCCGCATCCATAGTGTCCCCAGAATAAGGTACTCAGCCTTATCCTTGTACTATAGATCATTTTGACTATATACTTGAACTTGATCCACTCTTATGTCACTACATATAGTTCAAGTAATCATACTATAGCCAAAGTGTTCTTAGTTTATTGGATTTAGATTAATGATCGTAAAGTTCACTTTATTCAATAACAATCTTTAATGAATAAACAACAATAATAACTTTATTGAAAATAGAATATGTTTTTGTTTACAAACTATGAGTTTTAGGACATAAAACCCAACACATATAATGCATGAGGTCCCCAACATTTCTACTTTTATCATTAATGAATATAACCCCGCTATCATCTTTCATGCTTAACATGTCATTTCTCATTTTTAAGTCTACATATCAGACATAATCCTAACAGGGTTACATTCATTTCATTTATCGTGATATCATGTCATTCATAACATGTTGTATCCATACAATTTAGAAAACATAACATGATAAGGCAACCCTAATCCTCAGCCCAACGATCCAAGCTTTTGTTGGAGCAAGAATCTTGAATCAAAGTAATTAAAATCTCCTTATACAAAATTTGGATCAACCAAGAGATAAGGTTAGAATTAGATTACCTCTTACAATCAAAGATCTAAAGCAAGATTTGAAAACCTTGTTCTAATTTGAGTGACTCCACAATCAAACTTGATTGAATGGCTCGGGTGCAATTCTACCACAAGAATTGCTTGAAACTTAGAAATGACAAATATGATACTCGGATTTCTAAGGAAAACGTCTCAATTTGAGATTTGAATTACATTCATCTATGAATCTATTTTTACATAACATATTGTGGGTATTTATAGTCTCCCAACAAAAGACGTTTGTGGCTGGAATTTATTCCCGGTCCCTTTTAATCTCCACAAAAGACGAAGTCAAATTGACCTTTGACTCCTACATATTTTATGAAATTAAGAATAATACTTTTCAACAAATGTTGATGTGTCTGAGTGACTAATGCAACAAGTTTGAAATCAATTGATCCGTAGGTTCGAATTTTGTTGTTGACATTTTTGAATCTTCATGACATTTTTTGAAGGACCACCTGCTTTGCATCATCCATTTGTTGAAAGATTTTATTGTTTTTTTTCGTTTTCATTTTGCAATGGTCAAATGGTCAAAATTGACTTTGTCTTTTGTGGATATTAAAAGGGATCGGGATTGAATCCCAGCCACAAACGTCTTTTGTCGGGAGACTATAAATACCCACAATATGTTATGTAAAAATCAGATTAGTGAATGAATGAAATTGAGACGTTTTTCTTAGAAATTCGAGCATCAATTTTGTCATTTCTAAGTTTCAAGCAATTCTTGTGGTAGAATTGCACCCGAGCCATTCAATCAAGCCTTGATCAAGTTAGATTGTGGAATGACTCAATTTAGAACAAGGTTCCAAATCTTGCTTCTAGATTTTCGATCGTAAGAGGTAATCTAATTCTAGCATTATCTCTTGGTTGATCCAAATTTCGTATAAGGAGGTGTTAATTAGTTTGATTCAAGGGTTCTTGCTAAAACAAAAGCTTAGATCGTTGAGCCGAGGATTAGAGTTGCCTTATCAATTAGGTATCAGAGCATAGGTTTACATCTTTGTGGCCGACTCTACAATTGATTTTATCTTTCATTTCTGTATTGTTTATCATTTCTTCAAATTTGTCAATTTATTTTCTGGTTGTCATTTCTGCCATTATTCATCAACTTTTAACTTGGTTCTCATTTTCTTCCTAAAGATCACGTTTAGATCTTTAAAAAAAAAAATCTTATCATGTGTTCTTACGATTGTATTATAAACGATCTTTATCATTTTTTTTAAATCATTTGCATGTTTATTTGAAGATCAAATAAACTTCGATTCACATATTTTTCTTAATCCATCTAAATCTAGAACCATTCTGTTTGATATATTATTATTTTCTCATAATTGACGCTTGAAGATAACTTATAAATTTCCTGAATTCTGTAAAAAGGAGAGTTAGATCGTTTAAAATCTTCACCTCCTTTCTTTTTGGAATTTTCTTTTTCAGTGTGCAATTCTATCCAAAAAATTTCGTGTCCGTTATTTGTTTGTTCACGTCCTGTTTTATTTTTGTTGTTATTCCATAATTAACTTATCTTGATTGCCTTGAATAACTTGCTACTATCAGAATTGCTTTACCGATATATTAGCCTACCTTGATCATAATTTAGTCACTTTTCCAAACAGCCTACCTTTGTGTGTATAAATACGAGTGTCCCTGAGTGTAAAATCAGTGAGTTGAGAGTGTGAGGTCCTAAACATATTCCACTACGGTTTGTACAATTATGAACCAAGACGGAGGAAATAGAGGGGAGATCAATGAAGCTAGGTGGACAGAAGCACAGGTCGGAACAATACTCGTTTGAATCAAGTTATTAGTACATTGACAGACCAGATGGAACGAATTGAAATAGCCTTAGGTAATCTTCAAGGTTGGGAAGTACTCTTGAATGAAGGAGTTGAAAATGAAGAAGATGACAATATCACCCTTTTAGCGGGACATAGTCCTAGGGGAGGGAGAGATGTCGGTCGAGGGAGAGGAAGAGTCAGAAGAAGGGGTAGAGAAATTTTAGCACAAAAAAGAATTGAGAGGGAGTACTAGTATGAGAGAGAAAAAGAAAAGGAGTCGGGGGAGTAAAGCTAAAAATTCCAACTTTCTATGGGAGATCTGATCCAGAGGTGTATTATTTGCAATATGAGAGAAAAATTGAGTATGTCTTCGATTGCAACAATTTCAGTGAAGAAAGAAAGTTGAAGCTTGTTGTGACTGAATTTTAAAGAACCAATTGAAATCAGAGTGGATGTGAAATTATGAAGAACCAATTGAAACGTGGGAGGAATTGAAGACATTAATGAGAAAAAGGTACATTCCTAAGCATTATTCTCGAGTACTCAAGCAAAAATTCTATATTTTACAACAGGGATCCAAAAGTGTTGAAGAATATTACAAAGAAATGGAGACCCTTATGAATAGAGCATGTATTAATGAAGATGAGGAAGATACAATTGAAAGGTGGGAGGAATTGAAGACATTAATATGAAAAAGGTACATTCCTAAGCATTATTCTCAAGTACTCAAGCAAAAACTCTATACTTTACAACAGGGATCCAAAAGTGTTGAAGAATATTACAAAGAAATGGAGACCCTTATGAATAGAGCATGTATTGATGAAGATGAGGAAGATACAATGGCTAGATTCCTTGGTGGCTTAAACCGACAACTTGTTCATCAAGTGGATAGGCAAGCGTACTTTGATATGCAAGAATTGTTACACCTTGCTGTCAAGATCGAAGGGCAACTAGCTTGGGAGAAGGAGAACTCCAAGAGGTATGGTATTTCAAAGAGCAATTCATAGTACAACTCATTGCTTAGGGTACTCCAAGAGGTATGGCATTAGGAGCATTGCTTAGGGCAATTATTTCTAAGAATATTAAGTCTTGGAATGAATGTTTGCCATTTGTAGAGTTTGCATATAATAGAGCAATTCATAGTACAACTCATTTTTCTCCTCTTGAAGTTGTTTTGGGTGAAGGAGAGAATTGAGAACCAAAATTTCAAAGTTGCTTTAACTATTAAGGCGGAAGGAAATCATTTTGTTGTTCTCTTGAAGTTGTTTGAGGTGAAGGAGAGAATTGAGAACCAAAATTTCAAAGTTCTTCAACTATTACAAAGGGGAGAAGGAAATCATTAGGAAGGAAATCATTTTTAAACCTGGTGACTGGGTTTGGATACATTTTCGCAAGGAGCGGAGCGATTCTCATTGTTCTTGAATTAGAAGCTAATACGATTGACGAAGGACAACTGAATATTTGCATGGTTAAAGTTGGAAAACTTTAAAATGTCAACAATAGAATTAGAATTCGAACCTACGCGCAGAGAGCTCAATTGATTTTGAGAATTCGAACCTACGCGCATAGAGCACAATTGATTTTGAACCGGTCGCATTAGCTACTCAAGCACATCAACATTTGCTAGAAAGAACTATTTTTAATTTCATAAATTATGTAAAAGTTAATTAAAGGGGGATCGAGAATAATTCTCGTCCACAAACGTCTTTTGTCGGGAGACTATAAATATCCACAATATGTTATGTAAAATTCAGATTCGTGTTTGAATGTAATTCAGATCTTAAATTGAGCGTTTCCCTTAGAAATCCGAGCATCATATTTGCCATTTCTAAGTTTCAAGCAATTCTTGTGGTAGAATTGCACCCGAGCCATTCAATCAAGTCTTCATCAAGTTCGATTGTGGAGTGACTCAATTTAGAACAAGGTTTCCAAATCTTTCTTCTAGAGCTTCGATCATAAGAGGTAATCTAATTCTAGCCTCATCTCTTGGTTGATCCAAATTTCGTATAAGAAGGTGTTAATTACTTTGATTCAAGGGTTCTTGCTTCAACAGAAGCTTGGATCGTTGGGCTGAGGATTAGGGTTACCTTATCATATGCTTAGGACCTCACACACTCAACTCACTGATTTTACACTCAGAAACACTCATGTTTAACACAAAAAGGTAGGCTATTTGGGAAAATGACTAATTTCTGATCAAGGTAGGTAATATGGATAAAGCAATTCTGATAGTAGCAAGCTATTCAAATCAATCCAGATAAGTTAATTATGAAATAACAACAAAATAAAATAATAAGTGAACAAACAAATAAGAGACACAAAGATATTTTGGGATAGAATTGCACACTGAAAAAAAAAAATTCCAAAGAGAATGGTTGTGAAGATCTGAGAACGATCTAACTTTCATTTTTACAGAATTTGAAAAAATTTAGAAGTTATCTTCGGTTTTAAATGATGAAAAAAAAAATATTGAACACAACAATTTCAGATTTATATGCTTTAGGTAAAAATGAGAATTGAAATTTATTTGTCCTCAAATAAAGGTTCAAATGGTTTTTAATAGGACAATATAAACAAAGTGGAAAGATAATGAAGAACGGTGGAAATGGCAGCAAGAAAATAAATGGACAGATTTAAAAAACGATAAATAATAGCGGAAATTAAAGATAAAATAAATTCTAGAGTCGGCCACAAAGATGCAACCTATGCTCTTATACCAAACTGATAAGGCAACCCTAATCCTCAGCCCAACAATCCAAGCTTTTGTTTGAGCAAGAACCCTTGAATCAAAGTAATTAACACTTCCTTATACGAAATTTGGATCAACCAAGAGATAAGGCTAGAATTTGATTACCTCTTACGATCAAAGATCTAGAAGTAAGTTTTGGAAACCTTGTTCTAAATTGAGTCACTCCACAATCGAACTTGATCAAGGCTTGATTGAATGGCTCGGGTGCAATTCTACCACAAGAATTGCTTGATACTTAGAAATGGCAAATATGATGCTCGAATTTCTAAGGGAAATGCTCAATTTGAGATCTTAATTAAATTCATCCACGAATCTGAATTTTACATAACATATTTTTTATATTTATAGTCTCCCGACAAAAGACGTTTATGGACGAGAATTATTCCCGATCTTCTTTAATCTCCACAAATGATATGAACGAAAAGACATCAATCATACAATATACTTCAATGAAGATGTGAAGAAAAGGTTATCAAAATTATCAAAACATGTTTCAATTCATGCCACATTGAAGAAGAATGAAGTTTGATTGTTATAAATTTTGGGTGGGTTACAATTTAGAGTAATTTAGAGTTATTGTATTTTAAGACTTTTTATTTACTTTAGGTTACATTTACATAATGGTTAATTATGGTCATTAAGCATGAATGTTACAACTCTTGGAATGCCTTTAATAGTTTCATTTTTTAGGCTATATAGAGCAATGTATGTTGTATTTGTAGGGAGACTTGTAAAATATAGTAAAATGAGCATTTGTGCTTTCTTTAGCCAATGGCTAAGTTTATTTGCAATTCTATGTAGTTTAGGTTGCATGTAGAATCATTCAAGCTCGACATGATCAATCTTGTTTGTGGAGTGATTCGAATCTCAATCAATTGTTCTTGCATTGAGATATTTGATCAACAAGAATCATTCAAGCTCAACATGATCAATCTTGCTTGTGGAGTGATTTGAATCTCAATCAAGTGTTCTTGCATTGAGATATTTGATCAACAAGAATCATTCAAGCTCGACATGATCAATCTTGCTTCTGGAGTGATTCGAATCTCAATCAAGTGTTCTTGCATTGAGATACTTGATCAACGAGAATCATTCAAGCTAGACATGATCAATCTTGCTTGTGGTGTGATTCGAATCTCAAACAATGTTCTTGCCTTGAGATATTCGATCAACAAGGTAATTCGAATCTTATTCCTCTTGTATTGATTCCTTATCTTATCATTTGGTATCAGAGCTTCAGGCTCAAGATTGGATATATGTTTTCTTTGCATTTCTTTTCAATTTGTTTTTATCTTTATAGTTTTTAATGGACCCAAAATAAAAAAATCCAATCTGGGCTCTACTAAAAAATTTGAGAGGTGAGAATGAGAGCTTCATTTGTGTACATGAGTGCAAACAGAGTGGCCTAAAATTCCTTGAGTGTATACACGTGAGAGAGTGTTGTGAGGTTCTTTGTATTTCCATAACTTACTTTTTGCAGCAAAGTTTCACAAATAGATTCGAGGACGAATCTTCTTGAAGAAGTGGAGAATGATATGAACGAAAAGACATCAATCATACAATATACTTAAATGAAGATGTGAAGTAAAGGTTATCAAAATTATCAAAAGATGTTTCAATTCATGCCACATTGAAAAAGAATGAAGTTTGATTGTTATAAATTTTGGGTGGGTTACAATTTAGAGTAATTTAAAGTTATTATATTTTAAGACTTTATTTACTTTAGGTTACATTTAGGTAATGGCTAATTATGACCATTAAGTATGAATGTTACAACTCTTGGAATGCGTTTAATAGTTTCATTTTTTAGGGTATATAGCCATGTATGTTGTATTTGTAGGGAGACTTGTAAAATATAGTAAAAGGAGCATTTGTGCTTTCTTTAGCCAATGACTAAGTTTATTTGCAATTCTATGTAGTTTTAGGTTGCATGTAGAATCATTCAAGCTCAACATGATCAATCTTGCTTGTTGACTGATTCGAATCTCAATCAAGTGTTCTTGCATTGAGATATTTGATCAACAAGAATCATTTAAGCTAGACATGATCAATCTTGCTTGTTGAAAAATTTTATTGTTTTTTTTTTTTTTTTTTTTTTTCATTTTGCAATGGTCAATTGGTCAAAATTGACTTCGTCATTTGTGGAGTTTAAAGGGGATCAGGATTGAATCCCGTCCACAAACGTCTTTTGTCGGGAGACTATAAATACCCACAATATGTTATGTAAAATTCAGATTCGTGGATGAATGTAATTCAGATCTCAAATTGAGATGTTTCCCTTAGAAATCCGAGCATCATATTTGCCATATCTAAGTTTCAAGCAATTCTTGTGGTAGAATTGCACCCGAGCCATTCAATCAAGCCTTGATCAAGTTAGATTGTGGAGTGACTCAATTTAGAACAAGGTTTCCAAATCTAGCTTCTAGATCTTCGATCGTAAGAGGTAATCTAATTCTAGCCTTATCTCTTGGTTGATCCAAATTTCGTATAAGGAGGTGTTAATTACTTTGATTCAAAGGTTCTTGCTTCAACAAAAGCTTGGATCGTTGGGCTGAGGATTAGGGTTGCCTTATATCAATTTGGTATCAGAGTATAGGTTTACATCTTTGTGGCCGACTCTAGAATTGATTTTATCTTTGATTTTTGCTCTTGTTTATCTTTTCTTTAAATTTCTCCATTTATTTTCTTGCTGTCATTTCCGCCATTATTCATCAACTTTTCACTTTGTTCTCATTTTCTTCCTAAAGATCACATTGAGATCTTGAAAAAAAAAAAAATCTTATCATATTTGTTCTTACGATTGTGATTATAAACGATATTTATCATTTTTTTTAGATCATTTGCATGTTTATTTGAAGATCAAATAAACTTCGATTCACATCTTTTTCTTCATCCATCTAAATCTAGAACCGTTGTGTTTAATATATTTTTTTTCTCATAATCTACGCTTGAAGATAACCTCTAAATTTCCCGAATTCTGTAAAAAGGAGAGTTAAATTGTTCTTAAAATCTTCACGTCCTTTCTTTTTGGATTTTTTTTTTCAATGTGTAATTATATCCAAAAATATCTTCGTGTCCCTTATCTTTTTTGTTCACGTCTTGTTTTATTTTGTTATTATTTCATAATTAACTTATCTTGATTGCCTTGAATAGCTTGCTACTATCAGAATTGCTTTACCGATATATTAGCCTACTTTGATCATAATTTAGTCACTTTCCCAAACAGCCTACCTTTGTGTGTATAAGCATGAGTGTCCCTGAGTGTAAAATCAGTGAGTTGAGTGTGTGAGGTCCTAAACATATTCCACTACTGTTTGTACAATCATAAACCAAGATGGAGGACATGGAGGGGAGATCAATGAAGCTAGGTGGAGAGAAGCACAGGTCGGAACAATTACTCGTTTGAATCAAGTTATTAGTACATTGACAGACCGGATGGAGCGAATTGAAATAGCCTTAGGTAATCTTCAAGGGAGGGAAGTACTCTTGAATGAAGGAGTTGAAAATGAAGAAGATGACACTGTCACCCTTTTAGCGGGACATAGTCCTAGGGGAGGGAGAGATGTCGGTCGAGGGAGAGGAAGAGTCAGAAGAAGGGGTAGAGAAATTTTAGCACAAAAAAGAATTGAGAGGGAGTACTAGTATGAGAGAGAAAAAGAAAAAGGAATCGGGGGAGTAAAGCTAAAAATTCCAACTTTCTATGAGAGCAAAATTGAGCTTGTCTTCGATTGCAACAATTTTAGTGAAGAAAGAAAGTTGAAGCTTGCCGTGGCTGAATTTTGTGATTACGCCATTATATGGTGGACATCTTTGAAATCAGAGTGGAGGAGAAATTATGAAGAACCAATTGAAACGTGGGAGGAATTGAAGACATTAATGAGAAAAAGGTACATTCCTAAGCATTATTCTCGAGTACTCAAGAAAAAACTCTATACTTTACAACAGGGATCCAAAAGTGTTGAAGAATATTACAAAGAAATGGAGACCTTATGAGTAGAGCATGTATTGATGAAGATGAGGAAGATACAATGGCTAGATTTCTTGGTGGGTTAAACCGACAACTTGCTCATCAAGTGGATAGGCAAGCGTACTTTGATATGCAAGAATTGTTACACCTTGCTGTCAAAATCGAAGGGCAACTAGCTTGGGAGAAGGATAACTCCAAGAGGTATGGTATTTCAAAGTCTATTACTTTCAACACTTGGAACAAGAATGCAAATATTGAAAAGATAGATTTCAAAGTTGGAGGCAAGTATGATCTTGACAAAAAGAACAAAGCTGAGACCTCCAAGGGTAAAGAGAAAGCGGAGGAATATAAGGAGATTCGAAAAAGAAATATTGACATCAAATGTTGGAAATGTCAAGGAATTGGTCATCTTAGTCGTGATTGTCCTAACAAGAGAGTCATGATTATCAAGAATGGACAAGTTGTTACAGATAGTGAGGAAAGTGACCATGATGAGCTAGTTGAAGAGGAAATCCAGGAGAATGAGGAGGAACTAGAAGATGGGTGTCATTTGGTACTTGTAACCAGAAGACTTCTTAAAACTCAAGTTACTGAGAATGATGTTGATGATCAAAGAGACAACCTATTTCACACAAGGTGTTTGGTCAAGGGGACTCCTTGTAGTCTTGTAATTGATAGTGGAAGCTGCACCAATGTCGTAAGTACAATGCTGATCAAAAGGTTGCTAATTCCAACCCAACACCATCCTAAACCTTACAAGCTTCAATGGCTCAATGACAGTGGAACAATGAAGGTAACTTATCAAGCTTTAATATCTTTTACTTTAGGAAAATATAAAGATGAAGTTCTTTGTGATGTTTTACCAATGCATGCTGGAGACATATTGCTTAGCCGACCATGGCAATTTGACAGGAGGGTTATGTATGATGGCTATTTGAATCGGTATTCTTTTGTCAAAGATGGTAGAAAAACCACTCTTGTACCTTTGAGTTCTGCAAATGTATTTGCTGATCAATTAAAGTTGGAACAAAAAAAGAAAGAGTTTGAGGAAAAAGAGGTGAGTGAAAAAATAGAGAAAAGTCAACGAGAAAACCATAGTGAAAAAAAATAATGAAATTGGAAAAAAAGGAAAGAATGTGAGTTGTTTGGCTAGAGTTGGAGAGGTTAGAAGGGCAATGTTCTCAAAAACCATCTTTGTACTTGTGTACAAGGAAGTATGTTTCAATCTCTTTTACAGGAATTTGATGACGTATTTCAAGATGAAGTCCCTAAAGGACTACCTCCCAATAGAGGTATTGAACATAAAATAGACTTCATTCCAGGGGCAGTAATTCCTAATAGGCCAGCTTATAGAGCGAACCCAACTGAGAATAAAAAAATTCGAAGGCAAGTAGAGGAGCTTATGGAGAAGGGGTATATACAAGAGAGTTTGAGTCCATGTTCTGTACCAGTCTTATTGGTGCTGAAGAAAGATGGAACGTGGCGCATGTGCGTGGATTGTAGAGCCATCAACAAAATCACGGTGTGGCAACACTACTTATGGCCTAGAGAATTTGTGATCCACTCTGATCATGAAAGCTTGAAGTATCTTAATGGTCATAGCAAACTGAACTGTAGGCATGCAAAGTGGGTGGAGTTTATTGAAACATTTTCGTATGTCATCAAGTATAAGAAAGGTAAGGATAATGTGGTAGCTGATGCATTATCTAGAAGGTACATTGAGTATATTAAAGAATTATATCGAGATGACCACGACTTTGGAATTATTTATGCATCTTGTCGTACAAAAATAGCTGTAGATGATTATTATTAAGTGTTTCATGAATTCTTATTTAAGAAAAGTAAGCTTTGTATTCCTAAATGCTCTATAAGAGATTTGCTTGTAAAAAAAGCACATGGTGGTGGCTTAATGGGACATTTTGGGATTAATAAAACTTATAATATGTTGCATGAACACTTGTTTTGGCCGAAATTGAAGCATGATGTTCATAAATTTTGTAGTCAATGCTTTAAATGCAAAGAAGCTAAATCTAGATCACAACCAAATGGATTGTACACTCCTTTGAATGTACCTAATGAACCTTGGACTAATATATCTATGGATTTTGTTCTTGGTTTACGGCACACTAAAAAGGGTAAAGATAGTATTTTTGTTGTGGTAGACAGATTTAGTAAGATGCCTCATTTTATTGCATGTAACAAGACGGACGATGCAAAACATGTTGCTGACTTATTTTTTAGGGAAGTAGTAAGATTACATGGAATCCCTAGAATAATTGTTAGTGATAGGGATGCTAAATTTCTAAGTCACTTTTGGAAAGTATTGTGGGGGTAAATTGGGTACCAAATTGTTGTTTTCAACTACATGTCATCCTCAGACGCATGGACAAACTGAGGTGGTTAATAGAACATTAGGAGCATTGCTTAGGGCTATTATTTCTACGAATATTAAGTCTTGGGATGAATGTTTGTCATTTGTAGAGTTTGCATATAATAGAGCAATTCATAGTACAACTCATTGTTCTCCTTTTGAAGTTGTTTATGGATTTAATCCACTTACGCCTCTTGATTTGCTTCCTATTCATTCTAATATGTTTGTGAGTGACGCAGCCACAAGTAAGGCACGCAGCCACAAGTAAGGCAGACTTGATCAAAACATTGCATAAGGAGGTGAAGGAGAGAATTGAGAACCAAAATTTCAAAGTTGCTTCAAGGATTAACAAAGGACAGAAGTAAACCATTTTTAAACCTGGTGACTGGGTTTGGATACATTTTCGCAAGGAGCGATTCCCATCTCAACGGAAGACAAAGTTACATCCAAGAGGGGATGGCCCTTATCAAGTCCTTGAAAGAATTAATAACAATGCATATAAAATTGACCTTCCCGAAAACTTTTCAGTACATTCTACTTTCAATGTTGCTGACTTTGAGTCCTTTTGATGTAGGTGATGATTTTTCTGATTCGAGGACGAATCCTTTTGAAGAGGGGGAAGATGATAAGAATCATGGTGTTCCAAACGTTCCAACTTGACCTATTACACGATCCAAGGCGAAGAAGATTCAACAAACATTCATTCTTCATCTACAAAATTGGATCGGCTCGGTTCAACCATCATTTGTAGAATTAGAAGCTGATACGATTGACGAAGGACAATATTCTTTTGAAGAGGGGGAAGATGATAAGAATCATGGTGTTCTAAACGTTCCAACTTGACCTATTACACGATCCAAGGCGAAGAAGATTCAACAAACATTCATTCTTCATCTAAAAAATTGGATTGGCTCGGTTCAACCATCATTTGTAGAATTAGAAGTTGATACGATTGACGAAGGACAATATTCTTTTGAAGAGGGGGAAGATGATAAGAATCATGGTGTTCCAAACGTTCCAACTGGACCTATTACACGATCCAAGGCGAAGAAGATTCAACAAACATTCATTCTTTATCTACAAAATTGGATCGGCTCGGTTGAAGTTGGAAAACATTAAAACAAGTGAAGCCTAATAGATTTTAAGTTTATTTCTTTAGCCACTCAAACATATCAACATTTGTTGAAAAATTTTATTGTTTTTTTTTTTTTTTTTTTTTTTTCATTTTGCAATGGTCAATTGGTCAAAATTGACTTCGTCATTTGTGGAGTTTAAAGGGGATCGGGATTGAATCTCGTCTACAAACGTCTTTTGTCGGGAGACTATAAATACCAACAATATGTTATGTAAAATTCAGATTCGTGGATGAATGTAATTCAGATCTCAAATTGAGATGTTTCCCTTCAAAACCAGAGCATCATATTTGCCATTTCTAAGTTTCAAGCAATTCTTGTGGTAAAATTGCACCTGAGCCATTTAATCAAGCCTTGATCAAGTTAGATTGTGGAGTGATTCAATTTAGAACAAGGTTTCCAAATCTTGCTTCTAGATCTTCAATCGTAAGAGGTAATCTAATTCTAGCCTTATCTCTTGGTTGATCAAAATTTCGTATAAGGAGGTGTTAATTACTTTGATTCAAAGGTTCTTGCTTCAACAAAAGCTTGGATCGTTGGGCTGAGGATTAGGGTTGCCTTATATCAATTTGGTATCAGAGTATAGGTTTACATCTTTGTGGCCGACTCTAGAATTGATTTTATCTTTGATTTTTGCTCTTGTTTATCTTTTCTTTAAATTTCTCCATTTATTTTCTTGCTGTCATTTCCGCCATTATTCATCAACTTTTCACTTTGTTCTCATTTTCTTCCTAAAGATCACATTGAGATCTTGAAAAAAAAAAAAATCTTATCATATTTGTTCTTACGATTGTGATTATAAACGATATTTATCATTTTTTTTAGATCATTTGCATGTTTATTTGAAGATCAAATAAACTTCGATTCACATCTTTTTCTTCATCCATCTAAATCTAGAACCGTTGTGTTTAATATATTTTTTTTCTCATAATCTACGCTTGAAGATAACCTCTAAATTTCCCGAATTCTGTAAAAAGGAGAGTTAAATTGTTCTTAAAATCTTCACGTCCTTTCTTTTTGGATTTTTTTTTTCAATGTGTAATTATATCCAAAAATATCTTCGTGTCCCTTATCTTTTTTGTTCACGTCTTGTTTTATTTTGTTATTATTTCATAATTAACTTATCTTGATTGCCTTGAATAGCTTGCTACTATCAGAATTGCTTTACCGATATATTAGCCTACTTTGATCATAATTTAGTCACTTTCCCAAACAGCCTACCTTTGTGTGTATAAGCATGAGTGTCCCTGAGTGTAAAATCAGTGAGTTGAGTGTGTGAGGTCCTAAACATATTCCACTACTGTTTGTACAATCATAAACCAAGATGGAGGACATGGAGGGGAGATCAATGAAGCTAGGTGGAGAGAAGCACAGGTCGGAACAATTACTCGTTTGAATCAAGTTATTAGTACATTGACAGACCGGATGGAGCGAATTGAAATAGCCTTAGGTAATCTTCAAGGGAGGGAAGTACTCTTGAATGAAGGAGTTGAAAATGAAGAAGATGACACTGTCACCCTTTTAGCGGGACATAGTCCTAGGGGAGGGAGAGATGTCGGTCGAGGGAGAGGAAGAGTCAGAAGAAGGGGTAGAGAAATTTTAGCACAAAAAAGAATTGAGAGGGAGTACTAGTATGAGAGAGAAAAAGAAAAAGGAATCGGGGGAGTAAAGCTAAAAATTCCAACTTTCTATGAGAGCAAAATTGAGCTTGTCTTCGATTGCAACAATTTTAGTGAAGAAAGAAAGTTGAAGCTTGCCGTGGCTGAATTTTGTGATTACGCCATTATATGGTGGACATCTTTGAAATCAGAGTGGAGGAGAAATTATGAAGAACCAATTGAAACGTGGGAGGAATTGAAGACATTAATGAGAAAAAGGTACATTCCTAAGCATTATTCTCGAGTACTCAAGAAAAAACTCTATACTTTACAACAGGGATCCAAAAGTGTTGAAGAATATTACAAAGAAATGGAGACCTTATGAGTAGAGCATGTATTGATGAAGATGAGGAAGATACAATGGCTAGATTTCTTGGTGGGTTAAACCGACAACTTGCTCATCAAGTGGATAGGCAAGCGTACTTTGATATGCAAGAATTGTTACACCTTGCTGTCAAAATCGAAGGGCAACTAGCTTGGGAGAAGGATAACTCCAAGAGGTATGGTATTTCAAAGTCTATTACTTTCAACACTTGGAACAAGAATGCAAATATTGAAAAGATAGATTTCAAAGTTGGAGGCAAGTATGATCTTGACAAAAAGAACAAAGCTGAGACCTCCAAGGGTAAAGAGAAAGCGGAGGAATATAAGGAGATTCGAAAAAGAAATATTGACATCAAATGTTGGAAATGTCAAGGAATTGGTCATCTTAGTCGTGATTGTCCTAACAAGAGAGTCATGATTATCAAGAATGGACAAGTTGTTACAGATAGTGAGGAAAGTGACCATGATGAGCTAGTTGAAGAGGAAATCCAGGAGAATGAGGAGGAACTAGAAGATGGGTGTCATTTGGTACTTGTAACCAGAAGACTTCTTAAAACTCAAGTTACTGAGAATGATGTTGATGATCAAAGAGACAACCTATTTCACACAAGGTGTTTGGTCAAGGGGACTCCTTGTAGTCTTGTAATTGATAGTGGAAGCTGCACCAATGTCGTAAGTACAATGCTGATCAAAAGGTTGCTAATTCCAACCCAACACCATCCTAAACCTTACAAGCTTCAATGGCTCAATGACAGTGGAACAATGAAGGTAACTTATCAAGCTTTAATATCTTTTACTTTAGGAAAATATAAAGATGAAGTTCTTTGTGATGTTTTACCAATGCATGCTGGAGACATATTGCTTAGCCGACCATGGCAATTTGACAGGAGGGTTATGTATGATGGCTATTTGAATCGGTATTCTTTTGTCAAAGATGGTAGAAAAACCACTCTTGTACCTTTGAGTTCTGCAAATGTATTTGCTGATCAATTAAAGTTGGAACAAAAAAAGAAAGAGTTTGAGGAAAAAGAGGTGAGTGAAAAAATAGAGAAAAGTCAACGAGAAAACCATAGTGAAAAAAAATAATGAAATTGGAAAAAAAGGAAAGAATGTGAGTTGTTTGGCTAGAGTTGGAGAGGTTAGAAGGGCAATGTTCTCAAAAACCATCTTTGTACTTGTGTACAAGGAAGTATGTTTCAATCTCTTTTACAGGAATTTGATGACGTATTTCAAGATGAAGTCCCTAAAGGACTACCTCCCAATAGAGGTATTGAACATAAAATAGACTTCATTCCAGGGGCAGTAATTCCTAATAGGCCAGCTTATAGAGCGAACCCAACTGAGAATAAAAAAATTCGAAGGCAAGTAGAGGAGCTTATGGAGAAGGGGTATATACAAGAGAGTTTGAGTCCATGTTCTGTACCAGTCTTATTGGTGCTGAAGAAAGATGGAACGTGGCGCATGTGCGTGGATTGTAGAGCCATCAACAAAATCACGGTGTGGCAACACTACTTATGGCCTAGAGAATTTGTGATCCACTCTGATCATGAAAGCTTGAAGTATCTTAATGGTCATAGCAAACTGAACTGTAGGCATGCAAAGTGGGTGGAGTTTATTGAAACATTTTCGTATGTCATCAAGTATAAGAAAGGTAAGGATAATGTGGTAGCTGATGCATTATCTAGAAGGTACATTGAGTATATTAAAGAATTATATCGAGATGACCACGACTTTGGAATTATTTATGCATCTTGTCGTACAAAAATAGCTGTAGATGATTATTATTAAGTGTTTCATGAATTCTTATTTAAGAAAAGTAAGCTTTGTATTCCTAAATGCTCTATAAGAGATTTGCTTGTAAAAAAAGCACATGGTGGTGGCTTAATGGGACATTTTGGGATTAATAAAACTTATAATATGTTGCATGAACACTTGTTTTGGCCGAAATTGAAGCATGATGTTCATAAATTTTGTAGTCAATGCTTTAAATGCAAAGAAGCTAAATCTAGATCACAACCAAATGGATTGTACACTCCTTTGAATGTACCTAATGAACCTTGGACTAATATATCTATGGATTTTGTTCTTGGTTTACGGCACACTAAAAAGGGTAAAGATAGTATTTTTGTTGTGGTAGACAGATTTAGTAAGATGCCTCATTTTATTGCATGTAACAAGACGGACGATGCAAAACATGTTGCTGACTTATTTT
Organism: Cucurbita pepo subsp. pepo; assembly: GCF_057944985.1. NCBI lineage: Eukaryota > Viridiplantae > Streptophyta > Magnoliopsida > Cucurbitales > Cucurbitaceae > Cucurbita > Cucurbita pepo. The sequence goes on along the minus strand of NC_141809.1, from coordinate 6,215,373 downwards.
TTAGGGAAGTAGTAAGATTACATGGAATCCCTAGAATAATTGTTAGTGATAGGGATGCTAAATTTCTAAGTCACTTTTGGAAAGTATTGTGGGGGTAAATTGGGTACCAAATTGTTGTTTTCAACTACATGTCATCCTCAGACGCATGGACAAACTGAGGTGGTTAATAGAACATTAGGAGCATTGCTTAGGGCTATTATTTCTACGAATATTAAGTCTTGGGATGAATGTTTGTCATTTGTAGAGTTTGCATATAATAGAGCAATTCATAGTACAACTCATTGTTCTCCTTTTGAAGTTGTTTATGGATTTAATCCACTTACGCCTCTTGATTTGCTTCCTATTCATTCTAATATGTTTGTGAGTGACGCAGCCACAAGTAAGGCACGCAGCCACAAGTAAGGCAGACTTGATCAAAACATTGCATAAGGAGGTGAAGGAGAGAATTGAGAACCAAAATTTCAAAGTTGCTTCAAGGATTAACAAAGGACAGAAGTAAACCATTTTTAAACCTGGTGACTGGGTTTGGATACATTTTCGCAAGGAGCGATTCCCATCTCAACGGAAGACAAAGTTACATCCAAGAGGGGATGACCCTTATCAAGTCCTTGAAAGAATTAATAACAATGCATATAAAATTGACCTTCCCGAAAACTTTTCAGTACATTCTACTTTCAATGTTGCTGACTTTGAGTCCTTTTGATGTAGGTGATGATTTTTCTGATTCGAGGACGAATCCTTTTGAAGAGGGGGAAGATGATAAGAATCATGGTGTTCCAAACGTTCCAACTTGACCTATTACACGATCCAAGGCGAAGAAGATTCAACAAACATTCATTCTTCATCTACAAAATTGGATCGGCTCGGTTCAACCATCATTTGTAGAATTAGAAGCTGATACGATTGACGAAGGACAATATTCTTTTGAAGAGGGGGAAGATGATAAGAATCATGGTGTTCTAAACGTTCCAACTTGACCTATTACACGATCCAAGGCGAAGAAGATTCAACAAACATTCATTCTTCATCTAAAAAATTGGATTGGCTCGGTTCAACCATCATTTGTAGAATTAGAAGTTGATACGATTGACGAAGGACAATATTCTTTTGAAGAGGGGGAAGATGATAAGAATCATGGTGTTCCAAACGTTCCAACTGGACCTATTACACGATCCAAGGCGAAGAAGATTCAACAAACATTCATTCTTTATCTACAAAATTGGATCGGCTCGGTTGAAGTTGGAAAACATTAAAACAAGTGAAGCCTAATAGATTTTAAGTTTATTTCTTTAGCCACTCAAACATATCAACATTTGTTGAAAAATTTTATTGTTTTTTTTTTTTTTTTTTTTTTTTCATTTTGCAATGGTCAATTGGTCAAAATTGACTTCGTCATTTGTGGAGTTTAAAGGGGATCGGGATTGAATCTCGTCTACAAACGTCTTTTGTCGGGAGACTATAAATACCAACAATATGTTATGTAAAATTCAGATTCGTGGATGAATGTAATTCAGATCTCAAATTGAGATGTTTCCCTTCAAAACCAGAGCATCATATTTGCCATTTCTAAGTTTCAAGCAATTCTTGTGGTAAAATTGCACCTGAGCCATTTAATCAAGCCTTGATCAAGTTAGATTGTGGAGTGATTCAATTTAGAACAAGGTTTCCAAATCTTGCTTCTAGATCTTCGATCGTAAGAGGTAATCTAATTCTAGCCTTATCTCTTGGTTGATCAAAATTTCGTATAAGGAGGTGTTAATTACTTTGATTCAAAGGTTCTTGCTTCAACAAAAGCTTGGATCGTTGGGCTGAGGATTAGGGTTGCCTTATCAATGAAGTTTTATGTGATGTTGTATCCATGCATGTTGGAGATTTACTACTGGGGAGGTCTTGGCAATTTGATCGTCGAGTAATGTATGATTGGTATGCAAATCGATACTCTTTTACTCACAACTGTAGAAAAACTACTCTTATTCCATTGTCTCCAAAAGATGTATTTATTGGAAAAGAAAAGGCAAGAGGCTGATGCAAAAGCAGAGATTGAAAAAGAATCAAGTGAAAAAAAGAGCTTGAGTGAAAAGCAAGAGAGTATCACTCAGCCTAGAGAAAAAAAAGAAAGAAAAGCCAAATCAGTAAGCTTGTATGTTAGATCAAGTGAGGCTAGGAATGTTTTGCTTTCTAACAAGACTATTCTTGTACATATGTGCAAGGGGTCTTGTTACTTTACTAACATGCTTAACCCTTCTTTGCCTAGTGATTTTGTTGTGCTTTTGCAAGAGTTTGAAGTTTTATTTTCCGAGGAGATGCCTAGTAGTTTGCCACCACTTAGAGGGATTGAACACAAGATTGACTTCATTCCTGGCGCACCCATTCCAAACTGACTAGCTTATAGGACTAATCCAAAGGAGGCTGAAGAGATACAAAGGCAAGTAACTGAACTCCTTGCTAAAGGGTATGTACGTGAAAGTTTGAGTCCTTGTTTTGTTCCAGTTATTCTTGTACCTAAGAAAGATGGTTCTTGGCATATGTGTGTTGATGGTAGGGCTATAAACAAGATAACTATAAAGTATAGGCATCCAATTCCCAGATTAGATGATATGCTTGATGAATTGCATGGATGTAGTCTTTTTACTAAGATTGATTTAAAATCGGGTTATCATCAAATTCGCATGTATATTGAGGATGAAGTGGAAAACAGCTTTTAAAACCAAGTATGGTCTTTATGAATGGTTGGTTATGTCTTTTGGATTAACTAATGCACCTAGTACATTCATGAGACTAATGAACCATGTCTTACGAGAATACTTAGGTAAGTTTGTGGTTGTTTATTTTGATGACATCCTTGTTTACTCTAAATCTTTAGATGATCATATTACCCATGTACGCAATGTTTTGACTACTTTAAGAAACGAATGTTTGTACTTAAATTTAAAGAAATGTAGCTTTTGCATGAAAAAAGTTAACTTTCTTGGTTTGTAGTTTCATCTAATGGTGTTGAGGTTGATGAGGAGAAAGTGAAGGCTATAAAAGATTGGCCTACACCTAAAAATGTAAGTGAGGTAAGAAGTTTTCATGGTCTTGCAAGTTTCTACCGTAGGTTCATTAAGAATTTTAGTACAATTGCTTCACCCTTGAATGAACTTGTTAAGAAAAATGTATCCTTTATATGGAAAAAAGATCAAGAACTTGCTTTTAATACGTTGAAAGAAAAATTGAGTTATGCTCCCTTGCTTGCATTACCTAATTTTGAGTCTACTTTTGAAATTGAATCTGATGCTAGTGGAGTAGGGATAGGTGCTGTATTAATGCAAAATCAAAGACCTTTAATGTTCTTTAGTGAGAAGTTGACTGGTGCATCTTTGAGGTATCCAACTTACGACAAAGAGCTTTATGCTTTGGTTCGTGCATTGCAAACTTGGCAACATTATCTTTGGCCTAAGGAGTTCATTATTCATACGGATCATGAAAGTTTAAAGCATTTGAGAGTACAAAATAAACTCAACAGACGACATGCTAAGTGGTTAGAATTTATTGAAACATTCTCTTATGTCATAAAATATAAACAAGGTAAGAAGAACATTGTTGCAGATGCTTTATCACGAAGGTATGTCCTCCTCAATACTTTGAATGCTAGGTTGTTGGGTTTTGAACACATAAAGGATTTGTATCAACATGACATGTTCTTTGCTCCTTTTGTTGAATCTTGTGAAAAAGGACTCATTGTGGATAATTACTTGTTGTTAGATGGATTTTTGTTCCGAAAAGGCAAACTTTGCATACCATCTTGTTCCATCCGTGAGCTACTTGTGAGGGAAGCTCATGGAGGTGGTTTAATGGCACACCATGGAGTTTCTAAAACTTATGATATGCTCTCTGAACATTTTTTTTGGTCTAAAATGAGACATGATGTTCATAAAATTTGTGCTCGTTGCATAGCATGTAAACAAGCTAAGTCTAGGCTTCAACCACATAGTTTATACTCCCCATTACCGGTTCCTAATGGTCCTTGGATTGATATATCAATGGATTTTGTTTTAGGTTTACCTAGGACTATGAAAGGTTATGATAGCATCTTTGTTGTGGTTGATCGATTTAGTAAAATGGCTCATTTTATTCCTTGTCACAAAACTGATGATGCAAAACATATTGCTAGACTTGTTTTTTAGGAAAGTTGTACGATTGCATGGCATTCCTAAAAGCATCGTTAGTGATCGTGATGTAAAATTTTTAAGCCACTTTTGGCGTGTTTTATGGGGTAAGTTAGGAACTAAGCTAGTATATTCAACTACTTGTTATCCTCAAAGGGATGGACAAACTGAAGTTGTTAACAGAACCATGACTACTATGCTTAGGGCTATTATTGATAAAAATCTCAAGACTTCGGAGGATTGTTTGCCATTTATAGAATTTGCATATAATAGGGTTGTTCAGAGCACTACTAAATGCATATGTTTTGAAATTGTTTATGGCTTTAATCCTTTTAACCCCCATTGACTTGTTACCTATACCTTCAAAAGAATTTGTGAATTTTGATGCAAATGCCAAAGTTGAGTTTGTTCATAAACTGCACAAGCAAGTAAAAGAACAAATTGAGAAACAAAATTCCAAGGTTGCCACCCGAATTAATAAAGGACGTAAGATTGTCATCTACAAGCCAGGAGATTGGGTTTGGGTGCATTTCCGAAAAGAAAGATTTCCTACTCAAAGAAAATCTAAGCTTTTACCATGAGGAGATGGATCTTTTCAAGTTCTTGAGCGCATCAACGACAATGCTTATAAAATTGATTTACCAGGTAAGTACGGTGTTAGTGTAACTTTTAATGTTGTTGATTTAAGTCCCTTTGATGTAGGTGATGGCTTGGATTCGAGGATGAATCCTTCTCAAGAGGGGAAGAATGATATGAACCACGACAAAGGAATTTTCATACCTCAAGGTCCAATTACAAGGACGAGAGCCAAGAAGCTACAACAAACCTTTTACAGTTATATTCAAGCTATGGTGAGCTCATCAAAGGAAATTCTAAAAGACGTTGGAGACCTCTCTTATATGTTATGCAAAGTTGAGCTTCAAGACAGAGATGAATTAAATTCACTTTAAGTTGCATTTAATAAACTTCGCTGAATTTATCAAACTAGTCAAAGGATGACTAATAAGCACATTTTATTATTTGCATTATTTAATTATAGTTTAACTATTTGTTTGTCATATTTAAGGTATTTTTAAATATAGGAGTTAAGGTTATATTGTAAGCCACGTAGGTTACTATATTCCACCATTAACTAGCCATTTTAATATGGAGGTTATGGGTATTTCTCATTTACTAACCCATTTAATTTGGGAGTTATGTATCACATAGGTTAAGGTTTGTAAAGGCTATATAAAGCCTTCTTTTCTTTGATTAGACATGACGTTTTGGAATTAAGAATAAAATTTCTATTTTAGCTTTGTTGAGAGCTAAACTTTCTTTGCAAATTCTTGTGTTTACAACTTGCATGCTAGAGTCATTCAAGTGGTATTGATCGACATTTTTTTTTTTATCTTTTTGGCAATAGGTCCATTTGGAACACCACATTTTTTTTTTAATCTTCTTGGCAATAGGTTCATTTGGAGCACCGTGATCGACATTTTTTAATCGATATTTTTTCTAATCTTCTTGGCATTGACATTTTTTGAATCTTCTCGAAAATAGGTCCATTTGGAACACCTTGATTCTTATCATAAATCTACCTGGATAATTGATTCGGGAGCCACTAATCATGTTTATTCTTCTTTTCAAGAAAGTGACTCTTGGAAGCAGTTAAACGAGGGAGAAATGATCATGAAGGTAGGCACTAGAGAGGTTGTGTCATTGGAAGCTTCAAGTTATTTTTAAACAAATCTTATTTACTTTTAGAAAATGTATTTTTGGTTCCTAAGTTGAAGAGGAACCTAATTTCAGTTTCATGTTTAGTTGAACAATTTCATTCCTTGAACTTTTATAGTAACAAAGTTGTTGTTTCGAAAAATGTTTTTGAGAGTTGTTCCGCTTTTGTTTAAAATAACTTGTATGTGCTAAGACCATCAGCATGTAAGACACTTCTAAATACTGAATTGTTTAAAATGGCTAAATCTAGAACAAAAGGACATAAAGTTTCTCGAAAAGATGACACCTATCTTTGGCATCTAAGGTTGGGTCACATCAATTTAGATAGAATTGAAAGATTGGTAAAAAATGGTCTTCTAAGCAAGTTAGAGTTGGACACTTTACTAGTATGTGAATCCTGCTTAGGAGGAAAAATGACTAGAAGACCTTTTACTGGAAACGATATAGAGCCAAAGAACCCCTAGAACTTATACATTCAAACTTATGTGGTCTGATGAATGTTAAAGCTAGAGGAGTGTAACGACCCTAATTTTTACCTATTTAATCTAAGGTCATTACTATACCTTGGAATGCGAAATTACATTACATGGGCCCTAAATATAAATGCGACTTAACACTCATCTTTTATTATCTCGTGAAAGAGAAAAACAAATACAAGGTAAAGAAAGGAAAAGAACAATACTGAAATAATTGTCTCAATCTACCCTAAGGTTTATTATGCGATTACAATTCAACCTACACTAATTTATACTAATGAAGTAAACAAAATTCAACCTAAACTAACCTATACTAGGAAATGGAAAGCAAATACCCTATGCATGTGCCACGGTCCCGGGGTGTACGATGCCACCGACGACCTCACATGGGTGCCTTGCCTTTATCTGAAAAGTAAAGTAGCACGAGGCTTGAGTATTTCTAGAATACTCAGTAAGTGACCCCCTATCAGGGTTATGCAACATTCACATGCAATGAAATGATGGGACCTATCTTTCGTTTCGTTTTGTTTTCCCTATGGTGCTGTCCTAACGGGTAAACTTTGGACGTGTACCATATACTCTACACACAACCCATACGTGTGAGTATGGGCTCACCAGCTAGTTCGCACACCGTTGGGCCACTTTTCTTATCTGGTGGGCATGCTCTGGGAGCCCCTTATGCCGGTACCCGTTAGAACTAGTAACCGTCACGGTAGCGCTATGCAAAGCAAAACGATCATTGTCCTGCCATTGGATGTACGCGTCCGTACCCTTGTGATGGGATAGGGGTATCCTCCCAGATGCATGAACACACAATATGCATGAGGTCTCCGCTAGTCCTACATTTATCATTAATGAACATAACCCCCTGCCACGTTTCATACTTACATGTCATTCTCATTTTCTTTTCTTTATGTATCAGGCATATTCCTAACGGGGTTATGTTTCCATGCATTTTACCTTATTTCATGTCATACAATTCATGCTGTTTACATTCAGATATTCCATACAATCATGTCATAATCATTTAAGAACAACATATCGTCACATGCATTACATATCACATCAAACTAAGCAGCATACATAGCATAGATTCACGTTCACGTGATTACGTACTTAAGCACAAAAAACTAGCATACAATTTAATGACACGTGCGAATCAATGGGCACGTGCCAACAAACAGCAATTAACGCGTAACCTACGACGGGTGAGCAACTTACTTGGTAGGCCTTAGCTGAAGTACTCCCTAGAATATAAACGTAAGCTCCTAGCTCCTCGTGAACATTCTACGCTTCCATTGGTGGTTGGTTCCTATTGGTTCATTCGTCACCTTCGTTAGTATTTCACAAACATAATTAATTTCCAACTTAAATTTATGAAATACGACCTTAAAATGATCTATTTCACCTTAAAAAGGGCCGAAACTAAGTTCGGGAGGGTCAGAACGGTGACAAACGGGCTGGAAATAGGTTTCTCGAGCCGAATAAGCCGCCGAAGCCGAGAAGTCGCCGCCGAGCCGATTAAGCCGTCGGAGCCAAGGGGAGCCGCATTGCAGACGTGCCACGTGGCACAACCAGAGGGTGACGCGTGTGCAGCGGTCTCAGGTCGAGGCACGGGTTATGGATCGCTCGCGGGTTTAGGGTTGTTCACCGGTGACAGGCCGGCCCAGGCTGAAGAAAAAGTGCAGGTGGGCTGGGCTGGGCGTGCCGCGTTGAACTGGGCTTGGAGGTCTCAGGTCAAGGCTGTCGGGTTGGGCCGTAACTGGGCTTACGCGTTTGGGCTGAAGCAACTGGGCCGCGGGAACCGTCGTGTACTGGGCTGACCTAAGGTGATTGGGTTCGATTCGGGTTGCGGGATCCGACCCTTGGGTCACACTTCATCTTCTTCACCCGGTTGCCTGCGGGTTTTTTCAGTGACTTTTCTCTCTCCTCGTTAACGTCCTTTCGACGTCCTTTTTCCCTCTTATTTCCTCTGTTCCCGAGTCTCTTCCTCCCCCTAACTCCATTTTGGGTATGGATTTGGTTTGTAAAGGCCTCACACTCCCGGATCTGGAGAAGTTCAGAAATCCGACGTTCTGTCTCCCTTGCCGACGGTGTTCAACGTATAGGATTCGTCTAAATCTACCCCTGATGTGTGTAAAAGGTTCTGGGACTACTTTTGTTGCGTAAAATGGAGGTTTTGATGTCGATTTCGTAGGGTTTGGCCTCGCCGGAGTTTCGTTGAATTTTCTCTGTCCTCTTCATTTTTCTCTATTTTTTTTTTGTTCTTTGCAGGTTGTTTTGGGGTGGCTGAAGGTCGGGGTCGAGTTCCGTGGCATCCCAGCCTTCGGTCGCCCTTTGTGGGTCGTGTGCGAACGAAAACTCCGACGTTCGCCGGAGTTTTCGGTTCTGCCGACGACTTTTTTTTTAACAAAACTGAAGTTGAGAATTTATTAGGTAAATCCATCAGAACACTTCGATCAGATTGCAGTAGAAAGTACATGGATATGAATTTCCGAGACTATTTGATAGAAAATGGAATAACATCCCAACTCTTAGCTCCTGAAACACCTCAACAAAATGGAGTTTCAGAGAGGAGAAATAGAACTTTGTTAGACATGGTTCGATCGATGATGAGTTATGCTCCACTACCAAATTCTTTTTGGGGATATGCAGTGGAGACTGCATTATACATATTGAATGTAGTTCCATCCAAAAGTGTCACTATGACACCTTTTGAATTGTGGAAGGGTCGTAAAGCTAGTTTAGAACACTTCAGAATTTGGGGGTGTCCAGCACATGTGTTGAATACAGATCCAAAGAAATTGGAACCTCGTTCTAAAGTATGCCTATTTGTAGGTTATCCTAAAGAGACTAGAGGTGGTTACTTCTACAGTCCGGAAGAAAATAAAGTATTTGTAACGACAAATGCTATTTTTTTAGAAGAAAATCATATGAGAAATCATAAACCTCGTAGTAAGATAGTGTTAAATGAATTAAATGAAGCTACTAATACATCAACAAGAGTTGTTGATAGTTCCATTCCTTCTGATAATCGGATACATCCATACCAAGAATTGGGAACGCCTCGTCGTAGTGGAAGGGTTAGAAAACAACCTAACCGTTACATAGGCTTGACTGAAGCTCAAGTTGTCATAACTGATGATAACATCGAGGATCCATTGTCTTTTAAACGAGCAATTGATGATGTTGACAAGGATGAATGGATCAAAGCCATGAACTTGTAGATCCTCCTGATGGGGTAAGACCTATAGGTTGTAGGTTGTAAATGGATTTACAAGAGAAAGCGAGGAGTAGATGGAAAGATACAGACCTTTAAAGCGAGACTTGTGGCAAAAGGATTCAACCAAAGAGAGGGACTGAACTATGAGGACACTTTCTCTCCTGTTGCAATGTTAAAGTCTATTCGCATTCTCTTATCCATTGCCACATATTTTGGCTATGAGATATGGCAAATGGATGTGAAGACTGCTTTTCTAAATGGCAATCTTGAAGAGAACATCTATATGAATCAACTAGAGGGGTTTATAAGCCAAGGTCAAGAGCAAAAGGTTTGCAAGCTTAAGAAATCCATTTATGGACTAAAACAAGCATCAAGATCCTAAAACATTAGATTTGACAGTACGGTTAAATCATATAGTTTTGAGCAAAATATTGATGAACCTTGTGTATACAAGAAAATCAATAGAAAAGTAGTAGCTTTTCTTGTCTTATATGTAGATGATATTCTACTCATTGGAAATGATGTAAGCTATCTTACTGATATAAAAAGTTGGCTAGCTAATCAATTTCAGATGAAAGATTTAATAGAAGCACAGTTTGTTCTAGGAATCCAAATTATAAGGGATCATAAGAACAAAACACTAGCCTTGTCTAAAACATCCTATATGTACAAGATTCTTGTCAAGTATTCGATATAAAATTCGAAAAAGTGCAATCTACCTTTTAGGCATGGAATTATATTGTCAGTCTAAAACATCCTATATTGACAAGATTCTTGTCAAGTATTCGATATAAAATTCGAAAAAGTGCAATCTACCTTTTAGGCATGGAATTATATTGTCAAAGGAACAATGTCCCAAGACATCTCAAGAAGTTGAGGATATGAGAAAGATTCTCTATGCCTCAGCTATAGGTAGTCTAATGTATGCAATGTTGTGTACAAGGCCTGATATATGTTATGCAATGTTGTGTACAAGACCTTATAGTAGATGGTTAAATCTGGTAAAGCTATATTTAGTAGACTAAACCATATATATATCCCGTCCAGTAAAGCTTTGGAAATGTACTTTCTATTCTCTGTACTCTCTCTTGTTGTACATACCTAAAGTCATCAATAAAAATTCTTTTAGCCAGAGTTCTCCTTGCAATTTTCTCTATCATTTTCTTTGTGTTCATCTAGATCGAGTGTGTGCGTTGTTGTGCGATTCTAACAACTGGTATCAAAGCTAGGCGAAATTCACCACAATCTGTGAAGATGGAAAGTTCAAAGATTGGAATTGAGAAGTTCGATGGATCCGATTTCGGTTTCTGGAAGATGCAGATTGAAGATTATCTGTACCATAATGTAACGACCCGAAATTTTCTACTTAATTTAAGGTCGCTACTGTATACATACCATAAACATTGAATGCGGAAGACTTCATTTAAATTCCATAAAACATAACCTTTAACTTAAAAACACAGCCATGGACTTACGTATTTCGAAAACATCTTTAAAACGACACAACAAAAGACCCGAAATAAAATAAATAAGCGTTTAAGTTTAAAACATCCTATTCTATCCTAAGTCTAAGAAAATGAATACCACTATCCTATGCATGTGCCATGATCTCGAGTTGCGATGCCGTCGTCAGCCGTACAGAAATGCCTTGCCTTAACCTGAAAAATGTAGTAGCACATGGCTTGAGTATCTAAAGAAATACTCAGTAAGTGACCCCACTATTGGGGTTAAATGCAACAATCACATGCAATAAAATGATGGGACCTATCTTTCATTTCGTTTCTTTTTCGTTTCGTTTCGTTTCATTTTCCCTACGGTGTAATCCTAATAGGTAATCGTGGACGTGTACCATATATTCTACACGCAGCCCATACGTGCGAGTATGAGCTCACCAGCTAGTTCGCACACCGCTGGGCCACTGTCCCTAGTCGGTGGGCATGCTCTGGGGGCCCACCGGGACCCGTTAAAACTAAAACCGTCACGGCAGCGCTATGCAGGGCATAACGATCGTTGTCCTGCCATTTGGATGTACGCGTCCGTACCCTCGTGATGGGATAGAGGTATCCCCCCAAATGCATGATCACACAATATGCATGAGGTCCCACTAGTCCTACAGTCATCATTTAATGAACATAACCCCGTGTCACGTTTTCATGCTTACATGTCATTCTCATTCTCATTCTGTTACATATCATACATATTCCTAGCGGGGTTATGTATCATGCAATTTACCGTATTTCATGTCATACAATTCACATATAATAACATAACATAACATAACATATAGGAAGCATATCGATCCTCAGACAATTCACACATATCAATATATATATGACACGTGCAGAACCACAGGGCACGTGTCAACATCAAATATAACCTTGCCGATAGTAAGGTCACTTACCTGGCTAGCTTAAGTCGTTGTCACGAATATATCTTTAACGAAAGTTTGATTCCGTCCTTTGAAATCTGGGTCAACCTATATGAGCCCATGACATTAGTTTCGGGTTTGAATTCTACAACATTATTTCTCTAATTTACATTGGTTCATTGTTAGAAGTCTTGAAATGTTATATATCTATAATTATATTTTCATGGTTACTAATTTACATTGGTTCATTGTTACTGTGGTATAAAAAGTAGGTACAACTTAGTTATTCTGAGTTTTACTGTTCTCTCTATTTACCCTCTGTATTTACCTTTCCCTTTGTGGTTTTTAATTCCCTAATCTCTTTTTTTGTTTTATTTGTTGCCTTTTAATTCTGTTCTCATGTATTCCAAATTTACAGTGGACCTCTATTTCTAAATCTTTCATAATCTCAGTGTTTCCTACTTTCATCTGTTTCCTATTGAGAAGTTTTCTTGGTCATTCTATCTCTAATCTATTCATATTTAATCTAATATTACTAATATGACATGATTGACTAGAATTGTATAAATGATTTGACATTTAATTTCTAACTAAAAGATGGATCATAGTAATAATTCAACAACTATAATTGGTTGTGATTTCTAAAAAAAATAGGATAAAAGAAAATGAAGATTTAATACATACCTTATTGATCAGATCTATCTTCACGTAAATCTTCAGCAAACCTCAACTGGGTAAATGTTTTTTTTTCTCTAAGTAAATCTGACAATTATTGTTTTTCTTTTTCTGTTTGCAGTAACTGTTACTTTCTGGCCTCAAGATAGGTTGAGGAGAGACAATTGTGGGAAGGGATGAGAGGTTAGTGGAGAGAAGGGGGAGATGTTGTTTTTATTTATTTATTTATTATTAATATTTTAACTACCTTGTTATAAATTTATTTGTTTTTTATTTATTTTTGGCTGTTACATTATATCCCTCTACAAGAAACTTTCGTCCTCGAAAGTGTTTTAATATTAGAATAACTCGGGTTTTTATTCTATGAGTTCTTTGTTAAGTCTTCAACTACCACTAAGTAGAAATTTTTAACAAGTATACCCTAATCCATATGAGTCATAAACATTTATTCGCATGCATCAAACTTATCACTTGGTATTCGTAGAAACTTTGATTTCATATAAATTGTCTTGCTGGATAGTTACATATTTTAAATCTTGATTCATACTCTAAAATTGTTTTAATTCCCTAAAATCTTTCATACTTACCCCTAGTATCATAAATAAGTCTCATATAATTTTCATATAGTATTTTGAGTATCCTAGGATTTTGTAAATGTCATAGAATTTTCATAAGGGTCTTTTGGTCATTTACCAACCCGAATCTTGGTTTAATTCTTCAACATATTCCAATGGTCTTGTAACTTTGTGCAATCTCTTTACACCATGACATACGGCTCCCCATCAAATTTTATATCACTTGGAGGTCACTTTGGTCATAAGCTAGTGGTACATAAATACAGGGATATTTTAGTCATTTTACACCTACACTTGGTTTAGCCCGTTATCATAACCTAATAGTCACCAAATTTCGTACATAACCTTATCATGTCCTATTGAGTCTTCTTCTAAAATTTCATGGACAACATAATTTATCTAAGGTTTGTGGCTCAGGCAGTTCATTGAAATAAATGTTATGTGTACAATAACTTTGGAAAACTTACCTAGTTCCTCACTTTTTTTTTTTCCATGATTCCATCTACTGGATCAATAGTTTTACTAGTTTGTGATTTACATTGTTCTCCAAATCAGATTTTCTACACTTAGCTAAAGGTTCACTAATTGACCCGTTTGTCCATACATCCTCAAAATCTCATTTTAAAATACGGGATCTCCGCCTACACAAGAAAATTGTGGGTAAAACTCCAAAATGACACTTTCTTTTGATCTAAATTTTTCCTCTCCTTATCATTAAAGAAAGACAACGAAAAATTTCAGGGTAGAAACCTTCTCGAGAATTTCTCTTAAGATTCGAACCCATAGCTGATGATAGAACTAGAATAGATATTTTTTTGTTTCCTACTCACAAGCACTCATACCTTTGTTTCTCGATCAATCTCTAATTCTAATCTTCCTCCCCAATCAAATATTATGGTGCCGGTATAAATCGAAATTTCGTTATAATCCAATTCTGACAGGTAATAGATACCGGGGCTTCGCAATATTTGTCTGATCACAACTCTGTATAGTCCATTTACTGTAGAAGTTCTCAGGGAATTCATTAGAGGAATGTTTCCAATTAACATTGTTGGTTCTCTGTATTTTTAATAATTAAAAAGAAAAAGAGTTGTTTTTCTTTCCACATTATTGTTTGTATTTGTATCATTTGTAAGTGTCCACTTGCTTTGGTTCGTCATTAAGATCTCATCTTTGTAGATGAATTCCATATACAAATTTGCCTATTTTGCCATACAAAATCAAGAAATTTGTAATATTTTGTCTCTTTCGGCTACCTACTCCAATTCTAGTATATTTGTTTTTTTGGAGTGAAAATCATGACATGAAACTGGTTAAAAACTCCACCCTAACCCAATGCAAATTGAATGCACTGGTAAATCACATAGATCTATGAACCACTTCCTGTATTTGGTTTGTGGTCAAGCTAGAGTTTGAGGATTTGGTAACTTTCATTGGAAACATTGTCAAACAGGCTTTTCTCTTGGTATACCTTATCTAGTACAACCCAAAACTAATGCTCCTATAACCATAACTCCTATAACCATAACGGAAAGACATCACAACCCTTTCAATGCCTTGTACTATGAAGAATGGGCTTAACAAAATTCTCTTATAAAAATTGGTATTATGTAAGCATGGTGGATATCCTCACAAGTCATAAACTTGGGATACTTGAAAATCAAACGTAAAATGACAGTTTTGAAACTTTAACTATAGTAATACCTTTTAACCAGGTTGACATTGCTATGAAAAATTGATTGGTAATTTTCTACAACAATTTGTTTATATTGAGCTTCCTGAGTGCATTCGTATACCTTAAGGAGGATTACCACAAAACTTCTAGTTGATTTAGAGACAATGTCCCACTCTAATCCTTGTGTGTCCCCCACCCATGTTCATCTTAAATCATGGTTTCTTAAATTTAAGGTATCTTGATAATCTCAAATCTCATACCGTAGTCCCTCTCCATATACCTCTAAAATTTTGACCATGATCGTAATGTCTCGTCCAAACTATGGTTCGATACTTTTAAATCACCTCACAACTTCCCTAATTGGTTGTATTATTATTATTATTATTTTTTATTTTTTATTTTTTTTTAATTTTCAGCTCGTATTAAGGCATGAAAGTTTTCTACATCTCAGTACTTCCAAAGCTCATCTTCCATTAACGACACTTATGTCATTTACAAATCAATTTAAGTATACATGTTTTAAACTTTTATGGTCTTAACTCAATTTTTTTTTTCTTACTGATACTTTAATTTCATCTTTACATACTTCAAAGTTATAAAATTCTCTTTCAGACACTACCACTTTTAATATCTATAGTATATTATAGGATATTGACATCTATCAAGCTTCTTAGGTCATTTTATTTTATCTAAAACTACTTACTCTTCCGTATACATTGTTACAGTCCTCCCCATCTCTATGGTCATAAGACTGTGTAGTTTATCTATGTTCAAGACGTCTAACTAAAACATATGATCTTGCTTAGCAAAATCATTTTCACGCATACACTAACATTTAGTAGCTTACTAAAACTAAAGCTACTCATTCACAATAACAACCTCAGTAAGTCAAAACATCATCATTACAACAATTTACATTCACATTCAATCAAGGTAAAACATAACATATTCTACATTTAATATCAATGTAGAATTAAGGCAACAATAATGCAATAAATTATAACACAATCAATGGTGTAAAAGTCCAATTATGAGTTATATTTTATAATGACCAAGCAATAACAACATACACAATCAACGACATTTCATTTTTTTTTTTATCTTAAGCAAGACATACCTGATGGAGACGGGGCATCAACGGTGGGACCATGGAACATGCCAAGCCTACATCGTAGGCTAGTCTACAAGATCTATAACCTGGCTCTGATACCAACTGTAACGACCCGAAATTTTCTACTTAATTTAAGGTCGCTACTGTATACATACCATAAACATTGAATGCGGAAGACTTCATTTAAATTCCATAAAACATAACCTTTAACTTAAAAACACAGCCATGGACTTACGTGTTTCAAAAACATCTTTAAAACGACGCAACAAAAGACCCGAAATAAAATAAATAAGCGTTTAAGTTTAAAACATCCTACTCTATCCTAAGTCTAAGAAAATGAATACCACTATCCTATGCATGTGCCATGATCTCGAGTTGCGATGCCGTCGTCAGCCGTACAGAAATGCCTTGCCTTAACCTGAAAAATGTAGTAGCACATGGCTTGAGTATCTAAAGAAATACTCAGTAAGTGACCCCACTATTGGGGTTAAATGCAACAATCACATGCAATAAAATGATGGGACCTATCTTTCGTTTCGTTTCTTTTTCGTTTCGTTTCGTTTCATTTTCCCTACGGTGTAATCCTAACAGGTAATCGTGGACGTGTACCATATACTCTACACGCAGCCCATACGTGCGAGTATGAGCTCACCAGCTAGTTCGCACACCGCTGGGCCACTTTCCCTAGCCGGTGGGCATGCTCTGGGGGCCCACCGGGACCCGTTAAAACTAAAATCGTCACGGCAGCGCTATGCAGGGCATAACGATCGTTGTCCTGCCATTTGGATGTACGCGTCCGTACCCTCGTGATGGGATAGAGGTATCCCCCCAAATGCATGATCACACAATATGCATGAGGTCCCACTAGTCCTACAGTCATCATTTAATGAACATAACCCCGTGTCACGTTTTCATGCTTACATGTCATTCTCATTCTCATTCTGTTACATATCATACATATTCCTAGCGGGGTTATGTATCATGCAATTTACCGTATTTCATGTCATACAATTCACATATAATAACATAACATAACATAACATATAGGAAGCATATCGATCCTCAGACAATTCACACATATCAATATATATATGACACGTGCAGAACCACAGGGCACGTGTCAACATCAAATATAACCTTGCCGATAGTAAGGTCACTTACCTGGCTAGCTTAAGTCGTTGTCACGAATATATCTTTAACGAAAGTTTGATTCCGTCCTTTGAAATCTGGGTCAACCTATATGAGCCCATGACATTAGTTTCGGGTTTGAATTCTACAACATTATTTCTCTAATTTACATTAGTTCATTGTTAGAAGTCTTGAAATGTTATATATCTATAATTATATTTTCATGGTTACTAATTTACATTGGTTCATTGTTACTGTGGTATAAAAAGTAGGTACAACTTAGTTATTCTGAGTTTTACTGTTCTCTCTATTTACCCTCTGTATTTACCTTTCCCTTTGTGGTTTTTAATTCCCTAATCTCTTTTTTTGTTTTATTTGTTGCCTTTTAATTCTGTTCTCATGTATTCCAAATTTACAGTGGACCTCTATTTCTAAATCTTTCATAATCTCAGTGTTTCCTACTTCCATCTGTTTCTTATTGAGAAGTTTTCTTGACCATTCTATCTCTAATCTATTCATATTTAATCTAATATTACTAATATGACATGATTGACTAGAATTGTATAAATGATTTGACATTTAATTTCTAACTAAAAGATGGATCATAGTAATAATTCAACAACTATAATTGGTTGTGATTTCTAAAAAAAATAGGATAAAAGAAAATGAATGAAGATTTAATACATACCTTATTGATCAGATCTATCTTCACGTAAATCTTCAGCAAACCTCAACTGGGTAAATGTTTTTTTTTCTCGTAAATCTGACAATTATTGTTTTTCTTTTTCTGTTTGCAGTAACTGTTACTTTCTGGCCTCAAGATAGGTTGAGGAGAGACAATTGTGGGAAGGGATGAGAGGTTAGTGGAGAGAAGTGGGGAAATGTTGTTTTTATTTATTTATTTATTATTAATATTTTAACTACCTTATTATAATTATTTTTATTTGTTTTTTATTTATTTTTGGCTTTTACACATAAAGCTCTTCACGAACCTCTGTTGGGGGTGAAGCCGGATACCATGACCACGAAACAGTGGAAGCTCAAGGATCGACGAGCCTTAGGGATGATCTGGTTGACGCTATCTAGAAACGTTGCGTTTAACATCATCAAGGAGAAGACAACGTCAGATCTTATGAAGACGCTGTCAAATATGTATGAAAAACCGTCGGCTATGAACAAGGTGTATTTGATGCGTAGATTGTTCAATCTATAGATGTCTGAAGGTGGACGTGTTGCGGATCATATAAATGAATTCAATATGATCATAAGTCAACTGGGTTCGGTGGAAATTAATTTCGAAGATGAAATTAAAGCGTTGATTTTGATGTCATCCTTACTCGAGTCATGGGATACTGTTGTTGCCGCAATCAGTAGTTCCCGAGGATCTGATAAACTGAAATTTGATGAAATTCGAGATGTAGTTCTCAGCGAAAGTATTCGCAAACGGGAAACTGAAGATTCATCACGCAATGCTCTCAGTGTTGATCAAAGGGGAAGAAGCAAATCAAAGAGCTCAAACAAACATGGGCGTTCAAAATCAAAGAACCAGGGAAAATCTCCAAACAAACCCAACGTAACGTGTTGGAGCTGTGGGGAAAAGGACACTTTTTGACAGATTGTACAAAACTAAAAAAGAAGCATAATCATAAATCTGAAGATGATGATGATTCTATATACACAACAGAAGATGTTGAGGACGTTTTAATCCTTAGTGTGGATAGCCCAGCTGAATCCTGGATTTTGGATTCAGGTGCATCATTCCATTCGTCTCCAAGTAAGAAATTGTTTCGAAATTTCAAATCAGGAAATTTCGGAAAGGTGTATCTTGCCGACAACAAAACCTTGGAGATTGAAGGAAAGGGAGATGTCTCCATACAAACTTCAGCATGAAATCAATGGACATTATAAGATGTTAGATACATTCCTGGTCTCAAGAAGAACCTGATCTCTATTGGTCAGTTGGATAGCACAGGCTATGCAGCAGAGTTTGGAAAGAGTTCCTGGAAGATTGTGAAGGGCGCCATGGTTGTTGCACGTGGCACAAAATTCGGAACCTTATACACTACTGCAGAGTGTATAAACATGACTGCTACTGCTGAGAGTGCTTCCAATTCAAGTCTATGGCAATAGACTTTGACATATGAGCGTCAAAGAAATGAAGATGTTGACTGCGAAAGAAGCTTTAGAAGGCTTAAAATCAGAGTTTATAACATTTTGTGCAGCTGAGGGAATTAGATTAATAAGAACAATTCCCGGTAAGGCAAGACAAAATGGTATTGCAGAAAGGATGAACAGAACATTGAATGAGCGAGCAAGAAGGATGAGGATTTATTCTGGACTGCCAAAGACATTCTAGGCTGATGCTGTGAACACAGCAGCATATTTGATTAATAGAGGGCCGTCAGTACCCCTGAAGTTCAAATTGCCCGAAGAAGTATGGACAGGAAAAGAACTCAAGTACTCTCACTTGAGAACCTTTGGTTGTACTGCGTATGTTCATGTTGATCCAGAGAAGAGAGATAAGCTTGATGCTAAGGCTGTGAAATGCTACTTCATAGGCTATGGCTCTGACATGTTTGGGTACAGGTTTTGGGATGAGAAAAATATGGAGATCCTAAGACATTGTGATGTGACCTTTGATGAAAATGTCATGTACAAGGACAGAGAGAAGATAAACTCTGAGACTATGAAGCAAGTGGGAGTTGAACTTGAGTGGCAAGAAAATTCACGCAGTGATGGTACAATAGAAGCTCAAGAAACTCCTGATCCTATTGCTGAAGAACCAGACGTGGAGAAAGTTGCACCTGAGCAGGTGTTGAGAAGATCATCCAGAACTACCAGAGCACCAGATAGATATTCAACCTCATTACATTATCTGTTGCTGACTGACGAAGGAGAACCAGAGTTCTTTGATGATGCCCTACAAGTGATTCAACCAAGTGGGAGCAAGCCATGGATGATGAGATGAGCTCACTTGAAAGAAATAATACGTGGGTGCTGACTGAGTTGCCTACAGGAAAGAGAGCTCTGTTGAACAAATGGGTGTTCAAAATCAAGGTTGTACCAGATGGCAAAAGGTGGTTTAAGACTCGATTAGTAGTTAAAGGATATTCACAAAGAAAAGACATTGATTATGCTGAGATCTTTTCTCCAGTTGTGAAATTAACTACTATCCGAATTCTGCTGAGTATTGTTGCATCGGAGAATTTGCACCTTGAGCAAATCGATGTCAAAATGGCATTTTTACATGGAGATCTAGATGAGAAGATCTTTATGCAACAACCCGAAAGATTTGCATCTCCAAGCAAGGAGCACATGGTGTGTAAGCTCAATAAGAGCTTGTATGGACTAAAACAAGCACCGAGACAATGGTACAAGAAGTTTGACTTCTTCATGAGCAAGAGTGATTTCCACAGAAGTGAAAAGGATCAGTGTTGCTACCTCAAGAAATACACTGATTCTTATGTGTTTCTACTCCTGTATGTGAATGATATACTAATTGCTGGATCAAGTATGAGGGAGATAAACCACCTGAAGGCAAGCTTGTCTTTAGTTTTTGAGATGAAAGATTTAGGTGCAGCGAAGCAGATCCTTGGGATGAGAATTTCTTGAGATAGATCTGCTGGCACATTAAACCTATCCCAAGAGCAGTACATTGAGAAGGTGTTGTCCAAATTCAAGATGAATAACGCTAAACCCAGGACTACCCCCTTGGCAAATCATATTAAATTGTCGAAGGGGCAATCTCCCAAGACAGTTGAGGAACGTGAGCACATGGCATCAGTTCCGTACGCTTCTGCAGTTGGGAGTTTGATGTATGCTATGGTCTGCACTAAACCTAACATAACACATGCAGTGGGAGTTGTTAGCAAGTACATGGAAAATCCAGGGAAGGAACATTGGGAAGCTGTGAAGTGGCTTTTGAGATATCTGAGAGGTACATCGAATACTACACTTTGTTATGGCAATGGCAAAGTAGTTCTGCAAGGTTTTGTGGATGCTGATCTGAGTGGAGATGTAGACTCCAGCAAGAGCACATTAGGGTATATCTACACTATAGATGGAACAGCAGTGAGTTGGATGTCCAAGCTTTAGAAATGCGTTGCTCTTTCATCTACTGAAGCTGAGTACGTGGCCATAGCTGAAGCTGGAAAGGAGATGATATGAATGATAGACTATCTAGAAGAATTAGGCCGGAAGCAGTGCAAGAAGATCCTTTATACAGATAGTCAGAGTGCCATACAGTTGGTGAAAAACCAAATCTATCATTCAAGGACAAAACACATTAGAAGACGGTACCATTTCACTCGCAGGTTAGTGGAAGAAGGCGATATGTGTTTGGAGAAGATAGAGGGTGCAAAGAATCCAGCAGACATGTTGACAAAATGTGTTGATGTTGGAAAATTAAGGTTATGCAAAGCCCTAATTGGTATGGTGTAGGATCAGTCTCCAAGTGGGAGAATTGTTGAGTTATGGAGTCTGCTCCCTGTATTTATAACTTGGTCAACGGCTATATCCGGTTAAGCTATATTTGGTAAAGCCATATATGGTAAAGCTATATCCGGTAAAGCTATATATGATAAATAGCTATATATAGTAGATGGTTAAATCTGGTAAAGCTATATTTAGTAGACTGAACCATATATATATCCCGTCCAGTAAAGCTTTGGAAATGTACTTTCTATTCTCTGTACCCTCTCTTGTTGTACATATCTGAAGTCATCAATAAAAATCCTTTTAGCCAGAGTTCTCCTTGCAATTTTCTCTATCATTTTCTTTGTGTTCATCTAGATCGAGTGTGTGCGTTGTTGTGCGATCCTAACATTCCTTGTTAGACCAGTCTATTGACCTTCATCATCAAAACTACTTTAAGGGTAACTCTAGCCTTTGAACTAAAAACTAGATCCAGATAGTGTTGAGAAAGAATACCACCTCCTTCTTGTAACAATCTATATTGGCATAGTTCTTAGCTAGCCAATCTATATCGAAATTCGTCATGCTAACAACTATCAGGTCTATGCTAGGTTCATCTTGCTACTATTACTTGCCCATGTTTTACTCTATCATTAAAAACTAAGTCTACCCGTGTTTGGGTGCTAACATTTAATACATGCAACAAGGGTTCTAGTTGGAACCCTGCTTGACTAAAAAATGGCACAGATATGAAGGAACATGTAAAGCTTGAATCAAATAACGTTAAAGCATAGTGTCCGAGGATGGATAGTGTACCTATCACCACTATGTCGTATTTCCCAACATCCCTGCTGGATGCATAATCTCTTTCTTGCGAATAGGTCTACATATGTCTCTCGACTCCACCAGGGCCTCTTGGTGGGTCAACTTGGTTTTTCGTCCTCCTCGTATTTGGCAAGGTAGCCTTGATGACTACATCTGAAACAAGCCCTAGATTCAAGCCATACATCTACCCTAATGTTGTTTCCCACATTCAAGGCACAATGATTCCTCACTCTCTTGGACCTTCTCTTAGTCTCTAAGATGTCTATTAGCATATTGGGGAGGGTGTCTATTCGTATATTGAGGTTTACGTGTTGATGGTTGTCGATGTGAGTCCGTCTGATCATATTATTGTTTTCTCCCGATAGTGACAACTGACTCTCAACGTACCTATCTGATAAGCACCAACAATGCTAGATTTTTGCAAAGCTAGAGATCCTTCTAGAATCCTTGCAAAACGTTCACAGAGAAAGCTAACTTAATGGATTGATTCCAACCAAGAGCTAGTTAGAAGATGAATGACTCTGAAATCGAACTTGGAATCTATGATGGTCACTCTTAGATACCAAGACAATTCACTCCAGAATTAGCTTGATCAAAACTAATTCAATGAATCGGTTTAAACATCAAACCTAAAGCAAGGTTTGAAAAAGAATAACACCAAAAAGTATAAAAAAAAAAAAACACAAAGGTTTTGTTTGTATTCAACAATTGATGCCCAAACATGAATATTACATGTCTTTAAATAGGTCTAAAAGATAACCCTAACATAATAAAGTTCAACTACCAACTACAAATGTTATTAAATACAAATTGAAGAAAATAAGGCATCCATAAATTGTCTTAATTGGTAGTTCAACTACCAAAGCCAAGTCTTCTAATTACTTTCTCATGTTAGCCACTCCATTATGTTTTTGATTTGATATGCTAATTCTATAAAGATTTTTGGGCTCAAAAGTCTTTGTTTCAACTTGTACACTAGCTAGATTTTGAAGATGCAATGTATAGGCTTCTTGAATCTTCTTAACCTTACTTCTTGTAATCGATACTTCGGGTACATGCAAAGGGTCAGGAGTTGAATTCATATCACTATCTTGTTGGGTTTTATGTCCTAAAACTCATAGTTTGTAAACAAAAACATATTCTATAAAGTTATTATTATTGTTTATTCAGTAAAGATTGTTATTGAATAAAGTGAACTTTACGATTATTAATCTAAATCCAATAAACTAAGAAACTCTGGCTATAGTATGATTACTTGAACTATATGTAGAGACATAAGAGTGGATCAAGTTCAAGTATATAGTCAAAATGATCTATAGTATAAGGATAAGGCTGAGTATCTTATTCTGGGGACACTATGGATGCGGCCCACTTTTGTATATGATATAAACAATGTGATCACTAAATTGTACATGCGAAGACATGTGAGTGGGGGCGTCCTATGCAATGAGCATTGCATAAGATTGGACCATGAAGAAAATCACTCTCACTTTATAATGCCGTTTACTGTTGAGACTGATTTTCTTTTCATTCGATGACCTAAGTAACTCGATCTTAATCCTGAGCAAACAATGAACTCCTGTTTATTCGGAATTATCCTTAGATTTGCATGGGTGAGAGTGGCTCGAGTTTGCCAACTTAATAGGCCTCCCATTTCAGGGGAAGACTGGGTGAATAGCTGGGGACGTGGGGTGCAAGATGAAATTCGCTCCTACCCACTTTTAGGGTTAGAAGAGAGGTAGTTCCCTTAAGCATTGACTCCAAGTCTTGAACAAGGGGCGCCACCCTCTCATTGGCTTGAGAGGAATTCGGTTTACTGGTTGGACCACAAACCAATTGTTCATTAGAGGATCGGTGAGACATAAGGAAAAAGAAGTAACTTCAGGGGTAAAATGGTAAATTGACCCAGCTCTAGTTATGAACAACCTGTGAAGGATCGACTTACTAATCATGGTTATATCAAATGGACATAAATATATCTATAGTGAGGGGAGTGCAACTACTAGACTATAGTAGAGTGTCGTAGTAGTTAACGAATGTTGGTTAACAAGGTTAATGAGTTTAACCGGTTAATCTTGGATCGTTGGAGCCCATGATCTATAGGTCCATTAGGTCCCTCTGCTAGCTCATATCGGACTGAACCATAGAACAGTGTGACGAATGAGTTCGAAGTGTTCGAATTCAAATTAGGGAATATGCGCTACATATATACGATATATTTAACCGCATTTTTGTTTTATTTACGAATTAAACAAAAGGAGAGAATCTGAGATATTTAAATAAGATTTAAATATCTTAATCAATTATGTATTGTAATTGATTGGGATTGACATTTGAAATAATATTAAATATTAATTAAATAGTTTAATTAATCATTTAATATTACTTTAATTTGAAATTAATTATTCAAATTCATTGTTAAATTAAAATGAAGAAAGTCAAATTGTTGACTTCATTTAGTGGAAAAATCTATGTTAGTGGAATTTTGAGTGTCAAAATTTGGTTAACTCAAACATGCATGCTTGAGATTCCTCCCAAGTTTAGTCACTCACTAGATTCCACAATCCCGTTCTAAGGCCAGAGGATAGTGGAGAAGACACTAGTGGTGGTTCAAAACCGGTTCGTGAGGAAAAAGGAATTTGAACTACAAAAGGTTAGTATTCAAACTCATTAAGTTTTAATACTTATGAACACGTTAGTTATTTACTATAATTGATATTCTAAAAGTGCCTAAGATCCAAATTGCTTCCGCATGTGTTATATTAACACCATCAGTTGGTATCAGAGCAAACTTTAGGCACTTTATACCATTTCATGAATTTAATTTTGTGGTTGCTAAAGTGGATGGTTTTTGTTTTGACAGTTTTTTATGCTTCCATTTGATACAATTATTGTAATAAACCTAAATGTGTATGGGCTTTAATGAATGAAGAAAGGTCTGTAATTTTTATGGAGTCATTATTGTCCATTTTAGGTTGTAATTGATCAAAAATGGAAGAGATAGCAAGTTGAACCGAAGAAGAGGATGGAAGAGGCGGTTCGGGTGTTTTTCCTGCCTTTGGGGTTCGGTTCAACGTTTTTAAGGGTTGGTTCGCCCAGTTCGTGGACCTCGGGAGCGGTTCAAGTTATTTTAATTATTAATGTAATAATTTAGTTAATTTCTTGTTTTAAAATGCCAAAACCAATCCACTTTAGCGTGTTTAATTAATTATGCATTATGAATGTATGTTTTAATTAAATAGAAAATGTATATGCATAAAGTATGTCATATAGATTTAAAATCCCATCATAGGCTAAGCATGTTTCATGCATTCCAAGTATGTTATAAGTGTTATAATGTATAGTATGCATGTTTAGGGTTCCATGAGTGATAGATGTAAATTGTTATTTTATTGCATGGAATGGATGATTATATAATTGTTATATAAAGCATGTTAGATGCATGTTATAGGTTATTTTCAACGTCATAAAACGAGATAGACGTTAAAATCTATAATAAAGATAAGTGCATGCTCACTTATGGTTAAGAACCGAGCACGATCAATTTTAATAGTTAAAATAGGTCGATGTCTTACAAAATTGCGGTTACGAGAAAGCTCACCTGACACGATCTTGTCTAATGCTGGAGGTACTTAAGTTGACGGTTTATAGAACACCTACTACCTGGAGATTAGACCAGTACTTGAGCTTAGTTAGCCCAGTTTTATGAGCATGCTTAAGTGATGTAAGATTTAGAAAAATCTAAAATATTTAATTAGCCGGAATATACTTAAGTAATGAGTATACCCAACCATCTAAAATACTTAGTGGGAGGAAAAAGGTGTATAAGATACATCGTTTTCTTTTCACGCTCTCTGTACAATTCACACAGTGGGATTCATGCTCGGCCTCGTGTCGCCCTGGGAGTGTCCTCCATTCGGAAGGTATTTGCATGAATCAATAACAAGGTGAATAGAGAAAGTATTTATAGTAAGTGGGAAAAGGAAGTATATCAAATACGTCCTATGGTCTCCATCACTAGGTTGCACCGTGAGATTCCCATGTTCCACCTGCATGTTGCCCTAGAGCAACTACCCATTCGGAGGGTCGTAACATGGAGTCGAAACAACGCAAACTCCAGAAATGGATAGGATTTCTTAGGTCCGTTCCCAACTTTGGCTTTTTCATTCGATAGCATTGTTGGGACCGGTCTCTGAGGTTTGAAAATGGCGGGTTACACTTACGAAGAATTACTAAGAGTTAGTATATTCTTGACCAAAATAGCGATAACTAAAAACACTTTAGGAACAAGAGTTATTCTGGGATTAGTGTTTAAAGTCAAGAATGTCTTGGTTTAGTGAATGAGTGATTGACTGCTCCTCGGTAGCAGTTGCTCTAACTCACTAAAGTATCGTTGCAAATTAATAATTTTTGGGTACATTATTACATTTGCTAAAACTGATTGGATTAAATAGAATTAAGTCAAATCACTAATAGAATTTTCTTTATATCACAGCATGACAAACTCAATAGTACAATTACTCGCTTCTGAGAAATTAAACGGCGACAATTACGCAACTTGGAAATCAAACGTAAACACAATACTGGTAATTGATGATTTAAGGTTTGTTTTAACTGAGGAGTGCCCTCCAAACCCTAGCTCAAATGCAAACCGAACAATTCGGGATACGTATGACAGATGGATAAAGGCAAATGACAAAGCCCGAGTGTACATTCTAGCCAACATATCTAATGTTTTGGCTAAGAAACACGATGTTATGGGTCCTGCTAAAGAGATTATGGAATCTCTAAAAGGGATGTTTGGACAACCGTCCTTCTCCCTTAGACATGAACCCATAAAATACATTTATAACTGCCGTATGAAAGAAGGGACCTCAGTTAGAGAACATGTCCTGGACATGATGGTCCATTTCAATGTGGCAGAAGAAAATGAAGCTGTCATTTATGAGAAGAGTCAAGTCAGTTTTATCATGATGTCTCTTCCGAAGAGCTTCTTCCAGTTCCGCACAAATGTGGTAATGAACAAAATATAATATAACTTGACTGCTCTTCTCAATGAGCTACAGACTTATCAGTCCCTCTTAACAAACAAGGGATAAACAGAAGAAGCAAATGTTGCTATCTCCAAGAAATTACTACGAGGATCGTCCTCCAAAAATAAGTCTGGACCTTCAACTTCTAAAAGTGTTTTGATGAAGAAGAAGGGTAAAGGGAAAAATAACATTCCTACTAACTGCAAACACAAGGTTCAAAAAGCAGATAAAGGAAAATGTTTCCATTGCAACGAAAACGGGCACTGGATGAGAAACTGCCCTAAATACCTTGCAGAGAAGAAAGCCCAAAAGACACAACAAGGTAAATGTGATTTACTCATTGTAGAAATATGTTTAGTAGAGTATGACAACTCAACTTGGATACTAGATTCAGGGGCGACTAATCATATTTGTTCTTTTTACCAAGAAACTAGCTCCTGGAGAATGCTTGCGGACGGCGAGATAACACTCTTATTAGGTAAAACTATTAAAACACTTCGATCAGATCGAGGAGGAGAGTACATGGACTTAAGATTTCAGGACTATATGATAGTCAGCCCCTGGTATGCCTCAACAAAATGGTGTATCAGAAAGGAGAAATAGAACTCTGTTAGACACGGTTCGGTCTATGATGAGTTTTGCTCAATTACCCGATCCGTTTTGGAGATATGCAGTGGAAACTGCTATATACATTTTGAACATGGTTCCTACTAAGAGTGTTTCAGAAACACCTTATGAGTTATGGAAAGGGCGTAAAGGTAGTTTACATCACTTCAGAATTTGGGGATGTCCAGCACATGTGTTGTTGCAAAATCCCAAGAAATTAGAACGTCGTCCAAAATTATGTCTATTTGTAGGATACCCCAAAGAGACGAAAGGTGGTTTGTTTTATGACCCTCAAGAAAATAGAGTGTTTGTACCAACAAACGCTACATTCTTAGAGGAAGACCACGTAAGAAATCATCAACCTCGCAGCAAACTAGTATTAAGTGAAATTTCTAAAGAAGCTACTGATAAAACAACAAGAGTTGTTGATCAAGCTGGTTCTTCAACAAGAGTTGTTGATGGAGCTGACACTTCTGGTCAATCCCATCCTTCTCAAGAGTTGAGAATGCCTCAACGTAGTGGGAGGGTTATAACTTAACCCGATCGTTACTTGAGTTTGGCAGAAACTCAAGTCATCATACCTGATGATGGCGTTGAGGATCCATTGACCTATAAACAGGCAATGAATGATGAAGATAGAGATCAATGGATTAAAGCCATGAATCTTGAAATGGAGTCAATGTACTTCAATTCAGTCTGGGAACTTGTAGAGCAACCAGATGGGGTAAAACCTATTGGTTGCAAATGGATCTATAAGAGGAAACGAGACCAAAGAGTTATACCCAAAGAGAGGGGGTGGACTATGAAGAAACCTTCTCTCCTGTTGCTATGCTTAAATCGATTAGAATACTCTTGTCTATTGCCACATTTTATGATTATGCAATTTGGCAAATGGATGTTAAGACAGCCTTTCTAAATGGCAATCTTGAAGAGTGTATCTATATGGCTCAACCAGAGGGGTTCATTGAACAGGATCACGAGCAAAAGGTTTGCAAGCTTAAAAGATCCATTTATGGGTTGAAGCAAGCATCTCGATCCTGGAATATAAAATTTGATACTGCGATCAAATCTTATGGCTTTAAACAGAATGTTGACGAACCTTGTGTGTATAAAAGGATAGTCAACTCTACAATAGCTTTCCTGGTGTTGTAGATTGACGATATCTTGCTCAATGGAAATGATGTGGGATTTCTGACTTACAATAAGCATTGGCTAGCGACACAATTCCAAATGAAAGATTTGGGAGAGGCTCAGTTTATTCTTGGAATCCAAATTGTTCGACAAAATGTTGATTCGATATAAGATGCAGGACTCTAAGAAAGGATTATTACCTTTCAGGCATGGAGTTCATTTGTCGAAGGAACAAAGTCCTAAGACACCTCAAGAAGTTGAGGATATGAGACACATTCCCTATGCATCAGCGGTCGGTAGTCTGATGTATGCCATGCTATGTACCCGACCTAACATATGCTATGCTGTGGGAATTGTCAGTAGATATCAATCCAATCCGGGACGTGCTCATTGGACTACCGTTAAGAATATCCTCAAGTATCTTAGGAGAACGAGGGACTATATGCTAATGTACGGTGCTAAGGATCTGATCCTTACAGGGTACACTGACTGTGATTTTCAGACCGATGTAGATTCGAGGAAATCGACATCAGGATCTGTCTTCACTCTGAACGGAGGAGCAATAATATGGAGAAGCATAAAGCAAGGTTGCATTGCTGCGGCCCACTTTTGTATATGATATGGGACACTATGGATGCGGCCCACTTTTGTATATGATATAAACAATGTGATCACTAAATTGTACATGCGAAGACATGTGAGTGGGGGCGTCCTATGCAATGAGCATTGCATAAGATTGGACCATGAAGAAAATCACTCTCACTTTATAATGCCGTTTACTGTTGAGACTGATTTTCTTTTCATTCGATGACCTAGGTAACTCGATCTTAATCCTGAGCTAACCATGAACTCCTATTTATTCGGAATTATCCTTAGATTTGCATGGGTGAGAGTTGCTCAAGTTTGCCGATTCAATAGGCCTCCCATTTCAGGGGTAAGACTGGGTGAATAGCTGGGGACGTGGGGTGCAAGATGGAATTCACTCCTACTTACTTTTAGAGGATAGAAGAGAGGTAGTTCCCTTAAGCACTGACTCCAAGTCTTGAACAAGGGGCCACACCCTCTCATTGGCCTGAGAGGGATTCGGTTTACTGGTTGGACCACAAATCAATTGTTCATTAGAGGATCAGTGAGACATAAGGAAAAAGAAGTAACTTCAGGGGTAAAAAGGGTAAATTGACCCAGCTCTATGTACGAACAACCTGTGAAGGATCGACTTACTAATCATGGTTATATCAAATGGACAGAAATATATCTATAATGAGGGAAGTGCAACTACTAGGCTATAGTGGAGTGTCCTAGTAGTTAACGAATGTTGGTTAACAAGGTTAATGAGTATAACCGGTTAATCTTGGATCATTGGAGCCTATGATCTATAGGTCCATTAGGTTCCTCTGCTAGCTCATATCGAACTAAACCATAGAACAGTGTGACGAGTGAGTTCGAAGTGTTCAAATTCAAATTAGTGAATATCTGCTACATATATATGATATATTTAACCGCATTTTTGTTTTATTTACGAATTAAACAAAAAGAGAGAATCTGAGATATTTAAATAAGATTTAAATATCTTAATCAATTATGTATCGGAATTGATTTGGATTGACATTTGAATTAAAATTAAATATTAATTAAATAGTTTAATTAATCATTTAATATTAGTTTAATTTGAAATTAATTATTCAAATTCATTGTTGAATTAAAATGAAGAAAGTCAAAATGTTGACTTCATTTAATGGAAAAATCCATGTTAGTGGAATTTTGAGGTGCCAAAATTTGGTTTAACCAAACTTGCATGTTTGCCAAATAAACCCCACAAGTTTGAGTGGAATTTTGAGTGTCAAAATTTGGTTAACTCAAACATGCATGCTTGCCACATAATCCCAAACAAGTCAGCAATATATTTTGAATCATCAGTTTTGTGACAAGGAATAAGATGAGCCTTTTTACTAAATCGATCAACCACAACAAAGATGCTATCATAACCTTTCCTAGTCCTAGGTAAACCTAAAACAAAATCCATTGATATATCAATCCAAGGACCATTAGAAACAGGTAATGAGAAGTATAAACCATGTGGTTGAAGCCTAGACTTAGCTTGTTTACATGCTATGCAACAGGCACAAACTTTATTAACATCATGTCTCAATTTAGGCCAAAAAAAAAAATGTTCAGAGAGCATTTCATAAGTTTTAGAAACTCCATGGTGTGCCATTAAACCACCTCCATGAGCTTCCCTCACAAGTAGCTCACGCATGGAACAAGATGATATGCAAAGTTTGCCTTTTCGAAACAAAAATCCATCTAACAACAAGTAATTATCCACAACGAGTCCTTTTTCACAAGATTCAACAAAAGGAGCTAAGAATATGTCATGTTGATACAAATCCTTTATGTGTTCAGAACCCAACAACTTAGCATTCAAAGTATTGAGGAGGACATACCTTCGTGATAAAAAATCTGCAACAATGTTCTTCTTACCTTATTTTATTTTATGACGTAAGGGAATGTTTCAATAAATTCTAACCACTTAGCATGTCCTATGTTGAGTTTATTTTGTACTCTAAAATGCTTTAAACTTTCATGATCCATATGAATAACGAACTCCTTATGCCAAAGATAATGTTGCCAGGTTTGCAATGCACGAACCAAAGCATAGAGCTCTTTGTCATAACTTGGATACATCAAAGATGCACCAGTCAACTTCTCACTAAAGAACATTAAAGATCTTTGATTTTGCATTAATACAGAACCTATCCCTACTCTACTAGCATCACATTCAATTTCAAAAGTTGACTCAAAATTAGGTAATGCAAGCAAGAGAGCAGAACTCAACTTTTCTTTCAAAGTATTAAAAGCAAGTTCTTGATATTTTTCCCATATAAAGGATACATTCTTCTTAACAAGTTCATTCAAGGGTGAAGCAGTTGTACTAAAATTCTTAATGAACCTACGGTAGAAACTTGCAAGACCATGAAAACTTCTTACCTCATTTACATTTTTAGGTGTAGGCCAATCTTTTATAGCCTTCACTTTCTCCTCATCAACCTCAACACCATTAGATGAAACTACAGACCCAAGAAAGTTAACTTTGTCCATGCAAAAGCTACATTTCTTTAAATTTACTTTTAAACATTCGTTTCTTAAAGTAGTCAAAAAATTGCGTACATGGGTAATATGATCATCTAAAGATTTAGAGTAAACAAGGATGCCATCAAAATAAACAACCACAAACTTACCAAAGTATTCTCGTAAGACATGATTCATTAGTCTCATGAATGTACTAGGTGCATTAGTTAATCCAAAAGGCATAACCAACCATTCATAAAGACCATACTTGGTTTTAAAAGCTGTTTTCCACTCATCCCCAATATGCATGTGAATTTGATGATAACCCGATTTTAAATCAATCTTAGTAAAAAGACTACATCTATGCAATTCATCAAGCATATCATCTAATCTAGGAATTGGATGCCTATACTTTATAGTTATCTTGTTTATAGCCATACAATCAACACACATACGCCAAGAACCATCTTTCTTAGGTACAAGAATAACTGGAACAAAACAAGTACTCAAACTTTTACGTACATACCCTTTAGCAAGGAGTTCACTTACTTGCTTTTGTATGTCTTCAGCCTCCTTTGGATTAGTCCTATATGCCTGGTCGGTTTGGAATGGGCGCGCCAGGGATGAAGTCAATCTAGTGTTCAATTCCTTTAAGTGGTGGCAAATTACTAGGCATCTCCTCAGAAAATAAATCTTTAAACTCTTGCAAAAGCACAACAAAATCACTAGGTAAAGAAGGGTTAAGCATGTTAGTAAAGTAACAACACCCCTTGCACATAACTACAAGAATAGTCCGGTTAGAGAGAAAAACATTCCTAGCCTCACTTGATCTAACATACGAGGTTACTGATTTGGCTTTTTTCTCTTATTTTTTCTGTAGGCTGAGTGCTACTCTCTTGCTTTTCACTCAAGCTCTTTTTATCACTTGATTCTTTTTCAATCTCTTCTTTTGCATCAGCCTCTTTCCTTTTCTTTTCAAGTTTGCAATGATCAATAAATACATCTTTTGGAGACAATGGAAGAAGAGTAGTTTTTCTAACATTGTGAGTAAAAGAGTATCGATTTGCATACCCATCATACATTACCCGTCAATCAAATTGTCAAGACCTCCCAAGTAGTAAATCTCCAACATGCATGGATACAACATCACATAAAACATCATCAACATATTTTCCAATAGTAAAAGAAACAAGAGCTTGTTGAGTTACTCGTACTTCCCCATGATCATTCAACCATTGAAGCTTGTAGGGTCGTGGATGTAGTTGTGTCTTTAAATTAAGTCTTTTGACCAGAATGGAACTCACAACATTGGTGCAACTACCGCTATCAATGACAACACTACATGGTACAGATTGAACAAGACACCGAGTATGAAATAAGTTCTCCCATTGGTCTAGGCCATCCTCTTTAATGTGGGTGTTTAAAGCTCGTCGAGTAACCAAAGATATATGTGTAGGGTCCTCTTCACTAAACTCCTCACTCTCATCAGTTTCCTCATTTATGTCGTCATGTGCCTCGTCATCCGTAACAATTTCTCCCTCTTTGATGGTCATAGTTCTTGCATTTGGGCAATCTCTACTATAGTGTTCTACCCCTTGACATCTCTAACACTTTAAATCTCTATTTCGAACATTAGACTTTTCTACTTTTTCTTTCCCTCTTCTGGAACTCTCCCCTTTCTCAAATTTAGCTTGAGGCTTCTCATTAATCTCTTGATTTCTATGCTTATAATCAATGTTCTTACTATTCTTTTTCCATGTAGAAGTCGAATTGGACAAAGTTTTAGAAGAATACCGTTGAGACCTTCGTTGGATTTGCCTCTCGATCTTAATTGCAATATGCAACAACTCCTCCATATTAGAATAAGGCTGTAAATCAGTCTTGTCTGCAATCTCTGTGTTTAACCAATTAAGAAATCGCGTCATGAGAGCCTCCATGTCCTCATCGAGATCAAGTCGATCCATCAATGTATCCATCTCCTTGTAATAATCTTCCACAGATTTGCGTCCTTGTTTCAATGCTTGAAGCTTTTGAGCCATGTCCCGTTAAAAATATTGTGGAACAAAACACTTCCTCATGGACTCTTTGAACTCGCACCATGAATCAATTGGTGCTTCAAGGTTTCTTCTCCTACTTGACATCAATTTATCCCACCAAATTTGAGCATATTGTTTGAATTGAGCAATGCATAACAGTACCTTCTTTTCATCACTAAAATTATGATAGTTGAACATTGAATCCACCGCTTTCTCCCACTCAAGGTACTCCTCTGGATCGGTTTTGCCATAAAACTTGGGAAGTTTTAATTTGATGCTCCACACGTTACGATCAATTCTATCATCATAAGGAACACGTTGTTGTAAATTATGAGACCTTCTTCCAAGGTCTCTCCCTCGCATCAAGCCACGACCAACCGCATGTGGATTATCCTCATGGTGATCAGAATTGTTGTCCTAATATTTATCGGTTAAGGGCGCAGGTAGTGTAATCCTCTATCGAGCTTGGTTTTGAATCTGCAATCTTCCTATTCGATCGGTCAACTCTTCTATTCCTTGAATTAGTCTTTCCATGGTTCGTTGTTGTGCTTCTCTCAATCGAGCATCAATAATGATATGAACCAAGAGACATCAATCATACAATATACTTCAATGAAGATGTGAAGAAAATATTGTTGCAATTATCAAAACATATTTCAATTCATGCCACCTTAAAGAAGAATGAAGTTTCATGTTATAACTTTGGGTAGATTACTGTAACGACCCTAAATTTCCACATACTTAGAGTCGCTACTAACGTCTCATGCTCATCTATAATGCGGAAATATAACTCTTACATGAACATAATTGATAACGTAAACTTCAAAAACACGTTTAAAACAACTTCTCTGGAAAACACAGCCATGGTCTTACGTGTTTAAATATGAAATACTGAAATTTAGAGAAAACAAAAACAAATACAAAATAATTTAAAACAATGAAATGCAAAACAACCTATTCTAACTTAAGAGTAGAAATTTAAATATGAGTCTACCCTATGCACGTGCCACGGTCTCTGCTCGCGATGCCGCCGTCCCCCGTACAAGTGCGCCTTGCCTTTACCTGAAAAATGAAGTGGCACACGGCCTGAGTATTTCAAAGAATACTCAGTAAGTGGCCCCACTATAGGGGCCATGAAAATGCAAACACATGCAATCATGATTTAGGGACCTATCTCTAATCATCTTAGGGGTGGCCTCCAGTCTCGGACAAATTGGATGTGTAGTACTTCCCTACACACGACTCACACGTGCGAGTGTGAATCCCCAGGGCGCTCGCACACCCCCTGGACCCTCTAGTCAAGCTAATCTGTAGCGACGTCCGGAGGTCAGCGGAACCCCATAGTGTCATGCACCTCATGAACACCCTCATCTGTGTGCTTTCGCACCTGTGCGCATACGCGCTCATCATACGGTGCGCGTCCGCACTCATCATCTCTAGGGGAAGTAGCCCTATGCTTATGAACATACAATATGCATGAGGTCCCTCTAAATCCATCATAATGTCTCTTCTGACACAACCCTCTAGTCTTATCTCTTTGTTACTCTAGGTAACACATACTCGTGGATATTTATATTAATATCATTTTCACGCTCTTAGGGTTGTGTCCTATGTCGATCTAACGACATGATGCAATATGGCACTCATCATCATATAGCATGCTCAATATGGAAAACATCATCATATTAAGGTAAACGTCACGCAATCATCATGCTCATCATATTGCCACAAAGTGCATCAAACATATCAAGTACGACATTCATCAAAATATATATATATACTGAGTACATCATCAGGTATCATAACCCACACATCATCATAACTCATATACCGCATCGTACGACATAGTTCATACAACATCGTAACTCATACAATTTTTAGCCTATCATATAGTAAGGCCACTTACCTGGTTAGCTTATACGGGTGTGACCAATTTATCCTTAATGAAAGTTCGATTTTTCCCTTTGTATCCAAGCCAACCTATAAGAATTCATAACATCAATTTCATGTTTAATTCTCTAACTCCTACAAGGATTCATGTGCTAAACTTCATGTGAGCATTAAAGACTTTATGAGTATTGAATATATATATATATATATCTTGGTATCCTTTTTTTTTTTACTCTATGTATTTATTCTGTAAAATTATTTCTGTTCACCAAATCTTCCATTTTCCTCCCCCATCTTCCATTTTCCTCCCCCACTGTCTCTCTTTTCTTTACTGTATTTAATTAGTTAAATATATATAATTTCCTTTCCTTTACCTCTTTCTTTTCTTCTTTTCTGTACTTAATTAAATATATGTATATATATTTTTCTTTACCTCTCTCTTTAATTCATTTCAAACCTCTTGTTTAATTCTTGTTCAATTCTTTTCTTCCCTATTTAATTCTAACAGTTTAGTAAATGAAGGGTTGATCTAATTCTTAATAACGGTACAAAGAAGAAGATCTATGATCTCATTCAAAGATCTGACATGATTTCTAACTGCTAATTAACATCTAAATAACTGGGTAATGTAGGTGGAGATCTGATTCTAATTAATTCTATAAATGATTTTGAATTTTTCTTTTCTTTCCTAAAACTACTGTCATTAACCATTTCCAATCTATTTTAATTTTTCCTTGAGTAAAAATGGCTATGCATCCATCCATTGTGATTTTCTTCCCTTTCCTCAAAATGATGATTCAATTTAGATGCAATTGACACACCCAATTTTGATTTTCGATCCCATATCCAAAAATCTAAATAATTGAAGGAGAGATCTAAGATAACTTTTCTATCTCGTGCAAAAATAAAAGAAAATGAGATCTAACTTAGCGATGACTTTTCTATCTCTTTCCATTCCTATTAGATCTGCCTGAAGTGAAGGTCATCTCCAATTCTTCTCTCCCAAAATCTGTGATCTTTCCTATGTTTCTTTCTCCCATTTTTCCCTTCCCAGAATCTGCCATTTTTGTTTCTATTTCCTTCCTTGTTTTTTTTTTTTTTTTTGCAGATCATTTTACAGTTGGAGGGGTGGGGGAGATATTTGGGGAAGGTGGAGAGAGAGGGTCGATAATTTTTTTTTTTAATTTTTTTATAATTATTATTTACTTATTATTATTATCTTTTTTTTTTTCGGGTCGTTACAATTACAATTTAGAGTTATTGTAATTCATTAATGTATTTTAAGACTTTTTATTTACTTTAGGTTACAATTACATAATGGTTAATTATGACCATTAAGTATGAATGTTACGACTCTTGGAATGTGTTTAATAGTTTCATTTTGAGGCTATATAAAGTCATGTATGTTGTATTTGTAAGTAGAATTCGAAAATGTAGTAAAAAAGAGCATTTGTGCTTTCTTTAGCCAATGGCTAAGTTTCTTTGCAATTTTATGTAGTTTAGGTTGCATGTAGAATCATTCAAGCTCGACATGATCAATCTTGCTTGTGGAGTAATTCGAATCTCAAACAATATTCTTGCCTTGAGATATTCGATCAACAATGAAATCCGAATCTTACTCCCCTTGTAGTGATTCCTTATCATATCATTTGGTATTAGAGCTTTAGGCTCAAGATCGGATATATGTTTCCTTTACGTTTCTTCACAATTTGATTTTTATCTTTTTAGTTTTTAATCGAACCTAGAGTTCAAAATTCAATCTTTGCTCTATTTAAAATTTTGAGAGGTGAGAATGAGAGTTTCATTTGTGTAAATGAGTATATAAAGAGTGGCCTAAAAATTCCTTTTCTAACTTATTTTTTGCAGCAAAGTTTCACAAATAGATTCAAGGATGAAGCCTTTGAAGAAGTGGAGAATGATATGAACCAAGAGACATCAATCAAATATACTTCAATGAAGATGTGAATAAAATATTGTTGAAATTATTAAAACATATTTCAATTCATGCCGCATTAAAGAAGAATGAAGTTTCATGTTATAAACATTGGGTAGATTACAATTTAGAGTTATTGTATTTCATTAATGTATTTTAAGACTTTTTATTTACTTTAAGTTACAATTACATAATAGTTAATTGTGGCCATTAAGTATGAATGTTACCACTCTTGGAATGTCTTTATTAGTTTCATTTTGAGGCTATATAAAGTCATGTATGTTGTATTTGTAAGTAGACTTCGAAAATGTAGTAAAAAAAAGCATTTGTGCTTTCTTTAGCAGATTGCTAAGTTTCTTTACATTTCTATGTAGTTTAGGTTGCATGTAGAATCATTCAAGCTCGACATGATCAATCTTGCTTGTGGAGTGGTTCGTGTTCTACTCTCAGTTTATGCGTTTGCATTCAATTCGTAACCAAAGAATTGAAGCTCAATGATATGGAATTTGAAGACCTCAAACAAGAGGACCTCAAGAGTTAAGTGTTAATAAGAACAAAACTAATATGTTGTGATTGTTAGCGTGCGGGACAAAATTCTATCCTTGGAACGTAAGAATACTGAATAACATACAATAATATATGATATATGTATCTTT
Source organism: Cucurbita pepo subsp. pepo (assembly GCF_057944985.1). Classification (NCBI taxonomy): domain Eukaryota; kingdom Viridiplantae; phylum Streptophyta; class Magnoliopsida; order Cucurbitales; family Cucurbitaceae; genus Cucurbita; species Cucurbita pepo. The sequence goes on along the minus strand of NC_141809.1, from coordinate 6,176,686 downwards.
TTTTTTTAATCCTTTGACACTTTGCTTTATTTGCTTATTTGTCTCTCGGATAACATACGAACTTGAATTCGTATTAATAGTCATAAAAAAGTAATTAAATTTGTACGAGGTATTCTTTAAAAGAAAATAAGGTAACAATGCATTAAATTTATTTAAAAAGAATAAAAAAATTCATGACTAGTCTATCTAGTTTGTAAAAGAAAATGACATAAAAGTTAAAAGAAATTTCATAGTGAATGATAGAAAAGATAAAAGGAAGACTATCCCCTCGCTGTTACAAATTTTAAACGACTCATGTTTAAGATTCAAATCAATATTCGAAATCTTGATTCGACACCTGATGACTCTAGCATTCTCCTGCTACATAGTCACGTTACATACTCTTCGCTTCTAAAAATAAAACTATCCCTACAAACAAACACGAGTCGTTCAGGCATGTTTTTTCCTCACTCACATGTAACATAGGAAAATTTCTAGAACGTCACCCAACATAGAATTTCTCCAAACAAAGTACGTTAACAATGGAGTTCCTATGATGAAGCCACTAAAAAGAAAGATGCACATTGTTGGTATAGGCTGTAACTTTTATTTCCTTTAAGACTTTCTTAATCATCCTTTCTGCAGGACTCTCCTTTGATGTGATCTCAGTTCATTCATGTACTCCTCGTTTACTCAGGAGTCACATACATACCAGCTTCCTCCTTGGTTTGTTCTTGAAATACATCTAACTGTGGGAGGTGTCGCACTGATCCCAATTGTGATGACCCTAATGTTTTATTATAACCAAGGTCACCACTACAGCATAATATAACTATTCGCTCAGCTATCACATACTCCAAATTCCTCTAAATTGCTCTTATAAAGAATGTTTTGTTTTCCTGTTAATTCAACCGTGAAATCTTACATTATTTATCTTTAGAGCAAAAATAATAATAATAATAATAAATAAATAAAATAAAATAAATTGTGACAGTTCTGTTTATATTTACTTATTTTTCTCAAGCTCAAGTTAAAGGAATGGCAAATGACTATCATTTTGTAAGGAAAAAAAAAAAAAAAAACTGAACCCAATATATTTCATATGTGGATTTCTTTTTAACATTTTAAGGAGATTTGTGATTTTGTAATGATAGAAATATCATATATTTGGCATATGCATCAACCAAAATCTACTATTTAGGTTCATATGGGTGAACTAATTTGACGTCTAGAGGATTATATAATAGATTGACAAGAATGAAACTTAACCATCACACCAGTTCATTCAAATTATTTCGAACACAAAATAATAACATGACAGAGATTTGTAGTGTGAAGTTGAGTTTCATTATTGCGATGATACTGCTGGTTGTGTCTCGCTCTGGTAAAATTTCTAGCTCTTCGTTCTTTGTTTGTTTTGAATCTCTTTGAAGGCTAATATTTCAATAGAGAAGCCTTCTAAGACAAATCGCATGCTAAGTGTTCAAAAGTTTCAAACATAATGTCGAGTGTTTAAATATTATTGCAGTTGAAGTTGAAGGGATGCCGCCACTGGTTCCAAAGAGAAGTCTTCTAAAACAAATCGCATGCAACACCTCTGTTGACTGCGGAGATCGTACTTGCTCGTGTTCTTATCTCCGTTTATGCGTTTGTATTCAATTCGCAACAAAAGAATTAAAGCTCAATGATATGCAATTTGAAGACCTGAAACAAGAGGACCTCAAGAACTAAGTGTTAATAAGAACAAAACTAACATGTTGTGATTGTTAGCATGCGGAACAAAATTCTATCCTTGGAACGCAAGAATACTGAATAACATACAATAATATATGATATATGTATGTTTCTTTTTTTTTTTTTCTTTTTTTAAATCTTTTCACACACTTTCCTTTATTTGCTTATTTGTCTCTCGGACAACATACAAACTTGAATTCGTATTAATAGTCGTAAAAAATAATTAAATTTGTACGAGGTATAACTTTAAAATCAAATCAGGTAACAATGTTCAGTTTATTTAAAAAGAATAAAAAAATTCATGACTAGTCTATCTAGTTTGTAGAAGAAAATGACATAAAAGTTAAAAGGAAATTTCGTAGTGAATGATAGAAAAGATAAAAGGAAGACTATCTCCTCGCTGTCACAAATGTGAAACGACTCATGTCTAAGATTCAAATAAAGATTCAAAATCTCGATTCGACACCTGATGGCTCTAGCATTCTCTTGCTACATACTCACGTTACATACTCCTCGCTTCTAACAGCAAAACTATCCCTACAAACCAACACGAGTCGGACCAACATGTTTTTTCCTCACTCACATGTATCGTAGGAAATTTCTAGAACGTCACCCAACATAGAATTACTCCAAACAAAGTACGTTAACAATGGAGTTCCTATGACGAAGCCACTAAAAAGGAAGATGCACATTGTTGGTATAGGCGGTAACTTTTATTTCCTTTAAGACTTTCTTAATCATCCTATCTTCAGGATCACTCTCCTTTGATGTGGTCTCAATTCATTTATGTACACCTCGTTTACTCAGGTGTCAGATACCAACCAGCTTCCTCCTTGGTTTGTTCTTGAATCACATCTGACTGTGGGAGGTATCGTTATGATCCCAATTGTAATGACCCTAATGTTTTATTAAAACAAAGGTCGCCACTACATGCATAATATAACTATTCGCCCAGCTATCACATACTCCAAATTCCTCTGAATTTCTCTTATCATCTTCTTGCTTTCAGCACTTAAGGATTGAGTAACTCCTATTCCCTCACAAAATTGAGGCTCTTATACAATCTTGGACGCTTTCATTCGAGGACATGGAATTCTCCTCAAAAGAATTACTCAACCGTAAACAAAAAGTTGAGAGATGTTTGTGATAGATGCTTGAGAGAAAAAAAAAAACGTTAACCTAAATTGAATTCTAAATCTAGGTGAAGGATTGAATGCATGTAGTGGCGACCTTGGTTTTAATAAAAAAAAATTAGGGTCGTTTCAGTTAGTATCAGAGCGATACCTCTTCCAGTAATAAAAGATATTGTTCATTTTGGGCTTTTCCTTCCCAATTTCTCGTCAAAGGGTTTAACACACGTCTAGTAGAGGGAGGTTTCCATACTCTTATAAAGAATGTTTTGTTTTCCTGTCAATTCAACGTCGAATCTTACGTTATTTATCTTTAGAGCAAAAATAATAATAATAATAATAATAATAATAATAAAATAAATTGTAACAGATCGGTTTATATTTACTTATTTTTCTCAAGCTCAAGTTAAAGGAGTGGCAAATGATTATCATTTTGTAAGGAAAAAAAAAAAAAACTGAACCCAATACATTTCCTATGTTGATTTCTTTTTAACATTTTAAAGGGATTTGTGGTTTTGTAATTATAGAAATATCATATATTTGACATATGCATCAACCAAAATCTACTATTTAGGTTCATATTGGTGAACTAATTTGACTTCTAGAGGATTATATAATGGATTGACAAGAATGAAACTTAACCATCACACCAGTCCATTCAAATTATTTCGAACACAAAATAATAACATGGCAGAGATTTGTAGCGTGAAGTTGAGTTTAATTATTGCGATGATACTGCTGGTTGTGTCTCGTTCTAGTAAAATTTCTAGCTCTTCGTTCTTTGTTTGTTTTGAATCTCTTTGAAAGTTAATATTTCAATAGAGAAGCCTTCTAAGACAAATTGCTTGCTAAGTGTTCAAAAGTTTCAAACATAATGTCGAGTGTTTAAATATTATTGCAGTTGAAGTTGAAGGGATGCCGCCACTGGTTCCAAAGAGAAGTCTTTTAAAACAAATCGCATGCAACACCTCTGCTGACTGCGGAGATCGTACTTGCTCGTGTTCTTATCTCGGTTTATGCGTTTGTATTCAATTCGCAACAAAAGAATTAAAGCTCAATGATATGCAATTTGAAGACCTGAAACAAGAGGACCTCAAGAATTAAGTGTTAATAAGAACAAAACTAACATGTTGTGATTGTTAGCATGCCGAACAAAATTCTATCCTTGGAACGCAAGAATACTGAATAATATACAATAATATATGATATATGTATGTTTCTTTTTTTTTTTTTTTTTTTTAAATCTTTTGACACACTTTGCTTTATTTGCTTATTTGTCTTTCGGACAACACCTTGAATTCGTATTAATAGTCGTAAAAAAATAATTAAATTTGTACGAGGTATAACTTTAAAATCAAATCAGGTAATAATGCATTCAGTTTATTTAAAAAGAATAAAAAAATTCATGACTAGTCTATCTAGTTTGTAGAAGAAAATGACATAAAAAGTTATAAGGAAATTTCATAGTGAATGATAGAAAAGATAAAAGGAAGTCTATCCCCTCGTTGTCAGAAATGTGAAACGATTCATGTCTAATATTCAAATCACGATTCAAAATCTCGATTCAAATGAAGATTCGAAATCTCGATTCGACACCTGATGGCTCTAGCATTCTCCTGCTACATAGTCACGTTACATACTCCTCGCTTCTAACAGTAAAACTATCCCTACAAACCAACACGAATCGTTCTAGCATGTTTTTTCCTCACTCACATGTATCGTAGGAAATTTCTAGAACGTCACCCAACATAGAATTACTCCAAACAAAGTACGTTAACAATGGAGTTCCTATGACGAAGCCACTAAAAAGGAAGATGCACATTGTTGGTATAGGCTGTAACTTTTATTTCCTTTAAGACTTTCTTAATCATCCTATCTTCAAGGATCACTCTCCTTTGATGTGGTCTCAGCTCATTCATGTACTCCTCGTTTACTCAGGTGTCACATACGAACCAGCTTCCTCCTTGGTTTCTTCTTGAATCACATCTGACTGTGGGAGGTATCGCTATGATTCCAATTGTAATGACCCTAATGTTTTATTAAAACTAAGGTCGCCACTACATGCATAATATAACTATTCGCCCAACTATCACATACTCCAAATTCCTCTGAATTTCTCTTATCATCTTCTTGCTTTCAGCACTTAAGGATTGAGTAACTCCTATTCCCTCACAATATTGAGGCTCTCATACCATCTTGGACGCTTTCATTCGGGAAAATGGAATTCTACTCAAAAAAATTACTCAACCGTAAACAAAAAGTTGAGAGAAGTTTGTGATAGATGGTTGAGAGAAAAAAAAAAAAAAAAAAAAACCTTAACCTAAATTGAATTCTAAACCTAGGTGAAGGATTGAATGCATGTAGTGGCGACCTTGGTTTGAATAAAAAAAAAAAATAGGGTCGTTACAGGTAGTATCAGAGCGATACCTCTTCCAGTAATAACAGATATTGTTCATTTTGGGTTTTTCCTTCCGAATTTCTCGTCAAAGGTTTAACACACGTCTATTAGAGGGAGGTTTCCATACTCTTATAAAGAATGTTTTGTTTTCCTGTCAATTCAACGTGGAATCTTACATTATTTATCTTTAGAGTAAAAATAATAATAATAATAATAATAATAATAATAATAATAATAAAATAAATTGTGACAGATCGGTTTATATTTACTTATTTTTCTCAAGCTCAAGTTAAAGGAATGGCAAATGACTAACATTTTGTAGGGGAAAAAAAAAACTGAACCCAATACATTTCCTATGTGGATTTCTTTTTAACATTTTAAGGGGATTTGTGGTTTTGTAATTATAGAAATATCATATATTTGGCATATGCATCAACCAAAATCTACTATTTAGGTTCATATTGCTGAACTAATTTAACTTCTAGAGGATTAGATAATGGATTGACAAGAATGAAACTTAACCATCACACCCGTCCATTCAAATTATTTCGAACACAAAATAATAACATGGCAGAGATTTGTAGCGTGAAGTTGAGTTTCATTATTGCGATGATACTGCTGGTTGTGTCTCGCTCTGGTAAAATTTCTAGCTCTTCGTTCTTTGTTTGTTTTGAATCTCTTTGAAGGTTAATATTTCAATAGAGAAGCCTTCTAAGACAAATCGCATGCTAAGTGTTCAAAAGTTTCAAACATAATGTCGAGTGTTTAAATATTATTGCAGTTGAAGTTGAAGGGATGCCGCCACTGGTACCAAAGAGAAGTCTTCTAAAACAAATCGCATGCAACACCTCTGTTGACTGCGGAGATCGTACTTGCTCGTGTTCTTATCTCCGTTTATGCGTTTGTATTCAAATTCGCAACAAAAGATTTAAAGCTCAATGATATACAATTTGAAGACCTGAAACAAGAGGACCTCAAGAACTAAGTGTTAATAAGAACAAAACTAACATGTTGTGATTGTTAGCATGCGGAACAAAATTCTATCCTTGGAACGCAAGAATACTGAATAACATACAATAATATATGATATATGTATGTTTCTTTTTTTTTTTTTCTTTTTTTAAATCTTTTCACACACTTTCCTTTATTTGCTTATTTGTCTTTCCGACAACATACAAACTTGAATTCGTATTAATAGTCGTATAAAATAATTAAATTTGTACGAGGTATAACTTTAAAATCAAATCAGGTAACAATGTTCAGTTTATTTAAAAAGAATAAAAAAATTCATGACTAGTCTATCTAGTTTGTAGAAGAAAATGACATAAAAGTTAAAAGGAAATTTCGTAGTGAATGATAGAAAAGATAAAAGGAAGACTATCTCCTCGCTGTCACAAATGTGAAACGACTCATGTCTAAGATTCAAATAAAGATTCAAAATCTCGATTCGACACCTGATGGCTCTAGCATTCTCTTGCTACATACTCACGTTACATACTCCTCGCTTCTAACAGCAAAACTATCCCTACAAACCAACACGAGTCGGACCAACATGTTTTTTCCTCACTCACATGTATCGTAGGAAATTTCTAGAACGTCACCCAACATAAAATTACTCCAAACAAAGTACGTTAACAATGGAGTTCCTATGACGAAGCCACTAAAAAGGAAGATGCACGTTGTTGGTATAGGCTGTAACTTTTATTTCCTTTAAGACTTTCTTAATCATCCTATCTTCAGGATCACTCTCCTTTGATGTGGTCTCAGCTCATTCATGTACTCCTCGTTTAATCAGGTGTCACATACCAACCAGCTTCCTCCTTGGTTTGTTCTTGAATCACATCTGACTGTGGGAGGTATCGCTCTGATCCTAATGTTTTATTAAAACCAAGGTCACCGCTACATGCATAATATAACTATTCGCTGGAGAAATTCATTTAAAAGAAATGTAACTAAAATGCGTGGAGAAATTCATTTAAAAGAATCAATGCTATGTACTTAAACGTTCGTAATAAAATTTTTAAAACAATATAATGGAAAATAAATAGTATAACCTAAGAACTATATATAACATGAATGCATCTACCCAAACTTCCATTCCATAGATGTCACCACGACATTGTCCAACGGTGCAAAAGTGTCTTACTTTTATCTTAAAAACAAGAATAGCACCTAGGTTGAGTATTTTTTATAAGCGCCTACAATGCTGGAATTCGCAATGCTAGAGGTCTTTCTAGAATCCTTGCAAAACGTTCACAGAGGAAGCTAATTTAACGGATTGAATCCAACCAAGAGCTGGTTAGAAGATGAATGACTCTTAGATCGAACTTGGAATCTATGATGGTCACTCTTAGATACCAAGACAATTCACTCTAGAATTAGCTTGATCAAAACTAATTCAATGAATCGGTTTAAACATCAAACCTAAAGCAAGGTTTGAAAAAGAATAACACCAAAAAGGTATAAAAAAAAACACAAAGGTCTTGTTTGTATTCAACCATTGATGCCCAAACATGAATATTACATGCCTCTAAATAGGCCCAAAAAATAACCCTAACATAATAAAGTTCAACTACCAACTACAAATGCTATTAAATACATATTGAAGAAAATAAGACATTCATACAAACTAATAACCAATGCTATTATATACAAATTGAAGAAAACAAGGCATTCATAAATTGTCTTAATTGGTAGTTCAACTACCAAAGGCAATGTCAGCCATTCCATTATCTTCTTGATTTGATATGCTAATGCTATAAAGATTTTTGGGCTCAAAAGTCTTTGTTTCAACTTGTACACTAGCTAGCTTTTGAAGATGCAATGTATAGGCCTCTTGAATCTTCTTAACCTTACTTCTTGTAATCGGTCCTTCGGGTACATGCAAAGGGTCAGGAGTTGAATTCATATCACTATCTCTAGGCTTTTCCATAGCCTTAGCTGCCCTCAAAGCAGTCTTATATGTGGTAAGATCTATGCCTTCAACTGTTTGATGAATTTATGGATTCAGTCCAAGGATGAACCTGTTGGGTTTTATGTCCTAAAACTCATAGTTTGTAAACAAAGATATATTCTATTTTCAATAAAGTTATTATTGATGTTTATTCAGTAAAAAATTGTTATTGAATAAAGTGAACTTTACGATCGTTAATCTAAATCCAATAAACTAAGAACACTCTGGCTATAGTATGATTACTTGAACTATATGTAGACACATAAGAGTGGATCAAGTTCAAGTATATAGTCAAAATGATCTATAGTATAAGGATAAGGCTGAGTACCTTATTCTGGGGACACTATGGATGCGGCCCACTTTTGTATATGATATAAACAATGTGATCACTAAATTGTGCATGTGGAGACATGTGGGTGGGGGCGTCCTATGCAATGAGTATTGCATAAGATCGGACCATGAAGAAAACCACTCTAACTTTATAAAGTCGTTTACTGTTGAGACTGATTTTCTTTTCATTCGATAACCTAGGTAACTCGGTTTTAATCCTGAGCTAACCATGAACTCCTGTTTATTCGGAATTATCCTTAGATTTGCATGGGTGAGAGTGGCTCTAGTTCGCCGACTCAACAGGCCTCCCATTTCAGGGGTAAGACTGGGTGAATGGCTGGGGACGTGGGGTGCAAGACGGAATTCACTCCTACCCACTTTTAGGGATAGAAGAAAGGTAGTTCCCTTAAGCACTGACTCCAGGTCTTGAACAAGGGGCCCCACTCTCTCATTGGCCTGAGAGGGATTCGGTTTACTGGTTGGACCACAAACCAATTGTTTATTAGAGGATCAGTGAGACATAAGGAACAAGAAGTAACTTCAGGGGTAAAACGGTAAATTGACCCAGCTCTAGTTACGAACAACCTGTGAAGGATCGACTTACTAATCATGGTTATATCAAATGGAAAGAAATATATCTATAGTGAGGGGAGTGCAACTACTAGGCTATAGTGGAGTGTCCTAGTAGTTAACGAATGTTGGTTAACCAGGTTAATGAGTTTAATCGATTAATCTTGAATCGTTGGAGCCTATGATCTATAGGTCCATTAGGTCCCTCTGCTAGCTCATATCGGACTAAACCATAGAACAGTGGATCACGAAATCTTGGCGATCTTCTCTATCTAATGAATGGGAGTCCGCTTTGAAATCGTCCGCCCTGCACCCCCCCCCCCCCCCCCCCCCCCCCCCGAGTATATGCTTCAACAGGAATTAAACAAGGGTAGATTGATACAATAGAAACCTCTGGTAAAATGCCCACCCGTAACCCAGCAGATAAAGTACATTGTGTGACGAGTGAGTTCGAAGTGTTCGAATTCAAATTAGGGAATATGCGTTACATATATACGATATATTTAACCGCAATTTTGTTTTATTTACGAATTAAACGAAAAGAGAGAATCTGAGATATTTAAATAAGATTTAAATATCTTAATCAATTATGTGTGGGAATTGATTGGGATTGACATTTGAATTAATATTAAATATTAATTAAATAGTTTAATTAATCATTTAATGTTATTTTAATTTGAAATTCATTATTCAAATTAATTGTTGAATTAAAATGAAGAAAGTCAAAATGTTGACTTTCATCTAATGGAAAAATCCATGATAGTGGAATTTTGAGGTGTCAAAATTTGGTTTAACCAAACTTGCATGTTTGCGAAACAAACCCCACAAGTTTGAGTGGAATTTTGAGTGTCAAAATTTGGTTAACTCAAACATGCATGCTTGCCACATAATCCCAAACATTTGAGTGGAATTTGAAGTGTCAAAATTTGGTGATCTCAAGTTTGCATGAACATGCAAACTTGACTCTTTAAATAGAGTGATCATGATACTTGCAAAGGGGATTCTTCATCTTGATGAAAAACCTCTCAAAAACACTCTCTTCCATCTTTACAAAATCCCTCCCAAGTCTAGTCACTCACCGGATTCCACAATCCCGTTCTAAGGCCGGAGAATAGTGGAGAAGACACTAGTGGTGGTTCGAAACCAGTTCGTGAGGCAAAAGAAGTTTGAACTACAAAAGGTTAGTATTTAAACTCATTAAGTTTTAATACTTATGAACATGCTAGTCATTTACAATAATTGATGTTCTAAAAGTGCCTAAGATCCAAATTGCTTCCGCATGTGTTATAGTAACACCATCAGAACCTTTTAGCAATTTTTAGTTTTGTATCCACTAATGACGGCGCGGATCATTTCAACCTTATAAAATTCTCTTGCCTAGTCATCCACATAATGTCCACTCTATATCAGATGGGTGAACTCCTATTGTCTTCAAAGTCGGACTACCTTCGGGAAATATTATTTTAGGAATAGCTTTTTGAATCGAGACTATGGTTTTACACTTCCATTTAGCCCAAGAATTTCTCAATTATCCAATCACCACAATTTTGCGTCCTCTTTCAAGATGAATGACGAAAAGAATACCTTCTCATGGTCTAGGTAGTTCATTAATAAGAAAATCGTCTCCATTGGTGATAGCCATAATTGTGCCTCTATTGGGTCTCTTGTGCTTCCACTAAAGGTACGGGGTCATACCATTTTAAATCCCATAAATATCTTGCCCCTCATGTATGTTACAAGCTATTGGCTTGCTCGGTGGCCACCATTACTTGAACCATGGCCTAGAAAGATTCCAACATCAGATTCTTCATGGGGTCTATTCCCGCCAATGGTGTTGTTGGAGGTATTGCAGCCACGTATTTTCTCGTTACAGAGCCTTCACAAGTGGGGTCACTTAATGATTATTTCTTTAAATACTCAAGCCATGTGCTACTACATTTTTCAGGTTAAGGCAAGACATTCATGTACGGCTGACGACGGCATTGCAATTCGAGACCATGGCACATGCGTAGGATAGTGGTATTTATTTTCTTAGACTTAGGCTAGAATAGGATGTTTTTAACTTAAACTCTTATTCATTTTATTTAGTCTTCTGTTGTGTCTTTTTAAAGATGTTTTGGAAATACGTAAGTCCATGGCTGCGTTTTAAGATAAATGTTATGTTTTATGGAATTTAAATGAAGTCTTTTGCATTCAATGTTATGGTACGTATACAGTAACGACCTAAAATTAAGTAAACAATTTCGAGTCGTTATAATGTAAGTCCATGACAGTGTTTTATGTAGGTCTTAGGTTAGATTATGGATCATTTTCTTATTTTATCTAAAAATTTTATGCTATTTATTTCCTGTTATGTTGTTTTAAAATTTTTATTACAAATGTTTAAGTCCATAGCGTCGTTTCTTTTAAATGAATTTCTCCACGCATTCTAGTTATATTATGCATGTAGTTGCGACCTTGGTTTTAATAGAAAATTAGAGTCATTACAATCGGGATAAGAGCAATACCTCTCACAGTAAGATGTGATTCAGGGGCAAACAGGAGAAATCTTGTGGGTATGTGACACCTGAGTAAAGAGGAGTACATGAATGAATTGAGAACATATCAGTGTGAGAGTGATCCTAAAGATAGGATGACTAAGGAAGTCTTAAAGGAAATAAAGGTTACAACCTATACCAACAATGTGCATCTTCCTTTTTAGTGGCTCAATCATAGGAACTTCATTTTTTAACGTACTTTGAAATTTCCAACAATGTTAGGACGACTCGTGTTGGTTTGTGGGGCAATTTTCACTGTTAGAAGCAAAAGTAAGTAACGTGACTACTAGCAGGGGAATACTGGAGCTATCAGGTGTTGAATAAAGATTTTGAATCTTGAGCAAGAGTTGTTACACATTTGTGAGCGCGTGGGGATAGTCTTCCTCATCTTTTCTATCATTCACTATGAAATTTCCTTAACAATTATATCATTTTCTTTTACAGGACTAGTCATGAAATTTTCTATTATTTTTAAATATATTAAATGCATTATTGCTATCTCGTACAAATGAGGCCCGTGTGTAGAATAGTACATACACATTCAAGGATCCAGTTAGGATAGTAACCTAAGGAAATATGGTTTTTATATGATAGGTCTCATTCATTTTACATGTCTTTACATTTTCTAACCCTAGTAGTGGGATCACTTACTAAATATTTCTTAAAATACTTAAGTCACGTGCTACTTTTATATTTCAAATCGAAAAAACACGGTTGACGGCCGCATCACAAATTAAAAGATCAGTGCACATGCATAGGGTAGTTGCACTTAATTTAGTAAACTGTAAGTTAATATAGGGCATTTTTGTTTTTTTGTTTTTTTTTTTTTTTTTTTTTTACTTATGTCAATCTTAATTTTTCAATTGTATTATTTTAAGATCTTTTTCTTAAACATGTAACATTGTTTTATGAAAAAATTTTAAATGAATATTTTTCCACAAGATGTCACGTCATGTATGTGGTAGCGACTTTAATTAAGTAGAAAACTAGGGTCGTTATAGTTGGTATCATTGCTCTAGGTTATAGATTTTGTAGACTAGCCTACGAGGTAGGCCTGACATGTTCCGTGGTCTCACCGCTATGCTCCATCACCATCAGGTATGTCACGCGTAAGATAAGAAAATGAAATGTCATTGATTATGTATATTGTTACTACTTGTCCATTATAAATGTATTTCCTAATTGAATTTGATAAAATTGACTAGATTGTTATTGACGGCATGATTGTTTGCTTAATTATATGTGTATGATAATATAGAAGATTATATAGTTTATGTTACTTAATAGTAGGCTTAAGAAAAATTGTGTGGTTGTTTAGAACCATTCCGCCTAGAGGACGTGGAAGAGGACATCGAGAAAGGGGACAACTCCCTGTTCGAGGAAGGGGTAGAGGTAGAGGGAGCCCAACTTGTGAAGGCTATGTAACAAGAACATACGTGGTTGCGCCACCTCCAACAGCACCACTGGCCGGAATAGACCCCACGAAGAATCTGATGTGGGAATCGTTCTAGGCCATGATTAAAATAATGGTGGCCACCGAGTAAGCCAACAACTCGTAATCTACATAAGGGGCAAGATATTTTTGGGATTTCAAATGATACAACCCGCGTACCTTTAGTGGAAGCGCAAGAGACCCAATAGAGGCGCAATTATGGCTATTGTGATTGGAGATGATTTTGTTATTAATGAAGCTATCTACTTTAATTTTAGAGGTCATTCACCGAGAATGGATGTTTGAGCTAAATGTGTGATTGACTATATACGGTTGAAGCAGCAAAACAAGGATTGAGTTGGATTAAGTTTTGAAACCGAAAAGCCCGAGTTATAAATTTGGGTTGGGTTAATTTAAAGACAACATCTCCTAGCAGTGAGTTTGAGCTGTTTCATATTATTAAGCTTACCCAGTTTTGTCATTATAATTAACCTAAATAAAAGTCAAGAATTCGTTAAAACATTTATTCTTGAGTCAAAATTGAGAGGTTTCAATTTTATATTAACCCTTACACAATAATAACATCAAATTTTTAATTAACAATATGATTAACGATAGGTATTATTTTGGAAAAGGGTACGAGTAGGTTGTTGTTTAGACATATTTGGGATGTTAGAAATTTCAAAACTTTTGAGTAGAATTAGAATTAATGTATTATTTTGGAAAAGGGTACGAATTAGAATTATTGTTGTTTAGACATAAAAAATGAACAAGTATGAAGGGACTAGAAAACAACTAATCTAGAACTTCACGATATTCCTAATGAACCAAAAGATCTCTGACTAGGCTAAACGTTGAAAAGCTTTGAAGATGCAGAATTAGAACCTAAAGTTGAGTTTGGATAAACTAGTAGAGCTTAAATGTCAGATATGTGACATGTAGGTATGTAATAAGATACAAGAATGATGTAACAAATGTGAATGACATATGACTTATAAATAAACTAAGAGCCTATAATTCTAACATCCTTGTTTACCTATTAAAAATAAGGTGCCACTGTATGCATGACACTAATGAGGACAAAAATCATCTATTTAAAATATTTTAGAAAAAGGTGACATGGACAACTAATCTAAGAGCTACCAACAAATATTAATGCAACTATTCTAACCCTCGTTCCATGGACTTCATCGCGACGCCATCATCGGTATATGAGTGTCTTACATTTATTTGAAAAATAAGGATAGAAAACAGTGACCAAATATTTATTTTAATAAAAATTATTTAATATGGATAAGCAACCCAACTAAAAAATAAAATAAAAAAAATCTATTAATCATTTAAATAAAAGTACATATGAATAAAATATTAAAGTTATTAAATAAGATTAAAATATTTACCTCAATCTAAATATCAAAGTCATAATAGAAATAAAAGAAATACAAACAGATTCTAGATCGATCAAAAAAATGAATGCTATAAATTCTTTTTATGTGATTTTGCTGTTTTCTTTTGCATCAACTTTTAATGTCCCTACCTGTTTTGCTCTCCAATCTCGAGTATCACCTTGGAAACTGACGATTTTTAATTATAGGGAAGGAGAACCTCTAATAGTCCATTGCAAGTTGAAAGATGATGATTTAGATATATAATGATTATGATGACAAATTTAAATGACACCATCTGATATGAACCAAGAGATATCAATCATACAATATTTTCTTCACATTGATGTCTCTTGGTTCATATCACCATCTTTTTTAATGGATCTCAGTGGATGGAGTTGATGATTTATTTTAAGTTCAACGGTTGATGTTGAATTTTAAAACTCTATAAAATTGGGAACTTATAATATACAACGGTATAAAAAAAAACTAGATTAATGTTCAACTTCTATTTCGATTTATAAAAAAGAATTATAGTTTCTGTATTTAATTAGAAATTTTATACTTTTAAGTTTAGGAGTCAATAATGCTTGATGGACGACTTTCAAATTGAATTTATGCCCATCTGACATAAATTTTTAAACATAGGAGAGCATATCCTTAGATTCAAACAAGAATACAAATTGGAATTCAAGGAAAATTTATTGCAAACAACATTGTTTTGGTGCAACTTTAATAGCAATCTTGAACATGCTTCGTTTGAGGTTTTTTTGCCAGATAATGAAGTTTGGCTTCAAGAACGATGCAACTATTGGCACTGCATTTGGGGTGTTGATGAGAAGGGTTTTTCTTTGTATAATAGTCAAACAAATGTATTTGAGCTCATTCATCCATGAAGTTCTTAGACCAAAACATCACCTTTGCTTTTACTCCACACATATTCTTTTCTTTTCTTTAGAAGATGTGTGCTTATTAGGATACTACTCTAATAAAAGAAAGTCTATAAAGCATTTGAGTTCTCAATTATATAGAACTTTTAATAAAAAAATAGTGTTTTCCTGTCAATAAAATATCCAAATAATTATCGAAGAATAAAATACAGACATCAACATATATATCAAGGTCTCATTTTTATCGAAAAGTTTTAAACACCAAAATGGAAGAAACTTGAGAAAGAAACATCCCAATGAAGTTGAGAGAAGTTTGTGATTGATGGTTGAGAGAAAAAAACCTTAACCTAGATTGAATTTTGAACCTAGGTTAAGGATTGAATGCATGTAGGGCGATCTTGGTTTTAATAAAATAAATTAGGGCCGTTACAGTTTGATATGAACCAAGAGACATCAATCATACAATATGCCTCAATAAAGATGTGAAGGAAATATTGTTGAAATTGTCAAAAGATATTTCAAGTCATGCCACATTGAAGAAAAATGAAGTTCATGTTATAAATTTTAGGTAGATTACAATTTCGAGTAATTTAGAATTATTGTATTTCATTAATATATTTTAAGACTTTTTATTTACTTTAGGTTACAATTACATCATGGTTAATTATGACCATTACGTATGAATGTTAAAACTCTTGGAATGCCTTTAATAGTTTCATTTTGAGGCTATATAAACCCATGTATGTTGTATTTGTAGGTAGACTTGGAAAATATAGTAAAATATTTGTAAGTAGACTTGGAAAATATAGTAAAAGAAGCATTAGTTATTTCTTTAGCCAATGGCTAAGTTTCTTTACAATTCTACGTAGTAAAAGTAGACTTGAATGATGCTTGTTGATCAAATATCTCAACGCAAGAACACTTGTTTGAGATTCGAATCACTCCACAAGCAACTTGTTACATAGAATTGCAAAGAAACTTACGCTAAAGAAAGCACATGCTTCTTTTACTATATTTTTATTATTTTATTTGTAATTAATTGTTATCCATTGTATGAAAATTCAAGGTTATTAATGTAATATTGAACTGTATGTGATATGTGGAAATCACTACAAGGGGAGTAAGACTCGGATTACCTTATTGATCAAATATCTCAAGGCAAGAACACTTGATTTAGATTCGAATCACTCCACAAGCAAGATCGATCATGTCTAGCTTGAATGATTCTTGTTGATCAAATATCTCAAACACTTGTTTGAGATTCGAATCACTCCACAAGCAAGATTGATCATGTCGAGCTTGAATGATTGTACATGCAACCTAAACTACATAAAATTGCAAAGAAACATAGCCATTGGCTAAAGAAAAGCATAAATGCTTCTTTTACTATATTTCCAAGTCTACTTACAAATACAATATACATGGCTTTACATAGCCTCAAAATGAAACTATTAAAGGCATTCCAAGAGTTGTAACATTAATACTTAATGGCCTTAATTAACCATTACGTAATTGTAACCTAAAGTAAATAAAAAGTCTTAAAATACATTAATGAAATACAATTACTCTAAATTGTAATCCACCCAAAATTTATAACATGAAACTTCATTCTTCTTTAATGTGGCATGAATTGAAATATCTTTTGATAATTTCAACAATATTTTCTTCACATCTTAATTGAAGCATAATTTATGATTGATGTCTCTTGGTTCATATCACTAGACATGATCGATCTTGCTTGTGGAGTGATTCGAATCTCAAACAATGTTCTTGCCTTGAGATATTCGATCAACAAGATAATCCGAATCTTACTCCCCTTGTAGTGATTTTCCCATATCACAGTTGGTATCAGAGTGATACCTCTTCCAGTGCTAACAGATACTGTCCACTTTGGACTTTTCCTTCCGAATTTCTCGTCAAGGTTTTAAAACACGTCTATCAAAGGGAGGTTTCCATACTCTTATAAAAAATGTTTTGTTTTCCTGTCCAATCAACTTGGAATCTTACCTTATTTATCTTTGAAATATATATATATATATATATATATATATATATATATATATATATATATATGTATATATATATAAATTGTGATAATTTAGTTTATATTTACTTATTTTTCTCAAGCTCAAGTTAAATGAATGGCAAATGACCATCATTTTGTAAGAAAAAAAATTGAAACCCATACATTTCCTACTTGGATTTCTTTTTAATATTTTCGGAAAAATAGGATTTATAGTTTTGTAATTATAGAAATATCATATATTTGGCATCAACCAAAATCTACTATTTAGATTCATATTGGTGATCTAATTTCAAGTCTAGAGGATTATATAATGGATTGACAAGAATGAAACTTAACCATCTGATATGAACCAAGAGACACCAATCATACAATATGCTTCAATGAAGATGTGAAGAAAATATTGTCCGAGATTCGAATCACTCCACAAGCAAGATTGATCATGTCGAGCTTGAATGATTCTACATGCAACCTAAACTACATAGAATTGCAAAGAAACTTAGTCATTGCCTAAACAAGAGCACAAATGCTTCTTTTACTATATTTGCCAGGTCTATTTACAAATACAACATATGGCTTTATAATACTCAAAATGAAACTGAAACTATTAAAGGTATTCCAAGAGTTGTAACATTCATACTTAATGGCCATAATTAACCCTTATGTAATTGCAACCTAAAGTAAATAGAAGAAATACAATAATGAAATACAATAACTCTAAATTACTCTAAATTGTAATCCACCCAAAATTTATAACATGAAACTTCATTTTTCTTCAATGTGGCACGAATTGAAATATCTTTCGATTATTTCAACAATATGTTCTTCACATCTTCATTGAAGCATATTGTATGATTGATGTCTCTTGGTTCATATTACTATCACACCAATCCATTCAAATTATTTCGAACACAAATAATAAAATGGTAGAGATTTGTAGTGTGAAGTTGATTTTCATTATTGTGATGATACTGTTGGTTGTGTCTTGCTCTGGTAAAATTTCTAGTTCTTCGTTCTTTGTTTGTTTTGAATCTTTTTGAAGGTTAATATTTCAATAGAGAAGCCTTCTAAGAAAAATCCCATGCTAAGTGTTCAAAAGTTTCAAACATAATGTCTGAGTGTTTAAATATTATTGCAGTTGAAGTTGAAGGGATGCCGCCACTGGTATCAAAGAGAAGCCTTCTAAAACACATTGCATGCAAAGCCTCTAGTGACTGCGGAGATCGTACTTGTTCGTGATCTTATCTCGGTTTATGCATTTGTATTCAATTCGCAACCAAAGAATTGAAAATCAATGATATGCAATTTGAAGACCTCAAACAAGAAGACCTCAACCTCCAGAATTAAGTGTTAATAAGAACAAAACTAATATGTTGTGATTGTTAGCGTGCGAGATTAAATGTATGTGTTTTTTTTTTTTTTATCTTTTGACACTTTGCTTTATTTGCTTATTTGTCTTTCGGACAACATATGAACTTGAATTCATATTAATAGTCGTAATAAAATAATTAAATTTGTACGAGGTATTCCTTTAAAATCAAATCAGGTAACAATGCATTCAATTTATTTAAAAAGAATAAAAAATTTCATGTCTAGTCTATCTAGTTTGTAAAAGAAAATGACATAAAAGTTAAGGAAATTTCATAGTGAATGATAGAAAAGATAAGAAAGACTAACTAAAATGGTCTCAATAAAAATCGAATTCCAAGTTTTCATTGTTTCTAATTTTTTATTATTATTATTATTTACTAACTATTATTATATTTTTTTTTCGAGTCCTTACATACATAACTTTAAATAGGCCCAAAAGATAACCCTAATATAATAAAGTTCAACCACCAACTACAAATCACTCCTCAATGCTATTAAATACAAATGGAAGAAAATAAGGCATTCATAAATTGTCTTAATTCGTAATTCAACTACCGATGGCAAGAATTCTAATCACTTTCCAATGTCAGACACTCCATTATTTTCTTGAGGATACTTGAATGTTCTTTGTATTGCTTCTTGTAATTGCTCGTTCGGGTACATGGAAGTGATCAGTTGTTGGATTCATATCAATTTTAAGAAGTATAAGGTAAGGAACTTCAATATTGGGGTCAAAATGCAATCATGTTTAGGAACAATCATTTCATAAAACATCATTTCATGGTGTTGGTCTCAACTCCAGTTCGGGTAGAATTTGATGTGTAGTACTTCTCTACATATGGTATACATACAAACCTCAATAACTGTGTTCGTGTGATCCCACTTAATGGCCACTTCAATCTTGGTGGGGTCTACTGAGATTCCATGTTTTGACATCATGTGTCTTAAAAATGAGACGTGTCGGAACAAAAATTCACACTTGGAGAATTTGGCGTACAACTTGTTCTCTCTCAAAATTTTAGAACTTTTTAAACGTGTTCTTGATCCATCTTTGAGTACACTAGGATGATTTGATGCTTCCGCGGGACAATGGTAACGCAGATAACTTTCTAAAGAAAGCATTCCGTAGTAGGTATCTAATAAGTGCACCACTGGTCTGAAGCACAATAACAAATGTGTCGAGACACTCCTTTAATACTCTATTCATTAACTCCATGAATATTGTTGGGGCGTTAGTGAAACCAAATGACATCACCACAAACTCGTTGTGGTCGTACCTTGTTTTGAATGATGTCTTAAGTACATCCCATTCTTTAGTATTAACCTAGTTGTTTCCTGACCGAAGATCTATATTGAAGAATATTTTCGCTTCTCTGAGTTGGTCTAACAAATCTTCAATATGAGAGTGGGTACTTGTTTTTTATCGTTCTCTTATTTTAACTCTCAATAGTCGAGGCACAGGCCCATGAACCATCCTTCTTATTTAACTCTCAATAGTCGAGGTATACCTAAGAAGATACGCTAGGTCAGATGAAGCCTTTGTTAAATAGATCATTGTAATTGCGTCTTCAGTTCCTTTTATTCTGCTAGCACAATATAGTAAGGCGCTTTAGAAATGGTTCCACTTCCCAGTTCAATTTCTTGTAATTGCGCCTACAATTTTAGAGAAAGGGCATCCTGATAAATCCTCCAAAAAGACATCTGAGAATTCATTCAATATTGGTATTGTATTCAGTCTTTTCTTTCCATTTTGTATCTACGACACTAATAAATATGGCTCACCTTCCTCGTTAGACCAGTCTCTTGACCTTCATCATCTAAATTAGATTAGGGGTAACTCTAGCCTTTGAACTAAAAACTAGATCCAGATAGTGTTGAGAATACCACCTCCTTCTTGTAACAATCTATATTGGCATAGTTCTTAGCTAGCCAATCTATCTATACTATAGTATTACATCGAAATTCGTAATGCTAACAACTATCAGGTCTACGCTAAAGGTTCATCTTGCTACTATTACTTGCCCATCTTTTACTCTATCATTAAACACTAAGTCTACCCGTGTTGGGGTGCTAACACTTAATACATGCAACAAGGGTTCTAGTTGGAACCCTGCTTGACTAAAAAATGGCACAGATATGAAGGAACGTGTAAAGCCTGAATCAAATAACGTTAAAGCATAGTGTCCTAGGATGGATAGTGTACCTATCACCACTATGTCGTATTTCCCAACATCCCTGCAGGTGCATACTCTCTTTCTTGCGAATAAGTCTAGATATGTCTGGATAGGTCTCTCGACTCCACCAGGGCCTCTTGGTGGGTCAACTGGGTTTTTCGTCCTCCTCGTATTTGGCAAGGTAGTCTTGATGACTACATCTGAAACAAGCCCTAGATTCAAGCCATACATCTACCCTAATGTTGTTTCCCACATTCAAGGCACAATGGTTCCTCACTCCCTTGGACCTTCTCTTAGTCTCTAAGATATCTATCAGCATATTAAGGAGGGTGTCTATCCGTATATTGAGGTTTACATGTTGATGGTTGTCGATGTGAGTCGGTCTGATCATACTATTATTTTCTCCCAATAGTGACAACTGACTCTCAACGTACCTATCTGATAAGCGCCAACAATGCTAGATTTTTGCAAAGCTAGAGGTCCTTCTAGAATCCTTGCAAAACTTTCACAGAGAAACCTAACTTAACGGATTGATTCCAACCAAGAGCTGGTTAGAAGATGAATGACTCTTAGATCGAACTTAGAATCTATGATGGTTACACTTCGATACAAAAACAATTCACTCTAGAATTAGCTTGATCAAAATTAATTCAATGAATCGGTTTAAACATCAAACCTAAAACAAGATTTGAAAAAGAATAACACTAAAAAGGTATAAAAAAAACACAAAGGTTTGGTTTGTATTCAACAATTGATGCCCAAACATGAATATTACGTGCCTTTAAATAGGCTCTAAAGATAACTCTAACATAATAAAGTTCAACTACCAACTACAAATGCTATTAAATACAAATTGAATTAAATAAAACATTTACACAAACTACTAACAAATGCTATTAAATACAAATGGAAGAAAATAAGGCATTCATACAAACTACTACTAAATGCTATTAAATACAAATTGAAGAAAATAAGGCATTCATAAATTGTCTTAATTAGTAGTTCAACTACCAAAGGCAAGTCTTCTAATTACTTTCCAATGTCAGCCAATTCATTATCTTCTTTATTTGATATGCTAATGCTATAAAGATTTTTGGGCTCAAAAGTCTTTGTTTCAACTTGTACACTAGCTAGTTTTTTAAGATGCAATGTATAGGCCTCTTGAAACTTCTTTAACCTTACTTCTTGTAATCGATCCTTCGGGTACATACAAAGGGTCTGGAGTTGAATTCATATCACTATCTCTAGGCTTTTCCATAGCCTTAGCTGACCTCAAAGCAGTCTTATACGTGGTAGGATCTATGGCTTCAACTGTTCGTTGAATTTCTAGATTTAGTCCAAGGATGAACCTTTTAGCAATTTTTAGTTTTGTATCCACTAATGACAGCGCGAATCATTTCAACCTTATAAATTCTCTTGCCTAGTCATCCACAAAATGTCCACTCTATATCAAATGGCTGAGCTCCTGTTGTCTTCAAAGTCCGACTACCTTCGAGAAATATTATTTTAGGAATAGCTTTTTGAATCGAGACCATGGTTTTACACTTCCATTTAGCCCGAGAATTTCTCAATTTTCCAATCACCACAATTTTGCATCTTCTTTCAAGATGAATGACGAAAAGAATACCTTCTCATGGTCTGGGTAGTTCATAATAAGAAAATCGTCTCCATTGGTGATAGCCATAATTGTGCCTCTATTGGATCTCTCGTGCTTCCACTAAAGGTACGGGTTCATACCATTTTAAATCCCATAAATATCTTGCCACTCATGTATGTTACAAGCTATTGGTTTGCTCGATGGCCACCAGTACTTGAACCATGGCCTGGAAAGATTCCCACATCAGATTCTTCATGGGGTCTATTCCCGCCAATGGTGTTGTTGGAGGTAGTGCAGCCACGTATTTTCTTGTTACAGAGCCTTCACAAGTTGGGCTCCCTCTACCTCTACCCCTTCCTCGACAGGAGGTTGTTCCCTTTCTCGACGTCCTCTTCCACGTCCTCTTCCACGTCCTCTAGGCGGCATGGTCCTAACATAAACTACATAATTTTCCATATTATCATACACATATAATTAAGCGAAAAATCGTGCCGTCAACAACAATGTAGTCAATTTTATCAAAATTAGTCATGAAAAACACTCATCATCAACAAGTAGTAACAATATACATAATCAATGACATTTCATTTTCTTATTTTACGCATGACATATGTAAGGAAAAAAAAAAGAAGAAGAAATAATAATAATAGTAAGTAAATAATAATTATAAAAAAAAAAAAAAAAAAAAAGTAAATTATGAGAGAAAGAAACAAAATGATCTCCTCAACCCCTTCCCCAAATATCTCCCCAACACCTCAACTGCAAAATGATCAGCAAAAGAAACAAACAGAAAGAAACAAAAAAAAAATGGCAGATTTTGGGAAGGGTAAAAAAATAGGAGAAAGAAACAAAAGAAAGATGACAGATTTTGGAAGAGAAAAATTGGAAATGGGTTTACTCCCAAGTAGATTTGATAGGAAGGGAAACAGATAGAAAATTTATGGGTAAGTTAGATCTCCTCTTCTTTTATTTTTGAGATAGAAAAGTTATCTTAGATCTATTTTTTCTATTATTTAGATTTTTGGATATCTTATCAAAAATCAAAATTGATTGAAAAATGGCTTTGTCAATTGCATTTAAATTGGATCATCATTTTTGGGAAAGAGAAGAAAATCATAATTGATTGATGCATAGGCTAGTTTTACGAACGAAAATTAGAATAATTAGAATGGATTCCAAATGACTCCTTTGATTGGATAGTCATCAGTTGGGAAAGAGAAGAAAAAATAATAGATTGAAAATGGCTTGGTGATAGTAGTTTTTAGGAAAGAGAAGAAAACAAATAGATTAAAAATAGCGTTAATTGGACAGTCATATTAAGAAAGAGAGGAGAACAAAATTGATTGAAATTTGTTTTATAATTGCATAATAAGAGAAAAAAAAAAAATACAAAGAGGAGAGAAACAAAGTGGTACAACAGGAGAAAAGGAAAATAGAAGACGTAAAGAATTATTATTATTTGTATCTAGAGAATATAATATTATAACAAACCATAGTTGGATTGAATGATTCAAAGCCGCATGAAATAATATTGATATATTTTCAATTTAAGTTTTAGAAAATTTAGAAACAATGAAAACTTGGAATTCGATTTTTACTGAGACTGTTTTAGAGCCGTATTTCACATTGTTAGTTGGATTATTAATTAAAATGTGAAATACTAACAAAAGGTGACGAACGGTGGGATATGAAGCGAACTCCAGCAACCTTTGGAGCAGCTCTCGAGGAACGGGAGCTTACGTTAATTAAATTAAGGAAGACTTCGACTAAGGTCAACCAGGTAAGTGGCCTTACTATAGGATAGGCTAAAAATTGTATGAGTTACGATGATGTATGAACTATGTCGTACGATGCGGTATATGAGTTATGATGATGTATGAGTTATGATGATGGTGGGTTACGATACTTGATGATGTGCTCAGTATATATATATTTTGATGAATGTCGTACTTGATATGTTTGATGCACTTTGTGGCAATATGATGAGTATGATGAGTATGTATGAGTTATGATGATGTATGAACTATCTGTGTGACGATCACATCTCCTCATTGCACAATCTCCCTTATGAGATGGTATTTGCGTTCAATATGTTTTCCTCGCTTATGGCTTCTAGGTTCTTTTGAATTTGCAACTGCTCCACTGTTATCACAATAAAGAGTGACGGGAAGATGCATATTTGGAACGACTTCCAAATCAGTTAAGAACTTCCTAAGCCATACAGATTCTTTCGTTGCTTCACAAGCAGCAACATACTTAGCCTCTATGGTGGAATCAGCAATGCAACTTTGCTTTATGCTTCTCCATATTATTGCTCCTCCGTTCAGAGTGAAGACAGATTCTGATGTCGATTTCCTCAAATCTACATCGATCTGAAAATCTGAGTCAGTGTACCCTGTAAGGATCAAATCCTTAGCATCGTACACTAGCATATAGTCCCTCGTTCTCCTAAGATACTTGAGGATATTCTTAACGGCAGTCCAATGAGCACGTCCCGGATTGGACTGATATCTGCTGACAATTCCCACAGCATAGCATATGTCGGGTCGGGTACATAGCATGGCATACATCAGACTGCCGACTGCTGATGCATAGGGAATGTGTCTCATATCCTCAACTTCTTGAGGTGTCTTAGGACTTTGTTCCTTCGACAAATGAACTCCATGCCTGAAAGGTAATAATCCTTTCTTGGAGTCCTGCATCTTATATCGAATCAACATTTTGTCGATGTACGATGCCTGAGACAATGCTAGTGTTTCGTTCTTGCGATTCCGAACAATTTGGATTCTAAGAAAAAACTGAGCCTCTCCCAAATCTTTCATTTGGAATTGTGTCGCTAGCCAATGCTTAATGTCAGTAAAAAATCCCACATCATTTTCAATGAGTAGGATATCGTCAACGTACAACACCAGGAAAGCTACTGTAGAGTTGACTATTCTTTCATAAACACAAGGTTCGTCAACATTCTGTTTAAAGCCATAAGATTTGATCGCAATATCAAACTTTATATAACAGGATCGAGATGCTTACTTCAACCCATAAATGGATCTTTTAAGCTTGCAAACCCTTTGCTCGTGATCCTGTTCAATGAACCCCTCTTGTTGAGCCATATAGATACTCTCTTCAAGATTGCCGTTTAGAAAGGCTGTCTTAACATCCATTTGCCAAATTTCATAATCATAAAATGTGGTAATAGACAAGAGTATTCTAATCGATTTAAGCATAGCAACAGGAGAGAAGGTTTCTTCATAGTCCACCCCCTCTCTTTGGGTATAACCCTTTGTTACTAGTCGAGCTTTAAAGGTCTGTACCTTACCGGTTTGGTCTCGTTTCCTCTTATAGATCCATTTGCAACCAATAGGTTTTACCCCATCTAGTTGATCTACAAGTTCCCAGACTGTATTGAAGTACATTGACTACATTTTAAGATTCATGGCTTTAATCCACTGATCTCTATCTTCATCATTCATTGCCTGTTTATACGTCAATGGATCCTCAACGCCATCATCAGGTATGATGACTTGAGTTTCTGCCAAACCCAAGTAACGATCGGGTTGAGTTATAACCCTCCCACTAGTCGAGGCATTCTCAACTCTTGAGAAGGATGTGATTGACCAGAAGTGTCAGCTCCATCAACAACTCTTGTTGAAGGACCAGCTTGATCAACAACTCTTGTTGTTTTAACAGTAGCTTCTCTAGAAATCTCACTTAATACTAGTTTGCTACGAGGTTGATGATTTCTTACGTGGTCTTCCTCTAAGAATGTAGCGTTTGTGGATACAAACACTCTATTTTCTTGAGGGTCATAAAACAAACCACCTTTCGTCTCTTTGGGGTATCCTACGAATATACATAATTTTGAACGACGTTCTAATTTCTTGGGGTTTTGCAACAACACATGTGCTGGACAGCCCCAAATTCTGAAGTGACGTAAACTACCTTTACGCCCTTTCCATAACTCATAAGGTGTTTCTGAAACACTCTTAGTAGGAACCATGTTCAAAATGTATGTAGCAGTCTCCACTGCATATCCCCAAAACGGATCGGGTAATTGAGCGAAACTCATCATAGACCGAACCATATCTAATAGAGTTCTATTTCTTCTTTCTGATACACCATTCTTTTTCTTCATCCATCTAAATCTAGAACCGTTGTGTTTGATATATTTTTTTTCTCATAATGTACGCTTGAAGATAACTTCTAAATTTCCCGAATTCTATAAAAAGGAGAGTTAGATTGTTCTTAAAATCTTCACGTCCTTTCTTTTTGGATTTTTTTTTTCAATGTGCAATTATATCCAAAAATATCTTCGTGTCCCTTATTTTTTTTTGTTCACGTATTGTTTTATTTTGTTGTTATTTCATAATTAACTTATCTTGATTGCCTTGAATAGCTTGCTACTATCAGAATTGCTTTACCGATATATTAGCCTACTTTGATCATAATTTAGTCACTTTCCCAAACAGCCTACCTTTGTGTGTATAAACATGAGTGTCCCTGAGTGTAAAATTAGTGGGTTGAGTGTGTGAGGTCCTAAACATATTCCACTACTGTTTGTACAATCATGAACCAAGATGGAGGACATGGAGGGGAGATCAATGAAGCTAGGTGGAGAGAAACACAGGTCGGAACAATTACTCGTTTGAATCAAGTTATTAGTACATTGACAGACCGGATGGAGCGAATTGAAATAGCCTTAGGTAATCTTCAAGGGAGGGAAGTACTCTTGAATGAAGGAGTTGAAAATGAAGAAGATGACAATGTCACCCTTTTAGCGGTACTAGTCCTAGGGGAGGGAGAGATGTCGGTCGAGGGAGAGGAAGAGTGAGAAGAAGGGGTAGAGAAATTTTAGCACAAAAAAGAATTGAGAGGGAGTACTAGTATGAGAGAGAAAAAGAAAAAGGAATCGGGGGAGTAAAGCTAAAAATTCCAACTTTCTATGAGAGCAAAATTGAGCATGTCTTCGATTGCAACAATTTTAGTGAAGAAAGAAAGTTGAAGCTTACCGTGGCTGAATTTTGTGATTACGCCATTATATGGTGGACATCTTTGAAATTAGAGTGGAGGAGAAATTATGAAGAACCAATTGAAACGTGGGAGGAATTGAAGACATTAATGAGAAAAAGGTACATTCCTAAGCATTATTCTCGAGTACTCAAGCAAAAACTCTATACTTTACAACAGGGATCAAAAAGTGTTGAAGAATATTACAAAGAAATGGAGACCTTATGAATAGAGCATGTATTGATGAAGATGAGGAAGATACAATGGCTAGATTTCTTGGTGGGTTAAACCGACAGCTTGCTCATCAAGTGGATAGGCAAGCGTACTTTGATATGCAAGAATTGTTACACCTTGCTGTCAAAATCGAAGGGCAACTAGCTTGGGAGAAGGAGAACTCCAAGAGGTATGGTATTTCAAAGTCTATTACTTTCAACACTTGGAAAAAGAATGCAAATATTGAAAAGATAGATTTCAAAGTTGGAGGCATGTATGATCTTGACAAAAAGAACAAAGCTGAGACCTCCAAGGGTAAAGAGAAAGCGGAGGAATATAAGGAGATTCGAAAAAGAAATAGAGACATCAAATGTTGGAAATGTCAAGGAATTGGTCATCTTAGTCGTGATTGTCCTAACAAGAGAGTCATGATTATCAAGAATGGACAAGTTGTCACAGATAGTGAGGAAAGTGACCATGATGAGCTAGTTGAAGAGGAAATCTAGGAGAATGAGGAGGAACTAGAAGATGGGAGTCATTTGGTACTTGTAACCAGAAGACTTCTTAAAACTCAAGTTACTGAGAATGATGTTGATGATCAAAGAGACAACCTATTTCACACAAGGTGTTTGGTCAAGGGGACTCCTTGTAGTCTTGTAATTGATAGTGGAAGCTGCACCAATGTCGTAAGTACAATGTTGATCAAAAGGTTGCTAATTCCAACCCAACACCATCCTAAACTTTACAAGCTTCAATGGCTCAATGACAGTGGAACAATGAAGGTAACTTATCAAGCTTTAATATCTTTTACATTAGGAAAATATAAAGATGAAGTTCTTTGTGATGTTTTACCAATGCATGCTGGAGACATATTGCTTGGCCGACCATGGCAATTTGACAGGAGGGTTATGTATGATGGCTATTTGAATCGGTATTCTTTTGTCAAAGATGGTAGAAAAACCACTCTTGTACCTTTGAATTCTACAAATGTATTTGCTGATTAATTAAAGTTGGAACAAAAAAAGAAAGAGTTTGAGGAAAAAGAGGTAAGTGAAAAAATAGAGAAAAGTCAACGAGAAAACCATAGTGAAAAAAATAATGAAATTGGAAAAAAAGGAAAGAATGTGAGTTGTTTGGCTAGAGTTGGATAGGTTAGAAGGGCAATGTTCTCACAAAAAACCATCTTTGTACTTGTGTACAAGAAAGGATGTTTGGTCTCTAACGATAATAATTTGTCTTTGCCTAGTATGTTTCAATCTCTTTTACAGGAATTTGATGACGTATTTCAAGATGAAGTCCCTAAAGGACTACCTCCCATTAGAGGTATTGAACATAAAATAGACTTCATTCCAGGGGCAGTAATTCCTAATAGGCCAGCTTATAGAGCGAACTCAACTGAGAATAAAGAAATTCGAAGGCAAGTAGAGGAGCTTATGGAGAAGGGGTATATACAAGAGAGTTTGAGTCCATGTTCTGTACCAGTCTTATTGGTGCTGAAGAAAGATGGAACGTGGCGCATGTGCGTGGATTGTAGAGCCATCAACAAAATCACGGTGTGGCAACACTACTTATGGCCTAGAGAATTTGCGATCCACTCTGATCATGAAAGCTTGAAGTATCTTAAGGGTCATAGCAAACTGAACTGTAGGCATGCAAAGTGGGTGGAGTTTATTGAAACATTTTCGTATGTCATCAAATATAAGAAAGGTAAGGATAATGTGGTAGCTGATGCATTATCTAGAAGGTACATTGAGCATATTAAAGAATTATATCGAGATGACCACGACTTTGGAATTATTTATGCATCTTGTCGTACAAAAATAGCTGTAGATGATTATTATTAAGTGTTTCATGTATTCTTATTTAAGAAAAGTAAGCTTTGTATTCCTAAATGCTCTATCAGAGATTTGCTTGTAAAAAAAGCACATGGTGGTGGCTTAATGGGACATTTTGGGATTAATAAAACTTATAATATGTTGCATGAACACTTGTTTTGGCCGAAAATGAAGCATGATGTTCATAAATTTTGTAGTCAATGCTTTAAATGCAAAGAAGCTAAATCTAGATCACAACCAAATGGATTGTACACTCCTTTGAATGTACCTAATGAACCTTGGACTAATATATCTATGGATTTTGTTCTTGGTTTATGGCACACTAAAAAGGGTAAATATAGTATTTTTGTTGTGGTAGACAGATTTAGTAAGATGCCTCATTTTATTGCATGTAACAAGACGGACGATGCAAAACATGTTGCTGACTTATTTTTTAGGGAAGTAGTAAGATTACATGGAATCCCTAGAATAATTGTTAGTGATAGGGATGCTAAATTTCTAAGTCACTTTTGGAAAGTATTGTGGGGGTAAATTGGGTACCAAATTGTTGTTTTCAACTACATGTCATCCTCATACGCATGGACAAACTGAGGTGGTTAATAGAACATTAGGAGCATTGCTTAGGGCTATTATTTCTACGAATATTAAGTCTTGGGATGAATGTTTGTCATTTGTAGAGTTTGCATATAATAGAGCAATTCGTAGTACAACTCATTGTTCTCCTTTTGAAGTTGTTTATGGATTTAATCCACTTACGCCTCTTGATTTGCTTCCTATTCATTCTAATATGTTTGTGAGTGACGCAGCCACAAGTAAGGCAGACTTGATCAAAACATTGCATAAGGAGGTGAAGGAGAGAATTGAGAACCAAAATTTCAAAGTTGCTTCAAGGATTAACAAGGGACAGAAGTAAAACATTTTTAAACCTGGTGACTGAGTTTGGATACATTTTCGCAAGGAGCGATTCTCATCTCAACGGAAGACAAAGTTACATCCAAGAGGGGATGGCTCTTATCAAGTCCTTGAAAGAATTAATAACAATGCATATAAAATTGACCTTCCCGAAGACTTTTCAGTACATTCTACTTTCAATGTTGCTGACTTGAGTCCTTTTGTTGTAGGTGATGATTTTTCTGATTCGAGGACGAATCCTTTTGAAGAGGGGGAAGATGATAAGAATCATGGTGTTCCAAACGTTCCAACTGGACCTATTACACGATCCAAGGCGAAGAAGATTCAACAAACATTCATTCTTCATCTACAAAATTGGATCGGCTCGGTTCAACCATCATTTGTAGAATTAGAAGCTGATACGATTGACGAAGGACAATATTCTTTTGAAGAGGGGGAAGATGATAAGAATCATGGTGTTCCAAACGTTCCAACTGGACCTATTACACGATCCAAGGCGAAGAAGATTCAACAAACATTCATTCTTCATCTACAAAATTGGATCGGCTCGGTTCAACCATCATTTGTAGAATTAGAAGCTGATACGATTGACGAAGGACAATATTCTTTTGAAAAAGGGGAAGATGATAAGAATCATGGTGTTCCAAACGTTCCAACTGGACCTATTACACGATCCAACCCTATTACACGATCCAAGGCGAAGAAGATTCAACAAACATTAAAACAAAATTAAAATGTCAACAACAGGGTTAGAAGCTACACAAGTGAAGCCTAATAGATTTTAAGTTTATTTCTTTAGCCACTCAAACATATCAACATTTGTTGAAAAATTTTATTGTTTTTTTTTTTTTTTGTTTTCATTTTGCAATGGTCAATTGGTCAAAATTGACTTCGTCATTTGTGGAGTTTAAAGGGGATCGGGATTGAATCCCGTCCACAAACGTCTTTTGTCGGGAGACTATAAATACCCACAATATGTTATGTAAAATTCAGATTCGTGGATGAATGTAATTCAGATCTCAAATTGAGATGTTTCCCTTAGAAATCAGAGCATCATATTTGCCATTTCTAAGTTTCAAGAAATTCTTGTGGTAGAATTGCACCCGAGCCATTCAATCAAGCCTTGATCAAGTTAGATTGTGGAGTGACTCAATTTAGAACAAGGTTTCCAAATCTTGCTTCTAGATCTTCGATCGTAAGAGGTAATCTAATTCTAGCCTTATCTCTTGGTTGATCAAAATTTCGTATAAGGAGGTGTTAATTACTTTGATTCAAAGGTTCTTGCTTCAACAAAAGCTTGGATCGTTGGGCTGAGGATTAGGGTTGCCTTATCAATGACGTTTTATGTGATGTTGTATCCATGCATGTTGGAGATTTACTACTGGGGAGGCCTTGGCAATTTGATCGTCGGGTAATGTATGATTGGTATGCAAATCGATACTCTTTTACTCACAACTGTAGAAAAACTACTCTTATTCCATTGTCTCCAAAAGATGTATTTATTGGAAAAGAAAAGGCAAGAGGCTGATGCAAAAGCAGAGATTGAAAAAGAATCAAGTGAAAAAAAAGAGCTTGAGTGAAAAGCAAGAGAGTATCACTCAGCCTAGAGAAAAAAAAGAAAGAAAAGCCAAATCAGTAAGCTTGTATGTTAGATCAAGTGAGGCTAGGAATGTTTTGCTCTCTAACAAGACTATTCTTGTACATATGTGCAAGGGGTCTTGTTACTTTACTAACATGCTTAACCCTTCTTTGCCTAGTGATTTTGTTGTGCTTTTGCAAAAGTTTGAAGTTTTATTTTCCGAGGAGATGCCTAGTCGTTTGCCACCACTTAAAGGGATTGAACACAAGATTGACTTCATTCCTGGCGCACCCATTCCAAACTGACCAGCTTATAGGACTAATCCAAAGGAGGCTGAAGAGATACAAAGGCAAGTAACTGAACTCCTTGCTAAAGGGTATGTACGTGAAAGTTTGAGTCCTTGTTTTGTTCCAGTTATTCTTGTACCTAAGAAAGATGGTTCTTGGCGTATGTGTGTTGATTGTAGGGCTATAAACAAGATAACTATAAAGTATAGGCATCCAATTCCCATATTAGATGATATGCTTGATGAATTGCATGGATGTAGTCTTTTTACTAAGATTGATTTAAAATCGGGTTATCATCAAATTCGCATGCATATTGAGGATGAAGTGGAAAATAGCTTTTAAAACCAAGTATGGTCTTTATGAATGGTTGGTTATGCCTTTTGGATTAACTAATGCACCTAGTACATTCATGAGACTAATGAACCATGTCTTACGAGAATACTTAGGTAAGTTTGTGGTTGTTTATTTTGATGACATCATTGTTGACTCTAAATCTTTAGATGATCATATTACCCATGTACGCAATGTTTTGACTACTTTAAGAAACGAATGTTTGTACGTAAATTTAAAGAAATGTAGCTTTTGCATGAAAAAAGTTAACTTTCTTGGTTTGTAGTTTCATCTAATGGTGTTGAGGTTGATGAGGAGAAAGTGAAGGCTATAAAAGATTGGCCTACACCTAAAAATGTAAGTGAGGTAAGAAGTTTTCATGGTCTTGCAAGTTTCTACCGTAGGTTCATTAA
Organism: Cucurbita pepo subsp. pepo; assembly: GCF_057944985.1. Lineage (NCBI taxonomy): Eukaryota > Viridiplantae > Streptophyta > Magnoliopsida > Cucurbitales > Cucurbitaceae > Cucurbita > Cucurbita pepo. The sequence goes on along the minus strand of NC_141809.1, from coordinate 6,143,610 downwards.
GAATTTTAGTACAATTGCTTCACCCTTGAATGAACTTGTTAAGAAAAATGTATCCTTTATATGGAAAAAAGATCAAGAACTTGCTTTTAATACGTTGAAAGAAAAATTGAGTTATGCTCCCTTGCTTGCATTACCTAATTTTGAGTCTACTTTTGAAATTGAATGTGATGCTAGTGGAGTAGGGATAGGTGCTGTATTAATGCAAAATCAAAGACCTTTAATGTTCTTTAGTGAGAAGTTGACTGGTGCATCTTTGAGGTATCCAACTTACGACAAAGAGCTTTATGCTTTGGTTCGTGCATTGCAAACCTGGCAACATTATCTTTGGCCTAAGGAGTTCATTATTCATACGGATCATGAAAGTATAAAGCATTTGAGAGTACAAAATAAACTCAACAGACGACATGCTAAGTGGTTAGAATTTATTGAAACATTCTCTTATGTCATAAAATATAAACAAGGTAATAAGAACATTGTTGCAGATGCTTTATCACGAAGGTATGTCCTCCTCAATACTTTGAATGCTAGGTTGTTGGGTTTTGAACACATAAAGGATTTGTATCAACATGACATGTTCTTTGCTCCTTTTGTTGAATCTTGTGAAAAAGGACTCATTGTGGATAATTACTTGTTGTTAGATGAATTTTTGTTCCGAAAAGGCAAACTTTGCATACCATCTTGTTCCATCCGTGATTTACTTGTGAGGGAAGCTCATGGAGGTGGTTTAATGGCACACCATGGAGTTTCTAAAACTTATGATATGCTCTCTGAACATTTTTTTTGGTCTAAAATGAGACATGATGTTCATAAAGTTTGTGCTCGTTGCATAGCATGTAAACAAGCTAAGTCTAGGCTTCAACCACATAGTTTATACTCCCCATTACCGGTTCCTAATGGTCCTTGGATTGATATATCAATGGATTTTGTTTTAGGTTTACCTAGGACTATGAAAGGTTATGATAGCATCTTTGTTGTGGTTGATCGATTTAGTAAAATTGCACATTTTATTCCTTGTCACAAAACTGATGATGCAAAACATATTGTTAGACTTGTTTTTTAGGAAAGTTGTACGATTGCATGGCATTCCTAAAAGCATCGTTAGTGATCGTGATGTAAAATTTTTAAGCCACTTTTGGCGTGTTTTATGGGGTAAGTTAGGAACTAAGCTAGTATATTCAACTACTTGTTATCCTAAAAGGGATGGACAAACTGAAGTTGTTAACAGAACCATGACTACTATGCTTAGGGCTATTATTGATAAAAATATTAAGACTTCGGAGGATTGTTTGCCATTTATAGAATTGGCATATAATAGGGTTGTTCAGAGCACTACTAAATGCATATGTTTTGAAATTGTTTATGGCTTTAATCCTTTTAACCCCCATTGACTTGTTACCTATACCTTCAAAAGAATTTGTGAATTTTGATGCAAATGCCAAGGTTGAGTTTGTTCATAAACTACACAAGCAAGTAAAAGAACAAATTGAGAAACAAAATTCCAAGGTTGCCACCCGAATTAATAAAGGACGTAAGATTGTCATCTACAAGCCAGGAGATTGGGTTTGGGTGCATTTCCGAAAAGAAAGATTTCCTACTCAAAGAAAATCTAAGCTTTTACCATGAGGAGATGGACCTTTCCAAGTTCTTGAGCGCATCAACGACAATGCTTATAAAATTGATTTACCAGGTAAGTACGGTGTTAGTGCAACTTTTAATGTTGTTGATTTGAGTCCCTTTGATGTAGGTGATGGCTTGGATTCGAGGATGAATCCTTCTCAAGAGGGGAAGAATGATATGAACCACGACAAAGGAATTTTCATACCTCAAGGTCCAATTACAAGAACGAGAGCCAAGAAGCTACAACAAACCTTTTACAGTTATATTCAAGCTATGGTGAGCTCATCAAAGGAAATTCTAAAAGACGTTGGAGACGTCTCTTATATGTTATGCAAAGTTGAGCTTCAAGACAGAGATGAATTAAATTCACTTTAAGTTGCATTTAATAAACTTCGCTGAATTTATCAAACTAGTCAAAGGATTTCTAATAAGCACATTTTATTATTTGCATTATTTAATTATAGTTTAACTATTTGTTTGTCATATTTAAGGTATTTTTAAATATAGGAGTTAAGGTTATATTGTAACCCACGTAGGTTACTATATTCCACCATTAACTAGCCATTTTAATATGGAGGTTATGGGTATTTCTCATTTACTAACCCATTTAATTTGGGAGTTATGTATCACATAGGTTAAGGTTTGTAAAGGCTATATAAAGCCTTCTTTTCTTTGATTAGACATGACATTTTGGAATTAAGAATAAAATTTCTATTTTAGCTTTGTTGAGAGCTAAACTTTATTTGCAAATTCTTGTGTTTACAACTTGCATGCTAGAGTCATTCAAGTGGTATTGATCAAACCTCTTGTGGAGTGATTCAAATCAGGAGTTTAGAAACGAGTTTTCTTTACTCTTGATTTTGTTCATCAAGGTAATTTGTTTCATACTTTCCCATGGGTTGATTTCCATATCAACAAAAGAATAAGTCAAATTGACCATTATTTATAAAATTAAAAAGAGTTTTTTTAACAAATGTTGATGTGCTTGAGTGGCTAATGCAACAGGTTTAAAATCAATAGAGTTCTCTGAGCGTAGGTTTGAATTATGTTGTTGACATTTTTTAATCAACATCGTTGATTCTTCTTGGCATCGACATTTTTTTTTTAATCTTTTTGGCAATAGGTCCATTTGGAACACCACATTTTTTTTTAATCTTCTTGGCAATAGGTCCATTTGGAGCACCGTGATCGACATTTTTGAATCGATATTTTTTTTAATCTTCTTGGCATCGACATTTTTTGAATCTTCTCGAAAATAGGTCCATTTGGAACACCGTGATTCTTATCATAAATCTACCTGGATAATTGATTCAGGAGCCACTAATCATGTTTATTCTTCTTTTCAAGAAAGTGACTCTTGGAAGCAGTTAAACGAGAGAGAAATGATCATGAAGGTAGGCAGTAGAGAGGTTGTGTCATTGGAAGCTTCAAGTTATTTTTAAACAAATCTTATTTACTTTTAGAAAATGTATTTTTGGTTCCTAAGTTGAAGAGGAACCTAATTTCAGTTTCATGTTTAGTTGAACAATTTCATTCCTTGAACTTTTATAGTAACAAAGTTGTTGTTTCGAAAAATGTTTTTGAGAGTTGTTCCGCTTTTGTTTAAAATAACTTGTATGTGCTAAGACCATCAGCATGTAAGACACTTCTAAATACTGAATTGTTTAAAATGGCTAAATCTAGAACAAAAAGACAAAGTTTCTCGAAAAGATGACACCTATCTTTGGCATCTAAGGTTGGGTCACATCAATTTAGATAGAATTGAAAGATTGGTAAAAAATGGTCTTCTAAGCAAGTTAGAGTTGGACACTTTACTAGTATGTGAATCCTGCTTAGGAGGAAAAATGACTAGAAGACCTTTTACTGGAAAGGATATTAGAGCCAAAGAACCCCTAGAACTTATACATTCAAACTTATGTGGTCTGATGAATGTTAAAGCTAGAGGAGTGTAACGACCCTAATTTTTACCTATTTAATCTAAGGTCATTACTATACCTTGGAATGCAAAATTACATTACATGGGCCCTGAATATAAATGCGACTTAACACTCGCCTTTTATTATCTCGTGAAAGAGAAAAACAAATACAAGGTAAAGAAAGGAAAAGAACAATACTGAAATAATTGTCTAAATCTACCCTAAGGTTTATTATGCTAATTTATACTAATGAAGTAAACAAAATTCAACCTAAACTAACCTATACTAGGAAATGGAAAGCAAATACCCTATGCATGTGCCACGGTCCCGGGGTGTACGATGCCGCCGACGACCTCACATGGGTGCCTTGCCTTTATCTGAAAAGTAAAGTAGCACGAGGCTTGAGTATTTCTAGAATACTCAGTAAGTGACCCCCTATTGGGGTTATGCAACATTCACATGCAATGAAATGATGGGACCTATCTTTCGTTTCGTTTTGTTTTCCCTATGGTGCTGTCCTAACGGGTAAACTTTGGACGTGTACCATATACTCTACACACAACCCATACGTGTGAGTATGGGCTCACCAGCTAGTTCGCACACCGCTGGGCCACTTTTCTTATCCGGTGGTTATGCTCTGGGAGCCCCTTATGCCGGTACCCGTTAGAACTAGTAACCGTCACGGTAGCGCTATGCAAAGCATAACGATCGTTGTCCTGCCATTGGATGTACGCGTCCGTACCCTTGTGATGGGATAGGGGTATCCTCCCAGATGCATGAACACACAATATGCATGAGGTTCCCGCTAGTCCTACATTTATCATTAATGAACATAACCCCCTGTCACGTTTCATACTTACATGTCATTCTCATTTTCATTTCTTTATGTATCAGGCATATTCCTAACGGGGTTATGTTTCCATGCATTTTACCTTATTTCAGGTCATACAATTCATGTTGTTTACATTCAGATATTCCATACAATCATGTCATAATCATTCAAGAACAACATATCATCACATGCATTACATATCACATCAAACTAAGCAGCATACATAGCATAGATTCACGTTCACATGATTTCGTACTTAAGCACAACAAACTAGCATACAATTTAATGACGCGTGCGAATCAATGGGCACGTGCCAACAAACAGCAATTAACGCGTAATCTACAACGGGTGAGCAACTTACTTGGTAGGCTTTAGCCGAAGTACTCTCTATTTTTTTTGTTCTTTGCAGGTTGTTTTGGGGTGGCTGAAGGTCGGGGTCGAGTTCCGTGGCATCCCAGCCTTTGGTCGCCCTTTGTGGGTCGTGTGCGAACGAAAACTCCGACGTTCGCCGGAGTTTTTGGTTCTGCCGACGACTTTTTTTTTAACAAAACTGAAGTTGAGAATTTATTAGGTAAATCCATCAGAACACTTCGATCAGATTGCAGTAGAAAGTACATGGATATGAATTTCCGAGACTATTTGATAGAAAATGGAATAACATCCCAACTCTTAGCTCCTGAAACACCTCAACAAAATGGAGTTTCAGAGAGGAGAAACAGAACTTTGTTAGACATGGTTCGATCGATGATGAGTTATGCTCCACTACCAAATTCTTTTTGGGGATATGCAGTGGAGACTGCATTATACATATTGAATGTAGTTCCATCCAAAAGTGTCACTATGACACCTTTTGAATTGTGGAAGGGTCGTAAAGCTAGTTTAGAACACTTCAGAATTTGGGATGTCCAACACATGTGTTGAATACAGATCCAAAGAAATTGGAACCTCGTTCTAAAGTATGCCTATTTGTAGGTTATCCTAAAGAGACTAGAGGTGGTTACTTCTACAGTCCGGAAGAAAATAAAGTATTTGTAACGACAAATGCTATTTTTTTAGAAGAAAATCATATGAGAAATCATAAACCTCGTAGTAAGATAGTGTTAAATGAATTAAATGAAGCTACTAATACATCAACAAGAGTTGTTGATAGTTCCATTCCTTCTGATAATCGGATACATCCATACCAAGAATTGGGAATGCCTCATCGTAGTGGAAGGATTAGAAAACAACCTAACCGTTACATAGGCTTGACTGAAGCTCAAGTTGTCATAACTGATGATAACATCGAGGATCCATTGTCTTTTAAACGAGCAATTGATGATGTTGACAAGGATGAATGGATCAAAGCCATGAACTTGTAGATCCTCCTGATTGGGTAAGACCTATAGGTTGTAGGTTGTAAATGGATTTACAAGAGAAAGCGAGGAGTAGATGGAAAGATACAGACCTTTAAAGCAAAACTTGTGGCAAAAGGATTCAACCAAAGAGAGGGACTGAACTATGAGGACACTTTCTCTCCTGTTGCAATGTTAAAGTCTATTCGCATTCTCTTATCCATTGCCACATATTTTGGCTATGAGATATGACAAATGGATGTGAAGACTGCTTTTCTAAATGGCAATCTTGAAGAGAACATCTATATGAATCAACTAGAGGGGTTTATAAGCCAAGGCAAGAGCAAAAGGTTTGCAAGCTTAAGAAATCCATTTATGGACTAAAACAAGCATCAAGATCCTGGAACATTAGATTTGACAGTACGGTTAAATCATATAGTTTTGAGCAAAATGTTGATGAACCTTGTGTATACAAGAAAATCAATAGAAAAGTAGTAGCTTTTCTTGTCTTATATGTAGATGATATTCTACTCATTGGAAATGATGTAAGCTATCTTACTGATATAAAAAGTTGGCTAGCTAAACAATTTCATATGAAAGATTTGGGAGAAGCACAGTTTGTTCTAGGAATCCAAATTATAAGGGATCGTAAGAACAAAACACTAGCCTTGTCTCAAACATCCTATATTGACAAGATTCTTGTCAAGTATTCGATATAAAATTCGAAAAAGTGCAATCTACCTTTTAGGCATGGAATTATATTGTCAAAGGAACAATGTCCCAAGACATCTCAAGAACTTGAGGATATGAGAAAGATTCCCTATGCCTCAGCTATAGGTAGTCTAATGTATCCAATGTTGTGTACAAGGCCTGATATATGTTATGCAATGTTGTGTACAAGACCTTATAGTAAATGGTTAAATCTGGTAAAGCTATATTTAGTAGACTAAACCATATATATATCCCGTCCAGTAAAGCTTTGGAAATGTACTTTCTATTCTCTGTACTCTCTCTTGTTGTACATACCTGAAGTCATCAATAAAAATCCTTTTAGCCAGAGTTCTCCTTGCAATTTTCTCTATCATTTTCTTTGTGTTCATCTAGATCGAGTGTGTGCGTTGTTGTGCGATCCTAACAACTGGTATCAAAGCTAGGTGAAATTCACCACGATCTGTGAAGACGGAAAGTTCAAAGATTGGAATTCAGAAGTTCGATGGATCCGATTTCGGTTTCTGGAAGATGCAGATTGAAGATTATCTGTACCATAAAGATCTTCACGAACCTCTGTTGGGGGTGAAGCTGGATACCATGACCACGAAACAGTGGAAGCTCAAGGATCGACGAGCCTTAGGGATGATCCAGTTGACGCTATCCAGAAACGTTGCGTTTAACATCATCAAGGAGAAGACAACGTTAGATCTGATGAAGGCGCTGTCAAATATGTATGAAAAACCGTCGACTATGAACAAGATGTATTTGATGCGTAGATTGTTCAATCTACAGATGTCTGAAGGTGGACGTGTTGCGGATCATATAAATGAATTCAATATGATCATAAGTCAACTGGGTTCGGTGGAAATTAATTTCGAAGATGAAATTAAAGCGTTGATTTTGATGTCATCCTTAACCGAGTCATGGGATACTGTTGTTGCCGCAATCAGTAGTTCCCGAGGATCTGATAAACTGAAATTTGATGAAATTCGAGATGTAGTTCTCAGCGAAAGTATTCGCAAACGGGAAACTGAAGATACATCAGGCAATGCTCTCAGTGTTGATCGAAGGGGAAGAAGCAAATCAAAGAGCTCAAACAAACATGGGCGTTCAAAATCAAAGAACCGGGGAAAATCTCCAAACAAACCCAACGTAACGTGTTGGAGCTGTGGGGAAAAAGGACACTTTCGGACAGATTGTACAAAACTAAAGAAGAAGCGGAATCATAAATCTGAAGATGATGATGATTCTATATAGACAACAGAAGATGTTGAGGATGTTTTAATCCTTAGTGTGGATAGCCCAGCTGAATCCTGGATTTTGGATTCAGGTGCATCGTTCCATTCGTCTCCAAGTAAGGAATTGTTTTGAAATTTCAAATCAGGAAATTATGGAAAGGTGTATCTTGCCGACAACAAAACCTTGGAGATTGAAGGAAAGGGAGATGTCTCCATACAAACTCCAGCATGAAATCAATGGACATTACAAGATGTTAGATACATTTCTGGTCTCAAGAAGAACCTGATCTCTATTGGTCAGTTGGATAGCACAGGCTATGCAGTAGAGTTTGGAAAGAGTTCATGGAAGATTGTGCAGGGCGCCATGGTTGTTGCACGGTAAAAAATCCAGAACCTTATACACTACTGCAGAGTGTATAAACATGTCTGCTACTGCTGAGAGTGCTTCCAATTCAAGTCTATGGCACAATAGAATTGGACATATGAGCGTCAAAGAAATGAAGATGTTGACTGCGAAAGGAGCTTTAGAAGGCTTAAAATCTGTTGATATGGGTCTTTGTGAGAGCTGCGTTATGGGCAAACAGAAACGAGTTAGTTTCACAAAGGCTGCCAGAGAACCGAAGAAAGTGCGGTTGGAAATGATCCATACAGACGTCTGGGGACCATCTCCAGTTTCATCACTTGGTGGATCAAGGTACTACGTCACCTTCATCGATGACTTCAGCAGGAAGGTATGGGTTTACTTTCTGAAACACAAGTCAGATGTGTTTACCACCTTCAATAAGTGGAAAGCTGAAGTTGAAAATCAGACCGGCTTGAAGATCAAATGCCTGAGGTCTGACAATGGAGAAGAGTACAACAAATCAGAGTTTATAACATTTTGTGCAGCTGAGGGAATTAGATTAATAAGAACAATTCCCGGTAAGGCAAGACAAAATGGTATTGCATAAAGGATGAACAGAACATTGAATGAGCGAGCAAGAAGGATGAGGATTTATTCTGGACTTCCAAAGACATTATGGGCTGATGCTGTGAACACAGCAGCATATTTGATTAATAGAGGGCCGTCAGTACCCCTGAAGTTCAAATTGCCCGAAGAAGTATGGACAGGAAAAGAACTCAAGTACTCTCACTTGAGAACCTTTGGTTGTACTGCGTATGTTCATGTTATCCAGAGAAGAGAGATAAGCTTGATGCTAAGGCTGTGAAATGCTACTTCATAGGCTATGGCTCTGACATGTTCGGGTACAGGTTTTGAGATGAGAAAAATATGGAGATCCTAAGACACTGTGATGTGACCTTTGATGAAAATGTCATGTACTAGGACAGAGAGAAGATAAACTCTGAGACTACGAAGCAAGTGGGAGTTGAACTTGAGTGGCAAGAAAATTCACGCAGTGATGGTACAACAGAAGCTCAAGAAACTCCTGATCCTATTGCTGAAGAACCAGACGTGGAGCAAGTTGCACCTGAGCAGGTGTTGAGAAGATCATCCAGAACTACCAGAGCACCAGATAGATATTCAACCTCATTACATTATCTGTTGCTGACTGACGAAGGAGAACCAGAGTTCTTTGATGATGCCCTACAAGTGGAAGATTCAACCAAGTGGGAGCAAGCCATGGATGATGAGATGAGCTCACTTGAAAGGAATAATACGTGGGTGCTGACTGAGTTGCCTACAGGAAAGAGAGCTCTGTTGAACAAATGGGTGTTCAAAATCAAGGTTGAACCAGATGGCAAAAGGAGGTTTAAGGCTCGATTAGTAGTTAAAGGATATTCACAAAGAAAAGACATTGATTATGCTGAGATCTTTTCTCCAGTTGTGAAATTAACTACTATCCGAATTCTGCTGAGTATTGTTGCATCGGAGAATTTGCACCTTGAGCAAATGGATGTAAAAATTGTATTTTTACATGGAGATCTAGATGAGGAGATCTATATGCAACAACTCGAAGGATTTGCAGCTCCAGGCAAGGAGCACATGGTGTGTAAGCTCAATAAGAGCTTGTATGGACTGAAACAAGCACCGAGACAATGGTACAAGAAGTTTGACTTCTTCATGAGCAAGAGTGATTTCCAAAGAAGTGAAAAGGATCAGTGTTGCTACCTCAAGAAATACACTGATTCTTATGTGTTTCTACTCTTGTATGTGGATGATATACTAATTGCTGGATCAAGTATGAGGGAGATAATCCACCTGAAGGCAAGCTTGTCTTCAGTATTTGAGATGAAAGATTTAGGTGCAGCGAAGCAGATCCTTGGGATGAGAATTTCTCGAGATAGATCTGCTGGCACATTAAATCTATCCCAAGAGCAGTACATTAGGAAGGTGTTGTCCAAATTCAAGATGAATAACGCTAAACCCAGGACTACCCCCTTGGCAAATCATATTAAATTGTCGAAGGGGCAATCTCCCAAGACAGTTGAGGAACGTGAGCACATGGCATCAGTTCCGTACGCTTCTGCAGTTGGGAGTTTGATGTATGCTATGGTCTGCACTAGACCTAACATAACACATGCAGTGGGAGTTGTTAGCAAGTACATGGAAAATCCAGGGAAGGAACATTGGGAAGCTGTGAAGTGGCTTCTGAGATATCTGAGAGGTACATCCAATACTACACTTTGTTATGGCAATGGCAAAGTAGTTCTGCAAGGTTTTGTGGATGCTGATCTGAGTGGAGATGTAGACTCCAGCAAGAGCACATCTGGGTATATCTACACTATAGATGGAACAGCAGTGAGTTGGATGTCCAAGCTTCAGAAATACGTTGCTCTTTCATCTACTGAAGCTGAGTACGTGGCCATAGCTGAAGCTGGAAAGGAGATGATATGGATGACAGACTATCTAAAAGAATTAGGCCGGAAGCAGTGCAAGAAGATCCTTTATACAGATAGTCAGAGTGCCATACAGTTGGTGAAAAACCCAATCTATCATTCAAGGACAAAACACATTAGAAGACGGTACCATTTCACTCGCAGGTTAGTGGAAGAAGGCGATATGTGTTTGGAGAAGATAGAGGGTGCAAAGAATCCAGCAGACATGTTGACAAAATGTGTTGATGTTGGAAAATTAAGGTTATGCAAAGCCCTAATTGGTATGGTGTAGGATCAGTCTCCAAGTGGGAGAATTGTTGAGTTATGGAGTCTGCTCCCTGTATTTATAGCTTGGTCAACGGCTATATCCGGTTAAGCTATATTTGGTAAAGCCATGTATGGTAAAGCTATATCCGGTAAAGCTATATATGGTAAATAGCTATATATAGTAGATGGTTAAATCTGGTAAAGCTATATTTAGTAGACTGAACCATATATATATCCCGTCAAGTAAAGCTTTGGAAATGTACTTTCTATTCTCTGTACTCTCTCTTGTTGTACATACCTGAAGTCATCAATAAAAATCCTTTTAGCCAGAGTTCTCCTTGCAATTTTCTCTATCATTTTCTTTGTGTTCATCTAGATCGAGCGTGTGCGTTGTTGTGCGATCCTAACATTCCTTGTTAGACCAGTCTCTTGACCTTCATCATCAAAACTACTTTAAGGGTAACTCTAGAATTTGAACTAAAAACTAGATCCAGATAGTGTTGAGAAAGAATACCACCTCCTTCTTGTAACAATCTATATTGGCATAGTTCTTAGCTAGCCAATCTATCTATAGTATTACATCGAAATTCGTCATGCTAACAACTATCAGGTCTACGCTAAAGGTTCATCTTGCTACTATTACTTGCCCATCTTTTACTCTATCATTAAAAACTAAGTCTACCCGTGTTGGGGTGCTAACATTTAATACATGCAACAAGGGTTCTAGTTGGAACCCTGCTTGACTAAAAAATGGCACAGATATGAAGGAACGTGTAAAGCTTGAATCAAATAACGTTAAAGCATAGTGTCTGAGGATGGATAGTGTACCTATCACCACTATGTCGTATTTCCCAACATCCTTGCTGGATGCATAATCTCTTTCTTGCGAATAGGTCTACATAGGTCTCTCGACTCTACCAGGGCCTCTTGGTGGGTCAACTGGGTTTTTCGTCCTCCTCGTATTTGGCAAGGAAGCCTTGATGACTACATCTGAAACAAGCCCTAGATTCAAGCCATACATCTACCCTAATGTTGTTTCCCACATTCAAGGCACAATGGTTCCTCACTCTCTTGGACCTTCTCTTAGTCTCTAAGATGTCTATTAGCATATTGGGGAGGGTTTCTATTCGTATATTGAGGTTTACGTGTTGATGGTTTTCGATGTGAGTCCGTCTGATCATACTATTGTTTTCTCCCGATAGTGACAACTAACTCTCAACGTACCTATCTGATAAGCACCAACAATGCTAGATTTTTGCAAAGCTAGAGATCCTTCTAGAATCCTTGCAAAACGTTCACAGAGAAAGCTAACTTAATGAATTGATTCCAACCAAGAGCTAGTTAGAAGATGAATGACTCTGAGATCGAACTTGGAATCTATGATGGTCACTATTAGATACCAAGACAAATCACTCCAGAATTAGCTTGATCAAAACTAATTCAATGAATCGGTTTAAACATCAAACCTAAAGCAAGGTTTGAAAAAGAATAACACCAAAAAGTATAAAAAAAAAACACAAAGGTTTTGTTTGTATTCAACAATTGATGCCCAAACATGAATATTACATGTCTTTAAATAGGTCTAAAAGATAACCCTAACATAATAAAGTTCAACTACCAACTACAAATGTTATTAAATACAAATTGAAGAAAATAAGGCATTCATACAAACTGCTATTAAATACAAATTGAAGAAAATAAGGCATTCATACAAACTACTAATAAATGCTATTAAATACAAATGGAAGAAAATAAGACATCCATAAATTGTCTTAATTGGTAGTTCAACTACCAAAGCCAAGTCTTCTAATTACTTTCTCATGTTAGCCACGCCATTATGTTCTTTATTTGATATGCTAATGCTATAAAGATTTTTGGACTCAAAAGTCTTTGTTTCAACTTGTACACTAGCTAGATTTTGAAGATGCAATGTATAGGCTTCTTGAATCTTCTTAACCTTACTTCTTGTAATCGGTACTTCGGGTACATGCAAAGGGTCAGGAGTTGAATTCATATCACTATCTTGTTGGGTTTTATGTCCTAAAACTCATAGTTTGTAAACAAAAACATATTCTATAAAGTTATTATTATTGTTTATTCAGTAAAGATTGTTATTGAATAAAGTGAACTTTACGATTATTAATCTAAATCCAATAAACTAAGAAACTCTGGCTATAGTATGATTACTTGAACTATATGTAGAGACATAAGAGTGGATCAAGTTCAAGTATATAGTCAAAATGATCTATAGTATAAGGATAAGGCTGAGTACCTTATTCTGGGGACACTATGGATGCGGCCCACTTTTGTATATGATATAAACAATGTGATCACTAAATTGTACATGCGAAGACATGTGAGTGGGGGCGTCCTATGCAATGAGCATTGCATAAGATTGGACCATGAAGAAAATCACTCTCACTTTATAATGCCGTTTACTGTTGAGACTGATTTTCTTTTCATTCGATGACCTAGGTAACTTGATCTTAATCCTGAGCTAACCATGAACTCCAGTTTATTCGGAATTATCCTTAGATTTGCATGGGTGAGAGTGGCTCGAGTTTGCCGACTCAATAGACCTCCCATTTCAGGGGAAGACTGGGTGAATAGCTGGGGACGTGGGGTGCAAGATGGAATTCGCTCCTACCCACTTTTAGGGATAGAAGAGAGGTAGTTCCCTTAAGCACTGACTCCAAGTCTTGAACAAGGGGCGCCAGCCTCTCATTTTCCTGAGAGGAATTCGGTTTACTGGTTGGACCACAAACCAATTGTTCATTAGAGGATCGGTGAGACATAAGGAAAAAGAAGTAACTTCAGGGGTAAAATGGTAAATTGACCCAGCTCTAGTTTTGAACAACCTGTGAAGGATCGACTTACTAATCATGGTTATATCAAATGGACATAAATATATCTATAGTGAGGGGAGTGCAACTACTAGGCTATAGTGGAGTGTCCTAGTAGTTAACGAATGTTGGTTAACAAGATTAATGAGTTTAACCGGTTAATCTTGGATCGTTGGAGCCCATGATCTATAGGTCTATTAGGTCCCTCTGCTAGCTCATATCGGACTGAACCATAGAACAGTGTGACGAATGAGTTCGAAGTGTTCGAATTCAAATTAGGAAATATGCGCTACATATATACGATATATTTAACCGCATTTTTGTTTTATTTACGAATTAAACAAAAGGAGAGAATCTGAGATATTTAAATAAGATTTAAATATCTTAATCAATTATGTATTGTAATTGATTGGGATTGACATTTGAATTAATATTAAATATTAATTAAATAGTTTAATTAATCATTTAATATTACTTTAATTTGAAATTAATTATTCAAATTCATTGTTAAATTAAAATGAAGAAAGTCAAATTGTTGACTTCATTTAGTGGAAAAATCTATGTTAGTGGAATTTTGAGGGTCAAAATTTGGTTAACTCAAACATGCATGCTTGCCACATAATCTCAAACATTTGAGTGGAATTTTGAGTGCCAAAACTTGGTGATCTCAAATTTGCATGAACATGCAAACATAACTCTATAAATAGAGTGATCATGCAACATGAAAGGTCTTCTTGGTGAAAAACCTAGAGAAAAACCTCTCACAAACGCCCTCTTCATATATTGAAAATTCTTCCTAAGTTTAGTCACTCACCGGATTCCACAATCCCGTTCTAAGGCCGGAGGATAGTGGAGAAGACACTAGTGGTGGTTCAAAACCGGTTCGTGAGGAAAAAGGAATTTGAACTACAAAAGGTTAGTATTCAAACTCATTAAGTTTTAATACTTATGAACACGCTAGTTATTTACTATAATTGATGTTCTAAAAGTGCCTAAGATCCAAATTGCTTCCGCATGTGTTATATTAACACCATCAGTTGGTATCAGAGCAAACTTTAGGCACTTTATTTACATTAATTTGATCATGGTGGGTACCATTTCATGAATTTAATTTTGTGGTTGCTAAAGTGGATGGTTTTGGTTTTGACAATTTTTTATGCTTCCATTTTATACAATTATTGTAATAAGCCTAAATGTGTATGGGCTTTAATGAATGAAGAAAGGTCTGTCATTTTTATGGAGTCATTATTGTCCATTTTAGGTTGTAATTGATCGAAAATGGAAGAGATAACAAGTTGAACCGAAGAAGAAGATGGAAGAGGCGGTTCGGGTGTTTTTCTTGCCTTTGGGGTTCGGTTCAACGTTTTTAAGGGTTGGTTCGCCCAGTTCGTGGACCTCGGGAGCCGTTCAAGTTATTTTAATTATTAATGTAATAATTTAGTTAATTGCTTATTTTAAAATGCCAAAACCAATCCACTTTAGCGTGTTTAATTAATTATGCATTATGAATGTATGTTTTAATTAAATAGAAAATGTATATGCATAAAGTATGTCATATAGATTTAAAATCCCACCATAGGCTAAGCATGTTTCATGCATTCCAAGTATGTTATAAGTGTTATAATGTATAGTATGCATGTTTAGGGTTCCATGAGTGATAGATGTAAATTGTTATATTATTGCATGGAATGGATGATTATATAATTGTTATATAAAGCATGTTAGATGCATGTTATAGGTTATTTTCAACGTCATAAAACGAGATAGACGTTAAAATCTATAATAAAGATAAGTGCATGCTCACTTAGGGTTAAGAACCGAGCACGATCAATTTTAATAGTTAAAATAGGTCGATGTCTTACAAAATTGTGGTTACGAGAAAGCTCACCTAACACGATCTTGTCTAACGCTGGAGGTACTTAAGTTGACGGTTTATAGAACACCTACTACCTGGAGATTGGACCAGTACTTGAGCTTAGTTAGCCCAGTTTTATGAGCATGCTTAAGTGATGTAAAATTTAGAAAAATCTAAAATATTTAATTAGCCAGAATATACTTAAGTAATGAGTATACCCAACCATCTAAAATACTTAGTGGGAGGAAAAAGGTGTATAAGATACATCGTTTTCTTTTCACGCTCTCTGTACAATTCACACAGTGAGATTCATGCTCGGCCTCGTGTCGCCCTGGGAGTGTCCTCCATTCGAAAGGTATTTGCATGAGTCAATAACAAGGTGAATAGAGAAAGTATTTATAGTAAGTGGGAAAAGGAAGTATATCAAATACGTCCTATGGTCTCCATCACTAGGTTGCACCGTGAGATTCCCATGTTCCACCTGCATGTTGCCCTAGAGCAACTACCCATTCGGAGGGTCGTAACATGGAGTCGAAACAACGCAAACTCCAGAAATGGATAGGATTTCTTAGGTCCGTTCCCAACTTTGGCTTTTTCATTCGATAGCATTGTTGGGACCGGTCTCTGAGGTTTGAAAATGGCGGGTTACACTTACGAAGAATTACTAAGAGTTAGTATATTCTTGACCAAAATAGCGATAACTAAAAACACTTTAGGAACAAGAGTTATTCTGGGATTAGTGTTTAAAGTCAAGAATGTCTTGGTTTAGTGAATGAGTGATTGACTGCTCCTCGGTAGCAGTTGCTCTAACTCACTAAAGTATCGTTGCAAATTAATGATTTTTGGGTACATTATTACATTTGCTAAAACTGATTGGATTAAACAGAATTAAGTCAAATCACTAATAGAATTTTCTTTATATCACAGCATGACAAACTCAATAGTACAATTACTCGCTTCTGAGAAATTAAACGGCGACAATTACGCAACTTGGAAATCAAACGTAAACACAATACTGGTAATTGATGATTTAAGGTTTGTTTTAACTAAGGAGTGTCCTCCAAACCCTAGCTCAAATGCAAACCGAACAATTCGGGATGCGTATGACAGATGGATAAAGGCAAGTGACAAAGCCCGAGTGTACATTCTAGCCAATATATCTAATGTTTTGGCTAAGAAACACGATGTTATGGGTCCTGCTAAAGAGATTATGGAATCTCTAAAAGGGATGTTTGGACAACCGTCCTTCTCCCTTAGACATGAACCCATAAAATACATTTATAACTGCCGTATGAAAGAAGGGACCTCAGTTAGATAACATGTCCTGGACATGATGGTCCATTTCAATGTGGCAGAAGAAAATGAAGCTGTCATTTATGAGAAGAGTCAAGTCAAATTTTATCATGATGTCTCTTCCGAAGAGCTTCTTCCAGTTCCGCACAAATGTGGTAATGAACAAAATATAATATAACTTGACTGCTCTTCTCAATAAGCTACAGACTTATCAGTCCCTCTTAACAAACAAGGGACAAACAGGAGAAGCAAATGTTGCTATCTCCAAGAAATTACTACGAGGATTGTCCTCCAAAAATAAGCCTGGACCTTCAACTTCTAAAAGTGTTTTGATGAAGAAGAAGAGTAAAGGGAAAAATAACATTCCTACTAACTGCAAACACAAGGTTCAAAAAACAGATAAAGGAAAATGTTTCCATTGCAACGAAAACGGGCACTGGAAGAGAAACTGCCCAAAATACCTTGCAGAGAAGAAAGCCGAAAAGACACAACAAAGTAAATATGATTTACTCATTGTAGAAATATGTTTAGTAGAGTATGACAACTCAACTTGGATACTAGATTCAGGGGCGACTAATCATATTTGTTCTTTTTACCAGGAAACTAGCTCCTGGAGAATGCTTGCGGACGGCGAGATAACACTTAGGGTTGGAACAGGAGAGGTTGTCTCAGCAAGATCAGTAGAAAATTTAAAGTTGTTTTTTGGAGATAGATTCATTATATTAGATAATGTACTTTTTTTTCCTGAAATGAAAAGAAATCTAATATCTATCTCTTGTTTATTAGAATTATTGTATAAAGTATCTTTTGAAATCAATGAAGTGTTCATTTGCAAAAGAGGTATTCATATTTGTTCTGCAAAACTAGAAAACAACTTATATATGTTAAAACTAAGCGAAACAAAAGCTATTTTAAATACCGAGATGTTTAAAAACAGCTGAAACTCGAAATAAACGACAAAAGATTTCTCCTAATACCTATCTTTGGCACTTAAGACTAGGCCACATTAATCTCAATAAGATTGAGAGATTGGTTAAAAGAGGACTTCTAAATGAGTTAGAAGACAACTCTTTACCTCCATGTGAGTCTTGTCTTGAGGGTAAAATGACTAAACGATTGTTTTTCGAAAAAGGTTATAGAGCCAAAGAAACCTTAGAACTCGTGCATACAGATCTCAGTGGTCCAATGAATGTTAAAGCACGAGGAGGGTATAAATATTTCATCAGTTTTATTTGTGATTATTCTAGGTATGGCTATCTTTATCTAATGCGTCACAAGTTCGAAGCTCTCGAAAAATTCAGAGAGTATAAGACTGAGGTTGAGAATCTATTAGGTAAAACTATTAAAACACTTCGATCAGATCGAGGAGAAGAGTACATGGACTTAAGATTTCAGGACTATATGATAGTCAGCCCCTGGTATGCCTCAACAAAATGGTGTATCAGAAAGGAGAAATAGAACTCTGTTAGACACGGTTCGGTCTATGATGAGTTTTGCTCAATTACCCGATCCGTTCTGGGAATATGCAGTGGAAACTGCTATATACATTTTGAACATGGTTCCTACTAAGAGTGTTTCAGAAACATCTTATGAGTTATGAAAAGGGTGTAAAGGTAGTTTACATCACTTCAGAATTTGGGGATGTCCAGCACATGTGTTGTTGCAAAATCCCAAGAAATTAGAACGTCGTCCAAAATTATGTCTATTTGTAGGATACCCCAAAGAGACGAAAGGTGGTTTGTTTTATGACCCTCAAGAAAATAGAGTGTTTGTATCAACAAACGCTACATTCTTAGAGGAAGACCACGTAAGAAATCATCAACCTCGCAGCAAACTAGTATTAAGTGAAATTTCTAAAGAAGCTACTGTTAAAACAACAAGAGTTGTTGATCAAGCTGGTCCTTCAACAAGAGTTGTTGATGGAGCTGACACTTCTGGTCAATCACATCCTTCTCAAGAGTTGAGAATGCCTCGACGTAGTGGGAGGGTTATAACTCAACCTGATCGTTACTTGGGTTTGGCAGAAACTCAAGTCATCATACCTGATGATGGCGTTGAGGATCCATTGACCTATAAACAGGCAATGAATGATGAAGATAGAGATCAGTGGATTAAAGCCATGAATCTTGAAATGGAGTCAATGTACTTCAATTCAGCCTGGGAACTTGTAGAGCAACCAGATGGGGTAAAACCTATTGGTTGCAAATGGATCTATAAGAGGAAACGAGACCAAAGGGTTATACCCAAAGAGAGGGGGTGGACTATGAAGAAACCTTCTCTCCTGTTGCTATGCTTAAATCGATTAGAATACTCTTGTCTATTGCCACATTTTATGATTATGAAATTTGGCAAATGGATGTTAAGACAGCCTTTCTAAATGACAATCTTGAAGAGTGTATCTATATGGCTCAACCAGAGGGGTTCATTGAACAGGATCACGAGCAAAAGGTTTGCAAGCTTAAAAGATCCATTTATGGGTTGAAGCAAGCATCTCGATCCTGGAATATAAAATTTGATACTGCGATCAAATCTTATGGCTTTAAACAGAATGTTGACGAACCTTGTGTGTATAAAAGGATAGTCAACTCTACAGTAGCTTTCCTTGTGTTGTACATTGACGATATCTTGCTCATTGGAAATGATGTGGGATTTCTGACTTACAATAAGCATTGGCTAGCGACACAATTCCAAATGAAAGATTTGGGAGAGGCTCAGTTTATTCTTGGAATTCAAATTGTTCGGAATTGCAAGAACAACACACTAGCATTGTCTTAGGCATCGTACATCGACAAAATATTGATTCGATATAAGATGCAGGACTCTAAGAAAGGATTATTACCTTTCAGGCATGGAGTTCATTTGTCGTAGGAACAAAGTCCTAAGACACCTCAAGAAGTTGAGGATATGAGACACATTCCCTATGCATCAGCGGTCGGTAGTCTGATGTATGCCATGCTATGTACCCGACCTAACATATGCTATGCTGTGGGAATTGTCAGTAGATATCAATCCAATCCGGGACGTGCTCATTGGACTGCCGTTAAGAATATCCTCAAGTATCTTAGGAGATCGAGGGACTATATGCTAATGTACGGTGCTAAGGATCTGATCCTTACAGGGTACACTAACTCAGATTTTCAGACCGATGTAGATTCGAGAAAATCGACATCAGGATCTGTCTTCACTCTGAACGGAGGAGCAATAATATGGTGAAGCATAAAGCAAGGTTGCATTGCTGATTCCACCATGGAGGCTGAGTATGTTGCTGCTTGTGAAGCAGCGAAAGAATCTGTATGGCTTAGGAAGTTCTTAACTGATTTGGAAGTCATTCCAAATATGCATCTTTCCATCACTCTTTATTGTGATAACAGTGGAGCAGTTGCAAATTCAAAAGAACCAAGAAGCCATAAGCGAGGAAAACATATTCAGCGCAAATATCATCTCATAAGGGAGATTGTGCAACGAGGAGATGTGATCGTCACACATATAGCTTCAGAGCATAACATTGCTGATCCATTTACAAAGCCCCTCACGACTAAAGTGTTTGAAGGGCACCTAGTGAGTCTAGGACTACGAGTTATGTAATCTAGGGCAAGTGGGAGAAAAGGCATGAGTATGTGATGCCCTAGTTTATTGTATTTATGTTTTTCTCTCTACTCAGCGTTATAAAACCCCACTAGAGTTTTAGTCCAAGTGGAAGTTTGCTGGGTTTTATGTCCTAAAACTCATAGTTTGTAAACAAAAACATATTCTATAAAGTTATTATTGTTGTTTATTCAGTAAAGATTATTATTGAATAAAGTGAACTTTACGATTATTAATCTAAATCCAATAAACTAAGAACACTCTGGCTATAGTATGATTACTTGAACTATATGTAGAGACATAAAGTGGATAAGTTCAAATATATAGTCAAAATGATCTATAGTATAAGGATAAGGCTGAGTATCTTATTCTGGGGACACTATGCATGCGGCCCACTTGAATCATTTAATATTACTTTAATTTGAAATTTAATATTACTTTAATTTGAAATTAATTATTCAAATTCATTGTTGAATTAAAATGAAGAAAGTCAAAATGTTGACTTCATTTAATGGAAAAATCCATGTTAGTGGAATTTTGAGGTGCCAAAATTTGGTTTAACCAATCTTGCATGTTTGCCAAATAAACCCCACAAGTTTGAGTGGAATTTTGAGTATCAAAATTTTGTTAACTCAAACGTGCATGCTTGCCACATAATCCCAAACATTTGATTTGAATTTTGAGTGTCAACATTTGGTGATCTCAAATTTGCATGAACATGCAAACATAACTCTATAAATAGAGTGATCATGCAACATGAAAGGTCTTCTTGGTGAAAAACCTAGAGAAAAACCTCTCACAAACACTCTCTTCATATATAGCAAATCCCTCCCAAGTTTAGTCACTCGCCGGATTCCACAATCCCGTTCTAAGGCCGGAGGATAGTGGAGAAGACACTAGTGGTGGTTCGAAACCGGTTCGTGAGGAGAAACGAATTTGAACTACAAAAGGTTAGTATTCAAACTCATTAAGTTTTAATACTTATGAACATGCTAGTTATTTACTATAATTGATGTTCTAAAAGTGTCTAAGATCCAAATTGCTTCCGCATGTATTATATTAACACCATCATATCTCTAGGCTTTTCCACATAGTCTTACCTGCCCTCAAAGCAATTTTATAAGTGGTAGGATCTATGGCTTCAATTGTTCGATGAATTTCTAAATTCAGTCCAAGGATGAACCTTTTTGCAATTTTTAGTTTTGTATCCACTAATGACAGCGCGAATCATTCACAAAATTCCCACTGTATATTAGATGGGTGAACTCCTGTTGTCTTCAAAGTCGAACTACCTTCGGGAAATATTATTTTAGGAATAGCTTTTTGAATCGAGACCATGGTTTTACACTTCCATTTAGCCCGTGAATTTCTCAATATCCAGTCACCACAATTTTGCATCCTCTTTCAGGATGAATGACGAAAAGAATACCTTCTCATGGTCTGGGTAGTTCATTAATAAAAAAATCCTCTCTATTGGTGATAGCCATAATTGTGCCTCTACTGGGTCTCTTGTGCTTCCACTAAAGGTACGGGGTCATACCATTTTAAATCCCATAAATATCTTGCCCCTCATGTATGTTACAAGCTATTGGCTTGCTCAGTGGCCACCATTACTTGAACCATGGCCCGAAAAGATTCCCACATCAAATTCTTCATGGGGTCTATTCCCGCCAATGGTGTTGTTTGAGGTAGTGCAGCCACGTATTTTCTTGTTACAAAGCCTTCACATTTCATTTTCTTATTTTCGCATGACATAGCTTGAATGATTCTTGTTGATCAAATATCTCAACGCAATAACACTTGTTTGAGATTCGAATCACTCCACAAGCAAGATTGATCATGTCGAGCTTGAATGATTCTACATGCAACCTAAACTACATAGAATTGCAAAGAAATTTAACCATTGGCTAAAGAAAGCACAAAGGCTTCTTTTACTATATTTTCTAAGTCTACTTACAAATACAACATGCATGGCTTTATATAGCCTCAAAATGAACCTATTAAAGGCATTCCAAGAGTTGTAACATTCATACTTAATGGCCTTAATTAACTATTATGTAATTGTAACATAAAGTAAATTAAAAGTCTTAAAATACATTAATGAAATACAATTACTCTAAATTACTCTAAATTGTAATCCACGCAAAATTTATAACATGAAACTTTATTCTTCTTCAATGTGGCATGAATTGAAATATCTTTTGATAATTTCAACAATATTTTCTTCACATCTTCATTGAAGCATATTGTATGATTGATGTCTCTTGATTCATATCACTAGAAATGATCGATCTTGCTTGTGGAGTGATTCGAATCTCAAACAATGTAGTAATTTTCCCATATCACAGTTGGTATCAAAGCGATAACTCTTTCAATGCTAACAGATATTGTCCACTTTGGACTTTTCCTTCCGAATTTCTCGTCAAGGTTTTAAAACACATCTATTAAAGGGAGGTTTCCATACTCTTATAAAGAATGTTTTTTTTTCTTGTCCGATCAACGTGGAATTGACATTATTTATCTTTGAGGGAAAATAATAATAATAATAATAATAATAAATTTTGACAGTTTGGTTTATATTTACTTATTTTTCTCAAGCTCAAGTTAAATGAATGGCAAATGACTATCATTTCCTAAGAAAAAAATATTGAAACCCACTACATTTCCTACTTGGATTTCATTTTAATATTTTCAGAAAAATAGGATTTGTAGTTTTCTAATTATAGAAATATCATATATTTGGCATCAACCAAAATGCCATTTGAAGACCTCTAGAGGACTATATATTTAGGTTCATATTGGTGAACTAATTTGACGTCTAGAGGATTATATAATGGATTGACAAGAATGAAACTTAACCATCACACCAATCCATTCAAATTATTTCGAACATAAATAATAACATGGCAAAGATTTGTACTGTGAAGTTGATTTCCATTATTGTGATGATACTGCTGGTCGTGTCTTGCTCTGGTAAAATTTCTAGTTCTTCTTTCTTTGTTTGTTTTGAATCTCTTGAAAGGTTAATAATTCAATAGAGAAGCCTTCTAAGATAAATCGCATGCTAAGTGTTCAAAAGTTTCAAACATAATGTTTGAGTGTTTAAATATTATTGCCGTTGAAGTTGAAGGGGTACCGCCATTGGTATCAAAGAGAAGCCTTCTAAAACAAATTGCATGCAACACCTCTGCTGACTGCAGAGATCGTACTTGTTCGTGTTCTTATCTCGGTTTATGCGTTTGTATTCAATTCGCAACCAAAGAATTAAAGCTCAATGATATGCAATTTGAAGACCTGAAACAAGAGGACCTCAAGAATTAAGTGTTAATAAGAACAAAACTAATATGTTGTGATTGTTAGCGTGCGAGACTAAATTCTATCCTTGGAACGCAAGAATACTAAATAACATACAATAATATATGATATATGTATGTGTTTTTTTTTTTTTATCTTCTGACACTTTGCTTTATTTGCTTATTTGTCTTTCGGACAACATACGAACTTGAATTCGTATTAATAGTCGTAAAAAAATAATTAAATTTGTACGAGGTATTCCTTTAAAATGAAATCAGGTAACAATGCAATTCAATTTATTTGAAAAGAATAAAAAATTTCATGACTAGTCTATCTAGTTTGTAAAAGAAAATGACATAAAAGTTAAGGAAATTTCATAGTGAATGATAGAAAAGATGAGGAAGACTATCCCCTCGCAGTCACAAATGTGTAGCTACTCATGTCTAAGATTCAAATCAAGATTGATGGCTCTAGCATTCTCCTGCTACATAGTCACATACTCCTTGCTTCTAACAGTACAACTATCCCTACAAACCAACACGAGTCGTTCTAGCATGTTTTTTCCTCACTCACATGTATCATAGGAAAATTTCTAGAACGTCACCCAACATAGAATTACTCCAAACAAAGTATGTTAACAATGGAGTTCCTTTGATGAGGCCACTAAAAAGGAAGATGCACATTGTTGGTATAGGTTGTAACTTTTATTTCCTTTAAGACTTTCTTAATCATCCTATCTTCAGGATCACTCTCCTTTGATGTGGTCTCAGTTCATTCATGTACCTCCTCGTTTACTCAGGTGTCACATGCCAACCAGCTTCCTCCTTGGTTTGTTCTTGAATCACATCTGACTGTGAGAGGTATCACTCTAATCCCAATTGTAATGACCCTAATTGATATGGAATCAACCCAAGGAAAAGTATGAAACGTATTACCTTGATGATCAAGATCAAGAGTAAAAAAATGTAACGACCCAAATTTTCTACTTAATTTAAGATCGCTACTGTATACGTACCATAAACATTGAATGCGGAAGACTTCATTTAAATTCCATAAAACATAACCTTTAACTTAAAACACAGCCATGGACTTACGTGTTTCAAAAACATCTTTAAAACGACACAACAAAAGACCCGAAATAAAATAAATAAGCGTTTAAGTTTAAAACATCCTATTCTATCCTACGTCTAAGAAAATAAATACCACTGTCCTATGCATGTGCCATGATCTCGAGTTGCGATGCCGTCGTCAGCCGTACAAGAATGCCTTGCCTTAACCTAAAAAATGTAGTAGCACATGGCTTGAGTATTGAAAGAAATACTCAGTAAGTGACCCCACTATTGGGGTTAAATGCAACAATCACATGCAATGAAATGATGGGACCTATCTTTCGTTTTGTTTTCCTTACGGTGCTGTCCTAACGGGTAATCGTGAACGTGTACCATATACTCTACACATAGCCCATACGTGCGAGTATGGGCTCACCAGCTAGTTCGCACACCACTGGGCCACTGTTCTTATCCGGTGGGCATACTCTGGGAGCCTCTTATGCTGGGACCCGTTAAAACTAGAGCTGTCACGGCAGCGCTATGTAACGCATAACGATCGTTGTCTTGCCATTGGATGTACGCGTTCGTACCCTCGTGATGGGATGGGGGTATCCCCCTAGATTCATGAACACACATAATTCATGAGGTCCCCCTATTTCTACATTTATCTTTAATGACCATAACCCCCTGTCATGTTCTAGGCTTCATGTCATTCTCATTTTCATACACATTTCTATCGGGGTTATGGTTCCAGACAGTTTACCGTGTTTCATGTCATACAATTCATGCTATTCACATTCACATATTCCATACAAACATGCCATAATCGTTCAAGGACCTCGTATCGTTACATGCATTACACATCTCATCAGATTAAAAGCATACATAGCATACATTCACGTTCATATAACTACGTACTTATGCACAATAATCTAGCATACAATGTATCATAACATAACAAGTCATAACGTAAACACTTCATAGTCATGTCGTTCTCTAACTTACCATAGCCTTAACGTTCTTATACCTATCATAGACATATCATTACGTAATGTTCTATCAATCTATCACAAACCTATCCCTTTGATATGAATCCAACAACTGATCACTTCCATGTACCCGAACGAGCAATTATAAGAAGCAATACAAAGAAGATTCAAGTATCAAATCAAGAAAATAATGGAGTGGCTGACATTGGAAAGTTATTAGAAGACTTGCCTTTGGTAGTTGAACTACCAATTAAGACAATTTATGAAATTCTTATATTCTTCAATTTATATTTAATAGCATTTATTAAAAATTTGTATGAATTGCCTTATATTCTTAAATTTGTATTTAATAGCATTTATTAGCATGTATTAGTGGTTGGTGGCTGAACTTTATTTTGTTAGGGTTATCTTTTGGGCGTATTTAAAGGCATGTAATACTCATGTTTGGGGGATTTTGGTTGAATACAGAAAAAACCTTTGTGTTTTCTTGATACCCTTTTGGTGTTATTCTTTTTCAAATCTTTCTTTAGGTTTGATGTTTAAACCGATTCATTAATTAGTTTTGATCAAGCTAATTTTGGAGTGAATTGTCTTGGTATCTAAGAGTGACCATCATAGATTCCAAGTTCAATCTAAGAGTCATTCATCTTCTAACCAGCTCTTGGTTGGAATCAATCCGTTAAGTTAGCTTTCTCTGTGAGCGTTTTGCAAGGATTCTAGAAGGACCTCTAGCTTTGCAAATTCCAGCATTGTTGGCGCTTATCATTTGGTATCAGAGCATTTGGTCGACGTTCTTTGGCCGCTCTAGAGGTGAAATATTTTTATTGTTATTTTTTTTTGTACCAATTTTTTTTTTCTCTCTCAGATTATCGAAAAAAAAAATCAGTTCTGAGAGAAAAAAATATATATTCAGTTCTTATCATTTGGTATCAGAGCCACTCCATTATCTTCTTGATTTGATATGCTAATGCTATAAAGATTTTTGGGCTCAAAAGACATTGTTTCAACCGGTACACTAGCTCGCTTTTGAAGATGCAATGTATAGTCCTCTTGAATCTTCTTAATCTTGCTTCTTGTAATCTATCCTTCGGGTACATGCACGTGATCAGTTGTTGGATTCATATCATCCCCCCTTTCTTTAAAAGGATTTGTCCTCAAATCAAATTCTTCGTTCTTTCCGGACAAGAACTGAATATTGTTTTTTTTTTCCTCACTTTTTTTTTCTCACCTTTACCTTAGTTTCTTCTCTCCACTGTTGTTCTTCATATTCTTTTCTTTTCTTCTCCAATCTCAATTGGTCATAATGTACTTCATATGGAGACAATGGAAGTAAAGTAAATTTCTTCCCACACAAAGTAAAAGTATACTTGTTCATCAAACCATCAAATGTTACCTTTCTATCATATTGCCAAGGTCGGCCGAATAAGATGTCCCCCGCATGCATTGGTACGACATCACAAAGAACTTCATCTTTATATCTTCCAAGAGTAAAAGAAATAAGAGCTTGGGAGTTCACCTTAATTTCTTCTTTGTTTGTTAACCAATGAAGTTTGTATGGTTTTGGATGGGGATGGACAGAAAGTTGAAGTCTTTTTACAAGGAAGCTGCTTACCACATTTGTGCAACTTCCACTATCAATCACCAAGCTGCATGGGTTTCCTTTGACCAAATATCTTGTGTGGAACAAGTTTTCCCTTTGATCTTCAAATTTCTCTTCCTTGATTTGAATATTGAGTACCCTTCTTGTGATCAAAGATATGGAATTACCTTCTTCAACATACTCATCATCATATGCTGCGATTTCTTCCACAAGCTGTGAGTCATGATCCTCACATTCATCATCTGAATCAAGTATACCATTCCCTATCACCATAACTTTTTTATGAACACACTCTTTGCTCATGTGTCCAAACCCTTTGCACTTCCAACATTGAATAGAACTAGACTTCTCCTTTACCGTCTTTGAAGCTTCATTCTTTTTACCAATGGAACTCTTAGCCTCCACTCTTTTAGCAGCCACAAACTTTTCTTTTGGTGACATTGATTCATTTCTATTCACAAAACTATCCTTGTTCCAAGTTTTAGAATTTGAAAAGGTGTTAGTTCGTGATGTGTACCTTTTTGAATGCTCTTTTTCTTCCTTCAATTGGTCTTCAATTTTGAGAGCATAATGATACATGTCTTCCAGATATGGTGGTGGATTTCTGTCAACAAGATGAGCAATTTCTCGATTCAAACCTCTAAGGAATCTAGACATGGTATCTTCTTCTTCTCTAACATTTGATCTTTCCATCATAGTTTCCATCTCTTGATAATATTCTGCCACACTTTTTGTTCCTTGCCTCAAACCTTGCAATTTAGTTTTCAAATTTCTTTCATAATGTTTTGGAACATACCTTTTTCTCATGGCTTCTTTAAGTTCTTCCCATGTCTCTATTGGATCCTCCTCTTTTCTTCTTCTCTCGGATTTGAGATGTTGGTACCAATCACCAGCATGATTGGTAAATTCGGCAATAGCAAGTCTCATCTTCTTATTTTCACTATAGGTGTTGCAATCAAACACATGCTCTATCTTTCTTTCCCATTGCAAGTATGCCTCAGAATCTGCCATTCCACAAAATGGTGGGATTTTGAGTTTAACTCCCTCATCTCTATCTTCATGTACTATTTCCATCCTTCTAGGTTGCATAATAGTTGCATGGTTATTTCTTCCTCTCCATCTACCATCAACTTGTCTTTCTTGTACTACTATACCTTCATCTTCTTGTAATGTTCGTTCTTGTCTTTGTTGTTGCGCCCTTCTTTCTTGTCTATCTTCCATCATCATTTCTATCATACCTTGAATTGCTTGAAGAATGGTTGTATTAAGATCTGGTACTGGTTCTCCTCCTCCATTATGTGACATTTTGTTATCAAGGGGCCTCTCCACACTTCTCACAAAAATTTCACTCATCGGACACTCGTGTTTAACACTCAAAGGTAGGCTTTTGGTACTAGGTCAAGAATGTAAAGGCTAGTTTTTTTTTATTTTTTTTTATTTTTTTTTATTTTTTTTTTTTAGAATCTGAGAGAGAGAAAAAATTGATACAAAAAAAAAAATAACAATAAAAATATTTCACCTCTAGAGCGGCCAAAGAACGTCGACCAAATGCTCTGATACCAAATGATAAGCGCCAACAATGCTGGAATTTGCAAAGCTAGAGGTCCTTCTAGAATCCTTGCAAAACGCTCACAGAGAAAGCTAACTTAACGGATTGATTCCAACCAAGAGCTGGTTAGAAGATGAATGACTCTTAGATCGAACTTGGAATCTATGATGGTCACTCTTAGATACCAAGACAATTAATTCACTCCAGAATTAGCTTGATCAAAACTAATTCAATGAATCGGTTTAAACATCAAACCTAAAGCAAGATTTGAAAAAGAATAACACCAAAACGGTATCAAGAAAACACAAAGGTTTTTTCTGTATTCAACCAAAATCCCTCAAACATGAGTATTACATGCCTTTAAATAGGCCCAAAAGATAACCCTAACAAAATAAAGTTCAACCACCAACCACTAATAAATGTTAATAAATGCTATTAAATACAAATTTAAGAATATAAGGCAATTCATACAAATTTTTAATAAATGCTATTAAATATAAATTGAAGAATATAAGAATTTCATAAATTGTCTTAATTGGTAGTTCAACTACCAAAGGCAAGTCTTCTAATCACTTTCCAATGTTAGCCACTCCATTATTTTCTTGATTTGATACTTGAATCTTCTTTGTATTGCTTCTTATAATTGCTCGTTCGGGTACATGGAAGTGATCAGTTGTTGGATTCATATCACCCTTTCTACCCATAACCTAGTCGTATTCTTTCATCAATCTCTCCTATCCGTAGCACTCCGGTATATAACCTAACCTTAACGTTTCATGAACGTATCTAACTCCTATCGTTACATTTCATTTTGTGCATCCTTCTCGTATCCTAGCTCAAACATATCCTTGAGCACATTGTACCATAATTATTATCCTACAATCCACATATTATAACATAACATAACATATAGGAAGCATTTCGATCCACAGACAATTCACACATATCAATATATATGACACGTGCAGAACCACAGGGCATGTGTCAACATCAAAATATAACCATGCCGATAGTAAGGTCACTTACCTAGCTAGCTTAAGTCGTTGTCACAAATATATCTTTAATGAAAGTTCAATTCCATCCTTTGAAATCCGGGTCAACCTATATGAGCCCATGACATTAGTTTTAGGTTTGAACTCTACAACGTTATTCCTCTAATTTACATTGGCCATGGTAAAATTCTGATATTTACTATTCGACAAAATTTAATGGAGTTCATTGCATATTTCATGTTTTATTGTTAAATTCTGTTCAACAAATCTTTCCTCAATCCCCTCCCTAATTATTTTCATTCTGTAAATAGATTTTCAATTGTGTAAACAGATATTGCTGGCCAATTTTAAGTCGATTGTTTGGCTATTATCTTCAAGTTTATAGATCTGTCAACTAAAATTTTATTAAATCTAATCTTATTTGCTGTAACTTAAAATGCTAACAAAAATTTAATCAATTGGATATGGGATCTGATTATTACCGGTAAAATATATAAGAAGATTTGATCCTAAATTAATTTCTTATAACCATAACTATAAAGAAATAGGATTTTACTGTAATAACCGACCAAAATCTCTAAATCTGACGTCTGCTTATGTTTGAAAACCATTTTACTTCTCAAATCTGACCATTGTTGTTTGGGAAGGTTGTTTTTTTTTAATTAATTAATTAATTAATTAATGATGATTATTATTATTTTAACTATTTTTATAATTATTTTTATTTGTTTATTTCTTTATTTATTTTTGGGCTATTACAAGAAAACTCGTTTCTAAACTCGTGATTCGAATCACTCCACAAGAGGTTTGATCACTACCACTTGAATGACTCTAGCATGCAAGTTCTAAACACAAGAACATGCAAGGAAGATCTTAGCTCTCAACAAAGCTAAAAAAAATAGAAATTCTATTCCTTTTTAATTAAAAAATTTGATGTCCCGAATCAAAGAAAATGAGGCTTTATATAGCCTTTACAACCTTAACCTATATGACACATAACTTCCAAATTAAATTTGCTATTAAATGAGAAATATCCATAACCTCCATATTAAAATGGCTAGTTAACGGTGGAATATGGTAACCTATTTTGGTTACGATATAACCTTAACTTTTAAATTAAAAACAACCAAATATTTAAATTATAATTAAATAGTGCAATGAATGAAATGTGCTTATTTGTATCCTTGGACTGGTTCCATAAATTTTAGTTGAGTTCATTAAATGCAACTTAAAGTGCATTTAATGCATCTCTTTCTTGAAGCTCAACTTTGCACAACATATAATGGAGGTCTCCAACGTCTTCTAGAATTTTCCTTGATGAGAACACCATAGTTTGTATATAAGTGTACAAGGTTTGTTGTAGCTTCTTGGCTCTCATCCTTGTAATTGGACCTTGAGGTATGGAAATTCCTTGGTCGTGGTTCATATCATTCTCCCCCTCTTGAGAAGGATTCGTCCTCGAATCCCAGCCATTACCTACATCAAAAGGACTCAAATCAACAACATTAAAAGTTGCACTAACACCATACTTACCTGGTAAATCAATTTTATGAGCATTGTCGTTGATATGCTCAAGAACTTGAAATGGTCCATCTCCTTGAGGTAAAAGCTTAGATTTTCTTTGAGTAGGAAATCTTTCTTTTCGGAAATACAGCCAAACCCAATCTCCTGGCTTGAAGATGACAATCTTGCGTCCTTTATTAATTCGGGTGGCAACCTTGGAATTTTGCTTCTCAATTTGTTCTTTTACTTGCTGGTGTAGTTTATGAACAAACTCAACCTTGGCATTTGCATCAAAATTCACCAACTCTTTTGATGGCATATGTAACAAGTCAATGGGGGTTAAAGAATTAAAGCCATAAACAATTTCAAAAGGTGTGCATTTAGTAGTGCTATGAACAATCCTATTATATACAAATTCTATAAATGGCAAACAATCCTCCCAAGTCTTAAGATTCTTATCAATAATAGCCCTAAGCATAGTAGTCATGGTTCTGTTAACAACTTCAGTTTGTCCATCCGTTTGAGATACAAGTAGTTGAATATACTAGCTTAGTTCCTAACTTACCCCCATAAAACACGCCAAAAGTGGCTTAAAAATATTACATCACGATCACTAACGATGCTTTTAGGAATGCCATGCAATCGTACAACTTCCCTAAAGAACAAGTCAGCAATATATTTTGAATCATCAGTTTTGTGACAAGGAATAAAATGAGCCATTTTACTAAATCGATCAACCACAACAAAGATGTTATCATAACCTTTAGAAATAGGTAATGAGGAGTATAAACCATGTGGTTGAAGCCTAGACTTAGCTTGTTTACATGCTATGCAACAAGCACAAACTTTATTAACATCATGTCTCAATTTAGGCCAAAAAAAATGTTCAGAGAGCATTTCATAAGTTTTAGAAACTCCATGGTGTGCCATTAAACCACTTCCATGAGCTTCCCTCACAAGTAGCTCACGTATGGAACAAGATGGTATGCAAAGTTTACCTTTTCGAAACAAAAATCCATATAACAACAAGTAATTATCCACAACGAGTCCTTTTTCACAAGATTCAACAAAAGGAGCTAAGAAGATGTCATGTTGATACAAATCCTTTATGTGTTCAAAACCCAACAACTTAGCATTCAAAGTATTGAGGAGGACATACCTTCGTGATAAAAAATCTGCAACAATGTTCTTACCTTGTTTTATTTTATGACGTAAGGGAATGTTTCAATAAATTCTAACCACTTAGCATGTCCTATGTTGAGTTTATTTTGTACTCTAAAATGCTTTAAACTTTCATGATCCATATGAATAACGAACTCCTTATGCCAAAGATAATGTCGCCAGGTTTGCAATGCACGAACCAAAGCATAGAGCTCTTTGTCATAAGTTGGATACATCAAAGATGCACCAGTCAACTTCTCACTAAAGAACATTAAAGATCTTTGATTTTGCATTAATACAGAACCTATCCCTACTCTACTAGCATCACATTCAATTTCAAAAGTTGACTCAAAATTAGGTAATGCAAGCAAGAGAGCATAACTCAATTTTTCTTTCAAAGTATTAAAAGCAAGTTCTTGATATTTTTTCCATATAAAGGATACATTCTTCTTAACAAGTTCATTCAAGGGTGAAGCAGTTGTACTAAAATTCTTAATGAACCTACGGTAGAAACTTGGAAGACCATGAAAACTTCTTACCTCACTCACATTTTTAGGTGTAGGCCAATCTTTTATAGCCTTCACTTTCTCCTCATCAACCTCAACTCCATTAGATGAAACTACAGACCCAAGAAAGTTAACTTTAGTTGTCCATGCAAAAGCTACATTTCTTTAAATTTACATTTAAACATTCGTTTCTTAAAGTAGTCAAAAAATTGCGTACATGGGTAATATGATCATCTAAAGATTTAGAGTAAACAAGGATGTCATCAAAATAAACAACCACAAACTTACCAAAGTATTCTCGTAAGACATGATTCATTAGTCTCATGAATGTACTAGGTGCATTAGTTAATCCAAAAGGCATAACCAACCATTCATAAAGACCATACTTGGTTTTAAAAGCTGTTTTCCACTCATCCCCAATATGCATGTGAATTTGATGATAACCCGATTTTAAATCAATCTTAGTAAAAAGACTACATCTATGCAATTCATCAAGCATATCATCTAATATAGGAATTGGATGCCTATAATTTATAGTTATCTTGTTTATAGCCATACAATCAACACACATACGCCAAGAACCATCTTTCTTAGGTACAAGAATAACTGGAACAAAACAAGGACTCAAACTTTTACGTACATACCCTTTAGCAAGGAGTTCACTTACTTGCTTTTGTATGTCTTCAGCCTCCTTTGGATTAGTCCTATATGCCTGGTCGGTTTGGAATGGGCGCGCCAGGGATGAAGTCAATCTAGTGTTCAATTCCTCTACGTGGTGGCAAATTACTAGGCATCTCCTCATAAAATAAATAACTCTTGCAAAAGCACAACAAAATCACTAGGTAAAGAAGGGTTAAGCATGTTAGTAAAGTAACAACACCCCTTGCACATAACTACAAGAATAGTCCGGTTAGAGTGAAAAACATTCCTAGCCTCACTTGATCTAACATACAAGCTTACTGATTTGGCTTTTTTCTCTTATTTTTTCTGTAGGCGGAGTGCTACTCTCTTGCTTTTCACTCAAGCTCTTTTTATCACTTGATTCTTTTTCAATCTCTGCTTTTGCATCAGCCTCTTTCCTTTTCTTTTCAAGTTTGCAATGATCAATAAATACATCTTTTGGAGACAATGGAAGAAGAGTAGTTTTTCTACCATTGTGAGTAAAAGAGTATCGATTTGCATACCCATCATACATTACCCGTCAATCAAATTGCCAAGGCCTCCCATGTAGTAAATCTCCAACATGCATGGATACAACATCACATAAAACATCATCAACATATTTTCCAATAGTAAAAGAAACAAGAGCTTGTTGAGTTACCCGTACTTCCCCATGATCATTCAACCATTGAAGCTTGTAGGGTCGTGGATGTAGTTGTGTCTTTAAATTAAGTCTTTTGACCAGAATGGAACTCACAACATTGGTGCAACTACCACTATCAATGACAACACTACATGGTACAGATTGAACAAGACACCGAGTATGAAATAAGTTCTCCCATTGGTCTAGGCCATCCTCTTTAATGTGGGTGTTTAGAGCTCGTCGAGTAACCAAAGATATATGTGTAGGGTCCTCTTCACTAAACTCCTCACTCTCATCAGTTTCCTCATTTATGTCGTCATGTGCCTCGTCATCTGTAACAATTTCTCCCTCTTTGATGGTCATAGTTCTTGCATTTGGGCAATCTCTACTATAGTGTTCTACCCCTTGACATCTCCAACACTTTAAATCTCTATTTCGAAGATTAGACTTTTCTACTTTTTCTTTCCCTCTTCTGGAACTCTCCCCTTTCTCAAATTTAGCTTGAGGCTTCTCATTAATCTCTTGATTTCTATGCTTATAATCAATGTTCTTACTATTCTTTTTCCATGTAGAAGTCGAATTGGACAAAGTTTTAGAAGAATACCGTTGAGACCTTCGTTGGATTTGCCTATCGATCTTAATTGCAATATGCAACAACTCCTCCATATTAGAATAAGGCTGTAAATCAGTCTTGTCTGCAATCTCTGTGTTTAACCAATTAAGAAATCGCGCCATGAGAGCCTCCATGTCCTCATCGAGATCAAGTCGATCCATCAATGTATCCATCTCCTTGTAATAATCTTCCACAGATTTGCGTCCTTGTTTCAATGCTTGAAGCTTTTGCGCCATGTCCCGTTAAAAATATTGTGGAACAAAACACTTCCTCATGGACTCTTTGAACTCGCACCATGAATCAATTGGTGCTTCAAGGTTTCTTCTCGTACTTGACATCAATTTATCCCACCAAATTTGAGCATATTGTTTGAATTGAGAAATGCATAACAGTACCTTCTTTTCATCACTAAAATTATGATAGTTGAACATTGAATCCACCGCTTTCTCCCACTCAAGGTACTCCTCTGGATCGGTTTTGCCATAAAACTTGGGAAGTTTTAATTTGATGCTCCCCACGTTACGATCAATTCTATCATCATAAGGAACACGTTGTTGTAAATTATGAGACCTTCTTCCAAGGTCTCTCCCTCGCATCAAGCCACGACCAACCACATGTGGATTATCCTCGTGGTGATCAGAATTGTTGCCCTAATATTTATCGGTTAAGGGCGCAGGTAGTGTAATCCTCTATCGAGCTTGGTTTTGAATCTGCAATCTTCCTATTCGATCGGTCAACTCTACTATTCCTCGAATTAGTCTTTCCATGGTTCGTTGTTGTGCTTCTCTCAATCGAGCATCAGTAATGATATGAACCAAGAGACATCAATCATACAATATACTTCAATGAAGATGTGAAGAAAATATTGTTGAAATTATCAAAACATATTTCAATTCATGCCACCTTAAAGAAGAATGAAGTTTCATGTTATAACTTTGGGTAGATTACAATTTAGAGTTATTGTATTTCATTAATGTATTTTAAGACTTTTTATTTACTTTAGGTTACAATTACATAATGGTTAATTATGGCCATTAAGTATGAATGTTACGACTCTTGTAATGTGTTTAATAGTTTCATTTTGAGACTATATAAAGTCATGTATGTTGTATTTGTAAGTAGAATTCGAAAATGTAGTAAAAAAGAGCATTTGTGCTTTCTTTAGCCAATGGCTAAGTTTCTTTGCAATTCTATGTAGTTTAGGTTGCATGTAGAATCATTCAAGCTCGACATGATCAATCTTGCTTGTGGAGTAATTCGAATCTCAAACAATATTCTTGCCTTGAGATATTCGATCAACAATGAAATCCAAATCTTACTCCCCTTGTAGTGATTCCTTATCATATCATTTGGTATTAGAGCTTTAGGCTCAAGATCGGATATATGTTTCCTTTACGTTTCTTCACAATTTGATTTTTATCTTTTTAGTTTTTAATCGAACCTAGAGTTAAAAATTCAATCTTTGCTCTATTTAAAATTTTGAGAGGTGAGAATGAGAGTTTCATTTGTGTAAATGAGTATACAAAGAGTGGCCTAAAAATTCCTTGAGTGTATATTCGTGAGAGAGTGTTGTTAGGTCTTTTGTATTTTCTAACTTATTTTTTACAGCAAAGTTTCACAAATAGATTCAAGGATGAAGCCTCTTGAAGAAGTGGAGAATGATATGAACCAAGAGACATCAATCAAATATACTTCAATGAAGATGTGAAGAAAATATTGTTGAAATTATTAAAACATATTTCAATTCATGCCACATTAAAGAAGAATGAAGTTTCATGTTATAAACATTGGGTAGATTACAATTTAGAGTTATTGTATTTCATTAATGTATTTTAAGACTTTTTATTTACTTTAAGTTACAATTACATAATGGTTAATTATGGCCATTAAGTATGAATGTTACCACTCTTTGAATGTCTTCATTAGTTTCATTTTGAGGCTATATAAAGTCATGTATGTTGTATTTGTAAGTAGACTTGGAAAATGTATTAAAAAAAAGCATTTGTGCTTTCTTTAGCAGATTGCTAAGTTTCTTTACATTTCTATGTAGTTTAGGTTGCATGTAGAATCATTCAAGCTCGACATGATCAATCTTGCTTGTGGAGTGCTTCGTGTTCTACTCTCAGTTTATGCGTTTGTATTCAATTCGTAACCAAAGAATTGAAGCTCAATGATATGGAATTCGAAGACCTCAAACAAGAGGACCTCAAGAGTTAAGTGTTAATAAGAACAAAACTAATATGTTGTGATTGTTAGCGTGCGGGACAAAATTCTATCCTTGGAACGCAAGAATACTGAATAAATACAATAATATATGATATATGTATGTTTTTTTTTTTTAATCCTTTGACACTTTGCTTTATTTGCATTTTGTCTCTCGGATAACATACGAACTTGAATTCGTATTAATAGTCATAAAAAAGTAATTAAATTTGTACGAGGTATTCTTTAAAAGCAAATCAGGTAATAATGCATTAAATTTATTTAAAA
The DNA here is from genome assembly GCF_057944985.1 of Cucurbita pepo subsp. pepo. Taxonomy (NCBI): domain Eukaryota; kingdom Viridiplantae; phylum Streptophyta; class Magnoliopsida; order Cucurbitales; family Cucurbitaceae; genus Cucurbita; species Cucurbita pepo. Next base: position 6,106,253 of record NC_141809.1, on the reverse strand, counting down.
AGAATAAAAACATTCATGACTAGTCTATCTAGTTTGTAAAAGAAAATGACATAAAAGTGACTAGTCAGTAAAAGAAAATGACATAAAAGTTAAAAGAAATTTCATAGTGAATGATAGAAAAGATAAAAGGAAGACTATCCCCTCGCTGTCACAAATTTTAAACGACTCATGTTTAAGATTCAAATCAATATTCGAAATCTTGATTCGACACCTGATGGCTCTAGCATTCTCCTGCTACATAGTCACGTTACATACTCTTCGCTTCTAAAAATAAAACTATCCCTACAAACAAACACGAGTCGTTCACGCATGTTTTTTCCTCACTCACATGTAACATAGGAAAATTTCTAGAACGTCACCCAACATAGAATTTCTCCAAACAAAGTACGTTAACAATGGAGTTCCTATGATGAAGCCACTAAAAAGAAAGATGCACATTGTTGGTATAGGCTGTAACATTTATTTCCTTTAAGACTTTCTTAATCATCCTTTCTGCAGGACTCTCCTTTGATGTGGTCTCAGTTCATTCATGTACTCCTCGTTTACTCAGGTGTCACATACATACAAGCTTCCTCCTTGGTTTGTTCTTGAAATACATCTAACTGTGGGAGGTGTCGCACTGATCCCAATTGTGATGACCCTAATGTTTTATTATAACCAAGGTCACCACTACAGCATAATATAACTATTCGCTCAGCTATCACATACTTCAAATTCCTCTAAATTGCTCTTATAAAGAATGTTTTGTTTTCCTGTCAATTCAACCGTGGAATCTTACATTATTTATCTTTAGAGCAAAAATAATAATAATAATAATAAATAAATAAAATAAAATAAATTGTGACAGTTTTGTTTATATTTACTTATTTTTCTCAAGCTCAAGTTAAAGGAATGGCAAATGACTATCATTTTGTAAGAAAAAAAAAAAACAACTGAAACCCAATACATTTCCTATGTGGATTTCTTTTTAACATTTTAAGGGGATTTGTGGTTTTGTAATTATAGAAATATCATGTATTTGGCATATGCATCAACAAAAATCTACTATTTTGATTCATATGGGTGAACTATTTTGACGTCTACAGGATTATATAATGGATTGACAAGAATGGAACTTAACCATCACACCAGTCCATTCAAATTATTTCGAACACAAAATAATAACATGACAGAGATTTGTAGTGTGAAGTTGAGTTTCATTATTGCAATGATACTGCTGGTTGTGTCTAGCTCTGGTAAAATTTCTAGCTCTTCGTTCTTTGTTTGTTTTGAATCTCTTTGAAGGCTAATATTTCAATAGAGAAGTCTTCTAAGACAAATCGCATGCTAAGTGTTCAAAAGTTTCAAACATAATGTCGAGTGTTTAAATATTATTGCAGTTGAAGTTGAAGGGATGCCGCCACTGATTCCAAAGAGAAGTTTTCTAAAACAAATCGCATGCAACACCTCTGGTGACTGCGGAGATCGTACTTGCTCGTGTTCTTATCTCGGTTTATGCGTTTGTATTCAATTCGCAACCAAAGAATTAAAGCTCAATGATATGCAATTTGAAGACCTGAAACAAGAGGACTTCAAGAATTAAGTGTTAATAAGAACAAAACTAACATGTTGTGATTGTTAGCCTGCAGAACAAAATTCTATCCTTGGAACGCAAGAATACTGAATAACATACAATAATATATGATATATGTATGTTTCTTTTTTTTCTTTTTTTTTTTTTTAAATCTTTTGACACACTTTGCTTTATTTGCTTATTTGTCTTTCGGACAACATACGAACTTGAATTCGTATTAATAGTCGTAAAAAAAATAATTAAATTTGTACGAGGTATAACTTTAAAATCAAATTAGGTAACAATGCATTTAGTTTATTTAAAAAGAATAAAAAAATTCATGACTAGTCTATCTAGTTTGTAGAAGAAAATGACATAAAAGTTAAAAGGAAATTTCATATTGAATGATAGAAAAGATAAAAGGAAATTTCATATTGAATGATAGAAAAGATAAAAGGAAGACTATCCCCTCACTGTCACAAATGTGAAACGACTCATGTCTAATATTCAAATCAAGATTCGAAATCTCGATTCGACACCTGATGGCTCTAGCATTCTCCTGCTACATAGTCACGTTACATACTCCTCGCTTCTAACAGTAAAACTATCCCTACAAACCAACACGAGTCGTTCCAGCATGTTTTTTCCTCACTCACATGTATCGTAGGAAATTTCTAGAACGTCACCCAACATAGAATTACTCCAAACAAAGTACGTTAACAATGGAGTTCCTATGACGAAGCCACTAAAAAGGAAGATGCACATTGTTGGTATAGGCGGTAACTTTTATTTCCTTTAAGACTTTCTTAATCATCCTATCTTCAGGATCACTCTCCTTTGATGTGGTCTCATATCATTCATATACTCCTCGTTTACTCAGGTGTCAGATACCAACCAGCTTCCTCCTTGGTTTGTTCTTGAATCACATCTGACTGTGGGAGGTATCGCTATGATCCCAATTGTAATGACCCTAATGTTTTATTAAAACCAAGGTCGCCACTACATGCATAATATAACTATTCGCCCAGCTATCACATACTCCAAATTCCTTTGAATTAATCTTATCATCTTCTTGCTTTTAGCACTTAAGAATTGAGTAACTCCTATTCCCTCACAAAATTGAGGCTCTCATACCATCTTGGACGCTTTCATTCGAGGACATGGAATTCTCGTCAAAAGAATTACTCAACCGTAAACAAAAAGTTGAGAGATGTTTGTGATAGATGGTTGAGAGAAAAAAGAAAAAAAAAAACCTTAACCTAAAATTGAATTCTAAACCTAGGTGAAGGATTGAATGCATGTAGTGGCGACCTTGGTTTTAATAAAAAAAAATTAGAGTCGTTCCAGTTAGTATCAGAGCGATACCTCTTCCAGTAATAACAGATATTGTTTATTTTGGGCTTTCCCCTCCGAATTTCTCGTCAAGGGTTTAACACACGTCTATTAGAGGGAGGTTTCCATACTCTTATAAAGAATGTTTTTTTTTCCTGTCAATTCAACGTCGAATCTTAAGTTATTTATCTTTAGAGCAAAAATAATAATAATAATCATAATAATAATAATAATAATAATAAAATAAATTATGACAGATCGGTTTATATTTACTTATTTTTCTCAAGCTCAAAGGAATGGCAAATGACTATCATTTTGTAAGAAAAAAAAAAAAAAAAAAACTGAACCCAATACATTACCTATGTGGATTTCTTTTTAACATTTTAAGGGGATTTGTGGTTTTGTAATTATAGAAATATCATATATTTGGCATATGCATCAACCAAAATCTACTATATGAACTAATTTAACTTATAGAGGATTAGATAATGGATTGACAAGAATGAAACTTAACCAACACACCAGTCCATTCAAATTATTTCGAAAACAAAATAATAACAAGGCAGAGATTTGTAGTGTGAAGTTGAGTTTCATTATTGCGATGATACTGCTGGTTGTGTCTCGCTCTGGTAAAATTTCTAGCTCTTCGTTCTTTGTTTGTTTTGAATCTCTTTGAAGGTTAATATTTCAATAGAGAAGTCTTCTAAGACAAATCGCATGCTAAGTGTTCAAAAGTTTCAAACATAATGTCAGTGTTTAAATATTATTGCAGTTGAAGTTTAAGGGATGCCGCCACTGGTACCAAAGAGAAGTCTTCTAAAACAAATCGCATGCAACACCTTTGCTGACTGCGGAGATCGTACTTGCTCGTGTTCTTATCTCGGTTTATGCGTTTGTATTCAATTCGCAACAATAGAATTAAAGCTCAATGATATGCAATTTGAAGACATGAAACAAGAGGACCTCAAGAATTAAGTGTTAATAAGAACAAAACTAACATGTGATTGTTAGCATGCGGAAAAAAATTCTATCCTTGGAACGCAAGAATACTTAATAACATACAATAATATATGATATATGTATGTTTCTTTTTTTTTTTTTTTTTTCTTTTTTTAAATCTTTTGACACACTTTCCTTTATTTGCTTATTTGTCTTTCGGAACATACGAACTTGAATTCGTATTAATAGTCGTAAAAAATAATTAAATTTGTACGAGGTATAACTTTAAAATCAAATCAGGTAACAATCCATTCAGTTTATTTAAAAAGAATAAAAAAATTCATGACTAGTCTATCTAGTTTGTAGAAGAAAATGACATAAAAGTTAAAAGGAAATTTCGTAGTGAATGATAGAAAAGATAAAAGGAAGACTGTCCCCTCGCTGTCACAAATGTGAAACGACTCATGTCTAAGATTCAAATAAAGATTCAAAATCTCGATTCGACACCTGATGGCTCTAGCATTCTCCTGCTACATAGTCACGTTACATACTCCTCGCTTCTAACAGTAAAACTATCCCTACAAACAAACACGAGTCGTTCCAGCATGTTTTTTCCTCACTCACATGTATCGTAGGAAATTTCTAGAACGTCACCCAACATAGAATTACTCCAAACAAAGTACGTTAACAATGGAGTTCCTATGACGAAGCCACTAAAAAGGAAGATGCACATTGTTGGTATAGGCTGTAACTTTTATTTCCTTTAAAGAATTTATTAATCATCCTATCTTCAGGATCACTCTCCTTTGATGTGGTCTCAGCTCATTCATGTACTCCTCGTTTACTCAGGTGTCACATACCAACCAGCTTCCTCCTTGGTTTGTTCTTGAATCACATCTGACTGTGGGAGGTATCGCTCTGATCCTAATGTTTTATTAAAACCAAGGTCACCGCTACATGCATAATATAACTATTCGCTGGAGAAATTCATTTAAAAGAAATGTAACTAAAATGCGTGGAGAAATTCATTTAAAAGAATCAATGCTATGTACTTAAACGTTCGTAATAAAATTTTTAAAACAATATAATGGAAAATAAATAGTATAACCTAAGCACTATATATAACATGAATGCATCTACCCAAACTTCCATTCCATAGATGTCACCACGACATTGTCCAACGGTGCAAAAGTGTCTTACTTTTATCTTAAAAACAAGAATAGCACCTAGGTTGAGTATTTTTTATAAGCGCCTACAATGCTGGAATTCGCAAAGCTAGAGGTCTTTCTAGAATCCTTGCAAAACGTTCACAGAGGAAGCTAACTTAACGGATTGATTCCAACCAAGAGTTGGTTAGAAGATGAATGACTCTTAGATCGAACTTGGAATCTATGATGGTCACTCTTAGATACCAAGACAATTCACTCTAGAATTAGCTTGATCAAGACAAGGTCTTGTTTGTATTCAATCATTGATGCCCAAACATGAATATTACATGCCTTCAAATAGGCCCAAAAGATAACCCTAACATAATAAAGTTCAACTACCAACTACAAATGCTATTAAATACATATTGAAGAAAATAAGACATTCATACGAACTAATAACCAATGCTATTAAATACAAATTGAAGAAAACAAGGCATTCATAAATTGTCTTAATTGGTAGTTCAACTACGAAAGGCAATGTCAGCCATTCCATTATTTTCTTGAGTTGATATGCTAATGCTATAAAGATTTTTGGGCTCAAAAGTCTTTGTTTCAACTTGTACACTACCTAGCTTTTGAAGATGCAATGTATAGGCCTCTTGAATCTTCTTAACCTTACTTCTTGTAATCGGTCTTTCGGGTACATGCAAAGGGTCAGGAGTTGAATTCATATAACTATCTCTAGGCTTTTCCATAGCCTTAGCTGCCCTCAAAGCAGTCTTATACGTGGTAGGATCTATGGCTTCAACTGTTTGATGAATTTATGGATTCAGTCCAAGGATGAACCTTTTAGCAATTTTTTGTTTTGTATCCACTAATGACCGCGCGGATCACTTCAACCTTATAAAATTCTCTTGCCTAGTCATCCACAAATGTCCACTCTATATTAGATGGGTGAACTATTGTCTTCAAAGTCGGACTACCTTCGGGAAATATTATTTTAGGAATAGCTTTTTGAATCGAGACTATGGTTTTACACTTCCATTTAGCCCAAGAATTTCTCAATTATCCAATCACCACAATTTTGCGTCCTCTTTCAAGATGAATGACGAAAAGAATACCTTCTCATGGTCTAGGTAGTTCATTAATAAGAAAATCGTCTCCATTGGTGATAGCCATAATTGTGCCTCTATTGGGTCTCTTGTGCTTCCACTAAAGATACGGGGTCATACCATTTTAAATCCCATAAATATCTTGCCCCTCATGTATGTTACAAGCGATTGGCTTGCTCGGTGGCCACCATTACTTGAACCTTGGCCTGGAAAGATTCCAACATCATATTCTTCATGGGGTCTATTCCCGCCAATGGTGTTGTTGGAGGTATTGCAGCCACGTATTTTCTTGTTACAGAGCCTTCACAAGTGGGGTCACTTAATGATTATTTCTTTAAATACTCAAGCCATGTGCTACTACATTTTTCAGGTTAAAGGCAAGACATTCATGTACGGCTGACGACGGCATCGCAATTCGAGACCAAGACACATGCGTAGGATAGTGGTATTTATTTTCTTAGACTTAGGCTAGAATAGGATGTTTTTAACTTAAACTCTTATTCATTTTATTTAGTCTTCTGTTGTGTCTTTTTAAAGATGTTTTGGAAACACGTAAGTCCATGGCTGCGTTTTAAGATAAATGTTATGTTTTATGGAATTTAAATGAAGTCTTTCACATTCAATGTTATGGTACGTATACAGTAGCGACCTAAAATTAAGTAAACAATTTCGAGTCGTTATAATGTAAGTCCATGACAGTGTTTTATGATGAAATTTATATTTTAGGATTAAGTTTAAATGCTTATTTCTACACAAAATGATTATTCTTTGATGACGGTAGTGACTCGAGGTAAGTAGAAATCTAGAATTGAAGTTTGAGTAGATGCATACATGTTATATGTAGGTCTTAGGTTAGATTATGGATCATTTTCTTATTTTATTTAAAAATTTTATGCTATTTATTTCCTGTTATGTTGTTTTAAAAATTTTATTACAAACGTTTTAAGTCCATAGCGTCACTTCTTTTAAATGAATTTCTCCATGCATTCTAGTTATATTATGCATGTAGTTGCGACCTTGGTTTTAATAGAAAATTAGAGTCATTACAATCGGGATAAGAGAAATACCTCTCACACTAAGATGTGATTCAGGGGCAAACAGGAGAAATCTTGTGGGTATGTGACACCTGAGTAAAGAGGAGTACATGAATGAATTGAGAACATATCAGAGTGAGAGTGATCCTGAAGATAGGATGACTAAGGAAGTCTTAAAGGAAATAAAGGTTACAACCTATACCAACAATGTGCATCTTCCTTTTTAGTGGCTCAATCATAGGAACTTCATTTTTTAACGTACTTTGTTTTGAGTAATTCTATGTTGGGTGACGTTCTAGAAATTTTCCTATAATACATGTGAGTGAAGATAAAGTATGTTAGGACGACTCGTGTTGGTTTGTGGGGATAATTTTCACTGTTAGAAGCAAAAGTAAGTAACGTGACTAGTAGCAGGGGAATACTGGAGCTATCAGGTGTTGAATCAAGATTTTGAATCTTGAGCAAGAGTTGTTACACATTTGTGAGCGCGTGGAGATAGTCTTCCTCATCTTTTCTATCATTCACTATGAAATTTCCGTAACAATTATGTCATTTTCTTTTACAAACTCGATGGACTAGTCATGAAATTTTCTATTATTTTTAAATATATTAAATGCATTATTGCTATCTCGTACAAAATTTAATTATTTTTTTAGGACTATTCATACGGATTCAAATTAGTTTGTTGTTCGAAAAACAATAAGCAAACATAGCAAAGTGTCAAAAAAGATAACAAAATATACATATACATATATTACCGTATTGTAGCTATATTATTCATTATTCTTGCCCCAATGATTGAATTTAGTGCCCACACACTAACAATCACAAACATATTAGTTCTGTTCTTATTAACACTTAATTCTTGAGATCTTCTTGTTTGAGGTCTTCAAATTGCATATTATTGAGATTCAATTCTTTTGTTGTCGATATAAAACAGACGCATAAACCGATTTCAGAACACGAACAAGTATGATCTCCACAGTCAGCAGAGGTGTTGCATGCGATTTGTTTTAGAAGGCTTCTCTTTATTACCAGTGGCGGCATCCCTTCAACTTCAACTGCAATAATATTTAAACACTTAACATTATGTTTGAAACTTTTGAACATTTAACATATGATTTGTGTTAGAAGAACTATTGAAATTTTAACATTCAAAGAGACAAATAAAAAACGAAAAACTAGAAATTTTACCAGAACGAGACACAACCAACAGTATCATGACAATAATGAAACTCAACTTCACACTACTAATCTACTACTAATCTCTGCCATATTATCCTTTAGGTTGAAAATATTTTGAATGGTTTGATGTGATGGTTAAGTTTCTTTCTTTCCAATCCATTATATAATGTCTATAAATTAAATTAGCTCACAAATATAAACCTAAAGTGTAGATTTTTGTTGATGCATATCCCAAATATATGATATTTCTATAATTACAAAACCATAAATCCTATTTTTCCTAAAAATAGAAAAAAAAAATACAAGTAGGAAACGTATAGTCATCTACCATTCTTTAAGCGTGAGAAAAAAAAATCAATATAACCAAACTGTCACCAACTTTTTTCTATGTAAGATCCCACATTGATTGGAGAGGAAAACAAAAAAGTATGGTAACCTCACTCTTACAGACGTGTTTTAAAACCTCGACGAGAAATACGTAAGGGAAAGTCCAACGATGACAATATCTGATAGCAGCAATGGGATTGGATTGTTACATAAGTTAAGCTTACGAGGTTTTGTTATTAACATTAAATTAAATAGAAGCCAATAATTTATTAAAACATTTTGTTATTAACTATATTTTTGAAAAGGGTATGAGCAGGTTGTTTAGACCGGTTTGGGATATTAGAAATTTCAAAACTTTCTCGCACAATTAGAATTATTGATTAATATCATTAAAAAAAAATAATAATAATAGGTTGGTTACGAATGAAGGGACTAGCAAACAACTCACCAGATTAGCCTAGAACCTCGTGATATTCCTAATGAGCCAAATAGCAAGAACCAATGAACCAAAAGATCTCCAACTAGGCTAAACAATTAAAAGCTATGAAGTTATAAACTAGAACGTTAACTTGAGTTTGAATAAACTGGTGTCATGTGTTTGATATGTGTGATGTCTATAATATGATATGATATGTTTTTATGATACGATATATAATTTGATATGATATGTGAGATGATACTATATATCGTAGAATATGACATGTGCAGAAATGATATAACACGATGTATGACACGATGATACACATTAATATGTTTTTACATGATACACAACCTCGAGATATGTTCGAGAGGCTATGGTATAAATTATATGATACGAAGAAAAATGGAAGGGGGTTGTCTTACATGATTTAATTAATGTGAAATGTTGGGATCTCATACATTGTTATACATCTCATGCATCAAGATATTATCCTCTTGTGATGAGTATGAACATGTACATTATGAAAGGAAAATGAATATCATATTTTATATGATGCTACAATGATCGCTACTCCTTTCGAGTGTCCAGCAATAGCACTAGAGAACACTAGCCCAACCAGAATGAGGCCCGTGTGTAGAATAGTAAATACACATTCAAGGATCCAGTTAGGATAGTAACCTAAGGAAATATGGTTTTTATATGATAGGTCTCATTCATTTTACATGTCTTTACATTTTCTAACCCTATAGTGGGATCACTTACTCAATATTTCTTAAAATACTTAAGTCACGTGCTACTTTTATATTTAAAATGGCAAAGACACGGTTGACTGGGGCATCACAAATTAAAAGATCAGTGCACATGAATAGGGTAGTTGCACTTAATTTAGTAAACTGTAAGTTAAAATAGGGCATTTTTGTTTTTTGTTTTTTTTTTTTTACTTATGTCAATCTTAATTTTTCAATTGTATTATTTTAAGATGTTTTTCTTAAACATGTAACATTGTTTTATGAAAACATTTTAAATGAATATTTTTCCACAAGATGTCACGTCATGTATGTGGTAGCGACTTTAATTAAGTAGAAAACTAGGGTCGTTATAGTTGGTATCATTGCTCTAGGTTATAGATTTTGTAGACTAGCCTACAAGGTAGGCCTGACATGTTCCGTGGTCTCACCGCTATGCTCCATCACCATCAGGTATGTCACGCGTAAGATAAGAAAATGAAATGTCATTGATTATGTATATTGTTACTACTTGTCCATTATAAATGTATTTCCTAATTGAATTTGATAAAATTGAATAGATTGTTATTGGCGGCATGATTGTTTGCTTAATTATATGTGTATGATAATATAGAAGATTATATAGTTTATGTTACTTAATAGTAGGCTTAAGAAAAATTGTGTGGTTGTTTAGAACCATTCTGCCTAGAGGACGTGGAAGAGGACATCGAGAAAGGGGACAACTCCCTGTTCGAGGAAGGGGTAGAGGTAGAGGGAGCCCAACTTGTGAAGGCTATGTAACAAGAACATACGTGGTTGCGCCACCTCCAACAGCACCACTGGGAGGAATAGACCCCACGAAGAATCTGATGTGGGAATCGTTCTAGGCCATGATTCAAATAATGGTGGCCACCGAGCAAGCCAACAACTCGTAATCTACATAAGGGGCAAGATATTTTTGGGATTTCAAATGATACAACCCGCGTACGTTTAGTGGAAGCGCAAGAGACCCAAAGAGGCGCAATTATGGCTATCGTGATTGGAGATGATTTTGTTATTAATGAAGCTATCTACTTTAATTTTAGAGGTCATTCACCGAGAATGGATGTTTGAGCTAAATGTGTGATTGGCTATATACGGTTGAAGCAGCAAAACAAGGATTGAGTTGGATTAAGTTTTGAAACCGAAAAGCCCGAGTTATAAATTTGGTTGGGTTAATTTAAAGACAACATCTCCTAGCAGTGAGTTTGAGCTGTTTCATATTATTAAGCTTACCCAGTTTTGTCATTATAATTAATCTAAATAAAAGTCAAGAATTCGTTAAAACATTTATTCTTGAGTCAAAATTTAGAGGTTTCAATTTTATATTTACCCTTACACAATAATAACATCAAATTTTAATTAACAATATGATTAACGATAGGTATTATTTTGGAAAAGGGTACGAGTAGGTTGTTGTTTAGACATATTTGGGATGTTAGAAATTTCAAAACTTTTGAGTAGAATTAGAATTATTGTATAATATCCTTGAAACATAAAAAATAAACAGGTATGAAGGGACTAGAAAACAACTAATCTAGAACTTCAGGATATTCCTAATGAACCAAAAGATCTCCGACTAGGCTAAACGATGAAAAGCTTTGAAGATGTAGAACTAGAACCTTAAGTTGAGTTTGGATAAACTAGTAGAGCTTAAATGCTAGATATGTGACATGTAGGCATGTAATAAGATACAAGAATGATGTAACAAATGTGAATGACATATGACTTATAAATAAACTAAGAGCCTACAATTCTAACATCCTTGTTTACCTATTAAAAATAAGGTGTCACTATATGCATGACACTAATGAGGACAGAAATCATCTATTTAAAATATTTCAGAAAAAGGTGACATGGACAACTAATCTAAGAGCTACCAACAAACATTAATGCAACTATTCTAACCCTCGTTCCATGGACTTCATGGCGACGCCATCATCGGTATATGAGTGTCTTACATTTATTTGAAAAATAAGGATAGAAAATAGTCACCAAATATTTATTTTAATAAAAATTACTTAATATGGATAAGCAACCCAACTAAAAAATAAAATAAAAAAAATCTATTAATCATTTAAATAAAAGTACATATGAAAAAAATATTAAAGTTATTAAATAAGATTAAAATATTTACCTCAATCTAAATATCAAAGTCATAATAGAAATAAAAGAAATACAAACAGATTCTAGATCGATAAAAAAAATGAATGCTCTAAATTCTTTTTATGTGATTTTGCTGTTTTCTTTTGCATCAACTTTTAATGTCCCTACCTGTTTTGCTCTCCAATCTCGAGTATCACCTTGGAAACTGACGATTTTTAATTATAGGGAAGGAGAACCTCTAATAGTCCATTGCAAGTTGAAAGATGATGATTTAGATATATAATGATTATGATGACAAATTTAAATGACACCATCTGACATGAACCAAGAGATATCAATCATACAATATTTTCTTCACATTGATGTCTCTTGGTTCATATCACCATCTTTTTTAATGGATCTCAGTGGATGGAGTTGATGATTTATTTTAAATTCAATGGTTGATGTTGAATTTTAAAACTCTATAAAATTGGGAACTTATAATATACAACGGTATAAAAAAAAAACTAGATTGATGTTCAACTTCTATTTCGATTTATAAAAAAGAATTATAGTTTATGTATTTAATTAGAAATTTTATACTTTTAAGTTTAGGAGTCAATAATGCTTGATGAACGACTTTCAAATTGAATTTATGCCCATCTGACATAAATTTTTAAACACAGGAGAGCATATCCTTAGATTCAAACAAGAATACAAATTGGAATTCAAGGAAAATTTATTGCAAACAACATTGTTTTGGTGCAACTTTAATAGCAATCTTGAACATGCTTCGTTTGAGGTTTTTTGGCCAGAGAATGAAGTTTGGCTTCAAGAACGATGCAACTATTGGCACTGCATTTGGGGTGTTGATGAGAAGGGTTTTTCTTTGTATAATAGTCAAACAAATATATTTGAGCTCATTCATCCATGAAGTTCTTAGACCAAAACATCACCTTTGCTTTTACTCCACACATATTCTTTTCTTTTCTTTAAAAGATGTGTGCTTATTAGGATACTACTCTAATAAAAGAAAGTCTATAAAGCATTTGAGTTCTCAATTATATAGAACTTTAAATAAAAAATAGTGTTTTCCTGTCAATAAAATATCCAAATAATTATCGAAGAATAAAATACTGACATCAACATATATATTAAGGTCTCATTTTTATGGAAAAGTTTTAAACACCAAAATGGAAGAATCTTGAGAAAGAAACAGCCCAATGAAGTTGAGAGAAGTTTGTGATTGATGGTTGAGAGAAAAAAACCTTAACCTAGATTGAATTTTGAACCTAGGTTAAGGATTGAATGCATGTAGGGCGATCTTGGTTTTAATAAAATAAATTAGGGCCGTTACAGTTTGATATAAACCAAGAGACATCAATCATATAATATACTTCAATAAAGATGTGAAGGAAATATTGTTGAAATTGTCAAAAGATATTTCAAGTCATGCCACATTGAAGAAAAATGAAGTTCATATTATAAATTTTAGGTAGATTACAATTTCGAGTAATTTAGAATTATTGTATTTCATTAATATATTTTAAGACTTTTTATTTACTTTAGGTTACAATTACATCAGGGTTAATTATGACCATTAAGTATGAATGTTAAAACTCTTGGAATGCTTTTAATAGTTTCATTTTAAGGCTATATAAACCCATGTATGTTGTATTTGTAAGTAGACTTGGAAATATAGTAAAATATTTGTAAGTAGCCTCGGAAAATATAGTAAAAGAAGCATTAGTTATTTCTTTAGCCAATGGCTAAGTTTCTTTACAATTCTACGTAGTAAAAGTAGACTTGAATGATGCTTGTTGATCAAATATCTCAACGCAAGAACACTTGTTTGAGATTCGAATCACACCACAAGCAACTTGTTACATAGAATTGCAAAGAAACATACGCTAAAGAAAGCACATGCTTCTTTTACTATATTTTTATTATTTTATTTGTAATTAATTGTTATCCATTGTATGAAAATTCAAGGTTATTAATGTAATATTGAACTGTATGTGATATGTGGAAATCACTACAAGGGGAGTAAGACTCGGATTACCTTGTTGATCAAATATCTCAAGGCAAGAACACTTGATTTAGATTCGAATCACTCCACAAGCAAGATCGATCATGTCTAGCTTGAATGATTCTTGTTGATCAAATATCTCAAACACTTGTTTGAGATTCGAATCACTCCACAAGCAAGATTGATCATGTCGAGCTTGAATGATTGTACATGCAACCTAAACTACATAAAATTGCAAAGAAACATAGCCATTGGCTAAAGAAAAGCATAAATGCTTCTTTTACTATATTTTCCAAGTCTACTTACAAATACAACATACATGGCTTTATATAGCCTCAAAATGAAACTATTAAAGGCATTCCAAGAGTTGTAACATTAATACTTAATGGCCTTAATTAACCATTACGTAATTGTAACCTAAAGTAAATAAAAAGTCTTAAAATACATTAATGACATACAATTACTCTAAATTGTAGTCCACCCAAAATTTATAACATGAAACTTCATTCTTCTTTAATGTGGCATGAATTGAAATATCTTTTGATAATTTCAACAATATTTTCTTCACATCTTAATTGAAGCATAATTTATGATTGATGTCTCTTGGTTCATATCACTAGACATGATCGATCTTGCTTGTGGAGTGATTCGAATCTCAAACAATGTTCTTGCCTTGAGATATTCGATCAACAAGATAATCCGAATCTTACTCCCCTTGTAGTGATTTTCCCATATCACAGTTGGTATCAGAGTGATACCTCTTCCAGTGCTAACAGATACTGTCCACTTTGGACTTTTCCTTCCGAATTTCTCGTCAAGGTTTTAAAACACGTCTATCAAAGGGAGGTTTCCATACTCTTATAAAAAATGTTTTGTTTTCCTGTCCAATCAACTTGGAATCTTACCTTATTTATCTTTGAGGAAAAAATATATATATATATATATATATATATATATATATATATATATATAAATAAATTGTGATAATTTGGTTTATATTTACTTATTTTTCTCAAGCTCAAGTTAAATGAATGGCAAATGACCATCATTTTGTAAGAAAAAAAATTGAAACCCACTACATTTCCTACTTGGATTTCTTTTTAATATTTTCGGAAAAATAGGATTTGTAGTTTTGTAATTATAGAAATATCATATATTTGGCATCAACCAAAATCTACTATTTAGATTCATATTGGTGAACTAATTTCACGTCTAGAGGATTATATAATGGATTGACAAGAATGAAACTTAACCATCTGATATAAACCAAGAGACACCAATCATACAATATATTTTAATGAAGATGTGAAGAAAATATTGTCTGAGATTCGAATCACTCCACAAGCAAGATTGATCATGTCGAGCTTGAATGATTCTACATGCAACCTAAACTACATAGAATTGCAAAGAAACTTAGTCATTGCTTAAACAAGAGCACAAATGCTTCTTTTACTATATTTGCCAGGTCTATTTACAAATACAACATATGGCTTTATAATACTCAAAATGAAACTGAAACTATTAAAGGTATTCAACATTCATACTTAATAGTCATAATTAACCATTATGTAATAACCTAAAGTAAATAAAAGAAATACAATAATGAAATACAATAACTCTAAATTACTCTAAATTGTAATCCACCCAAAATTTATAACATGAAACTTCATTTTTCTTCAATGTGGCACGAATTGAAATATCTTTCGATTATTTCAACAATATGTTCTTCACATCTTCATTGAAGCATATTGTATGATTGATGTCTCTTGGTTCATATTACCATCACACCAATCCATTCAAATTATTTCGAACACAAATAATAACATGGCAGAGATTTGTAGTGTGAAGTTGATTTTCATTATTGTGATGATACTGTTGGTTGTATCTTGCTCTGGTAAAATTTCTAGTTCTTCGTTCTTTGTTTGTTTGGAATCTTTTTGAAGGTTAATATTTCAACAGAGAAGCCTTCTAAGAAAAATCCCATGCTAAGTATTCAAAAGTTTCAAACATAATGTCTGAGTGTTTAAATATTATTGCAGTTGAAGTTGAAGGAATGTCGCCACTGGTATCAAAGAGAAGCCTTCTAAAACACATTGCATGCAACACCTCTGCTGACTGCGGAGATTGTACTTGTTCGTGATCTTATCTCGGTTTATGCATTTGTATTCAATTCGCAACCAAAGAATTGAAAATCAATGATATGCAATTTGAAGACCTCAAACAAGAAGACCTCAACCTCCAGAATTAAGTGTTAATAAGAACAAAACTAATATGTTGTGATTGTTAGCGTGGAGATTAAATTCTATCATTGGAATGCAAGAATACTGAATAACATACAATAATATATGATATATGTATGTGTTTTTTTGTATGTTATTCAGTATTCTTGCAATCTTTTGACACTTTGCTTTATTTGCTTATTTGTCTTTCGGACAACATATGAACTTGAATTCATATTAATAGTCGTAATAAAATAATTAAATTTGTACGAGGTATTCCTTTAAAATCAAATCAGGTAACAATGCATTCAATTTATTTAAAAAGAATAAAAAATTTCATGTCTAGTCTATCTAGTTTGTAAAAGAAAATGACATAAAAGTTAAGGAAATTTCACAGTGAATGATAGAAAAGATAAGAAAGACTAACTAAAATGGTCTCAGTAAAAATCGAATTCCAAGTTTTCATTGTTTCTAATTTATTATTATTATTATTATTTACTAACTATTTTTTTTTCTTTTTCGAGTCCTTACATACATGCCTTTAAATAGGCCCAAGATAACCCTAATATAATAAAGTTCAACCACCAACTACAAATCACTACTCAATGCTATTAAATACAAATGGAAGAGAATAAGGCATTCATAAATTGTCTTAATTGGTAATTCAACTACCAATGACAAGAATTCTAATCACTTTCCAATGTCAGACACTCCATTATTTTCTTGAGGATACTTGAATGTTCTTTGTATTGTTTCTTGTAATTGCTCGTTCGGGTACATGGAAGTGATCAGTTGTTGGATTCATATCAATTTTAAGAAGTATAAGGTAAGGAACTTCAATATTGGGGTCAAAATGCAATCATGTTTAGGAACAATCATTTCATAAAACATCATTTCATGGGGTTGGTCTCAACTCCAGTTCGGGTAGAATTTGATGTGTAGTACTTCTCTACATATGGTATACATACAAACCTCAATAACTGTGTTCGTGTGATCCCACTTAATGGCCACTTCAATCTTGGTGGGGTCTACTGAGATTCCATGTTTTGACATCATATGTCATAAAAATGAGACGTGTCGGAACAAAAATTCACACTTGGAGAATTTGGCGTACAACTTGTTCTCTCTCAAAATTTTAGAACTTTTTAAACGTGTTCTTGATCCATCTTTAAGTACACTAGAATGATTTGATGATTCCGCGGGACAATGATAACGCAGATAACTTTCTAAAGAAAGCATTCCGTAGTAGGTATCTAATAAGTGCACCACTGGTCTGAAGCACAATAACAAATGTGTCGAGACACTCCTTTAATACTCTATTGATTAACTCCATGAATATTGTTGGGGCGTTAGTGAAACCAAATGACATCACCACAAACTCGTTGTGGTCGTACATCCCATTCTTTAGTATTAACCTAGTGGTTCCCTGACCGAAGATCTATATTGGAGAATATTTTCGCTTCTCTGAGTTGGTCTAACAAATCTTCAATATGAGAGTGGGTACTTGTTTTTTATCGTTCTCTTATTTTAACTCTCAATAGTCGAGGCACAGGCCCATGAACCATCCTTCTTATTTAACTCTCAATAGTCGAGGTATACCTAAGAAGATACGCTAGGTCAGATGAAGCCTTTGTTAAGTAGATCATTGTAATTACGTCTTAAGTTCCTTTTATTCTGCTAGCACAATATAGTAAGGCGCTTTAGAAATGGGTCCACTTCCCAGTTCAATTTCTTGTAATTGCGCCTACAATTTTAGAGAAAGGGCATCCTGATAAATCCTCTAAAAAGACATCTGAGAATTCATTCAATATTTGTATTGTATTCATAGTCTTTTCTTTCCATTTTGTATCTACGACACTAATAAATATGGCTCACCTTCCTCGTTAGACCAGTCTCTTGACCTTCATCATCTAAACTAGTTTAGGGGTAACTCTAGCCTTTGAACTAAAAACTAGCCAATCTATCTATACTATAGTATTACATCGAGATTCGTAATGCTAACAACTATCAAGTCTACGCTAAAGGTTCATCTTGCTACTATTACTTGCCCATCTTTTACTCTATCATTAAACATTAAGTCTACTCGTGTTGGGGTGCTAACACTTAATACATGCAACAGGGGTTCTAGTTGGAACCCTGCTTGACTAAAAAATGGCATAGATATGAAGGAACGTGTAAAGCCTGAATCAAATAACGTTAAAGCATAATGTCCTAGGATGGATAGTGTACCTATCACCACTATGTCGTATTTCCCAACATCCCTGCAGGTGCATACTCTCTTTCTTGCGAATAGGTCTAGATAGGTCTCTCGACTCCACCAGGGCCTCTTGGTGGGTCAACTGGGTTTTTCGTCCTCCTCGTATTTGGCAAGGTAGTCTTGATGACTACATCTGAAACAAGCCCTAGATTCAAGCCATACATCTACTCTAATGTTGTTTCCCACATTCAAGGCACAATGGTTCCTCACTCCCTTGGACATTCTCTTAGTCTCTAAGATATCTATCAGCATATTAAGGAGGGTGTCTATCCGTATATTGAGGTTTACATGTTGATGGTTGTCGATGTGAGTCAGTCTGATCATACTATTGTTTTCTCCCAGTAGTGACAACTGACTCTCAACGTACCTATCTGATAAGCGCCAACAATGCTAGATTTTTGCAGAGCTAGAGGTCCTTCTAGAATCCTTGCAAAACGTTCACAGAGAAACCTAACTTAACGGATTGATTCCAACCAAGAGCTGGTTAGAAGATGAATGACTCTTAGATCGAACTTGGAATCTATGATGGTTACACTTAGATACCAAGACAATTCACTCCAGAATTAGCTTGATCAAAACTAATTCAATGAATCGGTTTAAACATCAAACCTAAAACAAGATTTGAAAAAGAATAACACTAAAAAGGTATAAAAAAACACAAAGGTTTGGTTTGTATTCAACAATTGATGCCCAAACATGAATATTACGTGCCTTTAAATAGGCTCAAAAGATAACTCTAACATAATAAAGTTCAACTACCAACTACAAATGCTATTAAATACAAATTGAATTAAATAAAACATTCACACAAACTACTAATAAATGCTATTAAATACAAATGGAAGAAAATAAGGCATTCATACAAACTACTAATAAATGCTATTAAATACAAATTGAAGAAAATAAGGCATTCATAAATTGTCTTAATTGGTAGTTCAACTACCAAAGGCAAGTCTTCTAATTACTTTCCAATGTCAGCCAATCCATTATCTTCTTTATTTGATATGCTAATGCTATAAAGATTTTTGGGCTCAAAAGTTTTTGTTTCAACTTGTACACTAGCTAGTTTTTTAAGATGCAATGTATAGGCCTCTTGAAACTTCTTAACCTTACTTCTTGTAATCGGTCCTTCGGCTACATACAAAGGGTTTGGAGTTGAATTCATATCACTATCTCTAGGCTTTTCCATAGCCTTAGCTGACCTCAAAGTAGTCTTATACGTGGTAGGATCTATGGCTTCAACTGTTCGATGAATTTCTAGATTTAGTCCAAGGATGAACCTTTTAGCAATTTTTAGTTTTGTATCCACTAATGATAGTGCGAATCATTTCAACCTTATAAATTCTCTTGCCTAGTCATCCACAAAATGTCCACTCTATATCAGATGGCTGAGCTCCTGTTGTCTTCAAAGTCCGACTACCTTCGAGAAATATTATTTTAGGAATAGCTTTTTGAATCGAGACCATGGTTTTACACTTCCATTTAGCCCGAGAATTTCTCAATTATCCAATCACCACAATTTTGCATCCTCTTTCAAGATGAATGACGAATAGAATACCTTCTCATGGTCTGGGTAGTTCATAATAAGAAAATCGTCTCCATTGGTGATAGCCATAATTGTGCCTCTATTGGGTCTCTCGTGCTTCCACTAAAGGTACGGGGTCATACCATTTTAAATCCCATAAATATCTTGCCACTCATGTATGTTACAAGCTATTGGTTTGCTCGATGGCCACCATTACTTGAACCATGGCCTGGAAAGATTCCCACATCAGATTCTTCATGGGGTCTATTCCCGCCAATGGTGTTGTTGGAGGTAGTGCAGCCACGTATTTTCTTGTTACAGAGCCTTCACAAGTTGGGCTCCCTCTACCTCTACCCCTTCCTCGACAGGAGGTTGTTCCCTTTCTCGACGTCCTCTTCCACGTCCTCTAGGCGGCATGGTTCTAAATCAACACACAATTTTTTTTAAGCCTACTATTCCTAACATAAACTACATAATTTTCCATATTATCATACACATATAATTAAGCGAAAAATCGTGCCGTCAACAACAATGTAGTCAATTTTATCAAAATTAGTCATGAAAAACACTCATCATCAACAAGTAGTAACAATATACATAATCAATGACATTTCATTTTCTTATTTTACGCATGACATATGTAACGAGAAAAAAAGAAGAAAAAAAAAATAATAGTAAGTAAATAATAATTATAAAAAAAAAAAAGTAAATTATCAGAGAAAGAAACAAAATGATCTCCTCAACCCCTTCCCCAAATATCTCCCAGCACCTCCAACTGCAAAATGATCAGCAAAAGAAAGAAACAGAAAGAAACAAAAAAAAATGGCAGATTTTGGGAAGGGTAAAAAAATAGGAGAAAGAAACAAAAGAAAGATGACAGAAACAAAAGAAAGATGACAGATTTTGGGAGAGAAAAATTGGAAATGGCTTCACTCCCAAGTAGATTTGATAGGAAGGGAAACAGATAGAAAATTTATGGGTAAGTTAGATCTCCTCCTCTTTTATTTTTTAGATAGAAAAGTTATCTTAGATCTATTTTTTCTATTATTTAGATTTTTGAATATCTTATCGAAAATCAAAATTGATTGAAAAATGGCTTTGTCAATTGCATTTAAATTGGATCATCATTGTTAGGAAAGAGAAGAAAATCATAATTGATTAGGCCAGTTTTACGAAGGAAAATTAGAATAATTAGAATGGATTCAAAATGACTCCTTTGATTGGATAGTCATCAGTTGGGAAAGACAAGAAAAAATAATAGATTGAAAATGGCTTCACGATAGTAGTTTTTAGGAAAGAGAAGAAAACAGAATAGATTAAAAATGGCTTTCTGTTGATTGGACAGTCAGAAAGAGAAGAAAACAGAATAGATTAAAAATGGCTTTCTGTTAGTTGGACAGTCATATTAGGAAAGAGAGGAGAACAAAATTGATTGAAATTTATTTTATAATTGCATAATAAGAGAAAAAAAATACAGAGAGGAGAGAAACAAAGTGGTACAACAGAAGAGAAGGAAAATAGAAGAGGTGAAAAATTATTATTATTTGTATCTACATAATATAATATTATAACAAACCATGGTTGGATTGAATGATTCAAAGCCGCATGAAAAAATAATAATAATAGTAAGTAAATAATAATTATAAAAAAAAAGGTAATTATGAGAGAAAGAAACAAAATGATCTCCTCAACCCCTTCCCCAAATATCTCCCCAACACCTCCCACCGCAAAATGATCAGGAAAAGAAAGAAACAGAAAGAAACAAAAAAAAATGGCAGATTTTGGGAAGGGTAAAAAAATAGGAGAAAGAAAGAAAAGAAAGATACAGATTTTGAGAGAGAAAAATTGGAAATGGCTTCACTCCCAAGTAGATTTGATAGGAAGGGAAACATATAGAAAATTTATGGGTAAGTTAGATCTCCTCTTCTTTCATTTTTGAGATAGAAAAGTTATCTTAGATCTATCTTTTTTATTATTTAGATTTTTGGATATCTTATCGAAAATCAAAATTGATTGAAAAATGGCTTTGTCAATTGCATTTAAATTGGATCATCATTTTCAGGAAAGAGAAAAAAATCATAATTGATTGATGCATAGGCCAGTTTTACGAAAATTAGAATAATTAGAATGAATTCAAAATGACTCCTTTGATTGGATAGTCATCAGTTGGGAAAGAGAAAAAAATAATAGATTGAAAATGGCTTCCGGATAGTAGTTTTTAGGAAAGAGAAGAAAACAGAATAGATTAAAAATGGCTTTAATTGGACAGTCATATTAGGAAAGAGAGGAGAACAAAATTGATTGAAATTTGTTTTATAATTGCATAATAAGAGAAAAAAAAAATACAGAGAGGAGAGAAACAAAGTGGTACAACAGGAGAGAAGGAAAATAGAAGAGGTGAAAAATTATTATTATTTGTATCTAGAGAATATAATATTATAACAAACCATAATTGGATTGAATGATTCAAAGCCGCATGAAATAATATTGACATATTTTCAATTTAAGTTTTAGAAAATTTAGAAACAATGAAAACTTGGAATTCGATTTTTACTGAGACTGTTTTAGAGCCGTATTTCACATTGTTAGTTGGATTATTAATTAAAATGTGAAATACTAACAAAAGGTGACGAACGGTGGGATATGAAGCGAACTCCAACAACCTTTGGAGCAGCTCTCGAGGAACGGGAGCTTACGTTAATTAAATTAGGGAAGACTTCGACTAAGGTCAACCAGGTAAGTGGCCTTACTATAGGATAGGCTAAAAATTGTGTGAGTTACGATGATGTATGAACTATGTCGTACGATGCGGTATATGAGTTATGATGATGTATGAGTTATGATGATGTGTGGGTTACGATACTTGATGATGTGCTCAGTATATATATATTTTGATGAATGTCGTACTTGATATGTTTGATGCACTTTGTGGCAATATGATGAGTATGATGAGTATGTATGAGTTATGATGATGTATGAACTATCTGTGTGACGATCACATCTCCTCGTTGCACAATCTCCTTTATGAGATGGTATTTGCACTCAATATGTTTTCCTCGCTTATGGCTTCTAGGTTCTTTTGAATTTGCAACTGCTCCACTGTTATCACAATAAAGAGTGACGGGAAGATGCATATTTGGAACGACTTCCAAATCAGTTAAGAACTTCCTAAGCCATACAGATTCTTTCGCTGCTTCACAAGCAGCAACATACTCAGCCTCCATGGTGGAATCAGCAATGCAACCTTGCTTTATGCTTCTCCATATTATTGCTCCTCCGTTCAGAGTGAAGACAGATTTTGATGTCGATTTCCTCGAATCTACATCGATCTGAAAATCTGAGTCAATGTACCCTGTAAGGATCAAATCCTTAGCACCGTACACTAGCATATAGTCCCTCGTTCTCCTAAGATACTTGAGGATATTCTGAACGGCAGTCCAATGAGCACGTCCTGAATTGGACTGATATTGCTGACAATTCCCACAGCATAGCATATGTCGGGTCGGGTACATAACATGGCATACATCAGACTGCCGACTGCTGATGCATAGGGAATGTGTCTCATATCCTCAACTTCTTGAGGTGTCTTAGGACTTTGTTCCTTCGACAAATGAACTCCATGCCTGAAAGGTAATAATCCTTTCTTGGAGTCCTGCATCTTATATCGAATCAACATTTTGTCGATGTACGATGCCTGAGACAATGCTAGTGTTTTGTTCTTGTGATTCCGAACAATTTGGATTCCAAGAACAAACTGAGCCTCTCCCAAATCTTTCATTTGGAATTGTGTCGCTAGCCAATGCTTAATGTCAGTCAAAAATCCCACATCATTTTCAATGAGTAGGATATCGTCATTTTAGATGGTTGGGTATACTCATTACTTAAGTATATTCCGGCTAATTAAATATAACTTAAGTGTAGGTGATTTTTCTAAATCTTACATCACTTAAGCATGCTCATAAAACTTGGCTAAGTAAGCTCAAGTACTGGTCCGATCTCCAGGTAGTAGGTGTTCCGTAAACCGTCAACTTAAGTACCTCCAGCCTTAGACAAGATCGTGCCAGGTGAGCTTTCTCGTAACCGCAATTTTGTAAGACATCGACCTATTTTAACTATTAAAATTGATCGTGCTCGGTTCTCAACCCTAAGTGAGCATGCACTTATCTTTATTATAGATTTTTAACGTCTATCTCATTTTATGACGTTGAAAATAACCTATAACATGCATCTAACATGCTTTATATAACAATTATATAATCATCCATTCCATGCAATAATATAACAATTTATATCTTTCACTCATGGAACCGTAAACATGCATACTATACATTATAACACTTATAACATACTTAGAATGCATGAAACATGCTTAGCCTATGGTGGGATTTTAAATCTATATGACATACTTTATGCATATACATTTTCTATTTAATTAAAACATACATTCATAATGCATAATTAATTAAACACACTAAAGTGGGTTGGTTTTGGCATTTTAAAGCAAGCAATTAACTAAATTATTACACTAATAATTAAAAATAACTTGAGCCGTTCCCGAGGATCACGAACTGGGCGAACCAACCCTTAAAAACGTTGAATCGGACCCCAACGACAGAAAAAACACTCGAACCGCCTCTTCCATCTTCTTCGGTTCAGCTTGCTATCTCTTCCATTTTCGATCAATTACAACCTAAAATGGACTCTAATGACTCCATAAAATTACAGACCTCTCTTCATTCATTAAAGCCCATACACATTAGGCTTATTACAGACCTTTCTTCTTTTATATTTTACGGGATCCTGTAATAGTCAGATCCCATATCCAATTGATTAGATTTTTCTTAGTATTTTAAGTTATAGGAAATAAGGTTAGATTCAATAAATTTTAGTTGGCAAATCTATAAACTGGGAGATAGTAGCCAAACAATCGACTCAAAATTGGTCAGTAATATCTGTTTACACAATTGAAAATCTATTTACAAAATGAAAATAATTACAGAGAGGGAGGGAGATTGAGGAAAGATTTGTTGAACAGAATTTAACAATAAAACAGAAAATATAGAGCGCAAGGAACTCCATCGAATTTTGTCTAACAGGAAATATCAGAATTTTAAGATGGCAAATGTATATTAGAGAAATAATTTTATAGAGTTCAAACTTGAAACTGATGTCATGGACTCACATAGGTTAACTTGGATTTCAAAGGACGGAATTGAACTCTCATTAAGGATATATTCGTGACAACGACTTAAGCTAACCAGGTAAGTGACCTTACTATCGGCATAGTTATATTTGATGTTGACACGTGCCCCGTGGTTCTGCACGTTCATATATATTGATATGTGTGAATTGTTTGTGGATCGATATGCTTCTTATATGTTATGTGTATATTATAATATGTGAATTGTGTGATAATAATTACGGTACGATGTGTTCAAGGATATGTTTGAGATAGGATACGAGAAGGATGCACAAAACGAAATGTAACGATAGGAGTAAAATACGTTCATGAACGTTAATGTTAGGTTACATACTGGAGTGTATGGATAAGAGAGATTGATGGAAGAATACGGTTAGGTTACGGGTAGAAAGGGATAGGTTTGTGATAGATTGATAGAATGATAGCGTTAGGATTGATAGAACGGTAATGTTAGGATACGTTCTTGTGATGATATGACTATGGTACGTTCACGTAATGATATGTATAAGAACGTTAAGGTTATGATAAGTTAGAGAACGATATGACTACAAAGTGTTTACGTTATGACTTGTTTATGATATGATACATTGTGATGCAATATGTCATGGTATGATGTGTATATGATGAAATGTTATGTTAAAAGCATAGAACGTTATGTTAGGTCTCTTAAATTGTGTGTATACAGCATGATATGAATGACATGAAATCACGATAAATGGCATGAAATATAACCCCATTAGAAATTATGTATGATTTGAGATATGATATGAATGATGAACTATATCTGAAACGATATGAAAAATGATATGATATGTACATAATGCTAACGGGGTTGTATTAAAGAATAATGAAAATGGAAAAGTTTTGGGACCTCATGCATTATGTGTGCTCATGCATTTGAGGGAATACCCTTCATCACGAGGGTACGGACGCGTACATCCAATGGCAGGACAATGATCGTTATGCTTTGCATAGCTGCCGGGACGGTTACTAGTTCTAGCGGGTGTTCGGCCTAAGGGGCTCCCAGAGTATGCCCACCGGATAAGGAAAGTGGCCCAGTGGTGTTCGAATTAGCTGGTGAGCTCATACTCGCACGTATGGGCTGTGTGTAGAGTTGGTACACGTCAAAAATTACCTGTTAGGACAGCACCATAGGAAAAACGGAATGAAAGATAGGTCTCATCATCTCATTGCATGTGATTGTTACATTTAACCCAATAGTGGGGTCACTTACTGAGTATTTCTTTAAATACTCAAGCCATGTGCTACTACATTTTTCAGGTTAAGGCAAGACATTCTTGTACGGCTGACAACATCGCAATTTGAGACCATTTCACATGCGTAGGATAGTAGAATTTATTTTCTTAGACTTAGGCTAGAATAGGATATTTTTAACTTAAACTCTTATTCATTTTATTTAGTCTTTTGTTGTGTCTTTTTAAGAGCTGTTTTCAAAACACGTAAGTCCATGGCTGTGTTTTAAGATAAAGGTTATGTTTTATGGAATTTAAATGAAGTCTTTCGCATTCAATGTTATGGTATGTATGCAGTAGCGACCTAAAATTAAGTAAACAATTTCGGGTCGTTACAATGTAAGTCCATGACAGTGTTTTATGCTGAAATTTATATTTTAGGATAAAGTTTAAATGCTTATTTCTGCACAAAATGATTATTCTTTAATGACGGTAGTGACTCGAGGTAAGTAGAAATCTAGAATTGAAGTTTGGGTAGATGCATACATGTTATATGTAGTTCTTAGGTTAGATTATGGATCATTTTCTTATTTTATTTAAAAAATTTATGCTATTTATTTCCCATTATATTGTTTTAAAAAATTTATTACAAACGTTTAAGTCCATAGCGTCATTTCTTTTAAATGAATTTCTCCACGCATTCTAGTTATATTATGCATGTAGTTGCGACCTTAGTTTTAATAGAAAATTAGAGTCATTATCATTGGGATAAGAGCAATACCTCTCACAGTAAGATGTGATTGAGGGGCAAACCAAGGAGAAATCTTGTGGGTATGTGACACCTGAGTAAGGAGGAGTACATGAATGAATTGAGAACATATCAGAGTGAGAGTGATCCTGAAGTTAGGATGACTAAGAAAGTCTTAAAGGAAATAAAGGTTACAACCTATTCCAACAATGTGCATCTTCCTTTTTAGTGGCTCAATCATGGAAACTTCATTTTTTAACATACTTTGTTTGGAATAATTCTATGTTGGGTGACGTTCTAGAAATTTTCCTATAATACATGTGAGTGAGGACAAAGTATGTTAGGACAACTCGTATTGGTTTATGGGAATAATTTTCACTGTTAGAAGCAAGAGTAAGTAACGTGACTACTAGCATGGGAATACTGGAGCCATTAGGTGTTGAATCAAGATTTTGAATCTTGATTTAAATCTTGGGCAAGAGTTGTTACACATTTGTGAGCGCCTAGGGATAGTCTTCCTCATCTGTTCTATCATTCACTATGAAATTTCCTTAACAATGATGTCATTTTCTTTTACAAACTCGATAGACTAGTCATGAAATTTTCTATTATTTTTAAATATATTAAATGCATTATTACTATCTCGTACAAAATTTAATTATTTTTTTTAGGACTATTGGTACGGATTCAAATTAGTTTGTTGTCCAAAAAACAATAAGCAAACATAGCAAAGTGTCAAAAAGATAACAGAATATACATATACATATATTATCGTATTGTAGCTATATTATTAATTTATTCTTGCCCCAATGATTTTATTTAGTGCCCACACTAACAATCATAAACATATTAGTTCTTTTCTTATTAACACTTAATTCTTGAGATCTTCTTGTTTGAGGTCTTCAAATTGCATATTATTGAGCTTCAATTCTTTTGTTGCCGATTTAAAACAAATGCATAAACTGATTTCAGAACACGAACAAGTATGATCTCCACAGTCAGCAGAGGTGTTGCATGCGATTTGTTTTAGAAGGCTTCTCTTTATTACCAGTGGCAGCATCCCTTCAACTTCAACTGTAATAATATTTAAACACTTAACATTATGCTTGAAACTTTTGAACACTTAATGTATAGTCATCTACCATTCTTTAAGCCTGAGAAAAAAAAAATATAAACCAAACTGTCACCAACTTTTTTCTTCTTTAAGGATATGTAATGTAAGATCCAACATTGATGGGAGAGGAAAACAAAAAAGTATGGTAACCTACCTCTAACCGACGTGTTTTAAAACTTTGACGAGAAATACGTAAGGGAAAGCCCAACGATGACAATATCTGATAGCAGCAGTGGGATTGGATTGTTACACGTAGTTAAGCTTACGAGGTTTTGTCATTAACATTAACTTAAATAGAAGCCAATAATTTATTAAAACATTTATTCTTGAATCAAAATTGAGAAGTTTTAACTTTATAATCATGGCCTTACACAATAATAACATCAAATTGGTTTGGAAATTAGAGATATGGAAAACTTTAATTAACAAAAGGTATTAAAACATTTATTCTTGAATCAAAATTGAGAAGTTTTAACTTTATAATCATGGCCTTACACCATAATAACATCAAATTGGTTTGGAAATTAGAGATATGGGAAACTTTAATTAACAGAAGGACAGTAATTATAAGTATATTTTTTAAAAGGGTATGAGCAGGTTGTTTAGACCGGTTTGGGATATTAGAAATTTCAAAACTTTCCCGTACAATTAGAATTATTGATTAATATCCTTAAAAAAAAAAAATAATAGGTTGGTTACGAATGAAGGGACTAGCAAACAACTCACCAGATTAGCCTAGAACCTCGTGATATTCCTAATGAGCCAAATAGCAAGAACCAATGAACCAAAAGATCTCCGACTAGGCTAAACAATTAAAAGCTATGAAGTTATAAACTAGAACGTTAACTTGAGTTTGAATAAACTGGTGTCATGTGTTTGATATGTGTGATGTCTATAATATGATATGATATATAATTTGATATGATATGTGAGATGATACTGTATATTGTAGAATATGATATGTGCAGAAATGATATAACATGATGTATGACACGATGATACACATTAATATGTTTTTACATGATACACAACCTCGAGAGATGTTGGAGAGGCCATGATAAAAATTATATGATACGAAGAAAAATGGAAGGGGGTTGTCTTACATGATTTAATTAATGTGAAATGTTGGGATCTCATACATTGTTATACATATCATGCATCAAGATATTACCGTATTGTGATGAGTATGAACATGTACATTATGAATATCATATTTTATATGATGCTACGACGATCGCTACTCCTTTCGGGTGTCTAACAATAGCACTAGAGAACACTAGCCCAACCAGAATGAGGTCCGTGTGTAGAGTAGTAAATAAAAATTCAATGATCCAGTTAGGATAGTAACCTAAGGGAATATGGTTTTTATATGATAGGTCTCATTCATTTTACATGTCTTTACATTTTCTAACCCTAATAGTGGGATCACGTACTGAATATTTCTTAAAATACTTAAGTCACGTGCTACTTTATATATTTCAGATCGCAAGACACGGTTGACCGCGGCATCACAAATTAAAAGATTAGGGCACATGCATAGGGTAGTTGCACTTAATTTCGTAAACTGTAAGTTAGTATAGGGCATTTTTGTTTTTGTTTTTTTTTTTTTTTTTTTTTTTTCCTTATGTCAATATTAATTTTTCAATTGTATTATTTTAAGATTTTTTTCTTAAACATGTAACATTGTTTTATGAAGACATTTTAAATGAATATTTTTCCACAAGATGTCACGTCATGTATGTGGTAGTGATTTTAAGTAAGTAGAAAACTAGGGTCGTTATAGTTGGTATCATTACTCTAGGTTATAGATTTTGTTGACTAGCCTACGAGGTAGGCCTGGCATATTCCGTGGTCTCACCGCTATGCTCCATCACCATCAGGTATGTCACGCGTAAGATAAGAAAATGAAATGTCATTGATTATGTATATTGTTACTACTTGTACATTATAAATGTATTTCGTAACTGAATTTGATAAAATTGACTAGATTGTTGTTGACCGCATGATTGTTCGCTTAATAATATGTGTATGATCATATAGAACATTATGTAGTTTATGTTACTTCATAGTAGACTTAGGAAAAATTGTGTGGTTGTTTAGAACCATGCCGTCTAGAGGACGTGGAAGAGAACATCGAGAAAGGGGACAACCCCCTGTTCGAGGAAGGGGTAGAGGTAGAGGGAGCCCAACTTGTGAAGGCTATGTAACAAGAACATACGTGGTTGCGCCACTTCCAACAGCACCACTGGCAGGAATAGACCCCACGACGAATCTGATGTGGGAATCGTTCTAGGCCATAATTCAAATAATGGTGGCCACCGAGCAAGCCAACAGTCGTAGTCTACATGAGGGGCAAGATATTTTTGGGATTTCAAATGATACAACCCGCATACCTTTAGTGGAAGCGCAAGAGACCCAATAGAGGCGCAATTATGGCTATCATGATTGGAGACGATTTTGTTATTAATGAACCTATCTACTTTAATTTTAGAGGTCATTCACCGAGAATGGATGTTTGAGCTAAATGTGTGATTGGCTATATATGGTTGAAGCAGCAAAACAAGGATTGAGTTGGATTAATTTTTGAAACCGAAAAGCCCGAGTTATAAAATTGGGTTGGGTTAATTTAAAGACAACATCTCGTGGCAGTGAGTTTGAGCTGTTACATATTATTAAGCTTACCCAGTTTTGTAATTATAATTAACCTAAATAAAAGTCAAGAATTTGTTAAAACATTTATTCTTGAGTCAAAATTTAGAGGTTTCAATTTTATATTAACCCTTAAAAAATAATAACATCAAACTTTAATTAACAATATGATTAAGGATAGGTATTATTTTGGAAAAGGGTACGAGTAGGTTGTTGTTTAGACATATTTCGTATGTTAGAAATTTCAAAACTTTTGAGTAGAATTAGAATTAATGTATAATATCCTTGAAACATAAAAAATGAATAGGTATGAAGGGACTAGAAAACAACTAATCTAGAACTTCAGGATATTCCTAATGAGCCGAATAGCGAAAATCGATGAACCAAAAGATCTCCGACTAAGCTAAACGATGAAAAGCTTTGAAGATACAGAACTAGAACCTTAAGTTGAGTTTGGATAAACTAGTAGAGCCTAAATGCCAGATATGTGACATGTAGGTATGTAATAAGATACAAGAATGACGTAACAAATGTGAATGATATATGATTTATAAATAAACTAAGAGCCTATAATTGTAAAATCCTTGTTTACCTATTAAAAACTATATGTCAGAAGTCAATTTAGAATTATTGTATTTCATTAATGTATTTTAAGACTTTTTATTTACTTTAGGTTACCTTTACATAATGGTTAATTATGACGATTAAGTATG
Source organism: Cucurbita pepo subsp. pepo (assembly GCF_057944985.1). Classification (NCBI taxonomy): domain Eukaryota; kingdom Viridiplantae; phylum Streptophyta; class Magnoliopsida; order Cucurbitales; family Cucurbitaceae; genus Cucurbita; species Cucurbita pepo. The sequence goes on along the minus strand of NC_141809.1, from coordinate 6,074,707 downwards.
AATGTTACAATTCTTGGAATGCCTTTAATAGTTTCATTTTAAGGCTATATAAAGCCATGTATGTTGTATTTGTAAGAGACTTGGAAAATAGAGTAAAAGAAGCATTTGTGCTATTCTTTAGCCAATGGCTAAGTTTCTTTGCAATTCTATGTAGTTTAGATTGCATGTAGAATCATTCAAGCTCGACATGATCAATCTTGCTTGTGGAGTGATTCGAATCTCAAAGGTGTGCGTCCGCACTCATCATCTCTTTGGAAAGTAGCCCTATGCTTATGAACATACAATATGTATGAGGTCCCTCTAAATCCATCGTAATGTCTCTTCTGACACAACCCTCTAGTCTCATTTCTTGTTACTCTAGGTAACACATACTCGTGGATATTTATATTAATATCATTTTCACGCTCTTAGGGTTGTGTCTTATGTCGATCTAACGACATGATGCAATATGGCACTTATCATCATCTAGCATGCTCAATATGAAAAACATCATCATATTAAGGTAAACATCATGCAATCATCATACTCATCATAATGCCACAAAGTGCATCAAACATATCAAATGTCATTCATCAAAATATGTATATATTGCACCTATCATCAAGCATTGTAATCCACACATCATCATAACTCATACAATTTTTTTAGCCTATCCTATAGTAAGGCCACTTACTTGGTTGGCCTTGGCCGAAGTACTCCCTAAATAGCTAAACGTAAGCTCCCGTTCCGTGAGAGTTGCTTCCTACGTCGCCGGGGTTTGTTTCCTATCACACCGTTCACCACTTTCTGTTAGTATTTCACAATTAATTTACCTATAATTTAATAAATGTGAAATACGGCTCGAAAACGGCCTCGGATACCTTAATCGGGGCCAAAAACAGATCCGAGAGGGTCAAAACAGTAGAAACCGGGCTGAAAACAGGTGAGCCGAGCCGAACAGCCGCTGGAAGCCGCCGGAGGGAGCCCGAGCCATTTGCGTCGAGCCGAGCCGAGGGACCTCCTACGCCGCTATTTGACACGTGGCAACAGCAGAGAGAGCCACGTCCTGCGGTAGCGTTGGGTCGAAGCGCGGGTCACATTCCGGTTCGGGTCGTGGTCCGAGTCGCGGGCTACGGAGGCTATTGGGCCAAGACTATCGTTGGGCCGAAAGTTTTTTTTGGGTTGCAGGCCGGCTCGATTGGACCGTGGGTCTGGTCTTGGGTTGGTTCAACTGAACCGTAACTTCTAGGCTGGTCTGAGGTTTGGGCCGCTGTAGTTGGGCTGGGCCGAAGGCAGAGGCTGAGGGAAAGAATGGGCTAATCCTCTCGGGTTCTGGGTTTGGGTTGACCCAGATCCGTGGATCTCGTCTTCCTTACCCAAATTCGGCCGATTTTCCGGCGAGTTTTCTCTCTCCTTTCCACGACGTTTCCGTTGCCGATTTCGGTCCTCTCTCTTCCTCTTCCTCTTTATTTGTCGTTCTTCTTTCTTTTCTGGAAGTTTTGCTCCCTCAAGGTCCCTAGAACCACAGATCTATGAACGATTACGAAAAACCCAATTTTCTGACTGTTACCGACAACGGTGTTTACGAAAAAGCACAAAACGCACCTTGAGTTATCGTGCTTTCGTTAGGGATTCTTCTCGTGGTGGTAACAGGTCGTTTGGTGTCGGTTTGAGGGTTGTTTGAGGGTTCGTCGGAGAAACTCGACACTCGCCGACTTTTTTTTTCCGAAATCTCTCTCTCTTGTAGTTTCTATCTTTTTTCTCTTTGCAGGTATCCTGATGGTGCTGGGAGTCGTGGGCTGGAGGCTGGGCGTGCTGTGGCCGTCGTTTCGCGTGGGTTCCGCAAAATCTCTCTCTCTCTTGTAGTTTCTGTCTTTTTTCTTTCTTTCTTTCTTTCTTTCTTTCTTTCTTTCTTTCTTTCTTTCTTTCTTTCCTTCCCTGGTTGTTACACCTTGTAACTTTGTGTAATCCCTTTACACCATGACACAAGGATCCTCATCAAATTTCATGTCATTTAGAGGTCACTTGGTCATAAACTACTGGTACATAGTTATAGGGGCATTTTAATCATTTTACACCTATACTTGGTTTAGCCCATTATCATAACGTAATGGTCACCAAATTTCATACATAACATTATCATGTCATATTAAGCCTTCTTCTAAAATTTCATGGGCAACATAATTCATCTAACTCAGGTGCTTCATTGAAACAAATGTTCATGTGTACCGTAAGGTTGGCAAACTTACTCAATCGGAAGAGTTTCTCACAATTTTTTTTTTTCAATCTACTTGATCAATAGTTTTACTAGTTTCTGCTATACATGGTTCTCCAAATCAAATTCTCTAAACTTAGCTAAAGGTTCACTCATTAACCTTTCTGTCCATACATTATCGAAATCTGATTTTAAAATATCCCAAATGGCATTTTCTTTGGATCCACATTTTTTTTTCCTCTCTCCTTGTCATAAAGAAAGACAAAGAAAAATTAGGGGTAGAAACATTGGGGAGAATTTCTGTTAAGATTCAAACCCATAGCTGATGGTAGAACTATGATAGATATTTTTTGTTTCCTACACATACGCGCTCATATCATTGCTTCTCGATCTACCTCTAATTTGAATCTTCCTACCCAATAAAATATTACGGTGCTGGTATAGACCGAAATTTTGTTACAGTCCAATTCTGATCGGTAATAGATACCGGGGCTTTGCAATATTTGACGGATCACAATTCTGTATAGTCCATTTACTATAGGAGTTCCCCAGGAATTCATTAGAGGAATGTTTCCAATTAAAATTGTTCGTTCACTATATTTTTAATAATTAAAAAGAAAGAAAGAATTGTTTTCCTTTCCTCATTATGGTTTGTGTCCACTTGATTTGGTTCATCATTAATGTCTGGTCTTTGTAGATGAATTCCATATACAAATTTGCCTATTTTCCCATAAAAAATCAAGAAATTTGTAATACCTCTTCTCTTTTGGCTACCTACCTCAATTCTAGTAAATTTTTGGAGTCAAAATCATGACATGAAACTCGTTAAGAACTCCACCCTATCCCAATGCAAATAGAATGCACTAGTAAATCACATGGACCTAGGAACGACTTCCTGTATTTGATTTGTGGTCAAGCTAGAGTTTGAGCATTTGGTAACTTTCATAGGAAACATTGTCAAATAGGCTTTTCTTTGGTTTCTTATAAAATGTCTTGATGGATAGTTACCTATTTTAAATCTTGATTCATAGTCCAAAATTGTTTTAATTCCCTAAAATCTTTTATATTTACCCTTAATATCATAAATAAGTGTCATATGAATTTCCTATCATATTTCGAGTCTTCAAGGATCTTGAAAACGTCATAGAATTTTCATAAAGGTCTTAAGATAATTTACTACATCAAATCTTGGTTTAATTCTTCAACCTATTCCAATGGCCTTCCGAATTTCTCGTCGAGGGTTTAACACACGTCTAGTTAGATGGAGGTTTCCATACTGTTATAAAGAATGTTTTATTTTACGTGTCCAATCAAGGTGGAATCTTACCTTATTTATCTTTAGAGCAAAATAATAATAAATAAAAATAAATTGTGACAGTTCCGTTTATATTTACTTATTTTTCTCAAGCTCAAGTTAAATTTAGGGCAAATGACTATCATTTTTTAAGAAAAAAAAAACTGAAACCAATACATTTCCTACGTGGATTTCTTTTTAACATTTTCAGAAAAAATGGGATTTGTTGTTTTGTAATTATAGAAATATCATATATTTGGCATATGCATCAACCAAAATCTACTATTTAGGTTCATATTGGTGAACTAATTTGACGTCTAGAGGATTATATAATGGATTGACAAGAATGAAACTTAACCATCACACCAGTCCATTCAAATTATTTTGAACACAAATAATAACATGGCAGAGATTTGTAATCTGAAGTTGAGTTTCATTATTGCGATGATACTGCTGGTTGTGTCTCGCTCTGGTAAAATTTCTAGTTCTTCGTTCTTTGTTTGTTTTGAATCTCTTTATAGGTTAATATTTCAATAGAGAAGCCTTCTAAGACAAATCGCATGCTAAGTGTTCAAAAGTTTCAAACATAATGTCTAGTGTTTAAATATTATTGCAGTTGAAGTTGAAGGGATGCCGCCACTGGTACCAAAGAGAAGCCTTCTAAAACAAATCGCATGCAACACCTCTGCTGACTGCGGAGATCGTACTTGCTCGTGTTCTTATCTCGGTTTATGCGTTTGTATTCAATTCGCAACCAAAGAATTGAAGCTCAATGATATGCAATTTGAAGACCTCAAACAAGAGGACCTCAAGAATTAAGTGTTAATATGAACAAAACTAATATGTTGTGATTGTTAGCGTGCAGGACAAAATTCTATCCTTGAAACGCAATAATACTGAATACCATACAATAATATATGATATATGTATGTTTTTTTTTATTTAATCTTTTGACACACTTTGCTTTATTTACTTATTTGTCTTTCGGACAACATACAAATTTAAATTTGTATTAATAGTCATAAAAAAATAATTAAATTTGTACGAGGTATTCCTTTAAAATCAAATCAGGTAACAATGCATTCAATTTATTTTAAAAGAATAAAAAAATTCATGACTAGTCTATCTAGTTTGTAAAAGAAAATGACATAAAAGTTAAAGAAAATTTCATAGTGAATGATAGAAAAGATAAAAGGAAGACTATCCCCTCGCTGTCACAAATGTGTAACGACTCATGTCTAAGATTCAAATCAAGATTCAAAATCTTGATTCGACACCTGATGGCTCTAGCATTCTCCTACTACATAGTCACGTTACATACTCCTCGCTTCTAACAGTAAAATTATCCCTACAAACCAACACGAGTCGTTCCAGCATGTTTTTTCCTCACTCACATGTATCATAGTAAAATTTCTAGAACGTCACCCAACATAGAATTACTCCAAACAAAGTACGTTAACAATGGAGTTCCTATGACGAAACCACTAAAAAGGAAGATGCACATTGTTGGTATAGGCTGTAACTTTTATTTCCTTTAAGACTTTCTTAATCATCCTATCTTCAAGATCACTCTCCTTGGATGTGGTCTCAGTTCATTCATGTACTCCTCGTTTACTCAGGTGTCACATACCAACAAGCTTCCTCCTTGGTTTGTTCTTGAATCACATTTGACTGTGAGATGTATCGCTCTGATCCTAATGGTTTATTAAAACCAAGGTCGCCGCTACATGCATAATATAACTATTCGTTGGAGAAATTCATTTAAAAGAAATGTAACTAAAATGCGTGGAGAAATTCATTTAAAATAAACAATGCTTTGGACTTAAATGTTCGTAATAAAAATTTTAAAACAATATAACCGTAAATAAATAGTATAACCTAAGAACTACATATAACATGAATGCATCTACTAAAACTTCAAATCCATAGATGTCACCACGACATTGTCCATCGGTGCAAAAGTGATATGAACTAAGAGACATCAATCATACAATATATTTCAATGAAGATGTGAAGAAAATATTGTTAAATTTATTATAAGATATTTCAATTCATGTAACATCGATGAAGAATGAAGTTTCCTGTTATAAATTTTAAGTGAATTACAATTTAGAGTAATTTAGAGATATTGTATTTCATTAATGTATTTTAAGACTTTTTATTTATTTCAGGTTACAATTACATAATGGTTAATGCCTTGAATTGTTTCATTTTGAGGATATATAAAGCCATGTATGTTGTATTTGTAGGAAGACTTTGAACATATAGTAAAAAGAAGCATTTGTGCTTTTCTTTAGTCAATGGCTAAGTTTCTTTGCAATTCTATGTAGTTTAGGTTGCATGTAGAATCATTCAAGCTCGACATGATCAATCTTGCTTGTGGAGTGATTCGAATCTCAAGAAAGTGTTCTTGCCTTGAGATATTTGATCAACAAGAATCATTCAAGCTAGACATGATCGATCTTGCTTGTGGAGTGATTCGAATCTCAAACAATGTTCTTGTCTTGAGATCTTCGATCAACAAGGTAATCCAAATCTTACGCCCCTTGTAGTGATTCCTTATCTTATCATTTGGTATCAGAGCTTCAGGCTCAAGATCGGATATATGTTTCCTTTGCGTTTCTTCTTAATTTGATTTTTATTTATTTTTATCTTTTTACATTTTAATCAACCCAGAGTTCAAAATTCCATCTTTGCTGGATTGAAAATTTTGAGAGGTGAGAATGAGAGCTTCATCTGTGTAAATGAGTGTAAAAAGAGTGGTCTAATATTCCTTGAGTATATATACTCGTGAGAGAGTGTTGTGAGGTCCTTTGTATTTCCATTACTTATTTGTTGCAGCAAAGTTTCACAAATAGATTCGAGGACGAATCCTCTTGGAGAAGTGGAGAATGATATGAACCAAGAGACATCAATCCTACAATATACTTCAATTCAGATGTAAAGAAAATATTGTTGAAATTATCAAAAGATATTTCAATTCATGTCAATCGATGAAGAATGAAGTTTCATGTTATAAATTTTAGGTGGATTACAATTTAGAGTTATTATATTTTAAGACTTTTTACTTACTTTAGGTTACATTTACCTAATGGTTAATTATGACCATTAAGTATGAATATTACAACTCTTGAAATGCCTTTAATAGTTTCATTGTTGAGGCTATATAAACCCATGTACGTTGATTTGTAAGTAGACTTGAAAAATATAGTAAAAGAGCATTTGTGCTTTTATTTAGCCAATTTCTAAGTTTCTTTGCAACTATATGTAGTTTAGGTTTCATGTAGAATCATTCAAGTTCGACACGATCAATCTTGCTTGTGGAGTGATTCGAATCTCAAACAAGTGTTTGAGATATTTGATCAACAAGAATCATTCAAGCTAGACATGATCGATCTTGCTTGTGGAGTGATTCGAATCTCAATCAAGTGTTCTTGCCTTGAGATATTCGATCAACAAGGTAATCCGAATCTTACTCTCCTTGTGGTGATTCCTTATCATATCAGACTAGTATCTCAAGGATCAAGAGCTCGAAAATGAATGATAAGAACTGTTTTTTTTTTTTTTTTTCTCAAAACTGATTTTTTTTTCTTTTTTTCTTTTTTTCTTCAATAATTTTTGAAAGAAAAAACATATTGATAGAAAAAAAAAATAACAATAAAGATATTTCACCTCTAGAACGGCTAAAGAACGTCGACCAAATGTTCTGATACCAAATGATAAGCGCCAACAATGCTAGATTTTGCAAAGCTAGAGGTCCTTCTAGAATCCTTGCAAAACGTTTACAGAGAAAGCTAACTTAACGGATTGAATCCAAATAAGAGCTGGTTAGAAGATGAATGACTCTTAGATTGAACTTGAAATCTATGATGGTCACTCTTAGATAGCAAGACAATTCACTCCAAAATTAGCTTGATCAAAACTAATTCAATGAATCGGTTTAAACATCAAACCTAAAGAAAGGTTTGAAAAAGAATAACACAAAAAAGTATCAAGAAAACACAAAGGTTTTGTTTGTATTCAACCATCGATCCACAAACATGAATATTACATGCCTTTAAATAGGCCAAAAAAGATAACCCTAACATAATAAATTCAACCACCAACTACTGACTTCTAATCACTTTCCAATGTCAGCCATTCCAATATCTTCTTGATTTGATATGCTAATGCTATAAAGATTTTTGGGCTCAAAAGTCTTTGTTTCAACTTGTACAGCTAGCTTTGTTTTAACTTGTACACTAGCTAGCCTTTGAATATGCAATGTATAGGCCTCTTGAACCTTCTTAACCTTGATTTTTGTAATCGGTCCTTCGGGTACATGCAAAGAGTCAGCAGTTGAATTCATATCACCTTTACTTAAGTGTCACATGCCCACTAGCTTCCTCCAAGATTTTTCCTTGAATCACATCTTACTGTGAGAGGTATCGCTCTGATACCAACTCAAACGACCCTAATTTTCTATCAAAACCAAGGTCGCCACTAAACGATGCTATGGATTTAAACGTTCACAATAAAATCTCAAAACAATATAGCGAAAATAAATAGCTTAAATTTTTTAAATAAAATAAAAAAAAGATCCATAATATATCTTAAGGACTACATACAACATGAATGCATCTACTCGAACTTCAGTTCCATAGGGTTTACCGCAACATTGTCATTTGTGTAAAAGGGTCTTACTTTTACCTGAAAAATAAGAGTAGCATGTAGGTTAAGTATTTTAAGAAATACTCAGTAAGTAACCCCGCTATTGGGGTTGGAATATGCAATAATGTTTAGGACAAATCATTTATTAAAACATCATTTCATGGTTTCTGTCTCAACTTACAGTCCGGGCAGAATTAAATGTGTATTACATCTCTACACACGGCCCACATACACACACATGAACCCCGGGCGAGCTCGTATATGAACCCCTGGACCTAGCCTTTGGCTAGCATACACTCACGCTATTGCCTCTAAATTTCATGTATAACATAGCACAATTTTTAATTGTATAACATCTCAAAATGATATTTCATAACATGACATATCTTATAATTACAACATAACTTAACATATCAAGTTTCATAGCACAACATATTCACAACACAACATTAACATAATAAACAAGCATTAAACAATCACAATGTATGACACATGCAAGGGCCAAAGGGTACGTACCGTTCATAATTCAAGCAATTCATTCGACCAAACCAGTAGTGAAGCAACTTACCTGAGTAGCTTAAGCCAAAGTTGCTAATTTATCTTTAGAGTTAGAACAAATCCATCCCTTCAAATCCAAGTCAACCTATGTTAATTTACAACACCGAATTAGAACACATTAAGCGATTTAGTTTTCCTAACGCTCACAATTAAACATCTAATTTATATTAGGACTTTTAAACTTACTAATCTACCATAAAGTTTTGAATTTCTAACATCCCAAACGGGTTTAAACAGCAGCCTACTCGTGCAATTTTCCAAAATAATACTAATAATTACTATCCTTGTATCCCTAATTATATTGTTAATTAAAGTTTCGCATTTCTCTAATCCCAAATTTTTTTGATGTTATTATTGTGTAAGAGATCATGATAAGGATCACGGTGTTCTAACTGGATCTATTACACGATGCAAGGCCAAGAAGATTAATTCATTCTTCATCTACAAAATTGGATAGGCTTGGTTCAACTTTCATTTCATGTGTTACAAGTTGATTCGATTGAGGAAATGTCATTTGAAGTTTGATTTTCAAAAGTGAATATTTGCACGGTTAAAGTAGCGAATGCGGTTGTTATAAATTGAATTTGATTGAAAATTTCTTACAAAACTTTATTTATTATTTCAATTTCATGATTTCTTGAGGCAAAAGGGTGGGGTGTTACTTGTCAAAGTTGATATAATTTTTTTTTTTAATTTTTTTTTTTTTTTTTTTTTTTTTTTTTTTTAGATTTAAAGAAAGGTGGGAGTAATTTCCAATCATGGTCACTTAGTGGCCATTTGAAGAGTATTTCTAATCATGGTCGCTAACTTCTTAGTGGCCATTTGAAGAAGAGTTTGAAGTTACTTCTAAGTGGAGACTATAAATACCCATAAATCACTCTGTAAAAAGCAGAACTCGATGAATGAAATTTAGTTCTCAAATTGAGACTTTCACCTTTATAAATTTGAGCATCATCTTTGTCATCTCTAAGTTTAAAGTAATATTTTGATAGATTGTATCCAAGTCATTCAATTAAGTATTGATCAAGTTTGATTGTGGAGTGACTCAATTTAGAACAAGGTTCCAAATCGTGCTTCTAGATGTTTGATCTTAAGAAGTAATCTAATTCTCGCATTATCTCTTCATTGATCTGAAAATTTGTACAAAGAGGTGTTAATTTTTTTTTTTTATTCGAGGGTTCTTGCTTAAACAAAAGGCTTGCAGTTCGACTAAGGATTAGGATTGGCTTATCAGGTCATCCATATAAAATTGAAACCTCTAAATTTTTACTCCAGAATAAATGTTTTAACAAATTCTTAGACATGTATCTAGGTTAACCTTAATGACAAAATGGGATAAACTTAGTTATATGTAACCGTCCAAATTCACTCTTAGATTGTTTCTTTGGGCTTTCCCTTCCTAGCTTGTGATCAAGGTATTGCCTATATGAATTTTTTTAATTATAGAAATATCATAAATTTGGCATATGCGCCCACGAAAATCTACAGTTTCTGTTTAAGTTCATATTTGTGAGCTAATTTAATTTCTGAGAGGATTATATAATGGATTGGCAAGAAAGAAACTTAATCATTGTTGGATCGATATGACAACCCTAGTGAGCTAATTTAATTTATGAGAGAATTATATAACGAATTGGCAAGAAAGAAACTTAATCATTGTTGGATCGATATGGGAACCCTAGTGAGCTAATTTAATTTCTGAGAGGATTATATAATGGATTGGCAAGAAAGAAATTTAATCATTGTTGGATCGATATGGCAACCGTAGGGGGTGAATAGGGTTTCAACAATATAATTATTAATTTTTTTTTTTTTTAAGAAACTTATTAAATGCAATCAATCAACAATAATTTAGAATTTAAATACGAAAAGGGTTAGAAAATATAAGACCGTAATTTTATAGTAGGTCGACTCGACTCCACTCCCCAAGCGCCTCTTGGGAATTTGAATAAACCTTTCTGGACTCTTTCCTCGGATCAGAGCCCAACCGCTACACCGCTCTTTTTACGAGTTCAAGAGCAAACTCAATCCTTTCCACGGCTCAAGATCAAACTGGTACAATTGTCTCAATCCTTTCCACGGCTAAAGATCAAACCGGCAAAATTGTCTCAATCCTTTCCACGGCTCAAGATCAAACCGGTAAAATTGTCTCAATCCTTTCCACGACTCAGGATCAAATCGGTACAATTGTCTGAAACTTTATAGAAACACGCCACACACCACTGAAGTAGTGATTTACATTTTCTCACACTACAATAGACATCTCTCTCCGAATAAGATAAACAGAAATAAAATTCACACTACAATAGACATCTCTCCCTGAATAAGATAAACATAAATAAAATTGGAAACTTTGGAGAGAGCAACAAGGGAAGTTTTTTAAGAAAAGAAAGTTGTGTATTGTGAAATGTTACAATTGGAAACTTTTGAGAGAGCTTTTTTAAAAAAAGTTTAAATCGAGGAAACTATGAAAGTTGTGTATTGTGAAATGTTATGTGTGTTTTAAGATATACGGAAGGGATGAATTTATTGTGAAATGTTACGTGTGTTTTAAAATACGAGGAGGGATGAGTTTAAACAGTCATCAAGTTCTAAAAATAAGAATCAATACGGACCACTAATACGTGAACTAAAATGTGGACCACAAAAAATAATATTTATTCATTTTTAAATTTATTGTGAAAAACTATACACCACATGTTTCATTTAAATATATATATTATTTTAAATAATATTAAAAACATTTTAACTTCATTTTTATTTTATATATATATATTTAAATGTAATAATATAATAAAAAAAATGTTAATGAGAATCATGTGAATAACCATTTAATAATTGAAAAGTTTTATAAAACTAATTGAAATCGTTATAAATGTAATTGAAATGATTTTATAATTCAAATATTTTTCTTTTAATTTAAAAGTAATTGAAAATTCCACCATTTGTTACTCGACCAAAGTTGTAAATGTCATATTTCGATTGGTCCATGATGTCAATTTTGCCGCTGGTCCATGATGTCAATTTTGTCACCACATCATCAATTTTGTGAGCACATCATCACGTCAGGAATCTTGTTTTGAATTGATTGGAGCTTCTTCGTTTTAGCCCTAATTTCAGTGAACCAAAAAAGACGTTGAAATCGTTATTCCCAATATTACACTACAGACAAAATATTGAGAATGATTAATAATTGAAAGTAGATTTGTTATCATCAGAACATCAATTAATTAATTAATTAAAATTAATTAATTTGAGATTAAGGGCAAAAAAGCCAACAATCTCCCTTTTTTTTATGACGACAAGAAAAACAGTATGAAATCCATGAGTTTTAATTATAAAAGTTAAAATAATGGCACATGTCCAAATAATAATATTGATACATCATGATAGGCATTCTAATATATCATCATAAATTTGAAATTCGCTCAAATCCATATTCTCCCCCTATATTAATGTTCCAATGAATTATGAAATATCACAATAACGAAGTGATTTATTAATTATAAAATAACAACTAAGTGATTCATTAATTATAAAATGACAAACTTAGAGCATATTTTTCCTAATTTTCTCCCCCTTTGTAATGATAAAAAAAAAAAAACAATAAAAACTAATAAAAGAATTACATGCTCTCCCTTTAAACAAAACTATAAAATTCAAGATATATCACACCGAGTAATACCAAACTCAAATTCAAGATATATCACACCGAATAATACCAAGCTCAAGCCTATTTTTGCAAAAAAAAATTCTTCATTTAACGGCTTGGTAAAAATATCTACTAATTGATTATTAGAGGTTACAAAATCAAGAATAATATGTCCATTTTGCACATGCTCTCTAATAAAATGATGTCTAATGTCAATATGTTTAGTTCTAGAATGATGAACAGGATTTTTGGTTAAATTAATAACACTAGTGTTATCACAAAATATAGGCACACTATCAAATGTTAATCCAAAATCACAAAGAGTTTTTTTCATCCAAAGAATTTGAGCACAACAACTAGCAACCGCAAATATATTCCGCTTAGGTAGTAGATAAGGCAACCGAATTTTGCTTTTTACTAAACCAAGAAACTAATAAACTACCAAGAAATTGACAAGTTCCACTAGCACTTTTACGATCAGGTAAACTTCCTGCAAAATTTGCATCAGAATATCTACCAATTTAAACTCAACATTTCTAGGATACCACAATCCTAAATTAGTAGTCCGAAGCAAATATTTAAATATTCTTTTAACGGCATGTAGATGAGATTCCTTAGGAGAAGATTGAAACCTAGCACAAAGACATACACTAAACATAATATCAGGTCTACTAGCAGTCAAGTAGAGTAAAGATCCAATCATACCTCGATAAGATTTTATATCTACACATCTACCTTTTTCATCCTTGTCAAGCTTGGTAGATGTGCTCATTGGAGTTTTTGCAATCTTACCTTCATTGAACTTGAACCTTTTGAGTAAATCCTTGGTGTACTTCTCTTGATTTAGGAAGATACCATCTTTCAGTTGTTTGATTTAATGTCCAAGAAAGAAACTGAGCTCTTCCATCATACTCATCTCAAACTCATTAGGCATACATTTAGAAATTTTTTCACATAAAGAGGGATTAGTAGATTAATAAGAACAATTCCCGGTAAGGCAAGACAAAATGGTATTGCAGAAAGGATGAACAGAACATTGAATGAGCGAGCAAGAAGCATGAGGATTTATTCTGGACTGCCAAAGACATTATGGGCTGATGCTGTGAACACAGCAGCATATTTGATTAATAGAGGGCCGTCAGTACCCCTGAAGTTCAAATTGCCCGAAGAAGTATGGACAAGAAAAGAACTCAAGTACTCTCACTTGAGAACCTTTGGTTGTACTGCTATGTTCATGTTGATCCAGAGAAGCTATAAGCTTGATGCTAAGGCTGTGAAATGCTACTTCATAGGCTATGGCTCTGACATGTTCGGGTACAGGTTTTGGGATGAGAAAAATATGGAGATCCTAAGACACTGTGATGTGACCTTTGATGCAAATGTCATGTAAAAGAACAGAGAGAAGATAAACTCTGAGACTACGAAGCAAGTGGGAGTTGAACTTGAGTGGCAAGAAAATTCACGCAGTGATGGTACAACAGAAGCTCAAGAAACTCCTGATCCTATTGCTGAAGAACCAGACGTGGAGCATGTTGCACCTGAGCAGGTGTTGAGAAGATCATCCAGAACTACCAGAGCACCAGATAGATATTCAACCTCATTACATTATCTGCTGCTGACTGACGAAGGAGAACCAGAGTCCTTTGATGAGGCCCTACAAGTGGAAGATTCAACCAAGTGGGAGCAAGCCATGGATGATGAGATGAGCTCACTTGAAAGGAATAATACGTGGGTGCTGACTGAGTTGCCTACAGGAAAGAGAGCTCTGTTGAACAAATGGGTGTTCAAAATCAAGGTTGAACAAGATGGCAAAAGGAGGTTTAAGGCTCGATTAGTAGTTAAAGAATATTCACAAAGAAAAGACATTGATTATGCTGAGATCTTTTCTCCAGTTGTGAAATTAACTACTATCCGAATTCTGCTGAGTATTGTTGCATCGGAGAATTTGCACCTTGAGCAAATGGATGTAAAAATTGCATTTTTACATGGAGATCTAGATGAGGAGATCTATATGCAACAACCCGAAGGATTTGCAGCTCCAAGCAAGGAGCACATGGTGTGTAAGCTCAATAAGAACTTGTATGGACTGAAACAAGCACCGAGACAATGGTACAAGAAGTTTGACTTCTACATGAGCAAGAGTGGTTTCCACAGAAGTGAAAAGGATCAGTGTTGCTACCTCAAGAAATACATTGATTCTTATGTGTTTCTACTCCTATATGTGGATGATATACTAATTGCTGGATCAAGTATGAGGGAGATAAACCACCTGAAGGCAAGCTTGTCTTCAGTATTTGAGATAAAAGATTTAGGTGCAGCGAAGCAGATCCTTGGGATGAGAATTTCTCGAGATAGATCTGCTGGCGCATTAAATCTATCCCAAGAGCAGTACATTGAGAAGGTGTTGTCCAAATTCAAGATGAATAACGCTAAACCCAGGACTACCCCCTTGGAAAATCATATTAAATTGTCGAAGGGGCAATCTCCAAAGACAGTTGAGGAACGTGAGCACATGGCATCAGTTTCGTACGCTTCTGCAGTTGGGAGTTTGATGTATGTTATTGTCTGCACTAGACCAGACATAACACATGCAGTGGGAGTTGTTAGCAAGTACATGGAAAATCCAGGGAAGGAACATTGGGAAGCTGTGAAGTGGCTTCTGAGATATCTGAGAGGTACATCCAATACTACACTTTGTTATGGCAATGGCAAAGTAGTTCTGTAAGGTTTTGTGGATGCTGATCTGAGTGGAGATGTAGACTCCAGCAAGAGCACATCTGGGTATATCTACACTATAGATGGAACAGCAGTGAGTTGGATGTCCAAGCTTCAGAAATGCGTTGCTCTTTCATCTACTGAAGCTGAGTACGTGGCCATAGCTGAAGCTGGAAAGGAGATGATATGGATGACAGACTATCTAGAAGAATTAGGCCGGAAGCAGTGCAAGAAGATCCTTTATACAGATAGTCAGAGTGCCATACAGTTGGTGAAAAACCCAGTCTATCATTCAAGGACAAAACACATTAGAAGACGGTACCATTTCACTCGCAGGTTAGTGGAAGAAGGCGATATGTGTTTGGAGAAGATAAAGGGTGCAAAGAATCCAGCAGACATGTTGACAAAATGTGTTGATGTTGGAAAATTAAGGTTATGCAAAGCCCTAATTGGTATGGTATAGGATCAGTCTCCAAGTGGGAGAATTGTTGAATTATGGAGTTTGCTCCCTGTATTTATAGCTTGGTCAACGGCTATATCCGGTAAAGCTATATTTGGTAAAGTCATATATGGTAAAGCTATATCTGGTAAAGCTATATATGGTAAATAGCTATATATAGTAGATGGTTAAATCTGGTAAAGCTATATTTAGTAGACTGAACTATATATATATCCGGTCCAGTAAAGCTTTGGAAATATACTTTCTATTCTCTGTACTCTCTCTTGTTGTACATACCTGAAGTCATCAATAAAAATTCTTTTAGCCAGAGTTCTCCTTGCAATTTTCTCTATCATTTTCTTTGTGTTCATCTAGATCGAGCGTGTGCATTGTTGTGCGATCCTAACTGTAACGACCCGAAATTTTCTATTTAATTTAAGGTCGCTACTGTATACCTACCATAAACATTGAATGCGGAAGACTTCATTTAAATTCCACAAAACATAACCTTTAACTTAAAAACACAGCCATGGACTTACGTGTTTCGAAAACATCTTTAAAATACACAACAAAAGACCCAAAATAAATAAGCGTTTAAGTTTAAAACATCCTATTCTATCCTAAGTCTAAGAAAATAAATACCACTATCCTATGCATGTGCCATGATCTCGAGTTGCGATGCCGTCGTCAACCGTACAGGAATGCCTTGCCTTAACCTGAAAAATGTAGTAGCACATGGCCTGAGTATTTAAAGAAATACTCAGTAAGTGACCCCACTATTGGGGTTAAATGCAACAATCATATGCAATGAAATGATTGGACCTATCTTTCATTTCGTTTCGTTTCATTTCGTTTCGTTTCGTTTCGTTTTCCCTACGGTGTAATCCTAACAGGTAATCGTGGACGTGTACCATATACTCTACACGCAGCCCATACGTGCGAGTAAGGGCTCACCAGCTAGTTCGCACACCGCTGGGCCACTGTCCCTAGCCGGTGGGCATGCTCTGGGGGCCCACCGGGACCCGTTAAAACTAGAACCGTCACGGCAGCGCTATGCAAAGCATAACGATCGTTGTCCTGCCATTGGATGTACGCGTCCGTACCCTCGTGATGGGATAGGGGTATCCCCCCAAATGCATGAACACACAATATGCATGAGGTCCCACTAGTCCTACAGTTATCATTAATGAACATAACCCCCTGTCACGTTTTCATGCTTACATGTCATTCTCATTCTCATTTCTTTACATATCATACATATTCCTAACAGGGTTATGTTTCATGCAATTTACCGTATTTCATGTCATACAATTCATGCAGTTACATTCAAATATTCATACAAACAAGCCATAATCGTTCAAGGACCACACATCGTTACATGCATTACACATCACATCAGACTAAAAGCATACATTCACGTTCACATAACTACGTACTTAAGCACCATAATCTAGCATACAATGCATCATATCATAAACAAGTCATAACGTAAACACTTCATAGTCATATCGTTCTCTAACTTACCATAGCCTTAATATTCTTATACCTATCACAGACATATCATTACGTGACGTACCTTAGTCATATCGTCACAAGAACGTACCCTAATGCTATCATTCTATCAATCTATCACAAACCTAACCCTTTCTACCAATAACCTAACCGTATTCTTTCACCATTCTCTCCTATCCATAGCACTTCGGTGTGTAACCTAACTCTAACGTTTCATGAATGTATCTTACTCCTATCGTTACATTTCGTTTTGTGCATCCTTCTCGTATCCTATCTCAAACATCTCCTAGAGCACATCGTATGATAATTATTATCATACAATCCACATATTATATAACATAACATAACATATAGGAAGCATATCGATCCACAGACAATTCACACATATCAATATATATGACACGTGCAAAACCACAAGGCACGTGTCAACATAAAAAAAAAAAACCATGCCGATAGTAAGGTCACTTACCTGGCTAGCTTAAGTCGTTGTCACGAATATATCTTTAATGAAAGTTTGATTCCGTCCTTTGAAATCTGGGTCAACCTATATGAGCCCATGACATTAGTTTCGGGTTTGAATTCTACAACATTATTTCTCTAATTTACATTGGTTCATTGTTAGAAGTCTTGAAATGTTATATATCTATAATTATATTTTCATGGTTACTAATTTACATTGGTTCATTGTTACTGTGGTATAAAAAGTAGGTACAACTTAGTTATTCTGAGCTTTACTGTTTTCTCTATTTACCCTCTGTATTTACCTTTCCCTTCATATTTAGTTTGTGGTTTTTAATTCCCTAATCTCTTTTTTTTTATTTGTTGCCTTTTAATTCTGTTCTCATGTATTCCAAATTTACAGTGGATCTCTATTTCTAAATCTTCCATAATCTTAGTGTTTCCTACTTCCATCTGTTTCATATTCAGAAGTTTTCTTGGCCATTCTATCTCTAATCTATTCATATTTAATCTAATATTACTAATATGACATGATTGACTAGAATTGTATAAATGATTTGACATTTAATTTCTAACTAAAAGATGGTTCATAGTAATAATTCAACAACTATAATTGGTTGTGATTTCTAAAAAAAAATAGGATAAAAGAAAATGAAGATTTAATACATACCTTATTGATCAGATCTATCTTCACGTAAATCTTCAGCAAACCTCAACTGGGTAAATGTTTTTTTTTTCTCAAGTAAATCTGACAATTATTGTTTTTCTTTTTCTTTTTACAGTAACTGTTACTTTCTGGCGTCAAGATAGGGAGGAGAGACAATTGTGGGAAGGGATGAGAGGTTAGTGGAGAGAAGTGGAGAAATGTTGTTTATATTTATTTATTATTAATATTTTAACTACCTTATTATAATTATTTTTATTTGTTTTTTTATTTTTAGCTGTAACATTCCTAACATTCCTTGTTAGACCAGTCTCTTGACCTTCATCATCAAAACTACTTTAAGGGTAACTCTAGCCTTTGAACTAAAAACTAGATCCAGATAGTGTTGAGAAAGAATACCACCTCCTTCTTGTAACAATCTATATTGGCATAGTTCTTAGCTAGCCAATCTATCTATAGTATTACATCGAAATTCGTCATGCTAACAACTATCAGGTCTACGCTAAAGGTTCATCTTGCTACTATTACTTGCCCATCTTTTACTGTATCATTAAAAACTAAGTCTACCCGTGTTGGGGTGCTAACATTTAATACATGCAACAAGGGTTCTAGTTGGAACCCTGCTTGACTAAAAAATGGCACAGATATGAAGGAACGTGTAAAGCTTGAATCAAATAACGTTAAAGCATAGTGTCAGAGGATGGATAGTGTACCTATCACCACTATGTCGTATTTCCCAACATCCCTGCTGGATGCATAATCTCTTTCTTGCGAATAGGTCTACATAGGTCTCTCGACTCCACCAGGGCCTCTTGGTGGGTCAACTGGGTTTTTCGTCCTCCTCGTATTTGGCAAGGTAGCCTTGATGACTACATCTGAAACAAGCCCTAGATTCAAGCCATACATCTACCCTAATGTTGTTTCCCACATTCAAGGCACAATGGTTCCTCACTCTCTTGGACCTTCTCTTAGTCTCTAATATGTCTATTAGCATATTGGGGAGGGTGTCTATTCGTATATTGAGATTTACGTGTTGATGGTTGTCGATGTGAGTCCGTCTGATCATACTATTGTTTTCTCCCGATAGTGACAACTGACTCTCAACGTACCTATCTGATAAGCACCAACAATGCTAGATTTTTGCAAAGCTAGAGATCATTCTAGAATCCTTGCAAAGCGTTCACAGAGAAAGCTAACTTAATGGATTGATTCCAACCAAGAGCTAGTTAGAAGATGAATGACTCTGAGATCGAACTTGGAATCTATGATGGTCACGCTTAGATACCAAGACAATTCACTCTAGAATTAGCTTGATCAAAACTAATTCAATGAATCGGTTTAAACATCAAACCTAAAGCAAGGTTTGAAAAAGAATAACACCAAAAAGTATAAAAAAAAACACAAAGGTTTTGTTTGTATTTAATAATTGATGCCCAAACATGAATATTACATGTCTTTAAATAGGTCTAAAAGATAACCCTAACATAATAAAGTTCAACTACCAACTACAAATGTTATTAAATACAAATTGAAGAAAATAAGGCATTCATACAAACTGCTATTAAATACAAATCGAAGAAAATAAGACATTCATACAAACTACTAATAAATGCTATTAAATACAAATTGAAGAAAATAAGGCATCCATAAATTATCTTAATTGGTAGTTCAACTACCAAAGCCAAGTCTTCTAATTACTTTCTCATGTTAGCCACTCCATTATGTTCTTGATTTGATATGCTAATGCTATAAAGATTTTTGGGCTCAAAAGTCTTTGTTTCAACTTGTACACTAGCTAGATTTTGAAGATGCAATGTATAGGCTTCTTGAATCTTCTTAACCTTACTTCTTGTAATCGGTACTTTGGGTACATGCAAAGGGTCAGGAGTTGAATTCATATCACTATCTTGTTGGGTTTTATGTCCTAAAACTCATAGTTTGTAAACAAAAACATATTCTATAAAGTTATTATTATTGTTTATTCAGTAAAGATTGTTATTGAATAAAGTGAACTTTACGATTATTAATCTAAATCCAATAAACTAAGAAACTCTGGCTATAGTATGATTACTTGAACTATATGTAGAGACATAAGAGTGGATCAAGTTCAAGTATATAGTCAAAATGATCTATAGTATAAGGATAAGACTGAGTACCTTATTCTGGGGACACTATGGATGCGGCCCACTTTTGTATATGATATAAACAATGTGATCACTAAATTGTACATGCGAAGACATGTGAGTGGGGGCGTCCTATGCAATGAGCATTGCATAAGATTGGACCATGAAGAAAATCACTCTCACTTTATAATTCCGTTTACTGTTGAGACTGATTTTCTTTTCATTCGATGACCTAGGTAACTCGATCTTAATCCTGAGCTAACCATGAACTCCTGTTTATTCGGAATTATCCTTAGATTTGCATGGGTGAGAGTGGCTCGAGTTTTCCGACTCAATGGGCCTCCCATTTCAGGGGTAAGACTGGGTGAATAGCTGGGGACGTGGGGGGTAAGATGGAATTCGCTCCTACCCACTTTTAGGGTTAGAAGAGAGGTAGTTCCCTTAAGCACTGACTCCAAGTCTTGAACAAGGGGCGCCACCCTCTCATTGGCCTGAGAGGAATTCGGTTTACTGGTTGGACCACAAACCAATTGTTCATTAGAGGATCGGTGAGACATAAGGAAAAAGAAGTAACTTCAGGGGTAAAATGGTAAATTGACCCAGCTCTAGTTAGGAACAACCTGTGAAGGATCGACTTACTAATCATGGTTATATCAAATGGACAGAAATATATCTATAGTGAGGGGAGTGCAACTACTAGGCTATAGTGGAGTGTCCTAGTAGTTAACGAATGTTGGTTAACAAGGTTAATGAGTTTAACCGGTTAATCTTGGATCGTTGGAGCCCATGATCTATAGGTCCATTAGGTCCCTCTGCTAGCTCATATCGAACTGAACCATAGAACAATGTGACGAATGAGTTCGAAGTGTTCGAATTCAAATTAGGGAATATGCGCTACATATATACAATATATTTAACCGCATTTTTGTTTTATTTACGAATTAAACAAAAGGAGAGAATATGAGATATTTAAATAAGATTTAAATATCTTAATCAATTATGTATTGTAATTGATTGGGATTGACATTTGAATTAATATTAAATATTAATTAAATAGTTTAATTAATCATTTAATATTACTTTAATTTGAAATTAATTATTCAAATTCATTGTTAAATTAAAATGAAGAAAGTCAAATTGTTGACTTCATTTAGTGGAAAAATCTATGTTAGTAGAATTTTGAGTGTCAAAATTTGGTTTAACCAAACTTGCATGTTTGCCAAATAAACCCCACAAGTTTGAGTGGAATTTTGAGTGTCAAAATTTGGTTAACTCAAACATGCATGCTTGCCACATAATCCCAAACATTTGATTTGAATTTTGAGTGTCAACATTTGGTGATCTCAAATTTGCATGAACATGCAAACATAACTCTATAAATAGAGTGATCATGCAACATGAAAGGTCTTCTTGGTGAAAAACCTAGAGAAAAACCTCTCACAAACACTCTCTTCATATATAGAAAATTTCTCCCAAGTTTAGTCACTCGCCGGATTCCACAATCCCGTTCTAAGGCCGGAGGATAGTGGAGAAGACACTAGTGGTGGTTCGAAACCGGTTCGTGAGGAAAAACGAATTTGAACTACAAAAAGTTAGTATTCAAACTCATTAAGTTTTAATACTTATGAACATGCTAGTTATTTACTATAATTGATGTTCTAAAAGTGTCTAAGATCCAAATTGCTTCCGCATGTGTTATATTAACACCATCATATCTCTAGGCTTTTCCACATAGTCTTAGCTGCCCTCAAAGCAATTTTATAAGTGGTAGGATCTATGGCTTCAATTGTTCGATGAATTTCTAAATTCAGTCCAAGGATGAACCTTTTTGCAATTTTTAGTTTTGTATCCACTAATGACGGCGCGAATCATTCACAAAAATGCCCACTGTATATCAGATGGGTGAACTCCTGTTGTCTTCAAAGTCGGACTACCTTCGGGAAATATTATTTTAGGAATAGCTTTTTGAATCGAGACCATGGTTTTACACTTCCATTTAGCCCGAGAATTTCTCAATATCCAATCACCACAATTTTGCATCCTCTTTCAGGTTGAATGACGAAAAGAATACCTTCTCATGGTCTGGGTAGTTCATTAATAAAAAAATCCTCTCTATTGGTGATAGTCATAATTGTGCCTCTACTGGGTCTCTTGTGCTTCCACTAAAGGTACGGGGTCATACCATTTTAAATCCCATAAATATCTTGCCCCTCATGTATGTTACAAGCTATTGGCTTGCTCAGTGGCCACCATTACTTGAACCATGGCCCGAAAAGATTCCCACATCAAATTCTTCATGGGGTCTATTCCCGCCAATGGTGTTGTTGGAGGTAGTGCAGCCACGTATTTTCTTGTTACAAAGCCTTCACATTTCATTTTCTTATTTTCACATGACATAGCTTGAATGATTCTTGTTGATCAAATATCTCAACGCAATAACACTTGTTTGAGATTCGAATCACTCCACAAGCAAGATTGATCATGTCGAGCTTGAATTATTCTACATGCAACCTAAACTACATAGAATTGCAAAGAAATTTAACCATTGGCTAAAGAAAGCACAAAGGCTTCTTTTATTATATTTTCCAAGTCTACTTACAAATACAACATGCATGGCTTTATATAGCCTCAAAATGAACCTATTAAAGGCATTCCAAGAGTTGTAACATTCATACTTAATGACCTTAATTAACCACTATGTAATTGTAACATAAAGTAAATTAAAAGTCTTAAAATACATTAATGAAATACAATTACTCTAAATTACTCTAAATTGTAATCCACGCATAATTTATAACATGAAACTTCATTCTTCTTCAATGTGGCATGAATTGAAATATCTTTTGATAATTTTAGCAATATTTTCTTCACATCTTCATTGAAGAATATTGTATGATTGATGTCTCTTGGTTCATATCATTCTCCACTTCTTCAATTTTGTGAAAGTTTGCTGCAAAAAATAAGTTATGGAAATACGAAGGACCTCACAACACTCTCTCACGAGTATACACTCAAGGAATTTTAGGCCACTCTTTTTACACTCATTACACAAATGAAGCTCTCATTCTCACCTCTCAAAATTTTAAATAGAGCAATGATTGAATTTTGAACTCTTGGTCGATTAAAAACTAAAAAGATAAAAATAAATAAAAATCAAATTTAGAAGAAACGTAAAAGAAACATATATCCGATCTTGAGCCTGAAGCTTTGATACCAAATGATATGTGGAAATCACTACAAGGGGAGTAATACTCGGATTACCTTGTTGATCGAATATCTCAAGGCAAGAACACTTTATTGAGATTCGAATCACTCCACAAGCAAGATTGATCATGTCGAGATTGAATGATTCTACATGCAACCTAAACTACATAGAATTGCAAAGAAACTTAGCCATTGACAAAAGAAAAACACAAATACTTCTTTTACTATATTTTCGAAGTCTCCCTACAAATACAACATACATGGCTTTATATAGTCTCAAAATGAAACTACTAAAGGCATTCCAAGAGTTGTAACATTCATACTTAATGGTCATAATTAACCATTAGGTAATTGTAACATAAAGTAAATAAAAAGTCTTAATATACATTAATGAAATAAAATTACTCTAAATTACACTAAATTGTAATTCATCCAAAATTTATAACATGAAACTTAATTCTTCTTCAATGTTGCATGAATTGAAATATCTTTTGATAATTTCAACAATATTTTCTTCACATCTTCATTGAAGCATATTGTATGATTGATGTCTCTTGGTTCATATCATTCTCCACTTCTTATTCGTCCTCGAATCTATTTTTGAAACTTTGTTGCAAAAAATAAGTTATGGAAATACGAAGGACCTCACAACACTCTCTCACGAGTAAACACTCAAGGAATTTTAGGCCACTCTTTTTACATTCATTACACAAATGAAGCTCTCATTCTCATCTCTCAAAATTTTAAATAGAGGAATGATTGAATTTTTGACTCTAGGTCGATTAAAAACTAAAAAGATAAAAATAAAAAAAATCAAATTGAAAAGAAACGCAAAGGAAACATATATCCGATATTGAGCCTGAAGCTCTGATACCAAATGATAAGATAAGAAATCAATACAAGGGGAATAAGATTCGGATTACCTTGTTGATCAAATATTTCAAGGCAAGAACATTGTTTGCGATTCGAATCACTCCACAAGCAAGATCGATCATGTCTAACTTGAATGAATCTTGTTGATCAAATATCTCAACGCAATAACACTTGTTTGAGATTCGAATCACTCCACAAGCAAGATTGATCATGTCGAGCTTGAATGATTCTACATGCAACCTAAACTACATATAATTGCAAAGAAATTTAGCCATTGGCTAAAAAAAGCACAAAGGCTTGTTTTACTATATTTTCCAAGTCTACCTACAAATACAACATGCATGGATTTATATAGCCTCAAAATGAACCTATTAAAGGCATTCCAAGAGTTGTAACATTCATACTTAATGGCCTTAATTAACCACTATGTAATTGTAACCTAAAGTAAATTAAAAGTCTTAAAATACATTAATGAAATACAATTACTCTAAATTACTCTAAATTGTAATCCACCCAAAATTTATAACATGAAACTTCATTCTTCTTCAATGTGGCATGAATTGAAATATCTTTTGATAATTTCAACAATATTTTCTTCACATCTTCATTGAAGCATATTGTATGATTGATGTCTCTTGGTTCATATCACTAGAAATGATCGATCTTGCTTGTGGAGTGATTCGAATCTCAAACAATGTTCTTGCCTTGAGATATTCGATCAACAAGGTAATCGAAATCTTACTCCTCTTGTAGTGATTTTCCCATATCACAGTTGGTATCAAAGCGATAACTCTTTCAATGCTAACAGATATTGTCCACTTTGTTCTTTTCGTTTCGAATTTCTCGTCAAGGTTTTAAAACACATCTATTAAATGGAGGTTTCCATACTCTTATAAAGAATGTTTTGTTTTCTTGTCCAATCAACGTGAAATCTGACATTATTTATCTTTGAGGGAAAATAATAATAATAATAATAATAATAATAAAAAATCGTGACAGTTTGGTTTATATTTACTTATTTTTCTCAAGCTCAAGTTAAATGAATGGCAAGTGACTATCATTTCCTAAGAAAAAAATATTGAAACCCACTCCATTTCCTACTTGGATTTCTTTTTAATATTTTCAGAAAAATAGGATTTATAGTTTTCTAATTATAGAAATATCATATATTTGGCATCAACCAAAATGCCATTTGAAGACCTCTAGAGGACTATATATTTAGGTTCATATTGGTGAACTAATTTGACGTCTAGAGGATTATATAATGGATTGACAAGAATGAAACTTAACCATCACACCAATCCATTCAAATTATTTCGAACACAAATAATAACATGGCAAAGATTTGTACTGTGAAGTTGATTTCCATTATTGTGATGATACTGCTGGTTGTGTCTTGCTCTGGTAAAATTTCTAGTTCTTCTTTCTTTGTTTGTTTTGAATCTCTTGAAAGGTTAATAATTCAATAGAGAAGCCTTCTAAGATAAA
Source organism: Cucurbita pepo subsp. pepo (assembly GCF_057944985.1). Taxonomy (NCBI): domain Eukaryota; kingdom Viridiplantae; phylum Streptophyta; class Magnoliopsida; order Cucurbitales; family Cucurbitaceae; genus Cucurbita; species Cucurbita pepo. The sequence goes on along the minus strand of NC_141809.1, from coordinate 6,048,882 downwards.
TCGCATGCTAAGTGTTCAAAAGTTTCAAACATAATGTTTGAGTGTTTAAATATTATTGCAGTTGAAGTTGAAGGGATACCGCCACTGGTACCAAAGAGAAGCCTTCTAAAACAAATTGCATGCAACACCTCTGCTGACTGCAGAGATCGTACTTGTTCGTGTTCTTATCTCGGTTTATGCGTTTGTATTCAATTCGCAACCAAAGAATTAAAGCTCAATGATATGCAATTTGAAGACCTGAAACAAGAGGACCTCAAGAATTAAGTGTTAATAAGAACAAAACTAATATGTTGTGATTGTTAGCGTGCGGGACTAAATTCTATCCTTGGAACGCAAGAATACTGAATAACATACAATCATATATGATATATGTATGTGTTTTTTTTTTTTTTTTTATCTTTTGACACTTTGCTTTATGTGCTTATTTGTCTTTCAGACAACATACGAACTTGAATTCGTATTAATAGTCGTAAAAAAATAATTAAATTTGTACGAGGTATTCCTTTAAAATTAAATCAGGTAACAATGCAATTCAATTTATTTGAAACGAATAAAAAATTTCATGACTAGTCTATCTAGTTTGTAAAAGAAAATGACATAAAAGTTAAGGAAATTTCATAGTGAATGATAGAAAAGATAAGGAAGACTATCCCCTCGCAGTCACAAATGTGTAGCTACTCATGTCTAAGATTCAAATCAAGATTCGACACTTGATGGCTCTAGCATTCTCCTGCTACATAGTCACATACTCCTTGCTTCTAACAATAAAACTATCCCTACAAACCAACACGAGTCGTTCTAGCATGTTTTTTCCTCACTCACATGTATCATAGGAAATTTTCTAGAACGTCACCCAACATAGAATTACTCCAAACAAAGTATGTTAACAATGAAGTTCCTTTGATGAGGCCACTAAAAAGGAAGATGCACATTGTTGGTATAGGTTGTAACTTTTATTGTAACTTTTATTTTCTTTAAGACTTTCTTAATCATCCTATCTTCAAGATCACTCTCCTTTGATGTGGTCTCAGTTCATTCATGTACCTCCTCGTTTACTCAGGTGTCACATACCAACCAGCTTCCTCCTTGGTTTGTTCTTGAATCACATCTGACTGTGAGAGGTATCACTCTAATCCCAATTGTAATGACCCTAATTTATATGGAATCAACCCAAGGAAAAGTATGAAACGTATTACCTTGATGATCAAGATCAAGAGTAAAAAAATGTAACGACCCAAATTTTCTACTTAATTTAAGATCGCTACTGTATACGTACCATAAACATTGAATGCAGAAGACTTCATTTAAATTCCATAAAACATAACCTTTAACTTAAAACACAGCCATGGACTTACGTGTTTCGAAAACATCTTTAAAACGACACAACAAAAGACCCGAAATAAAATAAATAAGCATTTAAGTTTAAAACATCCTATTTTATCCTCCGTCTAAGAAAATAAATACCACTGTCCTATGCATGTGCCATGATCTCGAGTTGCGATGCCGTCGTCAGCCGTACAAGAATGCCTTGCCTTAACCTAAAAAATGTAGTAGCACATGGCTTGAGTATTGAAAGAAATACTCAGTAAGTGACCCCACTATTGGGGTTAAATGCAACAATCACATGCAATGAAATGATGGGACCTATCTTTCGTTTTGTTTTCCTTACGGTGCTGTCCTAACGGGTAATCGTGGACGTGTACCATATACTCTACACACAACCCATACGTGCGAGTATGGGCTCACCAGCTAGTTCACACACCACTGGGCCACTGTCCTTATCCGGTGGGCATACTCTGGGAGCCTCTTATGCTGGGACCCGTTAAAACTAGAGCTGTCACGGCAGCGCTATGTAACGCATAACGATCGTTGTCCTGCCATTGGATGTACGCGTTCGTACCCTCGTGATGGGATGGGGGTATCCCCCTAGATTCATGAACACACATAATTCATGAGGTCCCCCTATTTCTACATTTATCTTTAATGACCATAACCCCCTGTCATGTTCTAGGCTTCATGTCATTCTCATTTTCATACACATTTCTATCGGGGTTATGGTTCCAGACAGTTTACCGTGTTTCATGTCATACAATTCATGCTATTCACATTCACATATTCCATACAAACATGCCATAATCGTTCAAGGACCTCATATCGTTACATGCATTACACATCTCATCAGATTAAAAGCATACATAGCATACATTCACGTTCACATAACTACGTACTTATGCACAATAATCTAGCATACAATGTATCATATCATAACAAGTCATAACGTAAACACTTCATAGTCATATCGTTCTCTAACTTACCATAGCCTTAACGTTCTTATACCTATCACAGACATATCATTACGTAATGTTCTATCAATCTATGACAAACCTATCCATTTCTGCCCATAACCTAGCCGTATTCTTTCATCAATCTCTCCTATCCGTAGCACTCCCTAATTATTTTCATTCTCTAAATAGATTTTCAATTGTGTAAACAGATATTGCTGGCCAATTTTAAGTCGATTGTTTGGCTATTATCTTCAAGTTTATAGATCTGTCAACTAAAATTTTATTAAATCTAATCTTATTTGCTATAACTTAAAATGCTAACAAAAATTTAATCAATTGGATATGGGATCTGATTATTACAGGATCTGGTAAAATATATAAGAAGATTTGATCCTAAATTAATTTCTTATAACCATACCTCTAAAGAAATAGGAGTTTACTGTAATAACGGACCAAAATCTCTAAATCTGACGTCTGCTTATGTTTGAAAGCCATTTTACTTCTGAAATCTGACCCTTGTTGTTTGGGAAGGTTGTTGTTTTTTTAATTAATTAATTAATTAATTAATTATGATTATTATTATTTTAACTATTTTTATAATTATTTTTATTTGTTTATTTCTTTATTTATTTTTGGGCTATTACAAGAAAACTCGTTTCTAAACTCGTGATTCGAATCACTCCACAAGAGGTTTGATCACTACCACTTGAATGACTCTAGCATGCAAGTTCTAAACACAAGAATATGCAAAGAAGATCTTAGCTCTCAACAAAGCTAAAAAAAATAGAATTCTATTCCTTTTTAATTAAAAAATTTGATGTCCCGAATCAAAGAAAATGAGGCTTTATATAGCCTTTACAACCTTAACCTATATGACACATAACTTCCAAATTAAATTTGCTACTAAATGAGAAATACCCATAACCTCCATATTAAAATGGCTAGTTAACCGTGAAATATGGTAACCTATTTTGGTTACGATATAACCTTAACTTTTAAATTAAAAACAACCAAATATTTAAAGTATAATTAAATAGTGCAAGGAATGAAATGTGCTTATTTGTATCTTTGGACTGGTTCCATAAATTTTAGTTGAGTTCATTAAATGCAACTTAAAGTGCATTTAATGCATCTCTTTCTTGAAGCTCAACTTTGCACAACATATAATGGAGGTCTCCAACGTCTTCTAGAATTTTCCTTGATGAGCACACCATAGTTTGAATATAAGTGTACAAGGTTTGTTGTAGCTTTTTGGCTCTCATCCTTGTAATTGGACCTTGAGGTATGGAAATTTCTTGGTCGTGGTTCATATCATTCTCCCCCTCTTGAGAAGGATTCGTCCTCGAATCCCAGCCATTACCTACATCAAAAGGACTCAAATCAACAACATTAAAAGTTGCACTAACTGGATACTTACCTGGTAAATCAATTTTATGAGCATTGTCGTTGATATGCTCAAGAACTTGAAATGGTCTATCTCCTGGAGGTAAAAGCTTAGATTTTCTTTGAGTAGAAAATCTTTCTTTTCGGAAATACAGTCAAACCCAATCTCCTAGCTTGAAGATGACAATCTTGCGTCCTTTATTAATTCGGGTGGCAACCTTAGAATTTTGCTTCTCAATTTGTTCTTTTACTTGCTGGTGTAGTTTATGAACAAACTCAACCTTGGCATTTGCATCAAAATTCACCAACTCTTTTCATGGCATATGTAACAAGTCAATGGGGGTTAAAGAATTAAAGCTATAAACAATTTCAAAAGGTGTGCATTTAGTAGTGCTATGAACAATCCTATTATATACAAATTCTATAAATGGCAAACAATCCTCCCAAGTCTTTAAGATTCTTATCAATAATAGCCCTAGGCATAGTAGTCATGTTTCTGTTAACAACTACAGTTTGTCCATCCGTTTGAGATACAAGTAGTTGAATATACTAGCTTAGTTCCTAACATACCCCCATAAAACACGCCAAAAGTGGCTTAAAAATATTACATCACGATCACTAACGATGCTTTTAGGAATGCCAGTGCAATCGTACAACTTCCCTAAAGAACAAGTCAGCAATATATTTTGAATCATCAGTTTTGTGACAAGGAATAAAATGAGCCATTTTACTAAATCGATCAACCACAACAAAGATGCTATCATAACCTTTCCTAGTCCTAGGTAAACCTAAAACAAAATCCATTGATATATCAATCCAAGGACCATTAGAAACAGGTAATGAGGAGTATAAACCATGTGGTTGAAGCCTAGACTTAGCTTGTTTACATGCTATGCAACAAGCACAAACTTTATTAACATCATGTCTCAATTTAGGCCAAAAAAAAAAAAAATGTTCAGAGACATTTCATAAGTTTTAGAAACTCCATGGTGTGCCATTAAACCACCTCCATGAGCTTCCCTCACAAGTAGCTCACGTATGGAACAAGATGGTATGCAAAAGTTTGCCTTTTCGAAACAAAAATCCATCTAACAACAAGTAATTATCCACAACGAGTCCTTTTTCACAAGATTCAACAAAAGGAGCTAAGAATATGTCATGTTGATACAAATCCTTTATGTGTTCAAAACCCAACAACTTAGCATTCAAAGTATTGAGGAGGACATACCTTCGTGATAAAAAATCTGCAACAATGTTCTTCTTACCTTGTTTTATTTTATGACGTAAGGGAATGTTTCAATAAATTCTAACCACTTAGCATGTCCTATGTTGAGTTTATTTTGTACTCTAAAATGCTTTAAACTTTCATGATCCATATGAATAACGAACTCCTTAGGCCAAAGATAATGTTGCCAGGTTTGCAATGCACGAACCAAAGCATAGAGCTCTTTGTCATAAGTTGGATACATCAAAGATGCACCAGTCAACTTCTCACTAAAGAACATTAAAGGTCTTTGATTTTGCATTAATACAGAACCTATCCCTACTCTACTAGCATCACATTCAATTTCAAAAGTTGACTCAAAATTAGGTAATGCAAGCAAGAGAGCAGAACTCAATTTTTCTTTCAAAGTATTAAAAGCAAGTTCTTGATATTTTTCCCATATATACATTCTTCTTAACAAGTTCATTCAAGGGTGAAGCAGTTGTACTAAAATTCTTAATGAACCTACGGTAGAAACTTGCAAAACAATGAAAACTTCTTACCTCACTTACATTTTTAGGTGTAGGCCAATCTTTTTAGCCTTCACTTTCTCCTCATCAACCTCAACACCATTAGATGAAACTACAAACCCAAGAAAGTTAACTTTGTCCATGCAAAAGCTACATTTCGTTAAATTTACATTTAAACATTCGTTTCTTAAAGTAGTCAAAAAATTGCGTACATGGGTAATATGATCATCTAAGGATTTAGAGTAAACAAGGATATCATCAAAATAAACAACCACAAACTTACCAAAGTATTCTCGCAAGACATGATTCATTTACATTTAAACATTCGTTTCTTAAAGTAGTCAAAAAATTGCGTACATGGGTAATATGATCATCTAAAGATTTAGAGTAAACAAGGATATCATCAAAATAAACAACCACAAACTTACCAAAGTATTCTCGCAAGACATGATTCATTTACATTTAAACATTCGTTTCTTAAAGTAGTCAAAAAATTGCATACATGGGTAATATGATCATCTAAAGATTTAGAGTAAACAAGGATATCATCAAAATAAACAACCACAAACTTACCAAAGTATTCTCGCAAGACATGATTCATTAGTCTCATGAATGTACTAGGTGCATTAGTTAATCCAAAAGGCATAACCAACCATTCATAAATACCATACTTGGTTTTAAAAGCTGTTTTCCACTCATCCCCAATATGCATGTGAATTTGATTATAACCAGACATTTTGTAAGAAAAAAAAAAAAAAACTTAACCCAATACATTTCCTATGTGGATTTCTTTTTAACACTTGAAGGGGATTTGTGGTTTTGTAATTATAGAAATATGATATATTTGGCCTATGCATCAACCAAAATCTACTATTTAGGTTCATATTGGTGAACTAATTTAACTTCTAGAGGATTATATAATGGATTGACAAGAATGAAACTTAACCATCACACCAGTCCATTCAAATTATTTCGAACACAAAATAATAACATGGAAGAGATTTGTAGTGTGAAGTTGAGTTTCATTATTGCAATGATACTGCTGGTTGTGTCTCGCTCTGGTAAAATTTCTAGCTCTTCGTTCTTTGTTTGTTTTGAATCTCTTTGAAGGTTAATATTTCAACAGAGAAGCCTTCTAAGACAAATCGCATGCTAAGTGTTCAAAAGTTTCAAACATAATGTCGAGTGTTTAGATATTATTGCTGTTGAAGTTGAAGGGATGTCGCCACTGGTTCCAAAGAGAAGTCTTCTAAAACAAATCGCATGCAACACCTCTGCTGACTGCGGAGATCGTACTTGCTCGTGTTCTTATCTCGGTTTATGCGTTTGTATTTAATTCGCAACAAAAGAATTAAAGCTCAATGATATGCAATTTGAAGACCTGAAACAAGAGGACCTCAAGAATTAAGATCAAAACTAACATGCTGTGATTGTTAGCCTGCGGAACAAAATTCTATCCTTGTAATGCAAGAATACTGAATAACATACAATAATATATGATAGATGTATGTTTCTTTTTTTTAAATCTTTTGACACACTTTGCTTTATTTGCTTATTTGTCTTTCGGACAACATACGAACTTGAATTCGTATTAATAGTCGTAAAAAAAAAATTAAATTTGTACGAGGTATAACTTTAAAATCAAATCAGGTAACAATGCATTCAGTTTATTTAAAAAGAATAAAAAAATTCATGACTAGTCTATCTAGTTTCTAGAAGAAAATGACATAAAAGTTATAAGGAAATTTCATAGTGAATGATAGAAAAGATAAAAGGAAGACTATCCCCTCGTTGTCAGAAATGTGAAACGACTCATGCCTAAGATTCAAATCAAGATTCGAAATCTCGATTCAAATCAAGATTTGAAATCTCGATTCGACACCTGATGGCTCTAGCATTCTCCTGCTACATAGTCACGTTACATACTCCTCGCTTCTAACAGTAAAACTATCCCTACAAACCAACACGAGTCGTTCCAGCATGTTTTTTCCTCACTCACATGTATCGTAGGAAATTTCTAGAACGTCACCCAACATAGAATTACTCCAAACAAAGTACTTTAACAATGGAGTTCCTACGACGAAGCCACTAAAAAGGAAGATGCACATTGTTGGTATAGGCTGTAACTTTTATTTCCTTTAAGACTTTCTTAATCATCCTATCTCCAGGATCACTCTCCTTTGATGTGGTCTCAGCTCATTCATGTACTCCTCGTTTACTCAGGTGTCACATACCAACCAGCTTCCTCCTTGGTTTGTTCTTGAATCACATCTGACTGTGGGAGGTATCGCTATGATCCCAATTGTAATGACCCTAATGTTTTATTAAAACTAAGGTCGCCACTACATGCATAATATAACTTTTCGCCCAGCTATCACATACTCCAAATTCCTCTTAATTTCTCTTATCATCTTCTTGCTTTAAGCACTTAAGGATTGAGTAACTCCTATTTCCTCAAAAAATTGAGGCTCTCATACCATCTTGGACGCTTTCATTCGGGGACATTGAATTCTACTCAAAAGAATTACTCAACCGTAAACAAAAAGTTGAGAGAAGTTTGTGATAGATGGTTGAGAGAAAAAAAGAAAAAAAAAAAACCTTAACCTAAATTGAATTCTAAACCTAGGTGAAGGATTGAATGCATGTAGTGGCGACCTTGGTTTTAATAAAAAAAAAAAATTAGGGTCGTTACAGTTAGTATCAGAGCGATACCTCTTCTAGTAATAACAGATATTGTTCATTTTGGGCTTTTCCTTCCGAATTTCTCGTCAAGGGTTTAACACACGTATATTAGAGGGAGGTTTCCATACTCTTATAAAGAATGTTTTGTTTTCCTGTCAATTCAACTGAAATCTTACCTTATTTATCTTTAGAGCAAAAATAATAATACTAATAATAATAATAATAATAATAAAAATAAAATAAATTGTGACAGATTGGTTTATATTTACTTATTTTTCTCAACCTCAAGTTAAAGGAATGGCAAATTACTAACATTTTGTAAGGAAAAAAAGGGGAAAAAAAAAAAACAAAACCCAATACATTTCCTATGTGGATTTCTTTTTAACATTTTAAGGGGATTTGTGGTTTTGTAATTATAGAAATATCATATATTTGGCATATGCATCAACCAAAATCTACTATTTAGGTTCATATTGGTGAACTAATTTAATTTCCAGAGGATTATATAATGGATTGACAAGAATGAAACTTAACCATCACACCAGTCCATTCAAATTATTTCGAACACAAAATAATAACATGTAAGAGATTTGTAGTGTGAAGTTGAGTTTCATTATTGCGATGATACTGCTGGTTGTGTCTCGCTCTGGTAAAATTTCTAGCTCTTCGTTCTTTGTTTGTTTTGGATCTCTTTGAAGGTTACTATTTCAATAGAGAAGCCTTCTAAGACAAATCGCATGCTAAGTGTTCAAAAGTTTCAAACATAATATCGAGTGTTTAAATATTATTGCAGTTGAAGTTGAAGGGATGCCGCCACTGGTTCCAAAGAGAAGTCTTCTAAAACAAATCGCATGCAACACCTCTGCTGACTGCGGAGATCGTACTTGCTCGTGTTCTTATCTCGGTTTATGCGTTTGTATTCAATTCGCAACAAAAGAATTAAAGCTCAATGATATGCAATTTGAAGACCTGAAACAAGAGGACCTCAAGAATTAAGTGTTAATAAGAACAAAACTAACATGTTGTGATTGTTAGCCTGCGGAACAAAATTCTATCCTTGGAACACAAGAATAGTGAATAACATACAATAATATATGATATATGTATGTTCCTTTTTTTTTTTTCTTTTTTTAAATCTTTTGACACACTTTGCTTTATTTGCTTATTTGTCTTTCGGACAACATACGAACTTGAATTCGTATTAATAGTCGTAAAAAAAAAATTAAATTTGTACGAGGTATAACTTTAAAATCAAATCAGGTAACAATGCATGCAGTTTATTTAAAAAGAATAAAAAAATTCATGACTAGTCTATCTAGTTTGTAGAAGAAAATGACATAAAAGTTAAAAGGAAAATTCGTAGTGAATGATAGAAAAGATAAAAGGAAGACTATCCCCTCGCTGTCACAAATGTGAAACGACTCATGTCTAAGATTCAAATCAAGATTCAAAATCTCGATTCGACACTTGATGGCTCTAGCATTCTCCTACTACATAGTCACGTTACATACTCCTCGCTTCTAACAGTAAAACTATCCCTACAAACCAACACGAGTCGTTCCAGAATGTTTTTTCCTCAGAAAATTTCTAGAACGTCACCCAACATAGAATTACTCCAAACAAAGTAGGTTAACAATGGAGTTCCTATGACGAAGCCACTAAAAAGAAAGATGCACATTCTTGGTATAGGCTGTAACTTTTATTTCCTTTAAGACTTTCTTAATCATCCTATCTTCACGATCACTCTCCTTTGATGTGGTCTCAGCTCATTCATGTACTCCTCGTTTACTCAGGTGTCACATACCAACCAGCTTCCTCCTTGGTTTGTTCTTGAATCACATCTGACTGGGGGAGGTATCGCTCTGATCCTAATGTTTTATTAAAACCAAGGTCACCGCTACATGCATAATATAACTATTCACTGGAGAAATTCATTTAAAAGAAATGTAACAAAAATGCGTGGAGAAATTCATTTAAAAGAATCAATGCTATGTACTTAAACGTTCGTAATAAAATTTTTAAAACAATATAATGGAAAATAAATAGTATAACCTAAGAACTATATATAACATGAATGCATCTACCCAAACTTCCATTCCATAGATGTCACCACGACATTGTCCAACGGTGCAAAAGTGTCTTACTTTTATCTTAAAAACAAGAATAGCACCTAGGTTGAGTATTTTTTAAAAGCGCCTACAATGCTGGAATTCGCAAAGCTAGAGGTCTTTCTAGAATCCTTGCAAAACGTTCACAGAGGAAGCTAACTTAACGGATTGATTCCAACCAAGAGCTGGTTAGAAGATGAATGACTCTTAGATCGAACTTGGAATCTATGATGGTCACTCTTAGATACCAAGACAATTCACTCTAGAATTAGCTTGATCAAAACTAATTCAATGAATCGGTTTAAACATCAAACCTAAAGCAAGGTTTGAAAAAGAATAACACAAAATGGTATAAAAAAAACACAAAGGTCTTGTTTGTATTCAACCATTGATGCCCAAACATTAATATTACATGCCTTTAAATAGGCCCAAAAGATAACCCTAACATAATAAAGTTAACTACCAACTACAAATGCTATTAAATACATATGGAAGAAAATAAGACATTCATACAATCTAATAACCAATGCTATTAAATACAAATTGAAGAAAACAAGGCATTCATAAATTGTCTTAATTGGTAGTTCAGGCAATGTCAGCCATTCCATTATCTTCTTGATTTGATATGCTAATGCTATAAAGATTTTTGGGCTCAAAAGTCTTTGTTTCAACTTGTACACTAGCTAGCTTTTGAAGATGCAATGTATAGGCCTCTTGAATCTTCTTAACCTTACTTCTTGTAATCGGTCCTTCGGGTACATGCAAAGGGTCAGGAGTTGAATTCATATCACTATCTCTAGGCTTTTCCATAGCCTTAGCTGCCCTCAAAGCAGTCTTATACGTGGTAGGATCTATGGCTTCAACTGTTTGATGAATTTATGGATTCAGTCCAAGGATGAACCTTTTAGCAATTTTTAGTTTTGCATCCACTAATGACGGCGCGGATCATTTCAACCTTATAAAATTCTCTTGCCTAGTCATCCACAAAATGTCCACTGTATATCAGATGGGTGAACTCCTATTGTCTTCAAAGTCGAACTACCTTCGGGAAATATTATTTTAGGAATAGCTTTTTGAATCGAGACTATGGTTTTACACTTCCATTTAGCCCAAGAATTTCTCAATTATCCAATCACCACAATTTTGCATCCTTTTTCAAGATGAATGACGAAAAGAATACCTTCTCATGGTCTAGGTAGTTCATTAATAAGAAAATCGTCTCCATTGGTGATAGCCATAATTGTGCCTCTATTGGGTCTCTTGTGCTTCCACTAAAGGTACGGGGTCATACCATTTTAAATCCCATAAATATCTTGCCCCTCATGTATGTTACAAGCTATTGGCTTGCTCGGTGGCCACCATTACTTGAACCATGGCCTGGAAAGATTCCAACATCAGATTCTTCATGGGGTCTATTCCCGCCAATGGTGTTGTTGGAGGTATTGCAGCCACGTATTTTCTTGTTACAGAGCCTTCACAAGTGGGGTCACTTAATGATTATTTCTTTAAATACTCAAGCCATGTGCTACTACATTTTTCAGGTTAAGGATAGACATTCATGTACGGCTGACGACGACATCGCAATTCGAGACCATGGCACATGCGTAGGATAGTGGTATTTATTTTCTTAGACTTAGGCTAGAATACGATGTTTTTAACTTAAACTCTTATTCATTTTATTTAGTCTTCTGTTGTGTCTTTTTAAAGATGTTTTGGAAACACGTAAGTCCATGGCTGCGTTTTAAGATAAATGTTATGTTTTATGGAATTTAAATGAAGTCTTTCGCATTCAATGTTATGGTACGTATACAGTAGCGACCTAAAATTAAGTAAACAATTTCGAGTCGTTATAATGTAAGTCCATGACAGTATTTTATGATGAAATTTATATTTTAGGATCAAGTTTAAATGCTTATTTCTACACAAAATGATTATTCTTTGATGACGGTAGTGACTCGAGGTAAGTAGAAATCTAGAATTGAAGTTTGGGTAGATGCATACATGTTATATGTAGGTCTTACGTTAGATTATGGATCATTTTCTTATTTTATTTAAAATTTTTATGTTATTTATTTCCTGTTATGTTGTTTTAAAAATTTTATTACAAACATTTAAGTCCATAGCGTCGTTTCTTTTCAATGAATTTCTCCACGCATTCTAGTTATATTATGCATGTAGTTGCGACCTTGGTTTTAATAGAAAATTAGAGTCATTACAATCGGGATAAGAGCAATACCTCTCACAGTAAGATGTGATTCAGGGGCAAACAGGAGAAATCTTGTGGGTATGTGACACCTGAGTAAAGAGGTGTACATGAATGAATTGAGAACATATCAGAGTGAGAGTGATCCTGAAGATAGGATGACTAAGGAAGTCATAAAGGAAATAAAGGTTACAACCTATACCAACAATGTGCATCTTCCTTTTTAGTGGCTCAATCATAGGAACTTCATTTTTTAACGTACTTTGTTTGGGGTAATTCTATGTTGGGTGACGTTCTAGAAATTTTCCTATAATACATGTGAGTGAGGATAAAGTATGTTAGGACGACTCGTGTTGGTTTGTGGGGATAATTTTCACTGTTAGAAGCAAAAGTAAGTAACGTGACTACTAGTAGGGGAATACTGGAGCCATCAGGTGTTGAATCAAGATTTTGAATCTTGAGCAAGAGTTGTTACACATTTGTGAGCGCGTGGGGATAGTCTTCCTCATCTTTTCTATCATTCACTATGAAATTTCCTTAACAATTATGTCATTTTCTTTTACAAACTCGATGGACTAGTCATGAAATTTTCTATTATTTTTAAATATATTAAATGCATTATTGCTATCTCGTACAAAATTTAATTATTTCTTTAGGACTTAGTTTGTTGTCCGAAAAACAATAAGCAAACATAGCAAAGTGTCACAAAGATAACAGAATATACATATACATATATTACGGTATTGTAGCTATATTATTCATTATTCTTGCCCCAATGATTGAATTTAGTGCCCACACACTAACAATCACAAACATATTAGTTCTGTTCTTATTAACACTTAATTCTTGAGATCTTCTCTTTTGAGGTCTTCAAATTCCATATTATTGAGATTCAATTCTTTTGTTGCCGATATAAAACAGACGCATAAACCGATTTCAGAACACGAACAAGTATGATCTCCACAGTCAGCAGAGGTGTTGCATGCGATTTGTTTTAGAAGGCTTCTCATTATTACCAGTGGCGGCATCCCTTCAACTTCAACTGTAATAATATTTAAACACTTAACATTATGTTTGAAACTTTTTAACATTTAACATGTGATTTGTGTTAGAAGGCTTCTCTATTGAAATTTTAACATTCAAAGAGACAAACAAAAAACGAAGAACTAGATATTTTACCAGAACGAGACACAACCAACAGTATCATGACAATAATGAAACTCAACTTCACACTACTAATCTACTACTAATCTCTGCCATATTATCCTTTGGGTTGAAAATATTTTGAATGGTTTGATGTGATGGTTAAGTTTCTTTCTTTCCAATCCATTATATAATGTCTATAAATTAAATTAGCTCACAAATATAAACCTAAAGGGTAGATTTTTGTTGATGCATATGCCAAATATATGACATTTCTATAATTACAAAACCATAAATCCTATTTTTCCTAAAAATAGAAAAAAAAATACAAGTAGGAAACGTATAGTCATCTACCATTCTTTAAGCCTGAGAAAAAAAAATCAATATAACCAAACTGTCACCAACTTTTTTCTTCTTTAAGGATATGGAATGTAAGATCCCACATTGATTGGAGAGAAAAACAAAAAAGTATGGTAACCTCCCTCTTACAGATGTGTTTTAAAACCTAGACGAGAAATACGTAAGGGAAAGTCCAACGATGACAATATCTGATAGCACCCGTGGGATTAGATTGTTACATAAGTTAAGCTTAGGAGGTTTTGTCATTAACATTAAATTAAATAGAAGCCAATAATTTATTAAAACATTTATTCTTGAATCAAAATTTAGAAATTTTAACTTGATAATGATGGCCTTACCCAATAATAACATCAAACTGGTTTGGAAATTAGAGATATGGGAAACTTTAATTAACAAAAGGATAATAATTATAAGTATATTTTTCAAAAGGGTATGAGCAGGTTGTTGTTTAGACGGGTTTGGGATATTTGAAATTTCAAAACTTTCTCGTACAATTAGAATTATTGATTAATATCCTTAAAAAATAAAAACATAATAGGTTGGTTACGAATGAAGGGACTAGCATACAACTAACCAGATTAGCCTAGAACCTCATGATATTCCTAAGGAGCCAAATACCAAGAACCAATGAACCCAAAGATCTCCGACTAGGCTAAACGACTAAAAGCTATGAAGTTATAAAACTAGAACGTTAACTTGAGTTTGAATAAACTGGTGTCATGTGTTTGATATGTGTGATGTCTATAATATGATATGATATGTTTTTATGATACAATATATAATTTGATATGATATGTGAGATGATACTATATATCGTAGAATATGATATGTGTAGAAATGATATAACACGATGATACACATTAATATGTTTTTACTTGATACACAACCTCGAGATATGTTCGAGAGGCTATGGTATAAATTATATGATACGAAGAAAAATGGAAGGGGGTTGTCTTACATGATTTAATTAATGTGAAATGTTGGGATCTCATACATTGTTATACATCTCATGCATCAAGATATTATCCTCTTGTGATGAGTATGAACATGTACATTATGAAAGGAAAATGAATATCATATTTTATATGATGCTACAACGATCGCTACTCCTTTCGGGTGTCCAGCAATAACACTAGAGAACACTAGCCCAACCAGAATGAGGCCCGTGTGTAGAATAGTAAATACACATTCAAGGATCCAGTTAGGATAGTAACCTAAGGAAATATGGTTTTTATATGATAGGTCTCATTCATTTTACATGTCTTTACATTTTCTAACCCTAGTAGTGGGATCACTTACTGAATATTTCTTACAATACTTAAGTCATGTGCTACTTTTATATTTCAGATCGCAAAGACACGGTTGACGGCGGCATCACAAATTAAAAGATCAGGGCACATGCATAGGGTAGTTGCACTTAATTTCGTAAACTGTAAGTAGGGCATTTTTGTTTTTGTTTTTTTATTTTTATTTTTTTTACTTATGTCAATCTTAATTTTTCAATTGTATTATTTTAAGATCTTTTTCTTAAACATGTAACATTATTTTATGAAAACATTTTAAATGAATATTTTTCCACAAGATGTCACGTCATGTATATGGTAGCGACTTTAATTAAGTAGAAAATTAGGGTCGTTATAGTTGGTATCATTGCTCTAGGTTATAGATTTTGTAGACTAGCCTACAAGGTAGGCCTGACATGTTCCGTGGTCTCACCGCTATGCTCCATCACCATCAAATATGTCACGCGTAAGATAAGAAAATGAAATGTCATTGATTATGTATATTATTACTACTTGTCCATTATAAATGTATTTCCTAATTGAATTTGATAAAATTGACTAGATTGTTATTGGCAGCATGATTGTTTGCTTAATTATATGTGTATGATAATATAGAAGATTATGTAGTTTATGTTACTTAATAGTAGGCTTAAGAAAAATTGTGTGGTTGTTTAGAACCATTCCACCTAGAGGACGTGGAAGAGGACATCGAGAAAGGGGACAACTCCCTGTTCGAGGAAGGGGTAGAGGTAGAGGGAGCCCAACTTGTGAAGGCTATGTAACAAGAACATACGTGGTTGCGCCACCTCCAACAGCACCACTGGCAGGAATAGACCCCACGACGAATCTGATGTGGGAATCGTTCTAGGCCATGATTCAAATAATGGTGGCCACCGAGCAAGCCAACAACTCGTAATTTACCTAAGGGGCAAGATATTTTTGGGATTTCAAATGATACAACCCGCGTACCTTTTGTGGAAGCGCAAGAGACCCAATAGAGGCGCAATTATGGCTATCGTGATTGGAGATGATTTTGTTATTAATGAAGCTATCTGCTTTAATTTTAGAAGTCATTCACCGAGAATGGATGTTTGAGCTAAATGTGTGATTGGCTATATATGGTTGAAGCAGCAAAACAAGGATTGAGTTGGATTAAGTTTTGAAACCGAAAAGCCCGAGTTATAAATTTGGGTTGGGTTAATTTAAAGACAACATCTCCTAGCAGTGAGTTTGAGCTGTTTCATATTATTAAGCTTACCCAGTTTTGTCATTATAATTAACCTAAATAAAAGTCAAGAATTCGTTAAAACATTTTTTCTTGAGTCAAAATTTAGAGGTTTCAATTTTATATTGACCCTTACACAATAATAACATCAAATTTTAATTAACAATATGATTAACGATAGGTATTACTTGGAAAAGGGTACGAGTAGGTTGTTGTTTAGACATATTTGGGATGTTAGAAATTTCAAAACTTTTGAGTAGAATTAGAATTATTGTATAATATCTTTGAAACATAAAAAATGAACAGGTATGAAGGGACTAGAAAACAACTAATCTAGAACTTCAGGATATTCCTAATGAACCAAAAGATCTCCGACTAGGCTAAACGATGAAAAACTTTGAAGATGCAGAACTAGAACCTTAAGTTGAGATTGGATAAACTAGTAGAGCTTAAATGCCAGATATGTGACATGTAGGTATGTAATAAGATACAAGAATGATGTAACAAATGTGAATGACATATGACTTATAAATAAACTAAGAGCCTACAATTCTAACATCCTTGTTTACCTATTAAAAATAAGGTGCCACTATATGCATGACACTAATGAGGACAGAAATCATCTATTTAAAATATTTCAGAAAAAGGTGGCATGGACAACTAATCTAAGAGCTACCAATAAACATTAATGCAACTATTCTAACCCTCGTTCCATGGACTTCATCGCGACGCCATCATCGGTATATGAGTGTCTTACATTTATTTGAAAAATAAGGATAGAAAACAGTCACCAAATATTTATTTTAATAAAAATTACTTAATATGGATAAGCAACCCAACTAAAAAATAAAATAAAAAAAAATCTATTAATCATTTAAATAAAAGTACATATGAATAAAATATTAAAGTTATTAAATAAGATTAAAATATTTACCTCAATCTAAATATCAAAGTCATAATAGAAATAAAAGAAATACAAACAGATTCTAGATCGATCAAAAAAATGAATGCTATAAATTCTTTTTATGTGATTTTGCTGTTTTCTTTTGCATCAACTTTTAATGTCTCTACCTGTTTTGCTCTCCAATCTCGAGTATCACCTTGGAAACTGACGATTTTTAATTATAGGGAAGGAGAACCTCTAACAGTCCATTGCAAGTTGAAAGATGATGATTTAGATATATAATGATTATGATGACAAATTTAAATGACACCATCTGACATGAACCAAGAGATATCAATCATACAATATTTTCTTCACATTGATGTCTCTTGGTTCATATCACCATCTTTTTTAATGGATCTCAGTGGATGGAGTTGATGATTTATTTTAAGTTCAACGGTTGATGTTGAATTTTAAAACTCTATAAAATTGGGAACTTATAATATACAACGGTATAAAAAAAAACTAGATTGATGTTCAACTTCTATTTCGATTTATAAAAAAGAATTATAGTTTCTGTATTTAATTAGAAATTTTATACTTTTAAGTTTAGGAGTCAATAATGCTTGATGGACGACTTTCAAATTGAATTTATGCCCATCTGACATAAATTTTTAAACATAAGAGAGCATATCCTTAGATTCAAACAAGAATACAAATTGGAATTCAAGGAAAATTTATTGCAAACGACATTGTTTTGGTGCAACTTTAATAGCAATCTTGAACATGCTTTGTTTGAGGTTTTTTGGCCAGAGAATGAAGTTTGGCTTCAAGAAGGATGCAACTATTGGCACTGCATTTGGGGTGTTGATGAGAAGGGTTTTTCTTTGTATAATAGTCAAACAAATGTATTTGAGCTCATTCATCCATGAAGTTCTTAGACCAAAACATCACATTTTCTTTAGAAGATGTGTGCTTATTAGGATACTACTCTAATAAAAAAAAGTCTATAAAGCATTTGAGTTCTCAATTATATAGAACTTTTAATAAAAAATAGTGTTTTCCTGTCAATAAAATATCCAAATAATTATTGAAAAATAAAATATTGACATCAACATATATATCAAGGTCTCATTTTTATCAAAAAGTTTTAAACACCAAAATGGAAGAAACTTGAGAAAGAAACATCCCAATGAAGTTGAGAGAAGTTTGTGATTGATGGTTGAGAGAAAAAAACCTTAACCTAGATTGAATTTTGAACCTAGGTTAAGGATTGAATGCATGTAGGGCGATCTTGGTTTTAATAAAATAAATTAGGGCCGTTACTTTGATATGAACCAAGAGACATCAATCATACAATATACCTCAATAAAGATGTGAAGGAAATATTGTTGAAATTGTCAAAAGATATTTCAAGTCATGCCACATTGAAGAAAAATGAAGCTCATGTTATACATTTTAGGTAGATTACAATTTCGAGTAATTTAGAATTATTGTATTTCATTAATATATTTTAAGACTTTTTATTTACTTTAGGTTACAATTACATCATGGTTAATTATGACAATTAATATATTTTAAGACTTTTAATTTAGAATTTTGAATGTTAAAACTCTTGGAATGCCTTTAATAGTTTCATTTTGAGGCTACATAAACCCATGTATGTTGTATTTGTAAGTAGACTTGGAAAATATAGTAAAATATTTGTAAGTAGCCTCGGAAAATATAGTAAAAGAAGCATTAGTTATTTCTTTAGCCAATGACTAAGTTTCTTTACAATTCTACGTAGTAAAAGTAGACTTGAATGATGCTTGTTGATCAAATATCTCAACGCAAGAACACTTGTTTGAGATTCGAATCACTCCACAAGCAACTTGTTACATAGAATTGCAAAGAAACTTACGCTAAAGAAAACACATGCTTCTTTTACTATATTTTTATTATTTTATTTGTAATTAATTGTTATCCATTGTATGAAAATTCAAGGTTATTAATGTAATATTGAACCGTATGTGATATGTGGAAATCACTACAAGGGGAGTAAGACTCGGATTACCTTGTTGATCAAATATCTCAAGGCAAGAACACTTGATTTAGATTCGAATCACTCCACAAGCAAGATCGATCATGTCTAGCTTGAATGATTTTTGTTGATCAAATATCTCAAACACTTGTTTGAGATTCGAATCACTCCACAAGCAATATTGATCATGTCGAGCTTGAATGATTCTACATGCAACCTAAACTACATAAAATTGCAAAGAAACATAGCCATTGGCTAAAGAAAAGCATAAATGCTTCTTTTACTATATTTTCCAAGTCTACCTACAAATACAACATACATGGCTTTATATAGCCTCAAAATGAAACTATTAAAGGCATTCCAAGAGTTGTAACATTAATACTTAATGGCCTTAATTAACCATTACGTAATTGTAACCTAAAGTAAATAAAAAGTCTTAAAATACATTAATGAAATACAATTACTCTAAATTGTAATCCACCCAAAATTTATAACATGAAACTTCATTCTTCTTTAATGTGGCATGAATTAAAATATCTTTTGGTAATTTCAACAATATTTTCTTCACATCTTAATTGAAGCATAATTTATGATTGATGTCTCTCGGTTCATATCACTAGACATGATCGATCTTGCTTGTGGAGTGATTCGAATCTCAAACAATGTTCTTGCTTTGAGATATTCGATCAACAAGATAATCTGAATCTTACTCCCCTTGTAGTGATTTTCCCATATCACAGTTGGTATCAGAGTGATACCTCTTCCAGTGCTAACAGATACTGTCCACTTTGCACTTTTCCTTCCGAATTTCTCGTCAAGGTTTTAAAACACGTCTATCAAAAGGAGGTTTCCATACTCTTATAAAAAATGTTTTGTTTTCCTGTCCAATCAACTTGGAATCTTACATTATTTATCTTTGAGCAAAAAAAATAAAATAAAATTAAAAAAAAATATATATATATATATATATATATATATATATATATATAAATAAACTTAGCCATTGCCTAAACAAGAGCACAAATGCTTCTTTTACTATATTTGCCAGGTCTATTTACAAATACAACATACATGGCTTTATAATACTCAAAATGAAACTGAAACTATTAAAGGTATTCCCAGAGTTGTAACATTCATACTTAATGGCCATAATTAACCATTATATAATTGTAACTTAATGGCCATACTTAATACATTAATGAAATACAATAACTCTAAATTACTCTAAATTGTAATCCACCCAAAATTTATAACATGAAACTTCAGTTTTCTTCAATGTGGCACGAATTGAAATATCTTTCGATTATTTCAACAATATGTTCTTCACATCTTCATTGAAGCATATTGTATGATTGATGTCTCTTGGTTCATATTACCATCACACCAATCCATTCAAATTATTTCGAACACAAATAATAACATGGCAGAGATTTGTAGTGTGAAGTTGATTTTCATTATTGTGATGATACTGTTGGTTGTGTCTTGCTCTGGTAAAATTTCTAGTTCTTCGTTCTTTGTTTGTTTTGAATCTTTTTGAAGGTTAATATTTCAATAGAGAAGCCTTCTAAGAAAAATCTCATGCTATGTATTCAAAAGTTTCAAACATAATGTCTGAGTGTTTAAATATTATTGCAGTTGAAGTTGAAGGGATGTCGCCACTGGTATCAAAGAGAAGCCCTTCTAAAACACATTGCATGCAACACCTCTGCTGACTACGGAGATCGTACTTGTTCGTGATCTTATCTCGGTTTATGCATTTGTATTCAATTCGCAACCAAAGAAGTTAATAAGAACAAAACTAATATGTTGTGATTGTTAGCGTGCGAGATTAAATTCTATCCTTGGAACGCAAGAATACTGAATAACATACAATAATATATGATATATATATGTGTTTTTTTTTTCTTTTTTCTTTTGACACTTTTTTTTATTTGCTTATTTGTCTTTGAGACAACATATGAACTTGAATTCATATTAATAGTCGTAATAAAATAATTAAATTTGTATGAGGTATTCCTTTAAAATCAAATAAGGTAACAATGCATTCAATTTATTTAAAAAGAATAAAAAATTTCATGTCTAGTCTATCTCGTTTGTAAAAGAAACTGACATAAAAGTTAAGGAAATTTCATAGTGAATGATAGGAAAGATAAGAAACACAAACTAAAATGGTCTCAGTAAAAATCGAATTCCAAGTTTTCATTGTTTCTAATTTTTTATTATTATTATTATTTACTAACTATTATATTTTTTTTTTCAAGTCGTTACATACATGCCTTTAAATAGGCCTAAAAGATAACCCTAATATAATAAAGTTCAACCACCAACTAGAAATAACTACTAAATGCTATTAAATACAAATTGAAGAAAATAAGGCATTCATAAATTGTCTTAATTGGTAATTCAACTACCAATGGCAAGAATTCTAATCACTTTCGACACTCCATTATTTTCTTGATTTGATACTTGAACGTTCTTTGTATTGCTTCTTGTAATTGCTCGTTCGGGTACATGGAAGTGATCAGTTGTTGGATTCATATCAATTTTAAGAAGTATAAGGTAAGGAACTTCAATATTGGGGTCAAAATGCAATCATGTTTAGGAACAATCATTTCATAAAACATCATTTCATGGTGTTGGTCTCAACTCAAGTTCGGGTAGAATTTGATGTGTAGTACTTCTCTACATATGGTATACATACAAACCTCAATAACTGTGTTCGTGTGATCCCACTTAATGGCCACTTCAATCTTGGTGGGGTCTACTGAGATTCCATGTTTTGACATCATGTGTCTTAAAAATGAGACGTGTCGGAACAAAAATTCACACTTGGAGAATTTGGCGTACAACTTGTTCTCTCTCAAAAATTTAGAACCTTTTAAACGTGTTCTTGATCCATCTTTGAGTACACTAGGATGATTTGATGCTTCCGCGGGACAATGATAACGCAGATAACTTTCTAAAGAAAGCATTCCGTAGTAGGTATCTAATAAGTGCACCACTGGTTTGAAGCACAATAACAAATGTGTCGAGACACTCCTTTAATACTCTATTCATTAACTCCATGAATATTGTTGGGGCGTTAGTGAAACCAAATGACATCACCACAAACTCGTTGTGGTCGTACCTTGTTTTGAATGATGTCTTAGGTACATCCCATTCTTTAGTATTAACCTAGTGGTTCCCTGACCGAAGATCTATATTGGAGAATATTTTCGCTTCTCTGAGTTGGTCTAACAAATCTTCAATATGAGAGTGGGTACTTGTTTTTTATCGTTCTCTTATTTTAACTCTCAATAGTCGAGGCACAGGCCCATGAACCATCCTTCTTATTTAACTCTCAATAGTTGAGGTATACCTAAGAAGATACGCTAGGTCAGATGAAGCCTTTGTTAAGTAGATCATTGTAATTGCGTCTTAAGTTCCTTTTATTCTGCTAGCACAATATAGTAAGGCGCTTTAGAAATGGGTCCACTTCCCAGTTCAATTTCTTGTAATTGCGCCTACAATTTTAGAGAAAGGGCATCCTGATAAATCCTCCAAAAAGACATTTGAGAATTCATTCAATATTGGTATTGTATTCATAGTCTTTTCTTTCCATTTTGTATCTACGACACTAATAAATATGGCTCACCTTCCTCGTTAGACCAGTCTCTTGACCTTCATCATCTAAACTAGTTTAGGGGTAACTCTAGCCTTTGAACTAAAAACTAGATCCAGATAGTGTTGAGAATACCACCTCCTTCTTGTAACAATCTATATTGGCATAGTTCTTAGCTAGCCAATCTATCTATACTATAGTATTACATCGAAATTCGTAATGCTAACAACTATCAAGTCTACGCTAAAGGTTCATCTTGCTACTATTACTTGCCCATCTTTTACTCTATCATTAAACACTAAGTCTACCCGTGTTGGGGTGCTAACACTTAATACATGCAACAAGGGTTCTAGTTGGAACCCTGCTTGACTAAAAAATGGCACAGATATGAAGGAACGTGTAAAGCCTGAATCAAATAACGTTAAAGCATAGTGTCCTAGGATGGATAGTGTACCTATCACCACTATGTCGTATTTCCCAACATCCCTGCAGGTGCATACTCTCTTTCTTGCGAATAGGTCTAGATAGGTCTCTCGACTCCACCAGGGCCTCTTGGTGGGTCAACTGGGTTTTTCGTCCTCCTCGTATTTGGCAAGGTAGTCTTGATGACTACATCTGAAAC
This sequence comes from Cucurbita pepo subsp. pepo, assembly GCF_057944985.1. Taxonomy (NCBI): domain Eukaryota; kingdom Viridiplantae; phylum Streptophyta; class Magnoliopsida; order Cucurbitales; family Cucurbitaceae; genus Cucurbita; species Cucurbita pepo. Next base: position 6,025,347 of record NC_141809.1, on the reverse strand, counting down.
AAGCCCTAGATTCAAGCCATACATCTACCCTAATGTTGTTTCCCACATTCAAGGCACAATGGTTCCTCACTCCCTTGGACCTTCTCTTAGTCTCTAAGATATCTATCAACATATTAAGGAGGGTGTCTATCCGTATATTGAGGTTTACATGTTGATGGTTGTCGATGTGAGTCGGTCTGATCATACTATTGTTTTCTCTCAATAGTGACAACTGACTCTCAACGTACCTATCTGATAAGCGCCAACAATGCTAGATTTTTGCAAAGTTAGAGGTCCTTCTAGAATCCTTGCAAAACTTTCACAGAGAAACCTAACTTAACGGATTGATTCCAACCAAGAGCTGGTTAGAAGATGAATGACTCTTAGATCGAACTTGGAATCTATGATGGTTACACTTAGATACAAAGACAATTCACTCCAGAATTAGCTTGATCAAAACTAATTTAATGAATCGGTTTAAACATCAAACCTAAAACAAGATTTGAAAAAGAATAACACTAAAAAGGTATAAAAAAAACACAAAGGTTTGGTTTGTATTCAACAATTGATGCCCAAACATGAATATTACGTGCCTTTAAATAGGCTCAAAAGATAACTCTAACATAATAAAGTTCAACTACCAACTACAAATGCTATTAAATACAAATTGAATTAAATAAAACATTCACACAAACTACTAATAAATGCTATTAAATACAAATGGAAGAAAATAAGGCATTCATACAAACTACTACTAAATGCTATTAAATACAAATTGAAGAAAAGAAGGCATTCATAAATTGTCTTAATTAGTAGTTCAACTACCAAAGGCAAGTCTTCTAATTACTTTCCAATGTCAGCCAATCCATTATCTTCTTTATTTGATATGCTAATGCTATAAAGATTTTTGGGCTCAAAAGTCTTTGTTTCAACTTGTACACTAGCTAGTTTTTTAAGATGCAATGTATAGGCCTCTTGAAACTTCTTAACCTTACTTCTTGTAATCGGTCCTTCGGGTACATACAAAGGGTCTGGAGTTGAATTCATATCACTATCTCTAGGCTTTTCCATAGCCTTAGCTGACCTCAAAGCAGTCTTATACGCGGTAGGATCTATGGCTTCAACTGTTCGATGAATTTTTAGATTTAGTCCAAGGATGAACCTTTTAGCAATTTTTAGTTTTGTATCCACTAATGACAGCGCGAATCATTTCAACCTTATAAATTCTCTTGCCTAGTCATCCACAAAATGTCCACTCTATATCAGATGGCTGAGCTCCTGTTGTCTTCAAAGTCCGACTACCTTCGAGAAATATTATTTTAGGAATAGCTTTATGAATCGAGACCATGGTTTTACACTTCCATTTAGCCCAAGAATTTCTCAATTATTCAATCACCACAATTTTGCAACCTCTTTCAAGATGAATGACGAAAAGAATACCTTCTCATGGTCTGGGTAGTTCATAATAAGAAAATCGTCTCCATTGGTGATAGCCATAATTGTGCCTCTATTGGGTCTCTCGTGCTTCCACTAAAGGTACGGGGTCATACCATTTTAAATCCCATAAATATCTTGCCACTCATGCATGTTACAAGCTATTGGTTTGCTCGATGGCCACCATTACTTGAACCATGGCCTGGAAAGATTCCCACATCAGATTCTTCATGGGGTCTATTCCCGCCAATGGTGTTGTTGGAGGTAGTGCAGCCACATATTTTCTTGTTACAGAGCCTTCACAAGTTGGGCTCCCTCTACCTCTACCCCTTCCTCGACAGGAGGTTGTTCCCTTTCTCGACGTCCTCTTCCACGTCCTCTAGGCGGCATGGTTCTAAATCAACACACAATTTTTTTTAAGTCTACTATTCCTAACATAAACTACATAATTTTCCATATTATCATACACATATAATTAAGCGAAAAATCGTGCCGTCAACAACAATGTAGTCAACTTTATCAAAATTAGTCATGAAAAACACTCATCATCAACAAGTAGTAACAATATACATAATCAATGACATTTCATTTTCTTATTTTACGCATGACATATGTAACGTGAAAAAAAGAAGAAAAAATAATAATAATAGTAAGTAAATAATAATTATATATAAAAAAAAAAGTAAATTATGAGATAAAGAAACAAAATGATCTCCTCAACCCCTTCCCCAAATATCTCCCCAACACCTCCAACTGCAAAATGATCAGGAAAAGAAAGAAACAGGAAGAAACCAAAAAAAATGGCAGATTTTGGGAAGGGTAAAAAAATAGGAGAAAGAAACAAAAGAAAGATGACAGATTTTGGGAGAGAAAAATTGGAAATGGCTTCACTCCCAAGTAGATTTGATAGGAAGGGAAACAGATAGAAAATTTATGGGTAAGTTAGATCTCCTCTTCTTTTATTTTTTAGATAGAAAAGTTATCTTAGATCTATTTTTTTTATTATTTAGATTTTTGGATATCTTATCGAAAATCAAAATTGATTGAAAAATGGCTTTGTCAATTGCATTTAAATTGGATCATCATTTTTAGGAAAGAGAAAAAAATCATAATTGATTGATGCATAGGCCAGTTTTACGAAAATTAGAATAATTAGAATGGATTCAAAATGACTCCTTTGATTGGATAGTCATCAGTTGGGAAAGAGAAGAAAAAATAATAGATTGAAAATGGCTTCCCGAGAGTAGTTTTTAGGAAAGAGAAGAAAACAGAATAGATTAAAAATGGTTAATTGGACAGTCATATTAGGAAAGAGATGAGAACAAAATTGATTGAAATTTGTTTTATAATTGCATAATAAGAGAAAAAAAAAATACAGAGAGGAGAGAAACAAAGTGGTACAACAAGAGAGAAGGAAAATAGAAGAGGTGAAAAATTATTATTATTTGTATCTAGAGAATATAATATTATAACAAACCATAATTGGATTGAATGATTCAAAGCCGCATGAAATAATATTGACATATTTTCAATTTAAGTTTTAGAAAATTTAGAAACAATGAAAACTTGGAATTCGATTTTTACTGAGACTGTTTTAGAGCCGTATTTCACATTGTTAGTTTGATTATTAATTAAAATGTGAAATACTAACAAAAGGTGACGAACGGTGGGATATGAAGCGAACTCCAGCAACCTTTGGAGCAGCTCTCGAGGAACGGGAACTTACGTTAATTAAATTAGGGAAGACTTCGACTAAGGTCAACCAGGTAAGTGGCCTTACTATAGGATAGGCTAAAAATTGTATGAGTTACGATGATGTATGAACTATGTCGTACGATGCGGTATATGAGTTATGATGATGTATGAGTTATGATGATGTGTGGGTTACGATACTTGATGATGTGCTCAGTATATATATATTTTGATGAATGTCGTACTTGATATGTTTGATGCACTTTGTGGCAATATGATGAGTATGATGAGTATGTATGAGTTATGATGATGTATGAACTATCTGTGTGACGATCACATCTCCTCGTTGCACAATCTCCCTTATGAGATGGTATTTGCGTTCAATATGTTTTTCTCGCTTATGGCTTCTAGGTTCTTTTGAATTTGCAACTGCTCCACTGTTATCACAATAAAGAGTGACGGGAAGATGCATATTTGGAACGACTTCCAAATCAGTTAAGAACTTCCTAAGCCATACAGATTCTTTCGCTGCTTCACAAGCAGCAACATACTCAGCCTCTATGGCGGAGTCAGCAATGCAACCTTGCTTTATGCTTCTCCATATTATCGCTCCTCCGTTCAGAGTGAAGACAGATTCTGATGTCGATTTCCTCAAATCTACATCGATCTGAAAATCTGAGTCAGTGTACCCTGTAAGGATCAAATCCTTAGCACCGTACACTAGCATATAGTTCCTCGTTCTCCTAAGATACTTGAGGATATTCTTAACGGCAGTCCAATGAGCACGTCCCGGATTGGACTGATATCTGCTGACAATTCCCACAACATAGCATATGTCGGGTCGGGTACATAGCATGGCATACATCAGACTGCCGACTGCTGATGCATAGGGAATGTGTCTCATATCCTCAACTTCTTGAGGTGTCTTAGGACTTTGTTCCTTCGACAAATGAACTCCATGCCTGAAAGGTAATAATCCTTTCTTGGAGTCCTGCATCTTATATCGAATCAACATTTTGTCGATGTATGATGCCTGAGACAATGCTAGTGTTTTGTTCTTGCGATTTCGAACAATTTGGATTCCAAGAACAAACTGAGCCTCTCCCAAATCTTTCATTTGGAATTGTGTCGCTAGCCAATGCTTAATGTCAGTAAAAAATCCCACATCATTTTCAATGAGTAGGATATCGTCAACGTACAACACCAGGAAAGCTACTGTAGAGTTTACTATCCTTTCATAAACACAAGGTTCGTCAACATTCTATTTAAAGCCATAAGATTTGATCGCAATATCAAACTTTATATTCCAGGATCGAGATGCTTGCTTCAACCCATAAATGGATCTTTTAAGCTTGCAAACCCTTTGCTCGTGATCCTGTTCAATGAACCCCTCTGGTTGAGCCATATAGATACTCTCTTCAAGATTGCCGTTTAGAAAGGCTGTCTTAACATCCATTTGCCAAATTTCATAATCATAAAATGTGGCAATAGACAAGAGTATTCTAATCGATTTAAGCATAGCAACAGGAGAGAAGGTTTCTTCATAGTCCACCCCCTCTCTTTGGGTATAACCCTTTGCTACTAGTCGAGCTTTAAAGGTCTGTACCTTACCGGTTTGGTCTTGTTTCCTCTTATAGATCCATTTCCAACCAATAGGTTTTACCCCATCTAGTTGATCTACAAGTTCCCAGACTGTATTGAAGTACATTGACTCCATTTCAAGATTCATGGCTTTAATCCACTGATCTCTATCTTCATCATTCATTGCCTGTTTATACGTCAATGGATCCTTAACGCCATCATCAGGTATGATGACTTGAGTTTCTGCCAAACCCAAGTAACGATCGGGTTGAGTTATAACCCTCCCACTAGTCGAGGCATTCTCAACTCTTGAGAAGGATGTGATTGACCAGAAGTGTCAGCTCCATCAACAACTCTTGTTGAAGGACCAGCTTGATCAACAACTCTTGTTGTTTTAACAGTAGCTTCTTTAGAAATCTCACTTAATACTAGTTTGCTACGAGGTTGATGATTTCTTACGTGGTCTTCCTCTAAGAATGTAGCGTTTGTGGATACAAACACTCTATTTTCTTGAGGGTCATAAAACAAACCACCTTTCGTCTCTTTGGGGTATCCTACGAATATACATAATTTTGAACGACGTTCTAATTTCTTGGGGTTTTGCAACAACACATGTGCTGGACATCCCCAAATTCTGAAGTGACGTAAACTACCTTTACGCCCTTTCCATAACTCATAAGGTGTTTCTGAAACACTCTTAGTAGGAACCATGTTCAAAATGTATGTAGCAGTCTCCACTGCATATCCCCAAAACGGATCGGGTAATTGAGCGAAACTCATCATAGACCGAACCATGTCTAATAGAGTTCTATTTCTCCTTTCTGATACACCATTTTGTTGAGGCATACCAGGGGCTGAGAGTTGTGACCTTATTCCATGTTCTATCATATAGTCTTGAAATCTTAAGTCCATGTACTCTCCTCCTCGATCTGATCGAAGTGTTTTAATAGTTTTACCTAATAGATTCTCAACCTCAGTCTTATACTCTCTGAATTTTTCAAGAGCTTCAAACTTGTGATGCATTATGTAAAGACAGCCATACCTTGAATAATCATCAATAAAACTGATGAAAGATTCATACCCTCCTCGTGCTTTGACATTCATTGGACCACAGAGATCTGTATGCACGAGTTCTCCTGTTTGTCCCTTGTTCATTAAGAGGGACTGATAAGTCTGTAGTTCATTGAGAAGAGCAGTCAAGTTATATTCTATTTTGTTCATTACCACATTGGTGCGGAACTGGAAGAAGCTCTTCGGAAGAGACATCATGATAAAACTAACTTGACTCTTCTCATCAATGACAGCTTCATTTTCTTCTGCCACATTGAAATGGACCATCATGTCCAGGACATGTTCTCTAACTGAGGTCCCTTCTTTCATACGACAGTTGTAAATGTATTTTATGGTTTCATGTCTAAGGGAGAAGGACGGTTGTCCAAACATCCCTTTTAGAGATTCCATAATCTCTTTAGCAGTACCCATAACATCGTGTTTCTTAGCCAAAACATCAGATATGCTGGCTAGAATGTTCACTCGGGCTTTATCATTTGCCATTATCCATCTGTCATACGCATCCCGAACTGTTCGGTTTGCATTTGAACAGGGGTTTGGTAGACACTCCTCAGTTAAAACAAACTTTAAATCATCAATGACCAGTATTGTGTTTAGGTTTGATTTCCAAGTTGTGTAGTTGTCGCCGTTTAATTTCTCAGAAGCGAGTAATTGTACTATTGAGTTTGTCATGCTGTGATATAAAGAAAATTCTATTAGTGATTTGACTTAATCCTGTTTAATCCAATCAGTTTTAGCAAATATAATAATGTACCCAAATCATTATTAATTTGCAACGATACTTTAGTGAGTTAGAGCAACTGCTACCGAGGGGCAGTCACACTCATTCACTAAACCAAGACATTCTTGACTTAAACACTATTCCCTGAATAACTCTTGTTCCTATAGTGTTCTTAGTTATCGCTATTTTGGTCAAGAATATACCAACTCTTAGTATTTCTTCGTAAGTGTGACCCGCAATTTTCAGACCTCATAGATCGGTCCCAACAATGCTATTGAATGAAAAAGCCAAAGTTGGGAACGGACCTAAGAAATCCTATCCATTTCTGGAGTTTGCGTTGTTTCGACTCCCATGTTACGACCCTCCGAATGGGTAGTTGCTCTAGGGCAACATGCAGGTGGAACATGGGAACCTTACGGTGCAACCTAGTAGTGGAGACCATAGGACGTATTTGACATACTTCCTTCTCCCACTTACTATAAATACTTTCTCTATTCACCTTGTTATTCACTCATGCAAATACCTTCCGAATGGAGGGCGCTCCAAGGGCGACACGAGGCCGAGCATGAATCTCACTGTGTGAATTTTACAGAGAGCGTGAAAAGAAAACGATGTATCTTATACACCTTTTTCCTCCCACTAAGTATTTTAGATGGTTGGGTATACTCATTACTTAAGTATATTCCGGCTAATCAAATATAACTTAACTCTAGGTGATTTTTCTAAATCTTACATCACTTAAGCATGCTCATAAAACTTGGCTAACTAAGCTCAAGTACTGGTCTGATCTCCAGGTAGTAGGTGTTCCATAAACCGTCAACTTAAGTACCTCCAGCCTTAGACAAGATCGTGCCAGGTGAGCTTTCTCGTAACCGCAATTTTATAAGACATCGACCTATTTTAACTATTAAAATTGATCGTGCTCGGTTCTCAACCCTAAGTGAGCATGCAATTATCTTTATTATAGATTTTTAACGTCTATCTCATTTTATGACGTTGAAAATAACCTATAACATGCATCTAACATGCTTTATATAACAATTATATAATCATCCATTCCATCCAATAATATAACAATTTATATCTTTCACTCATGGAACCCTAAACATGCATACTATACATTATAACACTTATAACATACTTAGAATGCATGAAACATGCATAGCCTATGGTGGGATTTTAAATCTATATGACATACTTTATGCATATACATTTTCTATTTAATTAAAACATACATTCATAATGCATAATTAATTAAACACACTAAAGTGGGTTGGTTTTGGCCTTTTAAAGCAAGCAATTAACTAAATTATTACACTAATAATTAAAAATAACTTGAGCCGTTCCCGAGGATCACGAACTGGGCGAACCAACCCTTAAAAACGTTTAATCGGACCCCAACGGCAGAAAAAACACTCGAACCGCCTCTTTCATCTTCTTCGGTTCAGCTTGCTATCTCTTCCATTTTTGATCAATTACAACCTAAAATAGACTCTAATGACTCCATAAAATTACAGACCTTTCTTCATTCATTAAAGCCCATACACATTAGGCTTATTACAGACCTTTCTTCTTTTATATTTTACCGATCCTGTAATAGTCAGATCCCATATCCAATTGATTAGATTTTTCTTAGTTTTTTAAGTTATAGGAAATAAGGTTAGATTCAATAAATTTTAGTTGGCAAATCTATAAACTGGGAGATAGTAGCCAAACAATCGACTCAAAATTGGTCAGTAATATCTGTTTACACAATTGAAAATCTATTTACAAAATGAAAATAATTACAGAGAGGGAGGGAGATTGAGGAAAGATTTGTTGAACAGAATTTAACAATAAAACAGGAAATATCAGAGCGCAAGGAACTCCATCGAATTTTGTCTAACAGGAAATATCAGAATTTTAAGATGGCAAATGTATATTAGAGAAATAATTTTATAGAGTTCAAACTTGAAACTGATGTCATGGACTCACATAGGTTAACTTGGATTTCAAAAGACGGAATTGAACTCTCATTAAGGATATATTCGTGACAACGACTTAAGCTAACCAGGTAAGTGACCTTACTATCGGCATAGTTATATTTGATGTTGACACGTGCCCCGTGGTTCTGCACGTTCATATATATTGATATGTGTGAATTGTTTGTGGATCAATATGCTTCTTATATGTTATGTGTATATTATAATATGTGAACTGTGTGATAATAATTATGGTACGATGTGTTCAAGAATATGTTTGAGATAGGATACGAGAAGGATGCACAAAATGAAATGTAACGATAGGAGTAAAATACGTTCATGAACGTTAATGTTAGGTTACATACTGGAGTGTATGGATAAGAGAGATTGATGGAAGAATACTGTTAGGTTACGGGTAGAAAGGGATAGGTTTGTGATAGATTGATAGAACGATAGCGTTAGGATTGATAGAACGGTAATGTTAGGATACGTTCTTGTGATGATATGACTATGGTACGTTCACGTAATGATATGTATAAGAACGTTAAGGTTATGATAAGTTAGAGAACGATATGACTACAAAGTGTTTACGTTAGAGAACGTTATGTTAGGTCTCTTAAATTGTGTGTATACAACATGATATGAATGACATGAAATCACGATAAATGGCATGAAATATAACCCCATTAGAAATTATGTATGATTTGAGATATGATATGAATGATGAACTATATCTGAAACGATATGAAAAATGATATGATATGTACATAATGCTAACGGGGTTGTATTAAAGAATAATGAAAATGGAAAAGTTTTGGGACCTCATGCATTATGTGTGCTCATGCATTTGAGGGAATACCCTTCATCACGAGGGTACGGATGCGTACATCCAATGGCAGGACAATGATCGTTATGCTTAGCATAGCGCTGCCGGGACGGTTACTAGTTCTAGCGGGTGTTCGGCCTAAGGGGCTCCCAGAGTATGCCCACCGGATAAGGAAAGTGGCCCAGTGGTGTGCGAACTAGCTGGTGAGCTCATACTCGCACGTATGGGCTGTGTGTAGAGTTGGTACACGTCAAAAATTACCTGTTAGGACAGCACCATAGGGAAAACGGAATGAAAGATAGGTCTCATCATCTCATTGCATGTGATTGTTATATTTAACCCAATAGTGGGGTCACTTACTGAGTATTTCTTTAAATACTCAAGCCATGTGCTACTACATTTTTCAGGTTAAGGCAAGACATTCTTGTACGGCTGACAACATCGCAATTCGAGCCATTAGGTGTTGAATCAAGATTTTGAATCTTGATTTAAATCTTGGGCAAGAGTTGTTACACATTTGTGAGCGCCTAGGGATAGTCTTCCTCATCTTTTCTATCATTCACTATGAAATTTCCTTAACAATGATGTCATTTTCTTTTACAAACTCGATAGACTAGTCATGAAATTTTCTATTATTTTTAAATATATTAAATGCATTATTACTATCTCGTACAAAATTTAATTATTTTTTTTAGGACTATTGGTACGGATTCAAATTAGTTTGTTGTCCAAAAAACAATAAGCAAACATAGCAAAGTGTCAAAAAGATAACAGAATATACATATACATATATTATCGTATTGTAGCTATATTATTCATTTATTCTTGCCCCAATGTTTGAATTTAGTGCCCACACTAACAATCACAAACATATTAGTTCTGTTCTTATTAACACTTAATTCTTGAGATCTTTTTGTTTGAGGTCTTCAAATTGCATATTATTGAACTTCAATTCTTTTGTTGCCGATTTAAAACAAATGCATAAACCGATTTCAGAACACGAACAAGTATGATCTCCACAGTCAGCAGAGGTGTTGCATGCGATTTGTTTTAGAAAGCTTCTCTTTATTACCAGTGGCGGCATCCCTTCAACTTCAACTGTAATAATATTTAAACACTTAACATTATGCTTGAAACTTTTGAACACTTAACATGTGATTTGTGTTAGAAGGCTTCTCTATTGAAATTTTAACATTCAAAGAGACAAACAAAAAACGAAAAACTAGAAATTTTACCAGAACGAGACACAACCAACAGTATCATCACAATAATGAAACTCAACTTCACACTACTAATCTCTGCCATATTATTCTTTGGGTTGAAAATATTTTGAATGGTTTGATGTGATGGTTAGGTTTCCTTCTTGCCAATCCATTATATAATGTCTATAAATTAAATTAGCTCATAAATATAAACCTAAATAGTAGATTTTTGTTGATGCATATGCCAAATATATGATATTTCCATAATTACAAAACCATAAATCCTATTTTTCCTAAAAATAGAAAAAAAAAATACAAGTAGAAAATGTATAGTCATCTACCATTCTTTAAGCCTGAGAAAAAATAAATAAATATAAACCAAACTGTCACCAACTTTTTTCTTCTTTAAGGATATGTAACGTAAGATCCAACATTGATGGGAGAGGAAAACAAAAAAGTATGGTAATCTACCTCTAACAGACGTGTTTTAAAACCTTGACGAGAAATACGTAAAGGAAAGCCCAACGATGACAATATCTGATAGCAGTAGTGGGATTGGATTGTTACACGTAGTTAAGCTTACGAATTAACATTAACTTAAATAGAAGCCAATAATTTATTAAAACATTTATTCCTGAATCAAAATTGGGAAGCTTTAGCTTTATAAGCTTTAACTTTAACTTAAATAGAAGCTTTAACATTAACTTTAGCTTACACAATAATAACATCAAATTAGTTTGGAAATTAGAGATATGGGAAACTTTAATTAACAAAACGACAGTAATTATAAGTATATTTTTTAAAAGGGTATGAGCAGGTTGTTTAGACCGGTTTGGGATATTAGAAATTTCAAAACTTTCCCGCACAATTAGAATTATTGATTAATATCCTTAAAAAATAAAAATAAAATAATAGGTTGGTTACGAATGAAGGGACTAGCAAACAACTCACCAGATTAGCCTAGAACCTCGTGATATTCCTAATGAGCCAAATAGCAAGAACCAATAAACCAAAAGATCTCCGACTAGGCTAAACAATTAAAAGCTATGAAGTTATAAACTAGAACGTTAACTTGAGTTTGAATAAACTGGTATCATGTGTTTGATATGTGTGATGTCTATAATATGATATGATATATTTTTATGATACGATATATAATTTGATATGATATGTGAGATGATACTGTATATTGTAGAATATGATATGTGCAGAAATGATATAACACGATGTATGACACGATGATACACATTAATATGTTTTTACATGATACACAACCTCGAGAGATGTTGGAGAGGCTATGGTATAAATTATATGATACGAAGAAAAATGGAAGGGGGTTGTCTTACATGATTTAATTAATGTGAAATGTTGGGATCTCATACATTGTTATACATATCATGCATCAAGATATTACCGTATTGTGATGAGTATGAACATGTACATTATGAATATCATATTTTATATGATGCTACGACGATCGCTACTCCTTTTGGGTTTCTAGCAATAGCACTAGAGAACACTAGCCCAACCAGAATGAGGTCCGTGTGTAGAGTAGTAAATACAAATTCAATGATCCAGTTAGGATAGTAACCTAAGGGAATATGGTTTTTATATGATAGGTCTCATTCATTTTACATGTCTTTACATTTTCTAACCCTAATAGTGGGATCACATACGGAATATTTCTTAAAATACTTAAGTCACGTGCTACCTTTATATTTCAGATCGCAAGACACGGTTGACCGCGGCATCACAAATTAAAAGATTAGTGCACATGCATAGGATAGTTGCACTTAATTTCATAAACTGTAAGTTAGTATAGGGCATTTTTGTTTTTGTTTTTGTTTTTGTTTTTTTTTTTTTTTTTTTACTTATGTCAATCTTAATTTTTCAATTGTATTATTTTAACATTTTTTTCTTAAACATGTAACATTATTTTATGAAGATATTTTAAATGAATATTTTTCCACAAGATGTCACGTCATGTATGTGATAGTGATTTTAAGTAAGTAGAAAACTAGGGTCGTTATAGTTGGTATCATTGCTCTAGGTTATAGATTTTGTTGACTAGCCTACGAGGTAGGCCTGCCATGTTCTGTGGTCTCACCGCTATGCTCCATCACCATCAGGTATGTCACGCGTAAAATAAGAAAATGAAATGTCATTGATTATGTATATTGTTACTACTTGTACATTATAAATGTATTTCGTAATTGAATTTGATAAAATTGACTAGATTGTTGTTGACCGCATGATTCAAATAATCTGATGTGGGAATCGTTCTAGGCCATGATTCAAATAATGGTGGCCACCGAGCAAGCCAACAACTCGTAATTTACCTAAGGGGCAAGATATTTTTGGGATTTCAAATGATACAACCCGCGTACCTTTTGTGGAAGCGCAAGAGACCCAATAGAGGCGCAATTATGGCTATCGTGATTGGAGATGATTTTGTTATTAATGAAGCTATCTGCTTTAATTTTAGAAGTCATTCACCGAGAATGGATGTTTGAGCTAAATGTGTGATTGGCTATATATGGTTGAAGCAGCAAAACAAGGATTGAGTTGGATTAATTTTTGAAACCGAAAAGCCCGAGTTATAAAATTGGGTTGGGTTAATTTAAAGACAACATCTCCGCACAGTGAGTTTTAGCTGTTACATATTATTAAGCTTACCCAGTTTTGTAATTATAATTAACCTAAATAAAAGTCAAGAATTTGTTAAAACATTTATTCTTCAGTCAAAATTTAGAGGTTTCAATTTTATATTAACCCTTAAACAATAATAACATCAAACTTTAATTAACAATATGATTAAGGATAGGTATTATTTTGGAAAAGGGTACGAGTAGGTTGTTGTTTAGACATATTTGGTATGTTAGAAATTTCAAAACTTTTGAGTAGAATTAGAATTAATGTATAATATCCTTGAAACATAAAAAATGAATAGGTATGAAGGGACTAGAAAACAACTAATCTAGAACTTCAGGATATTCCTAATGAGCCGAATAGCGAAAATCGATGAACCAAAAGATCTCCGACTAAGCTAAACGATGAAAAGCTTTGAAGATACAGAACTAGAACCTTAAGTTGAGTTTGGATAAACTAGTAGAGCCTAAATGCCAGATATGTGACATGTAGGTATGTAATAAGATACAAGAATGACGTAACAAATGTGAATGATATATGATTTATAAATAAACTAAGAGCCTATAATTGTAAAATCCTTGTTTACCTATTAAAAATAAGGTGCCACTATATGTCATAAATCAATTTAGAATTATTGTATTTCATTAATATATTTTAAGACTTTTTATTTACTTTAGGTTACCTTTACATAATGGTTAATTATGACGATTAAGTATGAATGTTACAATTCTTGGAATGCCTTTAATAGTTTCATTTTAAGGCTATATAAAGCATTGTATGTTATATTTGTAAGAGACTTGGAAAATAGAGTAAAAGAAGCATTTGTGCTATTCTTTAGCCAATGGCTAAGTTTCTTTGCAATTCTATGTAGTTTAGATTGCATGTAGAATCATTCAAGCTCGACATGATCAATCTTGCTTGTGGAGTTATTCGAATCTCAAAGGTGCGCGTCCGCACTCATCATCTCTTGGGAAAGTAGCCCTATGCTTATGAACATACAATATGTATGAGGTCCCTCTAAATCCATCGTAATGTCTCTTCTGACACAACCATCTAGTCTCATTTCTTGTTACTCTAGGTAACACATACTCGTGGATATTTATATTAATATCATTTTCACGCTCTTAGGGTTGTGTCTTATGTCGATCTAATGACATGATGCAATATGGCACTCATCATCATCTAGCATGCTCAATATGAAAAACATCATCATATTAAGGTAAACATCAAGAAATCATCATACTCATCATAATGCCACAAAGTGCATCAAACATATCAAGTGTCATTCATCAAAATATGTATATATTGCACCTATCATCAAGCATTGTAATCCACACATCATCATAACTCATACAATTTTTTTAGCCTATCCTATAGTAAGGCCACTTACTTGGTTGGCCTTGGCCGAAGTACTCCCTAAATAGCTAAACGTAAGCTCCCGTTCCGTGAGAGTTGCTTCCTACGTCGCTGGAGTTTGTTTCCTATCACACCATTCACCACTTTCCGTTAGTATTTCACAATTAATTTACCTATAATTTAATAAATGTGAAATACGGCTCTAAAACAGCCTCAGATACCTTAATCGGGGCTGAAAACAGATCCGGGAGGGTCAAAACAGTGGAAACCGGGCTGAAAACAGGTGAGCCGAGCCGTACAGCCGCTGGAGCCGCCAGAGGGAGCCCGAGCCATTTGCGTCGAGCCGAGCCGAGGGACCGCCTGCGCCGCTATTTGACACGTGGCAGCAGTAGAGAGAGCCACGTCGTGCGGTAGCATTAAGTCGAAGCGCAGGTCGCAGTCCGGTTCGGGTCGTGGTCCGAGTTGCGGGCTACGGAGGCTATTGGGCCAAGACTATCGTTGGGCCGAAAGTTTTTTTTGGGTTGCAGGCCGGCTCGAGTGGACCGTGGGTCTGGTCTCGGATTGGTTCAACTGAACCGTAACTTCTGGGCTGGTCTGAGGTTTGGGCCGCTGTAGTTGGGCTGGGCCGAAGGCAGAGGCTGAGGGAAAGAATGGGCTAATCCTCTCGGGTTCTGGGTTCGGGTTGACCCAGATCCGTGGATCTCGTCTTCCTTACCCGAATTCGGCCGATTTTCCAGTGAGTTTTCTTTCTCCTTTCCACGGCGTTTCCGTTGCCGATTGCGGTCCTCTCTCTTCCTCTTCCTCTTTATTTGTCGTCCTTCTTTCTTTTCTCGAAGTTTTGCTGCCTAAAGGTCCCTAGAACCACAGATCCATGAACGATTAGGAAAAACCAAATTTTCTGACTGTTACCGATAACGGTGTTTACGAAAAAGCACAAAATGCAACTTGAGTTATCGTGCTTTCGTTAGGGATCCTTCTCGTGGTGGTAACAGGTCGTTTGGTGTCGGTTTGAGGGTTGTTTGAGGGTTCGTCGGAGAAACTCGACACTCTCGACTTTTTTTTTCCGAAATCTCTCTCTCTCTTGTAGTTTCTGTCTTTTTTCTCTTTGCAGGTACCCTGATGGTGCTGGGAGTCGTGGGCTGGAGGCTGGGCGTGCTGTGGCCGTCGTTTCGCATGGGTTCCGCAAAATCTCTCTCTCTTTTGTAGTTTCTGTCTTTATTTTTCTTTCTTTCTTTCTTTCTTTCCCTGGTCGTTACACCTTGTAACTTTGTGTAATCCCTTTACACCATGACACAAGGATCCTCATCAAATTTCATGTCATTTAGAGGTCACTTGGTCATAAACTACTAGTACATAGTTATAGGGGCATTTTAATCATTTTACACCTATACTTGGTTTAGCCCATTATCATAACGTAATGGTCACCAAATTTCATACATAACATTATCATGTCATATTAAGCCTTCTTCTAAAATTTCATGGGCAACATAATTCATCTAACTCAGGTGCTTCATTGAAACAAATGTTCATGTGTACCGTAAGGTTGGCAAACTTACTCAATCTGAAGAGTTTCTCGCAATTTTTTTTTTTTTTCAATCTACTTGATCAATAGTTTTACTAGTTTCTGCTTTACATGGTTCTCCAAATCAAATTCTCTAAACTTAGCTAAAGGTTCACTCATTGACCTTTCTGTCCATACATTCTCGAAATCTGATTTTAAAATATCCCAAATGGCATTTTCTTTTGATCCACATTTTTTTTTCCTCTCTCCCTGTCATAAAAAAAGACAAAGAAAAATTAGGGGTAGAAACATTGGGGAGAATTTCTGTTAAGATTCAAACCCATAGCTGATGGTAGAACTATGATAGATATTTTTTGTTTCCTACTCATACGCGCTCATATCATTGCTTCTCGATCTACCTCTAATTTGAATCTTCCTACCCAATAAAATATTACGGTGCTGGTATAGATCGAAATTTTGTTACAGTCCAATTCTGATCGGTAATAGATACCGGGGCTTTGCAATATTTGACGGATCACAATTCTGTATAGTCCATTTACTATAGGAGTTCCCCGGGAATTCATTAGAGGAATGTTTCCAATTAAAATTGTTCGTTCTCTATATTTTTAATAATTAAAAAGAAAGAAAGAATTGTTTTCCTTTCCTCAATATTGTTTGTGTCCACTTTATTTGGTTCATCATTAATGTCTAGTCTTTGTAGATGAATTCCATATACAAATTTGCCTATTTTCCCATAAAAAATCAAGAAATTTGTAATACCTCTTCTCTTTTGGCTACCTACCTCAATTCTAGTAAATTTTTGGAGTCAAAATCATGACATGAAACTCGTTAAGAACTCCACCCTATCCCAATGCAAATAGAATGCACTAGTAAATCACATGGACCTAGGAACGACTTCCTGTATTTGATTTGTGGTCAAGCTAGAGTTTGAGCATTTGGTAACTTTCATAAGAAACATTGTCAAATAGGCTTTTCTTTGGTTTCTTATAAATTGTCTTGATGGATAGTTACCTATTTTAAATCTTGATTCATAGTCCAAAATTGTTTTAATTCCCTAAAATCTTTTATATTTACCCTTAATATCATAAATAAGTGTCATATGAATTTCTTATCATATTTCGAGTCTTCAAGGATCATGAAAACGTCATAGAATTTTCATAAAGGTCTTAAGATCATTTACTACATCAAATCTTGGTTTAATTCTTCAACCTATTCCAATGGCCTTCCGAATTTCTCGTCGAGGGTTTAACACACGTCTAGTTAGATGGAGGTTTCCATACTATTATAAAGAATGTTTTGTTTTCCCTATCCAATCAAGGTGGAATCTTACCTTATTTATCTTTAGAGTAAAATAATAATAAATAAAATAAATTAAATTAAATTGTGACAGTTCCTTTATTTTTACTTATTTTTCTCAAGCTCAAGTTAAATTTAGGGCAAATGACTATCATTTTTTAAGAAAAAAAAAACTGAAACCCAATACATTTCCTAGGTGGATTTCTTTTTTAACATTTTCAGAAAAAATGGGATTTATGGTTTTGTAATTATAAAAATATCATATATTTGGCATATGCATCAACCAAAATCTACTATTTAGGTTCATATTCGTGAACTAATTTTATGTCTAGAGGATTATATAATGGATTGACAAGAATGAAACTTAACCATCACACCTGTCCATTCAAATTATTTTGAACACAAACAATAACATGGCAGAGATTTGTAGTGTGAAGTTGAGTTTCATTATTGCGATGATACTGCTAGTTGTGTCTCGCTCTGGTAAAATTTCTAGCTCTTCGTTCTTTGTTTGTTTTGAATCTCTTTGAAGGTTAATATTTCAATAGAGAAGCCTTCTAAGACAAATCTCATGCTAAGAGTTCAAAAGTTTCAAACATAATGTCGAGTGTTTAAATATTATTGCAGTTGAAGTTGAAGGGATGCCGCCACTAGTACCAAAGAGAAGCCTTCTAAAACAAATTGCATGCAACACCTCTGCTGACTGCGGAGATCGTACTTGCTCGTGTTCTTATCTCGGTTTATGCGTTTGTATTCAATTCGCAACCAAAGAATTGAAGCTCAATGATATGCAATTTGAAGACCTCAAACAAGAGGACCTCAAGAATTAAGTGTTAATATGAACAAAACTAATATGTTATGATTGTTAGCGTGCGGGACAAAATTCTATCCTTGGAACGCAATAATACTGAATACCATACAATAATATATGATATATGTATGTTTTTTTTTTATTTAATCTTTTGACACACTTTGCTTTATTTGCTTATTTGTCTTTCGGACAACATACGAACTTAAATTCGTATTAATAGTCATAAAAAAATAATTAAATTTGTACGAGGTATTCCTTTAAAATCAAATCAGGTAACAATGCATTCAATTTATTTTAAAAGAATAAAAAAATTCATGACTAGTCTATCTAGTTTGTAAAAGAAAATGACATAAAAGTTAAAAGGAAATTTCATAGTGAATGATAGAAAAGATATAAGGAAGACTATCCCCTCGCTGTTACAAATGTGTAACGACTCATGTCTAAGATTCAAATCAAGATTCGAAATCTTGATTCGACACCTGATGGCTCTAGCATTCTCCTACTACATAGTCACGTTACATACTCCTCGCTTCTAACAGTAAAATTATCCCTACAAACCAACACGAGTCGTTCCAGCTTGTTTTTTCCTCACTCACATGTATCATAGGAAAATTTCTAGAACGTCACCCTGATGGTGTTAATATAACACATGCGGAAGCAATTTGGATCTTAGGCACTTTTAGAACATCAATTATTGTAAATGACTAGCATGTTCATAAGTATTAAAACTTAATGAGTTTAAATACTAACCTTTTGTAGTTCAAACTCCTTTTGCCTCACGAACCGGTTTGGAACCACCACTAGTGTCTTCTCCACTATTCTCCGGCCTTAGAACGGGATTGTGGAATCTGGTGAGTGACTAAACTTGGGAGGGATTTTGTATATGTGAAAGAGAGTGTTTGTGAGAGGTTTTTCATCAAGATGAAGAATCCCTTCCAAGTATCATGATCACTCTATTTAAAGAGTCAAGTTTGCATGTTCATGCAAACTTGAGATCACCAAATTTTGACACTTAAAATTCCACTCAAATATTTGGGATTATGTGGCAAGCATGCATGTTTGAGTTAACCAAATTTTGACACTCAAAATTCCACTCAAACTTGTGGGGTTTATTTGGCAAACATGCAAGTTTGGTTAAACCAAATTTTGACACCTCAAAATTCCACTAACATGGATTTTTCCATTAGATGAAAGTCAACATTTTGACTTTCTTCATTTTAATTCAACAATTAATTTGAATAATGAATTTCGAATTAAAGTAACATTAAATGATTAATTAAACTATTTAATTAATATTTAATATTAATTCAAATGTCAATCCCAATCAATTCCGACACACAATTGATTAAGATATTTAAATCTTATTTAAATATCTCAAATTCTCTCTTTTCGTTTAATTCGTAAATAAAACAAAATTGCGGTTAAATATATCGTATATATGTAACGCATATTCCCTAATTTGAATTCGAACACTTCGAACTCACTCGTCACACTGTTCTATGGTTTAGTCTGATATGAGCTAGTAGAGGGACCTAATGGACCTATAGATCATGGGCTCCAACGATTCAAGATTAACCAATTAAACTCATTAACCTGGTTAACCAACATTCGTTAACTACTAGGACACTCCACTATAGCCTAATAGTTGCACTCCCCTCACTATAGATATATTTCTGTCCATCTGATATAACCATGATTAGTAAGTCGATCCTTCACAGGTTGTTCGTAACTAGAGCTGGGTCAATTTACCATTTTACCCCTGAAGTTACTTCTTGTTCCTTATGTCTCACTGATCCTCTAATGAACAATTGGTTTGTGGTCCAACCAGTAAACCGAATCCCTCTCAGGCCAATGAGAGGGTGGGGCCGCTTGTTCAAGACCTGGAGTCAGTGCTTAAGGGAACTACCTTTCTTCTATCCCTAAAAGTGGGTAGGAGTGAATTCCGTCTTGCACCCCACGTCCCCAGCCATTCACCCAGTCTTACCCCTGAAATGGGAGGCCTGTTGAGTCGGCGAACTAGAGCCACTCTCACCCATGCAAATCTAAGGATAATTCCGAATAAACAAGAGTTCATGGTTAGCTCAGGATTAAAACCGAGTTACCTAGGTCATCGAATGAAAAGAAAATCAGTCTCAACAGTAAACGACTTTATAAAGTGAGAGTGGTTTTCTTCATGGTCCGATCTTATGCAATACTCATTACGTAGGACGCCCCCACTCACATGTCTCCACATGCACAATTTAGTGATCACATTGTTTATATCATATACAAAAGTGGGCCGCATCCATAGTGTCCCCAGAATAAGGTACTCAGCCTTATCCTTATACTCTAGATCATTTTGACTATATACTTGAACTTGATCCACTCTTACGTCTCTACATATAGTTCAAGTAATCATACTATAGCCAGAGTGTTCTTAGTTTATTGGATTTAGATTAATGATCGTAAAGTTCACTTTATTCAATAACAATTTTTACTGAATAAACATCAATAATAACTTTATTGAAAATAGAATATATCTTTGTTTACAAACTATGAGTTTTAGGACATAAAACCCAACACACCCAACATAGAATTACTCCAAACAAAGTATGTTAACAATGGAGTTCCTATGACGAAACCACTAAAAAGGAAGATGCACATTGTTGGTATAGGCTGTAACTTTTATTTCCTTTAAGACTTTCTTAATCATCCTATCTTCAGGATCACTCTCCTTGGATGTGGTCTCAGTTCATTCATGTACTCCTCGTTTACTCAGGTGTCACATACCAACCAGCTTCCTCCTTGGTTTGTTCTTGAATCACATCTGACTGTTAGAGGTATCGCTCTAATCCTAATGGTTTATTAAAACCAAGGTCGCCGCTACATGCATAATATAACTATTCGTTGGAGAAATTCATTTAAAAGAAATGTAACTAAAATGCGTGGAGAAA
Organism: Cucurbita pepo subsp. pepo; assembly: GCF_057944985.1. Classification (NCBI taxonomy): domain Eukaryota; kingdom Viridiplantae; phylum Streptophyta; class Magnoliopsida; order Cucurbitales; family Cucurbitaceae; genus Cucurbita; species Cucurbita pepo. The sequence goes on along the minus strand of NC_141809.1, from coordinate 6,004,313 downwards.
TTCATTTAAAATAAACAATTCTTCGGACTTAAATGTTCGTAATAAAAATTTTAAAACAATATAACCAAAAATAAATAGTATAACCTAAGAACTACATATAACATGAATGCATCTACTAAAACTTAAAATCCATAGATGTCACCACGACATTGTCTATCGGTGCAAAAGTGATATGAACTAAGAGACATCAATCATACAATATACTTCAATGAAGATGTGAAGAAAATATTGTTAAATTTATCATAAGATATTTCAATTCATGTAACATCGATGAAGAATGTAGTTTCCTGTTATAAATTTTAGGTGGATTACAATTTAGAGTAATTTAGAGTTATTGTATTTCATTAATGTATTTTAAGCCTTTTTATTTATTTTAGGTTACAATTACATCATCGTTAATGCCTTGAATTGTTTCATTTTGAGGCTATATAAAGCCATGTATGTTGTATTTGTAGGAAGACTTGGAACATATAGTAAAAAGAAGCACTTGTGCTTTTCTTTAGTCAATGGCTAAGTTTCTTTGCAATTCTATGTAGTTTAGGTTGCATGTAGAATCATTCAAGCTCGACATGATCAATCTTGCTTGTGGAGTGATTCGAATCTCAAGAAAGTGTTCTTGCCTTGAGATATTTGATCAACAAGAATCATTCAAGCTAGACATGATCGATCTTGCTTGTGGAGTGATTCGAATCTCAAACAATGTTCTTGTCTTGAGATCTTCGATCAACAAGGTAATCCAAATCTTACGCCCTTTGTAGTGATTCTTTATCTTATCATTTGGTATTAGAGCTTCAGGCTCAAGATCGGATATATGTTTCCTTTGCGTTTCTTCTTAATTTGATTTTTATTTATTTTTATCTTTTTACTTTTTAATCAACCCAGAGTTCAAAATTCCATCTTTGCTGGATTGAAAATTTTGAGAGGTGAGAATGAGAGCTTCATCTGTGTAAATGAGTGTAAAAAGAGTGGTCTTAATATTCCTTGAGTATATATACTCGTGAGAGAGTGTTGTGAGGTCCTTTGTATTTCCATTACTTATTTGTTGCAGCAAAGTTTCACAAATAGATTCCAGGACGAATCCTCTTGGAGAAGTGGAGAATGATATGAACCAAGAGACATCAATCCTACAATATACTTCAATTCAGATGTGAAGAAAATATTGTTGAAATTATCAAAAGATATTTCAATTCATGTCAATCGATGAAGAATGAAGTTTCTTGCCTTGAGATATTTGATCAACAATAATCATTCAAGCTAGACATGATCGATCTTGCTTGTGGAGTGATTCGAATCTCAATCAAGTGTTCTTGCCTTGAGATATTCGATCAACAAGGTAATCCGAATCTTACTCTCCTTGTGGTGATTCCTTATCATATCAGACTAGTATCTCAAGGATCAAGAGCTTGAAAATGAATGATAAGAACTGTTTTTTTTTTTTTTCTCTCAAAACTGATTGTTTGTTCTTTTTTTCTTTTTTTCTTCAATAATATTTTAGAGAAAAAACAAATTGATAGAAAAAAAATAACAATAAAGATATTTCACCTCTAGAACGGCTAAAGAACGTCGACCAAATGTTCTGATACCAAATGATAAGCGCCAACAATGCTAGATTTTGCAAAGCTAGAGGTCCTTCTAGAATCCTTGTAAAACGTTTACAGAGAAAGCTAACTTAACGGATTGAATCCAACCAAGAGCTAGTTAGAAGATGAATGACTCTTAGATTGAACTTGAAATCTATGATGGTCACTCTTAGATACCAAGACAATTCACTCCAAAATTAGCTTGATCAAAACTAATTCAATGAATCAGTTTAAACATCAAACCTAAAGTAAGGTTTGAAAAAGAATAACACAAAAAAGGTATCAAGAAAACACAAAGGTTTTGTTTGTATTCAACCATCGATCCACAAACATGAATATTACATGCCTTTAAATAGGCCAAAAAAGATAACCCTAACATAATAAATTCAACCACCAACTGCCGACTACTAATAAATGCTATTAAATATACATTTAAGAAAATAAGGCATTCATAAATTGTCTTAATTGATAGTTCAACTACCAAAGCAAGTCTTCTAATAACTTTCAAATGTCAGCCATTCCAATATCTTCTTGATTTGATATGCTAATGCTATAAAGATTTTTGGGCTCAAAAGTCTTTGTTTCAACTTGCACAGCTAGCTTTGTTTCAACTTGTACACTAGCTAGCCTTTGAATATGCAATGTATAGGCCTCTTGAACCTTCCTAACCTTGATTTTTATAATCGGTCCTTCGGGTACATGCAAAGGGTCAACAGTTGAATTCATATCACCTTTACTTAAGTGTCACATGCCCACTAGCTTCCTCCAAGATTTTTCCTTGAATCACATCTTACTGTGAGAGGTATCGCTCTGATACCAACTCTAACGACCCTAATTTTCTATCAAAACCAAGGTCGCCACTAAACGATGCTATGGATTTAAACGTTCACAATAAAATCCAAAACAATATAGCGAAAATAAATAGCTTAAAATTTTTAAATAAAATAAAAAAAAAAGATCCATAATATATCCTAAGGACTACATACAACATGAATGCATCTACTCGAACTTCAGTTCCATAGGGTTTACCGCAATATTGTCATTTGTGTAAAAGGGTCTTACTTTTACCTGAAAAATAAGAGTAGCACGTAGGTTAAGTATTTTAAGAAATACTCAGTAAGTAACCCCGCTATTGGGGTTGGAATATGCAATAATGTTTAGGACCAATCATTTATTAAAACATCATTTCATGGTTTTGGTCTCAACTTCCGGGCAGAATTAAATGTGTATTACATCTCTACACACGGCCCACATACACACACATGAACCCCGGGCGAGCTCGTATATGAACCCCTGGACCTGGCCTTCGGCTAGCATACACTCACGCTATTGCCTCTAAATTTCATGTATAACATAGCACAATTTTTAATTGTATAACATCTCAAAATGATATTTCATAACATGACATATCTTATAATTACAACATAACTTAACATATCAAGTTTCATAGCACAACATATTCACAACACAACATTAACATAATAAACAAGCATTAAACAATCACAGTGTACGACACATGCAAGGGCCAAAGGGTACGTACCGTTCATAATTCAAGCAATTCATTCGACCAAACCAGTAGTGAAGCAACTTACCTGAGTAGCTTAAGCCAAAGTTGCTAATTTATCTTTAGAATTAGAACAAATCCATCCCTTCAAATCCAAGTCAACCTATGTTAATTTATAACACCGAATTAGAACACATTAAGCGATTTAGTTTTCCTAACGCTCACAATTAAACATCTAATTTATATTAGGACACTTTAAACTTGCTAATCTACCATAAAGTTTTGAATTTCTAACATCCCAAACTGGTTTAAACAGCAGCCTACTCGTGCAATTTTCCAAAATAATACTAATAATTACTATCCTTGTATCCCTAATTATATTGTTAATTAAAGTTTCGCATTTCTCTAATCCCAAATTTTTTTGATGTTATTATTGTGTAAGAGATCATGATAAGGATCACGGTGTTCTAACTGGATCTATTACACGATGCAAGGCCAAGAAGATTAATTCATTCTTCATCTACAAAATTGGATAGGCTTGGTTCAACTTTCATTTCATGTGTTACAAGTTGATTCGATTGAGGAAATGTCATTTGAAGTTTGATTTTCAAAAGTGAATATTTGCACGGTTAAAGTAACGGATGTGGTTGTTATAAATTGAATTTGATTGAAAATTTCTTACCAAAATTTATTTATCATTTCAATTTCATGATTTCTTGAGGCAAAAGGGTGGGGTGTTACTTGTCAAAGTTGATATAATTTTTTTTTTAATTTTTTTTTAATTTTTTGAGATTTAAAGAAAGGTGGGAGTAATTTCCAATCATGGTCACTAACTTCTTAGTGGCCATTTGAAGAGTATTTCCAATCATAGTGGCCATTTGAAGAAGAGTTTGAAGTTACTTCTAAGTGGAGACTATAAATACCCACAAATCACTCTATAAAAAGCAGAACTCCAGGAATGAAAATTAGTTCTCAAATTGAGACTTTCACCTTTATAAATTTGAGCATCATCTTTGTCATCTTTTCATCTTTATAAATTTGAGCATCATCTTGTCATCTCTAAGTTTAAAGTAATATTTTGATAGATTGTATCCGAGTCATTCAATTAAGTAGTGATCAAGTTTGATTGTGGAGTGACTCAATTTAGAACAAGGTTCCAAATCGTGCTTCTAGATGTTTGATCTTAAGAAGTAATCTAATTCTCGCATTATCTCTTCATTGATCTAGAAATTTGTACAAAGAGGTGTTAATTTTTTTTTTTTATTTGAGGGTTCTTGCTTCAACAAAAGGCTTGCAGTTCGACTAAGGATTAGGATTGGCTTATCAGGTCATCCATATAAAATTGAAACCTCTAAATTTTTACTCAAGAATAAATGTTTTAACAAATTCTTAGACATCTATCTACGTTAACCTTAATGACAAAATGGGATAAGCTTAGTTATATGTAACCGTCCAAATTCACTCTTAGATTATTTCTTTGGGCTTTCCCTTCCTAGCTTGTGATCAAGGTATTGCGTATATGATTTTTTTTAATTATAGAAATATCATAAATTTGGCATATGCGCCCACGAAAATCTACAGTTTCTGTTTAAGTTCATATTCGTGAGCTAATTTAATTTCTGAGAGGATTATATAATGGATTGGCAAGAAAGAAACTTAATCATTGTTGGATCGATATGACAACCCTAGTGAGCTAATTTAATTTCTGAGAGGATTATATAACGGATTGGCAAGAAAGAAACTTAATCATTGTTGGATCGATATGGGAACCCTAGTGAGCTAATTTAATTTCTGAGAGGATTATATAATGGATTGGCAAGAAAGAAATTTAATCATTGTTGGATCGATATGGCAACCGTAGTGGGTGAATAGGGTTTCAACAATATAATTATTAATTTTTTTTTTTAAGAAACTTATTAAATGCAATCAATCAACAATAATTTAGAATTTAAATACGAAAAGGGTTAGAAAATATAAGACCGTAATTTTATAGTAGGTCGACTCGACTCACTCCCCAAGCGCCTCTTGGGAATTTGAATAAACCTTTCTGGACTCTTTCCTCGGATTAGAGCCCAACCGCTACACCGCTCTTTTTACGAGTTCAAGAGCAAACTCAATCCTTTCCACGGCTCAAGATCAAACCGGTAAAATTGTCTCAATCCTTTCCACGGCTCAAGATCAAACCGGTAAAATTGTCTCAATCCTTTCCACGGCTCAGGATCAAACCGGTACAGTTGTCTCAATCATTTCCACGACTCAGGATCAAATCGGTACAATTGTCTGAAACTTTATAGAAACACGCCACACACCACTGAAGTAGTAGATTTACATTTTCTCACACTACAATAGACATCTGTCTCCGAATAAGATAAACAAAAATAAAATTATCATTTTCTCACACTACAATAGACATCTCTCTCTTAATAAGATAAACAGAAATAAAATTGAAAACTTTGGAGAGAGCAACAAAAGAAGTTTTTTAAGAAAAGAAAGTTGTGTATTGTGAAATGTTACAATTGGAAACTTTGGAGAGAGCAAGAGGTTTTTTAAAAAAAGTTTAAATCGAGGAAACTATGAAAGTTGTGTATTATGGAATGTTATGTGTGTTTTAAAATATACCGAAGGGATGAATTTATTGTGAAATGTTACGTGTGTTTTAAAATATGAGGAGGGGATGAGTTTAAATAGTGATCAAGTCCTAAAAATAAGAATCGATACGGACCACTAAAACGTGAATTAAAATGTGGACCACAAAAAATAATATTTATTCATTTTTAAATTTATTGTGAAAAACTATACCCCACAGGTTTCATTTAAATATATATATATTATTTTAAATAATATTAAAAACATTTTAACTTCATTTTTATTATATATATATATATATTTAAATGTAATAATATAATAAAAAAATGTTAATGAGAATCATGTGAAATTATTAAATGTTTTATAAAACTAATTGAAATCGTTATAAATGTAATTGAAATGATTTTATAATTCAAATATTTTTCTTTTAATTTAAAAGTAATTGAAAATTTCACCATTTGTTACTCGACCAAAGTTGTAAATGTCATATTTCGATTGGTCCATGATGTCAATTTTGCCGCTGGTCCATGATGTCAATTTTGTCACCACATCATCAATTTTGTGAGCACATCATCACGTCAGGAATCTTGTTTTGAATTCGATTGGAACTTCTTCGTTTTAGCCCTAATTTGAGTGAACAAAAAAAAAACGTTGAAATCGTTATTCCCAATATTACACTACAGACAAAATATTGAGAATGATTAATAATTGAAAGTAGATTTGTTATCATCAGAACATCAATTAATTAATTAATTAAAATTAATTAATTTGAGATTAAGGGCCAAAAAGCCAACAATCCCCTTTTTTTTTTTTTATGACGACAAGAAAATCAGTATGAAATCCATGAGTTTTAATTATAAAACTTAAAATAATGGCACATGTCCAAATAATAATATTGATACATCATGATAGACATTCTAATATATCATCATAAATTTGAAATTCGCTCAAATCCATATTCTCCCCCTATATTTCCAATGAATTATGAAACATCACAATAACGAAGTGATTCATTAATTATAAAATAACAACTAAGTGATTCATTAATTATAAAATGACAAACTTAGAGCATATTTTTCCTAATTTTCTCCCCTTGTAATGATAAAAAAAAAAAAAAACAATAAAAAATAATAAAAGAATTACATGCTCTCCTTTAAACAAAATTATAAAATTCAAGATATATCACACTGAGTAATACCAAACTCAAATTCAAGATATATCACACCGAATAATACCAAGCTCAAGCCTATTTTTGCAAAAAAAATTCTTCATTTAACGGCTTTGTAAAAATATCTACTAATTGATTATTAGAGTTTACAAAATAAAAAATAATATGTCCATTTTACACATGCTCTCTAATAAAATAATGTCTAATGTGAATATGTTTAGTTCTAGAATGATGAACAGGATTTTTGGTTAAATTAATAACACTAGTGTTATCACAAAATATAGACACACTATCAAATGTTAATCCAAAATCACAAAGAGTTTTTTTCATCCAAAGAATTTGAGCACAACAACTAGCAACCGCAATATATTCCGCTTAGGTAGTAGATAAGGCAACCGAATTTTGCTTTTTACTAAACCAAGAAACTAATAAACTACCAAGAAATTGACAAGTTCCACTAGCACTTTTACGATCAGGTAAACTTCCTGCAAAATTTGCATCAGAATATCCTACCAATTTAAACTCAACATTTCTAGGATACCACAATCCTAAATTAATAGTCCGAAGCAAATATTTAAATATTCTTTTAACGACATGTAGATGAGATTCCTTAGGACAAGATTGAAACCTAGCACAAAGACATACACTAAACATAATATCAGGTCTACTAGCAGTCAAGTAGAGTAAAGATCCAATAATACCTCGATAAGATTTTATATCTACACATCTACCTTTTTCATCCTTGTCAAGCTTGGTAGATGTGCTCATTGGAGTTTTTGCAATCTTACCTTCATTGAACTTGAACCTTTTGAGTAAATCCTTGGTGTACTTCTCTTGATTTAGGAAGATACCACCTTTCAGTTGTTTGATTTAATGTCCAAGAAAGAAACTGAGCTCTCCCATCATACTCATCTCAAACTCATTATGCATACATTTAGAAATTTCTTCACATAAAGAGGGATTAGTAGAACCAAATATAATATCATCCACATATATTTGTACTAATAGCATATCTTTTTCTTTAATTTTAATAAAGAGGGTAGTGTCGAGCTTACCCATTTTGAAATCATTCTCAATAAGAAAATTACTAAGTCTATCGTACCAAGCTCCTTGGAGCTTGTTTTAAGCCATAAAGAGCCTTTTTTAACTTATGACATGATGTGGAAAATCAAAATTTTCAAATCGAGGAGGTTGTTTTACATAAACTTCCTCCATAATATAATCATTTAAGAATGCACTTTTCACATCCATTTGATATAATATAAATTTTTTTTTGTAAGAAACAAATGCAAGTAACATTCTAATAGCTTCTAATCTAGCAACGGGTGCAAAAGTTTCTTCATAGTCTATACCTTCTTCCTGACAATAACCTTGAGCTACAAGTCTACCTGTATTTCTAATGATATTCTCATTTTCATCAATTTTATTTCTAAAAACTCATTCCCAAACTTTGTTCCTCATAGTCTATACCTTCCTTCTGACAATAACCTTGAGCTACAAGTCTAGCTTTATTTCTAAAAGTCAAATGGTCAATTTGACTTATTCTTTGTGGAGATTAAAGGGGACCGGGAATAAATTCCGTCCACAAACGTCTCGAATAAATTCCATCCACAAACGTCTTTTGTCCGGAGACTATAAATACCCATAATATGTTATGTAAAATTCAGATTCGTGGATGAATGTAATTCAGATCTCAAATTGAGACGTTTCCATTAGACATCTGAGCATCATATTTGCCATTTCTATGTTTCAAGAAATTCTTATGGTAGAATTGCACCCGAGCCATTCAATCAAGCCTTGATCAAGTTAGATTGTGGAGTGACTTAATTTAGAACAAGGTTTCCAAATCTTGCTTCTAGATATTCGATCGTAAGAGGTAATCTAATTCTAGCCTTATCTCTTGGTTGATCCAAATTTCGTATAAGAAGGTGTTAATTACTTTGATTCAAGGGTTCTTGCTTCAACATAAACTTGGATTGTTGGGCTGAGGATTAGGGTTGCCTTATCAATTTAAATTCTCATGGTTTACTACCGCCTGTCGCTTCACAATTTGACCCACAAGCCTATCTCCGTTCTTAGTGTAGGCCACCACTGATGGAGTCGTCCTCTGGCCTTCGGCGTTGGTTACAATAGTCGGCTTCCCACCTTCCATAGCCGCCACTGCTAAGTTGGTGGTGCAATTTATGGTAGATAGATTTATGGATGATGCAAAGCATGCTGCTGAGAACCCTTGAATCAGAGTAATTAACACCTCCTTATACGAAATTTGGATCAACCAAGAGATAAGGCTAGAATTAGATTACCTCTTATGATCGAAGATCTAGGAGCAAGATTTGAAAACCTTGTTCTAAATTGAGTCACTCCATAATCGAACTTGATCAAGGCTTGATTGAATGGCTCAGGTGCAATTCTTATCATCTTCCCCCTCTTCAGAAGGATTCGTCCTTGAATCAGAAAAAATCATCACCTTCTTTCCGTCATCTCCTTTTGAAATGTTTTTGAATCTTCTTGGCAATAGGTCCATTTGGAACACCATGATTCTTATCATTTTCCCCCTCTTCAGAAGGATTCGTCCTCGAATCAGAAAAAATCATCACCTTCTTTCCGTCATCTCCTTTTGAAATGTTTTGATCAAATCTGCATGCTTCACTCAAAATCATCACCTTCTTTCCGTATCTCCTTTTGAAATGTTTTGATCAAATCTGCATGCTTCACTCACAAAAATATTAGAAGGAAATAGTAGGAATAGGAAGCAAATGAAGTGTATTAAATCCATAAACTACTTTCTTAAAGAATAAGTCAGCAGCATGCTTTGCATCATCCATAAATCTATCTGCCACATGCTTCATCTTCAGCCAACAAAAGTGTTTATGCAACATCTTATAAACTTTATTAATCCTAAGATGTCCCATTAGGGCACCACCATATGCTTCTCTCAAAAACAAATCTTTTATAGAGCATTTAGGAATACAAAGCATACTCTTAGTAATTAAAAATTTATGAAACACATAATAATCATCCACCACTTTTTTTTTTGCAAGCAAGATGCATAAATAGTTCTAAAGTCTTGGTCATCTCTATATAATTCAATAATATGCTCAACTCCAAGAATATTTGCAGTAAGAGAAGTAAAGAGATCATACCTTTTAGATAACACATGAGCTACTGTATTATCCTTACCTTGCTTATACTTGATGACATACGAAAATGTTTCAATAAATTCCACCCACTTTGCATGTCTACGGTTCAGTTTGCTTTGACCATTCACATACTTCAAGTTTTCATGATCAAAGTGGATCACAAATTCTCTAGGCCATAAGTGGTGTTGGGGCACATGCAATATATGAACTACAAACAATTCTTTATCATAGGTAGGGTATTTCAATGTTGCCCCATTTAGTTTTTCACTAAAATATAGTAACGGCTTTTCATCTTGAATTAAAACAACACTTATGACCAAACCACATGCATCACATCCAATTTCAAAAGTTTTATAAAAGCTAGGCAAAACAAATAATGATGCATTGCTTAATTTGTTCCTAAGCAAATTGAATGCATTCTCTTGCATTCCTCGCCATTTAAAAACAACATTCTTATTCACTAAGTCATTCAATAGTTCAGTTATGGTTCTAAAATCATTTATAAATCTCTTATAGAGGTTAGCTAACTCATGAAAACTCCGAACTTTATGTGCACTCTTTGGTGTTGGCAAATCCATAATGAATTTAACTTTGTCTCTATCTAATGCTATTCTACTTTTATCAACTATGAAGCCAATAGAGTGAACTTTTTCCATGCAAAAACTACCCTTATTAAAATTAAATTTCTCTTTTCTATGTGTAACCAAAACTAATTTAACATGCTCCACATGCTCAAGCAAAATCTTCATATAAATTATAATATCATCAATATAAACAACAACATGTTTTCTCATATATTTTCTCAAAACATTATATATTAAGCGCATAGTGTACTAAGAGCATTAGTTAACCTAAAAGGCATAACAAGCCATTCATACAATCCAAACTTAATATTGAAAGTTGTTTTCCATTCATCTTCTACGTGCATTCTAATTTAATGATATCTAGATTTCAAAATAATTTTTATAAATAGACACGAATCATGCAATAAATCAAGCATATCGTCTAACCTAGGAATAGGATGTCGACACTTTACCGTGATTTTGTTGATGACTCTATTATCCATGCATATGCACCAAGTTTAATCTTTCTTTGGCACCGATAAGTCTCGTATAGAACATGGACTCAAATTTTCTCGTACATAGCTCTTCTCCATGAGCTCCTCTACTTGCCTTTGAATTTCTTTTGCCTCGGTTGGATTGACTCGATAAGCTGGCTTATAAAGAATGACAGTCCTTGGAATGAAGTCTATTTTATGTTCAGTACCTTTAACGGGAGGTATTTCTTTATCTTGAAACATGTCTTCAAATTCCTGTAAAAGAGATTGAAAAACACTAGGCAAAGCCAAGTTGTTATAGTTAGAGACCAAATATCCTCCATTGTACATAAGTATAAAGATCGATTTTTTTGAAAGCCTTCTCACCTCTCCAACTGTAGCCAAACAACTCTCTCTCTCCCTTTTTTCTTCAATTTAATCTCTTTTTTCATTCTTCTTTTTTGCTCTTTGATTTTTCTCTATTTTTTCACTCAACTCTCGTTTTTCTTTTAACTTTTTTTCCTCAAACTCTTTCTTTCTTTCCTCCAATTTTAATTGATCAGCAAATACATTTGCAGAACTCAAAGGTACAAGAGTGGTTTTTCTACCATCGTTTACAAAAGAATACCTATTCAAATAGCCATCATACATAACCCTCCTGTCAAATTTCCATGGTCGGCTAAGCAATATATCTCAAGCTTGCATTGGTAATACATCACAAAGAACTTCATCGTTATATTTTTCCAAAGTAAAAGATATTAAAGCTTGGGAAACTACCTTCATTGTTCCACTATCATTGAGTCATTGGAGCTTGTAAGGTTTAGGATGATCTTGGGTTGGAATTTGTAACCTTTTGATCAACATGGTACTTACAACATTGGTGCAACTTCCACTATCAATGACAAGACTACAAGCAGTCCCCTTGACGAAACACCGCGTGTGGAACAGGTTGTCTCTTTGATCATCAATATCATTCTCCATAACTTGAGTCTTAACAAGTCTTCTTGTTATAAGTGCCAAATGAATCCCATCTTCTAGTTCCTCCTCATTCTTCTAGACTTCTTCAACTAGATCATTGATCTCCCTTCCATTTTTCTTGTCTTGGTTCATGATTGTACAAACAGTAGTGAAATATGTTTAGGACCTCAGACAGTCAACTCACTGATTTTACACTTAGAAACACTCGTGTTTATACACACAAAGGTAGGCTGTTTAGGAAAGTGACTAAATTATGATCAAGGTAGGCTAATATATGGGTAAAGAAATTCTGATAGTAGCAAGCTATTCAAGGCAATCAAGATAGTTAATTATGAAATAACAGCAAAATAAAACAAGAAGTGAACAAACAAATGAGAGACACAAATATTTTGGGATAGAATTGCACACTGAAAAATAAAATAAAATGTTCAAAAAAGAAAGGACGTGAAGATTTTAAGAACGATCTAACTCTCTTTTTAAAGAATTCGAGAAATTTAGAAGTTATCTTCAAGCGTAGATTATGAGAGAAAAAATATCAAACACAACAGTTCTAGATTTAGATGGATTGAGAAAAATATGTGAATCGAAGTTTATTTGATCTTCAAAATAAACATGCAAATGATCTAAAAAAATTATAAATATCGTTTATAATCACAATCATAAGAACAAATACGATAAGATTTTTTTTTTCTTTTCAAAATCTAAACGTGAACTGTAGGAAGAAAATGAGAACAAAGTGAAAAGTTGATGAATAATGGCGGAAATGACAGCAAGAAAATAAATGGACAAATTTAAAGAAAAGATAAACAAGAGCATAAATAAAAGATAAAATCAATTCTAGAGTCGGCCACAAAGATGTAAGCCTAGACTCTGATACCAAAATGATAAGGCCCTAATCCTCAGCCCAACGATCCAAGCTTTTGTTGAAGCAAGAACCCTTGAATCAAAGTAATTAACACCTCCTTATACGAAATTTGGATCAACCAAGAGATAAGGCTAGAATTAGATTACCTCTGATGATCGAAGATCTAGAAGCAAGATTTGAAAACCTTGTTCTAAATTGAGTCACTCCACAATCGAACTTGATGAAGGCTTGATTGAATGGCTCGGGTGCAATTCTACCACAAGAATTGCTTGAAACTTAGAAATGAAAAATATGATGCTCGAATTTCTAAGGGAAACGTCTCAATTTGAGATCTGAATTACATTCATCCACGAATCTGAATTTTACATAACATATTGTGGGTATTTATAGTCTCCCGACAAAAGATGTTTGTGGACGGAATTTATTCTCGATCCCCTTTAATCTCCACAAAGAATAAGTCAAATTGACCATTTGACTTTTACATAATTTATGAAATTAAACATAGTTTTTTCTAACAAATGTTGATGTACGTGAGTGGTTAATGCAACAGGTTTGAAATCAATTGAGCTCTCCGCGCGTAGGTTTGAATTCTATTGTTGACATATTTTTTTGAATCTTCATGACATTTTTTTAATCTTCTTCGCAATAGGTCCATTTGGAACACCGTGATTCTTACCATTAGCCCAATGATCCAAGATTATGTTTAATCAAAGTAATTAACACCTCCTTATACGAAATTTGGATCAACCAAGAGATAAGGCTAGAATTAGATTACCTCTATCGATCGAAGATCTAGAAGCAAAATTTGGAAACCTTGTTCTAAATTGAGTCACTCCACAATCTAACTTGATCAAGGCTTGATTGAATGGCTCGGGTGCAATTCTACCACAAGAATTGCATGAAACTTAGAAATGACAAATATAATGCTCGGATTTCTAAGGGAAATGTCTCAATTTGAGATCTGAATTACATTCATCCACGAATCTGAATTTTACATAACATATTGTGGGTATTTATAGTCTCCCGACAAAAGACGTTTGTGGACGGGATTTTTCGAGATGTTTGTGGACGGGATTTATTTTCGATCCCCTTTAATCTCCACAAAGAATAAGTCAAATTGACCATTTTAGTTTTACATAATTTATGAAATTAAACGTAGTTTTTTTTAACAAATGTTGATGTGCTTGAGTGGCTAATGCAACAGGTTTGAAATGAATTTAGCTCTCCGTGCGTTGGTTCGAATTCTGTTGTTTCCTTTCCTTTGTCACTGACAAGTAAATCTCCAAAAAAATTTCTAAATCATCCCTACAAATAGACTCATCAAAAATATCATTATTGAAAACTCTATAAGCTTTACTAATAGATGAATAACCAAGAAAAAATACCAATATCCGTCTTAGAACCAAAATGTCCCATCTTTTCTTTGTTGTTCAAAATAAAACATTTGCAACCAAAAACTTTGAAATACCTAATATTTAGAATTTTATTATGCCAAAGTTCATAACGAGTTTTATCTAACCAGGGTCTAATTAAAACTCTATTTTTTGAAATACCTAATATTTAGAATTTTATTATGCCAAAGTTCATAACGAGTTTTATCTAACCAGGGTCTAATTAAAACTCTATTTGAAACATAACATGTGGTATTAGCAGCTTCCGCCCAAAAATATTTAGGTAAATCATATTCATTTAATATTGATCTAGCAAATTATTGTAAAGTACGATTTTTTCTTTCAACCACACAATTTTGTTGAGGAGTCCTTAGAGAGGATAAGTCAGGATAAAAACCATTATTTTCACAAAAATTTTCAAATGCTACCCTATCCAATTCTCCTCCATGGTCACTCCTAATTTTAGTAATTAAAAAATCTTTTTCATTTTGGACTCGTTTTACAATACTGACAAATCTTTTCAAAACATCATTTTTATGTTTTATCATCAAAACCAAGTAAATCTCGAAAAAATCATCAACTATCACAAAGACATAGTAATTCCCTCCATAGCTAGCTATTTTAAAAGGTCCAAATAAGTTCATATGTAATAGTTGAAGAGGTCTAATAGTAGAAATCACGTACTTAATTTGAAAGAGGACTTGGTTTGCTTATCCACTTGACAAGCATCACATATTTTATCTTTTTCAAATTTAAAGTTAGAAAGACCTCTAACTAATGAATTTTTTTTTATATATTTGAAATCAAATGCATAATAGCATGTCCTAATCTTCCATGCCATAACCAAGAATTATCATGCAAAGCCGAAAGACATTTATCATTTGTTGGACAATCATTTAAATCAATAATATACACCTTATTATCCCTATTTCCAACAAACAACACTTTTCTATCACTAACATTTTCAATTATGCAATTATTTTTATCAAATATAAGTCTAAAACCTTTATCACATAATTGACTAATGCTAAGTAAGTCATGCTTTAAACCATCAACTAAAAGTACATTTTCAATGAGAGTACCAGAGTCATTACCTATAGTACCCTTACCAATTATTTTACCTTCCTTGTTGTCACCAAAAGTTACTAAACCACCATCCTTCCTAGAGAGATTCACAAACTTGGATTGATTTTCCGTCATGTGTCTTGTGCAACCACTATCCAAATACCACTTCTTTTTCTTGG
Source organism: Cucurbita pepo subsp. pepo (assembly GCF_057944985.1). Lineage (NCBI taxonomy): Eukaryota > Viridiplantae > Streptophyta > Magnoliopsida > Cucurbitales > Cucurbitaceae > Cucurbita > Cucurbita pepo. Next base: position 5,988,821 of record NC_141809.1, on the reverse strand, counting down.
AGGCTTTCAAATAAACCTATCAATAAAGATATTCAAAATTGACCTTTTGGTACCCATACTTGTTTGGGTCCTAACAAGTTAGTTTTCACACATTTAGGAATCATGCTTGCATTCATATTAAAAAACATACCACACGGGAAACAAACAACATCATGCAGGAATTTATTTTTTGGACTAAGTTTATGTATTCTATTTTCAATAGAAAAATTATTTCTTAAAACATTGTTAAATTTTATATTTTGAGAAAATTTTCTTTCCGGAAGTAATGTTTTGAGAATTTTTCAATTTAAAGCAATTAGGTCTAATATGACTTTCAACACCACAATAATGACATATAGGCACAAATCTAGATTTATCATACTGAGATACAAATTTGCATGTATTAGGCTTAGGCATAATGGGGATGGTTTAACAAATATTGTTTTAGAACTTTGAAGGAGTAGAATAGTCATCAACATAGCCTAATCCTCTTTTATCACCATAAGGCTTACCTATTCAATTATTTTATCTAATTTTTGAGCACCTATAGTTAAATATTTATAATAGACTCCTTAGCCTTACCAAGTTCTTACATAGTATTTAATTCCTTTTCTTTGAGTAATTTAATTAATTTATCTTTTTTACAACAATCATGCTCGAGAAATTTAATTTTATCAATTAATGGAGTTTTTTCATCACAATCAAATACATGCTTTTCACAGGGTATATCAAGTTTTACAACGTTATGATTATTCTCTTTTAAGCAATAAATTTCATTTAATAAAGACTTAATTTTAATAATTGAAGCCTTATATTTCTTTTGAAGCATAACATACTCTGAACCAAGTTTTTCTAAATCAAGTTGCATCTCCTAAAAAACTTTAAATAATTGGAGATTCAAGAATTACCTCATTTTCTTCATCCTCTTTGTCACTATGAGCCCTGAAGCAAAAATTTGTGACTTCTTCATCATTTGCACTTTCATCACTATCATCCCAAGTAGCCTTCATTGCTTTCTTCCTCGATTTCTTAGATAATTTGAGGAGAGGACAATCCGGTCTTATATGACCCGACTTTTTACATTCATAACATATTATCTCATCATGTTTGCTCTCCTCACCTTTTTGGTTGGTGAAATGTTTCCTAAATTGTTTCTTTCTTGTGATGAAATTTTTATACTTATGTGTGAAGTAGGCAACATCATCTTCATCAAGGGCTTCCTCATCGTCAGAGTCAACTTCCAATGTGATGGACTTTAGGGCTATACTTTTCTTCTTTTTGGATTCCTCTTCTATGCGCTCCTCCTCTTCCATGCGCTCCTTCATAGTAATCTCATGCGTCATGGGAGAACCAACAAGTTCATCCAAAGGAAGCTTTGTGAGATCCTTTGCTTCTTTAATTGCCGTCACTTTTGTTTCCCAACTTTTAGGTAGAGACCTAAGAATTTTCCGTACATTTTCGGAAGTAGAATATACTTTTCCAAGATTCTTCACCTATAGATTCATTTGCATCCATTTTAAATAGTTCATAATTGAGAGGAAGAGTCAGAAGAACGGGTAGAGAAATTTTAGCACAAAAAAGAATTGAGAGGGAGTACTAGTATGAGAGAGAAAAAGAAAAGGAGTCGGGGGAGTAAAGCTAAAAATTCCAACTTTCTATGGGAGATCTGATCCAAAGGTGTATTATTTGCAATATGAGAGAAAAATTGAGTATGTCTTCGATTGCAACAATTTCAGTGTAGAAAGAAAGTTGAAGCTTGTTGTGACTGAATTTTAAAGAACCAATTGAAATCAGAGAGGAGGTGAAATTATGAAGAACCAATTGAAACGTGGGAGGAATTGAAGACATTAATGAGAAAAAGGTACATTCCTAAGCATTATTCTCGAGTACTCAAGCAAAAATTCTATATTTTACAACAGGGATCCAAAAGTGTTGAAGAATATTACAAAGAAATGGAGACCCTTATGAATAGAGCATGTATTAATGAAGATGAGGAAGATACAATTGAAAGGTGGGAGGAATTGAAGACATTAATATGAAAAAGGTACATTCCTAAGCATTATTCTCAAGTACTCAAGCAAAAACTCTATACTTTACAATAGGGATCCAAAAGTGTTGAAGAATATTACAAAGAAATGGAGACCCTTATTAATAGAGCATGTATTGATGAAGATGAGGAAGATACAATGGCTAGATTCCTTGGTGGGTTAAACCGACAACTTGCTCATCAAGTGGATAGGCAAGCGTACTTTGATATGCAAGAATTGTTACACCTTGCTGTCAAGATCGAAGGGCAACTAGCTTGGGAGAAGGAGAACCCCAAGAGGTATGGTATTTCAAAGAGCAATTCATAGTACAACTCATTGCTTAGGGTACTCCAAGAGGTATGGCATTAGGAGCATTGCTTAGGGCTATTATTTCTAAGAATATTAAGTCTTGGAATGAATGTTTGCCATTTGTAGAGTTTGCATATAATAGAGCAATTCATAGTACAACTCATTGTTCTCCTCTTGAAGTTGTTTGGGGTGAAGGAGAGAATTGAGAACCAAAATTTCAAAGTTGCTTTAACTATTAAGGCGGAAGGAAATCATTTTGTTGTTCTCTTGAAGTTGTTTGAGGTGAAGGAGAGAATTGAGAACCAAAATTTCAAAGTTCTTCAACTATTACAAAGGGGAGAAGGAAATCATTAGGAAGGAAATCATTTTTAAACCTGGTGACTGGGTTTGGATACATTATCGCAAGGAGCGGAGCGATTCTCATTGTTCTTGAATTAGAAGCTAATACGATTGACGAAGGACAACTGAATATTTGCATGGTTGAAGTTGGAAAACTTTAAAATGTCAACAATAGACTTAGAATTCGAACCTACGCGTAGAGAGCTCAATTGATTTTGAGAATTCGAACCTACGCGCATAGAGCTCAATTGATTTTGAACCGGTCGCATTAGCTACTCAAGCACATCAACATTTGCTAGAAAGAACTATTTTTAATTTCATAAATTATGTAAAAGTCAATTAAAGGGGGATCGAGAATAATTCTCGTCCACAAACGTCTTTTGTCGGGAGACTATAAATATCCACAATATGTTATGTAAAATTCAGATTCATGTTTGAATGTAATTCAGATCTTAAATTGAGCGTTTCCCTTAGAAATCCGAGCATCATATTTGCCATTTCTAAGTTTCAAGCAATTCTTGTGGTAGAATTGCACCCGAGCCATTCAATCAAGCCTTGATCAAGTTAGATTGTGGAGTGACTCAATTTAGAACAAGGTTTCCAAATCTTTCTTCTAGATCTTTGATCGTAAGAGGTAATCTAATTCTAGCCTTATCTCTTGGTTGATCAAAATTTCGTATAAGGAGGTGTTAATTACTTTGATTCAAAGGTTCTTGCTTCAACAAAAGCTTGGATCGTTGGGCTGAGGATTAGGGTTGCCTTATCAATGACGTTTTATGTGATGTTGTATCCATGCATGTTGGAGATTTACTACTGGGGAGTTCTTGGCAATTTGATCGTCGGGTAATGTATGATTGGTATGCAAATCGATACTCTTTTACTCACAACTGTAGAAAAACTACTCTTATTCCATTGTCTCCAAAAGATGTATTTATTGGAAAAGAAAATGCAAGAGGCTGATGCAAAAGCAGAGATTGAAAAAGAATCAAGTGAAAAAAAGAGCTTGAGTGAAAAGCTAGAGAGTATCACTCAGCCTAGAGAAAAAAAAAAGAAAGTATAGGCATCCAAATCAGTAAGCTTGTATGTTAGATCAAGTGAGGATCGGAATGTTTTGCTCTCTAACAAGACTATTCTTGTACATATGTGCAAGGGGTCTTGTTACTTTACTAACATGCTTAACCCTTCTTTGCCTAGTGATTTTGTTGTGCTTTTGCAAGAGTTTGCAGTTTTATTTTCCGAGGAGATGCGTAGTAGTTTGCCACCACTTAGAGGGATTGAACACAAGATTGACTTCATTCCTGGCGCACCTATTCCAAAATGACCAGCTTATAGGACTAATCCAAAGGAGGCTGAAGAGATACAAAGGCAAGTAACTGAACTCCTTGCTAAAGGGTATGTACGTGAAAGTTTGAGTCCTTGTTTTGTTCCAGTTATTCTTGTACCTAAGAAAGATGGTTCTTGGCGTATGTGTGTTGATTGTAGGGCTATAAACAAGATAACTATAAAGTATAGGCATCCAATTCCCAGATTAGATGATATGCTTGATGAATTGCATGGATGTAGTCTTTTTACTAAGATTGATTTAAAATCGGGTTATCATCAAATTCGCATGCATATTGAGGATGAAGTGGAAAACAGCTTTTAAAACCAAGTATGGTCTTTATGAATGGTTGGTTATGCCTTTTGGATTAACTAATGCACCTAGTACATTCATGAGACTAATGAACCATGTCTTACGAGAATACTTAGGTAAGTTTGTGGTTGTTTATTTTGATGACATCCTTGTTTACTCTAAATCTTTAGATGATCATATTACCCATGTACGCAATGTTTTGACTACTTTAAGAAACGAATGTTTGTACGTAAATTTAAAGAAATGTAGCTTTTCCATGAAAAAAGTTAACTTTCTTGGTTTGTAGTTTCATCTAATGGTGTTGAGGTTGATGAGGAGAAAGTGAAGGCTATAAAAGATTGGCCTACACCTAAAAATGTAAGTGAGGTAAGAAGTTTTCATGGTCTTGCAAGTTTCTACCGTAGGTTCATTAAGAATTTTAGTACAATTGCTTCACCCTTGAATGAACTTGTTAAGAAAAATGTATCCTTTATATGGAAAAAAGATCAAGAACTTGCTTTTAATACGTTGAAAGAAAAATTGAGTTATGCTCCCTTGCTTGCATTACCTAATTTTGAGTCTACTTCTGAAATTGAATGTGATGCTAGTGGAGTAGGGATAGGTGCTGTATTAATGCAAAATCAAAGACCTTTAATGTTCTTTAGTGAGAAGTTGACTGGTGCATCTTTGAGGTATCCAACTTATGACAAAGAGCTTTATGCTTTGGTTCGTTCATTGCAAACCTGGCAACATTATCTTTGGCCTAAGGAGTTCATTATTCATACGGATCATGAAAGTTTAAAGCATTTGAGAGTACAAAATAAACTCAACAGACGACATGCTAAGTGGTTAGAATTTATTGAAACATTCTCTTATGTCATAAAATATAAACAAGGTAAGAAGAACATTGTTGCAGATGCTTTATCACGAAGGTATGTCCTCCTCAATACTTTGAATGCTAGGTTGTTGGGTTTTGAACACATAAAGGATTTGTATCAACATGACATGTTCTTTGCTCCTTTTGTTGAATCTTGTGAAAAAGGACTCATTGTGGATAATCACTTGTTGTTAGATGGATTTTTGTTCCGAAAAGGCAAACTTTGCATACCATCTTGTTCCATCTGTGAGCTACTTGTGAGGGAAGCTCATGGAGGTGGTTTAATGGCACACCATGGAGTTTCTAAAACTTATGATATGCTCTCAGAACATTTTTTTTGGTCTAAAATGAGACATGATGTTCATAAAGTTTGTGCTTGTTGCATAGCATGTAAACAAGCTAAGTCTAGGCTTCAATCACATAGTTTATACTCCCCATTACCGGTTCCTAATGGTCCTTGGATTGATATATCAATGGATTTTGTTTTAGGTTTACCTAGGACTATGAAAGGTTATGATAGCATCTTTGTTGTGGTTGATCGATTTAGTAAAATGGCTCATTTTATTCCTTGTCACAAAACTGATGATGCAAAACATATTGCTAGACTTGTTTTTTAGGAAAGTTGTACGATTGCATGGCATTCCTAAAAGCATCGTTAGTGATCGAGATGTAAAATTTTTAAGCCACTTTTGGCGTGTTTTATGGGGTAAGTTAGGAACTAAGCTAGTATATTCAACTACTTGTTATCCTCAAAGGGATGGACAAACTGAAGTTGTTAACAGAACCATGACTACTATGCTTAGGGCTATTATTGATAAAAATCTTAAGACTTCGGAGGATTGTTTGCAATTTATAGAATTTGCATATAATAGGGTTGTTCAGAGCACTACTAAATGCATATGTTTTGAAATTGTTTATGGCTTTAATCCTTTTAACCCCCATTGACTTGTTACCTATACCTTCAAAAGAATTTGTGAATTTTGATGCAAATGCCAAGGTTGAGTTTGTTCATAAACTGCACAAGCAAGTAAAAGAACAAATTGAGAAACAAAATTCCAAGGTTGCCACCCGAATTAATAAAGGACGTAAGATTGTCATCTACAAGCCAGGAGATTGGGTTTGGGTGCATTTCCGAAAAGAAAGATTTCCTACTCAAAGAAAATCTAAGCTTTTACCATGAGGAGATGGACCTTTTCAAGTTCTTGAGCGCATCAACGACAATGCTTATAAAATTGATTTACCAGGTAAGTATGGTGTTAGTGCAACTTTTAATGTTGTTGATTTAAGTCCCTTTGATGTAGGTGATGGCTTGGATTCGAGGATGAATCCTTCTCAAGAGGGGGAGAATGATATGAACCACGACAAAGGAATTTTCATACCTCAAGGTCCAATTACAAGGACGAGAGCCAAGAAGCTACAACAAACCTTTTACAGTTATATTCAAGCTATGGTGAGCTCATCAAAGGAAATTCTAAAAGACGTTGGAGACCTCTCTTATATGTTATGCAAAGTTGAGCTTCAAGACAAAGATGAATTAAATTCACTTTAAGTTGCATTTAATAAACTCCGCTGAATTTATCAAACTAGTCAAAGGATGACTAATAAGCACATTTTATTATTTGCATTATTTAATTATAGTTTAACTATTTGTTTGTCATATTTAAGGTATTTTTAAATATAGGAGTTAAGGTTATATTGTAACCCACGTAGGTTACTATATTCCACCATTAACTAGCCATTTTAATATGGAGGTTATAGGTATTTCTCATTTACTAACCCATTTAATTTGGGAGTTATGTATCACATAGGTTAAGGTTTGTAAAGGCTATATAAAGCCTTCTCTTCTTTGATTAGACATGACATTTTGGAATTAAGAATAAACTTTCTATTTTAGCTTTGTTGAGAGCTAAACTTTCTTTGCAAATTCTTGTGTTTACAACTTGCATGCTAGAGTCATTCAAGTGGTATTGATCAAACCTCTTGTGGAGTGATTCGAATCACGAGTTTAGAAACGAGTTTTCTTTACTCTTGATTTTGATCATCAAGGTAATTTGTTTCATACTTTCCCATGGGTTGATTTCCATATCAAGAAAAGAATAAGTCAAATTGACCATTATTTATAAAATTAAAAATTTTTTTTAACAAATGTTGATGTGATTGAGTGGTAATGCAACAAGTTTAAAATCAATTGAGTTCTCTGAGCGTAGGTTTGAATTATGTTGTTGACATTTTTTAATCGACATCGTTGAATCTTCTTGGCATCGACATTTTTTTTTTAATCTTTTTGGCAATAGGTCCATTTGGAACACCACATTTTTTTTAATCTTCTTGGCAATAGGTCCATTCGGAGCACCGTGATCGACATTTTTTAATCGATATTTTTTTTAATCTTCTTGGCATCGACATTTTTTGAATCTTCTCGAAAATAGGTCCATTTGGAACACCGTGATTCTTATCATAAATCTACCTGGATAATTGATTCAGGAGCCACTAATCATGTTTATTCTTCTTTTCAAGAAAGTGACTCTTGGAAGCAGTTAAACGAGGGAGAAATGATCATGAAGGTAGGCACTAGAGAGGTTGTGTCATTGGAAGCTTCAAGTTATTTTTAAACAAATCTTATTTACTTTTAGAAAATGTATTTTTGGTTCCTAAGTTGAAGAGGAACCTAATTTCATTTTCATGTTTAGTTGAACAATTTCATTCCTTGAACTTTTATAGTAACAAAGTTGTTGTTTCGAAAAATGTTTTTGAGAGTTGTTCCGCTTTTGTTTAAAATAACTTGTATGTGCTAAGACCATCAGCATGTAAGACACTTCTAAATACTGAATTGTTTAAAATGGCTAAATCTAGAACAAAAAGACATAAAGTTTCTCGAAAAGATGACACCTATCTTTGGCATCTAAGGTTGGGTCACATCAATTTAGATAGAATTGAAAGATTGGTAAAAAATGGTCTTCTAAGCAAGTTAGAGTTGGACACTTTACTAGTATGTGAATCCTGCTTAGGAGGAAAAATGACTAGAAGACCTTTTACTGGAAAGGATATAGAGCCAAAGAACCCCTAGAACTTATACATTCAAACTTATGTGGTCTGATGAATGTTAAAGCTAGAGAAGTGTAACGACCCTAATTTTTACCTATTTAATCTAAGGTCATTACTATACCTTGGAATGCGAAATTACATTACATGGGCCCTGAATATAAATGCGACTTAACACTCGCCTTTTATTATCTCGTGAAAGAGAAAAACAAATACAAGGTAAAGAAAGGAAAAGAACAATATTGAAATAATTGTCTCAATCTACCCTAAGGTTTATTATGCGATTACAATTCAACCTATACTAATTTATACTAATGAAGTAAACAAAATTCAACCTAAACTAACCTATACTAGGAAATGGAAAGCAAATACCCTATGCATGTGCCACGGTCCCGGGATGTACGATGCCACCGACGACCTCACATGGTGCCTTGCCTTTATCTAAAAAGTAAAGTAGCACGAGGCTTGAGTATTTCTAGAATACTCAGTAAGTGACCCCCTATCGGGGTTATGCAACATTCACATGCAATGAAATGACGGGACCTATCTTCCGTTTCGTTTTGTTTTCCCTATGGTGCTATCCTAACGAGTAAACTTTGGACGTGTACCATATACTCTACACACAACCCATACGTGTGAGTATGGGCTCACCAGCTAGTTCGCACACCGCTGGGCCACTTTTCTTATCCGGTGGGCATGCTCTGGGAGCCCCTTATGCCGATACCCGTTAGAACTAGTAACCGTCACGGTAGCGCTATGCAAAGTATAACGATCGTTGTCTTGCCATTGGATGTACGCGTCCGTACCCTTGTGATGGGATAGGGGTATCCTCCCAGATGCATGAACACATGAGGTCCCCGCTAGTCCTACATTTATCATTAATGAACATAACCCCCTGTCACGTTTCATACTTACATGTCATTCTCATTTTCATTTCTTTATGTATCAGGCATATTCCTAACGGGGTTATGTTTCCATGCATTTTACCTTATTTCATGTCATACAATTCATGCTGTTTACATTCAGATATTCCATACAATCATGTCATAATCATTCAAGAACAACATATCGTCACATGCATTACATATCACATCAAACTAAGCAGCATACATAGCATAGATTCACGTTCACGTGATTACGTACTTAAGCACAACAAACTAGCATACAATTTAATGACACGTGCGAATCAATGGGCACGTGCCAACAAACAGCAATTAACGCGTAACCTACGACGGGTGAGCAACTTACTTGGTAGGCCTTAGCTGAAGTACTCCCTAGAATATAAACGTAAGCTCCTAGCTCCTCGTGAACATTCTACGCTTCCATTGGTGGTTGGTTCCTATTGGTTCATTCGTCACCTTCGTTAGTATTTTACAAACATAATTAATTTCCAACTTGAATTTGTGAAATACGACCTTAAAATGATCTATTTCACCTTAAAAAGGGCCGAAACTAAGTCCGAGAGGGTCAGAACGGTGACAAACGGGCTGGAAATAGGTTTCTCGAGCCGAATAAGCCGCCGAAGCCGAGAAGTTGCCGCCGAGCCGATTAAGCCGTCGGAGCCAAGGGGAGCCGCATTGCAGACGTGCCACATGGCACAACCAGAGGGCGACGCGTGTGCAGCGGTCTCAGGTCGAGGCGTAGGTTATCGGATTGCTCGCGGGTTTCGGGTTGTTCGCCGGTGACAGGCCGGCCCAGGCTGAAGAAAAAGTGCAGGTGGGCTGGGCTGGGCGTGCCGCGTTGAACTGGGCTTGGAGGTCTCAGGTCAAGGTTGTCGGGTTGGGCCGTAACTGGGCTTACGTGTTTTGGGCTGAAGCAACTGGGCCGCGGGAACCGTCGTGTACTGGGCTGACCTAAGGTGATTGGGTTCGGTTCGGGTTGCGGGATCCGACCCTTGGGTCGCACTTCGTCTTCTTCACCCGGTTGCCTGCGGGTTTTTCCAGTGACTTTTCTCTCTCCTCGTTAACGTCCTTTCAACGTCCTTTTTCCCTCCTATTTCCTCTGTTCCCGAGTCTCTTCCTCCCCCTAACTCCATTTTGGGTATTGATTTTGTTTGTAAAGGCCTCACACTCCCAGATCTGGAGAAGTTCAGAAATCTGACGTTCTGTCTCCCTTGCCGACGGTGTTCAACGTATAGAATTCGTCTAAATCTACCCTTGATGTGTGTAAAAGGTTCTGGGATTACTTTTGTTGTGTAAAATGGAGGTTTTGATGTCGATTTCGTAGGGTTTGGCCTCGCCGGAGTTTCGTTGAATTTTCTCTGTCCTCTTCATTTTTCTCTATTTTTTTTGTTCTTTGCAGGTTGTTTTGGGGTGGCTGAAGGTCGGGGTTGAGTTCCGTGGCATCCCAGCCTTCGGTCGCCCTTTGTGGGTTGTGTGCGAACGAAAACTCCGACGTTCGCCGGAGTTTTCGGTTCTGCCGACGACTTTTTTTTTAACAAAACTGAAGTTGAGAATTTATTAGGTAAATCCATTAGAACACTTCGATCAGATTGCAGTAGAAAGTACATGGATATGAATTTCTGAGACTATTTGATAGAAAATGGAATAACATCCCAACTCTTAGCTCCTGAAACACCTCAACAAAATGGAGTTTCAGAGAGGAGAAACAGAACTTTGTTAGACATGGTTCGATCGATGATGAGTTATGCTTCACTACCAAATTCTTTTTGGTGATATGCAGTGGAGATTGCATTATACATATTGAATGTAGTTCCATCCAAAAGTGTCACTATGACACCTTTTGAATTGTGGAAGGGTCGTAAAGCTAGTTTAGAACACTTCAAAATTTGAGGATGTCCAGCACATGTGTTGAATACAGATCCAAAGAAATTGGAACCTCGTTCTAAAGTATGCCTATTTGTAGGTTATCCTAAAGAGACTAGAGGTGGTTACTTCTACAGTCCGGAAGAAAATAAAGTATTTGTAACGACAAATGCTATTTTTTTAGAAGAAAATCATATGAGAAATCATAAACCTCGTAGTAAGATAGTGTTAAATGAATTAAATGAAGCTACTAATACATCAACAAGAGTTGTTGATAGTTCCATTCCTTCTGATAATCGGATACATCCATACCAAGAATTGGGAACGCCTCGTCGTAGTGGAAGGGTTAGAAAACAACCTAACCGTTACATAGTGACTGAAGCTCAAGTTGTCATAACTGATGATAACATCGAGGATCCATTGTCTTTTAAACGAGCAATTGATGATGTTGACAAGGATGAATGGATCAAAGCCATGAACTTGTAGATCCTCCTGATGGGGTAAGACCTATAGGTTGTAGGTTGTAAATGGATTTACAAGAGAAAGCGAGGAGTAGATGGAAAGATATAGACCTTTAAAGCGAGACTTGTGGCAAAAGGATTCAACCAAAGAGAGGGACTGAACTATGAGGACACTTTCTCTCCTGTTGCAATGTTAAAGTCTATTCGCATTCTCTTATCCATTGCCACATATTTTGGCTATGAGATATGGCAAATGGATGTGAAGACTGCTTTTCTAAATGGCAATCTTGAAGAGAACATCTATATGAATCAACTAGAGGGGTTTATAAGCCAAGGTCAAGAGCAAAAGGTTTGCAAGCTTAAGAAATCCATTTATGGACTAAAACAAGCATCAAGATCCTGGAACATTAGATTTGACAGTACGGTTAAATCATATAGTTTTGAGCAAAATGTTGATGAACCTTGTGTATACAAGAAAATCAATAGAAAAGTAGTAGCTTTTCTTGTCTTATATGTAGATGATATTCTACTCATTGGAAATGATGTAAGCTATCTTACTGATATAAAAAGTTGGCTAGCTAATCAATTTCAGATGAAAGATTTAGGAGAAGCACAGTTTGTTCTAGGAATCCAAATTATAAGGGATCGTAAGAACAAAACACTAGCCTTGTCTCAAACATCCTATATTGACAAGATTCTTGTCAAGTATTCGATATAAAATTCGAAAAAGTGCAATCTACCTTTTAGGCATGGAATTATATTGTCAAAGGAACAATGTCCCAAGACATCTCAAGAAGTTGAGGATATGAGAAAGATTCCCTATGCCTCAGCTATAGGTAGTCTAATGTATGCAATGTTGTGTACAAGGCCTGATATATGTTATGCAATGTTGTGTACAAGACCTTATAGTAGATGGTTAAATCTGGTAAAGCTATATTTAGTAGACTAAACCATATATATATCCCGTCCAGTAAAGCTTTGGAAATGTACTTTCTATTCTCTGTACTCTCTCTTGTTGTACATACCTGAAGTCATCAATAAAAATCCTTTTAGCTAGAGTTCTCCTTGCAATTTTCTCTATCATTTTCTTTGTGTTCATCTAGATTGAGTGTGTGCGTTGTTGTGCGATCCTAACAACTGGTATCAAAGCTAGGCGAAATTCACCACGATCTGTGAAGATGGAAAGTTCAAAGATTGGAATTGAGAAGTTCGATGGATCCGATTTCGATTTCTGGAAGATACAGATTGAAGATTATCTGTACCATAAAGATCTTCACGAACCTCTGTTGGGGGTGAAGCCGGATACCATGACCACGAAACAGTGGAAGCTCAAGGATCGACGAGCCTTAGGGATGATCCGGTTGACGCTATCCAGAAACGTTGCGTTTAACATCATCAAGGAGAAGACAATGCCAGATCTGATGAAGGCGCTATCAAATATGTATGAAAAACCGTCGGCTATGAACAAGGTGTATTTGATGCGTAGATTGTTCAATCTATAGATGTCTGAAGGTGGACGTGTTGCAGATCATATAAATGAATTCAATATGATCATAAGTCAACTGGGTTCAGTGGAAATTAATTTCGAAGATGAAATTAAAGCGTTTGATGTCATCCTTACCCGAGTCATGGGATACTGTTGTTGCCGCAATCAGTAGTTCCCGAGGATCTGATAAACTGAAATTTGATGAAATTCGAGATGTAGTTCTCAGCGAAAGTATTCGCAAACGAGAAACTGAAGATTCATCAGGCAATGCTCTTAGTGTTGATCGAAGGGGAAGAAGCAAATCAAAGAGCTCAAACAAACATGGGCGTTCAAAATCAAAGAACCGGGGAAAATCTCCAAACAAACCCAACGTAACGTGTTGGAGCTGTGGGGGAAAAGGACACTTTCGGACATATTGTACAAAACTAAAGAAGAAGCAGAATCATAAATCTGAAGATGATGATGATTCTATATACACAACAGAAGATGTTGAGGACGTTTTAATCCTTAGTGTGGATAGCCGAGCTGATTCCTGGATTTTGGATTCAGGTGATCGTTCCATTCGTCTCCAAGTAAGGAATTGTTTCGAAATTTCAAATTAGAAAATTTTGGGAATGTGTATCTTGCCGACAACAAAATTCTAGAGATTGAAGGGAAGGAAGATGTCTCCATACAAACTCGAGCAGGAAATCAGTAGACATTACAAGATGTCAGATACATTTCTGGTCTCAAGAAGAACCTGATCTCTATTGGTCAGTTGGATAGCACAGGCTATGCAGCAGAGTTTGGAAAGAGTTCCTGGAAGATTGTGAAGGGCGCCATGGTTGTTGCACGTGGCACAAAATTCGGAACCTTATACACTACTGCAGAGTGTATAAACATGACTGCTACTGCTGAGAGTGCTTCCAATTCAAATCTATGGCACAATAGACTTGGACATATGAGCGTCAAAGAAATGAAGATATTGACTGCGAAAGGAGCTTTAGAAGGCTTAAAATCTGTTGATATGGGTCTTTGTGAGAGCTGCGTTATGGGCAAACAGAAACGAGTTAGTTTCACAAAGACTGCCAGAGAACCGAAGAAAGTGCGGTTGGAAATGATCCATACAGACGTCTGGGGACCATCTCCAGTTTCATCACTTGGTGGATCAAGGTACTACGTCACCTTCATCGATGACTTCAGCAGGAAGGTATGGGTTTACTTTCTGAAACACAAGTCAGATGTGTTTACCACCTTCAAGAAGTGGAAAGCTGAAGTTGAAAATCAGACCGGCTTGAAGATCAAATGCCTGAGGTCTGACAATGGAGGAGAGTACAACAAATCAGAGTTTATAACATTTTGTGCAGCTGAGGGAATTAGATTAATAAGAACAATTCCCGGTAAGGCAAGACAAAATGGTATTGCAGAAAGGATGAACAGAACATTGAATGAGCGAGCAAGAAGGATGAGGATTTATTCTGGACTGCCAAAGACATTCTGAGTTGATGCTGTGAACACAGCAGTATATTTGATTAATAGAGGGCCGTCAGTACCCCTGAAGTTCAAATTGCCCGAAGAAGTATGGACAGGAAAAGAACTCAAGTACTCTCACTTGAGAATCTTTGGTTGTACTGCGTATGTTCATGTTGATCCAGAGAAGAGAGATAAGCTTGATGCTAAGGCTGTGAAATGCTACTTCATAGGCTATGGCTCTAACATGTTCGGGTACAGGTTTTGGGATGAGAAAAATATGGAGATCCTAAGACATTGTGATGTGACCTTTGATGAAAATGTCATGTACAAGGACAGAGAGAAGATAAACTCTAAGACTACGAAGCAAGTGGGAGTTGAACTTGAGTGGCATGAAAATTCACGCAGTGATGGTACAACAGAAGCTCAAGAAACTCTTGATCCTATTGCTGAAGAACCAGACGTGGAGCAAGTTGCACCTGAGCAGGTGTTGAGAAGATCATCCAGAACTACTAGAGCACCAGATATATATTCAACCTCATTACATTATCTGTTGCTGACTGACGAAGGAGAACAAGAGTCCTTTGATGATGCCCTACAAGTGGAAGATTCAACCAAGTGGGAGCAAGCCATGGATGATGAGATGAGCTCACTTGAAAGGAATAATACGTGGGTGCTGACTGAGTTGCCTACAGGAAAGAGAGCTCTGTTGAATAAATGAGTGTTCAAAATCAAGGTTGAACCAGATGGCAAAAGGTGGTTTAAGGCTCGATTAGTAGTTAAAGGATATTCACAAAGAAAAGACATTGATTATGCTGAGATCTTTTCTCCAGTTGTGAAATTAACTACTATCCGAATTCTGCTGAGTATTGTTGCATCGGAGAATTTGCACCTTGAGCAAATGGATGTAAAAATGGCATTTTTACATGGAGATCTAGATGCAACAACCCGAAGGATTTGCAGCTCCAGGCAAGGAGCACATGGTGTGTAAGCTCAATAAGAGCTTGTATGGACTGAAACAAGCACCGAGACAATGGTACAAGAAGTTTGACTTCTTCATGAGCAAGAGTGATTTCCACAGAAGTGAAAAGGATCAGTGTTGCTACCTCAAGAAATATACTGATTCTTATGTGTTTCTACTCCTGTATGTGGATGATATATTAATTGCTGGATCAAGTTTGAGGGAGATAAACTACCTGAAGGCAAGCTTGTCTTCAGTATTTGAGATGAAAGATTTAGGGGCAGCGAAGCAGATCCTTGGGATGAGAATTTCTCGAGATAGATATGCTGGCACATTAAATCTATCCCAAGAGCAGTACATTGAGAAGGTGTTGTCCAAATTCAAGATGAATAACGCTAAACCCAGGACTACCCCCTTGGCAAATCATATTAAATTGTCGAAGGGGCAATCTCCCAAGACAGTTGAGGAACGTGAGCACATGGCATCAGTTCCGTACGCTTCTGCAGTTGGGAGTTTGATGTATGCTATGGTCTACACTAGACCTAACATAACACATGCAGTGGGAGTTGTTAGCAAGTACATGGAAAATCCAGGGAAGGAACATTGGGAAGCTGTGAAGTGGCTTCTGAGATATCTGAGAGGTACATCCAATACCACACTTTGTTATGGCAATGGCAAAGTAGTTCTGCAAGGTTTTGTGGATGCTGATCTGAGTGGAGATGTAGACTCCAGCAAGAGCACATCTGGGTATATCTACACTATAGATGGAAAAGTAGTGAGTTGGATGTCCAAGCTTCAGAAATGCGTTGCTCTTTCATCTACTGAAGCTGAGTACGTGGCCATAACTGAAGCTGGAAAGGAGATGATATGGATGAAAGACTATCTAGAAGAATTAGGCAGGAAGCAGTGCAAGAAGATCCTTTATACAGATAGTCAGAGTGCCATACAGTTGGTGAAAAACCAAATCTATCATTCAAGGACAAAACACATTAGAAGACGGTACCATTTCAGTCGCAGGTTAGTTGAAGAAGGTGATATGTGTTTGGAGAAGATAGAGGGTGCAAAGAATCCAGCAGACATGTTGACAAAATGTGTTGATGTTGGAAAATTAAGGTTATGCAAAGCCCTAATTGGTATGGTGTAGGATCAGTCTCCAAGTGGGAGAATTGTTGAGTTATGGAGTCTGCTCCCTGTATTTATAGCTTGGTCAACGGCTATATCCGGTTAAGCTATATTTGGTAAAGCCATATATGGTAAAGCTATATCCGGTAAAGCTGTATATGGTAAATAGCTATATATAGTAGATGGTTAAATCTGGTAAAGCTATATTTAGTAGACTGAACCATATATATATCTCGTCCAGTAAAGCTTTGGAAATGTTCTTTCTATTCTCTGTACTCTCTTTTGTTGTACATATCTGAAGTCATCAATAAAAATTCTTTTAGCCAGAGTTCTCCTTGCAATTTTCTCTATCATTTTCTTTGTGTTCATCTAGATCGAGTGTGTGCGTTGTTGTGCGATCCTAACATTCCTTGTTAGACCAGTCTCTTGACCTTCATCATCAAAACTACTTTAAGGGTAACTCTAGCCTTTGAACTAAAAACTAGATCCAGATAGTGTTGAGAAAGAATACCACCTCCTTCTTGTAACAATCTATATTGGCATAGTTCTTAGCTAGCCAATCTATCTATAGTATTACATCGAAATTCGTCATGCTAACAACTATCAGGTCTACGCTAAAGGTTCATCTTGCTACTATTACTTGCCCATCTTTTACTCTATCATTAAAAACTAAGTCTACCCGTGTTGGGGTGCTAACATTTAATACATGCAACAAGGGTTCTAGTTTGAACCCTGCTTGACTAAAAAATGGCACAGATATGAAGGAACGTGTAAAGCTTGAATCAAATAACGTTAAAGCATAGTGTCCGAGGATGGATAGTGTACCTATCACCACTATGTCGTATTTCCCAACATCCCTGCTGGATGCATAATCTCTTTCTTGCGAATAGGTCTATATAGGTCTCTCGACTCCACCAGGGCCTCTTGGTGGGTCAACTGGGTTTTTCGTCCTCCTCGTATTTGGCAAGGTAGCCTTGATGACTACATCTGAAACAAGCCCTAGATTCAAGCCATACATCTACCCTAATGTTGTTTCCCACATTCAAGGCACAATGGTTCCTCACTCTCTTGGACCTTCTCTTAGTCTCTAAGATGTCTATTAGCATATTGGGGAGGGTGTCTATTCGTATATTGAAGTTTACGTGTTGATGGTTGTGGATGTGAGTCCGTCTGATCATAATATTGTTTTCTCCCGATAGTGACAACTGACTCTCAACGTACCTATCTGATAAGCACCAACAATGCTAAATTTTTGCAAAGCTAGAGATCCTTCTAGAATCCTTGCAAAACGTTCACAGAGAAAGCTAACTTAATGGATTGATTCCAACCAAGAGCTAGTTAGAAGATGAATGATTCTAAGATCGAACTTGGAATCTATGATGGTCACTCTTAGATACCAAGACAATTCACTCCAGAATTAGCTTGATCAAAACTAATTCAATGAATCGGTTTAAACATCAAACCTAAAGCAAGGTTTGAAAAAGAATAACACCAAAAAGTATAAAAAAAAAAAAAACACAAAGGTTTTGTTTGTATTCAACAATTGATGCCCAAACATGAATATTACATGTCTTTAAATAGGTCTAAAAGATAACCCTAACATAATAAAGTTCAACTACCAACTACAAATGTTATTAAATACAAATTGAAGAAAATAAGGCATTCATACAAACTGCTATTAAATACAAATTGAAGAAAATAAGGCATTCATACAAACTACTAATCAATGCTATTAAATACAAATTAAAGAAAATAACGCATCCATAAATTGTCTTAATTGGTAGTTCAACTACCAAAGCCAAGTCTTCTAATTACTTTCTCATGTTAGCCACTCCATTATGTTCTTGATTTGATATGCTAATGCTATAAAGATTTTTGGGCTCAAAAGTCTTTGTTTCAACTTGTACACTAGCTAGATTTTGAAGATGCAATGTATAGGCTTCTTGAATCTTCTTAACCTTACTTCTTGTAATCGGTACTTCAGGTACATGCAAAGGGTCCGGAGTTGCTATAGTATGATTACTTGAACTATATGTAGAGACATAAGAGTGGATCAAGTTCAAGTATATAGTCAAAATGATCTATAGTATAAGGATAAGGCTGAGTACCTTATTCTGGGGACACTATGGATGCGGCCCACTTTTGTATATGATATAAACAATGTGATCACTAAATTGTACATGCGAAGACATGTGAGTGGGGGCGTCCTATGCAATGAGCATTGCATAAGATTGGACCATGAAGAAAATCACTCTCACTTTATAATGCCGTTTACTATTGAGACTGATTTTCTTTTCATTCGATGACCTAGGTAACTCGATCTTAATCCTGAGCTAACCATGGGTGAGAGTGGCTCGAGTTTGCCGACTCAATAGGCCTCCCATTTTAGGGGTAAGACTGGGTGAATAGCTGGGGACGTGGGGTGCAAGATGGAATTCGCTCCTACCCACTTTTAGGGTTAGAAGAGAGGTAGTTCCCTTAAGCACTGACTCCAACTCTTGAACGAGGGGCACCACCCTCTCATTGGCCTGAGAGGAATTCAGTTTACTGGTTGGACCACAAACCAATTGTTCATTAGAGGATCGGTGAGACATAAGGAAAAAGAAGTAACTTCAGGGGTAAAATGGTAAATTGACCCAGCTCTAGTTATGAACAACCTGTGAAGGATCGACTTACTAATCATGGTTATATCAAATGGACAGAAATATATCTATAGTGAGGGGAGTGCAACTACTAGGCTATAGTGGAGTGTCCTAGTAGTTAACGAATGTTGGTTAACAAGGTTAATGAGTTTAACCGGTTAATCTTGGATCGTTGGAGCCCATGATCTATAGGTCCGTTAGGTCCCTCTGCTAGCTCATATCGAACTGAACCATAAAACAGTGTGACGAATGAGTTCGAAGTGTTCGAATTCAAATTAGGGAATATGCGCTACATATATACGATATATTTAACCGCATTTTTGTTTTATTTACGAATTAAACAAAAAGAGAGAATCTGAGATATTTAAATAAGATTTAAATATCTTAATCAATTATGTATTGTAATTGATTGGGATTGACATTTGAATTAATATTAAATATTAATTAAATAGTTTAATTAATCATTTAATATTACTTTAATTTGAAATTAATTATTCAAATTCATTGTTAAATTAAAATGAAGAAAGTCAAATTGTTGACTTCATTTAGTGGAAAAATCTATGTTAGTGGAATTTTGAGTGTCAAAATTTGGTTAACTCAAACATGCATGCTTGCCACATAATCCCAAACATTTGAGTGGAATTTTGAGTGCCAAAAGTTGGTGATCTCAAATTTGCATGAACATGCAAACATAACTCTATAAATAGAGTGATCATGCAACATGAAAGGTCTTCTTGGTGAAAAACCTAGAGAAAAACCTCTCACAAACGCCCTCTTCATATATAGAAAATTCCTCCCAAGTTTAGTCACTCACCGGATTCCACAATCCCGTTCTAAGGCCGGAGGATAGTGGAGAAGACACTAGTGGTGGTTCAAAACCGGTTCGTGAGGAAAAAGAAATTTGAACTACAAAAGGTTAGTATTCAAACTCATTAAGTTTTAATACTTATGAACACGCTAGTTATTTACTATAATTGATGTTCTAAAAGTGCCTAAGATCCAAAATGCTTCCGCATGTGTTATATTAACACCATCAGTTGGTATCAGAGCAAACTTTAGGCACTTTATTTACATTAATTTGATCATGATGGGTACCATTTCATGAATTTAATTTTGTGGTTGCTAAAGTGGATGGTTTTGGTTTTGACAGTTTTTTATGCTTCCATTTGATACAATTATTGTAATAAGGCTAAATGTGTATGGGCTTTAATGAATGAAGAAAGATCTGTAATTTTTATGTACAGGAGTCATTATTGTCCATTTTAGGTTGTAATTGATCGAAAATGGAAGAGATAGCAAGTTGAACCGAAGAAGAAGATGGAAGAGGCGGTTCGGGTGTTTTTCCTGCCTTTGGGGTTCGGTTCAACGTTTTTAAGGGTTGGTTCGCCCAGTTCGTGGACCTCGGGAGCAGTTCAAGTTATTTTAATTATTAATGTAATAATTTAGTTAATTGCTTGTTTTAAAATGCCAAAACCAATCCACTTTAGCGTGTTTAATTAATTATGCATTATGAATGTATGTTTTAATTAAATAGAAAATGTATATGCATAAAGTATGTCATATAGATTTAAAATCCCACCATAGGCTAAGCATGTTTCATGCATTCCAAGTATGTTATAAGTGTTATAATGTATAGTATGCATGTTTAGGGTTCCATGAGTGATAGATGTAAATTGTTATATTATTGCATGGAATGGATGATTATATAATTGTTATATAAAGCATGTTAGATGCATGTTATAGGTTATTTTCAACGTCATAAAACGAGATAGACATTAAAATCTATAATAAAGATAAGTGCATGCTCACTTAGGGTTAAGAACCGAGCACGATCAATTTTAATAGTTAAAATAGGTCGATGTCTTACAAAATTGCACTTACGAGAAAGCTCACCTGACACGATCTTGTCTAACGCTGGAGGTACTTAAGTTGACGGTTTCTAGAACACCTACTACCTAGAGATTGGACCAGTACTTGAGCTTAGTTAGCCCAGTTTTATGAGCATGCTTAAGTGATGTAAGATTTAGAAAAATCTAAAATATTTAATTAGCCGGAATATACTTAAGTAATGAGTATACCCAACCATCTAAAATACTTAGTGGGAGGAAAAAGGTGTATAAGATACATCATTTTCTTTTCACGCTCTCTGTACAATTCACACAGTGAGATTCATGCTCGGCCTCGTGTCGCCCTGGGAGTGTCCTCCATTCGGAAGGTATTTGCATGAGTCAATAAGAAGGTGAATAGAGGAAGTATTTATAGTAAGTGGGAAAAGGAAGTATATCAAATACGTCCTATGGTATCCATCACTAGGTTGCACCGTGAGATTCCCATGTTCCACCTGCATGTTGCCCTAGAGCAACTACCCATTCAGAGGGTCGTAACATGGAGTCGAAACAATGCAAACTCCAGAAATGGATAGGATTTCTTAGGTCCGTTCCCAACTTTGGCTTTTTCATTCGATAGCATTGTTGGGACCGGTCTCTGAGGTTTGAAAATGGCGGGTTACACTTACGAAGAATTACTAAGAGTTAGTATATTCTTGACCAAAATAGCGATAACTAAAAACACTTTAGGAACAAGAGTTATTCTGGGATTAGTGTTTAAAGTCAAGAATGTCTTAGTTTAGTGAATGAGCGATTGACTGCTCCTCGGTAGCATTTGCTCTAACTCACTAAAGTATCGTTGCAAATTAATAATTTTTGGGTACATTATTACATTTGCTAAAACTGATTGGATTAAACAGAATTAAGTCAAATCACTAATAGAATTTTCTTTATATCACAGCATGACAAACTCAATAGTACAATTACTCGCTTCTGAGAAATTAAACGGCGACAATTACGCAACTTGGAAATCAAACGTAAACACAATACTGATAATTGATGATTTAAGGTTTGTTTTAACTAAGGAGTGTCCTCCAAACCCTAGCTCAAATGCAAACCGAACAATTCGGGATGCGTATGACAGATGGATAAAGGCAAATGACAAAGCCCGAGTGTACATTCTAGCCAACATATCTAATGTTTTGGCTAAGAAACACGATGTTATGGGTCCTACTCAAGAGATTATGGAATCTCTAAAAGGGATGTTTGGACAACCGTCCTTCTCCCTTAGACATGAACCCATAAAATACATTTATAACTGTTGTATGAAAGAAGGGACCTCAGTTAGAGAACATGTCCTGGACATGATGGTCCATTTCAATGTGGCAGAAGAAAATGAAGCTGTCATTTATGAGAAGAGTCAAGTCAGTTTTATCATGATGTCTCTTCCGAAGAACTTCTTCCAGTTCCGCACAAATGTGGTAATGAACAAAATATAATATAACTTGACTGCTCTTCTCAATGAGCTACAGACTTATCAGTCCCTCTTAACAAACGAGGGACAAACAGGAGAAGCAAATGTTGCTATCTCCAAGAAATTACTACGAGGATCGTCCTCCAAAAATAAGTCTGGACCTTCAACTTCTAAAAGTGTTTTGATGAAGAAGAAGGGTAAAGGGAAAAATAACATTCCTACTAACTGCAAACACAAGGTTCAAAAAGCAGATAAAGGAAAATGTTTCCATTGCAACGAAAACGGGCACTGGAAGAGAAACTGCCCTAAATACCTTGCAGAGAAGAAAGCCGAAAAGACACAACAAGGTAAATATGATTTATTCATTGTAGAAATATGTTTAGTAGAGTATGACAACTCAACTTGGATACTAGATTCAGGGGCGACTAATCATATTTGTTCTTTTTACCAGGAAACTAGCTCCTGGAGAATGCTTGCGGACGGTGAGATAACACTCATGGTTGGAACAGGAGAGGTTGTCTCAGTAAGATCAGTAGGAAATTTAAAGTTGTTTTTTGGAGATAGATTCATTATATTAGATAATGTACTTTTTGTTCCTGAAATGAAAAGAGATTTAATATATATCTCTTGTTTATTAGAATTATTGTATAAAGTATCTTTTGAAATCAATGAACTATTCATTTGCAAAAGAGGTATTCATATTTGTTCTGCAAAACTAGAAAACAACTTATATATGTTAAAACCGAGCGAAACAAAAGCTATTTTAAATACCGAGATGTTTAAAAACAGCTGAAACTCAAAATAAACGACAAAAGATTTCTCCTAATACCTATCTTTGGCACTTAAGACTAGGCCACATTAATCTCAATAGGATTGAGAGATTGGTTAAAAGAGGACTTCTAAATGAGTTAGAAGACAACTCTTTACCTCCATGTGAGTCTTGTCTTGAGGGTAAAATGACTAAACGATCGTTTTTCGAAAAAGGTTATAGAGCCAAAGAAACCTTAGAACTCATGCATACAGATCTCTGTGGTCCAATGAATGTTAAAGCACGAGGAGGGTATGAATATTTCATCAGTTTTATTGGTGATTATTCTAGGTATGGCTATCTTTACCTAATGCGTCACAAGTTCAAAGCTCTCGAAAAATTCAGAGAGTATAAGACTGAGGTTGAGAATCTATTAGGTAAAACTATTAAAACACTTCGATCAGATCGAGGAGGAGAGTACATGGACTTAAGATTTCAGGACTATATGATAGTCAGCCCCTGGTATGCCTCAACAAAATGGTGTATCAGAAAGGAGAAATAGAACTCTGTTAGACACGGTTCGGTCTATGATGAGTTTTGCTCAATTACCCGATCCGTTTTGGGGATATGCATTGGAAAATACTATATACATTTTGAACATGGTTCCTACTAAGAGTGTTTCAGAAACACCTTATGAGTTATGGAAAGGACGTAAAGGTAGTTTACATCACTTCAGAATTTGGGGATGTCCAGCACATGTGTTGTTGCAAAATCCCAAGAAATTAGAACGTCGTCCAAAATTATGTCTATTTGTAGGATACCCCAAAGAGACGAAAGGTGGTTTGTTTTATGACCCTCAAGAAAATAGAGTGTTTGTATCAACAAACGCTACATTCTTAGAGGAAGACCACGTAAGAAATCATCAACCTCGCAGCAAACTAGTATTAAGTGAAATTTCTAAAGATGCTACTGATAAAACAACAAGAGTTGTTGATCAAGCTGGTCCATCAACAAGAGTTGTTGATGGAGCTGACACTTCTGGTCAATCACATCCTTCTCAAGAGTTGAGAATGCCTCGACGTAGTGGGAGGGTTATAACTCAACCCGATCGTTACTTGGGTTTGGCAGAAACTCAAGTCATCATACCTGATGATGGCGTTGAGGATCCATTGACCTATAAACAGGCAATGAATGATGAAGATAGAGATCAGTGGATTAAAGCCATGAATCTTTAAATGGAGTCAATGTACTTCAATTCAGTCTGGGAACTTGTAGAGCAACCAGATGGGGTAAAACCTATTGGTTGCAAATGGATCTATAAGAGGAAACGAGACCAAAGGGTTATACCCAAAGAGAGGGGGTGGACTATGAAGAAACCTTCTCTCCTGTTGCTATGCTTAAATCGATTAGAATACTCTTGTCTATTGCCACATTTTATGATTATGAAATTTGGCAAATGGATGTTAAGACAGCCTTTCTAAATGGCAATCTTGAAGAGTGTATCTATATGGCTCAACCAGAGGGGTTCATTGAACAGGATCACGAGCAAAAGGTTTGCAAGCTTAAAAGATCCATTTATGGGTTGAAGCAAGCATCTCGATCCTAGAATATAAAATTTGATACTGCGATCAAATCTTATGGCTTTAAACAGAATGTTGACGAACCTTGTGTGTATAAAAGGATAGTCAACTCTACAGTAGCTTTCCTGGTGTTGTACATTGACGATATCTTGCTCATTGGAAATGATGTGGGATTTCTGACTTACAATAAGCATTGGCTAGTGACACAATTCCAAATGAAAGATTTGGGAGAGGCTTAGTTTATTCTTGGAATCCAAATTGTTCGGAATTGCAAGAACAACACACTAGCATTGTCTCAGGCATCGTACATCGACAAAATGTTGATTCGATATAAGATGCAGGACTCTAAGAAAGGATTATTACCTTTCAGGCATGGAGTTCATTTGTCGAAGGAACAAAGTCCTAAAACACCTCAAGAAGTTGAGGATATGAGACACATTCCCTATGCATCAGCGGTCGGTAGTCTGATGTATGCCATGCTATGTACCCGACCTAACATATGCTATGCTGTGGGAATTGTCAGTAGATATCAATTCAATTCGGGACGTGCTCATTGGACTGCCGTTAAGAATATCCTCAAGTATCTTAGGAGAACGAGGGACTATATGCTAATGTACGGTGCTAAGGATCTGATCCTTACAGGGTACACTGACTCAGATTTTCAGACCGATGTAGATTCGAGAAAATCGACATCAGGATCTGTCTTCACTCTGAACGGAGGAGCAATAATATGGTGAAGCATAAAGCAAGGTTGCATTGCTGATTCCACCATGGAGGCTGAGTATGTTGCTGCTTGTGAAGCAGCGAAAGAATCTGTATGGCTTAGGAAGTTCTTAACTGATTTGGAAGTCATTCCAAATATGCATCTTCCCATCACTCTTTATTGTGATAACAGTGGAGCAGTTGCAAATTCAAAAGAACCAAGAAGCCATAAGCGAGGAAAACATATTCAGCGCAAATATCATCTCATAAGGGAGATTGTGCAACGAGGAGATGTGATCGTCACACATATAGCTTCAGAGCATAACATTGCTGATCCATTTACAAAGCCCCTCACGACTAAAGTGTTTGAAGGGCACCTAGTGAGTCTAGGACTACGAGTTATGTAATCTAGGGCAAGTGGGAGAAAAGGCATGAGTATGTGATGCCCTAGTTTATTGTATTTATGTTTTTCTTTCTACTCAGCGTTATAAAACCCCACTAGAGTTTTAGTCCAAGTGGGAGTTTGTTGGGTTTTATGTCCTAAAACTCATAGTTTGTAAACAAAAACATATTCTATAAAGTTATTTGTCGAGTGTTTAAATATTATTGCAGTTGAAGTTGAAGGGATGCCGCCACTGGTTCCAAAGAGAAGTCTTCTAAAACAAATCGCATGCAACACCTCTGCTGACTGTGGAGATCGTACTTGCTCGTGTTCTTATCTCGGTTTATGCATTTGTATTCAATTCGCAACAAAAGAATTAAAGCTCAATGATATGCAATTTAAAGACCTGAAACAAGAGGACCTCAAGAATTAAGTGTTAATAAGAACAAAACTAACATGTTGTGATTGTTAGCCTGCGGAACAAAATTCTATCCTTGGAACGCAAGAATACTGAATAACATACAATAATATATGATATATGTATGTTTTTTTTTTTTTTTTTTTTTTCTTTTTTTAAATCTTTTGACACACTTTGCTTTATTTGCTTATTTGTCTTTCGGACAACATACGAACTTGAATTCGTATTAATAGTCGTAAAAAAATAATTAAATTTGTACGAGGTATAACTTTAAAATCAAATCAGGTAACAATGCATTCAATTTATTTAAAAAGAATAAAAAAATTCATGACTAGTCTATCTAGTTTGTAGAAGAAAATGACATAAAAGTTAAAAGGAAATTTCCTAGTGAATGATAGAAAAGATAAAGGGAAGACTATCCCCTCGCTGTCACAAATGTGAAACGACTCATGTCTAAGATTCAAATCAAGATTCAAAATCTCGATTCATGTATCGTAGGAAATTTCTAGAACGTCACCCAACATAGAATTACTCCAAACAAAGTACGTTAACAATGGAGTTCCTATGATGAAGCCACTAAAAAGGAAGATGCACATTGTTGGTATAGGCTGTAACTTTTATTTCCTTTAAGACTTTCTTAATCATCCTATCTTCAGGATCACTCTCCTTTGATGTGGTCTCAGCTCATTCATGTACTCCTCGTTTACTCAGGTGTCACATACCAACCAGCTTCCTCCTTGGTTTGTTCTTGAATCACATCTGACTGTGGGAGGTATCGCTCTGATCCTAATGTTTTATTAAAACCAAGGTCACCGCTACATGCATAATATAACTATTCGTTGGAGAAATTCATTTAAAAGAAATGTAACAAAAATGCGTGGAGAAATTAATTTAAAAGAATCAATGCTATGGACTTAAACGTTCGTAATAAAATTTTTAAAACAATATAATGGAAAATAAATAGTATAACCTAAGAACTATATATAACATGCATGCATCTACCCAAACTTCCATTCCATAGATGTCCAACGGTGCAACGGTGCAAAAGTGTCTTACTTTTATCTTAAAAACAAGAATAGCACCTAGGTTGAGTATTTTTTATAAGCGCCTACAATGCTGGAATTCGCAAATCTAGAGGTCTTTCTAGAATCCTTGCAAAACGTTCACAGAGGAAGCTAACTTAACGGATTGATTCCAACCAAGAGCTGGTTAGAAGATGAATGACTCTTAAATCGAACTTGGAATCTATGATGGTCACTCTTAGATACCAAGACAATTCACTCTAGAATTAGCTTGATCAAAACTAATTCAATGAATCGATTTAAACATCAAACCTAAAGCAAGGTTTGAAAAAGAATAACACCAAAAAGGTATAAAAAAAACACAAAGGTCTTGTTTGTATTCAACCATTGATGCCCAAACATGAATATTACATGCCTTTAAATAGGCCCAAAAGATAACCCTAACATAATAAAGTTCAACTACCAACTACAAATGCTATTAAATACATATTGAAGAAAATAAGACATTCATACAAACTAATAACCAATGCTATTAAATACAAATTGAAGAAAACAAGGCATTCATAAATTGTCTTAATACTACCAAAGGCAATGTCAGTCATTCCATTATCTTCTTGATTTGATATGCTAATGCTATAAAGATTTTTGGGCTCAAAAGTCTTTGTTTCAACTTGTACACTAGCTAGCTTTTGAAGATGCAATGTATAGGCCTCTTGAATCTTCTTAACCTTACTTCTTGTAATCGGTCCTTCGGGTACATGCAAAGGGTCAGGAGTTGAATTCATATCACTATCTCTAGGCTTTTCCATAGCCTTAGCTGCCCTCAAAGCAGTCTTATACGTGGTAGGATCTATGGCTTCAACTGTTTGATGAATTTATGTATTCCGTCCAAGGATGAACCTTTTAACAATTTTTTGTTTTGTATCCACTAATGACGGCGCGGATCATTTCAACCTTATAAAATTCTCTTGCCTAGTCATCCACAAAATGTCCACTCTATATCAGATGGGTGAACTCCGATTGTCTTCAAAGTCGGACTACCTTCGGGAAATATTATTTTAGGAATAGCTTTTTGAATCGAGACTATGGTTTTACACTTCCATTTAGCCCAAGAATTTCTCAATTATCCAATCACCACAATTTTGCATCCTCTTTCAAGATGAATGACGAAAAGAATACCTTCTCATGGTCTAGGTAGTTCATTAATAAGAAAATCGTCTCCATTGGTGATAGCCATAATTGTGCCTCTATTGGGTCTCTTGTGCTTCCACTAAAGGTACGGGGTCATACCATTTTAAATCCCATAAATATCTTGCCCCTCATGTATGTTACAAGCTATTGGCTTGCTCGGTGGCCACCATTACTTGAACCATGGCCTGAAAAGATTCCAACATCAGATTCTTCATGGGGTCTATTCCCGCCAATGGTGTTGTTGGAGGTATTGCAGCCACTGTATTTTCTTGTTACAGAGCCTTCACAAGTGGGGTCACTTAATGATTATTTCTTTAAATACTCAAGCCATGTGCTACTAATTTTTCAGGTTAAGGATAGACATTCATGTACGGCTGACGACGGCATCGCAATTCGAGACCATGGCACATGCGTACGGCTGACGATGGCATCGCAATTCGAGACCATGGCACATGCGTAGGATAGTGGTATTTATTTTCTTAGACTTAGGCTAGAATACGATGTTTTTAACTTAAACTCTTATTCATTTTTTTTAGTCTTCTGTTATGTATTTTTAAAGATGTTTTGGAAACACATAAGTCCATGGCTGCGTTTTAAGATAAATGTTATGTTTTATGGAATTTAAATGAAGTCTTTCGCATTCAATGTTATGGTACGTATACAGTAGCGACCGAAAATTAAGTAAACAATTTCGAGTCGTTATAATGTAAGTCCATGACAGTGTTTTATGATGAAATTTATATTTTAGGATAAAGTTTAAATGCTTATTTCTACACAAAATGATTATTCTTTGATGACGGTAGTGACTCGAGGTAAGTAGAAATCTAGAATTGAAGTTTGGGTAGATGCATACATGTTATATGTAGGTCTTACGTTAGATTATGGATCATTTTCTTATTTTATTTAAAAAATTTATGCTATTTATTTCCTGTTATGTTGTTTTAAAATTTTTATTACAAACGTTTAAGTCCATAGCGTCGTTTCTTTTAAATGAATTTCTCCACGCATTCTAGTTGCGACCTTGGTTTTAATAGAAAATTAGAGTCATTACAATCGGGATAAAAGCAATACCTCTCACAGTAAGATGTGATTCAGGGGCAAACAGGAGAAATCTTGTGGGTATGTGACACCTGAGTATAGAGGAGTACATGAATGAATTGAGAACATATCAGAGTGAGAGTGATCCTGAAGATAGGATGACTAAGGAAGTGTTAAAGGAAATAAAGGTTACAACCTATACCAACAATGTGCATCTTCCTTTTTAGTGGCTCAATCATAGGAACTTCATTTTTTAATGTACTTTGTTTGGAGTAATTCTATGTTGGGTGACGTTCTAGAAATTTTCCTATAATACATGTGAGTGAGGATAAAGTATGTTAGGACGACTCGTGTTAGTTTGTGGGGATAATTTTCACTGTTAGAAGAAAAAGTAAGTAACGTGACTACTAGCAGGGGAATACTGGAGCCATCCGGTGTTGAATCAAGATTTTGAATCTTGAGCAAGAGTTACACATTTGTGAGCGCGTGGGGATAGTTTTCCTCATCTTTTCTATCATTCACTATGAAATTTCCTTAACAATTATGTCATTTTCTTTTACAAACTCGATGGACTAGTCATGAAATTTTCTATTATTTTTAAATATATTAAATGCATTATTGCTATCTCGTACAAAATTTAATTATTTCTTTAGGACTATTCGTACGGATTCAAATTAGTTTGTTGTCCGAAAAACAATAAGCAAACATAGCAAAGTGTCAAAAAGATAACAGAATATACATATACATATATTACTGTATTGTAGCTATATTATTCATTATTCTTGCCCCAATGATTGAATTTAGTGCCCACACACTAACAATCACAAACATATTAGTTCTGTTCTTATTAACACTTAATTCTTGAGATCTTCTTGTTTGAGGTCTTCAAATTGCATATTATTGAGATTCAATTCTTTTGTTGCCGATATAAAACAGACGCATAAACCGATTTCAGAACACGAACAAGTATGATCTCCACAGTCAGCAGAGGTGTTGCATGCGATTTGTTTTAGAAGGCTTCTCTTTATTACCAGTGGCGGGATCCCTTCAACTTCAACTGCAATAATATTTAAACACTTAACATTATGTTTGAAACTTCTGAACATTTAACATGTGATTTGTGTTAGAAGAACTATTGAAATTTTAACATTCAAAGAGACAAATAAAAAACGAAGAACTAGAAATTTTACCAGAACGAGACACAACCAACAGTATCATGACAATAATGAAACTCAACTTCACACTACTAATCTACTACTAATCTCTGCCATATTATCCTTTAGGTTGAAAATATTTTGAATGGTTTGATGTGATGGTTAAGTTTCTTTCTTTCCAATCCATTATATAATGTCTATAAATTAAATTAGCTCACAAATATAAACCTAAAGGGTAGATTTTTGTTGATGCATATCCCAAATATATGATATTTCTATAATTACAAAACCATAAATCCTATTTTTCCTAAAAATAGAAAAAAAAAATACAAGTAGGAAACGTATAGTCATCTACCATTCATTAAGCCTGAGAAAAAAATATCAATATAACCAAACTGTCACCAACTTTTTTCTATGTAAGATCCAACATTGATTGGAGAGGAAAACAAAAAAGTATGGTAACCTCCCTCTTACAGACGTGTTTTAAAACCTTGACGAGAAATACGTAAGGGAAAGTCCAACGATGACAATATCTGATAGCAGCAGTGGGATTGGATTGTTACATAAGTTAAGCTTACGAGGTTTTGTCATTAACATTAAATTAAATAGAAGCCAATAATTTATTAAAACATTTATTCTTGAATCAAAATTTAGAAATTTTAACTTTATAATGATGGCCTTACACAATAATAACATCAAACTGGTTTGGAAATTAGAGATATGGGAAACTTTAATTAACAAAAGGATAATAATTATAAGTATATTTTTCAAAAGGGTATGAGCAGGTTGTTGTTTAGACGGGTTTGGGATATTAGAAATTTCAAAACTTTCTCGTACAATTAGAATTATTGATTAATATCCTTAAAAAATAAAAACATAATAGGTTGGTTACGAATGAAGGGACTAGCATACAACTAACCAGATTAGCCTAGAACCTCATGATATTCCTAAGGAGCCAAATAGCAAGAACCAATGAACTTAAAGATCTCCGACTAGGCTAAACGACTAAAAGCTATGAAGTTATAAAACTAGAACGTTAACTTGAGTTTGAATAAACTGGTGTCATGTGTTTGATATGTGTGATGTCTATAATATGATATGATATGTTTTTATGATACAATATATAATTTGATATGATATGTGAGATGATACTATATATCGTAGAATATGATATGTGCAGAAATGATATAACACGATGATACACATTAATATGTTTTTACATGATACACAACCTCGAGATATGTTCGAGAGGCTATGGTATAAATTATATGATACGAAGAAAAATGGAAGGGGGTTGTCTTACATGATTTAATTAATGTGAAATGTTGGGATCTCATATATTGTTATACATCTCATGCATCAAGATATTATCCTCTTGTGATGAGTATGAACATGTACATTATGAAAGGAAAATGAATATCATATTTTATATGATGCTACAACGATCGCTACTCCTTTCAGGTGTCCAGCAATAGCACTAGAGAACACTAGCCCAACCAGAATGAGGCCCGTGTGTAGAATAGTAAATACACATTCAAGGATCCAGTTAGGGTAGTAACCTAAGGAAATATGGTTTTTATATGATAGGTCTCATTCATTTTACATGTCTTTACATTTTCTAACCCTAGTAGTGGGATCACTTACTGAATATTTCTTAAAATACTTAAGTCACGTGCTACTTTTATATTTCAGATCGCAAAGACACGGTTGATGGCGGCATCACAAATTAAAAGATCAGGGCACATGCATAGGGTAGTTGCACTTAATTTCGTAAACTGTAAGTTAATATAGAATTGCAAGAGACACCAATTTCGTACTTTTATAATGGATTGACAAGAATGAAACTTAATCATCTGATATGAACCAAGAGACACCAATCATACAATATGCTTCAATGAAGATGTGAAGAAAATATTGTCCGAGATTCGAATCACTCCACAAGCAAGATTGATCATGTCGAGCTTGAATGATTCTACATGCAACCTAAACTACATAGAATTGCAAACAAACTTAGCCATTGCCTAAACAAGAGCACAAATGCTTCTTTTACTATATTTGCCAGGTCTATTTACAAATACAACATAAATGGCTTTATAATACTCAAAATGAAACTGAAACTATTAAAGGTATTCCAAGAGTTGTAACATTCATACTTAATGGCCATAATTAACCATTATATAATTGTAACCTAAAGTAAATAAAAGAAATACATTAATGAAATACAATAACTCTAAATTACTCTAAATTGTAATCCACCCAAAATTTATAACATGAAACTTCAGTTTTCTTCAATGTGGCACGAATTGAAATATCTTTCGATTATTTCAACAATATGTTCTTCACATCTTCATTGAAGCATATTGTATGATTGATGTCTCTTGGTTCATATTACCATCACACCAATCCATTCAAATTATTTCGAACACAAATAATAACATGGCAGAGATTTGTAGTGTGAAGTTGATTTTCATTATTGTGATGATACTGTTGGTTGTGTCTTGCTCTGGTAAAATTTCTAGTTCTTCGTTCTTTGTTTGTTTTGAATCTTTTTGAAGGTTAATATTTCAATAGAGAAGCCTTCTAAGAAAAATCTCATGCTATGTATTCAAAAGTTTCAAAAATAATGTCTGAGTGTTTAAATATTATTGCAGTTGAAGTTGAAGGGATGCCGCCACTGGTATCAAAGAGAAGCCTTCTAAAACACATTGCATGCAACACCTCTGCTGACTGCGGAGATCGTACTTGTTCGTGATCTTATCTCGGTTTATGCATTTGTATTCAATTCGCAACCAAAGAAGTTAATAAGAACAAAACTAATATGTTGTGATTGTTAGCGTGCGAGATTAAATTCTATCCTTGGAACGCAAGAATACTGAATAACATACAATAATATATGATATATATATGTGTTTTTTTTTTCTTTTTTCTTTTGACACTTTTTTTTATTTGCTTATTTGTCTTTGAGACAACATATGAACTTGAATTCATATTAATAGTCGTAATAAAATAATTAAATTTGTACGAGGTATTCCTTTAAAATCAAATAAGGTAACAATGCATTCAATTTATTTAAAAAGAATAAAAAATTTCATGTCTAGTCTATCTAGTTTGTAAAAGAAAATGACATAAAAGTTAAGGAAATTTCATAGTGAATGATAGAAAAGATAAGAAACACAAACTAAAATGGTCTCAGTAAAAATCGAATTCCAAGTTTTCATTGTTTCTAATTTTTTATTATTATTATTATTTACTAACTATTATATTTTTTTTTTTTTTGAGTCGTTACATACATGCCTTTAAATAGGCCTAAAAGATAACCCTAATATAATAAAGTTCAACCACCAACTAGAAATAACTACTGAATGCTATTAAATACAAATTGAAGAAAATAAGGCATTCATAAATTGTCTTAATTGGTAATTCAACTACCAATGACAAGAATTCTAATCACTTTCGACACTCCATTATTTTCTTGATTTGATACTTGAACGTTCTTTGTATTGCTTCTTGTAATTGCTCGTTCGGGTACATGGAAGTGATCAGTTGTTGGATTCATATCAATTTTAAGAAGTATAAGGTAAGGAACTTCAATATTGGGGTCAAAATGCAATCATGTTTAGGAACAATCATTTCATAAAACATCATTTCATGGTGTTGGTCTCAACTCAAGTTCGGGTAGAATTTGATGTGTAGTACTTCTCTACATATGGTATACATACAAACCTCAATAACTGTGTTCGTGTGATCCCACTTAATGGCCACTTCAATCTTGGTGGGGTCTACTGAGATTCCATGTTTTGACATCATGTGTCTTAAAAATGAGACGTGTCGGAACAAAAATTCACACTTGGAGAATTTGGTGTACAACTTGTTCTCTCTCAAAATTTTAGAACTTTTTAAACGTGTTCTTGATCCATCTTTGAGTACACTAGGATGATTTGATGCTTCCGCGGGACAATGATAACGCAGATAACTTTCTAAAGAAAGCATTCCGTAGTAGGTATCTAATAAGTGCACCACTGGTCTGAAGCACAATAACAAATGTGTCGAGACACTCCTTTAATACTCTATTCATTAACTCCATGAATATTGTTGGGGCGTTAGTGAAACCAAATGACATCACCACAAACTCGTTTTGGTCGTACCTTGTTTTGAATGATGTCTTAGGTACATCCCATTCTTTAGTATTAACCTAGTGGTTCCCTGACCGAAGATCTATATTGGAGAATATTTTCGCTTCTCTGAGTTGGTCTAACAAATCTTCAATATGAGAGTGGGTACTTGTTTTTTATCGTTCTCTTATTTTAACTCTCAATAGTCGAGGCACAGGCCCATGAACCATCCTTCTTATTTAACTCTCAATAGTCGAGGTATACCTAAGAAGATACGCTAGGTCAGATGAAGCCTTTGTTAAGTAGATCATTGTAATTGCGTCTTAAGTTTCTTTTATTCTGCTAGCACAATATAGTAAGGCGCTTTAGAAATGGGTCCACTTCCCAGTTCAATTTCTTGTAATTGCGCCTACAATTTTAGAGAAAGGGCATCCTGATAAATCCTCCAAAAAGACATCTGAGAATTCATTCAATATTGGTATTGTATTCATAGTCTTTTCTTTCCATTTTGTATCTACGACACTAATAAATATGGCTCACCTTCCTCGTTAGACCAGTCTCTTGACCTTCATCATCTAAACTAGTTTAGGGGTAACTCTAGCCTTTGAACTAAAAACTAGATCCAGATATTGTTGAGAATACCACCTCCTTCTTGTAACAATCTATATTGGCATAGTTCTTAGCTAGCCAATCTATCTATACTATAGTATTACATCGAAATTCGTAATGCTAACAACTATCAAGTCTACGCTAAAGGTTCATCTTGCTACTATTACTTGCCCATCTTTTACTCTATCATTAAACACTAAGTCTACCCGTGTTGGGGTGCTAACACTTATACATGCAACAAGGGTTCTAGTTGGAACCCTGCTTGACTAAAAAATGGCACAGATATGAAGGAACGTGTAAAGCCTGAATCAAATAACGTTAAAGCATAGTGTCCTAGGATGGATAGTGTACCTATCACCACTATGTCGTATTTCCCAACATCCCTGCAGGTGCATACTCTCTTTCTTCCGAATATGTCTGGATAGGTCTCTCGACTCCACCAGGGCCTCTTGGTGGGTCAACTAGGTTTTTCGTCCTCCTCTTATTTGGCAAGGTAGTCTTGATGACTACATTTGAAACAAGCCCTAGATTCAAGCCATACATCTACCCTAATGTTGTTTCCCACATTCAAGGCACAATGGTTCCTCGCTCCCTTGGACCTTCTCTTAGTCTCTAAGATATCTATCAGCATATTAAGGAAGGTGTCTATCCGTATATTGAGGTTTACATGTTGATGGTTGTCGATGTGAGTCGGTGTGATCATACTATTGTTTTCTCCCGATAGTGACAACTGACTCTCAACGTACCTATCTGATAAGCGCCAACAATGCTAGATTTTTGCAAAGCTAGAGGTCCTTCTAGAATCCTTGCAAAACGTTCACAGAGAAACCTAACTTAACGGATTGATTCCAACCAAGAGCTGGTTAGAAGATGAATGACTCTTAGATCGAACTTGGAATCTATGATGGTTACACTTAGATACCAAGACAATTCACTCCAGAATTAGCTTGATCAAAACTAATTCAATGAATTGGTTTAAACATCAAACCTAAAACAAGATTTGAAAAAGAATAACACTAAAAAGGTATAAAAAAAACACAAAGGTTTGGTTTGTATTCAACAATTGATGCCCAAACATGAATATTACGTGCCTTTAAATAGGCTCAAAAGATAATTCTAACATAATAAAGTTCAACTACCAACTACAAATGCTATTAAATACAAATTGAATTAAATAAAACATTCACACAAACTACTAATAAATGCTATTAAATACAAATGGAAGAAAATAAGGCATTCATACAAACTACTAATAAATGCTATTAAATACAAATTGAAGAAAATAAGGCATTCATAAATTGTTTTAATTGGTAGTTCAACTACCAAAGGCAAGTCTTCTAATTACTTTCCAATGTCAGCCAATCCATTATCTTCTTTATTTGATATGCTAATGCTATAAAGATTTTTGGGCTCAAAAGTCTTTGTTTCAACTTGTACACTAGCTAGTTTTTGAAGATGCAATGTATAGGCCTCTTGAAACTTCTTAACCTTACTTTTTGTAATCGGTCCTTCGGGTAAATACAAAGGGTTTGGAGTTGAATTCATATCACTATCTCTAGGCTTTTCCATAGCCTTAGCTGACCTCAAAGCAGTCTTATACATGGTAGGATCTATGGCTTCAACTGTTGGATGAATTTCTAGATTCAGTCCAAGGATGAACCTTTTAGCAATTTTTAGTTTTGTATCCACTAATGACAGCGCGAATCATTTCAACCTTATAAATTCTCTTGCCTAGTCATCCACAAAATGTCCGCTCTATATCAGATGGCTGAGCTCCTGTTGTCTTCAAAGTCCGACTACCTTCGAGAAATATTATTTTAGGAATAGCTTTTTGAATCGAGACCATGGTTTTACACTTCCATTTAGCCCAAGAATTTCTCAATTATCCAATCACCACAATTTTGCATCCTCTTTCAAGATGAATGACGAATAGAATACCTTCTCATGGTCTGGGTAGTTCATAATAAGAAAATCGTCTCCATTGGTGATAGCCATAATTGTGCCTCTATTGGGTCTCTTGTGCTTCCACTAAAGGTACGGGGTCATACCATTTTAAATCCCATAAATATCTTGCCACTCATGTATGTTACAAGCTATTGGTTTGCTCGATGGCCACCATTACTTGAACCATGGCCTGGAAAGATTCACACATCAGATTCTTCATGGGGTCTATTCCCGCCAATGGTGTTGTTGGAGGTAGTGCAGCCACGTATTTTCTTGTTACAGAGACTTCACAAGTTGGGCTCCCTCTACCTCTACCCCTTCCTCGACAGGAGGTTGTTCCCTTTCTCGACGTCCTCTTCCACGTCCTCTAGGCGGCATGGTTCTAAATCAACACAATTTTTTTTTAAGTCTACTATTCCTAACATAAACTACATAATTTTCCATATTATCATACACATATAATTAAGCGAAAAATTGTGCCGTCAACAACAATGTAGTCAATTTTATCAAAATTAGTCATGAAAAACACTCATCATCAACAAGTAGTAACAATATACATAATCAATGACATTTCATTTTCTTATTTTACGCATGACATATGTAACGAGAAAAAAAAAAAAAGAAAAAAAAATAATAGTAGGTAAATAATAATTTAAAAAAAAAAAAAAAAAAAAAAAAAAAAAAAAAAAAAAAAAAAAGTAAATTATCAGAGAAACAAACAAAATGATCTCCTCAACCCCTCCCCAAATATCTCCCCAACACCTCCAACTGCAAAATGATAGGCAAAAAAAGAAACAGAAAGAAACAAAAAAATATGGCAGATTTTGGGAAGGGTAAAAAAATAGGAGAAAGAAACAAAAGAAAGTTACAGATTTTGGGAGAGAAAAATTTGAAATGGCTTGACTCGCAAGCAGATTTGATAGGAAGGGAAACAGATAGAAAATTTATGGGTAAGTTAGATCTTCTCTTTTTTATTTTTGAGATAGAAAAGTTATCTTAAATCTATTTTTCTATTATTTAGATTTTTGGATATCTTATCGAAAATCAAAATTGATTGAAAAATGATTTTGTCAATTGCATTTAAATTGGATCATCATTTTTAGGAAAGAGAAAAAATGATAATTGATTGATGCATAGGTCAGTTTTATGAAGGAAAATTAGAATAATTAGAATGGATTGAAAATGACTCCTTTGATTGGATAGTCATCAGTCGGGAAAGAGAAGAAAAAATAATAGATTGAAAATGGCTTATAGTAATTTTTAGGAAAGAGAAGAAAACAGAATAGATTAAAAATGGCTTTCTGTTAATTGGACAGTCATATTAGGAAAGAGAGGAGAACAAAATTGATTGAAATTTGTTTTATAATTGCATAATAAGAAGAAGAAAAAAGTACAACAGAAGAGAAGGAAAATAGAAGAGGTGAAAAATTATTATTATTTGTATCTAGAGAATATAATATTATAACAAACCATAGTTGGATTGAATGATTCAAAGCCGCATGAAATAATATTGACATATTTTCAATTTGTGTTTTAGAAAATTTAGAAACAATGAAAACTTGGAGTTCAATTTTTACTAAGACTGTTTTAAAGCCGTATTTCACATTGTTAGTTGGATTATTAATTAAAATGTGAAATACTAACAAAAGGTGACGAACGGTGGGATATGAAGCAAACTCCAACAACCTTTGGAGCAGCTCTCGAGGAACGGGAGCTTACGTTAATTAAATTAGGGAAGACTTCGACTAAGGTCAACCAGGTAAGTGGCCTTACTATAGGATAGGCTAAAAATTGTCGTATTTGATATGTTTGATACACTTTGTGGCAATATGATGAGTATGATGATTATGTATGAGTTATGATGATGTATGAACTATCTGTGTGACGATCACATCTCCTCGTTGCACAATCTCCCTTATGAGATGGTATTTGCGCTCAATATGTTTTCCTCGCTTATGGCTTCTAGTTCTTTTGAATTTGCAACTACTCCACTGTTATCACAATAAAGAGTGACGGGAAGATGCATGTTTGGAACGACTTCCAAATAAGTTAAGAACTTCCTATGCCATACAGATTCTTTCGCTGCTTCACAAGCAGCAACATACTCAGCCTCCATGGTGGAATCAGCAATGCAACCTTGCTTTATGCTTCACCATATTATTGCTCCTCCGTTCAGAGTGAAGACAGATTCTGATGTCGATTTCCTCGAATCTACATCGGTCTGAAAATCTGAGTCAGTGTACCCTGTAAGGATCAAATCCTTAGCACCGTACACTAGCATATAGTCCCTCGTTCTCCTAAGATACTTGAGGATATTCTGAACGGCAGTCCAATGAGCACGTCCCGGATTGGACTGATATCTGCTGACAATTTCCACAGCATAGCATATGTCGGGTCGGGTACATAGCATGGCATACATTAGACTGCCGACTGCTGATGCATAGGGAATGTGTCTCATATCCTCAACTTCTTGAGGTGTCTTAGGACTTTGTTCCTTCGACAAATGAACTCCATGCCTAAAAGGTAATAATCCTTTCTTGGAGTCCTGCATCTTATATCGAATCAACATTTTGTCGATGTACGATGCCTGAGACAATGCTAGTGTTTTGTTCTTGCGATTCCGAACAATTTGGATTCCAAGAACAAACTGAGCCTCTCCCAAATCTTTCATTTGAAATTGTGTCGCTAGCCAATGCTTAATGTCAGTACAAAATCCCACATCATTTTCAATGAGTAGAATATCGTCAACGTACAACACCAGGAAAGCTACTGTAGAGTTGACTATCCTTTTATAAACACAAGGTTCGTCAACATTCTGTTTAAAGCCATAAGATTTGATCGCAATATCAAACTTTATATTCTAGGATCGAGATGCTTGCTTCAACCCATAAATGGATCTTTTAAGCTTGCAAACCCTTTGCTCGTGATCCTGTTCAATGAACCCCTCTAGTTGAGCCATATAGATACTCTCTTCAAGATTGCCGTTTAGAAAGGCTGTCGTAACATCCATTTGCCAAATTTCATAATCATAAACTGTGGCAATAGACAAGAGTATTCTAATCGATTTAAGCATAGCAACAGGAGAGAAGGTTTCTTCATAGTCCACCTCCTCTCTTTGGGTATAACCCTTTGCTACTAGTCGAGCTTTAAAGGTCTGTACCTTATCGGTTTGGTCTCGTTTCCTCTTATAGATCCATTTGCAACAAATAGGTTTTACCCCATCTAGTTGATCTACAAGTTCCCAGACTGTATTGAAGTACATTGACTCCATTTCAAGATTCATGGCTTTAATCCACTGATCTCTATCTTCATCATTCATTGCCTGTTTATAGGTCAATGGATCCTCAACGCCATCAACAGGTATGATGACTTGAGTTTCTGTCAAACCCAAGTAACGATCGGGTTGAGTTATAACCCTCCCACTAGTCGAGGCATTCTCAACTCTTGAGAAGGATGTGATTGACCAGAAGTGTCAGCTCCATCAACAACTCTAGTTGAAGGACCAGCTTGATCAACAACTCTTGTTGTTTTATCAGTAGCTTCTTTAGAAATCTCACTTAATACTAGTTTGCTACGAGGTTGATGATTTCTTACGTGGTCTTCCTCTAAGAATGTAGCGTTTGTGGATACAAACACTCTATTTTCTTGAGGGTCATAAAACGAACCACCTTTCGTCTCTTTGGGGTATCCTACGAATATACATAATTTTGAACGACGTTCTAATTTCTTGGGGTTTTGCAACAATACATGTGTTGGACATCCCCAAATTCTGAAGTGACGTAAACTACCTTTACGCCCTTTCCATAACTCATAAGGCGTTTCTGAAACACTCTTAGTAGGAACCATGTTCAGAATGTATGTAGCAGTCTCCACTGCATATCCCCAAAACGGATCGGGTAATTGAGCGAAACTCATCAGAGACCGAACCATGTCTAATAGAGTTCTATTTCTCCTTTCCGATACACCATTTTGTTGAGGCATACCAGGGGCTGAGAGTTGTGACCTTATTCCATGTTCTATCATATAGTCTTGAAATCTTAAGTCCATGTACTCTCCTCCTCGATCTGATCGAAGTGTTTTAATAGTTTTACCTAATAGATTCTCAACCTTAGTCTTATACTCTCTGAATTTTTCAAGAGCTTCAAACTTGTGATGCATTAGGTAAAGACAGCCATACCTTGAATAATCATCAATAAAACTGATGAAAGATTCATACCCTCCTCGTGCTTTGACATTCATTGGACCACAGAGATCTGTATGCACGAGTTCTAAGGTTTCTTTGGCTCTGCAATCTTTTTCGGAAAATGATCGTTTAGTCATTTTACCCTCAAGACAAGACTCACATGGAGGTAAAGAGTTGTCTTCTAACTCATTTAGAAGTCCTCTTTTAACCAATCTCTCAATCCTATTAAGATTAATGTGACCTAGTCTTAAGTGCCAAAGATAGGTATTAGGAGAAATCTTTTGTCGTTTATTTTAAGTTTCAGCTGTTTTAAACATCTCGGTATTTAAAATAGCTTTTGTTTCGCTCGGTTTTAACATATATAAGTTGTTTTCTAGTTTTGCAGAACAAATATGAATACCTCTTTTGCAAATGAACACTTCATTG
The DNA here is from genome assembly GCF_057944985.1 of Cucurbita pepo subsp. pepo. Lineage (NCBI taxonomy): Eukaryota > Viridiplantae > Streptophyta > Magnoliopsida > Cucurbitales > Cucurbitaceae > Cucurbita > Cucurbita pepo. The sequence continues at coordinate 5,946,941 of NC_141809.1, read as the reverse complement.
ATTTCAAAAGATACTTTATACAATTGTTCTAATAAACAAGAGATAGATATTAGATTTCTTTTCATTTGAGGAACAAAAAGTACATTATCTAATATAATGAATTTATCTCCAAAAAACAACTTCAAATTTCCTACTGATCTTGCTGAGACAACCTCTCTTGTTCCAACCCTGAGTGTTATCTCGCCGTCCGCAAGCATTCTCCAGGAGCTAGTTTCCTGGTAAAAAGAACAAATATGATTAGTCGCCCCTGAATCTAGTATCCAAGTTGAGTTGTCATACTCTACTAAACATATTTCTACAACGAGTAAATCATATTTACCTTGTTGTCTCTTTTCGGCTTTCTTCTCTGCAAGGTATTTTGGGCAGTTTCTCTTCCAGTGCCCGTTTTCATTGCAATGGAAACATTTTCCTTTATCTACTTTTTGAACCTTGTGTTTGCGGTTAGTAGGAATCTTATTTTTCCCTTTACCCTTCTTCTTCATCAAAACACTTTTAGAAGTTGAAGGTCCATACTTATTTTTGGAGGACGATCCTCGTAGTAATTTCTTGGAGATAGCAACATTCGCTTCTCCTGTTTGTCCCTTGTTCATTAAGAGAGACTGATAAGTCTGTAGCTCATTAAGAAGAGCAGTCAAGTTATATTCTATTTTGTTCATTACCACATTGGTGCGGAACTGGAAGAAGCTCTTCGGAAGAGACATCATGATAAAACTAACTTGACTCTTCTCATCAATGACAGCTTCATTTTCTTCTGCCACATTGAAATGGACCATCATGTCCAGGACATGTTCTCTAACTGAGGTCCCTTCTTTCATACGACAGTTGTAAATGTATTTTAAGGCTTCATGTCTTAGGGAGAAGGACGGTTGTCCAAACATCCCTTTTAGAGATTCCATAATCTCTTTAGCAATACCCATAACATCGTGTTTCTTAGCCAAAACATCAGATATGCTGGCTAGAATGTACACTCGGGCTTTATCATTTGCCATTATCCATCTGTCATACGCATCCCGAACTGTTCGGTTTGCATTTGAGCTGGGGTTTGGAGGACACTCCTCAGTTAAAACAAACTTTAAATCATCAATGACTAGTATTGTGTTTAGGTTTGATTTCCAAGTTGTGTAGTTGTCGCCGTTTAATTTCTCAGAAGCGAGTAATTGTACTATTGAGTTTGTCATGCTGTGATATAAAGAAAATTCTATTAGTGATTTGACTTAATCCTGTTTAATCCAATCAGTTTTAGCAAATATAATAATGTACCCAAATCATTATTAATTTGCAACGATACTTTAATGAGTTAGAGCAACTGCTACCGAGGGGCAGTCAATCACTCATTCACTAAACCAAGACATTCTTGACTTAAACACTATTCCCAGAATAACTCTTGTTCCTATAGTGTTCTTAGTTATCGCTATTTTTGTCAAGAATATACCAACTCTTAGTATTTCTTCGTAAGTGTGACCCGCAATTTTCAGACCTCATAGATCGGTCCCAACAATGCTATCAAATGAAGAAGCCAAAGTTGGGAACGGACCTAAGAAATCCTATCCATTTCTGGAGTTTGCGTTGTTTCGACTCCCATGTTACGAATGGGTAGTTGCTCTAGGGCAACATGCAGGTGGAACATGGGAACCTTACGGTGCAACCTAGTGGTGGAGACCATAGGACGTATTTGACATACTTCCTTCTCCCACTTACTATAAATACTTTCTCTATTCACCTTGTTATTCACTCATGCAAATACCTTCCGAATGGAGGACGCTCCCAAGGCGACTCGAGGCCGAGCATGAATCTCACTGTGTGAATTTTACAGAGAGCGTGAAAAGAAAATGATGTATCTTATACACCTTTTTCCTCCCACTAAGTATTTTAGATGGTTGGGTATACTCATTACTTAAGTATATTCCGGCTAATTAAATATAACTTAAGTCTAGGTGATTTTTCTAAATCTTACATCACTTAAGCATGCTCATAAAACTTGGCTAACTAAGCTCAAGTACTGGTCCGATCTCCAGGTAGTAGGTGTTCCGTAAACCGTCAACTTAAGTACCTCCAGCCTTAGACAAGATCGTGCCAGGTGAGCTTTCTCGTAACCGCAATTTTGTAAGACATCGACCTATTTTAACTATTAAAATTGATCGTGCTCGGTTCTCAACCCTAAGTGAGCATGCACTTATCTTTATTATAGATTTTTAACGTCTATCTCGTTTTATGACGTTGAAAATAACCTATAACATGCATCTAACATGCTTTATATAACAATTATATAATCATCCATTCCATGCAATAATATAACAATTTATATCTTTCACTCATGGAACCCTAAACATGCATACTATACATTATAACACTTATAACATACTTGGAATGCATGAAACATGCTTAGCCTATGGTGGGATTTTAAATCTATATGACATACTTTATGCATATACATTTTCTATTTAATTAAAACATACATTCATAATGCATAATTAATTAAACACGCTAAAGTGGGTTGATTTTGGCATTTTAAAGCAAGCAATTAACTAAATTATTACACTAATAATTAAAAATAACTTGAGCCATTCCCGAGGATCACGAACTGGGCGAACCAACCCTTAAAAACGTTGAATCGGACCCCAACGGCAGAAAAAACACTCGAACCGCCTCTTCCATCTTCTTCAGTTCAGCTTGCTATCTCTTCCATTTTCGATCAATTACAACCTAAAATGGACTCTAATGACTCCATAAAATTACAGACCTTTCTTCATTCATTAAAGCCCATACACATTAGGCTTATTACAGACCTTTCTTCATTCATTAAAGCCCATACACATTAGGCTTATTACAGACCTTTCTTCTTTTATATTTTACCGGATCCTGTAATAGTCAGATCCCATATCCAATTGATTAGATTTTTCTTAGTATTTTAAGTTATAGGAAATAAGGTTAGATTCAATAAATTTTAGTTGGCAAATCTATAAACTGGGAGATAGTAGCCAAACAATCGACTCAAAATTGGTCAGTAATATCTGTTTAGACAATTGAAAATCTATTTACAGAATGAAAATAATTACAGAGAGGGAGGGAGATTGAGGAAAGATTTGTTGAACAGAATTTAACAATAAAACAGGAAATATCAGAGCGCAAGGAACTCCATCGAATTTTGTCTAACAGGAAATATCAGAATTTTAAGATGACAAATGTATATTAGAGAAATAATTTTATAGAGTTCAAACTTGAAACTGATGTCATGGACTCACATAGGTTAACTTGGATTTCAAAGGACGGAATTGAACTCTCATTAAGGATATATTCGTGACAACGACTTAAGCTAACAAGGTAAGTGACCTTACTATCGGCATAGTTATATATGATGTTGACACGTGCCCCGTGGTTCTGCACGTTCATATATATTGATATGTGTGAATTGTTTGTGGATCGATATGCTTCTTATATGTTATGTGTATATTATAATATGTGAACTGTGTGATAATAATTACGGTACGATGTGTTCAAGGATATGTTTGAGATAGGATACGAGAAGGATGCACAAAACGAAATGTAACGATAGGAGTAAAATACGTTCATGAACGTTAATGTTAGGTTACATACCGGAGTGTATGGATAAGAAAGATTGATGGAAGAATACGGTTAGGTTACAGGTAGAAAGGGATAGGTTTGTGATAGATTGATAGAACGATAGCGTTAGGATTGATAGAACGGTAATGTTAGGATACGTTCTTGTGATGATATGACTATGGTACATTCACGTAATGATATGTATAAGGACGTTAAGGTTATGATAAGTTAGAGAACGATATGACTACAAAGTGTTTACGTTATGACTTGTTTATGATATGATATATTGTGATGCAATATGTCATGGTATGATGTGTATATGATGAAATGTTATGTTAAAAGTATAGAATGTTATGTTAGGTCTCTTAAATTGTATGTATACAGCATGATATGAATGGCATGAAATCACGATAAATGGCATGAAATATAACCCCATTAGAAATTATGTATGATTTGAGATATGATATGAATGATGAACTATATCTGAAACGATTTGAAAAATGATATGATATGTACATAATGCTAACGCGGTTGTATTAAAGAATAATAAAAATGGAAAAGTTTTGGGACCTCATGCATTATGTGTGCTCATGCATTTGAGGGAATACCCTTCATCACGAGGGTACGGACGCGTACATCCAATGGCAGGACAATGATCGTTATGCTTTGCATAGCGCTGCCGGGACGGTTACTAGTTCTAGCGGGTGGTCGGCCTAAGGGGCTCCCAGAGTATGCCCACCGGATAAGGAATGTGGCCCAGTGGTGTGCGAACTAGCTGGTGAGCTCATACTCGCACGTATGGGCTGTGTGTAGAGTTGGTACACGTCAAAAATTACCTGTTAGGACAGCACCATAGGGAAAACGGAATGAAAGATAGGTCTCATCATCTCATTGCATGTGATTGTTACATTTAACCCAATAGTGGGGTCACTTACTTAGTATTTCTTTAAATACTCAAGCCATGTGCTACTACATTTTTCAGGTTAAGGCAAGACATTCTTGTACGGCTGACAACATCGCAATTCGAGACCATTTCACATGCGTAGGATAGTGGAATTTATTTTTTTAGACTTACCTAGAATAGGATATTTTTAACTTAAACTCTTATTCATTTTATTTAGTCTTTTGTTGTGTCTTTTTAAAACCTATTTTCAAAACACATAAGTCCATGACTGTGTTTGAAGATAAAGGTTATGTTTTATGGAATTTAAATGAAGTCTTTCGCATTCAATGTTATGGTATGTATGCAGTAGCGACCTAAAATTAAGTAAACAATTTCGGGTCGTTACAATGTAAGTCCATGACAGTGTTTTATGATGAAATTTATATTTTAGGATAAAGTTTAAATGCTTATTTCTGCACAAAATGATTATTCTTTAATGACCGTAGTGACTCGAGGTAAGTAGAAATCTAGAATTGAAGTTTGGGTAGATGCATACATGTTATATGTAGTTCTTAGGTTAGATTATCGATCATTTTCTTATTTTATTTAAAAAATTTATGCTATTTATTTCCCGTTATATTGTTTAAAAAAATTTATTACAAACGTTTAAGTCCATAGCGTCATTTCTTTTAAATGAATTTCTCCACGCATTCTAGTTATATTATGCATGTAGTTGCGACCTTGGTTTTAATAGAAAATTAGAGTCATTATAATTGGGATAAGAGCAATACCTCTCACAGTAAGATGTGATTCAGGGGCAAACCAAGGAGAAATCTTGTGGGTATGTGACACCTGAGTAAAGAGGAGTACATGAATGAATTGAGAACATATCAGAGTGAGAGTGATCCTAAAGTTAGGATGACTAAGAAAGTCTTAAAGGAAATAAAGGTTACAACCTATTCCAACAATGTGCATCTTCCTTTTTAGTGGCTCAATAATAGAAACTTCATTTTTTAACATACTTTGTTTGAAGTAATTCTATGTTGGGTGATGTTCTAGAAATTTTCCTATAATACATGTGAGTGAGGACAAAGTATGTTAGGACAACTCGTATTGGTTTGTGGGAATAATTTTCACTGTTAGAAGCAAGAGTAAGTAACGTGACTACTAACATTGGAATACTAGAGCCATTAGGTGTTGAATCAAGATTTTGAATCTTGATTTAAATCTTGGGCAAGAGTTGTTACACATTTGTGAGCGCCTAGGGATAGTCTTCCTTATCTTTTCTATCATTCACTATGAAATTTCCTTAACAATGATGTCATTTTCTTTTACAAACTCGATAAGACTAGTCATGAAATTTTCTATTATTTTTAAATATATTAAATGCATTATTACTATCTCGTATAAAATTTAATTATTTTTTTAGGACTATTGGTACGGATTCAAATTAGTTTGTTGTCCAAATAACAATAAGCAAACATAGCGAAGTGTCAAAAAGATAACAGAATATACATATACATATATTATCGTATTGTAGCTATATTCATTTATTCTTGCCCCAATGATTGAATTTAGTGCCCACACTAACAATCACAAACATATTAGTTCTGTTCTTATTAACACTTAATTCTTGAGATCTTCTTGTTTGAGGTCTTCAAATTGCATATTATTGAACTTCAATTCTTTTGTTGCCGATTTAAAACAAATGCATAAACCGATTTCAGAACACGAACAAGTATGATCTCCACAGTCAGCAGAGGTGTTGCATGCGATTTGTTTTAGAAGGCTTCTCTTTATTACCAGTGGCGGCATCCCTTCAACTTCAACTGTAATAATATTTAAACACTTAACATTATGCTTGAAACTTTTGAACACTTAACATGTGATTTGTGTTAGAAGGCTTCTCTATTGAAATTTTAACATTCAAAGAGACAAACAAAAAACGAAGAACTAGAAATTTTACCAGAACGAGACACAACCAACAGTATCATCACAATAATGAAACTCAACTTCACTCTACTAATCTCTGCCATATTATCCTTTGGGTTGAAAATATTTTGAATGGTTTTCTTGCCAATCCATTATATAATGTCTATAAATTAAATTAGCTCATAAATATAAACCTAAATAGTAGATTTTTGTTGATGCATATGCCAAATATATGATATTTCTATAATTACAAAACCATAAATCCTATTTTTCCTAAAAATAGGAAAAAAAAAAAACAAATAGAAAATGTATAGTCATCTACCATTCTTTAAGCCTGAGAAAAAAAAATAAATATAAACCAAATTGTCACAACTTTTTTCAGAATATGTAACGTAAGATCCAACATTGATGGGAGAGGAAAACAAAAAAGTATGGTAACCTACCTCTAACAGACGTGTTTTAAAACCTTGACGAGAAATACGTAAGGGAAAGCTCAACGATGACAATATCTGATAGCAGCAGTGGGATTGGATTGTTACACGTAGTTAAGCTTACGAGGTTTTGTCATTAACATTAACTTAAATAGAAGCCAATAATTTATTAAAACATTTATTCTTGAATCAAAATTGAGAAGTTTTAACTTTATAATCATGGCCTTACACAATAATAACATCAAATTGGTTTGGAAATTAGAGATATGGGAAACTTTAATTAACAAAAGGACAGTAATTATAAGTATATTTTTTAAAAGGGTATGAGCAGGTTGTTTAGACCCGTTAGGGATATTAGAAATTTCAAAACTTTCCAGCACAATTAGAATTATTGATTAATATCCTTAAAAAAAAAAAATAATAATAATAGGTTGGTTACGAATGAAGGGACTAGCAAACAACTCACCAGATTAGCCTAGAACCTCGTGATATTCCTAATGAGCCAAATAGCAAGAACCAATGAACCAAAAGATTTCCGACTAGGCTAAACAATTAAAAGCTATGAAGTTATAAACTAGAACGTTAACTTGAGTTTGAATAAACTGGTGTCATGTGTTTGATATGTGTGATGTCTATAATATGATATGATATATAATTTGATATGATATGTGAGATGATACTGTATATTGTAGAATATGATATGTGCAGAAATGATATAACACGATTTATGACACGTTGATACACATATGTTTTTACATGATACACAACCTCGAGAGATGTTGGAGAGGCTATGGTATAAATTATATGATACGAAGAAAAATGGAAGGGGGTTGTCTTACATGATTTAATTAATGTGAAATGTTGGGATCTCATACATTGTTATACATATCATGCATCAAGATATTACCGTATTGTGATGAGTATGAACATTTACATTATGAATATCATATTTTATATGATGCTACGACGATCGCTACTCCTTTCGGGTGTCTAGCAATAGCACTAGAGAACACTAGCCCAACCAGAATGAGGTCCGTGTGTAGAGTAGTAAATACAAATTCAATGATCCAGTTAGGATAGTAACCTAAGGGAATATGGTTTTTATATGATAGGTCTCATTCATTTTACATGTCTTTACATTTTCTAACCCTAATAGTGGGATCACGTACTGAATATTTCTTAAAATACTTAAGTCACGTGCTACTTTTATATTTCAGATCTCAAGACACGGTTGACCGCGGCATCACAAATTAAAAGATTAGGGCACATGCATAGGGTAGTTGCACTTAATTTCGTAAACTGTAAGTTAGTATAGGCTTTTTTTTTTTTTTTTTTTTTTTTTTTTTTTTTTTTTTTTTTTATTACTTATGTCAATCTTAATTTTTCAATTGTATTATTTTAAGATTTTTTCCTTAAACATGTAACATTGTTTTATGAAGACATTTTAAATGAATATTTTTCCACAAGATGTCACGTCATGTATGTGGTAGTGATTTTAAGTAAGTAGAAAACTAGGGTCGTTATAGTTGGTATCATTGCTCTAGGTTATAGATTTTGTTGACTAGCCTACGAGGTAGGCCTGACATGTTCCGTGGTCTCACCGCTATGCTCCATCACCATCAGGTATGTCAGGCGTAAGATAAGAAAATGAAATGTCATTGATTATGTATATTGTTACTACTTGTACATTATAAATGTATTTCATAATTGAATTTGATAAAATTGACTAGATTGTTGTTGACCGCATGATTGTTCGCTTAATTATATGTGTATGATCATATAGAACATTATGTAGTTTATGTTACTTCATAGTAGACTTAGGAAAAATTGTGTGGTTGTTTAGAACCATGCCGTCTAGAGGACGTGGAAGAGGACATCGAGAAAGGGGACAACCCCCTGTTCGAGGAAGGGGTAGAGGTAGAGGGAGCCCAACTTGTGAAGGCTATGTAACAAGAACATACGTGGTTGCGCCACCTCCAACAGCACCACTGGCAGGAATAGACCCCACGACGAATCTGATGTGGGAATCGTTCTAGGCCATGATTCAAATAATGGTGGCCACCGAGCAAGCCAAAAGCTCGTAGTCTACATGAGGGGCAAGATATTTTTGGGATTTCAAATGATACAACCCGCGTACCTTTAGTGGAAGCGCAAGAGACCCAATAGAGGCGCAATTATGGCTATCGTGATTGGAGACGATTTTGTTATTAATGAACCTATCTACTTCAATTTTAGAGGTCATTCACCGAGAATGGATGTTTGAGCTAAATATGTGATTGGCTATATATGGTTGAAGCAGCAAAACAAGGATTGAGTTGGATTAATTTTTGAAACCGAAAAGCCCGAGTTATAAAATTGGGTTGGGTTAATTTAAAGACAACATCTCCTGGCAGTGAGTTTGAGCTGTTACTATTATTAAGCTTACCCAGTTTTGTAATTATAATTAACCTAAATAAAAGTCAAGAATTTGTTAAAACATTTATTCTTGAGTCAAAATTTAGAGGTTTCAATTTTATATTAACCTTTAAAAAATAATAACACCAAACTTTAATTAACAATATGATTAAGGATAGGTATTATTTTGGAAAAGGGTAGAGTAGGTTGTTGTTTAGACATATTTTGTATGTTAGAAATTTCAAACTTTTGAGTAGAATTAGAATTAATGTATAATATCCTTGAAACATAAAAAATGAATAGTTAGGAAGGGACTAGAAAACAACTAATCTAGAACTTCAGGATATTCCTAATGAGCCGAATAGCGAAAATCGATGAACCAAAAGATCTCCGACTAAGCTAAACGATGAAAAGCTTTGTAGATACAGAACTAGAACCTTAAGTTGAGTTTGGATAAACTAGTAGAGCCTAAATGTCAGATATGTGACATGTAGGTATGTAATAAGATACAAGAATGACGTAACAAATGTGAATGATATATGATTTATAAATAAACTAAGAGCCTATAATTGTAAAATCCTTGTTTACCTATTAAAAATAAGGTGCCACTATATGTCAGAAATCAATTTAGAATTATTGTATTTCATTAATATATTTTAAGACTTTTTATTTACTTTAGGTTACCTTTACATAATGGTTAATTATGACGATTAAGTATGAATGTTACAATTCTTGGAATGCCTTTAATAGTTTCATTTTAAGGATATATAAAGCCATGTATGTTATATGTGTAAGAGACTTGGAAAATAGAGTAAAAGAAGCATTTGTGCTATTCTTTAGCCAATGGCTAAGTTTCTTTGCAATTCTATGTAGTTTAGATTGCATGTAGAATCATTCAAGCTCGACATGATCAATCTTGCCTGTGGAGTGATTCGAATCTCAAAGGTGCGCGTCCGCACTCATCATCTCTTGGGAAAGTAGCCCTATGCTTATGAACATACAATATGTATGAGGTCCCTATAAATCCATCGTAATGTCTCTTCTGACACAACCCTCTAGTCTCATTTCTTGTTACTCTAGGTAACACATACTCGTGGATATTTATATTAATATCATTTTCACGCTCTTAGGGTTGTGTCTTATGTCGATCTAATGACATGATGCAATATGGCACTCATCATCATCTAGCATGCTCAATATGAAAAACATCATCATATTAAGGTAAACATCATGCAATCATCATACTCATCATAATGCCACAATGCATCAAACATATCAAGTGTCATTCATCAAAATATGTATATATTGCACCTATCATCAAGCATTGTAATCCACACATCATCATAACTCATACAATTTTTTTAGCCTATCCTATAGTAAGGCCACTTACTTGGTTGGCCTTGGCCGAAGTACTCCCTAAATAGCTAAACGTAAGCTCCCGTTCTGTGAGAGTTGCTTCCTACGTCGCCGGAGTTTGTTTCCTATCACACCGTTCACCACTTTCCGTTAGTATTTTACAATTAATTTACCTATAATTTAATAAAGGTGAAATACGGCTCTAAAACGGCCTCAAATACCTTAATCGGGCCTGAAAACAGATCTGGGAGGGTCAAAACAATGAAAACCGGGCTGAAAACAGGTGAGCCGAGCCGAACAGCCGCTGGAAGCCGCCGGAGGGAGCCCGAGCCATTTGCGCCGAGCCGAGCCGAGGGACCGCCTGCGCCGCTATTTGACACGTGGTAAAGGTTCACTCATTGACCTTTCTGTCCATACATTCTCGAAATCTGATTTTAAAATATCCCAAATGGCATTTTCTTTTGATCCACATTTTTTTTCCTCTCTCCTTGTCATAAAGAAAGACAAAGAAAAATTAGGGGTAGAAACATTGGGGAGAATTTGTGTTAAGATTCAAACCCATAGCTGATGGTAGAACTATGATAGATATTTTTGTTTCCTACTCAATAAAATATTACGGTGCTGGTATAGACCGAAATTTTGTTACAGTCCTATTCTGATCGGTAATAGATACCGGGGCTTTGCAATATTTGACGGATCACAATTCTGTATAGTCCATTTACTATAGGAGTTCCTCGGGAATTCATTAGAGGAATGTTTCCAATTAAAATTGTTCGTTCTCTATATTTTTAATAATTAAAAAGAAAGAAAGAATTGTTTTCCTTTCCTCAATATTGTTTGTGTCCACTTGATTTGGTTCATCATTAATGTATGGTCTTTATAGATGAATTCCATATACAAATTTGCCCATTTTCCCATAAAAAATCAAGAAATTTGTAATACCTCTTCTCTTTTGGCTACCTACCCCAATTCTAGTAAATTTTTGGAGTCAAAATCATGACATGAAACTCGTTAAGAACTCCACCCTATCCCAATGCAAATAGAATGCACTAGTAAATCACATGGATTCATAGTCCAAAATTGTTTTAATTCCCTAAAATCTTTTATATTTACCCTTAATATCATAAATAAGTGTCATATGAATTTCTTATCATATTTCGAGTCTTCAAGGATCATGAAAACGTCATAGAATTTTCATAAAGGTCTTAAGATCATTTACTACATCAAATCTTGGTTAAATTCTTCAACCTATTCCAATGGCCTTCCGAATTTCTCGTCGAGGGTTTAACACACGTCTAGTTAGATGGAGGTTTCCATACTGTTATAAATAATGTTTTGTTTTCCCTGTCCAATCAAGGTGGAATCTTACCTTATTTATCTTTAGAGCAAAATAATAATAAATAAAATAAAATAAATTAAATTGTGACAGTTCCTTTATATTTACTTATTTTTCTCAAGCTCAAGTTAAATTTTGGGCAAATGACTATCATTTTTTAAGAAAAAAAAACTGAAACCCAATACATTTCCGATGTGGATTTCTTTTTAACATTTTCAGAAAAAATGGGATTTGTGATTTTGTAATTATAGAAATATCATATATTTGGCATATGCATCAACCAAAATCTACTATTTAGGTTCATATTGGTGAACTAATTTGACGTCTAGAGGATTATATAATGGATTGACAAGAATGAAACTTAACCATCACACCTGTCCATTCAAATTATTTTGAACACAAATAATAACATGGCAGAGATTTGTAGTGTGAAGTTGAGTTTCATTATTGCGATGATACTGCTGGTTGTGTCTCGCTCTGGTAAAATTTCTAGCTCTTCGTTCTTTGTTTGTTTTGAATCTCTTTAAAGGTTAATATTTCAATAGAGAAGCCTTCTAAGACAAATCGCATGCTAAGAGTTCAAAAGTTTCAAACATAATGTCGAGTGTTTAAATATTATTGCAGTTGAAGTTGAAGGGATGCCGCCACTGGTACCAAAGAGAAGCCTTCTAAAACAAATCGCATGCAACACCTCTGCTGACTACGGAGATCGTACTTGCTCGTGTTCTTATCTCGGTTTATGCGTTTGTATTCAATTCGCAACCAAAGAATTGAAGCTCAATGATATGCAATTTGAAGACCTCAAACAAGAGGACCTCAAGAATTAAGTGTTAATATGAACAAAACTAATATGTTATGATTGTTAGCGTGCTGGACAAAATTCTATCCTTGGAACGCAATAATACTGAATACCATACAATAATATATGATATATGTATAATTTTTTTTTTATTTAATCTTTTGACACACTTTGCTTTATTTGCTTATTTGTCTTTTGGACAACATACAAACTTAAATTCGTATTAATAGTCATAAAAAAATAATTAAATTTGTACGAGGTATTCCTTTAAAATCAAATCAGGTAACAATGCATTCAATTTATTTTAAAAGAATAAAAAAATTCATGACTAGTCTATCCAGTTTGTAAAAGAAAATGACATAAAAGTTAAAGGAAATTTCATAGTGAATGATAGAAAAGATAAAAGGAAGACTATCCCCTCGCTGTCACAAATGTGTAACGACTCATGTCTAAGATTCAAATCAAGATTCGAAATCTTGATTCGACACATGATGGCTCTAGCATTCTCCTACTACATAGTCACGTTACATACTCCTCGCTTCTAACAGTAAAATTATCCCTACAAACCAACACGAGTCGTTCCAGAAATAAAATTATCATTTTCTCACACTACAATAGAATCTCTCTCTGAATAAGATAAACAGAAATAAAATTAGAAACTTTAGAGAGAGCAACAAGTGAAGTTTTTTAAGAAAAGAAAGTTGTGTATTGTGAAATGTTACAATTGGAAACTTTGGAGAGAGCAAGAGGTTTTTTAAAAAAAGTTTAAATCGAGGAAACTATGAAAGTTGTGTATTGTGAAATGTTATGTGTGTTTTAAAATATACGGAATGGATGAATTTATTGTGAAATGTTACGTGTGTTTTAAAATATGAAGAGGGGATGAGTTTAAATAGTGATCAAGTCCTAAAAATAAGAATCGATACGGACCACTAATGGCACATGTCCAAATAATAATATTATACATCATGATAGGCATTCTAATATATCATCATAAATTTGAAATTCGCTCAAATCCATATTCTCCCCCTATATTAATGTTCCAATGAATTATGAAACATCACAATAACGAAGTGATTCATTAATTATAAAATAACAACTAAGTGATTCATTAATTATAAAATAACAACTAAGTGATTCAATGACAAACTTAGAGCATATTTTTCCTAATTTTCTCCTCCTATGATAAAAAAAAATAAAAAAAAATAAAAAATAATAATAATAATAATAATAAAAGAATTACATGCTCTCCCTTTAAACAAAATTATAAAATTCAAGATATATCACACCGAGTAATACCAAACTCAAATTCAAGATATATCACACCGAATAATACCAAGCTCAAGCCTAGTTTTGCAAAAAAAAATTCTTCATTTAACGGCTTGGTAAAAATATCTACTAATTGATTATTAGAGTTTACAAAATCAAGAATAATATGTCCATTTTGCACATGCTCTCTAATAAAATGATGTCTAATGTCAATATGTTTAGTTCTAGAATGATGAACAGGATTTTTGGTTAAATTAATAACACTAGTGTTATCACAAAATATAGGCACACTATCAAATGTTAATCCAAAATCACAAAGAGTTTTTTTCATCCAAAGAATTTGAGCACAACAACTAGCAACCGCAATATATTCCGCTTAGGTAGTAGATAAGGCAACCGAATTTTGCTTTTTACTAAACCAAGAAACTAATAAACTACCAAGAAATTGACAAGTTCCACTAGCACTTTTACGATCAGGTAAATTTCCTGCAAAATTTGCATCAGAATATCCTACCAATTTAAACTCAACATTTCTAGGATACCACAATCCTAAATTAATATTCCAAAGCAAATATTTAAATATTCTTTTAACGGCATGTAGATGAGATTCCTTAGGACAAGATTGAAACCTAACACAAAGACATACACTAAACATAATATCAGGTCTACTAGCAGTCAAGTAGAGTAAAGATCCAATCATACCTCAATAAGATTTTATATCTACACATCTACCTTTTTCATCCTTGTCAAGCTTGGTAGATGTGCTCATTGGAGTTTTTGCAATCTTACCTTCATTGAACTTAGGAAGATACCATCTTTCAGTTGTAAATCCTTCATTGAACCTTTTAAGTAAATCCTTGGTGTACTTCTCTTGATTTAGGAAGATACCATCTTTCAGTTGTTTGATTTAATATCCAAGAAAGAAACTGATCTCTCCCATCATACTCATCTCAAACTCATTATGTATACATTTAGAAATTTCTTCACATAAAGAGGGATTAGTAGAACCAAATATAATATCATCCACATATATTTGTACTAATAGCATATCTTTTTCTTTAATTTTAATAAAGAGGGTAGTGTCGAGCTTACCCATTTTGAAATCATTCTCAATAAGAAAATTACTAAGTCTATCGTACCAAGCTCCTTGGAGCTTGTTTTAAGCCATAAAGAACCTTTTTTAACTTATAGACATGATGTGGAAAATCAAAATTTTCAAATCGAGGAGGTTGTTTTACATAAACTTCCTCCATAATATAATCATTTAAGAATGCACTTTTCACATCCATTTGATATAATATAATTTTTTTTTTTGTAAGAAACAAATGCAAGTAACATTCTAATAGCTTCTAATCTAGCAACGTGCAAAAGTTTCTTCATAGTCTATACCTTCTTCCTAACAATAACCTTGAGCTACAAGTCTACCTTTATTTCTAATGATATTCTCATTTTCATCAATTTTATTTCTAAAAACTCATTCCCAAACTTTGTTCCTCATAGTCTATACCTTCCTTCTGACAATAATCTTGAGCTACAAGTCTAGCTTTATTTCTAAAAGTCAAATGGTCAATTTGACTTATTCTTTGTGGAGATTAAAGGGGATCGGGAATAAATTCCGTCCACAAACGTCTTTTTTCGGGAGACTATAAATACCCATAATATGTTATGTAAAATTCAGATTCGTGGATGAATGTAATTCAGATCTCAAATTGAGACGTTTCCATTAGACATCTGAGCATCATATTTGCCATTTCTATGTTTCAAGCAATTCTTGTGGTAGAATTGCACCCGAGTCATTCAATCAAGCCTTGATCAAGTTAGATTGTGGAGTGACTCAATTTAGAACAAGGTTTCCAAATCTTGCTTCTAGATATTCGATCGTAAGAGGTAATCTAATTCTAGCCTTATCTCTTGGTTGATCCAAATTTCGTATAAGAAGGTGTTAATTACTTTGATTCAAGGGTTCTTGCTTCAACATAAACTTGGATCGTTGGGCTGAGGATTAGGGTTGCCTTATCAATTTAAATTCTCAGGGTTTACTACCGCCTGTCGCTTCGCAATTTGACCCACAAGCCTATCTCCGTTCTTAGTGTAGGCCACCACTGATGGAGTCGTCCTCTGGCCTTCGGCGTTGGTTACAATAGTCGGCTTCCCACCTTCCATAGCCGCCACTGCTAAGTTGGTGGTGCAATTTATGGCAGATAGATTTATGGATGATGCAAAGCATGCTGCTGAGAACCCTTGAATCAGAGTAATTAACACCTCCTTAGACGAAATTTGGATCAACCAAGAGATAAGGCTAGAATTAGATTACCTCTTATGATCGAAGATCTAGGAGCAAGATTTGAAAACCTTGTTCTAAATTAAGTCACTCCATAATCGAACTTGATCAAGGCTTGATTGAATGGCTCAGGTGCAATTCTTATCATCTTCCCCCTCTTCAGAAGGATTCGTCCTCGAATCAGAAAAAATCATCACCTTCTTTCCGTCATCTCCTTTTGAAATGTTTTTGAATCTTCTTGGCAATAGGTCCATTTGGAACACCATGATTCTTATCATTTTCCCCCTCTTCAGAAGGATTCGTCCTCGAATCAGAAAAAATCATCACCTTCTTTCCGTCATCTCCTTTTGAAATGTTTTGATCAAATCTGCATGCTTCACTCAAAATCATCACCTTCTTTCCGTATCTTCTTTTGAAATGTTTTGATCAAATCTGCATGCTTCACTCACAAAAATATTAGAAGGAAATAGTAGGAATAGGAAGCAAATGAAGTGTATTAAATCCATAAACTACTTTCTTAAAGAATAAGTCAGTAGCATGCTTTGCATCATCCATAAATCTATCTGCCACATGCTTCATCTTCAGCCAACAAAAGTGTTTATGCAACATCTTATAAACTTTATTAATCCTAAGATGTCCCATTAGGGCACCACCATATGCTTCTCTCAAAAACAAATCTTTTATAGAGCATTTAGGAATACAAAGCATACTCTTAGTAATTAAAAATTTATGAAACACATAATAATCATCCACCACTTTTTTTTGCAAGCAAGATGCATAAATAGTTCTAAAGTCTTGGTCATCTCTATATAATTCAATAATATGCTCAACTTCAAGAATATTTGCAGTAAGAGAAGTAAAGAGATCATACCTTTTAGATAACACATGAGCTACTGTATTATCCTTACCTTGCTTATACTTGATGACATACGAAAATGTTTCAATAAATTCCACCCACTTTGCATGTCTACGGTTCAGTTTGCTTTGACCATTCACATACTTCAAGTTTTCATGATCAAAGTGGATCACAAATTCTCTAGGCAATAAGTGGTGTTGCGGCACATGCAATATATGAACTACAAACAATTCTTTATCATAGGTAGGGTATTTCAATGTTGCCCCATTTAGTTTTTCACTAAAATATACTAACGGCTTTTCATCTTGAATTAAAACAACACTTATGACCAAACCACATGCATCACATCCAATTTCAAAAGTTTTATAAAAGCTAGGCAAAACAAATAATGATGCATTGCTTAATTTGTTCCTAAGCAAATTGAATGCATTCTCTTGCATTCCTCGCCATTTAAAAACAACATTCTTTTTCACTAAGTCATTCAATAGTTCAGTTGTGGTTCTAAAATCATTTATAAATCTCTTATAGAGGTTAGCTAACTCATGAAAACTCCGAACTTTACGTGCACTCTTTGGTGTTGGCAAATCCATAATGAATTTAACTTTGTCTCTATCTAATGCTATTCTACTTTTATCAACTATGAAGCCAATAGAGTGAACTTTTTCCATGCAAAAACTACCCTTATTAAAATTAAATTTCTCTTTTCTATGTGTAATCAAAACTAATTTAACATGCTCCACATGCTCAAGAAAAATCTTCATATAAATTATACAATATAAACAACAACATGTTTTCTCATATATTTTCTCAAAACATTATATATTAAGCGCATAGGTGTACTAGGAGCATTAGTTAACCTAAAAGGCATAACAAGCCATTCATACAATCCAAACTTAATATTGAAAGTTGTTTTCCATTCATCTTCTACATGCATTCTAATTTAATGATATCTAGATTTCAAAATAATTTTTATAAATAGACACGAATCATGCAATAAATCAAGCATATCGTCTAACCTAGGAATAGGATGCCGACACTTTACCGTGATTTTGTTGATGACTCTATTATCCATGCATATGCGCCAAGTTTAATCTTTCTTTGGCACCGATAAGTCTCGTATAGAACATGGACTCAAATTTTCTCGTACATAGCCCTTCTCCATGAGCTCCTCTACTTGCCTTTGAATTTCTTTTGTCTCGGTTGGATTGACTCGATAAGCTGGCTTATAAAGAATGACAGTCCTTGGAATGAAGTCTATTTTATGTTCAGTATCTTTAACGGGAGGTATTTCTTTATCTTGAAACATGTCTTCAAATTCCTGTAAAAGAGATTGAAAAACACTAGGCAAAGCCAAGTTGTTATAGTTAGAGATCAAATATCCTCCATTGTACATAAGTATAAAGATCGATTTTTGTGAAAGCCTTCTCACCTCTCCAACTGTAGCCAAATAACTCTCTCTCTCCCTTTTTTCTTCAATTTAATCTCTTTTTTCATTCTTCTTTTTTTCTCTTTGATTTTTCTCTATTTTTTCACTCAACTCTCGTTTTTCTTTTAACTTTTTTTCCTCAAACTCTTTCTTTCTTTCCTCCAATTTTAATTGATCAGCAAATACATTTGCAGAACTCAAAGGTACAAGAGTGGTTTTTCTACCATCGTTTACAAAAGAATACCTATTCAAATAGCCATCATACATAGCCCTCCTGTCAAATTGCCATGGTCGGCCAAGCAATATATCTCAAGCTTGCATTGGTAATACATCACAAAGAACTTCATCGTTATATTTTTCCAAAGTAAAAGATATTAAAGCTTGGGAAACTACCCTCATTGTTCCACTATCATTGAGTCATTGGAGCTTGTAAGGTTTAGGATGATCTTGGGTTGAAATTTGTAACCTTTTGATCAACATGGTACTTACAACATTGGTGCAACTTCCACTATCAATGACAAGACTACAAGCAGTCCCCTTGACGAAACACCGCGTGTGGAACAGGTTGTCTCTTTGATCATCAATATCATTCTCCATAACTTGAGTCTTAACAAGTCTTCTTGTTATAAGTGCCAAATGAATCCCATCTTCTAGTTCCTCCTCATTCTTCTGGACATCTTCAACTAGATCATTGATCTCCCTTCCATTTTTCTCGTCTTGGTTCATGATTGTACAAACAGTAGTGAAATATGTTTAGGACCTCAGACAGTCAACTCACTGATTTTACACTTAGAAACACTCGTGTTTATACACACAAAGGTAGGCTGTTTAGGAAAGTGACTAAATTATGATCAAGGTAGGCTAATATATGGGTAAAGCAATTCTGATAGTAGCAAGCTATTCAAGGCAATCAAGATAGTTAATTATGAAATAACAGCAAAATAAAACAAGAAGTGAACAAACAAATGAGAGACACAAATATTTTGTGATAGAATTGCACACTGAAAAATAAAATAAAAAATTAAAAAAAGAAAGGACGTGAAGATTTTAAGAACGATCTAACTCTCTTTTTACAGAAAATTTAGAAGTTATCTTCAAGCGTAGATTATGAGAGAGAAAAAATATCAAACACAACAGTTCTAGATTTAGATGGATTGAGAAAAATATGTGAATCGAAGTTTATTTGATCTTCAAAATAAACATGCAAATGATCTAAAAAAATTATAAATATCGTTTATAATCACAATCATAAGAACAAATACGATAAGATTTTTTTTTTTTCAAAATCTAAACGTGAACTGTAGGAAGAAAATGAGAACAAAGTGAAAAGTTGATTAATAATGGCGGAAATGACAGCAAGAAAATAAATGGACAAATTTAAAGAAAAGATAAACAAGAGCATAAATAAAAGATAAAATCAATTCTAGAGTCGGCCACAAAGATGTAAGCCTAGGCTCTGATACCAAAATGATAAGGCCCTAATCCTCAGCCCAACGATCCAAGCTTTTGTTGAAGCAAGAACCCTTGAATTAAGGTAATTAACACCTCCTTATACGAAATTTGGATCAACCAAGAGATAAGTCTAGAATTAGATTACCTCTAATGATTGAAGATCTAGAAGCAAGATTTGAAAACCTTGTTCTAAATTGAGTCACTCCACAATCAAACTTGATGAAGGCTTGATTGAATGGCTCGGGTGCAATTCTACCACAAGAATTGGTTGAAACTTAGAAATGGAAAATATGATGCTCGAATTTCTAAGGGAAACGTCTCAATTTGAGATCTGAATTACATTCATCCATGAATCTGAATTTTACATAACATATTGTGGGTATTTATAGTCTCCCGACAAAAGACGTTTGTGGACGGGATTTTTCGAGATGTTTGTGGATGGGATTTATTTTCGATCCCCTTTAATCTCCACAAAGAATAAGTCAAATTGACCATTTGACTTTTACATAATTTATGAAATTAAACATAGTTTTTTTTTAATGATGTGCCTGATTGGCTAATGCAACAGGTTTGAAATCAATTGAGCTCTCCGTGCGTCGGTTCGAATTCTGTTGTTTTGGAACACATTGATTCTTATCAATGAGGCATACCTCCATACTTTTGGCACTGATGAAGAACTTTCTTCTTTTCATTTAAGCTCACTCGTTCTTTATTTGAAAGAGTTTCCTTTCCTTTGTCACTGACAAGTAAATCTCCAAAAAAGTGAAGAACTTTCTTCTTTTTATTTAAGCTCATTTCTTCTTTACTTGAAAGAGTTTCCTTTCTTTTGTCACTGACAAGTAAATCTCTAAAAAATGAACTTTCTTCTTTTCATTTAAACTCATTCTTCTTTACTTAAAGAGTTTCCTTTCCTTTGTCACTAAAAAATGAACTTTCTTCTTTTCATTTAAACTCATTCTTCTTTACTTATAGAGTTTCCTTTCCTTTGTCACTGACAAGTAAATCTCCAAAAAAATTTCTAAATCATCCCTATAAATAGACTCATTCAAAATATCATTACAAGATTTATCAAATACCACATGTATAGATTACAAGATTCATCAAATATCACAGGCATAGATTCTTCTATAACTAAAGTTCTCTTATTGAAAACTCTATAACCTTTACTAATAGATGAATAACCAAGAAAAAATACCAATATCCGTCTTAGAATCAACTTTCTTCCTTCTTTTCATTTAAGCTCACTTCTTCTTTAACTTGAAGGAGTTTCCTTTCCTTTGTCATTGACAAGTAAATCTCCAAAAAAATTTCTAAATCATCCCTACAAATAGACTCATCAAAAATATCATTACAAGATTCATCAAATACCACATGCATAGATTCTTCTATAACTAAAGTTCTCTTATTGAAAACTCTATAAGTTTTACTAATAGATGAATAACCAAGAAAAAATACCAATATCCGTCTTAGAACCAAAATGTCCCAACTTTTCTTTGTTGTTCAAAATAAAACATTTGCAACCAAAAACTTTGAAATATCCAATATTTAGAATTTTATTATGCCAAAGTTCATAAGGATTTTATCTAAACAGGGTCTAATTAAAACTCTATTTGAAACATAACATGTGGTATTAGCAGCTTCCGCCCAAAAATATTTAGGTAAATCATATTCATTTAATATTGATCTAGCAAATTATTGTAAAGTACGATTTTTTCTTTCAACCACACCATTTTGTTGAGGAGTGCGTAGAGAGGAGAAGTCATGATAAAAACCATTATTTTCACAAAAATTTTCAAATGCTACCCTATCCAATTATCCTCCTTGGTCACTCCTAATTTTAGTAATTAAAAAATCTTTTTCATTTTGGACTCGTTTTACAATACTCACAAATCTTTTCAAAACATCATTTTTATGTTTTATCATCAAAACCCAAGTAAATCTCGAAAAAATCATCAACTATCACAAAGACATAGTAATTCCCTCCATAGCTAGCTATTTTAAAAGGTCCAAATAAGTTCATATGTAATAGTTGAAGAGGTCTAGTAGTAGAAATCACGTACTTAAATTTGAAAGAGGACTTGGTTTGCTTATCCACTTGACAAGCATCACATATTTTATCTTTTTCAAATTTAAAGTTAGAAAGGCCTCTAACTAATGAATTTTTTTTATATATTTGAAATCAAATGCATAATAGCATGTCCTAATCTTCCATGCCATAACCAAGAATTATCATGCAAAGTCGAAAGACATTTATCATTTGTTGGACAATCATTTAAATCAATAATATACACATTATTATCTCTATTTCCAACAAACAACACTTTTCTATCACTAACATTTTCAATTATGCAATTATTTTTATCAAATATAACTCTAAAACCTTTATCACATAATTGACTAATGCTAACTAAGTCATGCTTTAAACCATCAACTAAAAGTACATTTTCAATGAGAGTACCAGAGTCATTACCTATAGTACCCTTACCAATTATTTTACCTTCCTTGTTGTCACCAAAAGTTACTAAACCACCATCCTTTCTGGAGAGATTCACAAACTTGGATTGATTTCCCGTCATGTGTCTTGTGCAACCACTATCCAAATACCACTTCTTTTTCTTGGAGGCTTTCAAATAAACCTATCAATAAAGATATTCAAAATTGACCTTTTGGTACCCATACTTGTTTGGGTCCTAACAAGTTAGTTTTCACACATTTAGGAATCATGCTTGCATTCATATTAAAAAACATACCACACGGGAAACAAACAACATCATGCAGGAATTTATTTCTTGGACTAAGTTTATGTATTCTATTTTCAATAGAAAAATTATTTCTTAAAATATTGTTAAATTTTATATTTTGAGAAAATTTTCTTTCCGGAAGTAATGTTTTGAGAATTTTTCAATTTAAAGCAATTAGGTCTAATATGACTTTCAACACCACAATAATAACATACAGGCACAAATCTAGATTTATCATACTGAGATACAAATTTGCATGTATTAGGCTTAGGCATAATGGGGATGGTTTAACAAATATTGTTTTAGAACTGGAAGGAGTAGAATAGTCATCAACATAGCCTAATCCTCTTTTATCACCATAAGGCTTACCTATTCAATTATTTTATCTAATTTTTGAGCACCTATAGTTAAATTTTTATAATAGACTCCTTAGCCTTACCAAGTTCTCACATAGTATTTAATTCCTTTTCTTTGAGTAATTTAATTAATTTATCTTTTTTACAACAATCATGCTCAAGAAATTTAATTTTATCAATTAATGGAGTTTTTTCATCACAATCAAATACATGCTTTTCACAGGTTTTATCTTTTTTACAACAATCATGCTCAAGAAATTTAATTTTATCAATTAATGGAGTTTTTTCATCACAATCAAATACATGCTTTTCACAGGGTATATCAAGTTTTACAACATTATGATTATTCTCTTTTAAGCAAGAAATTTCATTTAATAAAGACTTAATTTTAATAATTGAAGCCTTATATTTCTTTTGAAGCATAACATACTTTGAACCAAGTTTTTCTAAATCAAGTTGCATCTCCTAAAAAACTTTAAATAATTGGAGATTCAAGAATTACCTCATTTTCTTCATCCTCTTTGTCACTATGAGCCCTGAAGCAAAAATTTGTGACTTCTTCATCATTTGCACTTTCATCACTATCATCCCAAGTAGCCTTCATTGCTTTCTTCCTCGATTTCTTAGATAATTTGAGGAGAGGACAATCCGGTCTTATATGACCCGACTTTTTACATTCATAACATATTATCTCATCATGTTTGCTCTCCTCACCTTTTTGGTTGGTGAAATGTTTCCTAAATTGTTTCTTTCTTTTGATGAAATTTTTATACTTATGTGTGAAGTAGGCAACATCATCTTCATCAAGGGCTTCCTCATCGTCAGAGTCAACTTCCAATGTGATGGACTTTAGGGCTATACTTTTCTTCTTTTTGGATTCCTCTTCTATGCGCTCCTCCTCTTCCATGCGCTCCTTCATGGTAATCTCATGCGTCATGGGAGAACCAACAAGTTCATCTAAAGGAAGCTTTGTGAGATCCTTTGCTTCTTTAATTGCCGTCACTTTTGTTTCCCAACTTTTAGGTAGAGACCTAAGAATTTTCCGTACATTTTCGGAAGTAGAATATACTTTTCCAAGATTTTTCACCTATAGATTCATTTGCATCCATTTTAAATAGTTCATAATTATGAACTAACATGCTAATTTTTGTTTCTTGATTTGTTCCCTCATGAGTTACTTCAAGAGTTTTACAAATTTCATATGTGAAGAACACAGATACTCTATTAAATTCATCATTACTAAGGGCACAATAAAGACAGATTATAGCACTATCATTAAAAGAACATTTTTTCATATCATGCTCATCAAATTCATCCTTCATTTTTAGCTCCTCAATATTATTAACCATTTTTATTAGAATATAAGGGTCTTTACTAACATTTAACCATAATTGATAATCAATTGATTGCAAATAAATTTTCATTCTAGCTTTCCAATACGTATAATTAGTTCCATCAAAATAAGGAGGTCTAGAAGTTGATTGTCCTTCACAAAAATCATTTTTAACACGTAGATTTGCCATAAGCTCTAAAAATAAAGTTTATATATAAAAAAATCAATAAGAGCAACCTGCTCTGATACTAGTTGGATCGGTATGGCAACCCTAGAGGGGTGAATAGGGTTTTAACAATATAATTATTAATTTTTTTTAATAACAATAAAACTTAATACATGCAATAAAACTTAACAATAATTTAGAATTTAAATAGGAAAAGGGTTAGAAAATATAACACTCTAGTTTTATAGTTCGGTCAAACTCGACTTACTCCACTCCTAAGCGCCTCTTGGGAATTTGAATAAACCTTTCTTGACTCTTTCTTCGGATTAGAGCCCAACCGCTACACCGCTCTTTTTACGAGTTCAAGAGCAAACTCAATCCTTTCCACGGCTCAGGATCAAACCGATACAATTGTGTAAAACCTTATAGAAACACACCATACACCACAACTCTCTAAAGTAGTAGATTTACAATTTTCTCATACTACAATACACATCTCTCTCGCAATAAGATAAACAAAATTAAATTGAAAACTTTGGAGAGAGCAACAATGGAGGCTTTTTAAAAACAAAGTTTAGATGGAGGAATCTATAAAAGTTGTGTATTGTGAAATATTATGTGTGTTTTAAAATAGGAAGAGTCCATGAGTTTAAATAGTGATGTAAAAATAGGAATTGATATGTACAACTAAAACTTGACCTGAAACATAGACCACAAAAAATAATATTTATTTATTTTTAAATTTATCGGGAAAAACTATAGACCACATGTTTCATTTAAATATATATATATATATATATATATATATATATATATATATATATATATATATATATATATATATATAGTAATAATATAATAAAAAAATGTTAATAAAAACCATGTGAATAACCATTCAAAAATAATTGGGAGGAGGAATGGACAGGTGGATTAAAAACATTTTAAATTCATTTTTAAATTTATTTTTATTATATATATATATATATATATATAAATTCATCTTCAAACTGCGGCCATGGATAAAGGAGGAATGGACAGGTGGATTGAAGGGGAAAAGAAAGAAAGAGGGAAGTGTGAGGTGGTGCCGGTGGTTCTGGGATTAAAAACTAAGAACAGAAAAGAAGGAAAAACAGTAAACAGGGGAATGAGTTGAAATTGGTGACTCTTTCGAAATTCCTCATGGTTTGGAGATTTCCTTGTCGGGGGCGCAAGCTTGAGAAATTCCTTAGCATTCGAAGCTCAACGGATAAGCCATATTAGGCGTTTATTCGAAGGTAAGAAAACCCATTTGACCGAATCTTTAAATTCTGATATCTTGGTCTATACTGCATAATAAGTTATAAAATATGGCTTGTTAGAATCGTAATAAGGAGATCTATAAAGTTTAGTGGAAGTCGGGACGAAATTCGGGCTGTAGGGGTGGAATATGGCTTCGGGACATAATTGGTAATAATAGAAAAGTTGGGAAAATTTCAGAAAACGCAAGGAAGAAGAAGGAGCGCGTGCACTACACGCAAGGCGCGTGAGGAGCCAGGACTGGGCGTGCGACTAGGAGTTCTCCTGGCACGTGGGACAAACACACCGAGAATGTGAGGGCGCGTGAGACCTCATTTCGACTTCGGGTTTGTCCCGTTCAATTCGTTTTGACCTATACTTACCTTGAAAATAGTGACATATAGGTCTGATTGGAGGAAATTGTGTTGAAATACCCTATTAAACGTACATTCAAGAGAGAAAGGGATTCGAAACCAGGTAAGTAGCATATCGTTCTTTAAGCTAGTTCTTAACTTGTTGACAACATGTGAGTATGTTGTTTACCTGATTAAAAGCTTAGTATGTTAAAATGAGTTTTGATGATGTTGAATGTTTATTGTATATCTTGATTGCTTGCTTGTGATGTAAGCATGATATAAATGATTACTAGAATGTTCTATGTGTTGAACATGATAAATGTATGAAAGCACTCAGTAAATGTGAGTATGCATGTTAATGGAAATGTTATAACTCTAGGATATGCTTATTGGTTGTTGAGCCATGGCTTATTTATATGAGTATGATAGTCTACAAATTCCCGCGGAGTTCCTGACCAACGCATTGTGTGCTAAGTCAGGGAGCATGAGTACTCTTGACCGTTGGTATATGAGATAAACAAGCCGCCAGAGGAATTAGTAGACGGGCCGTATTTGACTGAGAGCGAGCCTTACATACGAGTTCAAAAATTCTAGATAAGCATATCGAGAGAGAGTCAGTAACCTAAGATTGAGGTAGCTGAGATACCTCATTAATGAACAGATGACTCTAGTAAGAGAAACTAGGAGTCAATGGCGAATAAAACTTAAAAATACCTCGAAAGATTAGTTATGAACTCATGAAAAATAAGCTCGCTACTTACTGAGTAATTTAATTACTCATCAAAATTATTTTTAACTTTTCTTTCCAGATTTAGTTGATGCAGGCCAACCGAGGACGAGGACGAGACCAACAGGCTAGAGACTATTTGGGAATCCATGTATGTGTCTGTTTTTTGTACTTATGCTTTCGTTGTCAAGAATTTACTTTGGTCGTTTTAAGTTTTAAATAGTACTTGTTTTAAATGTTTTTTTTTTTACTCGATGTTTTTAGAAATAATTTGAAATTTATGATTGGTTGTCGAGTTTATTATCGATGTCAGTGGTAGCTCCTGTGAATCGCATTGACGATGAGCGGGTGTTACACCAATAGTCCTAAAAATAAAGTTAAAGAATCTTCCTAGTGAATTATGAAAAAAATGGTAAAGTACAATAAGGTAGTTTCTCATAGCAATTACAAAACAACATTGTTTAAAAAGGTTGAGTATTGAAAACACTCATTAAGTAAGTAACCTTCCTATCGAGTTAGATATACATTCAATCACAACAAAAATTGTGAAATCAAGGGATATATAAATCGTTGAACACTGAATAACTTTCGTGCTCACATATGAGTAGTTGCTACAAGTAAAATCAAAACACAACAATACAATCCTTATACACATAGATAGATGATTGCCACCAAGTCATATCACAAAAAGATGGTACGGTTGGGATTTATGCTCTAAAGCTTCGTAATTAATTATTTAGTTTTTAACAATAATTTTTATTATTTTATTTGTAATTAATTGTTATCCATTGTATGAAAATCAAGGTTATTAATGTAATATTGAACCGTATGTGATATGTGAAAATCACTACAAGGAGAGTAAGACTCGGATTACCTTGTTGATCAAATATCTCAAGGCAAGAACACTTGATTGAGATTCGAATCACTCCACAAGCAAGATCGATCATGTCTAGCTTGAATAATTCTTGTTGATCAAATATCTCAAACACTTGTTTGAGATTCGAATCACTCCACAAGCAAGATTGATCATGTCGAGCTTGAATGATTGTACATGCAACCTAAACTACATAAAATTGCAAAGAAACATAGCCATTTGCTAAAGAAAAGCATAAATGCTTATTTTACTATATTTTCTAAGTCTACTTACAAATAGAACATACATGGCTTTATATAGCCTCAAAATGAAACTATTAAAGGCATTACCAGAGTTGTAACATTCATACTTAATGGCCTTAATTAACCATTATGTAATTGTAACCTAAAGTAAATTAAAATTCTTAAAATACATTAATGAAATACAATAAATCTAAATTACTCTAAATTGTAATCCACCCAAAATTTAAAACATGAAAGTTCGTTCTTCATCAATGTGACATGAATTGAAATATCTTTTTGATAATTTCAACAATATTTTCTTCACATCTTCATTGAAGCATATTGTAAAATTGATGTAATGGAACCAAAAAAAAAAAAAAAAGGGGGGGGGGGGGGGTCGTCGGTAGAACCGAAAACTCCGGCGAACGCGGGAGTTTTCACTCGCACACGACCCACAAAGGGCGGCTGAAGGTTGGGATGCTACAGAACTCGACCTTGACCTTCAGCCACCCCAAAACGACCTGCAAAGAACGAAAACAGAGAAAAAATGAGAAGGAACAGAAAAGCCCCACGAAACTCCGGCGAAGCCGAACCATACGAAATCGACGTCAAAACCATACAAAACAGGAGTAGATTTAGACGAATCCTTTACGTTGAACACCGTTGTCAAAGAAGACGGAACGTCGGATTTCCGAACTTCTCCAGATCCGAGATTGTGAGGCCCTTACAAACCAAATCTATACCATAAACGGGGTTAGGGGAAGAAGAGACTCGGGAACGGAGAAAAAAAGGAGGGAAAAAGGACGTTGAGACGACGTTAATGAGGAGAGAGAAAGGTCGCTGGAAAAATGCGCAGACAATCGGGCGAAGAGGACGAAGTCCGACCCGAGGGCCGGATCCCGCAACCCGAACCGAACCCAGTCCCCTTAGGTCGGCCCAGTACCCGACGGTTCCCGCGGCCCAGGCGCTTCAGCCCAAAACTCATAATCCCAGCCCGCCTGCATTTTTCCTTCAGCCGAACGGCCTGTCACCTGCGTACAGCTCGAAACCCGCGAGCGATCCGAAAACCCGCGCCTCGACCCGAGACCCCTGCACACGCGTCGCTCTCTGATTGTGCCACGTGGCTCCCCTCGGCTCGGTGGCAGCTTCTCGGCTCCGGCGGCTTATTCGGCTCGGGAAACTTATTTCCAGCCCGTTTGTCGTCGTTTCGACCCCTCCCGACTTAGTTTCGGCCCTGTTTAAGGTAAAATAGATCATTTTAAGGTCGTATTTCACAAATTCAAGATTGGAATTAATTATGTTTGTGAAATGCTAACTAAAGTGACGAATGAATCAATAGGAATCAACCACCAACGGAAGCGTAGAACGTTCACGAGGAGCTAGGAGCTTACGTTATATTCTAGGGAGTTCGGCTTGTTGAGTTATGGAGTCTGCTCCCTGTATTTATAGCTTGGTCAATGGCTATATCCGGTAAAGCTATATATGGTACATAGCTATATATAGTAGATGGTTAAATCTGGTAAAGCTATATTTAGTAGACTGAACCATATATATATCCCGTCCAGTAAAGCTCTTAAATGTACTTTTCTATTCTCTGTACTCTCTTGTTGTACATGCCTGAAGTCATCAATAAAAAATCCTTTTAGCCAGAGTTCTCCTTGCAACTTCTCTCTATCCTTCTCTTTGTGTTCATCTAGATCGAGCGTGTGCGTTGTTGTGCGATCCTAACAACTGGTATCGATCCTAACAACTGGTATCAGAGCAAGGCAAAATTCACCACGATCTGTGAAGATGGAAAGTTCAAAGATTGGAATTGAGAAGTTCGATGGATCCGATTTCGGTTTCTGGAAGATGCAGATTGAAGATTATCTGTACCAGAAAGATCTTCACGAACCTCTATTGGGGGTGAAGCCGGATACCATGACCACGGAACAGTGGAAGCTCAAGGATCGACAAGCCTTAGGGATGATCCGGTTGACGCTATCCAGAAACGTGGCGTTTAACATCATCAAGGAGAAGACAACGTCAGATCTGATGAAGGCGCTGTCAAATATGTATGAAAAACCGTCGGCTATGAACAAGGTGTATTTGATGCGTAGATTGTTCAATCTACAGATGTCTGAAGGTGGACGTGTTGCGGATCATATAAATGAATTCAATATGATCATAAGTCAACTGGGTTCGGTGGAAATTAATTTCGAAGATGAAATTAAAGCGTTGATTTTGATGTCATCCTTACCCGAGTCATGGGATACTGTTGTTGCCGCAATCAGCAGTTCCCGAGGATCTGATAAACTGAAGTTTGATGAAATTCGAGATGTAGTTCTCAGCGAAAGTATTCGCAAACGGGAAACTGGAGATTCATCAGGCAATGCTCTCAGTGTTGATCGAAGGGGAAGAAGCAAATCAAAGAGCTCAAACAAACATGGGCGTTCAAAATCAAAGAACCGGGGAAAATCTCCAAACAAACCCAACGTAACGTGTTGGAGCTGTGGGGGAAAAGGACACTTTCGGACAGATTGTACAAAGCTAAAGAAGAAGCAGAATCATAAATCTGAAGATGATGATGATTCTATATACACAACAGAAGATGCTGAGGACGTTTTAATCCTTAGTGTGGATAGCCCAGCTGAATCCTGGATTTTGGATTCAGGTGCATCGTTCCATTCGTCTCCAAGTAAGGAATTGTTTCGAAATTTCAAATCAGGAAATTTCGGGAAGGTGTATCTTGCCGACAATAAAACCTTGGAGATTGAAGGAAAGGGAGATGTCTCCATACAAACTCCAGCAGGAAATCAATGGACATTACAAGATGTCAGATACATTCCTGGTCTCAAGAAGAACCTGATCTCTATTGGTCAGTTGGATAGCACAGGCTATGCAGCAGAGTTTGGAAAGAGTTCCTGGAAGATTGTGAAGGGCGCCATGGTTGTTGCGCGTGGCACAAAATCTGGAACCTTATACACTACTGCAGAGTGTATAAACATGACTGCTGCTGCTGAGAGTGCTTCCAATTCAAGTCTATGGCACAATAGACTTGGACATATGAGCGTCAAAGGAATGAAGATGCTCACTGCGAAAGGAGCTTTAGAAGGCTTAAAATCTATTGATATGGGTCTTTGTGAGAGCTGCGTTATGGGCAAACAGAAACGAGTTAGTTTCACAAAGGCTGCCAGAGAACCGAAGAAAGTGCGGTTGGAAATGGTCCATACAGACGTCTGGGGACCATCTCCAGTTTCATCACTTGGTGGATCAAGGTACTACGTCACCTTCATCGATGACTTCAGCAGGAAGGTATGGGTTTACTTTCTGAAACATAAGTCAGATGTGTTTACCACCTTCAAGAAGTGGAAAGCTGAAGTTGAAAATCAGACCGGCTTGAAGATCAAATGCCTGAGGTCTGACAATGGAGGAGAGTACAACAAATCAGAGTTTATAACATTTTGTGCAGCTGAGGGAATTAGATTAATAAGAACAATTCCCGGTAAGGCAAGACAAAATGGTATTGCAGAAAGGATGAACAGAACCTTGAATGAGCGAGCAAGAAGCATGAGGATTCATTCTGGATTGCCAAAGGCATTCTGGGCTGATGCTGTGAACACAACAGCATATTTGATTAATAGAGGGCCGTCAGTACCCTTGAAGTTCAAATTGCCCGAAGAAGTATGGACAGGAAAAGAACTCAAGTACTCTCACTTGAGAACCTTTGGCTGTACTGCATATGTTCATGTTGATCCAGAGAAGAGAGATAAGCTTGATGCTAAGGCTGTGAAATGCTACTTCA
The DNA here is from genome assembly GCF_057944985.1 of Cucurbita pepo subsp. pepo. Taxonomy (NCBI): domain Eukaryota; kingdom Viridiplantae; phylum Streptophyta; class Magnoliopsida; order Cucurbitales; family Cucurbitaceae; genus Cucurbita; species Cucurbita pepo. The sequence continues at coordinate 5,915,132 of NC_141809.1, read as the reverse complement.
TAGGCTATGGCTCTGACATGTTCGGGTATAGGTTTTGGGATGAGAAAAATATGAAGATCCTAAGACACTGTGATGTGACCTTTGATGAAAATGTCATGTACAAGGACAGAGAGAAGATAAACTCTGAGACTACGAAGCAAGTGGGAGTTGAATTTGAGTGGCAAGAAAATTCACACAGTGATGGTACAACAGAAGCTCAAGAAACTCCTGATCCTATTGCTGAAGAACCAGACGTGGCTGATCCTATTGCTGAAGAACCAGACGTGGAGCAAGTTGCACCTGAACAGGTGTTGAGAAGATCATCCAGAACTACCAGAGCACCAGACAGATATTCAACCTCATTACACTATCTGTTGCTGACTGACGAAGGAGAACCAGAGTCCTTTGATGAGGCCCTACAAGTGGAAGATTCAACTAAGTGGGAGCAAGCCATGGATGATGAGATGAACTCACTTGAAAGAAATAATACGTGGGTGCTGACTGAGTTGCCTACAGGAAAGAGAGCTCTGTTGAACAAATGGGTGTTCAAAATCAAGGTTGAACCAGATGGCAGAAGGAGGTTTAAGGCTCGGTTAGTAGTTAAAGGATATTCACAAAGAAAAGGCATTGATTATGCTGAGATCTTTTCTCCAGTTGTGAAATTAACTACTATCCGAATTCTACTGAGTATTGTTGCATCGGAGAATTTGCACCTTGAGCAAATGGATGTAAAAACGGCATTTTTACATGGAGATCTAGACGAGGAGATCTATATGCAACAACCCGAAGGATTTGCAGCTCCAAGCAAGGAGCACATGGTGTGTAAGCTCAATAAGAGCTTGTATGGACTGAAACAAGCACCGAGACAATGGTACAAGAAGTTTGACTCCTTCATGAGCAAGAGTGGTTTCCACAGAAGTGAAAAGGATCAGTGTTGCTACCTCAAGAAATACACTGATTCTTATGTGTTTCTACTCCTGTATGTGGATGATATACTAATTGCTGGATCAAGTATGAGGGAGATAAACCACCTGAAGGCAAGCTTGTCTTCAGTATTTGAGATGAAAGATTTAGGTGCAGCGAAGCAGATCCTTGGGATGAGGATTTCTCGAGATAGATCTGCTGGCACATTAAATCTATCCCAAGAGCAGTACATTGAGAAGGTGTTGTCCAAATTCAAGATGAATAACGCTAAACCCAGGACTACCCCCTTGGCAAATCATATTAAATTGTCAAAGGGGCAATCTCCCAAGACAGTTGAGGAACGTGAGCACATGGCATCAGTTCCGTACGCTTCTGCAGTTGGGAGTTTGATGTATGCTATGGTCTGCACTAGACCTGACATAACACATGCAGTGGGAGTTGTTAGCAAGTACATGGCAAATCCAGGGAAGGAACATTGGGAAGCTGTGAAGTGGCTTCTAAGATATCTGAGAGGTACATCCAATACTACACTTTGTTATGGCAATGGCAAAGTAGTTCTGCAAGGTTTTGTGGATGCTGATCTGAGTGGAGATGTAGACTCCAGCAAGAGCACATCTGGGTATATCTACACTATAGATGGAACAGAAGTGAGTTGGATGTCTAAGCTTCAGAAATGCGTTGCTCTTTCATCTACTGAAGCTGAGTACGTGGCCATAGCTGAAGCTGGAAAGGAGATGATATGGATGACAGACTATCTAGAAGAATTAGGCCGGAAGCAGTGCAAGAAGATCCTTTATACAGATAGTCAGAGTGCCATACAGTTGGTGAAAAACCCAGTCTATCATTCAAGAACAAAACACATTAGAAGACGGTACCATTTTACTCGCAGGTTAGTGGAAGAAGGCGATATGTGTTTGGAGAAGATAGAGGGTGCAAAGAATCCAGCAGACATGTTGACAAAATGTGTTGATGTTGGAAAATTAAAGCTATGCAAAGCCCTAATTGGTATGGTGTAGGATCAGTCTCCAAGTGGGAGAATTGTTGAGTTATGGAGTCTGCTCCCTGTATTTATAGCTTGGTCAATGGCTATATCCGGTAAAGCTATATATGGTACATAGCTATATATAGTAGATGGTTAAATCTGGTAAAGCTATATTTAGTAGACTGAACCATATATATATCCCGTCCAGTAAAGCTCTTAAATGTACTTTTCTATTCTCTGTACTCTCTTGTTGTACATGCCTGAAGTCATCAATAAAAAATCCTTTTAGCCAGAGTTCTCCTTGCAACTTCTCTCTATCCTTCTCTTTGTGTTCATCTAGATCGAGCGTGTGCGTTGTTGTGCGATCCTAACAACTGGTATCGATCCTAACACGGCTAAGGCCTACCAAGTAAGTGGCTCAACCGTCGTAGGTTACGCGTATTTTGCTGTATGCTAGCACATGCCCGTAGATTTGCACGAGTCATTAAAATTGTATGCTAGTTTGATGTGCTTAAGTGCGAACTCATGTGAACGTGAATGTATGTTATGTATGCTGCTTAGTTTGAAGTGATATGTTATGCATGTGACGATATGTGGTCCCTGAATGATTATGGCATGATTGTATGGAATATGTGAATGTGAACAACATGAATTGTATGACATGAAACACGGTAAACTTTCTGGAATCATAACCCCGATAGGAATATGTATGAAATGTGAATTGAAAATGAGAATGACATGAAGCATGGAACGTGACAGGGGGGTTATGGTCATTAATGATAAATGTAGAAGTAGGGGGGACCTCATGCATTATGTGTGTTCATGCATCTGGGGGGATACCCCTATCCCATCACGAGGGTACGGACGCGTACATCCAATGGCAGGACAACAATCGTTATGCTTTGCATAGCGCTGTCGTGACGGTTCTAGTTTTAACGGGTCCCGGCATAAGGGGCTCCCAGAGTATGCCCACCGGATAAGGATAGTGGCCCAGCAGTGTGCGAACTAGCTGGTGAGCCCATACTCGCACGTATGGGTTGTGTGTAGAGTATATGGTACACGTCCACGATTACCCGTTAGGACTACACCATAGGAAAAACGAAACGAAACGAAACGATAGGTCCCATCATTTCATTGCATGTGATTGTCGCATAACCCCAATAGGGGGTCACTTACTGAGTATTCTAGAAATACTCAAGCCTCGTACTACTTTACTTTAGCAGATAAGGGCAAGGCACCCATGTGCCAACGATGGCGGCATCGTACACCTTGCATGTGATTGTCACATAACCCCGGTAGTTGTTTTTTTTTTTCATTTCGTAGTCTAGGTTGAATTCAGTTTGCATCATTAGTATAGGTTAGTATAGGTTGAAATGTATTTGCATAATAAACCATAGGGTAGAATAAAACATTCATTTCGGTTTTGTTCCTTTTCATTTATTTCAATAATGTTCTTTTCTTTTTCCCCCTATAATCATTTGCTCTTTCACGAGGTAATAAAAGGCGAGTGTGAGTCGCATTTATGAATAGGGCCCATTTAATGTATATTCCGCATTTCAAGGGATAGTAATGACCTTAGATTAAATAAGTAAAATTTTAGGATCGTTACAATTGATGTCTCTTGGTTCATATCAGTATGTGGTTGACATACAAGAGAATCGTGTTCAAGTAATAACCTAAAGAGTCTATAGTATATGGATAAGGTTGGGTGCCTTTTATCCTGGTAACACTATTGATACGACTCACTTTGTAACCGTTACAAATGATTTGATCCAAATCGTTCATGTGGAGACATGTAAATGGGGGTATCCTATACAATGAGTTTGTGTATAAGACTGGACCAAGAAATATTTAATCTCTCTTTATAAATCCATTAATTGAGAAGATTAATATTTCACATGAGGATCATATGCGACACAATCTTAATCCTGAGTGAGTTATGAACTCCTGCCTATGAGGGCTTGTCTTTTAATTTACATGGGTAAGAATGGCTCTTTTAGCCAATTCATGCCTACCATTTTGGGGACTTGGCCAAATAAGGAGTTAGGAACATAATATCATGAGATGGAATTCACTCATTTCCATATAAGGAAAGCAGATGAGTTGTTCCCTTAAGTACTGATTTCGGGATTTGAACAATGGGGCCCCACCCTCTCATTGGCCCGGGAGGGACTTGGTTTATGATTGGATCATAAATAAATTTTTCATTAGAGATTTAGTGGTACTTAAAGTGAAAGATGTAATTACAGAGGTAAAACGGACTTTTGACCCAGCTATAATTATGAACAACTCGTGAAGGATCGACTTGCTTGTAATATTATATCAATAGACATAACTCGTCCTACAGTCATAAAATTGCAACTCTAAGTCTATACTAGAGTGACCTATAGTCAATGAATGAAAATTAATTAATTAAAAGTTTAATTAATTAATTTTATATCATTGGAGCTTATAATCTGTAGATCCATAAGGTCCCCTTGCTAGCTCATAGTAATGCACAAACATTCAATTTATTTGAAAGAAAATGGGAAGTGTTCAAATTAATATTTAATATATCATATTAAATAAATAGAGAAAATATATTTAAAACTTTTAAAAGGGTTCAAATTGAGTATTTCACCGTGTACCTTTCTTTTTGTTGGCTCAATCATAAAACTTCATGGTTAAACGTGTTTTACTTGTAGTGATTTTATGTTTGCTGACCTCTTAAAGAATGTTTTGAGAGGTACGTGAGCGAGGACAAAATATGTTTGAAGGATTCGTATTGGTCTGTGGAGATAGTTTTCACTCTTGAGTAACAATGAGTGGGTAACGTGACCATGCTGCAAGAGATAACGGGACCATCAATTACCAAATCCTAATTTGAATCCTGGATATGGGCATTATCGTATCAAACTTCCATACTAATTTTTAAGTTTCCGTACATTATTAAACAATTTTTAGATGGTTAAACCAAGCAAGATTATTATATTTAGGTCATTATTAAACAATTTTTAAAAAACAATGTTGAGATTGGAATAAGTAGAAAGGAAATAAGTAGTTCCATGTATAAATTGAACATGATTTTAAAATTGGGAACACCTTTATCATTTATTTATTTAAATATTAGAATTTCATGCATAGTCTTACAATAATGCTTCCAATCAGACAGCCGTTTAGTAGGAATCTCAAACTTATTTTCAGAAACATTTTTTAAATGCATTCCATCATCTCTTACCGACGAAAAGCACTCATAATCTTTACTTATGTGGGAGAGCTACGCTAGGGAGTCGTATTCTGGCTAAAACACTTCTAAAACATTATGATCGTGGTTGTTTTGCATGTATGTAACGGCCCAGATCCACCGCTAGCAGATATTGTCTTCTTTGGGCTTTTTCTTTCAGGCTTCGTCTCAAGGCTTTAAAATACGTCTACTAGGAAAAGATTTCCACACCCTTATAAAGGGTGTTGCGTTCTCCTCCCCAACCAATATGGGACTCTCACAATCCACCCCCCTTCGGTCCAGCGTCCTCGCTGGCACTCTTTCCTTTCTCCAATTGATGTGGGACCCTCACCAAATCCACCCCCTTAGGGGCCAGCGTTCTTACTGCCACACTGTCTCGTGTCTACCCCACTTTCGGGAACAGCCTCTTCATTGGCACATAGTCTGGTGCCTGGCTCTGATACCATTTGTAACAGTCCAGATCCATTGCTAGCAGATATAATTGTGAGAGTCCCACATTGGTTGGAGAGGAGAACGAAACACTTTTTATAAGGGTGTGGAAACTTTCTCCTAGCAAACGCGTTTTAAAGCCTTGAGGGAAAGTCCGAAACAGAAAGCCCAAAAAGAACAATATCTGCTAGGGGTGGATCTAGGCGATTATAATGTAACACCATAACAATGTTGTTCACCACAAATTCACTTTAAATCTCGAGGAACCAAACTCTCATATGTCATCTTTCGACTTGTAAGGAAGAAAAAAGCTTGGCCCATTTTGCATTTCATTGGTTACATGCACAGTCCAGTACTCAAATGGATCTGCAAAGCAAGTTTTTTTTGAACCATGATGAATGCCATTATAACCCATGCCCAGTCCAGTGCTCAAATGGATCTGCAAACAAATGGATCTGCAAAGAAAGTTATTTTTGAACCATGATGAATGCCATTATAACCCATGCACAGTCCAGTGCTCAAATGGATCTGCAAAGCAAGTTTTTTTGAACCATGGTGAATGCCATTATAACCCAATCTAAAACCTGTTAAATCAATCTCACGAATTTGTGAAAGAGATGTCGAGAGTGGAGAGACAAAAAAAACACTGAGTTTATTTTTCTTTTTTCTCTCTGACTTACAATAGAAATAGAAAGAAATAATGTATTTATAGATACGTTTCAAATTCAACACTTATTCCTTTTCGTTTCCAACTGACTTTTGAATTTAAAACCAACTAAAATTAACTAACAAATATAACCTTTAACGTTTATTCAATAAAATTCTCTCATAAACTTAAATGCTATATTCAACGAATCCACCTGCGCCATTTTCATTTTTTCGAGCTCAGTCGTGGCTTCTACAATTTTCTCTCCTTGTCCTCGAGCAACAAACTAAGATATCCTTTTCTGACGAAACTTCATTTGGAGCTTCTCGAAAACAGCCCATTTGAGACAGCAACTCCTTCTCCCGTTCTCAGCCACACTTGACTCAGTCAAAGATGTCACAGCTTCTTTTAGTTTACTCAATTTCCTTCGCAAGTCCACAACGACATTTTTCACTTCCACTGTTGCCTCCTCCATTTCGGCTTTATCACGAGTGATTATCTCAATCGTGTGTCGTAAACTCACTGCCTCCTGTTGGACTCGATTCAGAGTCACGTCAAGTGAGTCTCTTTGTTGAGTTAGCATCTCTACATCTTTCTCCTCCTTCACTAACTCTTCCACTAAACCGTCAATGTTTATTAATAAGTCATTCTCTTTCTCCACACCTTCTTCAATTTTCTTCACAAGTTCAGAAATTACCTTCCCATTCTCTTCCTTCTCCTGTTTAAGATAGAAAGAGTTCTCACTCAGCTCAATTTTCTCCTTCGAAAGGTGCTCATTCAACGATTTCAACGTCTACAACTGAGACTTCTCCACAGATTTAACATAAAAAGGTAGGCTGTTTGGGAAAATGACTAATTTCTGATCAAGGTAGGTAATATGGATAAAGCAATTCTGATAGTAGCAAGCTATTCAAATCAATCCAGATAAGTTAATTATGAAATAACAACAAAATAAAATAAGAAGTGAACAAACAAATAAGAGACACAAAGATATTTTGGGATAGAATTGCACACTGAAAAAAAAAAAAAAAAGAATTCCAAAGAGAATGGTTGTGAAGATCTGAGAACGATCTAACTTTCATTTTTATAGAATTTGAAAAAATTTAGAAGTTATCTTCGGTTTTAAATGATGAAAAAAAATATTGAACACAACAATTTCAGATTTATATGCTTTAGGTAAAAATGAGAATTGAAATTTATCTGTCCTCAAATAAAGGTTCAAATGGTTTTTAATAGGACAATATAAACAAAGTGGAAAGATAATGAAGAACGGTGGAAATGGCAGCAAGAAAATAAATGGACAGATTTAAAAAAACGATAAATAATAGCGGAAATTAAAGATAAAATAAATTCTAGAGTCGGCCACAAAGATGCAACCTATGCTCTTATACCAAACTGATAAGGCAACCCTAATCCTCAGCCCAACAATCCAAGCTTTTGTTTGAGCAAGAACCCTTGAATCAAAGTAATTAACATTTCCTTATACGAAATTTGGATCAACCAAGAGATAAGGCTAGAATTTGATTACCTCTTACGATCAAAGATCTAGAAGTAAGTTTTGGAAACCTTGTTCTAAATTGAGTCACTCCACAATCGAACTTGATCAAGGCTTGATTGAATGGCTCGGGTGCAATTCTACCACAAGAATTGCTTGATACTTAGAAATGGCAAATATGATGCTCGGATTTCTAAGGGAAATGCTCAATTTGAGATCTTAATTACATTCATCCACGAATCTGAATTTTACATAACATATTGTTGATATTTATAGTCTCCCGACAAAAGACGTTTGTGGACGAGAATTATTCCCGATCTTCTTTAATCTCCACAAATGATATGAACGAAAAGACATCAATCATACAATATACTTCAATGAAGATGTGAAGAAAAGGTTATCAAAATTATCAAAACATGTTTCAATTCATGCCACATTGAAGAAGAATGAAGTTTGATTGTTATAAATTTTGGGTGGGTTACAATTTAGAGTAATTTAGAGTTATTGTATTTTAAGACTTTTTATTTACTTTAGGTTACATTTACATAATGGTTAATTATGGCCATTAAGCATGAATGTTACAACTCTTGGAATGCCTTTAATAGTTTCATTTTTTAGGCTACATAGAGCAATGTATGTTGTATTTGTAGGGAGACTTGTAAAATATAGTAAAATGAGCATTTGTGCTTTCTTTAGCCAATGGCTAAGTTTATTTGCAATTCTATGTAGTTTAGGTTGCATGTAGAATCATTCAAGCTCGACATGATCAATCTTGTTTGTGGAGTGATTCGAATCTCAATCAAGTGTTCTTGCATTGAGATATTTGATCAACAAGAATCATTCAAGCTCGACATGATCAATCTTGCTTGTGGAGTGATTCGAATCTCAATCAAGTGTTCTTGCATTGAGATATTTGATCAACAAGAATCATTCAAGCTCAACATGATCAATCTTGCTTCTGGAGTGATTCGAATCTCAATCAAGTGTTCTTGCATCGAGATACTTGATCAACAAGAATCATTCAAGCTAGACATGATCAATCTTGCTTGTGGTGTGATTTGAATCTCAAACAATGTTCTTGCCTTGAGATATTCGATCAACAAGGTAATCCGAATCTTATTCCTCTTGTATTGATTCCTTATCTTATCATTTGGTATCAGAGCTTCAGGCTCAAGATTGGATATATGTTTCCTTTGCATTTCTTTTCAATTTGTTTTTATCTTTATAGTTTTTAATCGACCCAAAATAAAAAAATCAAATCTGGGCTCTACTAAAATATTTGAGAGATGAGAATGAGAGCTTCATTTGTGTACATGAGTGTAAACAGAGTGGCCTAACATTCCTTGAGTGTATACACGTGAGAGAGTGTTGTGAGGTCCTTTGTATTTCCATAACTTATTTTTTGCAGCAAAGTTTCACAAATAGATTCGAGGACGAATCTTCTTGAAGAAGTGGAGAATGATATGAACCAAAAGACATCAATCATACAATATACTTAAATGAAGATGTGAAGTAAAGGTTATCAAAATTATCAAAAGATGTTTCAATTCATGCCACATTGAAAAAGAATGAAGTTTGATTGTTATAAATTTTGGGTGGGTTACAATTTAGAGTAATTTAAAGTTATTATATTTTAAGACTTTATTTACTTTAGGTTACATTTAGGTAATGGCTAATTATGACCATTAAGTATGAATGTTACAACTCTTGGAATGCCTTTAATAGTTTCATTTTTTAGGGTATATAGCCATGTATGTTGTATTTGTAGGGAGACTTGTAAAATATAGTAAAAGGAGCATTTGTGCTTTCTTTAGCCAATGACTAAGTTTATTTGCAATTCTATGTAGTTTTAGGTTGCATGTAGAATCATTCAAGCTCAACATGATCAATCTTGCTTGTGGAGTGATTCGAATCTCAATCAAGTGTTCTTGCATTGAGATATTTGATCAACAAGAATCATTTAAGCTAGACATGATCAATCTTGCTTGTGGAGTGATTCGAATCTCAAACAATGTTCTTGCCTTGAGATATTCGAACAACAAGGTACTCCGAATCTTATTCCCCTGCAGAGAAGACTGATTTATAGCCTTACCTAATATTGAGGAGTTGTTGCACATTGCAATTAAGATCGAGAGGCAAATCCAACGAAGGTCTCAACGGTATTCTTCTAAATTTTTTCCCAATAATACTTCTACATGGAAAAAGGATAGTAAGAACATTGATTATAAGCATAAAAATCAAGAGATTAATGAGAAGCCTCAAGCTAAATTTGAGAAAGGGGAGAGTTTTAGAACAGGGAAAGAAAAAGTAGAAAAGTCTAATGTTCGAAATAGAGATTTAAAGTGTTGGAGATGTCAAGGGGTAGGACACTATAGGAGAGATTGCCCAAATGCAAGAATTATGTCCAGCAAGGAGGGAGAAATTGCTACGGATGACGAGGCACATGACGACATAAATGAGGAAACCGATGAGAGTGAGGAGTTTAGTGAAGTAAACACCCACATTAAGGAGGACAGCCTAGACCAACGGGAGAAGTCTTGTTCAATCTGTACCTTGTAGTGCTGTCATTGATAGCGGTAGTTGCACCAATGTTGTGAGTAATTTAAAGGCACAACTACATCCACGACCCTCCAAGCTTTAATGGTTGAATGATCATGGGGAAGTACGGGTAACTTAACAAGCTCTTTTTTCTTTTACTATTGGAAAATATGTTGATGACTGATAAGAATCATGGTGTTCCAAACGTTACACAAGTGAAGCCTAATAGATTTTAAGTTTATTTCTTTAGCCACTCAAACATATCAACATTTGTTGAATTTATTTATTTATTTATTTTTTTTCATTTTGCAATGGTCAATTGGTCAAAATTGACTTCGTCATTTGTGGAGTTTAAAGGGGATCGGGATTGAATCCCGTCCACAAACGTCTTTTGTCGGGAGACTATAAATACCCACAATATGTTATGTAAAATTCAGATTCGTGGATGAATGTAATTCAGATCTCAAATTGAGATGTTTTCCTTAGAAATTCGAGCATCATATTTGCCATTTCTAAGTTTCAAGCAATTCTTATGGTAGAATTGCACCCGAGCCATTCAATCAAGCCTTGATCAAGTTAGATTGTGGAGTGACTCAATTTAGAACAAGGTTTCCAAATCTAGCTTCTAGATCTTCGATCGTAAGAGGTAATCTAATTCTAGCCTTATCTCTTGGTTGATCCAAATTTCGTATAAGGAGGTGTTAATTACTTTGATTCAAAGGTTCTTGCTTCAACAAAAGCTTGGATCGTTGGGCTGAGGATTAGGGTTGTCTTATATCAATTTGGTATCAGAGTATAGGTTTACATCTTTGTGGCCGACTCTAGAATTGATTTTATCTTTGATTTCTGCTCTTGTTTATCTTTTCTTTAAATTTCTCCATTTATTTTCTTGCTGTCATTTCCGCCATTATTCATCAACTTTTCACTTTGTTCTCATTTTCTTCCTAAAGATCACATTGAGATCTTGAAAAAAAAAAAAAGAATCTTATCATATTTGTTCTTACGATTGTGATTATAAACGATATTTATCATTTTTTTAGATCATTTGCATGTTTATTTGAAGATCAAATAAACTTCGATTCACATCTTTTTCTTCATCCATCTAAATCTAGAACCGTTGTGTTTGATATATTTTTTTTCTCATAATCTACGCTTGAAGATAACTTCTAAATTTCCCGAATTCTGTAAAAAGGAGAGTTAGATTGTTCTTAAAATCTTCACGTCCTTTCTTTTTGGATTTTTTTTCAATGTGTAATTATATCCAAAAATATCTTCGTGTCCCTTATTTTTTTTGTTCACGTCTTGTTTTATTTTGTTGTTATTTCATAATTAACTTATCTTGATTGCCTTGAATAGCTTGCTACTATCAGAATTGCTTTACCAATATATTAGCCTACTTTGATCATAATTTAGTCACTTTCCCAAACAGCCTACCTTTGTGTGTATAAACATGAGTGTCCCTGAGTGTAAAATCAGTGAGTTGAGTGTGTGAGGTCCTAAACATATTCCACTACTGTTTGTACAATCATGAACCAAGATGCAGGACATGGAGGGGAGATCAATGAAGCTAGGTGGAGAGAAGCACAGGTCGGAACAATTACTCGTTTGAATCAAGTTATTAGTACATTGACAGACCGGATGGAGCGAATTGAAATAGCCTTAGGTAATCTTCAAGGGAGGGAAGTACTCTTGAATGAAGGAGTTGAAAATGAAGAAGATGACAATGTCACCCTTTTAGCGGGACATAGTCCTAGGGGAGGGAGAGATGTCGGTCGTGGGAGAGGAAGAGTCAGAAGAAGGGGTAGAGAAATTTTAGCACAAAAAAGAATTGAGAGGGAGTACTAGTATGAGAGAGAAAAAGAAAAAGGAATCCGGGGAGTAAAGCTCAAAATTCCAACTTTCTATGAGAGAAAAATTGAGCATGTCTTCGATTGCAACAATTTTAGTGAAGAAAGAAAGTTGAAGCTTGCCGTGGCTGAATTTTGTGATTACGCCATTATATGGTGGACATCTTTGAAATCAGAGTGGAGGAGAAATTATGAAGAACCAATTGAAACGTGGGAGGAATTGAAGACATTAATGAGAAAAAGGTACATTTCTAAGCATTATTCTCGAGTACTCAAGCAAAAACTCTATACTTTACAACAGGGATCCAAAAGTGTTGAAGAATATTACAAAGAAATGGAGACCTTATGAGTAGAGCATGTATTGATGAAGATGAGGAAGATACAATGGCTAGATTTCTTGGTGGGTTAAACCGACAACTTGCTCATCAAGTGGATAGGCAAGCGTACTTTGATATGCAAGAATTGTTACACCTTGCTGTCAAAATCGAAGGGCAACTAGCTTGGGAGAAGGATAACTCCAAGAGGTATGGTATTTCAAAGTCTATTACTTTCAAAACTTGGAAAAAGAATGCAAATATTGAAAAAAACAAAGATGGAGGCAAGTATGATCTTGACAAAAAGAACAAAGCTGAGACCTCCAAGGGTAAAGAGAAAGCGGAGGAATATAAGGAGATTCGAAAAAGAAATAGAGACATCAAATGTTGGAAATGTCAAGGAATTGGTCATCTTAGTCGTGATTGTCCTAACAAGAGAGTCATGATTATCAAGAATGGACAAGTTGTCACAGATAGTGAGGAAAGTGACCATGATGAGCTAGTTGAAGAGGAAATCCAGGAGAATGAGGAGGAACTAGAAGATGGGAGTCATTTGGTACTTGTAACCAGAAGACTTCTTAAAACTCAAGTTACTGAGAATGATGTTGATGACCAAAGAGACAACCTATTTCACACAAGGTGTTTGGTCAAGGGAACTCCTTGTAGTCTTGTAATTGATAGTGGAAGCTGCACCAATGTCATAAGTACAATGCTGATCAAAAGGTTGCTAAATCCAACCCAACACCATCCTAAACCTTACAAGCTTCAATGGCTCAATGACAGTGGAACAATGAAGGTAACTTATCAAGCTTTAATATCTTTTACTTTAGGAAAATATAAAGATGAAGTTCTTTGTGATGTTTTACCAATGCATGCTGGAGATATATTGCTTAGTCGACCATGGCAATTTGCAGGAGGGTTATGTATGATGGCTATTTGAATCGGTATTCTTTTGTCAAAGATGGTAGAAAAACCACTCTTGTACCTTTGAGTTCTGCAAATGTATTTGCTGATCAATTAAAGTTGGAACAAAAAAAGAAAGAGTTTGAGGAAAAAGAGGTGAGTGAAAAAATAGAGAAAAGTCAACGAGAAAACCATAGTGAAGAAAATAATGAAATTGGAAAAAAAGGAAAGAATGTAAGTTGTTTGGCTAGAGTTGGAGAAGTTAGAAGGGCAATGTTCTCACAAAAAACCATCTTTGTACTTGTGTACAAGGAAGGATGTTTGGTCTCTAACAATAATAATCTGTCTTTGCCTAGTATGTTTCAATCTCTTTTACAAGAATTTGATGACGTATTTCAAGATGAAGTCCCTAAAGGACTACCTCCAATTAGAGGTATTGAACATAAAATAGACTTCATTCCAGGGGCAGTAATTCCTAATAGGCAAGCTTATAGAGCGAACCCAACTGAGAATAAAGAAATTCGAAGGCAAGTAGAGGAGCTTATGGAGAAGGGGTATATACAAGAGAGTTTGAGTCCATGTTCTGTACTAGTCTTATTGGTGCTGAAGAAAGATGGAACGTGGCGCATGTGCGTGGATTGTAGAGCCATCAACAAAATCACGGTGTGGCAACACTACTTATGACCTAGAGAATTTGTGATCTACTCTGATCATGAAAGCTTGAAGTATCTTAAGGGTCATAGCAAACTGAACTGTAGGCATGCAAAGTGGGTGGAGTTTATTGAAACATTTCCGTATGTCATCAAATATAAGAAAGGTAAGGATAATGTGGTAGCTGATGCATTATCTAGAAGGTACATTGAGCATATTAAAGAATTATATCGAGATGACCACGACTTTGGAATTATTTATGCATCTTGTCGTACAAAAATAGTTGTAGATGATTATTATTAAGTGTTTCATGAATTCTTATTTAAGAAAAGTAAGCTTTGTATTCCTAAATGCTCTATCAGAGATTTGCTTGTAAAAAAAGCACATGGTGGTGGCTTAATGGGACATTTTGGGATTAATAAAACTTATAATATGTTGCATGAACACTTGTTTTGGCCGAAATTGAAGCATGATGTTCATAAATTTTGTAGTCAATGCTTTAAATGCAAAGAAGCTAAATCTAGATCACAACCAAATGGATTGTACACTCCTTTGAATGTACCTAATGAACCTTGGACTAATATATCTATGGATTTTGTTCTTGGTTTACGGCACACTAAAAAGGGTAAAGATAGTATTTTTGTTGTGGTAGACAGATTTAGTAAGATGCCTCATTTTATTGCATGTAACAAGACGAACGATGCAAAACATGCTGCTGACTTATTTTTTAGGGAAGTAGTAAGATTACATGGAATCCCTAGAATAATTGTTAGTGATAGGGATGCTAAATTTCTAAGTCACTTTTGGAAAGTATTGTGGGGGTAAATTGGGTACCAAATTGTTGTTTTCAACTACATGTCATCCTCAGACGCATGGACAAACTGAGGTGGTTAATAGAACATTAGGAGCATTGCTTAGGGCTATTATTTCTAAGAATATTAAGTCTTGGGATGAATGTTTGTCATTTGTAGAGTTTGCATATAATAGAGCAATTCGTAGTACAACTCATTGTTCTCCTTTTGAAGTTGTTTATGGATTTAATCCACTTACGCCTCTTGATTTGCTTCCTATACATTCTAATATGTTTGTGAGTGACGCAGCCACAAGTAAGGCAGACTTGATCAAAACATTGCATAAGGAGGTGAAGGAGAGAATTGAGAACCAAAATTTCAAAGTTGCTTCAAGGATTAACAAAGGACAGAAGTAAAACATTTTTAAACCTGGTGACTGGGTTTGGATACATTTTCGCAAGGAGCGATTCCCATCTCAACGGAAGACAAAGTTACATCCAAGAGGGGATGGCCCTTATCAAGTCCTTGAAAGAATTAATAACAATGCATATAAAATTGACCTTCCCGAAGACTTTTCAGTACATTCTACTTTCAATGTTGCTGACTTGAGTCCTTTTGATGTAGGTGATGATTTTTCTGATTCGAGGACGAATCCTTTTGAAGAGGGGGAAGATGATAAGAATCATGGTGTTCCAAACGTTCCAACTGGACCTATTACACGATCCAAGGCGAAGAAGATTCAACAAACATTCATTCTTCATCTACAAAATTGGATCGGCTCGGTTCAACCATCATTTGTAGAATTAGAAGCTGATACGATTGACGAAGGACAATATTCTTTTGAACAGGGGGAAGATGATAAGAATCATGGTGTTCCAAACGTTCCAACTGGACCTATTACACGATCCAAGGCGAAGAAGATTCAACAAACATTCATTCTTCATCTACAAAATTGGATCGGCTCGGTTCAACCATCATTTGTAGAATTAGAAGCTGATACGATTGACGAAGGACAATATTCTTTTGAAGAGGGGGAAGATGATAAGAATCATGGTGTTCCAAACGTTCCAACTGGACCTATTACACGATCCACGGCGAGATTAAACAAACATTCATTCTTTATCTACAAAATTGGATCGGCTCGGTTGAAGTTGGAAAACATTAAAACAAGTGAAGCCTAATAGATTTTAAGTTTATTTCTTTAGCCACTCAAACATACCAACATTTGTTGAAAAATTTTATTGTTTTTTTTTTTTTTCATTTTGCAATGGTCAATTGGTCAAAATTGACTTCGTCATTTGTGGAGTTTAAAGGGGATCGGGATTGAATCCCGTCCACAAACGTCTTTTGTCGAGAGACTATAAATACCCACAATATGTTATGGAAAATTCAGATTCGTGGATGAATGTAATTCAGATCTCAAATTGAGATGTTCCCCTTAGAAATCAGAGCATCATATTTGCCATTTCTAAGTTTCAAGCAATTCTTATGGTAGAATTGCACCCGAGCCATTCAATCAAGCCTTGATCAAGTTAGATTGTGGAGTGATTCAATTTAGAACAAGGTTTCCAAATCTTGCTTCTAGATCTTCGATCGTAAGAGGTAATTTAATTCTAGCCTTATCTCTTGGTTGATCAAAATTTTGTATAAGGAGGTGTTAATTACTTTGATTCAAAGGTTCTTACTTCAACAAAAGCTTGGATCGTTGAGCTGAGGATTAGGGTTGCCTTATCAATGAAGTTTTATGTGATGTTGTATCCATGCATGTTGGAGATTTACTACTGGGGAGGCCTTGGCAATTTGATCGTCGGGTAATGTATGATTGGTATGCAAATCGATACTCTTTTACTCACAACTGTAGAAAAACTACTCTTATTCCATTGTCTCCAAAAGATGTATTTATTGGAAAAGAAAAGGCAAGAGGCTGATGCAAAAGCAGAGATTGAAAAAGAATCAAGTGAAAAAAAGAGCTTGAGTGAAAAGCAAGAGAGTATCACTCAGCCTAGCGAAAAAAAAGAAAGAAAAGCCAAATCAGTAAGCTTGTATGTTAGATCAAGTGAGGCTAGGAATGTTTTGCTCTCTAACAAGACTATTCTTGTACATATGTGCAAGGGGTCTTGTTACTTTACTAACATGCTTAACCCTTCTTTGCCTAGTGATTTTGTTGTGCTTTTGCAAGAGTTTGAAGTTTTATTTTCTGAGGAGATGCCTAGTAGTTTGCCACCACTTAGAGGGATTGAACACAAGATTGACTTCATTCCTAGCACACCCATTCCAAACTGACTAGCTTATAGGACTAATCCAAAGGAGGCTGAAGAGATACAAAGGCAAGTAACTGAACTCCTTGCTAAAGGGTATGTACGTGAAAGTTTGAGTTCTTGTTTTGTTCCAGTTATTCTTGTACCTAAGAAAGATGGCTCTTGGCGTATGTGTGTTGATTGTAGGGCTATAAACAAGATAACTATAAAGTATAGGCATCCAATTCCCAGATTAGATGATATGCTTGATGAATTGCATGGATGTAGTCTTTTTACTAAGATTGATTTCAAATCGGGTTATCATCAAATTCGCATGCATATTGAGGATGAAGTGGAAAACAACTTTTAAAACCAAGTATGGTCTTTATGAATGGTTGGTTATGCCTTTTGGATTAACTAATGCACCTAGTACATTCATGAGACTAATGAACTAGCCATTTTAATATGGAGGTTATGGGTATTTCTCATTTACTAACCCATTTAATTTGGGTTTTATGTATCACATAGGTTAAGGTTTGTAAAGGCTATATAAAGCCTTCTTTTCTTTGATTAGACATGACATTTTGGAATTAAGAATAAAATTTCTATTTTAGCTTTGTTGAGAGCTAAACTTTCTTTGCAAATTCTTGTGTTTACAACTTGCATGCTAGAGTCATTCAAGTGGTATTGATCAAACCTCTTGTGGAGTGATTCGAATCACGAGTTTAGAAACGAGTTTTCTTTACTCTTGATTTTGATCATCAAGGTAATTTGTTTCATACTTTCCCATGGGTTGATTTCCGTCGGAGCCAAGGGGAGCCGCATTGCAGACGTGCCACGTGGCACAACCAGAGGGCGACGTGTGTGCAGCGGTCTTAGGTTGAGGCGCGGGTTATCGGATCGCTCGCAGGTTTAGGGTTGTTCGCCGGTGACAGGCCGGCCCAGGCTGAAGAAAAAGTGCAGGTGGGCTGGGCTAGGCGTGCCGTGTTGAACTGGGCTTGGAGGTCTCAGGTCAAGGCTGTCGGGTTGGGCCGTAACTGGGCTTACGCGTTTTGGGCTGAAACAACTGGGCCGCGGGAACCGTCGTGTACTGGGCTGACCTAAGGTGATTGGGTTCGGTTCGGGTTGCGGGATCCGACCCTTGGGTTGCACTTCGTCTTCTTCACCCGGTTGCTTGCAGGTTTTTCCAGTGACTTTTCTCTCTCCTCGTTAACGTCCTTTCGACGTCCTTTTTCCCTCCTATTTCCTCTGTTCCCGAGTCTCTTCCTCCCCCTAACTCCATTTTGGGTATGGATTTGGTTTGTAAAGGCCTCACACTCCCGGATCTGGAGAAGTTCAGAAATCCGACGTTCTGTCTCCCTTGCCGACGGTGTTCAACGTATAGGATTCGTCTAAATCTACCCCTGATGTGTGTAAAAGGTTCTGGGATTACTTTTGTTGCGTAAAATGGAGGTTTTGATGTCGATTTCGTAGGGTTTGGCCTCGCCGGAGTTCCGTTGAATTTTCTCTGTCCTCTTCATTTTTCTCTATTTTTTTTTTGTTCTTTGCAGGTTGTTTTGGGGTGGCTGAAGGTCGGGGTCGAGTTCCGTGGCATCCCAGCCTTCGGTCGCCCTTTGTGGTTCGTGTGCAAACGAAAACTCCAACGTTCGCCGGAGTTTTCGGTTCTGCCGACGACTTTTTTTTTAACAAAACTGAAGTTGAGAATTTATTAGGTAAATCCATCAGAACACTTCGATCAGATTGCAGTAGAAAGTACATGGATATGAATTTCCGAGACTATTTGATAGAAAATGGAATAACATCCCAACTCTTAGCTCCCGAAACACCTCAACAAAATGGAGTTTCAGAGAGGAGAAACAGAACTTTGTTAGACATGGTTCGATCGATGATGAGTTATGCTCCACTACCAAATTCTTTTTGGGGATATGCAGTGGAGACTGCATTATACATATTGAATGTAGTTCCATCCAAAAGTGTCACTATGACACCTTTTGAATTGTGGAAGGGTCGTAAAGCTATTTTAGAACACTTCAGAATTTGGGGATGTCCAGCACATGTGTTGAATACAGATCCAAAGAAATTGGAACCTCGTTCTAAAGTATGCCTATTTGTAGGTTATCCTAAAGAGACTAGAGGTGGTTACTTCTACAGTCCGGAAGAAAATAAAGTATTTGTAACGACAAATGCTATTTTTTTAGAAGAAAATCATATGAGAAATCATAAACCTCGTAGTAAGATAGTGTTAAATGAATTAAATGAAGCTACTAATACATCAACAAGAGTTGTTGATAGTTCCATTCCTTCTGATAATCGGATACATCCATACCAAGAATTGGGAACGCCTCGTCGTAGTGGAAGGGTTAGAAAACAACCTAACCGTTACATAGGCTTGACTGAAGCTCAAGTTGTCATAACTGATGATAACATCGAGGATCCATTGTCTTTTAAACGAGCAATTGATAATGTTGACAAGGATGAATGGATCAAAGCCATGAACTTGTAGATCCTCCTGATGGGGTAAGACCTATAGGTTGTAGGTTGTAAATGGATTTACAAGAGAAAGCGAGGAGTAGATGGAAAGATACAGACCTTTAAAGCGAGACTTGTGGCAAAAGGATTCAACCAAAGAGAGGGACTGAACTAAGAGGACACTTTCTCTCCTGTTGCAATGTTAAAGTCTATTCGCATTCTCTTATCCATTGCCACATATTTTGGCTATGAGATATGGCAAATGGATGTGAAGACTGCTTTTCTAAATGGCAATCTTGAAGAGAAAATCTATATGAATCAACTAGAGGGGTTTATAAGCCAAGGTCAAGAGCAAAAGGTTTGCAAGCTTAAGAAATCCATTTATGGACTAAAACAAGCATCAAGATCCTGGAACATTAGATTTGACAGTACGGTTAAATCATATAGTTTTGAGCAAAATGTTGATGAACCTTGTGTATACAAGAAAATCAATAGAAAAGTAGTAGCTTTTCTTGTCTTATATGTAGATGATATTCTACTCATTGGAAATGATGTAAGCTATCTTACTGATATAAAAAGTTGGCTAGCTAATCAATTTCAGATGAAAGATTTAGGAGAAGCACAGTTTGTTCTAGGAATCCAAATTATAAGGGATCGTAAGAACAAAACACTAGCCTTGTCTCAAACATCCTATATTGACAAGATTCTTGTCAAGTATTCGATATAAAATTCGAAAAAGTGCAATCTACCTTTTAGGCATGAAATTATATTGTCAAAGGAACAATGTCCCAAGACATCTCAAGAAGTTGAGGATATGAGAAAGATTCCCTATGCCTCAGCTATAGGTAGTCTAATGTATGCAATGTTGTGTACAAGGCCTGATATATGTTATGCAATGTTGTGTACAAGACCTTATAGTAGATGGTTAAATCTGGTAAAGCTATATTTAGTAGACTAAACCATATATATATCCCGTCCAGTAAAGCTTTGGAAATGTACTATCTATTCTCTGCACTCTCTCTTGTTGTACATACCTAAAGTCATCAATAAAAATTCTTTTAGCCAGAGTTCTCCTTGCAATTTTCTCTATCATTTTCTTTGTGTTCATCTAGATCGAGTGTGTGAGTTGTTGTGCGATCCTAACAACTGGTATCAAAGCTAGGCGAAATTCACCACGATCTGTGAAGATGGTAAGTTCAAAGATTGGAATTGAGAAGTTCGATGGATCCGATTTCGGTTTCTGGAAGATGCAGATTGAAGATTATCTGTACCATAAAGATCTTCACGAACCTCTGTTGGGGGTGAAGCCGGATACCACGACCACGAAACAGTGGAAGCTCAAGGATCGACGAGCCTTAGGGATGATCCGGTTGACGCTATCCAGAAACGTTGCGTTTAACATCATCAAGGAGAAGACAATGTCAGATCTGATGAAGGCGCTGTCAAATATGTATGAAAAACCGTCGGCTATGAACAAGGTGTATTTAATGCGTAGATTGTTCAATCTATAGATGTCTGAAGATGGACGTGTTGCGGATCATATAAATGAATTCAATATGATCATAAGTCAACTGGGTTCGGTGAAAATTAATTTCGAAGATGAAATTAAAGCGTTGATTTTGATGTCATCCTTACCCGAGTCATGGGATACTGTTGTTGCCGCAATCAGTAGTTCCCGAGGATCTGATAAACTAAAATTTGATGAAATTCGAGATGTAGTTCTCAGCAAAAGTATTCGCAAACGGGAAACTGAAGATTCATCAGGCAATGCTCTCAGTGTTGATCGAAGGGGAAGAAGCAAATCAAAGAGCTCAAACAAACATGAGCGTTCAAAATCAAAGAATCGGGGAAAATCTCCAAACAAACCCAACGTAACGTGCTGAAGCTGTGGGGGAAAAGAACACTTTCGGACAGATTGTACAAAACTAAAAAAGAAGCAGAATCATAAATTTGAAGATGATGATGATTCTATATACACAACAGAAGATGTTGAGGACGTTTTAATCCTTAGTGTGGATAGCCCAGCTGAATCCTGGATTTTGGATTCAGGTGCATCGTTCCATTCGTCTCCAAGTAAGGAATTGTTTCGAAATTTCAAATCAGGAAATTTCGGAAAGGTGTATCTTGCCGACAACAAAACCTTGGAGATTGAAGGAAAGGGAGATGTCTCCATACAAACTCCAGCATGAAATCAATGAACATTACAAGATGTTAGATACATTCCTGGTCTCAAGAAGAACCTGATCTCTATTGGTCAGTTGGATAGCGCAGGCTATGCAGCAGAGTTTGGAAAGAGTTCCTGGAAGATTGTGAAGGGCGCCATGGTTGTTGCACGTGGCACAAAATTCAGAACCTTATACACTACTGCAGAGTGTATAAACATGACTGCTACTACTGAGAGTGCTTCCAATTCAAGTCTATGGCAATAGACTTGGACATATGAGCGTCAAAGAAATGAAGATATTGACTGCGAAAGGAGCTTTAGAAGGCTTAAAATCTGTTGATATGGGTCTTTGTGAGAGCTACGTTATGGGCAAACAGAAACGAGTTAGTTTCACAAAGGCTGCCAGAGAACCGAAGAAAGTGCGATTGGAAATGATCCATACAGACGTCTGGGGACCATCTCCAGTTTCATCACTTGGTGGATCAAGGTACGACGTCACCTTCATCGATGACTTCAGCAGGAAGGTATGGGTTTACTTTCTGAAACACAAGTCAGATGTGTTTACCACCTTCAAGAAGTGGAAAGCTGAAGTTGAAAATCAGACCGGCTTGAAGATCAAATGCCTGAGGTCTGAGAATGGAGGAGAGTACAACAAATCAGAGTTTATAACATTTTGTGCAGCTGAGGGAATTAGATTAATAAGAACAATTCCCGGTAAGGCAAGACAAAATGGTATTGCAGAAAGGATGAACAGAACATTGAATGAGCGAGCAAGAATTCTGGGCTGATGCTGTGAACACAGCAGCATATTTGATTAATAGATGGCCGTCAGTACCCCTGAAGTTCAAATTGCCCGAAGAAGTATGGACAGGAAAAGAACTCAAGTACTCTCACTTAAGAACCTTTGGTTGTACTGCGTATGTTCATGTTGATCCAGAGAAGAGAGATAAGCTTGATGCTAAGGCTGTGAAATGCTACTTCATAGGCTATGGCTCTGACATGTTCGGGTACAGGTTTTGGGATGAGAAAAATATGGAGATCCTAAGACACTGTGATGTGACCTTTGATGAAAATGTCATGTACAAGGACAGAGAGAAGATAAACTCTGAGACTACGAAGCAAGTGGGAGTTGAACTTGAGTGGCAAGAAAATTCACGCAGTGATGGTACAACAGAAGCTCAAGAAACTCCTGATCCTATTGCTGAAGAACCAGACGTGGAGCAAGTTGCACCTGAACAGGTGTTGAGAAGATCATCCAGAACTACCAGAACACCAGATAGATATTCAACCTCATTACATTATCTGTTGCTGACTGACGAAGGAGAACCAGAGTCCTTTGATGATGCCCTACAAGTGGAAGATTCAACCAAGTGGGAGCAAGCCATGGATGATGAGATGAGCTCACTTGAAAGAAATAATACGTGGGTGCTGACTGAGTTGCCTACAGGAAAGAGAGCTCTGTTGAACAAATGGGTGTTCAAAATCAAGGTTGAACCAGATGGCAAAAGGTGGTTTAAGGCTCGATTAGTAGTTAAAGGATATTCACAAAGAAAAGACATTGATTATGCTGAGATCTTTTCTCCAGTTGTGAAATTAACTACTATCCGAATTCTGCTGAGTATTGTTGCATCGGAGAATTTGCACCTTGAGCAAATGGATGTAAAAATGGCATTTTTACATGGAGATCTAGATGAGGAGATCTATATGCAACAACCCGAAGGATTTGCAGCTCCAGGCAAGGAGCACATGGTGTGTAAGCTCAATAAGAGCTTGTATGGACTGAAACAAGCACCGAGACAATGGTACAAGAAGTTTGACTTCTTCATGAGCAAGAGTGGTTTCCACAGAAGTGAAAAGGATCAGTGTTGCTACCTCAAGAAATACACTGATTCTTATGTGTTTCTACTCCTGTATGTGGATGATATACTAATTGCTGGATCAAGTATGAGGGAGATAAACCACCTGAAGGCAAGCTTGTCTTCAGTATTTGAGATGAAAGATTTAGGTGCAGCGAAGCAGATCCTTGGGATGAGAATTTCTCGAGATAGATCTGCTGGCACATTAAATCTATCCCAAGAGCAGTACATTGAGAAGGTGTTGTCCAAATTCAAGATGAATAACGCTAAACCCAGGACTACCCCCTTGGTAAATCATATTAAATTGTCGAAGGGGCAATCTCCCAAGACAGTTAAGGAACGTGAGCACATGGCATCAGTTCCGTACGCTTCTGCAGTTGGGAGTTTGATGTATGTTATGGTCTGCACTAAACCTAACATAACACATGCAGTGGGAGTTGTTAGCAAGTACATGGAAAATCCAGGGAAGGAACATTGGGAAGCTGTGAAGTGGCTTCTGAGATATCTGAGAGATACATCCACTACTACACTTTGTTATGGCAATGGCAAAGTAGTTCTGCAAGGTTTTGTGGATGCTGATCTGAGTGGAGATGTAGACTCCAGCAAGAGCACATCAGGGTATATCTACACTATAGATGGAACAGCAGTGAGTTGGATGTCCAAGCTTCAGAAATGCGTTGCTCTTTCATCTACTGAAGCTGAGTACGTGGCCATAGCTGAAGCTGGAAAGGAGATAATATGAATGACAGACTATCTAGAAGAATTAGGTCGGAAGCAGTGCAAGAAGATCCTTTATACAGATAGTCAGAGTGCCATATAGTTGGTGAAAAACCAAATCTATCATTCAAGGACAAAACACATTAGAAGACGGTACCATTTCACTCGCAGGTTAGTGGAAGAAGGCGATATGTGTTTGGAGAAGATAGAGGGTGCAAAGAATCCAGCAGACATGTTGACAAAATGTGTTGATGTTGAAAAATTAAGGTTATGCAAAGCCCTAATTGGTATGGTGTAGGATCAGTCTCCAAGTGGGAGAATTGTTGAGTTATGGAGTCTGCTCCCTGTATTTATAGCTTGGTCAACGGCTATATCCGGTTAAGCTATATTTGGTAAAGCCATATATGGTAAAGCTATATCCGGTAAAGCTATATATGGTAAATAGCTATATATAGTAGATGGTTAAATCTGGTAAAGCTATATTTAGTAGACTGAACCATATATATATCCCGTCTAGTAAAGCTTTGGAAATTTACTTTCTATTCTCTGTACTCTCTCTTGTTGTACATACCTGAAGTCATCAATAAAAATCCTTTTAGCCAGAGTTCTCCTTGCAATTTTCTCTATCACTTTCTTTGTGTTCATCTAGATCGAGCGTGTGCGTTGTTGTGCGATCCTAACATTCCTTGTTAGACCAGTCTCTTGACCTTCATCATCAAAACTACTTTAAGGGTAACTCTAGCCTTTGAACTAAAAACTAGATCCAGATAGTGTTGAGAAAGAATACCACCTCCTTCTTGTAACAATCTATATTGGCATAGTTCTTAGCTAGCCAATCTATACCGAAATTCGTCATGCTAACAACGATCAGGTCTACGCTAAAGGTTCATCTTGCTACTATTACTTGTCCATCTTTTACTCTATCATTAAAAACTAAGTCTACCCGTGTTGGGGTGCTAACATTTAATACATGCAACAAGGGTTCTAGTTGGAACCCTGCTTGACTAAAAAATGACACAGATATGAAGGAACGTGTAAAGCTTGAATCAAATAACGTTAAAGCATAGTGTCCGAGGATGGATAGTGTACCTATCACCACTATGTCGTATTTCCCAACATCCCTGCTGGATGCATAATCTCTTTCTTGCGAATAGGTCTACATAGGTCTCTCGACTCCACTAGGGCCTCTTGGTGGGTCAACTGGGTTTTTCGTCCTCCTCGTATTTGGCAAGGTAGCCTTGATGACTACATCTGAAACAAGCCCTAGATTCAAGCCATACATCTACCCTAATGTTGTTTCCCACATTCAAGGCACAATGGTTCCTCACTCTCTTGGACCTTCTCTTATGTAACACCCCGCTCATCGTCAACGCGATTCACAGGAGTTACTACTAGCCTCAATAATAAACTCCGACAACCAATGATAAATTTCAAAAAAATATTTCCAAAAACATCAAGTAAAACATTTCAAACCAGTGCTATTTAAACTTAAAACAACCGAAGTAGATTCTTGACAGCGAAAGCATAAGTACACAAAACAGACACAGACATGGGTTCCCAAATAGTTCCTAGCCCGCTGGTCTCGCCCTCGTCCTCGGTTGGCCTGCATCAACTAAATCTGGAAAGAAAAGTTAAAAATAATTTTGATGAGTAATTAAATTACCCAGTAAGTAGCCAACTTTATCTTTCATGAATTCATAACTAATCTTTCCAGGTGTTTTTAAATTTTATTCGTCATTGACTCCTAGTTTCTCTTACTAGGGTCATCTGTTCATTAATGAGGTATCTCAGCTACCTCCAGCTTAACATAGCAAATGTTTTTAAGTTTTATTCGACATTGACTCCTAGTTTCTCTTACTAGGGTCATCTATTCATTAATGAGGTATCTCAGCTACCTCCAGCTAGGTTACTGACTCTCTCTCGATATGCTTATCTAGAATTTTCGGACTCGTATGTAAGACTCGCTCTCGGTCAAATACGGCCCGTCTACTAATTGCTCTGGCGGCCTGTTTATCTCATATACCAACGGTCAGGAGTACTCATGCTCCCTGACTTAGCACACAGCGCGTTGGCCAGGAACTCCGCGGGAATTAGTAGACTATCATACTCATATAAATAAGCCATAGCTCAACAACCAATAAGCATATCTTAGAGTCATAACCTTTCTATTAACATGCATAACATACTCACAGTTACTGCATGTTTTCATACATGTATCATGTTCAACACATAGAACATTCTGACAATCATTTATATCATGCTTACATCACAGGCAAGCAGTCACAATATACAATAAACACTCAATATCATCAAAGCTTATCATAACATATTAAGTTCTTAATCAGGTAAACAACATACTCACATGTTGTAAAACAAGTTAAGAACTAGTTCAAAGGTCGATAAGCTACTTACCTGGTTTCGAATCCCTTTCTCTCTTGATTGTACATTTAATAGGGTATTTCAACACAATTCCTTTCGATTAGACCTATATTTCACCATTTTCAAGGTAAGTATAGGTCAATCTAGGTAGAACAGGTCAAAACAAATCGAACGGGACAAATCCGGAACCCAAAATGATGCTTCACGCGCCCTCACGCGCCCTCACATCCTCGATGTGTCTGTCCCACGCGCCAGGAGCACGCCCAGTCGCACACCCAGTCGCGGCCCCTCACGCGCCTGCGTGTAGTGCACGCGCTCCTTCTTCTTCCTTGCGTTTTCTGAAATTTTCCCATCTTTTCTGTTAATACCTACTATATCCCGAAGCCATATCCTCCTTCAACGATTCGAATTTCATCCTGATTCCTTCTACAAATTTATAGATCTCCTTATTACGATTCTAACAAGCCCTATTTCATAACTCATTATACAATACAAACCAAGATATCGAGATTTAAAGGTTCGGTGATATGGGTTTTTCGTTACCTTCGAATCACCGTCCGATTCAGCTCGTGGCCGTATCCCCTTCCTCAAATGATTCCTCAGCAATAACCCCTCTTCCTTTACCCTCGATTGATGTCCAATTTTAAGCAACCAAAACTCGAATTCTCAAAAATTTCCTCCTCTGTTTTCTGGGTTTTTCGCTAATCACTCTTCTTCGTTTTTCTTCCTTTTTAAAACCTAATCAAGGCCCTAATACGCTTCCATACCCTCTAACAATCCACTCATCCATCCCACACCTCCATCTTCCTCTCTTTTCTTTCTTTTCCCTTCAATCCACCTGTCCATTCTTCCGTTCTCCATGGCAGCAGCTTCAAGCTGCTGCTGTCTTTTTCTTTTTTTTTTTTTTTTTTTTTTTTTTTTTAATTAATTAATTTATTTTTTTTTTTTATTTAATTTATTTATTTATTATTTTCGGGTTATTACATCTTAGTCTCTAAGATGTCTATTAGCATATTGGGAAGGGTGTCTGTTCGTATATTGAGGTTTACGTGTTGATGGTTGTCGATGTGAGTCCGTCTGATCATACTATTGTTTTCTCCCGATAATGACAACTGACTCTCAACGTACCTATCTGATAAGCACCAACAATGCTAGATTTTTGCAAAGCTAGAGATCCTTCTAGAATCCTTGCAAAACGTTCACAGAGCTAGTTAGAAGATGAATGACTCTGAGATCGAACTTGGAATCTATGATGGTCACTCTTAGATACCAAGACAATTCACTCCAGAATTAGCTTGATCAAAACTAATTCAATGAATCGGTTTAAACATCAAACCTAAAGCAATGTTTGAAAAAGAATAACACCAAAAAGTATAAAAAAAAAAACACAAAGGTTTTGTTTGTATTCAACAATTGATGCCCAAACATGAATATTACATGTCTTTAAATAGGTCTAAAAGATAACCGTAACATAATAAAGTTCAACTACCAACTACAAATGTTATTAAATACAAATTGAAGAAAATAAGGCATTCATACAAACTGCGATTAAATACAAATTGAAGAAAATAAGGTATTCATACAAACTACTAATAAATGCTATTAAATACAAATTGAAGAAAATAAGGCATCCATAAATTGTCTTAATTGGTAGTTCAACTACCAAAGCCAAGTCTTCTAATTACTTTCTCATGTTAGCCACTCTATTATGTTCTTGATTTGATATGCTAATGGTATAAAGATTTTTGGGCTCAAAAGTCTTTGTTTCAACTTGTACACTAACTAGATTTTGAAGATGCGATGTATAGGCTTCTTGAATCTTCTTAACCTTACTTCTTGTAATCGGTACTTCGGGTACATGCAAAGGGTCAGGAGTTGAATTTATATCACTATCTTGTTGGGTTTTATGTCCTAAAACTCATAGTTTGTAAACAAAAACATATTCTATAAAGTTATTATTATTGTTTATTCAGTAAAGATTGTTATTGAATAAAGTGAACTTTACGATTATTAATCTAAATCCAATAAACTAAGAACCTCTGGCTATAGTATGATTACTTGAACTATATGTAGAGACATAAGAGTGGATCAAGTTCAAGTATATAGTCAAAATGATCTATAGTATAAGGATAAGGCTGAGTACCTTATTCTGGGGACACTATGGATGCGGCCCACTTTTGTATATGATATAAACAATGTGACCACTAAATTGTACATGCGAAGACATGTGAGTGGCGGCGTCCTATGCAATGAGCATTGCATAAGATTGGACCATGAAGAAAATCACTCTCACTTTATAATGTCGTTTACTGTTGAGACTGATTTTCTTTTCATTCGATGACCTAGGTAACTCGATCTTAATCCTGAGCTAACCATGAACTCCTGTTTATTCGGAATTATCCTTAGATTTTCATGGGTGAGAGTGGCTCGAGTTTGCCGACTCAATAGGCCTCCCATTTCAGGGGAAGACTGGGTGAATAGCTGGGGACGTGGGGTGCAAGATGGAATTCGCTCCTACCCACTTTTAGGGTTAGAAGAGAGGTAGTTCCCTTAAGCACTGACTCCAAGTCTTGAACAAGGGGCGCCACCCTCTCATTGGTCTGAGAGGAATTCAGTTTACTGGTTGGACCATAAACCAATTGTTCATTAGAGGATCGGTGAGACATAAGGAAAAAGAAGTAACTTCAGGGGTAAAATGGTAAATTGACCCAGCTCTAGTTACGAACAACATGTGAAGGATCGACTTACTAATCATGGTTATATCAAATGGACAGAAATATATCTATAGTGAGGGGAGTGCAACTACTAGGCTATAATGGAGTGTCCTAGTAGTTAACGAATGTTGGTTAACAAGGTTAATGAGTTTAACCGGTTAATCTTGGATCGTTGGAGCCCATGATCTATAGGTCTATTAGGTCCCTCTGCTAGCTCATATCGGACTGAACCATAGAACAGTGTGACGAATGAGTTCGAAGTGTTCGAATTCAAATTAGGGAATATGCGCTACATATATACGATATATTTAACCGCATTTTTGTTTTATTTACGAATTAAACAAAAGGAGAAAATCTGAGATATTTAAATAAGATTTAAATATCTTAATCAATTATGTATTGTAATTGATTGGGATTGACATTTGAATTGATATTAAATATTAATTAAATAGTTTAATTAATCAATTAATATTACTTTAATTTGAAATTAATTATTCAAATTCATTGTTAAATTAAAATGAAGAAAGTCAAATTGTTGACTTCATTTAGTGGAAAAATCTATGTTAGTGGAATTTTGAGTGTCAAAATTTGGTTAACTCAAACATGCATGCTTGCCACATAATCCCAAACATTTGAGTTGAATTTTGAGTGCCAAAACTTGGTGATCTCAAATTTGCATGAACATGCAAACATAACTCTATAAATAGAGTGATCATGCAACATGAAAGGTCTTCTTGGTGAAAAACCTAGAGAAAAACCTCTCACAAACGCCCTCTTCATATATAGAAAATTCCTCCCAAGTTTAGTCACTCACCGGATTCAACAATCCCGTTCTAAGGCCGGAGGATACTGGAGAAGACACTAGTGGTGGTTCAAAACCGGTTTGTGAGGAAAAAGGAATTTGAACTACAAAAGGTTAGTATTCAAACTCATTAAGTTTTAATACTTATGAACACGCTAGTTATTTACTATAATTGATGTTCTAAAAGTGCCTAAGATCCAAATTGCTTCCGCATGTGTTATATTAACACCATCAGTTGGTATCAGAGCAAACTTTAGGCACTTTATTTACATTAATTTGATAATGGTGGGTACCATTTCATGAATTTAATTTTGTGGTTGCTAAAGTGGATGGTTTTGGTTTTGACAGTTTTTTATGCTTCCATTTGATACAATTATTGTAATAAGCCTAAATGTGTATGGGCTTTAATGAATGAAGAAAGGTCTGTAATTTTTATGGAGTCATTATTGTCCATTTTAGGTTGTAATTGATCGAAAATAGAAGAGATAGCAAGTTGTGTTGGCTTTTTGGCCTTGATCTCACTTTAATTAATTTCAATCAATTAATTGATGTTTTGATGATAACAAACCTACTTTTTAATTATTAATTATTTTCAGTATTTTGAACTGTCCACAGTATAAGGTCGGGAATAACAATTTCAACGACTTTTCAATCACTCAAATCAGAGCTAAAACGAAGAAATTACAGTCGAGACAACATACCCGACGTGATGATGTGGCAGCAAAATCAAAATGATGGACAAATCAAAATATATCAAAGTATGACATTTATGATTTTGGGAGAGTAACAAATGGTGGAGTTTTTCTTATTACTATATTTTTAAATAAAGTTATTTTTACAAAATACAAATTTGAATCTAACCGTTACTCACATCGATTTTTATTATTACTATATTATATTATTATATTACTATATTTTAAAATTTTGGTAGTTACTCACATAGTTTTTATTATTATTATATTATTATATTTATAATAAATTTTGAATTTCATTTGACCGTTACTCACATAACTTTTTATTATTATTATATTATATTACTATTATATTAAAATTTTGAAATAAATGAATTTAGAAAATTTTCTTATTTATTTACTTTTAATCTCCACCTTCCATTATTCCTAACACAATCCAATGGTCAATATTCAATCCTACATTTTGCCACTTTTCTCCTCTATATAAACTCATCTTCCCCACATTTTAAAATACACAACTTACATACATTCTCCAATCCTTATTTGTTCAAAGTCTTCATTGTTTGTTGCTCTCTCCAAGCTTACAAGTTTATTTCTTTTCATCTTATTCTTGAGAGGGATTATTTTTGTATTGTGAGGAAATAGTTGTGAGTATCCCAAATTGTAAATCTACTCTTTGAGAGAGTTGTGGTGTGTTATTATCAAACTCAAATACTTGTATCGGTTTGATCCTGCGCCGTGGAAAGGATTGAGTTTGCTCTTGAACTCGTAAAAAGAGCGGTGTAGCGGTTTGACTCAGATCCGTGGAAAGAGTCGAGAAAGTTCTTTATTCAAATTCCCAAGAGGCGCTTGGGGAGTGGAGTAGGTCGAGTTTGACCGAACCACTATAAAACTACGGTGTCATTTTCTCTGACTCTTTTCTATTTAATTTCAAAATTATTATTGTGATTTATTGCATGTTCTACTTGATTATTGTTTTGACTTGAATTACTTTGTTATAGTAATTATCATCTTTTACTTATTTGTAAAAAGTTTCATCATTAGAAAAATTAATCACGTTTAAACACTTTTATCGTTAAAACCCTATTCACCCCCCCTCTAGGGTTGCCATACCGATCCAACAAGTTGAACCGAAGAAGAAGATGGAAGAGGCGGTTCGGGTGTTTTTCCTGCCTTTGGGGTTCGGTTCAACATTTTTAAGGGTTGGTTCGCCCAGTTCGTGGACCTCGGGAGCGGTTCATGTTATTTTAATTATTAATGTAATAATTTAGTTAATTGCTTGTTTTAAAATGCCAAAACCAATCCACTTTAGCGTGTTTAATTAATTATGCATTATGAATGTATGTTTTAATTAAATAGAAAATGTATATGCATAAAGTATGTCATATAGATTTAAAATCCCACCATAGGCTAAGCATGTTTCATGCATTCCAAGTATGTTATAACTGTTATAATGTATAGTATGCATGTTTAGGGTTCCATGAGTGATAGATGTAAATTGTTATATTATTGCATGGAATGGATGATTATATAATTGTTATATAAAGCATGTTAGATGCATGTTATAGGTTATTTTCAACGTCATAAAACGAGATAGACATTAAAATCTATAATAAAGATAAGTGCATGCTCACTTAGGGTTAAGAACCGAGCACGATCAATTTTAATAGTTAAAATAGGTCGATGTCTTACAAAATTGCAGTTACAAGAAAGCTCACCTGACACGATCTTGATTAACGCTGGAGGTACTTAAGTTGACGGTTTCTAGAACACCTACTACTTGGAGATTGAACCAGTACTTGAGCTTAGTTAGCCCAGTTTTATGAGCATGCTTAAGTGATGTAAGATTTAGAAAAATCTAAAATATTTAATTAACCGGAATATACTTAAGTAATGAGTATACCCAACCATCTAAAATACTTAGTGGGAGGAAAAAGGTGTATAAGATACATCGTTTTCTTTTCACGCTCTCTATACAATTCACACAGTGACATTCATGCTCGGCCTCGTGTCGCCCTGGGAGTGTCCTCCATTCGGAAGGTATTTGCATGAGTCAATAACAAGGTGAATAGAGGAAGTATTTATAGTAAGTGGGAAAAGGAAGTATATCAAATACGTCTTATGGTCTCCATCACTAGGTTGCACCGTGAGATTCCCATGTTCCACCTGCAAGTTGCCCTAGAGCAACTACCCATTCGGAGGGTCGTAACATGGAGTCGAAACAACGCAAACTCCAGAAATGGATAGGATATCTTAGGTCCGTTCCCAACTTAGGCTTTTTCATTCGATAGCATTGTTGGGACCGGTCTATGAGGTCTGAAAATTGCGGGTCACACTTACGAAGAATTACTAAGAGTTAGTATATTCTTGACCAAAATAGCGATAACTAAAAACACTTTAGGAACAAGAGTTATTTTGGGATTAGTGTTTAAAGTCAAGAATGTCTTGGTTTAGTGAATGAGCGATTGACTGCTCCTCGGTAGCAGTTGCTCTAACTCACTAAAGTATCGTTGCAAATTAATAATTTTTGGGTACATTATTACATTTGCTAAAACTGATTGGATTAAACAGAATTAAGTCAAATCACTAATAGAATTTTCTTTATATCACAGCATGACAAACTCAATAGTACAATTACTCGCTTCTGAGAAATTAAATGGCGACAATTACGCAACTTGGAAATCAAACGTAAACACAATACTGGTAATTGATGATTTAAGGTTTGTTTTAACTAAGGAGTGTCCTCCAAACCCTAGCTCAAATGCAAACCGAACAATTCGAGATGCGTATGACAGATGGATAAAGGCAAATGACAAAGCCCGAGTGTACATTCTAGCCAACATATCTAATGTTTTGGCTAAGAAACACGATGTTATGGGTCCTGCTAAAGAGATTATGGAATCTCTAAAAGGGATGTTTGGACAACCGTCCTTCTCCCTTAGACATGAACCAATAAAATACATTTATAACTGCCGTATGAAAGAAGGGACCTCAGTTAGATAACATGTCCTGGACATGATGGTCCATTTCAATGTGGCAGAAGAAAATGAAGCTGTCATTTATTAGAAGAGTCAAGTCAGTTTTATCATGATGTCTCTTCCGAAGAGCTTCTTCCAGTTCCGCACAAATGTGGTAATGAACAAAATATAATATAACTTGACTGCTCTTCTCAATGAGCTACAGACTTATCAGTCCCTCTTAACAAACAAGGGACAAACAAGAGAAGCAAATGTTGCTATCTCCAAGAAATTACTACGAGAATCGTCCTCCAAAAATAAGTCTGGACCTTCAACTTCTAAAAGTGTTTTGATGAAGAAGAAGGGTAAAGGGAAAAATAACATTCCTACTAACTGCAAACACAAGGTTCAAAAAGCAGATAAAGGAAAATTTTTTCATTGCAACGAAAACGGGCACTGGAAGAGAAACTGCCCTAAATACCTTGCAGAGAAGAAAGCCGAAAAGACACAACAAGGTAAATATGATTTACTCATTGTAGAAATATGTTTAGTAGAGTATGACAACTCAACTTGGATACTAGATTCAGGGGCGACTAATCATATTTGTTCTTTTTACCCGGAAACTAGCTCCTGGAGAATGCTTGCGGACGGCGAGATAACACTCAGGGTTGGAATAGGAGAGGTTGTCTCAGCAAGATCAATAGAAAATTTAAAGTTGTTTTTTGGAGATAGATTCATTATATTAGATAATGTACTTTTTGTTCCTGAAATGAAAAGAAATCTAATATCTATCTCTTGTTTATTAGAATTATTGTATAAAGTATCTTTTGAAATCAATGAAGTGTTCATTTGCAAAAGAGGTATTCATATTTGTTCTTCAAAACTAGAAAACAACTTATCTATGTTAAAACTGAGCGAAACAAAAGCTATTTTAAATACCGAGATGTTTAAAAACTGCTGAAACTCAAAATAAACGACAAAAGATTTCTCCTAATACCTATCTTTGGCACTTAAGACTAGGCCACATTAATCTCAATAGGATTGAGAGATTGGTTAAAAGAGAACTTCTAAATGAGTTAGAAGACAACTCTTTACCTCCATCTTTACATATTTTTACATATCTTTACATAGAGGACATATTACATGAAAAGAAAGAGTACAATGATAGGAAAAATTCAAAATAAAAAAGGTGCCAAAAGAAGGAAAATTGAATGGAATATGTCAGGGAACATATTCCATTCACGGACTATTCAGTCATATTTTTACATATTTTCAATATATGTCCTCTATGTAAAGATATGTAAAAATATGTAAAAATATGTATTGAAAATATGTATTTATGTATTAATTAAGCTAGGATGATAGAGCTCATATAAATCGTAAGAGCTCAAGTCATTAAGCAGTAAGTAAATGGTATCAGAGCCACTCAATTTTTGTGAGGGAAGAGAAGTTTCTCGATCTTTAAAATCGATATTACAGAAAGCAGGAGAAGGATAAGCGAAATCAGAAGGATTTGGATTATGAGCGAATAGCCCTTGTGTTCCAGGTGGTAAGACGCAGGAAGCGCAGTAAGTCCGTTGGCAATCTTGGTGCTTAGTCATATGAAAAATTATGAAGAAAAATCTTATCTACATTCTGACAACTTTATCAGAGACAAAACAAAGATTGACAACTTGTCGGCCACACAGTGAGGGCTCACATGTGAATTATCAGTGTCGGTAAATTATTAGTTGGTAAATTATTAGTCTTTTAAATTATTAGTCTACTTTATGTCTTTGAGAAAAACAAATCTTGCAGGGGTCCTGTCCTGCTAGATTCGATCTTATCTCTTAGGTGGCGTTTTTCAAATTTACGTTCAAATTCGAAGTCTACAAAAGGACTTCATGAATGTAAAGAGGGCATCGATCGGCCGATAGCTCTCTCTTGAATATCAATCAAACAATTCAGAGAAAAATCATCCTGCTCTTATCTTATCTATCTTATGAACGAATTTCTTAGAAAGCTCAGAAAATCAAGCCATCTCAAATGCTCTACCGATGAAGAAGAAAGTTCAAATGAACATCGAAGGGGAGAAAATCTCACAATCTCAAATACTGTCAATCAAGAATACCAGATTGCTAGAATCGAAGATCAACTCAAAAATTGGACTATTCCAAAGGTAGATCCTAAAACTATCTACCAAATTTCAACCTTCAATTTTACTCAAAGATCATGCATCAAATTCTCAGAGAAGAACATCCCAATTCATAGCAATAGGGAATCTCTGAATCTTTTTTCAAGATCTCTTATACTCCAACATCGTGAAGAGTTTAACTATCTCCATGTCGGTCTTGTCCAAGTCGCGGTAAAACCATTGTTCAGACTTGGATTAGATATCCCAGTTCTTATCTCCTTACGAGATAAGAGACATGAAGATTTCTCAAATTCCTTATTGGGAATGGTTCAATCCAATTTAGAGAATGGACCAGTCTATTTCAATTGTTATCCAAACTTTACTCTGTCTCTCCACGACCCACACATATTATCAGCTCTCATGCTAGATTTACAGTCAAAAAATTTAAACATCAAGGCTGAAACTCATTCTTCAGTCGTCATATTTAGGGTTTATTATAAGCTCATGAATACAAACATTTCCCCAAGGGCATTAAGATCCTCACCAAAAGGATCGACTATGCTTATAGAGGCAAATATTGGAAAATCATCAGTGACTGTCCCAAAAACACTCTCTTGGGATCAAATAACCAGAAGCACTCTCTGGAAAATAGAAGATGCAAATCTTCCAAAGAGGAAAGAATCTCAAAATCCAGTCCAAATCATCGAACATGACTATGGAAGCGTTGAAATAAAATTCAGCGAAGAACCTTCGTCAGAGTCGAAAGTAAAAGAATTCATGAGTTCTAGACCAAGTACTTCAGGAATATCAAGATCAATGTATGACCCCTTAAAGGTAAAAGAGGTCAGTGATGATAAAAAAAGGGCGTCAATCCACTATGAAGATGGCTCAAGGTCTCCAACCCATACGGATATGGATACTCAATCCGTCTACGAAAGCCAGCTAAATGTCATTACAGCTGATTTCCAGATAGACAAAGAATTTTTGAAGGCAGATTTTATGTCAACTACCAACTCTTCAAAAAGAAATGCCTTCTTCAAAACCTACAAAGAAGCTGAGCGAAATGAATTAAGAGCTCAGTGGTATTCTCATATGGAAGCCATCAAAGAAAATATACCATTCTTCGAATGGTTTGAAGAAAATATTCTGCAGATATGCACCTTGACCCAGAGGAGTTGGAAGACTACCAAAAGAGGCGAGGTATATTCAAAACATCCTCCGTTAGAAGAAGTCGAATTCGACAACTACTACGGAGAAAAGGTCAAAGCTAGCCCTTTCAAACATATTCCGGAAGGACTAGAAAAGGGTAATCCGACCCTAAAAGATATCAAGAATATCCAGCATCAAAACAATTATTCAAATAAGATTTTATCCACGATCGCTACTCAACTTGAAAGTATCGAGGGAAAAATCTCAAAGAAATCAGGTAGTCTGCAGGAACAGGCAAGCAGCTCTGTACCAAAGGTTGATGAGTCAATACCAATACTCAGACCGGCAAATCTCGAAATCTTTACAAAAAGGATTTCAAAAGAAGAGGCTGCGATGGCCAAGATAGAAGAAAAGTTAGACAGGATATTAAATCCGGCCATGACGCCTCATGATTCATCTGTCAATGTCGTTAACAATGACGACGAGAACCAAGAATTCGAAGACGAGATTGCAAATGAGAGAGAAGAACCTTTCTATAATCGAATTGAAAGGATCTCTAGAAGAAGTCAAAATAATGCCAGTAATCAGAAAAACTGGTATCCTCAACCGTCTTTTCCAGATATCCAGTTCGAAGAAAAGACACTACAAACTCAAGCTCATTACGATGGTTTAGCAATCTATGAATGGAATATCGATGGATTGTCTGACTATCTGATAGTGAATGTTGTCAATGAGATGATGATGGCCGCAGGCGCGTATAAATTACAAGGCCATAAATCCGACCATCAGATAGCTCAAGTTTTGGTAACCGGATTTACCGGGCAACTCAAGGATTGGTGGGACAAATATCTCGACGAAACAACCCGTCAACAGATATTAAACCACTATGTCATTAGACCAACTACTCAAATTATCAAAGAAGAAGGTCCATCAACTAGGACCGAGGTACAACATGAAAGGATAGAGGATGCCGTCAACACCCTCATATATACCATCATAGAATTCTTCGTCGGCGACCCTCTAAAATACCAGGAGAGATCCGCCGAAATACTCATGAATCTGAAATGCCCTACCTTAGGTGACTTCAAGTGGTACAAAGACATGTACTTCAGCAAAGTTCTTATTAGAACAGATAGTTCGTTGGAATTCTGGAAAGAGAATTTCGTCAATGGACTACCAAAACACTTCTCAAGAAGGATCAAAGATGGTCTTAAGACAAAGTACAATGGAACAATTCCATGGCAAACTTTGTCATACGGATCCATAGCATCCTTCATCATGGAAGAAGGGCTCAGACTTTGTAATGAGTCAAAGATTCAAAACAAGCTCAATTCTTCGATATCAAACAGAAAAGAGCTTGGTAGATTTTGCGATCAATATGGATGCAAGGGAATAGAAGCTCCCTCAACCTCCAGGCGAAAGAAGGTTAAGACGCATCCAAAACCTTATCATTCATACCGGCCTAGAGAAACATATCGGAATAAACCCGTGCAGTCTCAGAAGCCAACATATTCAAGAAGGAAGTATATTCCTACAAAAACCCATAGAGGAAAGAAAAAGCAAACTTGCTTCAAATGTCGTGAAGAAGGACACTATGCTAACAAGTGTCCAATCAGAGGAAAGATCAATGAGTTGGATATAGATCAAGAGCTGAAAAATCAGCTATTACGACTGACCCTAACCGACTCAG
The DNA here is from genome assembly GCF_057944985.1 of Cucurbita pepo subsp. pepo. NCBI lineage: Eukaryota > Viridiplantae > Streptophyta > Magnoliopsida > Cucurbitales > Cucurbitaceae > Cucurbita > Cucurbita pepo. Next base: position 5,876,471 of record NC_141809.1, on the reverse strand, counting down.
AGCAATCAAGCGAGGGAGAAATCCTTGAACTCCAAGAAGAATCTGATTCATATTCTAGCACTGAATACGAATTAGAACAAGAAGGAAAAAGGACGTGCGAAGGATGCATAAATGTCCTTACCAAAGATCAAGAAATTCTACTCGAAGTAGTAGAAAAGGTTCAAGACCCAGAAATTCAACAGAAGATTGCTCAACGACTTAGGGATGCCATGACAATTTCTAAGCCAACTGAAAAAGAAGAAAGAAATCCCTACAGACTCCAATCTGTTCTCCAAAGATTTGAAAAACCGAGGGAACTCACTACTCAAGATTTACAAAGAGAGATTAATAATCTCAAACAAGAAATACAGGCGCTAAGATCTGAAACCAGGTCAGAATCCTATACGCTTCGTCAAGAAATTCTCAATCTTCAGGAAAGGCTGCCAGCACAAAAGAAAACGGCGCAACCGAACCTGGACGAAGAAGATTTTCAAAGTTCCTTCGTTGGAGCCATCACCACCTCTCAATTTCAAAAATGGTACGCTCTCGTTACCTTAAAAATTTATGATTTCAAAATCACACTAAAGGCTCTCATAGATACTGGAGCCGATCAAAATTGCATTCAAGAAGGCCTAATACCTACAAAGTATTTTGAAAAAACTACTGAGGGCCTTAGAGGTGCTAACAACAACAAACTCAAAATTAATTACAAACTATCAAAAGTTCATGTTTGCAATGATGGAATTTGCTTCGTAAATTCCTTCCTTCTAGTAAAAGACTTAGGACAAGAACTAATCTTAGGTACTCCTTTCATTACTCAATTATATCGTTTTAGAATAACTGAAAAAGGGTTAGAATCAAAAGCCTTAGGAAAGAAGATAAAATTTAACTTTCTTTCCCCCATAAGGATTAGCGAAATAAATAACCTTCAAAGGAATACAATTATTCAATCAATAAATGTATTAAATTACAAAGAAAAACAAATTTCTTTTTTGAAAGAAGAAATTTCATTCAAAAGAATAGAAGAGCAAATTCAAAACAAATCTGTCCAGTTTAAAATCAAAACTTTACAAACTCAATTAGAAAAAGAAGTTTGTTCAAATATCCCAAATGCCTTTTGGAATAGGAAACAACATATAGTTGATCTTCCTTATATCAAAGCTTTCGAGGAGAAAAATATTCCTACGAAAGCCCGACCTATTCAAATGAATAAAGAATTACTAACATTCTGCAAAGCAGAAATTAATGATCTTTTGCAGAAAGGCCTTATTAGACCATCAAAGAGCCCCTGGTCATGTGCGGCTTTTTACGTCAACAACCAGGCAGAAAAGGAACGTGGAGTCCCGCGACTGGTAATTAACTACAAACCCTTAAATAAGGTTTTGGAATGGATTAGATATCCAATTCCAAATAAATCAGATTTAATGCAAAGAATTTCAAATGCAAAAATATTTTCAAAATTTGACATGAAATCAGGATTTTGGCAAATTCAGATTTCAGAAAAAGACAAGTACAAAACGGCTTTTAATGTCCCTTTTGGACAATACGAATGGAACGTTATGCCATTTGGGCTAAAAAACGCTCCATCCGAATTTCAAAAGATTATGAATGATATTTTCAATCCTTTTCAAGACTTTTCAATTGTTTATATTGACGATGTTCTAATTTTTTCTCAAAACATCGATCAACACTTTAAGCATCTTCAAACATTTTTGACGACAGTCAAAAGAAACGGTTTAGTTGTGTCTAAACCCAAAATTAAACTTTTTCAAAAAAAAATCCGTTTTCTGGGATTTGAAATTCATTTGGGTCTAATAAAACCCATTCAAAGGTCCATTGAGTTTGCCTCAAACTTTCCAGATCAAATTACAGATAAGACCCAACTACAAAGATTTTTGGGATGCCTCAATTATGTGTCTGATTTCCTTCAAAATATCAGACCCATCTGCAAGCCACTTTTTGAGAGACTCAAAAAGAATCCAAAGCCCTGGACTGAAGAACATACCAAAACAGTCCAAAAAATCAAATCCCTTGTCAAGTCAATTCCGTGTTTATCGCTGATAAACCCAAGGGCTAGTTTAATAGTGGAGACCGACGCATCCGATATTGGATATGGAGGAATCCTAAAACAGTCTCTTGACAAGAAAGAATCCATTGTCCGTTTCCATTCTGGAATATGGAATTCTACTCAAAAAAATTACTCAACAGTAAAGAAAGAAATACTTTCAATAGTACTTTGTGTACAAAAATTTCAAAGTGATTTGATTAACAAAAGTTTTGTTATCAAAACCGACTCAAGGGCATCTAAATTTGTTTTAGAAAAAGATGTCAAGAATCTTGTGTCTAAACAAATTTTTGCTAGATGGCAAGCCATTTTATCTTGCTTCGACTTTCAGATTTTGCCTATAAAAGGGATCGAAAACCCCTTGGCAGATTACCTCTCAAGAGAGTTCTTACTCTCAAAGAAAAATTCTCCCTAACCCATCTCCATCTCTCAGCAATGACCGGAAAGAAAGGGATAGAAAAAGGGAAGAAGCCCAATGCTTCTTCAAGCACACCTACTCCAATGACATCCGATAGCTATGCAATGGATTCTGGCTTCACATTGGTGACAAAATCTAAAGCAAAGCTTTCTCAAAAACAGGTGGAGGTTATCACTCCGACGAGGCCTTCAGCCTCTTCAACACGGCCATCTGCCGTTACTCCATCGAGACCCACTGTCTCTTCCACTTCAAAGGGACCTTCTGTCCCCTCGACTTATTCGGACGCGGTTGTTCCCGTTCGTTTTTCTCCAGTTCCGGAAATCAAAACCTATTTTCAAAAATCTGTGTCTATACCAGAAGCTCTGGTAGAACCAGAATACGACGACCCGAAAATCGGCGAAGTCGTTAAAAAGGCCTATCCATCGGGATTCTTTTATATCCCAGAAGATCTTCATAAAACCAGAAGGTTTTATGAATTCATTCTAGTCGACACAAAGTCCGTCGAAATTACTCATATTCCGAGTCGCGATGATCCTTAGAAAATCGCGTATTCAAAATTAAAAATTTTTAAAGTCATGAATCCGACGTATTGGAATCAAGACCCATACACGGAAAAGACATTCTCAAAACCTTTTGTTCCTCATTCTTACTCATACAGAGACTATCAGATGGCATGGTTCAATGTCATTTGGTATCAAAATTACGAGCATTCATGGTTCATTCAATTCTGCCAAAATGCTCATAAAATTCATTACCCATTTTGGTTCATCAAATGGTGGAAAATCTTTGGATCAGCCAAAGATATATTTCCAGTTCCAATCCAAGAATCTTTCCACTATTTTGTTCAAAACATATTCAAAATCCCATTTCCATTGACCATGCGCTTTTGCGTATATTTTCAAATTCCTTGGATATTAACTTGGAATTTTCAAATAAAAGAGACCGAAGACCAAATAAAACAGGTCTTCAAAATTATCAAAATCAAATGGTGGGATAAATATACTTATACCCACGCAGACATCAAAGCAGTAAAGGTCTGGCTATCTGAGAATGGCCACCTTCAGGATTTATCCAAGAAGAAGACCTCTGAATTCCTTAATTCAAAGTCGAGGCTACTCGCCGCATTAGCCCAGACAACTTCGGAAGCTGATTTTCAAAAGCTTCTTCAAGAAGCCACATCAGTCGGTTCAACATCTTCTCCTTCTATTATAGAGGATGAAGATGAAGACACGATCTATGATCTCAATGATCCATTTTTGGATTCACAACCACCTTTGTAGATATCATCATCTCAATGACTGAATAGTCGTTAAACTAATTTAAAAAAAAAAAAAAAAAAAAAAAAAGAAAGTCCGTGAATGGAATATGTTCCCTGACATATTCCATTCAATTTTCCTTCTTTTGGCACCTTTTTTATTTTGAATTTTTCCTATTATTGTACTCTTTCTTTTCATGTAATATGTCCTCTATGTAAAGATATGTAAAAATATGTATTGAAAATATGTATTTATGTATTAATTAAGCTAGGATGATAGAGCTCATATAAATCGTAAGAGCTCAAGTCATTAAGCAGTAAGTAAATGGTATCAGAGCCACTCAATTTTTGTGAGGGAAGAGGAGTTTCTCGATCTTTAAAATCGATATTACAGAAAGCAGGAGAAGGATAAGCGAAATCAGAAGGATTTGGATTATGAGCGAATAGCCCTTGTGTTCCAGGTGGTAAGACGCAAGAAGCTCAGTAAGTCCGTTGGCAAGCTTGGTGCTTAGTCATATGAAAAATTCTGAAGAAAAATCTTATCTACATTCTGACAACTTTATCAGAGACAAAACAAAGATTGACAACTTGTCGGCCACACAGTGAGGGCTCACATGTGAATTATCAGTGTCGGTAAATTATTAGTTGGTAAATTATTAGTCTTTTAAATTATTAGTCTACTTTATGTCTTTGAGAAAAACAAATCTTGCAGGGGTCCTGTCCTGCTAGATTCGATCTTATCTCTTAGGTGGCGTTTTTCAAATTTACGTTCAAATTATTAATCTCTCTTTGTAAATCTTGAGTAGTGAGTTCCCTCGGTTTTTCAAATCTTTGGAGAACAGATTGGAGTCTGTAGGGATTTCTTTCTTCTTTTTCAGTTGGCTTAGAAATTGTCATGGCATCCCTAAGTCGTTGAGCAATCTTCTGTTGAATTTCTGGGTCTTGAACCTTTTCTACTACTTCGAGTAGAATTTCTTGATCTTTGGTAAGGACATTTATGCATCCTTCGCACGTCCTTTTTCCTTCTTGTTCTGATTCGTATTCAGTGCTAGAATATGAATCAGATTCTTCTTGGAGTTCAAGGATTTCTCCCTCGCTTGATTGCTCTGAGTCGGTTAGGGTCAGTCGTAATAGCTGATTTTTCAGCTCTTGATCTATATCCAACTCATTGATCTTTCCTCTGATTGGACACTTGTTAGCATAGTGTCCTTCTTCACGACATTTGAAGCAAGTTTGCTTTTTCTTTCCTCTATGGGTTTTTGTAGGAATATACTTCCTTCTTGAATATGTTGGCTTCTGAGACTGCACGGGTTTATTCCGATATGTTTCTCTAGGCCGGTATGAATGATAAGGTTTTGGATGCGTCTTAACCTTCTTTCGCCTGGAGGTTGAGGGAGCTTCTATTCCCTTGCATCCATATTGATCGCAAAATCTACCAAGCTCTTTTCTGTTTGATATCGAAGAATTGAGCTTGTTTTGAATCTTTGACTCATTACAAAGTCTGAGCCCTTCTTCTATGATGAAGGATGCTATGGATCCGTATGACAAAGTTTGCCATGGAATTGTTCCATTGTACTTTGTCTTAAGACCATCTTTGATCCTTCTTGAGAAGTGTTTTGGTAGTCCATTGACGAAATTCTCTTTCCAGAATTCCAACGAACTATCTGTTCTAATAAGAACTTTGCTGAAGTACATGTCTTTGTACCACTTGAAGTCACCTAAGGTAGGGCATTTCAGATTCATGAGTATTTCGGCGGATCTCTCCTGGTATTTTAAAGGGTCGCCGACGAAGAATTTTATGAGGGTATATATGAGGGTGTTGACGGCATCCTCTATCCTTTCATGTTGTACCTCGGTCCTAGTTGATGGACCTTCTTCTTTGATAATTTGAGTAGTTGGTCTAATGACATAGTGGTTTAATATCTGTTGACGGGTTGTTTCGTCGAGATATTTGTCCCACCAATCCTTGAGTTGCCCGGTAAATCCGGTTACCAAAACTTGAGCTATCTGATGGTCGGATTTATGGCCTTGTAATTTATACGCGCCTGCGGCCATCATCATCTCATTGACAACATTCATTATCAGATAGTCAGACAATCCATCGATATTCCATTCATAGATTGCTAAACCATCGTAATGAGCTTGAGTTTGTAGTGTCTTTTCTTCGAACTGGATATCTGGAAAAGACGGTTGAGGATACCAGTTTTTCTGATTACTGGCATTATTTTGACTTCTTCTAGAGATCCTTTCAATTCGATTATAGAAAGGTTCTTCTCTCTCATTTGCAATCTCGTCTTCGAATTCTTGGTTCTCGTCGTCATTGTTAACGACATTGACAGATGAATCATGAGGCGTCATGGCCGGATTTAATATCCTGTCTAACTTTTCTTCTATCTTGGCCATCGCAGCCTCTTCTTTTGAAATCCTTTTTGTAAAGATTTCGAGATTTGCCGGTCTGAGTATTGGTATTGACTCATCAACCTTTGGTACAGAGCTGCTTGCCTGTTCCTGCAGACTACCTGATTTCTTTGAGATTTTTCCCTCGATACTTTCAAGTTGAGTAGCGATCGTGGATAAAATCTTATTTGAATAATTGTTTTGATGCTGGATATTCTTGATATCTTTTAGGGTCGGATTACCCTTTTCTAGTCCTTCCGGAATATGTTTGAAAGGGCTAGCTTTGACCTTTTCTCCGTAGTAGTTGTCGAATTCGACTTCTTCTAACGGAGGATGTTTTGAATATACCTCGCCTCTTTTGGTAGTCTTCCAACTCCTCTGGGTCAAGGTGCATATCTGCAGAATATTTTCTTCAAACCATTCGAAGAATGGTATATTTTCTTTGATGGCTTCCATATGAGAATACCACTGAGCTCTTAATTCATTTCGCTCAGCTTCTTTGTAGGTTTTGAAGAAGGCATTTCTTTTTGAAGAGTTGGTAGTTGACATAAAATCTGCCTTCAAAAATTCTTTGTCTATCTGGAAATCAGCTGTAATGACATTTAGCTGGCTTTCGTAGACGGATTGAGTATCCATATCCGTATGGGTTGGAGACCTTGAGCCATCTTCATAGTGGATTGACGCCCTTTTTTTATCATCACTGACCTCTTTTACCTTTAAGGGGTCATACATTGATCTTGATATTCCTGAAGTACTTGGTCTAGAACTCATGAATTCTTTTACTTTCGACTCTGACGAAGGTTCTTCGCTGAATTTTATTTCAACGCTTCCATCGTCATGTTCGATGATTTGGACTGGATTTTGAGATTCTTTCCTCTTTGGAAGATTTGCATCTTCTATTTTCCAGAGAGTGCTTCTGGTTATTTGATCCCAAGAGAGTGTTTTTGGGACAGTCACTGATGATTTTCCAATATTTGCCTCTATAAGCATAGTCGATCCTTTTGGTGAGGATCTTAATGCCCTTGGGGAAATGTTTGTATTCATGAGCTTATAATAAACCCTAAATATGACGACTGAAGAATGAGTTTCAGCCTTGATGTTTAAATTTTTTGACTGTAAATCTAGCATGAGAGCTGATAATATGTGTGGGTCGTGGAGAGACAGAGTAAAGTTTGGATAACAATTGAAATAGACTGGTCCATTCTCTAAATTGGATTGAACCATTCCCAATAAGGAATTTGAGAAATCTTCATGTCTCTTATCTCGTAAGGAGATAAGAACTGGGATATCTAATCCAAGTCTGAACAATGGTTTTACCGCGACTTGGACAAGACCGACATGGAGATAGTTAAACTCTTCACGATGTTGGAGTATAAGAGATCTTGAAAAAAGATTCAGAGATTCCCTATTGCTATGAATTGGGATGTTCTTCTCTGAGAATTTGATGCATGATCTTTGAGTAAAATTGAAGGTTGAAATTTGGTAGATAGTTTTAGGATCTACCTTTGGAATAGTCCAATTTTTGAGTTGATCTTCGATTCTAGCAATCTGGTATTCTTGATTGACAGTATTTGAGATTGTGAGATTTTCTCCCCTTCGATGTTCATTTGAACTTTCTTCTTCATCGGTAGAGCATTTGAGATGGCTTGATTTTCTGAGCTTTCTAAGAAATTCGTTCATAAGATAGATAAGATAAGAGCAGGATGATTTTTCTCTGAATTGTTTGATTGATATTCAAGAGAGAGCTATCGGCCGATCGATGCCCTCTTTACATTCATGAAGTCCTTTTGTAGACTTCGAATTTGAACGTAAATTTGAAAAACGCCACCTAAGAGATAAGATCGAATCTAGCAGGACAGGACCCCTGCAAGATTCGTTTTTCTCAAAGACATAAAGTAGACTAATAATTTAAAAGACTAATAATTTACCAACTAATAATTTACCGACACTGATAATTCACATGTGAGCCCTCACTGTGTGGCCGACAAGTTGTCAATCTTTGTTTTGTCTCTGATAAAGTTGTCAGAATGTAGATAAGATTTTTCTTCAGAATTTTTCATATGACTAAGCACCAAGCTTGCCAACGGACTTACTGCGCTTCCTGCGTCTTACCACCTGGAACACAAGGGCTATTCGCTCATAATCCAAATCCTTCTGATTTCGCTTATCCTTCTCCTGCTTTCTGTGCCTCGACGTAGTGGGAGGGTTATAACTCAACCCGATCGTTACTTGGGTTTGGCAGAAACTCAAGTCATCATACCTGATGATGGTGTTGAGGATCCATTGACCTATAAACAGGCAATGAATGATGAAGATAGAGATCAGTGGATTAAAGCCATGAATCTTGAAATGGAGTCAATGTACTTCAATTCAGTCTGGGAACTTGTAGAGCAACCAGATGGGGTAAAACCTATTGGGTGCAAATGGATCTATAAGAGGAAACGAGACCAAAGGGTTATACCCAAAGAGAGGGGGTGGACTATGAAGAAACCTTCTCTCCTGTTGCTATGCTTAAATCGATTAGAATACTCTTGTCTATTGCCACATTTTATGATTATGAAATTTGGCAAATGGATGTTAAGACAACATTTCTAAATGGCAATCTTGAAGAGTGTATCTATATGGCTCAACCAGAGGGGTTCATTGAACAGGATCACGAGCAAAAGGTTTGCAAGCTTAAAAGATCCATTTATGGGTTGAAGCAAGCATCTCGATCCTGGAATATAAAATTTGATACTGCGATCAAATCTTATGGCTTTAAACAGAATGTTGACGAACCTTGTGTGTATAAAAGGATAGTCAACTCTACAGTAGCTTTCCTGGTGTTGTACATTGACGATATCATGCTCATTGGAAATGATGTGGGATTTCTGACTTACAATAAGCATTGGCTAGCGACACAATTCCAAATGAAAGATTTGGGAGAGGCTCAGTTTATTCTTGGAATCCAAATTGTTCGGAATTGCAAGAACAACACACTAGCATTGTCTCAGGCATCGTACATCAACAAAATGTTGATTCGATATAAGATGCAGGACTCTAAGAAAGGATTATTACCTTTCAGGCATGGAGTTCATTTGTCAAAGGACAAAGTCCTAAGACACCTTAAGAAGTTGAGGATATGAGACACATTCCCTATGCATCAGCGGTCGGTAGTCTGATGTATGACATGCTATGTACCCGACCTAACATATGCTATGCTGTGGGAATTGTCAGTAGATATCAATCCAATCCGGGACGTGCTCATTGGACTGCCGTTAAGAATATCCTCAAGTATCTTAGGAGAACAAGGGACTATATGCTAATGTACGGTGCTAAGGATCTGATTCTTACAGGGTACACTGACTCAGATTTTCAGACCGATGTAGATTCGAGGAAATCGACATCAGGATCTGTCTTCACTCTGAACGGAGGAGCAATAATATGGAGAAGCATAAAGCAAGGTTGCATTGCTGATTTCACCATGGAGGCTGAGTATGTTGCTGCTTGTGAAGCAGCGAAAGAATCTGTATGGCTTAGGAAGTTCTTAACTGATTTGGAAGTCATTCCAAATATGCATCTTCCCATCACTCTTTATTGTGATAACAGTGGAGCAGTTGCAAATTCAAAAGAACCAAGAAGCCATAAGCGAGGAAAACATATTCAGCGCAAATATCATCTCATAAGGGAGATTGTGCAACGAGGAGATGTGATCGTCACACATATAGCTTCAGAGCATAACATTGCTGATCCATTTACAAAGCCCCTCACGACTAAAGTGTTTGAATGACACCTAGTGAGTGTAGGACTACGAGTTATGTAATTTAGGGCAAAAGGGAGAAAAGGCATGAGTATGTGATGCCCTAGTTTATTGTATTTATGTTTTTCTCTCAACTCAGCGTTATAAAACCCCACTAGAGTTTTAGTCCAAGTGGGAGCTTGTTGGGTTTTATGTTCTAAAACTCATAGTTTGTAAACAAAAACATATTCTATAAAGTTATTATTGTTGTTTATTCAGTAAAGATTGTTATTGAATAAAGTGAACTTTACGATTATTAATCTAAATCCAATAAACTAAGAACACTCTGGCTATAGTATGATTACTTGAACTATATGTAGAGACATAAAGTGGATCAAGTTCAAATATATAGTCAAAATGATCTATAGTATAAGGATAAGGCTGAGTATCTTATTCTGGGGACACTATGGATGCGGCCCACTTTTGTTTATGATATAAACAATGTGATCACTAAATTGTACATGCGAAGACATGTGAGTGGGGGCGTCCTGTGCAATGAGCATTGCATAAGATTGGACCATGAAGAAAATCACTCTCACTTTATAATGCCGTTTACTGTTGAGACTGGTTTTCTTTTCATTCGATGACCTAGGTAACTCGATCTTAATCCTGAGCTAACCATGAACTCCTGTTTATTCGGAATTATCCTTAGATTTTCATGGGTGAGAGTGGCTCGAGTTTGCCGACTCAATAGGCCTCCCATTTCAGGGGAAGACTGGGTGAATAGCTGGGGACGTGGGGTGCAAGATGGAATTCGCTCCTACCCACTTTTAGGGATAGAAGAGAGGTAGTTCCCTTAAGCACTGACTCCAAGTCTTGAACAAGGGGCGCCACCCTCTCATTGGCCTGAGAGGGATTCGGTTTATTAGACCACAAACCAATTGTTCATTAGAGGATCGGTGAGACATAAGGAAAAAGAAGTAACTTCAGGGGTAAAATGGTAAATTGACCCAGCTCTAGTTACGAACAACATGTGAAGGATCGACTTACTAATCATGGTTATATCAAATGGACAGAAATATATCTATAGTGAGGGGAGTGCAACTACTAGGCTATAGTGGAGTGTCCTAGTAGTTAACGAATGTTGGTTAACAAGGTTAATGAGTATAACCGGTTAATCTTGGATCATTGGAGCCTATGATCTATAGGTTCATTAGGTCCCTATGCTAGCTCATATCGTACTAAACCATAGAACAGTGTGACGAGTGAGTTCGAAGTGTTCAAATTCAAATTAGTGAATATCTGCTACATATATATGATATCTTTAACCGCATTGTTGTTTTATTTACAAATTAAACAAAAAGAGAGAATCTGAGATATTTAAATAAGATTTAAATATCTTAATCAATTATGTATCGGAATTTATTTGGATTGACATTTGAATTAATATTAAATATTAATTAAATAGTTTAATTAATCATTTAATATTACTTTAATTTGAAATTAATTATTCAAATTCATTGTTGAATTAAAATGAAGAAAGTCAAAATGTTGACTTCATTTAATGGAAAAATCCATGTTAGTGGAATTTTGAGGTGCCAAAATTTGGTTTAACCAAACTTGCATGCAAGTTTGAGTGGAATTTTGAGTGTCAAAATTTGGTTAACTCAAACATTTGATTCGAATTTTGAGTGTCAACATTTGGTGATCTCAAATTTGCATGAACATGCAAACATAACTCTATAAATAGAGTGATCATGCAACATGAATGGTCTTCTTGGTGAAAAACCTAGAGAAAAACCTCTCACAAACACTCTCTTCATATATAGAAAATCTCTCCCAAGTTTAGTCACTCGCCGGATTCCACAATCCCGTTCTAAGGCCGGAGGATAGTGGAGAAGACACTAGTGGTGGTTCGAAACCGGTTCGTGAGGAAAAACGAATTTGAACTACAAAAGGTTAGTATTCAAACTCATTAAGTTTTAATACTTATGAACATGCTAGTTATTTACTATAATTGATGTTCTAATAGTGTCTAAGATCCCAAATTGCTTCCGCATGTGTTATATTAACACCATTATATCTCTAGGCTTTTCCACATAGTCTTAACTGCCCTGAAAGCAATTTTATAAGTGGTAGGATCTATTGCTTCAATTGTTCGATGAATTTCTAAATTCAGTCCAAGGATGAACCTTTTTGCAATTTTTAGTTTTGTATCCACTAATGACGGCGCGAATCATTCACAAAATGCCCACTGTATATCAGATGGGTGAACTTCTGTTGTCTTTAAAGTCGGACTACCTTCGGGAAATATTATTTTAGGAATAGCTTTTTGAATCGAGACCATGGTTTTACGCTTCCATTTAGCCTGAGAATTTCTCAATATCCAATCACCACAATTTTGCATCCTCTTTCAGGATGAATGACGAAAAGAATACCTTCTCATGGTCTGGGTAGTTCATTAATAAAAAAATCCTCTCTATTGGTGATAGCCATAATTGTGCCTCTACTGGGTCTCTTGTGCTTCCACTAAAGGTACGGGGTCATACCATTTTAAATCCCATAAATATCTTGCCCCTCAGGTATGTTACAAGCTATTGGCTTGCTCAGTGGCCACCATTACTTGAACCATGGCCCGAAAAGATTCCCACATCAAATTCTTCATGGGGTCTATTCCCGCCAATGGTGTTGTTGGAGGTAGTGCAACCACGTATTTTCTTGTTACAAAGCCTTCACATTTCATTTTCTTATTTTCGCATGACATAGCTTGAATGATTCTTGTTGATCAAATATGTCAACGCAATAACACTTGTTTGAGATTCGAATCACTCCACAAGCAAGATTGATCATGTCGAGCTTGAATGATTCTACATGCAACCTAAACTACATAGAATTGCAAAGAAATTTAACCATTGGGTAAAGAAAGCACAAAGGCTTCTTTTACAATATTTTCTAAGTCTACTTACAAATACAACATGCATGGCTTTATATAGCCTCAAAATGAACCTATTAAAGGCATTCCAAGAGTTGTAACATTCATACTTAATGGCCTTAATTAACCCTTATGTAATTGTAACCTAAAGTAAATTAAAAGTCTTAAAATACATTAATGAAATACAATTACTCTAAATTACTCTAAATTGTAATCCACGCATAATTTATAACATGAAACTTCATTCTTCTTCAATGTGGCATGAATTGAAATATCTTTTGATAATTTCAACAATATTTTCTTCACATCTTCATTGAAGCATATTGTATGATTGATGTCTCTTGGTTCATATCACTAGAAATGATCGATCTTGCTTGTGGAGTGATTCGAATCTCAAACAATGTTCTTGCCTTGAGATATTCGATCAACAAGGTAATCGAAATCTTACTCCCCTTGTAGTGATTTTCCCATATCACAGTTGGTATCAAAGCGATAACTCTTTCAATGCTAACAGATATTGTCCACTTTGGACTTTTCCTTCTGAATTTCTCGTCAAGGTTTTAAAACACATCTATTAAAGGGAGGTTTCCATACTCTTATAAAGAATGTTTTGTTTTCTTGTTCGATCAACATGGAATCTGACATTATTTATCTTTGAGGGAAAATAATAATAATAATAATAATAAATTGTGACAGTTTGGTTTATATTTACTTATTTTTCTCAAGCTCAAGTTAAATGAATGGCAAATGACTATCATTTCCTAAGAAAAAAATATTGAAACCCACTACATTTCCTACTTGGATTTCTTTTTAATATTTTCACAAAAATAGGATTTGTAGTTTTCTAATTATAGAAATATCATATATTTGGCATCAACCAAAATGCCATTTGAAGACCTCTAGAGGACTATATATTTAGGTTCATATTGGTGAACTAATTTGACTTCTAGAGGATTATATAATGGATTGACAAGAATAAAACTTAACCATCACACCAATCCATTCAAATTATTTCGAACACAAATAATAACATGGCAAAGATTTGTACTGTGAAGTTGATTTCCATTATTGTGATGATACTACTGGTTGTGTCTTGCTCTGGTAAAATTTCTAGTTCTTCTTTCTTTGTTTGTTTTGAATCTCTTGAAAGGTTAATAATTCAATAGAGAAGCCTTCTATGATAAATCGCATGCTAAGTGTTCAAAAGTTTCAAACATAATGTTTGAGTGTTTAAATATTATTGCAGTTGAAGTTGAAGGGATACCGCCACTGGTATCAAAGAGAAGCCTTCTAAAACAAATTGCATGCAACACCTCTACTCACTGCAGAGATCGTACTTGTTCGTGTACTTATCTCGGTTTATGCGTTTGTATTCAATTCGCAACCAAAGAATTAAAGCTCAATGATATGCAATTTGAAGACCTGAAACAAGAGGACCTCAAGAATTAAGTGTTAATAAGAACAAAACTAATATGTTGTGATTGTTAGCGTGCGGGACTAAATTCTATCCTTGGAACGCAAGAATACTGAATAACATACAATAATATATGATATATGTATGTGTTTTTTTTTTAATTTTTTATCTTTTGACACTTTGCTTTATTTGCTTATTTGTCTTTCGGACAACATACGAACTTGAATTCGTATTAATAGTCGTAAAAAAATAATTACATTTGTACGAGGTATTCCTTTAAAATGAAATTAGGTAACAATGCAATTCAATTTATTTGAAAAGAATAAAAAATTTCATGACTAGTCTATCTAGTTTGTAAAAGAAAATGACATAAAAGTTAAGGAAATTTCATAGTGAATGATAGAAAAGATAAGGAAGACTATCCCCTCGCAGTCACAAATGTGTAGCTACTCATGTCTAAGATTCAAATCAAGATTGATGGCTCTAGCATTCTCGTGCTACATAGTCACATACTCCTTGCTTCTAACAGTAAAACTATCCCTACAAACCAACACGAGTCGTTCTAGCATGTTTTTTCCTCACTCACATGTATCATAGGAAAATTTATAGAACGTCACCCAACATAGAATTACTCCAAACAAAGTATGTTAACAATGGAGTTCCTTTGATGAGGCCACTAAAAAGGAAGATGCACATTGTTGGTATAGGTTGTAACTTTTATTTCCTTTAAGACTTTCTTAATCATCCTATCTTCAGGATCACTCTCCTTTGATGTGGTCTCAGTTCATTCATGTACCTCCTCGTTTACTCTGGTGTCACATACCAACCAGCTTCCTCCTTGGTTTGTTCTTGAATCACATTTGACTGTGAGAGGTATCACTCTAATCCCAATTGTAATGACCCTAATTGATATGGAATCAACCCAAGGAAAAGTATGAAATGTATTACCTTGATGATCAAGATCAAGAGTAAAAAAATGTAACGACCCAAATTTTCTACTTAATTTAAGATCGCTACTGTATACGTATCATAAACATTGAATGCGGAAGACTTCATTTAAATTCCATAAAACATAACCTTTAACTTAAAACACAGCCATGGACTTACGTGTTTCGAAAACATCTTTAAAACGACACAACAAAAGACCCGAAATAAAATAAATAAGCGTTTAAGTTAAAACATCCTATTCTATCCTACGTCTAAGAAAATAAATACCACTGTCCTATGCATGTGCCATGATCTCGAGTTGCGATGTCGTCGTCAGCCGTACAAGAATACCTTGCCTTAACCTAAAAAATGTAGTAGCACATGGCTTGAGTATTGAAAGAAATACTCAGTAAGTGACCCCACTATTGGGGTTAAATGCAACAATCACATGCAATGAAATGATGGGATCTATCTTTCGTTTTGTTTTCCTTACGGTGCTGTTCTAACGGGTAATCGTGGACGTGTACCATATACTCTACACACAGCCCATACGTGCGAGTATGGGCTCACCAGCTAGTTCGCACACCACTGGGCCACTGTCCTTATCCGGTGGGCATACTCTGGGAGCCTCTTATGCTGGGACCCGTTAAAACTAGAGCTGTCACGACAGCACTATGTAACGCATAACGATCGTTGTCCTGCCATTGGATGTACGCGTTCGTACCCTCGTGATGGGATGGGGGTATCCCCCTAGATTCATGAACACACATAATTCATGAGGTCCCGCTATTTCTACATTTATCTTTAATGACCATAACCCCCTGTCATGTTCTAGGCTTCATGTCATTCTCATTTTCATACACATTTCTATCGGGGTTATGGTTCCAGACAGTTTACCGTGTTTCATGTCATACAATTCATGCTATTCACATTCACATATTCCATACAAACATGCCATAATCGTTCAAGGACCTCATATCGTTACATGCATTACACATCTCATCAGATTAAAAGCATACATAGCATACATTCACGTTCACATAACTACGTACTTATGCACAATAATCTAGCATACAATGTATCATATCATAACAAGTCATAACGTAAACACTTCATAGTCATATTGTTCTCTAACTTACCATAGCCTTAACGTTCTTATACCTATCACAGACATATCATTACGTAATGTTCTATCAATCTATCACAAACCTATCCCTTTCTACCCATAACCTAGTCGTATTCTTTCATCAATCTCTCATATCCGTAGCACTCCGGTATATAACCTAACCTTAATGTTTCATGAACGTATCTAACTCCTATCGTTACATTTCATTTTGTGCATCCTTCTCGTATCCTAGCTCAAACATATCCTTGAGCACATTGTACCATAATTATTATCCTACAATCCACATATTATAACATAACATAACATATAGGAAGCATTTCGATCCACAGACAATTCACACATATCAATATATATGACACGTGCAGAACCATAGGGCATGTGTCAACATCAAAATATAACCATGTCGATAGTAAGGTCACTTACCTGGCTAGCTTAAGTCGTTGTCACAAATATATCTTTAATGAAAGTTCAATTCCATCCTTTGAAATCCGGGTCAACCTATATGAGCCCATGACATTAGTTTCAGGTTTGAACTCTACAACGTTATTCCTCTAATTTACATTGGTCATGGTAAAATTCTGATATTTACTATTCGACAAAATTTAACGGAGTTCATTGCATATTTCATGTTTTATTGTTAAATTCTGTTCAACAAATCTTTCCTCAATCCCCTCCCTAATTATTTTCATTCTGTAAATAGATTTTCAATTGTGTAAACAGATATTGGTGGCCAATTTTAAGTCGATTGTTTGGCTATTATCTTTAAGTTTATAGATCTGTCAACTAAAATTTTATTAAATCTAATCTTATTTGCTGTAACTTAAAATGTTAACAAAAATTTAATCAATTGGATATGGGATCTGATTATTACAGGATCTGGTAAAATATATAAGAAGATTTGATCCTAAATTAATTTCTTATAACCATAACTATAAAGAAATATGATTTTACTGTAATAACCGACCAAAATCTCTAAATCTGACGTCGGCTTATGTTCGAAAACCATTTTACTGGAAGGTTGTTGTTTTTTTAATTAATTAATGATGATTATTATTATTTTAACTATTTTTATAATTATTTTTATTTGTTTATTTCTTTATTTATTTTTGGGTTATTACAAGAAAAATTGTTTCTAAACTCGTGATTCGAATCACTCCACAAGAGGTTTGATCACTACCACTTGAATGACTCTAGCATGCAAGTTCTAAACACAAGAATATGCAAAGAAGATCTTAGCTCTCAACAAAGCTAAAAAAAATAGAAATTCTATTCCTTTTTAATTAAAAAATTTGATGTCCCGAATCAAAGAAAATGAGGCTTTATATAGCCTTTACAACCTTAACCTATATGACACATAACTTCCAAATTAAATTTGCTACTAAATGAGAAATACCCATAACCTCCATATTAAAATGGCTAGTTAACGGTGGAATATGGTAACCTATTTTGGTTACGATATAACCTTAACTTTTAAATTAAAAACAACCAAATATTTAAATTATAATCAAATAGTGCAATGAATGAAATGTGCTTATTTGTATCCTTGGACTGGTTCCATAAATTTTAGTTGAGTTCATTAAATGCAACTTAAAGTGCATTTAATGCATCTTTTTCTTGAAGCTCAACTTTGCACAACATATAATGGAGGTCTCCAACGTCTTCTAGAATTTTCCTTGATGAGCACAACATAGTTTGAATATAAGTGTACAAGGTTTGTTGTAGCTTCTTGGCTCTCATCCTTGTAATTGGACCTTGAGGTATGGAAATTCCTTGGTCGTGGTTCATATCATTCTCCCCCTCTTGAGAAGGATTCGTCCTCGAATCCCAGCCATTACCTACATCAAAAGGACTCAAATCAACAACATTAAAAGTTGCACTAACACCATACTTACCTGGTAAATCAATTTTATGAGCATTGTCGTTGATATGCTCAAGAACTTGAAATGGTCCATCTCCTGGAGGTAAAAGCTTAGATTTTCTTTGAGTAGGAAATCTTTCTTTTCGGAAATACAGCCAAACCCAATCTCCTGGCTTGAAGATGACAATCTTGCGTCCTTTATTAATTCGGGTGGCAACCTTGGAATTTTGCTTCTCAATTTGTTCTTTTACTTGCTGGTGTAGTTTATGAACAAACTCAACCTTGGCATTTGCATCAAAATTCACCAACTCTTTTGATGGCATATGTAACAAGTCAATGGGGGTTAAAGAATTAAAGCCATAAACAATTTCAAAAGGTGTGCATTTAGTAGTGCTATGAACAATCCTATTATATACAAATTCTATAAATGGCAAACAATCCTCCCAAGTCTTAAGATTCTTATCAATAATAGCCGTAAGCATAGTAGTCATGGTTCTATTAACAACTTCAGTTTGTCCATCCGTTTGAGATACAAGTAGTTGAATATACTAGCTTAGTTCCTAACTTACCCCCATAAAACACGCCAAAAGTGGCTTAAAAATATTACATCACTATCACTAACGATGCTTTTAGGAATGCCATGCAATCGTACAACTTCCCTAAAGAACAAGTCAACAATATATTTTGAATCATCAGTTTTGTGACAAGGAATAAAATGAGCCATTTTACTAAATCGATCAACCACAACAAAGATGTTATCATAACCTTTCCTAGTCCTAGGTAAACCTAAAACAAAATCCATTGATATATCAATCGAAGGACCATTAGAAACAGGTAATGAGGAGTATAAACCATGTGATTGAAGCCTAGACTTAGCTTGTTTACATGCTATGCAACAAGCACAAACTTTATTAACATCATGTCTCAATTTAGGCCAAAAAAAAATGTTCAGAGAGCATTTCATAAGTTTTAGAAACTCCATGGTGTGCCATTAAACCACCTCCATGAGCTTCCCTCACAAGTAGCTCACGTATGGAACAAGATGGTATGCAAAGTTTGCCTTTTCGAAACAAAAATTCATCTAACAACAAGTAATTATCCACAACGAGTCCTTTTTCACAAGATTCAACAAAAGGAGCTAAGAATATGTCATGTTGATACAAATCCTTTATGTGTTCAAAACCCAATAACTTAGCATTCAAAGTATTGAGGAGGACATACCTTCGTGATAAAAAATCTGCAACAATGTTCTTCTTACCTTGTTTTATTTTATGACGTAAGGGAATGTTTCAATAAATTCTAACCACTTAGCATGTCCTATGTTGAGTTTATTTTGTACTCTAAAATGCTTTAAACTTTCATGATCCATATGAATAACGAACTCCTTATGCCAAAGATAATGTTGCCAAGTTTGCAATGCACGAACCAAAGCATAGAGCTCTTTGTCATAAGTTGGATACATCAATGATGCACCAGTCAACTTCTCACTAAAGAACATTAAAGATCTTTGATTTTGCATTAATACATAACCTATCCCTACTCTACTAGCATCACATTCAATTTCAAAAGTTGACTCAAAATTAGGTAATGCAAGCAAGAGAGCAGAACTCAATTTTTCTTTCAAAGTATTAAAAGCAAGTTCTTGATATTTTTCCCATATAAAGGATACATTCTTCTTAACAAGTTCATTCAAGGGTGAAGCAGTTGTACTAAAATTCTTAATGAACCTACAGTAGAAACTTGCAAGACCATGAAAACTTCTTACCTCACTTACATTTTTAGGTGTAGGCCAATCTTTTATAGCCTTCACTTTCTCCTCATCAACCTCAACACCATTAGATGAAACTACAGACCCAAGAAAGTTAACTTTGTCCATGCAAAAGCTACATTTCTTTAAATTTACATTTAAACATTTGTTTCTTAAAGTAGTCAAAAAATTGCGTACATGGGTAATATGATCATCTAAAGATTTAGAGTAAACAAGGATGTCATCAAAATAAACAACCACAAACTTACCAAAGTATTCTGGTAAGACATGATTCATTAGTCTCATGAATGTACTAGGTGCATTAGTTAATCCAAAAGGCATAACCAACCATTCATAAAGACCATACTTGGTTTTAAAAGTTGTTTTCCACTCATCCCCAATATGCATGTGAATTTGATGATAACCCGATTTTAAATCAATCTTAGTAAAAAGACTACATCTATGCAATTCATCAAGCATATCATCTAATCTAGGAATTGGATGCCTATACTTTATAGTTATCTTGTTTATAGTCATACAATCAACACACATACGCCAAGAACCATCTTTCTTAGGTACAAGACTAACTGGAACAAAACAAGGACTCAAACTTTTACGTACATACCCTTTAGCAAGGAGTTCACTTAGTTTCTTTTGTATGTCTTCAGCCTCCTTTGGATTAGTCCTATATGCCTGGTCGGTTTGGAATGGGCGCGCCAGAGATGAAGTCAATCTAGTGTTCAATTCCTCTAAGTGGTGGCAAATTACTAGGCATCTCCTCAGAAAATAAATCTTTAAACTCTTACAAAGCACAACAAAATCACTAGGTAAAGAAGGGTTAAGCATGTTAGTAAAGTAACAACACCCCTTGCACATAACTACAAGAATAGTACGGTTAGAGAGAAAAACATTCCTAGCCTCACTTGATCTAACATACAAGCTTACTGATTTGGCTTTTTTCTCTTATTTTTTCTGTAGGCGGAGTGCTACTCTCTTACTTTTCACTCAAGCTCTTTTTATCACTTGATTCTTTTTCAATCTCTGCTTTTGCATCAGCCTCTTTCCTTTTCTTTTCAAGTTTGCAATGATCAATAAATACATCTTTTGGAGACAATGGAAGAAGAGTAGTTTTTCTACCATTGTGAGTAAAAGAGTATCGATTTGCATACCCATTATACATTACCCATCAATCAAATTGCCAAGGCCTCCCAAGTAGTAAATCTCCAACATCCATGGATACAACATCACATAAAACATCATCAACATATTTTCCAATAGTAAAAGAAACAAGAGCTTGTTGAGTTACCCGTACTTCCCCATGATCATTCAACCATTGAAGCTTGTAGGGTCGTGGATGTAGTTGTGTCTTTCAATTAAGTCTTTTGACCAGAATGGAACTCACAACATTGGTGCAACTACCGCTATCAATGACAACACTACATGGTACAGATTGAACAAGACACCGAGTATGAAATAAGTTCTCCCATTGGTCTAGGCCATCCTCTTTAATGTGGGTGTTTAGAGCTCGTCGAGTAACCAAAGATATATGTGTAGGGTCCTCTTCACTAAACTCCTCACTCTCATCAGTTTCCTCATTTATGTCGTCATGTGCCTCGTCATCCATAACAATTTCTCCCTCTTTGATGGTCATAGTTCTGTCATTTGGGCAATCTCTACTATAGTGTTCTACCCCTTGACATCTCCAACACTTTAAATCTCTATTTCGAACATTAGACTTTTCTACTTTTTCTTTCCCTCTTCTGGAACTCTCCCCTTTCTCAAATTTAGCTTGAGGCTTCTCATTAATCTCTTGATTTCTATGCTTATAATCAATGTTCTTACTATTCTTTTTCCATGTAGAAGTTGAATTGGACAAAGTTTTAGAAGAATACCGTTGAGACCTTCGTTGGATTTGCCTCTCGATCTTGATTGCAATATGCAACAACTCCTCCATATTAGAATAAGGCTGTAAATCAGTCTTGTCTGCAATCTCTGTGTTTAACCAATTAAGAAATCGCGCCATGAGAGCCTCCATGTCCTCATCGAGATCAAGTCGATCCATTAATGTATCCATCTCCTTGTAATAATCTTCCACAGATTTGCGTCCTTGTTTCAATGCTTGAAGCTTTTGCGCCATGTCCCGTTAAAAATATTGTGGAACAAAACACTTCCTCATGGACTCTTTGAACTCGCACCATGAATCAATTGGTGCTTCAAGGTTTCTTCTCGTACTTGACATCAATTTATCCCACCAAATTTGAGCATATTGTTTGAATTGAGAAATGCATAACAGTACCTTCTTTTCATCACTAAAATTATGATAGTTGAACATTGAATCCACCGCTTTCTCCCACTCAAGGTACTCCTCTGGATCGGTTTTGCCATAAAACTTGGGAAGTTTTAATTTGATGCTCCCCACGTTATGATCAATTCTATCATCATAAGGAACACGTTGTTGTAAATTATGAGACCTTCTTCCAAGGTCTCTCCCTCGCATCAAGCCACGACCAACCGCATGTGGATTATCCTCGTGGTGATCAAAATTGTTGCCCTAATATTTATCGGTTAAGGGCGCAGGTAGTGTAATCCTCTATCGAGCTTGGTTTTGAATCTGCAATCTTCCTATTCGATCGGTCAACTCTTCTATTCCTCGAATTAGTCTTTCCATGGTTCGTTGTTATGCTTCTCTCAATCGAGCATCAGTAATGATATGAACCAAGAGACATCAATCATACAATATACTTCAATGAAGATGTGAATAAAATATTGTTGAAATTATCAAAACATATTTCAATTCATGCCACCTTAAAGAAGAATGAAGTTTCATGTTATAACTTTGGGTAGATTACAATTTAGAGTTATTGTATTTCATTAATGTATTTTAAGACTTTTTATTTACTTTAGGTAACAATTACATAATGGTTAATTATGGCCATTAAGTATGAATGTTACGACTCTTGGAATGTGTTTAATAGTTTCATTTTGAGGCTATATAAAGTCATGTATGTTGTATTTGTAAGTAGAATTCGAAAATGTAGTAAAAAAGAGCATTTGTGCTTTCTTTAGCCAATGGCTAAGTTTCTTTGCAATTCTATGTAGTTTAGGTTGCATGTAGAATCATTCAAGCTCGACATGATCAATCTTGCTTGTGGAGTAATTCAAATCTCAAACAATATTCTTGCCTTGAGATATTCGATCAACAATGAAATCCGAATCTTACTCCCCTTGTAGTGATTCCTTATCATATCATTTGGTATTAGAGCTTTAGGCTCAAGATCGGATATATGTTTCCTTTACGTTTCTTCACAATTTGATTTTTATCTTTTTAGTTTTTAATCGAACCTAGAGTTAAAAATTCAATCTTTGCTCTATTTAAAATTTTGAGAGGTGAGAATGAGAGTTTCATTTGTGTAAATGAGTATACAAAGAGTGGCCTAAAAATTCCTTGAGTGTATACTCGTGAGAGAGTGTTGTTAGGTCTTTTGTATTTTCTAACTTATTTTTTGCAGCAAAGTTTCACAAATAGATTCAAGGATGAAGCCTCTTGAAGAAGTGGAGAATGATATGAACCAAGAGACATCAATCAAATATACTTCAATGAAGATGTGAAGAAAATATTGTTGAAATTATTAAAACATATTTCAATTCATGCCACATTAAAGAAGAATGAAGTTTCATGTTATAAACATTGGGTAGATTACACTTTAGAGTTATTGTATTTCATTAATGTATTTTAAGACTTTTTATTTACTTTAAGTTACAATTACATAATGGTTAATTATGGCCATTAAGTATGAATGTTACGACTCTTGAATGTCTTTATTAGTTTCATTGTGAGGCTATATAAAGTCATGTATGTTGTATTTGTAAGTAGACTTGGAAAATGTAGTAAAAAAAAGCATTTGTGCTTTCTTTAGTAGATTGCTAAGTTTCTTTACATTTCTATGTAGTTTAGGTTGCATGTAGAATCATTCAAGCTCGAGATGATCAATCTTGCTTGTGGAGTGGTGGTTCGTGTTCTACTCTAAGTTTATGCGTTTGTATTCAATTCGTAACCAAAGAATTGAAGCTCAATGATATGGAATTTGAAGACCTCAAACAAGAGGACCTCAAGAGTTAAGTGTTAATAAGAACAAAAACTAATATGTTGTGATTGTTAGCGTGCGGGACAAAATTCTATCCTTGGAACGCAAGAATACTGAATAACATACAATAATATATGATATATGTATGTTTTTTTTTTAATCCTTTGACGCTTTGCTTTATTTGCTTATTTGTCTCTCGGATAACATACGAACTTGAATTCGTATTAATAGTCATAAAAAAGTAATTAAATTTGTACTAGGTATTCTTTAAAAGCAAATCAGGTAACAATGCATTAAATTTATTTAAAAAGAATAAAAAAAATTCATGACTAGTCTATCTAGTTTGTAAAAGAAAATGACATAAAAGTTAAAAGAAATTTCATAGTGAATGATAGAAAAGATAAAAGGAAGACTATCCCCTCGCTGTCACAAATTTTAAACGACTCATGTTTAAGATTCAAACCAATATTCGAAATCTTGATTCGACACCTGATGGCTCTAGCATTCTCCTGCTACATAGTCACGTTACATACTCTTCGCTTCTAAAAATAAAACTATCCCTACAAACAAACACGAGTCGTTCAGGCATGTTTTTTCCTCACTCACATGTAACATAGGAAAATTTCTAGAACGTCACCCAACATAGAATTTCTCCAAACAAAGTACGTTAACAATGGAGTTCCTATGATGAAGCCACTAAAAAAAAAGATGCACATTGTTGGTATAGGCGGTAACTTTTATTTCCTTTAAGACTTTCTTAATCATCCTTTCTACAGGACTCTCCTTTGATGTGGTCTCAGTTCATTCATGTACTCCTCGTTTACTCAGGTGTCACATACATACCAGCTTCTTCCTTGGTTTGTTCTTGAAATACATCTAACTGTGGGAGGTGTCGCACTGATCCCAATTGTGATGACCCTAATGTTTTATTATAACCAAGGTCACCACTACAGCATAATATAACTATTCGCTAAGCTATCACATACTCCAAATTCCTCTAAATTGCTCTTATAAAGAATGTTTTGTTTTCCTGTCAATTCAACCGTGGAATCTTACATTATTTATCTTTAGAGCAAAAATAATAATAATAATAATAATAAATAAATAAATAAAATAAAATAAATTGTGACAGTTCTGTTTATATTTACTTATTTTTCTCAAGCTCAAGTTAAAGGAATGGCAAATGACTATCATTTTGTAAGAAAAAAAAAAAACAACTGAAACCCAATACATTTTCTATGTGGATTTCTTTTTAACATTTTAAGGGGATTTGTGGTTTTGTAATTATAGAAATATCATTTGGCATATGCATCAACCAAAATCTACTATTTAGGTTCATATGGGTGAACTAATTTGATGTCTAGAGGATTATATAATGGATTGACAAGAATGAAACTTAACCATCACACCAGTCCATTCAAATTATTTCGAACACAAAATAATAACATGACAGAGATATGTAGTGTGAAGTTGAGTTTCATTATTGCGATGATACTGCTGGTTGTGTCTCGCACTGGTAAAATTTCTAGCTCTTCGTTCTTTGTTTGTTTTGAATCTCTTTGAAGGCTAGTATTATAATAGAGAAGCCTTCTAAGACAAATCGCATGCTAAGTGTTCAAAAGTTTCAAACATAATGTCGAGTGTTTAAATATTATTGCAGTTGAAGTTGACGGGATGCCGCCACTGGTTCCAAAGAGAAGTCTTCTAAAACAAATCGCATGCAACACCTCTGCTGACTGCGGAGATCGTACTTGCTCGTGTTCTTATCTCGGTTTATGCGTTTGTATTCAATTCGCAACCAAAGAATTAAAGCTCAATGATATGCAATATGAAGACCTGAAACAAGAGGACCTCAAGAATTAAGTGTTAATAAGAACAAAACTAACATGTTGTGATTGTTAGCCTGCGGAACAAAATTCTATCCTTGGAACGCAAGAATACTGAATAACATACAATAATATATGATATATGTATGTTTCTTTTTTTTTTTTCCTTTTTTAAATCTTTTGACACACTTTGCTTTATTTGCTTATTTGTCTTTCGGACAACATACGAACTTGAATTCGTATTAATTGTCGTAAAAAAATAATTAAATTTGTACGAGGTATAACTTTAAAATGAAATCAGGTAACAATGCATTCAGTTTATTTAAAAAGAATAAAAAAATTCATGACTAGTCTATCAAGTTTGTAGAAGAAAATGACCTAAAAGTTAAAAGGAAATTTCATAGTGAATGATAGAAAAGATAAAGGGAAGACTATCCCCTCGCTGTCACAAATGTGAAATGACTCATGTCTAAGATTCAAATCAAGATTCGAAATCTCGATTCGACACCTGATGGCTCTAGCATTCTCCTGCTACATAGTCACGTTACATACTCCTCGCTTCTAACAGTAAAACTATCCTTACAAACCAACATGAGTCGTTCTAGCATGTTTTTTCCTCACTCACATGTATCGTAGGAAATTTCTAGAACGTCACCCAACATAGAATTACTCCAAACAAAGTACGTTAACAATGGAGTTCCTATGACGAAGCCACTAAAAAGGAAGATGCACATTGTTGGTATAGGCGGTAACTTTTATTTCCTTTAAGACTTTCTTAATCATCCTATCTTCAGGATCACTCTCCTTTGATGTGGTCTCAGTTCATTCATATACTCCTCGTTTACTCAGGTGTCAGATACCAACCAGCTTCCTCCTTGGTTTGTTCTTGAATCACATCTGACTGTGGGAGGTATCGCTATGATCCCAATTGTAATGACCCTAATGTTTTATTAAAACCAAGGTCGCCACTACATGCATAATATGACTATACGCCCAGCTATCACATACTCCAAATTCCTCTGAATTAATCTTATCATCTTCTTGCTTTCAGCACTTAAGGATTGAATAACTCCTATTCCCTCACAAAATTGAGGCTCTCATACCATCTTGGACGCTTTCATTCGAGGACATGGAATTCTCCTCAAAAGAATTACTCAACCGTAAACAAAAAGTTGAGAGATGTTTGTGATAGATGGTTGAGAGAAAAAAAAAAAAACCTTAACCTAAATTGAATTCTAAACCTAGGTGAAGGATTGAATGCATGTAGTGGCGACCTTGGTTTTAATAAAAAAAAATTAGGGTCGTTCCAGTTAGTATCAGAGCGATACCGCTTCCAATAATAACAGATATTGTTCATTTTGGGCTTTTCCTTCCGAATTTCTCGTCAAGGGTTTAACACACGTCTATTAGAGGGAGGTTTCCATACTCTTATAAAGAATGTTTTGTTTTCCTGTCAATTCAACGTCGAATCATACGTTATTTATCTTTAGAGCAAAAATAATAATAATAATAATAATAATAATAAAATAAATTGTGACAGATCAGTTTATATTTACTTATTTTTCTCAAGCTCAAGTTAAAGAATGGCAAATGACTATCATTTTGTAAGAAAAAAAAAAAAAAAAAAACTGAACCCAATACATTTCCTATGTTGATTTCTTTTTAACATTTTAAGGGGATTTGTGGTTTTGTAATTATAGAAATATCATATATTTGGCATATGCATGAACCAAAATCTACTATTTAGGTTCATATTGGTGAACTAATTTGACTTCTAGAGGATTATATAATGAATTGACAAGAATGAAACTTAACCATCACACCAGTCCATTCAAATAATTTCGAACACAAAATAATAACATGGCAGAGATTTGTAGCGTGAATTTGAGTTTCATTATTGCGATGATACTGCTGGTTGTGTCTCGCTCTGGTAAAATTTCTAGCTCTTCGTTCTTTGTTTGTTTTGAATCTCTTTGAAGGCTAATATTTCAATAGAGAAGCCTTCTAAGACAAATCGCATGCTAAGTGTTCAAAAGTATCAAACATAATGTCGAGTGTTTAAATATTATTGCAGTTGAAGTTGAAGGGATGCCGCCACTGGTTCCAAAGAGAAGTCTTCTAAAACAAATCGCATGCAACACCTCTGCTGACTGCGGAGATCGTACTTGCTCGTGTTCTTATCTCGGTTTATGCGTTTGTATTCAATTCGCAACAAAAGAATTAAAGCTCAATGATATGCAATTTGAAGACCTGAAACAAGAGGACCTCAAGAATTAAGTGTTAATAAGAACAAAACTAACATGTTGTGATTGTTAGCATGCAGAACAAAATTCTATCCTTGGAACGCAAGAATACTGAATAACATACAATAATATATGATATATGTATATTTCTTTTTTTTTTTTTTCTTTTTTTAAATCTTTTGACACACTTTGCTTTATTTGCTTATTTGTCTTTCGGACAACATACGAACTTGAATTCGTATTAATAGTCGTAAAAAAATAATTAAATTTGTACGAGGTATAACTTTAAAATCAAATCAGGTAACAATGCATTCCGTTTATTTAAAAAGAATAAAAAAATTCATGACTAGTCTATTTAGTTTGTAGAAGAAAATGACATAAAAATTAAAAGGAAATTTCATAGTGAATGATAGAAAAGATAAAAGGAAGACTATCCCCTCGTTGTCAGAAATGTGAAACGACTCATGTCTAAGATTCAAATCAAGATTAAAAATCTCGATTCAAAACAAGATTCGAAATCTCGATTCAACACCTGATGGCTCTAGCATTCTCCAGCTACATAGTCACGTTACATACTCCTCGCTTCTAACAGTAAAACTATCCCTACAAACCAACACGAGTCGTTCCAGCATGTTTTTCCTCACTCACATGTATCGTAGGAAATTTCTAGAACGTCACCCAACATAGAATTACTCCAAACAAAGTACGTTAACAATGGAGTTCCTATGACGAAGCCACTAAAAAGGAAGATGCACATTGTTGGTATAGGCTGTAACTTTTATTTCCTTTAAGACTTTCTTAATCATCCTATCTTCAGGATCACTCTCCTTTGATGTGGTCTCACCTCATTCATATACTCCTCGTTTACTCAGGTGTCAGATACCAACCAGCTTCCTCCTTGGTTTGTTCTTGAATCACATCTGACTGTGGGAGGTATCGCTATGATCCCAATTGTAATGACCCTAATGTTTTACTAAAACTAAGGTCGCCACTACATGCATAATATAACTATTCGCCCAACTATCACATACTCCAAATTCCTCTGAATTTCTCTTATCATCTTCTTGCTTTCAGCACTTAAGAATTGAGTAACTCCTATTCCCTCACAAAATTGAGGCTCTCATACCATCTTGGACGCTTTCATTCGGGGACATGGAATTCTACTCAAAAGAATTACTCAACTGTAAACAAAAAGTTGAGAGAAGTTTGTGATAGATGGTTGAGAGAAAAAAAAAAAAAAAAAAAAAAAAAAAAACCTTAACCTAAATTGAATTCTAAACCTAGGTGAAGGATTGAATGCATCTAGTGGCGACCTTGGTTTTAATAAAAAAAAATTAGGGTCGTTACAGGTAGTATCAGAGCAATACCTCTTCCAGTAATAACATATATTGTTCATTTTGGGCTTTTCCTTCCGAATTTCGCATCAAGAGTTTAACACACGTCTATTAGAGGGAGGTTTCCATACTCTTATAAAGAATGTTTTGTTTTCCTGCCAATTTAAGGTGGAATCTTACATTATTTATCTTTAGTGCAAAAATAATAATAATAATAATAATAATAATAATAATAATAAAATAAATTGTGACGGTTTATATTTACTTATTTTTCTCAAGCTCAAGTTAAAGGAATGGCAAATGACTAACATTTTGTAAGGAAAAAAAAAAAAAACTGAACCAATACATTTCCTATGTGGATTTCTTTTTAACATTTTAAGGGGATTTGTGGTTTTGTAATTATAGAAATATCATATATTTGGCATATGCATCAACCAAAATCTACTATTTAGGTTCATATTGGTGAACTAATTTAACTTCTAGAGGATTAGATAATGGATTGACAAGAATGAAACTTAACCATCACACCAGTCCACTCAAATTATTTCGAACACAAAATAATAACAAGGCAGAGATTTGTAGTGTGAATTTGAGTTTCATTATTGCGATGATACTGCTGATTGTGTCTCGCTCTGGTAAAATTTCTAGCTCTTCATTCTTTGTTTGTTTTGAATCTCTTTGAAGGTTAATATTTCAATAGAGAAGCCTTCTAAGACAAATCGCATGCTAAGTGTTCAAAAGTTTCAAACATAATGTCGAGTGTTTAAATATTATTGCAGTTGAAGTTGAAGGGATGCCACCCAAAATTTATAACATGAAACTTCATTTTTCTTCAATGTGGCACGAATTGAAATATCTTTCGATTATTTCAACAATATGTTCTTCACATCTTCATTGAAGCATATTGTATGATTGATGTCTCTTGGTTCATATTACCATCACACCAATCAATTCAAATTATTTCGAACACAAATAATAACATGGCAGAGATTTGTAGTGTGAAGTTGATTTTCATTATTGTGATGATACTGTTGGTTGTATCTTACTCTGGTAAAATTTCTAGTTCTTCGTTCTTTGTTTGTTTTGAATCTTTTTGAAGGTTAATATTTCAATAGAGAAGCCTTCTAAGAAAAATCCCATGCTAAGTGTTCAAAAGTTTCAAACATAATGTCTGAGTGTTTAAATATTATTGCAGTTGAAGTTGATGGGATGCCGCCACTGGTATCAAAGAGAAGCCTTCTAAAACACATTGCATGCAACACCTCTGCTGACTGCGGAGATCGTACTTGTTCGTGATCTTATCTCGGTTTATGCATTTGTATTCAATTCGCAACCTAAGAATTGAAAATCAATGATATGCAATTTGAAGACCTCAAACAAGAAGACCTCAACCTCCAGAATTAAGTGTTAATAAGAACAAAACTAATATGTTGTGATTGTTAGCGTGCGAGATTAAATTCTATCCTTGGAATGCAAGAATACTGAATAACATACAATAATATATGATATATGTATGTGTTTTTTTTTTTTTTTTTTATCTTTTGACACTTTGCTTTATTTGCTTATTTGTCTTTCGAACAACATATGAACTTGAATTCATATTAATAGTCGTAATAAAATAATTAAATTTGTACGAGGTATTCCTTTAAAATCAAATCAGGTAACAATGCATTCAATTTATTTAAAAAGAATAAAAAATTTCATGTCTAGTCTATCTAGTTTGTAAAAGAAAATGACATAAAAGTTAAGGAAATTTCATAGTGAATGATAGAAAAGATAAGAAAGACTAACTAAAATGGTCTCAGTAAAAATAGAATTCCAAGTTTTCATTGTTTCTCATTTTTTATTATTATTATTATTATTATTATTTTCGAGTCCTTACATACATGCCTTTAAATAGGCACAAAAGATAACCCTAATATAATAAAGTTCAACCACCCACTACAAATCACTGCTCAATGCTATTAAATACAAATGGAAAAGAATAAGACATTCATAAATTGTCTTAATTCGTAATTCAACTACCAATGGCAAGAATTCTAATCACTTTCCAATGTCAGACACTCCATTATTTTCTTGTGGATACTTGAATTTTCTTTGTATTGCTTCTTGTAATTGCTCGTTCGGGTACATGGAAGTGATCAGTTGTTGGATTCATATCAATTTTAAGAAGTATAAGGTAAGGAACTTCAATATTGAGGTCAAAATGCAATCATGTTTAGGAACAATCATTTCATAAAACATCATTTCATGGTGTTGGTCTCAACTCCAGTTCGGGTAGAATTTGATGTGTAGTACTTCTCTATATATGGTATACATACAAACCTCAATAACTGTGTTCGTGTGATCCCACTTAATGGCCACTTCAATCTTGGTGGGGTCTACTGAGATTCCATGTTTTGACATCATGTGTCTTAAAAATGAGACGTGTCGGAACAAAAATTCACACTTGGAGAATTTGGCGTACAACTTGTTCTCTCTCAAAATTTTAGAACTTGTTAAACGTGTTCTTGATCCATCTTTGAGTACACTAGGATGATTTGATGCTTCCGCGGGACAATGATAACGCAGATAACTTTCTAAAGAAAGCATTCCGTAGTAGGTATCTAATAAGTGCACCACTGGTCTGAAGCATAATAACAAATGTGTCGAGACACTCCTTTAATACTCTATTCATTAACTCCATGAATATTGTTGGGGCGTTAGTGAAACCAAATGACATCACCACAAACTCGTTGTGGTCGTACCTTGTTTTGAATGATGTCTTAGGTACATCCCATTCTTTAGTATTAACCTAGTGGTTCCTTGACCGAAGATCTATATTGGAGAATATTTTCGCTTCTCTGAGTTGGTCTAACAAATCTTCAATATGAGAGTGGGTACTTGTTTTTTATCGTTCTCTTATTTTAACTCTCAATAGTCGAGGTATACCTAAGAAGATACGCTAGGTCAGATGAAGCCTTTGTTAAGTAGATCATTGTAATTGCGTCTTAAGTTCCTTTTATTCTGCTAGCACAATATAGTAAGGCGCTTTAGAAATGGGTCCACTTCCCAGTTCAATTTCTTGTAATTGCGCCTACAATTTTAGAGAAAGGGCATCCTGATAAATCCTCCAAAAAGACATCTGAGAATTCATTCAATATTGGTATTGTATTCATAGTCTTTTCTTTCCATTTTGTATCTACGACACTAATAAATATGGCTCACCTTCCTCGTTAGACCAGTCTCTTAACCTTCATCATCTAAACTAGTTTAGGGGTAACTCTAGCCTTTGAACTAAAAACTAGATCCAGATAGTGTTGAGAATACCACCTCCTTCTTGTAACAATCTATATTGGCATAGTTCTTAGCTAGCCAATCTATCTATACTATAGTATTACATTGAAATTCGTAATGCTAACAACTATCAGGTCTACGCTAAAGGTTCATCTTGCTACTATTACTTGCTCATCTTTTACTCTATCATTAAACACTAAGTCTACCCGTGTTGGGGTGCTAACACTTAATACATGCAACAAGGGTTCTAGTTGGAACCCTGCTTGACTAAAAAATGGCACAGATATGAAGGAACGTGTAAAGCCTGAATCAAATAACGTTAAAGCATAGTGTCCTAGGATGGATAGTGTACCTATCACCACTATGTCGTATTTCCCAACATCCCTGCAGGTGCATACTCTCTTTCTTCCGAATATGTCTGGATAGGTCTCTCGACTCCACCAGGGCCTCTTGGTGGGTCAACTGGGTTTTTCGTCCTCCTCGTATTTGGCAAGGTAGTCTTGATGACTACATCTGAAACAAGCCCTAGATTCAAGCCATACATCTACCCTAATGTTGTTTCCCACATTCAAGGCACAATGGTTCCTCGCACCCTTGAACCTTCTCTTAGTCTCTAAGATATCTATCAGCATATTAAGGAGGGTGTCTATCTGTATATTGAGGTTTACATGTTGATGGTTGTCGATGTGAGTCGGTCTGATCATACTATTGTTTTCTCCCGATAGTGACAACTGACTCTCAACGTACCTATCTGATAAGCGCCAACAATGCTAGATTTTTGCAAAGCTAGAGGTCCTTCTAGAATCCTTGCAAAACGTTCACAGAGAAACCTAACTTAACGGATTGATTCCAACCAAGAGCTGGTTAGAAGATGAATGACTCTTAGATCGAACTTGGAATCTATGATGGTTACACTTAGATACCAAGACAATTCACTCCAGAATTAGCTTGATCAAAACTAATTCAATGAATCGGTTTAAACATCAAACCTAAAACAAGATTTGAAAAAGAATAACACTAAAAAGGTATAAAAAAAACACAAAGGTTTGGTTTGTATTCAACAATTGATGCCCAAACATGAATATTACGTGCCTTTAAATAGGCTCAAAAGATAACTCTAACATAATAAAGTTCAACTACCAACTACAAATGCTATTAAATACAAATTGAATTAAATAAAACATTCATACAAACTACTAATAAATGCTATTAAATACAAATGGAAGAAAATAAGGCATTCATACAAACTACTAATAAATGCTATTAAATACAAATCAAAGGAAATAAGGCATTCATAAATTGTTTTAATTGGTAGTTCAACTACCAAAGACAAGTCTTCTAATTACTTTCCAATGTCAGCCAATCCATTATCTTCTCTATTTGATATGCTAATGCTATAAAGATTTTTGGGCTCAAAAGTCTTTGTTTCAACTTTTACACTAGCTAGTTTTTGAAGATGCAATGTATAGGCCTCTTGAAACTTCTTAACCTTACTTCTTGTAATCTGTCCTTCGGGTACATACAAAGGGTCTGGAGTTGAATTCATATCACTATCTCTAGGCTTTTCCATAGCCTTAGCTGACCTCAAAGCAGTCTTATACATGGTAGGATCTATGGCTTCAACTGTTCGATGAATTTCTAGATTCAGTCCAAGGATGAACCTTTTAGCAATTTTTAGTTTTGTATCCACTTATGACAGCGCGAATCATTTCAACCTTATAAATTCTCTTGCCTAGTCATCCACAAAATGTCCACTCTATATCAGATGGCTGAGCTCCTGTTGTCTTCAAAGTCCGACTACCTTCGAGAAATATTATTTTAGGAATAGCTTTTTGAATCGAGACCATGGTTTTACACTTCCATATAGCCCGAGAATTTCTCAATTATCCAATCACCACAATTTTGCATCCTCTTTCAAGATGAATGACGAAAAGAATACCTTCTCATGGTCTGGGTAGTTCATAATAAGAAAATCGTCTCCATTGGTGATAGCCATAATTGTGCCTCTATTGGGTCTCTCGTGCTTCCACTAAAGGTACGGGGTCATACCATTTTAAATCCCATAAATATCTTGCCACTCATGTATGTTACAAGCTATTGGTTTGCTCGATGGCCACCATTACTTGAACCATGGCCTGGAAAGATTCCCACATCAGATTCTTCATGGGGTCTATTCCCGCCAATGGTGTTGTTGGAGGTAGTGCAGCCACGTATTTTCTTGTTACAGAGCCTTCACAAGTTGGTCTCCCTCTACCTCTACCCCTTCCTCGACAGGAGGTTGTTCCCTTTCTCGACGTCCTCTTCCACGTCCTCTAGGCGGCATGGTTCTAAATCAACACACAATTTTTTTTTAAGTCTACTATTCCTAAAATAAACTACATAATTTTCCATATTATCATACACATATAATTAAGCGAAAAATCGTGCCGTAAACAACAATGTAGTCAATTGCATTTAAATTGGATCATCATTTTTAGGAAAGAGAAGAAAATCATAATTGATTGATGCATAGGCCAGTTTTACGAAGGAAAATTAGAATAATTAGAATGGATTCAAAATGACTCCTTTGATTGGATAGTCATCAGTTGGGAAAGAGAAGAAAAAATAATAGATTGAAAATGGCTTCGCGATAGTAGTTTTTAGGAAAGGGAAGAAAACAGAATAGATTAAAAATAGCGTTAATTGGACAATCATATTAGGAAAGAGAGGAGAACAAAATTGATTGAAATTTGTTTTATAATTGAATAATAAGAGAAAAAAAAAAAAAATACAGAGAGGGGAGAAACAAAGTGGTACAACAGGAGAGAAGGAAAATAGAAGAGTTGAAAAATTATTATTATTTGTATCCAGAGAATATAATATTATAACAAACCATAGTTGGATTGAATGGTTCAAAGCCGCATGAAATAATATTGACATATTTTCAATTTAAGTTTTAGAAAATTTAGAAATAATGAAAACTTGGAATTCGATTTTTACTGAGACTGTTTTAGAGCCGTATTTCACATTGTTAGTTGGATTATTAATTAAAATGTGAAATACTAACAAAAGATGACGAACGGTGGGATATGAAGCGAACTCTAGCAACCTTTGGAGCAGCTCTCGAGGAACGGGAGCTTACGTTAATTAAATTAGGGAAAACTTCGACTAAGGTCAACCAGGTAAGTGGCCTTACTATAGGATAGGCTAAAAATTGTATGAGTTACGATGATGTATGAACTATGTCGTACGATGCGGTATATGAGTTATGATGATGTATGAGTTATGATGATGTGTGGGTTACGATACTTGATGATGTGCTCAGTATATATATATTTTGATGAATGTCGTACTTGATATGTCTGATGCACTTTGTGGCAATATGAGTTATGATGATGTATGAACTATCTGTGTGACGATCACATCTCCTCGTTGCACAATCTCCCTTATGAGATGGTATTTGCGCTCAATATGTTTTCCTCGCTTATGGCTTCTAGGTTCTTTTGAATTTTCAACTGCTCCACTGTTATCACAATAAAGAGTGACGGGAAGATGCATATTTGGAACGACTTCCAAATCAGTTAAGAACTTCCTAAGCCATACAGATTCTTTCGCTGCTTCACAAGCAGCAACATACTCAGCCTCCATGGTGGAATCAGCAATGCAACCTTGCTTTATGCTTCTCCATATTATTGCTCCTCCGTTCAGAGTGAAGACAGATTCTGATGTCGATTTCCTCAAATCTACATCGATCTAAAAATCTGAGTCAGTGTACCCTGTAAGGATCAAATCCTTAGCACCGTACACTAGCATATAGTCCCTCATTCTCCTAAGATACTTGAGGATATTCTTAACGGCAGTCCAATGAGCACGTCCCGGATTGGACTAATATCTGCTAACAATTCCCACAGCATAGCATATGTCGGGTCGGGTACATAGCATGGCATACATCAGACTGCCGACTGCTGATGCATAGGGAATGTGTCTTATATCTTCAACTTCTTGAGGTGTCTTAGGACTTTGTTCCTTCGACAAATGAACTCCATGCCTGAAAGGTAATAATCCTTTCTTAGAGTCCTGCATCTTATATCGAATCAACATTTTGTTGATGTACGATGCCTGAGACAATGCTAGTGTTTTGTTCTTGCGATTCCGAACAATTTGGATTCCAAGAACAAAGTGAGCCTCTCCCAAATCTTTCATTTGGAATTGTGTCGCTAGCCAATGCTTAATGTCAGTCAAAAATCCCACATCATTTTCAATGAGTAGGATATCGTCAACGTACAACATTAGGAAAGCTACTGTAGAGTTGACTATCCTTTCATAAACACAAGGTTCGTCAACATTCTGTTTAAAGCCATAAGATTTGATCGCAGTATCAAACTTTATATTCCAGGATCGAGATGCTTGCTTCAACCCATAAATGGATCTTTTAAGCTTGCAAACCCTTTGCTCGTGATCCTGTTCAATGAACCCCTCTGGTTGAGCCATATAGATACTCTCTTCAAGATTGCCGTTTAGAAAGGCTGTCTTAACATCCATTTGCCAAATTTCATAATCATAAAATGTGGCAATAGACAAGAGTATTCTAATCGATTTAAGCATAGCAACAGGAGAGAAGGTTTCTTCATAGTCCACCCCCTCTCTTTGGGTATAACCCTTTGCTACTAGTCGAGCTTTAAAGGTCTGTACCTTACCGGTTTGTTCTCGTTTCCTCTTATAGATCCATTTGCAACCAATAGGTTTTACCCCATCTAGTTGATCTACAAGTTCCCAGACTGTATTGAAGTACATTGACTACATTTCAAGATTCATGGCTTTAATCCACTGATCTCTATCTTCATCATTCATTGCCTGTTTATAGGTCAACGGATCCTCAACGCCATCATCAGGTATGATGACTTGAATTTCTGCCAAACCCAAGTAACGATCGGGTTGAGTTATAACCCTCCCACTAGTCGAGGCATTCTCAACTCTTGAGAAGGATGTGATTGACCAGAAGTGTCAGCTCCATCAACAACTCTTGTTGAAGGACCAGCTTGATCAACAACTCTTGTTGTTTTATCAGTAGCTTCTTTAGAAATTTCACTTAATACTAGTTTGCTGCGAGGTTGATGATTTCTTACGTGGTCTTCCTCTAAGAATGTAGCGTTTGTGGATACAAACACTCTATTTTCTTGAGGGTCATAAAACAAACCACCTTTCGTCTCTTTGGGGTATCCTACGAATATACATAATTTTGAACGACGTTCTAATTTCTTGGGGTTTTGCAACAACACATGTGCTGGACATCCCCAAATTCTGAAGTGACGTAAACTACCTTTACACCCTTTCCATAACTCATAAGGTGTTTCTGAAACACTCTTAGTAGGAACCATGTTCAAAATGTATGTAGCAGTCTCCACTGCATATCCCCAAAACGGATCGGGTAATTGAGCGAAACTCATCATAGACCGAACCATGTCTAATAGAGTTCTATTTCTCCTTTCTGATACACCATTTTGTTGAGGCATACCAGGGGCTGAGACTTGTGACCTTATTCCATGTTCTATCATATAGTCTTGAAATCTTAAGTCCATGTACTCTCCTCCTCGATCTGATCGAAGTGTTTTAATAGTTTTACCTAATAGATTCTCAACCTCAGTCTTATACTCTCTGAATTTTTCAAGAGCTTCAAACTTGTGATGCATTAAGTAAAGACAGCCATACCTTGAATAATCATCAATAAAACTGATGAAATATTCATACCCTCCTCATGCTTTGACATTCATTGGACCACAGAGATCTGTATGCACGAGTTCTAAGGTTTCTTTGGCTCTACAACCTTTTTCGGAAAATGATCGTTCAGTCATTTTACCCTCAAGACAAGACTCACATGGAGGTAAAGAGTTGCCTTCTAACTCATTTAGAAGTTCTCTTTTAACCAATCTCTCAATCCTATTGAGATTAATGTGACCTAGTCTTAAGTGCCAAAGATGGGTATTAGGAGAAATCTTTTGTCGTTTATTTTGAGTTTCAACTGTTTTAAACATCTCGGTATTTAAAATAGCTTTTGTTTCGCTCGGTTTTAACATATATAAGTTGTTTTCTAGTTTTGCAGAACAAATATGAATACCTCTTTTGCAAATGAACACTTCATTGATTTCAAAAGATACTTTAACAATTGTTCTAATAAACAAGAGATAGATATTAAATTTCTTTTCATTTCAGGAACAAAAAGTACATTATCTAATATAATGAATTTATCTCCAAAAAACAACTTCAAATTTCCTACTAATCTTGCTGAGACAACCTCTCCTGTTCCAACCCTGAGTGTTATCTCGCCGTCCGCAAGCATTCTCCAGGAGCTAGTTTCCTGGTAAAAAGAACAAATATGATTAGTCGCCCCTGAATCTAGTATCCAAGTTGAGTTGTCATACTCTACTAAACATATTTCTACAACGAGTAAATCATATTTACCTTGTTGTGTCTTTTCGGCTTTCTTCTCTGCAAGGTATTTTGGGCAGTTTCTCTTCCAGTGCCCGTTTTCATTGCAATGGAAACATTTTCCTTTATCTGCTTTTTGAACCTTGTGTTTGCGGTTAGTAGGAATCTTATTTTTCCCTTTACCCTTCTTCTTCATCAAAACACTTTTAGAAGTTGAAGGTCCATACTTATTTTTTGAGGACGATCCTCGTAGTAATTTCTTGGAGATAGTAACATTCGCTTCTCTTGTTTGTCCCTTGTTCATTAAGAGGGACTGATAAGTCTGTAGCTCATTGAGAAGAGCAGTCAAGTTATATTCTATTTTGTTCATTACCACATTGGTGCGGAACTGGAAGAAGCTCTTCGGAAGAGACATCATGATAAAACTAACTTGACTCTTCTCATCAATGACAGCTTCATTTTCTTCTGCCACATTGAAATGGACCATCATGTCCAGAACATGTTCTCTAACTGAGGTCCCTTCTTTCATACGACAGTTGTAAATGTATTTTATGGCTTCATGTCTAAGGGAGAAGGACGGTTGTCCAAACATCCCTTTTAGAGATTCCATAATCTCTTTAGCAGTACCCATAACACGTGTTTCTTAGCCAAAACATCAGATATGCTGGCTAGAATGTACACTCGGGCTTTATCATTTGCCTTTATCCATGTGTCATACGCATCCCGAACTGTTCGGTTTGCATTTGAGGTGGGGTTTGGAGGACACTCCTTAGTTAAAACAAACTTTAAATCATCAATGACCAGTATTGTGTTTAGGTTTGATTTCCAACTTGTGTAGTTGTCGCCGTTTAATTTCTCAGAAGCGAGTAATTGTACTATTGAGTTTGTCATGCTGTGATATAAAGAAAATTCTATTAGTGATTTGACTTAATCCTGTTTAATCCAATCAGTTTTAGCAAATATAATAATGTACCCAAATCATTATTAATTTGCAACGATACTTTAGTGAGTTAGAGCAACTGCTACCGAGGGGCAGTCAATCACTCATTCACTAAACCAAGACATTCTTGACTTAAACACTATTCCCAGAATAACTCTTGTTCCTATAGTGTTCTTAGTTATCGCTATTTTGGTCAAGAATATACCAACTCTTAGTATTTCTTCGTAAGTGTGACCCGCAATTTTCAAACCTCATAGATCGGTCCCAACAATGCTATCGAATGAAAAAGCCAAAGTTGGGAACGGACCTAAGAAATCCTATCCATTTCTGGAGTTTGCGTTGTTTCGACTCCCATGTTACGACCCTCCGAATGGGTAGTTGCTCTAGGGAAACATGCAGGTGAAACATGGGAACCTTACGGTGCAACCTAGTGGTGGAGACCATAGGACGTATTTGACATACTTCCTTCTCCCACTTACTATAAATACTTTCTCTATTCACCTTGTTATTCACTCATGCAAATACCTTCCGAATGGAGGACGCTCCCAGGGCGACACGAGGCCGAGCATGAATCTCACTGTGTGAATTTTACAGAGAGCGTGAAAAGAAAACGATGTATCTTATACACCTTTTTCCTCCCACTAAGTATTTTAGATGGTTGGGTATACTCATTACTTAAGTATATTCCGGCTAATTAAGTATAACTTAAGTCTAGGTGATTTTTCTAA
The DNA here is from genome assembly GCF_057944985.1 of Cucurbita pepo subsp. pepo. Taxonomy (NCBI): domain Eukaryota; kingdom Viridiplantae; phylum Streptophyta; class Magnoliopsida; order Cucurbitales; family Cucurbitaceae; genus Cucurbita; species Cucurbita pepo. The sequence goes on along the minus strand of NC_141809.1, from coordinate 5,835,798 downwards.
ATCTTACATCACTTAAGCATGCTCATAAAACTTGGCTAACTAAGCTCAAGTACTGGTCCGATCTCCAGGTAGTAGGTGTTCCGTAAACCGTCAACTTAAGTACCTCCAGCCTTGAACAAGATCGTGCCAGGTGAGCTTTCTCGTAACCGCAATTTTGTAAGACATCGACCTATTTTAACTATTAAAATTGATCGTGCTCGGTTCTCAACCCTAAGTGAGCATGCACTTATCTTTATTATAGATTTTTAACGTCTATCTCATTTTATGATGTTGAAAATAACCTATAACATGCATCTAACATGCTTTATATAACAATTATATAATCATCCATTTCATGCAATAATATAACAATTTATATCTTTCACTCATGGAACCCTAAACATGCATACTATACATTATAACACTTATAACATACTTAGAATGCATGAAACGTGCTTAGCCTATGGTGGGATTTTAAATCTATATGACATACTTTATGCATATACATTTTCTATTTAATTAAAACATACATTCATAATGCATAATTAATTAAACACACTAAAGTGGGTTGGTTTTGGCATTTTAAAGCAAGCAATTAACTAAATTATTACACTAATAATTAAAAATAACTTGAGCCGTTCCCGAGGATCACGAACTGGGCGAACCAACCCTTAAAAACGTTGAATCGGACCCCAACGGCAGAAAAAACACTCGAACCGCCTCTTCCATCTTCTTCGGTTTAGCTTGCTATCTCTTCCATTTTCGATCAATTACAACCTAAAATGGACTCTAATGACTCCATAAAATTACAGACCTTTCTTCATTCATTAAAGCCCATACACATTAGGCTTATTACAGACCTTTCTTCTTTTATATTTTACCGGATCCTGTAATAGTCAGATCCCATATCCAATTGATTAGATTTTTCTTAGTATTTTAAGTTATAGGAAATAAGGTTAGATTCAATAAATTTTAGTTGGCAAATCTATAAACTGGGAGATAGTAGCCAAACAATCGACTCAAAATTGGTCAGTAATATCTGTTTACACAATTGAAAATCTATTTAAAGAATGAAAATAATTATAGAGAGGGAGGGAGATTGAGGAAAAATTTGTTGAACAGAATTTAACAATAAAACAGGAAATATTAGAGCGCAAGGAACTCCATCGAATTTTGTCTAACAGGAAATATCAGAATTTTAAGATGGCAAATGTATATTAGAGAAATAATTTTATAGAGTTCAAACTTGAAACTGATGTCATGGACTCACATAGGTTAACTTGGATTTCAAAGGACGGAATTAAACTCTCATTAAGGATATATTCATGACAACGACTTAAGCTAACCAGGTAAGTGACCTTACTATCGGCATAGTTATATTTGATGTTGACACGTGCCCCGTGGTTCTGCACGTTCATATATATTGATATGTGTGAATTGTTTATGGATCGATATGCTTCTTATATGTTATGTGTATATTATAATATGTGAACTGTGTGATAATAATTACGGTACGATGTGTTCAAGGATATGTTTGAGATAGGATACGAGAAGGATGCACAAAACGAAATGTAACGATAGGAGTAAAATACGTTCATGAACGTTAATGTTAGGTTACATACTGGAGTGTATGGATAAGAGAGATTGATGGAAGAATACGGTTAGGTTACGGGTAGAAAGGGATAGGTTTGTGATAGATTGATAGAACGATAGCGTTAGGATTGATAGAACGGTAATGTTAGGATACGTTCTTGTGATGATATGACTATGGTACGTTCACGTAATGATATGTATAAGAACGTTAAGGTTATGATAAGTTAGAGAACGATATGACTACAAAGTGTTTACGTTATGACTTGTTTATGATATGATACATTATGATGCAATATGTCATGGTATGATGTGTATATGATGAAATGTTATGTTAAAAGCATAGAACGTTAACGTTATGTTAGGTCTTTTAAATTGTGTGTATACAGCATGATATGAATGACATGAAATCACGATAAATGGCATGAAATATAACCCCATTAGAAATTATGTATGATTTGAGATATGATATGAATGATGAACTATATCTGAAACGATATGAAAAATGATATGATATGTACATAATGCTAACGGGGTTGTATTAAAGAATAATGAAAATGGAAAAGTTTTGGGACCTCATGCATTATGTGTGCTCATGCATCTGGGGGAATACCCTTCATCACGAGGGTACGGACGCGTATATCCAATGGCAGGACAATGATCGTTATGCTTTGCATAGCGCTGCCGGGACGGTTACTAGTTCTAGCGGGTGTTCGGCCTAAGGGGCTCCCAGAGTATGCCCACCGGATAAGGAAAGTGACCCAGTGGTGTGCGAACTAGCTGGTGAGCTCATACTCGCACGTATGGGCTGTGTGTAGAGTTGGTACACGTCAAAAATTACCTGTTAGGACAGCACCATAGGGAAAACGGAATGAAAGATAGGTCTCATCATCTCATTGCATGTGATTGTTACATTTAACCCAATAGTGGGGTCACTTACTGAGTATTATTTAAAATACTCAAGCCATGTGCTACTACATTTTTCAGGTTAAGGCAAGACATTCTTGTACGGCTGACAACATCGCAATTCGAGACCATTTCACATGCGTAGGATAGTGGAATTTATTTTCTTAGACTTAGGATAGAATAGGATATTTTTAACTTAAACTCTTATTCATTTTATTTAGTCTTTTGTTGTGTCTTTTTAAAAGCTGTTTTCAAAACACGTAAGTCCATGGCTGTGTTTTAAGATAAAGGTTATGTTTTATGGAATTTAAATGAAGTCTTTCGCATTCAATGTTATGGTATGTATGCAGTAGCGACCTAAAATTAAGTAAACAATTTCGGGTCGTTACAATGTAAGTCCATGACAGTGTTTTATGCTGAAATTTATATTTTAGGATAAAGTTTAAATGCTTATTTCTGCACAAAATGATTATTCTTTAATGACGGTAGTGACTCGAGGTAAGTAGAAATCTAGAATTGAAGTTTGGGTAGATGCATACATGTTATATGTAGTTCTTAGGTTAGATTATGGATCATTTTCTTATTTTATTTAAAAATTTTATGCTATTTATTTCCCGTTATATTGTTTTAAAAAATTTATTACGAACGTTTAAGTCCATAGCGTCATTTCTTTTAAATGAATTTCTCCACGCATTCTAGTTATATTATGCATGTAGTTGCGACCTTGGTTTTAATAGAAAATTAGAGTCATTATAATTGGGATAAGAGCAATACCTCTCACAGTAAGATGTGATTGAGGGGCAAACCAAGGAGAAATCTTGTGGGTATGTGACACCTGAGTAAAGAGGAGTACATGAATGAATTGAGAACATATCAGAGTGAGAGTGATCCTGAAGTTAGGATGACTAAGAAAGTCTTAAAAGGAAATAAAGGTTACAACCTATTCCAACAATGTGCATCTTCCTTTTTAGTGGCTCAATCATGGAAACTTCATTTTTTAACATACTTTGTTTGGAATATTTCTATGTTGGGTGACGTTCTAGAAATTTTCCTATAATACATGTGAGTGTGAATTCCATATACAAATTTGCCTATTTTCCCATAAAAAATCAAGAAATTTGTAATACCTCTTCTCTTTTGGCTACCTACCCCAATTCTAGTAAATTTTTGGAGTCAAAATCATGACATGAAACTCGTTAAGAACTCCACCCTATCCCAATGCAAATAGAATGCACTAGTAAATCACATGGACCTAGGAATGACTTCCTGTATTTAATTTGTGGTCAAGCTAGAGTTTGAGCATTTGGTAACTTTCATAGGAAACATTGTCAAATAGGCTTTTCTTTGGTTTCTTATAAATTGTCTTGATGGATAGTTACCTATTTTAAATCTTGATTCATAGTCCAAAATTGTTTTAATTCCCTAAAATCTTTTATATTTACCCTTAATATCATAAATAAGTGTCATATGAATTTCGTATCATATTTCGAGTCTTCAAGGATCTTGAAAACGTCATAGAATTTTCATAAAGGTCTTAAGATCATTTACTACATCAAATCTTGGTTTAATTTTTCAACCTATTCCAATGGCCTTCTGAATTTCTCGTCGAGGGTTTAACACACCTCTAGTTAGATGGAGGTTTCCATACTGTTATAAAGAATGTTTTGTTTTACCTGTCCAATCAACGTGGAATCTTACCTTATTTATCTTTAGAGCAAAATAATAATAAATAAAATAAAATAAAATAAATTGTGACAGTTCCGTTTATATTTACTTATTTTTCTCAAGCTCAAGTTAAATTTAGGGCAAATGACTATCATTTTTTAAGAAAAAAAAAAAACTGAAACCCAATACATTTCCTACGTGGATTTCTTTTTAACATTTTCAGAAAAAATGGGATTTGTGGTTTTGTAATTATAGAAATATCATACATTTGGCATATGCATCAACTAAAATCTACTATTTAGGTTCATATTGGTGAACTAATGTGACGTCTAGAGGATTATATAATGGATTGACAAGAATGAAACTTATCCATCACACCAGTCCATTCAAATTATTTTGAACACAAATAATAACATGGCAGAGATTTGTAGTGTGAAGTTGAGTTTCATTATTGTGATGATACTGCTGGTTCTGTCTCGCTCTGGTAAAATTTCTAGCTCTTCGTTCTTTGTTTGTTTTGAATCTCTTTGAAGGTTAATATTTCAATAGAGAAGCCTTCTAAGACAAATCGCATGCTAAGTGTTAAAAAGTTTCAAACATAATGTCGAGTGTTTAAATATTATTGCAGTTGAAGTTGAAGGGATGCCGCCACTTGTACCAAAGAGAAGCCTTCTAAAACAAATCGTACTTGCTCGTGTTCTTATCTCGGTTTATGCGTTTGTATTCAATTCGCAACCAAAGAATTGAAGCTCAATGATATGCAATTTGAAGACCTCAAACAAGAGGACCTCAAGAATTAAGTGTTAATATGAACAAAACTAATATGTTGTGATTGTTAGCGTGCGGGACAAAATTCTATCCTTGAAACGCAATAATACTGAATACCATACAATAATATATGATATATGTATGTTTTTTTTTTATTTAATCTTTTGACACACTTTGCTTTATTTGCTTATTTGTCTTTCGGACAACATACAAACTTAAATTCGTATTAATAGTCATAAAAAAATAATTAAATTTGTAGGAGGTATTCCTTTAAAATCAAATCAGGTAACAATGCATTCAATTTATTTTAAAAGAATAAAAAAATTCATGACTAGTCTATCTAGTTGTAAAAGAAAATGACATAAAAGTTAAAGGAAATTTCATAGTGAATGATAGAAAAGATAAAAGGAAGACTATCCCCTCGTTGTCACAAATGTGTAACGACTCATGTCTAAGATTCAAGATTCGAAATCTTGATTCGACACCTGATGGCTCTAGCATTCTCCTACTACATAGTCACGTTACATACTCGCTTCTAACAGTAAAATTATCCCTACAAACCAACACGAGTCGTTCCAGCATGTTTTTTCCTCACTCACATGTATCATAGGAAAATTTCTAGAACGTCACCCAACATAGAATTACTCCAAACAAAGTATGTTAACAATGGAGTTCCTATGACGAAACCACTAAAAAGGAAGATGCACATTGTTGGTATAGGCTGTAAATTTTATTTCCTTTAAGACTTTCTTAATCATCCTATCTTCAGGATCACTCTACTTGGATGTGGTCTCAGTTCATTCATGTACTCCTCGTTTACTCAGGTGTCACATACCAACCAGCTTCCTCCTTGGTTTGTTCTTGAATCACATCTGACTGTGAGATGTATCGCTCTGATCCTAATGGTTTATTAAAACCAAGGTCGCCGCTACATGCCTAATATAACTATTCGTTGGAGAAATTCATTTAAAAGAAATGTAACTAAAATGCGTGGAGAAATTCATTTAAAATAAACAATGCTTTGGACTTAAATGTTCGTAATAAAATTTTTAAAACAATATAACCATAAATAAATAGTATAACCTAAGAACTACATATAACATGAATGCATCTACTAAAACTTCAAATCCATAGATGTCACCACGACATTGTCCATTGGTGCAAAAGTGATATGAACTAAGAGACATCAATCATACAATATACTTCAATGAAGATGTGAAGAAAATATTGTTAAATTTATTATAAGATATTTCAATTCATGTAACATTGATGAAGAATGAAGTTTCCTGTTATAAATTTTTGGTGGATTACAATTTAGAGTAATTTAGAGTTATTGTATTTCATTAATGTATTTTAAGACTTTTTATTTATTTTAGGTTACAATTACATAATGGTTAATGCCTTGAATGGTTTCATTTTGAGGCTATATAAAGCCATGTATGTTGTATTTGTAGGAAGACTTGGAACATATAGTAAAAAGAAGCATTTGTGCTTTTCTTTAGTCAATGGCTAAGTTTCTTTGCAATTCTATGTAGTTTAGGTTGCATGTAGAATCATTCAAGCTCGACATGATCAATCTTGCTTGTGGAGTGATTCGAATCTCAAGAAAGTGTTCTTGCCTTGAGATATTTGATCAACAAGAATCATTCAAGCTAGACATGATCGATCTTGCTTGTGGAGTGATTCGAATCTCAAACAATGTTCTTGTCTTGAGATCTTCGATCAACAAGGTAATCCAAATCTTACGCCCCTTGTAGTGATTCCTTATCTTATCATTTCGTATCAGAGCTTCAAGCTCAAGATCGGATATATGTTTCCTTTGCGTTTCTTCTTAATTTGATTTTTATTTATTTTTATCTTTTTACTTTTTAATCAACCCAGAGTTCAAAATTCCATCCTTGCTGGATTGAAAATTTTGAGAGGTGAGAATGAGAGCTTCATCTGTGTAAATGAGTGTAAAAAGAGTGGTCTAATATTCCTTGAGTATATATACTCGTGAGAGAGTGTTGTGAGGTCCTTTGTATTTCCATTACTTATTTGTTGCAGCAAAGTTTCACAAATAGATTCGAGGACGAATCCTCTTGGAGAAGTGGAGAATGATATGAACCAAGAGACATCAATCCTACAATATACTTCAATTTAGATGTGAAGAAAATATTGTTGAAATTATCAAAAGATATTTCAATTCATGTCAATCGATGAAGAATGAAGTTTCATGTTATAAATTTAAGGTGGATTACAATTTAGAGTTATTATATTTTAAGACTTTTTACTTACTTTAGGTTACATTTACCTCATGGCTAATTATGACCATTAAGTATGAATATTACAACTCTTGAAATGCCTTTAATAGTTTCATTGTTGAGGCTATATAAACTCATGTACGTTGATTTGTAAGTAGACTTGAAAAATATAGTAAAAGAGCATTTGTGCTTTTCTTTAGCCAATGGCTAAGTTTCTTTGCAATTATATGTAGTTTAGGTTTCATGTAGAATCATTCAAGCTTGACACGATCAATCTTGCTTGTGGAGTGATTCGAATCTCAAACAAGTGTTTGAGATATTTGATCAACAAGAATCATTCAAGCTAGACATGATCGATCTTGCTTGTGGAGTGATTCGAATCTCAATCAAGTGTTCTTGCCTTGAGATATTCGATCAACAAGGTAATCCGAATCTTACTCTCCTTGTGGTGATTTCTTATCATATCAGACTAGTATGATAAGAACTGTTTTTTTTTTTTTTCTCAAAACTGATTTTTTTTTTCTTTTTTTCTTCAATAATTTTTTAGAGAAAAAACAAATTGATAGAAAAAAAAAATAACAATAAAGATATTTCACCTCTAGAACGGCTAAAGAACGTCGACCAAATGTTCTGATACCAAATGATAAGCGCCAACAATGCTAGATTTTGCAAAGCTAGAGGTCCTTCTAGAATCCTTGCAAAACGTTTACAGAGAAAGCTAACTTAACGGATTGAATCCAACCAAGAGCTTGTTAGAAGATGAATGACTCTTAGATTGAACTTGAAATCTATGATGGTCACTCTTAGATACCAAGACAATTCACTCCAAAATTAGCTTGATCAAAACTAATTCAATGAATCGGTTTAAACATCAAACCTAAAGCAAGGTTTGAAAAAGAATAACACAAAAAATGTATCAAGAAAACACAAAGGTTTTGTTTGTATTCAACCATCGATCCACAAACATGAATATTACATGCCTTTAAATAGGCCAAAAAAGATAACCCTAACCTAATAAATTCAACCACCAACTAGTGACTACTAATAAATGCTATTAAATATACATTTAAGAAAATAAGGCATTCATAAATTGTCTTAATAGATAGTTCAACTACCAAAGCAAGTCTTCTAATCACTTTCCAATGTCAGCCATTCCAATATCTTCTTGATTTGATATGCTAATGCTATAAAGATTTTTGGGCTCAAAAGTCTTTGTTTCAACTTGTACAGCTAGCTTTGTTTTAACTTGTACACTAGCTAGCCTTCGAATATGCAATGTATAGGCCTCTTGAACCTTCTTAACCTTGATTTTTGTAATCGGTCCTTCGGGTACATGTAAAGGGTCTGCAGTTGAATTCATATCACCTTTACTTAAGTGTCACATGCCCACTAGCTTCCTCCAAGATTTTTCCTTGAATCACATCTTACTGTGAGAGGTATCGCTCTGATACCAACTCTAACGACCCTAATTTTCTATCAAAACCAAGGTCACCACTAAACGATGCTATGGATTTAAACGTTCACAATAAAATCTCAAAACAATATAGCGAAAATAAATAGCTTAAAATTTTTAAATAAAATAAAAAAAAGATCCATAATATATCCTAAGGACTACATATAACATGAATGCATCTACTCGAACTTCAGTTCCATAGGGTTTACCGCAACATTGTCATTTGTGTAAAAGGGTTTTACTTTTGCCTGAAAAATAAGAGTAGCACGTAGGTTAAGTATTTTAAGAAATACTCAGTAAGTAACCCCGCTATTGGGGTTGGAATATGCAATAATGTTTAGGACCAATCATTTATTAAAACATAATTTCATGGTTTTGGTCTCAACTTACTGTCCGGGCAGAATTAAATGTGTATTACATCTCTACACACGGCCCACATACACACACATGAACCCCGGGCGAGCTCGTATATGAACCCCTGGACCTGGCCTTCGGCTAGCATACACTCACGCTATTGCCTCTAAATTTCATGTATAACATAGCACAATTTTTAATTGTATAACATCTCAAAATGATATTTCATAACATGACATATCTCATAATTACAACATAACTTAACATATCAAGTTTCATAGCACAACATATTCACAACACAACATTAACATAATAAACAAGCATTAAACAATCACAATGTACGACACATATTCACAACACAACATTAACATAATAAACAAGCATTAAACAATCACAATGTACGACACATGAAAGGGCCAAAGGGTACGTACCGTTCATAATTCAAGCAATTCATTCGACCAAACCAGTAGTGAAGCAACTTACTTGAGTAGCTTAAGCCAAAGTTGCTAATTTATCTTTAGAGTTAGAACAAATCCATCCCTTCAAATCAAAGTCAACCTATGTTAATTTACAACACCGAATTAGAACACATTAAGCGATTTAATTTTCCTAACGCTCACAATTAAACATCTAATTTATATTAGGACACTTTAAACTTGCTAATCTACCATAAAGTTTTGAATTTCTAACATCCCAAACTGGTTTAAACAGCAGCCTACTCGTGCAATTTTCCAAAATAATACTAATAATTACTATCCTTGTATCCCTAATTATATTGTTAATTAAAGTTCGCATTTCTCTAATCCCAAATTTTTTTGATGTTATTATTGTGTAAGAGATCATGATAAGAATCACGTTGTTCTAACTGGATCTATTACACGATGCAAGGCCAAGAAGATTAATTCATTCTTCATCTACAAAATTGGATAGGCTTGGTTCAAGTTTCATTTCATGTGTTACAAGTTGATTCGATTGAGGAAATGTCATTTGAAGTTTGATTTTCAAAAGTGAATATTTGCACGGTTAAAGTAGCGGATGCGGTTGTAATAAATTGAATTTGATTGAAAATTTCTTACAGAACTTTATTTATTATTTCAATTTCATGATTTCTCGAGGCAAAAGGGTGGGGTGTTACTTGTCAAAGTTGATATAATTTTTTATTTTTTGAGATTTAAAGAAAGGTGGGAGTAATTTCCAATCATGGTCACTAACTTCTTAGTGGCCATTTGAAGAGTATTTCCAATCATGGTCGCTAACTTCTTAGTGGCCATTTGAAGAAGAGTTTGAAGTTACTTCTAAGTGGAGACTATAAATACCCACAAATCACTCTGTAAAAAGCAGAACTCGATGAATGAAATTTAGTTCTCAAATTGAGACTTTCACCTTTATAAATTTGAGCATCATCTTTGTCATCTTTTCACCTTTATAAATTTGAGCATCATCTTTGTCATCTCTAAGTTTAAAGTAATATTTTGATAGATTGTATTCGAGTCATTCAATTAATTATTGATCAAGTTTGATTGTGGAGTGACTCAATTTAGAACAAGGTTCCAAATCGTGCTTCTAAATGTTTGATCTTAAGAAGTAATCTAATTCTCGCATTATCTCTTCATTGATCTGAAAATTTGTACAAAGAGGTGTTGATTTTTTTTTATTCAAGGGTTCTTGCTTCAACAAAAGGCTTGCAGTTCGACTAAGGATTAGGATTGGCTTATCAGGTCATCCATATAAAATTGAAACCTCTAAATTTTTACTCAAGAATAAATGTTTTAACAAATTCTTAGACATCTATCTAGGTTAACCTTAATGACAAAATGGGATAAGCTTAGTTATATGTAGTTTAAGTTCATATTCGTGAGCTAATTTAATTTCTGAGAGGATTATATAATGGATTGGCAAGAAAGAAACTTAATCATTGTTGGATCGATATGACAACCCTAGTGAGCTAATTGAATTTATGAGAGGATTATATAACGGATTGGCAAGAAAGAAATTTAATCATTGTTGGATCGATATGGCAACCGTAGGGGTGAATAGGGTCTCAACAATATAATTATTAATTTTTTTTTTTAAGAAACTTATTAAATGCAATCAATCAACAATAATTTAGAATTTAAATACGAAAAGGGTTAGAAAATATAAGACCGTAATTTTATAGTAGGTCGACTCGACTCCACTCCCCCAGCGCCTCTGGGAATTTGAATAAACCTTTCTGGACTCTTTCCTCGGATCAGAGCCCAACCGCTACACCGCTCTTTTTACGAGTTCAAGAGCAAACTCAATGCTTTCCACGGCTCAAGATCAAACTGGTACAATTGTCTCAATCCTTTCCACGGCTCAGGCCCAACCGCTACACCGCTCTTTTTACGAGTTCAAGAGCAAACTCAATGCTTTCCACGGCTCAAGATCAAACTGGTACAATTGTCTCAATCCTTTCCACGGCTCAGGATCAAACCGGTAAAATTGTCTCAATCCTTTCCACGGCCCAGGATCAAACCGGTACAGTTGTCTCAATCCTTTCCACGACTCAGGATCAAATCGGTACAATTATCTGAAACTTTATAGAAACACGCCACACACCGCCACACACCACTGAAGTAGTAGATTTACATTTTCTCACACTACAATAGACATCTCTCTCCGAATAAGATAAATAGAAATAAAATTATCATTTTCTCACACTACAATAGACATCTCTCTCTGAATAAGATAAACAGAAATAAAATTGGAAACTTTGGAGAGAGCAGCAAGGGAAGTTTTTTAAGAAAAGAAAGTTGTGTATTGTGAAATGTTACCATTGGAAACTTTGGAGAGAGCAAGAGGTTTTTTAAAAAAAGTTTAAATCGAGGAAACTATCAAAGTTGTGTACTGTGAAATTTTATGTGTGTTTTAAAATATACGGAAGGGATGAATTTATTGTGAAATGTTAAGTGTGTTTTAAGATATGAGGGGATGAGTTTAAATAGTGATCCAGTACTAAAAATAAGAATCGATACGGACCACTAAAACGTGAACTAAAATGTAGACCACAAAAAATAATATTTATTCATTTTTAAATTTATTGTGAAAAACTATACACCACATGTTTCATTTAAAAATATATATATATTATTTTAAATAATATTAAAAACATTTTAACTTCATTTTTATTATATATATATATATATATATATATATATATATATATTTAAATGTAATAATATAATAAAAAAATGTTAATGAGAATCATGTGAATAACCATTTAATAATTGAAAAGTTTTATAAAACTGATTATAAATGTAATTGAAATGATTTTATAATTCAAATATTTTTCTTTTAATTTAAAAGTAATTGAAAATTCCACCATTTGTTACTCGACCAAAGTTGTAAATGTCATATTTCGATTGGTCCATGATGTCAATTTTGTCACCACATCATCAATTTTGTGAGCACATCATCACGTCAGGAATCTTGTTTTGAATTCGATTGGAACTTCTTCGTTTTAGCCCTAATTTGAGTATTACATCGATCTACGCTAAAGGTTCATCTTGCTACTATAGTATTACATCGAAATTCGTTATGCTAACAACTATCAAGTCTACGCTAAAGGTTCATCTTGCTACTATTACTTGCCCATCTTTTACTCTATCATTAAAAACTAAGTCTACCCGTGTTGGGGTGCTAACATTTAATACATGCAACAAGGGTTCTAGTTGGAACCCTGCTTGACTAAAAAATGGCACAGATATGAAGGAACGTGTAAAGCTTGAATCAAATAAAGTTAAAGGATAGTGTCCGAGGATGGATAGTGTACCTATCACCACTATGTCGTATTTCCCAACATCCCTGCTGGATGCATAATCTCTTTCTTGCGAATAGGTCTACATAGGTCTCTCGACTCCACCAGGGCCTCTTGGTGGGTCAACTGGGTTTTTCGTCCTCCTCATATTTGGCAAGGTAGCCTTGATGACTACATCTGAAACAAGCCCTAGATTCAAGCCATACATCTACCCTAATGTTGTTTCCCACATTCAAGGCACAATGGTTCCTCACTCTCTTGGACCTTCTCGTAGTCTCTAAGATGTCTATTAGCATATTGGGGAGGTGTCTATTCGTATATTGAGGTTTACGTGTTGATGGTTGTCGATGTGAGTCCGTCTGATCATACTATTTTCTACCGATAGTGACAACTGACTCTCAACGTACCTATATGATAATCACCAACAATGCTAGATTTTTGCAAAGCTAGAGATCCTTCTAGGATCCTTGCAAAACGTTCACAGAGAAAGCTAACTTAATGGATTGATTCCAACCAAGAGCTAGTTAGAAGATGAATGACTCTGAGATCGAACTTGGAATCTATGATGGTCACTCTTAGATACCAAGACCATTCAGTCCAGAATTAGCTTGATCAAAACTAATTCAATGAATCGGTTTAAACATCAAACCTAAAGCAAGGTTTGAAAAAGAATAACACCAAAAAGTATAAAAAAAAAAAAAAACACAAAGGTTTTGTTTGTATTCAACAATTGATGCTCAAACATGAATATTACATGTCTTTAAATAGGTCTAAAAGATAACCCTAACATAATAAAGTTCAACTACCAACTACAAATGTTATTAAATACAAATTGAAGAAAATAAGGCATTCATACAAACTGCTATTAAATACAAATTGAAGAAAATAAGGCATTCATACAAACTACTACTAAATTCTATTAAATACAAATTGAAGAAAATAAGGCATCCATAAATTGTCTTAATTGGTAGTTCAACTACCAAAGCCAAGTCTTCTAATTACTTTCTCATGTTAGCCACTCTATTATGTTCTTGATTTGATATGCTAATGCTATAAAGATTTTTGGGCTCAAAAGTCTTTGTAAACTTGTACACTAGCTAGATTTTGAAGATGCAATGCATAGGCTTCTTGAATCTTCTTAACCTTACTTCTTGTAATTGGTACTTCGGGTACATGCAAAGGGTCAGGAGTTGAATTCATATCACTATCTTGTTGGGTTTTATGTCCTAAAACTCATAGTTTGTAAACAAAAACATATTCTATAAAGTTATTATTATTGTTTATTCAGTAAAGATTGTTATTGAATAAAGTGAACTTTACGATTATTAATCCAAATCCAATAAACTAAGAAACTCTGGCTATAGTATGATTACTTGAACTATATGTAGAGACATAAGAGTGGATCAAGTTCAAGTATATAGTCAAAATGATCTATAGTATAAGGATAAGGCTGAGTACCTTAGATTTGCATGGGTGAGAGTGGCTCGAGTTTGCCGACTCAATAGGCCTCCCATTTCAGGGGTAAGACTGGGTGAATAGTTGGGGACGTGGGGTGCAAGATGGAATTCGTTCCTACCCACTTTTAGGGTTAGAAGAGAGGTAGTTCCCTTAAGCACTGACTCCAAGTCTTGAACAAGGGGCGCCACCCTTTCATTGGCCTGAGAGGAATTCGGTTTACTGGTTGGACCACAAACCAATTGTTCATTAGAGGATCGGTGAGACATAAGGAAAAAGAAGTAACTTCAGGGGTAAAATGGTAAACTGACCCAACTCTAGTTATGAACAACCTGTGAAGGATCGACTTACTAATCATGGTTATATCAAATGGACAGAAATATATCTATAGTGAGGGGAGTGCAACTACTAGGCTATAGTGGAGTGTCCTAGTAGTTAACGAATGTTGGTTAACAAGGTTAATCTTGGATCGTTGGAGCCCATGATCTATAGGTCCATTAGGTCCCTCTGCTAGCTCATATCGGACTGAACCATAGAACAGTGTGACGAATGAGTTCGAAGTGTTCGAATTCAAATTAGGGAATATGCGCTACATATATACGATATATTTAACTGCATTTTTGTTTTATTTACGAATTAAACAAAAGGAGAGAATCTGAGATATTTAAATAAGATTTAAATATCTTAATCAATTATGTATTGTAATTGATTGGGATTGACATTTGAATTAATATTAAATATTAATTAGCTTCCTCCTTGGTTTGTTCTTGAATCACATCTGACTGTGGGAGGTATCGCTCTGATCCTAATGTTTTATTAAAACCAAGGTCACCGCTACATGCATAATATAACTATTCGCTGGAGAAATTCATTTAAAAGAAATGTAACAAAAATGCGTGGAGAAATTCATTTAAAAGAATCAATGCTATGGACTTAAACGTTCGTAATAAAATTTTTAAAACAATATAATGGAAAATAAATAGTATAACCTAAGAACTATATATAACATGCATGCATCTACCCAAACTTCCATTCCATAGATGCCACGACATTGTCCAACGGTGCAAAAGTGTCTTACTTTTATCTTAAAAACAAGAATAGCACCTAGGTTGAGTATTTTTTATAAGCGCCTACAATGCTGGAATTCGCAAAGCTAGAGGTCTTTCTAGAATCCTTGCAAAACGTTCACAGAGGAAGCTAACTTAACGGATTGATTCCAACCAAGAGCTGGATAGAAGATGAATGACTCTTAGATCGAACTTGGAATCTATGATGGTCACTCTTAGATACCAAGACAATTCACTCTAGAATTAGCTTGATCAAAACTAATTCAATGAATCGGTTTAAACATCAAACCTAAAGCAAGGTTTGAAAAAGAATAACACCAAAAAGGTATAAAAAAAACACAAAGGTCTTGTTTGTATTCAACCATTGATGCCCAAACATGAATATTACATGCCTTTAAATAGGCCCAAAAGATAACGCTAACATAATAAAGTTCAACTACCAACTACAAATGCTATTAAATACATATTGAAGAAAATAAGACATTCATACAAACTAATAACCAATGCTATTAAATACAAATTGAAGAAAACAAGGCATTCATAAATTGTCTTAATTGGTAGTTCAACTACCAAAGGCAATGTCAGCCATTCCATTATCTTCTTGATTTGATATGCTAATGCTATAAAGATTTTTTGGCTCAAAAGTCTTTGTTTCAACTTGTACACTAGCTAGCTTTTGAAGATGCAATGTATAGGCCTCTTGAATCTTCTTAACCTTACTTCTTGTAATCGGTCCTTCGGTACATTCAAAGGGTCAGGAGTTGAATTCATATCACTATCTCTAGGCTTTTCCATAGCCTTAGCTGCCCTCAAAGCAGTCTTATACGTGGTAGGATCTATGGCTTCAACTGTTTGATGAATTTATGGATTCAGTCCAAGGATGAACCTTTTAGCAATTTTTAGTTTTGTATCCACTAATGACGGCGCGAATCATTTCAACCTTATAAAATTCTCTTGCCTAGTCATCCACAAAATGTCCACTCTATATCAGATGGGTGAACTCCTATTGTCTTCAAAGTCGGACTACCTTCGGAAAATATTATTTTAGGAATAGCTTTTTGAATCGAGACTATGGTTTTACACTTCCATTTAGCCCAAGAATTTCTCAATTATCCAATCACCACAATTTTGCATCCTCTTTCAAGATGAATGACGAAAAGAATACCTTCTCATGGTCTAGGAAGTTCATTAATAAGAAAATCGTCTCCATTGGTGATAGCCATAATTGTGCCTCTATTGGGTCTCTTGTGCTTCCACTACAGGTACGGGGTCATACCATTTTAAATCCCATAAATATCTTGCCCCTCATGTATGTTACAAGCTATTGGCTTGCTCGGTGGCCACCATTACTAGAACCATGGCCTGGAAAGATTCCAACATCAGATTCTTCATGGGGTCTATTCCCGCCAATGGTGTTGTTGGAGGTATTGCAGCCACGTATTTTCTTGTTACAGAGCCTTCACAAGTGGGGTCACTTAATGATTATTTCTTTAAATACTCAAGCCATGTGCTACTACATTTTTCAGGTTAAGGATAGACATTCATGTACGGCTGACGACGGCATCGCAATTCGAGACCATGGCACATGCGTAGGATAGTGGTATTTATTTTCTTAGACTTAGGCTAGAATACGATGTTTTTAACTTAAACTCTTATTCATTTTATTTAGTCTTCTGTTGTGTCATTTTAAAGATGTTTTGGAAACACGTAAGTCCATGGCTGCGTTTTAAGATAAATGTTATGTTTTATGGAATTTAAATGAAGTCTTTCGCCTTCAATGTTATGGTACGTATACAGTAGCGACCTAAAATTAAGTAAACAATTTCGAGTCGTTATAATGTAAGTCCATGACAGTGTTTTATGATGAATTTATATTTTAGGATAAAGTTTAAATGCTTATTTCTACACAAAATGATTATTCTTTGATGACGGTAGTGACTCGAGGTAAGTAGAAATCTAGAATTGAAGTTTGGGTAGATGCATACATGTTATATGTATGTCTTACGTTAAATTATGGATCATTTTCTTATTTTATTTAAAAAAATTTGCTATTTATTTCCTGTTATGTTGTTTTAAAAATTTTATTACAAACGTTTAAGTCCATAGCGTCGTTTCTTTTAAATGAATTTCTCCACGCATTCTAGTTGCGACCTTGGTTTTAATAGAAAATTAGAGTCATTACAATCGGGATAAGAGCAATACCTCTCACAGTAATATGTGATTCAGGGGCAAACAGGAGAAATCTTGTGGGTATGTGACAACTGAGTAAAGAGGAGTACATGAATGAATTGAGAACATATCAGAGTGAGAGTGATCCTGAAGATAGGATGACTAAGGAAGTCTTAAAGGAAATAAAGGTTACAACCTATACCAACAATGTGCATCTTCCTTTTTAGTGGCTCAATCATAGGAACTTCATTTTTTAACGAACTTTGTTTGGAGTAATTCTATGTTGGGTGACGTTCTAGAAATTTTCCTATAATACATGTGAGTGAGGATAAAGTATGTTAGGACGACTCGTGTTAGTTTGTGGGGATAATTTTCACTATTAGAAGCAAAAGTAAGTAACGTGACTACTAGCAGGGGAATACTGGAGCCATCAGGTGTTGAATCAAGATTTTGAATCTTGAGCAAGAGTTGTTACACATTTGTGAGCGCGTGGGGATAGTCTTCCTCATCTTTTCTATCATTCACTATGAAATTTCCTTAACAATTATGTCATTTTCTTTTACAAACTCGATGGACTAGTCATGAAATTTTCTATTATTTTTAAATATATTAAATGCATTATTGCTATCTCGTACAAAATTTAATTATTTCTTTAGGACTATTAGTACCGATTCAAATTAGTTTGTTGTCCGAAAAACAATAAGCAAACATAGCAAAGTGTCAAAAAGATAACAGAATATACATATACATATATTACCGTATTGTAGCTATATTATTCATTATTCTTGCCCCAATGATTGAATTTAGTGCCCACACACACTAACAATCACAAACATATTAGTTCTGTTCTTATTAACACTTAATTCTTGAGATCTTCTTGTTTGAGGTCTTCAAATTGCATATTATTGAGATTCAATTCTTTTGTTGTCGATATAAAACAGACGCATAAACCGATTTCAGAACACGAACAAGTATGATCTCCACAGTCAGCAGAGGTGTTGCATGCGATTTGTTTTAGAAGGCTTCTCTTTATTACCAGTGGCGGCATCCCTTCAACTTCAACTGCAATAATATATAAACACTTAACATTATGTTTGAAACTTTTGAACATTTAACATGTGATTTGTGTTAGAAGAACTATTGAAATTTTAACATTCAAAGAGACAAATAAAAAACGAAGAACTAGAAATTTTACGAGAACGAGACAACCAACAGTATCATGACAATAATGAAACTCAACTTCACACTACTAATCTACTACTAATCTCTGCCATATTATCCTTTAGGTTGAAAATATTTTGAATGGTTTGATGTGATGGTTAAGTTTCTTTCTTTCCAATCCATTATATAATGTCTATAAATTAAATTAGCTCACAAATATAAACCTAAAGGGTAGATTTTTGTTGATGCATATCCCAAATATATGATATTTCTATAATTACAAAACCATAAATCCTATTTTTCCTAAAAATAGAAAAAAAAAATACAAGTAGGAAAGGTATAGTCATCTACCATTCTTTAACCGGGAGAAAAAAAAAATCAATATAACCAAACTGTCACCAACTTTTTTCTATGTAAGATCCAACATTGATTGGAGAGGAAAACAAAAAAGTATGGTAACCTCCCTCTTACAGACGTGTTTTAAAACCTTGACGAGAAATACGTAAGGGAAAGTCCAACGATGACAATATCTGATAGCAGCAGTAGGATTGGATTGTTACATAAGTTAAGCTTACGAGGTTTTGTCATTAACATTAAATTAAATAGAAGCCAATAATTTATCAAAACATTTATTCTTGAATCAAAATTTAGAAATTTTAACTTTATAATGATGGCCTTACACAATAATAACATCAATCTGGTTTGGAAATTAGAGATATGGGAAACTTGAATTAACAAAAGGATAATAATTATAAGTATATTTTTCAAAAGGGTATGAGCAGGTTGTTGTTTAGACGGGTTTGGGATATTAGAAATTTCAAAACTTTCTCGTACAATTAGAATTATTGATTAATATCCTTAAAAAATAAAAACATAATAGGTTGGTTACGAATGAAGGGACTAGCATTCAACTAACCAGATTAGCCTAGAACCTCATGATATTCCTAAGGAGCCAAATAGCAAGAACCAATGAACCTAAAGATCTCCGACTAAGCTAAACGACTAAAAGCTATGAAGTTATAAAACTAGAACGTTAACTTGAGTTTGAATAAACTGGTGTCATGTGTTTGATATGTGTGATGTCTATAATATGATATGATATGTTTTTATGATACAATATATAATTTGATATGATATGTGAGATGATACTATATATCGTAGAATATGATATGTGCAGAAATGATATAACACGATGATACACATTAATATGTTTTTACATGATACACAACCTCGAGATATGTTCGAGAGGCTATGGTATAAATTATATGATACGAAGAAAAATGGAAGGGGGTTGTCTTACATGATTTAATTAATGTGAAATGTTGGGATCTCATACATTGTTATACATCTCATGCATCAAGATATTATCCTCTTGTGATGAGTATGAACATGTACATTATGAAAGGAAAATGAATATCATATTTTATATGATGCTACAACGATCGCTACTCCTTTCGGGTGTCCAGCAATAGCACTAGAGAACACTAGCCCAACCAGAATGAGGCCCGTGTGTAGAATAGTAAATACACATTCAAGGATCCAGTTAGGATAGTAACCTAAGGAAATATGGTTTTTATATGATAGGTCTCATTCATTTTACATGTCTTTACATTTTCTAACCCTAGTAGTGGGATCACTTACTGAATATGTCTTAAAATACTTAAGTCACGTGCTACTTTTATATTTCAGATCGCAAAGACATGGTTGATGGCGGCATCACAAATTAAAAGATCAGGGCACATGCATAGGGTAGTTGCACTTAATTTCATAAACTGTAAGTTAATATAGGGCAACTGAATATTTCTTAAAATACTTAAGTCACGTGCTACTTTTATATTTCAGATCGCAAAGACACGGTTGACGGCAGCATCACAAATTAAAAGATCAGGGCACATGCATAGGGTAGTAGCACTTAATTTCGTAAACTGTAAGTTAATATAGGGCATTTTTGTTTTTTTGTTTTTTTTTTTTTTTTACTTATGTCAATCTTAATTTTTCAATTGTATTATTTTAAGATCTTTTTCTTAAACATGTAACATTGTTTTATGAAAACATTTTAAATGAATATTTTTCCACAAGATGTCACGTCATGTATGTGGTAGCGACTTTAATTAAGTAGAAAACTAGGGTCGTTATAGTTGGTATCATTGCTCTAGGTTATAGATTTTGTAGACTAGCCTACGAAGGTAGGCCTGACATGTTCCGTGGTCTCACCGCTATGCTCCATCACCATTAGGTATGTCACGCGTAAGATAAGAAAATGAAATGTCATTGATTATGTATATTATTACTACTTGTCCATTATAAATGTATTTCCTAATTGAATTTGATAAAATTGACTAGATTGTTATTGGCGGCATGATTGTTTGCTTAATTATATGTGTATGATAATATAGAAGATTATGTAGTTTATGTTACTTAATAGTAGGCCTAAGAAAAATTGTGTGGTTGTTTAGAACCATTCCGCCTAGAGGACGTGGAAGAGGACATCGAGAAAGGGGACAACTCCCTGTTCGAGGAAGGGGTAGAGGTAGAGGGAGCCCAACTTGTGAAGGCTATGTAACAAGAACATACGTGGTTGCGCCACCTCCAACAGCACCACTGGCAGGAATAGACCCCACGACGAATCTGATGTGGGAATCGTTCTAGGCCATGATTCAAATAATGGTGGCCACCGAGGAAGCCAACAACTCGTAATCTACATAAGGGGCAAGATATTTTTGGGATTTCAAATGATACAACCCGCGTACCTTTTGTGGAAGCGCAAGAGACCCAATAGAGGCGCAATTATGGCTATCGTGATTGGAGATGATTTTGTTATTAATGAAGCTATCTGCTTTAATTTTAGAGGTCATTCACCGAGAATGGATGTTTGAGCTAAATGTGTGATTGGCTATATATGGTTGAAGCAGCAAAACAAGGATTGAGTTGGATTAAGTTTTGAAACCGAAAAGTCCGAGTTATAAATTTGGGTAGGGTTAATTTAAAGACAACATCTCCTCGTAGTGAGTTTGAGCTGTTTCATATTATTAAGCTTACCCAGTTTTGTCATTATAATTAACCTAAATAAAAGTCAAGAATTCGTTAAAACATTTATTCTTGAGTCAAAATTTAGAGGTTTCAATTTTATATTGACCCTTACACAATAATAACATCAAATTTTAATTAACAATATGATTCACGATAGGTATTACTTGGAAAAGGGTACGAGTAGGTTGTTGTTTAGACATATTTGGGATGTTAGAAATTTCAAAACTTTTGAGTAGAATTAGAATTATTGTATAATATCTTTGAAACATAAAAAATGAACAGGTATGAAGGGACTAGAAAACAACTAATCTAGAACTTCAGGATATTCCTAATGAACCAAAAGATCTCCGACTAGGCTAAACGATGAAAAACTTTGAAGATGCAGAACTAGAACCTTAAGTTGAGATTGGATAAACTAGTAGAGTTTAAATGCCAGATATGTGACATGTAGGTATGTAATAAGATACAAGAATGATGTAACAAATGTGAATGACATATGACTTATAAATAAACTAAGAGCCTACCATTCTAACATCCTTGTTTACCTATTAAAAATAAGGTGCCACTATATGCATGACACTAATGAGGACAGAAATCATCTATTTAAAATATTTCAGAAAAAGGTGACATGGACAACTAATCTAAGAGCTACCAACAAACATTAATGCAACTATTCTAACCCTCGTTCCATGGACTTCATCGCGACGCCATCATCGGTATATGAGTGTCTTACATTTATTTGAAAAATAAGGATAGAAAACAGTCACCAAATATTTATTTTAATAAAAATTACTTAATATGGATAAGCAACCCAACTAAAAAATAAAATAAAAAAAATCTATTAATCATTTAAATAAAAGTACATATGAATAAAATATTAAAGTTATTAAATAAGATTAAAATATTTACATCAATCTAAATATCAAAGTCATAATAGAAAAAAAAGATATACAAACAGATTCTAGATTGATCAAAAAAATGAATGCTATAAATTCTTTTTATGTGATTTTGCTGTTTTCTTTTGCATCAACTTTTAATGTCTCTACCTGTTTTGCTCTCCAATCTCGAGTATCACCTTGGAAACTGACGATTTTTAATTATAGGGAAGGAGAACCTCTAACAGTCCATTGCAAGTTGAAAGATGATGATTTAGATATATAATGATTATGATGACAAATTTAAATGACACCATCTGACATGAACCAAGAGATATCAATCATACAATATTTTCTTCACATTGATGTCTCTTGGTTCATATCACCATCTTTTTTAATGGATCTCAGTGGATGGAGTTGATGATTTATTTTAAGTTCAACGGTTGATGTTGAATTTTAAAACTCTATAAAATTGGGAACTTATAATATACAACGGTATAAAAAAAAACTAGATTGATGTTCAACTTCTATTTCGATTTATAAAAAAGAATTATAGTTTCTGTATTTAATTAGAAATTTTATACTTTTAAGTTTAGGAGTCAATAATGCTTGATGGACGACTTTCAAATTGAATTTATGCCCATCTGACATAAATTTTTAAACATAAGAGAGCATATCCTTAGATTCAAACAAGAATAGAAATTGGAATTCAAGGAAAATTTATTGCAAACAACATTGTTTTGGTGCAATTTTAATAGCAATCTTGAACATGCTTCGTTTGAGGTTTTTTGGCCAGAGAATGAAGTTTGGCTTCAAGAACGATGCAACTATTGACACTGCATTTGGGGTGTTGATGAGAAGGGTTTTTCTTTGTATAATAGTCAAACAAATGTATTTGAGCTCATTCATCCATGAAGTTCTTAGACCTAAACATCACATTTTCTTTAGAAGATGTGTGCTTATTAGGATACTACTCTAATAAAAGAAAGTCTAGAAAGCATTTGAGTTCTCAATTATATAGAACTTTTAATAAAAAATAGTGTTTTCCTGTCAATAAAATATCCAAATAATTATTGAAAAATAAAATATTGACATCAACATATATATCAAGGTCTCATTTTTATCGAAAAGTTGTAAACACCAAAATGGAAGAAACTTGAGAAAGAAACATCCCAATGAAGTTGAGAGAAGTTTGTGATTGATGGTTGAGAGAAAAAAACCTTAACCTAGATTGAATTTTGAACCTAGGTTAAGGATTGAATGCATGTAGGGCAATCTTGGTTTTAATAAAATAAATTAGGGCCGTTACAGTTTGATATGAACCAAGAGACATCAATCATACAATATACCTCAATAAAGATGTGAAGGAAATATTGTTGAAATTGTCAAAAGATATTTCAAGTCATGCCACATTGAAGAAAAATGAAGTTTATGTTATAAATTTTAGGTAGATTACAATTTCGAATAATTTAGAATTATTGTATTTCATTAATATATTTTAAGACTTTTTATTTACTTTAGGTTACAATTATTAATTATGACCATTAAGTATGAATGTTAAAACTCTTGGAATGCCTTTAATAGTTTCATTTTGAGGCTATATAAACCCATGTATGTTGTATTTGTAAGTAGACTTGGAAAATATAGTAAAATATTTGTAAGTAGACTTGGAAAATATAGTAAAAGAAGCATTAGTTATTTCTTTAGCCAATGACTAATTTTCTTTGCAATTCTACGTAGTAAAAGTAGACTTGAATGATGCTTGTTGATCAAATATCTCAACGCAAGAACACTTGTTTGAGATTCAAATCACTCCACAAGCAACTTGTTACATAGAATTGCAAAGAAACTTACGCTGAAGAAAGCACAAGCTTCTTTTACTATATTTTTATTATTTTATTTGTAATTAATTGTTATCCATTGTATGAAAATTCAAGGTTATTAATGTAATATTGAACGGTATGTGATATGTGGAAATCACTACAAGGGGAGTAAGACTCGGATTACCTTGTTGATCAAATATCTCAAGGCAAGAACACTTGATTTAGATTTGAATCACTCCACAAGCAAGATCGATCATGTCTAGCTTGAATGATTCTTGTTGATCAAATATCTCAAACACTTGTTTGAGATTCGAATCACTCCACAAGCAAGATTGATCATGTCGAGCTTGAATGATTGTACATGCAACCTAAACTACATAAAATTGCAAAGAAACATACCATTGGCTAAAGAAAAGCATAAATGCTTCTTTTACTATATTTTCCAAGTCTACTAACAAATACAACTTTATATAGCCTCAAGTCTACTAACAAATACAACTTTATATAGCCTCAACATAACCATTCCAAGAGTTGTAACATTAATACTTAATGGCCTTAATTAACCCTTACGTAATTGTAACCTAAAGTAAATAAAAAGTCTTAAAATACATTAATGAAATACAATTACTCTAAATTGTAGTCCACCAAAAATTTATAACATGAAACTTCATTCTTCTTTAATGTGGCATGAATTGAAATATCTTTTGATAATTTCAACAATATTTTCTTCACATCTTAATTGAAGCATAATTTATGATTGATGTCTCTTGGTTCATATCACTAGACATGATCGACCTTGCTTGTGGAGTGATTCGAATCTCAAACAATGTTCTTGCCTTGAGATATTCGATCAACAAGATAATCCGAATCTTACTCCCCTTGTAGTGATTTTCCCATATCACAGTTGGTATCAGAGTGATACCTCTTCCAGTGCTAACAGATACGGTCCACTTTGGACTTTTCCTTTCGAATTTCTCGTCAAGATTTTAAAACACGTCTATCAAAGGGAGGTTTCCGTACTCTTATAAAAAATGTTTTGTTTTCCTGTCCAATCAACTTGGAATCTTACATTATTTATCTTTGAGAAAAAAAAAAAAAAATATATATATATATATATATATATATATATATATATATAAATAAATTGTGATAATTTGGTATATATTTACTTATTTTTCTCGAGCTCAAGTTAAATGAATGGCAAATGACCATCATTTTGTAAGAAAAAAAATTGAAACCCACTACATTTCCTACTTTGATTTCTTTTTAATATTTTAGGAAAAATAGGATTTGTAGTTTTGTAATTATAGAAATATCATATATTTGGCATCAACCAAAATCTACTATTTAGATTCATATTGGTGAACTAATTTCACGTCTAGAGGATTATATAATGGATTGACAAGAATGAAACTTAATCATCTGATATGAACCAAGAGACACCAATCATACAATATGCTTCAATGAAGATGTGAAGAAAATATTGTCCGAGATTCGAATCACTCCACAAGCAAGATTGATCATGTCGAGCTTGAATGATTCTACATGCAAGCTAAACTACATAGAATTGCAAAGAAACTTAGCCATTGCCTAAACAAGAGCACAAATGCTTCTTTTACTATATTTGCCAGGTCTATTTACAAATACAACATACATGGATTTATAATACTCAAAATGAAACTGAAACTATTAGAAGTATTCCAAGAGTTGTAACATTCATACTTAATGGCCATAATTAACCATTATGTAATTGTAACCTAAAGTAAATAAAAGAAATACATTAATGAAATACAATAACTCTAAATTACTCTAAATTGTAATTCACCCAAAATTTATAACATGAAACTTCAGTTTTCTTCAATGTGGCACGAATTGAAATATCTTTCGATTATTTCAACAATATGTTCTTCACATCTTCATTGAAGCATATTGTATGATTGATGTCTCTTGGTTCATATTACCATCACACCAATCCATTCAAATTATTTCGAACACAAATAATAACATGGCAGAGATTTGTAGTGTGAAGTTGATTTTCATTATTGTGATGATACTGTTGGTTGTGTCTTGCTCTGGTAAAATTTCTAGTTCTTCGTTCTTTGTTTGTTTTGAATCTTTTTGAAGGTTAATATTTCAATAGAGAAGCCTTCTAAGAAAAATCTCATGCTAAGTATTCAAAAGTTTCAAACATAATGTCTGAGTGTTTAAATATTATTGCAGTTGAGTGTTTAAACACATTGCATGCAACACCTTTGCTGACTGCGGAGATCGTACTTGTTCGTGATCTTATCTCGGTTTATGCATTTGTATTCAATTCGCAACCAAAGAATTGAAGCTCAATGATATGCAATTTGAAGACCTCAAACAAGAAGACCTCAACCTCCAGAATTAAGTGTTAATAAGAACAAAACTAATATGTTGTGATTGTTAGCGTGCGAGATTAAATTCTATCCTTGGAACGCAAGAATACTGAATAACATACAATAATATATGATATATGTATGTGTTTTTTTTTTTCTTTTGACACTTTGCTTTATTTGCTTATTTGTCTTTTGGACAACATATGAACTTGAATTCATATTAATAGTCGTAATAAAATATTAAATTTGTACGAGGTATTCCTTTAAAATCAAATCAGGTAACAATGCATTCAATTTATTTAAAAAGAATAAAAAATTTCATGTCTAGTCTATCTAGTTTGTAAAAGAAAATGACATAAAAGTTAAGGAAATTTCATAGTGAATGATAGAAAAGATAAGAAAGACAAACTAAAATGGTCTCAGTAAAAATCGAATTCCAAGTTTTCATTGTTTCTAATTTTTTATTATTATTATTATTTACTAACTATTATATTTTTTTTTTCGAGTCCTTACATACATGCCTTTAAATAGGCCTAAAAGATAACCCTAATATAATAAAGTTCAACCACCCATTATAAATAACTACTAAATGCTATTAAATACAAATTGAAGAAAATAAGACATTCATAAATTGTCTTAATTGGTAATTCAACTACCAATGGCAAGAATTCTAATCACTTTCGACACTCCATTATTTTCTTGATTTGATACTTGAACGTTCTTTGTATTGCTTCTTGTAATTGCTCGTTCGGGTACATGAAAGTGATCAGTTGTTGGATTCATATCAATTTTAAGAAGTATAAGGTAAGGAACTTCAATATTGGGGTCAAAATGCAATCATGTTTAGGAACAATCATTTCATAAAACATCATTTCATGGTGTTGGTCTCAACTCCAGTTCGGGTAGAATTTGATGTGTAGTACTTCTCTACATATGGTATACATACAAACCTCAATAACTGTGTTCGTGTGATCCCACTTAATGGCCACTTCAATCTTGGTGGGGTCTACTGAGATTCCATGTTTTGACATCATGTGTCTTAAAAATGAGACGTGTCGGAACAAAAATTCACACTTGGAGAATTTGGCGTACAACTTGTTCTCTCTCAAAATTTTAGAACTTTTTAAACGTGTTCTTGATCCATCTTTGAGTACCTAGGATGATTTGATGCTTCTGCGGGACAATGATAACGCAGATAACTTTCTAAAGAAAGCATTCCGTAGTAGGTATCTAATAAGTGCACCACTGGTCTGAAGCATAATAACAAATGTGTCGAGACACTCCTTTAATACTCTATTCATTAACTCCATGAATATTCTTGGGGCGTTAGTGAAACCAAATGACATCTCCACAAACTCGTTGTGGTCGTACCTTGTTTTGAATGATGTCTTAGGTACATCCCATTCTTTAGTATTAACCTAGTGGTTCCCTGACCGAATATCTATATTGGAGAATATTTTCGCTTCTCTGAGTTGGTCTAACAAATCTTCAATATGAGAGTGGGTACTTGTTTTTTATCGTTCTCTTATTTTAACTCTCAATAGTCGAGGCACAGGCCCATGAACCATCCTTCTTATTTAACTCTCAATAGTCGAGGTATACCTAAGAAGGTACGCTAGGTCAGATGAAGCCTTTGTTAAGTAGATCATTGTAATTGCGTCTTAAGTTCCTTTTATTGTGCTAGCACAATATAGTGCGCTTTAGAAATGGGTCCACTTCCCAGTTCAATTTCTTGTAATTGCGCCTAAAATTTTAGAGAAAGGGCATCCTGATAAATCCTCCAAAAAGACATCTGAGAATTCATTCAATATTGGTATTGTATTCATAGTCTTTTCTTTCCATTTTGTATCTACGACACTAATAAATATGGCTCACCTTCCTCGTTAGACCAGTCTCTTGACCTTCATCATCTAAACTAGTTTAGGGGTAACTCTAGCCTTTAAACTAAAAACTAGATCCAGATATTGTTGAGAATACCACCTCCTTCTTGTAACAATCTATATTGGCATAGTTCTTAGCTAGCCAATCTATCTATACTATAGTATTACATCGAAATTCGTAATGCTAACAACTATCAAGTCTACGCTAAAGGTTCATCTTGCTACTATTACTTGCCCATCTTTTACTCTATCATTAAACACTAAGTCTACCCGTGTTGGGGTGCTAACACTTAATACATGCAACAAGGGTTCTAGTTGGAACCCTGCTTGACTAAAAAATGGCACAGATATGAAGGAACGTGTAAAGCCTAAATCAAATAACGTTAAAGCATAGTGTCCTAGGATGGATAGTGTACCTATCACCACTATGTCGTATTTCTCAACATCCCTGCAGGTGCATACTCTCTTTCTTCCAAATATGTCTGGATAGGTCTCTCGACTCCACCAGGGCCTCTTGGTGGGTCAACTAGGTTTTTCGTCCTCCTCGTATTTGGCAAGGTAGTCTTGATGACTACATTTGAAACAAGCCCTAGATTCAAGCCATACATCTACCCTAATGTTGTTTCCCACATTCAAGGCACAATGGTTCCTCACTCCCTTGGACCTTCTCTTAGTCTCTAAGATATCTATCAGCATATTAAGGAGGGTGTCTATCCGTATATTGAGGTTTACATGTTGATGGTTGTCGATGTGAGTCGGTCTAATCATACTATTGTTTTCTCCCGATAGTCACAACTGACTCTCAACGTACCTATCTGATAAGCGCCAACAATGCTAGATTTTTGCAAAGCTAGAGGTCCTTCTAGAATCCTTGCAAAACGTTCACAGAGAAACCTAACTTAACGGATTGATTCCAACCAAGAGCTGGTTAGAAGATGAATGACTCTTAGATCGAACTTGGAATCTATGATGGTTACACTTAGATACCAAGACAATTCACTCCAGAATTAGCTTGATCAAAACTAATTCAATGAATCGGTTTAAACATCAAACCTAAAACAAGATTTGAAAAAGAATAACACTAAAAAGGTATAAAAAAAACACAAAGGTTTGGTTTGTATTCAACAATTGATGCCCAAACATGAATATTACGTGCCTTTAAATAGGCTCAAAAGATAACTCTAACATAATAAAGTTCAACTACCAACTACAAATGCTATTAAATACAAATTGAATTAAATAAAACATTCACACAAACTACTAATAAATGCTATTAAATACAAATGGAAGAAAATAAGGCATTCATACAAACTACTAATAAATGCTATTAAATACAAATTGAAGAAAATAAGGCATTCATAAATTGTTTTAATTGGTAGTTCAACTACCAAAGACAAGTCTTCTAATTACTTTCCAAGGTCAGCCAATCCATTATCTTCTTTATTTGATATGCTAATGCTATAAAGATTTTTGGGCTCAAAAGTCTTTGTTTCAACTTGTACACTAGCTAGTTTTTGAAGATGCAATGTATAGGCCTCTTGAAACTTCTTAACCTTACTTCTTGTAATCGGTCCTTCGGGTACATACAAAGGGTCTGGAGTTGAATTCATATCACTATCTCTAGGCTTTTCCATAGCCTTAGCTGACCTCAAAGCAGTCTTATACATGGTAGGATCTATGGCTTCAACTGTTCGATGAATTTCTAGATTTAGTCCAAGGATGAACCTTTTAGCAATTTTTAGTTTTGTATCCACTAATGACAGCGCGAATCATTTCAACCTTATAAATTCTCTTGCCTAGTCATCCACAAAATGTCCACTCTATATCAGATGGCTGAGCTCCTGTTGTCTTCAAAGTCCAACTACCTTCGAGAAATATTATTTTAGGAATAGCTTTTTGAATCGAGACCATGGTTTTAAACTTCCATTTAGCCCAAGAATTTCTCAATTATCCAATCACCACAATTTTGCATCCTCTTTCAAGATGAATGACGAATAGAATACCTTCTCATGGTCTGGGTAGTTCATAATAAGAAAATCGTCTCCATTGGTGATACCCATAATTGTGCTTCTATTGGGTCTCTAGTGCTTCCACTAAAGGTACGGGGTCATACCATTTTAAATCCCATAAATATCTTGCCACTCATGTATGTTACAAGCTATTGGTTTGCTCGATGGCCACCATTACTTGAACCATGGCCTGGAAAGATTCCCACATCAGATTCTTCATGGGGTCTATTCCCGCCAATGGTGTTGTTGGAGGTAGTGCAGCCACGTATTTTCTTGTTACAGAGCCTTCACAAGTTGGGCTCCCTGTACCTCTACCCCTTCCTCGACAGGAGGTTGTTCCCTTTCTCGACGTCCTCTTCCACGTCCTCTAGGAGGCATGGTTCTAAATCAACACACAATTTTTTTTTAAGTCTACTATTCCTAACATAAACTACATAATTTTCCATATTACCATACACATATAATTAAGCGAAAAATCGTGCCGTCAACAACAATGTAGTCAATTTTATCAAAATTAGTCATGAAAAACACTCATCATCAACAAGTAGTAACAATATACATAATCAATGACATTTCATTTTCTTATTTTACGCATGACATATGTAACCAGAAAAAAAAAAAAGAAAAAAAATAATAATAGTAAGTAAATAATAATTATAAAAAAAAAAAAAGTAAATTATCAGAGAAACAAACAAAATGATCTCCTCAACCCCTTCCCCAAATATCTCCACAACACCTCCAACTCAAAATGATCAGCAAAAGAAAGAAACAGAAAGAAACAAAAAAAAAATGACAGATTTTGGGAAGGGTAAAAAAATAGGAGAAAGAAACAAAAGAAAATTACAGATTTTTGGAGAGAAAAATTGGAAATGGCTTCACTTGCAAGCAGATTTGATAGGAAGGAAACAGATAGAAAATTTATGGGTAAGTTAGATCTTCTCTTCTTTTATTTTTGAGATAGAAAAGTTATCTTAGATCTATTTTTCTATTATATAGATTTTTGGATATCTTATCGAAAATCAAAATTGATTGAAAAATGGCTTTGTCAATTGCATTTAAATTGGATCATCATTTTTAGGAAAGAGAAAAAATCATAATTGATTGATGCATAGGTGAGTTTTACGGAGGAAAATTAGAATAATTAGAATGGATTGAAAATGACTCCTTTGATTGGATAGTCATCAGTTGGGAAAGAGAAGAAAAAAATAATAGATTGAAAATGGCTTGGAGATAGTAGTTTTTTGAAAGAGAAGAAAACAGAATAGATTAAAAATGGCTTTCTGTTAATTGGACAGTCATATTAGGGAAGAGAGGAGAACAAAATTGATTGAAATTTGTTTTATAATTGCATAATAAGAAGAAAAAAAAATACAGAGAGGAGAGAAACAAAGTGGTACAACAGAAGAGAAGGAAAATAGAAGAGGTGAAAAATTATTATTATTTGTATCTAGAGAATATAATATTATAACAAACCATAGTTGGATTGAATGATTCAAAGCAGCATGAAATAATATTGACATATTTTCAATTTGTGTTTTAGAAAATTTAGAAACAATGAAAACTTGGAATTCGATTTTTACTGAGACTGTTTTAGAGCCGTATTTCACATTATTAGTTGGATTATTAATTAAAAGGTGAAATA
Organism: Cucurbita pepo subsp. pepo; assembly: GCF_057944985.1. Taxonomy (NCBI): domain Eukaryota; kingdom Viridiplantae; phylum Streptophyta; class Magnoliopsida; order Cucurbitales; family Cucurbitaceae; genus Cucurbita; species Cucurbita pepo. The sequence continues at coordinate 5,803,591 of NC_141809.1, read as the reverse complement.
CTAACAAAAGGTGACAAACGGTGGGATATGAAGCAAACTCCAGCAACCTTTGGAGCAGCTCTCGAGGAACGGGAGCTTACGTTAATTAAATTAGGGAAGACTTCGACTAAGGTCAACCAGGTAAGTGACCTTACTATAGGATAGGCTAAAAATTGTATGAGTTACGATGATGTATGAACTATGTCGTACGATGCGGTATATGAGTTATGATGATGTATGAGTTATGATGATGTGTGGGTTACGATACTTGATGATGTGCTCAGTATATATATATTTTGATGAATGTCGTACTTGATATGTTTGATACACTTTGTGACAATATGATGAGTATGATGAGTATGTATGAGTTATGATGATGTATGAACTATCTGTGTGACGATCACATCTCCTCGTTGCACAATCTCCCTTATGAGATGGTATTTGCGCTCAATATGTTTTCCTCGCTTATGGCTTCTAGGTTCTTTTGAATTTGTAACTGCTCCACTATTATCACAATAAAGAGTGACGGGAAGATGCATATTTGGAACGACTTCCAAATAAGTTAAGAACTTCCTAAGCCATACAGATTCTTTCGTTGCTTCACAAGCAGCAACATACTCAGCCTCCATGGTGGAATCAGCAATGCAACCTTGCTTTATGCTTCTCCATATTATTGCTCCTCCGTTCAGAGTGAAGACAGATTCTGATGTCGATTTCCTCGAATCTACATCGGTATGAAAATCTGAGTCAGTGTACCCTGTAAGGATCAAATCCTTAGCACCGTACACTAACATATAGTCCCTCGTTCTCCTAAGATACTTGAGGATATTCTGAACGGCAGTCCAATGAGCACGTCCCGGATTGGACTGATATCTGCTGACAATTTCCACAGCATAGCATATGTCGGGTCGGGTACATAGCATGGCATACATTAGACTGCCGACTGCTGATGCATAGGGAATGTGTCTCATATCCTCAACTTCTTGAGGTGTCTTAGGACTTTGTTCCTTCGACAAATGAACTCCATGCCTGAAAGGTAATAATTCTTTCTTGGAGTCCTGCATCTTATATCGAATCAACATTTTGTCGATGTACGATGCCTGAGACAATACTAGTGTTTTGTTCTTGCGATTCCGAACAATTTGGATTCCAAGAACAAACTGAGCCTCTCCCAAATCTTTCATTTGAAATTGTGTCGCTAGCCAATGCTTAATGTCAGTCAAAAATTCCACATCATTTTCAATGAGTAGGATATCGTCAACGTACAACACCAGGAAAGCTACTGTAGAGTTGACTATCCTTTTATAAACACAAGGTTCGTCAACATTCTGTTTAAAGCCATAAGATTTGATCGCAGTATCAAACTTTATATTCTAGGATCGAGATGCTTGCTTCAACCCATAAATGGATCTTTTAAGCTTGCAAACCCTTTGCTCGTGATCCTGTTCAATGAACCCCTCTGGTTGAGCCATATAGATACTCTCTTCAAGATTGCCGTTTAGAAAGGCTGTCGTAACATCCATTTGCCAAATTTCATAATCATAAACTGTGGCAATAGACAAGAGTATTCTAATCAATTTAAGCATAGCAACAGGAGAGAAGGTTTCTTCATAGTCCACCCCCTCTCTTTGGGTATAACCCTTTGCTACTAGTCGAGCTTTAAAGGTCTGTACCTTACCGGTTTGGTCTCGTTTCCTCTTATATATCCATTTGCAACCAATAGGTTTTACCTCATCTAGTTGATCTACAAGTTCCCAGACTGTATTGAAGTACATTGACTCCATTTCAAGATTCATGGCTTTAATCCACTAATCTCTATCTTCATCATTCATTGCCTGTTTATAGGTCAATGGATCCTCAACGCCATCATCAGGTATGATGACTTGAGTTTCTGTCAAACCCAAGTAACGATCGGGTTGAGTTATAACCCTCCCACTAGTCGAGGCATTCTCAACTCTTGAGAAGGATGTGATTGACCAGAAGTGTCAGCTCCATCAACAACTCTAGTTGAAGGACAAGCTTGATCAACAACTCTTGTTGTTTTATCAGTAGCTTCTTTAGAAATCTCACTTAATACTAGTTTGCTACGAGGTTGATGATTTCTTACGTGGTCTTCCTCTAAGAATGTAGCGTTTGTGGATACAAACACTCTATTTTCTTGAGGGTCATAAAACAAACCACCTTTCGTCTCTTTGGGGTATCCTACGAATATACATAATTTTGAACGACGTTCTAATTTCTTGAGGTTTTGCAACAACACATGTGCTGGACATCCCCAAATTCTGAAGTGACGTAAACTACCTTTACGCCCTTTCCATAACTCATAAGGCGTTTCTGAAACACTCTTAGTAGGAACCATGTTCAAAATGTATGTAGCAGTCTCCACTACATATCCCCAAAACGAATCGGGTAATTGAGCGAAACTCATCAGAGACCGAACCATGTCTAATAGAGTTCTATTTCTCCTTTCTGATACACCATTTTGTTGAGGCATACCAGGGGCTAAGAGTTGTGACCTTATTCCATGTTCTATCATATAGTCTTGAAATCTTAAGTCCATGTACTCTCCTCCTTGATCTGATCGAAGTGTTTTAATAGTTTTACCTAATAGATTCTCAACCTCAGTCTTATACTCTCTGAATTTTTCAAGAGCTTCAAACTTGTGATGCATTAGGTAAAGACAGCCATACCTTGAATAATCATCAATAAAACTGATGAAAGATTCATACCCTCCTCGTGCTTTGACATTCATTGGACCACAGAGATCTGTATGCACGAGTTCTAAGGTTTCTTTGGCTCTACAATCTTTTTCGGAAAATGATCGTTTAGTCATTTTACCCTCAAGACAAGACTCACATGGAGGTAAAGAGTTGTCTTCTAACTCATTTAGAAGTCCTCTTTTAACCAATCTCTCAATCCTATTGAGATTAATGTGACCTAGTCTTAATTGCCAAAGATAGGTATTAGGAGAAATCTTTTATCGTTTATTTTGAGTTTCAGCTGTTTTAAACATCTCGGTATTTAAAATAGCTTTTGTTTCGCTCGGTTTTAACATATATAAGTTATTTTCTAGTTTTGCAGAACAAATATGAATACCTCTTTTGCAAAGGAACACTTCATTGATTTCAAAAGATACTTTATACAATTGTTCTAATAAACAAGAGATAGATATTAGATTTCTTTTCATTTCAGGAACAAAAAGTACATTATCTAATATAATGAATTTATCTCCAAAAAACAACTTCAAATTTCCTACTGATCTTGCTGAGACAACCTCTCTTGTTCCAACCCTGAGTGTTATCTCGCCGTCCGCAAGCATTCTCTAGGAGCTAGTTTCCTGGTAAAATGAACAAATATGATTAGTCGCCCCTGAATCTAGTATCCAAGTTGAGTTGTCATACTCTACTAAACATATTTCTACAACGAGTAAATCATATTTACCTTGTTGTGTCTTTTCGGCTTTCTTCTCTGCAAGGTATTTTGGGCAGTTTCTCTTCCAGTGCTCGTTTTCATTGCAATGGAAACATTTTCCTTTATCTGCTTTTTGAACCTTGTGTTTGCGGTTAGTAGGAATCTTATTTTTCCCTTTACCCTTCTTCTTCATCAAAACACTTTTAGAAGTTGAAGGTCCATACTTATTTTTGGAGGACGATCCTCGTAGTAATTTCTTGGAGATAGCAACATTCGCTTCTCCTGTTTGTCCCTTGTTCATTAAGAGGGACTGATAAGTCTGTAGCTCATTGAGAAGAGCAGTCAAGTTATATTCTATTTTGTTCATTACCACATTGGTGCGGAACTGGAAGAAGCTCTTCGGAAGAGACATCATGATAAAACTAACTTGACTCTTCTCATCAATGACAACTTCATTTTCTTCCGCCACATTGAAATGGACCATCATGTCCAGGACATGTTCTCTAACTGAGGTCCCTTCTTTCATACGACAGTTGTAAATGTATTTTATGGCTTCATGTCTAAGGGAGAAGGACGGTTGTCCAAACATCCTTTTTAGAGATTCCATAATCTCTTTAGCAGTACCCATAACATCGTGTTTCTTAGCCAAAACATCAGATATGCTGGCTAGAATGTACACTCGGGCTTTATCATTTGCCATTATCCATCTGTCATACGCATCCCGAACTGTTCGGTTTGCATTTGAGCTTGGGTTTGGAGGACACTCCTCAGTTAAAACAAACTTTAAATCATCAATGACCAGTATTGTGTTTAGGTTTGATTTCCAAGTTGTGTAGTTGTCGCCGTTTAATTTCTCAGAAGCGAGTAATTGTACTATTGAGTTTGTCATGCTGTGATATAAAGAAAATTCTATTAGTGATTTGACTTAATCCTGTTTAATCCAATCAGTTTTAGCAAATATAATAATGTACCCAAATCATTATTAATTTGCAACGATACTTTAGTGAGTTAGAGCAACTGCTACCGAGGGGCAGTCAATCACTCATTCACTAGTTTATGATATGATACATTGTGATGCAATATGACTACAAAGTGTTTACGTTATGACTTGTTTATGATATGATACATTGTGATGCAATATGTCACGGTATGATGTGTATATGATGAAATGTTATGTTAAAAGCATAGAACGTTATGTTAGGTCTCTTAAATTGTGTGTATACAGCATGATATGAATGGCATGAAATCACGATAAATGGCATGAAATATAACCCCATTAGAAATTATGTATGATTTGAGATATGATATGAATGATGAACTATATCTGAAACGATATGAAAAATGATATGATATGTACATAATGCTAACGGGGTTGTATTAAAGAATAATAAAAATGGAAAAGTTTTGGGACCTCATGCATTATGTGTGCTCATGCATTTGAGGGAATACCCTTCATCACGAGGGTACGGACGCGTACATTCAATGGCAGGACAATGATCGTTATGCTTTGCATAGCGCTGCCGGGACGGTTACTAGTTCTAGCGGGTGGTCGGCCTAAGGGGCTCCCAGAGTATGCCCACCGGATAAGGAAAGTGGCCCATTGGTGTGCGAACTAGCTGGTGAGCTCATACTCGCACGTATGAGCTGTGTGTAGAGTTGGTACACGTCAAAAATTACCTGTTAGGACAGCACCATAGGGAAAACGGAATGAAAGATAGGTCTCATCATCTCATTACATGTGATTGTTACGTTTAACCCAATAGTGGGGTCACTTACTGAGTATTTCTTTAAATACTCAAGCCATGTGCTACTACATTTTTCAGGTTAAGGCAAGACATTCTTGTACGGCTGACAACATCACAATTCGAGACCATTTCACATGCGTAGGACAGTAGAATTTATTTTCTTAGACTTAGGATAGAATAGGATATTTTTAACTTAAACTCTTATTCATTTTATTTAGTCTTTTGTTGTGTCTTTTTAAAAGCTGTTTTCAAAACACGTAAGTCCATGGCTGTGTTTTAAGATAAAGGTTATGTTTTATGGAATTTAAATGAAGTCTTTCGCATTCAATGTTATGGTATGTATGCAGTAGCGACCTAAAATTAAGTAAACAATTTCGGGTCGTTACAATGTAAGTCCATGACAGTGTTTTATGATGAAATTTATATTTTAGGATAAAGTTTAAATGCTTATTTCTGCACAAAATGATTATTCTTTAATGACGGTAGTGACTCGAGGTAAGTAGAAATCTAGAATTGAAGTTTGGGTAGATGCATACATGTTATATGTAGTTGTTAGGTTAGATTATCGATCATTTTCTTATTTTATTTAAAAAATTTATGCTATTTATTTCCCGTTATATTGTTTAAAAAAATTTATTACAAACGTTTAAGTCCATAGCGTCATTTCTTTTAAATGAATTTCTCCACGCATTCTAGTTATATTATGCATGTAGTTGCGACCTTGATTTTAATAGAAAATTATAGTCATTATAATTGGGATAAGAGCAATACCTCTCACAGTAAGATTTGATTCAGGGGCAAACCAAGGAGAAATCTTGTGGGTATGTGACACCTGAGTAAAGAGGAGTACATGAATGAATTGAGAACATATCAGAGTGAGAGTGATCCTGAAGTTAGGATGACTAAGAAAGTCTTAAAGGAAATAAAGGTTACAACCTATTCCAACAATGTGCATCTTCCTTTTTAGTGGCTCAATAATAGAAACTTCATTTTTTAACATACTTTGTTTGGAGTAATTCTATGTTGGGTGACGTTCTAGAAATTTTCCTATAATACATGTGAGTGAGGACAAAGTATGTTAGGACAACTCGTATTGGTTTGTGGGAATAATTTTCACTGTTAGAAGCAAGAGTAAATAACGTGACTACTAACATGGGAATACTAGAGCCATTAGGTGTTGAATCAAGATTTTGAATCTTGATTTAAATCTTGGGCAAGAGTTGTTACACATTTGTGAGCGCCTAGGGATAGTCTTCCTTATCTTTTCTATCATTCACCATGAAATTTCCTTAACATTGATGTCATTTTCTTTTACAAACTCGATAGACTAGTCATGAAATTTTCTATTATTTTTAAATATATTAAATGCATTATTACTATCTCGTACAAAATTTAATTATTTTTTTAGGACTATTGGTACCGATTCAAATTAGTTTGTTAAACAAAAAACAATAAGCAAACATAGCAAAGTGTCAAAAAGATAACAGAATATACATATACATATATTATCGTATTGTAGCTATATTATTCATTTATTCTTGCCCCAATGATTGAATTTAGTGCCCACACTAACAATCACAAACATATTAGTTCTGTTCTTATTAACACTTAATTCTTGAGATCTTCTTGGTTGAGGTCTTCAAATTGCATATTATTGAACTTCAATTCTTTTGTTGCCGATTTAAAACAAATGCATAAACCGATTTCAGAACACGAACAAGTATGATCTCCACAGTCAGCAGAGGTGTTGCATGCGATTTGTTTTAGAAGGCTTCTCTTTATTACTAGTGGCGGCATCCCTTCAACTTCAACTGTAATAATATTTAAACACTTAACATTATGCTTGAAACTTTTGAACACTTAACATGTGATTTGTGTTAGAAGGCTTCTCTATTGAAATTTTAACATTCAAAGAGACAAACAAAAAACGAAGAACTAGAAATTTTACCAGAACGAGACACAACCAACAGTATCATCACAATAATGAAACTCAACTTCACACTACTAATCTCTGCCATATTATCCTTTCGGTTGAAAATATTTTGAATGGTTTTCTTGCCAATCCATTATATAATGTCTATAAATTAAATTAGCTCATAAATATAAACCTAAAGAGTAGATTTTTGTTGATGCATATGCCAAATATATGATATTTCTATAATTACAAAACCATAAATCCTATTTTTCCTAAAAATAGAAAAAAAAAATACAAGTAGAAAATGTATAGTCATCTACCATTGTTGAGAAAAAAAAAATAAATATAAACCAAACTGTCACCAACTTTTTTCTTCTTTAAGGATATGTAACGTAAGATCCAACATTGATGGGAGAGGAAAACAAAAAAGTATGGTAACCTACCTCTAACAGACGTGTTTTAAAACCTTGACGAGAAATACGTAAGGGAAAGCCCAACGATGACAATATCTGATAGCAGCAGTGGGATTGGATTGTTACACGTACTTAAGCTTACGAGGTTTTGTCATTAACATTAACTTAAATAGAAGCCAATAATTTATTAAAACATTTATTCTTGAATCAAAATTGAGAAGTTTTAACTTTATAATCATGGCCTTATACAATAATAACATCAAATTGGTTTGGAAATTAGAGATATGGGAAACTTTAATTAACAAAAGGACAGTAATTATAAGTATATTTTTAAAATGGTATGAGCACGTTGTTTAGACCCGTTTGGGATATTAGAAATTTCAAAACTTTCCAGCACAATTAGAATTATTGATTAATATCCTTAAAAAATAAAAAAAAAAATAATAGGTTGGTTACGAATGAAGGGACTAGCAAACAACTCACCAGATTAGCCTAGAACCTCGTGATATTCCTAATGAGCCAAATAGCAAGAACCAATGAACCAAAAGATCTCCGACTAGGCTAAACAATTAAAAGCTATGAAGTTATAAACTAGAACGTTAACTTGAGTTTGAATAAACTGGTGTCATGTGTTTGATATGTGTGATGTCTATAATATGATATGATATATAATTTGATATGATATGTGAGATGATACTGTATATTGTAGAATATGATATGTGCAGAAATGATATAACACGATTTATGACACGATGATACACATTAATATGTTTTTACATGATACACAACCTCGAGAGATGTTGGAGAGGCTATGGTATAAATTATATGATACGAAGAAAAATGGAAGGAGGTTGTCTTACATGATTTTATTAATGTGAAATGTTGGGATCTCATACATTGTTATACATATCATGCATCAAGATATTACCGTATTGTGATGAGTATGAACATGTACATTATGAATATCATATTTTATATGATGCTACGACGATCGCTACTCCTTTCGGGTGTCTAGCAATAGCACTAGAGAACACTAGCCCAACCAGAATGAGGTCCGTGTGTAGAGTAGTAAATACAAATTCAATGATCCAGTTAGGATAGTAACCTAAGAGAATATGGTTTTTATATGATAGGTCTCATTCATTTTACATGTCTTTACATTTTCTAACCCTAATAGTGGGATCACGTACTGAATATTTCTTAAAATACTTAAGTCACGTGCTACTTTTATATTTCAGATCGCAAGACACGGTTGACCGGCATCACAAATTAAAAGATTAGGGCACATGCATAGGATAGTTGCACTTAATTTCATAAACTGTAAGTTAGTATAGGGCATTTTTGTTTTTGTTTTTGTTTTTTTTTTTTTTTTTTTTTTTTACTTATGTCAATCTTAATTTTTCAATTGTATTATTTTAAGATTTTTTTCTTAAACATGTAACATTGTTTTATGAAGACATTTTAAATGAATATTTTTCCACAAGATGTCACGTCATGTATGTGGTAGTGATTTTAAGTAAGTAGAAAACTAGAGTCGTTATAGTTGGTATTATTGCTCTAGGTTATAGATTTTGTTGACTAGCCTACGAGGTAGGCCTAACATGTTCCGTGGTCTCATCGCTATGCTCCATCACCATCAGGTATGTCACGCGTAAAATAAGAAAATGAAATATCATTGATTATGTATATTGTTACTACTTGTACATTATAAATGTATTTCGTAATTGAATTTGATAAAATTGACTAGATTGTTGTTGACCGCATGATTGTTCGCTTAATTATATGTGTATGATCATATAGAACATTATGTAGTTTATGTTACTTCATAGTAGACTAAGGAAAAATTGTGTGGTTGTTTAGAACCATGCCGTCTAGAGGACGTGGAAGAGGACATCGAGAAAGGGGACAACCCCCTGTTCGAGGAAGGGGTAAAGGTAGAGGGAGCCCAACTTGTGAAGGCTATGTAACAAGAACATACGTGGCTGCGCCACCTCCAACAGCACCACTGGCAGGAATAGACCCCACGACGAATCTGATGTGGGAATCGTTCTAGGCCATGATTCAAATAATGGTGGCCATCGAGCAAGCCAATAGCTCGTAGTCTACATGAGGGGCAAGATATTTTTGGGATTTCAAATGATACAACCCGCGTACCTTTAGTGGAAGCGCAAGAGACCCAATAGAGGCGCAATTATGGCTATCGTGATTGGAGACGATTTTGTTATTGATGAACCTATCTACTTTAATTTTAGAGGTCATTCACCGAGAATGGATGTTTGAGCTAAATGTGTGATTGGCTATATATGGTTGAAGCAGCAAAACAAGGATTGAGTTGGATTAATTTTTGAAACCGAAAAGCCCGAGTTATAAAATTGGGTTGGGTTAATTTAAAGACAACATCTCCTCGCAGTGAGTTTGAGCTGTTACATATTATTAAGCTTACCCAGTTTTGTAATTATAATTAACCTAAATAAAAGTCAAGAATTTGTTAAAACATTTATTCTTAAGTCAAAATTTAGAGGTTTCAATTTTATATTAACCCTTAAACAATAATAACATCAAACTTTAATTAACAATATGATTAAGGATAGGTATTAATTTGGAAAAGGGTACGAGTAGGTTGTTGTTTAGACATATTTGGTATGTAGAAATTTCAAAACTTTTGAGTAGAATTAGAATTAATGTATAATATCCTTGAAACATAAAAAATGAATAGGTATGAAGGGACTAGAAAACAACTAATCTAGAACTTCAGGATATTCCTAATGAGCCGAATAGCGAAAATCGATGAACCAAAAGATCTCCGACTAAGCTAAACGATGAAAAGCTTTGAAGATACAGAACTAGAACCTTAAGTTGAGTTTGGATAAACTAGTAGAGCCTAAATGCCAGATATGTGACATGTAGGTATGTAATAAGATACAAGAATGACGTAACAAATGTGAATGATATATGATTTATAAATAAACTAAGAGCCTATAATTGTAAAATCCTTGTTTACCTATTAAAAATAAGGTGCCACTATATGTCAGAAATTAATTTAGAATTATTGTATTTCATTAATATATTTTAAGACTTTTTATTTACTTTAGGTTACCTTTACATAATGGTTAATTATGACGATTAAGTATGAATGTTACAATTCTTGGAATGCCTTTAATAGTTTCATTTTAAGGCTATATAAAGCCATTATGTTGTATTTGTAAGAGACTTGGAAAATAGAGTAAAAGAAGCATTTGTGCTATTCTTTAGCCAATGGCTAAGTTTCTTTGCAATTCTATGTAGTTTAGATTGCATGTAGAATCATTCAAGCTCGACATGATCAATCTTGCTTGTGGAGTGATTCGAATCTCAAAGGTGCGCGTCCGCACTCATCATCTCTTGGGAAAGTAGCCCTATGCTTATGAACATATAATATGTATGAGGTCCCTCTAAATCCATCGTAATGTCTCTTCTGACACAACTCTCTAGTCTCATTTCTTGTTACTCTAGGTAACACATACTCGTGGATATTTATATTAATATCATTTTCACGCATTTAGGGTTGTGTCTTATGTCGATCTAATGACATGATGCAATATGGCACTCATCATCATCTAGCATGCTCAATATGAAAAACATCATCATATTAAGGTAAACATCATGCAATCATCATACTCATCATAATGCCACAAAGTGCATCAAACATATCAAGTGTCATTCATCAAAATATGTATATATTGCACCTATCATCAAGCATTGTAATCCACACAATCATAACTCATACAATTTTTTTAGCCTATCCTATAGTAAGGCCACTTACTTGGTTGGCCTTGGCCGAAGTACTCCCTAAATAGCTAAACGTAAGCTCCCGTTCCGTGAGAGTTGCTTCCTACGTCGCCGGGGTTTGTTTCCTATCACACCGTTCACCACTTTCCGTTAGTATTTTACAATTAATTTACCTATAATTTAATAAATGTGAAATACGGCTCTAAAACGGCCTCAAATACCTTAATCGGGGCCGAAAACAGATCCGAGAGGGTTAAAACAGTGGAAACCGGGCTGAAAACAGGTGAGCCGAGCCGAACAGCCGCTGGAAGCCGCCGGAGGGAGCTCGAGCCATTTGCACCGAGCCGAGCTGAGGGACCGCCTGCGCCGCTATTTGACACGTGGCAGCAGCAGAGAGAGCCACGTCGTGTGGTAGCGTTGGGTCGAAGCGCGGGTCGCAGTCCGGTTCGGGTCGTGGTCCGAGTCGCGGGCTACGGAGGCTATTGGGCCAAGACTATCGTTGGGCCGAAAGTTTTTTTTGGGTTGCAAGCCGGCTCGATTGGACCGTGGGTCTGGTCTCGGGTTGGTTCAACTGAACCGTAACTTCTGGGGTGGTCTGAGGTTTGGGCCGCTGTAGTTGAGCTGGGCCGAAGGTAGAGGCTGAGGGAAAGAATGGGCTAATCCTCTCGGGTTCTGGGTTCGGGTTGACCCAGATCCGTGGATCTCGTCTTCCTTACCCGAATTCGGCCGATTTTTCGGTGAGTTTTCTCTCTCCTTCCTGCGGCATTTCCGTTGCCGATTTCGGTCCTCTCTCTTCCTCTTCCTCTTTATTTGTCGTTCTTCTTTCTTTTCTGGAAGTTTTGCTGCCTAAAGGTCCCTAGAACCACAGATCTATGAACGATTAGGAAAAACCCAATTTTCTGACTGTTACCGATAACGGTGTTTACGAAAAAGCACAAAATGCACCTTGAGTTATTGAGCTTTCGTTAGGGATCCTTCTTGTGGTGGTAACAGGTCGTTTGGTGTCGGTTTGAGGGTTGTTTGAGGGTTCGTCGGAGAAACTCAACACTCGCCGACTTTTTTTTTCTCCGAAATCTCTCTCTCTCTCTTGTAGTTTCTGTCTTTTTTCTCTTTGCAGGTATCCTGATGGTGCCGGGAGTCGTGGGCTGGAGGCTGGGCGTGCTGTGGCCGTCGTTTCGCGTGGGTTCCGCAAAATCTCTCTCTCTTTTGTAGTTTCTGTCTTTTTTTTTTCTTTCTTTCTTTCTTTCTTTCCCTGGTCGTTACACCTTGTAACTTTGTGTAATCCCTTTACACCATGACACAAGGATCCTTATCAAATTTCATGTCATTTAGAGGTCACTTGGTCATAAACTACTGGTACATAGTTATAGGGGCATTTTAATCATTTTACACCTATACTTGGTTTAGCCCATTATTATAACGTAATGGTCACCAAATTTCATACATAACATTATCATGTCATATTAAGCCTTCTTCTAAAATTTCATGGGCAACATAATTCATCTAACTTAGGTGCTTCATTGAAACAAATGTTCATGTGTACCGTAAGGTTGGCAAACTTACTCAATCTGAAGAGTTTCTCGCAATTTTTTTTTTTTTTCAATCTACTTATCAATAGTTTTACTAGTTTCTGCTTTACATGGTTCTCCAAATAAAATTCTCTAAACTTAGCTAAAGGTTCACTCATTGACCTTTTTGTCCATACATTCTCGAAATTTGATTTTAAAATATCACAAATGGCATTTTCTTTTGATCCACATTTTTTTCCCTCTCTCCTTGTCATAAAGAAAGACAAAGAAAAATTAGGAGTAGAAACATTGGGGAGAATTTGTGTTAAGATTAAACCCATAGGTGATGGTAGAACTATGATAGATATTTTTTGTTTCCTACTCATACGCGCTCATATCATTGCTTCTCGATCTACCTCTAATTTGAATCTTCCTACCCAATAAAATATTACGGTGCTGGTATAGACCGAAATTTTGTTACAGTCCAATTCTGATCGGTAATAGATACCGGGGCTTTGCAATATTTGATGGATCACAATTCTGTATAGTCCATTTACTATAGGAGTTCCCCGGGAATTCATTAGAGGAATGTTTCCAATTAAAATTGTTGGTTCTCTATATTTTTAATAATTAAAAAGAAAGAAAGAATTGTTTTCCTTTCCTCAATATTGTTTGTGTCCACTTGATTTGGTTCATCATTAATGTCTGGTCTTTATAGATGAATTCCATATACAAATTTGCCTATTTTCCCATAAAAAATCAAGAAATTTGTAATACCGCTTCTCTTTTGGCTACCTACCCCAATTCTAGTAAATTTTTGGAGTCAAAATCATGACATGAAACTCGTTAAGAACTCCACCCTATCCCAATGCAAATAGAATGCACTAGTAAATCACATGGACCTAGGAACGACTTCCTGTATTTGATTTGTGGTCAAGCTAGAGTTTGAGCATTTGGTAACTTTCATAAGAAACAGTGTCAAATAAGCTTTTCTTTGGTTTCTTATAAATTGTCTTGATGGATAGTTACCTATTTTAAATCTTGATTCATAGTCCAAAATTGTTTTAATTCCCTAAAATCTTTTATATTTACCCTTAATATCATAAATAAGTGTCATACGAATTTCTTATCATCTTTCGAGTCTTCAAGGATCATGAAAACGTCATAGAATTTTCATAAAGGTCTTAAGATCATTTACTACATCAAATCTTGGTTTAATTCTTCAACCTATTCCAATGGCCTTCCGAATTTCTCGTCAAGGGTTTAACACACATCTAGTTAGATGGAGGTTTCCATACTGTTATAAAGAATGTTTTGTTTTCCCTGTCCAATCAAGGTGGAATCTTATTTATCTTTAGAGCAAAATAATAATAAATAAAATAAAATAAATTAAATTGTGACAGTTCCTTTATATTTACTTATTTTTCTCAAGCTCAAGTTAAATTTTGGGCAAATCACTATCATTTTTTAAGAAAAAAAAAACTGAAACATTTCCTACGTGGATTTCCTTTTAACATTTTCAGAAAAAATGGGATTTGTGGTTTTGTAATTATAGAAATACCATATATTTGGCATATGCATCAACCAAAATCTACTATTTAGGTTTATATTGGTGAACTAATTTGTCGTCTAGAGGATTATATAATGGATTGACAAGAATGAAACTTAACCATCACACCTGTCCATTCAAATTATTTTGAACACAAATAATAACATGGGAGAGATTTGTAGTGTGAAGTTGAGTTTCATTATTGCGATGATACTGCTGGTTGTGTCTCGCTCTGGTAAAATTTCTAGCTCTTCGTTCTTTGTTTGTTTTGAATCTCTTTGAAGGTTAATATTTCAATAGAGAAGCCTTCTAAGACAAATCGCATGCTAAGAGTTCAAAAGTTTCAAACATAATGTCGAGTGTTTAAATATTATTGCAGTTGAAGTTGAAGGGATGCCGCCACTGGTACCAAAGAGAAGCCTTCTAAAACAAATTGCATGCAACACCTCTGCTGACTGCGGAGATCGTACTTGCTCGTGTTCTTATCTCGGTTTATGCGTTTGTATTCAATTCGCAACCAAAGAATTGAAGCTCAATGATATGCAATTTGAAGACCTCAAACAAGATGACCTCAAGAATTAAGTGTTAATATGAACAAAACTAATATGTTATGATTGTTAGCGTGCGGGACAAAATTCTATCCTTGGAACGCAATAATACTGAATACCATACAATAATATATGATATATGTATAATTTTTTTTTATTTAATCTTTTGACACACTTTGCTTTATTTGCTTATTTGTCTTTTGGACAACATACGAACTTAAATTCGTATTAATAGTCATAAAAAAATAATTAAATTTATACGAGGTATTCCTTTAAAATCAAATCAGGTAACAATGCATTCAATTTATTTTAAAAGAATAAAAAAATTCATGACTAGTCTATCTAGTTTGTAAAAGAAAATGACATAAAAGTTAAAGGAAATTTCATAGTGAATGATAGAAAAGATAAAAGGAAGACTATCTCCTCGCTGTCACAAATGTGTAACGACTCATGTCTAAGATTCAAATCAAGATTCGAAATCTTGATTCGACACCTGATGGCTCTAGCATTCTCCTACTACATAGTCACGTTACATACTCCTCGCTTCTAACAGTAAAATTATCCCTACAAACCAACACGAGTCGTTCCAGCATGTTTTTTCCTCACTCACATGTATCATAGGAAAATTTCTAGAACGTCACCCAACATAGAATTACTCCAAACAAAGTACGTTAACAATGGAGTTCCTATGACGAAACCACTAAAAAGGAAGATGCACATTGTTGGTATAGGCTGTAACTTTTATTTCCTTTAAGACTTTCTTAATCATCCTATCTTCAGGATCACTCTCCTTGGATGTGGTCTCAGTTCATTCATGTACTCCTCGTTTACTCAGGTGTCACATACCAACTAGCTTCCTCCTTGGTTTGTTCTTGAATCACATCTGACTGTGAGAGGTATCGCTCTGATCCTAATGGTTTATTAAAACCAAGGTCGCCGCTACATGCATAATATAACTATTCGTTGGAGAAATTCATTTAAAAGAAATGTAACTAAAATGCGTGGAGAAATTCATTTAAAATAAACAATTCTTTGGACTTAAATGTTCGTAATAAAAATTTTAAAACAATATAACAGAAAATAAATAGTATAACCTAAGAACTACATATAACATGAATGCATCTACTAAAACTTCAAATCCATAGATGTCACCACGACATTGTCCATCGGTGCAAAAGTGATATGAACTAAGAGACATCAATCATACAATATACTTCAATGAAGATGTGAAGAAAATATTGTTAAATTTATCATAAGATATTTCAATTCATGTAACATCGATGAAGAATGAAGTTTCCTGTTATAAATTTTAGGTGGATTACAATTTAGAGTAATTTAGAGTTATTGTATTTCATTAATGTATTTTAAGACTTTTTATTTATTTTAGGTTACAATTACATAATGGTTAATGCCTTGAATTGTTTCATTTTGAGACTATATAAAGCCATGTATGTTGTATTTGTAGGAAGACTTGGAACATATAGTAAAAAGAAGCACTTGTGCTTTTCTTTAGTCAATGGCTAAGTTTCTTTGCAATTCTATGTAGTTTAGGTTGCGTGTAGAATCATTCAAGCTCGACATGATCAATCTTGCTTGTGGAGTGATTTGAATCTCAAGAAAGTGTTCTTGCCTTGAGATATTTGATCAACAAGAATCATTCAAGCTAGACATGATCTATATTGCTTGTGGAGTGATTCGAATCTCAAACAATGTTCTTGTCTTGAGATCTTCGATCAACAAGGTAATCCAAATCTTACGCCCCTTGTAGTGATTCCTTATCTTATCATTTGGTATTAGAGCTTCAGGCTCAAGATCGGATATATGTTTCCTTTGCGTTTCTTCTTAATTTGATTTTTATTTATTTTTATCTTTTTACATTTTAATCAACCCAGAGTTCAAAATTCCATCTTTGCTGGATTGAAAATTTTGAGAGGTGAGAATGAGAGCTTCATCTGTGTAAATGAGTGTAAAAAGAGTGGTCTAATATTCCTTGAGTATATATACTCGTGAGAGAGTGTTGTGAGGTCCTTTGTATTTCCATTACTTATTTGTTGCAGCAAAGTTTCACAAATAGATTCGAGGACGAATCCTCTTGGAGAAGTGGAGAATGATATGAACCAAGAGACATCAATCCTACAATATACTTCAATTCAGATGTGAAGAAAATATTGTTGAAATTATCAAAAGATATTTCAATTCATGTCAATCGATGAAGAATGAAGTTTCATGTTATAAATTTTAAGTGGATTACAATTTAGAGTTATTATATTTTAAGACTTTTTACTTACTTTAGGTTACATTTACCTAATGGCAAATTATGACCATTAAGTATGAATATTACAACTCTTGAAATGCCTTTAATAGTTTCATTGTTGAGGCTATATAAACTCATGTACGTTGATTTGTAAGTAGACTTGAAAAATATAGTAAAAGAGCATTTGTGCTTTTCTTTAGCCAATGGCTAAGTTTCTTTGCAATTATATGTAGTTTAGGTTTCATGTAGAATCATTCAAGCTTGACACGATCAATCTTGCTTGTGAAGTGATTCGAATCTCAAACAAGTGTTTGAGATATTTGATCAACAAGAATCATTCAAGCTAGACATGATCGATCTCAATCAAAGTGTTCTTGCCTTGAGATATTCGATCAACAAGGTAATCCGAATCTTACTTTCCTTGTGGTGATTCCTTATCATATCAGACTAGTATCTCAAGGATCAAGAGCTTGAAAATGAATGATAAGAACTGTTTTTTTTTTTCTCTCAAAACTGATATATATTTTTTTTTTCTTTTTTTCTTCAATAATTTTTTAGAGAAAAAACAAATTGATAGAAAAAAAATAACAATAAAGATATTTCACCTCTAGAACGGCTAAAGAACGTCAACCAAATGTTCTGATACCAAATGATAAGCGCCAACAATGCTAGATTTTGCAAAGCTAGAGGTCCTTCTAGAATCCTTGCAAAACGTTTACAGAGAAAGCTAACTTAACGGATTGAATCCAACCAAGAGCTTGTTAGAAGATGAATGACTCTTAGATTGAACTTGAAATCTATGATGGTCACTCTTAGATACCAAGACAATTCACTCCAAAATTAGCTTGATCAAAACTAATTCAATGAATCGGTTTAAACATCAAACCTAAAACAAGGTTTGAAAAAGAATAACACAAAAAAGGTATCAAGAAAACACAAAGGTTTTGTTTGTATTCAACCATCGATCCACAAACATGAATATTACATGCCTTCAAATAGGCCAAAAAAGATAACCCTAACATAATAAATTCAACCACCAACTGTGGACTACTAATAAATGCTATTAAATATATATTTAAGAAAATAAGGCATTCATAAATTGTCTTAACTGATAATTCAACTACCAAAGCAAGTCTTCTAATAACTTTCCAATGTCAGCCATTCTAATATCTTCTTGATTTGATATGCTAATGATATAAAGATTTTTGGGCTCAAAAGTCTTTGTTTCAACTTGCACAGCTAGCTTTGTTTCAACTTGTACACTAGCTAGCCTTTGAATATGCAATGTATAGGCCTCTTGAACCTTCTTAACCTTGATTTTTGTAATCGGTCCTTCGGGTACATGTAAAGGGTCTGCAGTTGAATTCATATCACCTTTACTTAAGTGTCACATGCCCACTAACTTCGTAAGTAACCCCGCTATTGGGGTTGGAATATGCAATAATGTTTAGGACCAATCATTTATTAAAACATCATTTCATGGTTTTGGTCTCAACTTACAGTCCGGGCAGAATTAAATGTGTATTACATCTCTACACACGGCCCACATACACACACATGAACCCCGGGCGAGCTCGTATATGAACCCCTGGACCTGGCCTTTGGCTAGCATACACTCACGCTATTGCCTCTAAATTTCATGTATAACATAGCACAATTTTTAATTGTATAACATCTCAAAATGATATTTCATAACATGACATATCTCATAATTACAACATAACTTAACATATCAAGTTTCATAGCGCAACATATTCACAACACAACATTAACATAATAAACAAGCATTAAACAATCACAATGTACGACACATGCAAGGGCCAAAGGGTACGTACCGTTCATAATTCAAGCAATTCATTCGACCAAACCAGTAGTGAAGCAACTTACCTGAGTAGCTTAAGCCAAAGTTGCTAATTTATCTTTAGAGTTAGAACAAATCCATCCCTTCAAATCCAAGTCAACCTATGTTAATTTACATCACCGAATTAGAACACATTAAGCGATTTAGTTTTCCTAACGCTCACAATTAAACATCTAATTTGTATTAGGACACTTTAAACTTGCTAATCTACCATAAAGTTTTGAATTTCTAACATCCCAAACTGGTTTAAACAGCAGCCTACTCGTGCAATTTTCCAAAATAATACTAATAATTACTATCCTTGTATCCCTAATTATATTGTTAATTAAAGTTTCGCATTTCTCTAATCCCAAAATTTTTTGATGTTATTATTGTGTAAGAGATCATGATAAGTTTCACGGTGTTCTAACTGGATCTATTACACGATGCAAGGCCAAGAAGATTAATTCATTCTTCATCTACAAAATTGGATAGGCTTGGTTCAACTTTCATTTCATGTGTTACAAGTTGATTCGATTGAGGAAATGTCATTTGAAGTTTGATTTTCAAAAGTGAATATTTGCACGGTTAAAGTAGTGGATGTGGTTGTTATAAATTGAATTTGATTGAAGATTTCTTACCAAACTTTATTTATTATTTCAATTTCATGATTTCTTGAGGCAAAAGGGTGGGGTGTTACTTGTTAAAGTTGATATAATTTTTTTTATTTTTTTTTTAATTTTTTGAGATTTAAAGAAAGGTGGGAGTAATTTCCAATCATGGTCACTAACTTCTTAGTGGCCATTTGAAGAGTATTTCCAATCATGGTAGCTAACTTCTTAAAATGTGGAGACTATAAATACCCACAAATCACTCCATGAATGAAATTTAGTTCTCAAATTGAGACTTTCAACTTTATAAATTTGAGCATCATCTTTGTCATCTTTTCCCCTTTATAAATTTGAGCATCATCTTTGTCATCTCTAGTAATATTTTGATAGATTGTATCCGAGTCATTCAATTAAGTATTGATCAAGTTTGATTGTGGAGTGACTCAATTTAGAACAAGGTTCCAAATCGTGCTTCTAGATGTTTGATCTTAAGAAGTAATCTAATTCTCGCATTATCTCTTCATTGATCTGAAAATTTGTACAAAGAGGTGTTAATTTTTTTTTATTCGAGAGTTCTTGCTTCAACAAAAGGTTTGCAGTTCGACTAAGGATTAGGATTGGCTTATCAGGTCATCCATATAAAATTGAAACCTCTAAATTTTTACTCAAGAATAAATGTTTTAACAAATTCTTAGACATCTATCTAGGTTAACCTTAATGACAAAATGGGATAAGCTTAGTTATATGTAGTTTAAGTTCATATTCGTGAGCTAATTTAATTTCTGAGAGGATTATATAATGGATTGGCAAGAAAGAAACTTAATCATTATTGGATCGATATGACAACCCTAGTGAGCTAATTGAATTTATGAGAGGATTATATAACGGATTGGCAAGAAAGAAACTTAATCATTGGTTGATCGATATGGGAACCCTAGTGAGCTAATTTAATTTCTGAGAGGATTATATAATGGATTGGCAAGAAAGAAATTTAATCATTGTTGGATCGATATGGCAACCGTAGGGGTGAATAGGGTCTCAACAATATAATTATTAATTTTTTTTTTAAGAAACTTATTAAATGCAATCAATCAACAATAATTTAGAATTTAAATACGAAAAGGGTTAGAAAATATAAGACCGTAATTTTATAGTACGTCGACTCGACTCCACTCCCCCAGCGCCTCTTGGGAATTTGAATAAACCTTTCTAGACTCTTTCCTCGGATCAGAGCCCAACCGCTACACCGCTCTTTTTACGAGTTCAAGAGCAAACTCAATGCTTTCCACGGCTCAAGATCAAACTGGTACAATTGTCTCAATCCTTTCCACGGCTCAGGATCAAACCGGTAAAATTGTCTCAATCCTTTCCACGGCCCAAGATCAAACCGGTACAGTTGTCTCAATCCTTTCCACGACTCAGGATCAAATCGGTACAATTGTCTGAAACTTTATAGAAACACGCCACACACCGCCACACACCACTGAAGTAGTAGATTTACATTTTCTCACACTACAATAGACATCTCTCTCCGAATAAGATAAACAGAAATAAAATTATCATTTTCTCACACTACAATAGACATCTCTCTCTGAATAAGATAAACAGAAATAAAATTGGAAACTTTGGAGAGCAGCAATGGAAGTTTTTTAAGAAAGAAAGTTGTGTATTGTGAAATGTTACAATTGGAAACTTTGGAGAGAGCAAGAGGTTTTTTAAAAAAAGTTTAAATCGAGGAAACTATGAAAGTTGTGTATTGTGAAATGTTATGTGTGTTTTAAAATATACGGAAGGGATGAATTTATTGTGAAATGTTACGTGTGTTTTAAAATATGAGGGGATGAGTTTAAATAGTGATCAAGTCCTAAAAATAAGAATCGATACGGACCACTAATGGCACATGTCCAAATAATAATATTGATACATCATGATAGGCATTCTAATATATCATCATAAATTTGAAATTCGCTCAAATCCATATTCTCCCCCTATATTAATGTTCCAATGAATTATGAAACATCACAATAACGAAGTGATTCATTAATTATAAAATAACAACTAAGTGATTCATTAGTTATAAAATGACAAACTTAGAGCATATTTTTCCTAATTTTCTCCACCATGATAAAAAAAAAAAAAAAAAAAAAATATATATATATATATATATATATATATATATAATAATAATAATAATAATAATAATAATAATAAAAAAAAAAAAAAAAAAAAGAATTACATGCTCTCCCTTTAAACAAAATTATAAAATTCAAGATATATCACACCGAGTAATACCAAACTCAAATTCAAGATATATCACACCGAATAATACCAAGCTCAAGCCTATTTTTGCAAAAAAAAATTCTTCATTTAAATGCTTGGTAAAAATATCTACTAATTGATTATTAGAGTTTACAAAATCAAGAATAATATGTCCATTTTGCACATGCTCTCTAATAAAATGATGTCTAATGTCAATATGTTTAGTTCTAGAATGATGAACAAGATTTTTGGTTAAATTAATAACACTAGTGTTATCACAAAATATAGGCACACTATCAAATGTTAATCCAAAATCACAAAGAGTTTTTTTCATCCAAAGAATTTGAGCACAACAACTAGCAACCGCAATATATTCCGCTTAGGTAGTAGATAAGGCAACCGAATTTTGCTTTTTACTAAACCAAGAAACTAATAAACTACCAAGAAATTGACAAGTTCCACTAACACTTTTACGATCAGGTAAACTTCCTGCAAAATTTGCATCAGAATATCCTACCAATTTAAACTCAACATTTCTAGGATACCACAATCCTAAATTAATAGTCCGAAGCAAATATTTAAATATTCTTTTAACGGCATGTAGATGAGATTCCTTAGGACAAGATTGAAACCTAGCACAAAGACATACACTAAACATAATATCAGGTCTACTAGCAGTCAAGTAGAGTAAAGATCCTCTCCAAGTAGCCTTCATTGCTTTCTTCCTCGATTTCTTAGATAATTTGAGGAGAGGACAATTCGGTCTTATATGACCTAACTTTTTACATTCATAACATATTATCTCATCATGTTTGCTCTCCTCACCTTTTTGGTTGGTGAAATGTTTCCTAAATTGTTTCTTTCTTTTGATGAAATTTTTATACTTATGTGTGAAGTAGGCAACATCATCTTCATCAAGGGCTTCCTCATCGTCAGAGTCAACTTCCAATGTGATGGACTTTAGGGCTATACTTTTCTTCTTTTTGGATTCCTCTTCTATGCGCTCCTCCTCTTCCATGCGCTCCTTCATGGTAATCTCATGCGTCATGGGAGAACCAACAAGTTCATCCAAAGGAAGCTTTGTGAGATCCTTTGCTTCTTTAATTGCCGTCACTTTTGTTTCCCAACTTTTAGGTAGAGACCTAAGAATTTTCCGTACATTTTCGGAAGTAGAATATACTTTTCCAAGATTTTTCACCTATAGATTCATTTGCATCCATTTTAAATAGTTCATAATTATGAACTAACATGCTAATTTTTGTTTCTTGATTTGTTCCCTCCTGAGTTACTTCAAGAGTTTTACAAATTTCATATGTGAAGAACACAGATACTCTATTAAATTCATCATTATTTAGGGCACAATAAAGACAGATTATAGCACTATCATTAAAAGAACATTTTTTCATATCATGCTCATCAAATTCATCCGTCATTTTTAGCTCCTCAATATTATTAACCATTTTTATTAGAATATAAGGGTCTTTACTAACATTTAACCATAATTGATAATCAATTGATTGCAAATAAATTTTCATTCTAGCTTTCGAATACGTATAATTAGTTCCATCAAAATAAGGAGGTCTAGAAGTTGATTGTCCTTCACAAAAACCGTTTTTAACACGTAGATTTGTCATAAGCTCTAAAAATAAAGTTTATATATAAAAAAATCAATAAGAGCAACCTGCTCTGATACTAGTTGGATCGATATGGCAACCCTAGAGGGGTGAATAGGGTTTTAACAATATAATTATTAATTTTTTTTAATAACAATAAAACTTAATACATGCAATAAAACTTAAGAATAATTTAGAATTTAAAGAGGAAAAGGGTTAGAAAATATAACACTCTAGTTTTATAGTTCGGTCAAACTCGACTTACTCCACTCCCTAAGCGCCTCTTGGGAATTTGAATAAACCTTTCTTGACTCTTTCTTCGGATCAGAGCCCAACCGCTACACCGCTCTTTTTACGAGTTCAAGAGCAAACTCAATCCTTTCCACGGCTCAGGATCAAACCGATACAATTGTGTAAAACATTATAGAAACACACCATACACCACAACTCTCTAAAGTAGTAGATTTACAATTTTCTCATACTACAATACACATCTCTCTCGCAATAAGATAAACAAAATTAAATTGAAAACTTTGGAGGGAGCAACAATTGGAGGCTTTTTAAAAACAAAGTTTAGATGGAGGAATCTATGAAAGTTGTGTATTGTGAAATATTCTTTGTGTTTTAAAATAGGAAGAGTCCATGAGTTTAAATAGTGATATAAAAATAGGAATTGATATGTACAACTAAAACGTGAACTGAAACATAGACCACGAAAAATAATATTTATTTATTTTTAAATTTATCGAAAAACTATAGACCACATGTTTCATTTATATATATATATATATATATATATATATATATATATATATATATATATATATATATATTATTTTAAATCAATATTAAAAATATTTTAAATTCATTTTTATTATATATATAAATATATATATATAAATGTAATAATATAATAAAAAAATGTTAATGAAAACCATGTGAATAACCTTTCAAAAATAATTGAAAGGAGGAATGGACAGGTGGATTAAAAACATTTTAAATTCATTTTTAAATTTATTTTTATTATATATATATATATATATATATATAAATTCATCTTCAAACTGCTGCCATGGACAGGTGGATTGAAGGGGAAAAGAAAGAAAGAGGGAAGTGTGAGGTGGTGCCGGTGGTTCTGGGATTAAAAACTAAGAACAGAAAAGAAGGAAAAACAGTAAACAGGGGAATGAGTTGAAATTGATGACTCTTTCGAAATTCCTCATGGTTTGGAGATTTCCTTGTCGGGGGCGCAAGCTTGAGAAATTCCTTAGCATTCGAAGCTCAACGGATAAGCCATATTAGGCGTTTATTCGAAGGTAAGAAAACCCATTTGACCGAATCTTTAAATTCTGATATCTTGGTCTATACTGCATAATAAGTTACAAAATATGGCTTGTTAGAATCGTAATAAGGAGATCTATAAAGTTGTAGTGGAAGTCGGGACGAAATTCGGGCTGTAGGGGTGGAATATGGCTTCGGGACATAATCGGTATTAATAGAAAAGTTGGGAAAATTTCAGAAAATGCAAGGAAGAAGAAGGAGCGCGTGCACTACACGCAAGGCGCGTGAGGAGCCGGGACTGGGCGTGCGACTAGGAGTTCTCCTGGCGCGTGGGACAAACACACCGAGAATGTGAGGGCGCGTGAGACCTCATTTCGACTTCGGGTTTGTCCTGTTCAATTCGTTTTGACCTATACTTACCTTGAAAATAGTGACATATAGGTCAGATTGGAGGAAATTGTGTTGAAATACCCTATTAAACGTACATTCAAGAGAGAAAGGGATTCGAAACCAGGTAAGTAGCATATCGTTCTTTAAGCTAGTTCTTAACTTGTTGACAACATGTGAGTATGTTGTTTACCTGATTAAAAGCTTAGTATGTTAAAATGAGTTTTGATGATGTTGAATGTTTATTGTATATCTTGATTGCTTGCTTGTGATGTAAGCATGATATAAATGATTACTAGAATGTTCTATGTGTTGAACATGATAAATGTATGAAAGCACTCAGTAAATGTGAGTATGCATGTTAATGGAAATATTATGACTCTAGGATATGCTTATTGGTTGTTGAGCCATGGCTTATTTATATGAGTATGATAGTCTACAAATTTCCGCGGAGTTCCTGACCAACGCATTGTGTGCTAAGTCAGGGAGCATGAGTACTCCTGACCGTTGGTATATGAGATAAACAAGCCGCCAGAGGAATTAGTAGACGGGCCGTATTTGACTGAGAGCGAGCCTTACATACGAGTTCAAAAATTCTAGATAAGCATATCGAGAGAGAGAGTCAGTAACCTAAGATTGAGGTAGCTGAGATACCTCATTAATGAACAGATGACTCTAGTAAGAGAAACTAGGAGTCAATGGCGAATAAAACTTAAAAACACCTCGAAAGATTAGTTATGAACTCATGAAAAATAAGCTCGCTACTTACTGGGTAATTTAATTACTCATCAAAATTATTTTTAACTTTTCTTTCCAGATTTAGTTGATGCAGGCCAACCGAGGACGAGGACGAGACCAGCAGGCTAGAGACTATTTGGGAATCCATGTCTGTGTCTGTTTTGTGTACTTATACTTTCGTTGTCAAGAATTTACTTTGGTCGTTTTAAGTTTTAAATAGTACTGGTTTTAAATGTTTTTTTTTTACTCGATGTTTTTAGAAATAATTTGAAATTTATGATTGGTTGTCGAGTTTATTATCGATGTCAGTGGTAGCTCCTGTGAATCGCATTGACGATGAGCGGGTGTTACACCAATAGTTCTAAAAATAAAGTTAAAGAATCTTCCTAGTGAATTATGAAAAAAATGGTAAAGTACAATAAGGTAGTTTCTCATAGCAATTACAAAACAACATTGTTTAAAAAGGTTGAGTATTGAAAACACTCACTAAGTAAGTAACCTTCCTATCGAGTTAGATATACATTCAATCACAACAAAAATTGTGAAATCAAGGGATATATAAATCGTTGAACACTGAATAACTCTCGTGCTCACATATGAGTAGTTGCTACAAGTAAAATCAAAACACAACAATACAATCCTTATACACATAGATAGATGATTGCCACCAAGTCATATCACAAAAAGATGGTACGGTTGAGATTTATGCTCTAAAGCTTCGTAATTAATTATTTAGTTTTTAACAATAATTTTTATTATTTTATTTGTAATTAATTGTTATCCATTGTATGAAAATCAAGGTTATTAATGTAATATTGAACCGTATGTGATATGTGAAAATCACTACAAGGAGAGTAAAACTCGGATTACCTTGTTGATCAAATATCTCAAGGCAAGAACACTTGATTGAGATTCGAATCACTCCACAAGCAAGATCGATCATGTCTAGCTTGAATAATTCTTGTTGATCAAATATCTCAAACACTTGTTTGAGATTCGAATCACTCCACAAGCAAGATTGATCATGTCGAGCTTGAATGATTGTACATGCAACCTAAACTACATAAAATTGCAAAAAAACATACCCATTTGATAAAGAAAAGCATAAATGCTTCTTTTACTATATTTTCTAAGTCTACTTACAAATACAACATACATGGCTTTATATAGCCTCAAAATGAAACTATTAAAGGCATTACGAGAGTTGTAACATTCATACTTAATGGCCTTAATTAACCATTATGTAATTGTAACCTAAAAGTAAATTAAAATTCTTAAAATACATTAATGAAATACAATAACTCTAAATTACTCTAAATTGTAATCCACCCAAAATTTAAAACATGAAACTTCGTTCTTCTTCAATGTGACATGAATTGAAATATCTTTTTGATAATTTCAACAATATTTTCTTCACATCTTCATTGAAGCATATTGTAAGATTGATGTAATGGAACCCAAAAAAAAAAAAGGGGGGGGGGGGGGGGGGGGTCGTCGGCAGAACCGAAAACTCCGGCGAACGCTGGAGTTTTCACTCGCACACGACCCACAAAGGGCGGCTGAAGGTTGGGATGCTACAGAACTCGACCTCGACCTTCAGCCACCCCAAAACGACCTGCAAAGAACGAAAACAGAGAAAAAATGAGAAGGAACAGAAAAGCCCCACAAAACTCCGGCGAAGCCGAACCATACGAAATCGACGTCAAAACCATACAAAACAGGAGTAGATTTAGACGAATCCTTTACGTTGAACACCGTTGTCAAAGAAGACGGAACGTCGGATTTTCGAACTTCTCCAGATCCGGGATTGTGAGGCCCTTACAAACCAAATCTATACCATAAACGGGGTTAGGGGAAGAAGAGACTCGGGAACGGAGAAAAAAAGGAGGGAAAAAGGACGTTGAGACGACGTTAACGAGGAGAGAGAAAGGTCGCTGGAAAAATGCGCAGACAATCGGGCGAAGAGGACGAAGTCCGACCCGAGGGCCGGATCCCGCAACCCGAACCGAACCCAGTCCCCTTAGGTCGACCCAGTACCCGACGGTTCCCGCGGCCCAGGCGCTTAAGCCCAAAACTCATAATCCCAGCCCGCCTGCATTTTTCCTTCAGCCGAACGGCCTGTCACCTGCGTACAGCTCGAAACCCGCGAGCGATCCGAAAACCCGCGCCTCGACCCGAGACCCCTGCACACGCGTCGCTCTCTGATTGTGCCACGTGGCACGTCTGCAGCGTGGCTCCCCTCGGCTCGGTGGCAGCTTCTCGGCTCCGGCGGCTTATTCGGCTCGGGAAACTTATTTTCAGCCCGTTTATCGTCGTTCCGACCCCTTTGGACTTAGTTTCGGCCCTGTTTAAGGTAAAATAGATCATTTTAAGGTCGTATTTCACAAATTCAAGATTGGAATTAATTATGTTTGTGAAATGCTAACTAAAGTGACGAATGAATCAATAGGAATCAACCACCAACGGAAGCGTAGAACGTTCACGAGGAGCTAGGAGCTTATGTTATATTCTAGGGAGTTCGGCTAAGGCCTACCAAGTAAGTGGCTCAACCGTCGTAGGTTACGCGTATTTTGCTGTATGCTAGCACGTGCCCGTAGATTTGCACGAGTCATTAAAATTCTATGCTAGTTTGATGTGCTTAAGTGCGAACTCATGTGAACGTGAATGTATGTTATGTATGCTGCTTAGTTTGAAGTGATATGTTATGCATGTGACGATATGTGGTCCCTGAATGATTATGGCATGATTGTATGGAATATGTGAATGTGAACAGCATGAATTGTATGACATGAAACACGGTAAACTGTCTGGAATCATAACCCTGATAGGAATATGTATGAAATGTTAATTGAAAATGAGAATGACATGAAGCATGGAACGTGACAGGGGGGTTATGGTCATTAATGATAAATGTAGAAGTAGGGGGGACCTCATGCATTATGTGTGTTCATGCATCTGGGGGGATACCCCTATCCCATAACGAGGGTACGGACGCGTACATCCAATGGCAGGACAACAATCGTTATGCTTTGCATAGCGCTGTCGTGACGGTTCTAGTTTTAACGGGTCCCGGTATAAGGGGCTCCCAGAGTATGCCCACCGGATAAGGATAGTGGCCCAGCAGTGTGCGAACTAGCTGGTGAACTCATACTCGCACGTATGGGTTGTGTGTAGAGTATATGGTACACGTCCACGATTACCCGTTAGGACTACACCATAGGAAAAACGAAACGAAACGAAACGATAGGTCCCATCATTTTATTGCATGTGATTGTCGCATAACCCCGATAGGGGGTCACTTACTGAGTATTCTAGAAATACTCAAGCCTCGTACTACTTTACTTTAGTAGATAAGGGCAAGGCACCCATGTGCCAACAATGGCGGCATCGTACACCTTGCATGTGATTGTCACATAACCCCGGTAGTTGTTTTTTTTTTTTTTCATTTCGTAGTCTAGGTTGAATTCAGTTTGCATCATTAGTATAGGTTAGTATAGGTTGAAATGTATTTGCATAATAAACCATAGGGTAGAATAAAACATTCATTTCGGTTTTGTTCCTTTTCATTTATTTCAATAATGTTCTTTTCTTTTTCCCCTGTAATTATTTGCTCTTTCACGAGGTAATAAAAGGCAAGTGTGAGTCGCATTTATGAATAAGGCCCATTTAATGTATATTCCGCATTTCAAGGGATAGTAATGACCTTAGATTAAATAAGTAAAATTTTAGGGTCGTTACAATTGATGTCTCTTGGTTCATATCAGTATGTGGTTGACATACAAGAGAATCGTGTTCAAGTAATAACCTAAAGAGTCTATAGTATATGGATAAGGTTGGGTGCCTTTTATCCTGGTAACACTATTGATACGACTCACTTTGTAACCGTTACAAATGATTTGATCCAAATCGTTCATGTGGAGACATGTAAATGGGGGTATCCTATACAATGAGTTTGTGTATAAGACTGGACCAAGAAATATTTAATCTCTCTTTATAAATCCATTAATTGAGAAGATTAATATTTCACATGATGATCATATGCGACACAATCTTAATCTTGAGTGAGTTATGAACTCCTGCCTATGAGGGCTTGTCCTTTAATTTACATGGGTAAGAATGGCTCTTTTAGCCGATTCATGCCTACCATTTTGGGGACTTGGCCAAATAAGAAGTTAGGAACATAATATCATGAGATGGAATTCACTCATTTCCATATAAGGAAAGCAGATGAGTTGTTCCGTTAAGTACTGATTTTGAGATTTGAACAATGGGGCCCCACCTCTCATTGGCCCGGGAGGGACTTGGTTTATGATTGGATCATAAATAAATTTTTCATTAGAGATTCAGTGGTACTTAAAGTGAAAGATGTAATTACAGAGGTAAAACGGACTTTTGACCCAGCTATAATTATGAACAACTCGTGAAGGATCGACTTGCTTGTAATATTATATCAATAGACATAACTCGTCCTACAGTCATAAAATTGCAACTCTAAGTCTATACTGGAGTGACCTATAGTTAATGAATGGAAATTAATTAATTAAACGTTTAATTAATTAATTTTATATCATTGGAGCTTATAATCTGTAGATCCATAAGGTCCCCTTGCTAGCTCATAGTAATGCACAAAGATTCAATTTATTTGAAAGAAAATGGGAAGTGTTCAAATTAATATTTAATATATCATATTAAATAAATAGAGAAAATATATTTAAAACTTTTAAAAGTGTTCAAATTGAGTATTTCACCGTGTACCTCTCTTTTTGTTGGCTCAATCATAAAACTTCATGGTTAAACGTGTTTTACTTGTAGTGATTTTATGTTTGCTGACCTCTTAAAGAATGTTTTGAGAGGCACGTGAGCGAGGACAAAATATGTTTGAAGGATTCGTATTGGTCTGTGGAGATAGTTTTCACTCTTGAGTAACAATGAGTGGGTAACGTGACCATGCTGCAAGAGATAACGGGACCATCAATTACCAAATCCTAATTTGAATCCTGGATATGGGCATTATCGTATCAAACTTCCATACTAATTTTTAAGTTTCCGTACATTATTAAACAATTTTTAGATGGTTAAACCAAGCAAGATTATTATATTTAGGTCATTATTAAACAATTTTTAAAAAACAATGTTGAGATTGGAATAAGTAGAAAGGAAATAAGTAGTTCCATGTATAAATTGAACATGATTTTAAAATTGGGAACACCTTTATCATTTATTTATTTAAATATTAGAATTTCATGCATAGTCTTACAATAATGCTTCCACTCAGACAGCGGTTTAGTAGGAATCTCAAACTTATTTTCAGAAACATTTTTTAAATGCATTCCATCATCTCTTATCGACGAAGCACTCATAATCTTTACTTATGTGGGAGAGCTACGCTAGGGAGTCGTTTAGTAGGAATCTCAAACTTATTTTCAGAAACATTTTTTAAATGCATTCCATCATCTCTTATCGACGAAGCACTCATAATCTTTACTTATGTGGGAGAGCTACGCTAGGGAGTCGTATTCTGGCTAAAACACTTCCGTATTCTGGCTAAAACACTTCTAAAACATTATGATCGTGGTTGTTTTGCATGTATGTAACGGCCCAGATCCACCGCTAGCAGATATTGTCTTCTTTGGGCTTTTTCTTTCAGGCTTCGTTTCAAGGCTTTAAAATACGTCTACTAGGGAAAGGTTTCCACACCCTTATAAAGGGTGTTGCGTTCTCCTCCCCAACCAATGTGGGACTCTCACAATCCCACCCCCCTTCGGTCCAGGGTCCTCGCTGGCACTCTTTCCTTTCTCCAATTGATGTGGGACCCTCACCAAATCCACCCCCTTAGGGGCCAGCGTTCTTACTGCCACACCATCTCGTGTCTACCCCACTTTCGGGAACAGCCTCTTCGTTGGCACATAGTCTGGTGCCTGGCTCTGATACCATTTGTAACAGTCCAGATCCACTGCTAGCAAATATAATTGTGAGAGTCCCACATTGGTTGGAGAGGAGAACGAAACACTTTTTATAAGAGTGTGGAAATTTTCCCCTAGCAGACGCGTTTTAAAGCCTTGAGGAAAAGTCCGAAACAGAAAGCCCAAAAAGAACAATATCTGCTAGGGGTGGATCTAGGCGATTATAATGTAACACCATAACAATGTTGTTCACCACAAATTCACTTTAAATCTCAAGGAACCAAACTCTCATATGTCATCTTTCGACTTGTAAAGAAGAAAAAAGCTTGGCCCATTTTGCATTTCATTGGTTACATGCACAGTGCTCAAATGGATCTGCAAAGAAGTTTTTTTTGAACCATGATGAATGCCATTATAACCCATGCACAGTCCATTGCTCAAATGGATCTGCAAAGCAAGTTTTTTTGAACCATGGTGAATTCTATTATAACCCAATCTAAAACCTGTTAAATCAACCTCACGAATGTGTGAAAGAGATGTCGAGAGTGGAGAGACAAAAAAACACTGAGTTTATTTTTCTTTTTTCTCTCTGACTTACAATAGAAAGAAATAATGTATTTATAGATACCTTTCAAATTCAACACTTATTCCTTTTCGTTTCCAACTGACTTTTGAATTTAAAACCAACTAAAATTAACTAACAAATATAACCTTTAACGTTTATTCAATAAAACTCTCTCATAAACTTAAATGCTATATTCAACGAATCCACCTGCGCCATTTTCATTTTCTCGAGCTCAGTCGTAGCTTCTACAATTTCCTCTCCTTGTCCTCGAGCAACAAACTAAGATATCCTTTTCTGACGAAACTTCATTTGGAGCTTCTCGAAAACAGCCCATTTGAGACAGCAACTCCTTCTCCCGTTCTCAGCCACGCTTGACTCAGTCAAAGATGTCACAACTTCTTTTAGTTTACTCAATTTCCTTCGCAAGTCCACAACGACATTTTTCACTTCCACTGTTACCTCCTCCATTTCGGCTTTATCACGAGTGATTATCTCAATCGTGTGTCGTAAACTCACTGCCTCCTGTTGGACTCGATTCAGAGTCACGTCAAGTGAGTCTCTTTGTTGAGTTAGCATCTCTACATCTTTCTCCTCTTTCACTAACTCTTCCATTAAACCGTCAATGTTTATTAATAAGTCATTCTCTTTCTCCACACCTTCTTCAATTTTCTTCACAAGTTCAGAAATTACCTTCCCATTCTCTTCCTTCTCCTGTTTAAGATAGAAAGAATTCTCACTCAGCTCAGCCACTTCCTTCTCTAATCTTTTAATCTCCATTTCTAAATCTTTCTTTTCTTTCTCAATCTCTATTTTCTCCTTCGAAAGGTGCTCATTCAACGATTTCAACGTCTACAATTGAGACTTCTGCACAGATTTATCCATAGCAGTTTTGGGTTGTTGCTCTGAATCTCTGTTCTCCTGCTCATGATCCTGTAATTTATTTGGCTCATTCGCTGATCGCATGGGCTTCTTCTTCGCCATTGTTTTGGGATTTTGAAGGGATTGCGACTTACATTTGCATCATCTGTTTTTCATGTTCAACGTGCATTTCTATCATCCTTTCTTCCCATTCCATCTTTTCTTCTTCCATTCTCATCCTCTTTCTTCTTTCTGCCTCAAATTCCCTTTCCCGCCATTGAAGCTCTCTCTCTTCGAGCTCAAGCTCTCTGTTATACAGTTGTTCATCCTTCTTCAATTTTCTCGTCTTCGATATCGCGATTTCGCTAAATTCGCTGCGTATCCCCTCATTTCCAACGGTTTCCACCGCCTCACGACCGTCGCCATCATCTTTCGCGCCGCTGTGTTCTTTTGCTTTCAGATCTTCATTTTGAGCCATCAAGAGAATACCTTTGTTTGTTGCGTCATCCAAGGCTAGGTTGATCATTTCTTCCACTTTTTTATTGACTCGACAATCTCATGCAAAATGCCCCATTCTACCACAATTGTAACATATGTCAGAGTTACAATCATTCACGTAGTGACCATATTTGTGACACTTGGAGCACTAAATGTTTGAATAAATTGATCGGCCGCCTCTTCCTCGACTGCGTCTTCTTTCACGCCAATTTGCTTGGCTCGACTGTACCTTCTCCTTATAGTATCCTTCATGACCGCTGCCTTGACCACCTCGACCATTTCCGCGACTTCCACGACCACAACCTCTACCTTGTAAATTTTGAGAGTAGAGTACCTTTTCATCTTTGATTGACACCTTGGTTTGAAGTGTTTGATCGAGTGTTTCCTTCTTCTTCTTCTTACGTTGCTCGTGTGCCTCGAGAGAACCGTTGAGCTCATGGACCATGAACGTTGCTAGGTTCTTTGGCTCTTCTATTGTACATACAACATTCTTAAAGTTGTTGGTTAATGACCTCAAGAACTTTTCCACAACCCGCATCTCGGGAAACATTTCTCCGTTTCGATTGAGTTGGTTTACCACGGTCTGTACACGCGTGATGTAGTCAGATACACTCTCACTCCTTCATCTTCATGCTCTCCAACTCGCCACGAAGGGTTTGGTGACGCACTTACTTGACTCGGTCGGTTCCTTTGAACACTTTTCCTAAAGTGTCCCATGCTTCTTTTGAAGTAGTTGCACTGGCAATCTTTTCAAAGCCCGACTCGTCAACGGCTCGGAACAGCATGTATAATGCGGCCTTATCCTTTGCTCGCAATTCTTTTAACGCCTTGTTTTGTGCCGTCGTATAACCCGTGGTATCTTTTGGTTCTTCGAAATCTTCTTTGACCACCTCCCATGCATCTTGAGACCAAGAAAAGCTTTCATTTGGATGCTCCAATTCTCGTAGTTTGTATTCGTTAATCGCGGTAGCGGCATTTGACCCATCACATTCACCATTGGCTCTGATACCAAGTTGTTAAAGAAAACTCGCTCTGATACCAATTTGTTAAATCAATCTCATGAATTTATGAAAGAGATGTCGAGAGTGGAGAGACAAAAAAAAAAAAAAAAAAAAAACACTGAGTTTATCTGAAAAAACCATTCTTCTATTACTTCTATGTTTTTTTTTCTCTGCTCTTCTCTGCAAGAGAAAGTAATGATGTATTTATAGGTATTACTAATTATACCCCTAGGATGGTCACTGTTTCCTTTACCCATAAAACCACTCTTTCCTCAAATAAATCTTGCCTTTCATTTTCAACTGTTTGTACTTTTTCCTTTACTACTTACTCTTGAATTTAAAACTCACTAAAATTAACTAACAAATAACATTTAACGTTTATTCAGTAAAACCATGCAATATTTGAGATTCATGATCATTGATCATTTCTTGCCGTTTCAAAACTAGACTTCTTTCAATTTTTTTCTGCAAAAGAGTTAAAAGTAAACTATTTAGAAGCTTCGGTGATTCTTTTCGTGGCAAGATTCGAAGGTTTCGAACGTCGGTCTCGTTGTTTTGATCTTTACAGAGTTTTCACTGATTTTTCCCTCTCTCTCGTTTTCTCTGTATTTTCTTCTTTGCAGGTTGCTGAAGTGTGGGTGGAGTTTGGGGATGGGCGTGGTGACTCGTGGGAGTAGGGAGAAGCCTCAGGGCGTGTTGGAACGAAAACTCCAACACTCACTAGAGTTTTGGGGTTTCGTCGGAGACCTCGAGCAATTATTTTTTTTTTTTTTGTTTCGTTATAATATTAAGTGTGTTTGTGATGGTGTTAATATAACACATGCGGAAGCAATTTGGATCTTAGGCACTTTTAGAACATCAATTATAGTAAATAACTAGCATGTTCATAAGTATTAAAACTTAATGAGTTTGAATACTAACATTTTGTAGTTCAAATTCTTTTTTCCTCACGAACCGGTTTCGAACCACCACTAGTGTCTTCTCCATTATCCTCCGGCCTTAGAACGGGATTGTGGAATCCGATGAGTGACTAAACTTAGGAGAGATTGTGTATATATGAAGAGAGTGTTTGTGAGAGGTTTTTCTCAAGGTTTTTCCCCAAGAAGAAGACCTTCCATGTACCATGATCACTCTATTTAAATGTTTGCATGTTCATGCAAATTTGAGATCACCAAATTTTGACACTCAAAATTCCACAAAAATGTTTGGGATTATGTGACAAGCATGCATGTTTGAGTTAACCAAATTTTGACACTCAAAATTCCACTCAAATTTGTGGGGTTTATTTGACAACCATGCAACTTTGGTTAAACCAAAATTTGACACCTCAAAATTCCACTAACATGGATTTTTCAGATGAAGTCAACATTTTGACTTTTTCCATTTTAATTCAACAAAATTTGAATAATTAATTTCAAATTAAAGTAATATTAAATGATTAATTAAAATATTTAATTAATATTTAATATTAATTTAAAAGCGAATCTCAATCAATTCCGACACATATTTGATTAAAATATTTAAATCTTATTTAAATATCTCAAATTCTCTCTTTTTGTTTAATTCGTAAATAAAACAAAAATGCGGTTAAATATATCGTATATATGTAACACATATTCCCTAATTTGAATTTGAACACTTCGAACTCACTCGTCACACTGTTCTACTGTTTAGTCCGATATGAGCTAGCAGAGGGACCTAATGGACCTATAGATCACGGGCTCCAACGATCCAAGATTAACCAGTTAAACTCATTAACCTTGTTAATCATCAATTCCAGTTAACTACTAGACACTACACTATAGCCTAGTAGTTGCACTCCCCTCACTATAGATATATTTCTGTCCATTTGATATAACTATGATTAGTAAGTCGATCATTCACAGGTTGTTCGTAACTAGAGCTGGGTCAATTAGCCGTTTTACCCCTTTAGTTACTTCTTGTTCCTTATGTCCCACTAATCCTCTTATGAACAATTGGTTTGTGGTCCAACCAGTAAACCGAATCCCTCTCAGGCCAATGAGTGGGTGGGGCCCCTTGTTCAAAACCTGGAGTCAGTACTTAAGAGAACTACCTCTCTTCTATCCCTAAAAGTGGGTAGGAGCGAATTCCATCTTGCACCCCATGTCCCAGCTATTCACCCAGTTTTACCCTTGAAATGGGAGGCCTATTGAGTCGGCGAACTCAAGCCACTCTCACCCATCCAAATCTAAGGATAATTCCGAATGAACAGGATTTCATGGTTAGCTCAGGATTAAGATCGAGTTACCTAGGTCATCGAATGAAAAGAAAATCAGTCTCAACAGTAAACGACATTATAAAGTGAGAGTGATTTTCTTCATGGTCCGATCTTATGCAATACTCATTGCATAGGATGCCCCCACTCACATGTCTCCACATGTACAATTTAGTGATCACATTTTTTATATCATATACAAAAGTGAGCCGCATCCATAGTGTCCCCAGAATAAGGTACTAAGCCTTATCCTTGTACTATAGATCATTTTGACTATATACTTGAACTTGATCCACTCTTATGTCACTACATATAGTTCAAGTAATCATACTATAGCCAAAGTGTTCTTAGTTTATTGGATTTAGATTAATGATCGTAAAGTTCACTTTATTCAATAACAATCTTTAATGAATAAACAACAATAATAACTTTATTGAAAATAGAATATGTTTTTGTTTACAAACTATGAGTTTTAGGACATAAAACCCAACACATATAATGCATGAGGTCCCCAACATTTCTACTTTTATCATTAATGAATATAACCCCGCTATCATCTTTCATGCTTAACATGTCATTTCTCATTTTTAAGTCTACATATCAGACATAATCCTAATGGGGTTACATTCATTTCATTTATCGTGATATCATGTCATTCATAACATGTTGTATACATACAATTTAGAAAACATAACATGATAAGGCAACCCTAATCCTCAGCCAAACGATCCAAGCTTTTGTTGGAGCAAGAATCTTGAATCAAAGTAATTAAAATCTCCTTATACAAAATTTGGATCAACCAAGAGATAAGGTTAGAATTAGATTACCTCTTACGATCAAAGATCTAAAGCAAGATTTGAAAACCTTGTTCTAATTTGAGTGACTCGACAATCAAACTTGATTGAATGGCTCGGGTGCAATTCTACCACAAGAATTGCTTGAAACTTAGAAATGACAAATATGATACTCGGATTTCTAAGGAAAACGTCTCAATTTGAGATTTGAATTACATTCATCTATGAATCTATTTTTACATAACATATTGTGGGTATTTATAGTCTCCCAACAAAAGACGTTTGTGGCTGGAATTTATTCCCGGTCCCTTTTAATCTCCACAAAAGACGAAGTCAAATTGACCTTTGACTCCTACATATTTTATGAAATTAAGAATAATACTTTTCAACAAATGTTGATGTGTTTGAGTGATTAATGCAACAAGTTTGAAATCAATTGATCCGTAGGTTCGAATTTTGTTGTTGACATTTTTGAATCTTCATGACATTTTTTGAAGAACCACCTGCTTTGCATCATCCATTTGTTGAAAGATTTTATTGTTTTTTTTCGTTTTCATTTTGCAATGGTCAAATGGTCAAAATTGACTTTGTCTTTTGTGGATATTAAAAGGGATCGGGATTGAATCCCAGCCACAAACGTCTTTTGTCGGGAGACTATAAATACCCACAATATGTTATGTAAAAATCAGATTGGTGAATGAATGAAATTGAGACGTTTTTCTTAGAAATTCGAGCATCAATTTTGTCATTTCTAAGTTTCAAGCAATTCTTGTGGTAGAATTGCACCCGAGCCATTCAATCAAGCCTTGATCAAGTTAGATTGTGGAGTGACTCAATTTAGAACAAGGTTCCAAATCTTGCTTCTAGATTTTCGATCGTAAGAGGTAATCAAATTCTAGCATTATCTCTTGGTTGATCCAAATTTCGTATAAGGAGGTGTTAATTAGTTTGATTCAAGGGTTCTTGCTAAAACAAAAGCTTAGATCATTGAGCCGAGGATTAGGGTTGCCTTATCAATTAGGTATCAGAGCATAGGTTTACATCTTTGTGGCCGACTCTACAATTGATTTTATCTTTCATTTCTGTATTGTTTATCATATCTTTAAATTTGTCAATTTATTTTCTGGTTGTCATTTCTGCCATTATTCATCAACTTTTAACTTGGTTCTCATTTTCTTCCTAAAGATCACGTTTAGATCTTTAAAAAAAATCTTATCATGTGTTCTTACGATTGTATTATAAACGATCTTTATCATTTTTTTAAAATCATTTGCATGTTTATTTGAAGATCAAATAAACTTCGATTCACATATTTTTCTTAATCCATCTAAATCTAGAACCATTCTGTTTGATATATTATTATTTTCTCATAATTGACGCTTGAAGATAACTTATAAATTTCCTGAATTCTGTAAAAAGGAGAGTTAGATCGTTCTTAAAATCTTCACCTCCTTTCTTTTTGGAATTTTCTTTTTCAGTGTGCAATTCTATCCAAAAAATCTTCGTGTTCGTTATTTGTTTGTTCACGTCCTGTTTTATTTTGTTGTTATTCCATAATTAACTTATCTTGATTGCCTTGAATAACTTGCTACTATCAGAATTGCTTTACCGATATATTAGCCTACCTTGATCATAATTTAGTCACTTTTCCAAACAGCCTACCTTTGTGTGTATAAATACGAGTGTCCCTGAGTGTAAAATCAGTGAGTTGAGAGTGTGAGGTCCTAAACATATTCCACTACGGTTTGTTCAATTATGAACCAAGACGGAGGAAATGGAGGGGAGATCAATGAAGCTAGGTGGACAAAAGCACAGGTCAGAACAATACTCGTTTGAATCAAGTTATTAGTACATTGACAGACCAGATGGAACGAATTGAAATAGCCTTAGGTAATCTTCAAGGTTGGGAAGTACTGTTGAATGAAGGAGTTGAAAATGAAGAAGATGACAATATCACCCTTTTAGCGGGACATAGTCCTAGGGGAGGGAGAGATGTCGGTCGAGGGAGAGGAAGAGTCAGAAGAAGGGGTAGAGAAATTTTAGCACAAAAAAGAATTGAGAGGGAGTACTAGTATGAGAGAGAAAAAGAAAAGGAGTCGGGGGAGTAAAGCTAAAAATTCCAACTTTCTATGGGAGATCTGATCCAGAGGTGTATTATTTGCAATATGAGAGAAAAATTGAGTATGTCTTCGATTGCAACAATTTCAGTGAAGAAAGAAAGTTGAAGCTTGTTGCGTCTGAATTTTAAAGAACCAATTGAAATCAGAGTGGAGGTGAAATTATGAAGAACCAATTGAAACGTGGGAGGAATTGAAGACATTAATGAGAAAAAGGTACATTCCTAAGCATTATTCTCGAGTACTCAAGCATAAATTCTATATTTTACAACAGGGATCCAAAAGTGTTGAAGAATATTACAAAGAAATGGAGACCCTTATGAATAGAGCATGTATTAATGAAGATGAGGAAGATACAATTGAAAGGT
Source organism: Cucurbita pepo subsp. pepo (assembly GCF_057944985.1). Taxonomy (NCBI): domain Eukaryota; kingdom Viridiplantae; phylum Streptophyta; class Magnoliopsida; order Cucurbitales; family Cucurbitaceae; genus Cucurbita; species Cucurbita pepo. The sequence goes on along the minus strand of NC_141809.1, from coordinate 5,763,432 downwards.
GGGAGGAATTGAAGACATTAATATGAAAAAGGTACATTCCTAAGCATTATTCTCAAGTACTCGAGCAAAAACTCTATACTTTACAACAGGGATCCAAAAGTGTTGAAGAATATTACAAAGAAATGGAGACCCTTATGAATAGAGCATGTATTGACGAAGATGAGGAAGATACAATGGCTAGATTCCTTGGTGGGTTAAACCGACAACTTGCTCATCAAGTGGATAGGCAAGCGTACTTTGATATGCAAGAATTGTTACACCTTGCTGTCAAGATCGAAGGGCAACTAGCTTGGGAGAAGGAGAACTCCAAGAGGTATGGTATTTCAAAGAGCAATTCATAGTACAACTCATTGCTTAGGGTACTCCAAGAGGTATGGCATTAGGAGCATTGCTTAGGGCTATTATTTCTAAGAATATTAAGTCTTGGAATGAATGTTTGCCATTTGTAGAGTTTGCATATAATAGAGCAATTCATAGTACAACTCATTGTTCTCCTCTTGAAGTTGTTTTGGATGAAGGAGAGAATTGAGAACCAAAATTTCAAAGTTGCTTTAACTATTAAGGCGGAAGGAAATCATTTTGTTGTTCTCTTGAAGTTGTTTGAGGTGAAGGAGAGAATTGAGAACCAAAATTTCAAGGTTCTTCAACTATTACAAAGGGGAGAAGGAAATCATTAGGAAGGAAATCATTTTTAAACCTGGTGACTGGGTTTGGATACATTTTCGCTAGGAGCGGAGCGATTCTCATTGTTCTTGAATTAGAAGCTAATACGATTGACGAAGGACAACTGAATATTTGCATGGTTAAAGTTGGAAAACTTTAAAATGTCAACAATAGAATTAGAATTCGAACCTACGCGCAGAGAGCTCAATTGATTTTGAGAATTCGAACCTACGCGCATAGAGCTCAATTGATTTTGAACCGGTCGCATTAGCTACTCAAGCACATCAACATTTGCTAGAAAGAACTATTTTTAATTTCATAAATTATGTAAAAGTCAATTAAAGGGGGATCGAGAATAATTCTCGTCCACAAACGTCTTTTGTCGGGAGACTATAAATATCCACAATATGTTATGTAAAATTCAGATTCGTGTTTGAATATAATTCAGATCTTAAATTGAGCGTTTCCCTTAGAAATCCGAGCATCATATTTGCCATTTCTAAGTTTCAAGCAATTCTTGTGGTAGAATTGCACCCGAGTCATTCAATCAAGTCTTCATCAAGTTCGATTGTGGAGTGACTCAATTTAGAACAAGGTTTCCAAATCTTTCTTCTAGAGCTTCGATCATAAGAGGTAATCTAATTCTAGCCTCATCTCTTGGTTGATCCAAATTTCGTATAAGGAGGTGTTAATTACTTTGATTCAAGGGTTCTTGCTTCAACAGAAGCTTGGATCGTTGGGCTGAAGATTAGGGTTACCTTATCATATGCTTAGGACCTCACACACTCAACTCACTGATTTTACACTCAGAAACACTCATGTTTAACACAAAAAGGTAGGCTATTTGGGAAAATGACTAATTTCTTATCAAGGTAGGTAATATGGATAAAGCAATTCTGATAGTAGCAAGCTATTCAAATCAATCCAGATAAGTTAATTATGAAATAACAACAAAATAAAATAAGAAGTGAACAAACAAATAAGAGACACAAAGATATTTTGGGATAGAATTGCACACTGAAAAAAAAAAAAGAATTCCAAAGAGAATGGTTGTGAAGATCTGAGAACGATCTAACTTTCATTTTTACAGAATTTGAAAAAATTTAGAAGTTATCTTCGGTTTTAAATGATGAAAAAAAAATATTGAACACAACAATTTCAGATTTATATGCTTTAGGTAAAAATGAGAATTGAAATTTATTTGTCCTCAAATAAAGGTTCAAATGGTTTTTAATAGGACAATATAAACAAAGTGGAAAGATAATGAAGAACGGTGGAAATGGCAGCAAGAAAATAAATGGACAGATTTAAAAAAACGATAAATAATAGCGGAAATTAAAGATAAAATAAATTCTAGAGTCGGCCACAAAGATGCAACCTATGCTCTTATACCAAACTGATAAGGCAACCCTAATCCTCAGCCCAACAATCCAAGCTTTTGTTTGAGCAAGAACCCTTGAATCAAAGTAATTAACACTTATACGAAATTTGGATCAACCAAGAGATAAGGCTAGAATTTGATTACCTCTTACGATCAAAGATCTAGAAGAAAGTTTTGGAAACCTTGTTCTAAATTGAGTCACTCCACAATCGAACTTGATCAAGGCTTGATTGAATGGCTCGGGTGCAATTCTACCACAAGAATTGCTTGATACTTAGAAATGGCAAATATGATGCTCGGATTTCTAAGGGAAATGCTCAATTTGAGATCTTAATTACATTCTTCCACGAATCTGAATTTTACATAACATATTGTTGATATTTATAGTCTCCGGACAAAAGATGTTTGTGGACGAGAATTATTCCCGATCTTCTTTAATCTCCACAAATGATATGAACGAAAAGACATCAATCATACAATATACTTCAATGAATATGTGAAGAAAAGGTTCTCAAAATTATCAAAACATGTTTCAATTCATGCCACATTGATGAAGAATGAAGTTTGATTGTTATAAATTTTGGGTGGGTTACAATTTAGAGTAATTTAGAGTTATTGTATTTTAAGACTTTTTATTTACTTTAGGTTACATTTACATAATGGTTAATTATGGCCATTAAGCATGAATGTTACAACTCTTGGAATGCCTTTAATAGTTTCATTTTTTAGGCTATATAGAGCAATGTATGTTGTATTTGTAGGGAGACTTGTAAAATATAGTAAAATGAACATTTGTGCTTTCTTTAGCCAATGGCTAAGTTTATTTGCAATTCTATGTAGTTTAGGTTGCATGTAGAATCATTCAAGCTCGACATGATCAATCTTGTTTGTGGAGTGATTCGAATCTCAATCAAGTGTTCTTGCATTGAGATATTTGATCAACAAGAATCATTCAAGCTCGACATGATCAATCTTGCTTGTGGTGTGATTCGAATTTCAAACAATGTTCTTGCCTTGAGATATTCGATCAAAAAGGTAATCCGAATCTTATTCCTCTTGTATTGATTCCTTATCTTATCATTTGGTATTAGAGCTTCAGGCTCAAGATTGGATATATGTTTCCTTTGCATTTCTTTTCAATTTGTTTTTATCTTTATAGTTTTTAATCGACCCAAAATAAAAAAATCCAATCTGGGCTCTACTAAAAAATTTGAGAGGTGAGAATGAGAGCTTCATTTGTGTACATGAGTGCAAACAGAGTGGCCTAAAATTCCTTGAGTGTATACACGTGAGAGAGGGTTGTTCGCCGGTGACAGGCCGGCCCAGGCTGAAGAAAAAGTGCAGGTGGGCTGGGCTAGGCGTGCCGCGTTGAACTGGGCTTGGAGGTCTCAGGTTAAGGCTGTCGGGTTGGGCCGTAACTGGGCTTACGCGTTTTGGGCTGAAGCAACTGGCCGCGGGAACCGTCGTGTACTGGGCTGACCTAAGGTGATTGGGTTCGGTTTGGGTTGCGGGATCCGACCCTTGGGTCGCACTTCGTCTTCTTCACCAGGTTGCCTACGGGTTTTTCCAGTGACTTTTCTCTCTCCTCGTTAACGTCCTTTCGACGTCCTATTTCCCTCCTATTTCCTCTGTTCCCGAGTCTCTTCCTCCCCCTAACTCCATTTTGGATATGGATTTGGTTTGTAAAGGCCTCACACTCCCGGATCTGGAGAAGTTCAGAAATCCGACGTTTTGTCTCCCTTGCCGATGGTGTTCAACGTATAGGATTCGTCTAAATCTACCCCTGATGTGTGTAAAAGGTTCTGGGATTACTTTTGTTGCGTAAAATGAAGGTTTTGATGTCGCTTTCGTAGGGTTTGGCCTCGCTGGAGTTTCGTTGAATTTTCTCTGTCCTCTTCATTTTTCTCTATTTTTTTTTGTTCTTTGCAGGTTGTTTTGGGGTGGCTGAAGGTCGGGGTCGAGTTCCGTGGCATCCCAGCCTTCGGTCGCCCTTTGTGGGTCGTGTGCGAACGAAAACTCCGACGTTCGCCGGAGTTTTCGGTTCTGCCGACGACTTTTTTTTTAACAAAACTGAAGTTGAGAATTTATTAGGTAAATCCATCAGAACACTTCGATCAGATTGCAGTAGAAAGTACATGGATATGAATTTCCGTGACTATTTGATAGAAAATGGAATAACATCCCAACTCTTAGCTCCTGAAACACCTCAACAAAATGGAGTTTCAGAGAGGAGAAACAGAACTTTGTTAGACATGGTTCGATCGATGATGAGTTATTCTCCACTACCAAATTCTTTTTGGGGATATGTAGTGGAGACTGCATTATACATATTGAATGTAGTTCCATCCAAAAGTGTCACTATGACACCTTTTGAATTGTGGAAGGGTCGTAAAGCTAGTTTAGAACAGTTCAGAATTTGGGGATGTCCAGCACATGTGTTGAATACAGATCCAAAGAAATTGGAACCTCGTTCTAAAGTATGCCTATTTGTAGGTTATCCTAAAGAGACTAGAGGTGGTTACTTCTACAGTCCGGAAGAAAATAAAGTATTTGTAACGACAAATGCTATTTTTTTAGAAGAAAATCATATGAGAAATCATAAACCTCGTAGTAAGATAGTGTTAAATGAATTAAATGAAGCTACTAATACATCAACAAGAGTTGTTGATAGTTCCATTCCTTCTGATAATCGGATACATCCATACCAAGAATTGGGAACGCCTCGTCGTAGTGGAAGGATTAGAAAACAACCTAACCGTTACATAGGCTTGACTAAAGCTCAAGTTGTCATAACTGATGATAACATCGAGGATCCATTGTCTTTTAAACGAGCAATTGATGATGTTGACAAGGATGAATGGATCAAAGCCATGAACTTGTAGATCCTCCTGATGGGGTAAGACCTATAGGTTGTAGGTTGTAAATGGATTTACAAGAGAAAGCGAGGAGTAGATGGAACGATACAGACCTTTAAAGCGAGACTTGTGGCAAAAGGATTCAACCAAAGAGAGGGACTGAACTATGAGGACACTTTCTCTCCTGTTGCAATGTTAAAGTCTATTCGCATTCTCTTATCCATTGCCACATATTTTGGCTATGAGATATGGCAAATGGATGTGAAGACTGCTTTTCTAAATGGCAATCTTGAAGAGAACATCTATATGAATCAACTAGAGGGGTTTATAAGCCAAGGTCAAGAGCAAAAGGTTTGCAAGCTTAAGAAATCCATTTATGGACTAAAACAAGCATCAAGATCCTGGAACATTAGATTTGACAGTACGGTTAAATCATATAGTTTTGAGCAAAATGTTGATGAACCTTGTGTATACAAGAAAATCAATAGAAAAGTAGTAGCTTTTCTTGTCTTATATGTAGATGATATTCTACTCATTGGAAATGATGTAAGCTATCTTACTGATATAAAAAGTTGGCTAGCTAATCAATTTCAGATGAAAGATTTAGGAGAAGCACAGTTTGTTCTAGGAATCCAAATTATAAGGGATCCTAAGAACAAAACACTAGCCTTGTCTCAAACATCCTATATTGACAAGATTCTTGTCAAGTATTCGATATAAAATTCGAAAAAGTGCAATCTACCTTTTAGGCATGGAATTATAATGTCAAAGGAACAATGTCCCAAGACATCTCAAGAAGTTGAGGATATGAGAAAGATTCCCTATGCCTCAGCTATAGGTAGTCTAATGTATGCAATGTTGTGTACAAGGCCTGATATATGTTATGCAATGTTGTGTACAAGACCTTATAGTAGATGGTTAAATCTGGTAAAGCTATATTTAGTAGACTAAACCATATATATATCCCGTCCAGTAAAGCTTTGGAAATGTACTTTCTATTCTCTCTCTTGTTGTACATACCTAAAGTCATCAATAAAAATTCTTTTAGCCAGAGTTCTCCTTGCAATTTTCTCTATCATTTTCTTTGTGTTCATCTAGATCGAGTGTGTGCGTTGTTGTGCGATCCTAACAACTGGTATCAAAGCTAGGCGAAATTCACCACGATCTGTGAAGATGGAAAGTTCAAAGATTGGAATTGAGAAGTTCGATGGATCCGATTTCGGTTTCTGGAAGATGCAGATTGAAGATTATCTGTACCATAAAGATCTTCACGAACCTCTATTGGGGGTGAAGCCGGATACCATGACCACAAAAAAGTGGAAGCTCAAGGATCGACGAGCCTTAGGGATGATCCGGTTGATGCTATCCAGAAATGTTGCGTTTAACATCATCAAGGAGAAGACAACGTCAGATCTGATGAAGGCGCTGTCAAATATGTATGAAAAACCGTCGGCTATGAACAAGGTGTATTTGATGCGTAGATTGTTCAATCTATAGATGTCTGAAGGTGGACGTGTTGCGGATCATATAAATGAATTCAATATGATCATAAGTCAACTGGGTTCTGTGGAAATTAATTTCGAAGATGAAATTAAAGCGTTGATTTTGATGTCATCCTTACCCAAGTCATGGGATACTGTTGTTGCCGCAATCAGTAGTTCCCGAGGATCTGATAAACTGAAATTTGATGAAATTCGAGATGTAGTTCTCAGCGAAAGTATTCGCAAACGGGAAACTGAAGATTCATCAGGCAATGCTCTTAGTGTTGATCGAAGGGGAAGAAGCAAATCAAAGAGCTCAAACAAACATGGGCGTTCAAAATCAAAGAACCGGGGAAAATCTCCAAACAAACCCAACGTAACGTGTTGGAGCTGTGGGGGAAAAGAACACTTTCGGACAGATTGTACAAAACTAAAAAAGAAGCAGAATCATAAATCTGAAGATGATGATGATTCTATATACACAACAGAAGATGTTGAGAACGTTTTAATCCTTAGTGTGGATAGCCCAGCTGAATCCTGGATTTTGGATTCAGGTGCATCGTTCCATTCGTCTCCAAGTAAGGAATTGTTTCGAAATTTCAAATCAGGAAATTTCGGAAAGGTGTATCATGCCGACAACAAAACCTTGGAGATTGAAGGAAAGGGAGATGTCTCCATACAAACTCCAGCATGAAATCAATGGACATTACAAGATGTTAGATACATTCCTGGTCTCAAGAAGAACTTGATCTCTATTGGTCAGTTGGATAGCACAGGCTATGCAGCAGAGTTTGGAAAGAGTTCCTGAAAGATTGTGAAGGGCGCCATGGTTGTTGCACGTGGCACAAAATTCGGAACCTTATACACTACTGCAGAGTGTATAAACATGACTGCTACTGCTGAGAGTGCTTCCAATTCAAGTCTATGGCAATAGACTTGGACATATGAGCGTCAAAGAAATGAAGATGTTGACTGCGAAAGGAGCTTTAGAAGGCTTAAAATCTGTTGATATGGGTCTTTGTGAGAGCTGCGTTATGGGCAAAAAGAAACGAGTTAGTTTCACAAAGGCTGCCAGAGAACCGAAGAAAGTGCAGTTGGAAATGATCCATACAGACGTCTGGGGACCATCTCCAGTTTCATCACTTGGTGGATCAAGGTACTACGTCACCTTCATTGATGACTTCAGCAGGAAGGTATGAGTTTACTTTCTGAAACACAAGTCAGATGTGTTTACCACCTTCAAGAAGTGGAAAGCTGAAGTTGAAAATCAGACCGGCTTGAAGATCAAATGCCTGAGGTCTGACAATGGAGGAGAGTATAACAAATCAGAGTTTATAACATTTTGTGTAGCTGAGGGAATTAGATTAATAAGAACAATTCCCGGTAAGGCAAGACAAAATGATATTGCAGAAAGGATGAACAGAACATTGAATGAGCGAGCAAGAAGGATGAGGATTTATTCTGGACTGCCAAAGACATTCTGGGCTGATGCTGTGAACATAGCAGCATATTTGATTAATAGAGGGCCGTCAGTACCCCTGAAGTTCAAATTGCCCGAAGAAGTATGGACAGGAAAAGAACTCAAGTACTCTCACTTGAGAACCTTTGGTTGTACTGCGTATGTTCATGTTGATCTAGAGAAGAGAGATAAGCTTGATGCTAAGGCTGTGAAATGCTACTTCATAGGCTATGGCTCTGACATGTTCGGGTACAGGTTTTGGGATGAGAAAAATATGGAGATCCTAAGACACTGTGATGTGATCTTTGATGAAAATGTCATGTACAAGGACAGAGAGAAGATAAACTCTGAGACTACGAAGCAAGTGGGAGTTGAACTTGAGTGGCAAGAAAATTCACGCAGTGATGGTACAACAGAAGCTCAAGAAACTCCTGATCCTATTGCTGAAGAACCAGACGTGGAGCAAGTTGCACCTGAGCAGGTGTTGAGAAGATCATCCAGAACTACCAGAGCACCAGATAGATATTCATCCTCATTACATTATCTGTTGCTGATTGACGAAGGAGAACCAGAGTCCTTTGATGATGCCCTACAAGTGGAAGATTCAACCAAGTGGGAGCAAGCCATGGATGATGAGATGAGCTCACTTGAAAGAAATAATACGTGGGTGCTGACTGAGTTGCCTACAGGAAAGAGAGCTCTGTTGAACAAATGGGTGTTCAAAATCAAGGTTGAACCAGATGGCAAAAGGTGGTTTAAGGCTCGATTAGTAGTTAAAGGATATTCACAAAGAAAAGACATTGATTATGCTGAGATCTTTTCTCCAGTTGTGAAATTAACTACTATCCGAATTCTGCTGAGTATTGTTGCATCGGAGAATTTGCACCTTGATCAAATGGATGTAAAAATTGCATTTTTACATGGAGATCTAGATGAGGAGATCTATATGCAACAACCCGAAGGATTTGCAGCTCCAGGCAAGGAGCACATGGTGTGTAAGCTCAATAAGAGCTTGTATGGACTGAAACAAGCACCGAGAAAATGGTACAAGAAGTTTGACTTCTTCATGAGCAAGAGTGGCTTCCACAGAAGTGAAAAGGATCAATGTTGCTACCTCAAGAAATACACTGATTCTTATGTGTTTCTACTCCTGTATGTGGATGATATACTAATTGCTGGATCAAGTATGAGGGAGATAAACCATCTGAAGGCAAGCTTGTCTTCAGTATTTGAGATGAAAGATTTAGGTGCAGCGAAGCAGATCCTTGGGATGAGAATTTCTCGAGATAGATCTGCTGGCACATTAAATCTATCCCAAGAGCAGTACATTGAGAAGGTGTTGTCCAAATTCAAGATGAATAACGCTAAACCCAGGACTACCCCCTTGGCAAATCATATTAAATTGCCGAAGGGGCAATCTCCCAAGACAGTTAAGGAACGTGAGCACATGGCATCAGTTCCGTACGCTTCTGCAGTTGGAAGTTTGATGTATGCTATGGTCTGCACTAGACCAGACATAACACATGCAGTGGGAGTTGTTAGCAAGTACATGAAAAATCCAGGGAAGGAACATTGGGAAGCTGTGAAGTGGCTTCTGAGATATCTGAGAGGTACATCCAATACTACACTTTGTTATGGCAATGGCAAAGTAGTTCTGTAAGGTTTTGTGGATGCTGATCTGAGTGGAGATGTAGACTCCAGCAAGAGCACATCTAGGTATATCTACACTATAGATGGAACAGCAGTGAGTTGGATGTCCAAGCTTCAGAAATGCGTTGCTCTTTCATCTACTGAAGCTGAGTACGTGACCATAGCTGAAGCTGGAAAGAAGATGATATGGATGACAGACTATCTAGAAGAATTAGGCCGGAAGCAGTGCAAGAAGATCCTTTATACAGATAGTTAGAGTGCCATACAGTTGGTGAAAAACCCAGTCTATCATTCAAGGACAAAACACATTAGAAGACGGTACCATTTCACTCGCAGGTTAGTGGAAGAAGGCGATATGTGTTTGGAGAAGATAGAGGGTGCAAAGAATCCAGCAGACATGTTGACAAAATGTGTTGATGTTGGAAAATTAAGGTTATGCAAAGCCCTAATTGGTATGGTGTAGGATCAGTCTCCAAGTGGGAGAATTGTTGAGTTATGGAGTCTGCTCCCTGTATTTATAGCTTGGTCAACGGCTATATCCGGTAAAGCTATATTTGGTAAAGCCATATATGGTAAAGCTATATCTGGTAAAGCTATATATGGTAAATAGCTATATATAGTAGATGGTTAAATCTAGTAAAGCTATATTTAGTAGACTGAACCATATATATATCCCTCCAGTAAAGCTTTGGAAATGTACTTTTTATTCTCTGTACTCTCTCTTGTTGTACATACCTGAAGTCATCAATAAAAATCCTTTTAGCCAGAGTTCTCCTTGCAATTTTCTCTATCATTTTCTTTGTGTTCATCTAGATCGAGCGTGTGCGTTGTTGTGCGATCCTAACATTCCTTGTTAGACCAATCTCTTGACCTTCATCATCAAAACTACTTTAAGGGTAACTCTAGCCTTTGAACTAAAAACTAGATCCAGATAGTGTTGAGAAAGAATACCACCTCCTTCTTGTAACAATCTATATTGGCATAGTTCTTAGCTAGCCAATCTATACCGAAATTCGTCATGCTAACAACTATCAGGTCTACGCTAAAGGTTCATCTTGCTACTATTACTTGCCCATCTTTTACTCTATCATTAAAAACTAAGTCTACCCGTGTTGGGGTGCTAACATTTAATACATGCAACAAGGGTTCTAGTTGGAACCCTACTTGACTAAAAAATGGCACAGATATGAAGGAACATGTAAAGCTTGAATCAAATAACGTTAAAGCATAGTGTCCGAGGATGGATAGTGTGCCTATCACCACTATGTCGTATTTCCCAACATCCCTGCTGGATGCATAATCTCTTTCATGCGAATAGGTCTACATAGGTCTCTCCACTCCACTAGGGCCTCTTGGTGGGTCAACTGGGTTTTTCGTCCTCCTCGTATTTGGCAAGGTAGCCTTGATGACTACATCTGAAACAAGCCCTAGATTCAAGCCATACATCTACCCTAATGTTGGTATAGGCTGTAACTTTTATTTCCTTTAAGACTTTCTTAATCATCCTATCTTTAAGATCACTCTCCTTTGACGTGGTCTCAGCTCATTCATGTACTCCTCGTTTACTCAGGTGTCACATACCAACCAGCTTCCTCCTTGGTTTGTTCTTGAATCACATCTGACTGTGGGAGGTATTGCTCTGATCATAATATAACTATTCGCTGGAGAAATTCATTTAAAAGAAATGTAACTAAAATGCATGGAGAAATTCATTTAAAAGAATCAATGCTATGTACTTAAACGTTCGTAATAAAATTTTTAAAACAATATAATGGAAAATAAATAGTATAACCTAAGAACTATATATAACATGAATGCATCTATCCAAACTTCCATTCCATAGATGTCACCACGACATTGTCCAACGGTGCAAAAATGTCTTACTTTTATCTTAAAAACAAGAATAGCACCTAGGTTGAGTATTTTTATAAGCGCCTACAATGCTGGAATTCGCAAAGCTAGAGGTCTTTCTACAATCCTTGCAAAACATTCACAGAGGAAGCTAACTTAACGGATTGATTCCAACCAAGAGCTGGTTAGAAGATGAATGACTCTTAGATCGAACTTGGAATCTATGATGGTCACTCTTAGATACCAAGACAATTCACTCTAGAATTAGCTTGATCAAAACTAATTCAATGAATCGGTTTAAACATCAAACCTAAAGCAAGGTTTGAAAAAGAATAACACCAAAAAAGTATAAAAAAAACACAAAGGTCTTGTTTGTATTCAACTATTGATGCCGAAACATGAATATTACATGCCTTTAAATAGGCCCAAAAGATAACCCTAACATAATAAAGTTCAACTACCAACTACAAATGCTATTAAATACATATTGAAGAAAATAAGACATTCATACAAACTAATAACCAATGCTATTAAATACAAATTGAAGAAAACAAGGCATTCATAAATTGTCTTAATTGGTAGTTCAACTACCAAAGGCAATGTCAGCCATTCCATTATCTTCTTGATTTGATATGCTAATGCTATAAAGATTTTTGGGCTCAAAAGTCTATATTTCAACTTGTACACTAGCTAGCTTTTGAAGATGCAATCTATAGGCCTCTTGAATCTTCTTAACCTTACTTCTTGTAATCGGTCCTTCGAGTACATACAAGGGGTCTGGAGTTGAATTCATATCACTATCTCTAGGATTTTCCATAGCCTTAGCTGCCCTCAAAGCAGTCTCATACGTGGTAGGATCTATGGCTTCAACCGTTTGATGAATTTATGGATTCAGTCCAAGGATGAACCTTTTAGCAATTTTTAGTTTTGTATCCACTAATGACGGCGCAGATCATTTCAACCTTATAAAATTCTCTTGCCTAGTCATCCACAAAATGTCCACTCTATATCAGATGGGTGAACTCCTATTGTCTTCAAAGTCGGACTACCTTCGGGAAATATTATTTTAGGAATAGCTTTTTGAATCGAGACTATGGTTTTACACTTCCATTTAGCCCAAGAATTTCTCAATTATCCAATCACCACAATTTTGCGTCCTCTTTCAAGATGAATGACGAAAAGAATACCTTCTCATGGTCTAGGTAGTTCATTAATAAGAAAATCGTCCCCATTAGTGATAGCCATAATTGTGCCTCTATTGGGTCTCTTGTGCTTCCACTAAAGGTACGGGGTCATACCATTTTAAATCCCATAAATATCTTGCCCCTCATGTATGTTACAAGCTATTGGCTTGCTCGGTGGCCACCATTACTTGAACCATGGCCTGGAAAGATTCCAACATCAGATTCTTCATGGGGTCTATTCCCGCCAATGGTGTTGTTGGAGGTATTGCAGCCACGTATTTTCTTGTTACAGAGCCTTCATAAGTGGGGTCACTTAATAATTATTTCTTTAAATACTCAAGCCATGTGCTACTACATTTTTCAGGTTAAGGCAAGACATTCATGTACGGCTGACGACGGCATCGCAATTCGAGACCATGGCACATGCGTAGGATAGTGGTATTTATTTTCTTAGACTTAGGCTAGAATAAGATGTTTTTAACTTAAACTCTTATTCATTTTATTTAGTCTTTTGTTGTGTCTTTTTAAAAATGTTTTGGAAACACGTAAGTCCATGGCTGCGTTTTAAGATAAATGTTATGTTTTATGGAATTTAAATGAAGTCTTTCGCATTCAATGTTATGATACGTATACAGTAGGGACCTAAAATTAAGTAAACAATTTCGAGTCGTTATAATGTAAGTCCATGACAGTGTTTTATGATGAAATTTATATTTTAGGATAAAGTTTAAATGCTTATTTCTACACAAAATGATTATTCTTTGATCACGATAGTGACTCGAGGTAAGTAGAAATCTTGAATTGAAGTTTGGGTAGATGCATACATGTTATATGTAGGTCTTAGGTTAGATTATGGATCATTTTCTTATTTTATTTAAAAATTTTATGCTATTTATTTCCTGTTATGTTGTTTTAAAATTTTTATTACAAACGTTTAAGTCCATAGCGTCGTTTCTTTTAAATGAATTTCTCCACGCATTCTAGTTATATTATGCATGTAGTTGCGACCTTGGTTTTAATAGAAAATTAGAGTCATTACAATTGGGATAAGAACAATACCTCTCACAGTAAGATGTGATTGAGGGGCAAACATGAGAAATCTTGTGGGTATGTGACACCTGAGTAAAGAGGAGTACATGAATGAATTGAGAACATATCAGAGTGAGAGTGATCCTAAGATAGGATGACTAAGGAAGTCTTAAAGGAAATAAAGGTTACAACCTATGCCAACAATTTGCATCTTCCTTTTTAGTGGCTCAATCATAGGAACTTCATTTTTTAACGTACTTTGTTTGGAGTAATTCTATGTTGGGTGACGTTCTAGAAATTTTCCTATAATACATGTGAGTGAAGATAAAGTATGTTAGGACGACTCGTGTTGGTTTGTGGGGATAATTTTCACTGTTAGAAGCAAAAGTAAGTAACGTGACTACTAGCAGGGGAATACTGGAGCTATCAGGTGTTGAATCAAGATTTTGAATCTTGAGCAAGAGTTGTTACACATTTATGAGCGCGTGGAGATAGTCTTCCTCATCTTTTCTATCATTCAGTATGAAATTTCCTTAACAATTATGTCATTTTCTTTTACAAACACGATGGACTAGTCATGAAATTTTCTATTATTTTTAAATATATTAAATGCATTATTGCTATCTCGTACAAAATTTAATTATTTTTTTAGGACTATTAGTACCGATTCAAATTAGTTTGTTGTCCGAAAAACAATAAGCAAACATAGCAAAGTGTCAAAAAGATAACAGAATATACATATACATATATTACCGTATTGTAGCTATATTATTCATTATTCTTGCCCCAATGATTGAATTTAGTGCCCACACACACTAACAATCACAAACATATTAGTTCTGTTCTTATTAACACTTAATTCTTGAGATCTTCTTGTTTGAGGTCTTCAAATTGCATATTATTGAGATTCAATTCTTTTGTTGCCGATATAAAACAGACGCATAAACCGATTTCAGAACACGAACAAGTATGATCTCCACAGTCAGAAGAGGTGTTGCATGCGATTTGTTTTAGAAGGCTTCTCTTTGTTACCAGTGGTGGCATCCCTTCAACTTCAACTGCAATAATATTTAAACTAACATTATGTTTGAAACTTTTGAACATTTAACATGTGATTTGTGTTAGAAGGTTTCTCTATTGAAATTTTAACATTCAAAGAGACAAACAAAAAACGAAGAACTAGAAATTTTACCAGAACGAGACACAACCAACAATATCATGACAATAATGAAACTCAACTTCACACTACTATTCTCTGCCATATTATCCTTTGGGTTGAAAATATTTTGAATGGTTTGATGTGATGGTTAAGTTTCTTTCTTTCCAATCCATTATATAATGTCTATAAATTAAATTAGCTCACAAATATAAATCTAAAGGGTAGATTTTTGTTGATGCATATGCCAAATATATGATATTTCTATAACTACAAAACCATAAATCCTATTTTTCCTAAAAATAGAAAAAAAAATACAAGTAGGAAACGTATAGTCATCTACCATTCTTTAAGCCTGAGAAAAAAAATAATCAATATAACCAAACTGTCACGAACTTTTTTCTTCTTTAAGGATATGTAATGTAAGATCCCACATTGATTGGAGAGGAAAACAAAAAAGTATGGTAACCTCCCTCTTACAGACGTGTTTTAAAACCTTGACGAGAAATACGTAAGAGAAAGTCCAACGATGACAATATCTGATAGCAGCAGTGGGATTGGATTGTTACATAAGTTAAGCTTACGAGGTTTTGTCATTAACATTAAATTAAATAGAAGCCAATAATTTATTAAAACATTTATTCCTTAATCAAAATTGAGAAGTTTTAACTTTATAATCATGGCCTTACACAATAATAACATCAAATTGGTTTGGAAATTAGAGATATGGGAAACTTTAATTAACAAAAGGTTACTATATTTTTTAAAAGGGTATGAGCAGGTTGTTTAGACCGGTTTGGGATATTAGAAATTTCAAAACTTTCTCGCACAATTAGAATTATTGATTAATATCCTTAAAAAATAAAAAAAAAATAATAGGTTGGTTACGAATGAAGGGACTAGCAAACAACTCACCAGATTAGCCTAGAACCTCGTGATATTCCTAATGAGCCAAATAGCAAGAACCAATGAACCAAAAGATCTCCGACTAGGCTAAACAATTAAAAGCTATGAAGTTATAAACTAGAACGTTAACTTGAGTTTGAATAAACGGGTGTCATGTGTTTTATATGTGTGATGTCTATAATATGATATGATATGTTTTTATGATACGATATATAATTTGATATGATATGTGAGATGATACTATATATCGTAGAATATGATATGTGCAGAAATGATATAACACGATGATACACGTTAATATGTTTTTACATGATACACAACCTCGAGATATGTTCGAGAGGCTATGGTATAAATTATATGATACGAAGAAAAATGGAAGGGGGTTGTCTTACATGATTTAATTAATGTGAAATGTTGGGATCTCATACATTGTTATACATCTCATGCATCAAGATATTATCCTCTTGTGATGAGTATGAACATGTACATTATGAAAGGAAAATGAATATCATATTTTATATGATGCTACAACGATCGCTACTCCTTTCGGGTGTCCAGCAATAGCACTAGAGAACACTAGCCAACCAGAATGAGGCCCGTGTGTAGAATAGTAAATACACATTCAAGGATCCAGTTAGGATAGTAACCTAAGGAAATATGGTTTTTATATGATAGGTCTCATTCATTTTACATGTCTTTGCATTTTCTAACCCTAGTAGTGGGATCACTTACTGAATATTTCTTAAAATACTTAAGTCACGTGCTACTTTTATATTTCAGATCGCAAAGACACGGTTGACTGTGGCATCACAAATTAAAAGATTAGTGCACATGCATATGGTAGTTGCACTTAATTTAGTAAACTGTAAGTTAATATAGGGCATTTTTGTTTTTTTTGTTTTTTTTTTTTTACTTATGTCAATCTTAATTTTTCAATTGTATTATTTTAAGATCTTTTTCTTAAACATGTAACATTGTTTTATGAAAACATTTTAAATGAATATTTTTTCACAAGATGTCACGTCATGTATGTGTTAGCGACTTTAATTAAGTAGAAAACTAGGGTCGTTATAGTTGGTATCATTGCTCTAGGTTATAGATTTTGTAGACTAGCCTACGAGGTAGGCCTGATATGTTCCGTGGTCTCACCGCTATGCTCCATCACCATCAGGTATGTCACGTGTAAGATAAGAAAATGAAATGTCATTGATTATGTATATTGTTACTACTTGTCCATTATAAATGTATTTCCTAATTGAATTTGATAAAATTGAGTAGATTGTTATTGGCGGCATGATTGTTTGCTTAATTATATGTGTATGATAATATAGAAGATTATATAGTTTATGTTACTTAATAGTAGGCTTAAGAAAAATTGTGTGGTTGTTTAGAACCATTCCGCCTAGAGGACGTGGAAGAGGACATCGAGAAAGGGGACAACTCCCTGTTCGAGGAAGGGGTAGAGGAAGAAGGAGCCCAACTTGTGAAGGCTATGTAAAAAGAACATACGTGGTTGCGCCACCTCCAACAGCACCACTGGCAGGAATAGACCCCACGAAGAATCTGATGTGGGAATCGTTCTAGGCCATGATTCAAATAATGGTGGCCACCGAGCAAGCCAACAACTCGTAATCTACATAAGGGGCAAGATATTTTTGGGATTTCAAATGATACAACCCGCGTACCTTTAGTGGAAGCGCAAGAGACCCAATAGAGGCGCAATTATGGCTATCGTGATTGGAGATGATTTTGTTATTAATGAAGCTATCTACTTTAATTTTAGAGGTCATTCACCGAGAATGGATGTTTGAGCTAAATGTGTGATTGGCTATATACGGTTGAAGCAGCAAAACAAGGATTGAGTTGGATTAAGTTTTGAAACCAAAAAGCCCGAATTATAAAATTGGGTTGGGTTAATTTAAAGACAACATCTCCTAGCAGTGAGTTTGAGCTGTTTCATATTATTAAGCTTACCCAGTTTTGTCATTATAATTAACCTAAATAAAAGTCAAGAATTCGTTAAAACATTTATTCTTGAGTCAAAATTTAGAGGTTTCAATTTTATATTGACCCTTACACAATAATAACATCAAATTTTAATTAACAATATGATTAACGATAGGTATTATTTTGGAAAAGGGTACGAGTAGGTTGTTGTTTAGACATATTTGGGACGTTAGAAATTTCAAAACTTTTGGGTAGAATTAGAATTATTGTATAATATCCTTGAAACATAAAAAATGAACAGTATGATGGGACTAGAAAACAACTAATCTAGAACTTCAGGATATTCCTAATGAACCAAAAGATCTCCGACTAGGCTAAACGATGAAAAGCTTTGAAGATGTAGAACTAGAACCTTAAGTTGAGTTTGGATAAACTAGTAGAGCTTAAATGCCAGATATGTGACATGTAGGTATGTAATAAGATACAAGAATGATGTAACAAATGTGAATGAAATATGACTTATAAATAAACTAAGAGCCTACAATTCTAACATCCTTGTTTACCTATTAAAAATAAGGTGTCACTATATGCACGATACTAATGAGGACAGAAATCATCTATTTAAAATATTTCAGAAAAAGGTGACATGGACAACTAATCTAAGAGCTACCAACAAACATTAATGCAACTATTCTAACCCTGGTTCCATGGACTTCATCGCGACGCCATCATCGGTATATGAGTGTCTTACATTTATTTGAAAAATAAGGATAGAAAACAGTCACCAAATATTTATTTTAATAAAAATTACTTAATATGGATAAGCAACCCAACTAAAAAATAAAATAAAATAAATATTAATCATTTAAATAAAAGTACATATGAATAAAATATTAAAATATTAAAATATTAAAGTTATTAAATAAGATTAAAATATTTACCTCAATCTAAATATCAAAGTCATAATAGAAATAAAAGAAATACAAACAGATTCTAGATCGATCAAAAAAATGAATGCTATAAATTCTTTTTATGTGATTTTGCTGTTTTCTTTTGCATCAACTTTTAATGTCTCTACCTGTTTTGCTCTCCAATCTCGAGTATCACCTTGGAAACTGACGATTTTTAATTATAGGGAAGGAGAACCTCTAACAGTCCATTGCAAGTTGAAAGATGATGATTTAGATATATAATGATTATGATGACAAATTTAAATGACACCATCTGACATGAACCAAGAGATATCAATCATACAATATTTTCTTCACATTGATGTCTCTTGGTTCATATCACCATCTTTTCTAATGGATCTCAGTGGATGGAGTTGATGATTTATTTTAAGTTCAACGGTTGATGTTGAATTTTAAAACTCTATAAAATTGGGAACTTATAATATACAACGGTATAAAAAAAACTAGATTGATGTTTAACTTCTATTTCGATTTATAAAAAAGAATTATAGTTTCTGTATTTAATTAGAAATTTTATACTTTTAAATTTAGGAGTCAATAATGCTTGATGGACGACTTTCAAATTGAATTTATGTCCATCTGACATAAATTTTTAAACATAGGAGAGCATATCCTTAGATTCAAACAAGAATACAAATTGGAATTCAAGGAAAATTTATTGCAAACAACATTGTTTTGGTGCAACTTTAATAGCAATCTTGAACATGCTTCGTTTGAGGTTTTTTGGCCAGATAATGAAGTTTGGCTTTAAGAACGATGCAATTATTGGCACTGCATTTGGGGTGTTGATGAGAAGGGTTTTTCTTTGTATAATAGTCAAACAAATGTATTTGAGCTCATTCATCCATGAAGTTCTTAGACCAAAACATCATCTTTGCTTTTACTCCACACATATTCTTTTCTTTTCTTTAGAAGATGTGTGTTTATTAGGATACTACTCTAATAAAAGAAAGTCTATAAAGCATATGAGTTCTCAATTATGTAGAACTTTTAATAAAAAATAGTGTTTTCCTGTCAATAAAATATCCAAATAATTATCGAAGAATAAAATACTGACATCAACATATATATCAAGATTTCATTTTTATCGAAAAGTTTTAAACACCAAAATGGAAGAAACTTGAGAAAGAAACATCCCAATGAAGTTGAGAGAAGTTTGTGATTGATGGTTGAGAGAAAAAAACCTTAACCTAGATTGAATTTTGAACCTAGGTTAAGGATTGAATGCATGTAGGGCGATCTTGGCTTTAATAAAATAAATTAGTTTAAAAAACCTTAACCTAGGTTATAGTTTGATATGAACCAAGAGACATCAATCATACAATATACCTCAATAAAGATGTGAAGGAAATATTGTTGAAATTGTCGAAAGATATTTCAAGTCATGCCACATTGAAGAAAAATGAAGTTCATGTTAGAAATTTTAGGTAGATTACAATTTCGAGTAATTTAGAATTATTGTATTTCATTAATATATTTTAAGACTTTTTATTTACTTTAGGTTACAATTACATCATGGTTAATTATGACCATTAAGTATGAATGTTAAAACTCTTGGAATGCCTTTAATAGTTTCATTTTGAGGCTATATAAACCCATGTATGTTGTATTTGTAAGTAGACTTGGAAAATATAGTAAAATATTTGTAAGTAGCCTCGGAAAATATAGTAAAAGAAGCATTAGTTATTTCTTTAGCCAATGACTAAGTTTCTTTACAATTCTACGTAGTAAAAGTAGACTTGAATGATGCTTGTTGATCAAATATCTCAACGCAAGAACACTTGTTTGAGATTCGAATCACTTCACAAGCAACTTGTTACATAGAATTGCAAAGAAACTTACGCTAAAGAAAGCACATGCTTCTTTTACTATATTTTTATTATTTTATTTGTAATTAATTGTTATCCATAAATTCAAGGTTATTAATGTAATATTGAACTGTATGTGATATGTGGAAATCACTACAAGGGGAGTAAGACTCGGATTACCTTGTTGATCAAATATCTCAAGGCAAGAACACTTGATTTAGATTCGAATCACTCCACAAGCAAGATCGATCATGTCTAGCTTGAATGATTCTTGTTGATCAAATATCTCAAACACTTGTTTGAGATTCGAATCACTCCACAAGCAAGATTGATCATGTCGAGCTTGAATGATTGTACATGCAAGCTAAACTACATAAAATTGCAAAGAAACATAGCCATTGGCTAAAGAAAAGCATAAATGCTTCTTTTACTATATTTTCCAAGTCTACTAACAAATACAACTTTATATAGCCTCAAAATGAAACTATTAAAGGCATTCCAAGAGTTGTAACATTAATACTTAATGGCCTTAATTAACCCTTACGTAATTGTAACCTAAAGTAAATAAAAAGTCTTAAAATACATTAATGAAATACAATTACTCTAAATTGTAGTCCACCAAAAATTTATAACATGAAACTTCATTCTTCTTTAATGTGGCATGAATTGAAATATCTTTTGATAATTTCAACAATATTTTCTTCACATCTTAATTGAAGCATAATTTATGATTGATGTCTCTTGGTTCATATCACTAGACATGATCGACCTTGCTTGTGGAGTGATTCGAATCTCAAACAATGTTCTTGCCTTGAGATATTCGATCAACAAGATAATCTGAATCTTACTCCCCTTGTAGTGATTTTCCCATATCACAGTTGGTATCAGAGTGATACCTCTTCCAGTGCTAACAGATACTGTCCACTTTGGACTTTTCCTTCCGAATTTCTCGTCAAGGTTTTAAAACACGTCTATCAAAGGGAGATTTCCATACTCTTATAAAAAATGTTTTGTTTTCCTGTCCAATCAACTTGGAATCTTACATCATTTATCTTGGTGGAAAAAAAAAATAATATATATATAAATAAATTGTGATAATTTGGTTTATATTTACTTATTTTTCTCAAGCTCAAGTTAAATGAATGGCAAATGACCATCATTTTGTAAGAAAAAAAATTGAAACCCACTACATTTCCTCCTTGGATTTCTTTTTAATATTTTCTGAAAAATAAGATTTGTAGTTTTGTAATTATAGAAATATCATATATTTGGCATCAACAAAAATCTACTATTTAGATTCATATTGGTGAACTAATTTCACGTCTAGAGGATTATATAATGGATTGACAAGAATGAAACTTAACCATCTGATATGAACCAAGAGACACCAATCATACAATATGCTTCAATGAAGATGTGTAGAAAATATTGTCCGAGATTCGAATCACTCCACAAGCAAGATTGATCATGTCGAGCTTGAATGATTCTACATGCAACCTAAACTACATAGAATTGAAAAGAAACTTAGTCATTGCCTAAACAAGAGCACAAATGCTTCTTTTACTTTATTTGCCAGGTCTATTTACAAATACAACATATGGCTTTATAATACTCAAAATGAAACTGAAACTATTAAAGGTATTCCAAGAGTTGTAACATTCATACTTAATGACCATAATTAACCATTATGTAATTGTAACCTAAAGTAAATAAAAGAAATACAATAATGAAATACAATAACTCCAAATTACTCTAAATTGTAATCCACCCAAAATTTATAACATGAAACTTCATTTTTCTTCAATGTGGCACGAATTGAAATATCTTTCGATTATTTCAACAATATGTTCTTCACATCTTCATTGAAGCATATTGTATGATTGATGTCTCTTGGTTCATATACCATCACACCAATCCATTCAAATTATTTCGAACACAAATAATAACATGGCAGAGATTTGTAGTGTGAAGTTGATTTTCATTATTGTGATGATACTGTTGGTTGTATCTTGCTCTGGTAAAATTTCTAGTTCTTCGTTCTTTGTTTGTTTTGAATCTTTTTGAAGGTTAATATTTCAATAGAGAAGCCTTCTAAGAAAAATCCCATGCTAAGTGTTCAAAAGTTTCAAACATAATGTCTGAGTGTTTAAATATTATTGCAGTTGAAGTTGAAGGGATGCCGCCACTGGTATCAAAGAGAAGCCTTCTAAAACACATTGCATGCAACACCTCTGCTGACTGCGGAGATCGTACTTGTTCGTGATCTTATCTCGGTTTATGCATTTGTATTCAATTCGCAACCAAAGAATTGAAAATCAATGATATGCAATTTGAAGACCTCAAACAAGAAGACCTCAACCTCCAGAATTAAGTGTTAATAAGAACAAAACAAATATGTTGTGATTGTTAGCGTGCGAGATTAAATTCTATCCTTGGAATGCAAGAATACTGAATAACATACAATAATATATGATATATGTATGTGTTTTTTTTTTTTTTTTTTTAATCTTTTGACACTTTGCTTTATTTGCTTATTTGTCTTTCAAACAACATATGAACTTGAATTCATATTAATAGTCGTAATAAAATAATTAAATTTGTACGAGGTATTCCTTTAAAATCAAATCAGGTAACAATGCATTCAATTTATTTAAAAAGAATAGAAAATTTCATGTCTAGTCTATCTAGTTTGTAAAAGAAAATAAAATAAAAGTTAAGGAAATTTCATAGTGAATGATAGAAAAGATAAGAAAGACTAACTAAAATGGTCTCAGTAAAAATCGAATTCCAAGTTTTCATTGTTTCTCATTTTTTATTATTATTATTATTATTTTTTCGAGTCCTTACATACATGCCTTTAAATAGGCCCAAAAGATAACCCTAATATAATAAAGTTCAACCACCAACTACAAATCACTACTCAATGCTATTAAATACAAATGGAAGAAAATAAGGCATTCATAAATTGTCTTAATTCGTAATTCAACTACCAATGGCAAGAATTCTAATCACTTTCCAATGTCAGACACTCCATTATTTTCTTGTGGATACTTGAATTTTCTTTGTATTGCTTCTTGTAATTGCTCGTTCGGGTACATGGAAGTGATCAGTTGTTGGATTCATATCAATTTTAAGAAGTATAAGGTAAGGAACTTCAATATTGGGGTCAAAATGCAATCATGTTTAGGAACAATCATTTCATAAAACATCATTTCATGGTGTTGGTCTCAACTCCAGTTCGAGTAGAATTTGATGTGTAGTACTTCTCTACATATGGTATACATACAAACCTCAATAACTGTGTTCGTGTGATACCACTTAATGGCCACTTCAATCTTGGTGGGGTCTACTGAGATTCCATGTTTTGACATCATGTGTCTTAAAAATGAGACGTGTCGGAACAAAAATTCACACTTGGAGAATTTGGCGTACAACTTGTTCTCTCTCAAAATTTTAGAACTTTTTAAACGTGTTCTTGATCCATCTTTGAGTACACTAGGATGATTTGATGCTTCCGCGGGACAATGATAACGCAGATAACTTTCTAAAGAAAGCATTCCGTAGTAGGTATCTAATAAGTGCACCACTGGTCTGAAGCACAATAACAAATGTGTCGAGACACTCCTTTAATACTCTATTCATTAACTCCATGAATATTGTTGGGGCGTTAGTGAAACCAAATGACATCACCACAAACTCGTTGTGGTCGTACCTTGTTTTGAATGATGTCTTAGGTACATCCCATTCTTTAGTATTAACCTAGTGGTTCCTTGACCGAAGATCTATATTGGAGAATATTTTCGCTTCTCTGAGTTGGTCTAACAAATCTTCAATATGAGAGTGGGTACTTGTTTTTTATCGTTCTCTTATTTTAACTCTCAATAGTCGAGGCACAGGCCCATGAACCATCCTTCTTATTTAACTTTCAATAGTCGAGGTATACCTAAGAAGATACGCTAGGTCAGATGAAGCCTTTTTTAAGTAGATCATTGTAATTGCGTCTTAAGTTCCTTTTATTCTGCTAGCACAATATAGTAAGACGCTTTAGAAATGGGTCCACTTCCCAGTTGAATTTCTTGTAATTGCGCCTACATTTTAGAGAAAGGGCATCCTGATAAATCCTCCAAAAAGACATCTGAAAATTCATTCAATAAATCCTCCAAAAAGACATCTGAAAATTCATTCAATATTGGTATTGTATTCATAGTCTTTTCTTTCCATTTTGTATCTACGACACTAATAAATATGGCTCACCTTCCTCGTTAGACCAGTCTCTTGACCTTCATCATCTAAACTAGTTTAGGGGTAACTCTAGCCTTTGAACTAAAAACTAGATCCAGATAGTGTTGAGAATACCACCTCCTTCTTGTAACAATCTATATTGGCATAGTTCTTAGCTAGCCAATCTATCTATACTATAGTATTACATCGAAATTCGTAATGCTAACAACTATCAGGTCTACGCTAAAGGTTCATCTTGCTACTATTACTTGCTCATCTTTTACTCTATCATTAAACACTAAGTCTACCCGTGTTGGGGTGCTACCACTTAATACATGCAACAAGGGTTCTAGTTGGAACCCTGCTTGATTAAAAAATGGCAAAGATATGAAGGAACGTGTAAAGCCTGAATCAAATAACGTTAAAGCATAGTGTCCTAGGATGGATAGTGTACCTATCACCACTATGTCGTATTTCCCAACATCCCTGCAGGTGCATACTCTCTTTCTTCCGAATATGTCTGGATAGGTCTCTCGACTCCACCAGGGCCTCTTGGTGGGTCAACTGGGTTTTTCGTCCTCCTCGTATTTGGCAAGGTAGTCTTGATGACTACATCTGAAACAAGCCCTAGATTCAAGCCATACATCTACCCTAATGTTGTTTCCCACATTCAAGGCACAATGGTTCCTCACTCCTTGGCCTTCTCTTAGTCTCTAAGATATCTATCAGCATATTAAGGAGGGTGTCTATCCGTATATTGAGGTTTACATGTTGATGGTTGTCGATGTGAGTCGGTCTGATCATACTATTGTTTTCTCCCGATAGTGACAACTGACTCTCAACGTACCTATCTGATAAGCGCCAACAATGCTAGATTTTTGCAAAGCTAGAGGTCCTTCTAGAATCCTTGCAAAACGTTCACAGAGAAACCTAACTTAACGGATTGATTCCAACCAAGAGCTGGTTAGAAGATGAATGACTCTTAGATCGAACTTGGAATCTATGATGGTTACACTTAGATACCAAGACAATTCACTCTAGAATTAGCTTGATCAAAACTAATTCAATGAATCGGTTTAAACATCAAACCTAAAACAAGATTTGAAAAAGAATAACACTAAAAAGGTATAAAAAAAACACAAAGGTTTGGTTTGTATTCAACAATTGATGCCCAAACATGAATATTACGTGCCTTTAAATAGGCTCAAAAGATAACTCTAACATAATAAAGTTCAACTACCAACTACAAATGCTATTAAATACAAATTGAATTAAATAAAACATTCACACAAACTACTAATAAATGCTATTAAATACAAATGGAAGAAAATAAGGCATTCATACAAACTACTCATAAATGCTATTAAATACAAATGGAAGAAAATAAGGCATTCATAAATTGTCTTAATTGGTAGTTCAACTACCAAAGGCAAGTCTTCTAATTACTTTCCAATGTCAGCCAATCCATTATCTTCTTTATTTGATATGCTAATGCTATAAAGATTTTTGGGCTCAAAAGTCTTTGTTTCAACTTGTACACTAGCTAGTTTTTGAAGATGCAATGTATAGGCCTCTTGAAACTTCTTAACCTTACTTCTTGTAATCAGTCCTTCGGGTACATACAAAGGGTCTGGAGTTGAATTCATATCACTATCTCTAGGCTTTTCCATAGCCTTAGCTGACCTCAAAGAAGTCTTATACATGGTAGGATCTATGGCTTCAACTGTTCGATGAATTTCTAGATTCAGTCCAAGGATGAACCTTGTAGCAATTTTTAGTTTTGTATCCACTAATGACAGCGCGAATCATTTCAACCTTATAAATTCTCTTGCCTAGTCATCCACAAAATGTCCACTCTATATCAGATGGCTGAGCTCCTGTTGTCTTCAAAGTCCGACTACCTTCGAGAAATATTATTTTAGGAATAGCTTTTTGAATCGAGACCATGGTTTTACACTTCCATTTAGCCCGAGAATTTCTCAATTATCCAATCACCACAATTTTGCATCCTCTTTCAAGATGAATGACGAATAGAATACCTTCTCATGGTCTGGGTAGTTCATAATAAGAAAATCGTCTCCATTGGTGATAGCCATAATTGTGCCTCTATTGGGTCTCTTGTGCTTCCACTAAAGGTACGGGGTCATACCATTTTAAATCCCATAAATATCTTGTCACTCATGTATGTTACAAGCTATTGGTTTGCTCGATGGCCACCATTACTTGAACCATGGCCTGGAAAGATTCCCACATCAGATTCTTCATGGGGTCTATTCCCGCCAATGGTGTTGTTGGAGGTAGTGCAGCCACGTATTTTCTTGTTACAGAGCCTTCACAAGTTGGGCTCCCTGTACCTCTACCCCTTCCTCGACAGGAGGTTGTTCCCTTTCTCGACGTCCTCTTCCACGTCCTCTAGGCGGCATGGTTCTAAATCAACACACAATTTTTTTTTAAGTCTACTATTCCTAAAATAAACTACATAATTTTCCATATTATCATACACATATAATTAAGCGAAAAATCGTGCCGTCAACAACAATGTAGTCAATTGCATTTAAATTGGATCATCATTTTTAGGAAAGAGAAGAAAATCATAATTGATTGATGCATAGGCCAGTTTTATGAAGGAAAATTAGAATCATTAGAATGGATTCAAAATGACTCCTTTGATTGGATAGTCATCCGTTGGGAAAGAGAAGAAAACAGAATAGATTAAAAATGGCTTTAATTGGACAGTCATATGAGGAAATATTAGGAAAGAGAGGAGAACAAAATTGATTGAAATTTGTTTTATAATTGCATAATAAGAGAAAAAAAAAATACAGAGAGGAGAGAAACAAAGTGGTACAACGGGAGAGAAGGAAAATAGAAGAGGTGAAAAATTATTATTATTTGTATCTAGAGAATATAATATTATAACAAACCATAGTTGGATTGAATGATTCAAAGCCGCATGAAATAATATTGACATATTTTCAATTTAAGTTTTAGGAAATTTAAAAATAATGAAAACTTGGAATTCGATTTTTACTGAGACTGTTTTAGAGCCGTATTTCACATTGTTAGTTGGATTATTAATTAAAATGTGAAATACTAACAAAAGGTGACGAACGGTGGGATATGAAGCGAACTCCAGCAACCTTTGGAGCAGCTCTCGAGGAACGGGAGCTTACGTTAATTAAATTAGGGAAGACTTCGACTATGGTCAACCAGGTAAGTGGCCTTACTATAGGATAGGCTAAAAATTGTATGAGTTACGATGATGTATGAACTATGTCGTACGATGCGGTATATGAGTTATGATGATGTATGAGTTATGATGATGTATGAGTTATGATGATGTGTGGGTTACGATACTTGATGATGTGCTCAGTATATATATATTTTGATGAATGTCGTACTTGATATGTTTGATGCACTTTGTGGCAATATGAGTTATGATGATGTATGAACTATCTGTGTGACGATCACATCTCCTCGTTGCACAATCTCCCTTATGAGATGATATTTGCGCTCAATATGTTTTCCTCGCTTATGGCTTCTAGGTTCTTTTGAATTTGCAACTACTCCACTGTTATCACAATAAAGAGTGACGGGAAGATGCATATTTGGAACGACTTCCAAATCAGTTAAGAACTTCCTAAGCCATACAGATTCTTTCGCTGCTTCACAAGCAGCAACATACTCAGCCGATGGTGGAATCAGCAATGCAACCTTGCTTTATGCTTCTCCATATTATTGCTCCTCCGTTCAGAGTGAAGACAGATTCTGATGTCGATTTCCTCGAATCTACATCGATCTGAAAATCTGAGTCAGTGTACCTTGTAAGGATCAAATCCTTAGCACCGTACACTAGCATATAGTCCCTCATTCTCCTAAGATACTTGAGGATATTCTTAACGGCAGTCCAATGAGAACGTCCCGGATTGGACTGATATCTGCTGACAATTTCCACAGCATAGCATATGTCGGGTCGGGTACATAGCATGGCATACATCAGACTGCCGACTGCTGATGCATAGGGAATGTGTCTCATATCCTCAACTTCTTGAGATGTCTTAGGACTTTGTTCCTTCGACAAATGAACTCCATGCCTGAAAGGTAATAATCCTTTCTTGGAGTCCTGCATCTTATATCGAATCAACATGTTGTTGATGTACGATGCCTGAGACAATTCTAGTGTTTTGTTCTTGCGATTCCGAACAATTTGGATTCCAAGAACAAACTGAGCCTCTCCCAAATCTTTCATTTGGAATTGTGTCGCTAGCCAATGCTTAATGTCAGTCAAAAATCCCACATCATTTTCAATGAGTAGGATATCGTCAACGTACAACACTAGGAAAGCTACTGTAGAGTTGACTATCCTTTCATAAACACAAGGTTCGTCAACATTCTGTTTAAAGCCATAAGATTTGATCGTAGTATCAAACTTTATATTCCAGGATCGAGATGCTTGCTTCAACCCATAAATGGATCTTTTAAGTTTGCAAACCCTTTGCTCGTGATCCTGTTCAATGAACCCCTCTGGTTGAGCCATATAGATACTCTCTTCAAGATTGTCATTTAGAAAGGCTGTCTTAACATCCATTTGCCAAATTTCATAATCATAAAATGTGGCAATAGACAAGAGTATTCTAATCGATTTAAGCATAGCAACAGGAGAGAAGGTTTCTTCATAGTCCACCCCCTCTCTTTGGGTATAACCCTTTGCTACTAATCGAGCTTTAAAGGTCTGTAACTTACCGGTTTAGTCTCGTTTCCTCTTATAGATCCATTTGCAACCAATAGGTTTTACCCCATCTAGTTGATCTACAAGTTTCCAGACTGTATTGAAGTACATTGACTACATTTCCAGATTCATGGCTTTAATCCACTGATCTCTATCTTCATCATTCATTGCCTGTTTATAGGTCAATGGATCCTCAACGCCATGATCAGGTATGATAACTTGAATTTCTGCCAAACCCAAGTAACGATCGGGTTGAGTTATAACCCTCCCACTAGTCGAGGCATTCTCAACTCTTGAGAAGGATGTGATTGACCAGAAGTGTCAGCTCCATCAACAACTCTTGTTGAAGGACCAGCTTGATCAACAACTCTTGTTGTTTTATCAGTAGCTTCTTTAGAAATTTCACTGAATACTAGTTTGCTGCGAGGTTGATGATTTCTTACGTGGTCTTCCTCTAAGAATGTAGCGTTTGTGGATACAAACACTCTATTTTCTTGAGGGTCATAAAACAAACCACCTTTCGTCTCTTTGGGGTATCCTACGAATATACATAATTTTGAACGACGTTCTAATTTCTTGGGGTTTTGATACAACACATGTGCTGGACATCCCCAAATTCTGAAGTGACGTAAACTACCTTTACGCTCTTTCCATAACTCATAAGATGTTTCTGAAACACTCTTAGTAGGAACCATGTTCAAAATGTATGTAGCAGTCTCCACTGCATATCCCCAAAACGGATCGGGTAATTGAGCGAAACTCATCATAGACCGAACCATGTCTAATAGAGTTCTATTTCTCCTTTCTGATACACCATTTTGTTGAGGCATACCAGGGGCTGAGAGTTGTGACCTTATTCCATGTTCTATCATATAGTTTTGAAATCTTAAGTCCATGTAGTCTCCTCCTCGATCTGATCGAAGTGTTTTAATAGTTTTACCTAATAGATTCTCAACCTCAGTCTTATACTCTCTGAATTTTTCAAGAGCTTCAAACTTGTGATGCATTAGGTAAAGACAGCCATACCTTGAATAATCATCAATAAAACTAATGAAATATTCATACCCTCCTCGTGCTTTGACATTCATTGGACCACAGAGATCTGTATGCACGAGTTCTAAGGTTTCTTTGGCTCTACAACCTTTTTCGGAAAATGATCGTTTAGTCATTTTACCCTCAAGACAAGACTCACATGGAAGTAAAGAGTTGTCTTCTAACTCATTTAGAAGTTCTCTTTTAACCAATCTCTCAATCCTATTGAGATTAATGTGACCTAGTCTTAAGTGCCAAAGATAGGGATTAGGAGAAATCTTTTGTCGTTTATTTTGAGTTTCAGCTGTTTTAAACATCTCGGTATTTAAAATAGCTTTTGTTTCGCTCGGTTTTAACATATATAAGTTGTTTTCTAGTTTTGCAGAACAAATATGAATACCTCTTTTGCAAATGAACACTTCATTGATTTCAAAAGATACTTTATACAATTGTTCTAATAAACAAGAGATAGATATTATATTTCTTTTCATTTCAGAAACAAAAAGTACATTATCTAATATAATGAATTTATCTCCAAAAAACAACTTCAAATTTCCTACTAATCTTGCTGAGACAACCTCTCCTGTTCCAACCCTGAGTGTTATCTCGCCGTCCGCAAGCATTCTCCAGGAGCTAGTTTCCTGGTAAAAAGAACAAATATGATTAGTCGCCCCTGAATCTAGTATCCAAGTTGAGTTGTCATACTCTACTAAACATATTTCTACAACGAGTAAATCATATTTACCTTGTTGTGTCTTTTCGGCTTTCTTCTCTGCAAGGTATTTTGGGCAGTTTCTCTTCCAGTGCCCGTTTTCATTGCAATGGAAACATTTTCCTTTATCTGCTTTTTGAATCTTGTGTTTGCGGTTAGTAGGAATCTTATTTTTCCCTTTACCCTTCTTCTTCATCAAAACACTTTTAGAAGTTGAAGGTCCATACTTATTTTTGGAGGACGATCCTCGTAGTAATTTCTTGGAGATAGCAACATTCGCTTCTCCTGTTTGTCCCTTGTTAATTAAGAGGGACTGATAAGTCTGTAGCTCATTGAGAAGAGCAGTCAAGTTATATTCTATTTTGTTCATTACCACATTGGTGCGGAACTGGAAGAAGCTCTGCGGAAGAGACATCATGATAAAACTAACTTGACTCTTCTCATCAATGACAGCTTCATTTTCTTCTGCCACATTGAAATGAACCATCATGTCCAGGACATGTTCTCTAACTGAGGTCCCTTCTTTCATACGACAGTTGTAAATGTATTTTATGGCTTCATGTCTAAGGGAGAAGGATGGTTGTCCAAACATCCCTTTTAGAGATTCCATAATCTCTTGAGCAGTACCCATAACATCGTGTTTCTTAGCCAAAACATCAGATATGCTGGCTAGAATGTACACTCGGGCTTTATCATTTGCCTTTATCCATCTGTCATATGCATCCCGAACTGTTCGGTTTGCATTTGAGGTGGGGTTTGGAGGACACTCCTTAGTTAAAACAAACTTTAAATCATCAATGACCAGTATTGTGTTTAGGTTTGATTTCCAAGTTCTGTAGTTGTCGCCGTTTAATTTCTCAGAAGCGAGTAATTGTACTATTGAGTTTGTCATGCTGTGATATAAAGAAAATTCTATTAGTAATTTGACTTAATCCTGTTTAATCCAATCAGTTTTAACAAATATAATAATGTACCCAAATCATTATTAATTTGCAACGATACTTTAGTGAGTTAGAGCAACTACTACCGAGGGGCAGTCAATCACTCATTCACTAAACCAAGACATTCTTGACTTAAACACTATTCCCAGAATAACTCTTGTTCCTATAGTGTTCTTTGTTATCGCTATTTTGGTCAAGAATATACCAACTCTTAGTATTTCTTCGTAAGTGTGACCCGCAATTTTCGGACCTCATAGATCGGTCCCAACAATGCTATCGAATGAA
Organism: Cucurbita pepo subsp. pepo; assembly: GCF_057944985.1. Lineage (NCBI taxonomy): Eukaryota > Viridiplantae > Streptophyta > Magnoliopsida > Cucurbitales > Cucurbitaceae > Cucurbita > Cucurbita pepo. Next base: position 5,731,171 of record NC_141809.1, on the reverse strand, counting down.
AAATCCAAAGTTGGGAACGGACCTAAGAAATCCTATCCATTTCTGGAGTTTGCGTTGTTTCGACTCCCATGTTGACCCTCCGAATGGGTAGTTGCTCTAGGGAAACATGCAGGTGGAACATGGGAACCTTACGGTGCAACCTAGTGGTGGAGACCATAGGACGTATTTGACATACTTCCTTCTCCCACTTACTATAAATACTTTCTCTATTCACCTTGTTATTCACTCATGCAAATACCTTCCGAATGGAGGACGCTCCCAGGGCGACATGAGGCCGAGCATGAATCTCACTGTGTGAATTTTACAGAGAGCGTGAAAAGAAAACGATGTATCTTATACACCTTTTTCCTCCCACTAAGTATTTTAGATGGTTGGGTATACTCATTACTTAAGTATATTCCGGCTAATTAAATATAACTTAAGTCTAGGTGATTTTTCTAAATCTTACATCACTTAAGCATGCTCATAAAACTTGGCTAACTAAGCTCAAGTACTGGTCCGATCTCCAGGTAGTAGGTGTTCCGTAAACCGTCAACTTAAGTACCTCCAGCCTAAAACAAGATCGTGCCAGGTGAGCTTTCTCGTGACCGCAATTTTGTAAGACGTCGACCTATTTTAACTATTAAAATTGATCGTGCTCGGTTCTCAACCCTAAGTGAGCATGCACTTATCTTTATTATAGATTTTTAACGTCTATCTCATTTTATGACGTTGAAAATAACCTATAACATGCATCTAACATGCTTTATATAACAATTATATAATCATCCATTCCATGCAATAATATAACAATTTACATCTATCACTCATGGAACCCTAAACATGCATACTATACATTATAACACTTATAACATACTTAGAATGCATGAAACATGCTTAGCCTATGGTGGGATTTTAAATCTATATGACATACTTTATGCATATACATTTTCTATTTAATTAAAACATACATTCATAATGCATAATTAATTAAACACACTAAAGTGGGTTGGTTTTGGCATTTTAAAGCAAGCAATTAACTAAATTATTACACTAATAATTAAAAATAACTTGAGCCGTTCCCGAGGATCACGAACTGGGCGAACCAACCCTTCAAAACGTTGAATCGGACCCCAACGGCAGAAAAAACACTCGAACCGCCTCTTCCATCTTCTTCGGTTCAGCTTGCTATCTCTTCCATTTTCGATCAATTACAACCTAAAATGGACTCTAATGACTCCATAAAATTACAGACCTTTCTTCATTTATTAAAGCCCATACACATTAGGCTTATTACAGACCTTTCTTCTTTTATATTTTACCGGATCCTGTAATAGTCAGATCCCATATCCAATTGATTAGATTTTTCTTAGTATTTTAAGTTATAGGAAATAAGGTTAGATTCAATAAATTTTAGTTGGCAAATCTATAAACTGGGAGATAGTAGCCAAACAATCGACTCAAAATTGGTCAGTAATATCTGTTTACACAATTGAAAGTCTATTTACACAATGAAAATAATTACAGAGAGGGAGGGAGATTGAGGAAAGATTTGTTGAACAAAATTTAACAATAAAACGGGAAATATCAGAGCGCAAGGAACTCCATCGAATTTTGTCTAACAGGAAATATCAGAATTTTAAGATGGCAAATGTATATTAGAGAAATAATTTTATAGAGTTCAAACTTGAAACTGATGTCATGGACTCACATAGGTTAACTTGGATTTTAAAGGACGGAATTGAACTCTCATTAAGGATATATTCGTGACAACGACTTAAGCTAACCAGGTTAGTGACCTTACTATCGGCATAGTTATATTTGATGTTGACACGTGCCCCGTGGTTCTGCACGTTCATATATATTGATATGTGTGAATTGTTTATGGATCGATATGCTTCTTATATGTTATGTGTATATTATAATATGTGAACTGTGTTATAATAATTACGGTACGATGTGTTCAAGGATATGTTTGAGATAGGATACGAGAAGGATGCACAAAACGAAATGTAACGATAGGAGTAAAATACGTTCATGAACGTTAATGTTAGGCTACATACTGGAGTGTATGGATAAGAGAGATTGATGGAAGAATACGGTTATGTTACGGGTAAAAAGGGATAGGTTTGTGATAGATTGATAGAACGATAGCGTTAGGATTGATAGAACGGTAATGTTAGTATACGTTCTTGTGATGATATGACTATGGTACGTTCACGTAATGATATGTATAAGAACGTTAAGGTTATGATAAGTTAGAGAACGATATGACTACAAAGTGTTTACGTTATGACTTGTTTATGATATGATACATTGTGATGCAATATGTCATGGTATGATGTGTATATGATGAAATGTTATGTTAAAAGCATAGAACGTTATGTTAGGTCTTTTAAATTGTGTGTATACAACATGATATGAATGACATGAAATCACAATAAATGGCATGAAATATAACCCCATTAGAAATTATGTATGATTTGAGATATGATATGAATGATGAACTATATCTGAAACGATATGAATGATGAACTATATCTGAAACGATATGAAAAATGCTATGATATGTACATAATGCTAACGGGGTTGTATTAAAGAATAATGAAAATGGAAAAGTTTTGGGACCTCATGCATTATGTGTGCTCATGCGTTTGGGGGAATACCCTTCATCACGAGGGTACGGACGCGTACATCCAATGGCAGGACAATGATCGTTATGCTTTGCATAGCGCTGCCGAGACGGTTACTAGTTCTAGCGGGTGTTCGGCCTAAGGGGCCCCCAGAGTATGCCCACCGGATAAGGAAAGTGGCCCAGTGGTGTGCGAACTAGCTGGTGAGCTCATACTCGCACGTATGGGCTGTGTGTAGAGTTGGTACACGTCAAAAATTACCTGTTAGGACAGCACCATAGGGAAAACGGAATGAAAGATAGGTCACATCATCTCATTGCATGTGATTGTTACATTTAACACAATAGTGGGGTCACTTACTGAGTATTATTTTAAATACTCAAGCCATGTGCTACTACATTTTTCAGGTTAAGGCAAGACATTCTTGTACGGCTGACAACATCGCAATACGAGACCATTTCACATGCGTAGGATAGTGGAATTTATTTTCTTAGACTTAGGATAGAATAGGATATTTTTAACTTAAACTCTTATTCATTTTATTTAGTCTTTTGTTGTGTCTTTTTAAAAGCTGTTTTCAAAACAAGTAAGTCCATGGCTGTGTTTTAAGATAAAGGTTATGTTTTATGGAATTTAAATGAAGTCTTTCGCATTCAATGTTATGGTATGTATGCAGTAGCGACCTAAAATTAAGTAAACAATTTCGGGTCGTTACAATGTAAGTCCATGGCAGTGTTTTATGCTGAAATTTATATTTTAGGATAAAGTTTAAATGCTTATTTCTGCACAAAATGATTATTCTTTAATGACGGTAGTGACTCGAGGTAAGTAGAAATCTAGAATTGAAGTTTGGGTAGATGCATACATGTTATATGTAGTTCTTAGGTTAGATTATGGATCATTTTCTTATTTTATTTAAAAAATTTATGCTATTTATTTCTCGTTATATTGTTTTAAAAAATTTATTACGAACGTTTAAGTCCATAGCGTCATTTCTTTTAAATGAATTTCTCCACGCATTCTAGTTATATTATGCATGTAGTTGCGACCTTGGTTTTAATAGAAAATTAGAGTCATTATAATTGGGATAAGAGCAATACTGTAACAACCTAAAATAATGATAATATGTATTTATTTGTTGTGTGTTTGATGATGATGATGATAATAATAATAATTATTATTATAAAAAAAAAAAAAATAATAATAATAATAATAATTTAAAAAAAAAAAAAAAAAAAAAAAAAAAAAAATAATAATAATAATAATAATAATAATTTAAAAAAAAAAAAAAAAAAAAAAAAAAAAAAAAAATATCGAAACGAAGCAGCTGCGTCAAGCAGCTGCTGTAAAGGGGGATGAGGGGCGGCGGACGCGTAGGCTGGAGGCATGGGATGGATGAGTGGATTGTTAGAGGGTATGGAGGCGTATTAGGGCCTTGATTAGGTTTTAAAAAGGAAGAAAAACGAAGAAGAGTGATTAGCGAAAAACCCAGAAAACAGAGGAGGAAATTTTTGAGAATTCGAGTTTTGGTTGCTTAAAATTGGACATCAATCGAGGGTAAAGGAAGAGGGGTTGTTGCTGAGGAATCATTTGAGGAAGGGGGATACGGCCACGAGCTGAATCGGACGGTGATTCGAAGGTAACGAAAAACCCATATCACCGAACCTTTAAATCTCGATATCTTGATTCATATTGCATAATAAGTTATGAAATAAGGCTTGTTAGAACCGTAGTTAGAAGATCTATAATGTTGTAGAAGAAATCAGAACGAAATTCGAGCGGTAGAGATGAAATTTTTGCTTCGGGACACAACGGGTATTAAAGGAAAAGATTGGGAAAAAAATGGCAGGGAGGAGAGGTTGAAGACGAGCGCGTGAAGGACACGCGAGGCGCGTGGGAGGCCGCGAGTGGGAGTGCGATTGCGCGCGGATCAGGCGCGTGAGAAACGAACCCCGACCTTGTCTTGGCGCGTGAGGGCGCGTGAGCAGGTATTTTGGCTTCCGGTTTGTCCCGTTCGACTCCTTTTGACCTGTCCTATCAAAATTGGTCTATACTTATGTTGAAATTGATAAAATATAGGTCTGATAGGAAGGAATTGTGTTGAAATACTATTAAACGTACATTCAAGGGGGAAAAGGAGTTCGAAACCAAGTAAGTAGCGTATCGACCTTTGAACTAGTTCTTAACTTGTTTTACAACATGTGAGTATGTTGTTTACCTGATTAAGAGCTTAATATGTTATGATGAGCTTTGATGATATTGAGTGTTTATTGTATATTGTGACTGCTTGCCTGTGATGTAAGCATGATATAAATGATTGTCAGAATGTTCTATGTGTTGAACATGATACATGTATGAAAGCATGCAGTAACAGTAACTGTGAGTATGTTATGCATGTTAATGGAAAGGTTATGACTCTAGATATGCTTATTGGTTGTTGAGCTATGGCTTATTTATATGAGTATGATAGTCTACTAATTCCCGCGGAGTTCCTGGCCAACGCGCTGTGTGCTAAGTCAGGGAGCATGAGTACTCCTGACCGTTGGTATATGAGATAAACAGGCCGCCAGAGCAATTAGTAGACGGGCCGTATTTGACCGAGAGCGAGTCTTACATACGAGTCCGAAAATTCTAGATAAGCATATCGAAGGAGAGTCAGTAACCTAGCTGGAGGTAGCTGAGATACCTCATTAACGAACAGATGACCCTAGTAAGAGAACTAGGGGTCAGTGATGAATAAAGCTTAAAAACACCTGGAAAGATTAGTTATGAACCCGTGAATGATAAGTTAGCTACTTACTGAGTAATCTAATTACTCATCAAAATTATTATAACTTTTCTTTCCAGATTTAGATGATGCAGGCCAACCGAGGACGAGACCAGCGGGCTAGAGACTACTGGGAATCCATGTCTGGGTCTGTTTATGTAATTATGGTTTCGTTGTCGAGAATCTACTTCGGTTGTTTTAAGTTTAAATAGCACTCGTTTTAAATGTTTTACTTGATGTTTTTGGAAATATTTTTTTTGAAATTTATCATTGGTTGTCGGAGTTTATTATCGAGGTCAGTAGTAACTCCTGTGAATCGCGTTGACGATGAGCGGGGTGTTACAAATACCTCTCACAGTAAGATGTGATTGAGGGGCAAACCAAGGAGAAATCTTGTGGGTATGTGACACCTGAGTAAAGAGGAGTACATGAATGAATTGAGAACATATCAGAGTGAGAGTGATCCTGAAGTTAGGATGACTAAGAAAGTCTTAAAAGGAAATAAAGGTTACAACCTATTCCAACAATGTGCATCTTCCTTTTTAGTGGCTCAATCATAGAAACTTCATTTTTTAACATACTTTGTTTGGAGTAATTCTATGTTGGGTGACGTTTTAGAAATTTTCCTATAATACATGTGAGTGAGGACAAAGTATGTTAGGACAACTCGTATTGGTTTGTGGGAATAATTTTCACTGTTAGAAGCAAGCGTAAGTAAGGTGACTACTAGCATGGGAATACTGGAGCCATTAGGTGTTGAATCAAGATTTTGAATCTTGATTTAAATCTTGGGCAAGAGTTGTTACACATTTGTGAGCGCCTAGGGATAGTCTTCCTCATCTGTTCTATCATTCACTATGAAATTTCCTTAACAATGATGTCATTTTCTTTTACAAACTCGATAGACTAGTCATGAAATTTTCTATTATTTTTAAATATATTGAATGCATTATTACTATCTCGTACCAAATTTAATTATTTTTTTAGGACTATTGGTAAGGATTCAAATTAGTTTGTTGTCCAAAAAACAATAAGCAAACATAGCAAAGTGTCAAAAAGATAACAGAATATACATATACATATATTATCGTATTGTAGCTATATGATTCATTTATTCTTGCCCCAATGATTGAATTTAGTGCCCACACTAACAATCACAAACATATTAGTTCGGTTCTGATTAACACTTAATTCTTGAGATCTTATTGTTTGAGGTCTTCAAATTGCATATTATTGAGCTTCAATTCTTTTGTTGCCGATTTAAAACAAATGCATAAACCGATTTCAGAACACGAACAAGTATGATCTCCACAGTCAGCAGAGGTGTTGCATGCGATTTGTTTTAGAAGGCTTCTCTTTATTACCAGTGGCGACATCCCCTCAACTTCAACTGTAATAATATTTAAACATTTAACATTATGCTTGAAACTTTTGAACACTTAACATGTGATTTGTGTTAGAAGGCTTCTCTATTGAAATTTTAACATTCAAAGAGACAAACAAAAAACGAAGAACTAGAAATTTTACCAGAACGAGACACAACCAACAGTATCATCACAATAATGAAACTCAACTTCAAACTACTAATCTCTGCCATATTCTTTGGGTTGAAAATATTTTGAATGGTTTGATGTGATGGTTAAGTTTCCTTCTTGCCAATCCATTATATAATGTCTATAAATTAAATTAGCTCATAAATATAAACCTAAATAGTAGATTTTTGTTGATGCATATGCCAAATATATGATATTTCTATAATTACAAAACCATAAATCCTATTTTTCCTAAAAATAGAACAAAAAATACAAGTAGAAAATGTATAGTCATCTACCATTCTTTAAGCCTGAGAAAAAAAAAAATATAAACCAAACTGTCACCAACTTTTTTCTTCTGTAAGGATATGTAATGTAAGATCCAACATTGATGGGAGAGGAAAACAAAAAAGTATGGTAACCTATCTTTAACATGCGTGTTTTAAAACTTTGACGAGAAATACGTAAGGGAAAGCCCAACGATGACAATATCTGATAGCAGCAGTGGGATTGGATTGTTACACGTAGTTAAGCTTACGAGGTTTTGTCATTAACATTAACTTAAATAGAAGCCAATAATTTATTAAAACATTTATTCTTGAATCAAAATTGAGAAGTTTTAACTTTATAATCATGGCCTTACACAATAATAACATCAAATTGGTTTGGAAATTAGATATGGGAAACTTTAATTAACAAAAGGACAGTAATTATAACATCAAATTGGTTTGGAAATTAGATATGGGAAACTTTAATTAACAAAAGGACAGTAATTATAAGTATATTTTTTAAAAGGGTATGAGCAGGTTGTTTAGACTGGTTTGGGATATTAGAAATTTCAAAACTTTCTCGCACAATTAGAATTATTGATTAATATCCTTAAAAAATAAAAATAAAATAATAGGTTGGTTACGAATGAAGGGACTAGCAAACAACTCACCAGATTAGCCTAGAACCTCGTGATATTCCTAATGAGCCAAATAGCAAGAACCAATGAACCAAAAGATCTCCGACTAGGCTAAACAATTAAAAGCTATGAAGTTATAAACTAGAACGTTAACTTGAGTTTGAATAAACTGGTGTCATGTGTTTGATATGTGTGATGTCTATAATATGATATGATATATAATTTGATATGATATGTGAGATGATACTGTATATTGTAGAATATGATATGTGCAGAAATGATATAACACGATGTATGACACGATGATACACATTAATATGTTTTTACATGATACACAACCTCGAGAGATGTTGGAGAGGCTTTGGTATAAATTATATGATACGAAGAAAAATGGAAGGGGGTTGTCTTACATGATTTAATTAATGTGAAATGTTGGGATCTCATACATTGTTATACATATCATGCATCAAGATATTACCGTATTGTGATGAGTATGAACATGTATATTATGAATATCATATTTTATATGATGCTACGACGATCGCTACTCCTTTCGGGTGTCTAGCAATAGCACTAGAGAACACTAGCCCAACCAGAATGAGGTCCGTGTGTAGAGTAGTAAATACAAATTCAATGATCCAGTTAGGGTAGTAACCTAAGGGAATATGGTTTTTATATGATAGGTCTCATTCATTTTACATGTCTTTACATTTTCTAACCCTAATAGTGGGATCACGTACTGAATATTTCTTAAAATACTTAAGAAACGTGCTACTTTTATATTTCAGATCGCAAGACACGGTTGACCGCGGCATCACAAATTAAAAGATTAGGGCACATGCATAGGGTAGTTGCACTTAATTTCGTAAACTGTAGGTTAGTATAGGGCTTTTTTTTTTTTTTTTTTTTTTTACTTATGTCAATCTTAATTTTTCAATTGTATTATTTTAAGATTTTTTTCTTAAACATGTAACATTGTTTAATGAAGACATTTTAAATAAATATTTTTCCACAAGATGTCACGTCATGTATGTGGTAGTGATTTTAAGTAAGTAGAAAACTAGGGTCGTTATAGTTGGTATCATTGCTCTAGGTTATAGATTTTGTTGACTAGCCTACGAGGTAGGCCTGGCATGTTCCGTGGTCTCACCGCTATGCTCCATCACCATCAGGTATGTCACGCGTAAGATAAGAAAATGAAATGTCATTGATTATGTATATTGTTACTACTTGTACATTATAAATGTATTTCGTAGACTAGATTGTTGTTGACTGCATGATTGTTCGCTTAATTATATGTGTATGATCATATAGAACATTATGTAGTTTATGTTACTTCATAGTAGACTTAGGAAAAATTGTGTGGTTGTTTAGAACCATTCCGTCTAGAGGACGTGGAAGAGGACATCGAGAAAGGGGACAACCCCCTGTTCGAGGAAGGGGTAGAGGTAGAGGGAGCCCAACTTGTTAAGGCTATGTAACAAGGACAACCCCCTGTTCGAGGAAGGGGTAGAGGTAGAGGGAGCCCAACTTGTTAAGGCTATGTAACAAGAACATACGTGGTTGCGCCACCTCCAACAGCACCACTGGCAGGAATAGACCCCACGACGAATCTGATGTGGGAATCGTTCTAGGTCATGATTCAAATAATGGTGGCCACCGAGCAAGCCAACAGCTCGTAGTCTACATGAGGGGCAAGATATTTTTGGGATTTCAAATGATACAACCCGCGTACCTTTAGTGGAAGCGCAAGAGACCCAATAGAGGCGCAATTATGGCTATCGTGATTGGAGACGATTTTGTTATTAATGAACCTATCTACTTTAATTTTAGAGGTCATTCACCGAGAATGGATGTTTGAGCTAAATGTGTGATTGGCTATATATGGTTGAAGCAGCAAAACAAGGATTGAGTTGGATGAATTTTTGAAACCGAAAAGCCCGAGTTATAAAATTGGGTTGGGTTAATTTAAAGACAACATCTCCTGGCAGTGAGTTTGAGCTGTTACATATTATTAAGCTTACCCAGTTTTGTAATTATAATTAACCTAAATAAAAGTCAAGAATTTGTTAAAACATTTATTCTTGAGTCAAAATTTAGAGGTTTCAATTTTATATTAACCCTTAAAAAATAATAACATCAAACTTTAATTAACAATATGATTAAGGATAGGTATTATTTTGGAAAAGGGTAATTGTAGGTTGTTGTTTAGACATATTTGGTATGTTAGAAATTTCAAAACTTTTGAGTAGAATTAGAATTAATGTATAATATCCTTGAAACATAAAAAATGAATAGGTATGAAGGGACTAGAAACAACTAATCTAGAACTTCAGGATATTCCTAATGAGCCGAATAGCGAAAATCGATGAATCAAAAGATCTCCGACTAAGCTAAACGATGAAAAGCTTTGAAGATACAGAACTAGAACCTTAAGTTGAGTTTGGATAAACTAGTAGAGCCTAAATGCCAGATATGTGACATGTAGGTATGTAATAAGATACAAGAATGACGTAACAAATGTGAATGATATATGATTTATAAATAAACTAAGAGCCTATAATTGTAAAATCCTTGTTTACCTATTAAAAATAAGGTGCCACTATATATGTCAGAAATCAATTTAGAATTATTGTATTTCATTAATATATTTTAAGACTTTTTATTTACTTTAGGTTACCTTTACATAATGGTTAATTATGACGATTAAGTATGAATGTTACAATTCACGGAATGCCTTTAATAGTTTCATTTTAAGGCTATATAAAGCCATGTATGTTGTATTTGTAAGAGACTTGGAAAATAGAGTAAAAGAAGCATTTGTGCTATTCTTTAGCCAATGGCTAAGTTTATTTGCAATTCTATGTAGTTTAGATTGCATGTAGAATCATTCAAGCTCGACATGATCAATCTTGCTTGTGGAGTGATTCGAATCTCAAAGGTGCGCGCCCGCACTCATCATCTCTTGGGAAAGTAGCCCTATGCTTATGAACATACAATATGTATGAGATCCCTCTAAATCCATCGTAATGTCTCTTCTGACACAACCCACTAGTCTCATTTCTTGTTACTCTAGGTAACACATACTTGTGGATATTTATATTAATATCATTTTCACGCTCTTAGGGTTGTGTCTTATGTCGATCTAACGACATGATGCAATATGGCACTCATCATCATCTAGCATGCTCAATATGAAAAACATCATCATATTAAGGTAAACATCATGCAATCATCATACTCATCATAATGCCACAAAGTGCATCAAACATATCAAGTGTCATTCATCAAAATATGTATATATTGCACCTATCATCAAGCATTGTAATCCGCACATCATCATAACTCATACAATTTTTTTAGCCTATCCTATAGTAAGGCCACTTACTTGGTTGGCCTTGGCCGAAGTACTCCCTAAATAGCTAAACGTAAGCTCCCGTTCCGTGAGAGTTGCTTCCTACGTCGCCGGGGTTTGTTTCCTATCACACCGTTCACCACTTTCCTTTAATATTTCACAATTAATTTACCTATAATTTAATAAATGTGAAATACGGCTCTAAAACGGCCTCAGATACCTTAATCGGGGCCAAAAATAGATTCGAGAGGGTCAAAACAGTGGAAACCGGGCTGAAAACAGGTGAGCCGAGCCGAACAGCCGCTGGAAGCCGCCGGAGGGAGCCCGAGCCATTTGCGCCGAGCCGAGCCGAGGGACCGCTTGCGCCGCTATTTGACACGTGGCAACAGCAGAGAGAGCCACGTCGTGCGGTAGCGTTGGGTCGAAGCGCGGGTCGTAGTCCGGTTCAGGTCGTGGTCCGAGTCGCGGGCTACAAAGGCTATTGGGCCAAGACTATCGTTGGGCCGAAAGTTTTTTTTGGGTTGCAGGCCGACTCGATTGGACCGTGGGTCTGGTCTTGGGTTGGTTCAACTGAACCGTAACTTCTGGGCTGGTCTGTGGGAAAGAATGGGCTAATCCTCTTGGGTTCTGGGTTTGGGTTGACCCAGATCCGTGGATCTCGTCTTCCTTACCCGAATTCGGCCGATTTTCCAGCGAGTTTTCTCTCTCCTTCCCACGACGTTTCCGTTGCCGATTTCGGTCCTCTCTTTTCCTCTTCCTCTTTATTTGTCGTTCTTCTTTCTTTTCTGGAAGTTTTGCTGCCTAAAGGTCCCTAGAAGCACAGATATATGAACGATTAGGAAAAACCCAATTTTCTGACTGTTACCGACAACGGTGTTTATGAAAAAGTACAAAACGCACCTTGAGTTATCGTGCTTTCGTTAGGGATCCTTCTCGTGGTGGTAACAGGTCGTTTGGTGTCGGTTTGAGGGTTGTTTGAGGGTTCGTCGGAGAAACTCGACACTGGCCGACTTTTTTTTCCTGAAATCTCTCTCTCTTGTAGTTTCTGTCTTTTTTCTCTTTGCAGGTATCCTGATGGTGCTAGGAGTCGTGGGCTGGAGGCTGGACGTGCTGTGGCCGTCGTTTCGCGTGGGTTCGGCAAAATCTCTCTCTCTTGTAGTTTCTGTCTTTTTTTTTTCTTTCTTTCTTTCTTTCTTTCCCTGGTCGTTACACCTTGTAACTTTGTGTAATCCCTTTACACCATGACACAAGGATCCTCATCAAATTTCATGTCATTTAGAGGTCACTTGGTCATAAACTACTGGTACATAGTTATAGGGGCATTTTAATCATTTTACACCTATACTTGGTTTAGCCCATTATCATAACGTAATGGTCACCAAATTTCATACATAACATTATCATGTCATATTAAGCCTTCTTCTAAAATTTCATGGGCAACATAATTCATCTAACTCAGGTGCTTCATTGAAACAAATGTTCATGTGTACCGTAAGGTTGGCAAACTTACTCAATCGGAAGAATTTCTCCCAATTTTTTTTTTTTCAATCTACTTGATCAATAGTTTTACTAGTTTCTCCTTTACATGGTTCTCCAAATCAAATTCTCTAAACTTAGCTAAAGGTTCACTCATTGACCTTTCTGTTCATACATTCTCGAAATCTGATTTTAAAATATCTCAAATGGCATTTTCTTTTGATCCACATTTTTTTTCCCTCTCTCAGAAAGACAAAGAAAAATTAGGGGTAGAAACATTGGGGAGAATTTCTGTTAAGATTCAAACCGATAGCTGATGGTAGAACTATAATAGATATTTTTTGTTTCCTACACATACGCGCTCATATCATTGCTTCTCGATCTACCTCTAATTTGAATCTTCCTACCCAATAAAATATTACGGTGCTGGTATAGACTGAAATTTTGTTACAGTCCAATTCTGATCGGTAATAGATACCGGGGCTTTGCAATATTTGACGGATCACAATTCTGTATAGTCCATTTACTATAGGAGTTCCCCGGGAATTCATTAGAGGAATGTTTCCAATTAAAATTGTTCGTTCTCTATATTTTTAATAATTAAAAAGAAAGAAAGAATTGTTTTCCTTTCCTCATTATTGTTTGTGTCCACTTGATTTGGTTCATCATTAATGTCTGGTCTTTGTAGATGAATTCCATATACAAATTTGCCTATTTTCCCATAAAAAATCAAGAAATTTGTAATACCTCTTCTCTTTTGGCTACCTACCCCAATTCTAGTAAATTTTTGGAGTCAAAATCATGACATGAAACTCGTTAAGAACTCCACCCTATCCCAATGCAAATAGAATGCACTAGTAAATCACATGGACCTAGTTACGACTTTCTGTATTTGATTTGTGGTCAAGCTAGAGTTTGAGCATTTGGTAACTTTCATAGGAAACATTGTCAAATAGGCTTTTCTTTGGTTTCTTATAAATTGTCTCGATGGATAGTTACCTATTTTAAATCTTGATTCATAGTCCAAAATTGTTTTAATTCCCTAAAATCTTTTATATTTACCCTTAATATCATAAATAAGTGTCATATGAATTTCCTATCATATTTCGAGTCTTCAAGGATCTTGAAAACGTCATAGAATTTTCATAAAGGTCTTAAGATCATTTACTACATCAAATCTTGGTTTAATTTTTCAACCTATTCCAATGGCCTTCCGAATTTCTCGTCGAGGGTTTAACACACGTCTAGTTAGATGGAGGTTTCCATACTGTTATAAAGAATGTTTTGTTTTACCTGTCCAATCAAGGTGGAATCTTACCTTATTTATCTTTAGAGCAAAATAATAATAAATAAAATAAATTGTGACAGTTCGGTTTATATTTACTTATTTTTCTCAAGCTCAAGTTAAATTTAGGGCAAATGTCTATCATTTTTTAAGAAAAAAAAAAACTGAAACCCAATACATTTCCTACGTGGATTTCTTTTTAACATTTTCAGAAAAAATGGGATTTGTGGTTTTGTAATTATAGAAATATCATATATTTGGCATATGCATCAACAAAAATCTACTATTTAGGTTCATATTGGTGAACTAATCTGACATCTAGAGGATTATATAATGGATTGACAAGAATGAAACTTAACCATCACACCAGTCCATTCAAATTATTTTGAACACAAATAATAACATGGCAGAGATTTGTAGTGTGAAGTTGAGTTTCATTATTGCGATGATACTGCTGATTGTGTCTCGCTCTGGTAAAATTTCTAGCTCTTCGTTTTTTTGTTTGTTTTGAATCTCTTTGAAGGTTAATATTTCAATAGAGAAGCCTTCTAAGACAAATCGCACGCTAAGTGTTCAAAAGTTTCAAACATAATGTCGAGTGTTTAAATATTATTGCAGTTGAAGTTGAAGGGATGCCGCCACTGGTACCAAAGAGAAGCCTTCTAAAACAAATCGCATGCAACACCTCTGCTGACTGCGGAGATCGTACTTGCTCGTGTTCTTATCTCGGTTTATGCGTTTGTATTCAATTCGCAACCAAAGAATTGAAGCTCAATGATATGCAATTTGAAGACCTCAAACAAGAGGACCTCAAGAATTAAGTGTTAATATGAACAAAACTAATATGTTGTGATTGTTAGCGTGCGGGACAAAATTCTATCCTTGAAACGCAATAATACTGAATACCATACAATAATATATGATATATGTATGTTTTTTTTTTTATTTAATCTTTTGACACACTTTGCTTTATTTGCTTATTTGTCTTTCAAACAACATACGAACTTAAATTCGTATTAATAGTCATAAAAAAATAATTAAATTTGTACGAGGTATTCCTTTAAAATCAAATCAGGTAACAATGCATTCAATTTATTTTAAAAGAATAAAAAAAATTCATGACTAGTCTATCTAGTTTGTAAAAGAAAATGACATAAAAGTTAAAGGAAATTTCATAGTGAATGATAGAAAAGATAAAAGGAAGACTATCCCCTCGCTCACAAATGTGTAACGACTCATGTCTAAGATTTAAGATTCGAAATCTTGATTCGACACCTGATGGCTCTAGCATTCTCCTACTACATAGTCACGTTACATACTCCTCGCTTCTAACAGTAAAATTATCCCTACAAACCAACACGAGTCGTTCCAACATGTTTTTTCCTCACTCACATGTATCATAGGAAAATTTCTAGAACGTCACTCAACATAGAATTACTCCAAACAAAGTACGTTAACAATGGAGTTCCTATGACGAAACCACTAAAAAGGAAGATGCACATTGTTGGTATAGGCTGTAACTTTTATTTCCTTTAAGACTTTCTTAATCATCCTATCTTCAGGATCACTCTACTTGGATGTGGTCTCAGTTCATTCATGTACTCCTCGTTTACTCAGGTGTCACATACCAACCAGCTTCCTCCTTGGTTTGTTCTTGAATCACATCTGACTGTGAGATGTATCGCTCTGATCCTAATGGTTTATTAAAACCAAGGTCGCCGCTACATGCATAATATAACTATTCGTTGGAGAAATTCATTTAAAAGAAATGTAACTAAAATGCGTGGAGAAATTCATTTAAAATAAACAATGCTTTGGACTTAAATGTTTGTAATAAAAATTTTAAAACAATATAACGTAAATAAATAGTATAACCTAAGAACTACATATAACATGAATGCATCTACTAAAACTTCAAATCCATAGATGTCACCACGACATTGTCCATTGGTGCAAAAGTGATATGAACTAAGAGACATCAATTATACAATATACTTCAATGAAGATGTGAAGAAAATATTGTTAAATTTATTATAAGATATTTCAATTCATGTAACATCGATGAAGAATGAAGTTTCCTGTTATAAATTTTAGGTGGATTACAATTTAGAGTAATTTAGAGTTATTGTATTTCATTAATGTATTTTAAGACTTTTTATTTATTTTAGGTTACAATTACATAATGGTTATGCCTTGAATTGTTTCATTTTGAGGCTATATAAAGCCATCTATGTTGTATTTGTAGGAAGACTTGAAACATATAGTAAAAAGAAGCATTTGTGCTTTTCTTTAGTCAATGGCTAAGTTTCTTTGCAATTCTATCTAGTTTAGGTTGCATGTAGAATCATTCAAGCTCGACATGATCAATCTTGCTTGTGGAGTGATTCGAATCTCAAGAAAGTGTTCTTGCCTTGAGATATTTGATCAACAAGAATCATTCAAGCTAGACATGATCGATCTTGCTTGTGGAGTGATTCGAATCTCAAACAATGTTCTTGTCTTGAGATCTTCGATCAACAAGGTAATCCAAATCTTACGCCCCTTGTAGTGATTCCTTATCTTATCATTTCGTATCAGAGCTTCAGGCTCAAGATCGGATATATGTTTCCTTTGCGTTTCTTCTTAATTTGATTTTTTTTTATTTTTATCTTTTTACTTTTTAATCAACCCAGAGTTCAAAATTCCATCTTTGCTGGATTGAAAATTTTGAGAGGTGTGAATGAGAGCTTCATCTGTGTAAATGAGTGTAAAAAGAGTGGTCTAATATTCCTTGAGTATATATACTCGTGAGAGAGTGTTGTGAGGTCCTTTGTATTTCCACTACTTATTTGTTGCAGCAAAGTTTCACAAATAGATTCGAGGACGAATCCTCTTGGAGAAGTGGAGAATGATATGAAGCAAGAGACATCAATCCTACAATATACTTCAATTCAAATGTGAAGAAAATATTGTTGAAATTATCAAAAGATATTTCAATTCATGTCAATCGATGAAGAATGAAGTTTCATGTTATAAATTTTAGGTGGATTACAATTTAGAGTTATTATATTTTAAGACTTTTTACTTACTTTAGGTTACATTTACCTAATGGCTAATTATGACCATTAAGTATGAATATTACAACTCTTGAAATGCCTTTAATAGTTTCATTGTTGAGGCTATATAAACTCATGTACGTTGATTTGTAAGTAGACTTGAAAAATATAGTAAAAGAGCATTTGTGCTTTTCTTTAGCCAATGGCTAAGTTTCTTTGCAATTATATGTAGTTTAGGTTTCATGTAGAATCATTCAAGCTTGACACGATCAATCTTGCTTGTGGAGTGATTCGAATCTCAAACAAGTGTTTGGGATATTTGATCAACAAGAATCATTCAAGCTAGACATGATCGATCTTGCTTGTGGAGTGATTCGAATCTCAATCAAGTGTTCTTGCCTTGAGATATTCGATCAACAAGGTAATCCGAATCTTACTCTCCTTGTGGTGATTCCTTATCATATCAGACTAGTATCTCAAGGATCAAGAGCTTGAAAATGAATGATAAGAACTGTTTTTTTTTTTTTTTATCAAAACTGATTTTTTTTTTCTTTTTTTCTTTTTTTCTTCAATAATTTTTTGAGAGAAAAAACAAATTGATAGAAAAAAAAAATAACAATAAAGATATTTCACCTCTAGAACGGCTAAATAACGTCGACCAAATATTCTGATACCAAATGATAAGCGCCAACAATGCTAGATTTTGCAAAGCTAGAGGTCCTTCTAGAATCCTTGCAAAACGTTTACAGAGAAAGCTAACTTAACGGATTGAATCCAACCAAGAGCTGGTTAGAAGATGAATGCATCTTAGATTGAACTTGAAATCTATGATGGTCACTCTTAGATACCAAGACAATTCACTCCAAAATTAGCTTGATCAAAACTATCAATGAATCGGTTTAAACATCAAACCTAAAGCAAGGTTTGAAAAAGAATAACACAAAAAAGGTATCAAGAAAACACAAAGGTTTTGTTTGTATTCAACCATCGATCCACAAACATGAATATTACATGCGATTAAGCAAGCCAAAAAAGATAACCCTAACCTAATAAATTCAACCACCAACTAGTGACTACTAGTAAATGCTATTAAATATACATTTAAGAAAATAAGGCATTCATAAATTGTCTTAATTGATAGTTCAACTAACAAAGCAAGTCTTCTAATCACTTTCTAATGTCAGCCATTCCAATATCTTCTTGATTTGATAAGCTAATGCTATAAAGATTTTTGGGCTCAAAAGTCTTTGTTTCAACTTGTACAGCTAGCTTTGTTTTAACTTGTACACTAGCCAGCCTTTGAATATGCAATGTATAGGCCTCTTGAACCTTCTTAACCTTGATTTTTGTAATCGGTCCTTCGGGTACATGTAAACGGTCTGCAGTTGAATTTATATCACCTTTACTTAAGTGTCACATGCCCACTAGCTTCCTCCAAGATTTTTCCTTGAATCACATCTTACTGTGAGAGGTATCGCTCTGATACCAACTCTAACGACCCTAATTTTCTATCAAAACCAAGGTCACCACTAAACGATGCTTTGGATTTAAACGTTCACAATAAAATCTCAAAACAATATAGCAAAAATAAATAGCTTAAAATTTTTAAATAAAATAAAAAAAAGATCCATAATATATCCTAAGGACTACATACAACATGAATGCATCTACTCGAACTTCAGTTCCATAGGGTTTACCGCAACATTGTCATTTGTGTAAAAGGGTCTTACTTTTACCTAAAAAATAAGAGTAGCACGTAGGTTAAGTATTTTAAGAAATACTCAGTAAGTAACCCCGCTATTGGGGTTGGAATATGCAATAATGTTTAGGACCAATCATTTATTAAAACATCATTTCATGGTTTTGGTCTCAACTTACAGTCCGGGCAGAATTAAATGTGTATTACATCTCTACACACGGCCCACATACACACACATGAACCCCGGGCGAGCTCGTATATGAACCCCTGGACCTGGCCTTCGGCTAGCATACACTCACGCTATTGCCTCTAAATTTCATGTATAACATAGCACAATTTTTAATTGTATAACATCTCAAAATGATATTTCATAACATGACATATCTTATAATTACAACATAACTTAACATATCAAGTTTCATAGCACAACATATTCACAACACAACATTAACATAATAAACAAGCATTAAACAATCACAATGTACGACACATGCAAGGGCCAAAGGGTACGTACCGTTCATAATTCAAGCAATTCATTCGACCAAACCAGTAGTGAAGCAACTTACCTGAGTAGCTTAAGCCAAAGTTGCTAATTTATCTTTAGAGTTAGAACAAATCCATCCCTTCAAATCCAAGTCAACCTATGTTAATTTACAACACCGAATTAGAACACATTAAGCGATTTAGTTTTCCTAACGCTCACAATTAAACATGTAATTTATATTAGGACACTTTAAACTTGCTAATCTACCATAAAGTTTTGAATTTCTAACATCCCAAACTGGTTTAAACAGCAGCCTACTCGTGCAATTTTCCAAAATAATACTAATAATTACTATCCTTGTATCCCTAATTATATTGTTAATTAAAGTTTCGCATTTCTCTAATCCCAAATTTTTTTGATGTTATTATTGTGTAAGAGATCATGATAAGAATCACGGTGTTCTAACTGGATCTATTACACGATGCAAGGCCAAGAAGATTAATTCATTCTTCATCTACAAAATTGGATAGGCTTGGTTCAACTTTCATTTCATGTGTTACAAGTTGATTCGATTGAGGAAATGTCATTTGAAGTTTGATTTTCAAAAGTGAATATTTGCACGGTTAAAGTAACAGATGTGGTTGTTATAAATTGAATTTGATTGAAAATTTCTTACAGAACTTTATTTATTATTTCAATTTCATGATTTCTTGAGGCAAAAGGTGGGGTGTTACTTGTCAAAGTTGATATAATTTTTTTTTAAGTTTTTTTTTTATTTTTTGAGATTTAAAGAAAGGTGGGAGTAATTTCCAATCATGGTCACTAACTTCTTAGTGGCCATTTGAAGAGTATTTCCAATCATGGTCGCTAACTAGAAGTGGCCATTTGAAGAAGAGTTTGAAGTTACTTCCAAGTGGAGACTATAAATACCCACAAATCACTCTATAAAATGCATAACTCAATGAATGAAATTTAGTTCTTAAATTGAGACTTTCACCTTTATAAATTTGAGCATCATCTTTGTCATCTTTTCACCTTTATAAATTTGAGAATCATCTTTGTCATCTCTAGTAATATTTTGATAGATTGTATCCGAGTCATTCAATTAAGTATTGATCAAGTTTGATTGTGGAGTGACTCAATTTAGAACAAGGTTCCAAATCGTGCTTCTAGATGTTTGATCTTAAGAAGTAATCTAATTCTCGCATTATCTCTTCATTGATCTGAAAATTTGTACATAGAGGTGTTAAATTTTTTTTTTATTCGAGGGTTCTTGCTTCAACAAAAGGCTTGCAGTTCGACTAAGGATTAGGATTGGCTTATCAGGTCATCCATATAAAATTGAAACCTCTAAATTTTTACTCAAGAATAAATGTTTTAACAAATTCTTAGACATCTATCTAGGTTAACCTTAATGACAAAATGGGATAAGCTTAGTTATATGTAACCGTCCAAATTCACTCTTAGATTGTTTCTTTTGGGCTTTCCCTTCCTAGCTTGTGATCAAGGTATTGCGTATATGAATTTTTTTAATTATAGAAATATCATAAATTTGGCATATGCGCCCACAAAAATCTACAGTTTCTGTTTAAGTTCATATTCGTGAGCTAATTTAATTTCTGAGAGGATTATATAATGGATTGGCAAGAAAGAAACTTAATCATTGTTGGATCGATATGACAACCCTAGTGAGCTAATTTAATTTATGAGAGGATTATATAACGGATTGGCAAGAAAGAAACTTAATCATTGTTGGATCCATATGGGAACCCTAGTGAGCTAATTTAATTTCTGAGAGGATTATATAATGGATTGGCAAGAAAGAAATTTAATCATTGTTGGATCTATATGGCAACCGTAGGGTGAATAGGGTCTCAACAATATAATTATTAATTTTTTTTAAGAAACTTATTAAATGCAATCAATCAACAATAATTTAGAATTTAAATACGAAAAGGGTTAGAAAATATAAGACCGTAATTTTATAGTAGGTGGACTTGACTCTACTCCCCAAGCGCCTCTTGGGAATTTGAATAAACCTTTCTGGACTCTTTCCTCGGATCAGAGCCCAACCGCTACACCGCTCTTTTTACGAGTTCAAGAGCAAACTCAATCCTTTCCACGGCTCAAGATCAAATTGGTACAATTGTCTCAATCCTTTCCACGGCTAAGGATCAAACCGGTAAAATTGTCTCAATCCTTTCCACGGCTAAGGATCAAACCGGTAAAATTGTCTCAATCCTTTCCACGGCTCAGGATCAAACCGGTAAAATTGTCTCAATTCTTTCCACGGCCCAGGATCAAACCGGTACAGTTGTCTCAATCTTTTCCACGACTCAGGATCAAATCGGTACAATTGTCTAAAACTTTATAGAAACACGCCACACACCACTGAAGTAGTAGATTTACATTTTCTCACACTACAATAGACATGTCTCTCCGAATAAGATAAACAGAAATAAAATTATCATTTTCTCACACTGCAATAGACATCTCTCTCTAAATAAGATAAACAGAAATAAAATTGGAAACTTTGGAGAGAGCAGCGTTTTTTAAGAAAAGAAAGTTGTGTATTGTGAAATGTTACAATTGGAAACTTTGGAGAGAGCAAGAGGTTTTTTAAAAAAAGTTTAAATCGAGGAAACTATGAAAGTTGAAAGTTGTGTATTGTGAAATGTTATGTGTGTTTTAAAATATACGGAAGGGATGAATTTATTGTGAAATGTTACGTGTGTTTTAAAATATGAGGGCATGAGTTTAAATAGTGATGAAGTTCTAAAAATAAGAATCGATACGGACCACTAAAATAAAACGTGAACTAAAATGTGGACCACAAAAAATAATATTTATTCATTTTTAAATTTATTGTGAAAAACTATACACCACATGTTTCATTTAAAAATATATATATATTATTTTAAATAATATTAAAAACATTTAAACTTCATTTTTATTATATATATATATATATATTTAAATGTAATAATATAATAAAAAAATGTTAATGAGAATCATGTGAATAACCATTTAATAATTGAAAAGTTTTATAAAACTAATTGAAATCGTTATAAATGTAATTGAAATGATTTTATAATTCAAATATTTTTCTTTTAATTTAAAAGTAATTGAAAATTTCACCATTTGTTACTCGACCAAAGTTGTAAATGTCATGTTTCGATTGGTCCATGATGTCAATTTTGCCGCTGGTTCATGATGTCAATTTTGTCACCACATCATCAATTTTGTGAGCACATCATCAGGTCACGAATCTTGTTTTGAATTCGATTGGAACTTCTTCGTTTTAGCCCTAATTTGAGTGAACAAAAAAAAAACGTTGAAATCGTTATTTCCAACAATCTCCCTTTTTTTATGATGACCAACCATTTCAAGAAAAACAGTATGAAATCCATGCGTTTTAATTATAAAACTTAAAATAATGGCACATGTCCAAATAATAATATTGATACATCATGATAGGCATTCTAATATATCATCATAAATTTGAAATTCGCTCAAATCCATATTCTCCCCCTATATTAATGTTCCAATGAATTATGAAATATCACAATAACGAAGTGATTTATTAATTATAAAATAACAACTAAGTGATTCATTAATTATAAAATGACAAACTTAGAGCATATTTTTCCTAATTTTCTCCCCCTTTGTAATGATAAAAAAAAACAATAAAAAAATAATAAAAGAATTACATGCTCTCCCTTTAAACAAAATTATAAAATTCAAGATATATCACACCGAGTAATACCAAACTCAAATTCAAGATATATCACACCGAATGATACCAAGCTCAAGCCTATTTTTGCAAAAAAAATTCTTCATTTAACGGCTTGGTAAAAATATCTACTAATTGATTATTAGAGTTTACAAAATCAAGAATAATATGTCCATTTTGCACATGCTCTCTAATAAAATGATGTCTAATGTCAATATGTTTAGTTCTAGAATGATGAACAGGATTTTTGGTTAAATTAATAACACTAGTGTTATCACAAAATATAGGCACACTATCAAATGTTAATCCAAAATCATAAAGAGTTTTTTTCATCCAAAGAATTTGAGCACAACAACTAGCAACCGCAATATATTCCGCTTAGGTAGTAGATAAGGCAACCGAATTTTGCTTTTTACTAAACCAAGAAACTAGTAAACTACCAAGTAATTGACAAGTTCCACTAGCACTTTTACGATCAGGTAAACTTCCTGCAAAATTTGCATCAGAATATCCTACCAATTTAAACTCAACATTTCTAGGATACCACAATCCTAAATTAATAGTCCGAAGCAAATATTTAAATATTCTTTTAACGGCATGTAGATGAGATTCCTTAGGACAAGATTGAAACCTAGCACAAAGACATACACCAAACATAATATCAGGTCTACTAGCAGTCAAGTAGAGTAAAGATCCAATCATACCTCGATAAGATTTTATATCTACACATCTACCTTTTTCATCCTTGTCAAGCTTGGTAGATGTGCTCATTGGAGTTTTTGCAATCTTACCTTCATTGAACTTGAACCTTTTGAGTAAATCCCTGGTGTACTTCTCTTGATTTAGGAAGATACCATCTTTTAGTTGTTTGATTTAATGTCCAAGAAAGAAACTGAGCTCTCCCATCATACTCATCTCAAACTCATTAGGCATACATTTAGAAATTTCTTCACGTTAAGAGGGATTAGTAGATTAATAAGAACAATTCCCGGTAAGGCAAGACAAAATGGTATTGCAAAAAGGATGAACAGAACATTGAATGAGCGAGCAAGAAGCATGAGGATTTATTCTGGACTGCCAAAGACATTATGGGCTGATGCTATGAACACAGCAGCATATTTGATTAATAGAGAGCCGTCAGTACCCCTGAAGTTCAAATTGCCCGAAGAAGTATGGATAGGAAAAGAACTCAAGTACTCTCACTTGAGAACCTTTGGTTGTACTGCGTATGTTCATGTTGATCCAGAGAAGCTATAAGCTTGATGCTAAGGCTGTGAAATGCTACTTCATAGGCTATGGCTCTGACATGTTCGGGTACAGGTTTTGGGATGAGAAAAATATGGAGATCCTAAGACACTTTGATGTGACCTTTGATGAAAATGTCATGTACAAGGACAGAGAGAAGATAAACTCTGAGACTACGAAGCAAGTGGGAGTTGAACTTGAGTGGCAAGAAAATGCACGCAGTGATGGTACAACAGAAGCTCAAGAAACTCCTGATCCTATTGCTGAAGAACCAGACGTGGAGCAAGTTGCACCTGAGCAGGTGTTGAGAAGATCATCCAGAACTACCAAAGCACCAGATAGATATTCAACCTCATTACATTATCTGTTGCTGACTGACGAAGGAGAACCAGAGTTCTTTGATGAGGCCCTACAAGTGGAAGATTCAACCAAGTGGGAGCAAGCCATGGATGATGAGATGAGCTCACTTGAAAGGAATAATACGTGGGTGCTGACTGAGTTGCCTACAGGAAAGAGAGCTCTATTGAACAAATGGGTGTTCAAAATCAAGGTTGAACAAGATGGCAAAAAGAGGTTTAAGGCTCGATTAGTAGTTAAAGGATATTCACAAAGAAAAGACATTGATTATGCTGAGATCTTTTCTCCAGTTGTGAAATTAACTACTATCCGAATTCTGCTGAGTATTGTTGCATCGGAGAATTTGCACCTTGAGCAAATGGATGTAAAAATGGCATTTTTACATGGAGATCTAGATGAGGAGATCTATATGCAACAACCCGAAGGATTTGCAGCTCCAGGCAAGGAGCACATGGTGTGTAAGCTCAATAAGAGCTTGTATGGACTGAAATAAGCACCGAGACAATGGTACAAGAAGTTTGACTTCTTCATGAGCAAGAGTGGTTTCCATAGAAGTGAAAAGGATCAGTGTTGCTACCTCAAGAAATACACTGATTCTTATGTGTTTCTACTTCTGTATGTGGATGATATACTAATTGCTGGATCAAGTATGAGGGAGATAAACCACCTGAAGGCAAGCTTGTCTTCAGTATTTGAGATGAAATATTTAGGTGCAGCGAAGCAGATCCTTAGGATGAGAATTTCTCGAGATAGATCTGCTGGCACATTAAATCTATCCCAAGAGCAGTACATTGAGAAGGTGTTGTCCAAATTCAAGATGAATAACGCTAAACCCAGGACTACCCCCTTGCCAAATCATATTAAATTGTCGAAGGGGCAATCTCCCAAGACAGTTGAGGAACGTGAGCACATGGCATCAGTTCCGTACGCTTCTGCAGTTGGGAGTTTGATGTATGCTATGGTCTGCACTAGACCAGACATAACACATGCAGTGGGAGTTGTTAGCAAGTACATGGAAAATCCAGGGAAGGAACATTGGGAAGCTGTGAAGTGGCTTCTGAGATATCTGAGAGGTACATCCAATACTACACTTTGTTATGACAATGGCAAAGTAGTTCTGTAAGGTTTTGTGGATGCTGATCTGAGTGGAGATGTAGACTCCAGCAAGAACACATCTGGGTATATCTACACTATAGATGGAACAACAGTGAGTTGGATGTCCAAGCTTCAGAAATGCGTTGCTCTTTCATCTACTGAAGCTGAGTACGTGGCCATAGCTGAAGCTGGAAAGGAGATGATATGGATGACAGACTATCTAGAAGAATTAGGTCGGAAGCAGTGCAAGAAGATCCTTTATACAGATAGTCAGAGTGCCATACAGTTGGTGAAAAACCCAGTCTATCATTCAAGGACAAAACACATTAGAAGACGGTACCATTTCACTCGCAGGTTAGTGGAAGAAGGCGATATGTGTTTGGAGAAGATAGAGGGTGCAAAGAATCCAGCAGACATGTTGACAAAATGTGTTGATGTTGGAAAATTAAGGTTATGCAAAGCCCTAATTGGTATGGTGTAGGATCAGTCTCCAAGTGGGAGAATTGTTGAGTTATGGAGTCTGCTCCCTGTATTTATAGCTTGGTCAACGGCTATATCCGGTAAAGCTATATTTGATAAAGCCATATATGGTAAAGCTATATCCGGTAAAGCTATATATGGTAAATAGCTATATATAGTAGATGGTTAAATCTGGTAAAGCTATATTTAGTAGACTGAACCATATATATATCCCGTCCAGTAAAGCTTTGGAAATGTACTTTCTATTCTCTGTACTCTCTCTTGTTGTACATACCTGAAGTCATCAATAAAAATCCTTTTAGCCAGAGTTCTCCTTGCAATTTTCTCTATCATTTTCTTTGTGTTCATCTAGATCGAGCGTGTGCGTTGTTGTGCGATCCTAACATTCCATGTTAGACCAGTCTCTTGACCTTCATCATCAAAACTACTTTAAGGGTAACTCTAGCTTTTGAACTAAAAACTAGATACAGATAGTGTTGAGAAAGAATACCACCACCTTCTTGTAACAATCTATATTGGCATAGTTCTTAGCTAGCCAATCTATCTATAGTATTACATCGAAATTCGTCATGCTAACAACTATCAGGTCTACGCTAAAGGTTCATCTTGCAACTATTACTTGCCCATCTTTTACTCTATCATTAAAAACTAAGTCTACCCGTGTTGGGGTGCTAACATTTAATACATGCAACAAGGGTTCTAGTTGGAACCCTCACAGATATGAAGGAACCTGTAAAGCTTGAATCAAATAACGTTAAAGCATAGTGTCCGAGGATGGATAGTGTACCTATCACCACTATGTCGTATTTCCCAACATCCCTGCTGGATGCATAATCTCTTTCTTGCGAATAGGTCTACATAGGTCTCTCGACTCCACCAGGGCCTCTTGGTGGGTCAACTGGGTTTTTCGTCCTCCTCGTATTTGGCAAGGTAGCCTTGATGACTACATCTGAAACAAGCCCTAGATTCAAGCCATACATCTACCCTAATGTTGTTTCCCACATTCAAGGCACAATGGTTCCTCACTCTCTTGGACCTTCTCTTAGTCTTTAAGATGTCTATTAGCATATTGGGGAGGGTGTCTATTCGTATATTGAGGTTTACGTGTTGATGGTTGTCGATGTGAGTCCGTCTGATCATACTATTGTTTTCTCCCGATAGTGACAACTGACTCTCAACGTACTTATCTGATAAGCACCAACAATGCTAGATTTTTGCAAAGCTAGAGATCCTTCTAGAATCCTTGCAAAACGTTCACAGAGAAAGCTAACTTAATGGATTGATTCCAACCAAGAGCTAGTTAGAAGATTAATGACTCTGAGATCGAACTTGGAATCTATGATGGTCACTCTTAGATACCAAGACAATTCACTCCAGAATTAGCTTGATCAAAACTAATTCAATGAATCGGTTTAAACATCAAACCTAAAGCAAGGTTTGAGAAAGAATAACACCAAAAAGTATAAAAAAAAAAAAAAAAAAAAAAACACAAAGGTTTTGTTTGTATTCAACAATTGATGCTCAAACATGAATATTACATGTCTTTAAATAGGTCTAAAAGATAACCCTAACATAATAAAGTTCAACTACCAACTACAAATGTTATTAAATACAAATTGAAGAAAATAAGGCATTCATACAAACTGCTATTAAATACAAATTGAAGAAAATAAGGCATTCATACAAACTACTAATAAATTCTATTAAATACAAATTGAAGAAAATAAGGCATCCATAAATTGTCTTAATTGGTAGTTCAACTACCAAAGCCAAGTCTTCTAATTACTTTCTCATGTTAGCCACTCTATTATGTTCTTGATTTGATATGCTAATGCTATAAAGATTTTTGGGCTCAAAAGTCTTTGTAAACTTGTACACTAGCTAGATTTTGAAGATGCAATGTATAGGCTTCTTGAATCTTCTTAACCTTACTTCTTGTAATCGGTACTTCGGGTACATGCAAAGGGTCAGGAGTTGAATTCATATCACTATCTTGTTGGGTTTTATGTCCTAAAACTCATAGTTTGTAAACAAAAACATATTCTATAAAGTTATTATTATTGTTTATTCAGTAAAGATTGTTATTGAATAAAGTGAACTTTACGATTATTAATCTAAATCCAATAAACTAAGAAACTCTGGCTATAGTATGATTACTTGAACTATATGTAGAGACATAAGAGTGGATCAAGTTCAAGTATATAGTCAAAATGATCTATAGTATAAGGATAAGACTGAGTACCTTATTCTGGGGACACTATGGATGCGGCCCACTTTTGTATATGATATAAACAATGTGATCACTAAATTGTACATGCGAAGACATGTGAGTGGGGGCGTCCTATGCAATGAGCATTGCATAAGATTGGACCATGAAGAAAATCACTCTCACTTTATAATGCCGTTTACTGTTGAGACTGATTTTCTTTTCATTCGATGACCTAGGTAACTCGATCTTAATCCTGAGCTAACCATGAACTCCTGTTTATTCGGAATTATCCTTAGATTTGCATGGGTGAGAGTGGCTCGAGTTTGCCGACTCAATAGGCCTCCCATTTCAGGGGTAAGACTGGGTGAATATCTGGGGACGTGGGGTGCAAGATGGAATTCGCTCCTACCCACTTTTAGGGTTAGAAGAGAGGTAGTTCCCTTAAGCACTGACTCCAAGTCTTGAACAAGGGGCGCCACCCTCTCATTGGCCTGAGAGGAATTCGGTTTACTGGTTGGACCACAAACCAATTGTTCATTAGAGGATCGGTGAGACATAAGGAAAAAGAAGTAACTTCAGGGGTAAAATGGTAAACTGACCCAGCTTTAGTTATGAACAACCTGTGAAGGATCGACTTACTAATCATGGTTATATCAAATGGACAGAAATATATCTATAGTGAGGGGAGTGCAACTACTAGGCTATAGTGGAGTGTCCTAGTAGTTAACGAATGTTGGTTAACAAGGTTAATGAGTTTAACCGGTTAATCTTGGATCGTTGGAGCCCATGATCTATAGGTCCATTAGGTCCCTCTACTAGCTCATATCGGACTGAACCATAGAACAGTGTGACGAATGAGTTCGAAGTGTTCGAATTCAAATTAGGGAATATGCGCTACATATATACGATATATTTAACCGCATTTTTGTTTTATTTACGAATTAAACAAAATGAGAGAATCTGAGATATTTAAATAAGATTTAAATATCTTAATCAATTATGTATTGTAATTGATTGGGATTGACATTTGAATTAATATTAAATATTAATTAAATAGTTTAATTAATCATTTAATATTACTTTATTTTGAAATTAATTATTCAAATTCATTGTTAAATTAAAATGAAGAATGTCAAATTGTTGACTTCATTTAGTGGAAAAATATATGTTAGTGGAATTTTGAGTGTCAAAATTTGGTTAACTCAAACATGCATGCTTGCCACATAATCCCAAACATTTGAGTGGAATTTTGAGTGCCAAAACTTGTGATCTCAAATTTGCATGAACATGCAAACATAACTCTATAAATAGAGTGATCATGCAACATGAAAGGTCTTCTTGGTGAAAAACCAAGAGAAAAACCTCTCACAAACGCCCTCTTCATATATAGAAAATTCCTCCCAAGTTTAGTCACTCACCGGATTCCACAATCCCGTTCTAAGGCCGGATGATAGTGGAGAAGACACTAGTGGTGGTTCAAAACCGGTTCGTGAGGAAAAAGGAATTTGAACTACAAAAGGTTAGTATTCAAACTCATTAAGTTTTAATACTTATGAACACGCTAGTTATTTACTATAATTGATGTTCTAAAAGTGCCTAAGATCCAAATTGCTTCCGCATGTATTATATTAACACCAACAGTTGGTATCAGAGCAAACTTTAGGCACTTTATTTACATTAATTTGATCATGGTGGGTACCATTTCATGAATTTAATTTTGTGGTTCCTAAAGTGGATGGTTTTGGTTTTGACAGTTTTTTATGCTTTCATTTGATACAATTATTGTAATAAGCCTAAATGTGTATGGGCTTTAATGAATGAAGAAAGGTCTGTAATTTTTATGGAGTCATTATTGTATATTTTAGGTTGTAATTGATCGAAAATGGAAGAGATAGCAAGTTGAACCGAAGAAGAAGATGGAAGAGGCGGTTCGGGTGTTTTTCCTGCCTTTGGGGTTTGGTTCAACGTTTTTAAGGGTTGGTTCGCCCAGTTCGTGGACCTCGGGAGCGGTTCAAGTTATTTTAATTATTAATGTAATAATTTAGTTAATTGCTTGTTTTAAAATGCCAAAACCAATCCACTTTAGCGTGTTTAATTAATTATGCATTATGAATGTATGTTTTAATTAAATAGAAAATGTATATGCATAAAGTATGTCATATAGATTTAAAATCCCACCATAGGCTAAGCATGTTTCATGCATTCCAAGTATGTTATAAGTGTTATAATGTATAGTATGCATGTTTAGGGTTCCATGAGTGATAGATGTAAATTGTTATATTATTGCATGGAATGGATGATTATATAATTGTTATATAAAGCATGTTAGATGCATGTTATAGGTTATTTTCAACGTCATAAAACGAGATAGACGTTAAAATCTATAATAAAGATAAGTGCATGCTCACTTAGGGTTAAGAACTGAGCACGATCAATTTTAATAGTTAAAATAGGTCGATGTCTTACAAAATTGAGGTTACGAGAAAGCTCACCTGACACGATCTTGTCTAACGCTGGAGGTACTTAAGTTGACGGTTTATAGAACACCTACTACCTGGAGATTGGACCAGTACTTGAGCTTAGTTAGCCCAGTTTTATGAGCATGCTTAAGTGATGTAAGATTTAGAAAAATCTAAAATATTTAATTAGCCGGAATATACTTAAGTAATGAGTATACCCAACCATCTAAAATACTTAGTGGGAGGAAAAAGGTGTATAAGATACATCGTTTTCTTTTCACGCCCTATGTACAATTCACACAGTGAGATTCATGCTCGGCCTCGTGTCGCCCTGGGAGTGTCCTCCATTCGGAAGGTATTTGCATGAGTCAATAACAAGGTGAATAGAGAAAGTATTTATAGTAAGTGGGAAAAGGAAGTATATACAATACGTCCTATGGTCTCCATCACTAGGTTGCACCATGAGATTCCCATGTTCCACCTGCATGTTGTCCTAGAGTAACTACCCATTCGGAGGGTCGTAACATGGAGTCGAAACAACGCAAACTCCAGAAATGGATAGGATTTCTTAGGTCCGTTCCCAACTTTGGCTTTTTTATTCGATGACCTAGGTAACTCGATCTTAATCCTGAGCTAACCATGAACTCCTGTTTATTCGGAATTATCCTTAGATTTGCATGGGTAAGAGTTGCTCGAGTTTGCCGACTCAATAGGCCTCCCATTTCAGGGGTAAGACTGGGTGAATAGCTTGGGACGTGGGGTGCAAGATGGAATTCACTCCTACCCACTTTTAGGGATAGAAGAGAAGTAGTTCCCTTAAGCACTGACTCCAAGTCTTGAACAAGGGGCCCCACCCTCTCATTGGCCTGAGAGGGATTCGGTTTACTGGTTGGACCACAAATCAATTGTTCATTAGAGGATCAGTGAGACATAAGGAAAAAGAAGTAACTTCAGGGGTAAAAAGGGTAAATTGACCCAGCTCTAGTTACGAACAACCTGTGAAGGATCGACTTACTAATCATGGTTATATCAAATGGACAGAAATATATCTATAGTGAGGGGAGTGCAACTACTAGGCTATAGTGGAGTGTCCTAGTAGTTAACGAATGTTGGTTAACAAGGTTAATGAGTATAACTGGTTAATCTTGGATCATTGGAGCCTATGATCTATAGGTCCATTAGGTCCCTCTGCTAGCTCATATCGAACTAAACCATAGAACAGTGTGACGAGTGAGTTCGAAGTGTTCAAATTCAAATTAGTGAATATCCGCTACATATATACGATATATTTAACCGCATTTTTGTTTTATTTACGAATTAAACAAAAAGAGAGAATTTGAGATATTTAAATAAGATTTAAATATTTTAATCAAATATGTGTCGGAATTGATTGAGATTCGCTTTTAAATTAATATTAAATATTAATTAAATATTTTAATTAATCATTTAATACTACTTTAATTTGAAACTAATTATTCAAATTCATTGTCGAATTAAAATGAAGAAAGTCAAAATGTTGACTTCATTTAATGGAAAAATCCATGTTAGTGGAATTTTGAGGTGCCAAAATTTGGTTTAACCAAACTTGCATGTTTGCCAAATAAACCCCACAAGTTTGAGTGAAATTTTGAGTGTCAAAATTTGGTTAACTCAAACATGCATGCTTGCCACATAATCCCAAACATTTGATTTGAATTTTCAGTGTCAACATTTGGTGATCTCAAATTTGGATGAACATGCAAACATAACTCTATAAATAGAGTGATCATGCAACATGAAAGGTCTTCTTGGTGAAAAACCTAGAGAAAAACCTCTCACAAACACTCTCTTCATATATAGAAAATCCCTCCCAAGTTTAGTCACTCGCCGGATTCCACAATTCCGTTCTAAGGCCGGAGGATAGTGGAGAAGACACTAGTGGTGGTTCGAAACTGGTTCGTGAGGAAAAACGAATTTGAACTACAAAAGGTTAGTATTCAAACTCATTAAGTTTTAATACTTATGAACATGCTAGTTATTTACTATAATTGATGTTCTAATAGTGTCTAAGATACCAAATTGCTTCCGCATGTGTTATATTAACACCATCATATCTCTAGGCTTTTCGACATAGTCTTAGCTGCCCTCAAAGCAATTTTATAAGTGGTAGGATCTATGGCTTCAATTGTTCGATGAATTTCTAAATTCAGTCCAAGGATGAACCTTTTTGCAATTTTTAGTTTTGTATCCACTAATGACGGCGCGAATCATTCACAAAATGCCCACTGTATATCAGATGGGTGAACTCCTGTTGTCTTCAAAGTCGGACTACCTTCGGGAAATATTATTTTAGGAATAGCTTTTTGAATCGAGACCATGGTTTTACGCTTCCATTTAGCCCAAGAATTTCTCAATATCCAATCACCACAATTTTGCATCCTCTTTCAGGATGAATGACGAAAAGAATACCTTCTCATGGTCTGGGTAGTTCATTAATAAAAAAATCCTCTCTATTGGTGATAGCCATAATTGTGCCTCTACTGGGTCTCTTGTGCTTCCACTAAAGGTACATTAATGAAATACAATTACTCTAAATTACTCTAAATTGTAATCCACGCATAATTTATAACATGAAACTTCATTTTTCTTCAATGTGGCATGAATTGAAATATTTTTTGATAATTTCAACAATATTTTCTTCACATCTTCATTGAAGCATATTGTATGATTGATGTCTCTTGATTCATATCATTCTCCACTTCTTCAAATTTGTGAAAGTTTGCTGCAAAAAATAAGTTATGGAAATACGAAGGACCTCACAACACTCTCTCACGAGTATACACTCAAGGAATTTTAGGCCACTCTTTTTACACTCATTACACAAATGAAGCTCTCATTCTCACCTCTCAAAATTTTAAATAGAGCAATGATTGAATTTTGAACTCTGGGTCGATTAAAAACTAAAAAGATAAAAATAAATAAAAATCAAATTTAGAAGAAATGCAAAGGAAACATATATCCGATCTTGAGCCTGAAGCTTTGATACCAAATGATATGTGGAAATCACTACAAGGGGAGTAAGACTCGGATTACCTTGTTGATCGAATATCTCAAGGCAAGAACACTTGATTGAGATTCGAATCACTCCACAAGCAAGATCGATCATGTCTAGCTTGAATGATTCTTGTTGATCAAATATCTCAAACACTTGTTTGAGATTCGAATCACTCCACAAGCAAGATTGATCATGTCGAGATTGAATGATTCTACATGCAACCTAAACTACATAGAATTGCAAAGAAACTTAGCCATTGACAAAAGAAAAACACAAATACTTCTTTTACTATATTTTCGAAGTCTCCCTACAAATACAACATACATGGCTTTATATAGTCTCAAAATGAAACTACTAAAGGCATTCCAAGAGTTGTAACATTCATACTTAATGGCCATAATTAACCATTAGGTAATTGTAACATAAAGTAAATAAAAAGTCTTAATATACATTAATGAAATAAAATTACTCTAAATTACACTAAATTGTAATTCATCCAAAATTTATAACATGAAACTTCATTCTTCTTCAATGTGGCATGAATTGAAATATCTTTTGATAATTTCAACAATATTTTCTTCACATCTTCATTGA
This sequence comes from Cucurbita pepo subsp. pepo, assembly GCF_057944985.1. Taxonomy (NCBI): domain Eukaryota; kingdom Viridiplantae; phylum Streptophyta; class Magnoliopsida; order Cucurbitales; family Cucurbitaceae; genus Cucurbita; species Cucurbita pepo. The sequence continues at coordinate 5,696,813 of NC_141809.1, read as the reverse complement.
AGCATATTGTATGATTGATGTCTCTTGGTTCATATCATTCTCCACTTCTTATTCGTCCTCGAATCTATTTTTGAAACTTTGATACAAAAAATAAGTTATGGAAATACGAAGGACCTCACAACACTCTCTCACGAGTAAATACTCAAGGAATTTTAGGCCACTCTTTTTACACTCATTACACAAATGAAGCTCTCATTCTCATCTCTCAAAATTTTAAATAGAGCAATGATAGAATTTTGGTCTCTTGGTAGATTAAAAACTAAAAAGATAAAAATAAAAAAAATCAAATTGAAAAGAAACGCAAAGGAAACATATATCCGATATTGAGCCTGAAGCTCTGATACCAAATGATAAGATAAGAAATCAATACAAGGGGAATAAGATTCGGATTACCTTGTTGATCAAATATCTCAAGGCAAGAACATTGTTTGCGATTCGAATCACTCCACAAGCAAGATCGATCATGTCTAACTTGAATGAATCTTGTTGATCAAATATCTCAACGCAATAACACTTGTTTGAGATTCGAATCACTCCACAAGCAAGATTGATCATGTCGAGCTTGAATGATTCTACATGCAACCTAAACTACATAGAATTGCAAAGAAATTTAGCCATTGGCTAAAAAAAGCACAAATGCTTGTTTTACTATATTTTCCAAGTCTACCTACAAATACAACATGCACGGATTTATATAGCCTCAAAATGAACCTATTAAAGGCATTCCAAGAGTTGTAACATTCATACTTAATGGTCTTAATTAACCACTATATAATTGTAACCTAAAGTAAATTAAAAGTCTTAAAATACATTAATGAAATACAATTACTATAAATTACTCTAAATTGTAATCCACGCAAAATTTATAACATGAAACTTCATTCTTCTTCAATGTGGCATGAATTGAAATATCTTTTGATAATTTCAACAATATTTTCTTCACATCTTCATTGAAGCATATTGTATGATTGATGTCTCTTGGTTCATATCACTAGAAATGATCGATCTTGCTTGTGAAGTGATTCGAATCTCAAACAATGTTCTTGCCTTGAGATATTCGATCAACAAGGTAATCGAAATCTTACTCCCCTTGTAGTGATTTTCCCATATCACAGTTGGTATCAAAGCGATAACTCTTTCAATGCTAACAGATATTGTCCACTTTGGACTTTTCCTTTCGAATTTCTCGTCAAGGTTTTAAAACATATCTATTAAAGGGAGGTTTCCATACTCTTATAAAGAATGTTTTGTTTTCTTGTCCGATCAACGTGGAATCTGACATTATTTATCTTTGAGGGAAAAAAATAATAATAATAATAATAATAAATTGTGACAGTTTGGTTTATATTTACTTATTTTTCTCAAGCTCAAGTTAAATGAATGGCAAATGACTATCATTTCCTAAGAAAAAAATATTGAAACCCACTACATTTCCTACTTGGATTTCTTTTTAATATTTTGAGAAAAATAGGATTTGTAGTTTTCTAATTATAGAAATATCATATATTTGGCATCAACCAAAATGCCATTTGAAGACCTCTAAGAGGACTATATATTTAGATTCATATTGGTGAACTAATTTGAGGTCTAGAGGATTATATAATGGATTGACAAGAATGAAACTTAACCATCACACCAATCCATTCAAATTATTTCGAACACAAATAATAACATGGCAAAGATTTGTACTGTGAAGTTGATTTCCATTATTGTGATGATACTGCTGGTTGTGTCTTGCTCTGGTAAAATTTCTAGTTCTTTCTTTGTTTGTTTTGAATCTCTTGAAAGGTTAATAATTCAATAGAGAAGCCTTCTAAGATAAATCGCATGCTAAGTGTTCAAAAGTTTCAAACATAATGTTTGAGTGTTGAAATATTATTGCAGTTGAAGTTGAATGGATACCGCCATTGGTATCAAAGAGAAGCCTTCTAAAACAAATTGCATGCAACACCTCTGCTGACTGCAGAGATCGTACTTGTTCGTGTTCTTATCTCGGTTTATGCGTTTGTATTCAATTCGCAACCAAAGAATTAAAGCTCAATGATATGCAATTTGAAGACCTGAAACAAGAGGACCTCAAGAATTAAGTGTTAATAAGAACAAAACTAACATGTTGTGATTATTAGCCTGCGGAACAAAATTCTATCCTTGGAACGCAAGAATACTGAATAACATACAATAATATATGATATATGTATGTTTCTTTTTTTTTTTTTTTTAAATCTTTTGACACACTTTGCTTTATTTGCTTATTTGTCTTTCGGACAACCTACGAACTTGAATTCGTATTAATAGTCGTAAAAAAATAATTAAATTTGTACGAGGTATAACTTTAAAATCAAATCAGGTAACAATGCATTCAGTTTATTTAAAAAGAATAAAAAAATTCATGACTAGTCTATCTAGTTTGTAGAAGAAAATGACATAAAAGTTAAAAGGAAATTTCCTAGTGAATGATAGAAAAGATAAAAGGAAGACTATCCCCTCGCAGTCACAAATGTGTAGCTACTCATGTCTAAGATTCAAATCAAGATTGGACACTTGATGGCTCTAGCATTCTCCTGCTACATAGTCACATACTCCTTGCTTCTAACAGTAAAACTATCCCTATAAACCAACACGAGTCGTTCTAGCATGTTTTTTCCTCACTCACATGTATCATAGGAAAATTTCTAGAACGTCACCCAACATAGAATTACTCCAAACAAAGTATGTTAACAATGGAGTTCCTTTGATGAGGCCACTAAAAAGGAAGATGCACATTGTTGGTATAGGTTGTAACTTTTATTTCCTTTAAGACTTTCTTAATCATCCTATCTTCAGGATCACTCTCCTTTGATGTGGTCTCAGTTCATTCATGTACCTCCTCGTTTACTCAGGTGTCACATACCAACCAGCTTCCTCCTTGGTTTGTTCTTGAATCACATCTGACTGTGAGAGGTATCACTCTAATCCCAATTGTAATGACCCTAATTGATATGGAATCAACCCAAGGAAAAGTATGAAACGTATTACCTTGATGATCAAGATCAAGAGTAAAAAAATGTAACGACCCAAATTTTCTACTTAATTTAAGATCGCTACTGTATACGTACCATAAACATTGAATGCGGAAGACTTCATTTAAATTCCATAAAACATAACCTTTAACTTAAAACACAGCTATGGACTTAAGTGTTTCGAAAACATCTTTAAAACGACACAACAAAAGACCTGAAATAAAATAAAACACAGCGATGGACTTACGTGCCATGATCTCGAGTTGCAATGCCGTCGTCAGCCGTACAAGAATGCCTTGCCTTAACCTAAAAAAGGTAGTAGCACATGGCTTGAGTATTGAAAGAAATACTTAGTAAGTGACCCCACTATTGGGGTTAAATGCAACAATCACATGCAATGAAATGATGGGATCTATCTTTCGTTTTGTTTTCTTTACGGTGCTGTCCTAACGGGTAATCGTGGACGTGTACCATATACTCTACACACAGCCCATACGTGCGAGTATGGGCTCACCAGCTAGTTCGCACACCACTGGGCCACTGTCCTTATCCGGTGGGCATACTCTGGGAGCCTCTTATGCTGGGACCCGTTAAAACTAGAGCTGTCACGGCAGCGCTATGTAACGCATAACGATCGTTGTCCTGCCATTGGATGTACGCGTTCGTACCCTCGTGATGGGATGGGGGTATCCCCCTAGATTCATGAACACACATAATTCATGAGGTCCCCCTATTTCTACATTTATCTTTAATGACCATAACCCCCTGTCATGTTCTAGGCTTCATGTCATTCTCATTTTCATACACATTTCTATCGAGGTTATGGTTCCAGACAGTTTACCGTGTTTCATGTCATACAATTCATGCTATTTACATTCACATATTCCATACAAACATGCCATAATCGTTCAAGGACCTCATATCGTTACATGCATTACACATCTCATCAGATTAAAAGCATACATAGCATACATTCACGTTCACATAACTACGTACTTATGCACAATAATCTAGCATACAATGTATCATATCATAACAAGTTATAACGTAAACACTTCATAGTCATATCGTTCTCTAACTTACCATAGCCTTAACGTTCTTATACCTATCACAGACATATCATTACGTAATGTTCTATCAATCTATCACAAACCTATCCCTTTCTACCCATAACCTAGCTGTATTCTTTCATCAATCTCTCCTATCCGTAGCACTCCGGTATATAACCTAACCTTAACGTTTCATGAACGTATCTAACTCCTATCGTTACATTTCATTTTCTGCATCCTTCTCGTATCCTAGCTCAAACATATCCTTGAGCACATTGTACCATAATTATTATCCTACAATCCACATATTATAACATAACATAACATATAGGAAGCATTTCGATCCACAGACAATTCACACATATCAATATATATGACACGTGCAGAACCACAGGGCATGTGTCAACATCAAAATATAACCATGCCGATAGGAAGGTCACTTACCTGGCTAGCTTAAGTCGTTGTCACAAATATATCTTTAATGAAAGTTCAATTCCATCCTTTGAAATCCGGGTCAACCTATATGAGCCCATGACATTAGTTTCAGGTTTGAACTCTACAACATTATTCCTCTAATTTACATGGGCCATGGTAAAATTCTGATATTTACTATTCGACAAAATTTAATGGAGTTCATTGCATATTTCCTATTTTATTGTTAAATTCTGTTCAACGAATCTTTCCTCAATCCCCTCCCTAATTATTTTCATTCTCTAAATAGATTTTCAATTGTGTAAACAGATATTGGTGGCCAATTTTAAGTATTGTTTGGCTATTATCTTCAAGTTTATAGATCTGTCAACTAAAATTTTATTAAATCTAATCTTATTTGCTGTAACTTAAAATGCTAACAAAAATTTAATCAATTGGATATGGGATTTGATTATTACAGGATCTCGTAAAATATATAAGAAGATTTGATCCTAAATTAATTTCTTATAACCATAACTCGAAAGAAATAGGATTTTACTGTAATAACCGACCAAAATCTCTAAATCTGACGTCTGCTTATGTTTGAAAGCCATTTTACTTCTGAGATCTGACCGTTGTTGTTTGGGAAGGTTGTTGTTTTTTTAATTAATTAATTAATTAATTAATTAATTAATGATGATTATTATTATTTTAACTATTTTTATAATTATTTTTATTTGTTTATTTCTTTATTTATTTTTGGGCTATTACAAGAAAACTCGTTTCTAAACTCGTGATTCGAATCACTCCACAACAGGTTTGATCACTACCACTTGAATGACTCTAGCATGCAAGTTCTAAACACAAGAATATGCAAAGAAGATCTTAGCTCTCAACAAAGCTAAAAAAAATAGAAATTCTATTCCTTTTTAATTAAAAAATTTGATGTCCCGAATCAAAGAAAATGAGGCTTTATATAGCCTTTACAACCTTAACCTATATGACACATAACTTCCAAATTAAATTTGCTACTAAATGAGAAATACCCATAACCTCCATATTAAAATGGCTAGTTAACGGTGAAATATGGTAACCTATTTTGGTTACGATATAACCTTAACTTTTAAATTAAAAACAACCAAATATTTAAATTATAATTAAATAGTGCAATGAATGAAATATGCTTATTTGTATCATTGGACTGGTTCCATAAATTTTAGTTGAGTTCATTAAATGCAACTTAAAGTGCATTTAATGCATCTGTTTCTTGAAGCTCAACTTTGCACAACATATAATGGAGGTCTCCAACGTCTTCTAGAATTTTCCTTGATGAGCACACCATAGTTTGAATATAAGTGTACAAGGTTTGTTGTAGCTTCTTGGCTCTCATCCTTGTAATTGGACCTTGAGGTATAGAAATTCCTTGGTCGTGGTTCATATCATTCTCCCCCTCTTGAGAAGGATTCGTCCTCGAATCCCAGCCATTACCTACATCAAAAGGACTCAAATCAACAACATTAAAAGTTGCACTAACACCATACTTACCTGGTAAATCAATTTTATGAGCATTGTCGTTGATATGCTCAAGAACTTGAAATGGTCCATCTCCTGGAGGTAAAAGCTTAGATTTTCTTTGAGTAGGAAATCTTTCTTTTCGGAAATACAGTCAAACCCAATCTCCTGACTTGAAGATGAAAATCTTGCGTCCTTTATTAATTCGGGTGGCAACCGTAGAATTTTGCTTCTCAATTTGTTCTTTTACTTGCTGGTGTAGTTTATGAACAAACTCAACCTTGGCATTTGCATCAAAATTCACCAACTCTTTTCATGGCATATGTAACAAGTCAATGGGGGTTAAAGAATTAAAGCTATAAACAATTTCAAAAGGTGTGCATTTAGTAGTGCTATGAACAATCCTATTATATACAAATTCTATAAATGGCAAACAATCCTCCAAGTCTTAAGATTCTTATCAATAATAGCCCTAAGCATAGTAGTCATGGTTCTGTTAACAACTTCAGTTTGTCCATCCGTTTGAGATACAAGTAGTTGAATATACTAGCTTAGTTCCTAACTTACCCCCATAAAACACGCCAAAAGTGGCTTAAAAATATTACATCACGATCACTAACGATGCTTTTAGGAATGCCATGCAATCGTACAACTTCCCTAAAGAACAATTCAGCAATATATTTTGAATCATCAGTTTTGTGACAAGGAATAAAATGAGCCATTTTACTAAATCGATCAACCACAACAAAGATGCTATCATAACCTTTCCTAGTCCTAGGTAAACCTAAAAAAAAATCCATTGATATATCAATCCAAGGATCATTAGAAACAGGTAATGAGGAGTATAAACCATGTGGTTGAAGCCTAGACTTAGCTTGTTTACATGCTATGCAACAAGCACAAACTTTATTAACATCATGTCTCAATTTAGGCCAAAAAAAAAAAAGTTCAGAGACATTTCATAAGTTTTAGAAACTCCATGGTGTGCCATTAAACCACCTCCATGAGCTTCCCTCACGAGTAGCTCACGTATGGAACAAGATGGTATGCAAAGTTTGCCTTTTCGAAACAAAAATCCATCTAACAACAAGTAATTATCCACAACGAGTCCTTTTTCACAAGATTCAACAAAAGGAGCTAAGAATATGTCATGTTGATACAAATCCTTTATGTGTTCAAAACCCAACAACTTAGCATTCAAAGTATTGAGGAGGACATACCTTCGTGATAAAAAATCTGCAACAATGTTCTTCTTACCTTGTTTTATTTTATGACGTAAGGGAATGTTTCAATAAATTCTAACCACTTAGCATGTCCTATGTTGAGTTTATTTTGTACTCTAAAATGCTTTAAACCTTCATGATCCATATGAATAACGAACTCCTTAGGCCAAAGATAATGTTGCCAGGTTTGCAATGCACGAACCAAAGCATAGAGCTCTTTGTCATAAGTTGGATACATCAAAGATGCACCAGTCAACTTCTCACTAAAGAACATTAAAGGTCTTTGATTTTGCATTAATACAGAACCTATCCCTACTCTACTAGCATCACATTCAATTTCAAAAGTTGACTCAAAATTAGGTAATGCAAGCAAGAGAGCAGAACTCAATTTTTCTTTCAAAGTATTAAAAGCAAGTTCTTGATATTTTTCCCATATAAAGGATACATTCTTCTTAACAAGTTCATTCAAGGGTGAAGCAGTTGTACTAAAATTCTTAATGAACCTACGGTAGAAACTTGCAAGACCATGAAAACTTCTTACCTCACTTACATTTTTAGGTGTAGGCCAATCTTTTATAGCCTTCACTTTCTCCTCATCAACCTCAACACCATTAGATGAAACTACAAACCCAAGAAAGTTAACTTTGTCCATGCAAAAGCTACATTTCTTTAAATTTACATTTAAACATAAGTTTCTTAAAGTAGTCAAAAAATTGCGTACATGGGTAATATGATCATCTAAAGATTAGAGTAAACAAGGATATCATCAAAATAAACAACCAGAAACTTACCGAAGTATTCTCGTAAGACACGATTCATTAGTCTCATGAATGTACTAGGTGCATTAGTTAATCCAAAAGGCATAACCAACCATTCATAAAGACCATACTTGGTTTTAAAAGCTGTTTTCCACTCATCCCCAATATGCATGTGAATTTGATGATAACCCTGACATTTTGTAAGAAAAAAAAAAAAAAAAAAACTTAACCCAATACATTTCCTATGTGGATTTCTTTTTAACATTTTAAGGGGATTTGTGGTTTTGTAATTATAGAAATATCATATATTTGGCATATGCATCAACCAAAATCTACTATTTAGGTTCATATTGGTGAACTAATTTAACTTCTAGAGGATTATATAATGGATTGACAAGAATGAAACTTAACCATCACACCAGTCCATTCAAATTATTTCGAACACAAAATAATAACATGGCAGAGATTTGTAGTGTGAAGTTGAGTTTCATTATTGCGATGATACTGCTGGTTGTGTCTCGCTCTGGTAAAATTTCTAGCTCTTCGTTCTTTGTTTGTTTTGAATCTCTTTGAAGGTTAATATTTCAATAGAGAAGCCTTCTAAGACAAATCGCATGCTAAGTGTTCAAAGTTTCAAACATAATGTCGAGTGTTTAAATATTATTGCAGTTGAAGTTGAAGGGATGCCGCCACTGGTTCCAAAGAGAAGTCTTCTAAAACAAATCGCATGCAACACCTCTGCTGACTGCGGAGATCGTACTTGCTCGTGTTCTTATCTCAGTTTATGCGTTTGTATTCAATTCGCAACTAAAGAATTAAAGCTCAATGATATGCAATTTGAAGACGTGAAACAAGAGGACCTCAAGAATTAAGTGTTAATAAGAACAAAACTAACATGCTGTGATTGTTAGCATGCGGAACAAAATTCTATCCTTGGAACGCAAGAATACTGAATAACATACAATAATATATGATATATATATGTTTCTTTTTTTTTTCTTTTTTAAAATCTTTTGACCCACTTTGCTTTATTTGCTTATTTGTCTTTCGGAAAACATATGAACTTGAATTCGTATTAATAGTCGTAAAAAAATAATTAAATTTGTACGAGGTATAACTTTAAAATCAAATCAGGTAACAATGCATTCAGTTTATTTAAAAAGAATAAAAAAATTCATGACTAGTCTATCTAGTTTGTAGAAGAAAATGACATAAAAGTTATAAGGAAATTTCATAGTGAATGATAGAAAAGATAAAAGGAAGACTATCCCCTCACTGTCACAAATTTGAAACGACTCATGCCTAAGATTCAAATCAAGATTCGAAATCTCGATTCAAATCAAGATTTGAAATCTCGATTCAAATCAAGATTTGAAATCTCGATTCGACACCTGATGGCTCTAGCATTCTCCTGCTACATAGTCACGTTACATACTCCTCGCTTCTAACAGTAAAACTATCCCTACAAACCAGCACGAGTCGTTCCAGCATGTTTTTTCCTCACTCACATGTATCGTAGGAAATTTGTAGAACGTCACCCAACATAGAATTACTCCAAACAAAGTACGTTAACAATGGAGTTCCTATGACGAAGCCACTAAAAAGGAAGATGCACATTGTTGGTATAGGCTGTAACTTTTATTTCCTTTAAGACTTTCTTAATCATCCTATCTTCAGGATCACTCTCCTTTAATGTGGTCTCAGCTCATTCATGTACTCCTCGTTTACTCAGGTGTCACATACCAACCAGCTTCCTCCTTGGTTTGTTCTTGAATCACATCTGACTGTGGGAGGTATCGCTATGATCCCAATTGTAATGACCCTAATGTTTTATTAAAACTAAGGTTGCCACTACATGCATAATATAACTTTTCGCCCAGCTATCACATACTCCAAATTCCTCTTAATTTCTCTTATCATCTTCTTGCCTTCAGCACTTAAGGATTGAGTAATTCCTATTTCCTCACAAAATTGAGGCTCTCATACCATCTTGGACGCTTTCATTCGGGGACATGGAATTCTACTCAAAAGAATTACTCAACCGTAAACAAAAAGTTGAGAGAAGTTTGTGATAGATGGTTGAGAGAAAAAAAAAAAAAAAAAAACCTTAACCTAAATTGAATTCTAAACCTAGGTGAAGGATTGAATGCATGTAGTGGCGACCTTGGTTTTAATAAAAAAAAAAAAAAAATTAGGGTCGTTACAGTTAATATCATAGCGATACCTCTTCTAGTAATAACAGATATTGTTCATTTTGGGCTTTTCCTTCCGAATTTCTCGTCAAGGGTTTAACACACGTCTATTAGAGGTAGGTTTCCATACTCTTATAAAGAATGTTTTGTTTTCCCGTCAATTCAACGTGGAATCTTACCTTATTTATCTTTAGAGCAAAAATAATAATAATAATAATAATAATAATAATAATAATAATAATAATAATAATAATAATAATAATAATAATAATAATAAAATAAATTGTGACAGATTGGTTTATATTTACTTATTTTTCTCAACCTCAAGTTAAAGGAATGGCAAATGACTAACATTTTGTAAGGAAAAAAAAAAAAACTAAACCCAATACATTTTCGATGTGGATTTCTTTTTAACATTTTAAGGGGATTTGTGGTTTTGTAATTATAGAAATATCATATATTTGGCATATGCATCAACCAAAATCTACTATTTAGGCTCATATTGGTGAACTAATTTAACTTCTAGAGGATTATATAATGGATTGACAAGAATGAAACTTAACCATCACACCAGTCCATTCAAAATAATAACATGGCAGAGATTTGTAGTGTGAAGTTGAGTTTCATTATTGCGATGATACTGCTGGTTGTGTCTCGCTCTGGTAAAATTTCTAGCTCTTCGTTCTTTGTTTGTTTTGAATCTCTTTGAAGGTTACTATTTCAATAGAGAAGCCTTCTAAGACAAATCGCATGCTAAGTGTTCAAAAGTTTCAAACATAATGTCGAGTGTTTAAATATTATTGCAGTTGAAGTTGAAGGGATGCCGCCACTAGTTCCAAAGAGAAGTCTTCTAAAACAAATCGCATGCAACACCTCTGCTGACTGCGGAGATCGTACTTGCTCGTGTTCTTATCTCGGTTTATGCATTTGTATTCAATCCACAACAAAAGAATTAAAGCTCAATGATATGCAATTTGAAGACCTGAAACAAGAGGACCTCAAGAATTAAGTGTTAATAAGAACAAAACTAACATGTTGTGATTGTTAGCCTGCGGAACAAAATTCTATCCTTGGAACGCAAGAATATTGAATAACATACAATAATATATGATATATGTATGTTTCTTTTTTTTTTTTTTTAAATCTTTTGACACACTTTGCTTTATTTGCTTATTTGTCTTTCGGACAACATACGATCTTGAATTCGTATTAATAGTCGTAAAAAAATAATTAAATTTGTACGAGGTATAACTTTAAAATCAAATCAGGTAACAATGCATTCAGTTTATTTAAAAAGAATAAAAAAATTCATGACTAGTCTATCTAGTTTGTAGAAGAAAATGACATAAAAGTTAAAAGGAAATTTCCTAGTGAATGATAGAAAAGATAAAAGGAAGACTATCCCCTCGCTGTCACAAATGTGAAACGACTCATGTCTAAGATTCAAATCAAGATTCAAAATCGCGATTCATGTATCGTAGGAAATTTCTAGAATGTCACCCAACATAGAATTACTCCAAACAAAGTACGTTAACAATGGAGTTCCTATGACGAAGCCACTAAAAAGGAAGATGCACATTGTTGGTTTAGGCTGTAACTTTTATTTCCTTTAAGACTTTCTTAATCATCCTATCTTCAGGATCACTCTCCTTTGATGTGGTCTCAGCTCATTTATGTACTCCTCGTTTACTCAGGTGTCACATACCAACCAGCTTCCTCCTTGGTTTGTTCTTGAATCACATCTGACTGTGGGAGGTATCGCTCTGATCCTAATGTTTTATTAAAACCAAGGTCACCGCTACATGCATAATATAACTATTCGCTGGAGAAATTCATTTAAAAGAAATGTAACAAAAATGCGTGGAGAAATTCATTTAAAAGAATCAATGCTATGGACTTAAACGTTCGTAATAAAATTTTTAAAACAATATAATGGAAAATAAATAGTATAACCTAAGAACTATATATAACATGCATGCATCTACCCAAACTTCCATTCCATAGATGTCACCACGACATTGTCCAACCGTGCAAAAGTGTCTTACTTTTATCTTAAAAACAAGAATAGCACCTAGGTTGAGTATTTTTTATAAGCGCCTACAATGCTGGAATTCGCAAAGCTAGAGGTCTTTCTAGAATCCTTGCAAAACGTTCACAGAGGAAGCTAACTTAACGGATTGATTCCAACCAAGAGCTGGTTAGAAGACGAATGACTCTTATATCGAACTTGGAATCTATGATGGTCACTCTTAGATACCAAGACAATTCACTCTAGAATTAGCTTGATCAAAACTAATTCAATGAATCGGTTTAAACATCAAACCTAAAGCAAGGTTTGAAAAAGAATAACACCAAAAAGGTATAAAAAAAAACACAAACGTCTTGTTTGTATTCAACCATTGATGCCCAAACATGAATATTACATGCCTTTAAATAGGCCCAAAACATAACCCTAACATAATAAAGTTCAACCACCAACTACAAATGCTATTAAATACATATTGAAGAAAATAAGACATTCATACAAACTAATAACCAATGCTATTAAATACAAATTGAAGAAAACAAGGCATTCATAAATTGTCTTAATTGGTAGTTCAACTACCAAAGGCAATGTCAGCCATTCCATTATCTTCTTGATTTGATATGCTAATGCTATAAAGATTTTTGGGCTCAAAAGTCTTTGTTTCAACTTGTACACTAGCTAGCTTGTGAAGATGCAATGTATAGGCCTCTTGAATCTTCTTAACCTTACTTCTTGTAATCGGTCCTTCGGGTACATGCAAAGGGTCAGGAGTTGAATTCATATCACTATCTCTAGGCTTTTCCATGGCTTTGCTGCCCTCAAAGCAGTCTTATACGTGGTAGGATCTATGGCTTCAACTATTTGATGAATTTATGGATTCAGTCCAAGGATGAACCTTTTAGCAATTTTTAGTTTTGTATCCACTAATGACGGCGCGGATCATTTCAACCTTATAAAATTCTCTTGCCTAGTCATCCACAAAATGTCCACTCTATATCAGATGGGTGAACTCCTATTGTCTTCAAAGTCGGACTACCTTCGGGAAATATTATTTTATGAATAGCTTTTTGAATCGAGACTATGGTTTTACACTTCCATTTAGCCCAAGAATTTCTCAATTATCCAATCACCACAATTTTGCATCCTCTTTCAAGATGAATGACGAAAAGAATACCTTCTCATGGTCTAGGTAGTTCATTAATAAGAAAATCGTCTCCATTGGTGATAGCCATAATTGTGCCTCTATTGGGTCTCTTGTGCTTCCACTAAAGGTACGGGGTCATACCATTTTAAATCCCATAAATATCTTGCCCCTCATGTATGTTACAAGCTATTGGCTTGCTCGGCGGCCACCATTACTTGAACCATGGCCTTGAAAGATTCCAACATCAGATTCTTCATGGGGTCTATTCCCGCCAATGGTGTTGTTGGAGGTATTGCAGCCACGTATTTTCTTGTTACAGAGCCTTCACAAGTGGGGTCACTTAATGATTATTTCTTTAAATACTCAAGCCATGTGCTACTACATTTTCCAGGTTAAGGATAGACATTCATGTACGGCTGACGTCGGCATCGCAATTCGAGACCATGGCACATGCGTAGGATAGTGGTATTTATTTTCTTAGACTTAGGCTAGAATACGATGTTTTTAACTTAAACTCTTATTCATTTTATTTAGTCTTCTGTTGTGTCTTTTTAAAGATGTTTTGGAAACACGTAAGTCCATGGCTGCGTTTTAAGATAAATGTTATGTTTTATGGAATTTAAATGAAGTCTTTCGCATTCAATGTTATGGTACGTATACAGTAGCGACATAAAATTAAGTAAACAATTTCGAGTCGTTATAATGTAAGTCCATGACAGTGTTTTATGATGAAATTATATTTTAGGATAAAGTTTAAATGCTTATTTCTACACAAAATGATTATTCTTTGATGACGGTAGTGACTCGAGGTAAGTAGAAATCTAGAATTGAAGTTTGGGTAGATGCATACATGTTATAAAAAATTTATGCTATTTATTTCCTGTTATGTTGTTTTAAAAATTTTATTACAAACGTTTAAGTCCATAGCGTCGTTTCTTTTAAATGAATTTCTCCACGCATTCTAGTTGCGACCTTGGTTTTAATAGAAAATTAGAGTCATTACAATCGGGATAAGAGCAATACCTCTCACAGTAAGATGTGATTCAGGAGCAAACAGGAGAAATCTTGTGGGTATGTGACACGGGAGTAAAGAGGAGTACATGAATGAATTGAGAACATATCAGAGTGAGAGTGATCCTAAAGATAGGATGACTAAGGAAGTCTTAAAGGAAATAAAGGTTACAACCTATACCAACAATGTGCATCTTCCTTTTTAGTGGCTCAATCATAGGAACTTCATTTTTTAACATACTTTGTTTGGAGTAATTCTATGTTGGGTGACGTTCTAGAAATTTTCCTATAATACATGTGAGTGAGGATAAAGTATGTTAGGACGACTCGTGTTAGTTTGTGGGGATAATTTTCACTGTTAGAAGCAAAAGTAATAACGTGACTACTAGCAGGGGAATACTGGAGCCATCAGGTGTTGAATCAAGATTTTGAATCTTGAGCAATAGTTGTTACACATTTGTGAGCGCATGGGGATAGTCTTCCTCATCTTTTCTATCATTCACTATGAAATTTCCTTAACAATTATGTCATTTTCTTTTACAAACTCGATGGACTAGTCATGAAATTTTTTATTATTTTTAAATATATTAAATGCATTATTGCTATCTCGTACAAAATTTAATTATTTCTTTAGGACTATTCGTACGGATTCAAATTAGTTTGTTGTCCGAAAAACAATAAGCAAACATAGAAAAGTGTCAAAAAGATAACAGAATATACATATACATATATTACCGTATTGTAGCTATATTATTCATTATTCTTGCCCCAATGATTGAATTTAGTGCCCACACACTAACAATCACAAACATATTAGTTATGTTCTTATTAACACTTAATTCTTGAGATCTTCTCTTTTGAGGTCTTCAAATTCCATATTATTGAGATTCAATTCTTTTGTTGCCGATATAAAACAGACGCATAAACCGATTTCAGAACACGAACAAGTATGATCTCCACAGTCAGCAGAGGTGTTGCATGCGATTTGTTTTAGAAGGCTTCTCTTTATTACCAGTGGCGGCATCCCTTCAACTTCAACTGCAATAATATTTAAACACTTAACATTATGTTTGAAACTTTTGAACATTTAACATGTGATTTGTGTGAGAAGAACTATTGAAATTTTAACATTCAAAGAGAAACAAAAAACGAAGAACTAGAAATTTTACGAGAACGAGACACAACCAACAGTATCATGACAATAATGAAACTCAACTTCACACTACTAATCTACTACTAATCTCTGCCATATTATCCTTTGGGTTGAAAATATTTTGAATGGTTTGATGTGATGGTTAAGTTTCTTTCTTTCCAATCCATTATATAATGTCTATAAATTAAATTAGCTCACAAATATAAACCTAAAGGGTAGATTTTTGTTGATGCATATCCCAAATATATGATATTTCTATAATTACAAAACCATAAATCCTATTTTTCCTAAAAATAGAAAAAAAAAATACAAGTAGGAAACGTATAGTCATCTACCATTCTTTAACGGGGAGAAAAAAAAAATCAATATAACCAAACTGTCACCAACTTTTTTCTATGTAAGATCCCACATTGATTGGAGAGGAAAACAAAAAAGTATGGTAACCTCCCTCTTACAGACGTGTTTTAAAACCTTGACGAGAAATACGTAAGGGAAAGTCCAACGATGACAATATCTGATAGCAGCAGTGAGATTGGATTGTTACATAAGTTAAGCTTACGAGGTTTTGTCATTAACATTAAATTAAATAGAAGCCAATAATTTATTAAAACATTTATTCTTGAATCAAAATTTAGAAATTTTAACTTTATAATGATGGTCTTACACAATAATAACATCAATCTGGTTTGGAAATTAGAGATATGGGAAACTTTAATTAACAAAAGGATAATAATTATAAGTATATTTTTCAAAAGGGTATGAGCAGGTTGTTGTTTAGACGGGTTTGGGATATTAGAAATTTCAAAACTTTCTCGTACAATTAGAATTATTGATTAATATCCTTAAAAAATAAAAACATAATAGGTTGGTTGCGAATGAAGGGACTAGCATACAACTAACCAGATTAGCCTAGAACCTCATGATATTCCTAAGGAGCCAAATAGCAAGAACCAATGAACCCAAAGATCTCCGACTAGGCTAAACGACTAAAAGCTATGAAGTTATAAAACTAGAACGTTAACTTGAGTTTGAATAAACTGGTGTCATGTGTTTGATATGTGTGATGTCTATAATATGATATGATATGTTTTTATGATACAATATATAATTTGATATGATATGTGAGATGATACTATATATCGTAGAATATGATATGTGCAGAAATGATATAACACGATGATACACATTAATATGTTTTTACATGATACACAACCTCGAGATATGTTCGAGAGGCTATGGTATAAATTATATGATACGAAGAAAAATGGAAGGGGGTTGTCTTACATGATTTAATTAATGTGAAATGTTGGGATCTCATACATTGTTATACATCTCATGCATCAATATATTATCCTCTTGTGATGAGTATGAACATGTACATTATGAAAGGAAAATGAATATCATATTTTATATGATGCTACAACGATCGCTACTCCTTTCGGGAGTCCAGCACTAGAGAACACTAGCCCAACCAGAATGAGGCCCGTGTGTAGAATAGTAAATACACATTCAACGATCCAGTTAAGATAGTAACCTAAGGAAATATGGTTTTTATATGATAGGTCTCATTCATTTTACATGTCTTTACATTTTCTAACCCTAGTAGTGGGATCACTTACTGAATATTTCTTAAAATACTTAAGTCACGTGCTACTTTTATATTTCAGATTGCAAAGACACGGTTGACGGCGGCATCACAAATTAAAAGATCAGGGCACATGCATAGGGTAGTTGCACTTAATTTCGTAAATTGTAAGTTAATATAGGGCATTTTTGTTTTTTTGTTTTTTTTTTTTTAACTTATGTCAATCTTAATTTTTCAATTGTATTATTTTAAGATCTTTTTCTTAAACATGTAACATAAAACATTTTAAATGAATATTTTTCCACAAGATGTCATGTCATGTATGTGGTAGCGACTTTAATTAAGTAGAAAACTAGGGTCGTTATAGTTGGTATCATTGCTCTAGGTTATAGATTTTGTAGACTAGCCTACGAGGTAGGCCTGACATGTTCCGTGGTCTCACCGCTATGCTCCATCACCATCAGGTATGTCACGCGTAAGATAAGAAAATGAAATGTCATTGATTATGTATATTATTACTACTTGTCCATTATAAATGTATTTCTTAATTGAATTTGATAAAATTGACTAGATTGTTATTGGCGGCATGATTGTTTGCTTAATTATATGTGTATGATAATATAGAAGATTATGTAGTTTATGTTACTTAATAGTAGGCTTAAGAAAAATTGTGTGGTTGTTTAGAACCATTCCGCCTAGAGGACGTGGAAGAGGTCATCGAGAAAGGGGACAACTCCCTGTTCGAGGAAGGGGTAGAGGTAGAGGGAGCCCAACTTGTGAAGGCTATGTAACAAGAACATACGTGGTTGCGCCACCTCCAACAGCACCACTGGCAGGAATAGACTCCACGACGAATCTGATGTGGGAATCGTTCTAGGCCATGATTCAAATAATGGTGGCCACCGAGCAAGCCAACAACTCGTAATCTACATAAGGGGCAATATATTTTTGAGATTTCAAATGATACAACCCGTGTACCTTTTGTGGAAGCGCAAGAGGACCAATAGAGGCGCAATTATGGCTATCGTGATTGGAGATGATTTTGTTATTAATGAAGCTATCTGCTTTAATTTTAGAGGTCATTCACCGAGAATGGGTGTTTGAGCTAAATGTGTGATTGGCTATATACGGTTGAAGCAGCAAAACAAGGATTGAGTTGGATTAAGTTTTGAAACCGAAAAGCCCGAGTTATAAATTTGGGTTGGGTTAATTTAAAGACAACATCTCCTAGCAGTGAGTTTGAGCTGTTTCATATCATTAAGCTTACCCAGTTTTGTCATTATAATTAACCTAAATAAAAGTCAAGAATTCGTTAAAACATTTATTCTTGAGTCAAAATTTAGAGGTTTCAATTTTATAGTGACCCTTACACAATAATAACATCAAATTTTAATTAACAATATGTGATTAACGATAGGTATTATTTTGGAAAAGGGTACAAGTAGGTTGTTGTTTAGACATATTTGGGATGTTAGAAATTTCAAAACTTTTGAGTAGAATTAGAATTATTGTATAATATCCTTGAAACATAAAAAATAAACAGGTATGAAGGGACTAGAAAACAACTAATCTAGAACTTCAGGATATTCCTAATGAACCAAAAGATCTTCGACTAGGCTAAACGATGAACCTTAAGTTGAGTTTGGATAAACTAGTAGAGCTTAAATGCCAGATATGTGACATGTAGGTATGTAATAAGATACAAGAATGATGTAACAAATGTGAATGACATATGACTTATAAATAAACTAAGAGCCTACAATTCTAACATCCTTGTTTACCTATTAAAAATAAGGTGCCACTGTATGCATGATACTAATGAGGACAGAAATCATCTATTTAAAATATTTCAGAAAAAGGTGACATGGACAACTAATCTAAGAGCTACCAACCAACATTAATGCAACTATTCTAACCCTCATTCCATGGACTTCATCGCGACGCCATCATCGAGTGTCTTACATTTATTTGAAAAATAAGGATAGAAAACAGTCACCAAATATTTATTTTAATAAAAATTACTTAATATGGATAAACAACCCAACTAAAAAATAAAATAAAAAACATCTATTAATCATTTAAATAAAAGTACATATGAATAAAATATTAAAGTTATTAAATAAGATTAAAATATTTACCACAATCTAAATATCAAAGTCATAATAGAAATAAAAGAAATACAAACAGATTCTAGATGGATCAAAAAAATGAATGCTATAAATTTTTTTTATGTGATTTTGCTGTTTTCTTTTGCATCAACTTTTAATGTCTCTACCTGTTTTGCTCTCCAATCTCGAGTATCACCTTGGAAACTGACGATTTTTAATTATAGGGAAGGAGAACCTCTAACAGTCCATTGCAAGTTGAAAGATGATGGTTTAGATATATAATGATTATGATGACAAATTTAAATGACACCATCTGATATGAACCAAGAGATATCAATCATACAATATTTTCTTCACATTGATGTCTCTTGGTTCATATCACCATCTTTTTTAATGGATCTCAGTGGATGGAGTTGATGATTTATTTTAAGTTCAACGGTTGATGTTGAATTTTAAAACTCTATAAAATTGGGAACTTATAATATACAACGGTATAAAAAAAAACTAGATTGATGTTCAACTTCTGTTTCGATTTATAAAAAAGAATTATAGTTTCTGTATTTAATTAGAAATTTTATACTTTTAAGTTTAGGAGTCAATAATGCTTGATGGACGACTTTCAAATTGAATTTATGCCCATCTGACATAAATTTTTAAACATAGGAGAGCATATCCTTAGATTCAAACAAGAATACAAATTGGAATTCAAGGAAAATTTATTGCAAACAACATTGTTTTGGTGCAACTTTAATAGCAATCTTGAACATGCTTCGTTTAAGGTTTTTTGGCCAGAGAATGAAGTTTGGCTTCAAGAACGATGCAACTATTGGCACTGCATTTGGGGTGTTGATGAGAAAGGTTTTTCTTTGTATAATAGTCAAACAAATGTATTTGAGCTCATTCATCCATGAAGTTCTTAGACCAAAACATCACATTTTCTTTAGAAGATGTGTGCTTATTAGGATATTACTCTAATAAAAGAAAGTCTATAAAGCATTTGAGTTCTCAATTATATAGAACTTTTAATAAAAAATAGTGTTTTCCTGTCAATAAAATATCCAAATAATTATTGAAAAATAGAATACTGACATCAACATATATATCAAGGTCTCATTTTTATCGAAAAGTTTTAAACACCAAAATGAAAGAAACTTGAGAAAGAAACATCCCAATGAAGTTGAGAGAAGTTTGTGATTGATGGTTGAGAGAAAAAAACCTTAACCTAGATTGAATTTTGAACCTAGGTTAAGGATTGAATGCATGTAGGGCGATCTTGGTTTTAATAAAATAAATTAGGGTCGTTACAGTTTGATATGAACCAAGAGACATCAATCATACAATATACCTCAATAAAGATGTGAAGGAAATATTGTTGAAATTGTCAAAAGATATTTCAAGTCATGCCACATTGAAGAAAAATGAAGTTTATGTTATAAATTTTAGGTAGATTACAATTTCGAATAATTTAGAATTATTGTATTTCATTAATATATTTTAAGACTTTTTATTTACTTTAGGTTACAATTATTAATTATGACCATTAAGTATGAATGTTAAAACTCTTGGAATGCCTTTAATAGTTTCATTTTGAGGCTATATAAACCCATGTATGTTGTATTTGTAAGTAGACTTGGAAAATATAGTAAAATATTTGTAAGTAGACTTGGAAAATATAGTAAAAGAAGCATTAGTTATTTCTTTAGTCAATGGCTAATTTTCTTTGCAATTCTACGTAGTAAAAGTAGACTTGAATGATGCTTGTTGATCAAATATCTCAACGCAAGAACACTTGTTTGAGATTCACTATAATATATCGATTCCAAGGTTTTTGACCCTTCTGAAGCCGTTTCTGCCCTTAGTTTTACCATCCGAGGTCAGTATGGCTCCTAAACGTTAAAGACAGATTAGGTCGAGTGTTTATTTTGATAAATAGCATGAGGTTTAGCTAGGGTACCTTATGAAAGGTTCTAAATTTTTATGTGGTTATCATAGGACATATTTAACCGCTGGAATTAGCTCGTTGTGAGTGACTTCAACCAAGACCATCGAGGTAAGTGACCTTACTGTTGGAGTTAGCTTTCTACGTGTTGTATGATGGTGTGTGCCCTGTGGCCCCTGCATGCACCATATTTTATGTGATATGATTATGTGATGTATAGATTGTGTTGACCGTAGATTGTGTATGTTATGTGATGTATGAACTTGTGTTGACTGTTGACTGTTTATGTTATGTCATGAATGAGAGGTTAGTATTGTATGCCATGAATATGTTGATTGATGCCATAGATACACGTAGAATTATCGAGTCATGTCATGAGATGTTTATGCAACTGGAATGTTTATGTAATATGCCATGTAATGTAAGTCATGTGAGATGCCATGTGATGTAAGAAACGTAAATGCGATGTTAGCACTGCTTATGTAATGCCATGTTAAATATGTTAAGGGACCTCATGCATATATGTATGTCACGTGCATCGGGATTCTTCCACTTTATGATACGAACGAATGAAATACGATATTTATGTTCGCCATGATATCATGCGGGCCCTTTTCTGTTCTGTGGTGTCCGGCTACGTGTAACACGTTTTGCCCGACCAAGTCAGGCCCAGGGGGTATGTTTAAGAGCCCGCCTGGTGGGTTCATGTACACGTACATGGGCCATGTGTGAAGGAGTACCACACATCCAACCCTACCCGAAATAGAAAAGCGCCCAAGGCTATGAAAAGTTTATGAAAAGTTAGGTCCCGCTCATATGTTGCATGTGTTTGCATTCCTAACCCCAACAGTGGGGTGACTTACTGAGTATTTCATAAAATACTCAAGCCACGTGCTACCTACATTTTTCAGGTAAAGGCAAGGCGCCAATGTACGGTTGACGGCGGAGCTGAGGCCACCATGGAAGTTGGAGACGGGATATTTTTAGAAGTTTACTCTTATTAGACTATTTTAAGTTTTACATTGAGTATTGTTTCATTTGGATTTACTTCGAATTCAGTATTGAAGGTTTATTTTCGAAGTTTAGGTTTTGTTTTGGATTCATGAATATTTATGAAAGACTCTTTCAAGGTTATTTATGATGAGCTTCCGCTTAATGAGATAAGTATGCATGGGTGACGTCACTAATTAGGTTAAAGAAAATTAGGGGCGTTACAACTCTCCTTGGATGTGGTCTCAGTTCATTCATGTACTCCTCGTTTACTCAGGTGTCACATACCAACCAGCTTCCTCCTTGGTTTGTTCTTGAATCACATCTGACTGTGAGAGGTATCGCTCTGATCCTAATGATTTATTAAAACCAAGGTCGCCGCTACATGCATAATATAACTATTCGTTGGAGAAATTCATTTAAAAGAAATGTAACTAAAATGCGTGGAGAAATTCATTTAAAATAAACAATTCTTTGGACTTAAATGTTCGTAATAAAAATTTTAAAACAATATAACCGAAAATAAATAGTATAACCTAAGAACTACATATAACATGAATGCATCTACTAAAACTTCAAATCCATAGATGTCACCACGACATTGTCCATCGGTGCAAAAGTGATATGAACTAAGAGACATCAATCATACAATATACTTCAATGAAGATGTGAAGAAAATATTGTTAAATTTATCATAAGATATTTCAATTCATGTAACATCGATGAAGAATGAAGTTTCCTGTTATAAATTTTAGGTGGATTACAATTTAGAGTAATTTAGAGTTATTGTATTTCATTAATGTATTTTAAGACTTTTTATTTATTTTAGGTTACAATTACATAATGGTTAATGCCTTAAATTGTTTCATTTTGAGACTATATAAAGCCATGTATGTTGTATTTGTAGGAAGACTTGGAACATATAGTAAAAAGAAGCACTTGTGCTTTTCTTTAGTCAATGGCTAAGTTTCTTTGCAATTCTATGTAGTTTAGGTTGCATGTAGAATCATTCAAGCTCGACATGATCAATCTTGCTTGTGGAGTGATTCGAATCTCAAGAAAGTGTTCTTGCCTTGAGATATTTGATCAACAAGAATCATTCAAGCTAGACATGATCGATATTGCTTGTGGAGTGATTCGAATCTCAAACAATGTTCTTGTCTTGAGATCTTCGATCAACAAGGTAATCCAAATCTTACGCCCCTTGTAGTGATTCCTTATCTTATCATTTGGTATTAGAGCTTCAAGCTCAAGATCGGATATATGTTTCCTTTGCGTTTCTTCTTAATTTGATTTTTATTTATTTTTATCTTTTTACTTTTTAATCAACCCAGAGTTCAAAATTCCATCTTTGCTGGATTGAAAATTTTGAGAGGTGAGAATGAGAGCTTCATCTGTGTAAATGAGTGTAAAAAGAGTGGTCTAATATTCCTTGAGTATATATACTCGTGAGAGAGTGTTGTGAGGTCCTTTGTATTTCCATTACTTATTTGTTGCAGCAAAGTTTCACAAATAGATTCGAGGACGAATCCTCTTGGAGAAGTGGAGAATGATATGAACCAAGAGACATCAATCCTACAATATACTTCAATTCAGATGTGAAGAAAATATTGTTGAAATTATCAAAAGATATTTCAATTCATGTCAATCGATGAAGAATGAAGTTTCATGTTATAAATTTTAAGTGGATTACAATTTAGAGTTATTATATTTTAAGACTTTTTACTTACTTTAGGTTACATTTACCTAATGGCTAATTATGACCATTAAGTATAAATATTACAACTCTTGAAATGCCTTTAATAGTTTCATTGTTGAGGCTATATAAACTCATGTACGTTGATTTGTAAGTAGACTTGAAAAATATAGTAAAAGAGCATTTGTGCTTTTCTTTAGCCAATGGCTAAGTTTCTTTGCAATTATATGTAGTTTAGGTTTCATGTAGAATCATTCAAGCTTGACACGATCAATCTTGCTTGTGAAGTGATTCGAATCTCAAACAAGTGTTTGAGATATTTGATCAACAAGAATCATTCAAGCTAGACATGATCGATCTTGCTTGTGGAGTGATTCGAATCTCAATCAAAGTGTTCTTGCCTTGAGATATTCGATCAACAAGGTAATCCGAATCTTACTCTCCTTGTGGTGATTCCTTATCATATCAGACTAGTACCTCAAGGATCAAGAGATTGAAAATGAATGATAAGAACTGTTTTTTTTTCTCTCAAAACTGATATTTTTTTTCTTTTTTTCTTTTTTTCTTCAATAATTTTTTAGAGAAAAAATAAATTGATAGAAAAAAAATAACAAGAAAGATATTTCACCTCTAGAACGGCTAAAGAACGTCAACCAAATGTTCTGATACCAAATGATAAGCGCCAACAATGCTAGATTTTGCAAAGCTAGAGGTCCTTCTAGAATCCTTGCAAAACGTTTACAGAGAAAGCTAACTTAACGGATTGAATCCAACCAAGAGCTTGTTAGAAGATGAATGACTCTTAGATTGAACTTGAAATCTATGATGGTCACTCTTAGATACCAAGACAATTCACTCCAAAATTAGCTTGATCAAAACTAATTCAATGAATCGGTTTAAACATCAAACCTAAAACAAGGTTTGAAAAAGAATAACACAAAAAAGGTATCAAGAAAACACAAAGGTTTTGTTTGTATTCAACCATCGATCCACAAACATGAATGTTACATGCCTTCAAATAGGCCAAAAAAGATAACCCTAACATAATAAATTCAACCACCAACTGCGGACTACTAATAAATGCTATTAAATATATATTTAAGAAAATAAGGCATTCATAAATTGTCTTAATTGATAGTTCAACTACCAAAGCAAGTCTTCTAATCACTTTCCAATGTCAGCCATTCCAATATCTTCTTGATTTGATATGCTAATGCTATAAAGATTTTTGGGCTCAAAAGTCTTTGTTTCAACTTGCACAGCTAGCTTTCTTTCAACTTGTACACTAGCTAGCCTTTGAATATGCAATGTATAGGCCTCGTGAACCTTCTTAACCTTAATTTTTGTAATCGGTCCTTCGGGTACATGCAAAGGGTCAGCAGTTGAATTCATATCACCTTTACTTAAGTGTCACATGCCCACTAGCTTCCTCCAAGATTTTTTCTTGAATCACATCTTACTGTGAGAGGTATCGCTCTAATACCAACTCTAACGACCCTAATTTTCTATCAAAACCAAGGTCGCCACTAAACGATGCTATGGATTTAAACGTTCACAAGAAAATCTCAAAACAATATAGCGAAAATAAATAGCTTAAAATTTTTAAATGAAATTAAAAAAAAGATCCATAATATATCCTAAGGACTACATACAACATGAATGCATCTACTCGAACTTCAGTTCCATAGGGTTTACCGCAACATTGTCATTTGTGTAAAAGGGTCTTACTTTTACCTGAAAAATAAGAGTAGCACGTAGGTTAAGTATTTTAAGAAATACTCAGTAAGTAACCCCGCTATTGGGGTTGGAATATGCAATAATGTTTATGACCAATCATTTATTAAAACATCATTTCATGGTTTTGGTCTCAACTTACAGTCCGGGCAGAATTAAATGTGTATTACATCTCTACACACGGCCCACATACACACACATGAACCCCGGGCGAGCTCGTATATGAACCCCTGGACCTGGCCTTCAGCTAGCATACACTCACGCTATTGCCTCTAAATTTCATGTATAACATAGCACAATTTTTTATTGTATAACATCTCAAAATGATATTTCATAACATGACATATCTCATAATTACAACATAACTTAACATATCAAGTTTCATAGCGCAACATATTCACAACACAACATTAACATAATAAACAAGCATTAAACAATCACAATGTACGACACATGCAAGGGCCAAAGGGTACGTACCGTTCATAATTCAAGCAATTCATTCGACCAAACCAGTAGTGAAGAAACTTACCTGAGTAGCTTAAGCCAAAGTTGCTAATTTATCTTTAGAGTTAGAACAAATCCATCACTTCAAATCCAAGTCAACCTATGTTAATTTACAACACCGAATTAGAACACATTAAGCGATTTAGTTTTCCTAACGCTCACAATTAAACATCTAATTTGTATTAGGACACTTTAAACTTGCTAATCTACCATAAAGTTTTGAATTTCTAACATCCCAAACTGGTTTAAACAGCAGCCTACTCGTGCAATTTTCCAAAATAATACTAATAATTACTATCCTTGTATCCCTAATTATATTGTTAATTAAAGTTTCGCATTTCTCTAATCCCAAAATTTTTTTATGTTATTATTGTGTAAGAGATCATGATAAGGATCACGGTGTTCTAACTGGATCTATTACACGATGCAAGGCCAAGAAGATTAATTCATTCTTCATCTACAAAATTGGATAGGCTTGGTTTAACTTTCATTTCATGTGTTACAAGTTGATTCGATTGAGGAAATGTCATTTGAAGTTTGATTTTCAAAAGTGAATATTTGCACGGTTAAAGTAGTGGATGTGGTTGTTATAAATTGAATTTGATTGAAGATTTCTTACCAAACTTTATTTATTATTTCAATTTCATGATTTCTTGAGGCAAAAGGGTGGGGTGTTACTTGTTAAAGTTGATATAATTTTTTTTTAATTTTTTTTTTTAATTTTTTGAGATTTAAAGAAAGGTGGGAGTAATTTCCAATCATGGTCACTAACTTCTTAGTGGCCATTTGAAGAGTATTTCCAATCATGGTCGCTAACTTCTTAGTGGCCATTTGAAGAAGAGTTTGAAGTTACTTTTAAGTGGAGACTATAAATACCCACAAATCACTCTATAAAATGGAGAACTCCAAGAATGAAATTTAGTTTTCAAATTGAGACTTTCACCTTTATAAATTTGAGCATCATCTTTGTCATCTCTAGTAATATTTTGATAGATTGTATCCGAGTCATTCAATTAAGTATTGATCAAGTTTGATTGTGGAGTGACTCAATTTAGAACAAGGTTCCAAATCGTGCTTCTAGATGTTTGATCTTAAGAAGTAATCTAATTCTCGCATTATCTCTTCATTGATCTGAAAATTTGTACAAAGAGGTGTTAATTTTTTTTTTATTCGAGGGTTCTTGCTTCAACAAAAGGCTTGCAGTTCGACTAAGGATTAGGATTGGCTTATCAGGTCATCCATATAAAATTGAAACCTCTAAATTTTTACTCAAGAATAAATGTTTTAACAAATTCTTAGACATCTATCTAGGTTAACCTTAATGACAAAATGGGATAAACTTAGTTATATGTAACCGTCCAAATTCACTCTTAGATTGTTTCTTTGGGCTTTCCCTTCCTAGCTTGTGATCAAGGTATTGCATATATGAATTTTTTTAATTATAGAAATATCATAAATTTGGCATATGCGCCCACAAAAATCTACAGTTTCTGTTTAAGTTCATATTCGTGAGCTAATTTAATTTCTGAGAGGATTATATAATGGATTGGCAAGAAAGAAACTTAATCATTGTTGGATCGATATGACAACCCTAGTGAGCTAATTGAATTTATGAGAGGATTATATAACGGATTGGCAAGAAAGAAACTTAATCATTGGTTGATCGATATGGGAACCCTAGTGAGCTAATTTAATTTCTGAGAGGATTATATAATGGATTGGCAAGAAAGAAATTTAATCATTGTTGGATCGATATGGCAACCGTAGGGGTGAATAGGGTCTGAACAATATAATTATTAATTTTTTTTTTAAGAAAATTATTAAATGCAATCAATCAACAATAATTTAGAATTTAAATACGAAAAGGGTTAGAAAATATAAGACCGTAATTTTATAGTAGGTCGACTCGACTCCACTCCCCCAGCGCCTCTTCGGAATTTGAATAAACCTTTTTGGACTCTTTCCTCGGATCAGAGCCCAACCGCTACACCGCTCTTTTTACGAGTTCAAGAGCAAACTCAATGCTTTCCACGACTCAAGATCAAACTGGTACAATTGTCTCAATCCTTTCCACGGCTCAGGATCAAACCGGTAAAATTGTCTCAATCCTTTCCACGACCCAAGATCAAACCGGTACAGTTGTCTCAATCCTTTCCACGACTCAGGATCAAATCGATACAATTGTCTGAAACTTTATAGAAACACGCCACACACCGCCACACACCACTGAAGTAGTAGATTTACATTTTCTCACACTACAATAGACATCTCTCTCCGAATAAGATAAATAGAAATAAAATTATCATTTTCTCACACTACAATAGACATCTCTCTCTGAATAAGATAAACAGAAATAAAATTGGAAACTTTGGAGAGAGCAGCAAGGGAAGTTTTTTAAGAAAAGAAAGTTGTGTATTGTGAAATGTTACAATTGGACACTTTCGAGAGAGCAAGAGGTTTTTTAAAAAAAGTTTAAATCGAGGAAACTATGAAAGTTGTGTATTGTGAAATGTTATGTGTGTTTTAAAATATACGGAAGGGATGAATTTATTGTGAAATGTTACGTGTGTTTTAAAATACGAGGGGATGAGTTTAAATAGTGATCAAGTCCTAAAAATAAGAATAGATACCGACCACTGATGACACATGTCCAAATAATAATATTGATACATCATTATAGGCATTCTAATATATCATCATAAATTTGAAATTCGCTCAAATCCATATTCTCCCCCTATATTAATGTTCCAATGAATTATGAAACATCACAATAACGAAGTGATTCATTAATTATAAAATAACAACTAAGTGATTCATTAATTATAAAATGACAAACTTAGAGCATATTTTTCCTAATTTTCTCCCCCTATGATAAAAAAAAAAAAAAAATAATAATAATAATAATAATAATAATAATAATAAAAGAATTACATGCTCTCCCTTTAAACAAAATTATAAAATTCAAGATATATCACACCGAGTAATACCAAACTCAAATTCAAGATATATCACACCGAATAATACCAAGCTCAAGCCTATTTTTGCAAAAAATATTCTTCATTTAAATGCTTGGTAAAAATATCTACTAATTGATTATTAGAGTTTACAAAATCAAGAATAATATGTCCATTTTGCACATGCTCTCTAATAAAATGATGTCTAATGTCAATATGTTTAGTTCTAGAATGATGAACAGGATTTTTGGTTAAATTAATAACACTAGTGTTATCACAAAATATAGGCACACTATCAAATGTTAATCCAAAATCACAAAGAGTTTTTTTCATCCAAAGAATTTGAGCACAACAACTAGCAACCACAATATATTCCGCTTAGGTAGTAGATAAGGCAACCGAATTTTGCTTTTTACTAAACCAAGAAACTAATAAACTACCAAGAAATTGACAAGTGGATCCACTAGCACTTTTACGATCAGGTAAACTTCCTGCAAAATTTGTATCAGAATATCCTACCAATTTAAACTCAACATTTATAGGATACCACAATCCTAAATTAATAGTCCGAAGCAAATATTTAAATATTCTTTTAACGACATGTAGATGAGATTCCTTAGAACAAGATTGAAACCTACCACAAAGACATACACTAAACATAATATCAGGTCTACTAGCAGTCAAGTAGAGTAAAGATCCAATCATACCTCGATAAGATTTTATATCTACACATCTACCTTTTTCATCCTTGTCAAGCTTGGTAGATGTGCTCATTGGAGTTTTTGCAATCTTACCTTCATTGAACTTGAACCTTTTGAGTAAATCTTTGGTGTACTTCTCTTGATTTAGGAAGATACCATCTTTCAGTTGTTTGATTTAATGTCCAAGAAAGAAACTGAGCTCTCCCATCATACTCATCTCAAACTCATTAGGCATACATTTAGAAATTTCTTCACATAAAGAGGGATTAGTAGAACCAAATATAATATCATCCACATATATTTGTACTAATAGCATATCTTTTTCTTTAATTTTAATAAAGAGGGTAGTGTCGAGCTTACCCATTTTGAAATCATTCTCAATAAGAAAATTACTAAGTCTATCGTACCAAGCTCCTTAGAGCTTGTTTTAAGCCATAAAGAGCCTTTTTTAACTTATAGACATGATGTGAAAAATCAAAATTTTCAAATCGAGGAGGTTGTTTTACATAAACTTCCTCCATAATATAATCATTTAAGAATGCACTTTTCACATCCATTTGATATAATATAAATTTTTTTTTGTAAGAAACAAATGTAAGTAACATTCTAATAGCTTCTAATCTAGCAACGGGTGCAAAAGTTTCTTCATAGTCTATACCTTCTTCCTGACAATAACCTTGAGCTACAAGTCTACCTTTATTTCTAATGATATTCTCATTTTCATCAATTTTATTTCTATAAACTCATTCCCAAACTTTGTTCCTCATACTCTATACCTTCCTTCTGACAATAACCTTGAGCTACAAGTCTAGCTTTATTTCTAAAAGTCAAATGATCAATTTGACTTATTCTTTGTGGAGATTAAAGGGGATCGGAAATAAATTCCGTCCACAAACGTCTTTTGTCGGGAGACTATAAATACCCATAATATGTTATGTAAAATTCAGATTCGTGGATGAATGTAATTCAGATCTCAAATTGAGACGTTTCCATTAGACATCTGAGCATCATATTTGCCATTTCTATGTTTCAAGCAATTCTTGTGGTAGAATTGCACCCGAGCCATTCAATCAAGCCTTGATCAAGTTAGATTGTGGAGTGACTCAATTTAGAACAAGGTTTCCAAATCTTGCTTCTAGATATTCGATCGTAAGAGGTAATCTAATTCTAGCCTTATCTCTTGGTTGATCCAAATTTCGTATAAGAAGGTGTTAATTACTTTGATTCAAGGGTTCTTGCTTCAACATAAACTTGGATCGTTGAGTGAGGATTAGGGTTGCCTTATCAATTTAAATTCTCAGGGTTTACTACCGCCTGTCGCTTCGCAATTTGACCCACAAGCCTATCTCCGTTCTTAGTGTAGGCCACCACTGATGGAGTCGTCCTCTGGCCTTCGGCGTTGGTTACAATAGTCGGCTTCCCACCTTCCATAGCCGCCACTGCTAAGTTGGTGGTGCAATTTATGGCAGATAGATTTATGGATGATGCAAAGCATGCTGCTGAGAACCCTTGAATCAGAGTAATTAACACCTCCTTAGACGAAATTTGGATCAACCAAGAGATAAGGCTAGAATTAGATTATCTCTTATGATCGAAGATCTAGGAGCAAGATTTGAAAACCTTGTTCTAAATTGAGTCACTCCATAATCGAACTTGATCAAGGCTAGATTGAATGGCTCAGGTGCAATTCTTATCATCTTCCCCCTCTTCAGAAGAATTCGTCCTCGAATCAGAAAAAATCATCACCTTCTTTCCGTCATCTCCTTTTGAAATGTTTTTGAATCTTCTTGGCAATAGGTCCATTTGGAACACCATGATTCTTATCATTTTCCCCCTCTTCAGAAGGATTCGTCCTCGAATCAAAAAAAATCATCACCTTCTTTCCGTCATCTCCTTTTGAAATGTTTTGATCAAATCTGCATGCTTCACTCAAAATCATCACCTTCTTTCCGTATCTCCTTTTGAAATGTTTTGATCAAATCTGCATGCTTCACTCACAAAAATATTAGAAGAAAATAGTAGGAATAGGAAGCAAATGAAGTGTATTAAATCCATAAACTACTTTCTTAAAGAATAAGTCAGCAGCATGCTTTGCATCATCCATAAATCTATCTGCCACATGCTTCATCTTCAGCCAACAAAAGTGTTTATGCAACATCTTATAAACTTTATTAATCCTAAGATGTCCCATTAGGGCACCACCATATGCTTCTCTCAAAAACAAATCTTTTATAGAGCATTTAGGAATACAAAGCATACTCTTAGTAATTAAAAATTTATGAAACACATAATAATCATCCACCACTTTTTTTTGCAAGCAAGATGCATAAATAGTTCTAAAGTCTTGGTCATCTCTATATAATTCAATAATATGCTCAACTCCAAGAATATTTGCAGTAAGAGAAGTAAAGAGATCATACCTTTTAGATAACACATGAGCTACTGTATTATCCTTACCTTGCTTATACTTGATGACATACGAAAATGTTTCAATAAATTTCACCCACTTTGCATGTCTACGGTTCAGTTTGCTTTGACCATTCACATACTTCAAGTTTTCATGATCAAAGTGGATCACAAATTCTCTAAGCCATAAGTGGTGTTGCGGCACATGCAATATATGAACTACAAACAATTCTTTATCATAGGTAGGGTATTTCAATGTTGCCCCATTTAGTTTTTCACTAAAATATACTAACGGCTTTTCATCTTGAATTAAAACAACACTTATGACCAAACCACATGCATCACATCCAATTTCAAAAGTTTTATAAAAGCTAGGCAAAACAAATAATGATGCATTGCTTTATTTGTTCCTAAGCAAATTGAATGCATTCTCTTGCATTCCTCGCCATTTAAAAACAACATTCTTTTTCACTAAGTCATTCAATAGTTCAGTTGTGGTTCTAAAATCATTTATAAATCTCTTATAGAGGTTAGCTAACTCATGAAAACTTCGAAATTTACGTGCACTCTTTGGTGTTGGCAAATCCATAATGAATTTAACTTTGTCTCTATCTAATGCTATTCTACTTTTATCAACTATGAAGCCAATAGAGTGAACTTTTTCCATTCAAAAACTACCCTTATCAAAATTAAATTTCTCTTTCCTATGTATAATCAAAACTAATTTAACATGCTCCACATGCTCAAGCAAAATCTTCATATAAATTATAATATCATCAATATAAACAACAACATGTTTTCTCATATATTTTCTCAAAACATTATATATTAAGCGCATAGGTGTACTAGGAGCATTAGTTAACCTAAAAGGCATAACAAGCCATTCATACAATCCAAACATAATATTGAAAGTTGTTTTCCATTCATCTTCTACATGCATTCTAATTTAATAATATCTAGATTTCAAAATAATTTTTATAAATAGACACGAATCATGCAATAAATCAAGCATATCGTCTAACCTAGGAATAGGATGTCGACACTTTACCGTGATTTTGTTGATGACTCTATTATCCATGCATATGCGCCAAGTTTAATCTTTCTTTGGCACCGATAAGTCTCGTATAGAACATGGACTCAAATTTTCTCGTACATAGCCCTTCTCCATGAGCTCCTCTACTTGCCTTTGAATTTCTTTTGTCTCGGTTGGATTGACTCGATAAGCTGGCTTATAAAGAATGACAGTCCTTGGAATGAAGTCTATTTTATGTTCAGTACCTTTAACGGGAGGTATTTCTTTATCTTGAAACATGTCTTCAAATTCCTGTAAAAGATATTGAAAAACACTAGGCAAAGCCAAGTTGTTATAGTTAGAGACCAAATATCCTCCATTGTACATAAGTATAAAGATCGATTTTTGTGAAAGCCTTCTCACCTCTCCAACTGTAGCCAAATAACTCTCTCTCCCTTTTTCTTCAATTTAATCTCTTTTTTCATTCTTCTTTTTTCTCTTTGATTTTTCTCTATTTTTTTCACTCAACTCTCGTTTTTCTTTTAACTTTTTTTCCTCAAACTCTTTCTTTCTTTCCTCCAATTTTAATTGATCAACAAATACATTTGCAGAACTCAAAGGTACAAGAGTAGTTTTTCTACCATCGTTTACAAAAGAATACCTATTCAAATAGCCATCATACATGACCCTCCTGTCAAATTGCCATGGTCGGCCAAGCAATATATCTCCAGCTTGCATTGGTAATACATCACAAAGAACTTCATCGTTATATTTTTCCAAAGTAAAAGATATTAAAGCTTGAGAAACTACCTTCATTGTTCCACTATCATTGAGTCATTGGAGCTTGTAAGGTTTAGGATGATCTTGGGTTGGAATTTGTAACCTTTTGATCAACATGGTACTTACAACATTGGTGCAACTTCCACTATCAATGACAAGACTACAAGCAGTCCCCTTGACGAAACACTGCGTGTGGAACAGGTTGTCTCTTTGATCATCAATATCATTCTCCATAACTTGAGTGTTAACAAGTCTTCTTGTTATAAGTGCGAAATGAATCCCATCTTCTAGTTCCTCCTCATTCTTCTGGACTTCTTCAACTAGATCATTGATCTCCCTTCCATTTTTCTCGTCTTGGTTCATGATTGTACAAACAGTAGTGAAATATGTTTAGGACCTCAAACAGTCAACTCACTGATTTTACACTTAGGAACACTCGTGTTTATACACACAAAGGTAGGCTGTTTAGGAAAGTGACTAAATTATGATCAAGGTAGGCTAATATATGGGTAAAGCAATTCTGATAGTAGCAAGCTATTCAAGGCAATCAAGATAGTTAATTATGAAATAACAACAAAATAAAACAAGAAGTGAACAAACAAATGAGAGACACAAATATTTTGGGATAGAAATGCACACTGAAAAATAAAATAAAAAATTCAAAAAAGAAAGGACGTGAAGATTTTAAGAATGATCTAACTCTCTTTTTACAGAAAATTTAGAAGTATCTTCAAGCGTAGATTATGAGAGAGAAAAAATATCAAACACAACAGTTCTAGATTTAGATGGATTGAGAAAAATATGTGAATCGAAGTTTATTTGATCTTCAAAATAAACATGCAAATGATCTAAAAAAATTATAAATATCGTTTATAATCACAATCATAAGAACAAATACGATAAGATTTTTTTTTTTTTTCAAAATCTAAACGTGAATTGTAGGAAGAAAATGAGAACAAAGTGAAAAGTTGATGAATAATGGTGGAAATGACAGCAAGAAAATAAATGGACAAATTTAAAGAAAAGATAAACAAGAGCATAAATAAAAGATAAAATCAATTCTAGAGTCGGCCACAAAGATGTAAGCCTAGGCTCTGATACTAAGGCCCTAATCCTCAGCCCAACGATCCAAGCTTTTGTTGAAGCAAGAACCCTTGAATTAAAGTAATTAACACCTCCTTATACGAAATTTGGATCAACCAAGAGATAAGGCTAGAATTAGATTACCTCTAATGATCGAAGATCTAGAAGCAAGATTTGAAAACCTTGTTCTAAATTGAGTCACTCCACAATCAAACTTGATGAAGGCTTGATTGAATGGCTCGGGTGCAATTCTACCACAAGAATTGTTTGAAACTTAGAAATGGAAAATATGATGCTCGGATTTCTAAGGGAAACGTCTCAATTTGAGATCTGAATTACATTCATCCACGAATCTGAATTTTACATAACATATTGTGGGTATTTATAGTCTCCCGACAAAAGACGTTTGTGGACGGAATTTATTCGAGATGTTTGTGAACGGGATTTATTCTCGATCCCCTTTAATCTCCACAAAGAATAAGTCATATTGACTATTTGACTTTTACATAATTTATGAAATTAAACATAGTTTTTTCTAACAAATGTTGATGTACTTGAGTGGTTAATGCAACAGATTTGAAATCAATTGAGCTCTCAGCGCGTAGGTTTGAATTCTGTTGTTGACATATTTTTTTGAATTTTTTGAAGCGCGTAGGTTTGAATTCTGTTGTTGACATATTTTTTTGAATTTTTTGAATCTTCATGACATTTTTTTAATCTTCTTCGCAATAGGTGAATTCTGTTGTTGACATATTTTTTTGAATCTTCATGACATTTTTTAATCTTCTTCACAATAGGTCCATTTGGAACACCGTGATTCTTACCATTAGCCCAATGATCCAAGATTATGTTTAATCAAATAATTAACACCTCCTTATACGAAATTTGGATCAACCAAGAGATAAGGCTAGAATTAGATTACCTCTTACGATCGAATATCTAGAAGCAAGATTTGGAAACCTTGTTCTAAATTGAGTCACTCCACAATCTAACTTGATCAAGGCTTGATTGAATGGCTCGGGTGCAATTATACCACAAGAATTGCATGAAACTTAGAAATGACAAATATAATGCTCGGATTTCTAAGGGAAACGTCTCAATTTGAGATCTGAATTACATTCATCCACGAATCTGAATTTTACATAACATATTGTGGGTATTTATAGTCTCCCGACAAAAGACCTCCTTATACGAAATTTGGATCAACCAAGAGATAAGGCTAGAATTAGATTACCTCTATGGATCGAAGATCTAGAAGCAAGATTTGGAAACCTTGTTCTAAATTGAGTCACTCCACAATCTAACTTGATCAAAGTTTGATTGAATGGCTCGGGTGCAATTCTACCACAAGAATTGCATGAAACTTAGAAATGACAAATATAATGCTCGGATTTTTAAGGGAAACGTCTCAATTTGAGATCTGAATTACATTCATCCACGAATCTGAATTTTACATAACATATTGTGGGTATTTATAGTCTCCCGACAAAAGACATTTGTGGACGGGATTTTTCGAGATGTTTGTGGATGGGATTTATTTTCGATCCCCTTTAATCTCCACAAAGAATAAGTCAAATTGACCATTTGACTTTTACATAATTTATGAAATTAAACATAGTTTTTTTTAACAAATGTTGATGTGCTTGAGTGGCTAATGCAATAGGTTTGAAATGAATTGAGCTCTCCGTGCGTTGGTTCGAATTCTGTTATTTTGGAACACCGTGATTCTTATCAATGAGGCATACCTCCATACTTTTGGCACTGAAAGAGTTTCCTTCTTTACTTGAAAGAGTTTCCTTCTTTACTTGAAAGAGTTTCCTTTCCTTTGTTACTGACAAGTAAATCTCTAAAAAATGAACTTTCTTCTTTTCATTTAAACTCATTCTTCTATAAATCTCCAAAAAAATTTCTAAATCATCAAATATCACATGCATAGATTACAAGATTCATCAAATATCACATACATAGATTCTTCTATAACTAAAGTTCTCTTATTGAAAACTCTATAAGCTTTACTAATAGATGAATAACCAAGAAAAAATATCAATATCCGTCTTAGAATCAACTTTCTTCCTTCTTTTCATTTAAGCTCACTTCTTCTTTACTTGAAGGAGTTTCCTTTCCTTTGTCACTGACAAGTAAATCTCCAAAAAAAATTCTAAATCATCCCTACAAATAGACTCATCAAAAATATCATTACAAGATTCATCAAATACCACATGCATAGATTCTTCTATAACTAAAGTTCGCTTATTGAAAACTTTATAAGCTTTACTAATAGATGAATAACCAAGAAAAAATACCAATATCCGTCTTAGAACCAAAATGTCCCAACTTTTCTTTGTTGTTTAAAATAAAACATTTGCAACCAAAAACTTTGAAATACCCAAGATTTAGAATTTTATTATGCCAAAGTTCATAAAGAGTTTTATCTAAACAGAGTCTAATTAAAACTCTATTTGAAACATAACATGTGGTATTAGCAGCTTCCGCCCAAAAATATTTAGGTAAATCATATTCATTTAATATTTATCTAGCAAATTATTGTTAAGTACTATTTTTTCTTTCAACCACACCATTTTGTTGAGGAGTCCGTAGAGAGGAGAAGTCATGATAAAAACCATTATTTTCACAAAAATTTTCAGATGCTACCCTATCCAATTCTCCTCCATGGTCACTCCTAATTTTAGTAATTAAAAAATCTTTTTCATTTTGGACTCCGTTTTACAATACTGACAAATCTTTTCAAAACATCATTTTTATGTTTTATCATCAAAATCTAAGTAAATTTCGAAAAAATCATCAACTATCACAAAGACATAGTAATTCCCTCTATAGCTAGCTATTTTAAAAGGTCCAAATAAGTTCATATGTAACAGTTGAAGAGGTCTAGTAGTAGAAATCACGTACTTAAATTTGAAAGAGGACTTGGTTTGCTTATCCACTTGACAAGCATCACATATTTTATCTTTTTCAAATTTAAAGTTAGAAAGGCCTCTAACTAATGAATTTTTTTATATATTTGAAATCAAAGGCATAATAGCATGTCCTAATCTTCCATGCCATAACCAAGAATTATCGTGCAAAGCCGAAAGACATTTATCATTTGTTGGACAATCATTTAAATCAATAATATACACATTATTATCCCTATTTCCAACAAACAACACTTTTCTATCACTAACATTTTCAATTATGCAATTATTTTTATCAAATACAACTCTAAAATCTTTATCACATAATTGACTAATGCTAAGTAAGTCATGCTTTAAACTATCAACTAAAAGTACATTTTCAATGAGAGTAACAGAGTCATTACCTATAGTACCCTTACCAATTATTTTACCTTCCTTGTTGTCACCAAAAGTTACTAAACCACCATCCTTCCTGGAGAGATTCACAAACTTGGATTGATTTCCGGTCATGTGTCTTGTGCAACCACTATCCAAATACCACTTCTTTTTTCTTGGAGGCTTTCAAATAAACCTATCAATAAAGATATTCAAAATTGACCTTTTGGTACCCATACTTGTTTGGGTTCTAACAAGTTAGTTTTCACACATTTAGGAATCATGCTTGCATTCATATTAAAAAACATACCACACCGGAAACAAACAACATCATGCAGGAATTTATTTCTTGGACTAAGTTTATGTATTCTATTTTCAATAGAAAAATTATTTCTTAAAATATTGTTAATTTTATATTTTGAGAAAATTTTGTTTCCGGAAGTAATGTTTTGAGAATTTTTCAATTTAAAGCAATTAGGTCTAATATGACTTTCAACACCACAATAATGACATACAGGCACAAATCTAGATTTATCATACTGAGATACAAATTTGCATGTATTAGGCTTAGGCATAATGGGGATGGTTTAACAAATATTGTTTTAGAACTGGAAGGAGTAGAATAGTCATCAACATAGCCTAATCCTCTTTTATCACCATAAGGCTTACCTATTCAATTATTTTATCTAATTTTTGAGCACCTATAGTTAAATTTTTATAATAGACTCCTTAGCCTTACCAAGTTCTTACATAATCTTTTTTACAACAATCATGCTCAAGAAATTTAATTTTATCAATTAATGGAGTTTTTTCATCACAATCAAATACATGCTTTTCACAGGGTATATCAAGTTTTACAATGTTATGATTATTCTCTTTTAATCAAGAAATTTCATTTAATAAAGACTTAATTTTAATAATTGAAGCCTTATATTTCTTTTGAAGCATAACATACTTTGAACCAAGTTTTTCTAAATCAAGTTGCATCTCTTAAAAAACTTTAAATAATTGGAGATTCAAGAATTACCTCATTTTCTTCATCCTCTTTGTCACTATGAGCCCTCAAGCAAAAATTTGTGACTTCTTCATCATTTGCACTTTCATCACTATCATCCCAAGTAGCCTTCATTGCTTTCTTCCTCGATTTCTTAGATAATTTGAGGAGAGGACAATCCGGTCTTATATGACCCGACTTTTTACATTCATAACATATTATCTCATCATGTTTGCTCTCCTCACCTTTTTGGTTGGTGAAATGTTTCCTAAATTGTTTCTTTCTTTTGATGAAATTTTTATACTTATGTGTGAAGTAGGAAACATCATCTTCATCAAGGGCTTCCTCATCGTCAGAGTCAACTTCCAATGTGATGGACTTTAGGGCTATACTTTTCTTCTTTTTGGATTCCTCTTCTATGCGCTCCTCCTCTTCCATGCGCTCCTTCATGGTAATCTCATGCGTCATGGGAGAACCAACAAGTTCATCCAAAGGAAGCTTTGTGAGATCCTTTGCTTCTTTAATTGCCGTCACTTTTGTTTCCCAACTTTTAGGTAGAGACCTAAGAATTTTCCGTACATTTTCGGAAGTAGAATATACTTTTCCAAGATTTTTCACCTATAGATTCATTTGCATCCATTTTAAATAGTTCATAATTATGAACTAACATGTTAATTTTTGTTTCTTGATTTGTTCCCTCATGAGTTACTTCAAGAGTTTTACAAATTTCATATGTGAAGAACACATATACTTTATTAAATTCATCATTATTTAGGGCACAATAAAGACAGATTATAGCACTATCATTAAAAGAACATTTTTTCATGCTCATCAAATTCATCCTTCATTTTTAGCTCCTCAATATTATTAACCATTTTTATTAGAATATAAGGGTCTTTACTAACATTTAACCATAATTGATAATCAATTGATTGCAAATAAATTTTCATTCTAGCTTTCCAATACGTATAATTAGTTCCATCAAAATAAGGAGGTCTAGAAGTTGATTGTCCTTCACAAAAACCGTTTTTAACACGTAGATTTGCCATAAGCTCTAAAAATAAAGTTTATATATAAAAAAATCAATAAGAGCAACCTGCTCTGATACTAGTTGGATCGATATGGCAACCCAGAGGGGTGAATAGGGTTTTAACAATATAATTATTAATTTTTTTTAATAACAATAAAACTTAATACATGCAATAAAACTTAACAATAATTTAGAATTTAAATAGGAAAACGGTTAGAAAATATAACACTCTAGTTTTATAGTTCGGTCAAACTCGACTTACTCCACTCCCTAAGCGCCTCTTGGGAATTTGAATAAACCTTTCTTGACTCTTTCTTCGGATCAGAGCCCAACCGCTACACCGCTCTTTTTACGAGTTCAAGAGCAAACTCAATCCTTTCCACGGCTCAGGATCAAACCAATACAATTGTGTAAAACCTTATAGAAACACACCATACACCACAACTCTCTAAAGTAGTAGATTTACAATTTTCTCATACTACAATACACATCTCTCTCGCAATAAGATAAATAAAATTAAATTGAAAACTTTGGAGAGAGCAACAATGGAGGCTTTTTAAAAACAAAGTTTAGATGGAGGAATCTATGAAAGTTGTGTATTGTGAAATATTCTGTGTGTTTTAAAATAGGAAGAGTCCATGAGTTTAAATAGTGATGTAAAAATAGGAATTGATATGTACAGCTAAAACGTGAACTGAAACATAGACCACGAAAAATAATATTTATTTATTTTTAAATTTATCAGGAAAAACTATAGACCACATATTTCATTTATATATATATATATTATTTTAAATCAATATTAAAAACATTTTAAATTCATTTTTATTATATATATATATATGTAATAATATAATAAAAAAATGTTAATGAAAACCATGTGAATAGCCATTCAAAAATAATTGGAAGGAGGAATGGACAGGTGGATTAAAAACATTTTAAATTCATTTTTAAATTTATTTTTATTATATATATATATATATATATATATATAAATTCATCTTCAAACTGCTGCCATGGATAAAGGAGGAATGGACAGGTGGATTGAAGGGAAAAGAAAGAGAGAGGGAAGTGTGAGGTGGTGCCGGTGGTTCTGGGATTAAAAACTAAGAACAGAAAAGAAGGAAAAACAGTAAACAGGGGAATGAGTTGAAATTCCTCATATGGTTTGGAGATTTCCTTGTCACGGGCGCAAGCTTGAGAAATTCCTTAGCATTCGAATCTCAACCGATAAGCCATATTAGGCGTTTATTCGAAGGTAAGAAAACCCATTTGACCGAATCTTTAAATTCTGATATCTTGGTCTATACTGCATAATAAGTTATAAAATATGGCTTGTTAGAATCGTAATAAGGAGATCTATAAAGTTGTAGTGGAAGTCGGGACGAAATTCGGGCTGTAGGGGTGGAATATGGCTTCGGGACATAATCGGTATTAATAGAAAAGTTGGGAAAATTTCAGAAAATGCAAGGAAGAAGAAGGAGCGCGTGCACTACACGCAAGGCGCGTGAGGAGCCGGGACTGGGCGTGCGACTAGGAGTTCTCCTGGCGCGTGGGACAAACACACCGAGAATGTCAGGGCGCGTGAGACCTCATTTCGACTTCGGGTTTGTCCCGTTCAATTCGTTTTGACCTATACTTACTTTGAAAATAGTGACATATAGGTCTGATTGGAGGAAATTGTGTTGAAATACCCTATTAAACGTACATTCAAGAGAGAAAGGGATTCGAAACCAGGTAAGTAGCATATCGTTCTTTAAGCTAGTTCTTAACTTGTTGACAACATGTGAGTATGTTGTTTACCTGATTAAAAGCTTAGTATGTTAAAATGAGTTTTGATGATGTTGAATGTTTATTTTATATCTTGATTGCTTGCTTGTGATGTAAGCATGATATAAATGATTACTAGAATGTTCTATGTGTTGAACATGATAAATGTATGAAAGCACTCAGTAAATGTGAGTATGCATGTTAATGGAAATGTTATGACTCTAGGATATGCTTATTGGTTGTTGAGCCATGACTTATTTATATGAGTATGATAGTCTACAAATTCCCGCGGAGTTCTTGACCAACGCATTGTGTGCTAAGTCAGGGAGCATGAGTACTCTTGACCGTTGGTATATGAGATAAACAAGCCGCCAGAGGAATTAGTAGACGGGCCGTATTTGACTGAGAGCGAGCCTTACATACGAGTTCAAAAATTCTAGATAAGCATATCGAGAGAGAGTCAGTAACCTAAGATTGAGGTAGCTGAGATACCTCATTAATGAACATATGACTCTAGTAAGAGAAACTAGGAGTCAATGACGAATAAAACTTAAAAACAACTCGAAAGATTAGTTATGAACTCATGAAAAATAAGCTCCCTACTTACTGGGTAATTTAATTACTCATCAAAATTATTTTTAACTTTTATTTCCAGATTTAGTTGATGCAGGCCAACCGAGGACGAGGACGAGACCAGCAGGCTAGAGACTATTTGGGAATCCATGTCTGTGTCTGTTTTGTGTACTTATGCTTTCGTTGTCAAGAATTTACTTTGGTCGTTTTAAGTTTTAAATAGTACGGGTTTTAAATGTTTTTTTTTTACTCGATGTTTTTAGAAATAATTTGAAATTTATGATTGGTTGTCAAGTTTATTATCGATGTCAGTGGTAGCTCCTGTGAATCGCATTGACGATGAGCAGGTGTTACACCAATAGTCCTAAAAATAAAGTTAAAGAATTTTCCTAATGAATTATGAAAAAAATGGTAAAGTACAATAAGGTAGTTTCTCATAGCAATTACAAAACAACATTGTTTAAAAAGGTTGAGTATTGAAAACACTCACTAAGTAAGTAACCTTCCTATCGAGTTAGATATACATTCAATCACAACAAAAATTGTGAAATCAAGGGATATATAAATCGTTGAACACTGAATAACTCTCGTGCTCACATATGAGTAGTTGCTACAAGTAAAATCAAAACACAACAATACACATAGATAGATGATTGCCACCAAGTCATATCACAAAAAGATGGTACGGTTGGGATTTATGCTCTAAAGCTTCGTAATTAATTATTTAGTTTTTAACAATAATTTTTATTATTTTATTTGTAATTAATTGTTATCCATTGTATGAAAATCAAGGTTATTAATGTAATATTGAACCGTATGTGATATGTGAAAATCACTACAAGGAGAGTAAGACTCGGATTACCTTGTTGATCAAATATCTCAAGGCAAGAACACTTGATTGAGATTCGAATCACTCCACAAGCAAGATCGATCATGTCTAGCTTGAATAATTCTTGTTGATCAAATATCTCAAACACTTGTTTGAGATTCGAATCACTCCACAAACAA
Source organism: Cucurbita pepo subsp. pepo (assembly GCF_057944985.1). Lineage (NCBI taxonomy): Eukaryota > Viridiplantae > Streptophyta > Magnoliopsida > Cucurbitales > Cucurbitaceae > Cucurbita > Cucurbita pepo. The sequence continues at coordinate 5,653,178 of NC_141809.1, read as the reverse complement.
GATTGATCATGTCGAGCTTGAATGATTGTACATGCAACCTAAACTACATAAAATTGCAAAGAAACATAGCCATTTGCTAAAGAAAAGCATAAATGCTTCTTTTACTATATTTTCTAAGTCTACTTACAAATACAACATACATGGCTTTATATAGCCTCAAAATGAAACTATTAAAGGCATTACCAGAGTTGTAACATTCATACTTAATGGCCTTAATTAACCATTATGTAATTGTAACCTAAAGTAAATTAAAATTCTTAAAATACATTAATGAAATACAATAACTCTAAATTATTCTAAATTGTAATTCACCCAAAATTTAAAACATGAAACTTCGTTCTTCTTCAATATGACATGAATTGAAATATCTTTTTGATAATTTCAACAATATTTTCTTCACATCTTCATTGAAGTATATTGTAAGATTGATTTAATGGAACCGAAAAAAAAAAAAAAAGGGGGGGGGGGGTCGTCGGCAGAACCGAAAACTCCGACGAACGCTGGAGTTTTCACTCGCACACGACCCACAAAGGGCGGCTGAAGGTTGGGATGCTACAGAACTCGACCTCGACCTTCAGCCACCCCAAAACGACCTGCAAAGAACGAAAACAGAGAAAAAATGAGAAGGAACAGAAAAGCCCCACGAAACTCCAGCGAAGCCGAACCATACGAAATCGACGTCAAAACCATACAAAACAGGAGTATATTTAGACGAATCCTTTACGTTGAACACCGTTGTCAAAGAAGACGGAACATCGGATTTCCGAACTTCTCCAGATCCGGGATTGTGAGGCCCTTACAAACCAAATCTATACCATAAACGGGGTTAGGGGAAGAAGAGACTCGAGAACGGAGAAAAAAAGGAGGGAAAAAGGACGTTGAGACGACGTTAACGAGGAGAGAGAAAGGTTGCTGGAAAAATGCGCAGACAATCGGGCGAAGAGGACGAAGTCCGACCCGAGGGTCGGATCCCGCAACCCGAACCGAACCCAGTCCCCTTAGGTTGGCCCAGTACCCGACGGTTCCCGTGGCCCAGGCGCTTCAGCCCAAAACTCATAATCCCAGCCCGCCTGCATTTTTCCTTCAGCCGAACGGCCTGTCACCTGCGTACAGCTCGAAACCCGAGAGCGATCCGAAAACCCGCGCCTCGACCCGAGACCCCTGCACACGCGTCGCTCTCTGATTGTGCCACATGGCACGTCTGCAGCGTGGCTCCCCTCGGCTCAGTGGCAGCTTCTCGGCTCCGGCGGCTTATTCGGCTCGGGAAACTTATTTCCAGCCCGTTTGTCGTCGTTTCGACCCCTCCGGACTTAGTTTCGGCCCTGTTTAAGGTAAAATAGATCATTTTAAGGTCGTATTTCACAAATTCAAGATTGGAATTAATTATGTTTGTGAAATGCTAACTAAAGTGACGAATGAATCAATAGGAATCAACCACCAACGGAAGCGTAGAACGTTCACGAGGAGCTAGGAGCTTACGTTATATTCTAGGGAGTTCGGCTAAGGCCTACCAAGTAAGTGGCTCAACCATCGTAGGTTACGCGTATTTTGCTGTATGCTAGCACGTGCCCGTAGATTTGCACGAGTCATTAAAATTGTATGCTAGTTTGATGTGCTTAAGTGCGAACTCATGTGAACGTGAATGTATGTTATGTATGCTGCTTAGTTTGAAGTGATATGTTATGCATGTGACGATATGTGGTCCCTGAATGATTATGGCATGATTGTATGGAATATGTGAATGTGAACAGCATGAATTGTATGACATGAAACACGGTAAACTGTCTGGAATCATAACCCCGATAGGAATATGTATGAAATGTGAATTGAAAATGAGAATGACATGAAGCATGGAACGTGACAGGGGGGTTATGGTCATTAATGATAAATGTAGAAGTAGGGGGGACCTCATGCATTATGTGTGTTCATGCATCTGGGGGGATACCCCTATCCCATCACGAGGGTACGGACGCGTACATTCAATGGCAGGACAACAATCGTTATGCTTTGCATAGCGCTGTCGTGACGGTTCTAGTTTTAACGGGTCCCAGTATAAGGGGCTCCCAGAGTATGCCCACCGGATAAGGATAGTGGCCCAGCAGTGTGCGAACTAGCTGGTGAGCTCATACTCGCACGTATGGGTTGTGTGTAGAGTATATGGTACACGTCCACGATTACCCGTTAGGACTACACCATAGGAAAAACGAAACGAAACGAAACGATAGGTCCCATCATTTCATTGCATGTGATTGTCGCCTAACCCCGATAGGGGGTCACTTACTGAGTATTCTAGAAATACTCAAGCCTCGTACTACTTTACTTTAGCAGATAAGGGCAAGGCACCCATGTGCCAACGATGGCGGCATCGTACACCTTGCATGTGATTGTCACATAACCCCGGTAGTTGTTTTTTTTTTTTTTCATTTCGTAGTCTAGGTTGAATTCAATTTGCATCATTAGTATAGGTTAGTATAGGTTGAAATGTATTTGCATAATAAACCATAGGGTAGAATAAAACATTCATTTCGGTTTTGTTCCTTTTCATTTATTTCAATAATGTTCTTTTCTTTTTCCCCTGTAATCATTTGCTCTTTCACGAGGTAATAAAAGGCGAGTGTGAGTCGCATTTATGAATAGGGCCCATTTAATGTATATTCCGCATTTCAAGGGATAGTAATGACCTTAGATTAAATAAGTAAAATTTTAGGGTCGTTACAATTGATGTCTCTTGGTTCATATCAGTATGTGGTTGACATACAAGAGAATCGTGTTCAAGTAATAACCTAAAGAGTCTATAGTATATGGATAAGGTTGGGTGCCTTTTATCCTGGTAACACTATTGATACGACTCACTTTGTAACCGTTACAAATGATTTGATCCAAATCGTTCATGTGGAGACATGTAAATGGGGGTATCCTATACAATGAGTTTGTGTATAAGACTGGACCAAGAAATATTTAATCTCTCTTTATAAATCCATTAATTGAGAAGATTAATATTTCACATGATGATCATATGTGACACAATCTTAATCCTGAGTGAGTTATGAACTCCTGCCTATGAGGGCTTGTCCTTTAATTTACATGGGTAAGAATGGCTCTTTTAGCCGATTCATGCCTACCATTTTGGGGACTTGGCCAAATAAGAAGTTAGGAACATAATATCATGAGATGGAATTCACTCATTTCCATATAAGGAAAGCAGATGAGTTGTTCCCTTAAGTACTGATTTCGGGATTTGAACAATGGGGCCCTACCCTCTCATTGGCCCGGGAGGGACTTGGTTTATGATTGGATCATAAATAAATTTTTCATTAGAGATTCAGTGGTACTTAAAGTGAAAGATGTAATTACAGAGGTAAAACGGACTTTTGACCCAGCTATAATTATGAACAACTCGTGAAGGATCGACTTGCTTGTAATATTATATCAATAGACATAACTCGTCCTACAGTCATAAAATTGCAACTCTAAGTCTATACTGGAGTGACCTATAGTTAATGAATGGAAATTAATTAATTAAACGTTTAATTAATTAATTTTATATCATTGGAGCTTATAATCTGTAGATCCATAAGGTCCCCTTGCTAGCTCACAGTAATGCACAAAGATTCAATTTATTTGAAAGAAAATGGGAAGTGTTCAAATTAAATTTAATATATCATATTAAATAAATAGAGAAAATATATTTAAAATTTTTAAAAGTGTTCAAATTGAGTATTTCACCGTGTACCTTTCTTTTTGTTGGCTCAATCATAAAACTTCATGGTTAAACGTGTTTTACTTGTAGTGATTTTGAGAGGCACGTGAGCGAGGACAAAATATGATTGAAGGATTCGTATTGGTCTGTGGAGATAGTTTTCACTCTTGAGTAACAATGAGTGGGTAACGTGACCATGCTGCAAGAGATAATGGGACCATCAATTACCAAATCCTAATTTGAATCCTGGATATGGGCATTATCGTATCAAACTTCCATACTAATTTTTAAGTTTCCGTACATTATTAAACAATTTTTAGATGGTTAAACCAAGCAAGATTATTATATTTAGGTCATTATTAAACAATTTTTAAAAAACAATGTTGAGATTGGAATAAGTAGAAAGGAAATAAGTAGTTCCATGTATAAATTGAACATGATTTTAAAATTGGGAACACCTTTATCATTTATTTATTTAAATATTAGAATTTCATGCATAGTCTTACAATAATGCTTCCAATCAGACAGCCGTTTAGTAGGAATCTCAAACTTATTTTCAGAAACATTTTTTAAATGCATTCCATCATCTCTTACCGACGAAAAGCACTCATAATCTTTACTTATGTGGGAGAGCTACCCTAGGGAGTCGTATTCTGGCTAAAACACTTCCGTATTCTGGCTAAAACACTTCTAAAACACTTCTAAATACAGATCCACCGCTAGCAGATATTGTCTTCTTTGGGTTTTTTCTTTCAGGCTTCGTCTCAAGGCTTTAAAATACGTCTACTAGGGAAAGGTTTCCACACCCTTATAAAGGGTGTTGCGTTCTCCTCCCCAACCAATGTGGGACTCTCACAATCCACCCCCCTTCGGTCCAGCGTCCTCGCTGACACTCTTTCCTTTCTCCAATTGATGTGGGACCCTCACCAAATCCACCCCCTTAGGGGCCAGCGTTCTTACTGCCACACCATCTCGTGTCTACCCCACTTTCGGGAACAGCCTCTTCGTTGGCACATAGTCTGGTGCCTGGCTCTGATACCATTTGTAACAGTCCAGATCCACTGCTAGCAGATATAATTGTGAGAGTCCCACATTGGTTGGAGAGGAGAACGAAACACTTTTTATAAGGGTGTGGAAACTTTCCCGTAGCAGACGCGTTTTAAAGCCTTGAGGGAAAGTCCGAAACAGAAAGCCCAAAAAGAACAATATCTGCTAGGAGTGGATCTAGGCGATTATAATGTAACACCATAACAATGTTGTTCACCACAAATTCACTTTAAATCTCGAGGAACCAAACTCTCATATGTCATCTTTTAAGGAAGAAAAAAACTTGGCCCATTTTGCATTTCATTGGTTACATGCACAGTCCAGTTCTCAAATGGATCTGCAAAGCAAGTTTTTTTTGAACCATGATGAATGCCATTATAACCCATGCACAGTCCAGTCCAGTGCTCAAATGGATCTGCATAGCAAGTTTTTTTGAACCATGGTGAATGCCATTATAACCCAATCTAAAACCTATTAAATCAATCTCACGAATTTGTGAACGAGATGTAGAGAGTGGAGAGACAAAAAAAACATTGAGTTTATTTTTCTTTTCTCTCTCTGACTTACAATAGAAAGAAATAATATATTTATAGATACCTTTCAAATTACACTTATTCCTTTTCGTTTCCAACTAACTTTTGAATTTAAAACAAACTAAAATTAACTAACAAATATAACCTTTAACGTTTATTCAATAAAACTCTCTCATAAACTTAAATGCTATATTCAACGAATCCACCTGCGCCATTTTCATTTTCTCGAGCTCAGTCGTGGTTTCTACAATTTCCTCTCCTTGTCCTCGAGCAACAAACTAAGATATCCTTTTCTGACGAAACTTCATTTGGAGCTTCTCGAAAATAGCCCATTTGAGACAGCAACTCCTTCTCCCGTTCTCAGCCACGCTTGACTCAGTCAAAGATGTCACAGCTTCTTTTAGTTTACTCAATTTCCTTCGCAAGTCCACAACGACATTTTTCACTTCCACTGTTACCTCCTCCATTTCGGCTTTATCACGAGTGATTATCTCAATCGTGTGTCGTAAACTCACTGCCTCCTGTTGAACTCGATTCAGAGTCACGTCAAGTGAGTCTCTTTGTTGAGTTAGCATCTCTACATCTTTCTCCTCCTTCACTAACTCTTCCATTAAACCGTCAATGTTTATTAATAAGTCATTCTCTTTCTCCACACCTTCTTCAATTTTCTTCACAAGTTCAGAAATTACCTTCCCATTCTCTTCCTTCTCCTGTTTAAGATAGAAAGAATTCTCACTCAGCTCAGCCACTTCCTTCTCTAATCTTTCAATCTCCATTTCTAAATCTTTCTTTTCTTTCTCAATCTCTATTTTCTCCTTCGAAAGGTGCTCATTCAACGATTTCAACGTCTACAACTGAGACTTCTCCACAGATTTATCCATAGCAGTTTTGGGTTGTTGCTCTGAATCTCTGTTCTCCTGCTCATGATCCTGTAATTTATTTGGCTCGTTCGCTGATCGCATGGGCTTCTTCTTCGCCATTGTTTTGGGATTTTGAAGGGATTGCGACTTACATTTGCATCATCTGTTTTTCATGTTCAACCTGCATTTCTACCATCCTTTCTTCCCATTCCATCTTTTCTTCTTCCATTCTCATCCTCTTTCTTCTTTCTGCCTCAAATTCCCTTTCCCGCCATTGAAGCTCTCTCTCTTCGAGCTCAAGCTCTCTGTTATACAGTTGTTCATCCTTCAATTTTCTCGTCTCCGATATCGCGATTTCGCTAAATCCGCTGCGTATCCCCTCATTTCCAACGGTTTCCACCGCCTCACGACCGTCGCCATCATCTTTCGCGCCACTGTGTTCTTTTGCTTTCAGATCTTTATTTTGAGCCATCAAGAGAATACCTTCGTTTGTTGCGTCATCCAAGGCTAGGTTGATCGTTTCTTCCACATTTTTATCGACTCGACAATCTCGTGCAAAATGCCCCATTCTACCACAATTGTAACATATGTCAGAGTTACAATCATTCACGTAGTGACCATATTTGTGACACTTGGAGCACTAAATGTTTGAATAAATTGATCGGCCGCCTCTTCCTCGACTGCGTCTTCTTTCACGCCAATTTGCTTGGCTCGACTGTACCTTCTCCTTATAGTATCCTTCATGACCGTTGCCTTGACCACCTCTGTAACGACCCGGGAAAGAAAGAAAAAAAAATATATATATATATATATATATATATATATTATTAATATATATATATATATATATATATTAATAATAAATAAATAAATAAATGAAAACGAAAAAAACAAAAAAAAAAAAAAAAAAAACTCAGTCGCCGGAAAACCCGCGAGTTTTCCGGCGACCGCCGAGTTTCGCGGAACCCACGCGAAACAACGGCCACAGCACGCCCACCCTCAGCCCAGCATCTTCAGAACGCCTGCAAAGGGAGAAAAGAGAGAAATTTCGAGAGAGAGAGAGAGAGTTCGGACAAACGTCGGCGAGTGTCCAGTTTCTCCGACGAGCCCTCAAACCACCCTTAAACCGACACCAAACGACCTGTTACTACCGTAAGAGAGATCCCTAACGAAAGCACAATAACTCAGGGTGCGTTTTGTGTTATTTCGTAAGCTTCGTCGTCGGTAACCGAGGTCGGAAAATCGATTCTTAGATCTATGGCTTTTAGGAGCTTTTAGGCCGCAAAACTCCCAAAAAGGAAAGAAGAACGACGAACAAAGAGGAAAAAGGAAGGAAGAGGACCGAAATCGGCAACGGAAACGCCGCGGGAAGGAGAGAGAAAGCTCGCCGGAAAATCGGCCAAAGTCGGGTAAGGAAGACGAGATCCACGGATCCGGGTCAACCCGAACCCAGAACCCGGGAGAGCCAGCCCGTTCCTCCCTTGGCCTCTGCCTTCGGCCCAGCCCAACTACAGCGGCCCAAACCTCAAACCGGCCCAGAAGCTACGGTTCAGCTGAACCAACCCAGACTAGACCCACGGTCCAACTGAGCCGGCCTGCAAACCAAACACTTGCGGCCCAGCCCAGTAAGCCGAGGCCCAACGTTTAGCCTTGGCCCAGTAGCCTTCCACAGCCCGCAACCCGAACCACGACCCGAACTGGACTCCGACCCGCGCTTCGACCCGACACTACCGCCCGACGTGGCTTTCTCTGCTGCTGCCACGTGTCACACAGCGGCGCGGCAGTCCTCGGCTCGGCTCGGCGCAAACGGCTCGGGCTCCCTCCGGTGACGCTCCGGCGGCTCCTCCGGCGGCTCCAGCGGCTGTTCGGCTCGGCTCACCTGTTTTCAGCCCGGTTTCCACTGTTTTGACCCTCCCGGATCTGTTTTCGGCCCCGATTAAGGTATCCGAGGCCGTTTTAGAGCTGTATTTCACATTTATTAAATTATAGGTAAATTAATTGTGAAATACTAACGGAAAGTGGTGAACGGCGTGATAGGAAACAAACCCAGCGAAGTAGGAAGCAGCTCTCACGGAACGGGAGCTTACGTTTAGCTATTTAGGGAGTACTTCGGCCGAGGCCAACCAAGTAAGTGGCCTTACTATAGGATAGGCTAAATAGATTGTATGATGCTTGATGATATGTGCCAGTTTATACATATTTTGTTGAGTGACGCTTAATATGTTTGACGCACGTTGTGGCATTATGATGAGCATGATGATTGCGTGATTTTTACCTTAATATGATGATGTTTTCCATATTGAGCATGCTAGATGATGATGAGTGTCATATTGCATCATGTCGTTAGATCGACGTAGGACACAACCCTAAGAGCATGAAAATGATATTAATATAAATATCCACGATATGCGTTACCTAGAGTAACAAAGAGATGAGACTAGAGGGTTGTGTCAGAAGAGACATTACGATGGATTTAGAGGGACCTCATGCATTTTGTATGTTCATAAGCATTGGGCTACTTCCCCTAGAGATGATGAGTGCGGACGCGCACCTTATGATGAGCGCGAATGCGCACAGGTGCGAAAGCACACAGATGAGGGTGTTCATGAGGCGCATGACACTATGGGGTTCCGCTGACCTCCGGACGTCGCTACAGATTAGCTTGACCAGAGGGTCCAGGGGGTGTGCGAGCGCCCTGGGGACTCACACTCGCACGTGTGAGTCGTGTGTAGGGAAGTACTACACATCCAATTTGTCCGAGACTGGAGGCCACCCCTAAGATGATTAGAGATAGGTCCCTATTCATGATTGCATGTGTTTGCATTAGCATGGCCCCTATAGTGGGGTCACTTACTGAGTATTTCTTCGAAATACTCAGGTCGTGTGCCATATTGTTTTTCAGGTAAAGGCAAGGCTCCCATGTACGGTTGACGGTGGCATCGTGATCAGAGACTGTGGCGCGTGCATAGGATAGTTGCATATTTTATTCCTAGTCTTGGTTAGGATAGGGCGTTTGCATTTCATTCATTTATATTAATTAATTTGTAATCATTTTATTTTATCTTTTTGAACTCCAGCACGATATTTGAAACACGTAAGTCCGGCAGTGTTTTCCAATGTTTTAATGTATTCTGAAGTTTTTAAATTTTTCCGGTAATAAAGATGAGCATGCTTAGATTTTTATTCTGCATTAGGGATGAGCATGAGACGTTAGGGGCGACTCTAGATATGTGGAAATTTAGGGTCGTTACAACCTCGACCATTTCCGTGACTTCCACGACCACAACCTCTACCTTGTAAATTTTTAGAGTAGAGTACCTTTTCATCTTTGATTGACACCTTGGTTTGAAGTGTTTGATCGAGTGTTTCCTTCTTCTTCTTCTTACGTTGCTCGTGTGCCTCGAGAGAACCGTTGAGCTCATGGACCATGAACGTTGCTAGGTTCTTTGGCTCTTCTATTGTACATACAACATTCTTAAAATTGTTGGTTAATGACCTCAAGAACTTTTCCACAACCCGCATCTCGGGAAACATTTCTCCGTTTCGATTGAGTTGGTTTACCACGGTCTGTACACACGTGATGTAGTCAGATACACTTTCTCACTCCTTCATCTTCATGCTCTCCAACTCACCACGAAGGGTTTGGTGACGCACTTACTTGACTCGGTCGGTTCCTTTGAACACTTTTCCTAAAGTGTCCCATGCTTCTTTTGAAGTAGTTGCACTGGCAATCTTTTCAAAGCCCGACTCGTCAACGGCTTGAAACAGCATGTATAATGCGGCCTTATCCTTTGCTCGCAATTCTTTTAACGCCTTGTTTTGTGCCGTCGTATAACCCGTGGTATCTTTTGGTTCTTCGAAACCTTCTTTGACCACCTCCCATGCATCTTGAGACCGAGAAAAGCTTTCATTTGGATGCTCCAATTCTCGTAGTTTGTATTCGTTAATCGCGGTAGCGGCATTTGACCCATCACATTCACCATTGACTCTGATACCAAGTTGTTAAAGAAAACTCGCTCTGATACCAATTTGTTAAATCAATCTCATGAATTTATGAAAGAGATGTCGAGAGTGGAGAGACAAAAAAAAAAAAAAAAAAAAAAAAAAAAAAAAAAAAAAAAAACTGTGTTTATCTGAAAAAACCATTCTTCTATTACTTCTATTTTTTTTTTTTCTCTGCTCTTCTCTGCAAGAGGAAGTAATGATGTATTTATAGGTATTACTAATTATAGCCGTAGGACGGTCACTGTTTTCTTTACCCATAAAACCACTCTTTCCTCAAATAAATCTTGCCTTTCATTTTCAACTGTTTGTACTTTTTCCTTTACTACTTACTCTTGAATTTAAAACTCACTAAAATTAACTAACAAATAACATTTAACGTTTATTCAGTAAAACCATGCAATATTTGAGATTCATGATCATTGATCATTTCTTGCCGTTTCAAAACTAGACTTCTTTCAATTTTTTTCTGCAAAAGAGTTAAAAGTAAACTATTTAGAAGCTTCGGTGATTCTTTTCATGGCAAGATTCGAAGGTTTCGAACGTTGGTCTCGTTGTTTTGATCTTTACAGAGTTTTCACTGATTTTTCCCTCTCTCTCGTTTTCTCTGTATTTTCTTCTTTGCAGGTTGCTGAAGTGTGGGTGGAGTTTGGAGATGGGCGTGGTGACTCGTGGGAGTAGGGAGAAGCCTCAGGGCGTGTTGGAACGAAAACTCCAACACTCACTGGAGTTTTGGGGTTTCGTCGTAGACCTCGAGCAATTTTTTTTTTTTTTTTTTTTTGTTTCGTGTGTTTGTGATGGTGTTAATATAACACATGCGGAAGCAATTTGGATCTTAGGCACTTTTAGAACATCAATTATAGTAAATAACTAGCATGTTCATAAGTATTAAAACTTAATGAGTTTGAATACTAACTTTTTGTAGTTCAAATTCTTTTTTCCTCACGAACCGGTTTCGAACCACCACTAGTGTCTTCTCCATTATCCTCCGGCCTTAGAACGGGATTGTGGAATCCGATGAGTGACTAAACTTAGGAGAGATTGTGTATATATGATGAGAGTGTTTGTGAGAGGTTTTTCTCAAGGTTTCTCCCCAAGAAGAAGACCTTCCATGTACCATGATCACTCTATTTAAATGTTTGCATGTTCATGCAAATTTGAGATCACCAAATTTTGACACTCAAAATTCCACTCAAATTTGTGGGGTTTATTTGGCAACCATGCAACTTTGGTTAAACCAAAATTTGACACCTCAAAATTCCACTAACATGGATTTTTCAAATGAAGTCAACATTTTGACTTTTTCCATTTTAATTCAACAAAATTTGATTAATTAATTTCAAATTAAAGTAATATTAAATGATTAATTAAACTATTTAATTAATATTTAATATTAATTTAAAAGCGAATCTCAATCAATTCCGACACATATTTGATTAAAATATTTAAATCTTATTTAAATATCTCAAATTCTCTCTTTTTATTTAATTCGTAAATAAAACAAAAATGCGGTTAAATATATCGTATATATGTAGCACATATTCCCTAATTTGAATTTGAACACTTCGAACTCACTCGTCACACTGTTCTACTGTTTAGTCCGATATGAGCTAGCAGAGGGACCTAATGGACCTATAGATCACGGGCTCCAACGATCCAAGATTAACCAGTTAAACTCATTAACCTTGTTAATCATCAATTCCAGTTAACTACTAGACACTGCACTATAGCCTAGTAGTTGCACTCCCCTCACTATAGATATATTTCTGTCCATTTGATATAACTATGATTAGTAAGTCGATCATTCACAGGTTGTTCGTAACTAGAGCTGGGTCAATTAGCCGTTTTACCCCTTTAGTTACTTCTTGTTCCTTATGTCCCACTAATCCTCTTATGAACAATTGGTTTGTGGTCCAACCAGTAAACCGAATCCCTCTCAGGCCAATGAGTGGGTGGGGCCCCTTGTTCAAAACCTGGAGTCAGTACTTAAGAGAACTACCTCTCTTCTATCCCTAAAAGTGGGTAGGAGCGAATTCCATCTTGCACCCCATGTCCCAGCTATTCACCCAGTTTTACCCTTGAAATGGGAGGCCTATTGAGTCGGCGAACTCAAGCCACTCTCACCCATGCAAATCTAAGGATAATTCTGAATGAACAAGATTCATGGTTAGCTCAGGATTAAGATCGAGTTACCTAGGTCATCGAATGAAAAGAAAATCAGTCTCAGCAGTAAACGACATTATAAAGTGAGAGTGATTTTCTTCATGGTCCGATCTTATGCAATACTCATTGCATAGGATGCCCCCACTCACATGTCTCCACATGTACAATTTAGTGATCACATTTTTTATATCATATACAAAAGTGAGCCGTATCCATAGTGTCCTCAGAATAAGGTACTCAGCCTTATCCTTGTACTATAGATCATTTTGACTATATACTTGAACTTGATCCACTCTTATGTCACTACATATAGTTCAAGTAATCATACTATAGCCAAAGTGTTCTTAGTTTATTGGATTTAGATTAATGATCGTAAAGTTCACTTTATTCAATAACAATCTTTAATGAATAAACAACAATAATAACTTTATTGAAAATAGAATATGTTTTTGTTTACAAACTATGAGTTTTAGGACATAAAACCCAACACATATAATGCATGAGGTCCCCAACATTTCTACTTTTATCATTAATGAATATAACCCCGCTATCATCTTTCATGCTTAACATGTCATTTCTCATTTTTAAGTCTACATATCAGACATAATCCTAATGGGCTTACATTCATTTCATTTATCGTGATATCATGTCATTCATAACATGTTGTATACATACAATTTAGAAAACATAACATGATAAGGCAACCCTAATCCTCAGCCCAACGATCCAAGCTTTTGTTGGAGCAAGAATCTTGAATCAAAGTAATTAAAATCTCCTTATACAAAATTTGGATCAACCAAGAGATAAGGTTAGAATTAGATTACCTCTTACGATCAAAGATCTAAAGCAAGATTTGAAAACCTTGTTCTAATTTGAGTGACTCCACAATCAAACTTGATTGAATGGCTCGGGTGCAATTCTACCACAAGAATTGCTTGAAACTTAGAAATGACAAATATGATACTCGGATTTCTAAGGAAAACGTCTCAATTTGAGATTTGAATTACATTCATCTATGAATCTATTTTTACATAACATATTGTGGGTATTTATAGTCTCCCAACAAAAGACGTTTGTGGCTGGAATTTATTCCCGGTCCCTTTTAATCTCCACAAAAGACGAAGTCAAATTGACCTTTGACTCCTACATATTTTATGAAATTAAGAATAATACTTTTCAACAAATTTTGATGTGTTTGAGTGACTAATGCAACAAGTTTGAAATCAATTGATCCGTAGGTTCGAATTTTGTTGTTGACATTTTTGAATCTTCATGACATTTTTTGAAGGACCACCTGCTTTGCATCATCCATTTGTTGAAAGATTTTATTGTTTTTTTTCGTTTTCATTTTACAATGGTCAAATGGTCAAAATTGACTGTCTTTTGTGAATATTAAAAGGGATCGGGATTGAATCCCAGCCACAAACGTCTTTTGTCGGGAGACTATAAATACCCACAATATGTTATGTAAAAATCAGATTGGTGAATGAATGAAATTGAGACGTTTTTCTTAGAAATTCGAGCATCAATTTTGTCATTTCTAAGTTTCAAGCAATTCTTGTGGTAGAATTGCACTCGAGCCATTCAATCAAGCCTTGATCAAGTTAGATTGTGAAGTGTCTCAATTTAGAACAAGGTTCCAAATCTTGCTTCTAGATTTTCGATCGTAAGAGGTAATCAAATTCTAGCATTATCTCTTGGTTGATCCAAATTTCGTATAAGGAGGTGTTAATTAGTTTGATTCAAGGGTTCTTGCTAAAACAAAAGCTTAGATCGTTGAGCCGAGGATTAGGGTTGCCTTATCAATTAGGTATCAGAGCATAGGTTTACATCTTTGTGGCCGACTCTACCATTGATTTTATCTTTCATTTCTGTATTGTTTATCATTTCTTTAAATTTGTCAATTTATTTTCTGGTTGTCATTTCTGCCATTATTCATCAACTTTTAACTTGGTTCTCATTTTCTTCCTAAAGATCACGTTTAGATCTTTAAAAAAAATTCTTATCATGTGTTCTTACGATTGTATTATAAACGATCTTTATCATTTTTTTTAAATCATTTGCATGTTTATTTGAAGATCAAATAAACTTCAATTCACATATTTTTCTTAATCCATCTAAATCTAGAACCATTCTGTTTGATATATTATTATTTTCTCATAATTGATGCTTAAAGATAACTTATAAATTTCCTGAATTCTGTAAAAAGGAGAGTTAGATCGTTCTTAAAATCTTCACCTCCTTTCTTTTTGGAATTTTCTTTTTCAGTGTGCAATTCTATCCAAAAAATCTTCGTGTCCGTTATTTGTTTGTTCACGTCCTGTTTTATTTTGTTGTTATTCCATAATTAACTTATCTTGATTGCCTTGAATAACTTGCTACTATCAGAATTGCTTTACCGATATATTAGCCTACCTTGATCATAATTTAGTCACTTTTCCAAACAGCCTACCTTTGTGTGTATAAATACGAGTGTCCCTGAGTGTAAAATCAGTGAGTTGAGAGTGTGAGGTCCTAAACATATTCCACTACGGTTTGTACAATTATGAACCAAGACGGAGGAAATGGAGGGGAGATCAATGAAGCTAGGTGGACAGAAGCACAGGTCGGAACAATACTCGTTTGAATCAAGTTATTAGTACATTGACAGACCAGATGGAACGAATTGAAATAGCCTTAGGTAATCTTCAAGGTTGGGAAGTACTCTTGAATGAAGGAGTTGAAAATGAAGAAGATGACAATATCACCCTTTTAGCGGGACATAGTCCTAGGGGAGGGAGAGATGTCGGTCGAGGGAGAGGAAGAGTCAGAAGAAGGGGTAGAGAAATTTTAGCACAAAAAAGAATTGAGAGGGAGTACTAGTAGGAGAGAGAAAAGAAAAGGAGTCGGGGGAGTAAAGCTAAAAATTCCAACTTTCTATGGGAGATCTGATCCAGAGGTGTATTATTTGCAATATGAGAGAAAAATTGAGTATGTCTTCGATTGCAACAATTTCAGTGAAGAAAGAAAGTTGAAGCTTGTTGTGACTGAATTTTAAAGAACCAATTGAAATCAGAGTGGAGGTGAAATTATGAAGAACCAATTGAAACGTGGGAGGAATTGAAGACATTAATGAGAAAAAGGTACATTCCTAAGCATTATTCTCGAGTACTCAAGCAAAAATTCTATATTTTACAACAGGGATCCAAAAGTGTTGAAGAATATTACAAAGAAATGGAGACCCTTATGAATAGAGCATGTATTAATGAAGATGAGGAAGATACAATTGAAAGGTGGGAAGAATTGAAGACATTAATATGAAAAAGGTACATTCCTAAGCATTATTCTCAAGTACTCAAGCAAAAACTCTATACTTTACAACAGGGATCCAAAAGTGTTGAAGAATATTACAAAGAAATGGAGACCCTTATGAATAGAGCATGTATTGATGAAGATGAGGAAGATACAATGGCTAGATTCCTTGGTGGGTTAAACCGACAACTTGCTCATCAAGTGGATAGGCAAGCGTACTTTGATATGCAAGAATTGTTACACCTTGCTGTCAAGATCGAAGGGCAACTAGCTTGGGAGAAGGAGAACTCCAAGAGGTATGGTATTTCAAAGAGCAATTCATAGTACAACTCATTGCTTAGGGTACTCCAAGAGGTATGGCATTAGGAGCATTGCTTAGGGCTATTATTTCTAAGAATATTAAGTCTTGGAATGAATGTTTGCCATTTGTAGAGTTTGCATATAATAGAGCAATTCATAGTACAACTCATTGTTCTCCTCTTGAAGTTGTTTTGGGTGAAGGAGAGAATTGAGAACCAAAATTTCAAAGTTGCTTTAACTATTAAGGCGGAAGGAAATCATTTTGTTGTTCTCTTGAAGTTGTTTGAGGTGAAGAAGAGAATTGAGAACCAAAATTTCAAGGTTCTTCAACTATTACAAAGGGGAGAAGGAAATCATTTTTAAACCTGGTGACTGGGTTTGGATACATTTTCGCAAGGAGCGGAGCGATTCTCATTGTTCTTGAATTAGAAGCTAATACGATTGACGAAGGACAACTGAATATTTGCATGGTTAAAGTTGGAAAACTTTAAAATGTCAACAATAGAATTAGAATTCGAACCTACGCGCATAGAGCTCAATTGATTTTGAACCGGTCGCATTAGCTACTCAAGCACATCAACATTTGCTAGAAAGAACTATTTTTAATTTCATAAATTATGTAAAAGTCAATTAAAGGGGGATCGAGAATAATTCTCGTCCACAAATGTCTTTTGTCGTGAGACTATAAATATCCACAATATGTTATGTAAAATTCAGATTTGTGTTTGAATGTAATTCAGATCTTAAATTGAGCGTTTCCCTTAGAAATCCGAGCATCATATTTGCCATTTCTAAGTTTCAAGCAATTCTTGTGGTAGAATTGCACCCGAGCCATTCAATCAAGTCTTCATCAAGTTCGATTGTGGAGTGACTCAATTTAGAACAAGGTTTCCAAATCTTTCTTCTAGAGCTTCGATCATAAGAGGTAATCTAATTCTAGCCTCATCTCTTGGTTGATCCAAATTTCGTATAAGGAGGTGTTAATTACTTTGATTCAAGGGTTCTTGCTTCAACAGAAGCTTGGATCGTTGGGCTGAAGATTAGGGTTACCTTATCATATGCTTAGGACCTCACACACTCAACTCACTGATTTTACACTCAGAAACACTCATGTTTAACACAAAAAGGTAGGCTATTTGGGAAAATGACTAATTTCTAATCAAGGTAGGTAATATGGATAAAGCAATTCTGATAGTAGCAAGTTATTCAAATCAATCCAGATAAGTTAATTATGAAATAACAACAAAATAAAATAAGAAGTGAACAAACAAATAAGAGACACAAAGATATTTTGGGATAGAATTGCACACTGAAAAAAAAAAAAAAAGAATTCCAAAGAGAATGGTTGTGAAGATCTGAGAACGATCTAACTTTCATTTTTACAGAATTTGAAAAAATTTAGAAGTTATCTTCGGTTTTAAATGATGAAAAAAAAATATTGAACACAACAATTTCAGATTTATATGCTTTAGGTAAAAATGAGAATTGAAATTTATTTGTCCTCAAATAAAGGTTCAAATGGTTTTTCATAGGACAATATAAACAAAGTGGAAAGATAATGAAGAATGGTGGAAATGGCAGCAAGAAAATAAATGGACAGATTTAAAAAAACGATAAATAATAGCGGAAATTAAAGATAAAATAAATTCTAGAGTCGGCCACAAAGTAATTAACACTTATACCAAACTGATAAGGCAACCCTAATCCTCAGCCCAACAATCCAAGCTTTTGTTTGAATCAAAGTAATTAACACTTATACGAAATTTGGATCAACCAAGAGATAAGGCTAGAATTTGATTACCTCTTACGATCAAAGATCTAGAAAAAAGTTTTGGAAACCTTGTTCTAAATTGAGTCACTCCACAATCGAACTTGATCAAGGCTTGATTGAATGGCTCGGGTGCAATTCTACCACAAGAATTGCTTGATACTTAGAAATGGCAAATATGATGCTCGGATTTCTAAGGGAAATGCTCAATTTGAGATCTTAATTACATTCATCCACGAATCTGAATTTTACATAACATATTGTTGATATTTATAGTCTCCCGACAAAAGACGTTTGTGGACGAGAATTATTCACGATCTTCTTTAATCTCCACAAATGATATGAACGAAAAGACATCAATCATACAATATACTTCAATGAAGATGTGAAGAAAAGTTTATCAAAATTATCAAAACATGTTTCAATTCATGCCACATTGAAGAAGAATGAAGTTTGATTGTTATAAATTTTGGGTGGGTTACAATTTAGAGTAATTTAGAGTTATTGTATTTTAAGACTTTTTATTTACTTTAGGTTACATTTACATAATGGTTAATTATGGTCATTAAGCATGAATGTTATAACTCTTGGAATGCCTTTAATAGTTTCATTTTTTAGGCTATATAGAGCAATGTATGTTGTATTTGTAGGGAGACTTGTAAAATATAGTAAAATGAGCATTTGTGCTTTCTTTAGCCAATGGCTAAGTTTATTTGCAATTCTATGTAGTTTAGGTTGCATGTAGAATCATTCAAGCTCGACATGATCAATCTTGTTTGTGGAGTGATTCGAATCTCAATCGAGTGTTCTTGCATTGAGATATTTGATCAACAAGAATCATTCAAGCTCGACATGATCAATCTTGCTTGTGGAGTGATTCGAATCTCAATCAAGTGTTCTTGCATTGAGATATTTGATCAACAAGAATCATTCAAGCTCGACATGATCAATCTTGCTTCTGGAGTGATTCGAATCTCAATCAAGTGTTCTTGCATTGAGATACTTGATCAACAAGAATCATTCAAGCTAGACATGATCAATCTTGCTTGTGGTGTGATTCGAATCTCAAACAATGTTCTTGCCTTGAGATATTCGATCAAAAAGGTAATCCGAATCTTATTCCTCTTGTATTCGAATCTTATATTGTCAAAGGAACAATGTCCCAAGACATCTCAAGAAGTTGAGGATATGAGAAAGATTCCCTATGCCTCAGTTATAGGTAGTCTAATGTATGCAATGTTGTGTACAAGGCCTGATATATGTTATGCAATGTTCGGGTACAGGTTTTGGGATGAGAAAAATATGGAGATCCTAAGACATTGTGATGTGACCTTTGATGAAAATGTCATGTACAAGGACAGAGAGAAGATAAACTCTGAGACTACAAAGCAAGTGGGAGTTGAACTTGAGTGGCAAGAAAATTCACGCAGTGATGGTACAACAGAAGCTCAAGAAACTCCTGATCCTATTGCTGAAGAACCAGACGTGGAGCAAGTTGCACCTAAGTAGGTGTTGAGAAGATCATCCAGAACTACCAGAGCACCAGATAGATATTCAACCTCATTACATTATCTGTTGCTGACTGACGAAGGAGAACCAGAGTCCTTTGATGATGCCCTACAAGTGGAAGATTCAACCAAGTGGGAGCAAGCCATGGATGATGAGATGAGCTCACTTGAAAGAAATAATACGTGGGTGCTGACTGAGTTGCCTACAGGAAAGAGAGCTCTGTTGAACAAATGGGTGTTCAAAATCAAGGTTGAACCAGATGGCAAAAGGTGGTTTAAGGCTCTATTAGTAGTTAAAGGATATTCACAAAGAAAAGACATTGATTATGCTGAGATCTTTTCTCCAGTTGTGAAATTAACTACTATCCGAATTCTGCTGAGTATTGTTGCATCGGAGAATTTGCACCTTGAGCAAATTGATGTAAAAATGGCATTTTTACATGGAGATCTAGATGAGGAGATCTATATGCAACAACCCGAAGGATTTGCAGCTCCAGGCAAGGAGCACATGGTGTGTAAGCTCAATAAGAGCTTGTATGGACTGAAACAAGCACCGAGACAATGGTACAAGAAGTTTGACTTCTTCATGAGCAAGAGTGATTTCCACAGAAGTGAAAAGGATCAGTGTTGCTACCTCAAGAAATACACTGATTCTTATGTGTTTCTACTCCTGTATGTGGATGATATACTAATTGCTGGATCAAGTATGAGGGAGATAAACCACCTGAAGGCATACTTGTCTTCAGTATTTGAGATGAAAGATTTAGGTGCAGCGAAGCAGATCCTTGGGATGAGAATTTCTCGAGATCGATCTGCTGGCACATTAAATCTATCCTAAGAGTAGTACATTGAGAAGGTGTTGTCCAAATTCAAGATGAATAACGCAAAACCCAGGACTACCCCCTTGGCAAATCATATTAAATTGTCGAAGGGGCAATCTCCCAAGACAGTTGAGGAACGTGAGCACATGGCATCAGTTCCGTACGCTTCTGCAATTGGGAGTTTGATGTATGCTATGGTCTGCACTAAACCTAACATAACACATGCAGTGGGAGTTGTTAGCAAGTACATGGAAAATCCAGGGAAGGAACATTGGGAAGCTATGAAGTGGCTTCTGAGATATCTGAGAGGTACATCCAATACTACACTTTGTTATGGCAATGACAAAGTAGTTCTGCAAGGTTTTGTGGATGCTGATCTGAGTGGAGATGTAGACTCCAGCAAGAGCACATCAGGGTATATCTACACTATAGATGGAACAGCAGTGAGTTGGATGTCCAAGCTTCAGAAATGCGTTGCTCTTTCATCTACTGGAGCTGAGTACGTGGCCATAGTTGAAGCTGGAAAGGAGATGATATGAATGACAGACTATCTAGAAGAATTAGGCCGGAAGCAGTGCAAGAAGATCCTTTATACAGATAGTCAGAGTGCCATACAGTTGGTGAAAAACCAAATCTATCATTCAAGGACAAAACACATTAGAAGACGGTACCATTTCACTCGCAGGTTAGTGGAAGAAGGCGATATGTGTTTGGAGAAGATAGAGGGTGCAAAGAATCCAGCAGACATGTTGACAAAATGTGTTGATGTTGGAAAATTAAGGTTATGCAAAGCCCTAATTGGTATGGTGTAGGATCAGTCTCCAAGTGGGAGAATTGTTGAGTTATGGAGTCTGCTCCTTGTATTTATAGCTTGGTCAACGGCTATATCCGGTTAAGCTATATTTGCTAAAGCCATATATGGTAAAGCTATATCCGGTAAAGCTATATATGGTAAATAGCTATATATAGTAGATGGTTAAATCTGGTAAAGCTATATTTAGTAGACTGAACCATATATATATCCCGTCCAGTAAAGCTTTGGAAATGTACTTTCTATTCTCTGTACTCTCTCTTGTTGTACATACCTGAAGTCATCAATAAAAATCCTTTTAGCCAGAGTTCTCCTTGCAATTTTCTCTATCATTTTCTTTGTGTTCATCTAGATCGAGCGTGTGCGTTGTTGTGCGATCCTAACATTCCTTGTTAGACCAGTCTCTTGACCTTCATCATCAAAACTACTTTAAGAGTAACTCTAGCCTTTGAACTAAAAACTAGATCCAGATAGTGTTGAGAAAGAATACCACCTCCTTCTTGTAACAATCTATATTGGCATAGTTCTTAGCTAGCCAATCTATACCGAAATTCGTCATGCTAACAACTATCAGGTCTACGCTAAAGGTTCATCTTGCTACTATTACTTGCCCATCTTTTACTCTATCATTAAAAACTAAGTCTACCCAAGTTGGGGTGCTAACATTTAATACATGCAACAAGGGTTCTAGTTGGAACCCTGCTTGACTAAAAAATGGCACAGATATGAAGGAACGTGTAAAGCTTGAATCAAATAACGTTAAAGCATAGTGTCCGAGGATGGATAGTGTACCTATCACCACTATGTCGTATTTCCCAACATCCCTGCTGGATGCATAATCTCTTTCTTGCGAATAGGTCTACATAGGTCTCTTGACTCCACTAGGGTCTCTTGGTGGGTCAACTGGGTTTTTCGTCCTCCTCGTATTTGGCAAGGTAGCCTTGATGACTACATCTGAAACAAGCCCTAGATTCAAGCCATACATCTACCCTAATGTTGTTTCCCACATTCAAGGCACAATGGTTCCTCACTCTCTTGGACCTTCTCTTAGTCACTAAGATGTCTATTAGCATATTGGGGAGGGTGTCTATTCGTATATTGAGGTTTACGTGTTGATGGTTGTCGAGGTGAGTCCGTCTGATCATACTATTGTTTTCTCCCGATAGTAACAACAGACTCTCAATGTACCTATTTGATAACCACCAACAATGCGAGATTTTTGCAAAGCTAGAGATCCTTCTAGAATCCTTGCAAAACGTTCACAGAGAAAGCTAACTTAATGGATTGATTCCAACCAAGAGCTAGTTAGAAGATGAATGACTCTGAGATCGAACTTGGAATCTATGATGGTCACTCTTAGATACCAAGACAATTCACTCCAGAATTAGCTTGATCAAAACTAATTCAATGAATTGGTTTAAACATCAAACCTAAAGCAAGGTTTGAAAAAGAATAACACCAAAAAGTATAAAAAAAAAAAAACAGAAAGGTTTTGTTTGTATTCAACAATTGATGCCCAAACATGAATATTACATGTCTTTAAATAGGTCTAAAAGATAACCCTAACATAATAAAGTTCAACTACCAACTACAAATGTTATTAAATACAAATTGAAGAAAATAAGGCATTCATACAAACTGCTATTAAATACAAATTGAAGAAAATAAGACATTCATACAAACTGCTATTAAATACAAATTGAAGAAAATAAGGCATTCATACAAACTACTAATAAATGCTATTAAATACAAATTGAAGAAAATAAGGCATCCATAAATTGTCTTAATTGGTAGTTCAACTTCCAAAGCCAAGTCTTCTAATTACTTTCTCATGTTAGCCACTCTATTATGTTCTTGATTTGATATGCTAATGCTATAAAGATTTTTGGGCTCAAAAGTCTTTGTTTCAACTTGTACACTAGCTAGATTTTGAAGATGCAATGTATAGGCTTCTTGAATCTTCTTAACCTTACTTCTTGTAATCGGTACTTCGGGTACATGCAAAGGGTCAGGAGTTGAATTCATATCACTATCTTGTTGGGTTTTATGTCCTAAAACTCATAGTTTGTAAACAAAAACATATTCTATAAAGTTATTATTATTGTTTATTCAGTAAAGATTGTTATTGAATAAAGTGAACTTTACGATTATTAATCTAAATCCAATAAACTAAGAAACTCTGGCTATAGTATGATTACTTGAACTATATGTAGAGACATAAGAGTGGATCAAGTTCAAGTATATAGTCAAAATGATCTATAGTATAAGGATAAGGCTGAGTACCTTATTCTGGGGACACTATGGATGCGGCCCACTTTTGTATATGATATAAACAATGTGATCACTAAATTGTACATGCGAAGACATGTGAGTGGGGGCGTCCTATGCAATGAGCATTGCATAAGATTGGACCATGAAGAAAATCACTCTCACTTTATATTGCCGTTTACTGTTGAGACTGATTTTCTTTTCATTCGATGACCTAGGTAACTCGATCTTAATCCTGAGCTAACCATGAACTCCTGTTTATTCGAAATTATCCTTAGATTTGCATGTGTGAGAGTGGCTCGAGTTTGCCGACTCAATAGGCCTCCCATTTCAGGGGAAGACTGGGTGAATAGCTAGGGACGTGGGGAGCAAGATGGAATTCGCTCCTACCCACTTTTAGGGTTAGAAGAGAGGTAGTTCCCTTAAGCACTGACTCCAAGTCTTGAACAAGGGGCGCCACCCTCTCATTGGCCTGAGAGGAATTCGGTTTACTGGTTGGACCACAAACCAATTGTTCATTAGAGGATCGGCGAGACATAAGGAAAAATAAGTAACTTTAGGGGTAAAATGGTAAATTGACCTAGCTCTAGTTATGAACAACCTGTGAAGGATAGACTTACTAATCATGGTTATATCAAATGGACAGAAATATATCTATAGTGAGGGGAGTGCAACTACTAGGCTATAGTGGAGTGTCCTAGTAGTTAACGAATGTTGGTTAACAAGGTTAATGAGTTTAACCGGTTAATCTTGGATCGTTGGAGCCCATGATCTATAGGTCCATTAGGTCCCTCTGCTAGCTCATATCGGACTGAACCATAGAACAGTGTGATGAATGAGTTCGAAGTGTTCGAATTCAAATTAGGGAATATGCGCTACATATATACGATATATTTAACCGCATTTTTGTTTTATTTACGAATTAAACAAAAGGAGAGAATCTGAGATATTTAAATAAGATTTAAATATCTTAATCAATTATGTATTGTAATTGATTGGGATTGACATTTGAATTAATATTAAATATTAATTAAATAGTTTAATTAATCATTTAATATTACTTTAATTTGAAATTAATTATTCAAATTCATTGTTAAATTAAAATGAAGAAAGTCAAATTGTTGACTTCATTTAGTGGAAAAATCTATGTTAGTGGAATTTTGAGTGTCAAAATTTGGTTAACTCAAACATGCATGCTTGCCACATAATCCCAAACATTTGAGTGGAATTTTGAGTGCCAAAACTTGGTGATCTCAAATTTGCATGAACATGCAAACATAACTCTATAAATAGAGTGATCATGCAACATGAAAGGTCTTCTTGGTGAAAAACCTAGAGAAAAACCTCTCACAAACGCCCTCTTCATATATAGAAAATTCCTCCCAAGTTTAGTCACTCACCGGATTCCACAATCCCGTTCTAAGGCCGGAGGATAGTGGAGAAGACACTAGTGGTGGTTCAAAACCGGTTCGTGAGGAAAAAAGAATTTGAACTACAAAAGGTTAGTATTCAAACTCATTAAGTTTTAATACTTATGAACACGCTAGTTATTTACTATAATTGATGTTCTAAAAGTGCCTAAGATCCAAATTGCTTCCGCATGTGTTATATTAACACCATCAGTTGGTATCAGAGCAAACTTTAGGCACTTTATTTACATTAATTTGATCATGGTGGGTACCATTTCATGAATTTAATTTTGTGGTTGCTAAAGTGGATGGTTTTGGTTTTGACAATTTTTTATGCTTCCATTTCATACAATTATTGTAATAAGCCTAAATGTGTATGGGCTTTAATGAATGAAGAAAGGTCTGTAATTTTTATGGAGTCATTATTGTCTATTTTTGCTTGTAATTGATCGAAAATGGAAGAGATAGCAAGTTGAACCGAAGAAGAAGATGGAAGAGGCGATTCGGGTGTTTTTCCTGCCTTTGGGGTTCGGTTCAACGTTTTTAAGGGTTGGTTCGCCCAGTTCGTGGACCTCGGGAGCGGTTCAAGTTATTTTAATTATTAATGTAATAATTTAGTTAATTGCTTATTTAAAAATGCCAAAACCAATCCACTTTAGCGTGTTTAATTAATTATGCATTATGAATGTATGTTTTAATTAAATAGAAAATGTATATGCATAAAGTATGTCATATAGATTTAAAATCCCACCATACGCTAAGCATGTTTCATGCATTCCAAGTATGTTATAAGTGTTATAATGTATAGTATGCATGTTTAGGGTTCCATGAGTGATAGATGTAAATTGTTATATTATTGCATGGAATGGATGATTATATAATTGTTATATAAAGCATGTTAGATGCATGTTATAGGTTATTTTCAACGTCATAAAACGAGATAGACGTTAAAATCTATAATAAAGATAAGTGCGATCAATTTTAATAGTTAAAATAGGTCGATGTCTTACAAAATTGCGGTTACAAGAAAGCTCACCTGACACGATCTTGTCTAACGCTGGAGGTACTTAAGTTGACAGTTTATAGAACACCTACTACCTGGAGATTGGACCAGTACTTGAGCTTAGTTAGCCCAGTTTTATGAGCATGCTTAAGTGATGTAAGATTTAGAAAAATCTAAAATATTTAATTAGCCGGAATATACTTAAGTAATGAGTATACCCAACCATCTAAAATACTTAGTGGGAGAAAAAAGGTGTATAAGATACATCGTTTTCTTTTCACGCTCTCTGTACAATTCACACAGAGAGATTCATGCTCGGCCTCGTGTCGCCCTAGGAGTGTCCTTCATTCGGAAGGTATTTGCATGAGTCAATAACAAGGTGAATAGAGAAAGTATTTATAGTAAGTGGGAAAAGGAAGTATATCAAATACGTCCTATGGTCTCCATCACTAGGTTGCACCGTGAGATTCCCATGTTCCACCTGCATGTTGCCCTAGAGCAACTACCCATTCGGAGGGTCGTAACATTGAGTCGAAACAACGCAAACTCCAGAAATGGATAGGATTTCTTAGGTCCGTTCCCAACTTTGGCTTTTTCATTCGATAGCATTGTTGGGACCGGTCTCTGAGGTTTGAAAATGGCGGGTTACACTTACGAAGAATTACTAAGAGTTAGTATATTCTTGACAAAAATAACGATAACTAAAAACACTTTAGTTACAAGAGTTATTCTGGGATTAGTGTTTAAAGTCAAGAATGTCTTGGTTTAGTGAATGAGCGATTGACTGCTCCTCGGTAGCAGTTGCTCTAACTCACTAAAGTATCGTTGCAAATTAATGATTTTTGGGTACATTATTACATTTGCTAAAACTGATTGGATTAAACAGAATTAAGTCAAATCACTAATAGAATTTTCTTTATATCACAGCATGACAAACTCAATAGTACAATTACTCGCTTCTGAGAAATTAAACGGCGACAATTACGCAACTTGGAAATCAAACGTAAACACAATACTGGTAATTGATGATTTAAGGTTTGTTTTAACTAAGGAGTGTCCTCCAAACCCTAGCTCAAATGCAAACCGAACAATTCGTGATGCGTATGACAGATGGATAAAGGCAAATGACAAAGCCCGAGTGTACATTCTAGCCAACATATCTAATGTTTTGGCTAAGAAACACGATGTTATGGGTCCTGCTAAAGAGATTATGGAATCTCTAAAAGGGATGTTTGGACAACCGTCCTTCTCCCTTAGACATGAACCCATAAAATACATTTATAACTGCCGTATGAAAGAAGGGACCTCAGTTAGAGAACATGTCCTGGACATGATGGTCCATTTCAATGTGGCAGAAGAAAATGAAGCTGTCATTTATGAGAAGAGTCAAGTCAGTTTTATCATGATGTCTCTTCCGAAGAGCTTCTTCCAGTTCCGCACAAATGTGGTAATGAAAAAAATATAATATAACTTGACTGCTCTTCTCAATGAGCTACAGACTTATCAGTCCCTCTTAACAAACAAGGGACAAACAGGAGAAGCAAATGTTGCTATCTCAAAGAAATTACTACGAGAATCGTCCTCCAAAAATAAGTCTGGACCTTCAACTTCTAAAAGTGTTTTGATGAAGAAGAAGGGTAAAGGGAAAAATAACATTCCTACTAACTGCAAACACAAGGTTCAAAAAGCAGATAAAGGAAAATGTTTTCATTGCAACGAAAACGGGCACTGGAAGAGAAACTGCCCTAAATACCTTGCAGAGAAGAAAGCCGAAAAGACACAACAAGGTAAATATGATTTACTCATTGTAGAAATATGTTTAGTAGAGTATGACAACTCAACTGGATACTAGGGGGCGACTAATCATATTTGTTCTTTTTACCAGGAAACTAGCTCCTGGAGAATGCTTGCAGACGGCGAGATAACACTCAGGGTTGGAACAGGAGAGGTTGTCTCAGCAAGATCAGTAGGAAATTTAAAGTTGTTTTTTGGAGATAGATTCATTATATTAGATAATGTACTTTTTGTTCCTGAAATGAAAAGAGATCTAATATCTATCTCTTGTTTATTAGAATTATTGTATAAAGTATCTTTTGAAATCAATGAAGTGTTCATCTGCAAAAGAGGTATTCATATTTGTTCTGCAAAACTATAAAACAACTTATATATGTTAAAACCGAGCGAAACAAAAGCTATTTTAAATACCGAGATGTTTAAAACAGCTGAAACTCAAAATAAACGACAAAAGATTTCTCCTAATACCTATCTTTGGCACTTAAGACTAGGCCACATTAATCTCAATAGGATTGAGAGATTGGTTAAAAGAGGACTTCTAAATGAGTTAGAAGACAACTCTTTACCTCCATGTGAGTCTTGTCTTGAGGGTAAAATGACTAAACGATCGTTTTTCGAAAAAGGTTATAGAGCCAAAGAAACCTTAGAACTCGTGCAACCAGATCTCTGTGGTCCAATGAATGTTGAAGCACGAGGAGGGTATGAATATTTCATCAGTTTTATTGGTGATTATTCTAGGTATGGCTATCTTTACCTAATGCGTCACAAGTTCGAAGCTCTCGAAAAATTCAGAGAGTATAAGACTTAGGTTGAGAATCTATTAGGTAAAACTATTAAAACACTTCGATCAGGTCGAGGAGGAGAGTACATGGACTTAAGATTTCAGGACTATATGATAGTCAGCCCCTGGTATGCCTCAACAAAATGGTGTATCAGAAAGGAGAAATAGAACTCTGTTAGACACGGTTCGGTCTATGATGAGTTTTGCTCAATTACCCGATCCGTTTTGGGGATATGCAGTGGAAACTGCTATATACATTTTGAACATGGTTCCTACTAAGAGTTTTTCAGAAACATCTTATGAGTTATGGAAAGGGCGTAAAGGTAGTTTACATCACTTCAGAATTTGGGGATGTCTAGCACATGTGTTGTTGCAAAATCCCAAGAAATTAGAACGTCGTCCAAAATTATGTCTATTTGTAGGATACCCCAAAGAGACGAAAGGTGGTTTGTTTTATGACCCTCAAGAAAATAGAGTGTTTGTATCAACAAACGCTACATTCTTAGAGGAAGACCACGTAAGAAATCATCAACCTTGCAGCAAACTAGTATTAAGTGAAATTTCTAAAGAAGCTACTGATAAAACAACAAGAGTTGTTGATCAAGCTAGTCCTTCAACAAGAGTTGTTGATGGAGTTGACACTTCTGGTCAATCACATCCTTCTCAAGAGTTGAGAATGCCTCGACGTAGTGGGAGGGTTATAACTCAACCCGATCGTTACTTGGGTTTGGCAGAAACTCAAGTCATCATACCTGATGATGGCGTTGAGGATCCATTGACCTATAAACAGGCAATGAATGATGAAGATAGAGATCAGTGGATTAAAGCCATGAATCTTGAAATGGAGTCAATGTACTTCAATTCAGTCTGGGAACTTGTAGAGCAACCAGATGGGGTAAAACCTATTGGTTGCAAATGGATCTATAAGAGAAAACGAGACCAAAGGGTTATACCCAAAGAGAGGGGGTGGACTATGAAGAAACCTTCTCTCCTGTTGCTATGCTTAAATCGATTAGAATACTCTTGTCTATTGCCACATTTTATGATTATGAAATTTGGCAAATGGATGTTAAGACAGCCTTTCTAAATGGCAATCTTGAAGAGTGTATCTATATGACTCAACCAGAGGGGTTCATTGAACAGGATCACGAGCAAAAGGTTTGCAAGCTTAAAAGATCCATTTATGGGTTGAAGCAAGCATCTCGATCCTGGAATATAAAATTTGATACTGCGATCAAATCTTATGGCTTTAAAAAGAATGTTGACGAACCTTGTGTGTATAAAAGGATAGTCAACTCTACAGTAGCTTTCCTGGTGTTGTACATTGACGATATCTTGCTCATTGGAAATGATGTGGGATTTCTGACTTACAATAAGCATTGGCTAGCGACACAATTCCAAATGAAAGATTTGGGAGAGGCTCAGTTTATTCTTGGAATCCAAATTGTTCGGAATTGCAAGAACAACACACTAGCATTGTCTCAGGCATCGTACATCGATAAAATGTTGATTCGATATAAGATGCAGGACTCTAAGAAAGGATTATTACCTTTCAGGCATGGAGTTCATTTGTCGAAGGAACAAAGTCCTAAGACACCTCAAGAAGTTGAGGATATGAGACACATTCCCTATGCATCAGCAGTCGGTAGTCTGATGTATGCCATGCTATGTACCCGACCTAACATATGCTATGCTGTGGGAATTGTCAGTAGATATCAATCCAATCCGGGACGTGCTCATTGGACTGCCGTTAAGAATATCCTCAAGTATCTTAGGAGAACGAGGGACTATATGCTAATGTACGGTGCTAAGGATCTGATCCTTACAGGGTACACTGACTCAGATTTTCAGACCGATGTAGATTCGAGGAAATCGACATCAGGATCTGTCTTCACTCTAAACGGAGGAGCAATAATATGGAGAAGCATAAAGCAAGGTTGCAATGCTGATTCCACCATGGAGGCTGAGTATGTTGCTGCTTGTGAAGCAGCGAAAGAATCTGTATGGCTTAGGAAGTTCTTAACTGATTTGGAAGTCATTCCAAATATGCATCTTCCCATCACTCTTTATTGTGATAACAGTGGAGCAGTTGCAAATTCAAAAGAACCAAGAAGCCATAAGCGAGGAAAACATATTCAGCGCAAATATCATCTCATAAGGGAGATTGTGCAACGAGGAGATGTGATCCTCACACATATAGCTTCAGAGCATAACATTGCTGATCCATTTACAAAGCCCCTCACGACTAAAGTGTTTGAATGGCACCTAGTGAGTCTAGGACTACGAGTTATGTAATCTAGGGCAAGTGGGAGAAAATGCATGAGTATGTGATGCCCTAGTTTATTGTATTTATGTTTTTCTCTCTACTCAGCGTTATAAAATCCCACTAGAGTTTTAGTCAAGTGGGAGTTTGTTGGGTTTTATGTCCTAAAACTCATAGTTTGTAAACAAAAACATATTCTATAAAGTTATTATTGTTGTTTATTCAGTAAAGATTGTTATTGAATAAAGTGAAATTTACGATTATTAATCTAAATCCAATAAACTAAGAACACTCGGGCTATAGTATGATTACTTGAACTATATGTAGAGACATAAAGTGGATCAAGTTCAAATATATAGTCAAAATGATCTATAGTATAAGGATAAGGCTGAGTATCTTATTCTGGGGACACTATGGATGCGGCCCACTTTTGTATATGATATAAACAATGTGATCACTAAATTGTACATGCGAAGACATGTGAGTGGGGGCGTCCTATGCAATGAGCATTGCATAAGATTGGACCATGAAGAAAATCACTCTCACTTTATAATGCCGTTTACTGTTGAGACTGATTTTCTTTTCATTCGATGACCTAGGTAACTCGATCTTAATCCTGAGCTAACCATGAACTCCTGTTTATTCGGAATTATCCTTAGATTTGCATGGGTGAGAGTTGCTCGAGTTTGCCGACTCAATAGGCCTCCCATTTCAGGGGTAAGACTGGGTGAATAGCTGGGGACGTGGGGTGCAAGATGGAATTCACTCCTACCCACTTTTAGGGATAGAAGAGAGGTAGTTCCCTTAAGCACTGACTCCAAGTCTTGAACAAGGGGCCCTACCCTCTCATTGGCCTGAGAGGGATTCGGTTTACTGGTTGGACCACAAATCAATTGTTCATTAGAGGATCAGTGAGACATAAGGTAAAAGAAGTAACTTCATGGGTAAAAAGGGTAAATTGACCCAGCTCTAGTTACGAACAACCTGTGAAGGATCGACTTACTAATCATGGTTATATCAAATGGACAGAAATATATCTATAGTGAGGGGAGTGCAACTACTAGGCTATAGTGGAGTGTCCTAGTAGTTAACGAATGTTGGTTAACAAGGTTAATGAGTATAACTGGTTAATCTTGGATGATTGGAGCCTATGATCTATAGGTTCATTAGGTTCCTATGCTAGCTCATATCGAACTAAACCATAGAACAGTGTGACGAGTATTTAAACAAAAAGAGAGAATCTGAGATATTTAAATAAGATTTAAATATCTTAATCAATTATGTATCGGAATTGATTTGGATTGCCATTTGAATTAATATTAAATATTAATTAAATAGTTTAATTAATCATTTAATATTACTTTAATTTGAAATTAATTATTCAAATTCATTGTTGAATTAAAATGAAGAAAGTCAAAATGTTGACTTCATTTAATGGAAAAATCCATGTTAGTGGAATTTTGAGGTGCCAAAATTTGGTTTAACCAAACTTGCATGTTTGTCAAATAAACCCCACAAGTTTGAGTGGAATTTTGAGTGTCAAAATTTGGTTAACTCAAACATGCATGCTTGCCACATAATCCCAAACATTTGATTTGAATTTTCAGTGTCAACATTTGGTGATCTCAAATTTGCATGAACATGCAAACATAACTCTATAAATAGAGTGATCATGCAACATGAAAGGTCTTCTTGGTGAAAAACCTAGAGAAAAACCTCTCACAAACACTCTCTTCATATATAGAAAATCCCTCCCAAGTTTAGTCACTCGCCGGATTCCACAATTCCGTTCTAAGGCCGGAGGATAGTGGAGAAGACACTAGTGGTGGTTCGAAACTGGTTCGTGAGGAAAAACGAATTTGAACTACAAAAGGTTAGTATTCAAACTCATTCAGTTTTAATACTTATGAACATGCTAGTTATTTACTATAATTGATGTTCTAATAGTGTCTAAGATACCAAATTGCTTCCGCATGTGTTATATTAACACCATCATATCTCTAGGCTTTTCCACATAGTCTTAGCTGCCCTCAAAGCAATTTTATAAGTGGTAGGATCTATGGCTTCAATTGTTCGATGAATTTCTAAATTCAGTCCAAGGATGAACCTTTTTGCAATTTTTAGTTTTGTATCCACTAATGACGGCGCGAATAATTCACAAAATGCCCACTGTATATCAGATGGGTGAACTCCTGTTGTCTTCAAAGTCGGACTACCTTCGGGAAATATTATTTTAGGAATAGCTTTTTGAATCGAGACCATGGTTTTACGCTTCCATTTAGCCCAAGAATTTCTCAATATCCAATCACCACAATTTTGCATCCTCTTTCAGGATGAATCCTGTAGTAAGAGGAGTAGTTATGAACCCTGTAGACCATCCCCATGGGGGTGGTGAAGGGAGGGCCCCAATTGGTAGAAAAAAACCCGCAACCCCTTGGGGTTATCCTGCACTTGGAAGAAGAAGTAGAAAAAGGAATAAATATAGTGATAATTTTATTCTTCGTCGCCGAATGACGAAAAGAATACCTTCTCATGGTCTGGGTAGTTCATTAATAAAAAAATCCTCTCTATTGGTGATAGCCATAATTGTGCCTCTACTGGGTCTCTTGTGCTTCCACTAAAGGTACATTAATGAAATACAATTACTCTAAATTACTCTAAATTGTAATCCACGCATAATTTATAACATGAAACTTCATTTTTCTTCAATGTGGCATGAATTGAAATATTTTTTGATAATTTCAACAATATTTTCTTCACATCTTCATTGAAGCATATTGTATGATTGATGTCTCTTGATTCATATCATTCTCCACTTCTTCAAATTTGTGAAAGTTTGCTGCAAAAAATAAGTTATGGAAATACGAAGGACCTCACAACACTCTCTCACGAGTATACACTCAAGGAATTTTAGGCCACTCTTTTTACACTCATTACACAAATGAAGCTCTCATTCTCACCTCTCAAAATTTTAAATAGAGCAATGATTGAATTTTGAACTCTGGGTCGATTCAAAACTAAAAAGATAAAAATAAATAAAAATCAAATTTAGAAGAAACTCAAAGGAAACATATATCCGATCTTGAGCCTGAAGCTTTGATACCAAATGATATTTGGAAATCACTACAAGGGGAGTAAGACTCGGATTACCTTGTTGATCGAATATCTCAAGGCAAGAACACTTGATTGAGATTCGAATCACTCCACAAGCAAGATTGATCATGTCGAGATTGAATGATTCTACATGCAACCTAAACTACATAGAATTGCAAAAAACTTAGCCATTGGAAAAAGAAAAACACAAATACTTCTTTTACTATATTTTCGAAGTCTCCCTACAAATACAACATACATGGCTTTATATAGTCTCAAAATGAAACTACTAAAGGCATTCCAAGAGTTGTAACAATCATACTTAATGGTCATAATTAACCATTAGGTAATTGTAACATAAAGTAAATAAAAAGTCTTAATATACATTAATGAAATAAAATTACTCTAAATTACACTAAATTGTAATTCATCCAAAATTTATAACATGAAACTTCATTCTTCTTCAATGTGGCATGAATTGAAATATCTTTTGATAATTTCAACAATATTTTCTTCACATCTTCATTGAAGCATATTATATGATTGATGTTTCTTGGTTCATATCATTCTCCACTTCTTATTCGTCCTCGAATCTATTTTTGAAACTTTGTTGCAAAAAATAAGTTATGGAAATACGAATGAAGCTCTCATTCTCATCTCTCAAAATTTTAAATAGAGCAATGATTGAATTTTGAACTCTGGGTCGATTAAAAACTAAAAAGATAAAAATAAAAAAAATCAAATTGAAAAGGAACACAAAGGAAACATATATCCGATATTGAGCCTGAAGCTCTGATACCAAATGATAAGATAAGAAATCAATACAAGGGGAATAAGATTCGGATTACCTTGTTGATCAAATATCTCAAGGCAAGAACATTGTTTGCGATTCGAATCACTCCACAAGCAAGATCAATCATGTCTAACTTGAATGAATCTTGTTGATCAAATATCTCAACGCAATAACACTTGTTTGAGATTCGAATCACTTCACAAGCAAGATTGATCATGTCGAGCTTGAATGATTCTACATGCAACCTAAACTACATCGAATTGCAAAGAAATTTAGCCATTGGCTAAAAAAAGCACAAAGGCTTGTTTTACTATATTTTCCAAATCTACCTACAAATACAACATGCATGGCTTTATATAGCCTCAAAATGAACCTATTAAAGACATTCCAAGAGTTGTAACATTCATACTTAATGGCCTTAATTAACCACTGTGTAATTGTAACCTAAAGTAAATTAAAAGTCTTAAAATACATTAATGAAATAGAATTACTCTAAATTACTCTGAATTGTAATCCACGCAAAATTTATAACATGAAACTTCATTCTTCTTCAATGTGGCATGAATTGAAATATCTTTTTATAATTTCAACAATATTTTCTTCACATCTTCATTGAAGCATATTGTATGATTGATGTCTCTTGGTTCATATCACTAGAAATGATCGATCTTGCTTGTGGAGTGATTCGAATCTCAAACAATGTTCTTGCCTTGAGATATTCGATCAACAAGGTAATCGAAATCTTACTCCCCTTGCCTTGAGTTATTGTATTTCATTAATGTATTTTAAGACTTTTTATTTACTTTAAGTTACAATTACATAATAGTTAATTATGGCCATTAAGTATGAATTTTATCACTCTTGGAATGTCTTTATTATTTTGATTTTGAGGCTATATAAAGTCATGTATGTTGTATTTGTAAGTAGACTTGGAAAATGTAGTAAAAAAAAGCATTTGTGCTTTATTTAGCATATTGCTAAGTTTCTTTACATTTCTATGTAATTTAGGTTGCATGTAGAATCATTCAAGCTCGAGATGATCAATCTTGCTTGTGGAGTGGTGGTTCGTGTTCTACTCTCAGTTTATGCGTTTGTATTCAATTCGTAACCAAAGAATTGAAGCTCAATGATATGGAATTTGAAGACCTCAAACAAGAGGACCTCAAGAGTTAAGTGTTAATAAGAACAAAACTAATATGTTGTGATTGTTAGCGTGCGGGACAAAATTCTATCCTTGGAACGCAAGAATACTGAATAACATACAATAATATATGATATACGTATGTTTTTTTTTTAATCCTTTGACACTTTGCTTTATTTGCTTATTTGTCTCTCGGATAACATACGAACTTGAATTCGTATTAATAGTCATAAAAAAGTAATTAAATTTGTACGAGGTATTCTTTAAAAGCAAATCAGGTAACAATGCATTAAATTTATTTAAAAAGAATAAAAAAATTCATGACCAGTCTATCTAGTTTGTAAAAGAAAATGACATAAAAGTTAAAAGAAATTTCATAGTGAATGATAGAAAAGATAAAATGAAGACTATCCCCTCGCTGTCACAAATTTTAAACGACTCATGTTTAAGATTCAAATCAATATTCGAAATCTTGATTCGACACCTGATGGCTCTAGCATTCTCCTGCTACATAGTCACGTTATATACTCTTCGCTTCTAAAAATAAAACTATCCCTAAAAACAAACACGAGTCGTTCAGGCATGTTTTTTCCTCACTGTACATGTACCATAGGAAAATTTCTAGAACGTCACCCAACATAGAATTTCTCCAAACAAAGTACGTTAACAATGGAGTTCCTATGATGAAGCCACTAAAAAGAAAGATGCACATTGTTGGTATAGGCTGTAACTTTTATTTCCTTTAAGACTTTCTTAATCATCCTTTCTGCAGGACTGCAGGACTCTCCTTTGATGTGGTCTCAGTTCATTCATGTACTCCTCGTTTACTAAGGTGTCACATACATACCAGCTTCCTCCTTGGTTTGTTCTTGAAATACATCTAACTGTGGGAGGTGTCGCACTGATCCCAATTGTGATGACCCTAATGTTTTATTATAACCAAGGTCACCACTACAGCATAATATAACTATTCGCTCAGCTATCACATACTCCAAATTTCTCTAAATTGCTCTTATAAAGAATGTTTTGTTTTCCTGTCAATTCAACCGTGGAATCCTACATCATTTATCTTTAGAGCAAAAATAATAATAATAATAATAATAAATAAATAAAATAAAATAAATTGTGACAGTTCTGTTTATATTTACTTATTTTTCTCAAGCTCAAGTTAAAGGAATGGCAAATGACTATCATTTTGTAAAAAAAAAAAAAAACAACTGAAACCCAATACATTTCTTATGTGGATTTCTTTTTAACATTTTAAGGGGATTTGTGGTTTTGTAATTATAGAAATATCATATATTTGGCATATGCATCAACCAAAATCTACTATTTAGGTTCATATGGGTGAACTAATTTGATGTCTAGAGGATTATATAATGGATTGACAAGAATGAAACTTAACCATCACACCAGTCCATTCAAATTATTTCGAACACAAAATAATAACATGACAGAGATTTGTAGTGTGAAGTTGAGTTTCATTATTGCGATGATACTGCTGGTTGTGTCTCGCTCTGGTAAAATTTCTAGCTCTTCGTTCTTTGTTTGTTTTGAATCTCTTTGAAGGCTAATATTTCAATAGAGAAGCCTTCTAAGACAAATCGCATGCTAAGTGTTCAAAAGTTTCAAACATAATGTCGAGTGTTTAAATATTATTGCAGTTGAAGTTGAAGGGATGCCGCCACTGGTTCCAAAGAGAAGTCTTCTAAAACAAATCGCATGCAACACCTCTGCTGACTGCGAAGATCGTACTTGCTCGTGTTCTTATCTCGGTTTATGCATTTGTATTCAATTCGCAACCAAAGAATTAAAGCTCAATGAGATGCAATTTGAAGACCTGAAACAAGAGGACCTCAAGAATTAAGTGTTAATAAGAACAAAACTAACATGTTGTGATTGTTAGCCTACGGAACAAAATTCTATCCTTGGAACGCAAGAATACTGAATAACATACAATAATATATCATATATGTATATTTATTTTTTTTTTTTTAAATCTTTTGACACACTTTGCTTTATTTGCTTATTTGTCTTTCGGACAACATACGAACTTGAATTCGTATTAATAGTCGTAAAAAAATAATTAAATTTGTACGAGGTATAACTTTAAAATCAAATCAGGTAACAATGCATTCAGTTTATTTAAAAAGAATAAAAAAATTCATGACTAGTCTATCTAATTTGTAGAAGAAAATGACATAAAAATTAAAAGGAAATTTCATAGTGAATGATAGAAAAGATAAAAGGAAGACTATCCCCTCGTTGTCAGAAATGTGAAACGACGCATATCTAAGATTCAAATCAAGATTCAAAATCTCGATTCAAAACAAGATTCGAAATCTCGATTCGACACCTTATGGCTCTAGCATTCTCCAGCTACATAGTCACGTTACATACTCCTTGCTTCTAACAGTAAAACTATCCCTACAAACCAACACGAATCGTTCCAGCATGTTTTTTCCTCACTCACATGTATCGTAGGAAATTTCTAGAACGTCACCCAACATAGAATTACTCCAAACAAAGTACGTTAACAATGGAGTTCCTATGACGAAGCCACTAAAAAGGAAGATGCACATGGTTGGTATAGGCTGTAACTTTTATTTCCTTTAAGACTTTCTTAATCATCCTATCTTCAGGAACACTCTCCTTTGATGGTCTCAGCTCATTCATGTACTCCTCGTTTACTCAGGTGTCACATACCAACCAGCTTCCTCCTTGGTTTGTTCCTGAATCACATCTGACTATGGGAGGTATCGCTCTGATCCTAATGTTTTATTAAAACCAAGGTCACCGCTACATGCATAATATAACTATTCGCTGGAGAAATTCATTTAAAAGAAATGTAACTAAAATTCATGGAGAAATTCATTTAAAAGAATCAATGCTATGTACTTAAACATTCGTAATAAAATTTTTAAAACAATATAATGGAAAATAAATAGTATAACCTAAGAACTATATATAACATGAATGCATCTACCCAAACTTCCATTCCATAGATGTCACCACGACATTGTCCAACGGTGCAAAAATGTCTTACTTTTATCTTAAAAACAAGAATAGCACCTAGGTTGAGTATTTTTTATAAGCGCCTACAATGCTGGAATTCGCAAAGCTAGAGGTCTTTCTACAATGCTTGCAAAACGTTCACAGAGGAAGCTAACTTAACGGATTGATTCCAACCAAGAGCTGGTTAGAAGATGAATGACTCTTAGATCGAACTTGGAATCTATGATGGTCACTCTTAGATACCAAGACAATTCACTCTAGAATTAGCTTGATCAAAACTAATTCAATGAATCGGTTTAAACATCAAACCTAAAGCAAGGTTTGAAAAAGAATAACACCAAAAAGGTATAAAAAAAACACAAAGGTCTTGTTTGTATTCAACCATTGATGCCGAAACATGAATATTACATGCCTTTAAATAGGCCCAAAAGATAACCCTAACATAATAAAGTTCAACTACCAACTACAAATGCTATTAAATACATATTGAAGAAAATAAGACATACATACAAACTAATAACCAATGCTATTAAATAAAAATTGAAGAAAACAAGGCATTCATAAATTGTCTTAACTGGTAGTTCAACTACCAAAGGCAATGTCAGCCATTCCATTATCTTCTTGATTTGATATGCTAATGCTATAAAGATTTTTGGGCTCAAAAGTCTTTGTTTCAACTTGTACACTAGCTAGCTTTTGAAGATGCAATGTATAGGCCTCTTGAATCTTCTTAACCTTACTTCTTGTAATCGGTCCTTCGGGTACATACAAAGGGTCTGGAGTTGAATTCATATCACTATCTCTAGGCTTTTCCATAGCCTTAGCTGCCCTCAAAGCAGTCTCATACGTGGTAGGATCTATGGCTTCAACCGTTTGATGAATTTATGGATTCAATCCAAGGATGAACCTTTTAGCAATTTTTAGTTTTGTATCCACTAATGACGCCGCCTATCATATCAACCTTATAAAATTCTCTTGCCTAGTCATCCACAAAATGTCCACTCTATATCAGATGGGTGAACTCCTATTGTCTTCAAAGTCGGACTACCTTCGGGAAATATTATTTTAGGAATAGCTTTTTGAATCGAGACTATGGTTTTACACTTCCATTTAGCCCAAGAATTTCTCAATTATCCAATCACCACAATTTTGCGTCCTCTTTCAAGATGAATGACGAAAAGAATACCTTCTCATGGTCTAGGTAGTTCATTAATAAGAAAATCGTCTCCATTGGTGATAGCCATAATTGTGCCTCTATTGGGTCTCTTGTGCTTCCACTAAAGGTACGGGGTCATACCATTTTAAATCCCATAAATATCTTGCCCCTCATGTATGTTACAAGCTATTGGCTTGCTCGGTGGCCACCATTACTTGAACCATGTCTTGGAAAGATTCCAACATCAGATTCTTCATGGGGTCTATTCCCGCCAATGGTGTTGTTGGAGGTATTGCAGCCACGTATTTTCTTGTTACAGAGCCTTCACAAGTGGGGTCACTTAATAATTATTTCTTTAAATACTCAAGCCATGTGCTACTACATTTTTCAGGTTAAGGCAAGACATTCATGTACGGCTGACGACGGCATCGCAATTCGAGACCATGGCACATGCGTAGGGTAGTGGTATTTATTTTCTTAGACTTAGGTTAGAATACGATGTTTTTAACTTAAACTCTTATTCATTTTATTTAGTCTTCTGTTGTGTCTTTTTAAAGATGTTTTGGAAACACGTAAGTCCATGGCTGCGTTTTAAGATAAATGTTATGTTTTATGGAATTTAAATGAAGTCTTTCGCATTCAATCTTATGGGTATGTGACACCTGAGTAAAGAGGAGTACATGAATGAATTGAGAACATATCAGAGTGAGAGTGATCCTGAAGATAGGATGACTAAGGAAGTCTTAAAGGAAATAAAGGTTACAACCTATACCAACAATTTGCATCTTCCTTTTTAGTGGCTCAATCATTGGAACTTCATTTTTTAACGTACTTTGTTTGGAGTAATTCTATGTTGGGTGACGTTCTAGAAATTTTCCTATAATACATGTGAGTGAAGATAAAGTATGTTAGGATGACTCGTGTTGGTTTGTGGGGATAATTTTCACTGTTAGAAGCAAAAGTAAGTAACGTGACTACTAGCAGGGGAATACTGGAGCTATCAGGTGTTGAATCAAGATTTTGAATCTTGAGCAAGAGTTGTTACACATTTATGAGCGCGTGGAGATAGTCTTCCTCATCTTTTCTATCATTCAGTATGAAATTTCCTTAACAATTATGTCATTTTCTTTTACAAACTCGATGGACTAGTCATGAAATTTTCTATTATTTTTAAATATATTAAATGCATTATTGCTATCTCGTACAAAATTTAATTATTTTTTTAGGACTATTCGTACAGATTCAAATTAGTTTGTTGTCCGAAAAACAATAAGCAAACATAGCAAAGTGTCAAAAAGATAACAGAATATACATATACATATATTACCGTATTGTAGCTATATTATTCATTATTCTTGCCCCAATGATTGAATTTAGTGCCCACACACTAACAATCACAAACATATTAGTTCTGTTCTTATTAACACTTAATTCTTGAGATCTTCTTGTTTGAGGTCTTCAAATTGCATATTATTGAGATTCAATTCTTTTGTTGTCGATATAAAACAGACGCATAAACCGATTTCAGAACACGAACAAGTATGATCTCCACAGTCAGCAGAGGTGTTGCATGCGATTTGTTTTAGAAGGCTTCTCTTTGTTACCGGTGGCGGCATCCCTTCAACTTCAACTGCAATAATATTTAAACTAACATTATGTTTGAAACTTTTGAACATTTAACATGTGATTTGTGTTAGAAGGCTTCTCTATTGAAATTTTAACATTCAAAGAGACAAACAAAAAACGAAGAACTAGAAATTTTACCAGAACGAGACACAACCAACAATATCATGACAATAATGAAACTCAACTTCACACTACTAATCTCTGCCATATTATCCTTTGGGTTGAAAATATTTTGAATGGTTTGATGTGATGGTTAAGTTTCTTTCTTTCCAATCCATTATATAATGTCTATAAATTAAATTAGCTCACAAATATAAACCTAAAGGGTAGATTTTTGTTGATGCATATGCCAAATATATGATATTTCTATAATTACAAAACCATAAATCCTATTTTTCCTAAAAATAGAAAAAAAAAATACAAGTAGGAAACGTATAGTCATCTACCATTCTTTAAGCCTGAGAAAAAAAAAAAATCAATATAACCAAACTGTCACCAACTTTTTTCTTCTTTAAGGATATGTAATATAAGATCCCACATTGATTGGAGAGGAAAACAAAAAAGTATGGTAACCTCCCTCTTACAGACGTGTTTTAAAACCTTGACGAGAAATACGTAAGGGAAAGTCCAACGATGACAATATCTGATAGTAGCAGTGGGATTGGATTGTTACATAAGTTAAGCTACGAAGTTTTGTCATTAACATTAAATTAAATAGAAGCCAATAATTTATTAAAACATTTATTCTTGAATCAAAATTGAGAAGTTTTAACTTTATAATCATGGCCTTACACAATAATAACATCAAATTGGTTTGGAAATTAGAGATATGGGAAACTTTAATTAACAAAAGGTTACTATATTTTTTAAAAGGGTATGAGCAGGTTGTTTAGACCGGTTTGGGATATTAGAAATTTCAAAACTTTCTCGCACAATTAGAATTATTGATTAATATCCTTAAAAAATAAAAATAAAATAATAGGTTGGTTACGAATGAAGGGACTAGCAAACAACTCACCAAATTAGCCTAGAATCTCATGATATTCCTAAGGAGCCAAATAGCAAGAACCAATGAACCCAAAGATCTCCGACTAGGCTAAACGACTAAAAGCTATGAAGTTATAAAACTAGAACGTTAACTTGAGTTTGAATAAACTGGTGTCATGTGTTTGATATGTGTGATGTCTATAATATGATATGATATGTTTTTATGATACGATATATAATTTGATATGATATGTGAGATGATACTATATATCGTAGAATATGATATGTGCAGAAATGATATAACACGATGTATGACACGATGATACACATTAATATGTTTTTACATGATACACAACCTCGAGATATGTTCGAGAGGCTATGGTATAAAATTATATGATACGAAGAAAAATGGAAGGGGGTTGTCTTACATGATTTAATTAATGTGAAATGTTGGGATCTCATACATTGTTATACATCTCATGCATCAAGATATTATCCTCTTGTGATGAGTATGAACATGTACATTATGAAAGGAAAATGAATATCATATTTTATATGATGCTACAACGATCGCTACTCCTTTTGGGTGTCCAGCAATAGCACTAGAGAACACTAGCCCAACCAGAATGAGGCCCGTGTGTAGAATAGTAAATACACATTCAAGGATCCAGTTAGGATAGTAACCTAAGGAAATATGGTTTTTATATGATAGGTCTCATTCATTTTACATGTCTTTACATTTTCTAACCCTAGTAGTGGGATCACTTACTGAATATTTCTTAAAATACTTAAGTCACGTGCTACTTTGATATTTCAGATAGCAAAGGCACGGTTGACTGCGGCATCACAAATTAAAAGATCATGCATAGGGTAGTTGCACTTAATTTAGTAAACTGTAAGTTAATATAGGGCATTTTTGTTTTTTTGTTTTTTTTTTTGTTTTACTTATGTCAATCTTAATTTTTCAATTGTATTATTTTAAGATCTTTTTCTTAAACATGTAACATTGTTTTATGAAAACATTATATTTTTTCACAAGATGTCACGTCATGTATGTGGTAGCGACTTTAATTAAGTAGAAAACTAGGGTCGTTATAGTTGGTATCATTGCTCTAGGTTATAGATTTTGTAGACTAGCCCACGAGGTAGGCCTGACATGTTCTGTGGTCTCACCGCTATGCTCCATCACCATCAGGTATGTCACGCGTAAGATAAGAAAATGAAATGTCATTGATTATGTATATTGTTACTACTTGTCCATTATAAATGTATTTCCTAATTGAATTTGATAAAATTGACTAGATTGTT
Organism: Cucurbita pepo subsp. pepo; assembly: GCF_057944985.1. Classification (NCBI taxonomy): domain Eukaryota; kingdom Viridiplantae; phylum Streptophyta; class Magnoliopsida; order Cucurbitales; family Cucurbitaceae; genus Cucurbita; species Cucurbita pepo. The sequence continues at coordinate 5,609,737 of NC_141809.1, read as the reverse complement.
ATTGGCGGCATAATTGTTTGCTTAATTATATGTGTATGATAATATAGAAGATTATATAGTTTATGTTACTTAATAGTAGGCTTAAGAAAAATTGTGTGGTTGTTTAGAACCATTCCGCCTAGAGGACGTGGAAGAGGACATCGAGAAAGGGGACAACTCCCTGTTCCAGGAAGGGGTAGAGGTAGAGGGAGCCCAACTTGTGAAGGCTATGTAACAAGAACATACGTGGTTGCGCCACCTCCAACAGCACCACTGGCAGGAATAGACCCCACGAAGAATCTGATGTGGGAATCGTTCTAGGCCATGATTCAAATAATGGTGGCCACCGAGCAAGCCAACAACTCGTAATCTACATAAGGGGCAAGATATTTTTGGGATTTCAAATGATACAACCCGCGTACCTTTAGTGGAAGCGCAAGAGACCCAATAGAGGCGCAATTATGGCTATCGTGATTGGAGATGATTTTGTTATTAATGAAGCTATCTACTTTAATTTTAGAGGTCATTCACCGAGAATGAATGTTTGAGCTAAATGTGTGATTGGCTATATACGGTTGAAGCAGCAAAACAAGGATTGAGTTGGATTAAGTTTTGAAACCGAAAAACCCGAGTTATAAAATTGGGTTGGGTTAATTTAAAGACAACATCTCCTAGCAGTGAGTTTGAGCTGTTTTATATTATTAAGCTTACCCAGTTTTGTCATTATAATTAACCTAAATAAAAGTCAAGAATTCGTTAAAACATTTATTCTTGAGTCAAAATTTAGAGGTTTCAATTTTATATCGACCCTTACACAATAATAACATCAAATTTTAATTAACAATATGATTAACGATAGGTATTATTTTGGAAAAGGGTACGAGTAGGTTGTTGTTTAGACATATTTGGGACGTTAGAAATTTCAAAACTTTTGAGTAGAATTAGAATTATTGTATAATATCCTTGAAACATAAAAAATGAACAGGTATGAAGGTACTAGAAAACAACTAATCTAGAACTTCAGGATATTCCTAATGAATCAAAAGATCTCCGACTAGGCTAAACGATGAAAAGCTTTGAAGATGTAGAACTAGAACCTTAAGTTGAGTTTGGATAAACTAGTAGAGCTTAAATGCCAGATATGTGACATGTAGGTATGTAATAAGATACAATAATGATGTAACAAATGTGAATGACATATGACTTATAAATAAACTAAGAGCCTACAATTCTAACATCCTTGTTTACCTATTAAAAATAAGGTGCCACTATATGCATGATACTAATGAGGACAGAAATCATCTATTTAAAATATTTCAGAAAAAGGTGACATGGACAACTAATCTAAGAGCTACCAACAAACATTAATGCAACTATTCTAACCCTCGTTCCATGGACTTCATCGCGACGCCATCATCGGTATATGAGTGTCTTACATTTATTTGAAAAATAAGGATAGAAAACAGTCACAAAATATTTATTTTAATAAAAATTACTTAATATGGATAAGCATCCCAACTAAAAAATAAAATAAAATAAATCTATTAATCATTTAAATAAAAGTACAAATGAATAAAATATTAAAGTTATTAAATAAGATTAAAATATTTACCTCAATCTAAATATCAAAGTCATAATAGAAATAAAAGAAATACAAACAGATTCTAGATCGATAAAAAAAAATGAATGCTATAAATTCTTTTTATGTGATTTTGCTGTTTTCTTTTGCATCAACTTTTAATGTCTCTACCTGTTTTGCTCTCCAATCTCGAGTATCACCTTGGAAACTGACGATTTTTAATTATAGGGAAGGAGAACCTCTAACAGTCCATTGCAAGTTGAAAGATGATGATTTAGATATATAATGATTATGATGACAAATTTAAATGACACCATCTGACATGAACCAAGAGATATCAATCATACAATATTTTCTTCACATTGATGTCTCTTGGTTCATATCACCATCTTTTTTAATGGATCTCAGTGGATGGAGTTGATGATTTATTTTAAGTTCAACGGTTGATGTTGAATTTTAAAACTCTATAAAATTGGGAACTTATAATATACAACGGTATAAAAAAAAACTAGATTGATGTTCAACTTCTATTTCGATTTATAAAAAAGAATTATAGTTTCTGTATTTAATTAGAAATTTTATACTTTTAAGTTTAGGAGTCAATAATGCTTGATGGACGACTTTCAAATTGAATTTATGCCCATCTGACATAAATTTTTAAACATAAGAGAGCATATCCTTAGATTCAAACAAGAATACAAATTGGAATTCAAGGAAAATTTATTGCAAACAACATTGTTTTGGTGCAATTTTAATAGCAATCTTGAACATGCTTCGTTTGAGGTTTTTTGGCCAGAGAATGAAGTTTGGCTTCAAGAACGATGCAACTATTGACACTGCATTTGGGGTGTTGATGAGAAGGGTTTTTCTTTGTATAATAGTCAAACAAATGTATTTGAGCTCATTCATCCATGAAGTTCTTAGACCTAAACATCACATTTTCTTTAGAAGATGTGTGCTTATTAGGAAAGTTTTAAACACCAAAATGGAAGAAACTTGAGAAAGAAACATCCCAATGAAGTTGAGAGAAGTTTGTGATTGATGGTTGAGAGAAAAAAACCTTAACCTAGATTGAATTTTGAACCTAGGTTAAGGATTGAATGCATGTAGGGCGATCTTGGTTTTAATAAAATAAATTAGGGCCGTTACAGTTTGATATGAACCAAGAGACATCAATCATACAATATACCTCAATAAAGATGTGAAGGAAATATTGTTGAAATTGTCAAAAGATATTTCAAGTCATGCCACATTGAAGAAAAATGAAGTTTATGTTATAAATTTTAGGTAGATTACAATTTCGAATAATTTAGAATTATTGTATTTCATTAATATATTTTAAGACTTTTTATTTACTTTAGGTTACAATTATTAATTATGACCATTAAGTATGAATGTTAAAACTCTTGGAATGCCTTTAATAGTTTCATTTTGAGGCTATATAAACCCATGTATGTTGTATTTGTAAGTAGACTTGGAAAATATAGTAAAATATTTGTAAGTAGACTTGGAAAATATAGTAAAAGAAGCATTAGTTATTTCTTTAGCCAATGACTAATTTTCTTTGCAATTCTACGTAGTAAAAGTAGACTTGAATGATGCTTGTTGATCAAATATCTCAACGCAAGAACACTTGTTTGAGATTCAAATCACTCCACAAGCAACTTGTTACATAGAATTGCAAAGAAACTTACGCTGAAGAAAGCACAAGCTTCTTTTACTATATTTTTATTATTTTATTTGTAATTAATTGTTATCCATTGTATGAAAATTCAAGGTTATTAATGTAATATTGAACTGTATGTGATATGTGGAAATCACTACAAGGGGAGTAAGACTCGGATTACCTTGTTGATCAAATATCTCAAGGCAAGAACACTTGATTTAGATTTGAATCACTCCACAAGCAAGATCGATCATGTCTAGCTTGAATGATTCTTGTTGATCAAATATCTCAAACACTTGTTTGAGATTCGAATCACTCCACAAGCAAGATTGATCATGTCGAGCTTGAATGATTGTACATGCAACCTAAACTACATAAAATTGCAAAGAAACATAACCATTGGCTAAAGAAAAGCATAAATGCTTCTTTTACTATATTTTCCAAGTCTACTAACAAATACAACTTTATATAGCCTCAAGTCTACTAACAAATACAACTTTATATAGCCTCAACATAACCATTCCAAGAGTTGTAACATTAATACTTAATGGCCTTAATTAACCCTTACGTAATTGTAACCTAAAGTAAATAAAAAGTCTTAAAATACATTAATGAAATACAATTACTCTAAATTGTAGTCCACCAAAAATTTATAACATGAAACTTCATTCTTCTTTAATGTGGCATGAATTGAAATATCTTTTGATAATTTCAACAATATTTTCTTCACATCTTAATTGAAGCATAATTTATGATTGATGTCTCTTGGTTCATATCACTAGACATGATCGACCTTGCTTGTGGAGTGATTCGAATCTCAAACAATGTTCTTGCCTTGAGATATTCGATCAACAAGATAATCCGAATCTTACTCCCCTTGTAGTGATTTTCCCATATCACAGTTGGTATCAGAGTGATACCTCTTCCAGTGCTAACAGATACGGTCCACTTTGGACTTTTCCTTTCGAATTTCTCGTCAAGATTTTAAAACACGTCTATCAAAGGGAGGTTTCCGTACTCTTATAAAAAATGTTTTGTTTTCCTGTCCAATCAACTTGGAATCTTACATTATTTATCTTTGAGAAAAAAAAAAAAAAAAAATATATATATATATATATATATATATATATATATATATAAATAAATTGTGATAATTTGGTATATATTTACTTATTTTTCTCGAGCTCAAGTTAAATGAATTGCAAATGACCATCATTTTGTAAGAAAAAAAATTGAAACCCACTACATTTCATACTTTGATTTCTTTTTAATATTTTAGGAAAAATAGGATTTGTAGTTTTGTAATTATAGAAATATCATATATTTGGCATCAACCAAAATCTACTATTTAGATTCATATTGGTGAACTAATTTCACGTCTAGAGGATTATATAATGGATTGACAAGAATGAAACTTAATCATCTGATATGAACCAAGAGACACCAATCATACAATATGCTTCAATGAAGATGTGAAGAAAATATTGTCCGAGATTCGAATCACTCCACAAGCAAGATTGATCATGTCGAGCTTGAATGATTCTACATGCAACCTAAACTACATAGAATTGCAAAGAAACTTAGCCATTGCCTAAACAAGAGCACAAATGCTTCTTTTACTATATTTGCCAGGTCTATTTACAAATACAACATACATGGATTTATAATACTCAAAATGAAACTGAAACTATTAGAAGTATTCCAAGAGTTGTAACATTCATACTTAATGGCCATAATTAACCATTATGTAATTGTAACCTAAAGTAAATAAAAGAAATACATTAATGAAATACAATAACTCTAAATTACTCTAAATTGTAATTCACCCAAAATTTATAACATGAAACTTCAGTTTTCTTCAATGTGGCACGAATTGAAATATCTTTCGATTATTTCAACAATATGTTCTTCACATCTTCATTGAAGCATATTGTATGATTGATGTCTCTTGGTTCATATTACCATCACACCAATCCATTCAAATTATTTCGAACACAAATAATAACATGGCAGAGATTTGTAGTGTGAAGTTGATTTTCATTATTGTGATGATACTGTTGGTTGTGTCTTGCTCTGGTAAAATTTCTAGTTCTTCGTTCTTTGTTTGTTTTGAATCTTTTTGAAGGTTAATATTTCAATAGAGAAGCCTTCTAAGAAAAATCTCATGCTAAGTATTCAAAAGTTTCAAACATAATGTCTGAGTGTTTAAATATTATTGCAGTTGAGTGTTTAAACACATTGCATGCAACACCTTTGCTGACTGCGGAGATCGTACTTGTTCGTGATCTTATCTCGGTTTATGCATTTGTATTCAATTCGCAACCAAAGAATTGAAGCTCAATGATATGCAATTTGAAGACCTCAAACAAGAAGACCTCAACCTCCAGAATTAAGTGTTAATAAGAACAAAACTAATATGTTGTGATTGTTAGCGTGCGAGATTAAATTCTATCCTTGGAACGCAAGAATACTGAATAACATACAATAATATATGATATATGTATGTGTTTTTTTTTTTCTTTTGACACTTTGCTTTATTTGCTTATTTGTCTTTTGGACAACATATGAACTTGAATTCATATTAATAGTCGTAATAAAATATTAAATTTGTACGAGGTATTCCTTTAAAATCAAATCAGGTAACAATGCATTCAATTTATTTAAAAAGAATAAAAAATTTCATGTCTAGTCTATCTAGTTTGTAAAAGAAAATGACATAAAAGTTAAGGAAATTTCATAGTGAATGATAGAAAAGATAAGAAAGACAAACTAAAATGGTCTCAGTAAAAATCGAATTCCAAGTTTTCATTGTTTATAATTTTTTATTATTATTATTATTTACTAACTATTATATTTTTTTTTTCGAGTCCTTACATACATGCCTTTAAATAGGCCTAAAAGATAACCCTAATATAATAAAGTTCAACCACCCATTATAAATAACTACTAAATGCTATTAAATACAAATCGAAGAAAATAAGACATTCATAAATTGTCTTAATTGGTAATTCAACTACCAATGGCAAGAATTCTAATCACTTTCGACACTCCATTATTTTCTTGATTTGATACTTGAACGTTCTTTGTATTGCTTCTTGTAATTGCTCGTTCGGGTACATGAAAGTGATCAGTTGTTGGATTCATATCAATTTTAAGAAGTATAAGGTAAGGAACTTCAATATTGGGGTCAAAATGCAATCATGTTTAGGAACAATCATTTCATAAAACATCATTTCATGGTGTTGGTCTCAACTCCAGTTCGGGTAGAATTTGATGTGTAGTACTTCTCTACATATGGTATACATACAAACCTCAATAACTGTGTTCGTGTGATCCCACTTAATGGCCACTTCAATCTTGGTGGGGTCTACTGAGATTCCATGTTTTGACATCATGTGTCTTAAAAATGAGACGTGTCGGAACAAAAATTCACACTTGGAGAATTTGGCGTACAACTTGTTCTCTCTCAAAATTTTAGAACTTTTTAAACGTGTTCTTGATCCATCTTTGAGTACCTAGGATGATTTGATGCTTCTGTGGGACAATGATAACGCAGATAACTTTCTAAAGAAAGCATTCCGTAGTAGGTATCTAATAAGTGCACCACTGGTCTGAAGCATAATAACAAATGTGTCGAGACACTCCTTTAATACTCTATTCATTAACTCCATGAATATTCTTGGGGCGTTAGTGAAACCAAATGACATCTCCACAAACTCGTTGTGGTCGTACCTTGTTTTGAATGATGTCTTAGGTACATCCCATTCTTTAGTATTAACCTAGTGGTTCCCTGACCGAATATCTATATTGGAGAATATTTTCGCTTCTCTGAGTTGGTCTAACAAATCTTCAATATGAGAGTGGGTACTTGTTTTTTATCGTTCTCTTATTTTAACTCTCAATAGTCGAGGCACAGGCCCATGAACCATCCTTCTTATTTAACTCTCAATAGTCGAGGTATACCTAAGAAGGTACGCTAGGTCAGATGAAGCCTTTGTTAAGTAGATCATTGTAATTGCGTCTTAAGTTCCTTTTATTGTGCTAGCACAATATAGTGCGCTTTAGAAATGGGTCCACTTCCCAGTTCAATTTCTTGTAATTGCGCCTAAAATTTTAGAGAAAGGGCATCCTGATAAATCCAACAAAAAGACATCTGAGAATTCATTCAATATTGGTATTGTATTCATAGTCTTTTCTTTCCATTTTGTATCTACGACACTAATAAATATGGCTCACCTTCCTCGTTAGACCAGTCTCTTGACCTTCATCATCTAAACTAGTTTAGGGGTAACTCTAGCCTTTAAACTAAAAACTAGATCCAGATATTGTTGAGAATACCACCTCCTTCTTGTAACAATCTATATTGGCATAGTTCTTAGCTAGCCAATCTATCTATACTATAGTATTACATCGAAATTCGTAATGCTAACAACTATCAAGTCTACGCTAAAGGTTCATCTTGCTACTATTACTTGTCCATCTTTTACTCTATCATTAAACACTAAGTCTACCCGTGTTGGGGTGCTAACACTTAATACATGCAACAAGGGTTCTAGTTGGAACCCTGCTTGACTAAAAAATGGCACAGATATGAAGGAACGTGTAAAGCCTAAATCAAATAACGTTAAAGCATAGTGTCCTAGGATGGATAGTGTACCTATCACCACTATGTCGTATTTCTCAACATCCCTGAAGGTGCATACTCTCTTTCTTCCGAATATGTCTGGATAGGTCTCTCGACTCCACCAGGGCCTCTTGGTGGGTCAACTAGGTTTTTCGTCCTCCTCGTATTTGGCAAGGTAGTCTTGATGACTACATTTGAAACAAGCCCTAGATTCAAGCCATACATCTACCCTAATGTTGTTTCCCACATTCAAGGCACAATGGTTCCTCACTCCCTTGGACCTTCTCTTAGTCTCTAAGATATCTATCAGCATATTAAGGAGGGTGTCTATCCGTATATTGAGGTTTACATGTTGATGGTTGTCGATGTGAGTCGGTCTAATCATACTATTGTTTTCTCCCGATAGTCACAACTGACTCTCAACGTACCTATCTGATAAGCGCCAACAATGCTAGATTTTTGCAAAGCTAGAGGTCCTTCTAGAATCCTTGCAAAACGTTCACAGAGAAACCTAACTTAACGGATTGATTCCAACCAAGAGCTGGTTAGAAGATGAATGACTCTTAGATCGAACTTGAAATCTATGATGGTTACACTTAGATACCAAGACAATTCACTCCAGAATTAGCTTGATCAAAACTAATTCAATGAATCGGTTTAAACATCAAACCTAAAACAAGATTTGAAAAAGAATAACACTAAAAAGGTATAAAAAAAACACAAAGGTTTGGTTTGTATTCAACAATTGATGCCCAAACATGAATATTACGTGCCTTTAAATAGGCTCAAAAGATAACTCTAACATAATAAAGTTCAACTACCAACTACAAATGCTATTAAATACAAATTGAATTAAATAAAACATTCACACAAACTACTAATAAATGCTATTAAATACAAATGGAAGAAAATAAGGCATTCATACAAACTACTAATAAATGCTATTAAATACAAATTGAAGAAAATAAGGCATTCATAAATTGTTTTAATTGGTAGTTCAACTACCAAAGACAAGTCTTCTAATTACTTTCCAAGGTCAGCCAATCCATTATCTTCTTTATTTGATATGCTAATGCTATAAAGATTTTTGGGCTCAAAAGTCTTTGTTTCAACTTGTACACTAGCTAGTTTTTGAAGATGCAATGTATAGGCCTCTTGAAACTTCTTAACCTTACTTCTTGTAATCGGTCCTTCGGGTACATACAAAGGGTCTGGAGTTGAATTCATATCACTATCTCTAGGCTTTTCCATAGCCTTAGCTGACCTCAAAGCAGTCTTATACATGGTAGGATCTATGGCTTCAACTGTTCGATGAATTTCTAGATTTAGTCCAAGGATGAACCTTTTAGCAATTTTTAGTTTTGTATCCACTAATGACAGCGCGAATCATTTCAACCTTATAAATTCTCTTGCCTAGTCATCCACAAAATGTCCACTCTATATCAGATGGCTGAGCTCCTGTTGTCTTCAAAGTCCAACTACCTTCGAGAAATATTATTTTAGGAATAGCTTTTTGAATCGAGACCATGGTTTTAAACTTCCATTTAGCCCAAGAATTTCTCAATTATCCAATCACCACAATTTTGCATCCTCTTTCAAGATGAATGACGAATAGAATACCTTCTCATGGTCTGGGTAGTTCATAATAAGAAAATCGTCTCCATTGGTGATACCCATAATTGTGCTTCTATTGGGTCTCTAGTGCTTCCACTAAAGGTACGGGGTCATACCATTTTAAATCCCATAAATATCTTGCCACTCATGTATGTTACAAGCTATTGGTTTGCTCGATGGCCACCATTACTTGAACCATGGCCTGGAAAGATTCCCACATCAGATTCTTCATGGGGTCTATTCCCGCCAATGGTGTTGTTGGAGGTAGTGCAGCCACGTATTTTCTTGTTACAGAGCCTTCACAAGTTGGGCTCCCTGTACCTCTACCCCTTCCTCGACAGGAGGTTGTTCCCTTTCTCGACGTCCTCTTCCACGTCCTCTAGGAGGCATGGTTCTAAATCAACACACAATTTTTTTTTAAGTCTACTATTCCTAACATAAACTACATAATTTTCCATATTACCATACACATATAATTAAGCGAAAAATCGTGCCGTCAACAACAATGTAGTCAATTTTATCAAAATTAGTCATGAAAAACACTCATCATCAACAAGTAGTAACAATATACATAATCAATGACATTTCATTTTCTTATTTTACGCATGACATATGTAACCAGAAAAAAAAAAAGAAAAAAAATAATAATAGTAAGTAAATAATAATTATAAAAAAAAAAAAAGTAAATTATCAGAGAAACAAACAAAATGATCTCCTCAACCCCTTCCCCAAATATCTCCACAACACCTCCAACTCAAAATGATCAGCAAAAGAAAGAAACAGAAAGAAACAAAAAAAAAATGACAGATTTTGGGAAGGGTAAAAAAATAGGAGAAAGAAACAAAAGAAAATTACAGATTTTTGGAGAGAAAAATTGGAAATGGCTTCACTTGCAAGCAGATTTGATAGGAAGGAAACAGATAGAAAATTTATGGGTAAGTTAGATCTTCTCTTCTTTTATTTTTGAGATAGAAAAGTTATCTTAGATCTATTTTTCTATTATATAGATTTTTGGATATCTTATCGAAAATCAAAATTGATTGAAAAATGGCTTTGTCAATTGCATTTAAATTGGATCATCATTTTTAGGAAAGAGAAAAAATCATAATTGATTGATGCATAGGTGAGTTTTACGGAGGAAAATTAGAATAATTAGAATGGATTGAAAATGACTCCTTTGATTGGATAGTCATCAGTTGGGAAAGAGAAGAAAAAAATAATAGATTGAAAATGGCTTGGAGATAGTAGTTTTTTGAAAGAGAAGAAAACAGAATAGATTAAAAATGGCTTTCTGTTAATTGGACAGTCATATTAGGGAAGAGAGGAGAACAAAATTGATTGAAATTTGTTTTATAATTGCATAATAAGAAGAAAAAAAAATACAGAGAGGAGAGAAACAAAGTGGTACAACAGAAGAGAAGGAAAATAGAAGAGGTGAAAAATTATTATTATTTGTATCTAGAGAATATAATATTATAACAAACCATAGTTGGATTGAATGATTCAAAGCAGCATGAAATAATATTGACATATTTTCAATTTGTGTTTTAGAAAATTTAGAAACAATGAAAACTTGGAATTCGATTTTTACTGAGACTGTTTTAGAGCCGTATTTCACATTATTAGTTGGATTATTAATTAAAAGGTGAAATACTAACAAAAGGTGACAAACGGTGGGATATGAAGCAAACTCCAGCAACCTTTGGAGCAGCTCTCGAGGAACGGGAGCTTACGTTAATTAAATTAGGGAAGACTTCGACTAAGGTCAACCAGGTAAGTGACCTTACTATAGGATAGGCTAAAAATTGTATGAGTTACGATGATGTATGAACTATGTCGTACGATGCGGTATATGAGTTATGATGATGTATGAGTTATGATGATGTGTGGGTTACGATACTTGATGATGTGCTCAGTATATATATATTTTGATGAATGTCGTACTTGATATGTTTGATACACTTTGTGACAATATGATGAGTATGATGAGTATGTATGAGTTATGATGATGTATGAACTATCTGTGTGACGATCACATCTCCTCGTTGCACAATCTCCCTTATGAGATGGTATTTGCGCTCAATATGTTTTCCTCGCTTATGGCTTCTAGGTTCTTTTGAATTTGTAACTGCTCCACTATTATCACAATAAAGAGTGACGGGAAGATGCATATTTGGAACGACTTCCAAATAAGTTAAGAACTTCCTAAGCCATACAGATTCTTTCGTTGCTTCACAAGCAGCAACATACTCAGCCTCCATGGTGGAATCAGCAATGCAACCTTGCTTTATGCTTCTCCATATTATTGCTCCTCCGTTCAGAGTGAAGACAGATTCTGATGTCGATTTCCTCGAATCTACATCGGTATGAAAATCTGAGTCAGTGTACCCTGTAAGGATCAAATCCTTAGCACCGTACACTAACATATAGTCCCTCGTTCTCCTAAGATACTTGAGGATATTCTGAACGGCAGTCCAATGAGCACGTCCCGGATTGGACTGATATCTGCTGACAATTTCCACAGCATAGCATATGTCGGGTCGGGTACATAGCATGGCATACATTAGACTGCCGACTGCTGATGCATAGGGAATGTGTCTCATATCCTCAACTTCTTGAGGTGTCTTAGGACTTTGTTCCTTCGACAAATGAACTCCATGCCTGAAAGGTAATAATTCTTTCTTGGAGTCCTGCATCTTATATCGAATCAACATTTTGTCGATGTACGATGCCTGAGACAATACTAGTGTTTTGTTCTTGCGATTCCGAACAATTTGGATTCCAAGAACAAACTGAGCCTCTCCCAAATCTTTCATTTGAAATTGTGTCGCTAGCCAATGCTTAATGTCAGTCAAAAATTCCACATCATTTTCAATGAGTAGGATATCGTCAACGTACAACACCAGGAAAGCTACTGTAGAGTTGACTATCCTTTTATAAACACAAGGTTCGTCAACATTCTGTTTAAAGCCATAAGATTTGATCGCAGTATCAAACTTTATATTCTAGGATCGAGATGCTTGCTTCAACCCATAAATGGATCTTTTAAGCTTGCAAACCCTTTGCTCGTGATCCTGTTCAATGAACCCCTCTGGTTGAGCCATATAGATACTCTCTTCAAGATTGCCGTTTAGAAAGGCTGTCGTAACATCCATTTGCCAAATTTCATAATCATAAACTGTGGCAATAGACAAGAGTATTCTAATCAATTTAAGCATAGCAACAGGAGAGAAGGTTTCTTCATAGTCCACCCCCTCTCTTTGGGTATAACCCTTTGCTACTAGTCGAGCTTTAAAGGTCTGTACCTTACCGGTTTGGTCTCGTTTCCTCTTATATATCCATTTGCAACCAATAGGTTTTACCTCATCTAGTTGATCTACAAGTTCCCAGACTGTATTGAAGTACATTGACTCCATTTCAAGATTCATGGCTTTAATCCACTAATCTCTATCTTCATCATTCATTGCCTGTTTATAGGTCAATGGATCCTCAACGCCATCATCAGGTATGATGACTTGAGTTTCTGTCAAACCCAAGTAACGATCGGGTTGAGTTATAACCCTCCCACTAGTCGAGGCATTCTCAACTCTTGAGAAGGATGTGATTGACCAGAAGTGTCAGCTCCATCAACAACTCTAGTTGAAGGACAAGCTTGATCAACAACTCTTGTTGTTTTATCAGTAGCTTCTTTAGAAATCTCACTTAATACTAGTTTGCTACGAGGTTGATGATTTCTTACGTGGTCTTCCTCTAAGAATGTAGCGTTTGTGGATACAAACACTCTATTTTCTTGAGGGTCATAAAACAAACCACCTTTCGTCTCTTTGGGGTATCCTACGAATATACATAATTTTGAACGACGTTCTAATTTCTTGAGGTTTTGCAACAACACATGTGCTGGACATCCCCAAATTCTGAAGTGACGTAAACTACCTTTACGCCCTTTCCATAACTCATAAGGCGTTTCTGAAACACTCTTAGTAGGAACCATGTTCAAAATGTATGTAGCAGTCTCCACTACATATCCCCAAAACGAATCGGGTAATTGAGCGAAACTCATCAGAGACCGAACCATGTCTAATAGAGTTCTATTTCTCCTTTCTGATACACCATTTTGTTGAGGCATACCAGGGGCTAAGAGTTGTGACCTTATTCCATGTTCTATCATATAGTCTTGAAATCTTAAGTCCATGTACTCTCCTCCTTGATCTGATCGAAGTGTTTTAATAGTTTTACCTAATAGATTCTCAACCTCAGTCTTATACTCTCTGAATTTTTCAAGAGCTTCAAACTTGTGATGCATTAGGTAAAGACAGCCATACCTTGAATAATCATCAATAAAACTGATGAAAGATTCATACCCTCCTCGTGCTTTGACATTCATTGGACCACAGAGATCTGTATGCACGAGTTCTAAGGTTTCTTTGGCTCTACAATCTTTTTCGGAAAATGATCGTTTAGTCATTTTACCCTCAAGACAAGACTCACATGGAGGTAAAGAGTTGTCTTCTAACTCATTTAGAAGTCCTCTTTTAACCAATCTCTCAATCCTATTGAGATTAATGTGACCTAGTCTTAATTGCCAAAGATAGGTATTAGGAGAAATCTTTTATCGTTTATTTTGAGTTTCAGCTGTTTTAAACATCTCGGTATTTAAAATAGCTTTTGTTTCGCTCGGTTTTAACATATATAAGTTATTTTCTAGTTTTGCAGAACAAATATGAATACCTCTTTTGCAAAGGAACACTTCATTGATTTCAAAAGATACTTTATACAATTGTTCTAATAAACAAGAGATAGATATTAGATTTCTTTTCATTTCAGGAACAAAAAGTACATTATCTAATATAATGAATTTATCTCCAAAAAACAACTTCAAATTTCCTACTGATCTTGCTGAGACAACCTCTCTTGTTCCAACCCTGAGTGTTATCTCGCCGTCCGCAAGCATTCTCTAGGAGCTAGTTTCCTGGTAAAATGAACAAATATGATTAGTCGCCCCTGAATCTAGTATCCAAGTTGAGTTGTCATACTCTACTAAACATATTTCTACAACGAGTAAATCATATTTACCTTGTTGTGTCTTTTCGGCTTTCTTCTCTGCAAGGTATTTTGGGCAGTTTCTCTTCCAGTGCTCGTTTTCATTGCAATGGAAACATTTTCCTTTATCTGCTTTTTGAACCTTGTGTTTGCGGTTAGTAGGAATCTTATTTTTCCCTTTACCCTTCTTCTTCATCAAAACACTTTTAGAAGTTGAAGGTCCATACTTATTTTTGGAGGACGATCCTCGTAGTAATTTCTTGGAGATAGCAACATTCGCTTCTCCTGTTTGTCCCTTGTTCATTAAGAGGGACTGATAAGTCTGTAGCTCATTGAGAAGAGCAGTCAAGTTATATTCTATTTTGTTCATTACCACATTGGTGCGGAACTGGAAGAAGCTCTTCGGAAGAGACATCATGATAAAACTAACTTGACTCTTCTCATCAATGACAACTTCATTTTCTTCCGCCACATTGAAATGGACCATCATGTCCAGGACATGTTCTCTAACTGAGGTCCCTTCTTTCATACGACAGTTGTAAATGTATTTTATGGCTTCATGTCTAAGGGAGAAGGACGGTTGTCCAAACATCCTTTTTAGAGATTCCATAATCTCTTTAGCAGTACCCATAACATCGTGTTTCTTAGCCAAAACATCAGATATGCTGGCTAGAATGTACACTCGGGCTTTATCATTTGCCATTATCCATCTGTCATACGCATCCCGAACTGTTCGGTTTGCATTTGAGCTTGGGTTTGGAGGACACTCCTCAGTTAAAACAAACTTTAAATCATCAATGACCAGTATTGTGTTTAGGTTTGATTTCCAAGTTGTGTAGTTGTCGCCGTTTAATTTCTCAGAAGCGAGTAATTGTACTATTGAGTTTGTCATGCTGTGATATAAAGAAAATTCTATTAGTGATTTGACTTAATCCTGTTTAATCCAATCAGTTTTAGCAAATATAATAATGTACCCAAATCATTATTAATTTGCAACGATACTTTAGTGAGTTAGAGCAACTGCTACCGAGGGGCAGTCAATCACTCATTCACTAGTTTATGATATGATACATTGTGATGCAATATGACTACAAAGTGTTTACGTTATGACTTGTTTATGATATGATACATTGTGATGCAATATGTCACGGTATGATGTGTATATGATGAAATGTTATGTTAAAAGCATAGAACGTTATGTTAGGTCTCTTAAATTGTGTGTATACAGCATGATATGAATGGCATGAAATCACGATAAATGGCATGAAATATAACCCCATTAGAAATTATGTATGATTTGAGATATGATATGAATGATGAACTATATCTGAAACGATATGAAAAATGATATGATATGTACATAATGCTAACGGGGTTGTATTAAAGAATAATAAAAATGGAAAAGTTTTGGGACCTCATGCATTATGTGTGCTCATGCATTTGAGGGAATACCCTTCATCACGAGGGTACGGACGCGTACATTCAATGGCAGGACAATGATCGTTATGCTTTGCATAGCGCTGCCGGGACGGTTACTAGTTCTAGCGGGTGGTCGGCCTAAGGGGCTCCCAGAGTATGCCCACCGGATAAGGAAAGTGGCCCATTGGTGTGCGAACTAGCTGGTGAGCTCATACTCGCACGTATGAGCTGTGTGTAGAGTTGGTACACGTCAAAAATTACCTGTTAGGACAGCACCATAGGGAAAACGGAATGAAAGATAGGTCTCATCATCTCATTACATGTGATTGTTACGTTTAACCCAATAGTGGGGTCACTTACTGAGTATTTCTTTAAATACTCAAGCCATGTGCTACTACATTTTTCAGGTTAAGGCAAGACATTCTTGTACGGCTGACAACATCACAATTCGAGACCATTTCACATGCGTAGGACAGTAGAATTTATTTTCTTAGACTTAGGATAGAATAGGATATTTTTAACTTAAACTCTTATTCATTTTATTTAGTCTTTTGTTGTGTCTTTTTAAAAGCTGTTTTCAAAACACGTAAGTCCATGGCTGTGTTTTAAGATAAAGGTTATGTTTTATGGAATTTAAATGAAGTCTTTCGCATTCAATGTTATGGTATGTATGCAGTAGCGACCTAAAATTAAGTAAACAATTTCGGGTCGTTACAATGTAAGTCCATGACAGTGTTTTATGATGAAATTTATATTTTAGGATAAAGTTTAAATGCTTATTTCTGCACAAAATGATTATTCTTTAATGACGGTAGTGACTCGAGGTAAGTAGAAATCTAGAATTGAAGTTTGGGTAGATGCATACATGTTATATGTAGTTGTTAGGTTAGATTATCGATCATTTTCTTATTTTATTTAAAAAATTTATGCTATTTATTTCCCGTTATATTGTTTAAAAAAATTTATTACAAACGTTTAAGTCCATAGCGTCATTTCTTTTAAATGAATTTCTCCACGCATTCTAGTTATATTATGCATGTAGTTGCGACCTTGATTTTAATAGAAAATTATAGTCATTATAATTGGGATAAGAGCAATACCTCTCACAGTAAGATGTGATTCAGGGGCAAACCAAGGAGAAATCTTGTGGGTATGTGACACCTGAGTAAAGAGGAGTACATGAATGAATTGAGAACATATCAGAGTGAGAGTGATCCTGAAGTTAGGATGACTAAGAAAGTCTTAAAGGAAATAAAGGTTACAACCTATTCCAACAATGTGCATCTTCCTTTTTAGTGGCTCAATAATAGAAACTTCATTTTTTAACATACTTTGTTTGGAGTAATTCTATGTTGGGTGACGTTCTAGAAATTTTCCTATAATACATGTGAGTGAGGACAAAGTATGTTAGGACAACTCGTATTGGTTTGTGGGAATAATTTTCACTGTTAGAAGCAAGAGTAAATAACGTGACTACTAACATGGGAATACTAGAGCCATTAGGTGTTGAATCAAGATTTTGAATCTTGATTTAAATCTTGGGCAAGAGTTGTTACACATTTGTGAGCGCCTAGGGATAGTCTTCCTTATCTTTTCTATCATTCACCATGAAATTTCCTTAACATTGATGTCATTTTCTTTTACAAACTCGATAGACTAGTCATGAAATTTTCTATTATTTTTAAATATATTAAATGCATTATTACTATCTCGTACAAAATTTAATTATTTTTTTAGGACTATTGGTACCGATTCAAATTAGTTTGTTAAACAAAAAACAATAAGCAAACATAGCAAAGTGTCAAAAAGATAACAGAATATACATATACATATATTATCGTATTGTAGCTATATTATTCATTTATTCTTGCCCCAATGATTGAATTTAGTGCCCACACTAACAATCACAAACATATTAGTTCTGTTCTTATTAACACTTAATTCTTGAGATCTTCTTGGTTGAGGTCTTCAAATTGCATATTATTGAACTTCAATTCTTTTGTTGCCGATTTAAAACAAATGCATAAACCGATTTCAGAACACGAACAAGTATGATCTCCACAGTCAGCAGAGGTGTTGCATGCGATTTGTTTTAGAAGGCTTCTCTTTATTACTAGTGGCGGCATCCCTTCAACTTCAACTGTAATAATATTTAAACACTTAACATTATGCTTGAAACTTTTGAACACTTAACATGTGATTTGTGTTAGAAGGCTTCTCTATTGAAATTTTAACATTCAAAGAGACAAACAAAAAACGAAGAACTAGAAATTTTACCAGAACGAGACACAACCAACAGTATCATCACAATAATGAAACTCAACTTCACACTACTAATCTCTGCCATATTATCCTTTCGGTTGAAAATATTTTGAATGGTTTTCTTGCCAATCCATTATATAATGTCTATAAATTAAATTAGCTCATAAATATAAACCTAAAGAGTAGATTTTTGTTGATGCATATGCCAAATATATGATATTTCTATAATTACAAAACCATAAATCCTATTTTTCCTAAAAATAGAAAAAAAAAATACAAGTAGAAAATGTATAGTCATCTACCATTGTTGAGAAAAAAAAAATAAATATAAACCAAACTGTCACCAACTTTTTTCTTCTTTAAGGATATGTAACGTAAGATCCAACATTGATGGGAGAGGAAAACAAAAAAGTATGGTAACCTACCTCTAACAGACGTGTTTTAAAACCTTGACGAGAAATACGTAAGGGAAAGCCCAACGATGACAATATCTGATAGCAGCAGTGGGATTGGATTGTTACACGTACTTAAGCTTACGAGGTTTTGTCATTAACATTAACTTAAATAGAAGCCAATAATTTATTAAAACATTTATTCTTGAATCAAAATTGAGAAGTTTTAACTTTATAATCATGGCCTTATACAATAATAACATCAAATTGGTTTGGAAATTAGAGATATGGGAAACTTTAATTAACAAAAGGACAGTAATTATAAGTATATTTTTAAAATGGTATGAGCACGTTGTTTAGACCCGTTTGGGATATTAGAAATTTCAAAACTTTCCAGCACAATTAGAATTATTGATTAATATCCTTAAAAAATAAAAATAAAAATAATAGGTTGGTTACGAATGAAGGGACTAGCAAACAACTCACCAGATTAGCCTAGAACCTCGTGATATTCCTAATGAGCCAAATAGCAAGAACCAATGAACCAAAAGATCTCCGACTAGGCTAAACAATTAAAAGCTATGAAGTTATAAACTAGAACGTTAACTTGAGTTTGAATAAACTGGTGTCATGTGTTTGATATGTGTGATGTCTATAATATGATATGATATATAATTTGATATGATATGTGAGATGATACTGTATATTGTAGAATATGATATGTGCAGAAATGATATAACACGATTTATGACACGATGATACACATTAATATGTTTTTACATGATACACAACCTCGAGAGATGTTGGAGAGGCTATGGTATAAATTATATGATACGAAGAAAAATGGAAGGAGGTTGTCTTACATGATTTTATTAATGTGAAATGTTGGGATCTCATACATTGTTATACATATCATGCATCAAGATATTACCGTATTGTGATGAGTATGAACATGTACATTATGAATATCATATTTTATATGATGCTACGACGATCGCTACTCCTTTCGGGTGTCTAGCAATAGCACTAGAGAACACTAGCCCAACCAGAATGAGGTCCGTGTGTAGAGTAGTAAATACAAATTCAATCATCCAGTTAGGATAGTAACCTAAGAGAATATGGTTTTTATATGATAGGTCTCATTCATTTTACATGTCTTTACATTTTCTAACCCTAATAGTGGGATCACGTACTGAATATTTCTTAAAATACTTAAGTCACGTGCTACTTTTATATTTCAGATCGCAAGACACGGTTGACCGGCATCACAAATTAAAAGATTAGGGCACATGCATAGGATAGTTGCACTTAATTTCATAAACTGTAAGTTAGTATAGGGCATTTTTGTTTTTGTTTTTGTTTTTTTTTTTTTTTTTTTTTTTTTTACTTATGTCAATCTTAATTTTTCAATTGTATTATTTTAAGATTTTTTTCTTAAACATGTAACATTGTTTTATGAAGACATTTTAAATGAATATTTTTCCACAAGATGTCACGTCATGTATGTGGTAGTGATTTTAAGTAAGTAGAAAACTAGAGTCGTTATAGTTGGTATTATTGCTCTAGGTTATAGATTTTGTTGACTAGCCTACGAGGTAGGCCTAACATGTTCCGTGGTCTCATCGCTATGCTCCATCACCATCAGGTATGTCACGCGTAAAATAAGAAAATGAAATATCATTGATTATGTATATTGTTACTACTTGTACATTATAAATGTATTTCGTAATTGAATTTGATAAAATTGACTAGATTGTTGTTGACCGCATGATTGTTCGCTTAATTATATGTGTATGATCATATAGAACATTATGTAGTTTATGTTACTTCATAGTAGACTAAGGAAAAATTGTGTGGTTGTTTAGAACCATGCCGTCTAGAGGACGTGGAAGAGGACATCGAGAAAGGGGACAACCCCCTGTTCGAGGAAGGGGTAAAGGTAGAGGGAGCCCAACTTGTGAAGGCTATGTAACAAGAACATACGTGGCTGCGCCACCTCCAACAGCACCACTGGCAGGAATAGACCCCACGACGAATCTGATGTGGGAATCGTTCTAGGCCATGATTCAAATAATGGTGGCCATCGAGCAAGCCAATAGCTCGTAGTCTACATGAGGGGCAAGATATTTTTGGGATTTCAAATGATACAACCCGCGTACCTTTAGTGGAAGCGCAAGAGACCCAATAGAGGCGCAATTATGGCTATCGTGATTGGAGACGATTTTGTTATTGATGAACCTATCTACTTTAATTTTAGAGGTCATTCACCGAGAATGGATGTTTGAGCTAAATGTGTGATTGGCTATATATGGTTGAAGCAGCAAAACAAGGATTGAGTTGGATTAATTTTTGAAACCGAAAAGCCCGAGTTATAAAATTGGGTTGGGTTAATTTAAAGACAACATCTCCTCGCAGTGAGTTTGAGCTGTTACATATTATTAAGCTTACCCAGTTTTGTAATTATAATTAACCTAAATAAAAGTCAAGAATTTGTTAAAACATTTATTCTTAAGTCAAAATTTAGAGGTTTCAATTTTATATTAACCCTTAAACAATAATAACATCAAACTTTAATTAACAATATGATTAAGGATAGGTATTAATTTGGAAAAGGGTACGAGTAGGTTGTTGTTTAGACATATTTGGTATGTAGAAATTTCAAAACTTTTGAGTAGAATTAGAATTAATGTATAATATCCTTGAAACATAAAAAATGAATAGGTATGAAGGGACTAGAAAACAACTAATCTAGAACTTCAGGATATTCCTAATGAGCCGAATAGCGAAAATCGATGAACCAAAAGATCTCCGACTAAGCTAAACGATGAAAAGCTTTGAAGATACAGAACTAGAACCTTAAGTTGAGTTTGGATAAACTAGTAGAGCCTAAATGCCAGATATGTGACATGTAGGTATGTAATAAGATACAAGAATGACGTAACAAATGTGAATGATATATGATTTATAAATAAACTAAGAGCCTATAATTGTAAAATCCTTGTTTACCTATTAAAAATAAGGTGCCACTATATGTCAGAAATTAATTTAGAATTATTGTATTTCATTAATATATTTTAAGACTTTTTATTTACTTTAGGTTACCTTTACATAATGGTTAATTATGACGATTAAGTATGAATGTTACAATTCTTGGAATGCCTTTAATAGTTTCATTTTAAGGCTATATAAAGCCATTATGTTGTATTTGTAAGAGACTTGGAAAATAGAGTAAAAGAAGCATTTGTGCTATTCTTTAGCCAATGGCTAAGTTTCTTTGCAATTCTATGTAGTTTAGATTGCATGTAGAATCATTCAAGCTCGACATGATCAATCTTGCTTGTGGAGTGATTCGAATCTCAAAGGTGCGCGTCCGCACTCATCATCTCTTGGGAAAGTAGCCCTATGCTTATGAACATATAATATGTATGAGGTCCCTCTAAATCCATCGTAATGTCTCTTCTGACACAACTCTCTAGTCTCATTTCTTGTTACTCTAGGTAACACATACTCGTGGATATTTATATTAATATCATTTTCACGCATTTAGGGTTGTGTCTTATGTCGATCTAATGACATGATGCAATATGGCACTCATCATCATCTAGCATGCTCAATATGAAAAACATCATCATATTAAGGTAAACATCATGCAATCATCATACTCATCATAATGCCACAAAGTGCATCAAACATATCAAGTGTCATTCATCAAAATATGTATATATTGCACCTATCATCAAGCATTGTAATCCACACAATCATAACTCATACAATTTTTTTAGCCTATCCTATAGTAAGGCCACTTACTTGGTTGGCCTTGGCCGAAGTACTCCCTAAATAGCTAAACGTAAGCTCCCGTTCCGTGAGAGTTGCTTCCTACGTCGCCGGGGTTTGTTTCCTATCACACCGTTCACCACTTTCCGTTAGTATTTTACAATTAATTTACCTATAATTTAATAAATGTGAAATACGGCTCTAAAACGGCCTCAAATACCTTAATCGAGGCCGAAAACAGATCCGGGAGGGTTAAAACAGTGGAAACCGGGCTGAAAACAGGTGAGCCGAGCCGAACAGCCGCTGGAAGCCGCCGGAGGGAGCTCGAGCCATTTGCACCGAGCCGAGCTGAGGGACCGCCTGCGCCGCTATTTGACACGTGGCAGCAGCAGAGAGAGCCACGTCGTGTGGTAGCGTTGGGTCGAAGCGCGGGTCGCAGTCCGGTTCGGGTCGTGGTCCGAGTCGCGGGCTACGGAGGCTATTGGGCCAAGACTATCGTTGGGCCGAAAGTTTTTTTTGGGTTGCAAGCCGGCTCGATTGGACCGTGGGTCTGGTCTCGGGTTGGTTCAACTGAACCGTAACTTCTGGGGTGGTCTGAGGTTTGGGCCGCTGTAGTTGAGCTGGGCCGAAGGTAGAGGCTGAGGGAAAGAATGGGCTAATCCTCTCGGGTTCTGGGTTCGGGTTGACCCAGATCCGTGGATCTCGTCTTCCTTACCCGAATTCGGCCGATTTTTCGGTGAGTTTTCTCTCTCCTTCCTGCGGCATTTCCGTTGCCGATTTCGGTCCTCTCTCTTCCTCTTCCTCTTTATTTGTCGTTCTTCTTTCTTTTCTGGAAGTTTTGCTGCCTAAAGGTCCCTAGAACCACAGATCTATGAACGATTAGGAAAAACCCAATTTTCTGACTGTTACCGATAACGGTGTTTACGAAAAAGCACAAAATGCACCTTGAGTTATTGAGCTTTCGTTAGGGATCCTTCTCGTGGTGGTAACAGGTCGTTTGGTGTCGGTTTGAGGGTTGTTTGAGGGTTCGTCGGAGAAACTCAACACTCGCCGACTTTTTTTTTCTCCGAAATCTCTCTCTCTCTCTTGTAGTTTCTGTCTTTTTTCTCTTTGCAGGTATCCTGATGGTGCCAGGAGTCGTGGGCTGGAGGCTGGGCGTGCTGTGGCCGTCGTTTCGCGTGGGTTCCGCAAAATCTCTCTCTCTTTTGTAGTTTCTGTCTTTTTTTTTTCTTTCTTTCTTTCTTTCTTTCCCTGGTCGTTACACCTTGTAACTTTGTGTAATCCCTTTACACCATGACACAAGGATCCTTATCAAATTTCATGTCATTTAGAGGTCACTTGGTCATAAACTACTGGTACATAGTTATAGGGGCATTTTAATCATTTTACACCTATACTTGGTTTAGCCCATTATTATAACGTAATGGTCACCAAATTTCATACATAACATTATCATGTCATATTAAGCCTTCTTCTAAAATTTCATGGGCAACATAATTCATCTAACTTAGGTGCTTCATTGAAACAAATGTTCATGTGTACCGTAAGGTTGGCAAACTTACTCAATCTGAAGAGTTTCTCGCAATTTTTTTTTTTTTTTCAATCTACTTATCAATAGTTTTACTAGTTTCTGCTTTACATGGTTCTCCAAATAAAATTCTCTAAACTTAGCTAAAGGTTCACTCATTGACCTTTTTGTCCATACATTCTCGAAATTTGATTTTAAAATATCACAAATGGCATTTTCTTTTGATCCACATTTTTTTCCCTCTCTCCTTGTCATAAAGAAAGACAAAGAAAAATTAGGAGTAGAAACATTGGGGAGAATTTGTGTTAAGATTAAACCCATAGGTGATGGTAGAACTATGATAGATATTTTTTGTTTCCTACTCATACGCGCTCATATCATTGCTTCTCGATCTACCTCTAATTTGAATCTTCCTACCCAATAAAATATTACGGTGCTGGTATAGACCGAAATTTTGTTACAGTCCAATTCTGATCGGTAATAGATACCGGGGCTTTGCAATATTTGATGGATCACAATTCTGTATAGTCCATTTACTATAGGAGTTCCCCGGGAATTCATTAGAGGAATGTTTCCAATTAAAATTGTTGGTTCTCTATATTTTTAATAATTAAAAAGAAAGAAAGAATTGTTTTCCTTTCCTCAATATTGTTTGTGTCCACTTGATTTGGTTCATCATTAATGCCTGGTCTTTATAGATGAATTCCATATACAAATTTGCCTATTTTCCCATAAAAAATCAAGAAATTTGTAATACCGCTTCTCTTTTGGCTACCTACCCCAATTCTAGTAAATTTTTGGAGTCAAAATCATGACATGAAACTCGTTAAGAACTCCACCCTATCCCAATGCAAATAGAATGCACTAGTAAATCACATGGACCTAGGAACGACTTCCTGTATTTGATTTGTGGTCAAGCTAGAGTTTGAGCATTTGGTAACTTTCATAAGAAACAGTGTCAAATAGGCTTTTCTTTGGTTTCTTATAAATTGTCTTGATGGATAGTTACCTATTTTAAATCTTGATTCATAGTCCAAAATTGTTTTAATTCCCTAAAATCTTTTATATTTACCCTTAATATCATAAATAAGTGTCATACGAATTTCTTATCATCTTTCGAGTCTTCAAGGATCATGAAAACGTCATAGAATTTTCATAAAGGTCTTAAGATCATTTACTACATCAAATCTTGGTTTAATTCTTCAACCTATTCCAATGGCCTTCCGAATTTCTCGTCAAGGGTTTAACACACATCTAGTTAGATGGAGGTTTCCATACTGTTATAAAGAATGTTTTGTTTTCCCTGTCCAATCAAGGTGGAATCTTATTTATCTTTAGAGCAAAATAATAATAAATAAAATAAAATAAATTAAATTGTGACAGTTCCTTTATATTTACTTATTTTTCTCAAGCTCAAGTTAAATTTTGGGCAAATCACTATCATTTTTTAAGAAAAAAAAACTGAAACATTTCCTACGTGGATTTCCTTTTAACATTTTCAGAAAAAATGGGATTTGTGGTTTTGTAATTATAGAAATACCATATATTTGGCATATGCATCAACCAAAATCTACTATTTAGGTTTATATTGGTGAACTAATTTGTCGTCTAGAGGATTATATAATGGATTGACAAGAATGAAACTTAACCATCACACCTGTCCATTCAAATTATTTTGAACACAAATAATAACATGGGAGAGATTTGTAGTGTGAAGTTGAGTTTCATTATTGCGATGATACTGCTGGTTGTGTCTCGCTCTGGTAAAATTTCTAGCTCTTCGTTCTTTGTTTGTTTTGAATCTCTTTGAAGGTTAATATTTCAATAGAGAAGCCTTCTAAGACAAATCGCATGCTAAGAGTTCAAAAGTTTCAAACATAATGTCGAGTGTTTAAATATTATTGCAGTTGAAGTTGAAGGGATGCCGCCACTGGTACCAAAGAGAAGCCTTCTAAAACAAATTGCATGCAACACCTCTGCTGACTGCGGAGATCGTACTTGCTCGTGTTCTTATCTCGGTTTATGCGTTTGTATTCAATTCGCAACCAAAGAATTGAAGCTCAATGATATGCAATTTGAAGACCTCAAACAAGATGACCTCAAGAATTAAGTGTTAATATGAACAAAACTAATATGTTATGATTGTTAGCGTGCGGGACAAAATTCTATCCTTGGAACGCAATAATACTGAATACCATACAATAATATATGATATATGTATAATTTTTTTTTATTTAATCTTTTGACACACTTTGCTTTATTTGCTTATTTGTCTTTTGGACAACATACGAACTTAAATTCGTATTAATAGTCATAAAAAAATAATTAAATTTATACGAGGTATTCCTTTAAAATCAAATCAGGTAACAATGCATTCAATTTATTTTAAAAGAATAAAAAAATTCATGACTAGTCTATCTAGTTTGTAAAAGAAAATGACATAAAAGTTAAAGGAAATTTCATAGTGAATGATAGAAAAGATAAAAGGAAGACTATCTCCTCGCTGTCACAAATGTGTAACGACTCATGTCTAAGATTCAAATCAAGATTCGAAATCTTGATTCGACACCTGATGGCTCTAGCATTCTCCTACTACATAGTCACGTTACATACTCCTCGCTTCTAACAGTAAAATTATCCCTACAAACCAACACGAGTCGTTCCAGCATGTTTTTTCCTCACTCACATGTATCATAGGAAAATTTCTAGAACGTCACCCAACATAGAATTACTCCAAACAAAGTACGTTAACAATGGAGTTCCTATGACGAAACCACTAAAAAGGAAGATGCACATTGTTGGTATAGGCTGTAACTTTTATTTCCTTTAAGACTTTCTTAATCATCCTATCTTCAGGATCACTCTCCTTGGATGTGGTCTCAGTTCATTCATGTACTCCTCGTTTACTCAGGTGTCACATACCAACTAGCTTCCTCCTTGGTTTGTTCTTGAATCACATCTGACTGTGAGAGGTATCGCTCTGATCCTAATGGTTTATTAAAACCAAGGTCGCCGCTACATGCATAATATAACTATTCGTTGGAGAAATTCATTTAAAAGAAATGTAACTAAAATGCGTGGAGAAATTCATTTAAAATAAACAATTCTTTGGACTTAAATGTTCGTAATAAAAATTTTAAAACAATATAACAGAAAATAAATAGTATAACCTAAGAACTACATATAACATGAATGCATCTACTAAAACTTCAAATCCATAGATGTCACCACGACATTGTCCATCGGTGCAAAAGTGATATGAACTAAGAGACATCAATCATACAATATACTTCAATGAAGATGTGAAGAAAATATTGTTAAATTTATCATAAGATATTTCAATTCATGTAACATCGATGAAGAATGAAGTTTCCTGTTATAAATTTTAGGTGGATTACAATTTAGAGTAATTTAGAGTTATTGTATTTCATTAATGTATTTTAAGACTTTTTATTTATTTTAGGTTACAATTACATAATGGTTAATGCCTTGAATTGTTTCATTTTGAGACTATATAAAGCCATGTATGTTGTATTTGTAGGAAGACTTGGAACATATAGTAAAAAGAAGCACTTGTGCTTTTCTTTAGTCAATGGCTAAGTTTCTTTGCAATTCTATGTAGTTTAGGTTGCGTGTAGAATCATTCAAGCTCGACATGATCAATCTTGCTTGTGGAGTGATTTGAATCTCAAGAAAGTGTTCTTGCCTTGAGATATTTGATCAACAAGAATCATTCAAGCTAGACATGATCGATATTGCTTGTGGAGTGATTCGAATCTCAAACAATGTTCTTGTCTTGAGATCTTCGATCAACAAGGTAATCCAAATCTTACGCCCCTTGTAGTGATTCCTTATCTTATCATTTGGTATTAGAGCTTCAGGCTCAAGATCGGATATATGTTTCCTTTGCGTTTCTTCTTAATTTGATTTTTATTTATTTTTATCTTTTTACATTTTAATCAACCCAGAGTTCAAAATTCCATCTTTGCTGGATTGAAAATTTTGAGAGGTGAGAATGAGAGCTTCATCTGTGTAAATGAGTGTAAAAAGAGTGGTCTAATATTCCTTGAGTATATATACTCGTGAGAGAGTGTTGTGAGGTCCTTTGTATTTCCATTACTTATTTGTTGCAGCAAAGTTTCACAAATAGATTCGAGGACGAATCCTCTTGGAGAAGTGGAGAATGATATGAACCAAGAGACATCAATCCTACAATATACTTCAATTCAGATGTGAAGAAAATATTGTTGAAATTATCAAAAGATATTTCAATTCATGTCAATCGATGAAGAATGAAGTTTCATGTTATAAATTTTAAGTGGATTACAATTTAGAGTTATTATATTTTAAGACTTTTTACTTACTTTAGGTTACATTTACCTTATGGCTAATTATGACCATTAAGTATGAATATTACAACTCTTGAAATGCCTTTAATAGTTTCATTGTTGAGGCTATATAAACTCATGTACGTTGATTTGTAAGTAGACTTGAAAAATATAGTAAAAGAGCATTTGTGCTTTTCTTTAGCCAATGGCTAAGTTTCTTTGCAATTATATGTAGTTTAGGTTTCATGTAGAATCATTCAAGCTTGACACGATCAATCTTGCTTGTGAAGTGATTCGAATCTCAAACAAGTGTTTGAGATATTTGATCAACAAGAATCATTCAAGCTAGACATGATCGATCTCAATCAAAGTATTCTTGCCTTGAGATATTCGATCAACAAGGTAATCCGAATCTTACTTTCCTTGTGGTGATTCCTTATCATATCAGACTAGTATCTCAAGGATCAAGAGCTTGAAAATGAATGATAAGAACTGTTTTTTTTTTTCTCTCAAAACTGATATATATTTTTTTTTTCTTTTTTTCTTCAATAATTTTTTAGAGAAAAAACAAATTGATAGAAAAAAAATAACAAGAAAGATATTTCACCTCTAGAACGGCTAAAGAACGTCAACCAAATGTTCTGATACCAAATGATAAGCGCCAACAATGCTAGATTTTGCAAAGCTAGAGGTCCTTCTAGAATCCTTGCAAAACGTTTACAGAGAAAGCTAACTTAACGGATTGAATCCAACCAAGAGCTTGTTAGAAGATGAATGACTCTTAGATTGAACTTGAAATCTATGATGGTCACTCTTAGATACCAAGACAATTCACTCCAAAATTAGCTTGATCAAAACTAATTCAATGAATCGGTTTAAACATCAAACCTAAAACAAGGTTTGAAAAAGAATAACACAAAAAAGGTATCAAGAAAACACAAAGGTTAAGTATTTTAAGAAATACTCAGTAAGTAACCCCGCTATTGGGGTTGGAATATGCAATAATGTTTAGGACCAATCATTTATTAAAACATCATTTCATGGTTTTGGTCTCAACTTACAGTCCGGGCAGAATTAAATGTGTATTACATCTCTACACACGGCCCACATACACACACATGAACCCCGGGCGAGCTCGTATATGAACCCCTGGACCTGGCCTTCAGCTAGCATACACTCACGCTATTGCCTCTAAATTTCATGTATAACATAGCACAATTTTTTATTGTATAACATCTCAAAATGATATTTCATAACATGACATATCTCATAATTACAACATAACTTAACATATCAAGTTTCATAGCGCAACATATTCACAACACAACATTAACATAATAAACAAGCATTAAACAATCACAATGTACGACACATGCAAGGGCCAAAGGGTACGTACCGTTCATAATTCAAGCAATTCATTCGACCAAACCAGTAGTGAAGCAACTTACCTGAGTAGCTTAAGCCAAAGTTGCTAATTTATCTTTAGAGTTAGAACAAATCCATCCCTTCAAATCCAAGTCAACCTATGTTAATTTACATCACCGAATTAGAACACATTAAGCGATTTAGTTTTCCTAACGCTCACAATTAAACATCTAATTTGTATTAGGACACTTTAAACTTGCTAATCTACCATAAAGTTTTGAATTTCTAACATCCCAAACTGGTTTAAACAGCAGCCTACTCGTGCAATTTTCCAAAATAATACTAATAATTACTATCCTTGTATCCCTAATTATATTGTTAATTAAAGTTTCGCATTTCTCTAATCCCAAAATTTTTTTATGTTATTATTGTGTAAGAGATCATGATAAGGATCACGGTGTTCTAACTGGATCTATTACACGATGCAAGGCCAAGAAGATTAATTCATTCTTCATCTACAAAATTGGATAGGCTTGGTTTAACTTTCATTTCATGTGTTACAAGTTGATTCGATTGAGGAAATGTCATTTGAAGTTTGATTTTCAAAAGTGAATATTTGCACGGTTAAAGTAGTGGATGTGGTTGTTATAAATTGAATTTGATTGAAGATTTCTTACCAAACTTTATTTATTATTTCAATTTCATGATTTCTTGAGGCAAAAGGGTGGGGTGTTACTTGTTAAAGTTGATATAATTTTTTTTATTTTTTTTTTAATTTTTTGAGATTTAAAGAAAGGTGGGAGTAATTTCCAATCATGGTCACTAACTTCTTAGTGGCCATTTGAAGAGTATTTCCAATCATGGTCGCTAACTTCTTAAAATGTGGAGACTATAAATACCCACAAATCACTCCATGAATGAAATTTAGTTCTCAAATTGAGACTTTCAACTTTATAAATTTGAGCATCATCTTTGTCATCTTTTCCCCTTTATAAATTTGAGCATCATCTTTGTCATCTCTAGTAATATTTTGATAGATTGTATCCGAGTCATTCAATTAAGTATTGATCAAGTTTGATTGTGGAGTGACTCAATTTAGAACAAGGTTCCAAATCGTGCTTCTAGATGTTTGATCTTAAGAAGTAATCTAATTCTCGCATTATCTCTTCATTGATCTGAAAATTTGTACAAAGAGGTGTTAATTTTTTTTTATTCGAGAGTTCTTGCTTCAACAAAAGGTTTGCAGTTCGACTAAGGATTAGGATTGGCTTATCAGGTCATCCATATAAAATTGAAACCTCTAAATTTTTACTCAAGAATAAATGTTTTAACAAATTCTTAGACATCTATCTAGGTTAACCTTAATGACAAAATGGGATAAGCTTAGTTATATGTAGTTTAAGTTCATATTCGTGAGCTAATTTAATTTCTGAGAGGATTATATAATGGATTGGCAAGAAAGAAACTTAATCATTATTGGATCGATATGACAACCCTAGTGAGCTAATTGAATTTATGAGAGGATTATATAACGGATTGGCAAGAAAGAAACTTAATCATTGGTTGATCGATATGGGAACCCTAGTGAGCTAATTTAATTTCTGAGAGGATTATATAATGGATTGGCAAGAAAGAAATTTAATCATTGTTGGATCGATATGGCAACCGTAGGGGTGAATAGGGTCTCAACAATATAATTATTAATTTTTTTTTTAAGAAACTTATTAAATGCAATCAATCAACAATAATTTAGAATTTAAATACGAAAAGGGTTAGAAAATATAAGACCGTAATTTTATAGTACGTCGACTCGACTCCACTCCCCCAGCGCCTCTTGGGAATTTGAATAAACCTTTCTAGACTCTTTCCTCGGATCAGAGCCCAACCGCTACACCGCTCTTTTTACGAGTTCAAGAGCAAACTCAATGCTTTCCACGGCTCAAGATCAAACTGGTACAATTGTCTCAATCCTTTCCACGGCTCAGGATCAAACCGGTAAAATTGTCTCAATCCTTTCCACGGCCCAAGATCAAACCGGTACAGTTGTCTCAATCCTTTCCACGACTCAGGATCAAATCGGTACAATTGTCTGAAACTTTATAGAAACACGCCACACACCGCCACACACCACTGAAGTAGTAGATTTACATTTTCTCACACTACAATAGACATCTCTCTCCGAATAAGATAAACAGAAATAAAATTATCATTTTCTCACACTACAATAGACATCTCTCTCTGAATAAGATAAACAGAAATAAAATTGGAAACTTTGGAGAGCAGCAATGGAAGTTTTTTAAGAAAGAAAGTTGTGTATTGTGAAATGTTACAATTGGAAACTTTGGAGAGAGCAAGAGGTTTTTTAAAAAAAGTTTAAATCGAGGAAACTATGAAAGTTGTGTATTGTGAAATGTTATGTGTGTTTTAAAATATACGGAAGGGATGAATTTATTGTGAAATGTTACGTGTGTTTTAAAATATGAGGGGATGAGTTTAAATAGTGATCAAGTCCTAAAAATAAGAATCGATACGGACCACTAATGGCACATGTCCAAATAATAATATTGATACATCATGATAGGCATTCTAATATATCATCATAAATTTGAAATTCGCTCAAATCCATATTCTCCCCCTATATTAATGTTCCAATGAATTATGAAACATCACAATAACGAAGTGATTCATTAATTATAAAATAACAACTAAGTGATTCATTAGTTATAAAATGACAAACTTAGAGCATATTTTTCCTAATTTTCTCCACCATGATAAAAAAAAAAAAAAAAAAAAAAATATATATATATATATATATATATATATATATATATATATATATATATATAATAATAATAATAATAATAATAATAATAATAATAATAATAAAAAAAAAGAATTACATGCTCTCCCTTTAAACAAAATTATAAAATTCAAGATATATCACACCGAGTAATACCAAACTCAAATTCAAGATATATCACACCGAATAATACCAAGCTCAAGCCTATTTTTGCAAAAAAAAATTCTTCATTTAAATGCTTGGTAAAAATATCTACTAATTGATTATTAGAGTTTACAAAATCAAGAATAATATGTCCATTTTGCACATGCTCTCTAATAAAATGATGTCTAATGTCAATATGTTTAGTTCTAGAATGATGAACAAGATTTTTGGTTAAATTAATAACACTAGTGTTATCACAAAATATAGGCACACTATCAAATGTTAATCCAAAATCACAAAGAGTTTTTTTCATCCAAAGAATTTGAGCACAACAACTAGCAACCGCAATATATTCCGCTTAGGTAGTAGATAAGGCAACCGAATTTTGCTTTTTACTAAACCAAGAAACTAATAAACTACCAAGAAATTGACAAGTTCCACTAACACTTTTACGATCAGGTAAACTTCCTGCAAAATTTGCATCAGAATATCCTACCAATTTAAACTCAACATTTCTAGGATACCACAATCCTAAATTAATAGTCCGAAGCAAATATTTAAATATTCTTTTAACGGCATGTAGATGAGATTCCTTAGGACAAGATTGAAACCTAGCACAAAGACATACACTAAACATAATATCAGGTCTACTAGCAGTCAAGTAGAGTAAAGATCCTCTCCAAGTAGCCTTCATTGCTTTCTTCCTCGATTTCTTAGATAATTTGAGGAGAGGACAATTCGGTCTTATATGACCTAACTTTTTACATTCATAACATATTATCTCATCATGTTTGCTCTCCTCACCTTTTTGGTTGGTGAAATGTTTCCTAAATTGTTTCTTTCTTTTGATGAAATTTTTATACTTATGTGTGAAGTAGGCAACATCATCTTCATCAAGGGCTTCCTCATCGTCAGAGTCAACTTCCAATGTGATGGACTTTAGGGCTATACTTTTCTTCTTTTTGGATTCCTCTTCTATGCGCTCCTCCTCTTCCATGCGCTCCTTCATGGTAATCTCATGCGTCATGGGAGAACCAACAAGTTCATCCAAAGGAAGCTTTGTGAGATCCTTTGCTTCTTTAATTGCCGTCACTTTTGTTTCCCAACTTTTAGGTAGAGACCTAAGAATTTTCCGTACATTTTCGGAAGTAGAATATACTTTTCCAAGATTTTTCACCTATAGATTCATTTGCATCCATTTTAAATAGTTCATAATTATGAACTAACATGCTAATTTTTGTTTCTTGATTTGTTCCCTCCTGAGTTACTTCAAGAGTTTTACAAATTTCATATGTGAAGAACACAGATACTCTATTAAATTCATCATTATTTAGGGCACAATAAAGACAGATTATAGCACTATCATTAAAAGAACATTTTTTCATATCATGCTCATCAAATTCATCCGTCATTTTTAGCTCCTCAATATTATTAACCATTTTTATTAGAATATAAGGGTCTTTACTAACATTTAACCATAATTGATAATCAATTGATTGCAAATAAATTTTCATTCTAGCTTTCGAATACGTATAATTAGTTCCATCAAAATAAGGAGGTCTAGAAGTTGATTGTCCTTCACAAAAACCGTTTTTAACACGTAGATTTGTCATAAGCTCTAAAAATAAAGTTTATATATAAAAAAATCAATAAGAGCAACCTGCTCTGATACTAGTTGGATCGATATGGCAACCCTAGAGGGGTGAATAGGGTTTTAACAATATAATTATTAATTTTTTTTAATAACAATAAAACTTAATACATGCAATAAAACTTAAGAATAATTTAGAATTTAAAGAGGAAAAGGGTTAGAAAATATAACACTCTAGTTTTATAGTTCGGTCAAACTCGACTTACTCCACTCCCTAAGCGCCTCTTGGGAATTTGAATAAACCTTTCTTGACTCTTTCTTCGGATCAGAGCCCAACCGCTACACCGCTCTTTTTACGAGTTCAAGAGCAAACTCAATCCTTTCCACGGCTCAGGATCAAACCGATACAATTGTGTAAAACCTTATAGAAACACACCATACACCACAACTCTCTAAAATAGTAGATTTACAATTTTCTCATACTACAATACACATCTCTCTCGCAATAAGATAAACAAAATTAAATTGAAAACTTTGGAGGGAGCAACAATGGAGGCTTTTTAAAAACAAAGTTTAGATGGAGGAATCTATGAAAGTTGTGTATTGTGAAATATTCTTTGTGTTTTAAAATAGGAAGAGTCCATGAGTTTAAATAGTGATATAAAAATAGGAATTGATATGTACAACTAAAACGTGAACTGAAACATAGACCACGAAAAATAATATTTATTTATTTTTAAATTTATCGAAAAACTATAGACCACATGTTTCATTTATTATATATATATATATATATATATATATATATATATTATTTTAAATCAATATTAAAAACATTTTAAATTCATTTTTATTATATATATAAATGTAATAATATAATAAAAAAATGTTAATGAAAACCATGTGAATAACCTTTCAAAAATAATTGAAAGGAGGAATGGACAGGTGGATTAAAAACATTTTAAATTCATTTTTAAATTTATTTTTATTATATATATATATATATATATATATATAAATTCATCTTCAAACTGCTGCCATGGACAGGTGGATTGAAGGGGAAAAGAAAGAAAGAGGGAAGTGTGAGGTGGTGCCCGTGGTTCTGGGATTAAAAACTAAGAACAGAAAAGAAGGAAAAACAGTAAACAGGGGAATGAGTTGAAATTGATGACTCTTTCGAAATTCCTCATGGTTTGGAGATTTCCTTGTCGGGGGCGCAAGCTTGAGAAATTCCTTAGCATTCGAAGCTCAACGGATAAGCCATATTAGGCGTTTATTCGAAGGTAAGAAAACCCATTTGACCGAATCTTTAAATTCTGATATCTTGGTCTATACTGCATAATAAGTTATAAAATATGGCTTGTTAGAATCGTAATAAGGAGATCTATAAAGTTGTAGTGGAAGTCGGGACGAAATTCGGGCTGTAGGGGTGGAATATGGCTTCGGGACATAATCGGTATTAATAGAAAAGTTGGGAAAATTTCAGAAAATGCAAGGAAGAAGAAGGAGCGCGTGCACTACACGCAAGGCGCGTGAGGAGCCGGGACTGGGCGTGCGACTAGGAGTTCTCCTGGCGCGTGGGACAAACACACCGAGAATGTGAGGGCGCGTGAGACCTCATTTCGACTTCGGGTTTGTCCTGTTCAATTCGTTTTGACCTATACTTACCTTGAAAATAGTGACATATAGGTCAGATTGGAGGAAATTGTGTTGAAATACCCTATTAAACGTACATTCAAGAGAGAAAGGGATTCGAAACCAGGTAAGTAGCATATCGTTCTTTAAGCTAGTTCTTAACTTGTTGACAACATGTGAGTATGTTGTTTACCTGATTAAAAGCTTAGTATGTTAAAATGAGTTTTGATGATGTTGAATGTTTATTGTATATCTTGATTGCTTGCTTGTGATGTAAGCATGATATAAATGATTACTAGAATGTTCTATGTGTTGAACATGATAAATGTATGAAAGCACTCAGTAAATGTGAGTATGCATGTTAATGGAAATATTATGACTCTAGGATATGCTTATTGGTTGTTGAGCCATGGCTTATTTATATGAGTATGATAGTCTACAAATTTCCGCGGAGTTCCTGACCAACGCATTGTGTGCTAAGTCAGGGAGCATGAGTACTCCTGACCGTTGGTATATGAGATAAACAAGCCGCCAGAGGAATTAGTAGACGGGCCGTATTTGACTGAGAGCGAGCCTTACATACGAGTTCAAAAATTCTAGATAAGCATATCGAGAGAGAGAGTCAGTAACCTAAGATTGAGGTAGCTGAGATACCTCATTAATGAACAGATGACTCTAGTAAGAGAAACTAGGAGTCAATGGCGAATAAAACTTAAAAACACCTCGAAAGATTAGTTATGAACTCATGAAAAATAAGCTCGCTACTTACTGGGTAATTTAATTACTCATCAAAATTATTTTTAACTTTTCTTTCCAGATTTAGTTGATGCAGGCCAACCGAGGACGAGGACGAGACCAGCAGGCTAGAGACTATTTGGGAATCCATGTCTGTGTCTGTTTTGTGTACTTATACTTTCGTTGTCAAGAATTTACTTTGGTCGTTTTAAGTTTTAAATAGTACTGGTTTTAAATGTTTTTTTTTTACTCGATGTTTTTAGAAATAATTTGAAATTTATGATTGGTTGTCGAGTTTATTATCGATGTCAGTGGTAGCTCCTGTGAATCGCATTGACGATGAGCGGGTGTTACACCAATAGTTCTAAAAATAAAGTTAAAGAATCTTCCTAGTGAATTATGAAAAAAATGGTAAAGTACAATAAGGTAGTTTCTCATAGCAATTACAAAACAACATTGTTTAAAAAGGTTGAGTATTGAAAACACTCACTAAGTAAGTAACCTTCCTATCGAGTTAGATATACATTCAATCACAACAAAAATTGTGAAATCAAGGGATATATAAATCGTTGAACACTGAATAACTCTCGTGCTCACATATGAGTAGTTGCTACAAGTAAAATCAAAACACAACAATACAATCCTTATACACATAGATAGATGATTGCCACCAAGTCATATCACAAAAAGATGGTACGGTTGAGATTTATGCTCTAAAGCTTCGTAATTAATTATTTAGTTTTTAACAATAATTTTTATTATTTTATTTGTAATTAATTGTTATCCATTGTATGAAAATCAAGGTTATTAATGTAATATTGAACCGTATGTGATATGTGAAAATCACTACAAGGAGAGTAAAACTCGGATTACCTTGTTGATCAAATATCTCAAGGCAAGAACACTTGATTGAGATTCGAATCACTCCACAAGCAAGATCGATCATGTCTAGCTTGAATAATTCTTGTTGATCAAATATCTCAAACACTTGTTTGAGATTCGAATCACTCCACAAGCAAGATTGATCATGTCGAGCTTGAATGATTGTACATGCAACCTAAACTACATAAAATTGCAAAAAAACATACCCATTTGATAAAAAAAAGCATAAATGCTTCTTTTACTATATTTTCTGAGTCTACTTACAAATACAACATACATGGCTTTATATAGCCTCAAAATGAAACTATTAAAGGCATTACGAGAGTTGTAACATTCATACTTAATGGCCTTAATTAACCATTATGTAATTGTAACCTAAAAGTAAATTAAAATTCTTAAAATACATTAATGAAATACAATAACTCTAAATTACTCTAAATTGTAATCCACCCAAAATTTAAAACATGAAACTTCGTTCTTCTTCAATGTGACATGAATTGAAATATCTTTTTGATAATTTCAACAATATTTTCTTCACATCTTCATTGAAGCATATTGTAAGATTGATGTAATGGAACCCAAAAAAAAAAAGGGGGGGGGGGGGTCGTCGGTAGAACCGAAAACTCCGGCGAACGCTGGAGTTTTCACTCGCACACGACCCACAAAGGGCGGCTGAAGGTTGGGATGCTACAGAACTCGACCTCGACCTTCAGCCACCCCAAAACGACCTGCAAAGAACGAAAACAGAGAAAAAATGAGAAGGAACAGAAAAGCCCCACAAAACTCCGGCGAAGCCGAACCATACGAAATTGACGTCAAAACCATACAAAACAGGAGTAGATTTAGACGAATCCTTTACGTTGAACACCGTTGTCAAAGAAGACGGAACGTCGGATTTTCGAACTTCTCCAGATCTGGGATTGTGAGGCCCTTACAAACCAAATCTATACCATAAACGGGGTTAGGGGAAGAAGAGACTCGGGAACGGAGAAAAAAAGGAGGGAAAAAGGACGTTGAGACGACGTTAACGAGGAGAGAGAAAGGTCGCTGGAAAAATGCGCAGACAATCGGGCGAAGAGGACGAAGTCCGACCCGAGGGCCGGATCCCGCAACCCGAACCGAACCCAGTCCCCTTAGGTCGACCCAGTACCCGACGGTTCCCGCGGCCCAGGCGCTTAAGCCCAAAACTCATAATCCCAGCCCGCCTGCATTTTTCCTTCAGCCGAACGGCCTGTCACCTGCGTACAGCTCGAAACCCGCGAGCGATCCGAAAACCCGCGCCTCGACCCGAGACCCCTGCACACGCGTCGCTCTCTGATTGTGCCACGTGGCACGTCTGCAGCGTGGCTCCCCTCGGCTCGGTGGCAGCTTCTCGGCTCCGGCGGCTTATTCGGCTCGGGAAACTTATTTTCAGCCCGTTTATCGTTGTTCCGACCCCTTTGGACTTAGTTTCGGCCCTGTTTAAGGTAAAATAGATCATTTTAAGGTCGTATTTCACAAATTCAAGATTGGAATTAATTATGTTTGTGAAATGCTAACTAAAGTGACGAATGAATCAATAGGAATCAACCACCAACGGAAGCGTAGAACGTTCACGAGGAGCTAGGAGCTTATGTTATATTCTAGGGAGTTCGGCTAAGGCCTACCAAGTAAGTGGCTCAACCGTCGTAGGTTACGCGTATTTTGCTGTATGCTAGCACGTGCCCGTAGATTTGCACGAGTCATTAAAATTCTATGCTAGTTTGATGTGCTTAAGTGCGAACTCATGTGAACGTGAATGTATGTTATGTATGCTGCTTAGTTTGAAGTGATATGTTATGCATGTGACGATATGTGGTCCCTGAATGATTATGGCATGATTGTATGGAATATGTGAATGTGAACAGCATGAATTGTATGACATGAAACACGGTAAACTGTCTGGAATCATAACCCTGATAGGAATATGTATGAAATGTGAATTGAAAATGAGAATGACATGAAGCATGGAACGTGACAGGGGGGTTATGGTCATTAATGATAAATGTAGAAGTAGGGGGGACCTCATGCATTATGTGTGTTCATGCATCTGGGGGGATACCCCTATCCCATAACGAGGGTACGGACGCGTACATCCAATGGCAGGACAACAATCGTTATGCTTTGCATAGCGCTGTCGTGACGGTTCTAGTTTTAACGGGTCCCGGTATAAGGGGCTCCCAGAGTATGCCCACCGGATAAGGATAGTGGCCCAGCAGTGTGCGAACTAGCTGGTGAGCTCATACTCGCACGTATGGGTTGTGTGTAGAGTATATGGTACACGTCCACGATTACCCGTTAGGACTACACCATAGGAAAAACGAAACGAAACGAAACGATAGGTCCCATCATTTTATTGCATGTGATTGTCGCATAACCCCGATAGGGGGTCACTTACTGAGTATTCTAGAAATACTCAAGCCTCGTACTACTTTACTTTAGTAGATAAGGGCAAGGCACCCATGTGCCAACAATGGCGGCATCGTACACCTTGCATGTGATTGTCACATAACCCCGGTAGTTGTTTTTTTTTTTTTTCATTTCGTAGTCTAGGTTGAATTCAGTTTGCATCATTAGTATAGGTTAGTATAGGTTGAAATGTATTTGCATAATAAACCATAGGGTAGAATAAAACATTCATTTCGGTTTTGTTCCTTTTCATTTATTTCAATAATGTTCTTTTCTTTTTCCCCTGTAATTATTTGCTCTTTCACGAGGTAATAAAAGGCAAGTGTGAGTCGCATTTATGAATAAGGCCCATTTAATGTATATTCCGCATTTCAAGGGATAGTAATGACCTTAGATTAAATAAGTAAAATTTTAGGGTCGTTACAATTGATGTCTCTTGGTTCATATCAGTATGTGGTTGACATACAAGAGAATCGTGTTCAAGTAATAACCTAAAGAGTCTATAGTATATGGATAAGGTTGGGTG
Organism: Cucurbita pepo subsp. pepo; assembly: GCF_057944985.1. Classification (NCBI taxonomy): domain Eukaryota; kingdom Viridiplantae; phylum Streptophyta; class Magnoliopsida; order Cucurbitales; family Cucurbitaceae; genus Cucurbita; species Cucurbita pepo. Next base: position 5,569,427 of record NC_141809.1, on the reverse strand, counting down.
CCTTTTATCCTGGTAACACTATTGATACGACTCACTTTGTAACCGTTACAAATGATTTGATCCAAATCGTTCATGTGGAGACATGTAAATGGGGGTATCCTATACAATGAGTTTGTGTATAAGACTGGACCAAGAAATATTTAATCTCTCTTTATAAATCCATTAATTGAGAAGATTAATATTTCACATGATGATCATATGCGACACAATCTTAATCTTGAGTGAGTTATGAACTCCTGCCTATGAGGGCTTGTCCTTTAATTTACATGGGTAAGAATGGCTCTTTTAGCCGATTCATGCCTACCATTTTGGGGACTTGGCCAAATAAGAAGTTAGGAACATAATATCATGAGATGGAATTCACTCATTTCCATATAAGGAAAGCAGATGAGTTGTTCCGTTAAGTACTGATTTTGAGATTTGAACAATGGGGCCCCACCTCTCATTGGCCCGGGAGGGACTTGGTTTATGATTGGATCATAAATAAATTTTTCATTAGAGATTCAGTGGTACTTAAAGTGAAAGATGTAATTACAGAGGTAAAACGGACTTTTGACCCAGCTATAATTATGAACAACTCGTGAAGGATCGACTTGCTTGTAATATTATATCAATAGACATAACTCGTCCTACAGTCATAAAATTGCAACTCTAAGTCTATACTGGAGTGACCTATAGTTAATGAATGGAAATTAATTAATTAAACGTTTAATTAATTAATTTTATATCATTGGAGCTTATAATCTGTAGATCCATAAGGTCCCCTTGCTAGCTCATAGTAATGCACAAAGATTCAATTTATTTGAAAGAAAATGGGAAGTGTTCAAATTAATATTTAATATATCATATTAAATAAATAGAGAAAATATATTTAAAACTTTTAAAAGTGTTCAAATTGAGTATTTCACCGTGTACCTCTCTTTTTGTTGGCTCAATCATAAAACTTCATGGTTAAACGTGTTTTACTTGTAGTGATTTTATGTTTGCTGACCTCTTAAAGAATGTTTTGAGAGGCACGTGAGCGAGGACAAAATATGTTTGAAGGATTCGTATTGGTCTGTGGAGATAGTTTTCACTCTTGAGTAACAATGAGTGGGTAACGTGACCATGCTGCAAGAGATAACGGGACCATCAATTACCAAATCCTAATTTGAATCCTGGATATGGGCATTATCGTATCAAACTTCCATACTAATTTTTAAGTTTCCGTACATTATTAAACAATTTTTAGATGGTTAAACCAAGCAAGATTATTATATTTAGGTCATTATTAAACAATTTTTAAAAAACAATGTTGAGATTGGAATAAGTAGAAAGGAAATAAGTAGTTCCATGTATAAATTGAACATGATTTTAAAATTGGGAACACCTTTATCATTTATTTATTTAAATATTAGAATTTCATGCATAGTCTTACAATAATGCTTCCACTCAGACAGCCGTTTAGTAGGAATCTCAAACTTATTTTCAGAAACATTTTTTAAATGCATTCCATCATCTCTTATCGACGAAGCACTCATAATCTTTACTTATGTGGGAGAGCTACGCTAGGGAGTCGTTTAGTAGGAATCTCAAACTTATTTTCAGAAACATTTTTTAAATGCATTCCATCATCTCTTATCGACGAAGCACTCATAATCTTTACTTATGTGGGAGAGCTACGCTAGGGAGTCGTATTCTGGCTAAAACACTTCCGTATTCTGGCTAAAACACTTCTAAAACATTATGATCGTGGTTGTTTTGCATGTATGTAACGGCCCAGATCCACCGCTAGCAGATATTGTCTTCTTTGGGCTTTTTCTTTCAGGCTTCGTTTCAAGGCTTTAAAATACGTCTACTAGGGAAAGGTTTCCACACCCTTATAAAGGGTGTTGCGTTCTCCTCCCCAACCAATGTGGGACTCTCACAATCCCACCCCCCTTCGGTCCAGGGTCCTCGCTGGCACTCTTTCCTTTCTCCAATTGATGTGGGACCCTCACCAAATCCACCCCCTTAGGGGCCAGCGTTCTTACTGCCACACCATCTCGTGTCTACCCCACTTTCGGGAACAGCCTCTTCGTTGGCACATAGTCTGGTGCCTGGCTCTGATACCATTTGTAACAGTCCAGATCCACTGCTAGCAAATATAATTGTGAGAGTCCCACATTGGTTGGAGAGGAGAACGAAACACTTTTTATAAGAGTGTGGAAATTTTCCCCTAGCAGACGCGTTTTAAAGCCTTGAGGAAAAGTCCGAAACAGAAAGCCCAAAAAGAACAATATCTGCTAGGGGTGGATCTAGGCGATTATAATGTAACACCATAACAATGTTGTTCACCACAAATTCACTTTAAATCTCAAGGAACCAAACTCTCATATGTCATCTTTCGACTTGTAAAGAAGAAAAAAGCTTGGCCCATTTTGCATTTCATTGGTTACATGCACAGTGCTCAAATGGATCTGCAAAGAAGTTTTTTTTGAACCATGATGAATGCCATTATAACCCATGCACAGTCCATTGCTCAAATGGATCTGCAAAGCAAGTTTTTTTGAACCATGGTGAATTCTATTATAACCCAATCTAAAACCTGTTAAATCAACCTCACGAATGTGTGAAAGAGATGTCGAGAGTGGAGAGACAAAAAAACACTGAGTTTATTTTTCTTTTTTCACTCTGACTTACAATAGAAAGAAATAATGTATTTATAGATACCTTTCAAATTCAACACTTATTCCTTTTCGTTTCCAACTGACTTTTGAATTTAAAACCAACTAAAATTAACTAACAAATATAACCTTTAACGTTTATTCAATAAAACTCTCTCATAAACTTAAATGCTATATTCAACGAATCCACCTGCGCCATTTTCATTTTCTCGAGCTCAGTCGTAGCTTCTACAATTTCCTCTCCTTGTCCTCGAGCAACAAACTAAGATATCCTTTTCTGACGAAACTTCATTTGGAGCTTCTCGAAAACAGCCCATTTGAGACAGCAACTCCTTCTCCCGTTCTCAGCCACGCTTGACTCAGTCAAAGATGTCACAACTTCTTTTAGTTTACTCAATTTCCTTCGCAAGTCCACAACGACATTTTTCACTTCCACTGTTACCTCCTCCATTTCGGCTTTATCACGAGTGATTATCTCAATCGTGTGTCGTAAACTCACTGCCTCCTGTTGGACTCGATTCAGAGTCACGTCAAGTGAGTCTCTTTGTTGAGTTAGCATCTCTACATCTTTCTCCTCTTTCACTAACTCTTCCATTAAACCGTCAATGTTTATTAATAAGTCATTCTCTTTCTCCACACCTTCTTCAATTTTCTTCACAAGTTCAGAAATTACCTTCCCATTCTCTTCCTTCTCCTGTTTAAGATAGAAAGAATTCTCACTCAGCTCAGCCACTTCCTTCTCTAATCTTTTAATCTCCATTTCTAAATCTTTCTTTTCTTTCTCAATCTCTATTTTCTCCTTCGAAAGGTGCTCATTCAACGATTTCAACGTCTACAATTGAGACTTCTGCACAGATTTATCCATAGCAGTTTTGGGTTGTTGCTCTGAATCTCTGTTCTCCTGCTCATGATCCTGTAATTTATTTGGCTCATTCGCTGATCGCATGGGCTTCTTCTTCGCCATTGTTTTGGGATTTTGAAGGGATTGCGACTTACATTTGCATCATCTGTTTTTCATGTTCAACGTGCATTTCTACCATCCTTTCTTCCCATTCCATCTTTTCTTCTTCCATTCTCATCCTCTTTCTTCTTTCTGCCTCAAATTCCCTTTCCCGCCATTGAAGCTCTCTCTCTTCGAGCTCAAGCTCTCTGTTATACAGTTGTTCATCCTTCTTCAATTTTCTCGTCTCCGATATCGCGATTTCGCTAAATTCGCTGCGTATCCCCTCATTTCCAACGGTTTCCACCGCCTCACGACCGTCGCCATCATCTTTCGCGCCGCTGTGTTCTTTTGCTTTCAGATCTTCATTTTGAGCCATCAAGAGAATACCTTTGTTTGTTGCGTCATCCAAGGCTAGGTTGATCATTTCTTCCACTTTTTTATTGACTCGACAATCTCATGCAAAATGCCCCATTCTACCACAATTGTAACATATGTCAGAGTTACAATCATTCACGTAGTGACCATATTTGTGACACTTGGAGCACTAAATGTTTGAATAAATTGATCGGCCGCCTCTTCCTCGACTGCGTCTTCTTTCACGCCAATTTGCTTGGCTCGACTGTACCTTCTCCTTATAGTATCCTTCATGACCGCTGCCTTGACCACCTCGACCATTTCCGCGACTTCCACGACCACAACCTCTACCTTGTAAATTTTGAGAGTAGAGTACCTTTTCATCTTTGATTGACACCTTGGTTTGAAGTGTTTGATCGAGTGTTTCCTTCTTCTTCTTCTTACGTTGCTCGTGTGCCTCGAGAGAACCGTTGAGCTCATGGACCATGAACGTTGCTAGGTTCTTTGGCTCTTCTATTGTACATACAACATTCTTAAAGTTGTTGGTTAATGACCTCAAGAACTTTTCCACAACCCGCATCTCGGGAAACATTTCTCCGTTTCGATTGAGTTGGTTTACCACGGTCTGTACACGCGTGATGTAGTCAGATACACTCTCACTCCTTCATCTTCATGCTCTCCAACTCGCCACGAAGGGTTTGGTGACGCACTTACTTGACTCGGTCGGTTCCTTTGAACACTTTTCCTAAAGTGTCCCATGCTTCTTTTGAAGTAGTTGCACTGGCAATCTTTTCAAAGCCCGACTCGTCAACGGCTCGGAACAGCATGTATAATGCGGCCTTATCCTTTGCTCGCAATTCTTTTAACGCCTTGTTTTGTGCCGTCGTATAACCCGTGGTATCTTTTGGTTCTTCGAAATCTTCTTTGACCACCTCCCATGCATCTTGAGACCAAGAAAAGCTTTCATTTGGATGCTCCAATTCTCGTAGTTTGTATTCGTTAATCGCGGTAGCGGCATTTGACCCATCACATTCACCATTGGCTCTGATACCAAGTTGTTAAAGAAAACTCGCTCTGATACCAATTTGTTAAATCAATCTCATGAATTTATGAAAGAGATGTCGAGAGTGGAGAGACAAAAAAAAAAAAAAAAAAAAAAAAACACTGAGTTTATCTGAAAAAACCATTCTTCTATTACTTCTATGTTTTTTTTTCTCTGCTCTTCTCTGCAAGAGAAAGTAATGATGTATTTATAGGTATTACTAATTATACCCCTAGGATGGTCACTGTTTCCTTTACCCATAAAACCACTCTTTCCTCAAATAAATCTTGCCTTTCATTTTCAACTGTTTGTACTTTTTCCTTTACTACTTACTCTTGAATTTAAAACTCACTAAAATTAACTAACAAATAACATTTAACGTTTATTCAGTAAAACCATGCAATATTTGAGATTCATGATCATTGATCATTTCTTGCCGTTTCAAAACTAGACTTCTTTCAATTTTTTTCTGCAAAAGAGTTAAAAGTAAACTATTTAGAAGCTTCGGTGATTCTTTTCGTGGCAAGATTCGAAGGTTTCGAACGTCGGTCTCGTTGTTTTGATCTTTACAGAGTTTTCACTGATTTTTCCCTCTCTCTCGTTTTCTCTGTATTTTCTTCTTTGCAGGTTGCTGAAGTGTGGGTGGAGTTTGGGGATGGGCGTGGTGACTCGTGGGAGTAGGGAGAAGCCTCAGGGCGTGTTGGAACGAAAACTCCAACACTCACTAGAGTTTTGGGGTTTCGTCGGAGACCTCGAGCAATTATTTTTTTTTTTTTTGTTTCGTTATAATATTAAGTGTGTTTGTGATGGTGTTAATATAACACATGCGGAAGCAATTTGGATCTTAGGCACTTTTAGAACATCAATTATAGTAAATAACTAGCATGTTCATAAGTATTAAAACTTAATGAGTTTGAATACTAACATTTTGTAGTTCAAATTCTTTTTTCCTCACGAACCGGTTTCGAACCACCACTAGTGTCTTCTCCATTATCCTCCGGCCTTAGAACGGGATTGTGGAATCCGATGAGTGACTAAACTTAGGAGAGATTGTGTATATATGAAGAGAGTGTTTGTGAGAGGTTTTTCTCAAGGTTTTTCCCCAAGAAGAAGACCTTCCATGTACCATGATCACTCTATTTAAATGTTTGCATGTTCATGCAAATTTGAGATCACCAAATTTTGACACTCAAAATTCCACAAAAATGTTTGGGATTATGTGACAAGCATGCATGTTTGAGTTAACCAAATTTTGACACTCAAAATTCCACTCAAATTTGTGGGGTTTATTTGGCAACCATGCAACTTTGGTTAAACCAAAATTTGACACCTCAAAATTCCACTAACATGGATTTTTCAGATGAAGTCAACATTTTGACTTTTTCCATTTTAATTCAACAAAATTTGAATAATTAATTTCAAATTAAAGTAATATTAAATGATTAATTAAAATATTTAATTAATATTTAATATTAATTTAAAAGCGAATCTCAATCAATTCCGACACATATTTGATTAAAATATTTAAATCTTATTTAAATATCTCAAATTCTCTCTTTTTGTTTAATTCGTAAATAAAACAAAAATGCGGTTAAATATATCGTATATATGTAACACATATTCCCTAATTTGAATTTGAACACTTCGAACTCACTCGTCACACTGTTCTACTGTTTAGTCCGATATGAGCTAGCAGAGGGACCTAATGGACCTATAGATCACGGGCTCCAACGATCCAAGATTAACCAGTTAAACTCATTAACCTTGTTAATCATCAATTCCAGTTAACTACTAGACACTACACTATAGCCTAGTAGTTGCACTCCCCTCACTATAGATATATTTCTGTCCATTTGATATAACTATGATTAGTAAGTCGATCATTCACAGGTTGTTCGTAACTAGAGCTGGGTCAATTAGCCGTTTTACCCCTTTAGTTACTTCTTGTTCCTTATGTCCCACTAATCCTCTTATGAACAATTGGTTTGTGGTCCAACCAGTAAACCGAATCCCTCTCAGGCCAATGAGTGGGTGGGGCCCCTTGTTCAAAACCTGGAGTCAGTACTTAAGAGAACTACCTCTCTTCTATCCCTAAAAGTGGGTAGGAGCGAATTCCATCTTGCACCCCATGTCCCAGCTATTCACCCAGTTTTACCCTTGAAATGGGAGGCCTATTGAGTCGGCGAACTCAAGCCACTCTCACCCATCCAAATCTAAGGATAATTCCGAATGAACAGGATTTCATGGTTAGCTCAGGATTAAGATCGAGTTACCTAGGTCATCGAATGAAAAGAAAATCAGTCTCAACAGTAAACGACATTATAAAGTGAGAGTGATTTTCTTCATGGTCCGATCTTATGCAATACTCATTGCATAGGATGCCCCCACTCACATGTCTCCACATGTACAATTTAGTGATCACATTTTTTATATCATATACAAAAGTGAGCCGCATCCATAGTGTCCCCAGAATAAGGTACTCAGCCTTATCCTTGTACTATAGATCATTTTGACTATATACTTGAACTTGATCCACTCTTATGTCACTACATATAGTTCAAGTAATCATACTATAGCCAAAGTGTTCTTAGTTTATTGGATTTAGATTAATGATCGTAAAGTTCACTTTATTCAATAACAATCTTTAATGAATAAACAACAATAATAACTTTATTGAAAATAGAATATGTTTTTGTTTACAAACTATGAGTTTTAGGACATAAAACCCAACACATATAATGCATGAGGTCCCCAACATTTCTACTTTTATCATTAATGAATATAACCCCGCTATCATCTTTCATGCTTAACATGTCATTTCTCATTTTTAAGTCTACATATCAGACATAATCCTAATGGGGTTACATTCATTTCATTTATCGTGATATCATGTCATTCATAACATGTTGTATACATACAATTTAGAAAACATAACATGATAAGGCAACCCTAATCCTCAGCCCAACGATCCAAGCTTTTGTTGGAGCAAGAATCTTGAATCAAAGTAATTAAAATCTCCTTATACAAAATTTGGATCAACCAAGAGATAAGGTTAGAATTAGATTACCTCTTACGATCAAAGATCTAAAGCAAGATTTGAAAACCTTGTTCTAATTTGAGTGACTCGACAATCAAACTTGATTGAATGGCTCGGGTGCAATTCTACCACAAGAATTGCTTGAAACTTAGAAATGACAAATATGATACTCGGATTTCTAAGGAAAACGTCTCAATTTGAGATTTGAATTACATTCATCTATGAATCTATTTTTACATAACATATTGTGGGTATTTATAGTCTCCCAACAAAAGACGTTTGTGGCTGGAATTTATTCCCGGTCCCTTTTAATCTCCACAAAAGACGAAGTCAAATTGACCTTTGACTCCTACATATTTTATGAAATTAAGAATAATACTTTTCAACAAATGTTGATGTGTTTGAGTGATTAATGCAACAAGTTTGAAATCAATTGATCCGTAGGTTCGAATTTTGTTGTTGACATTTTTGAATCTTCATGACATTTTTTGAAGAACCACCTGCTTTGCATCATCCATTTGTTGAAAGATTTTATTGTTTTTTTTCGTTTTCATTTTGCAATGGTCAAATGGTCAAAATTGACTTTGTCTTTTGTGGATATTAAAAGGGATCGGGATTGAATCCCAGCCACAAACGTCTTTTGTCGGGAGACTATAAATACCCACAATATGTTATGTAAAAATCAGATTGGTGAATGAATGAAATTGAGACGTTTTTCTTAGAAATTCGAGCATCAATTTTGTCATTTCTAAGTTTCAAGCAATTCTTGTGGTAGAATTGCACCCGAGCCATTCAATCAAGCCTTGATCAAGTTAGATTGTGGAGTGACTCAATTTAGAACAAGGTTCCAAATCTTGCTTCTAGATTTTCGATCGTAAGAGGTAATCAAATTCTAGCATTATCTCTTGGTTGATCCAAATTTCGTATAAGGAGGTGTTAATTAGTTTGATTCAAGGGTTCTTGCTAAAACAAAAGCTTAGATCATTGAGCCGAGGATTAGGGTTGCCTTATCAATTAGGTATCAGAGCATAGGTTTACATCTTTGTGGCCGACTCTACAATTGATTTTATCTTTCATTTCTGTATTGTTTATCATATCTTTAAATTTGTCAATTTATTTTCTGGTTGTCATTTCTGCCATTATTCATCAACTTTTAACTTGGTTCTCATTTTCTTCCTAAAGATCACGTTTAGATCTTTAAAAAAAAATCTTATCATGTGTTCTTACGATTGTATTATAAACGATCTTTATCATTTTTTAAAAATCATTTGCATGTTTATTTGAAGATCAAATAAACTTCGATTCACATATTTTTCTTAATCCATCTAAATCTAGAACCATTATGTTTGATATATTATTATTTTCTCATAATTGACGCTTGAAGATAACTTATAAATTTCCTGAATTCTGTAAAAAGGAGAGTTAGATCGTTCTTAAAATCTTCACCTCCTTTCTTTTTGGAATTTTCTTTTTCAGTGTGCAATTCTATCCAAAAAATCTTCGTGTCCGTTATTTGTTTGTTCACGTCCTGTTTTATTTTGTTGTTATTCCATAATTAACTTATCTTGATTGCCTTGAATAACTTGCTACTATCAGAATTGCTTTACCGATATATTAGCCTACCTTGATCATAATTTAGTCACTTTTCCAAACAGCCTACCTTTGTGTGTATAAATACGAGTGTCCCTGAGTGTAAAATCAGTGAGTTGAGAGTGTGAGGTCCTAAACATATTCCACTACGGTTTGTTCAATTATGAACCAAGACGGAGGAAATGGAGGGGAGATCAATGAAGCTAGGTGGACAGAAGCACAGGTCAGAACAATACTCGTTTGAATCAAGTTATTAGTACATTGACAGACCAGATGGAACGAATTGAAATAGCCTTAGGTAATCTTCAAGGTTGGGAAGTACTGTTGAATGAAGGAGTTGAAAATGAAGAAGATGACAATATCACCCTTTTAGCGGGACATAGTCCTAGGGGAGGGAGAGATGTCGGTCGAGGGAGAGGAAGAGTCAGAAGAAGGGGTAGAGAAATTTTAGCACAAAAAAGAATTGAGAGGGAGTACTAGTATGAGAGAGAAAAAGAAAAGGAGTCGGGGGAGTAAAGCTAAAAATTCCAACTTTCTATGGGAGATCTGATCCAGAGGTGTATTATTTGCAATATGAGAGAAAAATTGAGTATGTCTTCGATTGCAACAATTTCAGTGAAGAAAGAAAGTTGAAGCTTGTTGCGTCTGAATTTTAAAGAACCAATTGAAATCAGAGTGGAGGTGAAATTATGAAGAACCAATTGAAACGTGGGAGGAATTGAAGACATTAATGAGAAAAAGGTACATTCCTAAGCATTATTCTCGAGTACTCAAGCATAAATTCTATATTTTACAACAGGGATCCAAAAGTGTTGAAGAATATTACAAAGAAATGGAGACCCTTATGAATAGAGCATGTATTAATGAAGATGAGGAAGATACAATTGAAAGGTGGGAGGAATTGAAGACATTAATATGAAAAAGGTACATTCCTAAGCATTATTCTCAAGTACTCGAGCAAAAACTCTATACTTTACAACAGGGATCCAAAAGTGTTGAAGAATATTACAAAGAAATGGAGACCCTTATGAATAGAGCATGTATTGACGAAGATGAGGAAGATACAATGGCTAGATTCCTTGGTGGGTTAAACCGACAACTTGCTCATCAAGTGGATAGGCAAGCGTACTTTGATATGCAAGAATTGTTACACCTTGCTGTCAAGATCGAAGGGCAACTAGCTTGGGAGAAGGAGAACTCCAAGAGGTATGGTATTTCAAAGAGCAATTCATAGTACAACTCATTGCTTAGGGTACTCCAAGAGGTATGGCATTAGGAGCATTGCTTAGGGCTATTATTTCTCAGAATATTAAGTCTTGGAATGAATGTTTGCCATTTGTAGAGTTTGCATATAATAGAGCAATTCATAGTACAACTCATTGTTCTCCTCTTGAAGTTGTTTTGGATGAAGGAGAGAATTGAGAACCAAAATTTCAAAGTTGCTTTAACTATTAAGGCGGAAGGAAATCATTTTGTTGTTCTCTTGAAGTTGTTTGAGGTGAAGGAGAGAATTGAGAACCAAAATTTCAAGGTTCTTCAACTATTACAAAGGGGAGAAGGAAATCATTAGGAAGGAAATCATTTTTAAACCTGGTGACTGGGTTTGGATACATTTTCGCAAGGAGCGGAGCGATTCTCATTGTTCTTGAATTAGAAGCTAATACGATTGACGAAGGACAACTGAATATTTGCATGGTTAAAGTTGGAAAACTTTAAAATGTCAACAATAGAATTAGAATTCGAACCTACGCGCAGAGAGCTCAATTGATTTTGAGAATTCGAACCTACGCGCATAGAGCTCAATTGATTTTGAACCGGTCGCATTAGCTACTCAAGCACATCAACATTTGCTAGAAAGAACTATTTTTAATTTCATAAATTATGTAAAAGTCAATTAAAGGGGGATCGAGAATAATTCTCGTCCACAAACGTCTTTTGTCGGGAGACTATAAATATCCACAATATGTTATGTAAAATTCAGATTCGTGTTTGAATGTAATTCAGATCTTAAATTGAGCGTTTCCCTTAGAAATCCGAGCATCATATTTGCCATTTCTAAGTTTCAAGCAATTCTTGTGGTAGAATTGCACCCGAGTCATTCAATCAAGTCTTCATCAAGTTCGATTGTGGAGTGACTCAATTTAGAACAAGGTTTCCAAATCTTTCTTCTAGAGCTTCGATCATAAGAGGTAATCTAATTCTAGCCTCATCTCTTGGTTGATCCAAATTTCGTATAAGGAGGTGTTAATTACTTTGATTCAAGGGTTCTTGCTTCAACAGAAGCTTGGATCGTTGGGCTGAAGATTAGGGTTACCTTATCATATGCTTAGGACCTCACACACTCAACTCACTGATTTTACACTCAGAAACACTCATGTTTAACACAAAAAGGTAGGCTATTTGGGAAAATGACTAATTTCTTATCAAGGTAGGTAATATGGATAAAGCAATTCTGATAGTAGCAAGCTATTCAAATCAATCCAGATAAGTTAATTATGAAATAACAACAAAATAAAATAAGAAGTGAACAAACAAATAAGAGACACAAAGATATTTTGGGATAGAATTGCACACTGAAAAAAAAAAAAGAATTCCAAAGAGAATGGTTGTGAAGATCTGAGAACGATCTAACTTTCATTTTTACAGAATTTGAAAAAATTTAGAAGTTATCTTCGGTTTTAAATGATGAAAAAAAAATATTGAACACAACAATTTCAGATTTATATGCTTTAGGTAAAAATGAGAATTGAAATTTATTTGTCCTCAAATAAAGGTTCAAATGGTTTTTAATAGGACAATATAAACAAAGTGGAAAGATAATGAAGAACGGTGGAAATGGCAGCAAGAAAATAAATGGACAGATTTAAAAAAACGATAAATAATAGCGGAAATTAAAGATAAAATAAATTCTAGAGTCGGCCACAAAGTAATTAACACTTATACCAAACTGATAAGGCAACCCTAATCCTCAGCCCAACAATCCAAGCTTTTGTTTGAGCAAGAACCCTTGAATCAAAGTAATTAACACTTATACGAAATTTGGATCAACCAAGAGATAAGGCTAGAATTTGATTACCTCTTACGATCAAAGATCTAGAAGAAAGTTTTGGAAACCTTGTTCTAAATTGAGTCACTCCACAATCGAACTTGATCAAGGCTTGATTGAATGGCTCGGGTGCAATTCTACCACAAGAATTGCTTGATACTTAGAAATGGCAAATATGATGCTCGGATTTCTAAGGGAAATGCTCAATTTGAGATCTTAATTACATTCTTCCACGAATCTGAATTTTACATAACATATTGTTGATATTTATAGTCTCCGGACAAAAGATGTTTGTGGACGAGAATTATTCCCGATCTTCTTTAATCTCCACAAATGATATGAACGAAAAGACATCAATCATACAATATACTTCAATGAATATGTGAAGAAAAGGTTCTCAAAATTATCAAAACATGTTTCAATTCATGCCACATTGATGAAGAATGAAGTTTGATTGTTATAAATTTTGGGTGGGTTACAATTTAGAGTAATTTAGAGTTATTGTATTTTAAGACTTTTTATTTACTTTAGGTTACATTTACATAATGGTTAATTATGGCCATTAAGCATGAATGTTACAACTCTTGGAATGCCTTTAATAGTTTCATTTTTTAGGCTATATAGAGCAATGTATGTTGTATTTGTAGGGAGACTTGTAAAATATAGTAAAATGAACATTTGTGCTTTCTTTAGCCAATGGCTAAGTTTATTTGCAATTCTATGTAGTTTAGGTTGCATGTAGAATCATTCAAGCTCGACATGATCAATCTTGTTTGTGGAGTGATTCGAATCTCAATCAAGTGTTCTTGCATTGAGATATTTGATCAACAAGAATCATTCAAGCTCGACATGATCAATCTTGCTTGTGGTGTGATTCGAATTTCAAACAATGTTCTTGCCTTGAGATATTCGATCAAAAAGGTAATCCGAATCTTATTCCTCTTGTATTGATTCCTTATCTTATCATTTGGTATTAGAGCTTCAGGCTCAAGATTGGATATATGTTTCCTTTGCATTTCTTTTCAATTTGTTTTTATCTTTATAGTTTTTAATCGACCCAAAATAAAAAAATCCAATCTGGGCTCTACTAAAAAATTTGAGAGGTGAGAATGAGAGCTTCATTTGTGTACATGAGTGCAAACAGAGTGGCCTAAAATTCCTTGAGTGTATACACGTGAGAGAGGGTTGTTCGCCGGTGACAGGCCGGCCCAGGCTGAAGAAAAAGTGCAGGTGGGCTGGGCTAGGCGTGCCGCGTTGAACTGGGCTTGGAGGTCTCAGGTTAAGGCTGTCGGGTTGGGCCGTAACTGGGCTTACGCGTTTTGGGCTGAAGCAACTGGCCGCGGGAACCGTCGTGTACTGGGCTGACCTAAGGTGATTGGGTTCGGTTTGGGTTGCGGGATCCGACCCTTGGGTCGCACTTCGTCTTCTTCACCAGGTTGCCTACGGGTTTTTCCAGTGACTTTTCTCTCTCCTCGTTAACGTCCTTTCGACGTCCTATTTCCCTCCTATTTCCTCTGTTCCCGAGTCTCTTCCTCCCCCTAACTCCATTTTGGATATGGATTTGGTTTGTAAAGGCCTCACACTCCCGGATCTGGAGAAGTTCAGAAATCCGACGTTTTGTCTCCCTTGCCGATGGTGTTCAACGTATAGGATTCGTCTAAATCTACCCCTGATGTGTGTAAAAGGTTCTGGGATTACTTTTGTTGCGTAAAATGAAGGTTTTGATGTCGCTTTCGTAGGGTTTGGCCTCGCTGGAGTTTCGTTGAATTTTCTCTGTCCTCTTCATTTTTCTCTATTTTTTTTTGTTCTTTGCAGGTTGTTTTGGGGTGGCTGAAGGTCGGGGTCGAGTTCCGTGGCATCCCAGCCTTCGGTCGCCCTTTGTGGGTCGTGTGCGAACGAAAACTCCGACGTTCGCCGGAGTTTTCGGTTCTGCCGACGACTTTTTTTTTAACAAAACTGAAGTTGAGAATTTATTAGGTAAATCCATCAGAACACTTCGATCAGATTGCAGTAGAAAGTACATGGATATGAATTTCCGTGACTATTTGATAGAAAATGGAATAACATCCCAACTCTTAGCTCCTGAAACACCTCAACAAAATGGAGTTTCAGAGAGGAGAAACAGAACTTTGTTAGACATGGTTCGATCGATGATGAGTTATTCTCCACTACCAAATTCTTTTTGGGGATATGTAGTGGAGACTGCATTATACATATTGAATGTAGTTCCATCCAAAAGTGTCACTATGACACCTTTTGAATTGTGGAAGGGTCGTAAAGCTAGTTTAGAACAGTTCAGAATTTGGGGATGTCCAGCACATGTGTTGAATACAGATCCAAAGAAATTGGAACCTCGTTCTAAAGTATGCCTATTTGTAGGTTATCCTAAAGAGACTAGAGGTGGTTACTTCTACAGTCCGGAAGAAAATAAAGTATTTGTAACGACAAATGCTATTTTTTTAGAAGAAAATCATATGAGAAATCATAAACCTCGTAGTAAGATAGTGTTAAATGAATTAAATGAAGCTACTAATACATCAACAAGAGTTGTTGATAGTTCCATTCCTTCTGATAATCGGATACATCCATACCAAGAATTGGGAACGCCTCGTCGTAGTGGAAGGATTAGAAAACAACCTAACCGTTACATAGGCTTGACTAAAGCTCAAGTTGTCATAACTGATGATAACATCGAGGATCCATTGTCTTTTAAACGAGCAATTGATGATGTTGACAAGGATGAATGGATCAAAGCCATGAACTTGTAGATCCTCCTGATGGGGTAAGACCTATAGGTTGTAGGTTGTAAATGGATTTACAAGAGAAAGCGAGGAGTAGATGGAACGATACAGACCTTTAAAGCGAGACTTGTGGCAAAAGGATTCAACCAAAGAGAGGGACTGAACTATGAGGACACTTTCTCTCCTGTTGCAATGTTAAAGTCTATTCGCATTCTCTTATCCATTGCCACATATTTTGGCTATGAGATATGGCAAATGGATGTGAAGACTGCTTTTCTAAATGGCAATCTTGAAGAGAACATCTATATGAATCAACTAGAGGGGTTTATAAGCCAAGGTCAAGAGCAAAAGGTTTGCAAGCTTAAGAAATCCATTTATGGACTAAAACAAGCATCAAGATCCTGGAACATTAGATTTGACAGTACGGTTAAATCATATAGTTTTGAGCAAAATGTTGATGAACCTTGTGTATACAAGAAAATCAATAGAAAAGTAGTAGCTTTTCTTGTCTTATATGTAGATGATATTCTACTCATTGGAAATGATGTAAGCTATCTTACTGATATAAAAAGTTGGCTAGCTAATCAATTTCAGATGAAAGATTTAGGAGAAGCACAGTTTGTTCTAGGAATCCAAATTATAAGGGATCCTAAGAACAAAACACTAGCCTTGTCTCAAACATCCTATATTGACAAGATTCTTGTCAAGTATTCGATATAAAATTCGAAAAAGTGCAATCTACCTTTTAGGCATGGAATTATAATGTCAAAGGAACAATGTCCCAAGACATCTCAAGAAGTTGAGGATATGAGAAAGATTCCCTATGCCTCAGCTATAGGTAGTCTAATGTATGCAATGTTGTGTACAAGGCCTGATATATGTTATGCAATGTTGTGTACAAGACCTTATAGTAGATGGTTAAATCTGGTAAAGCTATATTTAGTAGACTAAACCATATATATATCCCGTCCAGTAAAGCTTTGGAAATGTACTTTCTATTCTCTCTCTTGTTGTACATACCTAAAGTCATCAATAAAAATTCTTTTAGCCAGAGTTCTCCTTGCAATTTTCTCTATCATTTTCTTTGTGTTCATCTAGATCGAGTGTGTGCGTTGTTGTGCGATCCTAACAACTGGTATCAAAGCTAGGCGAAATTCACCACGATCTGTGAAGATGGAAAGTTCAAAGATTGGAATTGAGAAGTTCGATGGATCCGATTTCGGTTTCTGGAAGATGCAGATTGAAGATTATCTGTACCATAAAGATCTTCACGAACCTCTATTGGGGGTGAAGCCGGATACCATGACCACAAAAAAGTGGAAGCTCAAGGATCGACGAGCCTTAGGGATGATCCGGTTGATGCTATCCAGAAATGTTGCGTTTAACATCATCAAGGAGAAGACAACGTCAGATCTGATGAAGGCGCTGTCAAATATGTATGAAAAACCGTCGGCTATGAACAAGGTGTATTTGATGCGTAGATTGTTCAATCTATAGATGTCTGAAGGTGGACGTGTTGCGGATCATATAAATGAATTCAATATGATCATAAGTCAACTGGGTTCTGTGGAAATTAATTTCGAAGATGAAATTAAAGCGTTGATTTTGATGTCATCCTTACCCAAGTCATGGGATACTGTTGTTGCCGCAATCAGTAGTTCCCGAGGATCTGATAAACTGAAATTTGATGAAATTCGAGATGTAGTTCTCAGCGAAAGTATTCGCAAACGGGAAACTGAAGATTCATCAGGCAATGCTCTTAGTGTTGATCGAAGGGGAAGAAGCAAATCAAAGAGCTCAAACAAACCCAACGTAACGTGTTGGAGCTGTGGGGGAAAAGAACACTTTCGGACAGATTGTACAAAACTAAAAAAGAAGCAGAATCATAAATCTGAAGATGATGATGATTCTATATACACAACAGAAGATGTTGAGAACGTTTTAATCCTTAGTGTGGATAGCCCAGCTGAATCCTGGATTTTGGATTCAGGTGCATCGTTCCATTCGTCTCCAAGTAAGGAATTGTTTCGAAATTTCAAATCAGGAAATTTCGGAAAGGTGTATCATGCCGACAACAAAACCTTGGAGATTGAAGGAAAGGGAGATGTCTCCATACAAACTCCAGCATGAAATCAATGGACATTACAAGATGTTAGATACATTCCTGGTCTCAAGAAGAACTTGATCTCTATTGGTCAGTTGGATAGCACAGGCTATGCAGCAGAGTTTGGAAAGAGTTCCTGAAAGATTGTGAAGGGCGCCATGGTTGTTGCACGTGGCACAAAATTCGGAACCTTATACACTACTGCAGAGTGTATAAACATGACTGCTACTGCTGAGAGTGCTTCCAATTCAAGTCTATGGCAATAGACTTGGACATATGAGCGTCAAAGAAATGAAGATGTTGACTGCGAAAGGAGCTTTAGAAGGCTTAAAATCTGTTGATATGGGTCTTTGTGAGAGCTGCGTTATGGGCAAAAAGAAACGAGTTAGTTTCACAAAGGCTGCCAGAGAACCGAAGAAAGTGCAGTTGGAAATGATCCATACAGACGTCTGGGGACCATCTCCAGTTTCATCACTTGGTGGATCAAGGTACTACGTCACCTTCATTGATGACTTCAGCAGGAAGGTATGAGTTTACTTTCTGAAACACAAGTCAGATGTGTTTACCACCTTCAAGAAGTGGAAAGCTGAAGTTGAAAATCAGACCGGCTTGAAGATCAAATGCCTGAGGTCTGACAATGGAGGAGAGTATAACAAATCAGAGTTTATAACATTTTGTGTAGCTGAGGGAATTAGATTAATAAGAACAATTCCCGGTAAGGCAAGACAAAATGATATTGCAGAAAGGATGAACAGAACATTGAATGAGCGAGCAAGAAGGATGAGGATTTATTCTGGACTGCCAAAGACATTCTGGGCTGATGCTGTGAACATAGCAGCATATTTGATTAATAGAGGGCCGTCAGTACCCCTGAAGTTCAAATTGCCCGAAGAAGTATGGACAGGAAAAGAACTCAAGTACTCTCACTTGAGAACCTTTGGTTGTACTGCGTATGTTCATGTTGATCTAGAGAAGAGAGATAAGCTTGATGCTAAGGCTGTGAAATGCTACTTCATAGGCTATGGCTCTGACATGTTCGGGTACAGGTTTTGGGATGAGAAAAATATGGAGATCCTAAGACACTGTGATGTGACCTTTGATGAAAATGTCATGTACAAGGACAGAGAGAAGATAAACTCTGAGACTACGAAGCAAGTGGGAGTTGAACTTGAGTGGCAAGAAAATTCACGCAGTGATGGTACAACAGAAGCTCAAGAAACTCCTGATCCTATTGCTGAAGAACCAGACGTGGAGCAAGTTGCACCTGAGCAGGTGTTGAGAAGATCATCCAGAACTACCAGAGCACCAGATAGATATTCATCCTCATTACATTATCTGTTGCTGATTGACGAAGGAGAACCAGAGTCCTTTGATGATGCCCTACAAGTGGAAGATTCAACCAAGTGGGAGCAAGCCATGGATGATGAGATGAGCTCACTTGAAAGAAATAATACGTGGGTGCTGACTGAGTTGCCTACAGGAAAGAGAGCTCTGTTGAACAAATGGGTGTTCAAAATCAAGGTTGAACCAGATGGCAAAAGGTGGTTTAAGGCTCGATTAGTAGTTAAAGGATATTCACAAAGAAAAGACATTGATTATGCTGAGATCTTTTCTCCAGTTGTGAAATTAACTACTATCCGAATTCTGCTGAGTATTGTTGCATCGGAGAATTTGCACCTTGATCAAATGGATGTAAAAATTGCATTTTTACATGGAGATCTAGATGAGGAGATCTATATGCAACAACCCGAAGGATTTGCAGCTCCAGGCAAGGAGCACATGGTGTGTAAGCTCAATAAGAGCTTGTATGGACTGAAACAAGCACCGAGACAATGGTACAAGAAGTTTGACTTCTTCATGAGCAAGAGTGGCTTCCACAGAAGTGAAAAGGATCAATGTTGCTACCTCAAGAAATACACTGATTCTTATGTGTTTCTACTCCTGTATGTGGATGATATACTAATTGCTGGATCAAGTATGAGGGAGATAAACCATCTGAAGGCAAGCTTGTCTTCAGTATTTGAGATGAAAGATTTAGGTGCAGCGAAGCAGATCCTTGGGATGAGAATTTCTCGAGATAGATCTGCTGGCACATTAAATCTATCCCAAGAGCAGTACATTGAGAAGGTGTTGTCCAAATTCAAGATGAATAACGCTAAACCCAGGACTACCCCCTTGGCAAATCATATTAAATTGCCGAAGGGGCAATCTCCCAAGACAGTTAAGGAACGTGAGCACATGGCATCAGTTCCGTACGCTTCTGCAGTTGGGAGTTTGATGTATGCTATGGTCTGCACTAGACCAGACATAACACATGCAGTGGGAGTTGTTAGCAAGTACATGAAAAATCCAGGGAAGGAACATTGGGAAGCTGTGAAGTGGCTTCTGAGATATCTGAGAGGTACATCCAATACTACACTTTGTTATGGCAATGGCAAAGTAGTTCTGTAAGGTTTTGTGGATGCTGATCTGAGTGGAGATGTAGACTCCAGCAAGAGCACATCTAGGTATATCTACACTATAGATGGAACAGCAGTGAGTTGGATGTCCAAGCTTCAGAAATGCGTTGCTCTTTCATCTACTGAAGCTGAGTACGTGACCATAGCTGAAGCTGGAAAGAAGATGATATGGATGACAGACTATCTAGAAGAATTAGGCCGGAAGCAGTGCAAGAAGATCCTTTATACAGATAGTTCGAGTGCCATACAGTTGGTGAAAAACCCAGTCTATCATTCAAGGACAAAACACATTAGAAGACGGTACCATTTCACTCGCAGGTTAGTGGAAGAAGGCGATATGTGTTTGGAGAAGATAGAGGGTGCAAAGAATCCAGCAGACATGTTGACAAAATGTGTTGATGTTGGAAAATTAAGGTTATGCAAAGCCCTAATTGGTATGGTGTAGGATCAGTTTCCAAGTGGGAGAATTGTTGAGTTATGGAGTCTGCTCCCTGTATTTATAGCTTGGTCAACGGCTATATCCGGTAAAGCTATATTTGGTAAAGCCATATATGGTAAAGCTATATCTGGTAAAGCTATATATGGTAAATAGCTATATATAGTAGATGGTTAAATCTAGTAAAGCTATATTTAGTAGACTGAACCATATATATATCCCTCCAGTAAAGCTTTGGAAATGTACTTTCTATTCTCTGTACTCTCTCTTGTTGTACATACCTGAAGTCATCAATAAAAATCCTTTTAGCCAGAGTTCTCCTTGCAATTTTCTCTATCATTTTCTTTGTGTTCATCTAGATCGAGCGTGTGCGTTGTTGTGCGATCCTAACATTCCTTGTTAGACCAATCTCTTGACCTTCATCATCAAAACTACTTTAAGGGTAACTCTAGCCTTTGAACTAAAAACTAGATCCAGATAGTGTTGAGAAAGAATACCACCTCCTTCTTGTAACAATCTATATTGGCATAGTTCTTAGCTAGCCAATCTATACCGAAATTCGTCATGCTAACAACTATCAGGTCTACGCTAAAGGTTCATCTTGCTACTATTACTTGCCCATCTTTTACTCTATCATTAAAAACTAAGTCTACCCGTGTTGGGGTGCTAACATTTAATACATGCAACAAGGGTTCTAGTTGGAACCCTACTTGACTAAAAAATGGCACAGATATGAAGGAACATGTAAAGCTTGAATCAAATAACGTTAAAGCATAGTGTCCGAGGATGGATAGTGTACCTATCACCACTATGTCGTATTTCCCAACATCCCTGCTGGATGCATAATCTCTTTCATGCGAATAGGTCTACATAGGTCTCTCCACTCCACTAGGGCCTCTTGGTGGGTCAACTGGGTTTTTCGTCCTCCTCGTATTTGGCAAGGTAGCCTTGATGACTACATCTGAAACAAGCCCTAGATTCAAGCCATACATCTACCCTAATGTTGGTATAGGCTGTAACTTTTATTTCCTTTAAGACTTTCTTAATCATCGTATCTTTAAGATCACTCTCCTTTGACGTGGTCTCAGCTCATTCATGTACTCCTCGTTTACTCAGGTGTCACATACCAACCAGCTTCCTCCTTGGTTTGTTCTTGAATCACATCTGACTGTGGGAGGTATTGCTCTGATCATAATATAACTATTCGCTGGAGAAATTCATTTAAAAGAAATGTAACTAAAATGCATGGAGAAATTCATTTAAAAGAATCAATGCTATGTACTTAAACGTTCGTAATAAAATTTTTAAAACAATATAATGGAAAATAAATAGTATAACCTAAGAACTATATATAACATGAATGCATCTATCCAAACTTCCATTCCATAGATGTCACCACGACATTGTCCAACGGTGCAAAAATGTCTTACTTTTATCTTAAAAACAAGAATAGCACCTAGGTTGAGTATTTTTATAAGCGCCTACAATGCTGGAATTCGCAAAGCTAGAGGTCTTTCTACAATCCTTGCAAAACATTCACAGAGGAAGCTAACTTAACGGATTGATTCCAACCAAGAGCTGGTTAGAAGATGAATGACTCTTAGATCGAACTTGGAATCTATGATGGTCACTCTTAGATACCAAGACAATTCACTCTAGAATTAGCTTGATCAAAACTAATTCAATGAATCGGTTTAAACATCAAACCTAAAGCAAGGTTTGAAAAAGAATAACACCAAAAAAGTATAAAAAAAACACAATGGTCTTGTTTGTATTCAACTATTGATGCCGAAACATGAATATTACATGCCTTTAAATAGGCCCAAAAGATAACCCTAACATAATAAAGTTCAACTACCAACTACAAATGCTATTAAATACATATTGAAGAAAATAAGACATTCATACAAACTAATAACCAATGCTATTAAATACAAATTGAAGAAAACAAGGCATTCATAAATTGTCTTAATTGGTAGTTCAACTACCAAAGGCAATGTCAGCCATTCCATTATCTTCTTGATTTGATATGCTAATGCTATAAAGATTTTTGGGCTCAAAAGTCTATATTTCAACTTGTACACTAGCTAGCTTTTGAAGATGCAATCTATAGGCCTCTTGAATCTTCTTAACCTTACTTCTTGTAATCGGTCCTTCGGGTACATACAAGGGGTCTGGAGTTGAATTCATATCACTATCTCTAGGATTTTCCATAGCCTTAGCTGCCCTCAAAGCAGTCTCATACGTGGTAGGATCTATGGCTTCAACCGTTTGATGAATTTATGGATTCAGTCCAAGGATGAACCTTTTAGCAATTTTTAGTTTTGTATCCACTAATGACGGCGCGGATCATTTCAACCTTATAAAATTCTCTTGCCTAGTCATCCACAAAATGTCCACTCTATATCAGATGGGTGAACTCCTATTGTCTTCAAAGTCGGACTACCTTCGGGAAATATTATTTTAGGAATAGCTTTTTGAATCGAGACTATGGTTTTACACTTCCATTTAGCCCAAGAATACCTTCTCATGGTCTAGGTAGTTCATTAATAAGAAAATCGTCCCCATTAGTGATAGCCATAATTGTGCCTCTATTGGGTCACTTGTGCTTCCACTAAAGGTACGGGGTCATACCATTTTAAATCCCATAAATATCTTGCCCCTCATGTATGTTACAAGCTATTGGCTTGCTCGGTGGCCACCATTACTTGAACCATGGCCTGGAAAGATTCCAACATCAGATTCTTCATGGGGTCTATTCCCGCCAATGGTGTTGTTGGAGGTATTGCAGCCACGTATTTTCTTGTTACAGAGCCTTCATAAGTGGGGTCACTTAATAATTATTTCTTTAAATACTCAAGCCATGTGCTACTACATTTTTCAGGTTAAGGCAAGACATTCATGTACGGCTGACGACGGCATCGCAATTCGAGACCATGGCACATGCGTAGGATAGTGGTATTTATTTTCTTAGACTTAGGCTAGAATAAGATGTTTTTAACTTAAACTCTTATTCATTTTATTTAGTCTTTTGTTGTGTCTTTTTAAAAATGTTTTGGAAACACGTAAGTCCATGGCTGCGTTTTAAGATAAATGTTATGTTTTATGGAATTTAAATGAAGTCTTTCGCATTCAATGTTATGATACGTATACAGTAGGGACCTAAAATTAAGTAAACAATTTCGAGTCGTTATAATGTAAGTCCATGACAGTGTTTTATGATGAAATTTATATTTTAGGATAAAGTTTAAATGCTTATTTCTACACAAAATGATTATTCTTTGATCACGATAGTGACTCGAGGTAAGTAGAAATCTTGAATTGAAGTTTGGGTAGATGCATACATGTTATATGTAGGTCTTAGGTTAGATTATGGATCATTTTCTTATTTTATTTAAAAATTTTATGCCATTTATTTCCTGTTATGTTGTTTTAAAATTTTTATTACAAACGTTTAAGTCCATAGCGTCGTTTCTTTTAAATGAATTTCTCCACGCATTCTAGTTATATTATGCATGTAGTTGCGACCTTGGTTTTAATAGAAAATTAGAGTCATTACAATTGGGATAAGAACAATACCTCTCACAGTAAGATGTGATTGAGGGGCAAACATGAGAAATCTTGTGGGTATGTGACACCTGAGTAAAGAGGAGTACATGAATGAATTGAGAACATATCAGAGTGAGAGTGATCCTAAGATAGGATGACTAAGGAAGTCTTAAAGGAAATAAAGGTTACAACCTATGCCAACAATTTGCATCTTCCTTTTTAGTGGCTCAATCATAGGAACTTCATTTTTTAACGTACTTTGTTTGGAGTAATTCTATGTTGGGTGACGTTCTAGAAATTTTCCTATAATACATGTGAGTGAAGATAAAGTATGTTAGGACGACTCGTGTTGGTTTGTGGGGATAATTTTCACTGTTAGAAGCAAAAGTAAGTAACGTGACTACTAGCAGGGGAATACTGGAGCTATCAGGTGTTGAATCAAGATTTTGAATCTTGAGCAAGAGTTGTTACACATTTATGAGCGCGTGGAGATAGTCTTCCTCATCTTTTCTATCATTCAGTATGAAATTTCCTTAACAATTATGTCATTTTCTTTTACAAACTCGATGGACTAGTCATGAAATTTTCTATTATTTTTAAATATATTAAATGCATTATTGCTATCTCGTACAAAATTTAATTATTTTTTTAGGACTATTCGTACGGATTCAAATTAGTTTGTTGTCCGAAAAACAAGAAGCAAACATAGCAAAGTGTCAAAAAGATAACAGAATATACATATACATATATTACCGTATTGTAGCTATATTATTCATTATTCTTGCCCCAATGATTGAATTTAGTGCCCACACACTAACAATCACAAACATATTAGTTCTGTTCTTATTAACACTTAATTCTTGAGATCTTCTTGTTTGAGGTCTTCAAATTGCATATTATTGAGATTCAATTCTTTTGTTGCCGATATAAAACAGACGCATAAACCGATTTCAGAACACGAACAAGTATGATCTCCACAGTCAGAAGAGGTGTTGCATGCGATTTGTTTTAGAAGGCTTCTCTTTGTTACCAGTGGTGGCATCCCTTCAACTTCAACTGCAATAATATTTAAACTAACATTATGTTTGAAACTTTTGAACATTTAACATGTGATTTGTGTTAGAAGGCTTCTCTATTGAAATTTTAACATTCAAAGAGACAAACAAAAAACGAAGAACTAGAAATTTTACCAGAACGAGACACAACCAACAATATCATGACAATAATGAAACTCAACTTCACACTACTATTCTCTGCCATATTATCCTTTGGGTTGAAAATATTTTGAATGGTTTGATGTGATGGTTAAGTTTCTTTCTTTCCAATCCATTATATAATGTCTATAAATTAAATTAGCTCACAAATATAAATCTAAAGGGTAGATTTTTGTTGATGCATATGCCAAATATATGATATTTCTATAACTACAAAACCATAAATCCTATTTTTCCTAAAAATAGAAAAAAAAATACAAGTAGGAAACGTATAGTCATCTACCATTCTTTAAGCCTGAGAAAAAAAATAATCAATATAACCAAACTGTCACGAACTTTTTTCTTCTTTAAGGATATGTAATGTAAGATCCCACATTGATTGGAGAGGAAAACAAAAAAGTATGGTAACCTCCCTCTTACAGACGTGTTTTAAAACCTTGACGAGAAATACGTAAGAGAAAGTCCAACGATGACAATATCTAATAGCAGCAGTGGGATTGGATTGTTACATAAGTTAAGCTTACGAGGTTTTGTCATTAACATTAAATTAAATAGAAGCCAATAATTTATTAAAACATTTATTCCTTAATCAAAATTGAGAAGTTTTAACTTTATAATCATGGCCTTACACAATAATAACATCAAATTGGTTTGGAAATTAGAGATATGGGAAACTTTAATTAACAAAAGGTTACTATATTTTTTAAAAGGGTATGAGCAGGTTGTTTAGACCGGTTTGGGATATTAGAAATTTCAAAACTTTCTCGCACAATTAGAATTATTGATTAATATCCTTAAAAAATAAAAAAAAAAAATAATAGGTTGGTTACGAATGAAGGGACTAGCAAACAACTCACCAGATTAGCCTAGAACCTCGTGATATTCCTAATGAGCCAAATAGCAAGAACCAATGAACCAAAAGATCTCCGACTAGGCTAAACAATTAAAAGCTATGAAGTTATAAACTAGAACGTTAACTTGAGTTTGAATAAACGGGTGTCATGTGTTTTATATGTGTGATGTCTATAATATGATATGATATGTTTTTATGATACGATATATAATTTGATATGATATGTGAGATGATACTATATATCGTAGAATATGATATGTGCAGAAATGATATAACACGATGATACACGTTAATATGTTTTTACATGATACACAACCTCGAGATATGTTCGAGAGGCTATGGTATAAATTATATGATACGAAGAAAAATGGAAGGGGGTTGTCTTACATGATTTAATTAATGTGAAATGTTGGGATCTCATACATTGTTATACATCTCATGCATCAAGATATTATCCTCTTGTGATGAGTATGAACATGTACAATATGAAAGGAAAATGAATATCATATTTTATATGATGCTACAACGATCGCTACTCCTTTCGGGTGTCCAGCAATAGCACTAGAGAACACTAGCCAACCAGAATGAGGCCCGTGTGTAGAATAGTAAATACACATTCAAGGATCCAGTTAGGATAGTAACCTAAGGAAATATGGTTTTTATATGATAGGTCTCATTCATTTTACATGTCTTTGCATTTTCTAACCCTAGTAGTGGGATCACTTACTGAATATTTCTTAAAATACTTAAGTCACGTGCTACTTTTATATTTCAGATCGCAAAGACACGGTTGACTGTGGCATCACAAATTAAAAGATTAGTGCACATGCATACGGTAGTTGCACTTAATTTAGTAAACTGTAAGTTAATATAGGGCATTTTTGTTTTTTTTGTTTTTTTTTTTTTACTTATGTCAATCTTAATTTTTCAATTGTATTATTTTAAGATCTTTTTCTTAAACATGTAACATTGTTTTATGAAAACATTTTAAATGAATATTTTTTCACAAGATGTCACGTCATGTATGTGTTAGCGACTTTAATTAAGTAGAAAACTAGGGTCGTTATAGTTGGTATCATTGCTCTAGGTTATAGATTTTGTAGACTAGCCTACGAGGTAGGCCTGATATGTTCCGTGGTCTCACCGCTATGCTCCATCACCATCAGGTATGTCACGTGTAAGATAAGAAAATGAAATGTCATTGATTATGTATATTGTTACTACTTGTCCATTATAAATGTATTTCCTAATTGAATTTGATAAAATTGAGTAGATTGTTATTGGCGGCATGATTGTTTGCTTAATTATATGTGTATGATAATATAGAAGATTATATAGTTTATGTTACTTAATAGTAGGCTTAAGAAAAATTGTGTGGTTGTTTAGAACCATTCCGCCTAGAGGACGTGGAAGAGGACATCGAGAAAGGGGACAACTCCCTGTTCGAGGAAGGGGTAGAGGAAGAAGGAGCCCAACTTGTGAAGGCTATGTAAAAAGAACATACGTGGTTGCGCCACCTCCAACAGCACCACTGGCAGGAATAGACCCCACGAAGAATCTGATGTGGGAATCGTTCTAGGCCATGATTCAAATAATGGTGGCCACCGAGCAAGCCAACAACTCGTAATCTACATAAGGGGCAAGATATTTTTGGGATTTCAAATGATACAACCCGCGTACCTTTAGTGGAAGCGCAAGAGACCCAATAGAGGCGCAATTATGGCTATCGTGATTGGAGATGATTTTGTTATTAATGAAGCTATCTACTTTAATTTTAGAGGTCATTCACCGAGAATGGATGTTTGAGCTAAATGTGTGATTGGCTATATACGGTTGAAGCAGCAAAACAAGGATTGAGTTGGATTAAGTTTTGAAACCAAAAAGCCCGAATTATAAAATTGGGTTGGGTTAATTTAAAGACAACATCTCCTAGCAGTGAGTTTGAGCTGTTTCATATTATTAAGCTTACCCAGTTTTGTCATTATAATTAACCTAAATAAAAGTCAAGAATTCGTTAAAACATTTATTCTTGAGTCAAAATTTAGAGGTTTCAATTTTATATTGACCCTTACACAATAATAACATCAAATTTTAATTAACAATATGATTAACGATAGGTATTATTTTGGAAAAGGGTACGAGTAGGTTGTTGTTTAGACATATTTGGGACGTTAGAAATTTCAAAACTTTTGAGTAGAATTAGAATTATTGTATAATATCCTTGAAACATAAAAAATGAACAGTATGATGGGACTAGAAAACAACTAATCTAGAACTTCAGGATATTCCTAATGAACCAAAAGATCTCCGACTAGGCTAAACGATGAAAAGCTTTGAAGATGTAGAACTAGAACCTTAAGTTGAGTTTGGATAAACTAGTAGAGCTTAAATGCCAGATATGTGACATGTAGGTATGTAATAAGATACAAGAATGATGTAACAAATGTGAATGAAATATGACTTATAAATAAACTAAGAGCCTACAATTCTAACATCCTTGTTTACCTATTAAAAATAAGGTGTCACTATATGCACGATACTAATGAGGACAGAAATCATCTATTTAAAATATTTCAGAAAAAGGTGACATGGACAACTAATCTAAGAGCTACCAACAAACATTAATGCAACTATTCTAACCCTGGTTCCATGGACTTCATCGCGACGCCATCATCGGTATATGAGTGTCTTACATTTATTTGAAAAATAAGGATAGAAAACAGTCACCAAATATTTATTTTAATAAAAATTACTTAATATGGATAAGCAACCCAACTAAAAAATAAAATAAAATAAATATTAATCATTTAAATAAAAGTACATATGAATAAAATATTAAAATATTAAAATATTAAAGTTATTAAATAAGATTAAAATATTTACCTCAATCTAAATATCAAAGTCATAATAGAAATAAAAGAAATACAAACAGATTCTAGATCGATCAAAAAAATGAATGCTATAAATTCTTTTTATGTGATTTTGCTGTTTTCTTTTGCATCAACTTTTAATGTCTCTACCTGTTTTGCTCTCCAATCTCGAGTATCACCTTGGAAACTGACGATTTTTAATTATAGGGAAGGAGAACCTCTAACAGTCCATTGCAAGTTGAAAGATGATGATTTAGATATATAATGATTATGATGACAAATTTAAATGACACCATCTGACATGAACCAAGAGATATCAATCATACAATATTTTCTTCACATTGATGTCTCTTGGTTCATATCACCATCTTTTCTAATGGATCTCAGTGGATGGAGTTGATGATTTATTTTAAGTTCAACGGTTGATGTTGAATTTTAAAACTCTATAAAATTGGGAACTTATAATATACAACGGTATAAAAAAAACTAGATTGATGTTTAACTTCTATTTCGATTTATAAAAAAGAATTATAGTTTCTGTATTTAATTAGAAATTTTATACTTTTAAATTTAGGAGTCAATAATGCTTGATGGACGACTTTCAAATTGAATTTATGTCCATCTGACATAAATTTTTAAACATAGGAGAGCATATCCTTAGATTCAAACAAGAATACAAATTGGAATTCAAGGAAAATTTATTGCAAACAACATTGTTTTGGTGCAACTTTAATAGCAATCTTGAACATGCTTCGTTTGAGGTTTTTTGGCCAGATAATGAAGTTTGGCTTTAAGAACGATGCAATTATTGGCACTGCATTTGGGGTGTTGATGAGAAGGGTTTTTCTTTGTATAATAGTCAAACAAATGTATTTGAGCTCATTCATCCATGAAGTTCTTAGACCAAAACATCATCTTTGCTTTTACTCCACACATATTCTTTTCTTTTCTTTAGAAGATGTGTGTTTATTAGGATACTACTCTAATAAAAGAAAGTCTATAAAGCATATGAGTTCTCAATTATGTAGAACTTTTAATAAAAAATAGTGTTTTCCTGTCAATAAAATATCCAAATAATTATCGAAGAATAAAATACTGACATCAACATATATATCAAGATTTCATTTTTATCGAAAAGTTTTAAACACCAAAATGGAAGAAACTTGAGAAAGAAACATCCCAATGAAGTTGAGAGAAGTTTGTGATTGATGGTTGAGAGAAAAAAACCTTAACCTAGATTGAATTTTGAACCTAGGTTAAGGATTGAATGCATGTAGGGCGATCTTGGCTTTAATAAAATAAATTAGTTTAAAAAACCTTAACCTAGGTTATAGTTTGATATGAACCAAGAGACATCAATCATACAATATACCTCAATAAAGATGTGAAGGAAATATTGTTGAAATTGTCGAAAGATATTTCAAGTCATGCCACATTGAAGAAAAATGAAGTTCATGTTAGAAATTTTAGGTAGATTACAATTTCGAGTAATTTAGAATTATTGTATTTCATTAATATATTTTAAGACTTTTTATTTACTTTAGGTTACAATTACATCATGGTTAATTATGACCATTAAGTATGAATGTTAAAACTCTTGGAATGCCTTTAATAGTTTCATTTTGAGGCTATATAAACCCATGTATGTTGTATTTGTAAGTAGACTTGGAAAATATAGTAAAATATTTGTAAGTAGCCTCGGAAAATATAGTAAAAGAAGCATTAGTTATTTCTTTAGCCAATGACTAAGTTTCTTTACAATTCTACGTAGTAAAAGTAGACTTGAATGATGCTTGTTGATCAAATATCTCAACGCAAGAACACTTGTTTGAGATTCGAATCACTTCACAAGCAACTTGTTACATAGAATTGCAAAGAAACTTACGCTAAAGAAAGCACATGCTTCTTTTACTATATTTTTATTATTTTATTTGTAATTAATTGTTATCCATAAATTCAAGGTTATTAATGTAATATTGAACTGTATGTGATATGTGGAAATCACTACAAGGGGAGTAAGACTCGGATTACCTTGTTGATCAAATATCTCAAGGCAAGAACACTTGATTTAGATTCGAATCACTCCACAAGCAAGATCGATCATGTCTAGCTTGAATGATTCTTGTTGATCAAATATCTCAAACACTTGTTTGAGATTCGAATCACTCCACAAGCAAGATTGATCATGTCGAGCTTGAATGATTGTACATGCAAGCTAAACTACATAAAATTGCAAAGAAACATAGCCATTGGCTAAAGAAAAGCATAAATGCTTCTTTTACTATATTTTCCAAGTCTACTAACAAATACAACTTTATATAGCCTCAAAATGAAACTATTAAAGGCATTCCAAGAGTTGTAACATTAATACTTAATGGCCTTAATTAACCCTTACGTAATTGTAACCTAAAGTAAATAAAAAGTCTTAAAATACATTAATGAAATACAATTACTCTAAATTGTAGTCCACCAAAAATTTATAACATGAAACTTCATTCTTCTTTAATGTGGCATGAATTGAAATATCTTTTGATAATTTCAACAATATTTTCTTCACATCTTAATTGAAGCATAATTTATGATTGATGTCTCTTGGTTCATATCACTAGACATGATCGACCTTGCTTGTGGAGTGATTCGAATCTCAAACAATGTTCTTGCCTTGAGATATTCGATCAACAAGATAATCTGAATCTTACTCCCCTTGTAGTGATTTTCCCATATCACAGTTGGTATCAGAGTGATACCTCTTCCAGTGCTAACAGATACTGTCCACTTTGGACTTTTCCTTCCGAATTTCTCGTCAAGGTTTTAAAACACGTCTATCAAAGGGAGATTTCCATACTCTTATAAAAAATGTTTTGTTTTCCTGTCCAATCAACTTGGAATCTTACATCATTTATCTTGGTGGAAAAAAAAAATAATATATATATAAATAAATTGTGATAATTTGGTTTATATTTACTTATTTTTCTCAAGCTCAAGTTAAATGAATGGCAAATGACCATCATTTTGTAAGAAAAAAAATTGAAACCCACTACATTTCCTCCTTGGATTTCTTTTTAATATTTTCTGAAAAATAAGATTTGTAGTTTTGTAATTATAGAAATATCATATATTTGGCATCAACAAAAATCTACTATTTAGATTCATATTGGTGAACTAATTTCACGTCTAGAGGATTATATAATGGATTGACAAGAATGAAACTTAACCATCTGATATGAACCAAGAGACACCAATCATACAATATGCTTCAATGAAGATGTGTAGAAAATATTGTCCGAGATTCGAATCACTCCACAAGCAAGATTGATCATGTCGAGCTTGAATGATTCTACATGCAACCTAAACTACATAGAATTGAAAAGAAACTTAGTCATTGCCTAAACAAGAGCACAAATGCTTCTTTTACTTTATTTGCCAGGTCTATTTACAAATACAACATATGGCTTTATAATACTCAAAATGAAACTGAAACTATTAAAGGTATTCCAAGAGTTGTAACATTCATACTTAATGACCATAATTAACCATTATGTAATTGTAACCTAAAGTAAATAAAAGAAATACAATAATGAAATACAATAACTCCAAATTACTCTAAATTGTAATCCACCCAAAATTTATAACATGAAACTTCATTTTTCTTCAATGTGGCACGAATTGAAATATCTTTCGATTATTTCAACAATATGTTCTTCACATCTTCATTGAAGCATATTGTATGATTGATGTCTCTTGGTTCATATACCATCACACCAATCCATTCAAATTATTTCGAACACAAATAATAACATGGCAGAGATTTGTAGTGTGAAGTTGATTTTCATTATTGTGATGATACTGTTGGTTGTATCTTGCTCTGGTAAAATTTCTAGTTCTTCGTTCTTTGTTTGTTTTGAATCTTTTTGAAGGTTAATATTTCAATAGAGAAGCCTTCTAAGAAAAATCCCATGCTAAGTGTTCAAAAGTTTCAAACATAATGTCTGAGTGTTTAAATATTATTGCAGTTGAAGTTGAAGGGATGCCGCCACTGGTATCAAAGAGAAGCCTTCTAAAACACATTGCATGCAACACCTCTGCTGACTGCGGAGATCGTACTTGTTCGTGATCTTATCTCGGTTTATGCATTTGTATTCAATTCGCAACCAAAGAATTGAAAATCAATGATATGCAATTTGAAGACCTCAAACAAGAAGACCTCAACCTCCAGAATTAAGTGTTAATAAGAACAAAACAAATATGTTGTGATTGTTAGCGTGCGAGATTAAATTCTATCCTTGGAATGCAAGAATACTGAATAACATACAATAATATATGATATATGTATGTGTTTTTTTTTTTTTTTAATCTTTTGACACTTTGCTTTATTTGCTTATTTGTCTTTCAAACAACATATGAACTTGAATTCATATTAATAGTCGTAATAAAATAATTAAATTTGTACGAGGTATTCCTTTAAAATCAAATCAGGTAACAATGCATTCAATTTATTTAAAAAGAATAGAAAATTTCATGTCTAGTCTATCTAGTTTGTAAAAGAAAATAAAATAAAAGTTAAGGAAATTTCATAGTGAATGATAGAAAAGATAAGAAAGACTAACTAAAATGGTCTCAGTAAAAATCGAATTCCAAGTTTTCATTGTTTCTCATTTTTTATTATTATTATTATTATTTTTTCGAGTCCTTACATACATGCCTTTAAATAGGCCCAAAAGATAACCCTAATATAATAAAGTTCAACCACCAACTACAAATCACTACTCAATGCTATTAAATACAAATGGAAGAAAATAAGGCATTCATAAATTGTCTTAATTCGTAATTCAACTACCAATGGCAAGAATTCTAATCACTTTCCAATGTCAGACACTCCATTATTTTCTTGTGGATACTTGAATTTTCTTTGTATTGCTTCTTGTAATTGCTCGTTCGGGTACATGGAAGTGATCAGTTGTTGGATTCATATCAATTTTAAGAAGTATAAGGTAAGGAACTTCAATATTGGGGTCAAAATGCAATCATGTTTAGGAACAATCATTTCATAAAACATCATTTCATGGTGTTGGTCTCAACTCCAGTTCGAGTAGAATTTGATGTGTAGTACTTCTCTACATATGGTATACATACAAACCTCAATAACTGTGTTCGTGTGATACCACTTAATGGCCACTTCAATCTTGGTGGGGTCTACTGAGATTCCATGTTTTGACATCATGTGTCTTAAAAATGAGACGTGTCGGAACAAAAATTCACACTTGGAGAATTTGGCGTACAACTTGTTCTCTCTCAAAATTTTAGAACTTTTTAAACGTGTTCTTGATCCATCTTTGAGTACACTAGGATGATTTGATGCTTCCGCGGGACAATGATAACGCAGATAACTTTCTAAAGAAAGCATTCCGTAGTAGGTATCTAATAAGTGCACCACTGGTCTGAAGCACAATAACAAATGTGTCGAGACACTCCTTTAATACTCTATTCATTAACTCCATGAATATTGTTGGGGCGTTAGTGAAACCAAATGACATCACCACAAACTCGTTGTGGTCGTACCTTGTTTTGAATGATGTCTTAGGTACATCCCATTCTTTAGTATTAACCTAGTGGTTCCTTGACCGAAGATCTATATTGGAGAATATTTTCGCTTCTCTGA
This sequence comes from Cucurbita pepo subsp. pepo, assembly GCF_057944985.1. Classification (NCBI taxonomy): domain Eukaryota; kingdom Viridiplantae; phylum Streptophyta; class Magnoliopsida; order Cucurbitales; family Cucurbitaceae; genus Cucurbita; species Cucurbita pepo. Next base: position 5,534,885 of record NC_141809.1, on the reverse strand, counting down.
GTTGGTCTAACAAATCTTCAATATGAGAGTGGGTACTTGTTTTTTATCGTTCTCTTATTTTAACTCTCAATAGTCGAGGCACAGGCCCATGAACCATCCTTCTTATTTAACTTTCAATAGTCGAGGTATACCTAAGAAGATACGCTAGGTCAGATGAAGCCTTTTTTAAGTAGATCATTGTAATTGCGTCTTAAGTTCCTTTTATTCTGCTAGCACAATATAGTAAGACGCTTTAGAAATGGGTCCACTTCCCAGTTGAATTTCTTGTAATTGCGCCTACATTTTAGAGAAAGGGCATCCTGATAAATCCTCCAAAAAGACATCTGAAAATTCATTCAATAAATCCTCCAAAAAGACATCTGAAAATTCATTCAATATTGGTATTGTATTCATAGTCTTTTCTTTCCATTTTGTATCTACGACACTAATAAATATGGCTCACCTTCCTCGTTAGACCAGTCTCTTGACCTTCATCATCTAAACTAGTTTAGGGGTAACTCTAGCCTTTGAACTAAAAACTAGATCCAGATAGTGTTGAGAATACCACCTCCTTCTTGTAACAATCTATATTGGCATAGTTCTTAGCTAGCCAATCTATCTATACTATAGTATTACATCGAAATTCGTAATGCTAACAACTATCAGGTCTACGCTAAAGGTTCATCTTGCTACTATTACTTGCTCATCTTTTACTCTATCATTAAACACTAAGTCTACCCGTGTTGGGGTGCTACCACTTAATACATGCAACAAGGGTTCTAGTTGGAACCCTGCTTGATTAAAAAATGGCAAAGATATGAAGGAACGTGTAAAGCCTGAATCAAATAACGTTAAAGCATAGTGTCCTAGGATGGATAGTGTACCTATCACCACTATGTCGTATTTCCCAACATCCCTGCAGGTGCATACTCTCTTTCTTCCGAATATGTCTGGATAGGTCTCTCGACTCCACCAGGGCCTCTTGGTGGGTCAACTGGGTTTTTCGTCCTCCTCGTATTTGGCAAGGTAGTCTTGATGACTACATCTGAAACAAGCCCTAGATTCAAGCCATACATCTACCCTAATGTTGTTTCCCACATTCAAGGCACAATGGTTCCTCACTCCTTGGCCTTCTCTTAGTCTCTAAGATATCTATCAGCATATTAAGGAGGGTGTCTATCCGTATATTGAGGTTTACATGTTGATGGTTGTCGATGTGAGTCGGTCTGATCATACTATTGTTTTCTCCCGATAGTGACAACTGACTCTCAACGTACCTATCTGATAAGCGCCAACAATGCTAGATTTTTGCAAAGCTAGAGGTCCTTCTAGAATCCTTGCAAAACGTTCACAGAGAAACCTAACTTAACGGATTGATTCCAACCAAGAGCTGGTTAGAAGATGAATGACTCTTAGATCGAACTTGGAATCTATGATGGTTACACTTAGATACCAAGACAATTCACTCTAGAATTAGCTTGATCAAAACTAATTCAATGAATCGGTTTAAACATCAAACCTAAAACAAGATTTGAAAAAGAATAACACTAAAAAGGTATAAAAAAAACACAAAGGTTTGGTTTGTATTCAACAATTGATGCCCAAACATGAATATTACGTGCCTTTAAATAGGCTCAAAAGATAACTCTAACATAATAAAGTTCAACTACCAACTACAAATGCTATTAAATACAAATTGAATTAAATAAAACATTCACACAAACTACTAATAAATGCTATTAAATACAAATGGAAGAAAATAAGGCATTCATACAAACTACTCATAAATGCTATTAAATACAAATGGAAGAAAATAAGGCATTCATAAATTGTCTTAATTGGTAGTTCAACTACCAAAGGCAAGTCTTCTAATTACTTTCCAATGTCAGCCAATCCATTATCTTCTTTATTTGATATGCTAATGCTATAAAGATTTTTGGGCTCAAAAGATTTTTGAAGATGCAATGTATAGGCCTCTTGAAACTTCTTAACCTTACTTCTTGTAATCAGTCCTTCGGGTACATACAAAGGGTCTGGAGTTGAATTCATATCACTATCTCTAGGCTTTTCCATAGCCTTAGCTGACCTCAAAGCAGTCTTATACATGGTAGGATCTATGGCTTCAACTGTTCGATGAATTTCTAGATTCAGTCCAAGGATGAACCTTGTAGCAATTTTTAGTTTTGTATCCACTAATGACAGCGCGAATCATTTCAACCTTATAAATTCTCTTGCCTAGTCATCCACAAAATGTCCACTCTATATCAGATGGCTGAGCTCCTGTTGTCTTCAAAGTCCGACTACCTTCGAGAAATATTATTTTAGGAATAGCTTTTTGAATCGAGACCATGGTTTTACACTTCCATTTAGCCCGAGAATTTCTCAATTATCCAATCACCACAATTTTGCATCCTCTTTCAAGATGAATGACGAATAGAATACCTTCTCATGGTCTGGGTAGTTCATAATAAGAAAATCGTCTCCATTGGTGATAGCCATAATTGTGCCTCTATTGGGTCTCTTGTGCTTCCACTAAAGGTACGGGGTCATACCATTTTAAATCCCATAAATATCTTGTCACTCATGTATGTTACAAGCTATTGGTTTGCTCGATGGCCACCATTACTTGAACCATGGCCTGGAAAGATTCCCACATCAGATTCTTCATGGGGTCTATTCCCGCCAATGGTGTTGTTGGAGGTAGTGCAGCCACGTATTTTCTTGTTACAGAGCCTTCACAAGTTGGGCTCCCTGTACCTCTACCCCTTCCTCGACAGGAGGTTGTTCCCTTTCTCGACGTCCTCTTCCACGTCCTCTAGGCGGCATGGTTCTAAATCAACACACAATTTTTTTTTAAGTCTACTATTCCTAAAATAAACTACATAATTTTCCATATTATCATACACATATAATTAAGCGAAAAATCGTGCCGTCAACAACAATGTAGTCAATTGCATTTAAATTGGATCATCATTTTTAGGAAAGAGAAGAAAATCATAATTGATTGATGCATAGGCCAGTTTTATGAAGGAAAATTAGAATCATTAGAATGGATTCAAAATGACTCCTTTGATTGGATAGTCATCCGTTGGGAAAGAGAAGAAAACAGAATAGATTAAAAATGGCTTTAATTGGACAGTCATATGAGGAAATATTAGGAAAGAGAGGAGAACAAAATTGATTGAAATTTGTTTTATAATTGCATAATAAGAGAAAAAAAAAATACAGAGAGGAGAGAAACAAAGTGGTACAACGGGAGAGAAGGAAAATAGAAGAGGTGAAAAATTATTATTATTTGTATCTAGAGAATATAATATTATAACAAACCATAGTTGGATTGAATGATTCAAAGCCGCATGAAATAATATTGACATATTTTCAATTTAAGTTTTAGGAAATTTAAAAATAATGAAAACTTGGAATTCGATTTTTACTGAGACTGTTTTAGAGCCGTATTTCACATTGTTAGTTGGATTATTAATTAAAATGTGAAATACTAACAAAAGGTGACGAACGGTGGGATATGAAGCGAACTCCAGCAACCTTTGGAGCAGCTCTCGAGGAACGGGAGCTTACGTTAATTAAATTAGGGAAGACTTCGACTATGGTCAACCAGGTAAGTGGCCTTACTATAGGATAGGCTAAAAATTGTATGAGTTACGATGATGTATGAACTATGTCGTACGATGCGGTATATGAGTTATGATGATGTATGAGTTATGATGATGTATGAGTTATGATGATGTGTGGGTTACGATACTTGATGATGTGCTCAGTATATATATATTTTGATGAATGTCGTACTTGATATGTTTGATGCACTTTGTGGCAATATGAGTTATGATGATGTATGAACTATCTGTGTGACGATCACATCTCCTCGTTGCACAATCTCCCTTATGAGATGATATTTGCGCTCAATATGTTTTCCTCGCTTATGGCTTCTAGGTTCTTTTGAATTTGCAACTACTCCACTGTTATCACAATAAAGAGTGACGGGAAGATGCATATTTGGAACGACTTCCAAATCAGTTAAGAACTTCCTAAGCCATACAGATTCTTTCGCTGCTTCACAAGCAGCAACATACTCAGCCGATGGTGGAATCAGCAATGCAACCTTGCTTTATGCTTCTCCATATTATTGCTCCTCCGTTCAGAGTGAAGACAGATTCTGATGTCGATTTCCTCGAATCTACATCGATCTGAAAATCTGAGTCAGTGTACCTTGTAAGGATCAAATCCTTAGCACCGTACACTAGCATATAGTCCCTCATTCTCCTAAGATACTTGAGGATATTCTTAACGGCAGTCCAATGAGAACGTCCCGGATTGGACTGATATCTGCTGACAATTTCCACAGCATAGCATATGTCGGGTCGGGTACATAGCATGGCATACATCAGACTGCCGACTGCTGATGCATAGGGAATGTGTCTCATATCCTCAACTTCTTGAGATGTCTTAGGACTTTGTTCCTTCGACAAATGAACTCCATGCCTGAAAGGTAATAATCCTTTCTTGGAGTCCTGCATCTTATATCGAATCAACATGTTGTTGATGTACGATGCCTGAGACAATTCTAGTGTTTTGTTCTTGCGATTCCGAACAATTTGGATTCCAAGAACAAACTGAGCCTCTCCCAAATCTTTCATTTGGAATTGTGTCGCTAGCCAATGCTTAATGTCAGTCAAAAATCCCACATCATTTTCAATGAGTAGGATATCGTCAACGTACAACACTAGGAAAGCTACTGTAGAGTTGACTATCCTTTCATAAACACAAGGTTCGTCAACATTCTGTTTAAAGCCATAAGATTTGATCGTAGTATCAAACTTTATATTCCAGGATCGAGATGCTTGCTTCAACCCATAAATGGATCTTTTAAGTTTGCAAACCCTTTGCTCGTGATCCTGTTCAATGAACCCCTCTGGTTGAGCCATATAGATACTCTCTTCAAGATTGTCATTTAGAAAGGCTGTCTTAACATCCATTTGCCAAATTTCATAATCATAAAATGTGGCAATAGACAAGAGTATTCTAATCGATTTAAGCATAGCAACAGGAGAGAAGGTTTCTTCATAGTCCACCCCCTCTCTTTGGGTATAACCCTTTGCTACTAATCGAGCTTTAAAGGTCTGTAACTTACCGGTTTAGTCTTGTTTCCTCTTATAGATCCATTTGCAACCAATAGGTTTTACCCCATCTAGTTGATCTACAAGTTTCCAGACTGTATTGAAGTACATTGACTACATTTCAAGATTCATGGCTTTAATCCACTGATCTCTATCTTCATCATTCATTGCCTGTTTATAGGTCAATGGATCCTCAACGCCATGATCAGGTATGATAACTTGAATTTCTGCCAAACCCAAGTAACGATCGGGTTGAGTTATAACCCTCCCACTAGTCGAGGCATTCTCAACTCTTGAGAAGGATGTGATTGACCAAAAGTGTCAGCTCCATCAACAACTCTTGTTGAAGGACCAGCTTGATCAACAACTCTTGTTGTTTTATCAGTAGCTTCTTTAGAAATTTCACTGAATACTAGTTTGCTGCGAGGTTGATGATTTCTTACGTGGTCTTCCTCTAAGAATGTAGCGTTTGTGGATACAAACACTCTATTTTCTTGAGGGTCATAAAACAAACCACCTTTCGTCTCTTTGGGGTATCCTACGAATATACATAATTTTGAACGACGTTCTAATTTCTTGGGGTTTTGATACAACACATGTGCTGGACATCCCCAAATTCTGAAGTGACGTAAACTACCTTTACGCCCTTTCCATAACTCATAAGATGTTTCTGAAACACTCTTAGTAGGAACCATGTTCAAAATGTATGTAGCAGTCTCCACTGCATATCCCCAAAACGGATCGGGTAATTGAGCGAAACTCATCATAGACCGAACCATGTCTAATAGAGTTCTATTTCTCCTTTCTGATACACCATTTTGTTGAGGCATACCAGGGGCTGAGAGTTGTGACCTTATTCCATGTTCTATCATATAGTTTTGAAATCTTAAGTCCATGTAGTCTCCTCCTCGATCTGATCGAAGTGTTTTAATAGTTTTACCTAATAGATTCTCAACCTCAGTCTTATACTCTCTGAATTTTTCAAGAGCTTCAAACTTGTGATGCATTAGGTAAAGACAGCCATACCTTGAATAATCATCAATAAAACTAATGAAATATTCATACCCTCCTCGTGCTTTGACATTCATTGGACCACAGAGATCTGTATGCACGAGTTCTAAGGTTTCTTTGGCTCTACAACCTTTTTCGGAAAATGATCGTTTAGTCATTTTACCCTCAAGACAAGACTCACATGGAAGTAAAGAGTTGTCTTCTAACTCATTTAGAAGTTCTCTTTTAACCAATCTCTCAATCCTATTGAGATTAATGTGACCTAGTCTTAAGTGCCAAAGATAGGGATTAGGAGAAATCTTTTGTCGTTTATTTTGAGTTTCAGCTGTTTTAAACATCTCGGTATTTAAAATAGCTTTTGTTTCGCTCGGTTTTAACATATATAAGTTGTTTTCTAGTTTTGCAGAACAAATATGAATACCTCTTTTGCAAATGAACACTTCATTGATTTCAAAAGATACTTTATACAATTGTTCTAATAAACAAGAGATAGATATTATATTTCTTTTCATTTCAGAAACAAAAAGTACATTATCTAATATAATGAATTTATCTCCAAAAAACAACTTCAAATTTCCTACTAATCTTGCTGAGACAACCTCTCCTGTTCCAACCCTGAGTGTTATCTCGCCGTCCGCAAGCATTCTCCAGGAGCTAGTTTCCTGGTAAAAAGAACAAATATGATTAGTCGCCCCTGAATCTAGTATCCAAGTTGAGTTGTCATACTCTACTAAACATATTTCTACAACGAGTAAATCATATTTACCTTGTTGTGTCTTTTCGGCTTTCTTCTCTGCAAGGTATTTTGGGCAGTTTCTCTTCCAGTGCCCGTTTTCATTGCAATGGAAACATTTTCCTTTATCTGCTTTTTGAATCTTGTGTTTGCGGTTAGTAGGAATCTTATTTTTCCCTTTACCCTTCTTCTTCATCAAAACACTTTTAGAAGTTGAAGGTCCATACTTATTTTTGGAGGACGATCCTCGTAGTAATTTCTTGGAGATAGCAACATTCGCTTCTCCTGTTTGTCCCTTGTTAATTAAGAGGGACTGATAAGTCTGTAGCTCATTGAGAAGAGCAGTCAAGTTATATTCTATTTTGTTCATTACCACATTGGTGCGGAACTGGAAGAAGCTCTGCGGAAGAGACATCATGATAAAACTAACTTGACTCTTCTCATCAATGACAGCTTCATTTTCTTCTGCCACATTGAAATGAACCATCATGTCCAGGACATGTTCTCTAACTGAGGTCCCTTCTTTCATACGACAGTTGTAAATGTATTTTATGGCTTCATGTCTAAGGGAGAAGGATGGTTGTCCAAACATCCCTTTTAGAGATTCCATAATCTCTTGAGCAGTACCCATAACATCGTGTTTCTTAGCCAAAACATCAGATATGCTGGCTAGAATGTACACTCGGGCTTTATCATTTGCCTTTATCCATCTGTCATATGCATCCCGAACTGTTCGGTTTGCATTTGAGGTGGGGTTTGGAGGACACTCCTTAGTTAAAACAAACTTTAAATCATCAATGACCAGTATTGTGTTTAGGTTTGATTTCCAAGTTCTGTAGTTGTCGCCGTTTAATTTCTCAGAAGCGAGTAATTGTACTATTGAGTTTGTCATGCTGTGATATAAAGAAAATTCTATTAGTAATTTGACTTAATCCTGTTTAATCCAATCAGTTTTAACAAATATAATAATGTACCCAAATCATTATTAATTTGCAACGATACTTTAGTGAGTTAGAGCAACTACTACCGAGGGGCAGTCAATCACTCATTCACTAAACCAAGACATTCTTGACTTAAACACTATTCCCAGAATAACTCTTGTTCCTATAGTGTTCTTTGTTATCGCTATTTTGGTCAAGAATATACCAACTCTTAGTATTTCTTCGTAAGTGTGACCCGCAATTTTCGGACCTCATAGATCGGTCCCAACAATGCTATCGAATGAAAAATCCAAAGTTGGGAACGGACCTAAGAAATCCTATCCATTTCTGGAGTTCGCGTTGTTTCGACTCCCATGTTACGACCCTCCGAATGGGTAGTTGCTCTAGGGAAACATGCAGGTGGAACATGGGAACCTTACGGTGCAACCTAGTGGTGGAGACCATAGGACGTATTTGACATACTTCCTTCTCCCACTTACTATAAATACTTTCTCTATTCACCTTGTTATTCACTCATGCAAATACCTTCCGAATGGAGGACGCTCCCAGGGCGACATGAGGCCGAGCATGAATCTCACTGTGTGAATTTTACAGAGAGCGTGAAAAGAAAACGATGTATCTTATACACCTTTTTCCTCCCACTAAGTATTTTAGATGGTTGGGTATACTCATTACTTAAGTATATTCCGGCTAATTAAATATAACTTAAGTCTAGGTGATTTTTCTAAATCTTACATCACTTAAGCATGCTCATAAAACTTGGCTAACTAAGCTCAAGTACTGGTCCGATCTCCAGGTAGTAGGTGTTCCGTAAACCGTCAACTTAAGTACCTCCAGCCTAAAACAAGATCGTGCCAGGTGAGCTTTCTCGTGACCGCAATTTTGTAAGACGTCGACCTATTTTAACTATTAAAATTGATCGTGCTCGGTTCTCAACCCTAAGTGAGCATGCACTTATCTTTATTATAGATTTTTAACGTCTATCTCATTTTATGACGTTGAAAATAACCTATAACATGCATCTAACATGCTTTATATAACAATTATATAATCATCCATTCCATGCAATAATATAACAATTTACATCTATCACTCATGGAACCCTAAACATGCATACTATACATTATAACACTTATAACATACTTAGAATGCATGAAACATGCTTAGCCTATGGTGGGATTTTAAATCTATATGACATACTTTATGCATATACATTTTCTATTTAATTAAAACATACATTCATAATGCATAATTAATTAAACACACTAAAGTGGGTTGGTTTTGGCATTTTAAAGCAAGCAATTAACTAAATTATTACACTAATAATTAAAAATAACTTGAGCCGTTCCCGAGGATCACGAACTGGGCGAACCAACCCTTCAAAACGTTGAATCGGACCCCAACGGCAGAAAAAACACTCGAACCGCCTCTTCCATCTTCTTCGGTTCAGCTTGCTATCTCTTCCATTTTCGATCAATTACAACCTAAAATGGACTCTAATGACTCCATAAAATTACAGACCTTTCTTCATTTATTAAAGCCCATACACATTAGGCTTATTACAGACCTTTCTTCTTTTATATTTTACCGGATCCTGTAATAGTCAGATCCCATATCCAATTGATTAGATTTTTCTTAGTATTTTAAGTTATAGGAAATAAGGTTAGATTCAATAAATTTTAGTTGGCAAATCTATAAACTGGGAGATAGTAGCCAAACAATCGACTCAAAATTGGTCAGTAATATCTGTTTACACAATTGAAAATCTATTTACACAATGAAAATAATTACAGAGAGGGAGGGAGATTGAGGAAAGATTTGTTGAACAAAATTTAACAATAAAACGGGAAATATCAGAGCGCAAGGAACTCCATCGAATTTTGTCTAACAGGAAATATCAGAATTTTAAGATGGCAAATGTATATTAGAGAAATAATTTTATAGAGTTCAAACTTGAAACTGATGTCATGGACTCACATAGGTTAACTTGGATTTTAAAGGACGGAATTGAACTCTCATTAAGGATATATTCGTGACAACGACTTAAGCTAACCAGGTAAGTGACCTTACTATCGGCATAGTTATATTTGATGTTGACACGTGCCCCGTGGTTCTGCACGTTCATATATATTGATATGTGTGAATTGTTTATGGATCGATATGCTTCTTATATGTTATGTGTATATTATAATATGTGAACTGTGTTATAATAATTACGGTACGATGTGTTCAAGGATATGTTTGAGATAGGATACGAGAAGGATGCACAAAACGAAATGTAACGATAGGAGTAAAATACGTTCATGAACGTTAATGTTAGGCTACATACTGGAGTGTATGGATAAGAGAGATTGATGGAAGAATACGGTTATGTTACGGGTAAAAAGGGATAGGTTTGTGATAGATTGATAGAACGATAGCGTTAGGATTGATAGAACGGTAATGTTAGTATACGTTCTTGTGATGATATGACTATGGTACGTTCACGTAATGATATGTATAAGAACGTTAAGGTTATGATAAGTTAGAGAACGATATGACTACAAAGTGTTTACGTTATGACTTGTTTATGATATGATACATTGTGATGCAATATGTCATGGTATGATGTGTATATGATGAAATGTTATGTTAAAAGCATAGAACGTTATGTTAGGTCTTTTAAATTGTGTGTATACAACATGATATGAATGACATGAAATCACAATAAATGGCATGAAATATAACCCCATTAGAAATTATGTATGATTTGAGATATGATATGAATGATGAACTATATCTGAAACGATATGAATGATGAACTATATCTGAAACGATATGAAAAATTATATGATATGTACATAATGCTAACGGGGTTGTATTAAAGAATAATGAAAATGGAAAAGTTTTGGGACCTCATGCATTATGTGTGCTCATGCGTTTGGGGGAATACCCTTCATCACGAGGGTACGGACGCGTACATCCAATGGCAGGACAATGATCGTTATGCTTTGCATAGCGCTGCCGAGACGGTTACTAGTTCTAGCGGGTGTTCGGCCTAAGGGGCCCCCAGAGTATGCCCACCGGATAAGGAAAGTGGCCCAGTGGTGTGCGAACTAGCTGGTGAGCTCATACTCGCACGTATGGGCTGTGTGTAGAGTTGGTACACGTCAAAAATTACCTGTTAGGACAGCACCATAGGGAAAACGGAATGAAAGATAGGTCACATCATCTCATTGCATGTGATTGTTACATTTAACCCAATAGTGGGGTCACTTACTGAGTATTATTTTAAATACTCAAGCCATGTGCTACTACATTTTTCAGGTTAAGGCAAGACATTCTTGTACGGCTGACAACATCGCAATACGAGACCATTTCACATGCGTAGGATAGTGGAATTTATTTTCTTAGACTTAGGATAGAATAGGATATTTTTAACTTAAACTCTTATTCATTTTATTTAGTCTTTTGTTGTGTCTTTTTAAAAGCTGTTTTCAAAACAAGTAAGTGCATGGCTGTGTTTTAAGATAAAGGTTATGTTTTATGGAATTTAAATGAAGTCTTTCGCATTCAATGTTATGGTATGTATGCAGTAGCGACCTAAAATTAAGTAAACAATTTCGGGTCGTTACAATGTAAGTCCATGGCAGTGTTTTATGCTGAAATTTATATTTTAGGATAAAGTTTAAATGCTTATTTCTGCACAAAATGATTATTCTTTAATGACGGTAGTGACTCGAGGTAAGTAGAAATCTAGAATTGAAGTTTGGGTAGATGCATACATGTTATATGTAGTTCTTAGGTTAGATTATGGATCATTTTCTTATTTTATTTAAAAAATTTATGCTATTTATTTCTCGTTATATTGTTTTAAAAAATTTATTACGAACGTTTAAGTCCATAGCGTCATTTCTTTTAAATGAATTTCTCCACGCATTCTAGTTATATTATGCATGTAGTTGCGACCTTGGTTTTAATAGAAAATTAGAGTCATTATAATTGGGATAAGAGCAATACCTCTCACAGTAAGATGTGATTGAGGGGCAAACCAAGGAGAAATCTTGTGGGTATGTGACACCTGAGTAAAGAGGAGTACATGAATGAATTGAGAACATATCAGAGTGAGAGTGATCCTGAAGTTAGGATGACTAAGAAAGTCTTAAAAGGAAATAAAGGTTACAACCTATTCCAACAATGTGCATCTTCCTTTTTAGTGGCTCAATCATAGAAACTTCATTTTTTAACATACTTTGTTTGGAGTAATTCTATGTTGGGTGACGTTTTAGAAATTTTCCTATAATACATGTGAGTGAGGACAAAGTATGTTAGGACAACTCGTATTGGTTTGTGGGAATAATTTTCACTGTTAGAAGCAAGCGTAAGTAAGGTGACTACTAGCATGGGAATACTGGAGCCATTAGGTGTTGAATCAAGATTTTGAATCTTGATTTAAATCTTGGGCAAGAGTTGTTACACATTTGTGAGCGCCTAGGGATAGTCTTCCTCATCTGTTCTATCATTCACTATGAAATTTCCTTAACAATGATGTCATTTTCTTTTACAAACTCGATAGACTAGTCATGAAATTTTCTATTATTTTTAAATATATTGAATGCATTATTACTATCTCGTACCAAATTTAATTATTTTTTTAGGACTATTGGTAAGGATTCAAATTAGTTTGTTGTCCAAAAAACAATAAGCAAACATAGCAAAGTGTCAAAAAGATAACAGAATATACATATACATATATTATCGTATTGTAGCTATATGATTCATTTATTCTTGCCCCAATGATTGAATTTAGTGCCCACACTAACAATCACAAACATATTAGTTCGGTTCTGATTAACACTTAATTCTTGAGATCTTATTGTTTGAGGTCTTCAAATTGCATATTATTGAGCTTCAATTCTTTTGTTGCCGATTTAAAACAAATGCATAAACCGATTTCAGAACACGAACAAGTATGATCTCCACAGTCAGCAGAGGTGTTGCATGCGATTTGTTTTAGAAGGCTTCTCTTTATTACCAGTGGCGGCATCCCCTCAACTTCAACTGTAATAATATTTAAACATTTAACATTATGCTTGAAACTTTTGAACACTTAACATGTGATTTGTGTTAGAAGGCTTCTCTATTGAAATTTTAACATTCAAAGAGACAAACAAAAAACGAAGAACTAGAAATTTTACCAGAACGAGACACAACCAACAGTATCATCACAATAATGAAACTCAACTTCAAACTACTAATCTCTGCCATATTCTTTGGGTTGAAAATATTTTGAATGGTTTGATGTGATGGTTAAGTTTCCTTCTTGCCAATCCATTATATAATGTCTATAAATTAAATTAGCTCATAAATATAAACCTAAATAGTAGATTTTTGTTGATGCATATGCCAAATATATGATATTTCTATAATTACAAAACCATAAATCCTATTTTTCCTAAAAATAGAACAAAAAATACAAGTAGAAAATGTATAGTCATCTACCATTCTTTAAGCCTGAGAAAAAAAAAAAATATAAACCAAACTGTCACCAACTTTTTTCTTCTGTAAGGATATGTAATGTAAGATCCAACATTGATGGGAGAGGAAAACAAAAAAGTATGGTAACCTATCTTTAACATGCGTGTTTTAAAACTTTGACGAGAAATACGTAAGGGAAAGCCCAACGATGACAATATCTGATAGCAGCAGTGGGATTGGATTGTTACACGTAGTTAAGCTTACGAGGTTTTGTCATTAACATTAACTTAAATAGAAGCCAATAATTTATTAAAACATTTATTCTTGAATCAAAATTGAGAAGTTTTAACTTTATAATCATGGCCTTACACAATAATAACATCAAATTGGTTTGGAAATTAGAGATATGGGAAACTTTAATTAACAAAAGGTATTAAAACATTTATTCTTGAATCAAAATTGAGAAGTTTTAACTTTATAATCATGGCCTTACACAATAATAACATCAAATTGGTTTGGAAATTAGATATGGGAAACTTTAATTAACAAAAGGACAGTAATTATAACATCAAATTGGTTTGGAAATTAGATATGGGAAACTTTAATTAACAAAAGGACAGTAATTATAAGTATATTTTTTAAAAGGGTATGAGCAGGTTGTTTAGACTGGTTTGGGATATTAGAAATTTCAAAACTTTCTCGCACAATTAGAATTATTGATTAATATCCTTAAAAAATAAAAATAAAATAATAGGTTGGTTACGAATGATGGGACTAGCAAACAACTCACCAGATTAGCCTAGAACCTCGTGATATTCCTAATGAGCCAAATAGCAAGAACCAATGAACCAAAAGATCTCCGACTAGGCTAAACAATTAAAAGCTATGAAGTTATAAACTAGAACGTTAACTTGAGTTTGAATAAACTGGTGTCATGTGTTTGATATGTGTGATGTCTATAATATGATATGATATATAATTTGATATGATATGTGAGATGATACTGTATATTGTAGAATATGATATGTGCAGAAATGATATAACACGATGTATGACACGATGATACACATTAATATGTTTTTACATGATACACAACCTCGAGAAATGTTGGAGAGGCTTTGGTATAAATTATATGATACGAAGAAAAATGGAAGGGGGTTGTCTTACATGATTTAATTAATGTGAAATGTTGGGATCTCATACATTGTTATACATATCATGCATCAAGATATTACCGTATTGTGATGAGTATGAACATGTATATTATGAATATCATATTTTATATGATGCTACGACGATCGCTACTCCTTTCGGGTGTCTAGCAATAGCACTAGAGAACACTAGCCCAACCAGAATGAGGTCCGTGTGTAGAGTAGTAAATACAAATTCAATGATCCAGTTAGGATAGTAACCTAAGGGAATATGGTTTTTATATGATAGGTCTCATTCATTTTACATGTCTTTACATTTTCTAACCCTAATAGTGGGATCACGTACTGAATATTTCTTAAAATACTTAAGAAACGTGCTACTTTTATATTTCAGATCGCAAGACACGGTTGACCGCGGCATCACAAATTAAAAGATTAGGGCACATGCATAGGGTAGTTGCACTTAATTTCGTAAACTGTAGGTTAGTATAGGGCTTTTTTTTTTTTTTTTTTTTTTTACTTATGTCAATCTTAATTTTTCAATTGTATTATTTTAAGATTTTTTTCTTAAACATGTAACATTGTTTAATGAAGACATTTTAAATAAATATTTTTCCACAAGATGTCACGTCATGTATGTGGTAGTGATTTTAAGTAAGTAGAAAACTAGGGTCGTTATAGTTGGTATCATTGCTCTAGGTTATAGATTTTGTTGACTAGCCTACGAGGTAGGCCTGGCATGTTCCGTGGTCTCACCGCTATGCTCCATCACCATCAGGTATGTCACGCGTAAGATAAGAAAATGAAATGTCATTGATTATGTATATTGTTACTACTTGTACATTATAAATGTATTTCGTAGACTAGATTGTTGTTGACTGCATGATTGTTCGCTTAATTATATGTGTATGATCATATAGAACATTATGTAGTTTATGTTACTTCATAGTAGACTTAGGAAAAATTGTGTGGTTGTTTAGAACCATTCCGTCTAGAGGACGTGGAAGAGGACATCGAGAAAGGGGACAACCCCCTGTTCGAGGAAGGGGTAGAGGTAGAGGGAGCCCAACTTGTTAAGGCTATGTAACAAGAACATACGTGGTTGCGCCACCTCCAACAGCACCACTGGCAGGAATAGACCCCACGACGAATCTGATGTGGGAATCGTTCTAGGCCATGATTCAAATAATGGTGGCCACCGAGCAAGCCAACAGCTCGTAGTCTACATGAGGGGCAAGATATTTTTGGGATTTCAAATGATACAACCCGCGTACCTTTAGTGGAAGCGCAAGAGACCCAATAGAGGCGCAATTATGGCTATCGTGATTGGAGACGATTTTGTTATTAATGAACCTATCTACTTTAATTTTAGAGGTCATTCACCGAGAATGGATGTTTGAGCTAAATGTGTGATTGGCTATATATGGTTGAAGCAGCAAAACAAGGATTGAGTTGGATGAATTTTTGAAACCGAAAAGCCCGAGTTATAAAATTGGGTTGGGTTAATTTAAAGACAACATCTCCTGGCAGTGAGTTTGAGCTGTTACATATTATTAAGCTTACCCAGTTTTGTAATTATAATTAACCTAAATAAAAGTCAAGAATTTGTTAAAACATTTATTCTTGAGTCAAAATTTAGAGGTTTCAATTTTATATTAACCCTTAAAAAATAATAACATCAAACTTTAATTAACAATATGATTAAGGATAGGTATTATTTTGGAAAAGGGTACGAGTAGGTTGTTGTTTAGACATATTTGGTATGTTAGAAATTTCAAAACTTTTGAGTAGAATTAGAATTAATGTATAATATCCTTGAAACATAAAAAATGAATAGGTATGAAGGGACTAGAAACAACTAATCTAGAACTTCAGGATATTCCTAATGAGCCGAATAGCGAAAATCGATGAATCAAAAGATCTCCGACTAAGCTAAACGATGAAAAGCTTTGAAGATACAGAACTAGAACCTTAAGTTGAGTTTGGATAAACTAGTAGAGCCTAAATGCCAGATATGTGACATGTAGGTATGTAATAAGATACAAGAATGACGTAACAAATGTGAATGATATATGATTTATAAATAAACTAAGAGCCTATAATTGTAAAATCCTTGTTTACCTATTAAAAATAAGGTGCCACTATATATGTCAGAAATCAATTTAGAATTATTGTATTTCATTAATATATTTTAAGACTTTTTATTTACTTTAGGTTACCTTTACATAATGGTTAATTATGACGATTAAGTATGAATGTTACAATTCACGGAATGCCTTTAATAGTTTCATTTTAAGGCTATATAAAGCCATGTATGTTGTATTTGTAAGAGACTTGGAAAATAGAGTAAAAGAAGCATTTGTGCTATTCTTTAGCCAATGGCTAAGTTTATTTGCAATTCTATGTAGTTTAGATTGCATGTAGAATCATTCAAGCTCGACATGATCAATCTTGCTTGTGGAGTGATTCGAATCTCAAAGGTGTGCGCCCGCACTCATCATCTCTTGGGAAAGTAGCCCTATGCTTATGAACATACAATATGTATGAGATCCCTCTAAATCCATCGTAATGTCTCTTCTGACACAACCCTCTAGTCTCATTTCTTGTTACTCTAGGTAACACATACTTGTGGATATTTATATTAATATCATTTTCACGCTCTTAGGGTTGTGTCTTATGTCGATCTAACGACATGATGCAATATGGCACTCATCATCATCTAGCATGCTCAATATGAAAAACATCATCATATTAAGGTAAACATCATGCAATCATCATATTCATCATAATGCCACAAAGTGCATCAAACATATCAAGTGTCATTCATCAAAATATGTATATATTGCACCTATCATCAAGCATTGTAATCCGCACATCATCATAACTCATACAATTTTTTTAGCCTATCCTATAGTAAGGCCACTTACTTGGTTGGCCTTGGCCGAAGTACTCCCTAAATAGCTAAACGTAAGCTCCCGTTCCGTGAGAGTTGCTTCCTACGTCGCCGGGGTTTGTTTCCTATCACACCGTTCACCACTTTCCTTTAATATTTCACAATTAATTTACCTATAATTTAATAAATGTGAAATACGGCTCTAAAACGGCCTCAGATACCTTAATCGGGGCCAAAAATAGATTCGAGAGGGTCAAAACAGTGGAAACCGGGCTGAAAACAGGTGAGCCGAGCCGAACAGCCGCTGGAAGCCGCCGGAGGGAGCCCGAGCCATTTGCGCCGAGCCGAGCCGAGGGACCGCTTGCGCCGCTATTTGACACGTGGCAACAGCAGAGAGAGCCACGTCGTGCGGTAGCGTTGGGTCGAAGCGCGGGTCGTAGTCCGGTTCAGGTCGTGGTCCGAGTCGCGGGCTACAAAGGCTATTGGGCCAAGACTATCGTTGGGCCGAAAGTTTTTTTTGGGTTGCAGGCCGACTCGATTGGACCGTGGGTCTGGTCTTGGGTTGGTTCAACTGAACCGTAACTTCTGGGCTGGTCTGTGGGAAAGAATGGGCTAATCCTCTTGGGTTCTGGGTTTGGGTTGACCCAGATCCGTGGATCTCGTCTTCCTTACCCGAATTCGGCCGATTTTCCAGCGAGTTTTCTCTCTCCTTCCCACGACGTTTCCGTTGCCGATTTCGGTCCTCTCTTTTCCTCTTCCTCTTTATTTGTCGTTCTTCTTTCTTTTCTGGAAGTTTTGCTGCCTAAAGGTCCCTAGAACCACAGATATATGAACGATTAGGAAAAACTCAATTTTCTGACTGTTACCGACAACGGTGTTTATGAAAAAGTACAAAACGCACCTTGAGTTATCGTGCTTTCGTTAGGGATCCTTCTCGTGGTGGTAACAGGTCGTTTGGTGTCGGTTTGAGGGTTGTTTGAGGGTTCGTCGGAGAAACTCGACACTGGCCGACTTTTTTTTCCTGAAATCTCTCTCTCTTGTAGTTTCTGTCTTTTTTCTCTTTGCAGGTATCCTGATGGTGCTAGGAGTCGTGGGCTGGAGGCTGGACGTGCTGTGGCCGTCGTTTCGCGTGGGTTCGGCAAAATCTCTCTCTCTTGTAGTTTCTGTCTTTTTTTTTTTCTTTCTTTCTTTCTTTCTTTCCCTGGTCGTTACACCTTGTAACTTTGTGTAATCCCTTTACACCATGACACAAGGATCCTCATCAAATTTCATGTCATTTAGAGGTCACTTGGTCATAAACTACTGGTACATAGTTATAGGGGCATTTTAATCATTTTACACCTATACTTGGTTTAGCCCATTATCATAACGTAATGGTCACCAAATTTCATACATAACATTATCATGTCATATTAAGCCTTCTTCTAAAATTTCATGGGCAACATAATTCATCTAACTCAGGTGCTTCATTGAAACAAATGTTCATGTGTACCGTAAGGTTGGCAAACTTACTCAATCGGAAGAATTTCTCCCAATTTTTTTTTTTCAATCTACTTGATCAATAGTTTTACTAGTTTCTCCTTTACATGGTTCTCCAAATCAAATTCTCTAAACTTAGCTAAAGGTTCACTCATTGACCTTTCTGTTCATACATTCTCGAAATCTGATTTTAAAATATCTCAAATGGCATTTTCTTTTGATCCACATTTTTTTTCCCTCTCTCCTTGTCATAAAGAAAGACAAAGAAAAATTAGGGGTAGAAACATTGGGGAGAATTTCTGTTAAGATTCAAACCCATAGCTGATGGTAGAACTATAATAGATATTTTTTGTTTCCTACACATACGCGCTCATATCATTGCTTCTCGATCTACCTCTAATTTGAATCTTCCTACCCAATAAAATATTACGGTGCTGGTATAGACTGAAATTTTGTTACAGTCCAATTCTGATCGGTAATAGATACCGGGGCTTTGCAATATTTGACGGATCACAATTCTGTATAGTCCATTTACTATAGGAGTTCCCCGGGAATTCATTAGAGGAATGTTTCCAATTAAAATTGTTCGTTCTCTATATTTTTAATAATTAAAAAGAAAGAAAGAATTGTTTTCCTTTCCTCATTATTGTTTGTGTCCACTTGATTTGGTTCATCATTAATGTCTGGTCTTTGTAGATGAATTCCATATACAAATTTGCCTATTTTCCCATAAAAAATCAAGAAATTTGTAATACCTCTTCTCTTTTGGCTACCTACCCCAATTCTAGTAAATTTTTGGAGTCAAAATCATGACATGAAACTCGTTAAGAACTCCACCCTATCCCAATGCAAATAGAATGCACTAGTAAATCACATGGACCTAGTTACGACTTTCTGTATTTGATTTGTGGTCAAGCTAGAGTTTGAGCATTTGGTAACTTTCATAGGAAACATTGTCAAATAGGCTTTTCTTTGGTTTCTTATAAATTGTCTCGATGGATAGTTACCTATTTTAAATCTTGATTCATAGTCCAAAATTGTTTTAATTCCCTAAAATCTTTTATATTTACCCTTAATATCATAAATAAGTGTCATATGAATTTCCTATCATATTTCGAGTCTTCAAGGATCTTGAAAACGTCATAGAATTTTCATAAAGGTCTTAAGATCATTTACTACATCAAATCTTGGTTTAATTTTTCAACCTATTCCAATGGCCTTCCGAATTTCTCGTCGAGGGTTTAACACACGTCTAGTTAGATGGAGGTTTCCATACTGTTATAAAGAATGTTTTGTTTTACCTGTCCAATCAAGGTGGAATCTTACCTTATTTATCTTTAGAGCAAAATAATAATAAATAAAATAAATTGTGACAGTTCGGTTTATATTTACTTATTTTTCTCAAGCTCAAGTTAAATTTAGGGCAAATGTCTATCATTTTTTAAGAAAAAAAAAAACTGAAACCCAATACATTTCCTACGTGGATTTCTTTTTAACATTTTCAGAAAAAATGGGATTTGTGGTTTTGTAATTATAGAAATATCATATATTTGGCATATGCATCAACAAAAATCTACTATTTAGGTTCATATTGGTGAACTAATCTGACGTCTAGAGGATTATATAATGGATTGACAAGAATGAAACTTAACCATCACACCAGTCCATTCAAATTATTTTGAACACAAATAATAACATGGCAGAGATTTGTAGTGTGAAGTTGAGTTTCATTATTGCGATGATACTGCTGATTGTGTCTCGCTCTGGTAAAATTTCTAGCTCTTCATTTTTTTGTTTGTTTTGAATCTCTTTGAAGGTTAATATTTCAATAGAGAAGCCTTCTAAGACAAATCGCACGCTAAGTGTTCAAAAGTTTCAAACATAATGTCGAGTGTTTAAATATTATTGCAGTTGAAGTTGAAGGGATGCCGCCACTGGTACCAAAGAGAAGCCTTCTAAAACAAATCGCATGCAACACCTCTGCTGACTGCGGAGATCGTACTTGCTCGTGTTCTTATCTCGGTTTATGCGTTTGTATTCAATTCGCAACCAAAGAATTGAAGCTCAATGATATGCAATTTGAAGACCTCAAACAAGAGGACCTCAAGAATTAAGTGTTAATATGAACAAAACTAATATGTTGTGATTGTTAGCGTGCGGGACAAAATTCTATCCTTGAAACGCAATAATACTGAATACCATACAATAATATATGATATATGTATGTTTTTTTTTTTATTTAATCTTTTGACACACTTTGCTTTATTTGCTTATTTGTCTTTCAAACAACATACGAACTTAAATTCGTATTAATAGTCATAAAAAAATAATTAAATTTGTACGAGGTATTCCTTTAAAATCAAATCAGGTAACAATGCATTCAATTTATTTTAAAAGAATAAAAAAAATTCATGACTAGTCTATCTAGTTTGTAAAAGAAAATGACATAAAAGTTAAAGGAAATTTCATAGTGAATGATAGAAAAGATAAAAGGAAGACTATCCCCTCCGCTCACAAATGTGTAACGACTCATGTCTAAGATTTAAGATTCGAAATCTTGATTCGACACCTGATGGCTCTAGCATTCTCCTACTACATAGTCACGTTACATACTCCTCGCTTCTAACAGTAAAATTATCCCTACAAACCAACACGAGTCGTTCCAGCATGTTTTTTCCTCACTCACATGTATCATAGGAAAATTTCTAGAACGTCACCCTACATAGAATTACTCCAAACAAAGTACGTTAACAATGGAGTTCCTATGACGAAACCACTAAAAAGGAAGATGCACATTGTTGGTATAGGCTGTAACTTTTATTTCCTTTAAGACTTTCTTAATCATCCTATCTTCAGGATCACTCTACTTGGATGTGGTCTCAGTTCATTCATGTACTCCTCGTTTACTCAGGTGTCACATACCAACCAGCTTCCTCCTTGGTTTGTTCTTGAATCACATCTGACTGTGAGATGTATCGCTCTGATCCTAATGGTTTATTAAAACCAAGGTCGCCGCTACATGCATAATATAACTATTCGTTGGAGAAATTCATTTAAAAGAAATGTAACTAAAATGCGTGGAGAAATTCATTTAAAATAAACAATGCTTGGGACTTAAATTTTTGTAATAAAAATTTTAAAACAATATAACGTAAATAAATAGTATAACCTAAGAACTACATATAACATGAATGCATCTACTAAAACTTCAAATCCATAGATGTCACCACGACATTGTCCATTGGTGCAAAAGTGATATGAACTAAGAGACATCAATTATACAATATACTTCAATGAAGATGTGAAGAAAATATTGTTAAATTTATTATAAGATATTTCAATTCATGTAACATCGATGAAGAATGAAGTTTCCTGTTATAAATTTTAGGTGGATTACAATTTAGAGTAATTTAGAGTTATTGTATTTCATTAATGTATTTTAAGACTTTTTATTTATTTTAGGTTACAATTACATAATGGTTATGCCTTGAATTGTTTCATTTTGAGGCTATATAAAGCCATCTATGTTGTATTTGTAGGAAGACTTGGAACATATAGTAAAAAGAAGCATTTGTGCTTTTCTTTAGTCAATGGCTAAGTTTCTTTGCAATTCTATCTAGTTTAGGTTGCATGTAGAATCATTCAAGCTCGACATGATCAATCTTGCTTGTGGAGTGATTCGAATCTCAAGAAAGTGTTCTTGCCTTGAGATATTTGATCAACAAGAATCATTCAAGCTAGACATGATCGATCTTGCTTGTGGAGTGATTCGAATCTCAAACAATGTTCTTGTCTTGAGATCTTCGATCAACAAGGTAATCCAAATCTTACGCCCCTTGTAGTGATTCCTTATCTTATCATTTCGTATCAGAGCTTCAGGCTCAAGATCGGATATATGTTTCCTTTGCGTTTCTTCTTAATTTGATTTTTTTTTATTTTTATCTTTTTACTTTTTAATCAACCCAGAGTTCAAAATTCCATCTTTGCTGGATTGAAAATTTTGAGAGGTGTGAATGAGAGCTTCATCTGTGTAAATGAGTGTAAAAAGAGTGGTCTAATATTCCTTGAGTATATATACTCGTGAGAGAGTGTTGTGAGGTCCTTTGTATTTCCACTACTTATTTGTTGCAGCAAAGTTTCACAAATAGATTCGAGGACGAATCCTCTTGGAGAAGTGGAGAATGATATGAAGCAAGAGACATCAATCCTACAATATACTTCAATTCAAATGTGAAGAAAATATTGTTGAAATTATCAAAAGATATTTCAATTCATGTCAATCGATGAAGAATGAAGTTTCATGTTATAAATTTTAGGTGGATTACAATTTAGAGTTATTATATTTTAAGACTTTTTACTTACTTTAGGTTACATTTACCTAATGGCTAATTATGACCATTAAGTATGAATATTACAACTCTTGAAATGCCTTTAATAGTTTCATTGTTGAGGCTATATAAACTCATGTACGTTGATTTGTAAGTAGACTTGAAAAATATAGTAAAAGAGCATTTGTGCTTTTCTTTAGCCAATGGCTAAGTTTCTTTGCAATTATCTGTAGTTTAGGTTTCATGTAGAATCATTCAAGCTTGACACGATCAATCTTGCTTGTGGAGTGATTCGAATCTCAAACAAGTGTTTGGGATATTTGATCAACAAGAATCATTCAAGCTAGACATGATCGATCTTGCTTGTGGAGTGATTCGAATCTCAATCAAGTGTTCTTGCCTTGAGATATTCGATCAACAAGGTAATCCGAATCTTACTCTCCTTGTGGTGATTCCTTATCATATCAGACTAGTATCTCAAGGATCAAGAGCTTGAAAATGAATGATAAGAACTGTTTTTTTTTTTTTTATCAAAACTGATTTTTTTTTTCTTTTTTTCTTTTTTTCTTCAATAATTTTTTGAGAGAAAAAACAAATTGATAGAAAAAAAAAAATAACAATAAAGATATTTCACCTCTAGAACGGCTAAATAACGTCGACCAAATGTTCTGATACCAAATGATAAGCGCCAACAATGCTAGATTTTGCAAAGCTAGAGGTCCTTCTAGAATCCTTGCAAAACGTTTACAGAGAAAGCTAACTTAACGGATTGAATCCAACCAAGAGCTGGTTAGAAGATGAATGCATCTTAGATTGAACTTGAAATCTATGATGGTCACTCTTAGATACCAAGACAATTCACTCCAAAATTAGCTTGATCAAAACTATCAATGAATCGGTTTAAACATCAAACCAAAAGCAAGGTTTGAAAAAGAATAACACAAAAAAGGTATCAAGAAAACACAAAGGTTTTGTTTGTATTCAACCATCGATCCACAAACATGAATATTACATGCCATTAAGCAGGCCAAAAAAGATAACCCTAACCTAATAAATTCAACCACCAACTAGTGACTACTAGTAAATGCTATTAAATATACATTTAAGAAAATAAGGCATTCATAAATTGTCTTAATTGATAGTTCAACTAACAAAGCAAGTCTTCTAATCACTTTCTAATGTCAGCCATTCCAATATCTTCTTGATTTGATAAGCTAATGCTATAAAGATTTTTGGGCTCAAAAGTCTTTGTTTCAACTTGTACAGCTAGCTTTGTTTTAACTTGTACACTAGCCAGCCTTTGAATATGCAATGTATAGGCCTCTTGAACCTTCTTAACCTTGATTTTTGTAATCGGTCCTTCGGGTACATGTAAACGGTCTGCAGTTGAATTCATATCACCTTTACTTAAGTGTCACATGCCCACTAGCTTCCTCCAAGATTTTTCCTTGAATCACATCTTACTGTGAGAGGTATCGCTCTGATACCAACTCTAACGACCCTAATTTTCTATCAAAACCAAGGTCACCACTAAACGATGCTTTGGATTTAAACGTTCACAATAAAATCTCAAAACAATATAGCAAAAATAAATAGCTTAAAATTTTTAAATAAAATAAAAAAAAGATCCATAATATATCCTAAGGACTACATACAACATGAATGCATCTACTCGAACTTCAGTTCCATAGGGTTTACCGCAACATTGTCATTTGTGTAAAAGGGTCTTACTTTTACCTAAAAAATAAGAGTAGCACGTAGGTTAAGTATTTTAAGAAATACTCAGTAAGTAACCCCGCTATTGGGGTTGGAATATGCAATAATGTTTAGGACCAATCATTTATTAAAACATCATTTCATGGTTTTGGTCTCAACTTACAGTCCGGGCAGAATTAAATGTGTATTACATCTCTACACACGGCCCACATACACACACATGAACCCCGGGCGAGCTCGTATATGAACCCCTGGACCTGGCCTTCGGCTAGCATACACTCACGCTATTGCCTCTAAATTTCATGTATAACATAGCACAATTTTTAATTGTATAACATCTCAAAATGATATTTCATAACATGACATATCTTATAATTACAACATAACTTAACATATCAAGTTTCATAGCACAACATATTCACAACACAACATTAACATAATAAACAAGCATTAAACAATCACAATGTACGACACATGCAAGGGCCAAAGGGTACGTACCGTTCATAATTCAAGCAATTCATTCGACCAAACCAGTAGTGAAGCAACTTACCTGAGTAGCTTAAGCCAAAGTTGCTAATTTATCTTTAGAGTTAGAACAAATCCATCCCTTCAAATCCAAGTCAACCTATGTTAATTTACAACACCGAATTAGAACACATTAAGCGATTTAGTTTTCCTAACGCTCACAATTAAACATGTAATTTATATTAGGACACTTTAAACTTGCTAATCTACCATAAAGTTTTGAATTTCTAACATCCCAAACTGGTTTAAACAGCAGCCTACTCGTGCAATTTTCCAAAATAATACTAATAATTACTATCCTTGTATCCCTAATTATATTGTTAATTAAAGTTTCGCATTTCTCTAATCCCAAATTTTTTTGATGTTATTATTGTGTAAGAGATCATGATAAGAATCACGGTGTTCTAACTGGATCTATTACACGATGCAAGGCCAAGAAGATTAATTCATTCTTCATCTACAAAATTGGATAGGCTTGGTTCAACTTTCATTTCATGTGTTACAAGTTGATTCGATTGAGGAAATGTCATTTGAAGTTTGATTTTCAAAAGTGAATATTTGCACGGTTAAAGTAACAGATGTGGTTGTTATAAATTGAATTTGATTGAAAATTTCTTACAGAACTTTATTTATTATTTCAATTTCATGATTTCTTGAGGCAAAAGGTGGGGTGTTACTTGTCAAAGTTGATATAATTTTTTTTTAATTTTTTTTTTTATTTTTTGAGATTTAAAGAAAGGTGGGAGTAATTTCCAATCATGGTCACTAACTTCTTAGTGGCCATTTGAAGAGTATTTCCAATCATGGTCGCTAACTAGAAGTGGCCATTTGAAGAAGAGTTTGAAGTTACTTCCAAGTGGAGACTATAAATACCCACAAATCACTCTATAAAATGCATAACTCAATGAATGAAATTTAGTTCTTAAATTGAGACTTTCACCTTTATAAATTTGAGCATCATCTTTGTCATCTTTTCACCTTTATAAATTTGAGAATCATCTTTGTCATCTCTAGTAATATTTTGATAGATTGTATCCGAGTCATTCAATTAAGTATTGATCAAGTTTGATTGTGGAGTGACTCAATTTAGAACAAGGTTCCAAATCGTGCTTCTAGATGTTTGATCTTAAGAAGTAATCTAATTCTCGCATTATCTCTTCATTGATCTGAAAATTTGTACATAGAGGTGTTAATTTTTTTTTTATTCGAGGGTTCTTGCTTCAACAAAAGGCTTGCAGTTCGACTAAGGATTAGGATTGGCTTATCAGGTCATCCATATAAAATTGAAACCTCTAAATTTTTACTCAAGAATAAATGTTTTAACAAATTCTTAGACATCTATCTAGGTTAACCTTAATGACAAAATGGGATAAGCTTAGTTATATGTAACCGTCCAAATTCACTCTTAGATTGTTTCTTTTGGGCTTTCCCTTCCTAGCTTGTGATCAAGGTATTGCGTATATGAATTTTTTTAATTATAGAAATATCATAAATTTGGCATATGCGCCCACAAAAATCTACAGTTTCTGTTTAAGTTCATATTCGTGAGCTAATTTAATTTCTGAGAGGATTATATAATGGATTGGCAAGAAAGAAACTTAATCATTGTTGGATCGATATGACAACCCTAGTGAGCTAATTTAATTTATGAGAGGATTATATAACGGATTGGCAAGAAAGAAACTTAATCATTGTTGGATCCATATGGGAACCCTAGTGAGCTAATTTAATTTCTGAGAGGATTATATAATGGATTGGCAAGAAAGAAATTTAATCATTGTTGGATCTATATGGCAACCGTAGGGTGAATAGGGTCTCAACAATATAATTATTAATTTTTTTTTAAGAAACTTATTAAATGCAATCAATCAACAATAATTTAGAATTTAAATACGAAAAGGGTTAGAAAATATAAGACCGTAATTTTATAGTAGGTGGACTTGACTCTACTCCCCAAGCGCCTCTTGGGAATTTGAATAAACCTTTCTGGACTCTTTCCTCGGATCAGAGCCCAACCGCTACACCGCTCTTTTTACGAGTTCAAGAGCAAACTCAATCCTTTCCACGGCTCAAGATCAAACTGGTACAATTGTCTCAATCCTTTCCACGGCTAAGGATCAAACCGGTAAAATTGTCTCAATCCTTTCCACGGCTAAGGATCCAACCGGTAAAATTGTCTCAATCCTTTCCACGGCTCAGGATCAAACCGGTAAAATTGTCTCAATTCTTTCCACGACCCAGGATCAAACCGGTACAGTTGTCTCAATCTTTTCCACGACTCAGGATCAAATCGGTACAATTGTCTAAAACTTTATAGAAACACGCCACACACCACTGAAGTAGTAGATTTACATTTTCTCACACTACAATAGACATGTCTCTCCGAATAAGATAAACAGAAATAAAATTATCATTTTCTCACACTGCAATAGACATCTCTCTCTAAATAAGATAAACAGAAATAAAATTGGAAACTTTGGAGAGAGCAGCGTTTTTTAAGAAAAGAAAGTTGTGTATTGTGAAATGTTACAATTGGAAACTTTGGAGAGAGCAAGAGGTTTTTTAAAAAAAGTTTAAATCGAGGAAACTATGAAAGTTGAAAGTTGTGTATTGTGAAATGTTATGTGTGTTTTAAAATATACGGAAGGGATGAATTTATTGTGAAATGTTACGTGTGTTTTAAAATATGAGGGCATGAGTTTAAATAGTGATGAAGTTCTAAAAATAAGAATCGATACGGACCACTAAAATAAAACGTGAACTAAAATGTGGACCACAAAAAATAATATTTATTCATTTTTAAATTTATTGTGAAAAACTATACACCACATGTTTCATTTAAAAATATATATATATTATTTTAAATAATATTAAAAACATTTAAACTTCATTTTTATTATATATATATATATATTTAAATGTAATAATATAATAAAAAAATGTTAATGAGAATCATGTGAATAACCATTTAATAATTGAAAAGTTTTATAAAACTAATTGAAATCGTTATAAATGTAATTGAAATGATTTTATAATTCAAATATTTTTCTTTTAATTTAAAAGTAATTGAAAATTTCACCATTTGTTACTCGACCAAAGTTGTAAATGTCATGTTTCGATTGGTCCATGATGTCAATTTTGCCGCTGGTTCATGATGTCAATTTTGTCACCACATCATCAATTTTGTGAGCACATCATCAGGTCACGAATCTTGTTTTGAATTCGATTGGAACTTCTTCGTTTTAGCCCTAATTTGAGTGAACAAAAAAAAAACGTTGAAATCGTTATTTCCAACAATCTCCCTTTTTTTATGATGACCAACCATTTCAAGAAAAACAGTATGAAATCCATGCGTTTTAATTATAAAACTTAAAATAATGGCACATGTCCAAATAATAATATTGATACATCATGATAGGCATTCTAATATATCATCATAAATTTGAAATTCGCTCAAATCCATATTCTCCCCCTATATTAATGTTCCAATGAATTATGAAATATCACAATAACGAAGTGATTTATTAATTATAAAATAACAACTAAGTGATTCATTAATTATAAAATGACAAACTTAGAGCATATTTTTCCTAATTTTCTCCCCCTTTGTAATGATAAAAAAAAACAATAAAAAAATAATAAAAGAATTACATGCTCTCCCTTTAAACAAAATTATAAAATTCAAGATATATCACACCGAGTAATACCAAACTCACATTCAAGATATATCACACCGAATGATACCAAGCTCAAGCCTATTTTTGCAAAAAAAATTCTTCATTTAACGGCTTGGTAAAAATATCTACTAATTGATTATTAGAGTTTACAAAATCAAGAATAATATGTCCATTTTGCACATGCTCTCTAATAAAATGATGTCTAATGTCAACATGTTTAGTTCTAGAATGATGAATAGGATTTTTGGTTAAATTAATAACACTAGTGTTATCACAAAATATAGGCACACTATCAAATGTTAATCCAAAATCATAAAGAGTTTTTTTCATCCAAAGAATTTGAGCACAACAACTAGCAACCGCAATATATTCCGCTTAGGTAGTAGATAAGGCAACCGAATTTTGCTTTTTACTAAACCAAGAAACTAGTAAACTACCAAGTAATTGACAAGTTCCACTAGCACTTTTACGATCAGGTAAACTTCCTGCAAAATTTGCATCAGAATATCCTACCAATTTAAACTCAACATTTCTAGGATACCACAATCCTAAATTAATAGTCCGAAGCAAATATTTAAATATTCTTTTAACGGCATGTAGATGAGATTCCTTAGGACAAGATTGAAACCTAGCACAAAGACATACACCAAACATAATATCAGGTCTACTAGCAGTCAAGTAGAGTAAAGATCCAATCATACCTCGATAAGATTTTATATCTACACATCTACCTTTTTCATCCTTGTCAAGCTTGGTAGATGTGCTCATTGGAGTTTTTGCAATCTTACCTTCATTGAACTTGAACCTTTTGAGTAAATCCTTGGTGTACTTCTCTTGATTTAGGAAGATACCATCTTTTAGTTGTTTGATTTAATGTCCAAGAAAGAAACTGAGCTCTCCCATCATACTCATCTCAAACTCATTAGGCATACATTTAGAAATTTCTTCACGTTAAGAGGGATTAGTAGATTAATAAGAACAATTCCCGGTAAGGCAAGACAAAATGGTATTGCAAAAAGGATGAACAGAACATTGAATGAGCGAGCAAGAAGCATGAGGATTTATTCTGGACTGCCAAAGACATTATGGGCTGATGCTATGAACACAGCAGCATATTTGATTAATAGAGAGCCGTCAGTACCCCTGAAGTTCAAATTGCCCGAAGAAGTATGGATAGGAAAAGAACTCAAGTACTCTCACTTGAGAACCTTTGGTTGTACTGCGTATGTTCATGTTGATCCAGAGAAGCTATAAGCTTGATGCTAAGGCTGTGAAATGCTACTTCATAGGCTATGGCTCTGACATGTTCGGGTACAGGTTTTGGGATGAGAAAAATATGGAGATCCTAAGACACTTTGATGTGACCTTTGATGAAAATGTCATGTACAAGGACAGAGAGAAGATAAACTCTGAGACTACGAAGCAAGTGGGAGTTGAACTTGAGTGGCAAGAAAATGCACGCAGTGATGGTACAACAGAAGCTCAAGAAACTCCTGATCCTATTGCTGAAGAACCAGACGTGGAGCAAGTTGCACCTGAGCAGGTGTTGAGAAGATCATCCAGAACTACCAAAGCACCAGATAGATATTCAACCTCATTACATTATCTGTTGCTGACTGACGAAGGAGAACCAGAGTTCTTTGATGAGGCCCTACAAGTGGAAGATTCAACCAAGTGGGAGCAAGCCATGGATGATGAGATGAGCTCACTTGAAAGGAATAATACGTGGGTGCTGACTGAGTTGCCTACAGGAAAGAGAGCTCTATTGAACAAATGGGTGTTCAAAATCAAGATTGAACAAGATGGCAAAAAGATGTTTAAGGCTCGATTAGTAGTTAAAGGATATTCACAAAGAAAAGACATTGATTATGCTGAGATCTTTTCTCCAGTTGTGAAATTAACTACTATCCGAATTCTGCTGAGTATTGTTGCATCGGAGAATTTGCACCTTGAGCAAATGGATGTAAAAATGGCATTTTTACATGGAGATCTAGATGAGGAGATCTATATGCAACAACCCGAAGGATTTGGAGCTCCAGGCAAGGAGCACATGGTGTGTAAGCTCAATAAGAGCTTGTATGGACTGAAATAAGCACCGAGACAATGGTACAAGAAGTTTGACTTCTTCATGAGCAAGAGTGGTTTCCATAGAAGTGAAAAGGATCAGTGTTGCTACCTCAAGAAATACACTGATTCTTATGTGTTTCTACTTCTGTATGTGGATGATATACTAATTGCTGGATCAAGTATGAGGGAGATAAACCACCTGAAGGCAAGCTTGTCTTCAGTATTTGAGATGAAATATTTAGGTGCAGCGAAGCAGATCCTTAGGATGAGAATTTCTCGAGATAGATCTGCTGGCACATTAAATCTATCCCAAGAGCAGTACATTGAGAAGGTGTTGTCCAAATTCAAGATGAATAACGCTAAACCCAGGACTACCCCCTTGCCAAATCATATTAAATTGTCGAAGGGGCAATCTCCCAAGACAGTTGAGGAACGTGAGCACATGGCATCAGTTCCGTACGCTTCTGCAGTTGGGAGTTTGATGTATGCTATGGTCTGCACTAGACCAGACATAACACATGCAGTGGGAGTTGTTAGCAAGTACATGGAAAATCCAGGGAAGGAACATTGGGAAGCTGTGAAGTGGCTTCTGAGATATCTGAGAGGTACATCCAATACTACACTTTGTTATGGCAATGGCAAAGTAGTTCTGTAAGGTTTTGTGGATGCTGATCTGAGTGGAGATGTAGACTCCAGCAAGAACACATCTGGGTATATCTACACTATAGATGGAACAACAGTGAGTTGGATGTCCAAGCTTCAGAAATGCGTTGCTCTTTCATCTACTGAAGCTGAGTACGTGGCCATAGCTGAAGCTGGAAAGGAGATGATATGGATGACAGACTATCTAGAAGAATTAGGTCGGAAGCAGTGCAAGAAGATCCTTTATACAGATAGTCAGAGTGCCATACAGTTGGTGAAAAACCCAGTCTATCATTCAAGGACAAAACACATTAGAAGACGGTACCATTTCACTCGCAGGTTAGTGGAAGAAGGCGATATGTGTTTGGAGAAGATAGAGGGTGCAAAGAATCCAGCAGACATGTTGACAAAATGTGTTGATGTTGAAAAATTAAGGTTATGCAAAGCCCTAATTGGTATGGTGTAGGATCAGTCTCCAAGTGAGAGAATTGTTGAGTTATGGAGTCTGCTCCCTGTATTTATAGCTTGGTCAACGGCTATATCCGGTAAAGCTATATTTGATAAAGCCATATATGGTAAAGCTATATCCGGTAAAGCTATATATGGTAAATAGCTATATATAGTAGATGGTTAAATCTGGTAAAGCTATATTTAGTAGACTGAACCATATATATATCCCGTCCAGTAAAGCTTTGGAAATGTACTTTCTATTCTCTGTACTCTCTCTTGTTGTACATACCTGAAGTCATCAATAAAAATCCTTTTAGCCAGAGTTCTCCTTGCAATTTTCTCTATCATTTTCTTTGTGTTCATCTAGATCGAGCGTGTGCGTTGTTGTGCGATCCTAACATTCCATGTTAGACCAGTCTCTTGACCTTCATCATCAAAACTACTTTAAGGGTAACTCTAGCTTTTGAACTAAAAACTAGATACAGATAGTGTTGAGAAAGAATACCACCACCTTCTTGTAACAATCTATATTGGCATAGTTCTTAGCTAGCCAATCTATCTATAGTATTACATCGAAATTCGTCATGCTAACAACTATCAGGTCTACGCTAAAGGTTCATCTTGCAACTATTACTTGCCCATCTTTTACTCTATCATTAAAAACTAAGTCTACCCGTGTTGGGGTGCTAACATTTAATACATGCAACAAGGGTTCTAGTTGGAACCCTCACAGATATGAAGGAACCTGTAAAGCTTGAATCAAATAACGTTAAAGCATAGTGTCCGAGGATGGATAGTGTACCTATCACCACTATGTCGTATTTCCCAACATCCCTGCTGGATGCATAATCTCTTTCTTGCGAATAGGTCTACATAGGTCTCTCGACTCCACCAGGGCCTCTTGGTGGGTCAACTGGGTTTTTCGTTCTCCTCGTATTTGGCAAGGTAGCCTTGATGACTACATCTGAAACAAGCCCTAGATTCAAGCCATACATCTACCCTAATGTTGTTTCCCACATTCAAGGCACAATGGTTCCTCACTCTCTTGGACCTTCTCTTAGTCTTTAAGATGTCTATTAGCATATTGGGGAGGGTGTCTATTCGTATATTGAGGTTTACGTGTTGATGGTTGTCGATGTGAGTCTGTCTGATCATACTATTGTTTTCTCCCGATAGTGACAACTGACTCTCAACGTACTTATCTGATAAGCACCAACAATGCTAGATTTTTGCAAAGCTAGAGATCCTTCTAGAATCCTTGCAAAACGTTCACAGAGAAAGCTAACTTAATGGATTGATTCCAACCAAGAGCTAGTTAGAAGATTAATGACTCTGAGATCGAACTTGGAATCTATGATGGTCACTCTTAGATACCAAGACAATTCACTCCAGAATTAGCTTGATCAAAACTAATTCAATGAATCGGTTTAAACATCAAACCTAAAGCAAGGTTTGAGAAAGAATAACACCAAAAAGTATAAAAAAAAAAAAAAAAAAAAACACAAAGGTTTTGTTTGTATTCAACAATTGATGCTCAAACATGAATATTACATGTCTTTAAATAGGTCTAAAAGATAACCCTAACATAATAAAGTTCAACTACCAACTACAAATGTTATTAAATACAAATTGAAGAAAATAAGGCATTCATACAAACTGCTATTAAATACAAATTGAAGAAAATAAGGCATTCATACAAACTACTAATAAATTCTATTAAATACAAATTGAAGAAAATAAGGCATCCATAAATTGTCTTAATTGGTAGTTCAACTACCAAAGCCAAGTCTTCTAATTACTTTCTCATGTTAGCCACTCTATTATGTTCTTGATTTGATATGCTAATGCTATAAAGATTTTTGGGCTCAAAAGTCTTTGTAAACTTGTACACTAGCTAGATTTTGAAGATGCAATGTATAGGCTTCTTGAATCTTCTTAACCTTACTTCTTGTAATCGGTACTTCGGGTACATGCAAAGGGTCAGGAGTTGAATTCATATCACTATCTTGTTGGGTTTTATGTCCTAAAACTCATAGTTTGTAAACAAAAACATATTCTATAAAGTTATTATTATTGTTTATTCAGTAAAGATTGTTATTGAATAAAGTGAACTTTACGATTATTAATCTAAATCCAATAAACTAAGAAACTCTGGCTATAGTATGATTACTTGAACTATATGTAGAGACATAAGAGTGGATCAAGTTCAAGTATATAGTCAAAATGATCTATAGTATAAGGATAAGACTGAGTACCTTATTCTGGGGACACTATGGATGCGGCCCACTTTTGTATATGATATAAACAATGTGATCACTAAATTGTACATGCGAAGACATGTGAGTGGGGGCGTCCTATGCAATGAGCATTGCATAAGATTGGACCATGAAGAAAATCACTCTCACTTTATAATGCCGTTTACTGTTGAGACTGATTT
Organism: Cucurbita pepo subsp. pepo; assembly: GCF_057944985.1. Lineage (NCBI taxonomy): Eukaryota > Viridiplantae > Streptophyta > Magnoliopsida > Cucurbitales > Cucurbitaceae > Cucurbita > Cucurbita pepo. Next base: position 5,500,267 of record NC_141809.1, on the reverse strand, counting down.
TCTTTTCATTCGATGACCTAGGTAACTCGATCTTAATCCTGAGCTAACCATGAACTCCTGTTTATTCGGAATTATCCTTAGATTTGCCTGGGTGAGAGTGGCTCGAGTTTGCCGACTCAATAGGCCTCCCATTTTAGGGGTAAGACTGGGTGAATATCTGGGGACGTGGGGTGCAAGATGGAATTCGCTCCTACCCACTTTTAGGGTTAGAAGAGAGGTAGTTCCCTTAAGCACTGACTCCAAGTCTTGAACAAGGGGCCCCACCCTCTCATTGGCCTGAGAGGGATTCGGTTTACTGGTTGGACCACAAATCAATTGTTCATTAGAGGATCAGTGAGACATAAGGAAAAAGAAGTAACTTCAGGGGTAAAAAGGGTAAATTGACCCAGCTCTAGTTACGAACAACCTGTGAAGGATCGACTTACTAATCATGGTTATATCAAATGGACAGAAATATATCTATAGTGAGGGGAGTGCAACTACTAGGCTATAGTGGAGTGTCCTAGTAGTTAACGAATGTTGGTTAACAAGGTTAATGAGTTTAACCGGTTAATCTTGGATCGTTGGAGCCCATGATCTATAGGTCCATTAGGTCCCTCTACTAGCTCATATCGGACTGAACCATAGAACAGTGTGACGAATGAGTTCGAAGTGTTCGAATTCAAATTAGGGAATATGCGCTACATATATACGATATATTTAACCGCATTTTTGTTTTATTTACGAATTAAACAAAATGAGAGAATCTGAGATATTTAAATAAGATTTAAATATCTTAATCAATTATGTATTGTAATTGATTGGGATTGACATTTGAATTAATATTAAATATTAATTAAATAGTTTAATTAATCATTTAATATTACTTTATTTTGAAATTAATTATTCAAATTCATTGTTAAATTAAAATGAAGAATGTCAAATTGTTGACTTCATTTAGTGGAAAAATATATGTTAGTGGAATTTTGAGTGTCAAAATTTGGTTAACTCAAACATGCATGCTTGCCACATAATCCCAAACATTTGAGTGGAATTTTGAGTGCCAAAACTTGTGATCTCAAATTTGCATGAACATGCAAACATAACTCTATAAATAGAGTGATCATGCAACATGAAAGGTCTTCTTGGTGAAAAACCAAGAGAAAAACCTCTCACAAACGCCCTCTTCATATATAGAAAATTCCTCCCAAGTTTAGTCACTCACCGGATTCCACAATCCCGTTCTAAGGCCGGATGATAGTGGAGAAGACACTAGTGGTGGTTCAAAACCGGTTCGTGAGGAAAAAGGAATTTGAACTACAAAAGGTTAGTATTCAAACTCATTAAGTTTTAATACTTATGAACACGCTAGTTATTTACTATAATTGATGTTCTAAAAGTGCCTAAGATCCAAATTGCTTCCGCATGTATTATATTAACACCAACAGTTGGTATCAGAGCAAACTTTAGGCACTTTATTTACATTAATTTGATCATGGTGGGTACCATTTCATGAATTTAATTTTGTGGTTCCTAAAGTGGATGGTTTTGGTTTTGACAGTTTTTTATGCTTTCATTTGATACAATTATTGTAATAAGCCTAAATGTGTATGGGCTTTAATGAATGAAGAAAGGTCTGTAATTTTTATGGAGTCATTATTGTATATTTTAGGTTGTAATTGATCGAAAATGGAAGAGATAGCAAGTTGAACCGAAGAAGAAGATGGAAGAGGCGGTTCGGGTGTTTTTCCTGCCTTTGGGGTTTGGTTCAACGTTTTTAAGGGTTGGTTCGCCCAGTTCGTGGACCTCGGGAGCGGTTCAAGTTATTTTAATTATTAATGTAATAATTTAGTTAATTGCTTGTTTTAAAATGCCAAAACCAATCCACTTTAGCGTGTTTAATTAATTATGCATTATGAATGTATGTTTTAATTAAATAGAAAATGTATATGCATAAAGTATGTCATATAGATTTAAAATCCCACCATAGGCTAAGCATGTTTCATGCATTCCAAGTATGTTATAAGTGTTATAATGTATAGTATGCATGTTTAGGGTTCCATGAGTGATAGATGTAAATTGTTATATTATTGCATGGAATGGATGATTATATAATTGTTATATAAAGCATGTTAGATGCATGTTATAGGTTATTTTCAACGTCATAAAACGAGATAGACGTTAAAATCTATAATAAAGATAAGTGCATGCTCACTTAGGGTTAAGAACTGAGCACGATCAATTTTAATAGTTAAAATAGGTCGATGTCTTACAAAATTGAGGTTACGAGAAAGCTCACCTGACACGATCTTGTCTAACGCTGGAGGTACTTAAGTTGACGGTTTATAGAACACCTACTACCTGGAGATTGGACCAGTACTTGAGCTTAGTTAGCCCAGTTTTATGAGCATGCTTAAGTGATGTAAGATTTAGAAAAATCTAAAATATTTAATTAGCCGGAATATACTTAAGTAATGAGTATACCCAACCATCTAAAATACTTAGTGGGAGGAAAAAGGTGTATAAGATACATCGTTTTCTTTTCACGCCCTATGTACAATTCACACAGTGAGATTCATGCTCGGCCTCGTGTCGCCCTGGGAGTGTCCTCCATTCGGAAGGTATTTGCATGAGTCAATAACAAGGTGAATAGAGAAAGTATTTATAGTAAGTGGGAAAAGGAAGTATATACAATACGTCCTATGGTCTCCATCACTATGTTGCACCATGAGATTCCCATGTTCCACCTGCATGTTGTCCTAGAGTAACTACCCATTCGGAGGGTCGTAACATGGAGTCGAAACAACGCAAACTCCAGAAATGGATAGGATTTCTTAGGTCCGTTCCCAACTTTGGCTTTTTTATTCGATGACCTAGGTAACTCGATCTTAATCCTGAGCTAACCATGAACTCCTGTTTATTCGGAATTATCCTTAGATTTGCATGGGTAAGAGTTGCTCGAGTTTGCCGACTCAATAGGCCTCCCATTTCAGGGGTAAGACTGGGTGAATAGCTTGGGACGTGGGGTGCAAGATGGAATTCACTCCTACCCACTTTTAGGGATAGAAGAGAAGTAGTTCCCTTAAGCACTGACTCCAAGTCTTGAACAAGGGGCCCCACCCTCTCATTGGCCTGAGAGGGATTCGGTTTACTGGTTGGACCACAAATCAATTGTTCATTAGAGGATCAGTGAGACATAAGGAAAAAGAAGTAACTTCAGGGGTAAAAAGGGTAAATTGACCCAGCTCTAGTTACGAACAACCTGTGAAGGATCGACTTACTAATCATGGTTATATCAAATGGACAGAAATATATCTATAGTGAGGGGAGTGCAACTACTAGGCTATAGTGGAGTGTCCTAGTAGTTAACGAATGTTGGTTAACAAGGTTAATGAGTATAACTGGTTAATCTTGGATCATTGGAGCCTATGATCTATAGGTCCATTAGGTCCCTCTGCTAGCTCATATCGAACTAAACCATAGAACAGTGTGACGAGTGAGTTCGAAGTGTTCAAATTCAAATTAGTGAATATCCGCTACATATATACGATATATTTAACCGCATTTTTGTTTTATTTACGAATTAAACAAAAAGAGAGAATTTGAGATATTTAAATAAGATTTAAATATTTTAATCAAATATGTGTCGGAATTGATTGAGATTCGCTTTTAAATTAATATTAAATATTAATTAAATATTTTAATTAATCATTTAATACTACTTTAATTTGAAACTAATTATTCAAATTCATTGTCGAATTAAAATGAAGAAAGTCAAAATGTTGACTTCATTTAATGGAAAAATCCATGTTAGTGGAATTTTGAGGTGCCAAAATTTGGTTTAACCAAACTTGCATGTTTGCCAAATAAACCCCACAAGTTTGAGTGAAATTTTGAGTGTCAAAATTTGGTTAACTCAAACATGCATGCTTGCCACATAATCCCAAACATTTGATTTGAATTTTCAGTGTCAACATTTGGTGATCTCAAATTTGGATGAACATGCAAACATAACTCTATAAATAGAGTGATCATGCAACATGAAAGGTCTTCTTGGTGAAAAACCTAGAGAAAAACCTCTCACAAACACTCTCTTCATATATAGAAAATCCCTCCCAAGTTTAGTCACTCGCCGGATTCCACAATTCCGTTCTAAGGCCGGAGGATAGTGGAGAAGACACTAGTGGTGGTTCGAAACTGGTTCGTGAGGAAAAACGAATTTGAACTACAAAAGGTTAGTATTCAAACTCATTAAGTTTTAATACTTATGAACATGCTAGTTATTTACTATAATTGATGTTCTAATAGTGTCTAAGATACCAAATTGCTTCCGCATGTGTTATATTAACACCATCATATCTCTAGGCTTTTCCACATAGTCTTAGCTGCCCTCAAAGCAATTTTATAAGTGGTAGGATCTATGGCTTCAATTGTTCGATGAATTTCTAAATTCAGTCCAAGGATGAACCTTTTTGCAATTTTTAGTTTTGTATCCACTAATGACGGCGCGAATCATTCACAAAATGCCCACTGTATATCAGATGGGTGAACTCCTGTTGTCTTCAAAGTCGGACTACCTTCGGGAAATATTATTTTAGGAATAGCTTTTTGAATCGAGACCATGGTTTTACGCTTCCATTTAGCCCAAGAATTTCTCAATATCCAATCACCACAATTTTGCATCCTCTTTCAGGATGAATGACGAAAAGAATACCTTCTCATGGTCTGGGTAGTTCATTAATAAAAAAATCCTCTCTATTGGTGATAGCCATAATTGTGCCTCTACTGGGTCTCTTGTGCTTCCACTAAAGGTACATTAATGAAATACAATTACTCTAAATTACTCTAAATTGTAATCCACGCATAATTTATAACATGAAACTTCATTTTTCTGTGGCATGAATTGAAATATTTTTTGATAATTTCAACAATATTTTCTTCACATCTTCATTGAAGCATATTGTATGATTGATGTCTCTTGATTCATATCATTCTCCACTTCTTCAAATTTGTGAAAGTTTGCTGCAAAAAATAAGTTATGGAAATACGAAGGACCTCACAACACTCTCTCACGAGTATACACTCAAGGAATTTTAGGCCACTCTTTTTACACTCATTACACAAATGAAGCTCTCATTCTCACCTCTCAAAATTTTAAATAGAGCAATGATTGAATTTTGAACTCTGGGTCGATTAAAAACTAAAAAGATAAAAATAAATAAAAATCAAATTTAGAAGAAATGCAAAGGAAACATATATCCGATCTTGAGCCTGAAGCTTTGATACCAAATGATATGTGGAAATCACTACAAGGGGAGTAAGACTCGGATTACCTTGTTGATCGAATATCTCAAGGCAAGAACACTTGATTGAGATTCGAATCACTCCACAAGCAAGATCGATCATGTCTAGCTTGAATGATTCTTGTTGATCAAATATCTCAAACACTTGTTTGAGATTCGAATCACTCCACAAGCAAGATTGATCATGTCGAGATTGAATGATTCTACATGCAACCTAAACTACATAGAATTGCAAAGAAACTTAGCCATTGACAAAAGAAAAACACAAATACTTCTTTTACTATATTTTCGAAGTCTCCCTACAAATACAACATACATGGCTTTATATAGTCTCAAAATGAAACTACTAAAGGCATTCCAAGAGTTGTAACATTCATACTTAATGGCCATAATTAACCATTAGGTAATTGTAACATAAAGTAAATAAAAAGTCTTAATATACATTAATGAAATAAAATTACTCTAAATTACACTAAATTGTAATTCATCCAAAATTTATAACATGAAACTTCATTCTTCTTCAATGTGGCATGAATTGAAATATCTTTTGATAATTTCAACAATATTTTCTTCACATCTTCATTGAAGCATATTGTATGATTGATGTCTCTTGGTTCATATCATTCTCCACTTCTTATTCGTCCTCGAATCTATTTTTGAAACTTTGATACAAAAAATAAGTTATGGAAATACGAAGGACCTCACAACACTCTCTCACGAGTAAATACTCAAGGAATTTTAGGCCACTCTTTTTACACTCATTACACAAATGAAGCTCTCATTCTCATCTCTCAAAATTTTAAATAGAGCAATGATAGAATTTTGGTCTCTTGGTAGATTAAAAACTAAAAAGATAAAAATAAAAAAAATCAAATTGAAAAGAAACGCAAAGGAAACATATATCCGATATTGAGCCTGAAGCTCTGATACCAAATGATAAGATAAGAAATCAATACAAGGGGAATAAGATTCGGATTACCTTGTTGATCAAATATCTCAAGGCAAGAACATTGTTTGCGATTCGAATCACTCCACAAGCAAGATCGATCATGTCTAACTTGAATGAATCTTGTTGATCAAATATCTCAACGCAATAACACTTGTTTGAGATTCGAATCACTCCACAAGCAAGATTGATCATGTCGAGCTTGAATGATTCTACATGCAACCTAAACTACATAGAATTGCAAAGAAATTTAGCCATTGGCTAAAAAAAGCACAAATGCTTGTTTTACTATATTTTCCAAGTCTACCTACAAATACAACATGCACGGATTTATATAGCCTCAAAATGAACCTATTAAAGGCATTCCAAGAGTTGTAACATTCATACTTAATGGTCTTAATTAACCACTATATAATTGTAACCTAAAGTAAATTAAAAGTCTTAAAATACATTAATGAAATACAATTACTATAAATTACTCTAAATTGTAATCCACGCAAAATTTATAACATGAAACTTCATTCTTCTTCAATGTGGCATGAATTGAAATATCTTTTGATAATTTCAACAATATTTTCTTCACATCTTCATTGAAGCATATTGTATGATTGATGTCTCTTGGTTCATATCACTAGAAATGATCGATCTTGCTTGTGAAGTGATTCGAATCTCAAACAATGTTCTTGCCTTGAGATATTCGATCAACAAGGTAATCGAAATCTTACTCCCCTTGTAGTGATTTTCCCATATCACAGTTGGTATCAAAGCGATAACTCTTTCAATGCTAACAGATATTGTCCACTTTGGACTTTTCCTTTCGAATTTCTCGTCAAGGTTTTAAAACATATCTATTAAAGGGAGGTTTCCATACTCTTATAAAGAATGTTTTGTTTTCTTGTCCGATCAACGTGGAATCTGACATTATTTATCTTTGAGGGAAAAAAATAATAATAATAATAATAATAAATTGTGACAGTTTGGTTTATATTTACTTATTTTTCTCAAGCTCAAGTTAAATGAATGGCAAATGACTATCATTTCCTAAGAAAAAAATATTGAAACCCACTACATTTCCTACTTGGATTTCTTTTTAATATTTTCAGAAAAATAGGATTTGTAGTTTTCTAATTATAGAAATATCATATATTTGGCATCAACCAAAATGCCATTTGAAGACCTCTAAGAGGACTATATATTTAGATTCATATTGGTGAACTAATTTGAGGTCTAGAGGATTATATAATGGATTGACAAGAATGAAACTTAACCATCACACCAGTCCATTCAAATTATTTCGAACACAAAATAATAACATGGCAGAGATTTGTAGTGTGAAGTTGAGTTTCATTATTGCGATGATACTGCTGGTTGTGTCTCGCTCTGGTAAAATTTCTAGCTCTTCGTTCTTTGTTTGTTTTGAATCTCTTTGAAGGTTAATATTTCAATAGAGAAGCCTTCTAAGACAAATCGCATGCTAAGTGTTCAAAGTTTCAAACATAATGTCGAGTGTTTAAATATTATTGCAGTTGAAGTTGAAGGGATGCCGCCACTGGTTCCAAAGAGAAGTCTTCTAAAACAAATCGCATGCAACACCTCTGCTGACTGCGGAGATCGTACTTGCTCGTGTTCTTATCTCAGTTTATGCGTTTGTATTCAATTCGCAACTAAAGAATTAAAGCTCAATGATATGCAATTTGAAGACGTGAAACAAGAGGACCTCAAGAATTAAGTGTTAATAAGAACAAAACTAACATGCTGTGATTGTTAGCATGCGGAACAAAATTCTATCCTTGGAACGCAAGAATACTGAATAACATACAATAATATATGATATATATATGTTTCTTTTTTTTTTCTTTTTTAAAATCTTTTGACCCACTTTGCTTTATTTGCTTATTTGTCTTTCGGAAAACATATGAACTTGAATTCGTATTAATAGTCGTAAAAAAATAATTAAATTTGTACGAGGTATAACTTTAAAATCAAATCAGGTAACAATGCATTCAGTTTATTTAAAAAGAATAAAAAAATTCATGACTAGTCTATCTAGTTTGTAGAAGAAAATGACATAAAAGTTATAAGGAAATTTCATAGTGAATGATAGAAAAGATAAAAGGAAGACTATCCCCTCACTGTCACAAATTTGAAACGACTCATGCCTAAGATTCAAATCAAGATTCGAAATCTCGATTCAAATCAAGATTTGAAATCTCGATTCAAATCAAGATTTGAAATCTCGATTCGACACCTGATGGCTCTAGCATTCTCCTGCTACATAGTCACGTTACATACTCCTCGCCTCTAACAGTAAAACTATCCCTACAAACCAGCACGAGTCGTTCCAGCATGTTTTTTCCTCACTCACATGTATCGTAGGAAATTTGTAGAACGTCACCCAACATAGAATTACTCCAAACAAAGTACGTTAACAATGGAGTTCCTATGACGAAGCCACTAAAAAGGAAGATGCACATTGTTGGTATAGGCTGTAACTTTTATTTCCTTTAAGACTTTCTTAATCATCCTATCTTCAGGATCACTCTCCTTTAATGTGGTCTCAGCTCATTCATGTACTCCTCGTTTACTCAGGTGTCACATACCAACCAGCTTCCTCCTTGGTTTGTTCTTGAATCACATCTGACTGTGGGAGGTATCGCTATGATCCCAATTGTAATGACCCTAATGTTTTATTAAAACTAAGGTTGCCACTACATGCATAATATAACTTTTCGCCCAGCTATCACATACTCCAAATTCCTCTTAATTTCTCTTATCATCTTCTTGCCTTCAGCACTTAAGGATTGAGTAATTCCTATTTCCTCACAAAATTGAGGCTCTCATACCATCTTGGACGCTTTCATTCGGGGACATGGAATTCTACTCAAAAGAATTACTCAACCGTAAACAAAAAGTTGAGAGAAGTTTGTGATAGATGGTTGAGAGAAAAAAAAAAAAAAAAAAAACCTTAACCTAAATTGAATTCTAAACCTAGGTGAAGGATTGAATGCATGTAGTGGCGACCTTGGTTTTAATAAAAAAAAAAAAAAAATTAGGGTCGTTACAGTTAATATCATAGCTATACCTCTTCTAGTAATAACAGATATTGTTCATTTTGGGCTTTTCCTTCCGAATTTCTCGTCAAGGGTTTAACACACGTCTATTAGAGGTAGGTTTCCATACTCTTATAAAGAATGTTTTGTTTTCCTGTCAATTCAACGTGGAATCTTACCTTATTTATCTTTAGAGCAAAAATAATAATAATAATAATAATAATAATAATAATAATAATAATAATAATAATAATAATAATAATAATAATAATAATAATAATAATAATAATAATAATAATAATAATAATAATAATAAAATAAATTGTGACAGATTGGTTTATATTTACTTATTTTTCTCAACCTCAAGTTAAAGGAATGGCAAATGACTAACATTTTGTAAGGAAAAAAAAAAAAAACTAAACCCAATACATTTTCGATGTGGATTTCTTTTTAACATTTTAAGGGGATTTGTGGTTTTGTAATTATAGAAATATCATATATTTGGCATATGCATCAACCAAAATCTACTATTTAGGCTCATATTGGTGAACTAATTTAACTTCTAGAGGATTATATAATGGATTGACAAGAATGAAACTTAACCATCACACCAGTCCATTCAAATTATTTGGAACACAAAATAATAACATGGCAGAGATTTGTAGTGTGAAGTTGAGTTTCATTATTGCGATGATACTGCTGGTTGTGTCTCGCTCTGGTAAAATTTCTAGCTCTTCGTTCTTTGTTTGTTTTGAATCTCTTTGAAGGTTACTATTTCAATAGAGAAGCCTTCTAAGACAAATCGCATGCTAAGTGTTCAAAAGTTTCAAACATAATGTCGAGTGTTTAAATATTATTGCAGTTGAAGTTGAAGGGATGCCGCCACTAGTTCCAAAGAGAAGTCTTCTAAAACAAATCGCATGCAACACCTCTGCTGACTGCGGAGATCGTACTTGCTCGTGTTCTTATCTCGGTTTATGCATTTGTATTCAATCCACAACAAAAGAATTAAAGCTCAATGATATGCAATTTGAAGACCTGAAACAAGAGGACCTCAAGAATTAAGTGTTAATAAGAACAAAACTAACATGTTGTGATTGTTAGCCTGCGGAACAAAATTCTATCCTTGGAACGCAAGAATATTGAATAACATACAATAATATATGATATATGTATGTTTCTTTTTTTTTTTTTTTTTAAATCTTTTGACACACTTTGCTTTATTTGCTTATTTGTCTTTCGGACAACATACGAACTTGAATTCGTATTAATAGTCGTAAAAAAATAATTAAATTTGTACGAGGTATAACTTTAAAATCAAATCAGGTAACAATGCATTCAGTTTATTTAAAAAGAATAAAAAAATTCATGACTAGTCTATCTAGTTTGTAGAAGAAAATGACATAAAAGTTAAAAGGAAATTTCCTAGTGTATGATAGAAAAGATAAAAGGAAGACTATCCCCTCGCTGTCACAAATGTGAAACGACTCATGTCTAAGATTCAAATCAAGATTCAAAATCGCGATTCATGTATCGTAGGAAATTTCTAGAATGTCACCCAACATAGAATTACTCCAAACAAAGTACGTTAACAATGGAGTTCCTATGACGAAGCCACTAAAAAGGAAGATGCACATTGTTGGTTTAGGCTGTAACTTTTATTTCCTTTAAGACTTTCTTAATCATCCTATCTTCAGGATCACTCTCCTTTGATGTGGTCTCAGCTCATTTATGTACTCCTCGTTTACTCAGGTGTCACATACCAACCAGCTTCCTCCTTGGTTTGTTCTTGAATCACATCTGACTGTGGGAGGTATCGCTCTGATCCTAATGTTTTATTAAAACCAAGGTCACCGCTACATGCATAATATAACTATTCGCTGGAGAAATTCATTTAAAAGAAATGTAACAAAAATGCGTGGAGAAATTCATTTAAAAGAATCAATGCTATGGACTTAAACGTTCGTAATAAAATTTTTAAAACAATATAATGGAAAATAAATAGTATAACCTAAGAACTATATATAACATGCATGCATCTACCCAAACTTCCATTCCATAGATGTCACCACGACATTGTCCAACCGTGCAAAAGTGTCTTACTTTTATCTTAAAAACAAGAATAGCACCTAGGTTGAGTATTTTTTATAAGCGCCTACAATGCTGGAATTCGCAAAGCTAGAGGTCTTTCTAGAATCCTTGCAAAACGTTCACAGAGGAAGCTAACTTAACGGATTGATTCCAACCAAGAGCTGGTTAGAAGACGAATGACTCTTATATCGAACTTGGAATCTATGATGGTCACTCTTAGATACCAAGACAATTCACTCTAGAATTAGCTTGATCAAAACTAATTCAATGAATCGGTTTAAACATCAAACCTAAAGCAAGGTTTGAAAAAGAATAACACCAAAAAGGTATAAAAAAAACACAAACGTCTTGTTTGTATTCAACCATTGATGCCCAAACATGAATATTACATGCCTTTAAATAGGCCCAAAACATAACCCTAACATAATAAAGTTCAACCACCAACTACAAATGCTATTAAATACATATTGAAGAAAATAAGACATTCATACAAACTAATAACCAATGCTATTAAATACAAATTGAAGAAAACAAGGCATTCATAAATTGTCTTAATTGGTAGTTCAACTACCAAAGGCAATGTCAGCCATTCCATTATCTTCTTGATTTGATATGCTAATGCTATAAAGATTTTTGGGCTCAAAAGTCTTTGTTTCAACTTGTACACTAGCTAGCTTGTGAAGATGCAATGTATAGGCCTCTTGAATCTTCTTAACCTTACTTCTTGTAATCGGTCCTTCGGGTACATGCAAAGGGTCAGGAGTTGAATTCATATCACTATCTCTAGGCTTTTCCATGGCTTTGCTGCCCTCAAAGCAGTCTTATACGTGGTAGGATCTATGGCTTCAACTATTTGATGAATTTATGGATTCAGTCCAAGGATGAACCTTTTAGCAATTTTTAGTTTTGTATCCACTAATGACGGCGCGGATCATTTCAACCTTATAAAATTCTCTTGCCTAGTCATCCACAAAATGTCCACTCTATATCAGATGGGTGAACTCCTATTGTCTTCAAAGTCGGACTACCTTCGGGAAATATTATTTTATGAATAGCTTTTTGAATCGAGACTATGGTTTTACACTTCCATTTAGCCCAAGAATTTCTCAATTATCCAATCACCACAATTTTGCATCCTCTTTCAAGATGAATGACGAAAAGAATACCTTCTCATGGTCTAGGTAGTTCATTAATAAGAAAATCGTCTCCATTGGTGATAGCCATAATTGTGCCTCTATTGGGTCTCTTGTGCTTCCACTAAAGGTACGGGGTCATACCATTTTAAATCCCATAAATATCTTGCCCCTCATGTATGTTACAAGCTATTGGCTTGCTCGGCGGCCACCATTACTTGAACCATGGCCTTGAAAGATTCGAACATCAGATTCTTCATGGGGTCTATTCCCGCCAATGGTGTTGTTGGAGGTATTGCAGCCACGTATTTTCTTGTTACAGAGCCTTCACAAGTGGGGTCACTTAATGATTATTTCTTTAAATACTCAAGCCATGTGCTACTACATTTTCCAGGTTAAGGATAGACATTCATGTACGGCTGACGTCGGCATCGCAATTCGAGACCATGGCACATGCGTAGGATAGTGGTATTTATTTTCTTAGACTTAGGCTAGAATACGATGTTTTTAACTTAAACTCTTATTCATTTTATTTAGTCTTCTGTTGTGTCTTTTTAAAGATGTTTTGGAAACACGTAAGTCCATGGCTGCGTTTTAAGATAAATGTTATGTTTTATGGAATTTAAATGAAGTCTTTCGCATTCAATGTTATGGTACGTATACAGTAGCGACATAAAATTAAGTAAACAATTTCGAGTCGTTATAATGTAAGTCCATGACAGTGTTTTATGATGAAATTATATTTTAGGATAAAGTTTAAATGCTTATTTCTACACAAAATGATTATTCTTTGATGACGGTAGTGACTCGAGGTAAGTAGAAATCTAGAATTGAAGTTTGGGTAGATGCATACATGTTATAAAAAATTTATGCTATTTATTTCCTGTTATGTTGTTTTAAAAATTTTATTACAAACGTTTAAGTCCATAGCGTCGTTTCTTTTAAATGAATTTCTCCACGCATTCTAGTTGCGACCTTGGTTTTAATAGAAAATTAGAGTCATTACAATCGGGATAAGAGCAATACCTCTCACAGTAAGATGTGATTCAGGAGCAAACAGGAGAAATCTTGTGGGTATGTGACACCGGAGTAAAGAGGAGTACATGAATGAATTGAGAACATATCAGAGTGAGAGTGATCCTAAAGATAGGATGACTAAGGAAGTCTTAAAGGAAATAAAGGTTACAACCTATACCAACAATGTGCATCTTCCTTTTTAGTGGCTCAATCATAGGAACTTCATTTTTTAACATACTTTGTTTGGAGTAATTCTATGTTGGGTGACGTTCTAGAAATTTTCCTATAATACATGTGAGTGAGGATAAAGTATGTTAGGACGACTCGTGTTAGTTTGTGGCGATAATTTTCACTGTTAGAAGCAAAAGTAATAACGTGACTACTAGCAGGGGAATACTGGAGCCATCAGGTGTTGAATCAAGATTTTGAATCTTGAGCAATAGTTGTTACACATTTGTGAGCGCATGGGGATAGTCTTCCTCATCTTTTCTATCATTCACTATGAAATTTCCTTAACAATTATGTCATTTTCTTTTACAAACTCGATGGACTAGTCATGAAATTTTTTATTATTTTTAAATATATTGAATGCATTATTGCTATCTCGTACAAAATTTAATTATTTCTTTAGGACTATTCGTACGGATTCAAATTAGTTTGTTGTCCGAAAAACAATAAGCAAACATAGAAAAGTGTCAAAAAGATAACAGAATATACATATACATATATTACCGTATTGTAGCTATATTATTCATTATTCTTGCCCCAATGATTGAATTTAGTGCCCACACACTAACAATCACAAACATATTAGTTCTGTTCTTATTAACACTTAATTCTTGAGATCTTCTCTTTTGAGGTCTTCAAATTCCATATTATTGAGATTCAATTCTTTTGTTGCCGATATAAAACAGACGCATAAACCGATTTCAGAACACGAACAAGTATGATCTCCACAGTCAGCAGAGGTGTTGCATGCGATTTGTTTTAGAAGGCTTCTCTTTATTACCAGTGGCGGCATCCCTTCAACTTCAACTGCAATAATATTTAAACACTTAACATTATGTTTGAAACTTTTGAACATTTAACATGTGATTTGTGTGAGAAGAACTATTGAAATTTTAACATTCAAAGAGAAACAAAAAACGAAGAACTAGAAATTTTACGAGAACGAGACACAACCAACAGTATCATGACAATAATGAAACTCAACTTCACACTACTAATCTACTACTAATCTCTGCCATATTATCCTTTGGGTTGAAAATATTTTGAATGGTTTGATGTGATGGTTAAGTTTCTTTCTTTCCAATCCATTATATAATGTCTATAAATTAAATTAGCTCACAAATATAAACCTAAAGGGTAGATTTTTGTTGATGCATATCCCAAATATATGATATTTCTATAATTACAAAACCATAAATCCTATTTTTCCTAAAAATAGAAAAAAAAAAAATACAAGTAGGAAACGTATAGTCATCTACCATTCTTTAACGGGGAGAAAAAAAAAATCAATATAACCAAACTGTCACCAACTTTTTTCTATGTAAGATCCCACATTGATTGGAGAGGAAAACAAAAAAGTATGGTAACCTCCCTCTTACAGACGTGTTTTAAAACCTTGACGAGAAATACGTAAGGGAAAGTCCAACGATGACAATATCTGATAGCAGCAGTGGGATTGGATTGTTACATAAGTTAAGCTTACGAGGTTTTGTCATTAACATTAAATTAAATAGAAGCCAATAATTTATTAAAACATTTATTCTTGAATCAAAATTTAGAAATTTTAACTTTATAATGATGGTCTTACACAATAATAACATCAATCTGGTTTGGAAATTAGAGATATGGGAAACTTTAATTAACAAAAGGATAATAATTATAAGTATATTTTTCAAAAGGGTATGAGCAGGTTGTTGTTTAGACGGGTTTGGGATATTAGAAATTTCAAAACTTTCTCGTACAATTAGAATTATTGATTAATATCCTTAAAAAATAAAAACATAATAGGTTGGTTGCGAATGAAGGGACTAGCATACAACTAACCAGATTAGCCTAGAACCTCATGATATTCCTAAGGAGCCAAATAGCAAGAACCAATGAACCCAAAGATCTCCGACTAGGCTAAACGACTAAAAGCTATGAAGTTATAAAACTAGAACGTTAACTTGAGTTTGAATAAACTGGTGTCATGTGTTTGATATGTGTGATGTCTATAATATGATATGATATGTTTTTATGATACAATATATAATTTGATATGATATGTGAGATGATACTATATATCGTAGAATATGATATGTGCAGAAATGATATAACACGATGATACACATTAATATGTTTTTACATGATACACAACCTCGAGATATGTTCGAGAGGCTATGGTATAAATTATATGATACGAAGAAAAATGGAAGGGGGTTGTCTTACATGATTTAATTAATGTGAAATGTTGGGATCTCATACATTGTTATACATCTCATGCATCAATATATTATCCTCTTGTGATGAGTATGAACATGTACATTATGAAAGGAAAATGAATATCATATTTTATATGATGCTACAACGATCGCTACTCCTTTCGGGAGTCCAGCACTAGAGAACACTAGCCCAACCAGAATGAGGCCCGTGTGTAGAATAGTAAATACACATTCAACGATCCAGTTAAGATAGTAACCTAAGGAAATATGGTTTTTATATGATAGGTCTCATTCATTTTACATGTCTTTACATTTTCTAACCCTAGTAGTGGGATCACTTACTGAATATTTCTTAAAATACTTAAGTCACGTGCTACTTTTATATTTCAGATTGCAAAGACACGGTTGACGGCGGCATCACAAATTAAAAGATCAGGGCACATGCATAGGGTAGTTGCACTTAATTTCGTAAATTGTAAGTTAATATAGGGCATTTTTGTTTTTTTGTTTTTTTTTTTTTAACTTATGTCAATCTTAATTTTTCAATTGTATTATTTTAAGATCTTTTTCTTAAACATGTAACATAAAACATTTTAAATGAATATTTTTCCACAAGATGTCATGTCATGTATGTGGTAGCGACTTTAATTAAGTAGAAAACTAGGGTCGTTATAGTTGGTATCATTGCTCTAGGTTATAGATTTTGTAGACTAGCCTACGAGGTAGGCCTGACATGTTCCGTGGTCTCACCGCTATGCTCCATCACCATCAGGTATGTCACGCGTAAGATAAGAAAATGAAATGTCATTGATTATGTATATTATTACTACTTGTCCATTATAAATGTATTTCTTAATTGAATTTGATAAAATTGACTAGATTGTTATTGGCGGCATGATTGTTTGCTTAATTATATGTGTATGATAATATAGAAGATTATGTAGTTTATGTTACTTAATAGTAGGCTTAAGAAAAATTGTGTGGTTGTTTAGAACCATTCCGCCTAGAGGACGTGGAAGAGGTCATCGAGAAAGGGGACAACTCCCTGTTCGAGGAAGGGGTAGAGGTAGAGGGAGCCCAACTTGTGAAGGCTATGTAACAAGAACATACGTGGTTGCGCCACCTCCAACAGCACCACTGGCAGGAATAGACTCCACGACGAATCTGATGTGGGAATCGTTCTAGGCCATGATTCAAATAATGGTGGCCACCGAGCAAGCCAACAACTCGTAATCTACATAAGGGGCAATATATTTTTGGGATTTCAAATGATACAACCCGTGTACCTTTTGTGGAAGCGCAAGAGGACCAATAGAGGCGCAATTATGGCTATCGTGATTGGAGATGATTTTGTTATTAATGAAGCTATCTGCTTTAATTTTAGAGGTCATTCACCGAGAATGGGTGTTTGAGCTAAATGTGTGATTGGCTATATACGGTTGAAGCAGCAAAACAAGGATTGAGTTGGATTAAGTTTTGAAACCGAAAAGCCCGAGTTATAAATTTGGGTTGGGTTAATTTAAAGACAACATCTCCTAGCAGTGAGTTTGAGCTGTTTCATATCATTAAGCTTACCCAGTTTTGTCATTATAATTAACCTAAATAAAAGTCAAGAATTCGTTAAAACATTTATTCTTGAGTCAAAATTTAGAGGTTTCAATTTTATAGTGACCCTTACACAATAATAACATCAAATTTTAATTAACAATATGTGATTAACGATAGGTATTATTTTGGAAAAGGGTACAAGTAGGTTGTTGTTTAGACATATTTGGGATGTTAGAAATTTCAAAACTTTTGAGTAGAATTAGAATTATTGTATAATATCCTTGAAACATAAAAAATAAACAGGTATGAAGGGACTAGAAAACAACTAATCTAGAACTTCAGGATATTCCTAATGAACCAAAAGATCTTCGACTAGGCTAAACGATGAACCTTAAGTTGAGTTTGGATAAACTAGTAGAGCTTAAATGCCAGATATGTGACATGTAGGTATGTAATAAGATACAAGAATGATGTAACAAATGTGAATGACATATGACTTATAAATAAACTAAGAGCCTACAATTCTAACATCCTTGTTTACCTATTAAAAATAAGGTGCCACTGTATGCATGATACTAATGAGGACAGAAATCATCTATTTAAAATATTTCAGAAAAAGGTGACATGGACAACTAATCTAAGAGCTACCAACCAACATTAATACAACTATTCTAACCCTCATTCCATGGACTTCATCGCGACGCCATCATCGAGTGTCTTACATTTATTTGAAAAATAAGGATAGAAAACAGTCACCAAATATTTATTTTAATAAAAATTACTTAATATGGATAAACAACCCAACTAAAAAATAAAATAAAAAACATCTATTAATCATTTAAATAAAAGTACATATGAATAAAATATTAAAGTTATTAAATAAGATTAAAATATTTACCACAATCTAAATATCAAAGTCATAATAGAAATAAAAGAAATACAAACAGATTCTAGATGGATCAAAAAAATGAATGCTATAAATTTTTTTTATGTGATTTTGCTGTTTTCTTTTGCATCAACTTTTAATGTCTCTACCTGTTTTGCTCTCCAATCTCGAGTATCACCTTGGAAACTGACGATTTTTAATTATAGGGAAGGAGAACCTCTAACAGTCCATTGCAAGTTGAAAGATGATGGTTTAGATATATAATGATTATGATGACAAATTTAAATGACACCATCTGATATGAACCAAGAGATATCAATCATACAATATTTTCTTCACATTGATGTCTCTTGGTTCATATCACCATCTTTTTTAATGGATCTCAGTGGATGGAGTTGATGATTTATTTTAAGTTCAACGGTTGATGTTGAATTTTAAAACTCTATAAAATTGGGAACTTATAATATACAACGGTATAAAAAAAAACTAGATTGATGTTCAACTTCTGTTTCGATTTATAAAAAAGAATTATAGTTTCTGTATTTAATTAGAAATTTTATACTTTTAAGTTTAGGAGTCAATAATGCTTGATGGACGACTTTCAAATTGAATTTATGCCCATCTGACATAAATTTTTAAACATAAGAGAGCATATCCTTAGATTCAAACAAGAATACAAATTGGAATTCAAGGAAAATTTATTGCAAACAACATTGTTTTGGTGCAATTTTAATAGCAATCTTGAACATGCTTCGTTTGAGGTTTTTTGGCCAGAGAATGAAGTTTGGCTTCAAGAACGATGCAACTATTGACACTGCATTTGGGGTGTTGATGAGAAGGGTTTTTCTTTGTATAATAGTCAAACAAATGTATTTGAGCTCATTCATCCATGAAGTTCTTAGACCTAAACATCACATTTTCTTTAGAAGATGTGTGCTTATTAGGAAAGTTTTAAACACCAAAATGGAAGAAACTTGAGAAAGAAACATCCCAATGAAGTTGAGAGAAGTTTGTGATTGATGGTTGAGAGAAAAAAACCTTAACCTAGATTGAATTTTGAACCTAGGTTAAGGATTGAATGCATGTAGGGCGATCTTGGTTTTAATAAAATAAATTAGGGCCGTTACAGTTTGATATGAACCAAGAGACATCAATCATACAATATACCTCAATAAAGATGTGAAGGAAATATTGTTGAAATTGTCAAAAGATATTTCAAGTCATGCCACATTGAAGAAAAATGAAGTTTATGTTATAAATTTTAGGTAGATTACAATTTCGAATAATTTAGAATTATTGTATTTCATTAATATATTTTAAGACTTTTTATTTACTTTAGGTTACAATTATTAATTATGACCATTAAGTATGAATGTTAAAACTCTTGGAATGCCTTTAATAGTTTCATTTTGAGGCTATATAAACCCATGTATGTTGTATTTGTAAGTAGACTTGGAAAATATAGTAAAATATTTGTAAGTAGACTTGGAAAATATAGTAAAAGAAGCATTAGTTATTTCTTTAGTCAATGGCTAATTTTCTTTGCAATTCTACGTAGTAAAAGTAGACTTGAATGATGCTTGTTGATCAAATATCTCAACGCAAGAACACTTGTTTGAGATTCACTATAATATATCGATTCCAAGGTTTTTGACCCTTCTGAAGCCGTTTCTGCCCTTAGTTTTACCATCCGAGGTCAGTATGGCTCCTAAACGTTAAAGACAGATTAGGTCGAGTGTTTATTTTGATAAATAGCATGAGGTTTAGCTAGGGTACCTTATGAAAGGTTCTAAATTTTTATGTGGTTATCATAGGACATATTTAACCGCTGGAATTAGCTCGTTGTGAGTGACTTCAACCAAGACCATCGAGGTAAGTGACCTTACTGTTGGAGTTAGCTTTCTACGTGTTGTATGATGGTGTGTGCCCTGTGGCCCCTGCATGCACCATATTTTATGTGATATGATTATGTGATGTATAGATTGTGTTGACCGTAGATTGTGTATGTTATGTGATGTATGAACTTGTGTTGACTGTTGACTGTTTATGTTATGTCATGAATGAGAGGTTAGTATTGTATGCCATGAATATGTTGATTGATGCCATAGATACACGTAGAATTATCGAGTCATGTCATGAGATGTTTATGCAACTGGAATGTTTATGTAATATGCCATGTAATGTAAGTCATGTGAGATGCCATGTGATGTAAGAAACGTAAATGCGATGTTAGCACTGCTTATGTAATGCCATGTTAAATATGTTAAGGGACCTCATGCATATATGTATGTCACGTGCATCGGGATTCTTCCACTTTATGATACGAACGAATGAAATACGATATTTATGTTCGCCATGATATCATGCGGGCCCTTTTCTGTTCTGTGGTGTCCGGCTACGTGTAACACGTTTTGCCCGACCAAGTCAGGCCCAGGGGGTATGTTTAAGAGCCCGCCTGGTGGGTTCATGTACACGTACATGGGCCATGTGTGAAGGAGTACCACACATCCAACCCTACCCGAAATAGAAAAGCGCCCAAGGCTATGAAAAGTTTATGAAAAGTTAGGTCCCGCTCATATGTTGCATGTGTTTGCATTCCTAACCCCAACAGTGGGGTGACTTACTGAGTATTTCATAAAATACTCAAGCCACGTGCTACCTACATTTTTCAGGTAAAGGCAAGGCGCCAATGTACGGTTGACGGTGGAGCTGAGGCCACCATGGAAGTTGGAGACGGGATATTTTTAGAAGTTTACTCTTATTAGACTATTTTAAGTTTTACATTGAGTATTGTTTCATTTGGATTTACTTCGAATTCAGTATTGAAGGTTTATTTTCGAAGTTTAGGTTTTGTTTTGGATTCATGAATATTTATGAAAGACTCTTTCAAGGTTATTTATGATGAGCTTCCGCTTAATGAGATAAGTATGCATGGGTGACGTCACTAATTAGGTTAAAGAAAATTAGGGGCGTTACAACTCTCCTTGGATGTGGTCTCAGTTCATTCATGTACTCCTCGTTTACTCAGGTGTCACATACCAACCAGCTTCCTCCTTGGTTTGTTCTTGAATCACATCTGACTGTGAGAGGTATCGCTCTGATCCTAATGATTTATTAAAACCAAGGTCGCCGCTACATGCATAATATAACTATTCGTTGGAGAAATTCATTTAAAAGAAATGTAACTAAAATGCGTGGAGAAATTCATTTAAAATAAACAATTCTTTGGACTTAAATGTTCGTAATAAAAATTTTAAAACAATATAACCGAAAATAAATAGTATAACCTAAGAACTACATATAACATGAATGCATCTACTAAAACTTCAAATCCATAGATGTCACCACGACATTGTCTATCGGTGCAAAAGTGATATGAACTAAGAGACATCAATCATACAATATACTTCAATGAAGATGTGAAGAAAATATTGTTAAATTTATCATAAGATATTTCAATTCATGTAACATCGATGAAGAATGAAGTTTCCTGTTATAAATTTTAGGTGGATTACAATTTAGAGTAATTTAGAGTTATTGTATTTCATTAATGTATTTTAAGACTTTTTATTTATTTTAGGTTACAATTACAGAATGGTTAATGCCTTAAATTGTTTCATTTTGAGACTATATAAAGCCATGTATGTTGTATTTGTAGGAAGACTTGGAACATATAGTAAAAAGAAGCACTTGTGCTTTTCTTTAGTCAATGGCTAAGTTTCTTTGCAATTCTATGTAGTCTAGGTTGCATGTAGAATCATTCAAGCTCGACATGATCAATCTTGCTTGTGGAGTGATTCGAATCTCAAGAAAGTGTTCTTGCCTTGAGATATTTGATCAACAAGAATCATTCAAGCTAGACATGATCGATATTGCTTGTGGAGTGATTCGAATCTCAAACAATGTTCTTGTCTTGAGATCTTCGATCAACAAGGTAATCCAAATCTTACGCCCCTTGTAGTGATTCCTTATCTTATCATTTGGTATTAGAGCTTCAGGCTCAAGATCGGATATATGTTTCCTTTGCGTTTCTTCTTAATTTGATTTTTATTTATTTTTATCTTTTTACTTTTTAATCAACCCAGAGTTCAAAATTCCATCTTTGCTGGATTGAAAATTTTGAGAGGTGAGAATGAGAGCTTCATCTGTGTAAATGAGTGTAAAAAGAGTGGTCTAATATTCCTTGAGTATATATACTCGTGAGAGAGTGTTGTGAGGTCCTTTGTATTTCCATTACTTATTTGTTGCAGCAAAGTTTCACAAATAGATTCGAGGACGAATCCTCTTGGAGAAGTGGAGAATGATATGAACCAAGAGACATCAATCCTACAATATACTTCAATTCAGATGTGAAGAAAATATTGTTGAAATTATCAAAAGATATTTCAATTCATGTCAATCGATGAAGAATGAAGTTTCATGTTATAAATTTTAAGTGGATTACAATTTAGAGTTATTATATTTTAAGACTTTTTACTTACTTTAGGTTACATTTACCTAATGGCTAATTATGACCATTAAGTATGAATATTACAACTCTTGAAATGCCTTTAATAGTTTCATTGTTGAGGCTATATAAACTCATGTACGTTGATTTGTAAGTAGACTTGAAAAATATAGTAAAAGAGCATTTGTGCTTTTCTTTAGCCAATGGCTAAGTTTCTTTGCAATTATATGTAGTTTAGGTTTCATGTAGAATCATTCAAGCTTGACACGATCAATCTTGCTTGTGAAGTGATTCGAATCTCAAACAAGTGTTTGAGATATTTGATCAACAAGAATCATTCAAGCTAGACATGATCGATCTTGCTTGTGGAGTGATTCGAATCTCAATCAAAGTGTTCTTGCCTTGAGATATTCGATCAACAAGGTAATCCGAATCTTACTCTCCTTGTGGTGATTCCTTATCATATCAGACTAGTATCTCAAGGATCAAGAGATTGAAAATGAATGATAAGAACTGTTTTTTTTTCTCTCAAAACTGATATTTTTTTTCTTTTTTTCTTTTTTTCTTCAATAATTTTTTAGAGAAAAAACAAATTGATAGAAAAAAAATAACAAGAAAGATATTTCACCTCTAGAACGGCTAAAGAACGTCAACCAAATGTTCTGATACCAAATGATAAGCGCCAACAATGCTAGATTTTGCAAAGCTAGAGGTCCTTCTAGAATCCTTGCAAAACGTTTACAGAGAAAGCTAACTTAACGGATTGAATCCAACCAAGAGCTTGTTAGAAGATGAATGACTCTTAGATTGAACTTGAAATCTATGATGGTCACTCTTAGATACCAAGACAATTCACTCCAAAATTAGCTTGATCAAAACTAATTCAATGAATCGGTTTAAACATCAAACCTAAAACAAGGTTTGAAAAAGAATAACACAAAAAAGGTATCAAGAAAACACAAAGGTTTTGTTTGTATTCAACCATCGATCCACAAACATGAATGTTACATGCCTTCAAATAGGCCAAAAAAGATAACCCTAACATAATAAATTCAACCACCAACTGCGGACTACTAATAAATGCTATTAAATATATATTTAAGAAAATAAGGCATTCATAAATTGTCTTAATTGATAGTTCAACTACCAAAGCAAGTCTTCTAATCACTTTCCAATGTCAGCCATTCCAATATCTTCTTGATTTGATATGCTAATGCTATAAAGATTTTTGGGCTCAAAAGTCTTTGTTTCAACTTGCACAGCTAGCTTTCTTTCAACTTGTACACTAGCTAGCCTTTGAATATGCAATGTATAGGCCTCGTGAACCTTCTTAACCTTAATTTTTGTAATCGGTCCTTCGGGTACATGCAAAGGGTCAGCAGTTGAATTTATATCACCTTTACTTAAGTGTCACATGCCCACTAGCTTCCTCCAAGATTTTTCCTTGAATCACATCTTACTGTGAGAGGTATCGCTCTAATACCAACTCTAACGACCCTAATTTTCTATCAAAACCAAGGTCGCCACTAAACGATGCTATGGATTTAAACGTTCACAAGAAAATCTCAAAACAATATAGTGAAAATAAATAGCTTAAAATTTTTAAATAAAATTAAAAAAAAGATCCATAATATATCCTAAGGACTACATACAACATGAATGCATCTACTCGAACTTCAGTTCCATAGGGTTTACCGCAACATTGTCATTTGTGTAAAAGGGTCTTACTTTTACCTGAAAAATAAGAGTAGCACGTAGGTTAAGTATTTTAAGAAATACTCAGTAAGTAACCCCGCTATTGGGGTTGGAATATGCAATAATGTTTAGGACCAATCATTTATTAAAACATCATTTCATGGTTTTGGTCTCAACTTACAGTCCGGGCAGAATTAAATGTGTATTACATCTCTACACACGGCCCACATACACACACATGAACCCCGGGCGAGCTCGTATATGAACCCCTGGACCTGGCCTTCAGCTAGCATACACTCACGCTATTGCCTCTAAATTTCATGTATAACATAGCACAATTTTTTATTGTATAACATCTCAAAATGATATTTCATAACATGACATATCTCATAATTACAACATAACTTAACATATCAAGTTTCATAGCGCAACATATTCACAACACAACATTAACATAATAAACAAGCATTAAACAATCACAATGTACGACACATGCAAGGGCCAAAGGGTACGTACCGTTCATAATTCAAGCAATTCATTCGACCAAACCAGTAGTGAAGAAACTTACCTGAGTAGCTTAAGCCAAAGTTGCTAATTTATCTTTAGAGTTAGAACAAATCCATCACTTCAAATCCAAGTCAACCTATGTTAATTTACAACACCGAATTAGAACACATTAAGCGATTTAGTTTTCCTAACGCTCACAATTAAACATCTAATTTGTATTAGGACACTTTAAACTTGCTAATCTACCATAAAGTTTTGAATTTCTAACATCCCAAACTGGTTTAAACAGCAGCCTACTCGTGCAATTTTCCAAAATAATACTAATAATTACTATCCTTGTATCCCTAATTATATTGTTAATTAAAGTTTCGCATTTCTCTAATCCCAAAATTTTTTTATGTTATTATTGTGTAAGAGATCATGATAAGGATCACGGTGTTCTAACTGGATCTATTACACGATGCAAGGCCAAGAAGATTAATTCATTCTTCATCTACAAAATTGGATAGGCTTGGTTTAACTTTCATTTCATGTGTTACAAGTTGATTCGATTGAGGAAATGTCATTTGAAGTTTGATTTTCAAAAGTGAATATTTGCACGGTTAAAGTAGTGGATGTGGTTGTTATAAATTGAATTTGATTGAAGATTTCTTACCAAACTTTATTTATTATTTCAATTTCATGATTTCTTGAGGCAAAAGGGTGGGGTGTTACTTGTTAAAGTTGATATAATTTTTTTTTTAATTTTTTTTTTAATTTTTTGAGATTTAAAGAAAGGTGGGAGTAATTTCCAATCATGGTCACTAACTTCTTAGTGGCCATTTGAAGAGTATTTCCAATCATGGTCGCTAACTTCTTAGTGGCCATTTGAAGAAGAGTTTGAAGTTACTTTTAAGTGGAGACTATAAATATCCACAAATCACTCTATAAAATGGAGAACTCCAAGAATGAAATTTAGTTTTCAAATTGAGACTTTCACCTTTATAAATTTGAGCATCATCTTTGTCATCTCTAGTAATATTTTGATAGATTGTATCCGAGTCATTCAATTAAGTATTGATCAAGTTTGATTGTGGAGTGACTCAATTTAGAACAAGGTTCCAAATCGTGCTTCTAGATGTTTGATCTTAAGAAGTAATCTAATTCTCGCATTATCTCTTCATTGATCTGAAAATTTGTACAAAGAGGTGTTAATTTTTTTTTTATTCGAGGGTTCTTGCTTCAACAAAAGGCTTGCAGTTCGACTAAGGATTAGGATTGGCTTATCAGGTCATCCATATAAAATTGAAACCTCTAAATTTTTACTCAAGAATAAATGTTTTAACAAATTCTTAGACATCTATCTAGGTTAACCTTAATGACAAAATGGGATAAACTTAGTTATATGTAACCGTCCAAATTCACTCTTAGATTGTTTCTTTGGGCTTTCCCTTCCTAGCTTGTGATCAAGGTATTGCATATATGAATTTTTTTAATTATATAAATATCATAAATTTGGCATATGCGCCCACAAAAATCTACAGTTTCTGTTTAAGTTCATATTCGTGAGCTAATTTAATTTCTGAGAGGATTATATAATGGATTGGCAAGAAAGAAACTTAATCATTGTTGGATCGATATGACAACCCTAGTGAGCTAATTGAATTTATGAGAGGATTATATAACGGATTGGCAAGAAAGAAACTTAATCATTGGTTGATCGATATGGGAACCCTAGTGAGCTAATTTAATTTCTGAGAGGATTATATAATGGATTGGCAAGAAAGAAATTTAATCATTGTTGGATCGATATGGCAACCGTAGGGGTGAATAGGGTCTGAACAATATAATTATTAATTTTTTTTTTTAAGAAACTTATTAAATGCAATCAATCAACAATAATTTAGAATTTAAATACGAAAAGGGTTAGAAAATATAAGACCGTAATTTTATAGTAGGTCGACTCGACTCCACTCCCCCAGCGCCTCTTCGGAATTTGAATAAACCTTTTTGGACTCTTTCCTCGGATCAGAGCCCAACCGCTACACCGCTCTTTTTACGAGTTCAAGAGCAAACTCAATGCTTTCCACGACTCAAGATCAAACTGGTACAATTGTCTCAATCCTTTCCACGGCTCAGGATCAAACCGGTAAAATTGTCTCAATCCTTTCCACGGCCCAAGATCAAACCGGTACAGTTGTCTCAATCCTTTCCACGACTCAGGATCAAATCGATACAATTGTCTGAAACTTTATAGAAACACGCCACACACCGCCACACACCACTGAAGTAGTAGATTTACATTTTCTCACACTACAATAGACATCTCTCTCCGAATAAGATAAATAGAAATAAAATTATCATTTTCTCACACTACAATAGACATCTCTCTCTGAATAAGATAAACAGAAATAAAATTGGAAACTTTGGAGAGAGCAGCAAGGGAAGTTTTTTAAGAAAAGAAAGTTGTGTATTGTGAAATGTTACAATTGGACACTTTCGAGAGAGCAAGAGGTTTTTTAAAAAAAGTTTAAATCGAGGAAACTATGAAAGTTGTGTATTGTGAAATGTTATGTGTGTTTTAAAATATACGGAAGGGATGAATTTATTGTGAAATGTTACGTGTGTTTTAAAATACGAGGGGATGAGTTTAAATAGTGATCAAGTCCTAAAAATAAGAATAGATACCGACCACTGATGACACATGTCCAAATAATAATATTGATACATCATTATAGGCATTCTAATATATCATCATAAATTTGAAATTCGCTCAAATCCATATTCTCCCCCTATATTAATGTTCCAATGAATTATGAAACATCACAATAACGAAGTGATTCATTAATTATAAAATAACAACTAAGTGATTCATTAATTATAAAATGACAAACTTAGAGCATATTTTTCCTAATTTTCTCCCCCTATGATAAAAAAAAAAAAAAAAAATAATAATAATAATAATAATAATAATAAAAGAATTACATGCTCTCCCTTTAAACAAAATTATAAAATTCAAGATATATCACACCGAGTAATACCAAACTCAAATTCAAGATATATCACACCGAATAATACCAAGCTCAAGCCTATTTTTGCAAAAAATATTCTTCATTTAAATGCTTGGTAAAAATATCTACTAATTGATTATTAGAGTTTACAAAATCAAGAATAATATGTCCATTTTGCACATGCTCTCTAATAAAATGATGTCTAATGTCAATATGTTTAGTTCTAGAATGATGAACAGGATTTTTGGTTAAATTAATAACACTAGTGTTATCACAAAATATAGGCACACTATCAAATGTTAATCCAAAATCACAAAGAGTTTTTTTCATCCAAAGAATTTGAGCACAACAACTAGCAACCACAATATATTCCGCTTAGGTAGTAGATAAGGCAACCGAATTTTGCTTTTTACTAAACCAAGAAACTAATAAACTACCAAGAAATTGACAAGTGGATCCACTAGCACTTTTACGATCAGGTAAACTTCCTGCAAAATTTGTATCAGAATATCCTACCAATTTAAACTCAACATTTATAGGATACCACAATCCTAAATTAATAGTCCGAAGCAAATATTTAAATATTCTTTTAACGACATGTAGATGAGATTCCTTAGAACAAGATTGAAACCTACCACAAAGACATACACTAAACATAATATCAGGTCTACTAGCAGTCAAGTAGAGTAAAGATCCAATCATACCTCGATAAGATTTTATATCTACACATCTACCTTTTTCATCCTTGTCAAGCTTGGTAGATGTGCTCATTGGAGTTTTTGCAATCTTACCTTCATTGAACTTGAACCTTTTGAGTAAATCTTTGGTGTACTTCTCTTGATTTAGGAAGATACCATCTTTCAGTTGTTTGATTTAATGTCCAAGAAAGAAACTGAGCTCTCCCATCATACTCATCTCAAACTCATTAGGCATACATTTAGAAATTTCTTCACATAAAGAGGGATTAGTAGAACCAAATATAATATCATCCACATATATTTGTACTAATAGCATATCTTTTTCTTTAATTTTAATAAAGAGGGTAGTGTCGAGCTTACCCATTTTGAAATCATTCTCAATAAGAAAATTACTAAGTCTATCGTACCAAGCTCCTTAGAGCTTGTTTTAAGCCATAAAGAGCCTTTTTTAACTTATAGACATGATGTGAAAAATCAAAATTTTCAAATCGAGGAGGTTGTTTTACATAAACTTCCTCCATAATATAATCATTTAAGAATGCACTTTTCACATCCATTTGATATAATATAAATTTTTTTTTGTAAGAAACAAATGTAAGTAACATTCTAATAGCTTCTAATCTAGCAACGGGTGCAAAAGTTTCTTCATAGTCTATACCTTCTTCCTGACAATAACCTTGAGCTACAAGTCTACCTTTATTTCTAATGATATTCTCATTTTCATCAATTTTATTTCTATAAACTCATTCCCAAACTTTGTTCCTCATACTCTATACCTTCCTTCTGACAATAACCTTGAGCTACAAGTCTAGCTTTATTTCTAAAAGTCAAATGATCAATTTGACTTATTCTTTGTGGAGATTAAAGGGGATCGGAAATAAATTCCGTCCACAAACGTCTTTTGTCGGGAGACTATAAATACCCATAATATGTTATGTAAAATTCAGATTCGTGGATGAATGTAATTCAGATCTCAAATTGAGACGTTTCCATTAGACATCTGAGCATCATATTTGCCATTTCTATGTTTCAAGCAATTCTTGTGGTAGAATTGCACCCGAGCCATTCAATCAAGCCTTGATCAAGTTAGATTGTGGAGTGACTCAATTTAGAACAAGGTTTCCAAATCTTGCTTCTAGATATTCGATCGTAAGAGGTAATCTAATTCTAGCCTTATCTCTTGGTTGATCCAAATTTCGTATAAGAAGGTGTTAATTACTTTGATTCAAGGGTTCTTGCTTCAACATAAACTTGGATCGTTGAGCTGAGGATTAGGGTTGCCTTATCAATTTAAATTCTCAGGGTTTACTACCGCCTGTCGCTTCGCAATTTGACCCACAAGCCTATCTCCGTTCTTAGTGTAGGCCACCACTGATGGAGTCGTCCTCTGGCCTTCGGCGTTGGTTACAATAGTCGGCTTCCCACCTTCCATAGCCGCCACTGCTAAGTTGGTGGTGCAATTTATGGCAGATAGATTTATGGATGATGCAAAGCATGCTGCTGAGAACCCTTGAATCAGAGTAATTAACACCTCCTTAGACGAAATTTGGATCAACCAAGAGATAAGGCTAGAATTAGATTATCTCTTATGATCGAAGATCTAGGAGCAAGATTTGAAAACCTTGTTCTAAATTGAGTCACTCCATAATCGAACTTGATCAAGGCTAGATTGAATGGCTCAGGTGCAATTCTTATCATCTTCCCCCTCTTCAGAAGAATTCGTCCTCGAATCAGAAAAAATCATCACCTTCTTTCCGTCATCTCCTTTTGAAATGTTTTTGAATCTTCTTGGCAATAGGTCCATTTGGAACACCATGATTCTTATCATTTTCCCCCTCTTCAGAAGGATTCGTCCTCGAATCAAAAAAAATCATCACCTTCTTTCCGTCATCTCCTTTTGAAATGTTTTGATCAAATCTGCATGCTTCACTCAAAATCATCACCTTCTTTCCGTATCTCCTTTTGAAATGTTTTGATCAAATCTGCATGCTTCACTCACAAAAATATTAGAAGAAAATAGTAGGAATAGGAAGCAAATGAAGTGTATTAAATCCATAAACTACTTTCTTAAAGAATAAGTCAGCAGCATGCTTTGCATCATCCATAAATCTATCTGCCACATGCTTCATCTTCAGCCAACAAAAGTGTTTATGCAACATCTTATAAACTTTATTAATCCTAAGATGTCCCATTAGGGCACCACCATATGCTTCTCTCAAAAACAAATCTTTTATAGAGCATTTAGGAATACAAAGCATACTCTTAGTAATTAAAAATTTATGAAACACATAATAATCATCCACCACTTTTTTTTGCAAGCAAGATGCATAAATAGTTCTAAAGTCTTGGTCATCTCTATATAATTCAATAATATGCTCAACTCCAAGAATATTTGCAGTAAGAGAAGTAAAGAGATCATACCTTTTAGATAACACATGAGCTACTGTATTATCCTTACCTTGCTTATACTTGATGACATACGAAAATGTTTCAATAAATTTCACCCACTTTGCATGTCTACGGTTCAGTTTGCTTTGACCATTCACATACTTCAAGTTTTCATGATCAAAGTGGATCACAAATTCTCTAAGCCATAAGTGGTGTTGCGGCACATGCAATATATGAACTACAAACAATTCTTTATCATAGGTAGGGTATTTCAATGTTGCCCCATTTAGTTTTTCACTAAAATATACTAACGGCTTTTCATCTTGAATTAAAACAACACTTATGACCAAACCACATGCATCACATCCAATTTCAAAAGTTTTATAAAAGCTAGGCAAAACAAATAATGATGCATTGCTTTATTTGTTCCTAAGCAAATTGAATGCATTCTCTTGCATTCCTCGCCATTTAAAAACAACATTCTTTTTCACTAAGTCATTCAATAGTTCAGTTGTGGTTCTAAAATCATTTATAAATCTCTTATAGAGGTTAGCTAACTCATGAAAACTTCGAAATTTACGTGCACTCTTTGGTGTTGGCAAATCCATAATGAATTTAACTTTGTCTCTATCTAATGCTATTCTACTTTTATCAACTATGAAGCCAATAGAGTGAACTTTTTCCATTCAAAAACTACCCTTATCAAAATTAAATTTCTCTTTCCTATGTATAATCAAAACTAATTTAACATGCTCCACATGCTCAAGCAAAATCTTCATATAAATTATAATATCATCAATATAAACAACAACATGTTTTCTCATATATTTTCTCAAAACATTATATATTAAGCGCATAGGTGTACTAGGAGCATTAGTTAACCTAAAAGGCATAACAAGCCATTCATACAATCCAAACATAATATTGAAAGTTGTTTTCCATTCATCTTCTACATGCATTCTAATTTAATAATATCTAGATTTCAAAATAATTTTTATAAATAGACACGAATCATGCAATAAATCAAGCATATCGTCTAACCTAGGAATAGGATGTCGACACTTTACCGTGATTTTGTTGATGACTCTATTATCCATGCATATGCGCCAAGTTTAATCTTTCTTTGGCACCGATAAGTCTCGTATAGAACATGGACTCAAATTTTCTCGTACATAGCCCTTCTCCATGAGCTCCTCTACTTGCCTTTGAATTTCTTTTGTCTCGGTTGGATTGACTCGATAAGCTGGCTTATAAAGAATGACAGTCCTTGGAATGAAGTCTATTTTATGTTCAGTACCTTTAACGGGAGGTATTTCTTTATCTTGAAACATGTCTTCAAATTCCTGTAAAAGATATTGAAAAACACTAGGCAAAGCCAAGTTGTTATAGTTAGAGACCAAATATCCTCCATTGTACATAAGTATAAAGATCGATTTTTGTGAAAGCCTTCTCACCTCTCCAACTGTAGCCAAATAACTCTCTCTCCCTTTTTCTTCAATTTAATCTCTTTTTTCATTCTTCTTTTTTCTCTTTGATTTTTCTCTATTTTTTTCACTCAACTCTCGTTTTTCTTTTAACTTTTTTTCCTCAAACTCTTTCTTTCTTTCCTCCAATTTTAATTGATCAACAAATACATTTGCAGAACTCAAAGGTACAAGAGTAGTTTTTCTACCATCGTTTACAAAAGAATACCTATTCAAATAGCCATCATACATGACCCTCCTGTCAAATTGCCATGGTCGGCCAAGCAATATATCTCCAGCTTGCATTGGTAATACATCACAAAGAACTTCATCGTTATATTTTTCCAAAGTAAAAGATATTAAAGCTTGGGAAACTACCTTCATTGTTCCACTATCATTGAGTCATTGGAGCTTGTAAGGTTTAGGATGATCTTGGGTTGGAATTTGTAACCTTTTGATCAACATGGTACTTACAACATTGGTGCAACTTCCACTATCAATGACAAGACTACAAGCAGTCCCCTTGACGAAACACTGCGTGTGGAACAGGTTGTCTCTTTGATCATCAATATCATTCTCCATAACTTGAGTGTTAACAAGTCTTCTTGTTATAAGTGCGAAATGAATCCCATCTTCTAGTTCCTCCTCATTCTTCTGGACTTCTTCAACTAGATCATTGATCTCCCTTCCATTTTTCTCGTCTTGGTTCATGATTGTACAAACAGTAGTGAAATATGTTTAGGACCTCAAACAGTCAACTCACTGATTTTACACTTAGGAACACTCGTGTTTATACACACAAAGGTAGGCTGTTTAGGAAAGTGACTAAATTATGATCAAGGTAGGCTAATATATGGGTAAAGCAATTCTGATAGTAGCAAGCTATTCAAGGCAATCAAGATAGTTAATTATGAAATAACAACAAAATAAAACAAGAAGTGAACAAACAAATGAGAGACACAAATATTTTGGGATAGAAATGCACACTGAAAAATAAAATAAAAAATTCAAAAAAGAAAGGACGTGAAGATTTTAAGAATGATCTAACTCTCTTTTTACAGAAAATTTAGAAGTATCTTCAAGCGTAGATTATGAGAGAGAAAAAATATCAAACACAACAGTTCTAGATTTAGATGGATTGAGAAAAATATGTGAATCGAAGTTTATTTGATCTTCAAAATAAACATGCAAATGATCTAAAAAAATTATAAATATCGTTTATAATCACAATCATAAGAACAAATACGATAAGATTTTTTTTTTTTTTCAAAATCTAAACGTGAATTGTAGGAAGAAAATGAGAACAAAGTGAAAAGTTGATGAATAATGGTGGAAATGACAGCAAGAAAATAAATGGACAAATTTAAAGAAAAGATAAACAAGAGCATAAATAAAAGATAAAATCAATTCTAGAGTCGGCCACAAAGATGTAAGCCTAGGCTCTGATACTAAGGCCCTAATCCTCAGCCCAACGATCCAAGCTTTTGTTGAAGCAAGAACCCTTGAATTAAAGTAATTAACACCTCCTTATACGAAATTTGGATCAACCAAGAGATAAGGCTAGAATTAGATTACCTCTAATGATCGAAGATCTAGAAGCAAGATTTGAAAACCTTGTTCTAAATTGAGTCACTCCACAATCAAACTTGATGAAGGCTTGATTGAATGGCTCGGGTGCAATTCTACCACAAGAATTGTTTGAAACTTAGAAATGGAAAATATGATGCTCGGATTTCTAAGGGAAACGTCTCAATTTGAGATCTGAATTACATTCATCCACGAATCTGAATTTTACATAACATATTGTGGGTATTTATAGTCTCCCGACAAAAGACGTTTGTGGACGGAATTTATTCGAGATGTTTGTGAACGGGATTTATTCTCGATCCCCTTTAATCTCCACAAAGAATAAGTCATATTGACTATTTGACTTTTACATAATTTATGAAATTAAACATAGTTTTTTCTAACAAATGTTGATGTACTTGAGTGGTTAATGCAACAGATTTGAAATCAATTGAGCTCTCAGCGCGTAGGTTTGAATTCTGTTGTTGACATATTTTTTTGAATTTTTTGAAGCGCGTAGGTTTGAATTCTGTTGTTGACATATTTTTTTGAATTTTTTGAATCTTCATGACATTTTTTTAATCTTCTTCGCAATAGGTGAATTCTGTTGTTGACATATTTTTTTGAATCTTCATGACATTTTTTAATCTTCTTCACAATAGGTCCATTTGGAACACCGTGATTCTTACCATTAGCCCAATGATCCAAGATTATGTTTAATCAAATAATTAACACCTCCTTATACGAAATTTGGATCAACCAAGAGATAAGGCTAGAATTAGATTACCTCTTACGATCGAATATCTAGAAGCAAGATTTGGAAACCTTGTTCTAAATTGAGTCACTCCACAATCTAACTTGATCAAGGCTTGATTGAATGGCTCGGGTGCAATTATACCACAAGAATTGCATGAAACTTAGAAATGACAAATATAATGCTCGGATTTCTAAGGGAAACGTCTCAATTTGAGATCTGAATTACATTCATCCACGAATCTGAATTTTACATAACATATTGTGGGTATTTATAGTCTCCCGACAAAAGACCTCCTTATACGAAATTTGGATCAACCAAGAGATAAGGCTAGAATTAGATTACCTCTATGGATCGAAGATCTAGAAGCAAGATTTGGAAACCTTGTTCTAAATTGAGTCACTCCACAATCTAACTTGATCAAGGTTTGATTGAATGGCTCGGGTGCAATTCTACCACAAGAATTGCATGAAACTTAGAAATGACAAATATAATGCTCGGATTTCTAAGGGAAACGTCTCAATTTGAGATCTGAATTACATTCATCCACGAATCTGAATTTTACATAACATATTGTGGGTATTTATAGTCTCCCGACAAAAGACATTTGTGGACGGGATTTTTCGAGATGTTTGTGGATGGGATTTATTTTCGATCCCCTTTAATCTCCACAAAGAATAAGTCAAATTGACCATTTGACTTTTACATAATTTATGAAATTAAACATAGTTTTTTTTAACAAATGTTGATGTGCTTGAGTGGCTAATGCAATAGGTTTGAAATGAATTGAGCTCTCCGTGCGTTGGTTCGAATTCTGTTATTTTGGAACACCGTGATTCTTATCAATGAGGCATACCTCCATACTTTTGGCACTGAAAGAGTTTCCTTCTTTACTTGAAAGAGTTTCCTTCTTTACTTGAAAGAGTTTCCTTTCCTTTGTCACTGACAAGTAAATCTCTAAAAAATGAACTTTCTTCTTTTCATTTAAACTCATTCTTCTTTACTTGACAGAGTTTCCTTTCCTTTGTCATTGACAAATAAATCTCCAAAAAAATTTCTAAATCATCAAATATCACATGCATAGATTACAAGATTCATCAAATATCACATACATAGATTCTTCTATAACTAAAGTTCTCTTATTGAAAACTCTATAAGCTTTACTAATAGATGAATAACCAAGAAAAAATATCAATATCCGTCTTAGAATCAACTTTCTTCCTTCTTTTCATTTAAGCTCACTTCTTCTTTACTTGAAGGAGTTTCCTTTCCTTTGTCACTGACAAGTAAATCTCCAAAAAAAATTCTAAATCATCCCTACAAATAGACTCATCAAAAATATCATTACAAGATTCATCAAATACCACATGCATAGATTCTTCTATAACTAAAGTTCGCTTATTGAAAACTTTATAAGCTTTACTAATAGATGAATAACCAAGAAAAAATACCAATATCCGTCTTAGAACCAAAATGTCCCAACTTTTCTTTGTTGTTTAAAATAAAACATTTGCAACCAAAAACTTTGAAATACCCAAGATTTAGAATTTTATTATGCCAAAGTTCATAAAGAGTTTTATCTAAACAGAGTCTAATTAAAACTCTATTTGAAACATAACATGTGGTATTAGCAGCTTCCGCCCAAAAATATTTAGGTAAATCATATTCATTTAATATTTATCTAGCAAATTATTGTTAAGTACTATTTTTTCTTTCAACCACACCATTTTGTTGAGGAGTCCGTAGAGAGGAGAAGTCATGATAAAAACCATTATTTTCACAAAAATTTTCAGATGCTACCCTATCCAATTCTCCTCCATGGTCACTCCTAATTTTAGTAATTAAAAAATCTTTTTCATTTTGGACTCGTTTTACAATACTGACAAATCTTTTCAAAACATCATTTTTATGTTTTATCATCAAAATCTAAGTAAATTTCGAAAAAATCATCAACTATCACAAAGACATAGTAATTCCCTCTATAGCTAGCTATTTTAAAAGGTCCAAATAAGTTCATATGTAACAGTTGAAGAGGTCTAGTAGTAGAAATCACGTACTTAAATTTGAAAGAGGACTTGGTTTGCTTATCCACTTGACAAGCATCACATATTTTATCTTTTTCAAATTTAAAGTTAGAAAGGCCTCTAACTAATGAATTTTTTTATATATTTGAAATCAAAGGCATAATAGCATGTCCTAATCTTCCATGCCATAACCAAGAATTATCATGCAAAGCCGAAAGACATTTATCATTTGTTGGACAATCATTTAAATCAATAATATACACATTATTATCCCTATTTCCAACAAACAACACTTTTCTATCACTAACATTTTCAATTATGCAATTATTTTTATCAAATACAACTCTAAAATCTTTATCACATAATTGACTAATGCTAAGTAAGTCATGCTTTAAACTATCAACTAAAAGTACATTTTCAATGAGAGTAACAGAGTCATTACCTATAGTACCCTTACCAATTATTTTACCTTCCTTGTTGTCACCAAAAGTTACTAAACCACCATCCTTCCTGGAGAGATTCACAAACTTGGATTGATTTCCGGTCATGTGTCTTGTGCAACCACTATCCAAATACCACTTCTTTTTTCTTGGAGGCTTTCAAATAAACCTATCAATAAAGATATTCAAAATTGACCTTTTGGTACCCATACTTGTTTGGGTTCTAACAAGTTAGTTTTCACACATTTAGGAATCATGCTTGCATTCATATTAAAAAACATACCACACCGGAAACAAACAACATCATGCAGGAATTTATTTCTTGGACTAAGTTTATGTATTCTATTTTCAATAGAAAAATTATTTCTTAAAATATTGTTAAATTTTATATTTTGAGAAAATTTTGTTTCCGGAAGTAATGTTTTGAGAATTTTTCAATTTAAAGCAATTAGGTCTAATATGACTTTCAACACCACAATAATGACATACAGGCACAAATCTAGATTTATCATACTGAGATACAAATTTGCATGTATTAGGCTTAGGCATAATGGGGATGGTTTAACAAATATTGTTTTAGAACTGGAAGGAGTAGAATAGTCATCAACATAGCCTAATCCTCTTTTATCACCATAAGGCTTACCTATTCAATTATTTTATCTAATTTTTGAGCACCTATAGTTAAATTTTTATAATAGACTCCTTAGCCTTACCAAGTTCTTACATAATCTTTTTTACAACAATCATGCTCAAGAAATTTAATTTTATCAATTAATGGAGTTTTTTCATCACAATCAAATACATGCTTTTCACAGGGTATATCAAGTTTTACAATGTTATGATTATTCTCTTTTAATCAAGAAATTTCATTTAATAAAGACTTAATTTTAATAATTGAAGCCTTATATTTCTTTTGAAGCATAACATACTTTGAACCAAGTTTTTCTAAATCAAGTTGCATCTCTTAAAAAACTTTAAATAATTGGAGATTCAAGAATTACCTCATTTTCTTCATCCTCTTTGTCACTATGAGCCCTCAAGCAAAAATTTGTGACTTCTTCATCATTTGCACTTTCATCACTATCATCCCAAGTAGCCTTCATTGCTTTCTTCCTCGATTTCTTAGATAATTTGAGGAGAGGACAATCCGGTCTTATATGACCCGACTTTTTACATTCATAACATATTATCTCATCATGTTTGCTCTCCTCACCTTTTTGGTTGGTGAAATGTTTCCTAAATTGTTTCTTTCTTTTGATGAAATTTTTATACTTATGTGTGAAGTAGGCAACATCATCTTCATCAAGGGCTTCCTCATCGTCAGAGTCAACTTCCAATGTGATGGACTTTAGGGCTATACTTTTCTTCTTTTTGGATTCCTCTTCTATGCGCTCCTCCTCTTCCATGCGCTCCTTCATGGTAATCTCATGCGTCATGGGAGAACCAACAAGTTCATCCAAAGGAAGCTTTGTGAGATCCTTTGCTTCTTTAATTGCCGTCACTTTTGTTTCCCAACTTTTAGGTAGAGACCTAAGAATTTTCCGTACATTTTCGGAAGTAGAATATACTTTTCCAAGATTTTTCACCTATAGATTCATTTGCATCCATTTTAAATAGTTCATAATTATGAACTAACATGTTAATTTTTGTTTCTTGATTTGTTCCCTCATGAGTTACTTCAAGAGTTTTACAAATTTCATATGTGAAGAACACATATACTTTATTAAATTCATCATTATTTAGGGCACAATAAAGACAGATTATAGCACTATCATTAAAAGAACATTTTTTCATGCTCATCAAATTCATCCTTCATTTTTAGCTCCTCAATATTATTAACCATTTTTATTAGAATATAAGGGTCTTTACTAACATTTAACCATAATTGATAATCAATTGATTGCAAATAAATTTTCATTCTAGCTTTCCAATACGTATAATTAGTTCCATCAAAATAAGGAGGTCTAGAAGTTGATTGTCCTTCACAAAAACCGTTTTTAACACGTAGATTTGCCATAAGCTCTAAAAATAAAGTTTATATATAAAAAAATCAATAAGAGCAACCTGCTCTGATACTAGTTGGATCGATATGGCAACCCAGAGGGGTGAATAGGGTTTTAACAATATAATTATTAATTTTTTTTAATAACAATAAAACTTAATACATGCAATAAAACTTAACAATAATTTAGAATTTAAATAGGAAAACGGTTAGAAAATATAACACTCTAGTTTTATAGTTCGGTCAAACTCGACTTACTCCACTCCCTAAGCGCCTCTTGGGAATTTGAATAAACCTTTCTTGACTCTTTCTTCGGATCAGAGCCCAACCGCTACACCGCTCTTTTTACGAGTTCAAGAGCAAACTCAATCCTTTCCACGGCTCAGGATCAAACCAATACAATTGTGTAAAACCTTATAGAAACACACCATACACCACAACTCTCTAAAGTAGTAGATTTACAATTTTCTCATACTACAATACACATCTCTCTCGCAATAAGATAAATAAAATTAAATTGAAAACTTTGGAGAGAGCAACAATGGAGGCTTTTTAAAAACAAAGTTTAGATGGAGGAATCTATGAAAGTTGTGTATTGTGAAATATTCTGTGTGTTTTAAAATAGGAAGAGTCCATGAGTTTAAATAGTGATGTAAAAATAGGAATTGATATGTACAGCTAAAACGTGAACTGAAACATAGACCACGAAAAATAATATTTATTTATTTTTAAATTTATCAGGAAAAACTATATATATATATATATATATATATATATATATATTATTTTAAATCAATATTAAAAACATTTTAAATTCATTTTTATTATATATATATATATGTAATAATATAATAAAAAAATGTTAATGAAAACCATGTGAATAGCCATTCAAAAATAATTGGAAGGAGGAATGGACAGGTGGATTAAAAACATTTTAAATTCATTTTTAAATTTATTTTTATTATATATATATATATATATATATATATATATATATATATATATATATAAATTCATCTTCTAACTGCTGCCATGGATAAAGGAGGAATGGACAGGTGGATTGAAGGGAAAAGAAAGAGAGAGGGAAGTGTGAGGTGGTGCCGGTGGTTCTGGGATTAAAAACTAAGAACAGAAAAGAAGGAAAAACAGTAAACAGGGGAATGAGTTGAAATTCCTCATATGGTTTGGAGATTTCCTTGTCACGGGCGCAAGCTTGAGAAATTCCTTAGCATTCGAATCTCAACCGATAAGCCATATTAGGCGTTTATTCGAAGGTAAGAAAACCCATTTGACCGAATCTTTAAATTCTGATATCTTGGTCTATACTGCATAATAAGTTATAAAATATGGCTTGTTAGAATCGTAATAAGGAGATCTATAAAGTTGTAGTGGAAGTCGGGACGAAATTCGGGCTGTAGGGGTGGAATATGGCTTCGGGACATAATCGGTATTAATA
Source organism: Cucurbita pepo subsp. pepo (assembly GCF_057944985.1). Taxonomy (NCBI): domain Eukaryota; kingdom Viridiplantae; phylum Streptophyta; class Magnoliopsida; order Cucurbitales; family Cucurbitaceae; genus Cucurbita; species Cucurbita pepo. The sequence goes on along the minus strand of NC_141809.1, from coordinate 5,459,455 downwards.
GAAAAGTTGGGAAAATTTCAGAAAATGCAAGGAAGAAGGAGCGCGTGCACTACACGCAAGGCGCGTGAGGAGCCGGGACTGGGCGTGCGACTAGGAGTTCTCCTGGCGCGTGGGACAAACACACCGAGAATGTCAGGGCGCGTGAGACCTCATTTCGACTTCGGGTTTGTCCCGTTCAATTCGTTTTGACCTATACTTACTTTGAAAATAGTGACATATAGGTCTGATTGGAGGAAATTGTGTTGAAATACCCTATTAAACGTACATTCAAGAGAGAAAGGGATTCGAAACCAGGTAAGTAGCATATCGTTCTTTAAGCTAGTTCTTAACTTGTTGACAACATGTGAGTATGTTGTTTACCTGATTAAAAGCTTAGTATGTTAAAATGAGTTTTGATGATGTTGAATGTTTATTTTATATCTTGATTGCTTGCTTGTGATGTAAGCATGATATAAATGATTACTAGAATGTTCTATGTGTTGAACATGATAAATGTATGAAAGCACTCAGTAAATGTGAGTATGCATGTTAATGGAAATGTTATGACTCTAGGATATGCTTATTGGTTGTTGAGCCATGACTTATTTATATGAGTATGATAGTCTACAAATTCCCGCGGAGTTCTTGACCAACGCATTGTGTGCTAAGTCAGGGAGCATGAGTACTCTTGACCGTTGGTATATGAGATAAACAAGCCGCCAGAGGAATTAGTAGACGGGCCGTATTTGACTGAGAGCGAGCCTTACATACGAGTTCAAAAATTCTAGATAAGCATATCGAGAGAGAGTCAGTAACCTAAGATTGAGGTAGCTGAGATACCTCATTAATGAACATATGACTCTAGTAAGAGAAACTAGGAGTCAATGGCGAATAAAACTTAAAAACAACTCGAAAGATTAGTTATGAACTCATGAAAAATAAGCTCCCTACTTACTGGGTAATTTAATTACTCATCAAAATTATTTTTAACTTTTATTTCCAGATTTAGTTGATGCAGGCCAACCGAGGACGAGGACGAGACCAGCAGGCTAGAGACTATTTGGGAATCCATGTCTGTGTCTGTTTTGTGTACTTATGCTTTCGTTGTCAAGAATTTACTTTGGTCGTTTTAAGTTTTAAATAGTACGGGTTTTAAATGTTTTTTTTTTTACTCGATGTTTTAGAAATAATTTGAAATTTATGATTGGTTGTCAAGTTTATTATCGATGTCAGTGGTAGCTCCTGTGAATCGCATTGACGATGAGCAGGTGTTACACCAATAGTCCTAAAAATAAAGTTAAAGAATTTTCCTAATGAATTATGAAAAAAATGGTAAAGTACAATAAGGTAGTTTCTCATAGCAATTACAAAACAACATTGTTTAAAAAGGTTGAGTATTGAAAACACTCACTAAGTAAGTAACCTTCCTATCGAGTTAGATATACATTCAATCACAACAAAAATTGTGAAATCAAGGGATATATAAATCGTTGAACACTGAATAACTCTCGTGCTCACATATGAGTAGTTGCTACAAGTAAAATCAAAACACAATAATACACATAGATAGATGATTGCCACCAAGTCATATCACAAAAAGATGGTACGGTTGGGATTTATGCTCTAAAGCTTCGTAATTAATTATTTAGTTTTTAACAATAATTTTTATTATTTTATTTGTAATTAATTGTTATCCATTGTATGAAAATCAAGGTTATTAATGTAATATTGAACCGTATGTGATATGTGAAAATCACTACAAGGAGAGTAAGACTCGGATTACCTTGTTGATCAAATATCTCAAGGCAAGAACACTTGATTGAGATTCGAATCACTCCACAAGCAAGATCGATCATGTCTAGCTTGAATAATTCTTGTTGATCAAATATCTCAAACACTTGTTTGAGATTCGAATCACTCCACAAACAAGATTGATCATGTCGAGCTTGAATGATTGTACATGCAACCTAAACTACATAAAATTGCAAAGAAACATAGCCATTTGCTAAAGAAAAGCATAAATGCTTCTTTTACTATATTTTCTAAGTCTACTTACAAATACAACATACATGGCTTTATATAGCCTCAAAATGAAACTATTAAAGGCATTACCAGAGTTGTAACATTCATACTTAATGGCCTTAATTAACCATTATGTAATTGTAACCTAAAGTAAATTAAAATTCTTAAAATACATTAATGAAATACAATAACTCTAAATTACTCTAAATTGTAATTCACCCAAAATTTAAAACATGAAACTTCGTTCTTCTTCAATATGACATGAATTGAAATATCTTTTTGATAATTTCAACAATATTTTCTTCACATCTTCATTGAAGTATATTGTAAGATTGATTTAATGGAACCCAAAAAAAAAAAAAAAGGGGGGGGGGGGGGGGGGTCGTCGGCAGAACCGAAAACTCCGACGAACGCTGGAGTTTTCACTCGCACACGACCCACAAAGGGCGGCTGAAGGTTGGGATGCTACAGAACTCGACCTCGACCTTCAGCCACCCCAAAACGACCTGCAAAGAACGAAAACAGAGAAAAAATGAGAAGGAACAGAAAAGCCCCACGAAACTCCAGCGAAGCCGAACCATACGAAATCGACGTCAAAACCATACAAAACAGGAGTATATTTAGACGAATCCTTTACGTTGAACACCGTTGTCAAAGAAGACGGAACATCGGATTTCCGAACTTCTCCAGATCCGGGATTGTGAGGCCCTTACAAACCAAATCTATACCATAAACGGGGTTAGGGGAAGAAGAGACTCGAGAACGGAGAAAAAAAGGAGGGAAAAAGGACGTTGAGACGACGTTAACGAGGAGAGAGAAAGGTTGCTGGAAAAATGCGCAGACAATCGGGCGAAGAGGACGAAGTCCGACCCGAGGGTCGGATCCCGCAACCCGAACCGAACCCAGTCCCCTTAGGTTGGCCCAGTACCCGACGGTTCCCGTGGCCCAGGCGCTTCAGCCCAAAACTCATAATCCCAGCCCGCCTGCATTTTTCCTTCAGCCGAACGGCCTGTCACCTGCGTACAGCTCGAAACCCGAGAGCGATCCGAAAACCCGCGCCTCGACCCGAGACCCCTGCACACGCGTCGCTCTCTGATTGTGCCACATGGCACGTCTGCAGCGTGGCTCCCCTCGGCTCAGTGGCAGCTTCTCGGCTCCGGCGGCTTATTCGGCTCGGGAAACTTATTTCCAGCCCGTTTGTCGTCGTTTCGACCCCTCCGGACTTAGTTTCGGCCCTGTTTAAGGTAAAATAGATCATTTTAAGGTCGTATTTCACAAATTCAAGATTGGAATTAATTATGTTTGTGAAATGCTAACTAAAGTGACGAATGAATCAATAGGAATCAACCACCAACGGAAGCGTAGAACGTTCACGAGGAGCTAGGAGCTTACGTTATATTCTAGGGAGTTCGGCTAAGGCCTACCAAGTAAGTGGCTCAACCGTCGTAGGTTACGCGTATTTTGCTGTATGCTAGCACGTGCCCGTAGATTTGCACGAGTCATTAAAATTGTATGCTAGTTTGATGTGCTTAAGTGCGAACTCATGTGAACGTGAATGTATGTTATGTATGCTGCTTAGTTTGAAGTGATATGTTATGCATGTGACGATATGTGGTCCCTGAATGATTATGGCATGATTGTATGGAATATGTGAATGTGAACAGCATGAATTGTATGACATGAAACACGGTAAACTGTCTGGAATCATAACCCCGATAGGAATATGTATGAAATGTGAATTGAAAATGAGAATGACATGAAGCATGGAACGTGACAGGGGGGTTATGGTCATTAATGATAAATGTAGAAGTAGGGGGGACCTCATGCATTATGTGTGTTCATGCATCTGGGGGGATACCCCTATCCCATCACGAGGGTACGGACGCGTACATTCAATGGCAGGACAACAATCGTTATGCTTTGCATAGCGCTGTCGTGACGGTTCTAGTTTTAACGGGTCCCAGTATAAGGGGCTCCCAGAGTATGCCCACCGGATAAGGATAGTGGCCCAGCAGTGTGCGAACTAGCTGGTGAGCTCATACTCGCACGTATGGGTTGTGTGTAGAGTATATGGTACACGTCCACGATTACCCGTTAGGACTACACCATAGGAAAAACGAAACGAAACGAAACGATAGGTCCCATCATTTCATTGCATGTGATTGTCGCCTAACCCCGATAGGGGGTCACTTACTGAGTATTCTAGAAATACTCAAGCCTCGTACTACTTTACTTTAGCAGATAAGGGCAAGGCACCCATGTGCCAACGATGGCGGCATCGTACACCTTGCATGTGATTGTCACATAACCCCGGTAGTTGTTTTTTTTTTTTTTCATTTCGTAGTCTAGGTTGAATTCAATTTGCATCATTAGTATAGGTTAGTATAGGTTGAAATGTATTTGCATAATAAACCATAGGGTAGAATAAAACATTCATTTCGGTTTTGTTCCTTTTCATTTATTTCAATAATGTTCTTTTCTTTTTCCCCTGTAATCATTTGCTCTTTCACGAGGTAATAAAAGGCGAGTGTGAGTCGCATTTATGAATAGGGCCCATTTAATGTATATTCCGCATTTCAAGGGATAGTAATGACCTTAGATTAAATAAGTAAAATTTTAGGGTCGTTACAATTGATGTCTCTTGGTTCATATCAGTATGTGGTTGACATACAAGAGAATCGTGTTCAAGTAATAACCTAAAGAGTCTATAGTATATGGATAAGGTTGGGTGCCTTTTATCCTGGTAACACTATTGATACGACTCACTTTGTAACCGTTACAAATGATTTGATCCAAATCGTTCATGTGGAGACATGTAAATGGGGGTATCCTATACAATGAGTTTGTGTATAAGACTGGACCAAGAAATATTTAATCTCTCTTTATAAATCCATTAATTGAGAAGATTAATATTTCACATGATGATCATATGTGACACAATCTTAATCCTGAGTGAGTTATGAACTCCTGCCTATGAGGGCTTGTCCTTTAATTTACATGGGTAAGAATGGCTCTTTTAGCCGATTCATGCCTACCATTTTGGGGACTTGGCCAAATAAGAAGTTAGGAACATAATATCATGAGATGGAATTCACTCATTTCCATATAAGGAAAGCAGATGAGTTGTTCCCTTAAGTACTGATTTCGGGATTTGAACAATGGGGCCCTACCCTCTCATTGGCCCGGGAGGGACTTGGTTTATGATTGGATCATAAATAAATTTTTCATTAGAGATTCAGTGGTACTTAAAGTGAAAGATGTAATTACAGAGGTAAAACGGACTTTTGACCCAGCTATAATTATGAACAACTCGTGAAGGATCGACTTGCTTGTAATATTATATCAATAGACATAACTCGTCCTACAGTCATAAAATTGCAACTCTAAGTCTATACTGGAGTGACCTATAGTTAATGAATGGAAATTAATTAATTAAACGTTTAATTAATTAATTTTATATCATTGGAGCTTATAATCTGTAGATCCATAAGGTCCCCTTGCTAGCTCACAGTAATGCACAAAGATTCAATTTATTTGAAAGAAAATGGGAAGTGTTCAAATTAAATTTAATATATCATATTAAATAAATAGAGAAAATATATTTAAAATTTTTAAAAGTGTTCAAATTGAGTATTTCACCGTGTACCTTTCTTTTTGTTGGCTCAATCATAAAACTTCATGGTTAAACGTGTTTTACTTGTAGTGATTTTGAGAGGCACGTGAGCGAGGACAAAATATGATTGAAGGATTCGTATTGGTCTGTGGAGATAGTTTTCACTCTTGAGTAACAATGAGTGGGTAACGTGACCATGCTGCAAGAGATAATGGGACCATCAATTACCAAATCCTAATTTGAATCCTGGATATGGGCATTATCGTATCAAACTTCCATACTAATTTTTAAGTTTCCGTACATTATTAAACAATTTTTAGATGGTTAAACCAAGCAAGATTATTATATTTAGGTCATTATTAAACAATTTTTAAAAAACAATGTTGAGATTGGAATAAGTAGAAAGGAAATAAGTAGTTCCATGTATAAATTGAACATGATTTTAAAATTGGGAACACCTTTATCATTTATTTATTTAAATATTAGAATTTCATGCATAGTCTTACAATAATGCTTCCAATCAGACAGCCGTTTAGTAGGAATCTCAAACTTATTTTCAGAAACATTTTTTAAATGCATTCCATCATCTCTTACCGACGAAAAGCACTCATAATCTTTACTTATGTGGGAGAGCTACCCTAGGGAGTCGTATTCTGGCTAAAACACTTCCGTATTCTGGCTAAAACACTTCTAAAACACTTCTAAATACAGATCCACCGCTAGCAGATATTGTCTTCTTTGGGTTTTTTCTTTCAGGCTTCGTCTCAAGGCTTTAAAATACGTCTACTAGGGAAAGGTTTCCACACCCTTATAAAGGGTGTTGCGTTCTCCTCCCCAACCAATGTGGGACTCTCACAATCCACCCCCCTTCGGTCCAGCGTCCTCGCTGACACTCTTTCCTTTCTCCAATTGATGTGGGACCCTCACCAAATCCACCCCCTTAGGGGCCAGCGTTCTTACTGCCACACCATCTCGTGTCTACCCCACTTTCGGGAACAGCCTCTTCGTTGGCACATAGTCTGGTGCCTGGCTCTGATACCATTTGTAACAGTCCAGATCCACTGCTAGCAGATATAATTGTGAGAGTCCCACATTGGTTGGAGAGGAGAACGAAACACTTTTTATAAGGGTGTGGAAACTTTCCCGTAGCAGACGCGTTTTAAAGCCTTGAGGGAAAGTCCGAAACAGAAAGCCCAAAAAGAACAATATCTGCTAGGAGTGGATCTAGGCGATTATAATGTAACACCATAACAATGTTGTTCACCACAAATTCACTTTAAATCTCGAGGAACCAAACTCTCATATGTCATCTTTTAAGGAAGAAAAAAACTTGGCCCATTTTGCATTTCATTGGTTACATGCACAGTCCAGTTCTCAAATGGATCTGCAAAGCAAGTTTTTTTTGAACCATGATGAATGCCATTATAACCCATGCACAGTCCAGTCCAGTGCTCAAATGGATCTGCATAGCAAGTTTTTTTGAACCATGGTGAATGCCATTATAACCCAATCTAAAACCTATTAAATCAATCTCACGAATTTGTGAACGAGATGTAGAGAGTGGAGAGACAAAAAAAACATTGAGTTTATTTTTCTTTTCTCTCTCTGACTTACAATAGAAAGAAATAATATATTTATAGATACCTTTCAAATTACACTTATTCCTTTTCGTTTCCAACTAACTTTTGAATTTAAAACAAACTAAAATTAACTAACAAATATAACCTTTAACGTTTATTCAATAAAACTCTCTCATAAACTTAAATGCTATATTCAACGAATCCACCTGCGCCATTTTCATTTTCTCGAGCTCAGTCGTGGTTTCTACAATTTCCTCTCCTTGTCCTCGAGCAACAAACTAAGATATCCTTTTCTGACGAAACTTCATTTGGAGCTTCTCGAAAATAGCCCATTTGAGACAGCAACTCCTTCTCCCGTTCTCAGCCACGCTTGACTCAGTCAAAGATGTCACAGCTTCTTTTAGTTTACTCAATTTCCTTCGCAAGTCCACAACGACATTTTTCACTTCCACTGTTACCTCCTCCATTTCGGCTTTATCACGAGTGATTATCTCAATCGTGTGTCGTAAACTCACTGCCTCCTGTTGAACTCGATTCAGAGTCACGTCAAGTGAGTCTCTTTGTTGAGTTAGCATCTCTACATCTTTCTCCTCCTTCACTAACTCTTCCATTAAACCGTCAATGTTTATTAATAAGTCATTCTCTTTCTCCACACCTTCTTCAATTTTCTTCACAAGTTCAGAAATTACCTTCCCATTCTCTTCCTTCTCCTGTTTAAGATAGAAAGAATTCTCACTCAGCTCAGCCACTTCCTTCTCTAATCTTTCAATCTCCATTTCTAAATCTTTCTTTTCTTTCTCAATCTCTATTTTCTCCTTCGAAAGGTGCTCATTCAACGATTTCAACGTCTACAACTGAGACTTCTCCACAGATTTATCCATAGCAGTTTTGGGTTGTTGCTCTGAATCTCTGTTCTCCTGCTCATGATCCTGTAATTTATTTGGCTCGTTCGCTGATCGCATGGGCTTCTTCTTCGCCATTGTTTTGGGATTTTGAAGGGATTGCGACTTACATTTGCATCATCTGTTTTTCATGTTCAACCTGCATTTCTACCATCCTTTCTTCCCATTCCATCTTTTCTTCTTCCATTCTCATCCTCTTTCTTCTTTCTGCCTCAAATTCCCTTTCCCGCCATTGAAGCTCTCTCTCTTCGAGCTCAAGCTCTCTGTTATACAGTTGTTCATCCTTCAATTTTCTCGTCTCCGATATCGCGATTTCGCTAAATCCGCTGCGTATCCCCTCATTTCCAACGGTTTCCACCGCCTCACGACCGTCGCCATCATCTTTCGCGCCACTGTGTTCTTTTGCTTTCAGATCTTTATTTTGAGCCATCAAGAGAATACCTTCGTTTGTTGCGTCATCCAAGGCTAGGTTGATCGTTTCTTCCACATTTTTATCGACTCGACAATCTCGTGCAAAATGCCCCATTCTACCACAATTGTAACATATGTCAGAGTTACAATCATTCACGTAGTGACCATATTTGTGACACTTGGAGCACTAAATGTTTGAATAAATTGATCGGCCGCCTCTTCCTCGACTGCGTCTTCTTTCACGCCAATTTGCTTGGCTCGACTGTACCTTCTCCTTATAGTATCCTTCATGACCGTTGCCTTGACCACCTCTGTAACGACCCGGGAAAGAAAGAAAAAAAAAAAAAATATATATATATATATATATATATTATTAATATATATATATATATTAATAATAAATAAATAAATAAATGAAAACGAAAAAAACAAAAAAAAAAAAAAAAAAAAACTCAGTCGCCGGAAAACCCGCGAGTTTTCCGGCGACCGCCGAGTTTCGCGGAACCCACGCGAAACAACGGCCACAGCACGCCCACCCTCAGCCCAGCATCTTCAGAACGCCTGCAAAGGGAGAAAAGAGAGAAATTTCGAGAGAGAGAGAGAGAGTTCGGACAAACGTCGGCGAGTGTCCAGTTTCTCCGACGAGCCCTCAAACCACCCTTAAACCGACACCAAACGACCTGTTACTACCGTAAGAGAGATCCCTAACGAAAGCACAATAACTCAGGGTGCGTTTTGTGTTATTTCGTAAGCGTCGTCGTCGGTAACCGAGGTCGGAAAATCGATTCTTAGATCTATGGCTTTTAGGAGCTTTTAGGCCGCAAAACTCCCAAAAAGGAAAGAAGAACGACGAACAAAGAGGAAAAAGGAAGGAAGAGGACCGAAATCGGCAACGGAAACGCCGCGGGAAGGAGAGAGAAAGCTCGCCGGAAAATCGGCCAAAGTCGGGTAAGGAAGACGAGATCCACGGATCCGGGTCAACCCGAACCCAGAACCCGGGAGAGCCAGCCCGTTCCTCCCTTGGCCTCTGCCTTCGGCCCAGCCCAACTACAGCGGCCCAAACCTCAAACCGGCCCAGAAGCTACGGTTCAGCTGAACCAACCCAGACTAGACCCACGGTCCAACTGAGCCGGCCTGCAAACCAAACACTTGCGGCCCAGCCCAGTAAGCCGAGGCCCAACGTTTAGCCTTGGCCCAGTAGCCTTCCACAGCCCGCAACCCGAACCACGACCCGAACCGGACTCCGACCCGCGCTTCGACCCGACACTACCGCCCGACGTGGCTTTCTCTGCTGCTGCCACGTGTCACACAGCGGCGCGGCAGTCCTCGGCTCGGCTCGGCGCAAACGGCTCGGGCTCCCTCCGGTGACGCTCCGGCGGCTCCTCCGGCGGCTCCAGCGGCTGTTCGGCTCGGCTCACCTGTTTTCAGCCCGGTTTCCACTGTTTCGACCCTCCCGGATCTGTTTTCGGCCCCGATTAAGGTATCCGAGGCCGTTTTAGAGCTGTATTTCACATTTATTAAATTATAGGTAAATTAATTGTGAAATACTAACGGAAAGTGGTGAACGGCGTGATAGGAAACAAACCCAGCGAAGTAGGAAGCAGCTCTCACGGAACGGGAGCTTACGTTTAGCTATTTAGGGAGTACTTCGGCCGAGGCCAACCAAGTAAGTGGCCTTACTATAGGATAGGCTAAATAGATTGTATGATGCTTGATGATATGTGCCAGTTTATACATATTTTGTTGAGTGACGCTTAATATGTTTGACGCACGTTGTGGCATTATGATGAGCATGATGATTGCGTGATTTTTACCTTAATATGATGATGTTTTCCATATTTAGCATGCTAGATGATGATGAGTGCCATATTGCATCATGTCGTTAGATCGACGTAGGACACAACCCTAAGAGCATGAAAATGATATTAATATAAATATCCACGATATGCGTTACCTAGAGTAACAAAGAGATGAGACTAGAGGGTTGTGTCAGAAGAGACATTACGATGGATTTAGAGGGACCTCATGCATTTTGTATGTTCATAAGCATTGGGCTACTTCCCCTAGAGATGATGAGTGCGGACGCGCACCTTATGATGAGCGCGAATGCGCACAGGTGCGAAAGCACACAGATGAGGGTGTTCATGAGGCGCATGACACTATGGGGTTCCGCTGACCTCCGGACGTCGCTACAGATTAGCTTGACCAGAGGGTCCAGGGGGTGTGCGAGCGCCCTGGGGACTCACACTCGCACGTGTGAGTCGTGTGTAGGGAAGTACTACACATCCAATTTGTCCGAGACTGGAGGCCACCCCTAAGATGATTAGAGATAGGTCCCTATTCATGATTGCATGTGTTTGCATTAGCATGGCCCCTATAGTGGGGTCACTTACTGAGTATTTCTTCGAAATACTCAGGTCGTGTGCCATATTGTTTTTCAGGTAAAGGCAAGGCTCCCATGTACGGTTGACGGTGGCATCGTGATCAGAGACTGTGGCGCGTGCATAGGATAGTTGCATATTTTATTCCTAGTCTTGGTTAGGATAGGGCGTTTGCATTTCATTCATTTATATTAATTAATTTGTAATCATTTTATTTTATCTTTTTGAACTCCAGCACGATATTTGAAACACGTAAGTCCGGCAGTGTTTTCCAATGTTTTAATGTATTCTGAAGTTTTTAAATTTTTCCGGTAATAAAGATGAGCATGCTTAGATTTATATTCTGCATTAGGGATGAGCATGAGACGTTAGGGGCGACTCTAGATATGTGGAAATTTAGGGTCGTTACAACCTCGACCATTTCCGTGACTTCCACGACCACAACCTCTACCTTGTAAATTTTTAGAGTAGAGTACCTTTTCATCTTTGATTGACACCTTGGTTTGAAGTGTTTGATCGAGTGTTTCCTTCTTCTTCTTCTTACGTTGCTCGTGTGCCTCGAGAGAACCGTTGAGCTCATGGACCATGAACGTTGCTAGGTTCTTTGGCTCTTCTATTGTACATACAACATTCTTAAAATTGTTGGTTAATGACCTCAAGAACTTTTCCACAACCCGCATCTCGGGAAACATTTCTCCGTTTCGATTGAGTTGGTTTACCACGGTCTGTACACACGTGATGTAGTCAGATACACTTTCTCACTCCTTCATCTTCATGCTCTCCAACTCACCACGAAGGGTTTGGTGACGCACTTACTTGACTCGGTCGGTTCCTTTGAACACTTTTCCTAAAGTGTCCCATGCTTCTTTTGAAGTAGTTGCACTGGCAATCTTTTCAAAGCCCGACTCGTCAACGGCTTGAAACAGCATGTATAATGCGGCCTTATCCTTTGCTCGCAATTCTTTTAACGCCTTGTTTTGTGCCGTCGTATAACCCGTGGTATCTTTTGGTTCTTCGAAACCTTCTTTGACCACCTCCCATGCATCTTGAGACCGAGAAAAGCTTTCATTTGGATGCTCCAATTCTCGTAGTTTGTATTCGTTAATCGCGGTAGCGGCATTTGACCCATCACATTCACCATTGACTCTGATACCAAGTTGTTAAAGAAAACTCGCTCTGATACCAATTTGTTAAATCAATCTCATGAATTTATGAAAGAGATGTCGAGAGTGGAGAGACAAAAAAAAAAAAAAAAAAAAAAAAAAAAAAAAAAAAAAAAAACACTGTGTTTATCTGAAAAAACCATTCTTCTATTACTTCTATTTTTTTTTTTCTCTGCTCTTCTCTGCAAGAGAAAGTAATGATGTATTTATAGGTATTACTAATTATAGCCGTAGGACGGTCACTGTTTTCTTTACCCATAAAACCACTCTTTCCTCAAATAAATCTTGCCTTTCATTTTCAACTGTTTGTACTTTTTCCTTTACTACTTACTCTTGAATTTAAAACTCACTAAAATTAACTAACAAATAACATTTAACGTTTATTCAGTAAAACCATGCAATATTTGAGATTCATGATCATTGATCATTTCTTGCCGTTTCAAAACTAGACTTCTTTCAATTTTTTTCTGCAAAAGAGTTAAAAGTAAACTATTTAGAAGCTTCGGTGATTCTTTTCATGGCAAGATTCGAAGGTTTCGAACGTTGGTCTCGTTGTTTTGATCTTTACAGAGTTTTCACTGATTTTTCCCTCTCTCTCGTTTTCTCTGTATTTTCTTCTTTGCAGGTTGCTGAAGTGTGGGTGGAGTTTGGAGATGGGCGTGGTGACTCGTGGGAGTAGGGAGAAGCCTCAGGGCGTGTTGGAACGAAAACTCCAACACTCACTGGAGTTTTGGGGTTTCGTCGTAGACCTCGAGCAATTTTTTTTTTTTTTTTTTTTTGTTTCGTGTGTTTGTGATGGTGTTAATATAACACATGCGGAAGCAATTTGGATCTTAGGCACTTTTAGAACATCAATTATAGTAAATAACTAGCATGTTCATAAGTATTAAAACTTAATGAGTTTGAATACTAACTTTTTGTAGTTCAAATTCTTTTTTCCTCACGAACCGGTTTCGAACCACCACTAGTGTCTTCTCCATTATCCTCCGGCCTTAGAACGGGATTGTGGAATCCGATGAGTGACTAAACTTAGGAGAGATTGTGTATATATGATGAGAGTGTTTGTGAGAGGTTTTTCTCAAGGTTTCTCCCCAAGAAGAAGACCTTTCATGTACCATGATCACTCTATTTAAATGTTTGCATGTTCATGCAAATTTGAGATCACCAAATTTTGACACTCAAAATTCCACTCAAATTTGTGGGGTTTATTTGGCAACCATGCAACTTTGGTTAAACCAAAATTTGACACCTCAAAATTCCACTAACATGGATTTTTCAAATGAAGTCAACATTTTGACTTTTTCCATTTTAATTCAACAAAATTTGATTAATTAATTTCAAATTAAAGTAATATTAAATGATTAATTAAACTATTTAATTAATATTTAATATTAATTTAAAAGCGAATCTCAATCAATTCCGACACATATTTGATTAAAATATTTAAATCTTATTTAAATATCTCAAATTCTCTCTTTTTGTTTAATTCGTAAATAAAACAAAAATGCGGTTAAATATATCGTATATATGTAGCACATATTCCCTAATTTGAATTTGAACACTTCGAACTCACTCGTCACACTGTTCTACTGTTTAGTCCGATATGAGCTAGCAGAGGGACCTAATGGACCTATAGATCACGGGCTCCAACGATCCAAGATTAACCAGTTAAACTCATTAACCTTGTTAATCATCAATTCCAGTTAACTACTAGACACTGCACTATAGCCTAGTAGTTGCACTCCCCTCACTATAGATATATTTCTGTCCATTTGATATAACTATGATTAGTAAGTCGATCATTCACAGGTTGTTCGTAACTAGAGCTGGGTCAATTAGCCGTTTTACCCCTTTAGTTACTTCTTGTTCCTTATGTCCCACTAATCCTCTTATGAACAATTGGTTTGTGGTCCAACCAGTAAACCGAATCCCTCTCAGGCCAATGAGTGGGTGGGGCCCCTTGTTCAAAACCTGGAGTCAGTACTTAAGAGAACTACCTCTCTTCTATCCCTAAAAGTGGGTAGGAGCGAATTCCATCTTGCACCCCATGTCCCAGCTATTCACCCAGTTTTACCCTTGAAATGGGAGGCCTATTGAGTCGGCGAACTCAAGCCACTCTCACCCATGCAAATCTAAGGATAATTCTGAATGAACAAGATTTCATGGTTAGCTCAGGATTAAGATCGAGTTACCTAGGTCATCGAATGAAAAGAAAATCAGTCTCAGCAGTAAACGACATTATAAAGTGAGAGTGATTTTCTTCATGGTCCGATCTTATGCAATACTCATTGCATAGGATGCCCCCACTCACATGTCTCCACATGTACAATTTAGTGATCACATTTTTTATATCATATACAAAAGTGAGCCGTATCCATAGTGTCCTCAGAATAAGGTACTCAGCCTTATCCTTGTACTATAGATCATTTTGACTATATACTTGAACTTGATCCACTCTTATGTCACTACATATAGTTCAAGTAATCATACTATAGCCAAAGTGTTCTTAGTTTATTGGATTTAGATTAATGATCGTAAAGTTCACTTTATTCAATAACAATCTTTAATGAATAAACAACAATAATAACTTTATTGAAAATAGAATATATTTTTGTTTACAAACTATGAGTTTTAGGACATAAAACCCAACACATATAATGCATGAGGTCCCCAACATTTCTACTTTTATCATTAATGAATATAACCCCGCTATCATCTTTCATGCTTAACATGTCATTTCTCATTTTTAAGTCTACATATCAGACATAATCCTAATGGGCTTACATTCATTTCATTTATCGTGATATCATGTCATTCATAACATGTTGTATACATACAATTTAGAAAACATAACATGATAAGGCAACCCTAATCCTCAGCCCAACGATCCAAGCTTTTGTTGGAGCAAGAATCTTGAATCAAAGTAATTAAAATCTCCTTATACAAAATTTGGATCAACCAAGAGATAAGGTTAGAATTAGATTACCTCTTACGATCAAAGATCTAAAGCAAGATTTGAAAACCTTGTTCTAATTTGAGTGACTCCACAATCAAACTTGATTGAATGGCTCGGGTGCAATTCTACCACAAGAATTGCTTGAAACTTAGAAATGACAAATATGATACTCGGATTTCTAAGGAAAACGTCTCAATTTGAGATTTGAATTACATTCATCTATGAATCTATTTTTACATAACATATTGTGGGTATTTATAGTCTCCCAACAAAAGACGTTTGTGGCTGGAATTTATTCCCGGTCCCTTTTAATCTCCACAAAAGACGAAGTCAAATTGACCTTTGACTCCTACATATTTTATGAAATTAAGAATAATACTTTTCAACAAATTTTGATGTGTTTGAGTGACTAATGCAACAAGTTTGAAATCAATTGATCCGTAGGTTCGAATTTTGTTGTTGACATTTTTGAATCTTCATGACATTTTTTGAAGGACCACCTGCTTTGCATCATCCATTTGTTGAAAGATTTTATTGTTTTTTTTCGTTTTCATTTTACAATGGTCAAATGGTCAAAATTGACTGTCTTTTGTGAATATTAAAAGGGATCGGGATTGAATCCCAGCCACAAACGTCTTTTGTCGGGAGACTATAAATACCCACAATATGTTATGTAAAAATCAGATTGGTGAATGAATGAAATTGAGACGTTTTTCTTAGAAATTCGAGCATCAATTTTGTCATTTCTAAGTTTCAAGCAATTCTTGTGGTAGAATTGCACTCGAGCCATTCAATCAAGCCTTGATCAAGTTAGATTGTGAAGTGACTCAATTTAGAACAAGGTTCCAAATCTTGCTTCTAGATTTTCGATCGTAAGAGGTAATCAAATTCTAGCATTATCTCTTGGTTGATCCAAATTTCGTATAAGGAGGTGTTAATTAGTTTGATTCAAGGGTTCTTGCTAAAACAAAAGCTTAGATCGTTGAGCCGAGGATTAGGGTTGCCTTATCAATTAGGTATCAGAGCATAGGTTTACATCTTTGTGGTCGACTCTACAATTGATTTTATCTTTCATTTCTGTATTGTTTATCATTTCTTTAAATTTGTCAATTTATTTTCTGGTTGTCATTTCTGCCATTATTCATCAACTTTTAACTTGGTTCTCATTTTCTTCCTAAAGATCACGTTTAGATCTTTAAAAAAAATTCTTATCATGTGTTCTTACGATTGTATTATAAACGATCTTTATCATTTTTTTTAAATCATTTGCATGTTTATTTGAAGATCAAATAAACTTCAATTCACATATTTTTCTTAATCCATCTAAATCTAGAACCATTCTGTTTGATATATTATTATTTTCTCATAATTGATGCTTAAAGATAACTTATAAATTTCCTGAATTCTGTAAAAAGGAGAGTTAGATCGTTCTTAAAATCTTCACCTCCTTTCTTTTTGGAATTTTCTTTTTCAGTGTGCAATTCTATCCAAAAAATCTTCGTGTCCGTTATTTGTTTGTTCACGTCCTGTTTTATTTTGTTGTTATTCCATAATTAACTTATCTTGATTGCCTTGAATAACTTGCTACTATCAGAATTGCTTTACCGATATATTAGCCTACCTTGATCATAATTTAGTCACTTTTCCAAACAGCCTACCTTTGTGTGTATAAATACGAGTGTCCCTGAGTGTAAAATCAGTGAGTTGAGAGTGTGAGGTCCTAAACATATTCCACTACGGTTTGTACAATTATGAACCAAGACGGAGGAAATGGAGGGGAGATCAATGAAGCTAGGTGGACAGAAGCACAGGTCGGAACAATACTCGTTTGAATCAAGTTATTAGTACATTGACAGACCAGATGGAACGAATTGAAATAGCCTTAGGTAATCTTCAAGGTTGGGAAGTACTCTTGAATGAAGGAGTTGAAAATGAAGAAGATGACAATATCACCCTTTTAGCGGGACATAGTCCTAGGGGAGGGAGAGATGTCGGTCGAGGGAGAGGAAGAGTCAGAAGAAGGGGTAGAGAAATTTTAGCACAAAAAAGAATTGAGAGGGAGTACTAGTAGGAGAGAGAAAAGAAAAGGAGTCGGGGGAGTAAAGCTAAAAATTCCAACTTTCTATGGGAGATCTGATCCAGAGGTGTATTATTTGCAATATGAGAGAAAAATTGAGTATGTCTTCGATTGCAACAATTTCAGTGAAGACAGAAAGTTGAAGCTTGTTGTGACTGAATTTTAAAGAACCAATTGAAATCAGAGTGGAGGTGAAATTATGAAGAACCAATTGAAACGTGGGAGGAATTGAAGACATTAATGAGAAAAAGGTACATTCCTAAGCATTATTCTCGAGTACTCAAGCAAAAATTCTATATTTTACAACAGGGATCCAAAAGTGTTGAAGAATATTACAAAGAAATGGAGACCCTTATGAATAGAGCATGTATTAATGAAGATGAGGAAGATACAATTGAAAGGTGGGAAGAATTGAAGACATTAATATGAAAAAGGTACATTCCTAAGCATTATTCTCAAGTACTCAAGCAAAAACTCTATACTTTACAACAGGGATCCAAAAGTGTTGAAGAATATTACAAAGAAATGGAGACCCTTATGAATAGAGCATGTATTGATGAAGATGAGGAAGATACAATGGCTAGATTCCTTGGTGGGTTAAACCGACAACTTGCTCATCAAGTGGATAGGCAAGCGTACTTTGATATGCAAGAATTGTTACACCTTGCTGTCAAGATCGAAGGGCAACTAGCTTGGGAGAAGGAGAACTCCAAGAGGTATGGTATTTCAAAGAGCAATTCATAGTACAACTCATTGCTTAGGGTACTCCAAGAGGTATGGCATTAGGAGCATTGCTTAGGGCTATTATTTCTAAGAATATTAAGTCTTGGAATGAATGTTTGCCATTTGTAGAGTTTGCATATAATAGAGCAATTCATAGTACAACTCATTGTTCTCCTCTTGAAGTTGTTTTGGGTGAAGGAGAGAATTGAGAACCAAAATTTCAAAGTTGCTTTAACTATTAAGGCGGAAGGAAATCATTTTGTTGTTCTCTTGAAGTTGTTTGAGGTGAAGAAGAGAATTGAGAACCAAAATTTCAAGGTTCTTCAACTATTACAAAGGGGAGAAGGAAATCATTTTTAAACCTGGTGACTGGGTTTGGATACATTTTCGCAAGGAGCGGAGCGATTCTCATTGTTCTTGAATTAGAAGCTAATACGATTGACGAAGGACAACTGAATATTTGCATGGTTAAAGTTGGAAAACTTTAAAATGTCAACAATAGAATTAGAATTCGAACCTACGCGCATAGAGCTCAATTGATTTTGAACCGGTCGCATTAGCTACTCAAGCACATCAACATTTGCTAGAAAGAACTATTTTTAATTTCATAAATTATGTAAAAGTCAATTAAAGGGGGATCGAGAATAATTCTCGTCCACAAATGTCTTTTGTCGTGAGACTATAAATATCCACAATATGTTATGTAAAATTCAGATTTGTGTTTGAATGTAATTCAGATCTTAAATTGAGCGTTTCCCTTAGAAATCCGAGCATCATATTTGCCATTTCTAAGTTTCAAGCAATTCTTGTGGTAGAATTGCACCCGAGCCATTCAATCAAGTCTTCATCAAGTTCGATTGTGGAGTGACTCAATTTAGAACAAGGTTTCCAAATCTTTCTTCTAGAGCTTCGATCATAAGAGGTAATCTAATTCTAGCCTCATCTCTTGGTTGATCCAAATTTCGTATAAGGAGGTGTTAATTACTTTGATTCAAGGGTTCTTGCTTCAACAGAAGCTTGGATCGTTGGGCTGAAGATTAGGGTTACCTTATCATATGCTTAGGACCTCACACACTCAACTCACTGATTTTACACTCAGAAACACTCATGTTTAACACAAAAAGGTAGGCTATTTGGGAAAATGACTAATTTCTAATCAAGGTAGGTAATATGGATAAAGCAATTCTGATAGTAGCAAGTTATTCAAATCAATCCAGATAAGTTAATTATGAAATAACAACAAAATAAAATAAGAAGTGAACAAACAAATAAGAGACACAAAGATATTTTGGGATAGAATTGCACACTGAAAAAAAAAAAAAAAAAAGAATTCCAAAGAGAATGGTTGTGAAGATCTGAGAACGATCTAACTTTCATTTTTACAGAATTTGAAAATATTTAGAAGTTATCTTCGGTTTTAAATGATGAAAAAAAAATATTGAACACAACAATTTCAGATTTATATGCTTTAGGTAAAAATGAGAATTGAAATTTATTTGTCCTCAAATAAAGGTTCAAATGGTTTTTCATAGGACAATATAAACAAAGTGGAAAGATAATGAAGAATGGTGGAAATGGCAGCAAGAAAATAAATGGACAGATTTAAAAAAACGATAAATAATAGCGGAAATTAAAGATAAAATAAATTCTAGAGTCGGCCACAAAGTAATTAACACTTATACCAAACTGATAAGGCAACCCTAATCCTCAGCCCAACAATCCAAGCTTTTGTTTGAATCAAAGTAATTAACACTTATACGAAATTTGGATCAACCAAGAGATAAGGCTAGAATTTGATTACCTCTTACGATCAAAGATCTAGAAAAAAGTTTTGGAAACCTTGTTCTAAATTGAGTCACTCCACAATCGAACTTGATCAAGGCTTGATTGAATGGCTCGGGTGCAATTCTACCACAAGAATTGCTTGATACTTAGAAATGGCAAATATGATGCTCGGATTTCTAAGGGAAATGCTCAATTTGAGATCTTAATTACATTCATCCACGAATCTGAATTTTACATAACATATTGTTGATATTTATAGTCTCCCGACAAAAGACGTTTGTGGACGAGAATTATTCACGATCTTCTTTAATCTCCACAAATGATATGAACGAAAAGACATCAATCATACAATATACTTCAATGAAGATGTGAAGAAAAGTTTATCAAAATTATCAAAACATGTTTCAATTCATGCCACATTGAAGAAGAATGAAGTTTGATTGTTATAAATTTTGGGTGGGTTACAATTTAGAGTAATTTAGAGTTATTGTATTTTAAGACTTTTTATTTACTTTAGGTTACATTTACATAATGGTTAATTATGGTCATTAAGCATGAATGTTATAACTCTTGGAATGCCTTTAATAGTTTCATTTTTTAGGCTATATAGAGCAATGTATGTTGTATTTGTAGGGAGACTTGTAAAATATAGTAAAATGAGCATTTGTGCTTTCTTTAGCCAATGGCTAAGTTTATTTGCAATTCTATGTAGTTTAGGTTGCATGTAGAATCATTCAAGCTCGACATGATCAATCTTGTTTGTGGAGTGATTCGAATCTCAATCGAGTGTTCTTGCATTGAGATATTTGATCAACAAGAATCATTCAAGCTCGACATGATCAATCTTGCTTGTGGAGTGATTCGAATCTCAATCAAGTGTTCTTGCATTGAGATATTTGATCAACAAGAATCATTCAAGCTCGACATGATCAATCTTGCTTCTGGAGTGATTCGAATCTCAATCAAGTGTTCTTGCATTGAGATACTTGATCAACAAGAATCATTCAAGCTAGACATGATCAATCTTGCTTGTGGTGTGATTCGAATCTCAAACAATGTTCTTGCCTTGAGATATTCGATCAAAAAGGTAATCCGAATCTTATTCCTCTTGTATTCGAATCTTATATTGTCAAAGGAACAATGTCCCAAGACATCTCAAGAAGTTGAGGATATGAGAAAGATTCCCTATGCCTCAGTTATAGGTAGTCTAATGTATGCAATGTTGTGTACAAGGCCTGATATATGTTATGCAATGTTCGGGTACAGGTTTTGGGATGAGAAAAATATGGAGATCCTAAGACATTGTGATGTGACCTTTGATGAAAATGTCATGTACAAGGACAGAGAGAAGATAAACTCTGAGACTACAAAGCAAGTGGGAGTTGAACTTGAGTGGCAAGAAAATTCACGCAGTGATGGTACAACAGAAGCTCAAGAAACTCCTGATCCTATTGCTGAAGAACCAGACGTGGAGCAAGTTGCACCTAAGTAGGTGTTGAGAAGATCATCCAGAACTACCAGAGCACCAGATAGATATTCAACCTCATTACATTATCTGTTGCTGACTGACGAAGGAGAACCAGAGTCCTTTGATGATGCCCTACAAGTGGAAGATTCAACCAAGTGGGAGCAAGCCATGGATGATGAGATGAGCTCACTTGAAAGAAATAATACGTGGGTGCTGACTGAGTTGCCTACAGGAAAGAGAGCTCTGTTGAACAAATGGGTGTTCAAAATCAAGGTTGAACCAGATGGCAAAAGGTGGTTTAAGGCTCTATTAGTAGTTAAAGGATATTCACAAAGAAAAGACATTGATTATGCTGAGATCTTTTCTCCAGTTGTGAAATTAACTACTATCCGAATTCTGCTGAGTATTGTTGCATCGGAGAATTTGCACCTTGAGCAAATTGATGTAAAAATGGCATTTTTACATGGAGATCTAGATGAGGAGATCTATATGCAACAACCCGAAGGATTTGCAGCTCCAGGCAAGGAGCACATGGTGTGTAAGCTCAATAAGAGCTTGTATGGACTGAAACAAGCACCGAGACAATGGTACAAGAAGTTTGACTTCTTCATGAGCAAGAGTGATTTCCACAGAAGTGAAAAGGATCAGTGTTGCTACCTCAAGAAATACACTGATTCTTATGTGTTTCTACTCCTGTATGTGGATGATATACTAATTGCTGGATCAAGTATGAGGGAGATAAACCACCTGAAGGCATACTTGTCTTCAGTATTTGAGATGAAAGATTTAGGTGCAGCGAAGCAGATCCTTGGGATGAGAATTTCTCGAGATCGATCTGCTGGCACATTAAATCTATCCTAAGAGTAGTACATTGAGAAGGTGTTGTCTAAATTCAAGATGAATAACGCAAAACCCAGGACTACCCCCTTGGCAAATCATATTAAATTGTCGAAGGGGCAATCTCCCAAGACAGTTGAGGAACGTGAGCACATGGCATCAGTTCCGTACGCTTCTGCAATTGGGAGTTTGATGTATGCTATGGTCTGCACTAAACCTAACATAACACATGCAGTGGGAGTTGTTAGCAAGTACATGGAAAATCCAGGGAAGGAACATTGGGAAGCTGTGAAGTGGCTTCTGAGATATCTGAGAGGTACATCCAATACTACACTTTGTTATGGCAATGACAAAGTAGTTCTGCAAGGTTTTGTGGATGCTGATCTGAGTGGAGATGTAGACTCCAGCAAGAGCACATCAGGGTATATCTACACTATAGATGGAACAGCAGTGAGTTGGATGTCCAAGCTTCAGAAATGCGTTGCTCTTTCATCTACTGGAGCTGAGTACGTGGCCATAGTTGAAGCTGGAAAGGAGATGATATGAATGACAGACTATCTAGAAGAATTAGGCCGGAAGCAGTGCAAGAAGATCCTTTATACAGATAGTCAGAGTGCCATACAGTTGGTGAAAAACCAAATCTATCATTCAAGGACAAAACACATTAGAAGACGGTACCATTTCACTCGCAGGTTAGTGGAAGAAGGCGATATGTGTTTGGAGAAGATAGAGGGTGCAAAGAATCCAGCAGACATGTTGACAAAATGTGTTGATGTTGGAAAATTAAGGTTATGCAAAGCCCTAATTGGTATGGTGTAGGATCAGTCTCCAAGTGGGAGAATTGTTGAGTTATGGAGTCTGCTCCTTGTATTTATAGCTTGGTCAACGGCTATATCCGGTTAAGCTATATTTGCTAAAGCCATATATGGTAAAGCTATATCCGGTAAAGCTATATATGGTAAATAGCTATATATAGTAGATGGTTAAATCTGGTAAAGCTATATTTAGTAGACTGAACCATATATATATCCCGTCCAGTAAAGCTTTGGAAATGTACTTTCTATTCTCTGTACTCTCTCTTGTTGTACATACCTGAAGTCATCAATAAAAATCCTTTTAGCCAGAGTTCTCCTTGCAATTTTCTCTATCATTTTCTTTGTGTTCATCTAGATCGAGCGTGTGCGTTGTTGTGCGATCCTAACATTCCTTGTTAGACCAGTCTCTTGACCTTCATCATCAAAACTACTTTAAGAGTAACTCTAGCCTTTGAACTAAAAACTAGATCCAGATAGTGTTGAGAAAGAATACCACCTCCTTCTTGTAACAATCTATATTGGCATAGTTCTTAGCTAGCCAATCTATACCGAAATTCGTCATGCTAACAACTATCAGGTCTACGCTAAAGGTTCATCTTGCTACTATTACTTGCCCATCTTTTACTCTATCATTAAAAACTAAGTCTACCCAAGTTGGGGTGCTAACATTTAATACATGCAACAAGGGTTCTAGTTGGAACCCTGCTTGACTAAAAAATGGCACAGATATGAAGGAACGTGTAAAGCTTGAATCAAATAACGTTAAAGCATAGTGTCCGAGGATGGATAGTGTACCTATCACCACTATGTCGTATTTCCCAACATCCCTGCTGGATGCATAATCTCTTTCTTGCGAATAGGTCTACATAGGTCTCTTGACTCCACTAGGGTCTCTTGGTGGGTCAACTGGGTTTTTCGTCCTCCTCGTATTTGGCAAGGTAGCCTTGATGACTACATCTGAAACAAGCCCTAGATTCAAGCCATACATCTACCCTAATGTTGTTTCCCACATTCAAGGCACAATGGTTCCTCACTCTCTTGGACCTTCTCTTAGTCACTAAGATGTCTATTAGCATATTGGGGAGGGTGTCTATTCGTATATTGAGGTTTACGTGTTGATGGTTGTCGAGGTGAGTCCGTCTGATCATACTATTGTTTTCTCCCGATAGTAACAACAGACTCTCAATGTACCTATTTGATAACCACCAACAATGCGAGATTTTTGCAAAGCTAGAGATCCTTCTAGAATCCTTGCAAAACGTTCACAGAGAAAGCTAACTTAATGGATTGATTCCAACCAAGAGCTAGTTAGAAGATGAATGACTCTGAGATCGAACTTGGAATCTATGATGGTCACTCTTAGATACCAAGACAATTCACTCCAGAATTAGCTTGATCAAAACTAATTCAATGAATTGGTTTAAACATCAAACCTAAAGCAAGGTTTGAAAAAGAATAACACCAAAAAGTATAAAAAAAAAAAAACAGAAAGGTTTTGTTTGTATTCAACAATTGATGCCCAAACATGAATATTACATGTCTTTAAATAGGTCTAAAAGATAACCCTAACATAATAAAGTTCAACTACCAACTACAAATGTTATTAAATACAAATTGAAGAAAATAAGGCATTCATACAAACTGCTATTAAATACAAATTGAAGAAAATAAGACATTCATACAAACTGCTATTAAATACAAATTGAAGAAAATAAGGCATTCATACAAACTACTAATAAATGCTATTAAATACAAATTGAAGAAAATAAGGCATCCATAAATTGTCTTAATTGGTAGTTCAACTTCCAAAGCCAAGTCTTCTAATTACTTTCTCATGTTAGCCACTCTATTATGTTCTTGATTTGATATGCTAATGCTATAAAGATTTTTGGGCTCAAAAGTCTTTGTTTCAACTTGTACACTAGCTAGATTTTGAAGATGCAATGTATAGGCTTCTTGAATCTTCTTAACCTTACTTCTTGTAATCGGTACTTCGGGTACATGCAAAGGGTCAGGAGTTGAATTCATATCACTATCTTGTTGGGTTTTATGTCCTAAAACTCATAGTTTGTAAACAAAAACATATTCTATAAAGTTATTATTATTGTTTATTCAGTAAAGATTGTTATTGAATAAAGTGAACTTTACGATTATTAATCTAAATCCAATAAACTAAGAAACTCTGGCTATAGTATGATTACTTGAACTATATGTAGAGACATAAGAGTGGATCAAGTTCAAGTATATAGTCAAAATGATCTATAGTATAAGGATAAGGCTGAGTACCTTATTCTGGGGACACTATGGATGCGGCCCACTTTTGTATATGATATAAACAATGTGATCACTAAATTGTACATGCGAAGACATGTGAGTGGGGGCGTCCTATGCAATGAGCATTGCATAAGATTGGACCATGAAGAAAATCACTCTCACTTTATATTGCCGTTTACTGTTGAGACTGATTTTCTTTTCATTCGATGACCTAGGTAACTCGATCTTAATCCTGAGCTAACCATGAACTCCTGTTTATTCGAAATTATCCTTAGATTTGCATGTGTGAGAGTGGCTCGAGTTTGCCGACTCAATAAGCCTCCCATTTCAGGGGAAGACTGGGTGAATAGCTAGGGACGTGGGGAGCAAGATGGAATTCGCTCCTACCCACTTTTAGGGTTAGAAGAGAGGTAGTTCCCTTAAGCACTGACTCCAAGTCTTGAACAAGGGGCGCCACCCTCTCATTGGCCTGAGAGGAATTCGGTTTACTGGTTGGACCACAAACCAATTGTTCATTAGAGGATCGGCGAGACATAAGGAAAAATAAGTAACTTTAGGGGTAAAATGGTAAATTGACCTAGCTCTAGTTATGAACAACCTGTGAAGGATAGACTTACTAATCATGGTTATATCAAATGGACAGAAATATATCTATAGTGAGGGGAGTGCAACTACTAGGCTATAGTGGAGTGTCCTAGTAGTTAACGAATGTTGGTTAACAAGGTTAATGAGTTTAACCGGTTAATCTTGGATCGTTGGAGCCCATGATCTATAGGTCCATTAGGTCCCTCTGCTAGCTCATATCGGACTGAACCATAGAACAGTGTGATGAATGAGTTCGAAGTGTTCGAATTCAAATTAGGGAATATGCGCTACATATATACGATATATTTAACCGCATTTTTGTTTTATTTACGAATTAAACAAAAGGAGAGAATCTGAGATATTTAAATAAGATTTAAATATCTTAATCAATTATGTATTGTAATTGATTGAGATTGACATTTGAATTAATATTAAATATTAATTAAATAGTTTAATTAATCATTTAATATTACTTTAATTTGAAATTAATTATTCAAATTCATTGTTAAATTAAAATGAAGAAAGTCAAATTGTTGACTTCATTTAGTGGAAAAATCTATGTTAGTGGAATTTTGAGTGTCAAAATTTGGTTAACTCAAACATGCATGCTTGCCACATAATCCCAAACATTTGAGTGGAATTTTGAGTGCCAAAACTTGGTGATCTCAAATTTGCATGAACATGCAAACATAACTCTATAAATAGAGTGATCATGCAACATGAAAGGTCTTCTTGGTGAAAAACCTAGAGAAAAACCTCTCACAAACGCCCTCTTCATATATAGAAAATTCCTCCCAAGTTTAGTCACTCACCGGATTCCACAATCCCGTTCTAAGGCCGGAGGATAGTGGAGAAGACACTAGTGGTGGTTCAAAACCGGTTCGTGAGGAAAAAAGAATTTGAACTACAAAAGGTTAGTATTCAAACTCATTAAGTTTTAATACTTATGAACACGCTAGTTATTTACTATAATTGATGTTCTAAAAGTGCCTAAGATCCAAATTGCTTCCGCATGTGTTATATTAACACCATCAGTTGGTATCAGAGCAAACTTTAGGCACTTTATTTACATTAATTTGATCATGGTGGGTACCATTTCATGAATTTAATTTTGTGGTTGCTAAAGTGGATGGTTTTGGTTTTGACAATTTTTTATGCTTCCATTTCATACAATTATTGTAATAAGCCTAAATGTGTATGGGCTTTAATGAATGAAGAAAGGTCTGTAATTTTTATGGAGTCATTATTGTCTATTTTTGCTTGTAATTGATCGAAAATGGAAGAGATAGCAAGTTGAACCGAAGAAGAAGATGGAAGAGGCGATTCGGGTGTTTTTCCTGCCTTTGGGGTTCGGTTCAACGTTTTTAAGGGTTGGTTCGCCCAGTTCGTGGACCTCGGGAGCGGTTCAAGTTATTTTAATTATTAATGTAATAATTTAGTTAATTGCTTATTTAAAAATGCCAAAACCAATCCACTTTAGCGTGTTTAATTAATTATGCATTATGAATGTATGTTTTAATTAAATAGAAAATGTATATGCATAAAGTATGTCATATAGATTTAAAATCCCACCATACGCTAAGCATGTTTCATGCATTCCAAGTATGTTATAAGTGTTATAATGTATAGTATGCATGTTTAGGGTTCCATGAGTGATAGATGTAAATTGTTATATTATTGCATGGAATGGATGATTATATAATTGTTATATAAAGCATGTTAGATGCATGTTATAGGTTATTTTCAACGTCATAAAACGAGATAGACGTTAAAATCTATAATAAAGATAAGTGCATGCTCACTTAGGGTTAAGAACGGAGCACGATCAATTTTAATAGTTAAAATAGGTCGATGTCTTACAAAATTGCGGTTACAAGAAAGCTCACCTGACACGATCTTGTCTAACGCTGGAGGTACTTAAGTTGACAGTTTATAGAACACCTACTACCTGGAGATTGGACCAGTACTTGAGCTTAGTTAGCCCAGTTTTATGAGCATGCTTAAGTGATGTAAGATTTAGAAAAATCTAAAATATTTAATTAGCCGGAATATACTTAAGTAATGAGTATACCCAACCATCTAAAATACTTAGTGGGAGAAAAAAGGTGTATAAGATACATCGTTTTCTTTTCACGCTCTCTGTACAATTCACACAGAGAGATTCATGCTCGGCCTCGTGTCGCCCTAGGAGTGTCCTTCATTCGGAAGGTATTTGCATGAGTCAATAACAAGGTGAATAGAGAAAGTATTTATAGTAAGTGGGAAAAGGAAGTATATCAAATACGTCCTATGGTCTCCATCACTAGGTTGCACCGTGAGATTCCCATGTTCCACCTGCATGTTGCCCTAGAGCAACTACCCATTCGGAGGGTCGTAACATTGAGTCGAAACAACGCAAACTCCAGAAATGGATAGGATTTCTTAGGTCCGTTCCCAACTTTGGCTTTTTCATTCGATAGCATTGTTGGGACCGGTCTCTGAGGTTTGAAAATGGCGGGTTACACTTACGAAGAATTACTAAGAGTTAGTATATTCTTGACAAAAATAACGATAACTAAAAACACTTTAGTTACAAGAGTTATTCTGGGATTAGTGTTTAAAGTCAAGAATGTCTTGGTTTAGTGAATGAGCGATTGACTGCTCCTCGGTAGCAGTTGCTCTAACTCACTAAAGTATCGTTGCAAATTAATGATTTTTGGGTACATTATTACATTTGCTAAAACTGATTGGATTAAACAGAATTAAGTCAAATCACTAATAGAATTTTCTTTATATCACAGCATGACAAACTCAATAGTACAATTACTCGCTTCTGAGAAATTAAACGGCGACAATTACGCAACTTGGAAATCAAACGTAAACACAATACTGGTAATTGATGATTTAAGGTTTGTTTTAACTAAGGAGTGTCCTCCAAACCCTAGCTCAAATGCAAACCGAACAATTCGTGATGCGTATGACAGATGGATAAAGGCAAATGACAAAGCCCGAGTGTACATTCTAGCCAACATATCTAATGTTTTGGCTAAGAAACACGATGTTATGGGTCCTGCTAAAGAGATTATGGAATCTCTAAAAGGGATGTTTGGACAACCGTCCTTCTCCCTTAGACATGAACCCATAAAATACATTTATAACTGCCGTATGAAAGAAGGGACCTCAGTTAGAGAACATGTCCTGGACATGATGGTCCATTTCAATGTGGCAGAAGAAAATGAAGCTGTCATTTATGAGAAGAGTCAAGTCAGTTTTATCATGATGTCTCTTCCGAAGAGCTTCTTCCAGTTCCGCACAAATGTGGTAATGAAAAAAATATAATATAACTTGACTGCTCTTCTCAATGAGCTACAGACTTATCAGTCCCTCTTAACAAACAAGGGACAAACAGGAGAAGCAAATGTTGCTATCTCAAAGAAATTACTACGAGAATCGTCCTCCAAAAATAAGTCTGGACCTTCAACTTCTAAAAGTGTTTTGATGAAGAAGAAGGGTAAAGGGAAAAATAACATTCCTACTAACTGCAAACACAAGGTTCAAAAAGCAGATAAAGGAAAATGTTTTCATTGCAACGAAAACGGGCACTGGAAGAGAAACTGCCCTAAATACCTTGCAGAGAAGAAAGCCGAAAAGACACAACAAGGTAAATATGATTTACTCATTGTAGAAATATGTTTAGTAGAGTATGACAACTCAACTGGATACTAGGGGGCGACTAATCATATTTGTTCTTTTTACCAGGAAACTAGCTCCTGGAGAATGCTTGCAGACGGCGAGATAACACTCAGGGTTGGAACAGGAGAGGTTGTCTCAGCAAGATCAGTAGGAAATTTAAAGTTGTTTTTTGGAGATAGATTCATTATATTAGATAATGTACTTTTTGTTCCTGAAATGAAAAGAGATCTAATATCTATCTCTTGTTTATTAGAATT
The DNA here is from genome assembly GCF_057944985.1 of Cucurbita pepo subsp. pepo. Taxonomy (NCBI): domain Eukaryota; kingdom Viridiplantae; phylum Streptophyta; class Magnoliopsida; order Cucurbitales; family Cucurbitaceae; genus Cucurbita; species Cucurbita pepo. Next base: position 5,429,955 of record NC_141809.1, on the reverse strand, counting down.
ATTGTATAAAGTATCTTTTGAAATCAATGAAGTGTTCATCTGCAAAAGAGGTATTCATATTTGTTCTGCAAAACTATAAAACAACTTATATATGTTAAAACCGAGCGAAACAAAAGCTATTTTAAATACCGAGATGTTTAAAACAGCTGAAACTCAAAATAAACGACAAAAGATTTCTCCTAATACCTATCTTTGGCACTTAAGACTAGGCCACATTAATCTCAATAGGATTGAGAGATTGGTTAAAAGAGGACTTCTAAATGAGTTAGAAGACAACTCTTTACCTCCATGTGAGTCTTGTCTTGAGGGTAAAATGACTAAACGATCGTTTTTCGAAAAAGGTTATAGAGCCAAAGAAACCTTAGAACTCGTGCAACCAGATCTCTGTGGTCCAATGAATGTTGAAGCACGAGGAGGGTATGAATATTTCATCAGTTTTATTGGTGATTATTCTAGGTATGGCTATCTTTACCTAATGCGTCACAAGTTCGAAGCTCTCGAAAAATTCAGAGAGTATAAGACTTAGGTTGAGAATCTATTAGGTAAAACTATTAAAACACTTCGATCAGGTCGAGGAGGAGAGTACATGGACTTAAGATTTCAGGACTATATGATAGTCAGCCCCTGGTATGCCTCAACAAAATGGTGTATCAGAAAGGAGAAATAGAACTCTGTTAGACACGGTTCGGTCTATGATGAGTTTTGCTCAATTACCCGATCCGTTTTGGGGATATACAGTGGAAACTGCTATATACATTTTGAACATGGTTCCTACTAAGAGTTTTTCAGAAACATCTTATGAGTTATGGAAAGGGCGTAAAGGTAGTTTACATCACTTCAGAATTTGGGGATGTCTAGCACATGTGTTGTTGCAAAATCCCAAGAAATTAGAACGTCGTCCAAAATTATGTCTATTTGTAGGATACCCCAAAGAGACGAAAGGTGGTTTGTTTTATGACCCTCAAGAAAATAGAGTGTTTGTATCAACAAACGCTACATTCTTAGAGGAAGACCACGTAAGAAATCATCAACCTTGCAGCAAACTAGTATTAAGTGAAATTTCTAAAGAAGCTACTGATAAAACAACAAGAGTTGTTGATCAAGCTAGTCCTTCAACAAGAGTTGTTGATGGAGTTGACACTTCTGGTCAATCACATCCTTCTCAAGAGTTGAGAATGCCTCGACGTAGTGGGAGGGTTATAACTCAACCCGATCGTTACTTGGGTTTGGCAGAAACTCAAGTCATCATACCTGATGATGGCGTTGAGGATCCATTGACCTATAAACAGGCAATGAATGATGAAGATAGAGATCAGTGGATTAAAGCCATGAATCTTGAAATGGAGTCAATGTACTTCAATTCAGTCTGGGAACTTGTAGAGCAACCAGATGGGGTAAAACCTATTGGTTGCAAATGGATCTATAAGAGAAAACGAGACCAAAGGGTTATACCCAAAGAGAGGGGGTGGACTATGAAGAAACCTTCTCTCCTGTTGCTATGCTTAAATCGATTAGAATACTCTTGTCTATTGCCACATTTTATGATTATGAAATTTGGCAAATGGATGTTAAGACAGCCTTTCTAAATGGCAATCTTGAAGAGTGTATCTATATGACTCAACCAGAGGGGTTCATTGAACAGGATCACGAGCAAAAGGTTTGCAAGCTTAAAAGATCCATTTATGGGTTGAAGCAAGCATCTCGATCCTGGAATATAAAATTTGATACTGCGATCAGATCTTATGGCTTTAAAAAGAATGTTGACGAACCTTGTGTGTATAAAAGGATAGTCAACTCTACAGTAGCTTTCCTGGTGTTGTACATTGACGATATCTTGCTCATTGGAAATGATGTGGGATTTCTGACTTACAATAAGCATTGGCTAGCGACACAATTCCAAATGAAAGATTTGGGAGAGGCTCAGTTTATTCTTGGAATCCAAATTGTTCGGAATTGCAAGAACAACACACTAGCATTGTCTCAGGCATCGTACATCGATAAAATGTTGATTCGATATAAGATGCAGGACTCTAAGAAAGGATTATTACCTTTCAGGCATGGAGTTCATTTGTCGAAGGAACAAAGTCCTAAGACACCTCAAGAAGTTGAGGATATGAGACACATTCCCTATGCATCAGCAGTCGGTAGTCTGATGTATGCCATGCTATGTACCCGACCTAACATATGCTATGCTGTGGGAATTGTCAGTAGATATCAATCCAATCCGGGACGTGCTCATTGGACTGCCGTTAAGAATATCCTCAAGTATCTTAGGAGAACGAGGGACTATATGCTAATGTACGGTGCTAAGGATCTGATCCTTACAGGGTACACTGACTCAGATTTTCAGACCGATGTAGATTCGAGGAAATCGACATCAGGATCTGTCTTCACTCTAAACGGAGGAGCAATAATATGGAGAAGCATAAAGCAAGGTTGCAATGCTGATTCCACCATGGAGGCTGAGTATGTTGCTGCTTGTGAAGCAGCGAAAGAATCTGTATGGCTTAGGAAGTTCTTAACTGATTTGGAAGTCATTCCAAATATGCATCTTCCCATCACTCTTTATTGTGATAACAGTGGAGCAGTTGCAAATTCAAAAGAACCAAGAAGCCATAAGCGAGGAAAACATATTCAGCGCAAATATCATCTCATAAGGGAGATTGTGCAACGAGGAGATGTGATCCTCACACATATAGCTTCAGAGCATAACATTGCTGATCCATTTACAAAGCCCCTCACGACTAAAGTGTTTGAATGGCACCTAGTGAGTCTAGGACTACGAGTTATGTAATCTAGGGCAAGTGGGAGAAAATGCATGAGTATGTGATGCCCTAGTTTATTGTATTTATGTTTTTCTCTCTACTCAGCGTTATAAAATCCCACTAGAGTTTTAGTCAAGTGGGAGTTTGTTGGGTTTTATGTCCTAAAACTCATAGTTTGTAAACAAAAACATATTCTATAAAGTTATTATTGTTGTTTATTCAGTAAAGATTGTTATTGAATAAAGTGAAATTTACGATTATTAATCTAAATCCAATAAACTAAGAACACTCGGGCTATAGTATGATTACTTGAACTATATGTAGAGACATAAAGTGGATCAAGTTCAAATATATAGTCAAAATGATCTATAGTATAAGGATAAGGCTGAGTATCTTATTCTGGGGACACTATGGATGCGGCCCACTTTTGTATATGATATAAACAATGTGATCACTAAATTGTACATGCGAAGACATGTGAGTGGGGGCGTCCTATGCAATGAGCATTGCATAAGATTGGACCATGAAGAAAATCACTCTCACTTTATAATGCCGTTTACTGTTGAGACTGATTTTCTTTTCATTCGATGACCTAGGTAACTCGATCTTAATCCTGAGCTAACCATGAACTCCTGTTTATTCGGAATTATCCTTAGATTTGCATGGGTGAGAGTTGCTCGAGTTTGCCGACTCAATAGGCCTCCCATTTCAGGGGTAAGACTGGGTGAATAGCTGGGGACGTGGGGTGCAAGATGGAATTCACTCCTACCCACTTTTAGGGATAGAAGAGAGGTAGTTCCCTTAAGCACTGACTCCAAGTCTTGAACAAGGGGCCCCACCCTCTCATTGGCCTGAGAGGGATTCGGTTTACTGGTTGGACCACAAATCAATTGTTCATTAGAGGATCAGTGAGACATAAGGTAAAAGAAGTAACTTCATGGGTAAAAAGGGTAAATTGACCCAGCTCTAGTTACGAACAACCTGTGAAGGATCGACTTACTAATCATGGTTATATCAAATGGACAGAAATATATCTATAGTGAGGGGAGTGCAACTACTAGGCTATAGTGGAGTGTCCTAGTAGTTAACGAATGTTGGTTAACAAGGTTAATGAGTATAACTGGTTAATCTTGGATGATTGGAGCCTATGATCTATAGGTTCATTAGGTTCCTATGCTAGCTCATATCGAACTAAACCATAGAACAGTGTGACGAGTATTTAAACAAAAAGAGAGAATCTGAGATATTTAAATAAGATTTAAATATCTTAATCAATTATGTATCGGAATTGATTTGGATTGCCATTTGAATTAATATTAAATATTAATTAAATAGTTTAATTAATCATTTAATATTACTTTAATTTGAAATTAATTATTCAAATTCATTGTTGAATTAAAATGAAGAAAGTCAAAATGTTGACTTCATTTAATGGAAAAATCCATGTTAGTGGAATTTTGAGGTGCCAAAATTTGGTTTAACCAAACTTGCATGTTTGTCAAATAAACCCCACAAGTTTGAGTGGAATTTTGAGTGTCAAAATTTGGTTAACTCAAACATGCATGCTTGCCACATAATCCCAAACATTTGATTTGAATTTTCAGTGTCAACATTTGGTGATCTCAAATTTGCATGAACATGCAAACATAACTCTATAAATAGAGTGATCATGCAACATGAAAGGTCTTCTTGGTGAAAAACCTAGAGAAAAACCTCTCACAAACACTCTCTTCATATATAGAAAATCCCTCCCAAGTTTAGTCACTCGCCGGATTCCACAATTCCGTTCTAAGGCCGGAGGATAGTGGAGAAGACACTAGTGGTGGTTCGAAACTGGTTCGTGAGGAAAAACGAATTTGAACTACAAAAGGTTAGTATTCAAACTCATTCAGTTTTAATACTTATGAACATGCTAGTTATTTACTATAATTGATGTTCTAATAGTGTCTAAGATACCAAATTGCTTCCGCATGTGTTATATTAACACCATCATATCTCTAGGCTTTTCCACATAGTCTTAGCTGCCCTCAAAGCAATTTTATAAGTGGTAGGATCTATGGCTTCAATTGTTCGATGAATTTCTAAATTCAGTCCAAGGATGAACCTTTTTGCAATTTTTAGTTTTGTATCCACTAATGACGGCGCGAATAATTCACAAAATGCCCACTGTATATCAGATGGGTGAACTCCTGTTGTCTTCAAAGTCGGACTACCTTCGGGAAATATTATTTTAGGAATAGCTTTTTGAATCGAGACCATGGTTTTACGCTTCCATTTAGCCCAAGAATTTCTCAATATCCAATCACCACAATTTTGCATCCTCTTTCAGGATGAATCCTGTAGTAAGAGGAGTAGTTATGAACCCTGTAGACCATCCCCATGGGGGTGGTGAAGGGAGGGCCCCAATTGGTAGAAAAAAACCCGCAACCCCTTGGGGTTATCCTGCACTTGGAAGAAGAAGTAGAAAAAGGAATAAATATAGTGATAATTTTATTCTTCGTCGCCGAATGACGAAAAGAATACCTTCTCATGGTCTGGGTAGTTCATTAATAAAAAAATCCTCTCTATTGGTGATAGCCATAATTGTGCCTCTACTGGGTCTCTTGTGCTTCCACTAAAGGTACATTAATGAAATACAATTACTCTAAATTACTCTAAATTGTAATCCACGCATAATTTATAACATGAAACTTCATTTTTCTTCAATGTGGCATGAATTGAAATATTTTTTGATAATTTCAACAATATTTTCTTCACATCTTCATTGAAGCATATTGTATGATTGATGTCTCTTGATTCATATCATTCTCCACTTCTTCAAATTTGTGAAAGTTTGCTGCAAAAAATAAGTTATGGAAATACGAAGGACCTCACAACACTCTCTCACGAGTATACACTCAAGGAATTTTAGGCCACTCTTTTTACACTCATTACACAAATGAAGCTCTCATTCTCACCTCTCAAAATTTTAAATAGAGCAATGATTGAATTTTGAACTCTGGGTCGATTCAAAACTAAAAAGATAAAAATAAATAAAAATCAAATTTAGAAGAAACTCAAAGGAAACATATATCCGATCTTGAGCCTGAAGCTTTGATACCAAATGATATTTGGAAATCACTACAAGGGGAGTAAGACTCGGATTACCTTGTTGATCGAATATCTCAAGGCAAGAACACTTGATTGAGATTCGAATCACTCCACAAGCAAGATTGATCATGTCGAGATTGAATGATTCTACATGCAACCTAAACTACATAGAATTGCAAAAAACTTAGCCATTGGAAAAAGAAAAACACAAATACTTCTTTTACTATATTTTCGAAGTCTCCCTACAAATACAACATACATGGCTTTATATAGTCTCAAAATGAAACTACTAAAGGCATTCCAAGAGTTGTAACAATCATACTTAATGGTCATAATTAACCATTAGGTAATTGTAACATAAAGTAAATAAAAAGTCTTAATATACATTAATGAAATAAAATTACTCTAAATTACACTAAATTGTAATTCATCCAAAATTTATAACATGAAACTTCATTCTTCTTCAATGTGGCATGAATTGAAATATCTTTTGATAATTTCAACAATATTTTCTTCACATCTTCATTGAAGCATATTATATGATTGATGTTTCTTGGTTCATATCATTCTCCACTTCTTATTCGTCCTCGAATCTATTTTTGAAACTTTGTTGCAAAAAATAAGTTATGGAAATACGAATGAAGCTCTCATTCTCATCTCTCAAAATTTTAAATAGAGCAATGATTGAATTTTGAACTCTGGGTCGATTAAAAACTAAAAAGATAAAAATAAAAAAAATCAAATTGAAAAGGAACACAAAGGAAACATATATCCGATATTGAGCCTGAAGCTCTGATACCAAATGATAAGATAAGAAATCAATACAAGGGGAATAAGATTCGGATTACCTTGTTGATCAAATATCTCAAGGCAAGAACATTGTTTGCGATTCGAATCACTCCACAAGCAAGATCAATCATGTCTAACTTGAATGAATCTTGTTGATCAAATATCTCAACGCAATAACACTTGTTTGAGATTCGAATCACTTCACAAGCAAGATTGATCATGTCGAGCTTGAATGATTCTACATGCAACCTAAACTACATCGAATTGCAAAGAAATTTAGCCATTGGCTAAAAAAAGCACAAAGGCTTGTTTTACTATATTTTCCAAATCTACCTACAAATACAACATGCATGGCTTTATATAGCCTCAAAATGAACCTATTAAAGACATTCCAAGAGTTGTAACATTCATACTTAATGGCCTTAATTAACCACTGTGTAATTGTAACCTAAAGTAAATTAAAAGTCTTAAAATACATTAATGAAATAGAATTACTCTAAATTACTCTGAATTGTAATCCACGCAAAATTTATAACATGAAATTTCATTCTTCTTCAATGTGGCATGAATTGAAATATCTTTTTATAATTTCAACAATATTTTCTTCACATCTTCATTGAAGCATATTGTATGATTGATGTCTCTTGGTTCATATCACTAGAAATGATCGATCTTGCTTGTGGAGTGATTCGAATCTCAAACAATGTTCTTGCCTTGAGATATTCGATCAACAAGGTAATCGAAATCTTACTCCCCTTGCCTTGAGTTATTGTATTTCATTAATGTATTTTAAGACTTTTTATTTACTTTAAGTTACAATTACATAATAGTTAATTATGGCCATTAAGTATGAATTTTATCACTCTTGGAATGTCTTTATTATTTTGATTTTGAGGCTATATAAAGTCATGTATGTTGTATTTGTAAGTAGACTTGGAAAATGTAGTAAAAAAAAGCATTTGTGCTTTATTTAGCATATTGCTAAGTTTCTTTACATTTCTATGTAATTTAGGTTGCATGTAGAATCATTCAAGCTCGAGATGATCAATCTTGCTTGTGGAGTGGTGGTTCGTGTTCTACTCTCAGTTTATGCGTTTGTATTCAATTCGTAACCAAAGAATTGAAGCTCAATGATATGGAATTTGAAGACCTCAAACAAGAGGACCTCAAGAGTTAAGTGTTAATAAGAACAAAACTAATATGTTGTGATTGTTAGCGTGCGGGACAAAATTCTATCCTTGGAACGCAAGAATACTGAATAACATACAATAATATATGATATACGTATGTTTTTTTTTTTAATCCTTTGACACTTTGCTTTATTTGCTTATTTGTCTCTCGGATAACATACGAACTTGAATTCGTATTAATAGTCATAAAAAAGTAATTAAATTTGTACGAGGTATTCTTTAAAAGCAAATCAGGTAACAATGCATTAAATTTATTTAAAAAGAATAAAAAAATTCATGACCAGTCTATCTAGTTTGTAAAAGAAAATGACATAAAAGTTAAAAGAAATTTCATAGTGAATGATAGAAAAGATAAAATGAAGACTATCCCCTCGCTGTCACAAATTTTAAACGACTCATGTTTAAGATTCAAATCAATATTCGAAATCTTGATTCGACACCTGATGGCTCTAGCATTCTCCTGCTACATAGTCACGTTATATACTCTTCGCTTCTAAAAATAAAACTATCCCTAAAAACAAACACGAGTCGTTCAGGCATGTTTTTTCCTCACTGTACATGTACCATAGGAAAATTTCTAGAACGTCACCCAACATAGAATTTCTCCAAACAAAGTACGTTAACAATGGAGTTCCTATGATGAAGCCACTAAAAAGAAAGATGCACATTGTTGGTATAGGCTGTAACTTTTATTTCCTTTAAGACTTTCTTAATCATCCTTTCTGCAGGACTGCAGGACTCTCCTTTGATGTGGTCTCAGTTCATTCATGTACTCCTCGTTTACTAAGGTGTCACATACATACCAGCTTCCTCCTTGGTTTGTTCTTGAAATACATCTAACTGTGGGAGGTGTCGCACTGATCCCAATTGTGATGACCCTAATGTTTTATTATAACCAAGGTCACCACTACAGCATAATATAACTATTCGCTCAGCTATCACATACTCCAAATTTCTCTAAATTGCTCTTATAAAGAATGTTTTGATTTCCTGTCAATTCAACCGTGGAATCCTACATCATTTATCTTTAGAGCAAAAATAATAATAATAATAATAAATAAATAAAATAAAATAAATTGTGACAGTTCTGTTTATATTTACTTATTTTTCTCAAGCTCAAGTTAAAGGAATGGCAAATGACTATCATTTTGTAAAAAAAAAAAAAAAACAACTGAAACCCAATACATTTCTTATGTGGATTTCTTTTTAACATTTTAAGGGGATTTGTGGTTTTGTAATTATAGAAATATCATATATTTGGCATATGCATCAACCAAAATCTACTATTTAGGTTCATATGGGTGAACTAATTTGATGTCTAGAGGATTATATAATGGATTGACAAGAATGAAACTTAACCATCACACCAGTCCATTCAAATTATTTCGAACACAAAATAATAACATGACAGAGATTTGTAGTGTGAAGTTGAGTTTCATTATTGCGATGATACTGCTGGTTGTGTCTCGCTCTGGTAAAATTTCTAGCTCTTCGTTCTTTGTTTGTTTTGAATCTCTTTGAAGGCTAATATTTCAATAGAGAAGCCTTCTAAGACAAATCGCATGCTAAGTGTTCAAAAGTTTCAAACATAATGTCGAGTGTTTAAATATTATTGCAGTTGAAGTTGAAGGGATGCCGCCACTGGTTCCAAAGAGAAGTCTTCTAAAACAAATCGCATGCAACACCTCTGCTGACTGCGAAGATCGTACTTGCTCGTGTTCTTATCTCGGTTTATGCATTTGTATTCAATTCGCAACCAAAGAATTAAAGCTCAATGAGATGCAATTTGAAGACCTGAAACAAGAGGACCTCAAGAATTAAGTGTTAATAAGAACAAAACTAACATGTTGTGATTGTTAGCCTACGGAACAAAATTCTATCCTTGGAACGCAAGAATACTGAATAACATACAATAATATATCATATATGTATATTTATTTTTTTTTTTTTTAAATCTTTTGACACACTTTGCTTTATTTGCTTATTTGTCTTTCGGACAACATACGAACTTGAATTCGTATTAATAGTCGTAAAAAAATAATTAAATTTGTACGAGGTATAACTTTAAAATCAAATCAGGTAACAATGCATTCAGTTTATTTAAAAAGAATAAAAAAATTCATGACTAGTCTATCTAGTTTGTAGAAGAAAATGACATAAAAATTAAAAGGAAATTTCATAGTGAATGATAGAAAAGATAAAAGGAAGACTATCCCCTCGTTGTCAGAAATGTGAAACGACGCATATCTAAGATTCAAATCAAGATTCAAAATCTCGATTCAAAACAAGATTCGAAATCTCTATTCGACACCTTATGGCTCTAGCATTCTCCAGCTACATAGTCACGTTACATACTCCTCGCTTCTAACAGTAAAACTATCCCTACAAACCAACACGAATCGTTCCAGCATGTTTTTTCCTCACTCACATGTATCGTAGGAAATTTCTAGAACGTCACCCAACATAGAATTACTCCAAACAAAGTACGTTAACAATGGAGTTCCTATGACGAAGCCACTAAAAAGGAAGATGCACATGGTTGGTATAGGCTGTAACTTTTATTTCCTTTAAGACTTTCTTAATCATCCTATCTTCAGGAACACTCTCCTTTGATGGTCTCAGCTCATTCATGTACTCCTCGTTTACTCAGGTGTCACATACCAACCAGCTTCCTCCTTGGTTTGTTCCTGAATCACATCTGACTGTGGGAGGTATCGCTCTGATCCTAATGTTTTATTAAAACCAAGGTCACCGCTACATGCATAATATAACTATTCGCTGGAGAAATTCATTTAAAAGAAATGTAACTAAAATTCATGGAGAAATTCATTTAAAAGAATCAATGCTATGTACTTAAACATTCGTAATAAAATTTTTAAAACAATATAATGGAAAATAAATAGTATAACCTAAGAACTATATATAACATGAATGCATCTACCCAAACTTCCATTCCATAGATGTCACCACGACATTGTCCAACGGTGCAAAAATGTCTTACTTTTATCTTAAAAACAAGAATAGCACCTAGGTTGAGTATTTTTTATAAGCGCCTACAATGCTGGAATTCGCAAAGCTAGAGGTCTTTCTACAATGCTTGCAAAACGTTCACAGAGGAAGCTAACTTAACGGATTGATTCCAACCAAGAGCTGGTTAGAAGATGAATGACTCTTAGATCGAACTTGGAATCTATGATGGTCACTCTTAGATACCAAGACAATTCACTCTAGAATTAGCTTGATCAAAACTAATTCAATGAATCGGTTTAAACATCAAACCTAAAGCAAGGTTTGAAAAAGAATAACACCAAAAAGGTATAAAAAAAACACAAAGGTCTTGTTTGTATTCAACCATTGATGCCGAAACATGAATATTACATGCCTTTAAATAGGCCCAAAAGATAACCCTAACATAATAAAGTTCAACTACCAACTACAAATGCTATTAAATACATATTGAAGAAAATAAGACATTCATACAAACTAATAACCAATGCTATTAAATAAAAATTGAAGAAAACAAGGCATTCATAAATTGTCTTAACTGGTAGTTCAACTACCAAAGGCAATGTCAGCCATTCCATTATCTTCTTGATTTGATATGCTAATGCTATAAAGATTTTTGGGCTCAAAAGTCTTTGTTTCAACTTGTACACTAGCTAGCTTTTGAAGATGCAATGTATAGGCCTCTTGAATCTTCTTAACCTTACTTCTTGTAATCGGTCCTTCGGGTACATACAAAGGGTCTGGAGTTGAATTCATATCACTATCTCTAGGCTTTTCCATAGCCTTAGCTGCCCTCAAAGCAGTCTCATACGTGGTAGGATCTATGGCTTCAACCGTTTGATGAATTTATGGATTCAATCCAAGGATGAACCTTTTAGCAATTTTTAGTTTTGTATCCACTAATGACGCCGCCTATCATTTCAACCTTATAAAATTCTCTTGCCTAGTCATCCACAAAATGTCCACTCTATATCAGATGGGTGAACTCCTATTGTCTTCAAAGTCGGACTACCTTCGGGAAATATTATTTTAGGAATAGCTTTTTGAATCGAGACTATGGTTTTACACTTCCATTTAGCCCAAGAATTTCTCAATTATCCAATCACCACAATTTTGCGTCCTCTTTCAAGATGAATGACGAAAAGAATACCTTCTCATGGTCTAGGTAGTTCATTAATAAGAAAATCGTCTCCATTGGTGATAGCCATAATTGTGCCTCTATTGGGTCTCTTGTGCTTCCACTAAAGGTACGGGGTCATACCATTTTAAATCCCATAAATATCTTGCCCCTCATGTATGTTACAAGCTATTGGCTTGCTCGGTGGCCACCATTACTTGAACCATGGCTTGGAAAGATTCCAACATCAGATTCTTCATGGGGTCTATTCCCGCCAATGGTGTTGTTGGAGGTATTGCAGCCACGTATTTTCTTGTTACAGAGCCTTCACAAGTGGGGTCACTTAATAATTATTTCTTTAAATACTCAAGCCATGTGCTACTACATTTTTCAGGTTAAGGCAAGACATTCATGTACGGCTGACGACGGCATCGCAATTCGAGACCATGGCACATGCGTAGGGTAGTGGTATTTATTTTCTTAGACTTAGGTTAGAATACGATGTTTTTAACTTAAACTCTTATTCATTTTATTTAGTCTTCTGTTGTGTCTTTTTAAAGATGTTTTGGAAACACGTAAGTCCATGGCTGCGTTTTAAGATAAATGTTATGTTTTATGGAATTTAAATGAAGTCTTTCGCATTCAATCTTATGGGTATGTGACACCTGAGTAAAGAGGAGTACATGAATGAATTGAGAACATATCAGAGTGAGAGTGATCCTGAAGATAGGATGACTAAGGAAGTCTTAAAGGAAATAAAGGTTACAACCTATACCAACAATTTGCATCTTCCTTTTTAGTGGCTCAATCATTGGAACTTCATTTTTTAACGTACTTTGTTTGGAGTAATTCTATGTTGGGTGACGTTCTAGAAATTTTCCTATAATACATGTGAGTGAAGATAAAGTATGTTAGGACGACTCGTGTTGGTTTGTGGGGATAATTTTCACTGTTAGAAGCAAAAGTAAGTAACGTGACTACTAGCAGGGGAATACTGGAGCTATCAGGTGTTGAATCAAGATTTTGAATCTTGAGCAAGAGTTGTTACACATTTATGAGCGCGTAGAGATAGTCTTCCTCATCTTTTCTATCATTCAGTATGAAATTTCCTTAACAATTATGTCATTTTCTTTTACAAACTCGATGGACTAGTCATGAAATTTTCTATTATTTTTAAATATATTAAATGCATTATTGCTATCTCGTACAAAATTTAATTATTTTTTTAGAACTATTCGTACAGATTCAAATTAGTTTGTTGTCCGAAAAACAATAAGCAAACATAGCAAAGTGTCAAAAAGATAACAGAATATACATATACATATATTACCGTATTGTAGCTATATTATTCATTATTCTTGCCCCAATGATTGAATTTAGTGCCCACACACTAACAATCACAAACATATTAGTTCTGTTCTTATTAACACTTAATTCTTGAGATCTTCTTGTTTGAGGTCTTCAAATTGCATATTATTGAGATTCAATTCTTTTGTTGTCGATATAAAACAGACGCATAAACCGATTTCAGAACACGAACAAGTATGATCTCCACAGTCAGCAGAGGTGTTGCATGCGATTTGTTTTAGAAGGCTTCTCTTTGTTACCGGTGGCGGCATCCCTTCAACTTCAACTGCAATAATATTTAAACTAACATTATGTTTGAAACTTTTGAACATTTAACATGTGATTTGTGTTAGAAGGCTTCTCTATTGAAATTTTAACATTCAAAGAGACAAACAAAAAACGAAGAACTAGAAATTTTACCAGAACGAGACACAACCAACAATATCATGACAATAATGAAACTCAACTTCACACTACTAATCTCTGCCATATTATCCTTTGGGTTGAAAATATTTTGAATGGTTTGATGTGATGGTTAAGTTTCTTTCTTTCCAATCCATTATATAATGTCTATAAATTAAATTAGCTCACAAATATAAACCTAAAGGGTAGATTTTTGTTGATGCATATGCCAAATATATGATATTTCTATAATTACAAAACCATAAATCCTATTTTTCCTAAAAATAGAAAAAAAAATACAAGTAGGAAACGTATAGTCATCTACCATTCTTTAAGCCTGAGAAAAAAAAAAATCAATATAACCAAACTGTCACCAACTTTTTTCTTCTTTAAGGATATGTAATATAAGATCCCACATTGATTGGAGAGGAAAACAAAAAAGTATGGTAACCTCCCTCTTACAGACGTGTTTTAAAACCTTGACGAGAAATACGTAAGGGAAAGTCCAACGATGACAATATCTGATAGTAGCAGTGGGATTGGATTGTTACATAAGTTAAGCTACGAAGTTTTGTCATTAACATTAAATTAAATAGAAGCCAATAATTTATTAAAACATTTATTCTTGAATCAAAATTGAGAAGTTTTAACTTTATAATCATGGCCTTACACAATAATAACATCAAATTGGTTTGGAAATTAGAGATATGGGAAACTTTAATTAACAAAAGGTTACTATATTTTTTAAAAGGGTATGAGCAGGTTGTTTAGACCGGTTTGGGATATTAGAAATTTCAAAACTTTCTCGCACAATTAGAATTATTGATTAATATCCTTAAAAAATAAAAATAAAATAATAGGTTGGTTACGAATGAAGGGACTAGCAAACAACTCACCAAATTAGCCTAGAATCTCATGATATTCCTAAGGAGCCAAATAGCAAGAACCAATGAACCCAAAGATCTCCGACTAGGCTAAACGACTAAAAGCTATGAAGTTATAAAACTAGAACGTTAACTTGAGTTTGAATAAACTGGTGTCATGTGTTTGATATGTGTGATGTCTATAATATGATATGATATGTTTTTATGATACGATATATAATTTGATATGATATGTGAGATGATACTATATATCGTAGAATATGATATGTGCAGAAATGATATAACACGATGTATGACACGATGATACACATTAATATGTTTTTACATGATACACAACCTCGAGATATGTTCGAGAGGCTATGGTATAAAATTATATGATACGAAGAAAAATGGAAGGGGGTTGTCTTACATGATTTAATTAATGTGAAATGTTGGGATCTCATACATTGTTATACATCTCATGCATCAAGATATTATCCTCTTGTGATGAGTATGAACATGTACATTATGAAAGGAAAATGAATATCATATTTTATATGATGCTACAACGATCGCTACTCCTTTTGGGTGTCCAGCAATAGCACTAGAAAACACTAGCCCAACCAGAATGAGGCCCGTGTGTAGAATAGTAAATACACATTCAAGGATCCAGTTAGGATAGTAACCTAAGGAAATATGGTTTTTATATGATAGGTCTCATTCATTTTACATGTCTTTACATTTTCTAACCCTAGCAGTGGGATCACTTACTGAATATTTCTTAAAATACTTAAGTCACGTGCTACTTTGATATTTCAGATAGCAAAGGCACGGTTGACTGCGGCATCACAAATTAAAAGATCATGCATAGGGTAGTTGCACTTAATTTAGTAAACTGTAAGTTAATATAGGGCATTTTTGTTTTTTTGTTTTTTTTTTTGTTTTACTTATGTCAATCTTAATTTTTCAATTGTATTATTTTAAGATCTTTTTCTTAAACATGTAACATTGTTTTATGAAAACATTATATTTTTTCACAAGATGTCACGTCATGTATGTGGTAGCGACTTTAATTAAGTAGAAAACTAGGGTCGTTATAGTTGGTATCATTGCTCTAGGTTATAGATTTTGTAGACTAGCCCACGAGGTAGGCCTGACATGTTCTGTGGTCTCACCGCTATGCTCCATCACCATCAGGTATGTCACGCGTAAGATAAGAAAATGAAATGTCATTGATTATGTATATTGTTACTACTTGTCCATTATAAATGTATTTCCTAATTGAATTTGATAAAATTGACTAGATTGTTATTGGCGGCATAATTGTTTGCTTAATTATATGTGTATGATAATATAGAAGATTATATAGTTTATGTTACTTAATAGTAGGCTTAAGAAAAATTGTGTGGTTGTTTAGAACCATTCCGCCTAGAGGACGTGGAAGAGGACATCGAGAAAGGGGACAACTCCCTGTTCCAGGAAGGGGTAGAGGTAGAGGGAGCCCAACTTGTGAAGGCTATGTAACAAGAACATACGTGGTTGCGTCACCTCCAACAGCACCACTGGCAGGAATAGACCCCACGAAGAATCTGATGTGGGAATCGTTCTAGGCCATGATTCAAATAATGGTGGCCACCGAGCAAGCCAACAACTCGTAATCTACATAAGGGGCAAGATATTTTTGGGATTTCAAATGATACAACCCGCGTACCTTTAGTGGAAGCGCAAGAGACCCAATAGAGGCGCAATTATGGCTATCGTGATTGGAGATGATTTTGTTATTAATGAAGCTATCTACTTTAATTTTAGAGGTCATTCACCGAGAATGAATGTTTGAGCTAAATGTGTGATTGGCTATATACGGTTGAAGCAGCAAAACAAGGATTGAGTTGGATTAAGTTTTGAAACCGAAAAGCCCGAGTTATAAAATTGGGTTGGGTTAATTTAAAGACAACATCTCCTAGCAGTGAGTTTGAGCTGTTTCATATTATTAAGCTTACCCAGTTTTGTCATTATAATTAACCTAAATAAAAGTCAAGAATTCGTTAAAACATTTATTCTTGAGTCAAAATTTAGAGGTTTCAATTTTATATCGACCCTTACACAATAATAACATCAAATTTTAATTAACAATATGATTAACGATAGGTATTATTTTGGAAAAGGGTACGAGTAGGTTGTTGTTTAGACATATTTGGGACGTTAGAAATTTCAAAACTTTTGAGTAGAATTAGAATTATTGTATAATATCCTTGAAACATAAAAAATGAACAGGTATGAAGGTACTAGAAAACAACTAATCTAGAACTTCAGGATATTCCTAATGAATCAAAAGATCTCCGACTAGGCTAAACGATGAAAAGCTTTGAAGATGTAGAACTAGAACCTTAAGTTGAGTTTGGATAAACTAGTAGAGCTTAAATGCCAGATATGTGACATGTAGGTATGTAATAAGATACAATAATGATGTAACAAATGTGAATGACATATGACTTATAAATAAACTAAGAGCCTACAATTCTAACATCCTTGTTTACCTATTAAAAATAAGGTGCCACTATATGCATGATACTAATGAGGACAGAAATCATCTATTTAAAATATTTCAGAAAAAGGTGACATGGACAACTAATCTAAGAGCTACCAACAAACATTAATGCAACTATTCTAACCCTCGTTCCATGGACTTCATCGCGACGCCATCATCGGTATATGAGTGTCTTACATTTATTTGAAAAATAAGGATAGAAAACAGTCACAAAATATTTATTTTAATAAAAATTACTTAATATGGATAAGCATCCCAACTAAAAAATAAAATAAAATAAATCTATTAATCATTTAAATAAAAGTACAAATGAATAAAATATTAAAGTTATTAAATAAGATTAAAATATTTACCTCAATCTAAATATCAAAGTCATAATAGAAATAAAAGAAATACAAACAGATTCTAGATCGATAAAAAAAAATGAATGCTATAAATTCTTTTTATGTGATTTTGCTGTTTTCTTTTGCATCAACTTTTAATGTCTCTACCTGTTTTGCTCTCCAATCTCGAATATCACCTTGGAAACTGACGATTTTTAATTATAGGGAAGGAGAACCTCTAACAGTCCATTGCAAGTTGAAAGATGATGATTTAGATATATAATGATTATGATGACAAATTTAAATGACACCATCTGACATGAACCAAGAGATATCAATCATACAATATTTTCTTCACATTGATGTCTCTTGGTTCATATCACCATCTTTTTTAATGGATCTCAGTGGATGGAGTTGATGATTTATTTTAAGTTCAACGGTTGATGTTGAATTTTAAAACTCTATAAAATTGGGAACTTATAATATACAACGGTATAAAAAAAAACTAGATTGATGTTCAACTTCTATTTCAATTTATAAAAAAGAATTATAGTTTCTGTATTTAATTAGAAATTTTATACTTTTAAGTTTAGGAGTCAATAATGCTTGATGGACGACTTTCAAATTGAATTTATGCCCATCTGACATAAATTTTTAAACATAGGAGAGCATATCCTTAGATTCAAACAAGAATACAAATTGGAATTCAAGGAAAATTTATTGCAAACAACATTGTTTTGGTGCAACTTTAATAGCAATCTTGAACATGCTTCGTTTGAGGTATTTTGGCCAGATAATGAAGTTTGGCTTCAAGAACGATGCAACTATTGGCACTCCATTTGGGGTGTTGATGAGAAGGGTTTTTCTTTGTATAATAGTCAAACAAATGTATTTGAGCTCATTCATCCATGAAGTTCTTAGACCAAAACATCACCTTTGCTTTTACTCCACACATATTCTTTTCTTTTCTTTAGAAGATGTGTGCTTATTAGGATACTACTCTAATAAAAGAAAGTCTATAAAGCATTTGAGTTCTCAATTATATAGAACTTTTAATAAAAAAATAGTGTTTTCCTGTCAATAAAATATCCAAATAATTATCGAAGAATAAAATACTGACATCAACATATATATCAAGATCTCATTTTTATCGAAAAGTTTTAAACACCAAAATGGAAGAAACTTGAGAAAGAAACATCCCAATGAAGTTGAGAGAAGTTTGTGATTGATGGTTGAGAGAAAAAAACCTTAACCTAGATTGAATTTTGAACCTAGGTTAAGGATTGAATGCATGTAGGGCGATCTTGGTTTTAATAAAATAAATTAGGGTCGTTAGAGTTTGATATGAACCAAGAGACATCAATCATACAATATACCTCAATAAAGATGTGAAGGAAATATTGTTGAAATTGTCAAAAGATATTTCAAGTCATGCCACATTGAAGAAAAATGAAGTTCATGTTATAAATTTTAGGTAGATTACAATTTCGAGTAATTTAGAATTATTGTATTTCATTAATATATTTTAAGACTTTTTATTTACTTTAGGTTACAATTACATCATGGTTAATTATGACCATTAAGTATGAATGTTAAAACTCTTGGAATGTCTTTAATAGTTTCATTTTGAGGCTATATAAACCCATGTATGTTGTATTTGTAAGTAGACTTGGAAAATATAGTAAAATATTTGTAAGTAGCCTTGGAAAATATAGTAAAAGAAGCATTAGTTATTTCTTTAGCCAATGGCTAAGTTTCTTTGCAATTCTACGTAGTAAAAGTAGACTTGAATGATGCTTGTTGATCAAATATCTCAACGCAAGAACACTTGTTTGAGATTCAAATCACTCCACAAGCAACTTGTTACATAGAATTGCAAAGAAACTTACGCTAAAGAAAGCACATGCTTCTTTTACTATATTTTTATTATTTTATTTGTAATTAATTGTTATCCATTGTATGAAAATTCAAGGTTATTAATGTAATATTGAACTGTATGTGATATGTGGAAATCACTACAAGGGGAGTAAGACTCGGATTACCTTGTTGATCAAATATCTCAAGGCAAGAACACTTGATTTAGATTCGAATCACTCCACAAGCAAGATCGATCATGTCTAGCTTGAATGATTCTTGTTGATCAAATATCTCAAATACTTGTTTGAGATTCGAATCACTCCACAAGCAAGATTGATCATGTCGAGCTTGAATGATTGTACATGCAACCTAAACTACATAAAATTGCAAAGAAACATAGCCATTGGCTAAAGAAAAGCATAAATGCTTCTTTTACTATATTTTTCAAGTCTACTTACAAATACAACATACATGGCTTTATATAGCCTCAAAATGAAACTATTAAACGCATTCCAAGAATTGTAACATTAATACTTAATGGCCTTAATTAACCATTACGTAATTGTAACCTAAAGTAAATAAAAAGTCTTAAAATACATTAATGAAATACAATTACTCTAAATTGTAGTCCACCCAAAATTTATAACATGAAACTTCATTCTTCTTTAATGTGGCATTAATTGAAATATCTTTTGATAATTTCAACAATATTTTCTTCACATCTTAATTGAAGCATAATTTATGATTGATGTCTCTTGGTTCATATCACTAGACATGATCGATCTTGCTTGTGGAGTGATTCGAATCTCAAACAATGTTCTTGCCTTGAGATATTCGATCAACAAGATAATCCGAATCTTACTCCCCTTGTAGTGATTTTCCCATATCAAAGTTGGTATCAGAGTGATACCTCTTCCAGTGCTAACAGATACTGTCCACTTTGAACTTTTCCTTCTGAATTTCTCGTCAAGGTTTTAAAACACGTCTATCAAAGGGAGGTTTCCATACTCTTATAAAAAATGTTTTGTTTTCCTATCCAATCAACTTGGAATCTTACATTATTTATCTTTGAGGAAAAAAAAAAAAAAAAAAAAAAAATATATATATATATATATATATATATATATATATATATAAATTTTGATAATTTAGTTTATATTTACTTATTTTTCTCAAGCTCAAGTTAAATGAAAGGCAAATGACCATCCTTTTGTAAGAAAAAAAAATTGAAACCCACTACATTTCCTACTTGGATTTCTTTTTAATATTTTCTGAAAAATAGGATTTGTAGTTTTGTAATTATAGAAATATCATATATTTGGCATCAACCAAAATCTACTATTTAGATTCATATTGGTGAACTAATTTCACGTCTAGAGGATTATATAATGGATTGACAAGAATGAAACTTAACCATCTGATATGAACCAAGAGACACCAATCATACAATATGCTTCAATGAAGATGTGAAGAAAATATTGTCCGAGATTCGAATCACTCCACAAGCAAGATTGATCATGTCGAGCTTGAATGATTCTACATGCAACCTAAACTACATAGAATTGCAAAGAAACTTAGTCATTGCCTAAACAAGAGCACAAATGCTTCTTTTACTATATTTGCCAGGTCTATTTACAAATACAACATATGGCTTTATAATACTCAAAATGAAACTGAAACTACTAAAGGTATTCCAAGAGTTGTAACATTCATACTTAATGGTCATAATTAACTATTATGTAATTGTAACCTAAAGTAAATAAAAGAAATACAATAATGAAATACAATAACTCTAAATTACTCTAAATTGTAATCTACCCAAAATTTATAACATGAAACTTCATTTTTCTTCAATGTGGCACGAATTGAAATATCTTTCGATTATTTCAACAATATGTTCTTCACATCTTCATTGAAGCATATTGTATGATTGATGTCTCTTGGTTCATATTACCATCACACCAATCCATTCAAATTATTTCGAACACAAATAATAACATGGCAGAGATTTGTAGTGTGAAGTTGATTTTCATTATTGTGATGATACTGTTGGTTGTATCTTGCTCTGGTAAAATTTCTAGTTCTTCGTTCTTTGTTTGTTTTGAATCTTTTTGAAGGTTAATATTTCAACAGAGAAGCCTTCTAAGAAAAATCCCATGCTAAGTGTTCAAAAGTTTCAAACATAATGTCTGAGTGTTTAAATATTATTGCAGTTGAAGTTGAAGGGATGCCGCCACTGGTATCAAAGAGAAGCCTTCTAAAACACATTGCATACAACACCTCTGCTGACTGCGGAGATCGTACTTGTTCGTGATCTTATCTCGGTTTATGCATTTGTATTCAATTCGCAACCAAAGAATTGAAAATCAATGATATGCAATTTGAAGACCTCAAACAAGAAGACCTCAACCTCCAGAATTAAGTGTTAATAAGAACAAAACTAATATGTTGTGATTGTTAGCGTGCGAGATTAAATTCTATCCTTGGAATGGAAGAATACTGAATAACATACAATAATATATGATATATGTATGTGTTTTTTTTTTTTTTTATCTTTTGACACTTTGCTTTATTTGCTTATTTGTCTTTCGGACAACATATGAACTTGAATTCATATTAATAGTCGTAATAAAATAATTAAATTTGTACGAGGTATTCCTTTAAAATCAAATCAGGTAACAATGCATTCAATTTATTTAAAAAGAATAAAAAATTTCATGTCTAGTCTATCTAGTTTGTAAAAGAAAATGACATAAAAGTTAAGGAAATTTCATAGTGAATGATAGAAAAGATAAGAAAGACTAACTAAAATGGTCTCAGTAAAAATCGAATTCCATGTTTTCATTGTTTTTAATTTTTTATTATTATTATTATTTACTAACTATTTTTTTTTTTTTCGAGTCCTTACATACATGCCTTTAAATAGGCCCAAAAGATAACCCTAATATAATAAAGTTCAACCACCAACTACAAATCACTCCTCAATGCTATTAAATACAAATGGAAGAAAATAAGGCATTCATAAATTGTCTTAATTCGTAATTCAACTACCAATGGCAAGAATTCTAATCACTTTCCAATGTCAGACACTCCATTATTTTCTTAAGGATACTTGAATGTTCTTTGTATTGTTTCTTGTAATTGCTCGTTCGGGTACATGAAAATGATCCGTTGTTGGATTCATATCAATTTTAAGAAGTATAAGGTAAGGAACTTCAATATTGGGGTCAAAATGCAATCATGTTTAGGAACAATCATTTCATAAAACATCATTTCATGGTGTTGGTCTCAACTCCAGTTCGGGTAGAATTTGATCTGTAGTACTTCTCTACATATGGTATACATACAAACCTCAATAACTGTGTTCGTGTGATCCCACTTAATGGCCACTTCAATCTTGGTGGGGTCTACTGAGATTCCATGTTTTGACATCATGTGTCTTAAAAATGAGACGTGTCGGAACAAAAATTCACACTTGGAGAATTTGGCGTACAACTTGTTCTCTCTCAAAATTTTAGAACTTTTTAAACGTGTTCTTGATCCATCTTTGAGTACACTAGGATGATTTGATGCTTCCGCGGGACAATGATAACGCAGATAACTTTCTAAAGAAAGCATTCCATAGTAGGTATCTAATAAGTGCACCACTGGTCTGAAGCACAATAACAAATGTGTCGAGACACTCCTTTAATACTCTATTCATTAACTCCATGAATATTGTTGGGGCGTTAGTGAAACCAAATGACATCACCACAAACTCGTTGTGGTCGTACCTTGTTTTGAATGATGTCTTAGGTACATCCCATTCTTTAGTATTAACCTGGTGGTTCCCTGACCGAAGATCTATATTGGAGAATATTTTCACTTCTCTGAGTTGGTCTAACAAATCTTCAATATGAGAGTGGGTACTTGTTTTTTATCGTTCTCTTATTTTAACTCTCAATAGTCGAGGCACAGGCCCATGAACCATCCTTCTTATTTAACTCTCAATAGTCGAGGTATACCTAAGAAGATACGCTAGGTCAAATGAAGCCTTTGTTAAGTAGATCATTGTAATTACGTCTTAAGTTCCTTTTATTCTGCTAGCACAATATAGTAAGGCGCTTTAGAAATGGGTCCACTCCCCAGTTCAATTTCTTGTAATTGCGCCTACAATTTTAGAGAAAGGGCATCCTGATAAATCTTCCAAAAAGACATCTGAGAATTCATTCAATATTGGTATTGTATTCATAGTCTTTTCTTTCCATTTTGTATCTACGACACTAATAAATATGGCTCACCTTCCTCGTTAGACCAGTCTCTTGACCTTCATCATCTAAACTAGTTTAGGGGTAACTCTAGCCTTTGAACTAAAAACTAGATCCAGATAGTGTTGAGAATACCACCTCCTTCTTGTAACAATCTATATTGACATAGTTCTTAGCTAGCCAATCTATCTATACTATAGTATTACATCGAAATTCGTAATGCTAACAACTATCAGGTCTACGCTAAAGGTTCATCTTGCTACTATTACTTGCCCATCTTTTACTCTATCATTAAACACTAAGTCTACCCGTGTTGGGGTGCTAACACTTAATACATGCAACAAGGGTTCTAGTTGGAACCCTGCTTGACTAAAAAATGGCACAAATATGAAGGAACGTGTAAAGCCTGAATCAAATAACGTTAAAGCATAATGTCCTAGGATGGATAGTGTACCTATCACCACTATGTCGTATTTCCCAACATCCCTGCAGGTGCATACTCTCTTTCTTGCGAATAGGTCTAGATAGGTCTCTCGACTCCACCAGGGCCTCTTGGTGGGTCAACTGGGTTTTTCGTCCTCCTCGTATTTGGCAAGGTAGTCTTGATGACTACATCTGAAACAAGCCCTAGATTCAAGCCATACATCTACCCTAATGTTGTTTCCCACATTCAAGGCACAATGGTTCCTCACTCCCTTGGACCTTCTCTTAGTCTCTAAGATATCTATCAGCATATTAAGGAGGGTGTCTATCCGTATATTGAGGTTTACATGTTGATGGTTGTCGATGTGAGTCGGTCTGATCATACTATTATTTTCTCCCAATAGTGACAACTGACTCTCAACGTACCTATCTGATAAGCGCCAACAATGCTAGATTTTTGCAAAGCTAGAGGTCCTTCTAGAATCCTTGCAAAACGTTCACAGAGAAACCTAACTTAACGGATTGATTCCAACCAAGAGCTGGTTAGAAGATGAATGACTCTTAGATCAAACTTGAAATCTATGATGGTTACACTTAGATACCAAGACAATTCACTCCAGAATTAGCTTGATCAAAACTAATTCAATGAATCGGTTTAAACATCAAACCTAAAACAAGATTTGAAAAAGAATAACACTAAAAAGGTATAAAAAAACACAAAGGTTTGGTTTGTATTCAACAATTGATGCCCAAACATGAATATTACGTGCCTTTAAATAGGCTCAAAAGATAACTCTAACATAATAAAGTTCAACTACAAACTACAAATGCTATTAAATACAAATTGAATTAAATAAAACATTCACACAAACTACTAATAAATGCTATTAAATACAAATGGAAGAAAATAAGGCATTCATACAAACTAGTAATAAATGCTATTAAATACAAATTGAAGAAAATAACCATTCATAAATTGTCTTAATTGGTAGTTCAACTACCAAAGGCAAGTCTTCTAATTACTTTCTAATGTAAGCCAATCCATTATCTTCTTTATTTGTTATGCAAATGCTATAAATATTTTTGGGCTCAAAAGTCTTTGTTTCAACTTGTACACTAGCTAGTTTTTTAAGATGCAATGTATAGACCTCTTGAAACTTCTTAACCTTACTTTTTGTAATCGGTCCTTCGGGTACATACAAAGGGTCTGGAGTTGAATTCATATCACTATCTCTAGGCTTTTCCATAGCCTTAGCTAACCTCAAAGCAGTCTTATACGTGGTAGGATCTATGGCTTCAACTGTTCGATGAATTTCTAGATTCAGTCCAAAGATGAACCTTTTAGCAATTTTTAGTTTTGTATCCACTAATGACGGCCGAATCATTTCAACCTTATAAATTCTCTTGCCTAGTCATCCACAAATGTCCACTCTATATCAGATGGCTGAGCTCCTGTTGTCTTCAAAGTCCGACTACCTTCGAGAAATATTATTTTAGGAATAGCTTTTTGAATCGAGACCATGGTTTTACACTTCCATTTAGCCTGAGAATTTCTCAATTATCCAATCACCACAATTTTGCATCTTCTTTCAAGATGAATGATGAAAAGAATACCTTCTCATGGTCTGGGTAGTTCATAATAAGAAAATCGTCTCCATTGGTGATAGCCATAATTGTGCCTCTATTGGGTCTCTCGTGCTTCCACTAAAGGTACGGGGTCATACCATTTTAATCCCATAAATATCTTGCCACTCATGTATGTTACAAGCTATTGGTTTGCTCGATGGCCACCATTACTTGAACCATGACCTGGAAAGATTCCCACATCAGATTCTTCATGGGGTCTATTCCCGCCAATGGTGTTGTTGGAGGTAGTGCAGCCACGTATTTTCTTGTTACAGAGCCCTCACAAGTTGGGCTCCCTCTACCTCTACCCCTTCCTCGACAGGAGGTTGTTCCCCTTCTCGACGTCCTCTTCCACGTCCTCTAGGCGGCATGGTTGTAAATCAACACACAATTTTTTTTAAGTCTACTATTCCTAACATAAACTACATAATTTTCCATATTATCATACACATATAATTAAGCGAAAAATCGTGCCGTCAACAACAATGTAGTCAATTTTATCAAAATTAGTCATGAAAAACACTCATCATCAACAAGTAGTAACAATATACATAATCAATGACATTTCATTTTCTTATTTTACGCATGACATATGTAACGAGAAAAAAAGAAGAAAAAAAAATAATAGTAAGTAAATATTAATTATAAAAAAAAAAGTAAATTATCAGAGAAAGAAACAAAATGATCTCCTCAACCCCCTCCCCAAATATCTCCCCAACACCTCCAACTCCAAAATGATCAGCAAAAGAAAGAAACAGAAAGAAACAAAATAAAATGGCAGATTTTGGGAAGGGTAAAAAAAGAGGAGAAAGAAACAAAAGAAAGATGACAGATTTTGGGAGAGAAAAATTGGAAATGGCTTCACTCCCAAGCAGATTTGATACGAAGGGAAACAGATATAAAATTTATGGGTAAGTTAGATCTCCTCTTCTTTTATTTTTTAGATAGAAAAGTTATCTTAGATCTATTTTTTCTATTATTTAGATTTTTGGATATCTTATCGAAAATCAAAATTGATTGAAAGATGGCTTTGTCAATTGCATTTAAATTGGATCATCATTTTTAGGAAAGAGAAGAAAATCAGATTGATGCATAGGTCAAATTAGAATAATT
This sequence comes from Cucurbita pepo subsp. pepo, assembly GCF_057944985.1. Lineage (NCBI taxonomy): Eukaryota > Viridiplantae > Streptophyta > Magnoliopsida > Cucurbitales > Cucurbitaceae > Cucurbita > Cucurbita pepo. The sequence continues at coordinate 5,403,249 of NC_141809.1, read as the reverse complement.
AGAATGGATTCAAAATGACTCCTTTGATTGGATAGTCATCAGTTGGGAAAGAGAAGAAAAAATAATAGATTGAAAATGGCTTCGGGATAGTAGTTTTTAGGAAAGAGAAAAAACAGAATAGATTAAAAATGGCTTTTGGTTAATTGGACAGTCATATTAGGAAAGAGAGGAGAACAAAATTGATTGAAATTTGTTTTATAATTGCATAATAAGAGAAAAAAAAAATACAGAGAGGAGAGAAACAAAGTGGTACAACAGAAAAGAAGGAAAATAGAAGAGGTGAAAAATTATTATTATTTATATCTAGAGAATATAATATTATAACAAACCATAGTTGGATTGAATGATTCAAAGCCGCATGAAATAATATTGACATATTTTCAATTTAAGTTTTAGAAAATTTAGAAACAATGAAAACTATGAATTCGATTTTTGTTGAGACTGCTTTAGAGCCGTATTTCACATTGTTAGTTGGATTATTAATTAAAATGTGAAATACTAACAAAAGGTGACGAACGGTGGGATATGAAGCGAACTCCAGCAACCTTTGGAGTAGCTCTCGATGAACGGGAGCTTACGTTAATTAAATTAGGGAAGACTTCGACTAAGGTCAACCAAGTAAGTGGCCTTACTATAGGATAGACTAAAAATTGTATGAGTTACGATGATGTATGAACTATGTCGTACGATGCGGTATATGAGTTATGATGATGTATGAGTTATGATGATGTGTGGGTTACGATACTTGATGATGTGCTCAGTATATATATATTTTGATGAATGTCGTACTTGATATGTTTGATGCACTTTGTGGCAATATGATGAGTATGATGAGTATGTATGAGTTATGATGATGTATGAACTATCTGTGTGACGATCACATCTCCTCGTTGCACAATCTCCCTCATGAGATGGTATTTGCGCTCAATATGTTTTCCTCGCTTATGGCTTCTAGGTTCTTTTGAATTTGCAACTGCTCCACTGTTATCACAATAAAGAGTGACGGGAAGATGCATATTTGGAACGACTTCCAAATCAGTTAAGAACTTCCTAAGCCATACAGATTCTTTCGCTGCTTCACAAGCAGCAACATACTCAGCCTCCATGGTGGAATCAGCAATGCAACCTTGCTTTATGCTTCTCCATATTATTGCTCCTCCGTTCAGAGTGAAGACAGATTCTGATGTCGATTTCCTCGAATCTACATCGATCTGAAAATCTGAGTCAGTGTACCCTGTAAGGATCAAATCCTTAGCACTGTACACTAGCATATAGTCCCTCGTTCTCCTAAGATACTTGAGGATATTCTGAACGGAAGTCCAATGAGCACGTCCCGGATTGGACTGATATTGCTGACAATTCCCACAGCATAGCATATGTCGGGTTGGGTACATAGCATGGCATACATCAGACTGCCGACTGCTGATGCATAGGGAATGTGTCTCATATCCTCAACTTCTTGAGGTGTCTTAGGACTTTGTTCCTTCGACAAATGAACTCCATGCCTGAAAGGTAATAATCCTTTCTTGGAGTTCTGCATCTTATATCGAATCAACATTTTGTCGATGTACGATGCCTGAGACACTGCTAGTGTTTTGTTCTTGCAATTCCGAACAATTTGGATTCCAAGAAAAAATTGAGCCTCTCCAAAATCTTTCCTTTGGAATTGTGTCGCTAGCCAATGCTTAATGTCAGTCAAAAATCCCACATCATTTTCGATGAGTAGGATATCGTCAACGTACAACACCAGGAAAGCTACTATAGAGTTGACTATCCTTTCATAAACACAAGGTTCGTCAACATTCTGTTTAAAGCCATAAGATTTGATCGCAGTATCAAACTTTATATTCCAGGATCGAGATGCTTGCTTCAACCCATAAATGGATCTTTTAAGCTTGCAAACCCTTTGCTCGTGATCCTGTTCAATGAACCCCTCTGGTTGAGCCATATAGATACTCTCTTCAAGATTGCCGTTTAGAAAGGCTGTCTTAACATCCATTTGCCAAATTTCATAATCATAAAATGTGGCAATAGACAAGAGTATTCTAATCGATTTAAGCATAGCAACATGAGAGAAGGTTTCTTCATAGTCCACCCCCTCTCTTTGGGTATAACCCTTTGCTACTAGTCGAGCTTTAAAGGTCTGTACCTTACCGGTTTGGTCTCGTTTTCTCTTATAGATCCATTTGCAACCAATAGGTTTTACCCCATCTAGTTGATCTACAAGTTCCCAGACTGTATTGAAGTACATTGACTACATTTCAAGATTCATGGCTTTAATCCACTGATCTCTATCTTCATCATTCATTGCCTGTTTATACGTCAATGGATCCTCAACGCCATCATCAGGTATGATGACTTGAGTTTCTGCCAAACCCAAGTAACGATCGAGTTGAGTTATAACCCTCCCACTAGTCGAGGCATTCTCAACTCTTGAGAAGGATGTGATTGACCAGAAGTGTCAGCTCCATCAACAACTCTTGTTGAAGGACCAGCTTGATCAACAACTCTTGTTGTTTTATCAGTAGCTTCTTTAGAAATCTCACTTAATACTAGTTTGCTACGAGGTTGATGATTTCTTACGTGGTCTTCCTCTAAGAATGTAGCGTTTGTGGATACAAACACTCTATTTTTGTAACGACCCAAAAAAAAAAAAAAACTAAATAATTAAATAATTAAAATAATAATTTTCCCTAAACTACTCCCCACTAACCCCCTCTCTCTCCCAACTATCTCTCCTCAACCAACTCATCGGTAAAAAAACCCAAATCAGAATACTGGATGCATCTGAGGTTCCTACAATGAAAAAAAAAATACTGGATGCATATGAGTTCCTACAATGAAAAAAAAAAAATACTGGATGCTTTCCTACCATGAAAAAAAAATACCAACAACCAGATTTGCAAGGAGAGCTGGAGTGGAGATTTAATTATTGGAGAGAGATTTGCTTTGGAGAGAGATCTTGCTTTGTTATTATCATATTTCAGATCTCTTTTTCATTTATCCCAATCAGATTTCCTTTTCGTTTATCTAATTAATCTGAATAAGATCTCTTGTTCCCTGCCCATTTATTTAGATTTTTGGTTATGATGTTAGGTCATAGAAAAATAACCGGAACATATTTTCTTTTCCTTTGTCTAATTATTCAGAATTAGATCCCTGGTTCTCTTGCCGAGATATTTAGATTTTTGGTTATGATGTTAGGTCATAGAAAATAACTAGAACAAATCAGGCAAATATTTGTCAACATAACAGATAGAAAAATAAATACAAAATAGAGAGTAAAAGAGAAGAATCGGAACAAAAAAATTAATAGGTAAATAAGAAAGGAAAGAGGAAAGAAGAAAGGAAAGATTTGAAATGAAAATTTATCTGTGAATTTTAGATTTTAACAAAATTAAAGGAAGAAAAAAAAAATAAAATACATATAAGATAAATGAAAGATTTGGAAAGAATAATTAATTAGAATACAAAAAAAAAATATGAAATGACGTAGAGAGGCAAAGTACTGCTAACAAAATCAAAAGAAAAGAGAAAAAATATATATATATATAGAAGGCCAAAAACAGTAAACAAAATCAAGAGTAAAGAGAGAAAAGTAGAAATGCAGGGAAAAGAAAAAAAAAACTAAAGAGCATGAAGCAGGAAATAAGTAAAAAAAAAAATAGAGAGAAGGCATACATAGTAAAAGAAAAAAAAAAAGCAGGGAAGAAGAAAATACAAAGAAGGCCAGAATATAAAATCAAAAGAAAAAAACACAGAGGAAGAGAAAAATAAAAGGGAAGAGTTGGGAGTAAGAATGGATCCGAATTGACCAATTCGATTAAAAATTGGTCAAGAATATGTCTTGAACAAAAATGGAGAGAAAAAGCAGAGTAAAGAAAGAATATCAAAAGACAAGAGAGAAGTCAATCGAAATAAAAAATAGAAAATGAAATCTTAATATAAATAGAATATTTATATAATATGTGTATATCTATTTAGAGGTTTATTATAACGTTCCAAGACTTTATCTATGCAAAGTCTTTAATGTTCGCATGAAGTTTAGCACATGAACCATTGTAAGAGTTAGAGAATTTAACATGAAATTGATGCCATGGATTCTTATAGGTTGGCTTGGATACAAAGGGAAAAATCAAACTTTCATTAAAGATAAATTGGTGACAACCATATAAGCTAATCAGGTAAGTGGCCTTACTATATGATAGGCTAAAAAATTGTATGAGTTACGATGTTGTATGAACTATGTCGTACGATGCGGTATATGAGTTATGATGATGTGTGGGTTATGATACCTGATGATGTACTCAGTATATATATATATATATATTGATGAATGTCGTACTTGATATGTTTGATGCACTTTGTGGCAACATGATGAGTATGATGATTGCGTGACGTTTACCTTAATATGATGATGTTTTCCATATTGAGCATGCTATATGATGATGAGTGCCATATTGCATCATGTCGTTAGATCGACATAGGACACAACCCTAAGAGCGTGAAAATGATATTAATATAAATATCCACGAGTATGTGTTACCTAGAGTAACAAAGAGATGAGACTAGAGGGTTGTGTCAGAAGAGACATTATGATGGATTTAGAGGGACCTCATGCATATTGTATGTTCATAAGCATAGGGCTACTTCCCCTAGAGATGATGAGTGCGGACGCGCACCGTACGATGAGCGCGAATGCGCACAGGTGCGAAAGCACACAGATGAGGGTGTTCATGAGGTGCATGACACTATGGGGTTCCACTAACCTCCGGACGTCGCTACAGATTAGCTTGACCAGAGGGTCCAGGGGGTGTGCGAGCGCCCTGGGGATTCACACTCGCACGTGTGAGTCGTGTGTAGGGAAGTACTACACATCCAATTTGTCCGAGACTGGAGGTCACCCCTAAGATGATTAGAGATAGGTCCCTAAATCATGATTGCATGTGTTTGCATTTGCATGGCCCCTATAGTGGGGCCACTTACTGAGTATTCTTTGAAATACTCAGGCCGTGTGCCACATCATTTTTCAGGTAAAGGCAAGGCGCACTTGTACGGAGGACGGCGACATCGCGAGCAGAGACTGTGGCACGTGCATAGGATAGATTCATATTTAAATTCTTAGTTTTAAGTTAGAATAGGGTGTTTTGCATTTCATTGTTTTAAATTATTTTGTATTTAAACACGTAAGACCATGGCTGTGTTTTCCAGAGAAGTTGTTTTAAACGTGTTCTTGAAGTTTACATTATCAATTATGTTCATGTAAGAGTTATATTTCCGCATTATAGATGAGCATGAGACGTTAGTAGCGACTCTGAGTATGTGGAAATTTAGGGTCGTTACAGTTGGTATCAGAGCTCTAGGTTTTAGATTCTGTAGACTAGCCTACAATGTAGGCTTGGCACGTTCCATGGTCCCAACGTCGATGTCCCGTCACCGTCAGGTACGCCTTGCACAAGATAAGAAAAGAGAAACGTTTTCAAACTCGCATGCATTTTTATGTTAATGTTACTGAAATTGTTTTAATATTTCACGTATTTTTTTAAGAGCATGATTTGATGTGTTGCATGATGAGTGATTTTTTTTGCAATATGATGTGAACTTAGTAGATGTGATGCATAGCATAATTTCATAGGTAATGAGCCTTAGATTTAAGAGATGATATCTTGGTTTCTAGAACCATGCTGCCTAGACCATGCGAAAGAGTAAGACGAGGAAGGGGACTACCTCCTATTAGAGATAGAGGACTAGGTGAGGCTGAAGAGAGCCCACCTCGAGAGGGATCAGAGACAGGGTTTGAATTAGAACCCTTATTATATGTATGGTCGGCAAGCAGCCCTGAGAGGGTAGACGTAGTAACTAAGGATAGAGAAAAGAATGACCAAGCAATAGTAGCCGACCAAACTCTAAGCATAGTCCTAATAGTAGTAAAGATGACCGACTTCGACGTAGTACTAGGCATGGATTGACTAGCTGCAACCCATGATATTATAGAATGTCGCAAAAAAAAAAAGTGATATTCTCACCATCGGTGGGACCTAGCTTTAAATTTACAGGCACAAATGTCGAGGCTACCCCAAAGGTAGTCTCGATGATGAAAGCAAAGAGATTAGTCCAACAAGGCGGTTGGACTATATTAGCATGTGCCGTAGATGTAAGAGGAAAAGAAAAGACCCTAGAAAACGTGTCAATCGTAAACGAGTTTTCAGATGTGTATCCGGATGACCTACTTGGAATACCCCCTTCCCGAGCGGTCGACTTCATCATCGAACTCGAGCCGGGAACTGGGCTTATTTCTAAAGCACCCTATCCATGGCGCTAACAGAGTTGAAGGAACTCAAGGCGCAATTACAACACTTACGGGATAAATGGTTCATTCGACCTAGCATAATCCCCTCGCCAGTGTTTGTTCAAAAGAAAGATGGATCGATGCGTTTGTGCATCGATTACAAAGAGTTAAATAAGAGAACCATAAAGAACAAATACCCTCTGCCTAGAATAGAAGACTTATTCGATCAGCTCAGAGAGGCAACGATATTTTCTAAGATAGATCTGCGATTAGGTTACCATTAAATAAAAAGTAAAGGAAAAGACGTACCAAAGACAGCATTTAGGACAAGGTATGATCACTACAAGTTCGTGGTGGTGTCATTTGGTCTCACCAATGCTCCAGCTATGTGAATGGAGTTAATGAACCGAGTGTTCAAGGACTGTCTAGAAACTTTTGTGATCGTGCTCATTGATGACATCCTAGTATACTAAAAAAACAAACTTGGTACACCAGGAACACCTCTGAAAAGTCCTAACCACCCTAAGAGAGAACAAGTTGTATGCCAAGTTCTCAAAGTGTGAATTTTGGTTACAATAAGTCTCTTTCCTAGGTTACGTGGCGACAAAGGACGAAGTATCTGTAGGTCCTACTAAGGTCAAAGCGGTCACGAAGTAGGAACGCCCAACTTCGGTAACATCAGTACAGAGTTTCTTGGGACTAGTGAGATACTATCGAAGGTTCGTGTAGCACTTCGTTAGAATAGCCTCGCCTTTGACACAGCTAACGAGAAAAGGGGTACCATTTATATGAAATGATGCTTGTGAGGCAAGCTTCCAAAACCTAAAAGAGAGATTGGTAACCGTCCCGGTACTCACGGTACCCGAGATCTCAGAAGAGTACGTAATCTATAGTGATGCCTTTGAAGAATGGACTAGGATGTGTGTTAATGCAACACGGTAAAGTTGTTGCATACGCGTCCCGTCAACTAAAATAATACGAAGATAATTACCCTACCAACGACCTGGAGTTGGCCGCTGTAATGTTCACGCTGAAATTTGGTGACACTATCTGTATGGAGAGAAAAATTCAAAGTTTAACCGACCACAAGATTTTAAATATTTCTTCACCAAGAAAGAGTCAAATATGAGACAGAGAAGGTGGTTAGAATTGGTGAAGGACTACGATGTAGATATCCAGTATCACCCTAGAAAAGCAAATGTGGTCGCAGACGCTTTGAGTAGAAAGGCGGCCCACTCTTCGGCCCTCATTACGAGGGAAGTAAGGGTACAAAGAAAATTCGAGGGAGCCAACATAGTTGTAGCGATCGAGAGAGTCATAGCACAACTGGCCCGACTTACAGTGCAACCTACACTTTGGCAAAGAATGGTGACCTCCGAACGAGAGAATCCAAACCTACAGAAAGTCTTAAGCCAGCTAGCTGAGAGTCTAGTAAATGGATTCTCGAAGACCTAAGATGAAGGACTATTGTATTAGAGAGGCCTATGTTGTCCCAGAGAAGTTAAGGAAGGAGATACTAACGGAAGTTCACAACTCGCCATTTGCCATGCACCCAGGAGGTACAAAAATGTACCAAGATTTTAAACAACATTTCTGATAGAAGAGCATGAATAGGGACATGGCCGAGTTTGTGAGCGAGTGCTTAGTTTGTCAACAAGTGAAAGTTCCTAAACAAAAGGCAGTGGGGTTGTTGTATCCCCTAAGCATACCAGAGTGGAAGTGGGAAAACATAGCAATGGATTTCATAGTAGGATTACCCAAAACGCACAAAGCATATACAGTGATCTGGGTAGTTGTCGATAGGTTGACCAAATCGGCACACTTCCTAATTGGGAAAGCTACATATACAGTTGACAAATGGGCACAACTGTATGTGAAAGAAATAGTAAGACTACATGGAGTCCTAGTGTCTATAGTGTTGGATCGGGATTCACGCTTTACGTTAGCGTTTTGGCGCGGACTTCAAAAAGCATTGGGTACCCGCCTCGATTTTATTACCGCCTTCCACCCCCCCAAACAAATGGACAAACAGAGTGTTTAAACCAAATTCTAGAGGACATGTTATGCGCTTGAGTACTAGATTTTAGGGGAAGTTGGGATTCCATACTCCACCTCATGGAATTCTCGTATAATAACAACTTCCAAGCCACTATTGGTATGACACTGTTTGAGGCCTTGTATGGGAAACGGTGTAGGTCCCCACTATGTTGGGACGAAGTAGGCGAAAGAGAGTTAGTAGGACCCGAGCTGGTTCGACTCACCAACGAGGCTGTTCAGAAAAATTCGAGTGAGGATGCGTATCACTAAAAGTCGACAGAAAAGCTATGCCGATGTAAGGCGTAGAAGCTTAGAGTTCGAGACAAGGGGCCTAGTATTCCTCAAGGTGGGACCTATTTAAGGTGTCTTGAGGTTCGAATGTAAGGGCAAGTTAAGTCATAAATTCATTGGACCATTCGAGATCCTAGAGCGAGTTGGTCCAGTAGCGTATAAGTTAGCCCTACCTCTAGCCCACTCAGGAGTACACAATGCATTTCATGTGTCGATGCTGAGGAAGTACGTTACAGACCCTATCCACGTATTAGACTACAACCACTCCAACTCAATGAAGATTTGAGCTACAAGGAAAAACTAGTAAAAATCTTAGCTAGAGAAGTAAAAACCTTACGCAACAGGAATATTGCGTTCGTTAAGGTACTGTGGTAGAATCACCACAGCGAGGAAGCCACGTGGGAGCGTGAGGACGAAATAATAGAAAAATATCCTGAGCTAGTATAAGAGTTTGAGACTTTCGAGGACGAAAGTTCTTTTTAGGGGTAGATAATGTAACGACCCAAAACAAAAAAAAAAACTAAATAATTAAATAATTAAAATAATAATTTTCCCTAAACTACTCCCCACTAACCCCCTCTCTCTCCCAACTATCTCTCCTCAACCAACTCATCGGTAAAAAAAAACCCAAATCAGAATACTGGATGCATCTGAGGTTCCTACAATGAAAAAAAAAATACTGGATGCATATGAGTTCCTACAATGAAAAAAAAAATACTGGATGCGTTCCTACCATGAAAAACAAATACCAACAACCAGATTTGCAAGGAGAGCTGGAGTGGAGATTTAATTATTGGAGAGAGATTTGCTTTGGAGAGAGATCTTGCTTTGTTATTACGGTAAGTCATATTTCAGATCTCTTTTTTATTTATCCCAATCAGATTTCCTTTTCGTTTATCTAATTAATCTGAATAAGATCTCTTGTTCCCTGCCCATTTATTTAGATTTTTGGTTATGATGTTAGGTCATAGAAAAATAACCAGAACATATTTTCTTTTCCTTTGTCTAATTATTCAGAATTAGATCCCTGGTTCTCTTGCCGAGATATTTAGATTTTTGGTTATGATGTTAGGTCATAAAAAATAACTAGAACAGATGAGGCAAATATTTGTCAACATAACAGATAGAAAAATAAATACAAAATAGAGAGTAAAAGAGAAGAATCGGAACAAAAAAATTAATAGGTAAATAAGAAAGGAAAGAGGAAAGAAGAAAGGAAAGATTTGAAATGAAAATTTATCTGTGAATTTTAGATTTTAACAAAATTAAAGGAAGAAAAAAAAATAAAATACATATAAGATAAATGAAAGATTTGGAAAGAAGAATTAATTAGAATACAAAAAAAATATGAGATGATGGTAAAGAGGCAAAGTACTGTTAACAATATATATATATAGAAGGCCAAAAACAGTAAACAAAATCAAGAGTAAAGAGAGAAAAGTAGAAATGCAGGGAAAAGAAAAAAAAAAACTAAAGAGCATGAAGCAGGAAATAAGTAAAAAAAAAAAAATAGAGAGAAGGCATACATAGTAAAAAAAAAAAAAAAAGCAGGGAAGAAGAAAATACAAAGAAGGCCAGAATATAAAATCAAAAGAAAAAAACACAGAGGAAGAGAAAAATAAAAGGGAAGAGTTGGGAGTAAGAATGGATCCGAATTGACCAATTCGATTAAAAATTGGTCAAGAATATGTCTTGAACAAAAATGGAGAGAAAAAGCAGAGTAAAGAAAGAATATCAAAAGACAAGAGAGAAGTCAATCGAAATAAAAAATAGAAAATGAAATCTTAATATAAATAGAATATTTATATAATATGTGTATATCTATTTAGAGGTTTATTATAACGTTCCAAGACTTTATCTATGCAAAGTCTTTAATGTTCGCATGAAGTTTAGCACATGAACCATTGTAAGAGTTAGAGAATTTAACATGAAATTGATGTCATGGATTCTTATAGGTTGGCTTGGATACAAAGGGAAAAATCAAACTTTCATTAAAGATAAATTGGTGACAACCATATAAGCTAATCAGGTAAGTGGCCTTACTATATGATAGGCTAAAAAATTGTATGAGTTACGATGTTGTATGAACTATGTCGTACGATGCGGTATATGAGTTATGATGATGTGTGGGTTATGATACCTGATGATGTACTCAGTATATATATATATATATATTGATGAATGTCGTACTTGATATGTTTGATGCACTTTGTGGCAACATGATGAGTATGATGATTGCGTGACGTTTACCTTAATATGATGATGTTTTCCATATTGAGCATGCTATATGATGATGAGTGCCATATTGCATCATGTCGTTAGATCGACATAGGACACAACCCTAAGAGCGTGAAAATGATATTAATATAAATATCCACGAGTATGTGTTACCTAGAGTAACAAAGAGATGAGACTAGAGGGTTGTGTCAGAAGAGACATTATGATGGATTTAGAGGGACCTCATGCATATTGTATGTTCATAAGCATAGGGCTACTTCCCCTAGAGATGATGAGTGCGGACGCGCACCGTACGATGAGCGCGAATGCGCACAGGTGCGAAAGCACACAGATGAGGGTGTTCATGAGGTGCATGACACTATGGGGTTCCGCTAACCTCCGGACGTCGCTACAGATTAGCTTGACCAGAGGGTCCAGGGGGTGTGCGAGCGCCCTGGGGATTCACACTCGCACGTGTGAGTCGTGTGTAGGGAAGTACTACACATCCAATTTGTCCGAGACTGGAGGCCACCCCTAAGATGATTAGAGATAGGTCCCTAAATCATGATTGCATGTGTTTGCATTTGCATGGCCCCTATAGTGGGGCCACTTACTGAGTATTCTTTGAAATACTCAGGCCATGTGCCACATCATTTTTCAGGTAAAGGCAAGGCGCACTTGTACGGAGGACGGCGGCATCGCGAGCAGAGACTGTGGCACGTGCATAGGATAGATTCATATTTAAATGCTTAGTTTTAAGTTAGAATAGGGTGTTTTGCATTTCATTGTTTTAAATTATTTTGTATTTAAACACGTAAGACCATGGCTGTGTTTTCCAGAGAAGTTGTTTTAAACGTGTTCTTGAAGTTTACATTATCAATTATGTTCATGTAAGAGTTATATTTCCGCATTATAGATGAGCATGAGACGTTAGTAGCGACTCTGAGTATGTGGAAATTTAGGGTCGTTACAATTTTCTTGAGGGTCATAAAACAAACCACCTTTCGTCTCTTTGGGGTATCCTACGAATATACATAATTTTGAACGACGTTCTAATTTCTTGGGATTTTGCAACAACACATGTGCTGGACATCCCCAAATTCTGAAGTGACGTAAACTACCTTTACGCCCTTTCCATAACTCATAAGGAGTTTCTGAAACACTCTTAGTAGGAACCATGTTCAAAATGTATGTAGCAGTCTCCACTGCATATCCCCAAAACGGATCGGGTAATTGAGCGAAACTCATCAGAGACCGAACCATGTCTAATAGAGTTCTATTTCTCCTTTCTGATACACCATTTTGTTGAGGCATACCAGGGGCTAAGAGTTGTGACCTTATTCCATGTTCTATCATATAGTCTTGAAATCTTAAGTCCATGTACTCTCCTCCTCGATCTGATCGAAGTGTTTTAATAGTTTTACCTAATAGATTCTCAACCTCAGTCTTATACTCTCTGAATTTTTCAAGAGCTTCAAACTTGTGATGCATTAGGTAAAGACAGCCATACCTTGAATAATCATCAATAAAACTGATGAAAGATTCATACCCTCCTCGTGCTTTGACATTCATTGGACCACAGAGATCTGTATGCACGAGTTCTAAAGTTTCTTTGGCTCTACAATCTTTTTCGGAAAATGATCGTTTAGTCATTTTACCCTCAAGACAAGACTCACATGGAGGTAAAGAGTTGTCTTCTAACTCATTTAGAAGTCCTCTTTTAACCAATCTCTCAATCCTATTGAGATTAATGTGACCTAGTCTTAAGTGCCAAAGATAGGTATTAGGAGAAATCTTTTGTCGTTTATTTTGAGTTTCAACTGTTTTAAACATCTCGGTATTTAAAATAGCTTTTGTTTCGCTCGGTTTTAACATATATAGGTTGTTTTCTAGTTTTGCAGAACAAATATGAATACCTCTTTTGCAAATGAACACTTCATTGATTTCAAAAGATACTTTATACAATTGTTCTAATAAACAAGAGATAGATAATAGATTTCTTTTCATTTCAGGAACAAAAAGTACATTATCTAATATAATGAATTTATCTCTAAAAAACAACTTCAAATTTCCTACTGATCTTGCTGAGACAACCTCTCTTGTTCCAACCCTAAGTGTTATCTCGCCGTCCGCAAGCATTCTCTAGGAGCTAGTTTCCTGGTAAAAAGAACAAATATGATTAGTCGCCCTTGAATCTAGTATCCAAGTTGAGTTGTCATACTCTACTAAACATATTTCTACAACGAGTAAATCATATTTACCTTGTTGTGTCTTTTCGGCTTTCTTCTCTGCAAGGTATTTTGGGCAGTTTCTCTTCCAGTGCCCGTTTTCATTGCAATGGAAACATTTTCCTTTATCTGCTTTTTGAACCTTGTGTTTGCGGTTAGTAGGAATCTTATTTTTCCCTTTACCCTTCTTCTTCATCAAAACACTTTTAGAAGTTGAAGGTCCATACTTATTTTTGGAGGACGATCCTCGTAGTAATTTCTTGGAGATAGCAACATTCGCTTCTCCTGTTTGTCCCTTGTTCATTAAGAGAGACTGATAAGTCTGTAGCTCATTGAGAAGAGCAGTCAAGTTATATTCTATTTTGTTCATTACCACATTGGTGCGGAACTGGAAGAAGCTCTTCGGAAGAGACATCATGATAAAACTAACTTGACTCTTCTCATCAATGACAGCTTCATTTTCTTTGCCACATTGAAATGGACCATCATGTCCAGGACATGTTCTCTAACTGAGGTCCCTTCTTTCATACGACAGTTGTAAATGTATTTTATGGCTTCATGTCTAAGGGAGAAGGACGGTTGTCCAAACATCCCTTTTAGAGATTCCATAATCTCTTTAGCAGTACCCATAACATCGTGTTTCTTAGCCAAAACATCAGATATGCTGGCTAGAATGTACACTCGGGCTTTATCATTTGCCATTATCCATCTGTCATACGCATCCCGAACTGTTCGGTTTGCATTTGAGCTGGGGTTTGGAGGACACTCCTCAGTTAAAACAAACTTTAAATCATCAATGACCAGTATTGTGTTTAGGTTTGATTTCCAAGTTGTGTAGTTGTCGCCGTTTAATTTCTCAGAAGCGAGTAATTGTACTATTGAGTTTGTCATGCTGTGATATAAAGAAAATTCTATTAGTGATTTGACTTAATCCTGTTTAATCCAATCAGTTTTAGCAAATATAATAATGTACCCAAATCATTATTAATTTGCAACGATACTTTAGTGAGTTAGAGCAACTGCTACCGAGGGGCAGTCAATCACTCATTCACTAAACCAAGACATTCTTGACTTAAACACTATTCCAAGAATAACTCTTGTTCCTATAGTGTTCTTAGTTATCGCTATTTTGGTCAAGAATATAGCAACTCTTAGTATTTCTTCGTAAGTGTGACCCGCAATTTTCAGACCTCATAGATCGGTCCCAACAATGCTATCGAATGAAAAAGCCAAAGTTGGGAACGGACCTAAGAAATCCTATCCATTTCTGGAGTTTGCGTTGTTTCTACTCCCATGTTACGACCCTCCGAATGGGTAGTTGCTCTAGGGCAACATGCAGGTGGAACATGGGAACCTTACGGTGCAACCTAGTGGTGGAGACCATAGAACGTATTTGACATACTTCCTTCTCCCACTTACTATAAATACTTTCTCTATTCACCTTGTTATTCACTCATGCAAATACCTTCCGAATGGAGGACGCTCCCAGGGCGACACAAGGCCAAGCATGAATCTCACTGTGTGAATTTTACAGAGAGCGTGAAAAGAAAACGATGTATCTTATACACCTTTTTCCTCCCACTAAGTATTTTAGATGGTTGGGTATACTCATTACTTAAGTATATTCCGGCTAATTAAATATAACTTAAGTCTAGGTGATTTTTCTAAATCTTACATCACTTAAGCATGCTCATAAAACTTGGCTAACTAAGCTCAAGTACTGGTCCGATCTCCAGGTAGTAGGTGTTCCGTAAACCGTCAACTTAAGTACCTCCAGCCTTAGACAAGATCGTGCCAGGTGAGCTTTCTCGTAACCGCAATTTTGTAAGACATCGACCTATTTTAACTATTAAAATTGATCGTGCTCGGTTCTCAACCCTAAGTGAGCATGCACTTATCTTTATTATAGATTTTTAACGTCTATCTCGTTTTATGAAGTTGAAAATAACCTATAACATGCATCTAACATGCTTTATATAACAATTATATAATCATCCATTCCATGCAATAATATAACAATTTATATCTTTCACTCATGGAACCCTAAACATGCATACTATACATTATAACACTTATAACATACTTGGAATGCATGAAACATGCTTAGCCTATGGTGGGATTTTAAATCTATATGACATACTTTATGCATATACATTTTCTATTTAATTAAAACATACATTCATAATGCATAATTAATTAAACACGCTAAAGTGGGTTGGTTTTGGCATTTTAAAGCAAGCAATTAACTAAATTATTACACTAATAATTAAAAATAACTTGAGCCGTTCCCAAGGATCACGAACTGGGCGAACCAACCCTTAAAAACGTTGAATCGGACCCCAACGGCAGAAAAAACACTCGAACCGCCTCTTCCATCTTCTTCGGTTCAGCTTGCTATCTCTTCCATTTTCGATCAATTACAACCTAAAATGGACTCTAATGACTCCATAAAATTACCGACCTTTCTTCATTCATTAAAGCCCATACACATTAGACTTATTACAGACCTTTCTTCTTTTATATTTTACCGGATCCTGTAATAGTCAGATCCCATATCCAATTGATTAGATTTTTCTTAGTATTTTAAGTTATAGGAAATAAGGTTAGATTCAATAAATTTTAGTTGGCAAATCTATAAACTGGGAGATAGTAGCCAAACAATCGACTCAAAATTGGTCAGTAATATCTGTTTACACAATTGAAAATCTATTTACAGAATGAAAATAATTATAGAGAGGGAGGGAGATTGAGGAAAGATTTGTTGAACAGAATTTAACAATAAAACAGGAAATATCAGAGCGCAAGGAACTCCATCGAATTTTGTCTAACAGGAAATATCAGAATTTTAAGATGGCAAATGTATATTAGAGAAATAATTTTATAGAGTTCAAACTTGAAACTGATGTCATGGACTCACATAGGTTAACTTGGATTTCAAAGGACGGAATTGAACTCTCATTAAGGATATATTCGTGACAACGACTTAAGCTAACCAGGTAAGTGACCTTACTATCGGCATAGTTATATTTGATGTTGACACGTGCCCCGTGGTTCTGCACGTTCATATATATTGATATGTGTGAATTGTTTGTGGATCGATATGCTTCTTCTATGTTATGTGTATATTATAATATGTGAACTGTGTGATAATAATTACGGTACGATGTGTTCAAGGATATGTTTGAGATAGGATACGAGAAGGATGCACAAAACGAAATGTAACGATAGGAGTAAAATACGTTCATGAACATTAATGTTAGGTTACATACTGGAGTGTATGGATAAGAAAGATTGATGGAAGAATACGGTTAGGTTACGGGTAGAAAGGGATAGGTTTGTGATAGATTGATAGAACGATAGCGTTAGGATTGATAGAACGGTAATGTTAGGATACGTTCTTGTGATGATATGACTATGGTACGTTCACGTAATGATATGTATAAGAACGTTAAGGTTATGATAAGTTAGAGAACGATATGACTACAAAGTGTTTACGTTATGACTTGTTTATGATATGATACAATGTGATGCAATATGTCATGGTATGATGTGTATATGATGAAATGTTATGTTAAAAGCATAGAACGTTATGTTAGGTCTCTTAAATTGTGTGTATACAGCATGATATGAATGACATGAAATCACGATAAATGGCATGAAATATAACCCCATTAGAAATTATCTATGATTTGAGATATGATATGAATGATGAACTATATCTGAAACGATATGAAAAATGATATGATATGTACATAATGCTAACGGGGTTGTATTAAAGAATAATAAAAATGGAAAAGTTTTGGGACCTCATGCATTATGTGTGCTCATGAATTTGAGGGAATACCCTTCATCACGAGGGTACGGACGCGTACATCCAATGGCAGGACAATGATTGTTATGCTTTGCATAGCGCTGCCGGGACGGTTACTAGTTCTAGTGGGTGGTCGGCCTAAGGAGCTCCCAGAGTATGCCCACCGGATAAGGAAAGTGGCCCACTGGTGTGCGAACTAGCTGGTGAGCTCATACTCGCACGTATGGGTTGTGTGTAGAGTTGGTACACGTCAAAAATTACCTGTTAGGACAGCACCATAGGGAAAACGGAATGAAAGATAGGTCTCATCATCTCATTGCATGTGATTGTTACATTTAACCCAATAGTGGGGTCACTTACTGAGTATTTCTTTAAATACTCAAGCCATGTGCTACTACATTTTTCAGGTTAAGGCAAGACATTCTTGTACGGCTGACAACATCGCAATTCGAGACCATTTCACATGCGTAGGATAGTGGAATTTATTTTCTTAGACTTAGGCTACAATAGGATATTTTTAACTTAAACTCTTATTCATTTTATTTAGTGTTTTGTTGTGTCTTTTTAAAAGCTGTTTTCAAAACACGTAAGTCCATGGCTGTGTTTTAAGATAAAGGTTATGTTTTATGGAATTTAAATGAAGTCTTTCGCATTCAATGTTATGGTATGTATGCAGTAGCGACCTAAAATTAAGTAAACAATTTCGGGTCGTTACAATGTAAGTCCATGACAGTGTTTTATGATGAAATTTATATTTTAGGATAAAGTTTAAATGCTTATTTCTGCACAAAATGATTATTCTTTAATGACGGTAGTGACTCGAGGTAAGTAGAAATCTAGAATTGAAGTTTGGGTAGATGCATACATGTTATATGTAGTTCTTAGGTTAGATTATCGATCATTTTATTATTTTATTTAAAAATTTTATGCTATTTATTTCCCGTTATATTGTTTAAAAAAATTTATTACAAACGTATAAGTCCATAGCGTCATTTCTTTTAAATGAATTTCTCCACGCATTCTAGTTATATTATGCATGTAGTTGCGACCTTGGTTTTAATAGAAAATTAGAGTCATTATAATTGGGATAAGAGCAATACCTCTCACAGTAAGATGTGATTCAGGGGCAAACCAAGGAGAAATCTTGTGGGTATGTGACACCTGAGTAAAGAGGAGTACATGAATGAATTGAGAACATATGAGAGTGAGAGTGATCCTGAAGTTAGGATGACTAAGAAAGTCTTAAAGGAAATAAAGGTTACAACCTATTCCAACAATGTGCGTCTTCCTTTTTAGTGGCTCAATAATAGAAACTTCATTTTTTAACATACTTTATTTGGAGTAATTCTATGTTGGGTGACGTTCTAGAAATTTTCCTATAATACATGTGAGTGAGGACAAAGTATGTTAGGACAACTCGTATTGGTTTGTGGGAATAATTTTCACTGTTGGAAGCAAGAGTAAGTGACGTGACTACTAACATGGGAATACTAGAGCCATTAGGTGTTGAATCAAGATTTTGAATCTTGATTTAAATATTGGGCAAGAGTTGTTACACATTTGTGAGTGCCTAGGGATAGTCTTCCTTATCTTTTCTATCATTCACTATGAAATTTCGGTAACAATGATGTCATTTTCTTTTACAAACTCCATAGACTAGTCATGAAATTTTCTATTATTTTTAAATATATTAAATGCATTATTACTACCTCGTACAAAATTTAATTATTTTTTTTTAGGACTATTTGTAACGACCCAAAATTTTCTACTTAATTTAAGGTCGCTACTGTGTACATACCATAAAATATTGAATGCGGAAGACTTCATTGAAATTCCATAAAACATAACCTTTAACTTAAAAACACAGCCATGGACTTACGTGTTTCGAAAACATCTTTAAAACGACACAACAAAAGACCCGAAATAAAATAAATAAGCGTTTAAGTTTAAAACATCCTATTCTATCCTAAGTCTAAGAAAATAAATACCACTATCCTATGCATGTGCCATGATCTCGAGTTGCGATGCCGTCGTCAGCCGTACAGAAATGCCTTGCCTTAACCTGAAAAATGTAGTAGCACATGGCCTGAGTATTTAAATAAATAGTCAGTAAGTGACCCCCTATCGGGGTTATGCGTCAAACACATGCAATGAAATGATGGGACCTATCGTTCCGTTTCGTTTCTTTTTCGTTTCGTTTCGTTTCATTTCGTTTTCCCAACGGTGTAATCCTAACAGGTAATCGTGGACGTGTACCATATACTCTACACGCAGCCCATACGTGCGAGTATGAGCTCACTAGCTAGTTCGCACACCGCTGGGCCACTATCCCTAGCCGGTGGGCATGCTCTAGGGGCCCACCGGGACCCGTTAAAACTAAAACTGTCACGGCAGTGCTATGCAGGGCATAACGATCGTGGTCCTGCCATTTAGATGTACGCGTCCGTACCCTCGTGATGGGATAGGGGTATCCCCCCAAATGCATGATCACACAATATGCATGAGGTTCCACTAGTCCTACAGTCATCATTTAATGAACATAACCCCGTGTCACGTTTTCATGCTTACATGTCATTCTCATTCTCATTTTGTTACATATCATACATATTCCTAGCGGGGTTATGTATCATGCAATTTACCGTATTTCATGTCATGCAATTCATTCAATCACATTCGCATACTCATACAACAAGCCATAATCGTACACGAGTCACACATCGTCACATGCATTCATATCACATCCAATAAGCAGCATAAATAACATACATTCACATTCACATGATTTCGTACTTAAGCATATTAAGCTAGCAAACAATTTAATGGCACGTGCATAACCACGGGCACATGCCAACATACAGTATTTAATGCGTAACCTACGACGGGTGAGCCACTTACTTGGTAGGCCTTAGCCGAAGTACTCCCTAGAATATAACGTAAGCTCCTAGTTCCTCGTGGACGTTCTACGCTTCCGTTGGTGGTTGGTTCCTTAAACAGGGCCGAAACAAGGTCCGGGAGGGTCGGAACGGTGTCAATCGGGCTGGAAACAGGTTTCCCGAGCCGAATAAGCCGTCGGAGCCGAGGAGCCGCCGCGAGCCGATGAAGCCGCCTGAGCCGAGAGGAGCCGCGCTGCAGACGTGACACGTGGCACAATTAGAGAGCGACGCATGTGCAGGCGTCTCGGGTCGAGGCGCGGGTTAGCGGGTCGCTCGCGGGTCTCGGGCCGAACGCGGGTGATGGGCCGCGTGGTGATGGGCCGACTCGCGGGTGACGGGCCGCGGGGTGAAGGCCGGGTGTTTGGGATGCGGGTAACGTGGGTTCTGGGCCGACCGAAGGGACGGGGCTCGATTCGGGTTTCCGGAGCTGGATCTCGGGTCGGACTTCGTCCTCTTCGCCCGACTCCTGCGCGATTTTCTGGCGGCCTCTCTCTCTCCTCGACAACGTCGTCCCGACTTCCTTTTTTCCCTTTTTTTCCCCCGTTCCCGAACTTATCCTTCACCCTAACCCCGTTTTTGGTACAGATTTCGTTGGTAAGGGCCTCGCACTCCGGGATCTGGAGAAGTTCGAAAGTCCGCCGTTCCGTCTTCCTTGCCGACGGTGTTTAGCGTACGGGATTCGTCTAAAACCTACTCCTGATGTGTGTAAAGGATTCTGGGATTACTTTTGTGGTGTAAAATGGGGGTTTTCGTCGTCGATTCGTACGCTTCGGCTTCGCCGGAGTTCCGTCGGTTTTCTGTTTTCTCTCCTTTTTCCTTCCCGTTCTCGTTTCTTTGCAGGTGTTTTCAGGGTGGCTGAGGGTCGGGGACGCGATCTTTTTGGCATCCCAGCCCTCGGCCGCCCTTTGTGGGTCGTGTGCGAGCGAAAACTCCGGCGAACGCCGGAGTTTTCGGCTCTGCCGACGACCATCATATATTTTTTTTTTCTTTTTTTGGTTCCGTTACACTATTGGTACGGATTCAAATTAGTTTGTTGTCCAAAAAACAATAAGCAAACATAGCAAAGTGTCAAAAAGATAACAGAATATACATATACATATATTATCGTATTGTAGCTATATTATTCATTTATTCTTGCCCCAATGATTGAATTTAGTGCCCACACTAACAATCACAAACATATTAGTTCTGTTCTTATTAACACTTAATTCTTGAGATCTTCTTGTTTGAGGTCTTCAAATTGCATATTATTGAACTTCAATTCTTTTGTTGCCGATTTAAAACAAATGCATAAACCGATTTCAGAACACGAACAAGTATGATCTCCACAGTCAGCAGAGGTGTTGCATGCGATTTGTTTTAGAAGGCTTCTCTTTATTACTAGTGGCGGCATCCCTTCAACTTCAACTGTAATAATATTTAAACACTTAACATTATGCTTGAAACTTTTGAACACTTAACATGTGATTTGTGTTAGAAGGCTTCTCTATTGAAATTTTAACATTCAAAGAGACAAACAAAAAACGAAGAACTAGAAATTTTACCAGAACGAGACACAACCAACAGTGTCATCACAATAATGAAACTCAACTTCACACTACTAATCTCTGCCATATTATCCTTTGGGTTGAAAATATTTTGAATGGTTTTCTTGCCAATCCATTATATAATGTCTATAAATTAAATTAGCTCATAAATATAAACCTAAAAAGTAGATTTTTGTTGATGCATATGCCAAATATATGATATTTCTATAATTACAAAATCATAAATCCTATTTTTCCTAAAAATAGAAAAAAAAATACAAGTAGAAAATGTATAGTCATCTACCATTCTTTAAGCCTAAGAAAAAAAAAATAAATATAAATCAAACTGTCACCAACTTTTTTCTTCTTTAAGGATATGTAACGTAAGATCCAACATTGATGGGAGAGGAAAA
Source organism: Cucurbita pepo subsp. pepo (assembly GCF_057944985.1). Taxonomy (NCBI): domain Eukaryota; kingdom Viridiplantae; phylum Streptophyta; class Magnoliopsida; order Cucurbitales; family Cucurbitaceae; genus Cucurbita; species Cucurbita pepo. Next base: position 5,381,504 of record NC_141809.1, on the reverse strand, counting down.
CAAAAAAGTATGGTAACCTACCTCTAACAGACGTGTTTTAAAACCTTGACGAGAAATACGTAAGGGAAAGCCCAACGATGACAATATCTGATAGCAGCAGTGGGATTGGATTGTTACACATAGTTAAGCTTACGAGGTTTTGTCATTAACATTAACTTAAATAGAAACCAATAATTTATTAAAACATTTATTCTTGAATCAAAATTGAGAAGTTTTAACTTTATAATCATGGCCTTACACAATAATAACATCAAATTGGTTTGGAAATTAGAGATATGGGAAACTTTAATTAACAAAAGGACAGTAATTATAAGTATATTTTTTAAAAGGGTATGAGCAGGTTGTTTAGACCGGTTTGGAATATTAGAAATTTCAAAACTTTCCAGCACAATTAGAATTATTGATTAATATCCTTAAAAAATAAAAAAAAAAATAATAGGTTGGTTACGAATGAAGGGACTAGCAAATAACTCACCAGATTAGCCTAGAACCTCGTGATATTCCTAATGAGCCAAATAGCAAGAACCAATGAACCAAAAGATCTCCGACTAGGCTAAACAATTAAAAGCTATGAAGTTATAAACTAGAACGTTAACTTGAGTTTGAATAAACTGGTGTCATGTGTTTGATATGTGTGATGTCTATAATATGATATGATATATAATTTGATATGATATGTGAGATGATACTGTATATTGTAGAATATGATATGTGCAGAAATGATATAACACGATTTATGACACGATGATACACATTAATATGTTTTTGCATGATACACAACCTCGAGAGATGTTGGAGAGGCTATGGTATAAATTATATGTTACGAAGAAAAATGGAAGGGGGTTGTCTTACATGATTTAATTAATGTGAAATGTTGGGATCTCATACATTGTTATATATATCATGCATCAAGATATTACCGTATTGTGATGAGTATGAACATGTACATTATGAATATCATATTTTATATGATGCTACGACGATCGCTACTCCTTTCGGGTGTCTAGCAATAGCACTATAGAACACTAGCCCAACCAGAATGAGGTCCGTGTGTAGAGTAGTAAATACAAATTCAATGATCTAGTTAGGATAGTAACCTAAGGGAATATGGTTTTTATATGATAGGTCTCATTCATTTTACATGTCTTTACATTTTCTAACCCTAATAGTGGGATCACGTACTGAATATTTCTTAAAATACTTAAGTCACGTGCTACTTTTATATTTCAGATCGCAAGACACGGTTGACCGCAGCATCACAAATTAAAAGATTAGGGCACATGCATAGGATAGTTGCACTTAATTTCATAAACGGTAAGTTAGTATAGGGCATTTTTGTTTTTTTTTTTTTTTTTTTTTTTTTTTTTTTTTTTTTTTTTTTTTTTTTTTTACTTATGTCCATCTTAATTTTTCAGTTGTATTATTTTAAGATTTTTTTCTTAAACATGTAACATTGTTTTATGAAGACATTTTAAATGAATATTTTTCCACAAGATGTCACGTCATGTCTGTGGTAGTGATTTTAAGTAAGTAGAAAACTAGGGTCGTTATAGTTGGTATCATTGCTCTAGGTTATAGATTTTGTTGACTAGCCTACGAGGTAGGCCTGACATGTTCCGTGGTCTCACCGCTATGCTCCATCACCATCAGGTATGTCACGCGTAAAATAAGAAAATGAAATGTCATTGATTATGTATATTGTTACTACTTGTACATTATAAATGTATTTCGTAATTGAATTTGATAAAATTGACTAGATTGTTGTTGACCGCATGATTGTTCGCTTAATTATATGTGTATGATCATATAGAACAGTATGTAGTTTATGTTACTTCATAGTAGACTTAGGAAAAATTGTGTGGTTGTTTAGAACCATGCCCTCTAGAGGACGTGGAAGAGGACATCGAGAAAGGGGACAACCCCCTGTTCGAGGAAGGGGTAAAGGTAGAGGGAGCCCAACTTGTGAAGGCTATGTAACAAGAACATACGTGGCTGCGCCACCTCCAACAGCACCACTTGCAGGAATAGACCCCACGACGAATCTGATGTGGGAATCGTTCTAGGCCATGATTCAAATAATGGTGGCCATCGAGCAAGCCAATAGCTCGTAGTCTACATGATGGGCAAGATATTTTTGGAATTTCAAATGATACAACCCGTGTACCTTTAGTGGAAGCGCAAGAGACCCAATAGAGTCGCAATTATGGCTATCGTGATTGGAGACGATTTTGTTATTGATGAACCTATCTACTTTAATTTTAGAGGTCATTCACCGAGAATGGATGTTTGAGCTAAATGTGTGATTGGCTATATATGGTTAAAGCAGCAAAACAAGGATTGAGTTGGATTAATTTTTGAAACCGAAAGCCCGAGTTATAAAATTGGGTTGGGTTAATTTAAAGACAACATCTCCTCGTAGTGAGTTTGAGCTGTTACATATTATTAAGCTTACCCAGTTTTGTAATTATAATTAACCTAAATAAAAGTCAAGAATTTGTTAAAACATTTATTCTTGAGTAAAAATTTAGAGGTTTCAATTTTATATTAACCCTTAAACAATAATAACATCAAACTTTAATTAAAAATATGATTAAGGATAGGTATTAATTTGGAAAAGGGTACGAGTAGGTTGTTGTTTAGACATATTTGGTATGTTAGAAATTTCAAAACTTTTGAGTAGAATTAGAATTAATGTATAATATCCTTGAAACATAAAAAATGAATAGGTATGAAGGGACTAGAAAACAACTAATCTAGAACTTCAGGATATTCCTAATGAGCCGAATAGCGAAAATCGATGAACCAAAAGATCTCCGACTAAGCTAAACGATGAAAAGCTTTGAAGATACAGAACTAGAACCTTAAGTTGAGTTTGGATAAACTAGTAGAGCCTAAATGCCAGATATGTGACATGTAGGTATGTAATAAGATACAAGAATGACGTAACAAATGTGAATGATATATGATTTATAAATAAACTAAGAGCCTATAATTGTAAAATCCTTGTTTACCTATTAAAAATAAGGTGCCACTATTAGAAATCAATTTAGAATTATTGTATTTCATTAATATATTTTAAGACTTTTTATTTACTTTAGGTTACCTTTACATAATGGTTAATTATGACGATCAAGTATGAATGTTACAATTCTTGGAATGCCTTTAATAGTTTCATTTTAAGGCTATATAAAGCCATGTATGTTATATTTGTAAGAGACTTGGAAAATAGAGTAAAAGAAGCATTTGTGCTATTCTTTAGCCAATGGCTAAGTTTCTTTGCAATTCTATGTAGTTTAGATTGCATGTAGAATCATTCAAGCTCGACATGATCAATCTTGCTTGTGGAGTGATTCGAATCTCAAAGGTGCGCGTCCGCACTCATCATCTCTTGGGAAAGTAGCCCTATGCTTATGAACATACAATATGTATGAGGTCCCTCTAAATCCATCGTAATATCTCTCACAACCCTCTAGTCTCATTTCTTGTTACTCTAGGTAACACATACTCGTGGATATTTATATTAATATCATTTTCACGCTCTTAGGGTTGTGTCTTATGTCGATCTAATGACATGATGCAATATGGCACTCATCATCATCTAGCATGCTCAATATGAAAAACATCATCATATTAAGGTAAACATCATGCAATCATCATACTCATCATAATGCCACAAGGTGCATCAAACATATCAAGTGTCATTCATCAAAATATGTATATATTGCACCTATAATCAAGCATTGTAATCCACACATTATCATAACTCATACAATTTTTTTAGCCTATCCTATAGTAAGACCACTTACTTGGTTGGCCTTGGCCGAAGTACTCCCTAAATAGCTAAACGTAAGCTCCCGTTCCGTGAGAGTTGCTTCCTACGTCGCCGGAGTTTGTTTCCTATCACACCGTTCACCACTTTCCGTTAATATTTTACAATTAATTTACCTATAATTTAATGAATGTGAAATACGGCTCTAAAACGGCCTCAAATACCTTAATCGGGGCCGAAAACAGATTCGGAAGGGTCAAAACAGTAGAAACCGGGCTGAAAACAGGTGAGCCGAGCCGAACAGCCGCTGGAGGGAGCCAGAGCCATTTGCGCCGAGCCGAGCCGAGGGACCGCCTGCGCCGCTATTTGACACGTGGCAGCAGCAGAGAGAGCCACGTCGTGCGGTAGCGTTGGGTCGAAGCGCGGGTCGCAGTCCGGTTCGGGTCGTGGTCCGAGTCGCGGGCTACGGAGGCTATTGGGCCAAGACTATCGTTGGGCCGAAAGTTTTTTTTGGGTTGCAGGCCGGCTCGATTGGACCGTGGGTCTGGTCTCGGGTTGGTTCAACTGAACCGTAACTTCTGGGCTGGTCTGAGGTTTGGGCCGTTGTAGTTGGGCTGGGCCGAAGGCAGAGGCTGAGGGAAAGAATGGGCTAATCCTCTCGGGTTCTGGGTTCGGGTTGACCCAGATCCGTGGATCTCGTCTTCCTTACCCGAATTCGGCCGATTTTCTAGTGAGTTTTCTCTCTCCTTCCCGCGGGGTTTCCGTTGCCGATTTCGGTCCTCTCTCTTCCTCTTCCTCTTTATTTGTCGTCCTTCTTTCTTTTCTGGAAGTTTTGCTGCCTAAAGGTCCCTAGAACCACAGATCTATGAACGATTAGGAAAAACCCAATTTTCTGACTGTTACCGATAACGGTGTTTACGAAAAAGCACAAAACGCACCTTGAGTTATCTTGCTTTCGTTAGGGATCCTTCTCGTGGTGGTAACAGGTCGTTTGGTGTCGGTTTGAGGGTTGTTTGAGGGTTCGTCGGAGAAACTCGACACTCGCCGACTTTTTTTTTCCGAAATCTCTCTCTCTCTTGTAGTTTCTGTCTTTTTTCTCTTTGCAGGTACCCTGATGGTGTCGGGAGTCGTGGGCTGGAGGCTGGCGTGCTGTGGCCGTCGTTTCGCGTGGGTTCCGCAAAATCTCTCTCTCTTTTGTAGTTTCTGTCTTTTTTCTTTCTTTCTTTCTTTCTTTCTTTCCCTGGTCGTTACACCTTGTAACTTTGTGTAATCCCTTTACACCATGACACAAGGATCCTCATCAAATTTCATGTCATTTAGAGGTCACTTGGTCATAAACTACTAGTACATAGTTATAGGGGCATTTTAATCATTTTACACCTATACTTGGTTTAGCCCATTATCATAACGTAATGGTCACCAAATTTCATACATAACATTATCATGTCATATTAAGCCTTCTTCTAAAATTTCATGGGCAACATAATTCATCTAACTCAGGTGCTTCATTGAAACAAATGTTCATGTGTACCGTAAGGTTGGCAAACTTACTCAATCTGAAGAGTTTCTCTCAATTTTTTTTTTTTTTTTCAATCTACTCGATCAATAGTTTTACTAGTTTCTGCTTTACATGGTTCTCCAAATCAAATTCTCTAAACTTAGCTAAAGGTTCACTCATTGACCTTTCTGTCCATACATTCTTGAAATCTGATTTTAAAATATCCCAAATGGTATTTTCTTTTGATCCACATTTTTTTTCCTCTCTCCTTGTCATAAAGAAAGACAAAGAAAAATTAGGGGTAGAAACATTGGGGAAAATTTCTGTTAAGATTCAAACCCATAGCTGATGGTAGAACTATGATAGATATTTTTTGTTTCCTACTCATACGCACTCATATCATTGCTTCTCGATCTACCTCTAATTTGAATCTTCCTACCCAATAAAATATTACAGTGCTGGTATAGACCGAAATTTTGTTACATCCAATTCTGATCGGTAATAAATACCGGGGCTTTGCAATATTTGACGGATCACAATTCTGTATAGTTCATTTACTATAGGAGTTCCCCGGGAATTCATTAGAGGAATGTTTCTAATTAAAATTGTTCGTTCTCTATATTTTTAATAATTAAAAAGAAAGAAAGAATTGTTTTCCTTTCCTCAATATTGTTTGTGTCCACTTGATTTGGTTCATCATTAATGTCTGGTCTTTGTAGATGAATTCCATATACAAATTTGTCTATTTTCCCATAAAAAATCAAGAAATTTGTAATACCTCTTCTCTTTTGGCTACCTACCCCAATTCTAGTAAATTTTTGGAGTCAAAATCATGACATGAAACTCGTTAAGAACTCCACCCTATCCCAATGCAAATAGAATGCACTAGTAAATCACATGGACCTAGGAACGACTTCCTGTATTTGATTTGTGGTCAAGCTAGAGTTTGAGCATTTGGTAACTTTCATAAGAAACATTGTCAAATAGGCTTTTCTTTGGTTTCTTATAAATTGTCTTGATGGATAGTTACCTATTTTAAATCTTGATTCATAGTCCAAAATTGTTTTAATTCCCTAAAATCTTTTATATTTACCCTTAATATCATAAATAAGTGTCATATGAATTTCTTATCATATTTCGAGTCTTCAAGGATCATGAAAACGTCATAGAATTTTCATAAAGGTCTTAAGATCATTTACTACATCAAATCTTGGTTTAATTCTTCAACCTATTCCAATGGCCTTCCAAATTTCTCGTCGAGGGTTTAACACACGTCTAGTTAGATGGAGGTTTCCATACTGTTATAAAGAATGTTTTGTTTTCCCTGTCCAATCAAGGTGGAATCTTACCTTATTTATCTTTAGAGCAAAATAATAATAAATAAAATAAATTAAATTAAATTGTGACAGTTCCTTTATATTTACTTATTTTTCTCAAGCTCAAGTTAAATTTTGGGCAAATTATCATTTTTTAAGAAAAAAAAATTGAAACCCAATACATTTACTACGTGGATTTCTTTTTAACATTTTCACAAAAAATGGGATTTATGGTTTTGTAATTATAGAAATATCATACATTTGGCATATGCATCAACCAAAATCTACTATTTAGGTTCATATTGGTGAACTAATTTCACGTCTAGAGGATTATATAATGGATTGACAAGAATGAAACTTAACCATCACACCTGTCCATTCAAATTATTTTGAACACAAATAATAACATGGCAGAGATTTGTAGTGTGAAGTTGAGTTTCATTATTGCGATGATACTGTTGGTTGTGTCTCGCTCTGGTAAAATTTCTAGCTCTTCGTTCTTTGTTTGTTTTGAATCTCTTTGAAGGTTAATATTTCAATAGAGAAGCCTTCTAAGACAAATCGCATGCTAAGAGTTCAAAAGTTTCAAACATAATGTCGAGTGTTTAAATATTATTGCAGTTGAAGTTGAAGGGATGCCGCCACTGGTACCAAAAAGAAGCCTTCTAAAACAAATCGCATGCAACACCTCTGCTGACTGCGGAGATCGTACTTGCTCGTATTCTTATCTCGGTTTATGCGTTTGTATTCAATTCGCAACCAAAGAATTGAAGCTCAATGATATGCAATTTGAAGACCTCAAACAAGAGGACCTCAAGAATTAAGTGTTAATATGAACAAAACTAATATGTTATGATTGTTAGCGTGCGGGACAAAATTCTATCCTTGGAACGCAATAATACTGAATACCATACAATAATATATGATATATGTATAATTTTTTTTTTATTTAATCTTTTGACACACTTTGCTTTATTTGCTTATTTGTCTTTTGGACAACATACGAACTTAAATTCGTATTAATAGTCATAAAAAAATAATTAAATTTGTATGAGGTATTCCTTTAAAATCAAATCAGGTAACAATGCATTCAATTTATTTTAAAAGAATAAAAAAATTCATGACTAGTCTATCTAGTTTGTAAAAGAAAATGACATAAAAGTTAAAGGAAATTTCATAGTGAATGATAGAAAAGATAAAAGGAAGACTATCCCCTCGCTGTCACAAATGTGTAACGACTCATGTCTAAGATTCAAATCAAGATTCGAAATCTTGATTCGACACTTGATGGCTCTAGCATTCTCCTACTACATAGTCACGTTACATACTCCTCGCTTCTAACAGTAAAATTATCCCTACAAACCAACACGGGTCGTTCCAGCATGTTTTTTCCTCACTCACATGTATCATAGGAAAATTTCTAGAACGTCACCCGACATAGAATTACTCCAAACAAAGTACGTTAACAATGGAGTTCCTATGACGAAACCACTAAAAAGGAAGATGCACATTGTTGGTATAGGCTGTAACTTTTATTTCCTTTAAGACTTTCTTAATCATCCTATCTTCAGGATCACTCTCCTTGGATGTGGTCTCAGTTCATTCATGTACTCCTCGTTTACTCAGGTGTCACATACCAACCAGCTTCCTCCTTGGTTTGTTCTTGAATCACATCTGACTGTGAGAGGTATTGCTCTGATCCTAATGGTTTATTAAAACCAAGGTCGCCGCTACATGCATAATATAACTATTCGTTGGAGAAATTCATTTAAAAGAAATGTAACTAAAATGCGTGGAGAAATTCATTTAAAATAAACAATTCTTTGGACTTAAATGTTGGTAATAAAAATTTTAAAACAATATAACCGAAAATAAATAGTATAACCTAAGAACTACATATAACATGAATGCATCTACTAAAACTTCAAATCCATAGATGTCACCACGACATTGTCCATCGGTGCAAAAGTGATATGAACTAAGAGACATCAATTATACAATATACTTCAATGAAGATGTGAAGAAAATATTGTTAAATTTATCATAAGATATTTCAATTCATGTAACATCGATGAAGAATGAAGTTTCCTGTTATAAATTTTAGGTGGATTACAATTTAGAGTAATTTAGAGTTATTGTATTTCATTAATGTATTTTAAGACTTTTTATTTATTTTAGGTTACAATTACATAATGGTTAATGCCTTGAATTGTTTCATTTTGAGGCTATATAAAGCCATCTATGTTGTATTTGTAGGAAGACTTGGAACATATAGTAAAAAGAAGCACTTGTGCTTTTCTTTAGTCAATGACTAAGTTTCTTTGCAATTCTATGTAGTTTAGGTTGTATGTAGAATCATTCAAGCTCGACATGATCAATCTTGCTTGTGGAGTGATTCGAATCTCAAGAAAGTGTTCTTGCCTTGAGATATTTGATCAACAAGAATCATTCAAGCTAGACATGATCGATCTTGCTTGTGGAGTGATTCGAATCTCAAACAATGTTCTTGTCTTGAGATCTTCGATCAACAAGGTAATCCAAATCTTACGCCCCTTGTAGTGATTCCTTATCTTATCATTTGGTATTAGAGCTTCAGGCTCAAGATCGGATATATGTTTCCTTTGCGTTTCTTCTTAATTTGATTTTTATTTATTTTTATCTTTTTACTTTTTAATCAACCCAGAGTTCAAAATTCCATCTTTGCTGGATTGAAAATTTTGAGAGGTGAGAATGAGAGCTTCATCTGTGTAAATGAGTTTAAAAAGAGTGGTCTAATATTCCTTGAGTATATATACTCGTGAGAGAGTGTTGTGAGGTCCTTTGTATTTCCATTACTTATTTGTTGCAGCAAAGTTTCACAAATAGATTCGAGGACGAATCCTCTTGGAGAAGTGGAGAATGATATGAACCAAGAGACATCAATCCTACAATATACTTCAATTCAGATGTGAAGAAAATATTGTTGAAATTATCAAAAGATATTTCAATTCATGTCAATCGATGAAGAATGAAGTTTCATGATATAAATTTTAGGTGGATTACAATTTAGAGTTATTATATTTTAAGACTTTTTACTTACTTTAGGTTACATTTACCTAATGGCAAATTATGACCATTAAGTATGAATATTACAACTCTTGAAATGCCTTTAATAGTTTCATTGTTGAGGCTATATAAACTCATGTACGTTGATTTGTAAGTAGACTTGAAAAATATAGTAAAAGAGCATTTGTGCTTTTATTTAGCCAATGGCTAAGTTTCTTTGCAATTATATGTAGTTTAGGTTTCATGTAGAATCATTCAAGCTCGACACGATCAATCTTGCTTGTGGAGTGATTCGAATCTCAAACAAGTGTTTGAGATATTTGATCAACAAGAATCATTCAAGCTAGACATGATCGATCTTGCTTGTGGAGTGATTCGAATCTCAATCAAGTGTTCTTGCCTTGAGATATTCGATCAACAAGGTAATCCGAATCTTACTCTCCTTGTGGTGATTCCTTATCATATCAGACTAGTATCTCAAGGATCAAGAGCTTGAAAATGAAGGATAAGAACTGTTTTTTTTTTTCCTCTCAAAACTGATATTTTTTTTCTTTTTTCTTTTTTTCTTCAATAATTTTTTAGAGAAAAAACAAATTGATAGAAAAAAAATAACAATAAAGATATTTCCCCTCTAGAACGGCTAAAGAACGTCAACCAAATGTTCTGATACCAAATGTTCTGATACCAAATGATAAGCGCCAACAATGCTAGATTTTGCAAAGCTAGAGGTCCTTCTAGAATCCTTGCAAAACGTTTACAGAGAAAGCTAACTTAACGGATTGAATCCAACCAAGAGCTGGTTAGAAGATGAATGACTCTTAGATTGAACTTGAAATCTATGATGGTCACTCTTAGATACCAAGACAATTCACTCCAAAATTAGCTTGATCAAAACTAATTCAATGAATCGGTTTAAACATCAAACCTAAAACAAGGTTTGAAAAAGAATAACACAAAAAAGGTATCAAGAAAACACAAAGGTTTTGTTTGTATTCAACCATCGATCCACAAACATGAATATTACATGCCTTCAAATAGGCCAAAAAAGATAACCCTAACATAATAAATTCAACCACCAACTGCGGACTACTAATAAATGCTATTAAATATAAATTTAAGAAAATAAGGCATTCATAAATTGTCTGATAGTTCAACTACCAAAGCAAGTCTTCTAATCACTTTCCAATGTCAGCCATTCCAATATCTTCTTGATTTGATATGCTAATGCTATAAAGATTTTTGGGCTCAAAAGTCTTTGTTTCAACTTGCACAGCTAGCTTTGTTTCAACTTGTACACTAGCTAGCCTTTGAATATGCAATGTATAGGCCTCTTGAACCTTCTTAACCTTGATTTTTGTAATCGGTCCTTCGGGTACATGCAAAGGGTCAGCAGTTGAATTCATATCACCTTTACTTAAGTGTCACATGCCCACTAGCTTCCTCCAAGATTTTTCCTTGAATCACATCTTACTGTGAGAGGTATCGCTCTAATACCAACTCTAACGACCCTAATTTTCTATCAAAACCAAGGTCGCCACTAAACGATGCTATGGATTTAAACGTTCACAATAAAATCTCAAAACAATATAGCGAAAATAAATAGCTTAAAATTTTTAAATAAAATAAAAAAAAAAAGATCCATAATATATCCTAAGGACTACATACAACATGAATGCATCTACTCGAACTTCAGTTCCATAGGGTTTACCGCAACATTGTCATTTGTGTAAAAGGGTCTTACTTTTACCTGAAAAATAAGAGTAGCACGTAGGTTAAGTATTTTAAGAAATACTCAGTAAGTAACCCCGCTATTGGGGTTGGAATATGCAATAATGTTTAGGACCAATCATTTATTAAAACATCATTTCATGGTTTTGGTCTCAACTTACAGTCCGGGCAGAATTAAATGTGTATTACATCTCTACACATGGCCCACATACACACACATGAACCCCGGGCGAGCTCGTATATGAACCCCTGGACCTGGCCTTCGGCTAGCATACACTCACGCTATTGCCTCTAAATTTCATGTATAACATAGCACAATTTTTAATTGTATAACATCTCAAAATGATATTTCATAATATGACATATCTTATAATTACAACATAACTTAACATATCAAGTTTCATACCACAACATATTCACAACACAACATTAACATAATAATTTATCTTACCTGAGTAGCTTAAGCCAAAGTTGCTAATTTATCTTTAGAGTTAGAACAAATCCATCCCTTCAAATCCAAGTCAACCTATGTTAATTTACAACACCGAATTAGAACACATTAAGCGATTTAGTTTTCCTAACGCTCACAATTAAACATCTAATTTCTATTAGGACACTTTAAACTTGCTAATCTATCATAATGTTTTGAATTTCTAACATCCCGAACTGGTTTAAACAGCAGCCTACTCGTGCAATTTTCCAAAATAATACTAATAATTACTATCCTTGTATCCCTAATTATATTGTTAATTAAAGTTTCGCATTTCTCTCATCCCAAATTTTTTTGATGTTATTATTGTGTAAGAGATCATGATAAGGATCACGGTGTTCTAACTGGATCTATTACACGATGCAAGGCCAAGAAGATTAATTCATTCTTCATCTACAAAATTGGATAGGCTTGATTCAACTTTCATTTCATGTGTTACAAGTTGATTCGATTGAGGAAATGTCATTTGAAGTTTGATTTTCAAAAGTGAATATTTGCACGGTTAAAATAGCGGATGTGGTTGTTATAAATTGAATTTGATTGAAGATTTCTTACCAAACTTTATTTATTATTTCAATTTCATGATTTCTTGAGGCAAAAGGGTGGGGTGTTACTTGTCAAAGTTGATATAATTTTTTTTTTATTTTTTGAGATTTAAAGAAAGGTGGGAGTAATTTCCAATCATGGTCACTAACTTCTTAGTGGCCATTTGAAGAGTATTTCCAATCATGGTCGCTAACTTCTTAGTGGCCATTTGAAGAAGAGTTTGAAGTTACTTCTAAGTGGAGACTGTAAATACTCACAAATCACTCTATAAAACTCGATGAATGAAATTTAGTTCTCAAATTGAGACTTTCACCGTTATAAATTTGAGCATCATCTGTCATCTTTTACCTTTATAAATTTGAGCATCATCTTTGTCATCTCCAGTAATATTTTGATAGATTGTATCCGAGTCATTCAATTAAGTATTGATCAAGTTTGATTGTGGAGTGACTCAATTTAGAACAAGGTTCCAAATCGTGCTTCTAGATGTTTGATCTTAAGAAGTAATCTAATTCTCGCATTATCTCTTCATTGATCTGAAAATTTGTACATAGAGGTGTTAATTTTTTTTTATTCGAGGGTTCTTGCTTCAACAAAAGGCTTGCAGTTCGACTAAGGATTAGGATTGGCTTATCAGGTCATCCATATAAAATTGAAACCTCTAAATTTTTACTCAAGAATAAATGTTTTAACAAATTCTTAGACATCTATCTAGGTTAACCTTAATGACAAAATGGGATACGCTTAGTTATATGTAACCGTCCAAATTCACTCTTAGATTGTTTCTTTGGGCTTTCCCTTCCTAGCTTGTGATCAAGGTATTGCGTATATGAATTTTTTTAATTATAGAAATATCATAAATTTGGCATATGCGCCCACGAAAATCTACAGTTTCTGTTTAAGTTCATATTCGTGAGCTAATTTAATTTCTGAGAGGATTATATAATGGATTGGCAAGAAAGAAACTTAATCATTGTTGGATCGATATGACAACCCTAGTGAGCTAATTTAATTTCTGAGAGGATTATAACGGATTGGCAAGAAAGAAACTTAATCATTGTTGGATCGATATGGGAACCCTAGTGAGCTAATTTAATTTCTGAGAGGATTATATAATGGATTGGCAAGAAAGAAATTTAATCATTGTTGGATGATATGGCAACTGTAGGGGTGAATAGGGTTTCAACAATATAATTATTAATTTTTTTTTTTTTAAGAAACCTATTAAATGCAATCAATCAACAATAATTTAGAATTTAAATACGAAAAGGGTTAGAAAATATAAGACCGTAATTTTATAGTAGGTGGACTCGACTCCACTCCCCAAGCTCCCGAAGCGCCTCTTGGGAATTTGAATAAACCTTTCTGGACTCTTTCCTCGGATCAGAATCCAACCACTACACCGCTCTTTTTACGAGTTCAAGAGCAAACTCAATCCTTTCCACGGCTCAAGATCAAACTGGTACAATTGTCTCAATCCTTTCCACGGCTCAGGATCAAACCGGTAAAATTGTCTCAATCCTTTCCACGGCTAAGGATCAAACCGGTACAGTTGTCTCAATCCTTTCCACGACTCAGGATCAAATCGGTACAATTGTCTTAAACTTTATAGAAACACGCCACACACCACTGAAGTAGTAGATTTACATTTTCTCACACTACAATAGACATCTCTCTCCGAATAAGATAAACAGAAATAAAATTATCATTTTCTCACACTACAATAGACATCTCCCTCTGAATAAGATAAACAGAAATAAAATTGGAAACTTTGGAGAGAGCAACAAGGGAAGTTTTTTAAGAAAAGAAAGTTGTGTATTGTGAAATGTTACAATTGGAAACTTTGGAGAGAGCAAGAGGTTTTTTAAAAAAAGTTTAAATCGAGGAAACTATGAAAGTTGTGTATTGTGAAATGTTATGTGTGTTTTAAAATATACGGAAGGGATGAATTTATTGTGAAATGTTACGTGTGTTTTAAAATATGAGGAGGGGATGAGTTTAAATAGTGATCAAGTCCTAAAATAAGAATCGATACGGACCACTCATGGCACATGTCCAAATAATAATATTGATACATCATGATAGCCATTCTAATATATCATCATAAATTTGAAATTCGCTCAAATCCATATTCTCCCCCTATATTAATGTTCCAATGAATTATGAAACATCACAATAACGAAGTGATTCATTAATTATAAAATAACAACTAAGTGATTCATTAATTATAAAATGACAAACTTAGAGCATATTTTTCCTAATTTTCTCCCCCTATGATTAAAAAAAAAAAAAAACAATAAAAAATAATAAAAGAATTACATGCTCTCCCTTTAAACAAAATTATAAAATTCAAGATATATCACACCGAGTAATACCAAACTCAAATTCAAGATATATCACACCGAATAATACCAAGCTCAAGCCTATTTTTGAAAAAAAAAATTCTTCATTTAACGGCTTGGTAAAAATATCTACTAATTGATTATTAGAGTTTACAAAATCAAGAATAATATGTCCATTTTGCACATGCTCTCTAATAAAATGATGTCTAATGTCAATATGTTTAGTTCTAGAATGATGAACAGGATTTTTGGTTAAATTAATAACACTAGTGTTATCACAAAATATAGGCACACTATCAAATGTTAATCCAAAATCACAAAGAGTTTTTTTCATCCAAAGAATTTGAGCACAACAACTAGCAACCGCAATATATTCCGCTTAGGTAGTAGATAAGGCAACCGAATTTTGCTTTTTACTAAACCAAGAAACTAATAAACTACCAAGAAATTGACAAGTTCCACTAGCACTTTTACGATCAGGTAAACTTCCTGCAAAATTTGCATCAGAATATCCTACCAATTTAAACTCAACATTTCTAGGATACCACAATCCTAAATTAATAATCCGAAGAAAATATTTAAATATTCTTTTAACGGCATGTAGATGAGATTCCTTAGGATAAGATTGAAACCTAGCACAAAGACATACACTAAACATAATATCAGGTCTACTAGCAGTCAAGTAGAGTAAAGATCCAATCATACCTCGATAAGATTTTATATCTACACATCTACCTTTTTCATCCTTGTCAAGCTTGGTAGATGTGCTCATTGGAGTTTTTGCAATCTTACCTTCATTGAACTTGAACCTTTTGAGTAAATCCTTGGTGTACTTCTCTTGATTTAGGAAGATACCATCTTTCAGTTGTTTGATTTAATGTCCAAGAAAGAAACTGAGCTCTCCCATCATACTCATCTCAAACTCATTATGCATACATTTAGAAATTTCTTCCCATAAAGAGGGATTAGTAGAACCAAATATAATATCATCCACATATATTTGTACTAATAGCATATCTTTTTCTTTAATTTTAATAAAGAGGGTAGTGTCGAGCTTACCCATTTTGAAATCATTATCAATAAGAAAATTACTAAGTCTATCGTACCAAGCTCCTTGGAGCTTGTTTTAAGCCATAAAGAGCATTTTTTAACTTATAGACATGATGTGGAAAATCAAAATTTTCAAATCGAGAGGTTGTTTTACATAAACTTCCTCCATAATATAATCATTTAAGAATGCACTTTTCACATCCATTTGATATAATATAATTTTTTTTTTGTAAGAAACAAATGCAAGTAACATTCTAATAGCTTCTAATCTAGCAACGGGTGCAAAAGTTTCTTCATAGTCTATACCTTCTTCCTGACAATAACCTTGAGCTACAAGTCTACCTTTATTTCTAATGATATTCTCATTTTCATCAATTTTATTTCTAAAAACTCATTCCCAAACTTTGTTCCTCATAGTCTATACCTTCCTTCTGACAATAACCTTGAGCTACAAGTCTAGCTTTATTTCTAAAAGTCAAATGGTCAATTTGACTTATTCTTTGTGGAGATTAAAGGGGATCGGGAATAAATTCCGTCCACAAACGTCTTTTTTCGGGAGACTATAAATACCCATAATATGTTATGTAAAATTCAGATTCGTGGATGAATGTAATTCAGATCTCAAATTGAGACGTTTCCATTAGACATCTGAGCATCATATTTGTCATTTCTATGTTTCAAGAAATTCTTGTGGTAGAATTGCACCCGAGCCATTCAATCAAGCCTTGATCAAGTTAGATTGTGGAGTGACTCAATTTAGAACAAGATTTCCAAATCTTGCTTCTAGATATTCGATCGTAAGAGGTAATCTAATTCTAGCCTTATCTCTTGGTTGATCCAAATTTCGTATAACAAGCCATTCATATGATCCAAACTTAATATTGAAAGTTGTTTTCCATTCATCTTCTACATGCATTCTAATTTAATGATATCTAGATTTCAAAATAATTTTTATAAATAGACACGAATCATGCAATAAATCAACCATATCGTCTAACCTAGGAATAGGATGTCGACACTTTACCGTGATTTTGTTGATGACTCTATTATCCATGCATATGCACCAAGTTTAATCTTTCTTTGGCACCGATAAGTCTCGTATAGAACATGGACTCAAATTTTCTCGTACATAGCCCTTCTCCATGAGCTCCTCTACTTGCCTTTGAATTTCTTTTGTCTCGGTTGGATTGACTCGATAAGCTGGCTTATAAAGAATGACAGTCCTTGGAATGAAGTCTATTTTATGTTCAGTACCTTTAACGGGAGGTATTTCTTTATCTTGAAACATGTCTTCAAATTCCTGTAAAAGATATTGAAAAACACTAGGCAAAGCCAAGTTGTTATAGTTAGAGACCAAATATCCTCCATTGTACATAAGTATAAAGATCGATTTTTGTGAAAGCCTTCTCACCTCTCCAACTGTAGCCAAATAACTCTCTCTCTCCCTTTTTTCTTCAATTTAATCTCTTTTTTAATTCTTCTTTTTTTCTCTTTGATTTTTCTCTATTTTTTCACTAACTCTCGTTTTTCTTTTAACTTTTTTTCCTCAAACTCTTTCTTTCTTTCCTCCAATTTTAATTGATCAACAAATACATTTGCAGAACTCAAAGGTACAAGAGTGGTTTTTCTACCATCGTTTACAAAAGAATACCTATTCAAATAGCCATCATACATAACCCTCCTGTCAAATTGCCATGGTCGGCCAAGCAATATATCTCCAGCTTGCATTGGTAATACATCACAAAGAACTTCATCGTTATATTTTTCCAAAGTAAAAGATATTAAAGCTTGGGAAACTACCTTCATTGTTCCACTATCATTGAGTCATTGGAGCTTGTAAGGTTTAGGATGATCTTGGGTTGGAATTTGTAACCTTTTGATCAACATGGTACTTACAACATTGGTGCAACTTCCACTATCAATGACAAGACTACAAGCAGTCCCCTTGACGAAACACCGCGTGTGGAACAGGTTGTCTCTTTGATCATCAATATCATTCTCCATAACTTGAGTCTTAACAAGTCTTCTTGTTATAAGTGCCAAATGAATCCCATCTTCTAGTTCCTTCTCATTCTTCTGGACTTCTTCAACTAGATCATTGATCTCCCTTCCATTTTCCTCGTCTTGGTTCATGATTGTACAAACAGTAGTGAAATATGTTTAGGACCTCAAACAATCAACTCACTGATTTTACACTTAGGAACACTCGTGTTTATACACACAAAGGTAGGCTGTTTAGGAAATTGACTAAATTATGATCAAGGTAGGCTAATATATGGGTAAAGCAATTCTGATAGTAGCAAGCTATTCAAGGCAATCAAGATAGTTAATTATGAAATAACAACAAAATAAAACAAGAAGTGAACAAACAAATGAGAGACACAAATATTTTCGGATAGAATTGCACACTGAAAAATAAAATAAAAAATTCAAAAAAGAAAGGACGTGAAGATTTTAAGAACGATCTAACTCTCTTTTTAGAGAAAATTTAGAAGTTATCTTCAAGCGTAGATTATGAGAGAAAAAATATCAAACACAACAGTTCTAGATTTAGATGGATTGAGAAAAATATGTGAATCGAAGTTTATTTGATCTTCAAAATAAACATGCAAATGATCTAAAAAAATTATAAATATCGTTTATAATCACAATCATAAGAACAAATACGATAAGATTTTTTTTTTTTTTTCAAAATCTAAACGTGAACGGTAGGAAGAAAATGAGAACAAAGTGAAAAGTTGATGAATAATGGCGGAAATGACAGCAAGAAAATAAATGGACAAATTTAAAGAAAAGATAAATAAGAGCATAAATAAAAGATAAAATCAATTCTAGAGTCGGCCACAAAGATGTAAGCCTAGGCTCTCATACCAAAATGATAAGGCCCTAATCCTCAGCCCAACGATCCAAGCTTTTGTTGAAGCAAGAACCCTTGAATTAAAGTAATTAGCACCTCCTTATACGCAATTTGGATCAACCAAGAGATAAGGCTAGAATTAGATTACCTCTAATGATCGAAGATCTAGAAGCAAGATTTGAAAACCTTGTTCTAAATTGAGTCACTCCACAATCAAACTTGATGAAGGCTTGATTGAATGGCTCGGGTGCAATTCTACCACAAGAATTGCTTGAAACTTAGAAATGGAAAATATGATGCTCGAATTTCTAAGGGAAACGTCTCAATTTGAGATCTGAATTACATTCATCCACGAATCTGAATTTTACATAACATATTGTGGGTATTTATACTCCCGACAAAAGACGTTTGTGGACGGAATTTATTC
Source organism: Cucurbita pepo subsp. pepo (assembly GCF_057944985.1). Classification (NCBI taxonomy): domain Eukaryota; kingdom Viridiplantae; phylum Streptophyta; class Magnoliopsida; order Cucurbitales; family Cucurbitaceae; genus Cucurbita; species Cucurbita pepo. The sequence continues at coordinate 5,362,436 of NC_141809.1, read as the reverse complement.
GAGATGTTTGTGGACGGGATTTATTCTCGATTCCCTTTAATCTCCACAAAGAATAAGTCAAATTGACCATTTGACTTTTACATAATTTATGAAATTAAACATAGTTTTTTCTAACAAATGTTGATGTACTTGAGTGGTTAATGCAACAGGTTTGAAATCAATTGAGCTCTCAGCGCGTAGGTTTGAATTCTGTTCAAAGTAATTAACACCTCCTTATACGAAATTTGGATCAACCAAGAGATAAGGCTAGAATTAGATTACCTCTATCGATCGAAGATTTGGATCAACCAAGAGATAAGGCTAGAATTAGATTACCTCTATCGATCGAAGATCTAGAAGCAAGATTTGGAAACCTTGTTCTAAATTGAGTCACTTCACAATCTAACTTGATGAAGGCTTGATTGAATGGCTCGGGTGCAATTCTACCATAAGAATTGCATGAAACTTAGAAATGACAAATATAATGCTCGGATTTCTAAGGGAAACGTCTCAATTTGAGATCTGAATTACATTCATCCACGAATCTGAATTTTACATAACATATTGTGGGTATTTATAGTCTCCCGACAAAAGACGTTTGTGGACGGGATTTTTCGAGATGTTTGTGGATGGGATTTATTTTCGATCCCCTTTAATCTCCACAAAGAATAAGTCAAATTGACCATTTGACTTTTACATAATTTATGAAATTAAACATAGTTTTTTTTAACAAATGTTGATGTGCTTGAGTGGCTAATGCAACAGGTTTGAAATGAATTGAGCTCTCCGTGCGTTGGTTCGAATTCTGTTGTTTTGGAACACCGTGATTCTTATCAATGAGGCATACCTCCATACTTTTGGCACTGATGAAGAACTTTCTTCTTTTCATTTAAGCTCACTTGTTCTTTATTTGAAAGAGTTTCCTTTCCTTTGTCACTGACAAGTAAATCTCCAAAAAAATGAAGAACTTTCTTCTTTTTATTTAAGCTCATTTCTTCTTTACTTGAAAGAGTTTCCTTTCCTTTGTCACTCACAAGTAAATCTCTAAAAAATGAACTTTTTTCTTTTCATTTAAACTCATTCTTCTTTACTTGAAAGAGTTTCCTTTCCTTTCTCACTTACAAGTAAATCTCTAAAAAAATTTCTAAATCATCCCTATAAATAGACTCATTAAAAATATCATTACAAGATTTATCAAATACCACATGCATAGATTACAAGATTCATCAAATATCACATGCATAGATTCTTCTATAACTAAAGTTCTCTTATTGAAAACTCTATAAGCTTTACTAATAGATGAATAACCAAGAAAAAATACCAATATCCGTCTTAGAATCAACTTTCTTCCTTCTTTTCATTTAAGCTCACTTCTTCTTTACTTGAAGGAGTTTCCTCTCCTTTGTCACTGACAAGTAAATCTCCAAAAAAATTTCTAAATCATCCCTACAAATAGACTCATCAAAAATATCATTACAAGATTCATCAAATACCACATGCATAGATTCTTCTATAACTAAAGTTCTCTTATTGAAAACTCTATAAGCTTTACTAATAGATGAATAACCAAGAAAAAATACCAATATCCATCTTAGAACCAAAATGTCCCAACTTTTCTTTGTTGTTCAAAATAAAACATTTGCAACCAAAAACTTTGAAATACCCAATATTTAGAATTTTATTATGCCAAAGTTCATAAGGAGTTTTATCTAAACAGGGTCTAATTAAAACTCTATTTGAAACCTAACATGTGGTATTAGCAGCTTCCGCCCAAAAATATTTAGGTAAATCATATTCATTTAATATTGATCTAGCAAATTATTGTAAAGTACGATTTTTTCTTTCAACCACATCATTTTGTTGAGGAGTCCGTAGAGAGGAGAAGTCATGATAAAAACCATTATTTTCACAAAAAATTTCAAATGCTACCCTATCCAATTCTCCTCCATGGTCATTCCTAATTTTAGTAATTAAAAAATCTTTTTCATTTTGGACTCCTTTTACAATACTAACAAATCTTTTCAAAACATCATTTTTATGTTTTATCATCAAAACCCAAGTAAATCTCGAAAAAAACCATCAACTATCACAAAGACATAGTAATTCCCTCCATAGCTAGCTATTTTAAAAGGTCCAAATAAGTTCATATGTAACAGTTGAAGAGGTCTAGTAGTAGAAATCACGTACTTAAATTTGAAAGAGGACTTGGTTTGCTTATCCACTTGACAAGCATCACATATTTTATCTTTTTCAAATTTAAAGTTAGAAAGGCCTCTAACTAATGAATTTTTTTATATATTTGAAATCAAATGCATAATAGCATGTCCTAATCTTCCATGCCATAACCAAGAATTATCATGCAAAGCCGAAAGACATTTATCATTTGTTAGACAATCATTTAAATCAATAATATACACATTATTATCCCTATTTCCAACAAACAACACTTTTCTATCACTAACATTTTTAATTATGCAATTATTTTTATCAAATATAACTCTAAAACCTTTATCACATAATTGACTAATGCTAAGTAAGTCATGCTTTAAACCATCAAGTAAAAGTACATTTTCAATGAGAGTACCAGAGTCATTACCTATAGTACCCTTACCAATTATTTTACCTTCCTTGTTGTCACCAAAAGTTACTAAACCACCATCCTTCCTGGAGAGATTCACAAACTTGGATTGATTTCCCGTCATGTGTCTTGTGCAACCACTATCCAAATACCACTTCTTTTTCTTGGAGGCTTTCAAATAAACCTATCAATAAAGATATTCAAAATTGACCTTTTGGTACCCATACTTGTTTGGGTCCTAACAAGTTAGTTTTCACACATTTAGGAATCATGCTTGCATTCATATTAAAAAACATATCACACCGGAAACAAACAACATCATGCAGGAATTTATTTCTTGGACTAAGTTTATGTATTCTATTTTCAATAGAAAAATTATTTCTTAAAATATTGTTAAATTTTATATTTTGAGAAAATTTTGTTTCCGGAAGTAATGTTTTGAGAATTTTTCAATTTAAAGCAATTAGGTCTAATATGACTTTCAACACCACAATAATGACATACAGGCACAAATCTAGATTTATCATACTGAGATACAAATTTGCATGTATTAGGCTTAGGCATAATGGGGATGGTTTAACAAATATTGTTTTAGAACTGGAAGGAGTAGAATAGTCATCAACATAGCCTAATCCTCTTTTATCACCATAAGGCTTACCTATTCAATTATTTTATCTAATTTTTGAGCACCTATAGTTAAATTTTTATATCAAGTTTTACAAGGTATCAACATGCTTTTCACAGGGTATATCAAGTTTTACAACATTATGATTATTCTCTTTTAAGCAAGAAATTTCATTTAATAAAGACTTAATTTTAATAATTGAAGCCTTATATTTCTTTTGAAGCATAACATACTTTGAACCAAGTTTTTCTAAATCAAGTTGCATCTCCTAAAAAACTTTAAATAATTGGAGATTCAAGAATTACCTCATTTTCTTCATCCTCTTTGTCACTATGAGCCCTGAAGCAAAAATTTGTGACTTCTTCATCATTTGCACTTTCATCACTATCATCCCAAGTAGCCTTCATTGCTTTCTTCCTCGATTTCTTAGATAATTTGAGGAGAGGACAATTCGATCTTATATGACCCGACTTTTTACATTCATAACATATTATCTCATCATGTTTGCTCTCCTCACCTTTTTGGTTGGTGAAATGTTTCCTAAATTGTTTCTTTCTTTTGATGAAATTTTTATACTTATGTGTGAAGTAGGCAACATCATCTTCATCAAGGGCTTCCTCATCGTCAGAGTCAACTTCCAATGTGATGGACTTTAGGGCTATACTTTTCTTCTTTTTGGATTCCTCTTCTATGCGCTCCTCCTCTTCCATGCGCTCCTTCATGGTAATCTCATGCATCATGGGAGAACCAACAAGTTCATCCAAAGGAAGCTTTGTGAGATCCTTTGCTTCTTTAATTGCCGTCACTTTTGTTTCCCAACTTTTAGGTAGAGACCTAAGAATTTTCCGTACATTTTCGGAAGTAGAATATACTTTTCCAAGATTTTTCACCTATAGATTCATTTGCATCCATTTTAAATAGTTCATAATTATGAACTAACATGCTAATTTTTGTTTCTTGATTTGTTCCCTCATGAGTTACTTCAAGAGTTTTACAAATTTCATATGTGAAGAACACAGATAGTCTATTAAATTCATCATTACTTAGGGCACAATAAAGACAGATTATAGCACTATCATTAAAAGAACATTTTTTCATATCATGCTCATCAAATTCATCCTTCATTTTTAGCTCCTCAATATTATTAACCATTTTTATTAGAATATAAGGGTCTTTACTAACATTTAACCATGATTGATAATCAATTGATTGCAAATAAATTTTCATTCTAGCTTTCAATAGATATAATTAGTTCCATCAAAATAAGGAGGTCTAGAAGTTGATTGTCCTTCACAAAAACCGTTTTTAACACGTAGATTTGCCATAAGCTCTAAAAATAAAGTTTATATATAAAAAAATCAATAAGAGCAACCTGCTCTGATACTAGTTGGATCGATATGGCAACCCTAGAGGGGTGAATAGGGTTTTAACAATATAATTATTAATTTTTTTTAATAACAATAAAACTTAATACATGCAATAAAACTTAACAATAATTTAGAATTTAAATAGGAAAAGGGTTAGAAAATATAACACTGTAGTTTTATAGTTCGGTCAAACTCGACTTACTCCACTCCCTAAGCGCCTCTTGGGAATTTGAATAAACTTTTCTTGACTCTTTCTTCGGATCAGAGCCCAACCGCTACACCGCTCTTTTTACGAGTTCAAGAGCAAACTCAATCCTTTCCACGGCTCAGGATCAAACCGATACAATTGTGTAAAACCTTATAGAAACACACCATACACCACAACTCTCTAAAGTAGTAGATTTACAATTTTCTCATACTACAATACACATCTCTCTCGCAATAAGATAAACAAAATTAAATTGAAAACTTTGGAGAGAGCAACAATGGAGGCTTTTTAAAAACAAAGTTTAGATGGAGGAAACTATGAAAGTTGTGTATTGTGAAATATTCTGTGTGTTTTAAAATAGAAAGAGTCCATGAGTTTAAATAGTGATGTAAAAATAGGAATTGATATGTACAACTAAAACGTGAACTGAAACATAGACCACCAAAAATAATATTTATTTATTTTTAAATTTATCGGGAAAAACTATAGACCACATGTTTCATTTAAATATATATATATATATATATATATATATATATATATATATATATATATATTATTTTAAATCAATATTAAAAACATTTTAAATTCATTTTTATTATATATATAAATATATATATATATAAATGTAATAATATAATAAAAAAATGTTAATGAAACCATGTGAATAACCATTCAAAAATAATTGAAAGGAGGAATCCACAGGTGGATTAAAAACATTTTAAATTCATTTTTAAATTTATTTTTATTATATATATATATATATATATAAATTCATCTTCAAACTGCTGCTATGGAGAAAGGAGGAATGGACAGGTGGATTGAAGGGGAAAAGAAAGAAAGAGGGAAGTGTGAGGTGGTGCCAGTGGTTCCTCATGGATTAAAAACTAAGAACAGAAAAGAAGGAAAAACAGTAAACAGGGGAATGAGTTGAAATTGGTGACTCTTTCGAAATTCCTCATGGTTTGGAGATTTCCTTGTCGGGGGCGCAAGCTTGAGAAATTCCTTAGCATTTGAAGCTCAACAGATAAGCCATACTAGGCGTTTATTCGAAGGTAAGAAAACCCATTTGACCGAATCTTTAAATTCTGATATCTTGGTCTATACTGCATAATAAGTTATAAAATATGGCTTGTTAGAATCGTAATAAGGAGATCTATAAAGTTGTAGTGGAAGTCGGGAGGAAATTCGGGCTGTAGGGGTGGAATATGGCTTCGGGACATAATCGGTATTAATAGAAAAGTTGGGAAAATTTAAAAAAATGCAAGGAAGAAGAAGGAGCGCGTGCACTACACGCAAGGCGCGTGAGGAGCCGGGACTGGGCGTGCGACTAGGAGTTCTCCTGGCGTGTGGGACAAACACACCGAGAATGTGAGGGCGCGTGAGACCTCATTTCGACTTCGGGTTTGTCCCGTTCAATTCGTTTTGACCTATACTTACCTTGAAAATAGTGACATATAGGTCTGATTGGAGGAAATTGTGTTGAAATACCCTATTAAACGTACATTCAAGAGAGAAAGGGATTCGAAACCAGGTAAGTAGCATATCGTTCTTTAAGCTAGTTCTTAACTTGTTGACAACATGTGAGTATGTTGTTTACCTGATTAAAAGCTTAGTATGTTAAGATGAGTTTTGATGATGTTGAATGTTTATTGTATATCTTGATTGCTTGCTTGTGATGTAAGCATGATATAAATGATTACTAGAATGTTCTATGTGTTGAACATGATAAATGTATGAAAGCACTCAGTAAATGTGAGTATGCATGTTAATGGAAATGTTATGACTCTAGGATATGCTTATTGGTTGTTGAGCCATGGCTTATTTATATGAGTATGATAGTCTACAAATTCCCGCGGAGTTCCTGACCAACGCATTGTGTGCTAAGTCAGGGAGCATGAGTACTCTTGACCGTTGGTATATGAGATAAACAAGTCGCCAGAGGAATTAGTAGACGGGCCGTATTTTATTGAGAGGGAGCCTTACATACGAGTTCAAAAATTCTAGATAAGCATATCGAGAGAGAGTCAGTAACCTAAGATTGAGGTAGCTGAGATACCTCATTAATGAACAGATGACTCTAGTAAGAGAAACTAGGAGTCAATGGCGAATAAAACTTAAAAACACCTCGAAAGATTAGTTATGAACTCACGAAAAATAAGCTCGCTACTTACTGAGTAATTTAATTACTCATCAAAATTATTTTAAACTTTTCTTTCCAGATTTAGTTGATGCAGGCCAACCGAGGACGAGGACGAGACTAGCAGGCTAGAGACTATTTGGGAATCCATGTTTGTGTCTGTTTTGTGTACTTATGCTTTCGTTGTGAAGAATTTACTTTAGTCGTTTTAAGTTTTAAATAGTACTGGTTTTAAATGTTTTTTTTTTACTCGATGTTTTTAGAAATAATTTGAAATTTATGATTGGTTGTCGAGTTTATTATCGATGTCAGTGGTAGCTCCTGTGAATCGCATTGACGATGAGCGGGTGTTACACCAATAGTCCTAAGAATAAAGTTAAAGAATCTTCCAAGTGAATTATGAAAAAAATGGTAAAGTACAATAAGGTAGTTTCTCATAGCAATTACAAAACAACCTTGTTTAAAAAGGTTGAGTATTGAAAACACTCACTAAGTAAGTAACCTTCCTATCGAGTTAGATATACATTCAATCACAACAAAAATTGTGAAATCAAGGGATATATAAATCGTTGAACACTGAATAACTCTCGTGCTCACATATGAGTAGTTGCTACAAGTAAAATCAAAACACAACAATACAATCCTTATACACATAGATAGATGATTGCCACCAAGTCATATCACAAAAAGATGGTACGGTTGGGATTTATGCTCTAAAGCTTCGTAATTAATTATTTAGTTTTTAACAATAATTTTTATTATTTTATTTGTAATTAATTGTTATCCATTGTATGAAAATCAAGGTTATTAATGTAATATTGAACCGTATGTGATATGTGAAAATCACTACAAGGAGAGTAAGACTCGGATTACCTTGTTGATCAAATATCTCAAGGCAAGAACACTTGATTGAGATTCGAATCACTCCACAAGCAAGATCGATCATGTCTAGCTTGAATAATTCTTGTTGATCAAATATCTCAAAAACTTGTTTGAGATTCGAATCACTCCACAAGCAAGATTGATCATGTCGAGCTTGAATGATTGTACATGCAACCTAAACTACATAAAATTGCAAAGAAACATAGCCATTTGCTAAAAGAAAAGCATAAATGTTTCTTTTACTATATTTTCTAAGTCTACTTACAAATACAACATACATGGCTTTATATAGCCTCAAAATGAAACTATTAAAGACATTACCAGAGTTGTAACATTCATACTTAATGGCCTTAATTAACCATTATGTAATTGTAACCTATAGTAAATTAAAATTCTTAAAATACATTAATGAAATACAATAACTCTAAATTACTCTAAATTGTAATCCACCCAAAATTTAAAACATGAAACTTCGTTCTTCTTCAATGTGACATGAATTGAAATATCTTTTTGATAATTTCAACAATATTTTCTTCACATCTTCATTGAAGCATATTGTAAGATTGATGTAATGGAACAAAAAAAAAAAAAAAGGGGGGGGGGGGGGGAGGTCGTCGGCAGAACCGAAAACTCCGGCGAACGCTGGAGTTTTCACTCGCACACGACCAACAAAGGGCGGCTGAAGGTTGGGATGCTACAGAACTCGACCTCGACCTTCAGCCACCCCAAAACGACCTGCAAAGAACAAAAACAGAGAAAAAATGAGAAGGAACAGAAAAGCTCCACGAAACTCCAGTGAAGCCAAACCATACGAAATCGACGTCAAAACCATACAAAACAGGAGTAGATTTAGACGAATCCTTTACGTTGAACATCGTTGTCAAAGAAGACGGAACGTCGGATTTCCGAACTTCTCCAGATCCGGGATTGTGAGGCCCTTACAAACCAAATCTATACCATAAACGGGGTTAGGGGAAGAAGAGACTCGGGAACGGAGAAAAAAAGAAGGGAAAAAGGACGTTGAGACGACGTTAACGAGGAGAGAGAAAGGTCGCTGGAAAAATACGCAGACAATCGGGCGAAGAGGACGAAGTCCGACCCGATGGCCGGATCCCGCAACCCGAACCGAACCCAGTCCCCTTAGGTCAGCCCAGTACCCGACGGTTCCCGCGGCCCTGGCGCTTCAGCCCAAAACTCATAATCCCAGCCCGCCTGCATTTTTCCTTCAGCCGAACGGCCTGTCACCTGCGTACAACTCGAAACCCGCGAGCGATCCGAAAACCCGCGCCTCGACCCGAGACCCCTGCACACGCGTCGCTCTCTGATTGTGCCATGTGGCACATCTGCAGCGTGGCTCCCCTCGGCTCGGTGGCAGCTTCTCGGCTCCGGCGGCTTATTCGGCTCGGGAAACTTATTTCCAGCCCGTTTGTCGTCGTTCCGACCCCTCCAGACTTAGTTTCGGCCCTGTTTAAGGTAAAATAGATCATTTTAAGGTCGTATTTCACAAATTCAAGATTGGAATTAATTATGTTTGTGAAATGCTAACTAAAGTGACGAATGAATCAATAGGAATCAACCACCAACGAAAGCGTAGAACGTTCACGAGGAACTAGGAGCTTACGTTATATTCTAGGGAGTTCGGCTAAGGCCTACCAAGTAAGTGGCTCAACCGTCGTAGGTTACGCGTATTTTGCTGTATGCTAGCACGTGCCTGTAGATTTGCACGAGTCATTAAAATTGTATGCTAGTTTGATGTGCTTAAGTGCGAACTCATGTGAACGTGAATGTATGTTATGTATGCTGCTTAGTTTGAAGTGATATGTTATGCATGTGACGATATGTGGTCCCTGAATGATTATGGCATGATTGTATGGAATATGTGAATGTGAACAGCATGAATTGTATGACATGAAACACGGTAAACTGTCTGGAATCATAACCCCGATAGGAATATGTATGAAATGTGAATTGAAAATGAGAATGACATGAAGCATGGAACGTGACAGGGGGGTTATGGTCATTAATGATAAATGTAGAAGTAGGGGGGACCCCATGCATTATGTGTGTTCATGCATCTGGGGGGATACCCCTATCCCATCACGAGGGTACGGACGCGTACATCCAATGGCAGGACAACAATCGTTATGCTTTGCATAGCGCTGTCGTGACGGTTCTAGTTTTAACGGTTCCCGACATAAGGGGCTCCCAGAGTATGCCCACCGGATAAGGATAGTGGCCCAGCAGTGTGCGAACTAGCTGGTGAGCCCATACTCGCACGTATGGGCTGTGTGTAGAGTATATGGTACACGTCCACGATTACCCGTTAGGACTACACCATAGGAAAAACAAAACGAAACGAAACGATAGGTCCCATCATTTCATTGCATGTGATTGTTGCATAACCCCAATAGGGGGTCACTTACTGAGTATTCTAGAAATACTCAAGCCTCGTACTACTTTACTTTAGCAGATAAGGGCAAGGCACCCATGTGCCAACGATGGCGGCATCGTACACCTTGCATGTGATTGTCACATAACCCCGGTAGTTGTTTTTTTTTTTCATTTCGTAGTCTAGGTTGAATTCAGTTTGCATCATTAGTATAGGTTAGTATAGGTTGAAATGTATTTGCATAATAAACCATAGGGTAGAATAAAACATTCATTTCGGTTTTGTTCCTTTTCATTTATTTCAATAATGTTCTTTTCTTTTTCTCCTATAATCATTTGCTCTTTCACGAGGTAATAAAAGGCGAGTGTGAGTCGCATTTATGAATAGGGCCCATTTAATGTATATTCCGCATTTCAAGGGATAGTAATGACCTTAGATTAAATAAGTAAAATTTTAGGGTCGTTACAATTGATGTCTCTTGGTTCATATCAGTATGTGGTTGACATACAAGAGAATCGTGTTCAAGTAATAACCTAAAGAGTCTATAGTATATGGATAAGGTTGGGTGCCTTTTATCCTGGTAACACTATTGATACGACTCACTTTGTAACCGTTACAAATGATTTGATCCATATCGTTCATGTGGAGACATGTAAATGGGGGTATCCTATACAATGAGTTTGTGTATAAGACTGGACCAAGAAATATTTAATCTCTCTTTATAAATCCATTAATTGAGAAGATTAATATTTCACATGATGATCATATGCGACACAATCTTAATCCTGAGTGAGTTATGAACTCCTGCCTAGGAGGGCTTGTCCTTTAATTTACATGGGTAAGAATGGCTCTTTTAGCCGATTCATGCCAACCATTTTGGGGACTTGGCCAAATAAGAAGTTAGGAACATAATATCATGAGATGGAATTCACTCATTTCCATATAAGGAAAGCAGATGAGTTGTTCCCTTAAGTACTGATTTCGGGATTTGAACAATGGGGCCCCACCCTCTCATTGGCCCAAGAGGGACTTGGTTTATGATTGGATCATAAATAAATTTTTCATTAGAGATTCAGCGGTACTTAAAGTGAAAGATGTAATTACAGAGGTAAAACGGACTTTTGACCCAGCTATAATTATGAACAACTCGTGTAGGATCGACTTGCTTGTAATATTATATCAATAGACATAACTCGTCCTACAGTCATAAAATTGCAACTCTAAGTCTATACTGGAGTGACCTATAGTTAATGAATGGAAATTAATTAATTAAACGTTTAATTAATTAATTTTATATCATTGGAGTTTATAATCTATAGATCCATAAGGTCCCCTTGCTAGCTCATAGTAATGCACAATGATTCAATTTATTTGAAAGAAAATGGGAAGTGTTCAAATTAATATTTAATATATCATATTAAATAAATAGAGAAAATATATTTAAAACTTTTAAAAGTGTTCAAATTGAGTATTTCACCGTGTACCTTTCTTTTTGTTGGCTCAATCATAAAACTTCATGGTTAAACGTGTTTTACTTGTAGTGATTTTATGTTTGCTAACCTCTTAAAGAATGTTTTGAGAGGCACGTGAGCGAGGACAAAATATGTTTGAAGGATTCGTATTGGTCTGTGGAGATAGTTTTCACTCTTGAGTAACAATGAGTGGGTAACGTGACCATGCTGCAAGAGATAACGGGACCATCAATTACCAAATCCTAATTTGAATCCTGGATATGGGCATTATCGTATCAAACTTCCATACTAATTTTTAAGTTTCCCTACATTATTAAACAATTTTTAGATGGTTAAACGAAGCAAGATTATTATATTTAGGTCATTATTAAACAATTTTTAAAAAACAACGTTGAGATTGGAATAAGTAGAAAGGAAATAACATGTATAAATTGAACATGATTTTAAAATTGGGAACACCTTTATCATTACAATAATGCTATTTTTAGAAACATTTTTAAAATTGAACATTTATTTATTTAAATATTAGAATTTCATGCATAGTCTTACAATAATGCTTCCAATCAGACAGCCGTTTGGTAGGAATCTCAAACTTATTTTCAGAAACATTTTTTAAATGCATTCCATCATCTCTTACCGACGAAAAGCACTCATAATCTTTACTTATGTGGGAGAGCTACGCTAGGGAGTCGTATTCTGGCTAAAACACTTCCGTATTCTGGCTAAAACACTTCTAAAACATTATGATCGTGGTTGTTTTGCATGTATGTAACGGCCCAGATCCACCGCTAGCAGATATTGTCTTCTTTGGGCTTTTTCTTTCGGGCTTCGTCTCAAGGCTTTAAAATACGTCTACTAGGGAAAGGTTTCCACACCCTTATAAAGGGTGTTGCGTTCTCCTCCCCAACCAATGTGGGACTCTCACAATCCACCCCCCTTCGGTCCAACGTCCTCGCTGGCACTCTTTCCTTTCTCCAATTGATGTGGGACCCTCACCAAATCCACCCCCTTAGGGGCCAGCGTTCTTACTGCCACACCGTCTCGTGTCTACCCCACTTTCGGGAACAGCCTCTTCGTTGGCACATAGTCTGGTGCCTGGCTCTGATACCAATTGTAACAGTCCAGATCCACTGCTAGCAGATATAATTGTGAGAGTCCCACATTGGTTGGGGAGGAGAACAAAACACTTTTTATAAGGGTGTGGAAACTTTCCCCTAGCAGACGCGTTTTAAAGCCTTGAGGGAAAGTCCGAAACAGAAAGCCCAAAAAGAACAATATCTGCTAGGGGTGGATCTAGGCGATTATAATGTAACACCATAACAATGTTGTTCACCACAAATTCACTTTAAATCTCGAGGAACCAAACTCTCATATGTCATCTTTCGACTTGTAAGGAAGAAAAAAGCTTGGCCCATTTTGCATTTCATTGGTTACATGCACAGTCCAGTGCTCAAATGGATCTGCAAAGCAAGTTTTTTTGAACCATGGTGAATGCCATTATAACCCAATCTAAAACCTGTTAAATCAATCTCACGAATTTGTGAAAGAGATGTCGAGAGTGGAGAGACAAAAAAACACTGAGTTTATTTTTCTTTTTTCTCTCTCACTTACAATAGAAATAGAAAGAAATAATGTATTTATAGATACCTTTCAAATTCAACACTTATTCCTTTTCGTTTCCAACTGACTTTTGAATTTAAAACCAACTAAAATTAACTAACAAATATAACCTTTTAACGTTTATTCAATAAAACTCTCTCATAAACTTAAATGCTATATTCAACGAATCCACCTGTGCCATTTTCATTTTCTCGAGCTCAGTCGTGGCTTCTACAATTTCCTCTCCTTGTCCTCGAGCAACAAACTAAGATATCCTTTTCTGACGAAACTTCATTTGGAGCTTCTCGAAAACAGCCCATTTGAGACGCAACTCCTTCTCCCATTCTCAGCCACGTTTGACTCAGTCAAAGATGTCACAGCTTCTTTTAGTTTACTCAATTTCCTTCGCAAGTCCACAACGACATTTTTCACTTCCACTGTTGCCTCCTCCATTTCGGCTTTATCACGAGTGATTATCTCAATCGTGTGTCGTAAACTCACTGCCTCCTGTTGGACTCGATTCAGAGTCACGTCAAGTGAGTCTCTTTGTTGAGTTAGCATCTCTACATCTTTCTCCTCCTTCACTAACTCTTCCACTAAACCGTCAATGTTTATTAATAAGTCATTCTCTTTCTCCACACCTTCTTCAATTTTCTTCACAAGTTCAGAAATTACCTTCCCATTCTCTTCCTTCTCCTGTTTAAGATAGAAAGAATTCTCACTCGGCTCAGCCACTTCCTTCTCTAATCTTTCAATCTCCATTTCTAAATCTTTCTTTTCTTTCTCAATCTCTATTTTCTCCTTCGAAAGGTGCTCATTCAACGATTTCAACGTCTACAACTGAGACTTCTCCACAGATTTATCCATAGCAGTTTTGGGTTGTTGCTCTGAATCTCTGTTCTCCTGCTCATGATCCTGTAATTTATTTGGCTCATTCGCTGATCGCATGGGCTTCTTCTTCGCCATTGTTTTGGGATTTTGAAGGGATTGCGACTTACATTTGCATCATCTGTTTTTCATGTTCAACCTGCATTTCTACCATCCTTTCTTCCCATTTCATCTTTTCTTCTTCCATTCTCATCCTCTTTCTTCTTTCTGCCTCAAATTCCCTTTCCCGCCATTGAAGCTCTCTCTCTTCGAGCTCAAGCTCTCTGTTATACAGTTGTTCATCCTTCTTCAATTTTCTCGTCTCCGATATCGCGATTTCGCTAAATTCGCTGCGTATCCCCTCATTTCCAACGGTTTCCACCGCCTCACGACCGTCGCCATCATCTTTCGCGCCGCTGTGTTCTTTTGCTTTCAGATCTTCATTTTGAGCCATCAAGAGAATACCTTCGTTTGTTGCGTCATCCAAGGCTAGGTTGATCGTTTCTTCCACTTTTTTATCGACTCGACAATCTCATGCAAAATGCCCCATTCTACCACAATTGTAACATATGTCAGAGTTACAATCATTCACGTAGTGACCATATTTGTGACACTTGGAGCACTAAATGTTTGAATAAATTGATCGGCCGCCTCTTCCTCGACTGCGTCTTCTTTCACGCCAATTTTCTTGGCTCGACTGTACCTTCTCCTTATAGTATCCTTCATGACCGTTGCCTTGACCACCTCGACCATTTCCGCGACTTCCACGACCACAACCTCTACCTTGTAAATTTTGAGAGTAGAGTACCTTTTCATCTTTGATTGACACCTTGGTTTGAAGTGTTTGATCGAGTGTTTCCTTCTTCTTCTTCTTACGTTGCTCGTGTGCCTCGAGAGAACAGGTGAGCTCATGGACCATTAACGTTGCTAGGTTCTTTGGCTCTTCTATTGTACATACAACATTCTTAAAGTTATTGGTTAATGACCTCAAGAACTTTTCCACAACCCGCATCTCGGGAAACATTTCTCCATTTCGATTGAGTTGGTTTACCACGGTCTGTACACGCGTGATGTAGTCAGATACACTTTCTCACTCCTTCATCTTCATGCTCTCCAACTCGCCACGAAGGGTTTGGTGACGCACTTACTTGACTCGGTCGGTTCCTTTGAACACTTTTCCTAAAGTGTCCCATACTTCTTTTGAAGTAGTTGCACTGGCAATCTTTTCAAAGCCCGACTCGTCAACGGCTCGGAACAGCATGTATAATGCAGCCTTATCCTTTGCTCGCAATTCTTTTAACGCCTTGTTTTGTGCCATCGTATAACCCGTGGTATCTTTTGGTTCTTCGAAACCTTCTTTGACCACCTCCCATGCATCTTGAGACCGAGAAAAGCTTTCATTTGGATGCTCCAATTCTCGTAGTTTGTATTCGTTAATCGCGGTAGCGGCATTTGACCCATCACATTCACCATTGACTCTGATACCAAGTTGTTAAAGAAAACTCGCTCTGATACCAATTTGTTAAATCAATCTCATGAATTTATGAAAGAGATGTCGAGAGTGGAGAGACAAAAAAAAAAAAAAAAAAACACTGAGTTTATCTATAAAAACCATTCTTCTATTACTTCTATGTTTTTTTTTTCTCTGCTCTTCTCTGGAAGAGAAAGTAATGATGTATTTATAGGTATTACTAATTATAGCCCTAGGACGTCACTCTTTCCTTTACCCATAAAACCACTCTTTCCTCAAATAAATCTTGCCTTTCATTCTCAACTGTTTGTACTTTTTCCTTTACTACTTACTCTTGAATTTAAAACTCACTAAAATTAACTAACAAATAACATTGAACGTTTATTCAGTAAAACCATGCAATATTTGAGATTCATGATCATTGATCATTTCTTGCCGTTTCAAAACTAGACTTCTTTCAATTTTTTTTCTGCAAAAGAGTTAAAAGTAAACTATTTAGAAGCTTCGGTGATTCTTTTCGTGGCAAGATTCGAAGGTTTCGAACGTCGGTCTCATTGTTTTGATCTTTACAGAGTTTTCACTGATTTTTCCCTCTCTCTCGTTTTCTCTGTATTTTCTTCTTTGCAGGTTGCTGAAGTGTGGGTGGAGTTTGGGGATGGGCGTGGTGACTCGTGGGAGTAGGGAGAAGCCTCAGGGCGTGTTGGAACGAAAACTCCAACACTCACTGGAGTTTTGGGGTTTCGTCGGAGACCTCGAGCAATTTTTTTTTTTTTTTTTGTTTCGTTATAATATTAAGTGTGTTTGTGATGGTGTTAATATAACACATGCGGAAGCAATTTGGATCTTAGGCACTTTTAGAACATCAATTATTGTAAATAACTAGCATGTTCATAAGTATTAAAACTTAATGAGTTTGAATACTAACTTTTTGTAGTTCAAATTCTTTTTTCCTCACGAACCGGTTTCGAACCACCACTAGTGTCTTCTCCATTATCCTCCGGCTTTTGAACGGGATTGTGGAATCCGATGAGTGACTAAACTTAGGAGAGATTGTGTATATATGAAGAGAGTATTTGTGAGAGGTTTTTCTCAAGGTTTTTCCCCAAGAAGAAGACCTTCCATGTACCATGATCACTCTATTTAAATGTTTGCATGTTCATGCAAACATTTAAATAGAGTGATCATGGTACATGGAAGGAGATCACCAAATTTTGACACTCAAAATTCCACTAAAATGTTTGGGATTATGTGACAAGCATGCATGTTTGAGTTAACCAAATTTTGACACTCAAAATTACACTCAAATTTGTGGGGTTTATTTGGCAACCATGCAACTTTGGTTAAACCAAAATTTGAAATTAAAGTAATATTAAAGTAATATCAAATGAAATCAACATTTTGACTTTTTCCATTTTAATTCAACAAAATTTGAATAATTAATTTCAAATTAAAGTAATATTAAATGATTAATTAAACTATTTAATTAATATTTAATATTAATTTAAAAGCGAATCTCAATCAATTCCGACACATATTTGATTAAAATATTTAAATCTTATTTAAATATCTCAAATTCTCTCTTTTTGTTTAATTCGTAAATAAAACAAAAATGCGGTTAAATATATCGTATATATGTAGCACATATTCCCTAATTTGAATTTGAACACTTCGAACTCATTCGTCACACTGTTCTACTGTTTAGTCCGATATGAGCTAGCAGAGGGACCTAATGGACCTATAGATCACGGGCTCCAACGATCCAAGATTAACCAGTTAAACTCATTAACCTTGTTAATCATCAATTCCAGTTAACTACTAGACACTCCACTATAGCCTAGTAGTTGCACTCCCCTCACTATAGATATATTTCTGTCCATTTGATATAACTATGATTAGTAAGTCGATCATTCACAGGTTGTTCGTAACTAGAGCTGGGTCAATTAGCCGTTTTACCCCTTTAGTTACTTCTTGTTCCTTATGTCCCACTAATCCTCTTATGAACAATTGGTTTGTGGTCCAACCAGTAAACCGAATCCCTCTCAGGCCAATGAGTGGGTGGGGCCCCTTGTTCAAAACCTGGAGTCAGTACTTAAGAGAACTACCTCTCTTCTATCCCTAAAAGTGGGTAGGAGCGAATTCCATCTTGCACCCCATGTCCCAGCTATTCACCCAGTCTTACCCTTGAAATGGGAAGCCTATTGAGTCGGCGAACTCAAGCCACTCTCACCCATGAAAATCTCAGGATAATTTCGAATGAACAGGATTTCATGGTTAGCTCAGGATTAAGATCGAGTTACCTAGGTCATCGAATGAAAAGAAAATCAGTCTCAACAGTAAACGACATTATAAAGTGAGAGTGATTTTCTTCATGGTCCGATCTTATGCAATACTCATTGCATAGGATGCCCCCACTCACATGTCTCCACATGTACAATTTAGTGATCACATTTTTTATATCATATACAAAAGTGGGCCGCATCCATAGTGTCCCCAGAATAAGGTACTCAGCCTTATCCTTGTACTATAGATCATTTTGACTATATACTTGAACTTGATCCACTCTTATGTCACTACATATAGTTCAAGTAATCATACTATAGCCAAAGTGTTCTTAGTTTATTGGATTTAGATTAATGATCGTAAAGTTCACTTTATTCAATAACAATCTTTAATGAATAAACAACAATAATAACTTTATTGAAAATAGAATATGTTTTTGTTTACAAACTATGAGTTTTAGGACATAAAACCCAACACATATAATGCATGAGGTCCCCAACATTTCTACTTTTATCATTAATGAATATAACCCCGCTATCATCTTTCATGCTTAACATGTCATTTCTCATTTTTAAGTCTACATATCAGACATAATCCTAACGGGGTTACATTCATTTCATTTATCGTGATATCATGTCATTCATAACATGTTGTATACATACAATTTAGAAAACATAACATGATAAGGCAACCCTAATCCTCAGCCCAACGATCCAAGCTTTTGTTGGAGCAAGAATCTTGAATCAAAGTAATTAAAATCTCCTTATACAAAATTTAGATCAACCAAGAGATAAGGTTAGAATTAGATTACCTCTTACGATCAAAGATCTAAAGCAAGATTTGAAAACCTTGTTCTAATTTGAGTGACTCCACAATCAAACTTGATTGAATGGCTCGGGTGCAATTCTACCACAAGAATTGCTTGAAACTTAGAAATGACAAATATGATACTCGAATTTCTAAGGAAAACGTCTCAATTTGAGATTTGAATTACATTCATCTATGAATCTATTTTTACATAACATATTGTGGGTATTTATAGTCTCCCAACAAAAGACGTTTGTGGCTGGAATTTATTCCCGGTCCCTTTTAATCTCCCCAAAAGACGAAGTCAAATTGACCTTTGACTCCTACATATTTTATGAAATTAAGAATAATACTTTTCAACAAATGTTGATGTGTTTGAGTGACTAATGCAACAAGTTTGAAATCAATTGATCCGTAGGTTCGAATTTTGTTGTTGACATTTTTGAATCTTCATGACATTTTTTTGAAGGACCACCTGCTTTGCATCATCCATTTGTTGAAAGATTTTATTGTTTTTTTTCGTTTTCATTTTGCAATGGTCAAATGGTCAAAATTGACTTTGTCTTTTGTGGATATTAAAAGGGATCGGGATTGAATCCCAGCCACAAACATCTTTTGTCGGGAGACTATAAATACCCACAATATGTTATGTAAAAATCCGATTGGTGAATGAATGAAATTGAGATGTTTTTCTTAGAAATTCGAGCATCAATTTTGTCATTTCTAAGTTTCAAGCAATTCTTGTGGTAGAATTGCACCCGAGCCATTCAATCAAGCCTTGATCAAGTTAGATTGTGGAGTGACTCAATTTAGAACAAGGTTCCAAATCTTGCTTCTAGATTTTCGATCGTAAGAGGTAATCTAATTCTAGCATTATCTCTTGGTTGATCCAAATTTCGTATAAGGAGGTGTTAATTAGTTTGATTCAAGGATTCTTGCTAAAACAAAAGCTTAGATCGTTGAGCCGAGGATTAGGGTTGCCTTATCAATTAGGTATCAGAGCATAGGTTTACATCTTGTGGCCGACTCTACAATTGATTTTATCTTTCATTTCTGTATTGTTTATCATTTCTTTAAAGTTGTCAATTTATTTTCTGGTCGTCATTTCGGCCATTATTCATCAACTTTTAACTTGGTTCTCATTTTCTTCCTAAAGATCACGTTTAGATCTTTAAAAAAAAAATCTTATCATGTGTTCTTACGATTGTATTATAAACGATCTTTATCATTTTTTTAAAATCATTTGCATGTTTATTTGAAGATCAAATAAACTTCGATTCACATATTTTTCTTAATCCATCTAAATCTAGAACCATTCTGTTTGATATATTATTATTTTCTCATAATTGACGCTTGAAGATAACTTATAAATTTCCTGAATTCTGTAAAAAGGAGAGTTAGATCGTTCTTAAAATCTTCACCTCCTTTCTTTTTGGAATTTTCTTTTTCAGTGTGCAATTCTATCCAAAAAATCTTCGTGTCCGTTATTTGTTTGTTCACGTCCTGTTTTATTTTGTTGTTATTCCATAATTAACTTATCTTGATTGCCTTGAATAACTTGCTACTATCAGAATTGCTTTACCGATATATTAGCCTACCTTGATCATAATTTAGTCACTTTTCCAAACAGCCTACCTTTGTGTGTATAAATACGAGTGTCCCTGAGTGTAAAATCAGTGAGTTGAGAGTGTGAGGTCCTAAACATATTCCACTACGGTTTGTACAATTATGAACCAAGACAGAGGAAATGGAGGGGAGATCAATGAAGCTAGGTGGACAGAAGCACAGGTCGGAACAATACTCGTTTGAATCAAGTTATTAGTACATTGACAGACCAGATGGAACGAATTGAAATAGCCTTAGGTAATCTTCAAGGTTGGGAAGTACTCTTGAATGAAGGAGTTGAAAAGACAATATCACCCTTTTAGCGGGACATAGTCCTAGGGGAGGGAGAGACGTCGGTCGAGGGAGAGGAAGAGTCAGAAGAAGGGGTAGAGAAATTTTAGCACAAAAAAGAATTGAGAGGGAGTACTAGTATGAGAGAGAAAAAGAAAAAGAGTCGGGGGAGTAAAGCTAAAAATTCCAACTTTCTATGGGAGATCTGATCCAGAGGTGTATTATTTGCAATATGAGAGAAAAATTGAGTATGTCTTCGATTGCAACAATTTCAGTGTAGAAAGAAAGTTGAAGCTTGTTGTGACTGAATTTTAAAGAACCAATTGAAATCAGAGTGGAGGTGAAATTATGAAGAACCAATTGAAACGTGGGAGGAATTGAAGACATTAATGAGAAAAAGGTACATTCCTAAGCATTATTCTCGAGTACTCAAGCAAAAATTCTATATTTTACAACAGGGATCCAAAAGTGTTGAAGAATATTACAAAGAAATGGAGACCCTTATGAATAGAGCATGTATTAATGAAGATGAGGAAGATACAATTGAAAGGTGGGAGGAATTGAAGACATTAATATGAAAAAGGTACATTCCTAAGCATTATTCTCAAGTACTCAAGCAAAAACTCTATACTTTACAACAGGGATTCAAAAGTGTTGAAGAATATTACAAAGAAATGGAGACCCTTATGAATAGAGCATGTATTGATGAAGATGAGGAAGATACAATGGCTAGATTCCTTGGTGGGTTAAACGGACAACTTGCTCATCAAGTGGATAGGCAAGCGTACTTTGATATGCAAGAATTGTTACACCTTGCTGTCAAGATCGAAGGGCAACTAGCTTGGGAGAAGGAGAACTCCAAGAGGTATGGTATTTCAAAGAGCAATTCATAGTACAACTCATTGCTTAGGGTACTCCAAGAGGTATGGCATTAGGAGCATTGCTTAGGGCTATTATTTCTAAGAATATTAAGTCTTGGAATGAATGTTTGCCATTTGTAGAGTTTGCATATAATAGAGCAATTCATAGTACAACTCATTGTTCTCCTCTTGAAGTCATTTTGGGTGAATGAGAGAATTGAGAACCAAAATTTCAAAGTTGCTTTAACTATTAAGGCGGAAGGAAATCATTTTGTTGTTCTCTTGAAGTTGTTTGAGGTGAAGGAGAGAATTGAGAACCAAAAGTTCAAAGTTCTTCAACTATTACAAAGGGGAGAAGGAAATCATTAGGAAGGAAATCATTTTTAAACCTGGTGACTGGGTTTGGATACATTTTCGCAAGGAGCGGAGCGATTCTCATTGTTCTTGAATTAGAAGCTAATACGATTGACGATGGACAACTGAATATTTGCATGGTTAAAGTTGGAAAACTTTAAAATGTCAACAATAGAATTAGAATTCGAACCTACACGTAGAGAGCTCAATTGATTTTGAGAATTCGAACCTACGCGCATAGAGCTCAATTGATTTTGAACCGGTCGCATTAGCTACTCAAGCACATCAACATTTGCTAGAAAGAACTATTTTTAATTTCATAAATTATGTAAAAGTCAATTAAAGGGGGATCGAGAATAATTCTCGTCCACAAACGTCTTTTGTCGGGAGACTATAAAATATCCACAATATGTTATGTAAAATTCAGATTCGTGTTTGAATGTAATTCAGATCTTAAATTGAGCGTTTCCCTTAGAAATCCGAGCATCATATTTGCCATTTCTAAGTTTCAAGCAATTCTTGTGGTAGAATTGCACCCGAGCCATTCAATCAAGTCTTCATCAAGTTCGATTGTGGAGTGACTCAATTTAGAACAAGGTTTCCAAATCTTTCTTCTAGAGCTTCGATCATAAGAGGTAATCTAATTCTAGCCTCATCTCTTGGTTGATCCAAATTTCGTATAAGAAGGTGTTAATTACTTTGATTCAAGGGTTCTTGCTTCAACAGAAGCTTGGATCGTTGGGCTGAGGATTAGGGTTACCTTATCATATGCTTAGGACCTCACACACTCAACTCACTAATTTTACACTCAGAAACACTCATGTTTAACACAAAAAGGTAGGCTATTTGGGAAAATGACTAATTTCTGATCAAGGTAGGTAATATGGATAAAGCAATTCTGATAGTAGCAACCTATTCAAATCAATCCAGATAAGTTAATTATGAAATAACAACAAAATAAAATAAGAAGTGAACAAACAAATAAGAGACACAAAGATATTTTGGGATAGAATTGCACACTGAAAAAAAAAAAAAAGAATTCCAAAGAGAATGGTTGTGAAGATCTGAGAACGATCTAACTTTCATTTTTACAGAATTTGAAAAAATTTAGAAGTTATCTTCGGTTTTAAATGATGAAAAAAAAATATTGAACACAACAATTTCAGATTTATATGCTTTAGGTAAAAATGAGAATTGAAATTTATTTGTCCTCAAATAAAGGTTCAAATGGTTTTTAATAGGACAATATAAACAAAGTGGAAAGATAATGAAGAACGGTGGAAATGGCAGCAAGAAAATAAATGGACAGATTTAAAAAAACGATAAATAATAGCGGAAATTAAAGATAACATAAATTCTAGAGTCGGCCACAAAGATGCAACCTATGCTCTTATACCAAACTGATAAGGCAACCCTAATCCTCAGCCCAACAATCCAAGCTTTTGTTTGAGCAAGAACCCTTGAATCAAAGTAATTAACACTTCCTTATACGAAATTTGGATCAACCAAGAGATAAGGCTAGAATTTGATTACCTCTTACGATCAAAGATCTAGAAGTAAGTTTTGGAAACCTTGTTCTAAATTGAGTCACTCCACAATCGAACTTGATCAAGGCTTGATTGAATGGCTCGGGTGCAATTCTACCACAAGAATTGCTTGATACTTAGAAATGGCAAATATGATGCTCGGATTTCTAAGGGAAATGCTCAATTTGAGATCTTAATTACATTCATCCATGAATATGAATTTTACATAACATATTGTTGATATTTATAGTCTCCCGACAAAAGACGTTTGTGGACGAGAATTATTCCCGATCTTCTTTAATCACCACAAATGATATGAACGAAAAGACATCAATCATACAATATACTTCAATGAAGATGTGAAGAAAAGGTTATCAAAATTATCAAAACATGTTTCAATTCATGCCACATTGAAGAAGAATGAAGTTTGATTGTTATAAATTTTGGGTGGGTTACAATTTAGAGTAATTTAGAGTTATTGTATTTTAAGACTTTTTATTTACTTTAGGTTACATTTACATAATGGTTAATTATGGCCATTAAGCATGAATGTTACAACTCTTGGAATGCCTTTAATAGTTTCATTTTTTAGGCTATATAGAGCAATGTATGTTGTATTTATAGGGAGACTTGTAAAATATAGTAAAATGAGCATTTGTGCTTTCTTTAGCCAATGGCTAAGTTTATTTGCAATTCTATGTAGTTTAAGTTGCATGTAGAATCATTCAAGCTCGACATGATCAATCTTGTTTGTGGAGTGATTTGAATCTCAATCAAGTGTTCTTGCATTGAGATATTTGATTAACAAGAATCATTCAAGCTCGACATGATCAATCTTGCTTGTAGAGTGATTCGAATCTCAATCAAGTGTTCTTGCATTGAGATATTTGATCAACAAGAATCATTCAAGCTCGACATGATCAATCTTGCTCCTGGAGTGATTCGAATCTCAATCAAGTGTTCTTGCATTGAGATACTTGATCAACAAGAATCATTCAAGCTATACATGATCAATCTTGCTTGTGGTGTGATTCGAATCTCAAACAATGTTCTTGCCTTGAGATATTCGATCAACAAGGTAATCCGAATCTTATTCCTCTTGTATTGATTCCTTATCTTATCATTTGGTATCAGAGCTTCAGGCTCAAGATTGGATATATGTTTCATTTGCATTTCTTTTCAATTTGTTTTTATCTTTATAGTTTTTAATCGACCCAAAATAAAAAAATCCATTCTGGGCTCTACTAAAAAATTTGAGAGGTGAGAATGAGAGCTTCATTTGTGTACATGAGTGCAAACAGAGTGGCCTAAAATTCCTTAAGTGTATACACGTGAGAGAGTGTTGTGAGGTCCTTTGTATTTCCATAACTTATTTTTTGCAGCAAAGTTTCACAAATAGATTCGAGGACGAATCTTCTTGAAGAAGTGGAGAATGATATGAACCAAAAGACATCAATTATACAATATACTTAAATGAAGATGTGAAGTAAAGGTTATCAAAATTATCAAAAGATGTTTCAATTCATGCCACATTGAAAAAGAATGAAGTTTGATTGTTATAAATTTTGGGTGGGTTACAATTTAGAGTAATTTAAAGTTATTATATTTTAAGACTTTATTTACTTTAGGTTACATTTAGGTAATGGCTAATTATGACCATTAAGTATGAATGTTACAACTCTTGGAATGCCTTTAATAGTTTCATTTTTTAGGGTATATAGCCATGTATGTTGTATTTGTAGGGAGACTTGTAAAATATAGTAAAAGGAGCATTTGTGCTTTCTTTAGCCAATGACTAAGTTTATTTGCAATTCTATGTAGTTTTAGGTTGCATGTAGAATCATTCAAGCTCAACATGATCAATCTTGCTTGTGGAGTGATTCGAATCTCAATCAAGTGTTCTTGCATTGAGATATTTGATCAACAAGAATCATTTAAGCTAGACATGATCAATCTTGCTTGTGGAGTGATTCGAATCTCAAACAATGTTCTTGCCTTGAGATATTCGAACAACAAGGTACTCCGAATCTTATTCCCCTGCAGAGAAGACTGATTTATAGCCTTACCTAATATTGAGGAGTTGTTGCACATTGCAATTAAGATCGAGAGGCAAATCCAACGAAGGTCTCAACGGTATTCTTCTAAATTTTTTCCCAATAATACTTCTACATGGAAAAAGGATAGTAAGAACATTAATTATAAGCATAAAAATCAAGAGATTAATGAGAAGCCTCAAGCTAAATTTGAGAAAGGGGAGAGTTTTAGAACAGGGAAAGAAAAAGTAGAAAAGTCTAATGTTCGAAATAGAGATTTAAAGTGTTGGAGATGTCAAGGGGTAGGACACTATAGGAGAGATTGCCCAAATGCAAGAATTATGACCAGCAAGGAGGGAGAAATTGTTACGGATGACGAGGCACATGACGACATAAATGAGGAAACTGATGAGAGTGAGGAGTTTAGTGAAGTAAACACCCACATTAAGGAGGACAGCCTAGACCAACGGGAGAAGTCTTGTTCAATCTGTACCTTGTAATTGATAGCGGTAGTTGCACCAATGTTGTGAGTAATTTAAAGGCACAACTACATCCACGACCCTCCAAGCTTTAATGGTTGAATGATCATGGGGAAGTACGGGTAACTCAACAAGCTCTTTTTTCTTTTACTATTGGAAAATATGTTGATGACTGATAAGAATCATGGTGTTCCAAACGTTACACAAGTGAAGCCTAATAGATTTTAAGTTTATTTCTTTAGCCACTCAAACATATCAACATTTGTTGAAAAATTTTATTGTTTTTTTTTTTTTTTTTTTTTTTTTTCATTTTGCAATGGTCAATTGGTCAAAATTGACTTCGTCATTTGTGGAGTTTAAAGGGGATCGGGATTGAATCCCGTCCACAAACGTCTTATGTCGGGAGACTATAAATACCCACAATATGTTATGTAAAATTCAGATTCGTGGATGAATGTAATTCAGATCTCAAATTGAGATGTTTCCCTTAGAAATCCGAGCATCATATTTGCCATTTCTAAGTTTCAAGCAATTCTTGTGGTAGAATTGCACCCGAGCCATTCAATCAAGCCTTGATCAAGTTAGATTGTGGAGTGACTCAATTTAGAACAAGGTTTCCAAATCTAGCTTCTAGATCTTCGATCGTAAGAGGTAATCTAATTCTAGCCTTATCTCTTGGTTGATCCGAATTTCGTATAAGAAGGTGTTAATTACTTTGATTCAAAGGTTCTTGCTTCAACAAAAGCTTGGATCGTTGGGCTGAGGATTAGGGTTGCCTTATATCAATTTGGTATCAGAGTATAGGTTTACATCTTTGTGGCCGACTCTAGAATTGATTTTATCTTTGATTTCTGCTCTTGTTTATCTTTTCTTTAAATTTCTCCATTTATTTTCTTGCTGTCATTTCCGCCATTATTCATCAACTTTTCACTTTGTTCTCATTTTCTTCCTAAAGATCACATTGAGATCTTGAAAAAAAAAAAATCTTATCATATTTGTTCTTACGATTGTGATTATAAACGATATTTGTCATTTTTTTAGATCATTTGCATGTTTATTTGAAGATCAAATAAACTTCGATTCACATCTTTTTCTTCATCCATCTAAATCTAGAACCGTTGTGTTTGGTATATTTTTTTTCTCATAATCTACGCTTGAAGATAACTTCTAAATTTCCGAATTCTGTAAAAAGGAGAGTTAGATTGTTCTTAAAATCTTCACGTCCTTTCTTTTTGGATTTTTTTTTCAATGTGTAATTATATCCAAAAATATCTTCGTGTCCCTTCTTTTTTTTTGTTCACGTCTTGTTTTATTTTGTTGTTATTTCATAATTAACTTATCTTGATTGCCTTGAATAGCTTGCTACTATCAGAATTGCTTTACCGATATATTAGCCTACTTTGATCATAATTTAGTCACTTTCCCAAACAGCCTACCTTTGTGTGTATAAACATGAGTGTCCCTGAGTGTAAAATCAGTGAGTTGAGTGTGTGAGGTCCTAAACATATTCCACTACTGTTTGTACAATCATGAACCAAGATGGAGGACATGGAGGGGAGATCAATGAAGCTAGGTGGAGAGAAGCACAGGTCGGAACAATTACTCGTTTGAATCAAGTTATTAGTACATTGACAGACCGGATGGAGCGAATTGAAATAGCCTTAGGTAATCTTCAAGGGAGGGAAGTACTCTTGAATGAAGGAGTTGAAAATGAAGAAGATGACAATGTCACCCTTTTAGCGGGACATAGTCCTAGGGGAGGGAGAGATGTCGGTCGAGGGAGAGGAAGAGTCAGAAGAAGGGGTAGAGAAATTTTAGCACAAAAAAGAATTGAGAGGGAGTACTAGTATGAGAGAGAAAAAGAAAAAGGAATCGAGGGAGTAAAGCTAAAAATTCCAACTTTCTATGAGAGCAAAATTGAGCATGTCTTCGATTGCAACAATTTTAGTGAAGAAAGAAAGTTGAAGCTTGCCGTGGCTGAATTTTGTGATTACGCCATTATATGGTGGACATCTTTGAAATTAGAGTGAAGGAGAAATTATGAAGAACCAATTGAAATGTGGGAGGAATTGAAGACATTAATGAGAAAAAGGTACATTCCTAAGCATTATTCTCGAGTACTCAAGCAAAAACTCTATACTTTACAACAGGGATCCAAAAGTGTTGAAGAATATTACAAAGAAATGGAGACCTTATGTGTAGAGCATGTATTGATGAAGATGAGGAAGATATAATGGCTAGATTTCTTGGTAGGTTAAACCGACAACTTGCTCATCAAGTGGATAGGCAAGCGTACTTTGATATGCAAGAATTGTTACACCTTGCTGTCAAAATCGAAGGGCAACTAGCTTGGGAGAAGGATAACTCCAAGAGGTATGGTATTTCAAAGTCTATTACTTTCAACACTTGGAAAAAGAATGCAAATATTGAAAAGATAGATTTCAAAGTTTGAGGCAAATATGATCTTGACAAAAAGAACAAAGCTGAGACCTCCAAAGGTAAAGAGAAAGCGGAGGAATATAAGGAGATTCGAAAAAGAAATAGAGACATCAAATGTTGGAAATGTCAAGGAATTGGTCATCTTAGTCGTGATTGTCCTAACAAGAGAGTCATGATTATCAAGAATGGACAAGTTGTCACAGATAGTGAGGAAAGTGACCATGATGAGCTAGTTGAAGAGGAAATCCAGGAGACTGAGGAGGAACTAGAAGATGGGAGTCATTTGGTACTTATAACCAGAAGACTTCTTAAAACTCAAGTTACTGAGAATGATGTTGATGATCAAAGAGACAACCTATTTCACACAAGGTGTTTGGTCAAGGGGACTCCTTGTAGTCTTGTAATTGATAGTTGAAGCTGCACCAATGTCGTAAGTACAATGCTGATCAAAAGGTTGCTAATTCCAACCCAGCACCATCCTAAACCTTACAAGCTTCAATGGCTCAATGACAGTGGAACAATGAAGGTAACTTATCAAGCTTTAATATCTTTTACTTTAGAAAAATATAAAGATGAAGTTCTTTGTGATGTTTTATCAATGCATGCTGGAGACATATTGCTTAGCCGACCATGGCAATTTGACAGGAGGGTTATGTATGATGGCTATTTGAATCGGTATTCTTTTGTCAAAGATGGTAGAAAAACCACTCTTGTACCTTTGAGTTCTGCAAATGTATTTGCTGATCAATTAAAGTTGGAACAAAAAAAGAAAGAGTTTGAGGAAAAAGAGGTGAGTGAAAAAATAGAGAAAAGTCAACGAGAAAACCATAGTGAAGAAAATAATGAAATTGGAAAAAAAGGAAAGAATGTGAGTTGTTTGGCTAGAGTTGGAGAGGTTAGAAGGGCAATGTTCTCACAAAAAACCATCTTTGTACTTGTGTACAAGGAAGGATGTTTGGTCTCTAACGATAATAATTTGTCTTTGCCTAGTATGTTTCAATCTCTTTTACAGGAATTTGATGACGTATTTCAAGATGAAGTCCCTAAAGGACTACCTCCCATTAGAGGTATTGAACATAAAATAGACTTCATTCCAGGGGCAGTAATTCCTAATAGGCCAGCTTATAGAGCGAACCCAACTGAGAATAAAGAAATTAGAAGGCAAGTAGAGGAGCTTATGGAGAAGGGGTATATACAAGAGAGTTTGAGTCCATGTTCTGTACCAGTCTTATTGGTGCTGAAGAAAGATGGAACGTGGCGCATTTGCGTGGATTGTAGAGCCATCAACAAAATCACGGTGTGGCAACACTACTTATGGCCTAGAGAATTTGTGATCCACTCTGATCATGAAAGCTTGAAGTATCTTAAGGGTCATAGCAAACTGAACTGTAGGCATGCAAAGTGGGTGGAGTTTATTGAAACATTT
The DNA here is from genome assembly GCF_057944985.1 of Cucurbita pepo subsp. pepo. Taxonomy (NCBI): domain Eukaryota; kingdom Viridiplantae; phylum Streptophyta; class Magnoliopsida; order Cucurbitales; family Cucurbitaceae; genus Cucurbita; species Cucurbita pepo. The sequence goes on along the minus strand of NC_141809.1, from coordinate 5,332,759 downwards.
CCGTATGTCATCAAATATAAGAAAGGTAAGGATAATGTGGTAGTTGATGCATTATCTAGAAGGTACATTGAGCATATTAAAGAATTATATCGAGATGACCACGACTTTGGAATTATTTATGCATCTTGTCGTACAAAAATAGCTGTAGATGATTATTATTAAGTGTTTCATGAATTCTTATTTAAGAATAAGTAAGCTTTGTATTCCTAAATGCTCTATCAGAGATTTGCTTGTAAAAAAAGCACATGGTGGTGGCTTAATGAGACATTTTGGGATTAATAAAACTTATAATATGTTGCATGAACACTTATTTTGGCCGAAATTGAAGCATGATGTTCATAAATTTTGTAGTCAATGCTTTAAATGCAAAGAAGCTAAATCTAGATCACAACCAAATGGATTGTACACTCCTTTGAATGTACCTAATGAACCTTGGACTAATATATCTATGGATTTTGTTCTTGGTTTACGGCACACTAAAAAGGGTAAAGATAGTATTTTTGTTGTGGTAGACAGATTTAGTAAGATGCCTCATTTTATTGCATGTAACAAGACGGACGATGCAAAACATGTTGCTGGCTTATTTTTTAGGGAAGTAGTAAGATTACATGGAATCCCTAGAATAATTGTTAGTGATAGGGATGCTAAATTTCTAAGTCACTTTTGGAAAGTATTGTGGGGGTAAATTGGGTACCAAATTGTTGTTTTCAACTACATGTCATCCTTAGACGCATGGACAAACTGAGGTGGTTAATAGAACATTAGAAGCATTGCTTAGGGCTATTATTTCTAAGAATATTAAGTCTTGGGATGAATGTTTGTCATTTGTAGAGTTTGCATATAATAGAGCAATTCGTAGTACAACTCATTGTTCTCCTTTTGAAGTTGTTTATGGATTTAATCCACTTACGCCTCTTGATTTGCTTCCTATTCATTCTAATATGTTTGTGAGTGACGCAGCCACAAGTAAGGCAGACTTGATCAAAACATTGCATAAGGAGGTGAAGGAGAGAATTGAGAACCAAAATTTCAAAGTTGCTTCAAGGATTAACAAAGGACAGAAGTAAAACATTTTTAAACCTGGTGACTGGGTTTGGATACATTTTCGCAAGGAGCGATTCCCATCTCAACGGAAAACAAAGTTACATCCAAGAGGGGATGGTCCTTATCAAGTCCTTGAAGGAATTAATAACAATACATATAAAATTGACCTTCCCGAAGACTTTTCAGTACATTCTACTTTCAATGTTGCTGACTTGAGTCCTTTTGATGTAGGTGATGATTTTTCTGATTCGAGGACGAATCCTTTTGAAGAGGAGGAAGATGATAAGAATCATGGTGTTCCAAACGTTCCAACTGGACCTATTACACGATCCAAGGCGAAGAAGATTCAACAAACATTCATTCTTCATCTACAAAATTGGATCGACTCGGTTCAACCATCATTTGTAGAATTAGAAGCTGATACGATTGACGAAGGACAATATTCTTTTGAAGAGGGGGAAGATGATAAGAATCATGGTGTTCCAAACGTTCCAACTGGATCTATTACACGATCCAAGGCGAAGAAGATTCAACAAACATTCATTCTTCATCTACAAAATTGGATTGGCTCGGTTCAACCATCATTTGTAGAATTAGAAGCTGATACGATTGACGAAGGACAATATTCTTTTGAAGAGGGGGAAGATGATAAGAATCATGGTGTTCCAAACGTTCCAACTGGACCTATTACATGATCCAAGGCGAAGAAGATTCAACAAACATTCATTCTTTATCTACAAAGTTGGATCGGCTCGGTTGAAGTTGGAAAACATTAAAACAAGTGAAGCCTAATAGATTTTAAGTTTATTTCTTTAGCCACTCAAACATATCAACATTTGTTGAAAAATTTTATTGTTTTTTTTTTTTTTTTTTTCATTTTGCAATGGTCAATTGGTCAAAATTGACTTCGTCATTTGTGGAGTTTAAAGGGGATCGGGATTGAATCCCGTCCACAAACGTCTTTTGTCGGGAGACTATAAATACCCACAATATGTTATGTAAAATTCAGATTCGTGGATGAATGTAATTCAGATCTCAAATTGAGATGTTTCCCTTAGAAATCAGAGCATTAGAAATCAGAGCATCACATTTGCCATTTCTAAGTTTCAAGCAATTCTTGTGGTAGAATTGCACCCGAGCCATTCAATCAAGCCTTGATCAAGTTAGATTGTGGAGTGATTCAATTTAGAACAATGTTTCCAAATCTTGCTTCTAGATCTTCGATCGTAAGAGGTAATTTAATTCTAGCCTTATCTCTTGGTTGATCAAAATTTCGTATAAGGAGGTGTTAATTACTTTGATTCAAAGGTTCTTGCTTCAACTAAAGCTTGGATCGTTGGGCTGAGGATTAGGGTTGCCTTATCAATGAAGTTTTATGTGATGTTGTATCTATGCATGTTGGAGATTTACTACTGGGGAGGCCTTGGCAATTTGATCGTCGGGTAATGTATGATTGGTATGCAAAACGATACTCTTTTACTCACAACTGTAGAAAAACTACTCTTATTCCATTGTCTCCAAAAGATGTATTTATTGGAAAAGAAAAGACAAGAGGCTGATGCAAAAGCAGAGATTGAAAAAGAATCAAGTGAAAAAAAGAGCTTGAGTGAAAAGCAAGAGAGTATCACTCAGCCTAGAGAAAAAAAAGAAAGAAAAGTCAAATCAGTAAGCTTGTATGTTAGATCAAGTGAGGCTAGGAATGTTTTGCTCTCTAACAAGACTATTCTTGTACATATGTGCAAGGGGTCTTGTTACTTTACTAACATGCTTAACCCTTCTTTGCCTAGTGATTTTGTTGTGCTTTTGCAAGAGTTTGAAGTTTTATTTTCCGAGGAGATGCCTAGTAGTTTGCCACCACTTAGAGGGACTGAACACAAGATTGACTTCATTCCTGGCGCACCCATTCCAAACTGACTAGCTTATAGGACTAATCCAAAGGAGGCTGAAGAGATACAAAGGCAAGTAACTGAACTCCTTGCTAAAGGGTATGTACGTGAAAGTTTGAGTCCTTGTTTTGTTCCAGTTATTCTTGTACCTAAGAAAGATGGTTCTTGGCGTATGTGTGTTGATTGTAGGGCTATAAACAAGATAACTATAAAGTATAGGCATCCAATTCCCAGATTAGATGATATGCTTGATGAATTGCATGGATGTAGTCTTTTTACTAAGATTGATTTAAAATCGGGTTATCATCAAATTCGCATGCATATTGAGGATGAAGTGGAAAACAGCTTTTAAAACCAAGTATGGTCTTTATGAATGGTTGATTATGCCTTTTGGATTAACTAATGCACCTAGTACATTCATGAGACTAATGAACCATGTCTTACGAGAATACTTAGGTAAGTTTGTGGTTGTTTATTTTGATGACATCCTTGTTTACTCTAAATCTTTAGATGATCATATTACCCATGTACGCAATGTTTTGACTACTTTAAGAAACGAATGTTTGTACGTAAATTTAAAGAAATGTAGCTTTTGCATGAAAAAAGTTAACTTTCTTGGTTTGTAGTTTCATCTAATGGTGTTGAGGTTGATGAGGAGAAAGTGAAGGCTATAAAAGATTGGCCTACACCTAAAAATGTAAGTGAGGTAAGAAGTTTTCATGGTCTTGCAAGTTTCTACCGTAGGTTCATTAAGAATTTTAGTACAATTGCTTCACCCTTGAATGAACTTGTTAAGAAAAATGTATCCTTTATATGGAAAAAAGATCAAGAACTTGCTTTTAATACGTTGAAAGAAAAATTGAGTTATGCTCCCTTGCTTGCATTACCTAATTTTGAGTCTACTTTTGAAATTGAATGTGATGCTAGTGGAGTAGGGATAGGTGCTGTATTAATGCAAAATCAAAGACCTTTAATGTTCTCTAGTGAGAAGTTGACTGGTGCATCTTTGAGGTATCCAACTTACGACAAAGAGCTTTATGCTTTGGTTCGTGCATTGCAAACCTGGCAACATTATCTTTGGCCTAAGGAGTTCATTATTCATACGAATCATGAAAGTTTAAAGCATTTGAGAGTACAAAATAAACTCAACAGACGACATGCTAAGTGGTTAGAATTTATTGAAACATTCTCTTATGTCATAAAATATAAACAAGGTAAGAAGAACATTGTTGCAGATGCTTTATCACGAAGGTATGTCCTCCTCAATACTTTGAATGCTAGGTTGTTGGGTTTTGAACACATAAAGGATTTGTATCAACATGACATGTTCTTTGCTCCTTTTGTTGAATACTGTGAAAAAGGACTCATTGTGGATAATTACTTGTTGTTAGATGGATTTTTGTTTCGAAAAGGCAAACTTTGCATACCATCTTGTTCCATCCGTGAGCTACTTGTGAGGGAAGCTCATGGAGGTGGTTTAATGGCACACCATGGAGTTTCTAAAACTTATGATATGCTCTCTGAACATTTTTTTTGGTCTAAAATGAGACATGATGTTCATAAAGTTTGTGCTCGTTGCATAGCATGTAAACAAGCTAAGTCTAGGCTTCAACCACATAGTTTATACTCCCCATTACCGGTTCCTAATGGTCCTTGGATTGATATATCAATGGATTTTGTTTTAGGTTTACCTAGGACTATGAAAGGTTATGATAGCATCTTTGTTGTGGTTGATCGATTTAGTAAAATGACTCATTTTATTCCTTGTCACAAAACTGATGATGCAAAACATATTGCTAGACTTGTTTTTTAGGAAAGTTGTACGATTGCATGGCATTCCTAAAAGCATCGTTAGTGATCGTGATGTAAAATTTTTAAGCCACTTTTGGCGTGTTTTATGGGGTAAGTTAGGAACTAAGCTAGTATATTCAACTACTTGTTATCCTCAAAGGGTTGGACAAACTGAAGTTGTTAACAGAACCATGACTACTATGCTTAGGGCTATTATTGATAAAAATCTTAAGACTTCGGAGGATTGTTTGCCATTTATAGAATTTGCATATAATATGGTTGTTCAGAGCACTACTAAATGCATATGTTTTGAAATTGTTTATGGCTTTAATTCTTTTAACCCCCATTGACTTGTTACCTATACCTTCAAAAGAATTTGTGAATTTTGATGCAAATGCCAAGGTTGAGTTTGTTCATAAACTACACAAGCAAGTAAAAGAACAAATTGAGAAACAAAATTCCAAGGTTGCCACCCGAATTAATGACGTAAGATTGTCATCTACAAGCCAGGAGATTGGGTTTGGGTGCATTTCCGAAAAGAAAGATTTCCTACTCAAAGAAAATCTAAGCTTTTACCATGAGGAGATGGACCTTTTCAAGTTCTTGAGCGCATCAACGACAATGCTTATAAAATTGATTTACCAGGTAAGTACGGTGTTAGTGCAACTTTTAATGTTGTTGATTTAAGTCCCTTTGATGTAGGTGATGGCTTGGATTCGAGGATGAATCCTTCTCAAGAGGGGGAGAATGATATGAACCACGACAAAGGAATTTTCATACATCAAGGTCCAATTACAAGGACGAGAGCCAAGAAGCTACAACAAACCTTTTACAGTTATATTCAAGCTATGGTGAGCTCATCAAAGGAAATTCTAAAAGACGTTGGAGACCTCTCTTATATGTTATACAAAGTTGAGCTTCAAGACAGAGATGAATTAAATTCACTTTAAGTTGCATTTAATAAACTCCGCTGAATTTATCAAACTAGTCAAAGGATGACTAATAAGCACATTTTATTATTTGCATTATTTAATTATAGTTTAACTATTTGTTTGTCATATTTAAGGTATTTTTAAATATAGGAGTTAAGGTTATATTGTAACCCACGTAGGTTACTATATTCCACCATTAACTAGCCATTTTAATATGGAGGTTGTGGGTATTTCTCATTTACTAATCCATTTAATTTGGGAGTTATGTATCACATAGGTTAAGGTTTGTAAAGGCTATATAAAGCCTTCTTTTCTTTGATTAGACATGACATTTTGGAATTAAGAATAAAATTTCTATTTTAGCTTTGTTGAGAGCTAAACTTTCTTTGCAAATTCTTGTGTTTACAACTTGCATGCTAGAGTCATTCAAGTGGTATTGATCAAACCTCTTGTGGAGTGATTCGAATCACGAGTTTAGAAACGAGTTTTCTTTACTCTTGATTTTGATCATCAAGGTAATTTGTTTCATACTTTCCCAGGGGTTGATTTCCATATCAACAAAAGAATAAGTCAAATTGACCATTATTTATAAAATTAAAAAGAGTTTTTTTAACAAATGTTGATGTGCTTGAGTGGCTAATGCAACAGGTTTAAAATCAATTAAGTTCTCTGAGCGTAGGTTTGAATTATGTTGTTGACATTTTTTAATCGACATCGTTGAATCTTCTTGGCATCGACATTTTTTTTTTAATCTTTTTGGCAATAGGTCCATTTGGAACACTACTTTTTTTTTTTTAATCTTCTTGGCAATAGGTTCATTTGGAGCACCGTGATCGACATTTTTGAATCGATATTTTTTCTAATCTTCTTGGCATTGACATTTTTTTTAATCTTCTCGAAAATAGGTCTATTTGGAACACCGTGATTCTTATCATAAATCTATCTGGATAATTGATTCAGGAGCCACTAATCATGTTTATTCTTCTTTTCAAGAAAGTGACTCTTGGAAGCAGTTAAATGAGGGAGAAATGATCATGAAGGTAGGCACTAGAGAGGTTGTGTCATTGGAAGCTTCAAGTTATTTTTAAACAAATCTTATTTACTTTTAGAAAATGTATTTTTGGTTCCTAAGTTGAAGAGGAACCTAATTTCAGTTTCATGTTAAGTTGAACAATTTCATTCCTTGAACTTTTATAGTAACAAAGTTGTTGTTTCGAAAAATGTTTTTGAGAGTTGTTCCGCTTTTGTTTAAAATAACTTGTATGTGCTAAGACCATCAGCATGTAAGACACTTCTAAATACTGAATTATTTAAAATGGCTAAATCTAGAACAAAAAGACATAAAGTTTCTCGAAAAGATGACACCTATCTTTGGCATCTAAGGTTGGGTCACATCAATTTAGATAGAATTGAAAGATTGGTAAAAAATGGTCTTCTAAGCAAGTTAGAGTTGGACACTTTACTAGTATGTGAATCCTGCTTAGGAGGAAAAATGACTAGAAGACCTTTTACTGGAAAGGATATAGAGCCAAAGAACCCCTAGAACTTATACATTCAAACTTATGTGGTCTGATGAATGTTAAAGCTAGAGGAGTGTAACGACCCTAATTTTTACCTATTTAATCTAAGGTCATTACTATACCTTGGAATGCGAAATTACATTACATGAGCCCTGAATATAAATGCGACTTAACACTCGCCTTTTATTATCTCGTGAAAGAGAAAAACAAATACAAGGTAAAGAAAGGAAAAGAACAATACTGAAATAATTGTCTCAATCTACCCTAAGGTTTATTATGCGATTACAATTCAACCTACACTAATTTATACTAATGAAGTAAACAAAATTCAACCTAAACTAACCTATACTAGGAAATGGAAAGCAAATACCCTATGCATGTGCCACGGTCCCGGGGTGTACGATGCCACCGACGACCTCACATGGGTGCCTTGCCTTTATCTGAAAAGTAAAGTAGCACGAGGCTTGAGTATATCTAGAATACTCAGTAAGTGACCCCCTATCGGGGTTATGCAACATTCACATGCAATGAAATGATGGGACCTATCTTTCGTTTCGTTTTGTTTTCCCTATGGTGCTGTCCTAACAGGTAAACTTTGGACGTGTACCATATACTCTACACACAACCCATACGTGTGAGTATGGGCTCACTAGCTAGTTCGCACACTGCTGGACCACTTTTCTTATCCGGTGGGCATGCTCTGGGAGCCCCTTATGCCGGTACCCGTTAGAACTAGTAACCGTCACGGTAGCGCTATGCAAAGCATAACGATCGTTGTCCTGCCATTGGATGTACGTGTTCGTACCCTTGTGATGGGATAGGGGTATCCTCCCAGATGCATGAACACACAATATGCATGAGGTCCCCGCTAGTCCTACATTTATCATTAATGAACATAACCCCCTGTCACGTTTCATACTTACATGTCATTCTCATTTTCATTTCTTTATGTATCAGGCATATTCCTAACGGGGTTATGTTTTCATGCATTTTACCTTATTTCATGTCATACAATTCATGCTGTTTACATTCAGATATTCCATACAATCATGTCATAATCATTCAAGAACAACATATCGTCACATGCATTACATATCACATCAAACTAAGCAGCATACATAGCATAGATTCACGTTCACGTGATTACGTACTTAAGCACAACAAACTAGCATACAATTTAATGACACGTGCGAATCAATGGGCACGTGCCAACAAACAGCAATTAACGCGTAACCTACGACGGGTGAGCAACTTACTTGGTAGGCCTTAGCTGAAGTACTCCCTAGAATATAAATGTAAGCTCCTAGCTCCTCGTGAACATTCTACGCTTCCATTGTGGTTGGTTCCTATTGGTTCATTCGTCACCTTCGTTAGTATTTCACAAACATAATTAATTTTCAACTTGAATTTGTGAAATACGACCTTAAAATGATCTATTTCACCTTAAAAAGGGCCGAAACTAAGTCCGGGAGGGTCAGAACGGTGACAAACGGGCTGGAAATAGGTTTCTCGAGCCGAATAAGCCGCCGAAGCCGAGAAGTCGCCGCCGAGCCGATTAAGCCGTCGGAGCCAAGGGGAGCCGCATTGCAGACGTGCCACGTGGCACAACCAGAGGGCGACGCGTGTGCAGCGGTCTCAGGTCGAGGCGCGGGTTATCGGATCGCTCACGGGTTTAGGGTTGTTCGCCGGTGACAGGCCGGCCCAGGCTGAAGAAAAAGTGCAGGTGGGCTGGGCTAGGCGTGGTGCGTTGAACTGGGCTTGGAGGTCTCAGGTCAAGGCTGTTGGGTTGGGCCGTAACTGGGCTTACGCGTTTTGGGCTGAAGCAACTGGGCCGCGGGAACCGTCGTGTACTGAGCTGACCTAAGGTGATTGGGTTCGGTTCGGGTTGCGGGATCCGACCCTTGGGTCGCACTTCGTCTTCTTCACCCGGTTGCCTGCGGGTTTTTCCAGTGACTTTTCTCTCTCCTTGTTAACGTCCTTTCGACGTCCTTTTTCCCTCCTATTTCCTCTGTTCCCGAGTCTCTTCCTCCCCCTAACTCCATTTTGGGTATGGATTTGGTTTGTAAAGGCCTCACACTCCCGGATCTGGAGAAGTTCAGAAATCCGACGTTCTGTCTCCCTTGCCGATGGTGTTCAACGTATAGGATTCGTCTAAATCTACCCCTGATGTGTGTAAAAGGTTCTGGGATTACTTTTGTTGCGTAAAATGGTGGTTTTGATGTCGATTTCGTAGGGTTTGGCCTCGCCGGAGTTTCGTTGAATTTTCTCTGTCCTCTTCATTTTTCTCTATTTTTTTTTGTTCTTTGCAGGTTGTTTTGGGGTGGCTGAAGGTCGGGGTCGAGTTTCGTGGCATCCCAGCCTTCGGTCGCCCTTTGTGGGTCGTGTGCGAACCAAAACTCCGACGTTCGCCAGAGTTTTCGGTTCTGCCGACGACTTTTTTTTTTTAACAAAACTGAAGTTGAGAATTTATTAGGTAAATCCATCAGAACACTTCGACCAGATTGCAGTAGAAAGTACATGGATATGAATTTCCGAGACTATTTGATAGAAAATGGAATAACATCCCAACTCTTAGCTCCCGAAACACCTCAACAAAATGGAGTTTCAGAGAGGAGAAACAGAACTTTGTTAGTCATGGTTCGATCGATGATGAGTTATGCTCCACTACCAAATTCTTTTTGGGGATATGCAGTGGAGACTGCATTATACATATTGAATGTAGTTCCATCCAAAAGTGTCACTATGACACCTTTTGAATTGTGGAAGGGTCGTAAAGCTAGTTTAGAACACTTCAGAATTTGGGGATGTCCAGCACATGTGTTGAATACAGATCCAAAGAAATTGGAACCTCGTTCTAAAGTATGCCTATTTGTAGGTTATCCTAAAGAGACTAGAGGTGGTTACTTCTACAGTCCGGAAGAAAATAAAGTATTTGTAACGACAAATGCTATTTTTTTAGAAGAAAATCATATGAGAAATCATAAACCTCGTAGTAAGATAGTGTTAAATGAATTAAATGAAGCTACTAATACATCAACAAGAGTTGTTGATAGTTCCATTCCTTCTGATAATCGGATACATCCATACCAAGAATTGGGAACGCCTCGTCGTAGTGGAAGGGTTAGAAAACAACCTAACAGTTACATAGGCTTGACTGAAGCTCAAGTTGTCATAACTGATGATAACATCGAGGATCCATTGTCTTTTAAACGAGCAATTGATGATGTTGACAAGGATGAATGGATCAAAGCCATGAACTTGTAGATCCTCCTGATGGGGTAAGACCTATAGGTTGTAGGTTGTAAATGGATTTACAAGAGAAAGCGAGGAGTAGATGGAAAGATAAAGACCTTTAAAGCGAGACTTGTGGCAAAAGGATTCAACCAAAGAGAGGGACTGAACTATGAGGACACTTTCTCTCCTGTTGCAATGTTAAAGTCTATTCGCATTCTCTTATCCATTGCCACATATTTTGGCTATGAGATATGGCAAATGGATGTGAAGACTGCTTTTCTAAATGGCAATCTTGAAGAGAAAATCTATATAAATCAACTAGAGGGGTTTATAAGCCAAGGTCAAGAGCAAAAGGTTTGCAAGCTTAAGAAATCCATTTATGGACTAAAACAAGCATCAAGATCTTGGAACATTAGATTTGACAGTACGGTTAAATCATATAGTTTTGAGCAAAATGTTGATGAACCTTGTGTATACAAGAAAATCAATAGAAAAGTAGTAGCTTTTCTTGTCTTATATGTAGATGATATTCTACTCATTGGAAATGATGTAAGCTATCTTACTGATATAAAAAGTTGGCTAGCTAATCAATTTCAGATGAAAGATTTAGGAGAAGCACAGTTTGTTCTAGGAATCCAAATTATAAGGGATCATAAGAACAAAACACTAGCCTTGTCTCAAACATCCTATATTGACAAGATTCTTGTCAAGTATTTGATATAAAATTCGAAAAAGTGCAATCTACCTTTTAGGCATGGAATTATATTGTCAAAGGAACAATGTCCCAAGACATCTCAAGAAGATGAGGATATGAGAAAGATTCCCTATGCCTCAGCTATAGGTAGTCTAATGTATGCAATGTTGTGTACAAGGCCTGATATATGTTATGCAATGTTGTGTACAAGACCTTATAGTAGATGGTTAAATCTGGTAAAGCTATATTTAGTAGACTAAACCATATATATATCCCGTTTAGTAAAGCTTTGGAAATGTACTTTCTATTCTCTGTACTCTCTCTTGTTGTACATACCTAAAGTCATCAATAAAAATTCTTTTAGCCAGAGTTCTCCTTGCAATTTTCTCTATCATTTTCTTTGTGTTCATCTAGATCGAGTGTGTGCGTTGTTGTGCGATCCTAACAACTGGTATCAAAGCTAGGCGAAATTCACCACGATCTGTGAAGATGGAAAGTTCAAAGATTGGAATTGAGAAGTTCGATGGATCCGATTTCGATTTCTGGAATATGCATATTGAAGATTATCTGTACCATAAAGATCTTCATAAATCTCTGTTGGGGGTGAAGCCGGATACCATGACCACGAAACAGTGGAAGCTCAAGGATCGACGAGCCTTAGGGATGATCCGGTTGACGCTATCCAGAAACGTTGCGTTTAACATCATCAAGGAGAAGACAACGTCAGATCTGATGAAGGCGCTGTCAAATATGTATGAAAAACCGTCGGCTATGAACAAGGTGTATTTGATGCGTAGATTGTTCAATCTATAGATGTCTGAAGGTGGACGTGTTGCGGATCATATAAATGAATTCAATATGATCATAAGTCAACTGGGTTCGGTGGAAATTAATTTCGAAGATGAAATTAAAGCGTTGATTTTGATGTCATCCTTACCCGAGTCATGGGATACTGTTGTTGCCGCAATCAGTAGTTCCCGAGGATCTGATAAACTGAAATTTGATGAAATTCGAGATGTAGTTCTCAGCGAAAGTATTCGCAAACGGGAAACTGAAGATTCATCAGGCAATGCTCTCAGTGTTGATCGAAGGGGAAGAAGCAAATCAAAGAGCTCAAACAAACATGGGCGTTCAAAATCAAAGAACCGGGGAAAATCTCCAAACAAACCCAACGTAACGTGTTGGAGCTGTGGGGGAAATGGACACTTTCGGATAGATTGTACAAAACTAAAAAAGAAGCAGAATCATAAATTTGAAGATGATGATGATTCTATATACACAACAGAAGATGTTGAGGACGTTTTAATCCTTAGTGTGGATAGCCCAGCTGAATCCTGGATTTTGGATTCAGGTGCATCGTTCCATTCGTCTCCAAGTAAGGAATTGTTTCGAAATTTCAAATCAGGAAATTTCTGAAAGATGTATCTTACCGACAACAAAACCTTGGAGATTGAAGGAAATGAAGATGTCTCCATACAAACTTCAGCATGAAATCAATGGACATTACAAGATGTTAGATACATTCCTGGTCTCAAGAAGAACCTGATCTCTATTGGTCAGTTGGATAGCACAGGCTATGCAGCAGAGTTTGGAAAGAGTTCCTGGAAGATTGTGAAGGGCGCCATGGTTGTTGCACGTGGCACAAAATTCGGAACCTTATACACTACTGCAGAGTGTATAAACATGACTGCTACTGCTGAGAGTGCTTCCAATTCAAGTCTATGGCAATAGACTTGGACATATGAGCGTCAAAGAAATGAAGATGTTGACTATGAAAGGAGCTTTAGAAGGCTTAAAATCTGTTGATATGGGTCTTTGTGAGAGCTGCGTTATGGGCAAACAGAAACGAGTTAGTTTCACAAAGGCTGCCAGAGAACCGAAGAAAGTGCTGTTGGAAATGATCCATACAGACGTCTGGGGACCATCTCCAGTTTCATCACTTGGTGGATCAAGGTACTACGTCACCTTCATCGATGACTTCAGCAGGAAGGTATGCATTTACTTTCTGAAACACAAGTCAGATGTGTTTACCACCTTCAAGAAGTGGAAAGCTGAAGTTGAAAATCAGACCGGCTTGAAGATCAAATGTCTGAGGTCTGACAATGGAGGAGAGTACAACAAATCAGAGTTTATAACATTTTGTGCAGCTGAGGGAATTAGATTAATAAGAACAATTCCCGGTAAGGCAAGACAAAATGGTATTGCAGAAAGGATGAACAGAACATTGAATGAGCGAGCAAGAAGGATGAGGATTTATTCTGGACTGCCAAAGACATTCTGGGCTGATGCTGTGAACACAGCAGCATATTTGATTAATAGAGGGCCGTCAGTACCCCTGAAGTTCAAATTGCCCGAAGAAGTATGGACAGGAAAAGAACTCAAGTACTCTCACTTGAGAACCTTTGGTTGTACTGCGTATATTCATGTTGATCCAGAGAAGAGAGATAAGCTTGATGCTAAGGTTGTGAAATGCTACTTCATAGGCTATGGCTCTGACATGTTCGGGTACAGGTTTTGGGATGAGAAAAATATGGAGATCCTAAGACACTGTGATGTGACCTTGATGAAAATGTCATGTACAAGGACAGAGAGAAGATAAACTCTGAGACTACGAAGCAAGTGGGAGTTGAACTTGAGTGGCAAGAAAATTCACGCAGTGATGGTACAACAGAAGCTCAAGAAACTCCTGATCCTATTGCTGAAGAACCAGACGTGGAGCAAGTTGCACCTGAGCAGGTGTTGAGAAGATCATCCAGAACTACCAGAGCACCAGATAGATATTCAACCTCATTACATTATCTGTTGCTAACTGACGAAGGAGAACCAGAGTCCTTTGATGATGCCCTACAAGTGGAAGATTCAACCAAGTGGGAGCAAGCCATGGATGATGAGATGAGCTCACTTGAAAGAAATAATACGTGGGTGCTGACTGAGTTGCCTACAGGAAAGAGAGCTCTGTTGAACAAATGGGTGTTCAAAATCAAGGTTGAACTAGATGGCAAAAGGTGGTTTAAGGCTCGATTAGTAGTTAAAGGATATTCACAAAGAAAAGACATTGATTATGCTGAGATCTTTTCTCCAGTTGTGAAATTAACTACTATCTGAATTCTGCTGAGTATTGTTGCATCGGAGAATTTGCACCTTGAGCAAATCGATGTAAAAATGGCATTTTTACATGGAGATCTAGATGAGGAGATCTATATGCAACAACCCGAAGGATTTGCAGCTTCAGGCAAGGAGCACATGGTGTGTAAGCTCAATAAGAGCTTGTATGGACTGAAACAAGCACCGAGACAATGATAGAAGAAGTTTGACTTCTTCATGAGCAAGAGTGATTTCCACAGAAGTGAAAAGGATCAGTGTTGCTACCTCAAGAAATACACTGATTCTTATGTATTTCTACTCCTGTATGTGGATGATATACTAATTGCTGGATCAAGTATGAGGGAGATAAACCACCTGAAGGCAAGCTTGTCTTCAGTATTTGAGATGAAAGATTTCGGTGCAGCGAAGCAGATCCTTGGGATGAGAATTTCTCGAGATAGATCTGCTGGCACATTAAATCTATCCCAAGAGCAGTACATTGAGAAGGTGTTGTCCAAATTCAAGATGAATAACGCTAAACCCAGGACTACCCCCTTGGCAAATCATATTAAATTGTCGAAGGGGCAATCTCCCAAGACAGTTGAGGAACGTGAGCACATGGCATCAGTTCCGTACGCTTCTGCAGTTGGGAGTTTGATGTATGCTATGGTCTGCACTAAACCTAACATAACACATGCAGTGGGAGTTGTTAGCAAGTACATGGAAAATCCAGGGAAGGAACATTGGGAAGCTGTGAAGTGGCTTCTGAGATATCTGAGAGGTACATCCAATACTACACTTTGTTATGGCAATGGCAAAGTAGTTCTGCAAGGTTTTGTGGATGCTGATCTGAGTGGAGATGTAGACTCCAGCAAGAGCACATCAGGGCATATCTACACTATAGATGGAACAGCAGTGAGTTGGATGTCCAAGCTTCAGAAATGCGTTGCTCTTTCATCTACTGAAGCTGAGTACGTGGTCATAGCTGAAGCTGGAAAGGAGATGATATGAATGACAAACTATCTAGAA
This sequence comes from Cucurbita pepo subsp. pepo, assembly GCF_057944985.1. NCBI lineage: Eukaryota > Viridiplantae > Streptophyta > Magnoliopsida > Cucurbitales > Cucurbitaceae > Cucurbita > Cucurbita pepo. The sequence continues at coordinate 5,317,545 of NC_141809.1, read as the reverse complement.
GAATTAGGCCGGAAGCAGTGCAAGAAGATTCTTTATACAGATAGTCAGAGTGCCATACAGTTGGTGAAAAACCAAATCTATCATTCAAGGACAAAACACATTAGAAGACGGTACCATTTCACTCGCAGGTTAGTGGAAGAAGGCGATATGTGTTTGGAGAAGATAGAGGGTGCAAAGAATCCAGCAGACATGTTGACAAAATGTGTTGATGTTGGAAAATTAAGGTTATGCAAAGCCCTAATTGGTATGGTGTAGGATCAGTCTCCAAGTGGAAGAATTGTTGAGTTATGGAGTCTGCTCCCTGTATTTATAGCTTGGTCAACGGCTATATCCGGTTAAGCTATATTTGGTAAAGCCATATATGGTAAAGCTATATCCGGTAAAGCTATATATGGTAAATAGCTATAAATAGTAGATGGTTAAATCTGGTAAAGCTATATTTAGTAGACTGAACCATATATATATCCCGTCCAGTAAAGCTTTGGAAATGTACTTTCTATTCTCTGTACTCTCTCTTGTTGTACATACCTGAAGTCATCAATAAAAATTCTTTTAGCCAGAGTTCTCCTTGCAATTTTCTCTATCACTTTCTTTGTGTTCATCTAGATCGAGCGTGTGCGTTGTTGTGCGATCCTAACATTCCTTGTTAGACCAGTCTCTTGACCTTCATCATCAAAACTACTTTAAGGGTAACTCTAGCCTTTGAACTAAAAACTAGATCCAGATAGTGTTGAGAAAGAATACCACCTCCTTCTTGTAACAACCTATATTGGAATAGTTCTTAGCTAGCCAATCTATACCGAAATTCGTCATGCTAACAACTATCAGGTCTACGCTAAAGGTTCATCTTGCTACTATTACTTGCCCATCTTTTACTCTATCATTAAAAACTAAGTCTACTCGTGTTGGGGTGCTAACATTTAATACATGCAACAAGGGTTCTAGTTGGAACCCTGCTTGACTAAAAAATGGCACAGATATGAAGGAACGTGTAAAGCCTGAATCAAATAACGTTAAAGCATAGTGTCCGAGGATGGATAGTGTACCTATCACCACTATGTCGTATTTCCCAACATCCCTGCTGGATGCATAATCTCTTTCTTGCGAATAGGTCTACATAGGTCTCTCGACTCCACTAGGGCCTCTTGGTGGGTCAACTGGGTTTTTCGTCCTCCTCGTATTTGGCAAGGTAGCCTTGATGACTACATCTGAAACAAGCCCTAGATTCAAGCCATACATCTACCCTAATGTTGTTTCCCACATTCAAGGCACAATGGTTCCTCACTCTCTTGGACCTTCTCTTAGTCTCTAAGATGTCTATTGGGGAGGGTGTCTATTCGTATATTGAGGTTTACGTGTTGATGGTTGTCGATGTGAGTCCGTCTGATCATACTATTATTTTCTCCCGATAGTGACAACTGACTCTCAACGTATCTATCTGATAAGCATCAACAATGCTAGATTTTTGCAAAGATAGAGATCCTTCTAGAATTCTTGCAAAACGTTCACAGAGAAAGCTAACTTAATGGATTGATTCCAACCAAGAGCTAGTTAGAAGATGAATGACTCTAAGATCGAACTTGGAATCTATGATGGTCACTCTTAGATACCAAGACAATTCACTCCAGAATTAACTTGATCAAAACTAATTCAATGAATCGGTTTAAACATCAAACCTAAAGCAAGGTTTGAAAAAGAATAACACCAAAAAGTATAAAAAAAAAAAACACAAAGGTTTTGTTTGTATTCAACAATTGATGCCCAAACATGAATATTACATGTCTTTAAATAGGTCTAAAAGATAACCCTAACATAATAAAGTTCAACTACCAACTACAAATGTTATTAAATACAAATTGAAGAAAATAAGGCATTCATACAAACTGCTATTAAATACAAATTTAAGAAAATAAGGCATTCATACAAACTACTAATAAATGCTATTAAATACAAATTGAAGAAAATAAGGCATCCATAAATTGTCTTAATTGGTAGTTCAACTACCAAAGCAAAGTCTTCTAATTACTTTCTCATGTTAGCCACTCTATTATGTTCTTGATTTGATATGCTAATGCTATAAAGATTTTTGGGCTCAAAAGTCTTTGTTTCAACATGTACACTAGCTAGATTTTGAAGATGCAATGTATAGGCTTCTTGAATCTTCTTAACCTTACTTCTTGTAATCGGTACTTCGGGTACATGCAAAGGGTCAGGAGTTGAATTTATATCACTATCTTGTTGGGTTTTATGTCCTAAAACTCATAGTTTGTAAACAAAAACATATTCTATAAAGTTATTATTATTGTTTATTCAGTAAAGATTGTTATTGAATAAAGTGAACTTTACGATTATTAATCTAAATCCAATAAACTAAGAAACTCTGGCTATAGTATGATTACTTGAACTATATGTAGAGACATAAGAGTGGATCAAGTTCAAGTATATAGTCAAAATGATCTATAGTATAAGGATAAGGTTGAGTACCTTATTCTGGGGACACTATGGATGCGGCCCACTTTTGTATATGATATAAACAATGTGATCACTAAATTGTACATGCGAAGACATGTGAGTGGGGGCGTCCTATGCAATGAGCATTGCATAAGATTGGACCATGAAGAAAATCACTCTCACTTTATAATGCCGTTTACTGTTGAGACTGATTTTCTTTTCATTCGATGACCTAGGTAACTCGATCTTAATCCTGAGCTAACCATGAACTCCTGTTTATTCGGAATTATCCTTAGATTTGCATGGGTGAGAGTGGCTCGAGTTTGCCGACTCAATAGGCCTCCCATTTCAGGGGAAGACTGGGTGAATAGCTGGGGACGTGGGGTGCAAGATGGAATTCGCTCCTACCCACTTTTAGGGTTAGAAGAGAGGTAGTTCCCTTAAGCACTGACTCCAAGTCTTGAACAAGGGGCGCCACCCTCTCATTGGCCTGAGAGGAATTCGGTTTACTGGTTGGACCACAAACCAATTGTTCATTAGAGGATCGGTGAGATATAAGGAAAAAGAAGTAACTTCAGGGGTAAAATGGTAAATTGACCCAGCTCTAGTTATGAACAACCTGTGAAGGATCGACTTACTAATCATGGTTATATCAAATGGACAGAAATATATCTATAGTGAGGGGAGTGCAACTACTAGGCTATAGTGGAGTGTCCTAGTAGTTAACGAATGTTGGTTAACAAGGTTAATGAGTTTAACCGGTTAATCTTGGATCGTTGGAGCCCATGATCTATAGGTCCATTAGGTCCCTCTGCTAGCTCATATCGGACTGAACCATAGAACAGTGTGACGAATGAGTTCGAAGTGTTCGAATTCAAATTAGGGAATATGCGCTACATATATACGATATATTTAACCGCATTTTTGTTTTATTTACGAATTAAACAAAAGGAGAGAATCAGAGATATTTAAATAAGATTTAAATATCTTAATCAATTATGTATTGTAATGGATTGGGATTGACATTTGAATTAATATTAAATATTAATTAAATAGTTTAATTAATCATTTAATATTACTTTAATTTGAAATTAATTATTCAAATTCATTGTTAAATTAAAATGAAGAAAGTCAAATTGTTGACTTCATTTAGTGGAAAAATCTATGTTAGTGGAATTTTAAGTGTCAAAATTTGGTTAACTCAAACATGCATGCTTGCCACATAATCCCAAACATTTGAGTGGAATTTTGAGTGCCAAAACTTGGTGATCTCAAATTTGCATGAACATGCAAACATAACTCTATAAATAGAGTGATCATGCAACATGAAAGGTCTTCTTGGTGAAAAACCTAGAGAAAAACCTCTCACAAACGCCCTCTTCATATATAGAAAATTCCTCCCAAGTTTAGTCACTCACCGGATTCAACAATCCCGTTCTAAGGCCGGAGGATTGTGGAGAAGACACTAGTGGTGGTTCAAAACCGGTTCGTGAGGAAAAAGGAATTTGAACTACAAAAGGTTAGTATTCAAACTCATTAAGTTTTAATACTTATGAACACGCTAGTTATTTACTATAATTGATGTTCTAAAAGTGCCTAAGATCCAAATTGCTTCCGCATGTGTTATATTAACACCATCAGTTGGTATCAGAGCAAACTTTAGGCACTTTATTTACATTAATTTGATCATGGTGGGTACCATTTCATGAATTTAATTTTGTGGTTGCTAAAGTGGATGGTTTTGGTTTTGACAGTTTTTTATGCTTCCATTTGATACAATTATTGTAATAAGCCTAAATGTGTATGGGCTTTAATGAATGAAGAAAGGTCTGTAATTTTTATGGAGTCATTATTGTCCATTTTAGGTTGTAATTGATCGAAAATGGAAGAGATAGCAAGTTGAACCGAAGAAGAAGATGGAAGAGGCAGTTCGGGTGTTTTTCCTGCCTTTGGGGTTCGGTTCAACGTTTTTAAGGGTTGGTTCGCCCAGTTCGTGGACCTCGGGAGCGGTTCAAGTTATTTTAATTATTAATGTAATAATTTAGTTAATTGCTTGTTTTAAAATGCCAAAACCAATCCACTTTAGCGTGTTTAATTAATTATGCATTATGAATGTATGTTTTAATTAAATAGAAAATGTATATGCATAAAGTATGTCATATAGATTTAAAATCCCACCATAGGCTAAGCATGTTTCATGCATTCCAAGTATGTTATAACTGTTATAATGTATAGTATGCATGTTTAGGGTTCCATGAGTGATAGATGTAAATTGTAATATTATTGCATGGAATGGATGATTATATAATTGTTATATAAAACATGTTAGATGCATGTTATAGGTTATTTTCAACGTCATAAAACGAGATAGACATTAAAATCTATAATAAAGATAAGTGCATGCTAACTTAGGGTTAAGAACTGAGCACGATCAATTTTAATAGTTAAAATAGGTCGATGTCTTACAAAATTGCAGTTACAAGAAAGCTCACCTGACACGATCTTGATTAACGCTGGAAGTACTTAAGTTGACGGTTTCTAGAACACCTACTACTTGGAGATTGAACCAGTACTTGAGCTTAGTTAGCCCAGTTTTATGAGCATGCTTAAGTGATGTAAGATTTAGAAAAATCTAAAATATTTAATTAGCCGGAATATACTTAAGTAATGAATATACCCAACCATCTAAAATACTTAGTGGGAGGAAAAAGGTGTATAAGATACATCGTTTTCTTTTCACGCTCTCTGTACCATTCTCACAGTGAGATTCATGCTCGGTCTCGTGTCGCCCTGGGAGTGTCCTCCATTCGGAAGGTATTTGCATGAGTCAATAACAAGGTGAATAGAGGAAGTATTTATAGTAAGTGGGAAAAGGAAGTATATCAAATACGTCCTATAATCTCCATCACTAGGTTGCACCGTGAGATTCCCATGTTCCACCTGCAAGTTGCCCTAGAGCAACTACCCATTCGGAGGGTCGTAACATGGAGTCGAAACAACGCAAACTCCAGAAATGGATAGGATATCTTAGGTTCGTTCCCAACTTTGGCTTTTTCATTCGATAGCATTGTTGGGACCGGTCTCTGAGGTTTGAAAATGGCGGGTTACACTTACGAAGAATTACTAAGAGTTAGTATATTCTTGACCAAAATAGCGATAACTAAAAACACTTTAGGAACAAGAGTTATTTTGGGATTAGTGTTTAAAGTCAAGAATGTCTTGGTTTAGTGAATGAGCGATTGACTGCTCCTCGGTAGCAGTTGCTCTAACTCACTAAAGTATCGTTGCAAATTAATAATTTTTGGGTACATTATTACATTTGCTAAAACTGATTGGATTAAACAGAATTAAGTCAAATCACTAATAGAATTTTCTTTATATCACAGCATGACAAACTCAATAGTACAATTACTCGCTTCTGAGAAATTAAACGGCGACAATTACGCAACTTGGAAATCAAACGTAAACACAATACTGGTAATTGATGATTTAAGGTTTGTTTTAACTAAGGAGTGTCCTCCAAACCCTAGCTCAAATGCAAACCGAACAATTCTGGATGCGTATGACAGATGGATAAAGGCAAATGACAAAGCCCGAGTGTACATTCTAGCCAACATATCTAATGTTTTGGCTAAGAAACACGATGTTATGGGTCCTGCTAAAGAGATTATGGAATCTCTAAAAGGGATGTTTGGACAACCATCCTTCTCCCTTAGACATGAACCCATAAAATACATTTATAACTGCCGTATGAAAGAAGGGACCTTAGTTAGAGAACATGTCCTGGACATGATGGTTCATTTCAATGTGGCAGAAGAAAATGAAGCTGTCATTTATGAGAAGAGTCAAGTCAGTTTTATCATGATGTCTCTTCCGAAGAGCTTCTTCCAGTTCCGCACAAATGTGGTAATGAACAAAATATAATATAACTTGACTGCTCTTCTCAATGAGCTACAGACTTATCAGTCCCTCTTAACAAACAAGGGACAAACAGGAGAAGCAAATGTTGCTATCTCCAAGAAATTACTACGAGAATCGTCCTCCAAAAATAAGTCTGGACCTTCAACTTCTAAAAGTGTTTTGATGAAGAAGGGTAAAGGGAAAAATAACATTCCTACTAACTGCAAACACAAGGTTCAAAAAGCAGATAAAGGAAAATGTTTTCATTGCAACGAAAACGGGCACTGGAAGAGAAACTGCCCTAAATACCTTGCAGAGAAGAAAGCCGAAAAGACACAACAAGGTAAATATGATTTACTCATTGTAGAAATATGTTTAGTAGAGTATGACAACTCAACTTGGATACTAGATTCAGGGGCGACTAATCATATTTGTTCTTTTTACCAGGAAACTAGCTCCTGGAGAATGCTTGCGGACGGCGAGATAACACTCAGGGTTGGAACAGGAGAGGTTGTCTCAGCAAGATCAGTAGGAAATTTAAAGTTGTTTTTTGGAGATAGATTCATTATATTAGATAATGTACTTTTTGTTCCTGAAATGAAAAGAAATCTAATATCTATCTCTTGTTTATTAGAATTGTTTATTAGAATTATTGTATAAAGTATCTTTTGAAATCAATGAAGTGTTCATTTGCAAAAGAGGTATTCATATTTGTTCTGCAAAACTAGAAAACAACTTATATGTGTTAAAACTGAGAGAAACAAAAGCTATTTTAAATACCGAGATGTTTAAAAACAGCTAAAACTCAAAATAAACGACAAAATATTTCTCCTAATACCTATCTTTGGCACTTAAGATTAGGCCACATTAATCTCAATAGGATTGAGAGATTGATTAAAAGATGACTTCTAAATGAGTTAGAAGACAACTCTTTACCTCTATGTGAGTCTTGTCTTGAGGGTAAAATGACTAAACGATCATTTTTCGAAAAAGGTTATAGAGCCAAAGAAACCTTAGAACTCGTGCAACCAGATCTCTGTGGTCCAATGAATGTTGAAGCACGAGGAGGGTATGAATATTTCATCAGTTTTATTGGTGATTATTCTAGGTATGGCTATCTTTACCTAATGCGTCACAAGTTCGAAGCTCTCGAAAAATTCAGAGAGTATAAGACTGAGGTTGAGAATCTATTAGGTAAAACTATTAAAACACTTCGATCAGATCGAGGAGGAGAGTACATGGACTTAAGATTTCAGGACTATATGATAGTCAGGCCCTGATATGCCTCAACAAAATGGTGTATCAGAAAGGAGAAATAGAACTCTTGTTAGACACGGTTCGGTCTATGATGAGTTTTGCTCAATTACCCGATCCGTTTTGGGGATATGCAGTGGAAACTGCTATATACATTTTGAACATGGTTCCTACTAAGAGTGTTTCAGAAATATCTTATGAGTTATGGAAAGGGCGTAAAGGTAGTTTACATCACTTCAGAATTTGGGGATGTCTAGCACATATGTTGTTGCAAAATCCCAAGAAATTAGAACGTCGTCCAAAATTATGTCTATTTGTAGGATACCCCAAAGAGACGAAAGGTGGTTTGTTTTATGACCCTCAAGAAAATAGAGTGTTTGTATCAACAAACGCTACATTCTTAGAGGAAGACCACGTAAGAAATCATCAACCTCGCAGCAAACTAGTATTAAGTGAAATTTCTAAAGAAGCTACTGATAAAACAACAAGAGTTGTTGATCAAGCTGGTCCTTCAACAAGAGTTGTTGATGGAGCTGACACTTTTGGTCAATCACATCCTTCTCAAGAGTTGAGAATGCCTCGACGTAGTGGGAGGGTTATAACTCAACCCGATCGTTACTTGAGTTTGGCAGAAACTCAAGTCATCATACCTGATGATGGTGTTGAGGATCCATTGACCTATAAACAGGCAATGAATAATGAAGATAGAGATCAGTGGATTAAAGCCATGAATCTTGAAATGGAGTCAATGTACTTCAATTCAGTCTGGGAACTTGTAGAGCAACCAGATGGGGTAAAACCTATTGGTTGCAAATGGATCTATAAGAGGAAACGAGACCAAAGGGTTATACCCAAAGAGAGGGGGTGGACTATGAAGAAACCTTCTCTCCTGTTGCTATGCTTAAATCGATTAGAATACTCTTGTCTATTGCCACATTTTATGATTATGAAATTTGGCAAATGAATGTTAAGACAGCCTTTCTAAATGGCAATCTTGAAGAGTGTATCTATATGGCTCAACTAGAGGGGTTCATTGAGCAGGATCACGAGCAAAAGGTTTGCAAGCTTAAAAGATCCATTTATGGGTTGAAGCAAGCATCTCGATCCTGGAATATAAAATTTGATACTGCGATCAAATCTTATGGCTTTAAACAGAATGTTGACGAACCTTGTGTGTATAAAAGGATAGTCAACTCTACAGTAGCTTTCCTGGTGTTGTACATTGACGATATCTTGCTCATTGGAAATGATGTGGGATTTCTGACTTACAATAAGCATTGGCTAGCGACACAATTCCAAATTGAAGATTAATCCAAATTGTTCGGAATTGCAAGAACAACACACTAGCATTGTCTCAGGCATCGTACATCGACAAAATAATGATTCGATATAAGATGCAGGACTCTAAGAAAGGATTATTACCTTTCAGGCATGGAGTTCATTTTTCGAAGGAACAAAGTCCTAAGACACCTCAAGAAGTTGAGAATATGAGACACATTCCCTATGCATCAGCGATCGGTAGTCTGATGTATGCCATGCTATGTACCCGACCTAACATATGCTATGCTGTGGGAATTGTCAGTAGATATCAATCCAATCCGGGACGTGCTCATTGGACTGCCGTTAAGAATATCCTCAAGTATCTTAGGAGAACGAGGGACTATATGCTAATGTACGGTGCTAAGGATCTGATCCTTACAGGGTACACTGACTCAGATTTTCAGACCGATGTAGATTCGAGGAAATCGACATCAGGATCTGTCTTCACTCTGAACGGAGGAGCAATAATATGGAGAAGCATAAAGTAAGGTTGCATTGCTGATTCCACCATGGAGGCTGAGTATGTTGCTGCTTGTGAAGCAGCGAAAGAATCTGTATGGCTTAGGAAGTTCTTAACTGATTTGGAAGTCATTCCAAATATGCATCTTCCCATCACTCTTTATTGTGATAACAGTGGAGCAGTTGCAAATTCAAAAGAACCAAGAAGCCATAAGCGAAGAAAACATATTCAGCGCAAATATCATCTCATAAGGAAGATTGTGCAACGAGGAGATGTGATCGTTACACATATAGCTTCAGAGCATAACATTGCTGATCCATTTACAAAGCCCCTCACGACTAAAGTGTTTGAATGGCACCTAGTGAGTCTAGAACTACGAGTTATGTAATCTAGGGCAAAAGGGAGAAAAGGCATGAGTATGTGATGCCCTAGTTTATTGTATTTATGTTTTTCTCTCTACTCAGCGTTATAAAACCCCACTAGAGTTTTAGTCCAAGTGGGAGTTTGTTGGATTTTATGTCCTAAAACTCATAGTTTGTAAACAAAAACATATTCTATAAAGTTATTATTGTTGTTTATTCAGTAAAGATTGTTATTGAATAAAGTGAACTTTACGATTATTAATCTAAATCCAATAAACTAAGAACACTCTGGCTATAGTATGATTACTTGAACTATATGTAGAGACATAAAGTGGATCAAGTTCAAATATATAGTCAAAATGATCTATAGTATAAGGATAAGGCTGAGTATCTTATTCTGGGGACACTATGGATGCGGCCCACTTTGTATATGATATAAACAATGTGATCACTAAATTGTACATGCGAAGACATGTGAGTGGGGGCGTCCTATGCAATGAGCATTGCATAAGATTGGACCATGAAGAAAATCACTCTCACTTTATAATGTCGTTTACTGTTGAGACTGATTTTCTTTTCATTCGATGACCTAGGTAACTCGATCTTAATCCTGAGCTAACCATGAACTCCTGTTTATTCGGAATTATCCTTAGATTTGCATGGGTGAGAGTGGCTCGAGTTTGCCGACTCAATAGGCCTCCCATTTCAGGGGTAAGACTGGGTGAATAGCTAGGGACGTGGGGTGCAAGATGGAATTCACTCCTACCCACTTTTAGGGATAGAAGAGAGGTAGTTCCCTTAAGCACTGACTCCAAGTCTTGAACAAGGGGCCCCACCCTCTCATTGGCCTGAGAGGGATTCGGTTTACTGGTTGGACCACAAATCAATTGTTCATTAGAGGATCAGTGAGACATAAGGAAAAAGAAGTAACTTCAGGGGTAAAAAGGGTAAATTGACCCAGCTCTAGTTATGAACAACCTGTAAAGGATCGACTTACTAATCATGGTTATATCAAATGGACAGAAATATATCTATAGTGAGGGGAGTGCAACTACTAGGCTATAGTGGAGTGTCCTAGTAGTTAATGAATGTTGGTTAACAAGGTTAATGAGTATAACCGGTTAATCTTGGATCATTGGAGCCTATGATCTATAGGTTCATTAGGTCCCTATGCTAGCTCATATCGAACTAAACCATAGAATAGTGTGACGAGTGAGTTCGAAGTGTTCAAATTCAAATTAGTGAATATCTGCTACATATATATGATATATTTAACCGCATTTTTGTTTTATTTACGAATTAAACAAAAAGAGAGAATCTGAGATATTTAAATAAGATTTAAATATCTTAATCAATTATGTCTCGGAATTGATTTGGATTGACATTTGAATTAATATTAAATATTAATTAAATAGTTTAATTAATCATTTAATATTACTTTAATTTGAAATTAATTATTCAAATTCATTGTTGAATTAAAATGAAGAAAGTCAAAATGTTGACTTCATTTAATGGAAAAATCGATGTTAGTGGAATTTTGTGGTGCCAAAATTTGGTTTAACCCCACAAGTTTGAGTGGAATTTTGAGTGTCAAAATTTGGTTAACTCAAACATGCATGCTTGCCACATAATCCCAAACATTTGATTTGAATTTTGAGTGTCAACATTTGGTGATCTCAAATTTGCATGAACATGCAAACATAACTCTATAAATAGAGTGATCATGCAACATGAATGGTCTTCTTGGTGAAAAACCTAGAGAAAAACCTCTCACAAACACTCTCTTCATATATAGAAAATCCCTCCCAAGTTTAGTCACTCGCCGGATTCCACAATCCCGTTCTAAGGCCGGAGGATAGTGGAGAAGACACTAGTGGTGGTTCGAAACCGGTTCGTGAGGAAAAACGAATTTGAACTACAAAAGGTTAGTATTCAAACTCATTAAGTTTTAATACTTATGAACATGCTAGTTATTTACTAATATTGATGTTCTAATAGTGTTTAAGATCCCAAATTACTTCCGTATGTGTTATATTAACACCATCATATCTCTAGGCTTTTCCACATAGTCTTAGCTGCCCTCAAAGCAATTTTATAAGTGGTAGGATCTATGGCTTGAATTGTTCAATGAATTTCTAAATTCAGTCCAAGGATGAACCTTTTTGCAATTTTTAGTTTTGTATCCACTAATGACGGCGCGAATCATTCACAAAATGCCCACTGTATATCAGATGGGTGAACTCCTGTTGTCTTCAAAGTCGGACTACCTTCGGGAAATATTATTTTAGGAATAGCTTTTTGAATCGAGACCATGGTTTTACGCATCCTCTTTCAGGATGAATGACGAAAAGAATACCTTCTCATGGTCTGGGTAGTTCATTAATAAAAAAATCCTCTCTATTGGTGATAGCCATAATTGTGCCTCTACTGGGTCTCTTGTGCTTCAACTAAAGGTACGGGGTCATACCATTTTAAATCCCATAAATATCTTGCCCCTCAGGTATGTTACAAGCTATTGGCTTGCTCAGTGGCCACCATTACTTGAACCATGGCCCGAAAAGATTCCCACATCAAATTCTTCATGGGGTCTATTCCCGCCAATGGTGTTGTTGGAGGTAGTGCAGCCACGTATTTTCTTGTTACAAAGCCTTCACATTTCATTTTCTTATTTTCGCATGACATAGCTTGAATGATTCTTGTTGATCAAATATCTCAACGCAATAACACTTGTTTGAGATTCGAATCACTCCACAAGCAAGATTGATCATGTCGAGCTTGAATGATTCTACATGCAACCTAAACTACATAGAATTGCAAAGAAATTTAACCATTGGCTAAAGAAAGCACAAAGGCTTCTTTTACTATATTTTCTAAGTCTACTTACAAATACAACATGCATGGCTTTATATAGCCTCAAAATGAACCTATTAAAGGCATTCCAAGAGTTGTAACATTCATACTTAATGGCCTTAATTAACCATTATGTAATTGTAACCTAAAGTAAATTAAAAGTCTTAAAATACATTAATGAAATACAATTACTCTAAATTACTCTAAATTGTAATCCACGCATAATTTATAACATGAAACTTCATTCTTCTTCAATGTGGCATGAATTGAAATATCTTTTGATAATTTCAACAATATGTTCTTCACATCTTTATTGAAGCATATTGTATGATTGATGTCTCTTGATTCATATCATTCTCCACTTCTTCAAATTTGTGAAAGTTTGCTGCAAAAAATAAGTTATGGAAATACGAAGGACCTCACAACACTCTCTCACGAGTATACACTCAAGGAATTTTAGGCCACTCTTTTTACACTCATTACACAAATGAAGCTCTCATTCTCACCTCTCAAAATTTTAAATATAGCAATGTTTGAATTTTGAACTCTGGGTCGATTAAAAACTAAAAAGATAAAAATAAATAAAAATCAAATTTAGAAGAAACGCAAAGGAAACATATATCCGATCTTGAGCCTGAAGCTTTGATACCAAATGATATTTGGTAATCACTACAAGGGGAGTAAGACTCGGATTACCTTGTTGATCGAATATCTCAAGGCAAGAACACTTGATTGAGATTCGAATCACTCCACAAGCAAGATCGATCATGTCTAGCTTGAATGATTCTTGTTGATCAAATATCTCAAACACTTGTTTGAGATTCGAATCACTCCACAAGCAAGATTGATCATGTCGAGATTGAATGATTCTACATGCAACCTAAACTACATAGAATTGCAAAGAAACTTAGCCATTGGAAAAAGAAAAACACAAATACTTCTTTTACTATATTTTCGAAGTCTCCCTACAAATACAACATACATGGCTTTATATAGTCTCAAAATGAAACTACTAAAGACATTCCAAGAGTATTTGTGTATATAATCTAACCTTAACGTTTCATGAACGTATCTAACTCCTATCGTTACATTTCATTTTGTGCATCCTTCTCGTATCCTAGCTCAAACATATCCTTGAGCACATTGTACCATAATTATTATCCTACAATCCACATATTATAACATAACATAACATATAGGAAGCATTTCGATCCACAGACAATTCACACATATCAATATATATAACACGTGCAGAACCACAGGGCATGTGTCAACATCAAAATATAACCATGCCGATAGTAAGGTCACTTACCTGGCTAGCTTAAGTCGTTGTCACAAATATATCTTTAATGAAAGTTCAATTCCATCCTTTGAAATCTGGGTCAACCTATATGAGCCCATGACATTAGTTTTAGGTTTGAACTCTACAACGTTATTCCTCTAATTTACATTGGCCATGGTAAAATTCTGATATTTACTATTCGACAAAATTTAATGGAGTTCATTGCATATTTGATGTTTTATTGTTAAATTCTGTTCAACAAATCTTTCCTCAATCCCCTCCCTAATTATTTTCATTCTGTAAATAGATTTTCAATTGTGTAAACAGATATTGCTGGCTAATTTTAAGTTGATTGTTTGGCTATTATCTTCAAGTTTATAAATCTGTCAACTAAAATTTTATTAAATCTAATCTTATTTGCTTTAACTTAAAATGCTAACAAAAATTTAATCAATTGGACATGGGATCTGATTATTAGAGGATCTGGTAAAATATATAAGAAGATTTGATCCTAAATTAATTTCTTATAACCATAACTATAAAGAAATAGGATTTTACTGTAATAACCGACCAAAATCTCTAAATCTGACGTCGGCTTATGTTTGAAAACCATTTTTCTTCTCAAATCTGACCATTGTTGTTTGGGAAGGTTGTTGTTTTTTTAATTAATTAATTAATTAATTGATTAATGTTGATTATTATTATTTTAACTATTTTTATAATTATTTTTATTTCTTTATTTCTTTATTTATTTTTGGGCTATTACAAGAAAACTCGTTTCTAAACTCGTGATTCGAATCACTCTACAAGAGGTTTGATCACTACCACTTGAATGACTCTAGCATGTAAGTTCTAAACACAAGAATATGCAAAGAAGATCTTAGCTCTCAACAAAGCTAAAAAAAATAGAAATTCTATTCCTTTTTAATTAAAAAATTTGATGTCCCGAATCAAAGAAAATGAGGCTTTATATAGCCTTTACAACCTTAACCTATATGACACATAAATTCCAAATTAAATTTGCTACTAAACGAGAAATACCCATAACCTTCATATTAAAATGGCTAGTTAACGGTGGAATATGGTAACCTATTTTGGTTACGATATAACCTTAACTTTTAAATTAAAAACAACCAAATATTTAAATTATAATCAAATAGTGCAATGAATGAAATGTGCTTATTTGTATCCTTGGACTGGTTCCATAAATTTTAGTTGAGTTCATTGAATGCAACTTAAAGTGCATTTAATGCATCTCTTTCTTGAAGCTCAACTTTGCACACCATATAATGGAGGTCTCCAACGTCTTCTAGAATTTTCCTTGATGAGCACACCATAGTTTGAATATAAGTGTACAAGGTTTGTTGTAGCTTCTTGGCTCTCATCCTTGTAATTGGACCTTGAGGTATGGAAATTCCTTGGTCGTGGTTCATATCATTCTCCCCCTCTTGAGAAGGATTCGTCCTCGAATCCCAGCCATTACCTACATCAAAAGGACTCAAATCAACAACATTAAAAGTTGCACTAACACCATACTTACCTGGTAATTCAATTTTATGACCATTGTCGTTGATATGCTCAAGAACTTGAAATGGTCCATCTCCTGGAGGTAAAAGCTTAGATTTTCTTTGAGTAGGAAATCTTTCTTTTCGGAAATACAGCCAAACCCAATCTCCTGGCTTGAAGATGACAATCTTGCGTCCTTTATTAATTCGGGTGGCAACCTTGGAATTTTGCTTCTCAATTTGTTCTTTTACTTGCTGGTGTAGTTTATGAACAAACTCAACCTTGGCATTTGCATCAAAATTCACCAACTCTTTTGATGGCATATGTAACAAGTCAATGGGGGTTAAAGAATTAAAGCCATAAACAATTTCAAAAGGTGTGCATTTAGTAGTGCTATGAACAATCCTATACAAATTCTATAAATGGCAAACAATCCTCCCCAGTCTTAAGATTCTTATCAATAATAGCCCTAAGCATAGTAGTCATGGTTCTGTTAACAACTTCAGTTTGTCCATCCGTTTGAGATACAAGTAGTTGAATATACTAGCTTAGTTCCTAACTTACCCCCATAAAACACGC
This sequence comes from Cucurbita pepo subsp. pepo, assembly GCF_057944985.1. NCBI lineage: Eukaryota > Viridiplantae > Streptophyta > Magnoliopsida > Cucurbitales > Cucurbitaceae > Cucurbita > Cucurbita pepo. Next base: position 5,301,581 of record NC_141809.1, on the reverse strand, counting down.
CAAAAGTGGCTTAAAAATATTACATCACGATCACTAACGATGCTTTTAGGAATGCCATGCAATCGTACAACTTCTCTAAAGAACAAGTCAGCAATATATTTTGAATCATCAGTTTTGTGACAAGGAATAAAATGAGCCATTTTACTAAATCGATCAACCACAACAAAGATGTTATCATAACCTTTCCTAGTCCTAGGTAAACCTAAAACAAAATCCATTGATATATCAATCCAAGGACATTAGAAACAGGTAATGAGGAGTATAAACCATGTGGTTGAAGCCTAGACTTAGCTTGTTTACATGCTATGCAACAAGCACAAACTTTATTAACATCATGTCTCAATTTAGGCCAAAAAAAATGTTCAGAGAGCATTTCATAAGTTTTAGAAACTCCATGGTGTGCCACTAAACCACCTCCATGAGCTTCCCTCACAAGTAGCTCACGTATGGAACAAGATGGTATGCAAAGTTTGCCTTTTCGAAATAAAAATCCATCTAACAACAAGTAATTATCCACAACGAGTCCTTTTTCACAAGATTCAACAAAAGGAGCTAAGAATATGTCATGTTGATACAAATCCTTTATGTGTTCAAAACCCAACAACTTAGCATTCAAAGTATTGAGGAGGACATACCTTCATGATAAAAAATCTGCAACAATGTTCTTCTTACCTTGTTTTATTTTATGACGTAAGGGAATGTTTCAATAAATTCTAACCACTTAGCATGTCCTATGTTGAGTTTGTTTTGTACTCTAAAATGCTTTAAACTTTCATGATCCATATGAATAACGAACTCCTTATGCCAAAGATAATGTTGCCAAGTTTGCAATGCACGAACCAAAGCATAGAGCTCTTTGTCATAAGTTGGATACATCAAAGATGCACCAGTCAACTTCTCACTAAAGAACATTAAAGATCTTTGATTTTGCATTAATACAGAACCTATCCCTACTCTACTAGCATCACATTCAATTTCAAAAGTTGACTCAAAATTAGGTAATGCAAGCAAGAGAGCAGAACTCAATTTTTCTTTCAAAGTATTAAAAGCAAGTTCTTGATATTTTTCCCATATAAAGGATACATTCTTCTTAACAAGTTCATTCAAGGGTGAAGCAGTTGTACTAAAATTCTTAATGAACCTACGGTAGAAACTTGCAAGACCATGAAAACTTCTTACCTCACTTACATTTTTAGGTGTAGGCCAATCTTTTATAGCCTTCACTTTCTCCTCATCAACCTCAACACCATTAGATGAAACTACAGACCCAAGAAAGTTAACTTTGTCCATGCAAAAGCTACATTTCTTTAAATTTACATTTAAACATTCGTTTCTTAAAGTAGTCAAAAAATTGCGTACATGGGTAATATGATCATCTAAAGATTCTCGTAAGACATGATTCATTAGCTCATGTTACGATCAATATAAACAACCACAGACTTACCAAAGTATTCTCGTAATATGGTCATCAAAATAAACAACCACAAACTTACCAAAGTATTCTCGTAAGACATGATTCATTAGCTCATGAATGTACTAGGTGCATTAGTTAATCCAAAAGGCATAACCAACCATTCATAAAGACCATACTTGGTTTTAAAAGCTGTTTTTCACTCATCCCCAATATGCATGTGAATTTGATGATAACCTGATTTTAAATCAATCTTAGTAAAAAGACTACATCTATGCAATTCATCAAGCATATCATCTAATCTAGGAATTGGATGCCTATACTTTATAGTTATCTTGTTTATAGCCATACAATCAACACACATACGCCAAGAACCATCTTTCTTAGGTACAAGACTAACTGGAACAAAACAAGGACTCAAACTTTTACGTACATACCCTTTAGCAATGAGTTCACTTACTTGCTTTTGTATGTCTTCAGCCTCCTTTGGATTAGTCCTATATGCCTGGTCGGTTTGGAATGGGCGCGCCAGAGATGAAGTCAATCTAGTGTTCAATTCCTCTAAGTGGTGGCAAATTACTAGGCATCTCCTCAGAAAATAAATCTTTAAACTCTTGCAAAAGCACAACAAAATCACTAGGTAAAGAAGGGTTAAGCATGTTAGTAAAGTAACAACACCCCTTGCACATAACTACAAGAATAGTACGGTTAGAGAGAAAAACATTCCTAGCCTCACTTGATCTAACATACAAGCTTACTGATTTGGCTTTTTTCTCTTATTTTTTTCTGTAGGCTGAGTGCTACTCTCTTACTTTTCACTCAAGCTCTTTTTATCACTTGATTCTTTTTCAATCTCTGCTTTTGCATCAGACTCTTTCCTTTTCTTTTCAAGTTTGCAATGATCAATAAATACATCTTTTGGAGACAATGGAAGAAGAGTAGTTTTTCTACCATTGTGAGTAAAAGAGCATCGATTTGCATACCCATTATACATTACCCGTCAATCAAATTGCCAAGGCCTCCCAAGTAGTAAATCTCCAACATGCATGGATACAACATCACATAAAACATCATCAACATATTTTCCAATAGTAAAAGAAACAAGAGCTTGTTGAGTTACCCGTACTTCCCCATGATCATTCAACCATTGAAGCTTGTAGGGTCGTGGATGTAGTTGTGTCTTTAAATTAAGTCTTTTGACCAGAATGGAACTCACAACATTGGTGCAACTACCTTTATCAATGACAACACTACATGGTACAGATTGAACAAGACACCGAGTATGAAATAAGTTCTCCCATTGGTCTAGGCCATCCTCTTTAATGTGGGTGTTTAGAGCTCGTCGAGTAACCAAAGATATATGTGTAGGGTCCTCTTCACTAAACTCCTCACTCTCATCAGTTTCCTCATTTATGTCGTCATGTGCCTCGTCATCCGTAACAATTTCTCCATCTTTGATGGTCATAGTTCTTGCATTTGGGCAATCTCTACTATAGTGTTCTACCCCTTGACATCTCCAACACTTTAAATCTCTATTTCGAACATTAGACTTTTCTACTTTTTCTTTCCCTCTTCTGGAACTCTCCCCTTTCTCAAATTTAGCTTTAGGCTTCTCATTAATCTCTTGATTCCTATGCTTATAATCAATGTTCTTACTATTCTTTTTCCATGTAGAAGTCGAATTGGACAAAGTTTTAGAAGAATACCGTTGAGACCTTCGTTGGATTTGCCTCTCGATCTTAATTGCAATATGCAACAACTCCTCCATATTAGAATAAGGCTGTAAATCAGTCTTGTCTGCAATCTCTGTGTTTAACCAATTAAGAAATCGCGCCATGAGAGCCTCCATGTCCTCATCAAGATCAAGTCGATCCATCAATGTATCCATCTCCTTGTAATAATCTTCCACAGATTTGCGTCCTTGTTTCAATGCTTGAAGCTTTTGCGCCATGTCTCGTTAAAAATATTGTGGAACAAAACACTTCCTCATGGACTCTTTGAACTTGCACCATGAATCAATTGGTGCTTCAAGGTTTCTTCTCCTACTTGACATCAATTTATCCCACCAAATTTGAGCATATTGTTTGAATTGAGCAATGCATAACAGTACCTTCTTTTCATCACTAAAATTATGATAGTTGAACATTGAATCCACCGCTTTCTCCCACTCAAGGTACTCCTCTGGATCGGTTTTGCCATAAAGCTTGGGAAGTTTTAATTTGATGCTCCCCACGTTACGATCAATTCTATCATCATAAGGAACACGTTGTTGTAAATTATGAGACCTTCTTCCAAGGTCTCTCCCTCGCATCAAGCCACGACCAACCGCATGTGGATTATCCTCGTGGTGATCAGAATTGTTGCCCTAATATTTATCGATTAAGGGCGCAGGTAGTGTAATCCTCTATCGAGCTTGGTTTTGAATCTGCAATCTTCCTATTCGATCGGTCAACTCTTCTATTCCTCGAATTAGTCTTTCCATTGTTCGTTGTTATGCTTCTCTCAATCGAGCATCAGTAATGATATGAACCAAGAGACATCAATCATACAATATACTTCAATGAAGATGTGAAGAAAATATTGTTGAAATTATCAAAACATATTTCAATTCATGCCACCTTAAAGAAGAATGAAATTTCATGTTATAACTTTGGGTAGATTACAATTTAGAGTTATTGTATTTCATTAATGTATTTTAAGACTTTTTATTTACTTTAGGTAACAATTACATAATGGTTAATTATGGCCATTAAATATGAATGTTACGACTCTTGGAATGTGTTTAATAGTTTCATTTTGAGGCTATATAAAGTCATGTATGTTGTATTTGTAAGTAGAATTCAAAAATGTAGTAAAAAAGAGCATTTGTGCTTTCTTTAGCCAATGGCTAAGTTTCTTTGCAATTATATGTAGTTTAGGTTGCATGTAGAATCATTCAAGCTCGAGATGATCAATCTTGCTTATGGAGTGGTGGTTCGTGTTCTACTCTCAGTTTATGCGTTTGTATTCAATTCGTAACCAAAGAATTGAAGCTCAATGATATGGAATTTGAAGACCTCAAACAAGAGGACCTCAAGAGTTAAGTGTTAATAAGAACAAAACTAATATGTTGTGATTGTTAGCGTGCGGGACAAAATTCTATCAATGATAGGAACGCAAGAATACTGAATAACATACAATAATATATGATATATGTATGTTTTTTTTTTAATCCTTTGACACTTTGCTTTATTTGCTTATTTGTCTCTCGGATAACATACGAACTTGAATTCGTATTAATAGTCATAAAAAAGTAATTAAATTTGTACGAGGTATTCTTTAAAAGCAAATCAGGTAACAATGCATTAAATTTATTTAAAAAGAATAAAAAAATTCATGACTAGTCTATCTAGTTTGTAAAAGAAAATGACATAAAAGTAAAAAGAAATTTCATAGTGAATGATAGAAAAGATAAAAGGAAGACTATCCCCTCGCTGTCACAAATTTTAAACGACTCATGTTTAAGATTCAAATCAATATTCGAAATCTTGATTCGACACCTGATGGCTCTAGTATTCTCCTGCTACATAGTCACGTTACATACTCTTCGCTTCTAAAAATAAAACTATCCCTACAAACAAACACGAGTCGTTCAGGCATGTTTTTTCCTCACTCACATGTAACATAGGAAAATTTCTAGAACATCACGCAACATAGAATTTCTCCAAACAAAGTACGTTAACAATGGAGTTCTTATGATGAAGCCACTAAAAAGAAAGATGCACATTGTTGGTATAGGCTGTAACTTTTATTTCCTTTAAGACTTTCTTAATCATCCTTTCTACAGGACTCTCCTTTGATGTGGTCTCAGTTCATTCATGTACTCCTCGTTTACTCAGGTGTCACATACATACCACCTTCTTCCTTGGTTTGTTCTTGAAATACATCTAACCGTGGGAGGTGTCGCACTGATCTCAATTGTGATGACCCTAATGTTTTATTATAACCAAGGTCACCACTACAGCATAATATAACTATTCGCTCAGCTATCACATACTCCAAATTCCTCTAAATTGCTCTTATAAAGAATGTTTTGTTTTTCTTTTAATTCAACCGTGGAATCTTACATTATTTATCTTTAGAGCAAAAATAATAATAATAATAATAAATAAATAAATAAAATAAAATAAAATAAATTGTGACAGTTCTGTTTATATTTACTTATTTTTCTCAAGCTCAAGTTAAAGGAATGGCAAATGACTATGATTTTGTAAGGGAAAAAAAAAACAACTGAAACCCAATACATTTCCTATGTGGATTTCTTTTTAACATTTTAAGGGGATTTATGGTTTTGTAATTATAGAAATATCATATATTTGGCATATGCATCAACCAAAATCTACTATTTAGGTTCATAGGGGTGAACTAATTTGATGTCTAGAGGATTATATAATGGATTGACAAGAATGAAACTTAACCATCACACCAGTCCATTCAAATTATTTCGAACGCAAAATAATAACATGGCAGAGATTTGTAGTGTGAAGTTGAGTTTCATTATTGCGATGATACTGCTGGTTGTGTCTCGCTCTGGTAAAATTTCTAGCTCTTCGTTCTTTGTTTGTTTTGAATCTCTTTGAAGGCTAATATTTCAATAGAGAAGCCTTCTAAGACAAATCGCATGCTAAGTGTTCAAAAGTTTCAAACATAATGTCGAGTGTTTAAATATTATTGCAGTTGAAGTTGAAGGGATGCCGCCACTGGTTCCAAAGAGAAGTCTTCTAAAACAAATCGCATGCAACACCTCTGCTGACTGCGGAAATCGTACTTGCTCGTGTTCTTATCTCGGTTTATGCGTTTGTATTCAATTCGCAACCAAAGAATTAAAGCTCAATGATATGCAATTTGAAGACCTGAAATAAGAGGACCTCAAGAATTAAGTGTTAATAAGAACAAAACTAACATGTTGTGATTGTTAGCCTGCGGAACAAAATTCTATCCTTGGAACGCAAGAATACTGAATAACATACAATAATATATGATATATGTATGTTTCTTTTTTTTTTTTTTTTTTTTAATCTTTTGACACACTTTGCTTTATTTGCTTATTTATCTTTTGGACAACATACGAACTTGAATTCGTATTAATAGTCGTAAAAAAATAATTAAATTTGTACGAGGTATAACTTTAAAATCAAATCAGGTAACAATGCATTCAGTTTATTTAAAAAGAATAAAAAAAATCATAACTAGTCTATAGTTTGTAGAAGAAAATGACATAAAAGTTAAAAGGAAATTTCATAGTTAATGATAGAAAAGATAAAAGGAAGACTATCCCCTCGTTGTCAGAAATGTGAAACGACTCATGTCTAAGATTCAAATCAAGATTCAAAATCTCGATTCAAAACAAGATTCGAAATCTCGATTCGACACCTGATGGCTCTAGCATTCTCCAACTACATAGTCACGTTACATACTCCTCGCTTCTAACAGTAAAACTATCCCTACAAACCAACACGAGTCGTTCCAGCATGTTTTTTCCTCACTCACATGTATCGTAGGAAATTTCTAGAACGTCACCCAACATAGAATTACTCCAAACAAAGTACGTTAACAATGGAGTTCCTATGACGAAGCCACTAAAAAGGAAGATGCACATTGTTGGTATAGGCTGTAACTTTTATTTCCTTTAAGACTTTCTTAATCATCCTATCTTCAGGATCACTCTCCTTTGATGTGGTCTCAGCTCATTCATGTACTCCTCGTTTACTCAGGTTTCACATACCAACCAGCTTCCTCCTTGGTTTGTTCTTGAATCACATCTGACTGTGGGAGGTATCGCTCTTATCCTAATGTTTTATTAAAACCAAGGTCACCGCTACATGCATAATATAACTATTCACTGGAGAAATTCATTTAAAAGAAATGTAACTAAAATGCGTGGAGAAATTCATTTAAAAGAATCAATGCTATGTACTTAAATGTTCGTAATAAAATTTTTAAAACAGTATAATGGAAAATAAATAGTATAACCTAAGAACTATATATAACATGAATGCATCTACCCAAACTTCCATTCCATAGATGTCACCACGACATTGTCCAACGGTGCAAAAATGTCTTACTTTTATCTTAAAAACAAGAATAGCACCTAGGTTGAGTATTTTTTATAAGCGCCTACAATGCTGGAATTCGCAAAGCTAGAGGTCTTTCTACAATGCTTGCAAAACGTTCACAGAGGAAGCTAACTTAACGGATTGATTCCAACCAAGAGCTGGTTAGAAGATGAATGACTCTTAGATCGAACTTGGAATCTATGATGGTCACTCTTAGATACCAAGACAATTCACTATAGAATTAGCTTGATCAAAACTAATTCAATGAATCGGTTTAAACATCGAACCTAAAGCAAGGTTTGAAAAAAAATAACACCAAAAAGGTATAAAAAAAAACACAAAGGTCTTGTTTGTATTCAACCATTGATGCCCAAACATGAATATTACATGCCTTTAAATAGGCCCAAAAGATAACGCTAACATAATAAAGTTCAACTACCAACTACAAATGCTATTAAATACATATTGAAGAAAATAAGACATTTATACAAACTAATAACCAATGCTATTAAATACAAATTGAAGAAAATAAGGCATTCATAAATTGTCTTAATTGGTAGTTAACTACCAAAGGCAATGTCAGCCATTCCATTATCTTTTTGATTTGATATGCTAATGCTATAAAGATTTTTGGGCTCAAAAGTCTTTTTTTCAACTTGTACACTAGCTAGCTTTTGAAGATGCAATGTATAGGCCTCTTGAATCTTCTTAACCTTACTTCTTGTAATCGGTCCTTCGGGTACATGCAAAGGGTCAGGAGTTGAATTCATATCACTATCTCTAGGCTTTTCCATAGCCTTAGCTGCCCTCAAAGCAGTCTTATACGTGGTAGGATCTATGGCTTCAACCGTTTGATGAATTTATGGATTCAGTCCAAGGATGAACCTTTTAGCAATTTTTAGTTTTGTATCCACTAATGACGGCGCGGATCATTTCAACCTTATAAAATTCTCTTGCCTAGTCATCCACAAAATGTCCACTCTATATCAGATGGGTGAACTCCTATTGTCTTCAAAGTCGGACTACCTTCGAGAAATATTATTTTAGGAATAGCTTTTTGAATCGAGACCATGGTTTTACACTTCCATTTAGCCCGAGAATTTCTCAATTATCCAATCACCACAATTTTGCATCCTCTTTCAAGATGAATGACGAATAGAATACCTTCTCATGGTCTGGGTAGTTCATAATAAGAAAATCGTCTCCATTGGTGATAGCCATAATTGTGCCTCTATTGGGTCTCTTGTGCTTCCACTAAAGGTACGGGGTCATACCATTTTAAATCCCATAAATATCTTGTCACTCATGTATGTTACAAGCTATTGGTTTGCTCGATGGCCACCATTACTTGAACCATGGCCTGGAAAGATTGCCACATCAGATTCTTCATGGGGTCTATTCCCGCCAATGGTGGCTTTGGAGGTAGTGCAGCCACGTATTTTCTTGTTACAGAGCCTTCACAAGTTGGGCTCCCTCTACCTCTACCCCTTCCTCGACAGGAGGTTGTTCCCTTTCTCGACGTCCTCTTCCACGTCCTCTAGGCGGCATGGTTCTAAATCAACACAATTTTTTTTAAGTCTACTATTCCTAAAATAAACTACATAATTTTCCATATTATCATACACATATAATTAAGCGAAAAATCGTGCCGTCAACAACAATGTAGTCAATTGCATTTAAATTGGATCATCATTTTTAGGAAAGAGAAGAAAATCATAATCGATTGATGCATAGGCCAGTTTTACGAAGGAAAATTAGAATAATTAGAATGGATTCAAAATGACTCCTTTGATTGGATAGTCATCAGTTGGGAAAGAGAAGAAAAAATAATAGATTGAATATGGCGAATAATAGATTGAAAATGGCTTCGCCATAGTAGTTTTTAGGAAAGAGAAGAAAACAGAATAGATTAAAAATGGCTTTAATTGGACAGTCATATTAGGAAAGAGAGGAGAACAAAATTGATTGAAATTTGTTTTATAATTGCATAATAAGAGAAAAGAAAATACAGAGAGGGAGAGAAACAAAGTGGTAGAACAGGAGAGAAGGAAAATAGAAGAGGTGAAAAATTATTATTATTTGTATCTAGAGAATAGAATATTATAACAAACTATAGTTGGATTGAATGATTCAAAGTCGCATGAAATAATATTGACATATTTTAAATTTAAGTTTTAGAAAATTTAGAAATAATGAAAACTTGGAATTCGATTTTTACTGAGACTGTTTTAGAGCAGTATTTCACATTGTTAGTTTGATTATTAATTAAAATGTGAAATACTAACAAAAGGTGACGAACGGTGGGATATGAAGCGAACTCCAGCAACCTTTAGAGCAGCTCTCGAGGAATGAGAGCTTACGTTAATTAAATTAGGGAAGACTTCGACTAAGGTCAACCAGGTAAGTGGCCTTACTATAGGATAGCTAAAAATTGTATGAGTTACGATGATGTATGAACTATGTCGTACGATGCGGTATATGAGTTATGATGATGTATGAGTTATGATGATGTGTGGGTTACGATACTTGATGATGTGCTCAGTATATATATATTTTGATGAATGTCGTACTTGATATGTTTGATGCACTTTGTGGCAATATGAGTTATGATGATGTATGAACTATCTGTGTGACGATCACATCTCCTCGTTGCACAATCTCCCTTATGAGATGGTATTTGCGCTCAATATGTTTTCCTCGCTTATGGCTTCTAGGTTCTTTTGAATTTGCAACTGCTCCACTGTTATCACAATAAAGAGTGACGGGAAGATGCATATTTGGAACGACTTCCAAATCAGTTAAGAACTTCCTAAGCCATACAGATTCTTTCGCTGCTTCACAAGCAGCAACATACTCAGCCTCCATGGTGGAATCAGCAATGCAACCTTGCTTTATGCTTCTCCATATTATTGCTCCTCCGTTCAGAGTGAAGACAGATTCTGATGTCGATTTCCTCGAATCTACATCGATCTGAAAATCTGAGTCAGTGTACCTTGTAAGGATCAAATCCTTAGCACCGTACACTAGCATATAGTCCCTCATTCTCCTAAGATACTTGAGGATATTCTTAACGGCAGTCCAATGAGCACGTCCCGGATTGGACTGATATCTGCTGACAATTCCCACAGCATAGCATATGTCGGGTTGGGTACATAGCATGGCATACATCAGACTGCCGACTGCTGATGCATAGGGAATGTGTCTCATATCCTCAACTTCTTGAGGTGTCTTAGGACTTTGTTCCTTCGACAAATGAACTCCATGCCTGAAAGGTAATAATTCTTTCTTGGAGTCCTGCATCTTATATCGAATCAACATTTTGTTGATGTACGATGCCTGAGACAATGCTAGTGTTTTGTTCTTGCGATTCCGAACAATTTGGATTCCAAGAACAAACTGAGCCTCTCCCAAATTTTTCATTTGGAATTGTGTCGCTAGCCAATGCTTAATGTCAGTAAAAAATCCCACATCATTTTCAATGAGTAGGATATCGTCAACGTACAACACTAGGAAAGCTATTGTAGAGTTTACTATCCTTTCATAAACACAAGGTTCGTCAACATTCTGTTTAAAGCCATAAGATTTGATCGCAGTATCAAACTTTATATTCCAGGATCGAGATGCTTGCTTCAATCCATAAATGGATCTTTTAAGCTTGCAAACCCTTTGCTCGTGATCCTGTTCAATGAACCCCTCTGGTTGAGCCATATAGATACTCTCTTCAAGATTGCCATTTAGAAAGGCTGTCTTAACATCCATTTGCCAAATTTCATAATCATAAAATGTGGCAATAGACAAGAGTATTCTAATCGATTTAAGCATAGCAACAGGAGAGAAGGTTTCTTCATAGTCCACCCCCTCTCTTTGGGTATAACCCTTTGCTACTAGTCGAGCTTTAAAGGTCTGTACCTTACCGGTTTGGTCTCATTTCCTCTTATAGATCCATTTGCAACCAATAGGTTTTACGCCATCTAGTTGATCTACAAGTTTCCAGACTGTATTGAAGTACATTGACTACATTTCAAGATTCATGGCTTTAATCCACTGATCTCTATCTTCATCATTCATTGCCTGTTTATAGGTCAATGGATCCTCAACGCCATCATCAGGTATGATGACTTGAATTTCTGCCAAACCCAAGTAACGATCGGGTTGAGTTATAACCCTCCCACTAGTCGAGGCATTCTCAACTCTTGAGAAGGATGTGATTGACCAGAAGTGCCAGCTCCATCAACAACTCTTGTTGAAGGACCAGCTTGGTCAACAACTCTTGTTGTTTTATCAGTAGCTTCTTTAGAAATTTCACTTAATACTAGTTTACTGCGAGGTTGATGATTTCTTACGTGGTCTTCCTCTAAGAATGTAGCGTGTGTGGATACAAACACTCTATTTTCTTGAGGGTCATAAAACAAACCACCTTTCGTCTCTTTGGGGTATCCTACGAATATACATAATTTTGAACGACGTTCTAATTTCTTGGGATTTTGCAACAACACATGTGCTTGACATCCCCAAATACTGAAGTGACGTAAACTACCTTTACGCCCTTTCCATAACTCATAAGGTGTTTCTGAAACACTCTTAGTAGGAACCATGTTCAAAATGTATGTAGCAGTCTCCACTGCATATCCCCAAAACGGATCGGGTAATTGAGCGAAACTCATCATAGACCGAACCATGTCTAATAGAGTTCTATTTCTCCTTTCTGATACACCATTTTGTTGAGGCATACCAGGGGCTGAGAGTTGTGACCTTATTCCATGTTCTATCATATAGTCTTGAAATCTTAAGTCCATGTACTCTCCTCCTCGATCTGATCGAAGTGTTTTAATAGTTTTACCTAATAGATTCTCAACCTCAGTCTTATACTCTCTGAATTTTTCAAGAGCTTCAAACTTGTGATGCATTAGGTAAAGACAGCCATACCTTGAATAATCATCAATAAAACTGATGAAATATTCATACCCTCCTCGTGCTTTGACATTCATTGGACCACAGAGATCTGTATGCACTAGTTCTAAGGTTTCTTTGGCTCTACAACCTTTTTCGGAAAATGATCGTTTAGTCATTTTACCCTCAAGACAAGACTCACATGGAGGTAAAGAGTTGTCTTCTAACTCATTTAGAAGTTCTCTTTTAACCAATCTCTCAATCCTATTGAGATTAATGTGACCTAGTCTTAAGTGCCAAAGATAGGTATTAGGAGAAATCTTTTGTCGTTTATTTTGAGTTTCAGCTGTTTTAAACATCTCGGTATTTAAAATAGCTTTTTTTTCGCTCGGTTTTAACATATATATGTTGTTTTCTAGTTTTGCAGAACAAATATGAATACCTATTTTGCAAATGAACACTTCATTGATTTCAAAAGATACTTTATACAATTGTTCTAATAAACAAGAGATAGATATTAGATTTCTTTTCATTTCAGGAACAAAAAGTACATTATCTAATATAATGAATTTATCTCTAAAAAAGAACTTCAAATTTCCTACTAATCTTGCTGAGACAACCTCTCCTGTTCCAACCCTGAGTGTTATCTCGCCGTCCGCAAGCATTCTTCAGGAGCTAGTTTCCTGGTAAAAAGAACAAATATGATTAGTCGCCCCTGAATCTAGTATCCAAGTTGAGTTGTCATACTCTACTAAACATATTTCTACAACGAGTAAATCATATTTACCTTATTGTGTCTTTTCGGCTTTCTTCTCTGCAAGGTATTTTGGGCAGTTTTCTTCCAGTGCCCGTTTTCATTGCAATGGAAACATTTTCCTTTATCTGCTTTTTGAATCTTGTGTTTGCGGTTAGTAGGAATCTTATTTTTCCCTTTACCCTTCTTCTTCATCAAAACACTTTTAGAAGTTGAAGGTTCATACTTATTTTTGGAGGACGATCCTCGTAGTAATTTCTTGGAGATAGCAACATTCGCTTCTCCTGTTTGTCCCTTGTTCATTAAGAGGGACTGATAAGTCTGTAGCTCATTGAGAAGAGTAGTCAAGTTATATTCTATTTTGTTCATTACCACATTGGTGCGGAACTGGAAGAAGCTCTACGGAAGAGACATCATGATAAAACTAACTTGACTCTTCTCATCAATGACAGCTTCATTTTCTTCTGCCACATTGAAATGGACCATCATGTCCAGGACATGTTCTCTAACTGAGATCCCTTCTTTCATACGACAGTTGTAAATGTATTTTATGGCTTCATGTCTAAGGGAGAAGGACGGTTGTCCAAACATCCCTTTTAGAGATTCCATAATCTCTTTAGCAGTACCCATAACATCGTGTTTCTTAGCCAAAACATCAGATATGCTGGCTAGAATGTACACTCGGGCTTTATCATTTGCCTTTATCCATCTGTCATACGCATCCCGAACTGTACGGTTTGCATTTGAGGTGGGGTTTGGAGGACACTCCTTAGTTAAAACAAACTTTAAATCATCAATGACCAGTATTGTGTTTAGGTTTGATTTCCAAGTTGTGTAGTTGTCGCCATTTAATTTCTCAGAAGCGAGTAATTGTACTATTGAGTTTGTCATGCTGTGATATAAAGAAAATTCTATTAGTAATTTGACTTAATCCTGTTTAATCCAATCAGTTTTAGCAAATATAATAATGTACCCAAATCATTATTAATTTGCAACGGTACTTTAATGAGTTAGAGCAACTGCTACCGAGGGGCAGTCAATCACTCATTCACTAAACCAAGACATTCTTGACTTAAACACTATTCCCAGAATAACTCTTGTTCCTATAGTGTTCTTTGTTATGGCTATTTTGGTCAAGAATATACCAACTCTTAGTATTTCTTCGTAAGTGTGACCCGCAATTTTCAGACCTCATAGATCGGTCCCAACAATGCTATCGAATGAAAAAGCCAAAGTTGGGAACGGACCTAAGAAATCCTATCCATTTCTAGAGTTTGCGTTGTTTCGACTCCCATGTTACGACCCTCCGAATGCGTAGTTGCTCTAGGGAAACATGCAGGTGGAACATGGGAACCTTACGGTGCAACCTAGTGGTGGAGACCGTAGGACGTATTTGACATACTTCCTTCTCCCACTTACTATAAATACTTTCTCTATTCACCTTGTTATTCACTCATGCAAATACCTTCCGAATGGAGGGCGCTCCCAGGGCGACACGAGGCCGAGCATGAATCTCACTGTGTGAATTTTACAGAGAGCGTGAAAAGAAAACGATGTATCTTATACACCTTTTTCCTCCCACTAAGTATTTTAGATGGTTGGGTATACTCATTACTTAAGTATATTCCGGCTAATTAAATATAACTTAAGTCTAGGTGATTTTTCTAAATCTTACATCACTTAAGCATGCTCATAAAACTTGGCTAACTAAGCTCAAGTACTGGTCCGATCTCCAGGTAGTAGGTGTTCCGTAAACCGTCAACTTAAGTACCTCCAGCCTTAAACAAGATCGTGCCAGGTGAGCTTTCTCGTAACCGCAATTTTGTAAGACATCGACTTATTTTAACTATTAAAATTGATCGTGCTCGGTTCTCAACCCTAAGTGAGCATGCACTTATCTTTATTATAGATTTTTAACGTCTATCTCATTTTATGACGTTGAAAATAACCTATAACATGCATCTAACATGCTTTATATAACAATTATATAATCATCCATTCCATGCAATAATATAACAATTTATATCTTTCACTCATGGAACCCTAAACATGCATACTATACATTATAACACCTATAACATACTTAGAATGCATGAAACATGCTTAGCCTCTGGTGGGATTTTAAATCTATATGACATACTTTATGCATATACATTTTCTATTTAATTAAAACATACATTCATAATGCATAATTAATTAAACACACTAAAGTGGGTTGGTTTTGGCATTTTAAAGCAAGCAATTAACTAAATTATTACACTAATAATTAAAAATAACTTGAGCCGTTCCCGAGGATCACGAACTGGGCGAACCAACCCTTCAAAACGTTGAATCGGACCCCAACGGCAGAAAAAACACTCGAACCGCCTCTTCCATCTTCTTCGGTTCAGCTTGCTATCTCTTCCATTTTCGATCAATTACAACCTAAAATGGACTCTAATGACTCCATAAAATTACAGACTTTTCTTCATTCATTAAAGCCCATACACATTAGGCTTATTACAGACCTTTCTTCTTTTATATTTTACCGGATCCTGTAATAGTCAGATCCCATATCCAATTGATTAGATTTTTCTTAGTATTTTAAGTTATAGGAAATAAGGTTAGATTCAATAAATTTTAGTTGGCAAATCTATAAACTGGGAGATAGTAGCCAAACAATCGACTCAAAATTGGTCAGTAATATCTGTTTACACAATTGAAAATCTATTTACAGAATGAAAATAATTACAGGGAGGGAGATTGAGGAAACATTTGTTGAACAGAATTTAACAATAAAACAGGAAATATCAGAGCGCAAGGAACTCCATCGAATTTTGTCTAACAGGAAATATCAGAATTTTAAGATGGCAAATGTATATTAGAGAAATAATTTTATAGAGTTCAAACTTGAAACTGATGTCATGGACTCACATAGGTTAACTTTGATTTCAAAGGATTTCAAAGGACGGAATTGAACTCTTATTAAGGATATATTCGTGACAACGACTTAAGCTAACCAGGTAAGTGACCTTACTATCGGCATAGTTATATTTGATGTTGACACGTGCCCCGTTGTTCTGCACGTTCATATATATTGATATGTGTGAATTGTTTGTGGATCGATATGCTTCTTATATGTTATGTGTATATTATAATATGTGAACTATGTGATAATAATTACGGTACGATGTGTTCAAGGATATGTTTGAGATAGGATACGAGAAGGATGCACAAAACGAAATGTAACGATAGGAGTAAAATACGTTCATGAACGTTAATGTTAGGTTACATACTGGAGTGTATGGATAAGAGAGATTGATGGAAGAATACGGTTAGGTTACGGGTAGAAAGGGATAGGTTTGTGATAGATTGATAGAACGATAGTGTTAGGATTGATAGAACGGTAATGTTAGGATACGTTCTTGTGATGATATGACTATGGTATGTTCACGTGATGATATGTATAAGAACGTTAAGGTTATGATAAGTTAGAGAACGATATGACTACAAAGTGTTTACGTTATGACTTGTTTATGATATGATACATTGTGATGCAATATGTCATGGTATGATGTGTATATGATGAAATGTTATGTTAAAAGCATAGAACGTTATGTTAGGTCTTTTAAATTGTGTGTATACAGCATGATATGAATGACATGAAATTACGATAAATGGCATGAAATATAACCCCATTAGAAATTATGTATGATTTGAGATATGATATGAATAATGAACTATATCTGAAACGATATGAAAAATGATATGATATGTACATAATGCTAACGGGGTTGTATTAAAGAATAATGAAAATGGAAAAGTTTTGGGACCTCATGCATTATGTGTGCTCATGCATTTGGGGGAATACCCTTCATCACGAGGGTACGGACGCGTACATCCAATGGCAGGACAATGATCGTTATGCTTTGCATAGCGCTGCCGGGACGGTTACTAGTTCTAGCGGGTGTTCGGCCTAAGGGGCTCCCAGAGTATGCCCACCGGATAAGAAAAGTGGCCCAGTGGTGTGCGAACTAGCTGGTGAGCTCATACTCGCACGTATGGGCTATGTGTAGAGTTGGTACACGTAAAAAATTACCTGTTAGGACAGCACCATAGGGAAAATGGAATGAAAGATAGGTCTCATAATCTCATTGCATGTGATTGTTACATTTAACCCAATAGTGGGGTCACTTACTGAGTATTATTTTAAATACTCAAGCCATGTGCTACTACATTTTTCAGGTTAAGGCAAGACATTTTTGTACGGCTGACAACATCGCAATTCGAGATCATTTCACATGCGTAGGATGATGGAATTTATTTTCTTAGACTTAGGCTAGAATAGGATATTTTTAACTTAAACTCTTATTCATTTTATTTAGTCTTTTGTTGTGTCTTTTTAAAAGCTGTTGTCAAAACACGTAAGTCCATGGCTGTGTTTTAAGATAAAGGTTATGTTTTATGGAATTTAAATGAAGTCTTTCGCATTCAATGTTATGGTATGTATGCAGTAGCGACCTAAAATTAAGTAAACAATTTCGGGTCGTTACAATGTAAGTCCATGACAGTGTTTTATGCTGAAATTTATATTTTAGGATAAAGTTTAAATGCTTATTTCTGCACAAAATGATTATTCTTTAATGACGGTAGTGACTCGAGGTAAGTAGAAATCTAGAATTGAAGTTTGGGTAGATGCATACATGTTATATGTAGTTCTTAGGTTAGATTATGGATCATTTTCTTATTTTATTTAAAAAATTTATGCTATTTATTTCTCGTTATATTGTTTTAAAAAATTTATTACGAACGTTTAAGTCCATAGCGTCATTTCTTTTAAATGAATTTCTCCACGCATTCTAGTTATATTATGCATGTAGTTGCGACCTTGGTTTTAATAGAAAATTAGAGTCATTATAATTGGGATAAGAGCAATACCTCTCACAGTAAGATGTGATTGAGGGGCAAACCAAGGAGAAATCTTGTGGGTATGTGACACCTGAGTAAAGAGGAGTACATGAATGAATTGAGAACATATCAGAGTGAGAGTGATCCTGAAGTTAGGATGACTAAGAAAGTCTTAAAAGGAAATAAAGGTTACAACCTATTCCAACAATGTGCATCTTCCTTTTTAGTGGCTCAATCATAGAAACTTCATTTTTTAACATACTTTGTTTGGAGTAATTCTATGATGGGTGTGTTGGGTTTTATGTCTTAAAACTCATAGTTTGTAAACAAAGATATATTCTATTTTCAATAAAGTTATTATTGTTGTTTATTCAGTAAAAATTGTTATTGAATAAAGTGAACTTTACGATCATTAATCTAAATCCAATAAACTAAGAACACGCTGGCTATAGTATGATTACTTGAACTATATGTAGAAACATAAGAGTGGATCAAGTTCAAGTATATAGTCAAAATGATCTATAGTATAAGGATAAGGCTGAGTACCTTATTCTGGGGACACTATGGATGCGGCCCACTTTTGTATATGATATAAACAATGTGATCACTAAATTGTGCATGTGGAGACATGTGAGTGGGGGCGTCCTATGCAATGAGTATTGCATAAGATCGGACCATGAAGAAAACCACTCTCACTTTATAAAGTCGTTTACTGCTGAGACTGATTTTCTTTTCATTCGATAACCTAGGTAACTCGGTTTTAATCCTGAGCTAACCATGAACTCCTGTTTATTCGAAATTATCCTTAGATTTTCATGGGTGAGAGTGGCTCTAGTTCGCCGACTCAACAGGCCTCCCATTTCAGGGGTAAGACTGGGTGAATGGGTGGGGACGTGGGGTGCAAGACGGAATTCACTCCTACCCACTTTTAGGGATAGAAGAAAGGTAGTTCCCTTAAGCACTGACTCCAGGTCTTGAACAAGGGGCCCCACCCTCTCATTGGCCTGAGAGGGATTCGGTTTACTAGTTGGACCACAAACCAATTGTTCATTAGAGGATCAGTGAGACATAAGGAACAAGAAGTAACTTCAGGGGTAAAACGGTAAGTTGACCCAGCTCTAGTTACGAACAACCTGTGAAGGATCGACTTACTAATCATGGTTATATCAGATGGACAGAAATATATCTATAGTGAGGGGAGTGCAACTACTAGGCTATAGTGGAGTGTCCTAGTAGTTAACGAATGTTGGTTAACCAGGTTAATGAGTTTAATTGGTTAATCTTGAATCGTTGGAGCCCATGATCTATAGGTCCATTAGGTCCCTCTACTAGCTCATATCGGACTAAACCATAGAACAGTGTGACGAGTGAGTTCGAAGTGTTCGAATTCAAATTAGGGAATATGCGTTACATATATACGATATATTTAACCGCAATTTTGTTTTATTTACGAATTAAACGAAAAGAGAGAATCTGAGATATTTAAATAAGATTTAAATATCTTAATCAATTATGTGTCGGAATTGATTGGGATTGACATTTGAATTAATATTAAATATTAATTAAATAGTTTAATTAATCATTTAATGTTACTTTAATTTGAAATTCATTATTCAAATTAATTGTTGAATTAAAATGAAGAAAGTCAAAATGTTGACTTTCATCTAATGGAAAAATCCATGTTAGTGGAATTTTGAGGTGTCAAAATTTGGTTTGACCAAACTTGCATGTTTGCCAAATAAACCCCACAAGTTTGAGTTTAATTTTGAGTGTCAAAATTTGGTTAACTCAAACATGCATGCTTGCCACATAATCCCAAACATTTGAGTGGAATTTTTAAGTGTCAAAATTTGGTGATCTCAAGTTTGCATGAACATGCAAACTTGATTCTTTAAATAGAGTGATCATGATACTTGGAAGGGATTCTTTATCTTGATGAAAAACCTCTCACAAACACTCTCTTTCACATATACAAAATCCCTCCCAAGTTTAGTCACTCACCGGATTCCACAATCCTATTCTAAGGCCGGAGAATAGTGGAGAAGACACTAGTGGTGGTTCGAAACCGTTTCGTGAGGCAAAAGGAGTTTGAACTACAAAAGGTCAGTATTTAAACTCATTAAGTTTTAATACTTATGAACATGCTAGTCATTTACAATAATTGATGTTCTAAAAGTGCCTAAGATCCAAATTGCTTCCACATGTGTTATATTAACACCATCAGGGTGACGTTCTAGAAATTTTCCTATAATACATGTGAGTGAGGACAAAGTATGTTAGGACAACTCGTATTGGTTTGTGGGAATAATTTTCACTGTTAGAAGCAAGAGTAAATAAGGTGACTACTAGCATGGGAATACTGGAGCCATTAGGTGTTGAATCAAGATTTTGAATCTTGATTTAAATCTTGGGCAAGAGTTGTTACACATTTGTGAGCGCCTAGGGATAGTCTTCCTCATCTGTTCTATCATTCACTATGAAATTTCCTTAACAATGATGTCATTTTCTTTTACAAACTCGATAGACTAGTCATGAAATTTTCTATTATTTTTAAATATATTAAATGCATTATTACTATCTCGTACCAAATTTAATTATTTTTTTAGGACTATTGGTATGGATTCAAATTAGTTTGTTGTCCAAAAGACAATAAGCAAACATAGCAAAGTGTCAAAAAGATAACAGAATATACATATACATATATTATCGTATTGTAGCTATATGATTCATTTATTCTTGCCCCAATGATTGAATTTAGTGCCCACACTAACAATCACAAACATATTAGTTTTGTTCTTATTAACACTTAATTCTTGAGATCGTCTTGTTTGAGGTCTTCAAATTTCATATTATTGAGCTTCAATTCTTTTGTTGCCGATTTAAAACAAATGCATAAACCGATTTCAGAACACGAACAAGTATGATCTCCACAGTCAGCAGAGGTGTTGCATGCGATTTGTTTTAGAAGACTTCTCTTATTACCAGTGGCACCATACCCTCAACTTCAACTGTAATAATATTTAAACACTTAACATTATGCTTGAAACTTTTGAACACTTAACATGTGATTTGTGTTAGAAGGCTTCTCTATTGAAATTTTAACATTCAAAGAGACAAACAAAAAACGAAGAACTAGAAATTTTACCAGAACGAGACACAACCAACAGTATCATCACAATAATGAAACTCAACTTCACACTACTAATCTATGTCATATTATCCTTTGGGTTGAAAATATTTTGAATGGTTTGATGTGATGGTTAAGTTTCCTTCTTGCCAATCCATTATATAATGTCTATAAATTAAATTAGCTCATAAATATAAACCTAAATAGTAGATTTTTGTTGATGCATATGCCAAATATATGATATTTCTATAATTACAAAACCATAAATCCTATTTTTCCTAAAAATAGAAAAAAAAATACAAGTAGAAAATGTATAGTCATCTACCATTCTTTAAGCCTGAGAAAAAAAAAATATATAAACCAAACTGTCACCAACTTTTTTTCTTCTGTAAGGATATGTAATGTAAGATCCAACATTGATGGGAGAGGAAAACAAAAAAGTATGGTAACCTACCTCTAACAGACATGTTTTAAAACATTGACGAGAAATACGTAAGGGAAAGTCCAACGATGACAATATCTGATAACAGCAGTGGGATTGGATTGTTACACGTAGTTAAACTTACGAGGTTTTGTCATTAACATTAACTTAAATAGAAGCCAATAATTTATTAAAACATTTATTCTTGAATCAAAATTGAGAAGTTTTAACTTTATAATCATGGCCTTACACAATAATAACATCAAATTGGTTTGGAAATTAGAGATGTGGGAAACTTTAATTAACAAAAGGTATTAAAACATTTATTCTTGAATCAAAATTGAGAAGTTTTAACTTTATAATCATGGCCTTACACAATAATAACATCAAATTGGTTTGAATTAGAGATATGGGAAACTTTAATTAACAAAAGGACAGTAATTATAAGTATATTTTTTAAAAGGGTATGAGCACGTTGTTTAGACCCGTTTGGGATATTAGAAATTTCAAAACTTTCTCGCACAATTAGAATTATTGATTAATATCCTTAAAAAATAAAAATAAAATAATAGGTTGGTTACGAATGAAGGGACTAGCAAACAACTCACCAGATTAGCCTAGAACCTCGTGATATTCCTAATGAGCCAAATAGCAAGAACCAATGAACCAAAAGATCTCCGACTAGGCTAAACAATTAAAAGCTATGAAGTTATAAACTAGAACGTTAACTTGAGTTTGAATAAACTGGTGTCATGTGTTTGATATGTGTGATGTCTATAATATGATATGATATATAATTTGATATGATATGTGAGATGATACTGTATATTGTAGAATATGATATGTGCAGAAATAATATAACACGATGTATGACACGATAATACACATTAATATGTTTTTACATGATACACAACCTCGAGAGATGTTGGAGAGGCTATGGTATAAATTATATGATACGAAGAAAAATGGAAGGGGGTTGTCTTACATGATTTAATTAATGTGAAATGTTGGGATCTCATACATTGTTATACATATCATGCATCAAGATATTACCGTATTGTGATGAGTATGAACATGTACATTATGAATATCATATTTTATATGATGCTACGACGATCGCTACTCCTTTCGGGTGTCTAGCAATAGCACTAGAGAACACTAGCCCAACCAGAATGAGGTCCGTGTGTAGAGTAGTAAATAGAAATTCAATGATCCAGTTAGGATAGTAACCTAAGGGAATATGGTTTTTATATGATAGGTCTCATTCATTTTACATGTCTTTACATTTTCTAACCCTAATAGTGGGATCACGTACTGAATATTTCTTAAAATACTTAAGTCACGTGCTACTTTTATATTTCAGATCGCAAGACACGGTTGACCGCGGCATCACAAATTAAAAGATTAGGGCACATGCATAGGGTAGTTGCACTTAATTTCGTAAACTGTAGGTTAGTATAGGGCTTTTTTTTTTTTTTTTTTTTTTACTTATGTCAATCTTAATTTTTCAATTGTATTATTTTAAGATTTTTTTCTTAAACATGTAACATTGTTTTATGAAGACATTTTAAATGAATATTTTTCCACAAGATGTTACGTCATGTATGTGGTAGTGATTTTAAGTAAGTAGAAAACTAGGGTCGTTATAGTTGGTATCATTGCTCTAGGTTATAGATTTTGTTGACTAGCCTACGAGGTAGGCCTGGCATGTTCCGTGGTCTCACCGCTATGCTCCATCACCATCAGGTATGTCACGCGTAAGATAAGAAAATGAAATGTCATTGATTATGTATATTGTTACTACTTGTACATTATAAATGTATTTCGTAATTGAATTTGATAAAATTGACTAGATTGTTGTTGACTACATGATTGTTCGCTTAATTATATGTGTATGATCATATAGAACATTATGTAGTTTATGTTACTTCATAGTAGACTTTGGAAAAATTGTGTGGTTGTTTAGAACCCTGCCGTCTAGAGGACGTGGAAGAGGACATCGAGAAAGGGGACAACCCCCTGTTCGAGGAAGGGGTAAAGGTAGAGGGAGCCCAACTTGTGAAGGCTATGTAACAAGAACATACGTGGCTGCGCCACCTCCAACAGCACCACTGGCAGGAATAGACCCCACGACGAATCTGATGTGGGAATCGTTCTAGGCCATGATTCAAATAATGGTGGCCATCGAGCAAGCCAATAGCTCGTAGTCTACATGAGGGGCAAGATATTTTTGGGATTTCAAATGATACCACCCGCGTACCTTTAGTGGAAGTGCAAGAGACCCAATAGAGGCGCAATTATGGCTATCGTGATTGGAGACGATTTTGTTATTAATGGAGCTATCTACTTTAATTTTAGAGGTTTCAATTGAGAGGTACCTTTAGTGGAAGCGTAAGAGACCCAAACATTTATTCTTGAGTCAAAATTGAGAGGTTTCAATTTTATATTAACCCTTAAAAAATAATAACATCAAACTTTAATTAACAATATGATTAAGGATAGGTATTAATTTGGAAAAGGGTACGAGTAGGTTGTTGTTTAGACATGTTTGGTATGTTAGAAATTTCAAAACTTTTGAGTAGAATTAGAATTAATGTATAATATCCTTGAAACATAAAAAATGAATAGGTATGAAGGGACTAGAAAACAACTAATCTAGAACATCAGGATATTCCTAATGAGCCGAATAGCGAAAATCGAAGAACCAAAAGATCTCCGACTAAGCTAAACGATGAAAAGCTTTAAAAATCTCCCTCTATATTAATGTTCCAATGAATTATGAAACATCACAATAACGAAGTGATTCATTAATTATAAAATAACAACTAAGTGATTCATTAATTATAAAATGACAAACTTAGAGCATATTTTTCCTAATTTTCTCCCCTAAAAAAAAATAATAATAAAAAAAAAATAATAAAAGAATTACATGCTCTCCCTTTAAACAAAATTATAAAATTCAAGATATATCACACCAAGTAATACCAAACTCAAATTCAAGATATATCACACCGAATAATACCAAGCTCAAGCCTATTTTTGCAAAAAAAAATTCTTCATTTAACGGCTTGGTAAAAATATCTACTAATTGATTATTAGAGTTTACAAAATCAAGAATAATATGTCCATTTTGCACATGCTCTCTAATAAAATGATGTCTAATGTCAATATGTTTAGTTCTAGAATGATGAACAAGATTTTTGGTTAAATTAATAACACTAGTGTTATCACAAAATATAGGCACACTATCAAATGTTAATCCAAAATCACAAAGAGTTTTTTTCATCCAAAGAATTTGAGCACAACAACTAGCAACCGTAATATATTCCGCTTAAGTAGTAGATAAGGCAACCGAATTTTGCTTTTTACTAAACCAAGAAACTAATAAACTACCAAGAAATTGACAAGTTCCACTAGCACTTTTACGATCAGGTAAACTTCCTGCAAAATTTGCATCAGAATATCCTACCAATTTAAACTCAACATTTCTAGGATACCACAATCCTAAATTAATAGTCCAAAGCAAATATTTAAATATTCTTTTAACGGCATGTAGATGAGATTCCTTATGACAAGATTGAAACCTAACACAAAGACATACACTAAACATAATATCAGGTCTACTAGCAGTCAAGTAGAGTAAAGATCCAATCATACCTCAATAAGATTTTATATCTACACATCTACCTTTTTCATCCTTGTCAAGCTTGGTAGATGTGCTCATTGGAGTTTTTGCAATCTTACCTTCATTGAACTTGAACCTTTTGAGTAAATCCTTGGTGTACTTCTCTTGATTTAGGAAGATACCATCTTTCAGTTGTTTGATTTAATGTCCAAGAAAGAAACTGAGCTCTCCCATCATACTCATCTCAAACTCATTATGCATACATTTAGAAATTTCTTCACATAAAGAGGGATTAGTAGAACCAAATATAATATCATCCACATATATTTGTACTAATAGCATATCTTTTTCTTTAATTTTAATAAAGAGGGTAGTGTCGAGCTTACCCATTTTGAAATCATTCTCAATAAGATAATTACTAAGTCTATCGTACCAAGCTCCTTGGAGCTTGTTTTAAGCCATAAAGAGCCTTTTTTAACTTATAGACATGATGTGGAAAATCAAAATTTTCAAATCGAGGAGGTTGTTTTACATAAACTTCCTCCATAATATAATCATTTAAGAATGCACTTTTCACATCCATTTGATATAATATAAATTTTTTTTTGTAAGAAACAAATGCAAGTAACATTCTAATAGCTTCTAATCTAGCAACGTGCAAAAGTTTCTTCATAGTCTATACCTTCTTCCTGACAATAACCTTGAGCTACAAGTCTACCTTTATTTCTAATGATATTCTCATTTTCATCAATTTTATTTCTAAAAACTCATTCCCAAACTTTGTTCCTCATAGTCTATACCTTCCTTCTGACAATAACCTTGAGCTACAAGTCTAGCTTTATTTCTAAAAGTCAAATGGTCAATTTGACTTATTCTTTGTGGAGATTAAAGGGGACCGGGAATAAATTCCGTCCACAAACGTCTTTTGTCGGGAGACTATAAATACCCATAATATGTTATGTAAAATTCAGATTCGTGGATGAATGTAATTCAGATCTCAAATTGAGACGTTTCCATTAGACATCTGAGCATCATATTTGCCATTTCTATGTTTCAAGCAATTCTTGTGGTAGAATTGCACCCGAGCCATTCAATCAAGCCTTGATCAAGTTAGATTGTGGAGTGACTCAATTTAGAACAAGGTTTCCAAATCTTGCTTCTAGATATTCGATCGTAAGAGGTAATCTAATTCTAGCCTTATCTCTTGGTTGATCCAAATTTCGTATAAGAAGGTGTTAATTACTTTGATTCAAGGGTTCTTGCTTCAACATAAACTTGGATCGTTGGGCTGAGGATTAGGGTTGCCTTATCAATTTAAATTCTCAGGGTTTACTACCGCCTGTCGCTTCGCAATTTGACCCACAAGCCTATCTCCGTTCTTAGTGTAGGCCACCACTGATGGAGTCGTCCTCTGGCCTTCGGCGTTGGTTACAATAGTCGGCTTCCCACCTTCCATAGCCGCCACTGCTAAGTTGGTGGTGCAATTTATGGCAGATAGATTTATGGATGATGCAAAGCATGCTGCTGAGAACCCTTGAATCAGAGTAATTAACACCTCCTTAGACGAAATTTGGATCAACCAAGAGATAAGGCTAGAATTAGATTACCTCTTATGATCGAAGATCTAGGAGCAAGATTTGAAAACCTTGTTCTAAATTGAGTCACTCCATAATCGAACTTGATCAAGGCTTGATTGAATGGCTCAGGTGCAATTCTTATCATCTTCCCCCTCTTCAGAAGGATTCGTCCTCGAATTAGAAAAAATCATCACCTTCTTTCCGTCATCTCCTTTTGAAATGTTTTTGAATCTTCTTGGCAATAGGTCCATTTGGAACACCATGATTCTTATCATTTTCCCCCTCTTCAGAAGGATTCGTCCTCGAATCAGAAAAAATCATCACCTTCTTTCCGTCATCTCCTTTTGAAATGTTTTGATCAAATCTGCATGCTTCACTCAAAATCATCACATTCTTTCCGTATCTCCTTTTGAAATGTTTTGATCAAATCTGCATGCTTCACTCACAAAAATATTAGAAAGAAATAGTAGGAATAGGAAGCAAATGAAGTGTATTAAATCCATAAACTACTTTCTTAAAGAATAAGTCAGCAGCATGCTTTGCATCATCCATAAATCTATCTGCCACATGCTTCATCTTCAGCCAACAAAAGTGTTTATGCAACATCTTATAAACTTTATTAATCCTAAGATGTCCCATTAGGGCACCACCATATGCTTTTCTCAAAAACAAATCTTTTATAGAGAATTTAGGAATACAAAGCATACTCTTAGTAATTAAAAATTTATGAAACACATAATAATCATCCACCACTTTTTTTTGCAAGCAAGATGCATAATTAGTTCTAAAGTCTTGGTCATCTCTATATAATTCAATAATATGCTCAACTCCAAGAATATTTGCAGTAAGAGAAGTAAAGAGATCATACCTTTTAGATAACACATGAGCTACTGTATTATCCTTACCTTGCTTATACTTGATGACATACGAAAAAGTTTCAATAAATTTCACCCACTTTGCATGTCTACGGTTCAGTTTGCTTTGACCATTCACATACTTCAAGTTTTCATGATCAAAGTGGATCACAAATTCTCCAGGCCATAAGTGGTGTTGCGGCACATTCAATATATGAACTACAAACAATTCTTTATCATAGGTAGGGTATTTCAATGTTGCCCCATTTAGTTTTTCACTAAAATATACTAACGGCTTTTCATCTTGAATTAAAACAACACTTATGACCAAACCACATGCATCACATCCAATTTCAAAAGTTTTATAAAAGCTAGGCAAAACAAATAATGATGCATTGCTTAATTTGTTCCTAAGCAAATTGAATGCATTCTCTTGCATTCCTCGCCATTTAAAAACAACATTCTTTTTCACTAAGTCATTCAATAGTTCAGTTATGGTTCTAAAATCATTTATAAATCTCTTATAGAGGTTAGCTAACTCATGAAAACTCCGAACTTTACGTGCACTCTTTGGTGTTGGCAAATCCATAATGAATTTAACTTTGTCTCTATCTAATGCTATTCTACTTTTATCAACTATGAAGCCAATAGAGTGAACTTTTTCCATGCAAAAACTACCCTTATTAAAATTAAATTTCTCTTTTCTATGTGTAATCAAAACTAATTTAACATGCTCAAGCAAAATTTTCATATAAATTATAATATCATCAATATAAACAACAACATGTTTTCTCATATATTTTCTCAAAACATTATATATTAAGCGCATAGGTGTACTAGGAGCATTAGTTAACCTAAAAGGCATAACAAGCCATTCATACAATCCAAACTTAATATTGAAAGTTGTTTTCCATTCATCTTCTACATGCATTCTAATTTAATGATATCTAGATTTCAAAATAGTTTTTATAAATAGACACGAATCATGCAATAAATCAAGCATATCGTCTAACCTAGGAATAGGATGTCGACACTTTACCGTGATTTTGTTGATGATTCTATTATCCATGCATATGCGCCAAGTTTAATCTTTCTTTGGCACCGATAAGTCTCGTATAGAACATGGACTCAAATTTTCTCGTACATAGCCCTTCTCCATGAGCTCCTCTACTTGCCTTTGAATTTCTTTTGTCTCGGTTGGATTGACTCGATAAGCTGGCTTATAAAGAATGACAGTCCTTGGAATGAAGTCTATTTTATGTTCAGTACCTTTAACGGGAGGTATTTCTTTATCTTGAAACATGTCTTCAAATTCCTGTAAAAGATATTGAAAAACACTAGGCAAAGCCTAGTTGTTATAGTTAGAGACCAAATATCCTCCATTGTACATAAGTATAAAGATCGATTTTTGTGAAAGCCTTCTCACCTCTCCAACTGTAGCCAAATAACTCTCTCTCTCCCTTTTTTCTTCAATTTAATCTCTTTTTTCATTTTCTTTTTTTCTCTTTGATTTTTCTCTATTTTTTCACTCAACTCTCGTTTTTCTTTTAACTTTTTTTCCTCAAACTCTTTCTTTCTTTCCTCCAATTTTAATTGATCAACAAATACATTTGCAGAACTCAAAGGTACAAGAGTAGTTTTTCTACCATCATTTACAAAAGAATACCTATTCAAATAGCCATCATACATAACCCTCCTGTCAAATTGCCATGGTCGGCCAAGCAATATATCTCCAGCTTGCATTGGTAATACATCACAAAGAACTTCATCGTTATATTTTTCCAAAATAAAAGATATTAAAGCTTGGGAAACTACCTTCATTGTTCCACTATCATTGAGTCATTGGAGCTTGTAAGGTTTAGGATGATCTTGGGTTTGAATTTGTAACCTTTTGATCAACATGGTACTTACAACATTGGTGCAACTTCCACTATCAATGACAAGACTACAAGTAGTCCCCTTGACGAAACACCGCGTGTGGAACAGGTTGTCTCTTTGATCATCAATATCATTCTCCATAACTTGAGTCTTAACAAGTCTTCTTGTTATAAGTGCCAAATGAATCCCATCTTCTAGTTCCTCCTCATTCTTCTGGACTTCTTCAACTAGATCATTGATCTCCCTTCCATTTTTCTCGTCTTGGTTCATGATTGTACAAACAGTAGTGAAATATGTTTAGGACCTCAAAGAGTCAACTCACTGATTTTACACTTAGGAACACTCGTGTTTATACACACAAAGGTAGGCTGTTTAGGAAAGTGACTAAATTATGATCAAGGTAGGCTAATATATGGGTAAAGCAATTCTGATAGTAGCAAGCTATTCAAGGCAATCAAGATAGTTAATTATGAAATAACAACAAAATAAAACAACAAGTGAACAAACAAATGAGAGACACAAATATTTTGGGATAGAATTGCACACTGAAAAATAAAATAAAAAATTCAAAAAAGAAAGGACGTGAAGATTTTAAGAATGATCTAACTCTCTTTTTAGAAAAAATTTAGAAGTTATCTTCAAGTGTAGATTATGACAGAGAGAAAATATCAAACACAACAGTTCTAGATTTAGATGGATTGAGAAAAATATGTGAATCGAAGTTTATTTGATCTTCAAAATAAACATGCAAATGATCTAAAAAAATTATAAATATCGTTTATAATCACAATCATAAGAACAAATACGATAAGATTTTTTTTTTTTTTTTCAAAATCTAAACGTGAACTGTAGGAAGAAAATGAGAACAAAGTGAAAAGTTGATGAATAATGGCGGAAATGACAGCAAGAAAATAAATGGACAAATTTAAAGAAAAGATAAACAAGAGCATAAATAAAAGATAAAATCAATTCTAGAGTCGGCCACAAAGATGTAAGCCTAGGCTCTCATACCAAAATGATAAGGCCCTAATCCTCAGCCCAACGATCCAAGCTTTTGTTGAAGCAAGAACCCTTGAATTAAAGTAATTAACACCTCCTTATACGAAATTTGGATCAACCAAGAGATAAGGCTAGAATTAGATTACCTCTAATGATCGAAGATCTAGAAGCAAGATTTGAAAACCTTGTTCTCAATTGAGTCACTCCACAATCAAACTTGATGAAGGCTTGATTGAATGGCTCGGGTGCAATTCTACCACAAGAATTGCTTGAAACTTAGAAATGGAAAATATGATGCTCGAATTTCTAAGGGAAACGTCTCAATTTGAGATCTGAATTACATTCATCCACAAATCTGAATTTTACATAACATATTGTGGGTATTTATAATCTCCCGACAAAAAACGTTTGTGGACGGGATTTTTCGAGATGTTTGTGGATGGGATTTATTTTCGATCCCCTTTAATCTCCACAAAGAATAAGTCAAATTGACCATTTGACTTTTACATAATTTATGAAATTAAACATAGTTATTTTTAACAAATGTTGATGTGCTTGAGTGGCTAATGCAACAGGTTTGAAATGAATTGAGCTCTCCGTGCATTGGTTCAAATTCTGTTGTTTTGGAACACCGTGATTCTTATCAATGAGGCATACCTCCATACTTTTGGCACTGATGAAGAACTTTCTTCTTTTCATTTAAGCTCACTTGTTCTTTATTTGAAAGAGTTTCCTTTCCTTTGTCACTGACAAGTAAATCTCCAAAAAAAATGAAGAACTTTCTTCTTTTTATTTAAGCTCATTTCTTCTTTACTTGAAAGAGTTTCCTTTCCTTTGTCACTGACAAGTAAATCTCTAAAAAATGAACTTTCTTCTTTTCATTTAAACTCATTCTTCTTTACTTAAAGAGTTTCCTTTCCTTTGTCACTGACAAGTAAATCTCCAAAAAAAAATTTCTAAATCCTCCCTATAAATAGACTCATTAAAAATATCATTACAAGATTTATCAAATACCACATGCATAGATTACAAGATTCATCAAATATCACATGCATAGATTCTTCTATAACTAAAGTTCTCTTATTGAAAACTCTATAAGCTTTACTAATAGATGAATAACCAAGAAAAAATACCAATATCCGTCTTAGAATCAACTTTCTTCCTTCTTTTCATTTAAGCTCACTTCTTCTTTACTTGGAGGAGTTTCCTTTCCTTTGTCACTGACAAGTAAATCTCCAAAAAAATTTCTAAATCATCCCTACAAATAGACTCATCAAAAATATCATTACAAGATTCATCAAATACCACAGGCATAGATTCTTCTATAACTAAAGTTCTCTTGTTGAAAACTCTATAAGCTTTACTAATAGATGAATAACCAAGAAAAAATACCAATATCCGTCTTAGAACCAAAATGTCCCAACTTTTCTTTGTTGTTCAAAATAAAACATTTGCAACCAAAAACTTTGAAATACCCAATATTTAGAATTTTATTATGCCAAATTCATAAGGAGTTTTATCTAAACAGAGTCTAATTAAAACTCTATTTGAAACATAACATGTGGTATTAGCAGCTTCCGCCCAAAAATATTTAGGTAAATCATATTCATTTAATATTGATCTAGCAAATTATTGTAAAGTACGATTTTTTCTTTCAACCACACCATTTTGTTGAGGACTCCATAGAGAGGAGAAGTCATGATAAAAACCATTATTTTCACAAAAATTTTCAAATGCTACCCTATCCAATTCTCCTCCATGGTCACTCCTAATTTTAGTAATTAAAAAATCTTTTTCATTTTGGACTCGTTTTACAATACTGACAAATCTTTTCAAAACATCATTTTTATGTTTTATCATCAAAACCCAAGTAAATCTCGAAAAAATCATCAACTATCACAAAGACATAGTAATTCCCTCCATAGCTAGCTATTTTAAAAGGTCCAAATAAGTTCATATGTAACAGTTGAAGAGGTCTAGTAGTAGAAATCACGTACTTAAATTTGCAAGAGGACTTGGTTTGCTTATCCACTCGACAAGCATCACATATTTTATCTTTTTCAAATTTAAAGTTAGAAAGACCTCTAACTAATGAATTTTTTTATATATTTGAAATCAAATGCATAATAGCATGTCCTAATCTTCCATGCCATAACCAAGAATTATCATGCAAAGCCGAAAGACATTTACCATTTGTTGGACAATCATTTAAATCAATAATATACACATTATTATCCCTATTTCCAACAAACAACACTTTTCTATCACTAACATTTTCAATTATGAAATTATTTTTATCAAATATAACTCTAAAACCTTTATCACATAATTGACTAATGCTAAGTAAGTCATGCTTTAAACCATCAACTAAAAGTACATTTTCAATGAGAGTACCAGAGTCATTACCTATAGTACCCTTACCAATTATTTTACCTTCCTTGTTGTCACCAAAAGTTACTAAACCACCATCCTTCCTGGAGAGATTCACAAACTTGGATTGATTTCCCGTCATGTGTCTTGTGCAACCACTATCCAAGTACCACTTCTTTTTCTTCGAGGCTTTCAAATAAACCTATCAATAAAGATATTCAAAATTGACCTTTTGGTACCCATACTTGTTTGGGTCCTAACAAGTTAGTTTTCACACATTTAGGAATCCTGCTTGCATTCATATTAAAAAACATACCACATGGGAAACAAACAACATCATGCAGGAATTTATTTCTTGGACTAAGTTTATGTATTCTATTTTCAATAGAAAAATTATTTCTTAAAATATTGTTAAATTTTATATTTTGAGAAAATTTTCTTTCCGGAAGTAATGTTTTGAGAATTTTTCAATTTAAAGCAATTAGACCAATATGACTTTCAACACCACAATATAACATACAGGCACAAATCTAGATTTATCATACTGAGATACAAATTTGCATGTATTAGGCTTAGGCATAATGGGGATGGTTTAACAAATATTGTTTTAGAACTGGAAGGAGTAGAATAGTCATCAACATAGCCTAATCCTCTTTTATCACCATAAGGCTTACCTATTCAATTATTTTATCTAATTTTTGAGCACCTATAGTTAAATTTTTATAATAGACTCCTTAGCCTTACCAAGTTCTCACATAGTATTTAATTTCTTTTTTTTTTAGTAATTTAATTAATTTATCTTTTTTTACAACAATCATGCTCAAGAAATTTAATTTTATCAATTAATGGAGTTTTTTCATCACAATCAAATACATGCTTTTCACAGGGTATATCAAGATTTACAACGTTATCATTATTCTCTTTTAAGCAAGAAATTTCATTTAATAAAGATTTAATTTTAATAATTGAAGCCTTATATTTCTTTTGAAGCATAACATACTTTGAACCAAGTTTTTCTAAATCAAGTTGCATCTCCTAAAAAACTTTAAATAATTGGAGATTCAAGAATTACCTCATTTTCTTCATCCTCTTTGTCACTATGAGCCCTGAAGCAAAAATTTGTGACTTCTTCATCATTTGCACTTTCTTCACTATCATCCCAAGTAGCCTTCATTGCTTTCTTCCTCGATTTCTTAGATAATTTGAGGAGAGGACAATCCGGTCTTATATGACCCGACTTTTTACATTCATAACATATTATCTCATCATGTTTGCTCTCCTCACCTTTTTGGTTGGTGAAATGTTTCCTAAATTGTTTCTTTCTTTTGATGAAATTTTTATACTTATGTGTGAAGTAGGCAACATCATCTTCATCAAGGGCTTCCTCATCGTCAGAGTCAACTTCCAATGTGATGGACTTTAGGGCTATACTTTTCTTCTTTTTGGATTCCTCTTCTATGCGCTCCTCCTCTTCCATGCGCTCCTTCATGGTAATCTCATGCGTCATGGGAGAATCAACAAGTTCATCCAAAGGAAGCTTTGTGAGATCCTTTGCTTCTTTAATTGCCGTCACTTTTGTTTCCCAACTTTTAGGTAGAGACCTAAGAATTTTCCGTACATTTTCGGAAGTAGAATATACTTTTCCAAGATTTTTCACCTATAGATTCATTTGCATCCATTTTAAATAGTTCATAATTATGAACTAACATGCTAATTTTTGTTTCTTGATTTGTTCCCTCATGAGTTACTTCAAGAGTTTTACAAATTTCATATGTGAAGAACACAGATACTCTATTAAATTCATCATTACTTAGGGCACAATAAAGACAGATTATAGCACTATCAAATATAACCTTTAACGTTTATTCAATAAAACTCTCTCATAAACTTAAATGCTATATTCAACGAATCTACCTGCGCCATATTCATTTTCTCGAGCTCAGTCGTGGCTTCTACAATTTCCTCTCCTTGTCCTCGAGCAACAAACTAAGATATCCTTTTCTGACGAAACTTCATTTGGAGCTTCTCAAAAACAGCCCATTTGAGACAGAAATCCTTCTCCCGTTCTCAGCCACGCTTGACTCAGTCAAAGATGTCACAGCTTCTTTTAGTTTACTCAATTTCCTTCGCAAGTCCACAACGACATTTTTCACTTCCACTGTTGCCTCCTCCATTTCGGCTTTATCACGAGTGATTATCTCAATTGTGTGTCGTAAACTCACTGCCTCCTCTTGGACTCGATTCAGAGTCACGTCAAGTGAGTCTCTTTGTTGAGTTAGCATCTCTACATCTTTCTCCTCCTTCACTAATTCTTCCACTAAACCGTCAATGTTTATTAATAAGTCATTCTCTTTCTCCACACCTTCAATTTTCTTCACAAGTTCAGAAATTACCTTCCCATTCTCTTCCTTCTCCTGTTTAAGATAGAAAGAATTCTCACTCAGCTCAGCCACTTCCTTCTCTAATCTTTCAATCTCCATTTCTAAATCTTTCTTTTCTTTCTCAATCTCTATTTTCTCCTTCAAAAGGTGCTCATTCAACGATTTCAACGTCTACAACTGAGACTTCTCCACAGATTTATCCATAGTAGTTTTGGGTTATTGCTCTGAATCTTTGTTCTCCTGCTCATGATCCTGTAATTTATTTGGCTCATTCGCTGATCGCATGGGCTTCTTCTTCGCCATTGTTTTGGGATTTTGAAGGGATTGCGACTTACATTTGCATCATCTGTTTTTCATGTTCAACCTGCATTTCTACCATCCTTTCTTCCCATTCCATCTTTTCTTCTTCCATTCTCATCCTCTTTCTTCTTTCTGCCTCAAATTCCCTTTCCCGCCATTGAAGCTCTCTCTCTTCGAGCTCAAGCTCTCTGTTATACAATTGTTCATCCTTCTTCAATTTTCTCGTCTCCGATATCGCGATTTCGCTAAATTTGTTGCGTATCCGCTCATTTCCAACGGTTTCCACCGCCTCACGATCGTCGCCATCATCTTTCGCGCCGCTGTGTTCTTTTGCTTTCAGATCTTCATTTTGAGCCATCAAGAGAATACCTTCGTTTGTTGCGTCATCCAAGGCTAGGTTGATCGTTTCTTCCACTCTTTTATCGACTCGACAATCTCGTGCAAAATGCCCCATTCTACCACAATTGTAACATATGTCAGAGTTACAATCATTCACGTAGTGACCATATTTGTGACACTTGGAGCACTAAATGTTTGAATAAATTGATCGGCCACCTCTTCCTCGACTGCGTCTTCTTTCACGCCAATTTGCTTGGCTCGACTGTACTTCTTCTAATAGTATCCTTCATGACCGTTGCCTTGACCACCTCGACCATTTCCGCGACTTCCACGACCACAACCTCTACCTTGTAAATTTTAAGAGTAGAGTACCTTTTCATCTTTGATTGACACCTTGGTTTGAAGTGTTTGATCGAGTGTTTCCTTCTTCTTCTTCTTACGTTGCTCGTGTGCCTCGAGAGAACTGGTGAGCTCATGGACCATGAACGTTGCTAGGTTCTTTGGCTCTTCTATTGTACATACAACATTCTTAAAGTTGTTGGTTAATGACCTCAAGAACTTTTCCACAACCCGCATCTCGGGAAACATTTCTCCGTTTCGATTGAGTTGGTTTACAACGGTCTGTACACGCGTGATGTAGTCAGATACACTTTCTCACTCCTTCATCTTCATGCTCTCCAACTCGCCACGAAGGGTTTGGTGACGCACTTACTTGACTCGGTCGGTTCCTTTGAACACTTTTCCTAAAGTGTCCCATGCTTCTTTTGAAGTAGTTGCACTGGCAATCTTTTTAAAGCCCGACTCGTCAACGGCTCAGAACAGCATGTATAATGCGGCCTTATCCTTTGCTCGCAATTCTTTTAATGCCTTGTTTTGTGCCGTCGTATAACCCGTGGTATCTTTTGGTTCTTCGAAACCTTCTTTGACCACCTCCCATGCATCTTGAGACCGAGAAAAGCTTTCATTTGGATGCTCCAATTCTCGTAGTTTGTATTCGTTAATCGCGGTAGCGGCATTTGACCCATCACATTCACCATTGGCTCTGATACCAAGTTGTTAAAGAAAACTCGCTCTGATACCAATTTGTTAAATCAATCTCATGAATTTATGAAAGAGATGTCGAGAGTGGAGAGACAAAAAAAAAAAAACACTGTGTTTATCTGAAAAAACCATTCTTCTATTACTTCTATGTTTTTTTTCTCTGCTCTTCTCTCCAAGAGAAAGTAATGATGTATTTATAGGTATTACTAATTATAGCCCTAGGACGGTCACTGTTTCCTTTACCCATAAAACCACTCTTTCCTCAAATAAATCTTGCCTTTCATTTTCAACTGTTTGTACTTTTTCCTTTACTACTTACTCTTGAATTTAAAACTCACTAAAGTTAACTAACAAATAACGTTTAACGTTTATTCAGTAAAACCATGCAATATTTGAGATTCATGATCATTGATCATTTCTTGCCATTTCAAAACTAGACTTCTTTCAATTTTTTTCTGCAAAAGAGTTAAAAGTAAACTATTTAGAAGCTTCAGTGATTCTTTTCGTGGCAAGATTCGAAGGTTTCGAACGTCGGTCTCGTTATTTTGATCTTTACAGAGTTTTCACTGATTTTTCCCTCTCTCTCGTTTTCTCTGTATTTTCTTCTTTGCAGGTTGC
Organism: Cucurbita pepo subsp. pepo; assembly: GCF_057944985.1. Taxonomy (NCBI): domain Eukaryota; kingdom Viridiplantae; phylum Streptophyta; class Magnoliopsida; order Cucurbitales; family Cucurbitaceae; genus Cucurbita; species Cucurbita pepo. The sequence goes on along the minus strand of NC_141809.1, from coordinate 5,264,014 downwards.
TGAAGTGTGGGTGGAGTTTGGGGATGGGCGTGGTGACTCGTGGGAGTAGGGAGAAGCCTCAGGGCGTGTTGGAACGAAAACTCCAACACTCACTGGAGTTTTGGGGTTTCGTCGGAGACCTCGAGCAATTATATATTTTTTTTTGTTTCGTTATAATATTAAGTGTGTTTGTGATGGTGTTAATATAACACATGCGAAAGCAATTTGGATCTTAGGCACTTTTAGAACATCAATTATAGTAAATAACTAGCATGTTCTTAAGTATTAAAACTTAATGAGTTTGAATACTAACTTTTTGTAGTTCAAATTCTTTTTTCCTCACGAACCGGTTTCGAACCACCACTAGTGTCTTCTCCATTATCCTCCGGCCTTAGAACGGGATTGTGGAATCCGATGAGTGACTAAACTTAGGAGAGATTGTGTATATATGAAGAGAGTGTTTGTGAGAGGTTTTTCTCAAGATTTTTCCCCAAGAAGAAGACCTTCCATGTACCATGATCACTCTATTTAAATGTTTGCATGTTCATGCAAATTTGAGATCACCAAATTTTGACACTCAAAATTCCACTCAAATGTTTGGGATTATGTGACAAGCATGCATGTTTGAGTTAACCAAATTTTGACACTCAAAATTCCACTCAAATTTGTGGGGTTTATTTGGCAACCATGCAACTTTGGTTAAACCAAAATTTGACACCTCAAAATTCCACTAACATGTATTTTTCAAATGGTCAACATTTTGACTTTTTCCATTTTAATTCAACAAAATTTGAATAATTAATTCCAAATTAAAGTAATATTAAATGATTAATTAAACTATTTAATTAATATTTAATATTAATTTAAAAGCGAATCTCAATCAATTCCGACACATATTTGATTAAAATATTTAAATCTTATTTAAATATCTCAAATTCTCTCTTTTTGTTTAATTCGTAAATAAAACAAAAATGCGGTTAAATATATCGTATATATGTAGCACATATTCCCTAATTTGAATTTGAACACTTCGAACTCACTCGTCACACTATTCTACTGTTTAGTCCGATATGAGCTAGCAGAGGGACCTAATGGACCTATAGATCACGGGCTCCAACAATCCAAGATTAACCAGTTAAACTCATTAACCTTGTTAATCATCAATTCCAGTTAACTACTAGACACTCCACTATAGCCTAGTAGTTGCACTCCCCTCACTATAGATATATTTCTGTCCATTTGATATAACTATGATTAGTAAGTCGATCATTCACAGGTTGTTCGTAACTAGAGCTGGGTCAATTAGCCGTTTTACCCCTTTAGTTACTTCTTGTTCCTTATGTCCCACTAATCCTCTTATGAACAATTGGTTTGTGGTCCAACCAGTAAACCGAATCCCTCTCAGGCCAATGAGTGGGTGGGGCCCCTTGTTCAAAACCTGGAGTCAGTACTTAAGAGAACTACCTCTCTTCTATCCCTAAAAGTGGGTAGGAGCGAATTCCATCTTGCACCCCATGTCCCAGCTATTCACCCAGTCTTACCCTTGAAATGGGAAGCCTATTGAGTCGGCGAACTCAAGCCACTCTCACCCATGAAAATCTAAGGATAATTCCGAATGAACAGGATTTCATGGTTAGCTCAGGATTAAGATCGAGTTACCTAGGTCATCGAATGAAAAGAAAATCAGTCTCAACAGTAAACGACATTATAAAGTGAGAGTGATTTTCTTCATGGTCCGATCTTATGCAATACTCATTGCATAGGATGCCCCCACTCACATGTCTCCACATGTACAATTTAGTGATCACATTTTTTATATCATATACAAAAGTGGGCCGCATCCATAGTGTCCCCAGAATAAGGTACTCAGCCTTATCCTTGTACTATAGATCATTTTGACTATATACTTGAACTTGATCCACTCTTATGTCACTACATATAGTTCAAGTAATCATACTATAGCCAAAGTGTTCTTAGTTTATTGGATTTAGATTAATGATCGTAAAGTTCACTTTATTCAATAACAATCTTTAATGAATAAACAACAATAATAACTTTATTGAAAATAGATTATGTTTTTGTTTACAAACTATGAGTTTTAGGACATAAAACCCAACACATATAATGCATGAGGTCCCCAACATTTCTACTTTTATCATTAATGAATATAACCCCGCTATCATCTTTCATGCTTAACATGTCATTTCTCATTTTTAAGTCTACATATCAGACATAATCCTAACGGGGTTACATTCATTTCATTTATCGTGATATCATGTCATTCATAACATGTTGTATACATAAAATTTAGAAAACATAACATGATAAGGCAACCCTAATCGTCAGCCCAACGATCCAAGCTTTTGTTGGAGCAAGAATTTTGAATCAAAGTAATTAAAATCTTCTTATACAAAATTTGGATCAACCAAGAGATAAGGTTAGAATTAGATTACCTCTTACGATCAAAGATCTAAAGCAAGATTTGAAAACCTTGTTCTAATTTGAGTGACTCCACAATCAAACTTGATTTAATGGCTCGGGTGCAATTCTACCACAAGAATTGCTTGAAACTTAGAAATGACAAATATGATACTCGGATTTCTAAGGAAAATGTCTCAATTTGAGATTTGAATTACATTCATCTATGAATCTATTTTTACATAACATATTGTGGGTATTTATAGTCTCCCAACAAAAGACGTTTGTGGCTGTAATTTATTCTCGGTCCCTTTTAATCTCCACAAAAGACGAAGTCAAATTGACCTATGACTCCTACATATTTTATGAAATTAAGAATAATACTTTTCAACAAATGTTGATGTGTTTAAGTGACTAATGCAACAAGTTTGAAATCAAGTGATCCGTAGGTTCGAATTTTGTTGTTGACATTTTTTAATCTTCATGACATTTTTTGAAGGACCACCTGCTTTGCATCATCCATTTGTTGAAAGATTTTATTGTTTTTTTTCGTTTTCATTTTGCAATGGTCAAATGGTCAAAATTGACTTTGTCTTTTGTGGATATTAAAAGGGATCGGGATTGAATCCCAGCCACAAACGTCTTTTGTCGGGAGACTATAAATACCCACAATATGTTATGTAAAAATCAGATTGGTGAATGAATGAAATTGAGACGTTTTTCTTAGAAATTCGAGCATCAATTTTGTCATTTCTAAGTTTCAAGCAATTCTTGTGGTAGAATTGCACCCGAGCCATTCAATCAAGCCTTGATCAAGTTAGATTGTGGAGTGACTAAATTTAGAACAAGGTTCCAAATCTTGCTTCTAGATTTTCGATCGTAAGAGATAATCTAATTCTAACATAATCTCTTGGTTGATCCAAATTTCATATAAGGAGGTGTTAATTAGTTTTATTCAAGGGTTCTTGCTAAAACAAAAGCTTAGATCGTTGAGCCGAGGATTAGGGTTGCCTTATCAATTAGGTATCGCAGCATAGGTTTACATCTTTGTGGCCGACTCTACAATTGATTTTATCTTTCATTTCTGTATTGTTTATCATTTCTTTGAATTTGTCAATTTATTTTCTGGTTGTCATTTCTGCCATTATTCATCAACTTTTAACTTGGTTCTCATTTTCTTCCTAAAGATCACTTTTAGATCTTTAAAAAAAAATCTTATCATGTGTTCTTACCATTGTATTATAAACGATCTTTATCATTTTTTTAAAATCATTTGCATGTTTATTTGAAGATCAAATAAACTTCGATTCACATATTTTTCTTAATCCATCTAAATCTAGAACCATTCTGTTTGATATATTATTATTTTCTCATAATTGACGCTTGAAGATAACTTATAAATTTCCTGAATTCTGTAAAAAGGAGAGTTAGATCGTTCTTAAAATCTTCACCTCCTTTCTTTTTGAAATTTTCTTTTTCAGTGTGCAATTCTATCCAAAAAATCTTCGTGTCCGTTATTTGTTTGTTCACGTCCTGTTTTATTTTGTTGTTATTCCATAATTAACTTATCTTGATTGCCTTGAATAACTTGCTACTATCAGAATTGCTTTACCGATATATTAGCCTACCTTGATCATAATTTAGTCACTTTTCCAAACAGCCTACCTTTGTGTGTATAAATACGAGTGTCCCTGAGTGTAAAATCAGTGAGTTGAGAGTGTGAGGTCCTAAACATATTCCACTACGGTTTGTACAATTATGAACCAAGACGGAGGAAATGGAGGGGAGATCAATGAAGCTAGGTGGACAGAAGCACAGGTCGGAACAATACTCGTTTGAATCAAGTTATTAGTACATTGACAGACCAGATGGAACGAATTGAAATAGCCTTAGATAATCTTCAAGGTTGGGAAGTACTCTTGAATGAAGGAGTTGAAAATGAAGAGGATGACAATATCACCCTTTTAGCGGGACATAGTCCTAGGGGAGGGAGAGATGTCGGTCGAGGGAGAGGAAGAGTCAGAAGAAGGGGTAGAGAAATTTTAGCACAAAAAAGAATTGAGAGGGAGTACTAGTATGAGAGAGAAAAAGAAAAGGAGTCGGGGGAGTAAAGCTAAAAATTCCAACTTTCTATGGGAGATCTGATCCAGAGGTGTATTATTTGCAATATGAGAGAAAAATTGAGTATGTCTTCGATTGCAACAATTTCAGTGAAGAAAGAAAGTTGAAGCTTGTTGTGACTGAATTTTAAAGAACCAATCGAAATCAGAGTGGAGGTGAAATTATGAAGAACCAATTGAAACGTGGGAGGAATTGAAGACATTAATGAGAAAAAGGTACATTCCTAAGCAGTATTCTCGAGTACTCAAGCAAAAATTCTATATTTTACAACAGGGATCCAAAAGTGTTGAAGAATATTACAAAGAAATGGAGACCCTTATGAATAGAGCATGTATTAATGAAGATGAGGAAGATACAATTGAAAGGTGGGAGGAATGGAAGACATTAATATGAAAAAGGTACATTCCTAAGCATTATTCTCAAGTACTCAAGCAAAAACTCTATACTTTACAACAGGGATCCAAAAGTGTTGAAGAATATTACAAAGAAATGGAGACCCTTATGAATGGAGCATGTATGGATGAAGATGAGGAAGATACAATGGCTAGATTCCTTGGTGGGTTAAACCGACAACTTGCTCATCAAGTGGATAGGCAAGCGTACTTTGATATGCAAGAATTGTTACACCTTGCTGTCAAGATCGAAGGGCAACTAGCTTGGGAGAAGGAGAACTCCAAGAGGTATGGTATTTCAAAGAGCAATTCATAGTACAACTCATTGCTTAGGGTACTCCAAGAGGTATGGCATTAGGAGCATTGCTTAGGGCTATTATTTCTAAGAATATTAAGTCTTGGAATGAATGTTTGCCGTTTGTAGAGTTTGCATATAATAGAGCAATTCATAGTACAACTCATTGTTCTCCTCTTGAAGTTGTTTTGGGTGAAGGAGAGAATTGAGAACCAAAATTTCAAAGTTGCTTTAACTATTAAGGCGGAAGGAAATCATTTTGTTGTTCTCTTGAAGTTGTGTGAGGTGAAGGAGAGAATTGAGAACCAAAATTTCAAAGTTCTTCAACTATTACAAAGGGGAGAGGGAAATCATTAGGAAGGAAATCATTTTTAAACCTTGTGACAGGGTTTGGATACATTTTCGCAAGGAGCGGAGCGATTCTCATTGTTCTTGAATTAGAAGCTAATACGATTGACGAAGGATAACTGAATATTTGCATGGTTAAAGTTGGAAAACTTTAAAATGTCAACAATAGAATTAGAATTCGAACCTACGCGCAGAGAGCTCAATTGATTTTGAGAATTCGAACCTACGCGCATAGAGCTCAATTGATTTTGAACCGGTCGCATTAGCTACTCAAGCACATCAACATTTGCTAGAAAGAACTATTTTTAATTTCATAAATTATGTAAAAGTCAATTAAAGGGGGATCGAGAATAATTCTCGTCCACAAACGTCTTTTGTCGGGAGACTATAAATATCTACAATATGTTATGTAAAATCCAGATTCGTGTTTGAATGTAATTCAGATCTTAAATTGAGCGTTTCCCTCAGAAATCTGAGCATCATATTTGCCATTTCTAAGTTTCAAGCAATTCTTGTGGTAGAATTGCACCCGAGCCATTCAATCAAGTCTTCATCAAGTTCGATTGTGGAGTGACTCAATTTAGAACAAGGTTTCCAAATCTTTCTTCTAGAGCTTCGATCATAAGAGGTAATCTAATTCTAGCCTCATCTCTTGGTTTATCCAAATTTCGTATAAGGAGGTGTTAATTACTTTGATTCAAGGGTTCTTGCTTCAACAGAAGCTTGGATCGTTGGGCTGAGGATTAGGGTTACCTTATCATATGCTTAGGACCTCACACACTCAACTCACTGATTTTACACTCAGAAACACTCATGTTTAACACAAAAAGGTAGGCTATTTGGGAAAATGACTAATTTCTGATCAAGGTAGGTAATATGGATAAAGCAATTCTGATAGTAGCAAGCTATTCAAATCAATCTAGATAAGTTAATTATGAAATAACAACAAAATAAAATAAGAAGTGAACAAACAAATAAGAGACACAAAGATATTTTGGGATAGAATTGCACACTGAAAAAAAAAAAAAAAGAATTCCAAAGAGAATGGTTGTGAAGATCTGAGAACGATCTAACTTTCATTTTTACAGAATTTGAAAAAATTTAGAAGTTATCTTCGGTTTTAAATGATGAAAAAAAAATATTGAACACAACAATTTCAGATTTATATGCTTTAGGTAAAAATGAGAATTGAAATTTATTTGTCCTCAAATAAAGGTTCAAATGGTTTTTAATAGGACAATATAAACAAAGTGGAAAGATAATGAAGAACGGTGGAAATGGCAGCAAGAAAATAAATGGACAGATTTAAAAAAATGATAAATAATAGCGGAAATTAAAGATAAAATAAATTCTAGAGTCGGCCACAAAGATGCAACCTATGCTCTTATACCAAACTGATAAGGCAACCCTAATCCTCAGCCCAACAATCCAAGCTTTTGTTTGAGCAAGAACCCTTGAATCAAAGTAATTAACACTTCCTTATACGAAATTTGGATCAACCAAGAGATAAGGCTAGAATTTGATTACCTCTTACGATCAAAGATCTAGAAGTAAGTTTTGGAAACCTTGTTCTAAATTGAGTCACTCCACAATCGAACTTGATCAAGGCTTGATTGAATGGCTCGGGTGCAATTCTACCACAAGAATTGCTTGATACTTAGAAATGGCAAATATGATGCTCGAATTTCTAAGGGAAATGCTCAATTTGAGATCTTAATTACATTCATCCACGAATCTGAATTTTACATAACATATTGTTGATATTTATAGTCTCCCGACAAAAGACGTTTGTGGACGAGAATTATTCCCGATCTTCTTTAATCTCCACAAATGATATGAACGAAAAGACATCAATCATACAATATACTTCAATGAAGATGTGAAGATAAGGTTATCAAAATTATCAAAACATGTTTCAATTCATGCCACATTGAAGAAGAATGAAGTTTGATTGTTATAAATTTTGGGTGGGTTACAATTTAGAGTAATTTAGAGTTATTGTATTTCAAGACTTTTTATTTACTTTAGGTTACATTTACATAATGGTTAATTATGGCCATTAAGCATGAATGTTACAACTCTTGGAATGCCTTTAATAGTTTAATTTTTTAGGCTATATAGAGCAATGTATGTTGTATTTGTAGGGAGACTTGTAAAATATAGTAAAATGAGCATTTGTGCTTTCTTTAGTCAATGGCTAAGTTTATTTGCAATTCTATGTAGTTTAGGTTGCATGTAGAATCATTCAAGCTCGACATGATCAATCTTGTTTGTGGAGTGATTCGAATCTCAATCAAGTGTTCTTGCATTGAGATATTTGATCAACAAGAATCATTCAAGCTCGACATGATCAATCTTGCTTGTGGAGTGATTCGAATCTCAATCAAGTGTTCTTGCATTGAGATACTTGATCAACAAGAATCATTCAAGCTAGACATGATCAATCTTGCTTGTGGTGTGATTCGAATCTCAAACAATGTTCTTGCCTTGAGATATTCGATCAACAAGGTAATCCGAATCTTATTCCTCTTGTATTGATTCCTTATCTTATCATTTGGTATCAGAGCTTCAGGCTCAAGATTGGATATATGTTTCCTTTGCATTTCTTTTCAATTTGTTTTTATCTTTATAGTTTTTAATCGACCCAAAATAAAAAAATCCAATCTGGACTCTACTAAAAAATTTGAGAGGTGAGAATGAGAGCTTCATTTGTGTACATGAGTGCAAACAGAGTGGCCTAAAATTCCTTGAGTGTATACACGTGAGAGAGTGTTGTAAGGTCCTTTGTATTTCCATAACTTATTTTTTGCAGCAAAGTTTCACAAATAGATTCGAGGACGAATCTTCTTGAAGAAGTGGAGAATGATATGAACCAAAAGACATCAATCATACAATATACTTAAATGAAGATGTGAAGTAAAGGTTATCAAAATTATCAAAAGATTTTCAATTCATGCCACATTGAAAAAGAATGAAGTTTGATTGTTATAAATTTTGGGTGGGTTACAATTTAGAGTAATTTAAAGTTATTATATTTTAAGACTTTATTTACTTTAGGTTACATTTTGGTAATGGCTAATTATGACCATTAAGTATGAATGTTACAACTCTTGGAATGCCTTTAATAGTTTCATTTTTTAGGGTATATAGCCATGTATGTTGTACTTGTAGGGAGACTTGTAAAATATAGTAAAAGGAGCATTTGTGCTTTCTTTAGCCAATGACTAAGTTTATTTGCAATTCTATGTAGTTTTAGGTTGCATGTAGAATCATTCAAGCTCAACATGATCAATCTTGCTTGTGGAGTGATTCGAATCTCAATCAAGTGTTCTTGCATTGAGATATTTGATCAACAAGAATCATTCAAGCTCGACATGATCAATCTTGCTTGTGGAGTGATTCGAATCTCAATCAAGTGTTCTTGCATTGAGATATTTGATCAACAAGAATCATTTAAGCTAGACATGATCAATCTTGCTTGTGGAGTGATTCGAATCTCAAACAATGTTCTTGCCTTGAGATATTCGAACAACAAGGTACTCCGAATCTTATTCCCCTGCAGAGAAGACTGATTTATAGCCTTACCTAATATTGAGGAGTTGTTGCACATTGCAATTAAGATCGAGAGGCAAATCCAACGAAGGTCTCAACGGTATTCTTCTAAATTTTTTCCCAATAATACTTCTACATGGAAAAAGGACAGTAAGAACATTGATTATAAGCATAAAAATCAAGAGATTAATGAGAAGCCTCAAGCTAAATTTGAGAAAGGGGAGAGTTTTAGGACAGGGAAAGAAAAAGTAGAAAAGTCTAATGTTCGAAATAGAGATTTAAAGTGTTGGAGATGTCAAGGGGTAGGACATCTATAGGAGAGATTGCCCAAATGCAAGAATTATGACCAGCAAGGAGGGAGAAATTGTAACGGATGACGAGGCACATGACGACATAAATGAGGAAACTGATGAGAGTGAGGAGTTTAGTGAAGTAAACACCCACATTAAGGAGGACAGCCTAGACCAACGGGAGAAGTCTTGTTCAATCTGTACCTTGTAGTGCTGTCATTGATAGCGGTAGTTACACCAATGTTGTGAGTAATTTAAAGGCACAACTACATCCACGACCCTCCAAGCTTTAATGGTTGAATGATCATGGGGAAGTACGGGTAACTCAACAAGCTCTTTTTTCTTTTACTATTGGAAAATATGTTGATGACTGATAAGAATCATGGTGTTCCAAACGTTACACAAGTGAAGCCGAATAGATTTTAAGTTTATTTCTTTAGCCACTCAAACATATCAACATTTGTTGAAAAATTTTATTGTTTTTTTTTTTTTTTTTTTTTTTCATTTTGGAATGGTCAATTGGTCAAAATTGACTTCGTCATTTGTGGAGTTTAAAGGGGATCGGGATTGAATCCCGTCCACAAACGTCTTTTGTCGGGAGACTATAAATACCCACAATATGTTATGTAAAATTCAGATTCGTGGATGAATGTAATTCAGATCTCAAATTGAGATGTTTCCCTTAGAAATCAGAGCATTAGAAATCAGAGCATCATATTTGCCATTTCTAAGTTTCAAGCAATTCTTGTGGTAGAATTGCACCCGAGCCATTCAATCAAGCCTTGATCAAGTTAGATTGTGGAGTGACTCAATTTAGAACAAGGTTTCCAAATTAGCTTCTAGATCTTCGATCGTAAGAGGTAATCTAATTCTAGCCTTATCTCTTGGTTGATCCAAATTTCGTATAAGGAGGTGTTAATTACTTTGATTCAAAGGTTCTTGCTTCAACAAAAGCTTGGATCGTTGGGCTGAGGATTAGGGTTGCCTTATATCAATTTGGTATCAGAGTATAGGTTTACATCTTTGTGGCCGACTCTAGAATTGATTTTATCTTTGATTTCTGCTCTTGTTTATCTTTTCTTTAAATTTCTCCATTTATTTTCTTGTTGTCATTTCCGCCATTATTCATCAACTTTTCACTTTGTTCTCATTTTCTTCCTAAAGATCACATTGAGATCTTGAAAAAAAAAAAAATCTTATCATATTTGTTCTTACGATTGTGATTATAAACGATATTTATCATTTTTTTAGATCATTTGCATGTTTATTTGAAGATCAAATAAACTTCGATTCACATCTTTTTCTTCATCCATCTAAATCTAGAACCGTTGTGTTTGGTATATTTTTTTTCTCATAATCTACGCTTGAAGATAACTTCTAAATTTCCGAATTCTGTAAAAAGGAGAGTTAGATTGTTCTTAAAATCTTCACGTTCTTTCTTTTTGGATTTTTTTTCAATGTGTAATTATATCCAAAAATATCTTCGTGTCCCTTCTTTTTTTTGTTCACGTCTTGTTTTATTTTGTTGTTATTTCATAATTAACTTATCTTGATTGCCTTGAATAGCTTGCTACTATCAGAATTGCTTTACCGATATATTAGCCTACTTTGATCATAATTTAGTCACTTTCCCAAACAGCCTACCTTTGTGTGTATAAACATGAGTGTCCCTGAGTGTAAAATAAGTGAGTTGAGTGTGTGAGGTCCTAAACATATTCCACTACTGTTTGTACAATCATGAACCAAGATGGAGGACATGGAGGGGAGATCAATGAAGCTAGGTGGAGAGAAGCACAGGTCGGAACAATTACTCGTTTGAATCAAGTTATTAGTACATTGACAGACCGGATGGAGCGAATTGAAATAGCCTTAGGTAATCTTCAAGGGAGGGAAGTACTCTTGAATGAAGGAGTTGAAAATGAAGAAGATGACAATGTCACCCTTTTAGCGGGACATAGTCCTAGGGGAGGGAGAGATGTCGGTCGAGGGAGAGGAAGAGTCAGAAGAAGGGGTAGAGAAATTTTAGCACAAAAAAGAATTGAGAGGGAGTACTAGTATGAGAGAGAAAAAGAAAAAGGAATCGAGGGAGTAAAGCTAAAAATTCCAACTTTCTATGAGAGCAAAATTGAGCATGTCTTCGATTGCAACAATTTTAGTGAAGAAAGAAAGTTGAAGCTTGCCGTGGCTGAATTTTGTGATTACGCCATTATATGGTGGACATCTTTGAAATTAGAGTGAAGGAGAAATTATGAAGAACCAATTGAAACGTGGGAGGAATTGAAGACATTAATGAGAAAAAGGTACATTCCTAAGCATTATTCTCGAGTACTCAAGCAAAAACTCTATACTTTACAACAGGGATCCAAAAGTGTTGAAGAATATTACAAAGAAATGGAGACCTTATGAGTAGAGCATGTATTGATGAAGATGAGGAAGATATAATGGCTAGATTTCTTGGTGGGTTAAACCGACAACTTGCTCATCAAGTGGATAGGCAAGCGTACTTTGATATGCAAGAATTGTTACACCTTGCTGTCAAAATCGAAGGGCAACTAGCTTGGGAGAAGGATAACTCCAAGAGGTATGATATTTCAAAGTCTATTACTTTCAACACTTGGAAAAAGAATGCAAATATTGAAAAGATAGATTTCAAAGTTTGAGGCAAGTATGATCTTGACAAAAAGAACAAAGCTGAGACCTCCAAAGGTAAAGAGAAAGCGGAGGAATATAAGGAGATTCGAAAAAGAAATAGAGACATCAAATGTTGGAAATGTCAAGGAATTGGTCATCTTAGTCGTGATTGTCCTAACAAGAGAGTCATGATTATCAAGAATGGACAAGTTGTCACAGATAGTGAGGAAAGTGACCATGATGAGCTAGTTGAAGAGGAAATCCAGGAGAATGAGGAGGAACTAGAAGATGGGAGTCATTTGGTACTTATAACCAGAAGACTTCTTAAAACTCAAGTTACTGAGAATGATGTTGATGATCAAAGAGACAACCTATTTCACACAAGGTGTTTGGTCAAGGGGACTCCTAGTAGTCTTGTAATTGATAGTTGAAGCTGCACCAATGTCGTAAGTACAATGCTGATCAAAAGGTTGCTAATTCCAACCCAACACCATCCTAAACCTTACAAGCTTCAATGGCTCAATGACAGTGGAACAATGAAGGTAACTTATCAAGCTTTAATATCTTTTACTTTAGGAAAATATAAAGATGAAGTTCTTTGTGATGTTTTATCAATGCATGCTGGAGACATATTGCTTAGCCGACCATGGCAATTTGACAGGAGGGTTATGTATGATGGCTATTTGAATCGGTATTCTTTTGTCAAAGATGGTAGAAAAACCACTCTTGTACCTTTGAGTTCTGCAAATGTATTTGCTGATCAATTAAAGTTGGAACAAAAAAAGAAAGAGTTTGAGGAAAAAGAGGTGAGTGAAAAAATAGAGAAAAGTCAACGAGAAAACCATAGTGAAGAAAATAATGAAATTGGAAAAAAAGGAAAGAATGTGAGTTGTTTGGCTAGAGTTGGAGAGGTTAGAAGGGCAATGTTCTCACAAAAAACCATCTTTGTACTTGTGTACAAGGAAGGATGTTTGGTCTCTAACGATAATAATTTGTCTTTGCCTAGTATGTTTCAATCTCTTTTACAGGAATTTGATGACGTATTTCAAGATGAAGTCCCTAAAGGACTACCTCCCATTAGAGGTATTGAACATAAAATAGACTTCATTCCAGGGGCAGTAATTCCTAATAGGCCAGCTTATAGAGCGAACCCAACTGAGAATAAAGAAATTAGAAGGCAAGTAGAGGAGCTTATGGAGAAGGGGTATATACAAGAGAGTTTGAGTCCATGTTCTGTACCAGTCTTATTGGTGCTGAAGAAAGATGGAACGTGGCGCATGTGCGTGGATTGTAGAGCCATCAACAAAATCACGGTGTGGCAACACTACTTATGGCCTAGAGAATTTGTGATCCACTCTGATCATGAAAGCTTGAAGTATCTTAAGGGTCATAGCAAACTGAACTGTAGGCATGCAAAGTGGGTGGAGTTTATTGAAACATTTCCGTATGTCATCAAATATAAGAAAGGTAAGGATAATGTGGTAGCTGATGCATTATCTAGAAGGTACATTGAGCATATTAAAGAATTATATCGAGATGACCACGACTTTGGAATTATTTATGCATCTTGTCGTACAAAAATAGCTGTAGATGATTATTATTAAGTGTTTCATGAATTCTTATTTAAGAATAAGTAAGCTTTGTATTCCTAAATGCTCTATCAGAGATTTGCTTGTAAAAAAAGCACATGGTGGTGGCTTAATGGGACATTTTGGGATTAATAAAACTTATAATATGTTGCATGAACACTTATTTTGGCCGAAATTGAAGCATGATGTTCATAAATTTTGTAGTCAATGCTTTAAATGCAAAGAAGCTAAATCTAGATCACAACCAAATGGATTGTACACTCCTTTGAATGTACCTAATGAACCTTGGACTAATATATCTATGGATTTTGTTCTTGGTTTACGGCACACTAAAAAGGGTAAAGATAGTATTTTTGTTGTGGTAGACAGATTTAGTAAGATGCCTCATTTTATTGCATGTAACAAGACGGACGATGCAAAACATGTTGCTGGCTTATTTTTTAGGGAAGTAGTAAGATTACATGGAATCCCTAGAATAATTGTTAGTGATAGGGATGCTAAATTTCTAAGTCAGTTTTGGAAAGTATTGTGTGGGTAAATTGGGTACCAAATTGTTGTTTTCAACTACATGTCATCCTCAGACGCATGGACAAACTGAGGTGGTTAATAGAACATTAGAAGCATTGCTTAGGGCTATTATTTCTAAGAATATTAAGTCTTGGGATGAATGTTTGTCATTTGTAGAGTTTGCATATAATAGAGCAATTCGTAGTACAACTCATTGTTCTCCTTTTGAAGTTGTTTATGGATTTAATCCACTTACGCCTCTTGATTTGCTTCCTATTCATTCTAATATGTTTGTGAGTGACGCAGCCACAAGTAAGGCAGACTTGATCAAAACATTGCATAAGGAGGTGAAGGAGAGAATTGAGAACCAAAATTTCAAAGTTGCTTCAAGGATTAACAAAGGACAGAAGTAAAACATTTTTAAACCTGGTGACTGGGTTTGGATACATTTTCGCAAGGAGTGATTCCCATCTCAACGGAAGACAAAGTTACATCCAAGAGGGGATGGTCCTTATCAAGTCCTTGAAGGAATTAATAACAATACATATAAAATTGACCTTCCCGAAGACTTTTCAGTACATTCTACTTTCAATGTTGCTGACTTGAGTCCTTTTGATGTAGGTGATGATTTTTCTGATTCGAGGACGAATCCTTTTGAAGAGGAGGAAGATGATAAGAATCATGGTGTTCCAAACGTTCCAACTGGACCTATTACACGATCCAAGGCGAAGAAGATTCAACAAACATTCATTCTTCATCTACAAAATTGGATCGACTCGGTTCAACCATCATTTGTAGAATTAGAAGCTGATACGATTGACGAAGGACAATATTCTTTTGAAGAGGGGGAAGATGATAAGAATCATGGTGTTCCAAACGTTCCAACTGGACCTATTACACGATCCAAGGCGAAGAAGATTCAACAAACATTCATTCTTCATCTATAAAATTGGATTGGCTCGGTTCAACCATCATTTGTAGAATTAGAAGCTGATACGATTGACGAAGGACAATATTCTTTTGAAGAGGGGGAAGATGATAAGAATCATGGTGTTCCAAACGTTCCAACTGGACCTATTACACGATCCAAGGCGAAGAAGATTCAACAAACATTCATTCTTTATCTACAAAATTGGATCGGCTCGGTTGAAGTTGGAAAACATTAAAACAAGTGAAGCCTAATAGATTTTAAGTTTATTTCTTTAGCCACTCAAACATATCAACATTTGTTGAAAAATTTTATTGTTTTTTTTTTTTTTTTTTTGTTTTCATTTTGCAATGGTCAATTGGTCAAAATTGACTTCGTCATTTGTGGAGTTTAAAGGGGATCGGGATTGAATCCCGTCCACAAACGTCTTTTATCGAGAGACTATAAATACCCACAATATGTTATGTAAAATTCAGATTCGTGGATGAATGTAATTTAGATCTCAAATTGAGATGTTTCCCTTAGAAATCAGAGCATTAGAAATCAGAGCATCATATTTGCCATTTCTAAGTTTCAAGCAATTCTTGTGGTAGAATTGCACCCGAGCCATTCAATCAAGCCTTGATCAAGTTAGATTGTGGAGTGATTCAATTTAGAACAATGTTTCCAAATCTTGCTTCTAGATCTTCGATCGTAAGAGGTAATCTAATTCTAGCCTTATCTCTTGGTTGATCAAAATTTCGTATAAGGATGTGTTAATTACTTTGATTCAAAGGTTCTTGCTTCAACTAAAGCTTGGATCGTTGGGCTGAGGATTAGGGTTGCCTTATCAATGAAGTTTTATGTGATGTTGTATCTATGCATGTTGGAGATTTACTACTGGGGAGGCCCTGGCAATTTGATCGTCGGGTAATGTATGATTGGTATGCAAATCGATACTCTTTTACTCACAACTGTAGAAAAACTACTCTTATTCCATTGTCTCCAAAAGATGTATTTATTGGAAAAGAAAAGACAAGAGGCTGATGCAAAAGCAGAGATTGAAAAAGAATCAAGTGAAAAAAAGAGCTTGAGTGAAAAGCAAGAGAGTATCACTCAGCCTAGAGAAAAAAAAGAAAGAAAAGCCAAATCAGTAAGCTTGTATGTTAGATCAAGTGAGGCTAGGAATGTTTTGCTCTCTAACAAGACTATTCTTGTACATATGTGCAAGGGGTCTTGTTACTTTACTAACATGCTTAACCCTTCTTTGCCTAGTGATTTTGTTGTGCTTTTGCAAGAGTTTGAAGTTTTATTTTCCGAGGAGATGCCTAGTAGTTTGCCACCACTTAGAGGGATTGAACACAAGATTGACTTCATTCCTGGCGCACCCATTCCAAACTGACTAGCTTATAGGACTAATCCAAAGGAGGCTGAAGAGATACAAAGGCAAGTAACTGAACTCCTTGCTAAAGGGTATGTACGTGAAAGTTTGAGTTCTTGTTTTTTTCCAGTTATTCTTGTACCTAAGAAAGATGGTTCTTGGCGTATGTGTGTTGATTGTAGGGCTATAAACAAGATAACTATAAAGTATAGGCATCCAATTCCCAGATTAGATGATATGCTTGATGAATTGCATGGATGTAGTCTTTTTACTAAGATTGATTTAAAATCGGGTTATCATCAAATTCGCATGCATATTGAGGATGAAGTGGAAAACAGCTTTTAAAACCAAGTAGGGTCTTTATGAATGGTTGGTTATGCCTTTTGGATTAACTAATGCACCTAGTACATTCATGAGACTAATGAACCATGTCTTACGAGAATACTTAGGTAAGTTTGTGGTTGTTTATTTTGATGACATCCTTGTTTACTCTAAATCTTTAGATGATCATATTACCCATGTACGCAATGTTTTGACTATTTTAAGAAACGAATGTTTGTACGTAAATTTAAAGAAATGTAGCTTTTGCATGAAAAAAGTTAACTTTCTTGGTTTGTAGTTTCATCTAATGGTGTTGAGGTTGATGAGGAGAAAGTGAAGGCTATAAAAGATTGGCCTACACCTAAAAATGTAAGTGAGGTAAGAAGTTTTCATGGTCTTGCAAGTTTCTACCGTAGGTTCATTAAGAATTTTAGTACAATTGCTTCACCCTTGAATGAACTTGTTAAGAAAAATGTATCCTTTATATGGAAAAAAGATCAAGAACTTGCTTTTAATACGTTGAAAGAAAAATTGAGTTATGCTCCCTTGCTTGCATTACCTAATTTTGAGTCTACTTTTGAAATTGAATGTGATGCTAGTGGAGTAGGGATAGGTGCTGTATTAATGCAAAATCAAAAACCTTTAATGTTCTTTAGTGAGAAGTTGACTGGTGCATCTTTGAGGTATCCAACTTACGACAAAGAGCTTTATGCTTCGGTTCGTGCATTGCAAACCTGGCAACATTATCTTTGGCCTAAGGAGTTCATTATTCATACGGATCATGAAAGTTTAAAGCATTTGAGAGTACAAAATAAACTCAACAGACGACATGCTAAGTGGTTAGAATTTATTGAAACATTCTCTTATGTCATAAAATATAAACAAGGTAAGAAGAACATTGTTGCAGATGCTTTATCACGAAGGTATGTCCTCCTCAATACATTGAATGCTAGGTTATTGGGTTTTGAACACATAAAGGATTTGTATCAACATGACATGTTCTTTGCTCCTTTTGTTGAATCTTGTGAAAAAGGACTCATTGTGAATAATTACTTGTTGTTAGATGGATTTTTGTTCCGAAAAGGCAAACTTTGCATACCATCTTGTTCCATCCGTGAGCTACTTGTGAGGGAAGCTCATGGAGGTAGTTTAATGGCACACCATGGAGTTTCTAAAACTTATGATATGCTCTCTGAACATTTTTTTTTTGGTCTAAAATGAGACATGATGTTCATAAAGTTTGTGCTCGTTGCATAGCATGTAAACAAGCTAAGTCTAGGCTTCAACCACATAGTTTATACTCCCCATTACCGGTTCCTAATGGTCCTTGGATTGATATATCAATGGATTTTGTTTTAGGTTTACCTAGGACTATGAAAGGTTATGATAGCATCTTTGTTGTGGTTGATCGATTTTTAGTAAAATGGCTCATTTTATTCCTTGTCACAAAACTGATGATGCAAAACATATTGCTAGACTTGTTTTTTAGGAAAGTTGTTCGATTGCATGGCATTCCTAAAAGCATCGTTAGTGATCGTGATGTAAAAATTTTAAGCCACTTTTGGCGTGTTTTATGGGGTAAGTTAGGAAATAAGCTAGTATATTCAACTACTTGTTATCCTCAAAGGGATGGACAAACTGAAGTTGTTAACAGAACCATGACTACTATGCTTAGGGCTATTATTGATAAAAATCTTAAGACTTGGGAGGATTGTTTGCCATTTATAGAATTTGCATATAATAGGGTTGTTCAGAGCACTACTAAATGCATATGTTTTGAAATTGTTTATGGCTTTAATCCTTTTAACCCCCATTGACTTGTTACCTATACCTTCAAAAGAATTTGTGAATTTTGATGCAAATGTCAAGGTTGAGTTTGTTCATAAACTGCACAAGCAAGTAAAAGAACAAATTGAGAAACAAAATTCCAAGGTTGCCACCCGAATTAATAAAGGACGTAAGATTGTCATCTACAAGCCAGGAGATTGGATTTGGGTGCATTTCCGAAAAGAAAGATTTCCTACTCAAAGAAAATCTAAGCTTTTACCATGAGGAGATGGACCTTTTCAAGTTCTTGAGCGCATCAACGACAATGCTTATAAAATTGATTTACCAGGTAAGTACGGTGTTAGTGCAACTTTTAATGTTGTTGATTTAAGTCCCTTTGATGTAGGTGATGGCTTGGATTCGAGGATGAATCCTTCTCAAGAGGGGGAGAATGATATGAACCACAACAAAGGAATTTTCATACCTCAAGGTCCAATTACAAGGACGAGAGCCAAGAAGCTACAACAAACCTTTTACAGTTATATTCAAGCTATGGTGAGCTCATCAAAGGAAATTCTAAAAGACGTTGGAGACCTCTCTTATATGTTATGCAAAGTTGAGCTTCAAGACAGAGATGAATTAAATTCACTTTAAGTTGCATTTAATAAACTCCGCTGAATTTATCAAACTAGTCAAAGGATGACTAATAAGCACATTTTATTATTTGCATTATTTAATTATAGTTTAACTATTTGTTTGTCATATTTAAGGTATTTTTAAATATAGAAGTTAAGGTTATATTGTAACCCACGTAGGTTACTATATTCCACCATTAACTAGCCATTTTAATATGGAGGTTATGGGTATTTCTCATTTACTAACCCATTTAATTTGGGAGTTATGTATCACATAGGTTAAGGTTTGTAAAGGCTATATAAAGCCTTCTTTTATTTGGTTAGACATGACATTTTGGAATTAAGAATAAAATTTCTATTTTAGCTTTGTTGAGAGCTAAAACTTTTTTTGCAAATTCTTGTGTTTACAACTTGCATGCTAGAGTCATTCAAGTGGTATTGATCAAACCTCTTGTGGAGTGATTCGAATCACGAGTTTTCTTTACTCTTGATTTTGATCATCAAGGTAATTTGTTTCATACTTTCCCATGGGTTGATTTCCATATCAACAAAAGAATAAGTCAAATTGACCATTATTTATAAAATTAAAAAGAGTTTTTTTAACAAATGTTGATGTGCTTGAGTGGCTAATGCAACAGGTTTAAAATCAATTGAATTCTCTGAGCGTAGGTTTGAATTATGTTGTTGACATTTTTTAATTGACATCGTTGAATCTTCTTGGCATCGACATTTTTTTTTAATCTTTTTGGCAATAGGTCCATTTGGAACACCATTTTTTTTTTTTTAATCTTCTTGGCAATAGGTCCATTTGGAGCACCGTGATCGACATTTTTGAATCGATATTTTTTCTAATCTTCTTGGCATTGACATTTTTTGAATCTTCTCGAAAATAGGTCCATTTGGAACACCGTGATTCTTATCATAAATCTACCTGGATAATTGATTCAGGAGCCACTAATCATGTTTATTCTTCTTTTCAAGAAAGTGACTCTTCGAAGCAGTAAAACGAGGGAGAAATGATCATGAAAGTAGGCACTAGAGAGGTTGTGTCATTGGAAGCTTCAAGTTATTTTTAAACAAATCTTATTTACTTTTAGAAAATGTATTTTTGGTTCCTAAGTTGAAGAGGAACCTAATTTCAGTTTCATGTTAAGTTGAACAATTTCATTCCTTGAACTTTTATAGTAACAAAGTTGTTGTTTCGAAAAATGTTTTTTGAGAGTTGTTCCGCTTTTGTTTAAAATAACTTGTATGTGCTAAGACCATCAGCATGTAAGACACTTCTAAATACTGAATTGTTTAAAATGGCTAAATCTAGAATAAAAAGACATAAAGTTTCTCGAAAAGATGACACCTATCTTTGGCATTTAAGGTTGGGTCACATCAATTTAGATAGAATTGAAAGATTGGTAAAAAATGGTCTTCTAAGCAAGTTAGGGTTGGACACTTTACTAGTATGTGAATCCTGCTGATGAGGAAAAATGACTAGAAGACCTTTTACTGGAAAGGAGATAGAGCCAAAGAACCCCTAGAACTTATACATTCAAACTTATGTGGTCTGATGAATGTTAAAGCTAGAGGAGTGTAACGACCCTAATTTTTACCTATTTAATCTAAGGTCATTACTATACCTTGGAATGCGAAATTACATTACATGGGCCCTGAATATAAATGCGACTTAACACTCGCCTTTTATTATCTCGTGAAAGAGAAAAACAAATACAAGGTAAAGAAAGGAAAAGAACAATACTGAAATAATTGTCTCAATCTACCCTAAGGTTTATTATGCGATTACAATTCAACCTACACTAATTTATACTAATGAAGTAAACAAAATTCAACCTAAACTAACCTATACTAGGAAATGGAAAGCAAATACCCTATGCATGTGCCACGGTCCCGGGGTGTACAATGCCACCGACGACCTCACATGGGTGCCTTGCCTTTATCTGAAAAGTAAAGTAGCACGAGGCTTGAGTATTTCTAGAATACTCAGTAAGTGACCCCCTATCGGGGTTATGCAACATTCACATGCAATGAAATGATGGGACCTATCTTTTGTTTCGTTTTGTTTTCCCTATGGTGCTGTCCTAACGGGTAAACTTTGGATGTGTACCATATACTCTACACACAACCCATACGTGTGAGTATGGGCTCACCAGCTAGTTCGCATACCGCTGGGCCACTTTTCTTATCCGGTGGGCATGCTCTGGGAGCCCCTTATGCCGGTACCCGTTAGAACTAGTAACCGTCACGGTAGCGCTATGCAAAGCATAACGATCGTTGTCCTGCCATTTGATGTACGCGTCCGTACCCTTGTGATGGGATAGGGGTATCCTCCCAGATGCATGAACACACAATATGCATGAGGTCCCCGCTAGTCCTACATTTATCATTAATGAACATAACCCCCTGTCACGTTTCATACTTACATGTCATTCTCATTTTCATTTCTTTATGTATCAGGCATATTCCTAACGGGGTTATGTTTCCATGCATTTTACCTTATTTCATGTCATACAATTCATGCTGTTTACATTAAGATATTTCATACAATCATGTCATAATCATTCAAGAACAACATATCGTCACATGCATTACATATCACATCAAACTAAGCAGCATACATAGCATAGATTCACATTCACGTGATTACGTACTTAAGCACAACAAACTAGCATACAATTTAATGACACGTGCGAATCAATGGGCACGTGCCAACAAACAGCAATTAACGCGTAACCTACGACGGGTGAGCAACTTACTTGGTAGGCCTTAGCTGAAGTACTCCCTAGAATATAAACGTAAGCTCCTAGCTCCTCGTGAACATTCTACGCTTCCATTGGTGGTTGGTTCCTATTGGTTCATTCGTCACCTTCGTTAGTATTTCACAAACATAATTAATTTCCAACTTGAATTTGTGAAATACGACCTTAAAAGGATCTATTTCACCTTAAAAAGGGCCGAAACTAAGTCCGGGAGGGTCAAAACGGTGACAAACGGGCTGGAAATAGGTTTCTCGAGCCGAATAAGCCGCCGAAGCCGAGAAGTCGCCGTCGAGCCGATTAAGCCGTCGGAGCCAAGGGGAGCCGCATTGCAGATGTGCCACGTGGCACAACCAGAGGGAGACGCGTGTGCAGCGGTCTCAGGTCGAGGCGCGGGTTATCGGATCGCTCGCAGGTTTAGGGTTGTTCGCCGGTGACAGGCCGGCCCAGGCTGAAGAAAAAGTGCAGGTGGGCTTGGCTAGGCGTGCCGCGTTGAACTAGGCTTGGAGGTCTCAGGTCAAGGCTGTCGGGTTGGGCCGTAACTGGGCTTACGCATTTTGGGCTGAAGCAACTGGGCCGCAGGAACCGTCGTGTACTGGGCTGACCTAAGGTGATTGGGTTCGGTTCGGGTTGCGGGATCCGACCCTTGGGTCGCACTTTGTCTTCTTCACCCGGTTGCCTGCGGGTTTTTCCAGTGACTTTTCTCTCTCCTCGTTAACGTCCTTTCGACGTCCTTTTTCCCTCCTATTTCCTCTGTTCCCGAGTCTCTTCCTCCCCCTAACTCCATTTTGGGTATGGATTTGGTTTGTAAAGGCCTCACAATCCCGGATCTGGAGAAGTTCAGAAATCCGAGTGTGTGCGTTGTGTTCATCTAGATCGATTGTGTTCATCTAGATCGATGGCCTTAATAAAAATCCTTTTAGCCAGAGTTCTCCTTGCAATTTTCTCTATCATTTTCTTTGTGTTCATCTAGATCGAGTGTGTGCGTTGGTGTGCGATCCTAACAACTGGTATTAAAGCTAGGCGAAATTCACCACGATCTGTGAAGATGGAAAGTTCAAAGATTGGAATTGAGAAGTTCGATGGATCCGATTTCGGTTTCTGGAAGATGCAGATTGAAGATTATCTGTACCATAAGGATCTTCACGAACCTCTGTTGGGGGTGAAGCCGGATACCATGGCCACGAAATAGTGGAAGCTCAAGGATCGACGAGCCTTAGGGATGATCCGGTTGACGCTATCCAAAAACGTTGCGTTTAACATCATCAAGGAGAAGACAACGTCAGATCTGATGAAGGCACTGTCAAATATGTATGAAAAACCGTCGGCTATGAACAAGGTGTATTTGATGCGTAGATTGTTCAATCTATAGATGTCTGAAGATGGACGTGTTGCGGATCATATAAATGAATTCAATATGATCATAAGTCAACTGGGTTCGGTGGAAATTAATTTCGAAGATGAAATTAAAGCGTTGATTTTGATGTCATCCTTACCCGAGTCATGGGATACTGTTGTTGCCGCAATCAGTAGTTCCCGAGGATCTGATAAACTGAAATTTGATGAAATTCGAGATGTAGTTCTCAGCGAAAGTATTCGCAAACGGGAAACTGAAGATTCATCAGGCAATGCTCTCAGTGTTGATCGAAGGGGAAGAAGCAAATCAAAGAGCTCAAACAAACATGGGCGTTCAAAATCAAAGAACCGGAGAAAATCTCCAAACAAACCCAACGTAACGTGTTGGAGCTGTGAGGGAAAATGACACTTTTGGACAGATTGTACAAAACTAAAAAAGAAGCAGAATCATAAATCTGAAGATGATGATGATTCTATATACACAACAGAAGATGTTGAGGACGTTTTAATCCTTAGTGTGGATAGCCCAGCTGAATCCTGGATTTTGGATTCAGGTGCATCGTTCCATTCGTCTTCAAGTAAGGAATTGTTTCGAAATTTCAAATCAGGAAATTTCGGAAAGGTGTATCTTGCCGACAACAAAACCTTGGAGATTGAAGGAAAGGGAGATGTCTCTATACAAACTCCAGCATGAAATCAATGAACATTACAAGATGTTAGATACATTCCTGGTCTCAAGAAGAACCTGATCTCTATTGGTCAGTTGGATAGCACAGGCTATGCAGCAGAGTTTGGAAAGAGTTCCTGGATGATTGTGAAGGGTGCCATGGTTGTTGCACGTGGCACAAAATTCGGAACCTTATACACTACTGCAGAGTGTATAAACATGACTGCTACTGCTGAGAGTGCTTCCAATTCAAGTCTATGGCAATAGACTTGGACATATGAGCGTCAAAGAAATGAAGATGTTGACTGCGAAAGGAGCTTTAGAAGGCTTAAAATCTGTTGATATGGGTCTTTGTGAGAGTTGCGTTATGGGCAAACAGAAACGAGTTAGTTTCACAAAGGCTGCCAGAGAACCGAAGAAAGTGCGGTTGGAAATGATCCATACAGACATCTGGGGACCATCTCCAGTTTCATCACTTGGTGGATCAAGGTACTACGTCACCTTCATCGATGACTTCAGCAGGAAGGTATGGGTTTACTTTCTGAAACACAAGTCAGATGTGTTTACCACCTTCAAGAAGTGGAAAGATGAAGTTGAAAATCAGACCGGCTTGAAGATCAAATGCCTGAGGTCTGACAATGGAGGAGAGTACAACAAATCAGAGTTTATAACATTTTGTGCAGCTGAGAGAATTAGATTAATAAGAACAATTCCCGGTAAGGCAAGACAAAATGGTATTGCAGAAAGAATGAACAGAACATTGAATGAGCGAGCAAGAAGGATGAGGATTTATTCTGGACTGCCAAAGACATTCTGGGCTGATGCTGTGAACACAGCAGCATATTTGATTAATAGAGGGCCGTCAGTACCCCTGAAGTTCAAATTGCCCGAAGAAGTATGGACAGGAAAAGAACTCAAGTACTCTCACTTCAGAACCTTTGGTTGTACTGCGTATGTTCATGTTGATCCAGAGAAGAGAGATAAGCTTGATGCTAAGGCTGTGAAATGCTACTTCATAGGCTATGGCTCTGACATGTTCGGGTACAGGTTTTGGGATGAGAAAAATATGGAGATCCTAAGACACTGTGATGTGACCTTTGATGAAAATGTCATGTACAAGGACAGAGAGAAGATAAACTCTTACGAAGCAAGTGGGAGTTGAACTTGAGTGGCAAGAAAATTCACGCAGTGATGGTACAACAGAAGCTCAAGAAACTCCTGATCCTATTGCTGAAGAACCAGACGTGGAGCAAGTTGCACCTGAGTAGGTGTTGAGAAGATCATCCAGAACTACCAGAGCACCAGATAGATATTCAACCTCATTACATTATCTATTGCTGACTGACGAAGGAGAACCCGAGTTCTTTGATGATGCCCTACAAGTGGAAGATTCAACCAAGTGGGAGCAAGCCATGGATGATGAGATGAGCTCACTTGAAAGAAATAATACGTGGGTGCTGACTGAGTTGCCTACAGGAAAGAGAGCTCTGTTGAACAAATGGGTGTTCAAAATCAAGGTTGAACCAGATAGCAAAAGGTGGTTTAAGGCTCGATTAGTAGTTAAAGGATATTCACAAAGAAAAGACATTGATTATGCTGAGATCTTTTCTCCAGTTGTGAAATTAACTACTATCCGAATTCTGCTGAGTATTGTTGCATCGGAGAATTTGCACCTTCAGCAAATCGATGTAAAAATGGCATTTTTACATGAAGATCTAGATGAGGAGATCTATATGCAACAACCCGAAGGATTTGCAGCTCCAGGCAAGGAGCACATGGTGTGTAAGCTCAATAAGAGCTTGTATGGACTGAAACAAGCACCGAGACAATGGTAGAAGAAGTTTGACTTCTTCATGAGCAAGAGTGATTTCCACAGAAGTGAAAAGGATCAGTGTTGCTACCTCAAGAAATACACTGATTCTTATGTGTTTCTACTCCTGTATGTGGATGATATACTAATTGCTGGATCAAGTATGAGGGAGATAAACCACCTGAAGGCAAGCTTGTCTTCAGTATGTGAGATGAAAGATTTAGGTGCAGCGAAGCAGATCCTTGGGATGAGAATTTCTCGAGATAGATCTGCTGGCACATTAAATCTATCCCAAGAGCAGTACATTGAGAAGGTGTTGTCCAAATTCAAGATGAATAACGCTAAACCCAGGACTACCCCCTTGGCAAATCATATTAAATTGTCGAAGGGGCAATCTCCCAAGACAGTTGAGGAACATGAGCACATGGCATCAGTTCCGTACGCTTCTGCAGTTGGGAGTTTGATGTATGCTATGGTCTGAACTAAACCTAACATAACACATGCAGTGGGAGTTGTTAGCAAGTACATGGAAAATTCAGGGAAGGAACATTGGGAAGCTGTGAAGTGGCTTCTAAGATATCTGAGAGGTACATCCAATACTACACTTTGTTATGGCAATGGCAAAGTAGTTCTGCAAGGTTTTGTGGATGCTGATCTGAATGGAGATGTAGACTCCAGCAAGAGCACATTAGGGTATATCTACACTATAGATGGAACAGCAGTGAGTTGGATGTCCAAGCTTCAGAAATGCGTTGCTCTTTCATCTACTGAAGCTGAGTACGTGGCCATAGCTGAAGCTGGAAAGAAGATGATATGAATGACAGACTATCTAGAAGAATTAGGCCGGAAGCAGTGCAAGAAGATCCTTTATACAGATAGTCAGAGTGCCATACAGTTGGTGAAAAACCAAATCTATCATTCAAGGACAAAACACATTAGAAGACGGTACCATTTCACTCGCAGGTTACTGGAAGAAGGCGATATGTGTTTGGAGAAGATAGAGGGTGCAAAGAATCCAGCAGACATGTTGACAAAATGTGTTGATGTTGGAAAATTAAGGTTATGCAAAGCCCGAATTGGTATGGTGTAGGATCAGTCTCCAAGTGGGAGAATTGTTGAGTTATGGAGTCTGCTCCCTTTATTTATAGCTTGGTCAACGGCTATATCCGGTTAAGCTATATTTGGTAAAGCCATATATGGTAAAGTTATATCCGGTAAAGCTATATATGGTAAATAGCTATATATAGTAGATGGTTAAATCTGGTAAAACTATATTTAGTAGACTGAACCATATATATATCCCGTCCAGTAAAGCTTTGAAAATGTACTTTCTATTCTCTGTACCCTCTCTTGTTGTACATACCTGAAGTCATCAATAAAAATTCTTTTAGCCAGAGTTCTCCTTGCAATTTTCTCTATCATTTTCTTTGTGTTCATCTAGATCGAGCGTGTGCGTTGTTGTGCGATCCTAACATTCCTCGTTAGACCAGTCTCTTGACCTTCATCATCAAAACTACTTTAAGGGTAACTCTAGCCTTTGAACTAAAAACTAGATCCAGATAGTGTTGAGAAAGAATACCACATCCTTCTTGTAACAATCTATATTGGCATAGTTCTTAGCTAGCCAATCTATATCGAAATTCGTCATGCTAACAACTATCAGGTCTAAGCTAAAGGTTCATCTTGCTACTATTACTTGCCCATCTTTTACTCTATCATTAAAAACTAAGTCTACCCGTGTTTGGGTGCTAACATTTAATACATGCAACAAGGGTTCTAGTTGGAACCCTACTTGACTAAAAAATGGCACAGATATGAAGGAACGTGTAAAGCTTGAATCAAATAACGTTAAAGCATAGTGTCCGAGGATGGATAGTGTACCTATCACCACTATGTCGTATTTCCCAACATCCCTGCTGGATGCATAATCTCTTTCTTGCGAATAAGTCTATAGGTCTCTCGACTCAACCAGGGCCTCTTGGTGGGTCAACTGGGTTTTTCGTCCTCCTCGTATTTGGCAAGGTAGCCTTGATGACTACATCTGAAACAAGCCCTAGATTCAAGCCATACATCTACCCTAATGTTGTTTCCCACATTCAAGGCACAATGGTTCCTCACTCTCTTGGATCTTCTCTTAGTCTCTAAGATGTCTATTAGCATATTGGGGAGGGTGTCTATTCGTATATTGAGGTTTACGTGTTGATGGTTGTCGATGTGAGTCCGTCTGATCATACTATTGTTTTCTCCCGATAGTGACAACTGACTCTCAACGTACCTATCTGATAAGCACCAACAATGCTAGATTTTTGCAAAGCTAGAGATCCTTCTAGAATCCTTGCAAAACGTTCACAGAGAAAGCTAACTTAATGGATTGATTCCAACCAAGACCTAGTTAGAAGATGAATGACTCTGAAATCGAACTTGGAATCTATGATGGTCACTCTTAGATACCAAGACAATTCACTCCAGAATTAGCTTGATCAAAACTAATTCAATGAATCGGTTTAAACATCAAACCTAAAGCAAGGTTTGAAAAAGAATAACACCAAAAAGTATAAAAAAAAAAAAAAACACAAAGGTTTTGTTTGTATTCAACAATTGATGCCCAAACATGAATATTACATGTCTTTAAATAGGTCTAAAAGATAACCCTAACATAATAAAGTTCAACTACCAACTACAAATGTTATTAAATACAAATTGAAGAAAATAAGGCATTCATGCAAACTGCTATTAAATACAAATTGAAGAAAATAAGGCATTCATACAAACTACTAATAAATGCTATTAAATACAAATTGAAGAAAATAAGGCATCCATAAATTGTCTTAATTGGTAGTTCAACTACCAAAGCCAAGTCTTCTAATTACTTTCTCATGTTAGCCACTCTATTATGTTCTTGATTTGATATGCTAATGCTATAAAGATTTTTGGGCTCAAAAGTCTTTGTTTCAACTTGTACACTAGCTAGATTTTGAAGATGCAATGTATAGGCTTCTTGAATCTTCTTAACCTTACTTCTTGTAATCGGTACTTCGGGTACATGCAAACGGTCAGGAGTTGAATTCATATCACTATCTTGTTGGGTTTTATGTCCTAAAACTCATAGTTTGTAAACAAAAACATATTCTATAAAGTTATTATTATTGTTTATTCAGTAAAGATTGTTATTGAATAAAGTGAACTTTACGATTATTAATCTAAATCCAATAAACTAAGAAACTCTGGCTATAGTATGATTACTTGAACTATATGTAGAGACATAAGAGTGGATCAAGTTCAAGTATATAGTCAAAATGATCTATAGTATAAGGATAAGGCTGAGTACCTTATTCTGGGGACACTATGGATGCGGCCCACTTTTGTATATGATATAAACAATGTGATCACTAAATTGTACATGCGAAGACATGTGAGTGGGGGCGTCCTATGCAATGAGCATTGCATAAGATTGGACCATGAAGAAAATCACTCTCACTTTATAATGCCGTTTACTGTTGAGACTGATTTTCTTTTCATTCGATGACCTAGGTAACTCGATCTTAATCCTGAGCTAACCATGAACTTCTGTTTATTCGGAATTATCCTTAGATTTGCATGGGTGAGAGTGGCTCGAGTTTGCCAACTCAATAGGCCTCCCATTTCAGGGGATGACTGGGTGAATAGCTGGGGACGTGGGGTGCAAGATGGAATTCGCTCCTACCCACTTTTAGGGTTAGAAGAGAGGTAGTTCCCTTAAGCAATGACTCCAAGTCTTGAACAAGGGGCGCCACCCTCTCATTGGCCTGAGAGGAATTCGGTTTACTGGTTGGACCACAAACCAATTGTTCATTAGAGGATCGGTGAGACATAAGAAAAAAGAAGTAACTTCAGGGGTAAAATGGTAAATTGACCCAGCTCTAGTTATGAACAACCTGTGAAGGATCGACTTACTAATCATGGTTATATCAAATGGACAGAAATATATCTATAGTGAGGGGAGTGCAACTACTAGGCTATAGTGGAGTGTCCTAGTATAACACGAATGCTGGTTAACAAGGTTAATGAGTTTAACCGGTTAATCTTGGATCGTTGGAGCCCATGATCTATAGGTCCATTAGGTCCCTCTGCTAGCTCATATCGGACTGAACCATAGAACAGTGTGACGAATGAGTTCGAAGTGTTCGAATTCAAATTAGGGAATATGCGCTACATATATACGATATATTTAACCACATTTTTGTTTTATTTACGAATTAAACAAAAGGAGAGAATCTGAGATATTTAAATAAGATTTAAATATCTTAATCAATTATGTATTGTAATGGATTGGGATTGACATTTGAATTAATATTAAATATTAATTAAATAGTTTAATTAATCATTTAATGTTACTTTAATTTGAAAATAATTATTCAAATTCATTGTTAAATTAAAATGAAGAAAGTCAAATTGTTGACTTCATTTAGTGGAAAAATCTATGTTAGTGGAATTTTGAGTGTCAAAATTTGGTTGACTCAAACATGCATGCTTGCCACATAATCCCAAACATTTGAGTGGAATTTTGAGTGCCAAAACTTGGTGATCTCAAATTTGCATGAACATGCAAACATAACTCTATAAATAGAGTGATCATGTAACATGAAAGGTCTTCTTCGTGAAAAACCTAGAGAAAAACCTCTCACAAACGCCCTCTTCATATATAGAAAATTCCTCCCAAGTTTAGTCACTCACCGGATTCCACAATCCCGTTCTAAGGCCGGTGGATTGTGGAGAAGACACTAGTGGTGGTTCAAAACCGGTTCGTGAGGAAAAAGGAATTTGAACTACAAAAGGTTAGTATTCAAACTCATTAAGTTTTAATACTTATGAACACGCTAGTTATTTACTATAATTTATGTTCTAAAATTGCCTAAGATCCAAATTGCTTCCGCATGTGTTATATTAACACCATCAGTTGGTATCAGAGCAAACTTTAGGCACTTTATTTACATTAATTTGATCATGGTGGGTACCATTTCATGAATTTAATTTTGTGGTTGCTAAAGTGGATGGTTTTGGGTTTGACAGTTTTTTATGCTTCCATTTGATACAATTATTGTAATAAGCCTAAATGTGTATGGGCTTTAATGAATGAAGAAAGGTCTGTAATTTTTATGGAGTCATTATTGTCCATTTTAGGTTGTAATTGATCGAAAATGGAAGAGATAGCAAGTTGAACCGAAGAAGAAGATGGAAGAGGCGGTTCGGGTGTTTTTCCTGCCTTTGGGGTTCGGTTCAACGTTTTTAAGGGTTGGTTCGCCCAGTTCGTGGACCTCGGGAGCGGTTCAAGTTATTTTAATTATTAATGTAATAATTTAGTTAATTTCTTGTTTTAAAATGCCAAAACCAATCCACTTTAGCGTGTTTAATTAATTATGCATTATGAATGTATGTTTTAATTAAATAGAAAATGTATATGCATAAAGTATGTCATATAGATTTAAAATCTCATCATAGGCTAAGCATGTTTCATGCATTCCAAGTATGTTATAAGTGTTATAATGTATAGTATGCATGTTTAGGGTTCCATGAGTGATAGATGTAAATTGTTATATTATTGCATGGAATGGATGATTATATAATTGTTATATAAAACATGTTAGATGCATTTTATAGGTTATTTTCAACGTCATAAAACGAGATAGACGTTAAAATCTATAATAAAGATAAGTGCATGCTCACTTAGGGTTAAGAACCGAGCACGATCAATTTTAATAGTTAAAATAAGTCGATGTCTTACAAAATTGCGGTTACGAGAAAGCTCACCTGACACGATCTTGTCTAACGCTGGAGGTACTTAAGTTGACGGTTTATAGAACACCTACTACCTGGAGATTGGACCAGTACTTGAGCTTAGTTAGCCCAGTTTTATGAGCATGCTTAAGTGATGTAAGATTTAGAAAAATCTAAAATATTTAATTAGCCGGAATATACTTAAGTAATGAGTATACCCAACCATCTAAAATAATTAGTGGGAGGAAAAAGGTGTATAAGATACATCGTTTTCTTTTCACGCTCTCTGTAAAATTCACACAATGAGATTCATGCTCGGCCTCGTGTCGCCCCGGGAGTGTCCTCCATTCGGAAGGTATTTGCATGAGTCAATAACAAGGTGAATAAAGAAAGTATTTATGGTAAGTGGGAAAAGGAAGTATATAAAATACGTCCTATGGTCTCCATCACTAGGTTGCATCGTGAGATTCCCATGTTCCACCTGCATGTTGCCCTAGAGCAACTACCCATTCGGAGGGTCGTAACATGGAGTCGAAACAACGCAAACTCCAAAAATGGATAGGATTTCTTAGGTCCGTTCCCAACTTTGGCTTTTTCATTCGATAGCATTGTTGGGACCGGTCTCTGAGGTTTGAAAATGGCGGGTTACACTTACGAAGAATTACTAAAAGTTAGTATATTCTTGACCAAAATAGCGATAACTAAAAAAACTTTAGGAACAAGAGTTATTCTGGGATTAGTGTTTAAAGTCAAGAATGTCTTGGTTTAGTGAATGAGTGATTGACTGCTCCTCGGTAGCAGTTGCTCTAACTCACTAAAGTATCGTTGCAAATTAATAATTTTTGGGTACATTATTACATTTGCTAAAACTGATTGGATTAAACAGAATTAAGTCAAATCACTAATAGAATTTTCTTTATATCACAGCATGACAAACTCAATAGTACAATTACTCGCTTCTGAGAAATTAAACGGCGACAATTACGCAACTTGGAAATCAAACGTAAACACAATACTGGTAATTGATGATTTAAGGTTTGTTTTAACTGAGGAGTGTCCTCCAAACCCTAGCTCAAATGCAAACCGAACAATTCGGGATGCGTATGACAGATGGATAAAGGCAAATGACAAAGCCCGAGTGTACATTCTAGCCAACATATCTAATGTTTTGGCTAAGAAACACGATGTTATGGGTCCTGCTAAAGAGATTATGGAATCTCTAAAAGGGATGTTTGGACAACCGTCCTTCTCCCTTAGACATGAACCCATAAAATACATTTATAACTGTCGTATGAAAGAAGAGACCTCAGTTAGAGAACATGTCCTGGACATGATGGTCCATTTCAATGTGGCAGAAGAAAATGAAGCTGTCATTTATGAGAAGAGTCAAGTCAGTTTTATCATGATGTCTCTTCCGAAGAGCTTCTTCCAGTTCCGCACAAATGTGGTAATGAACAAAATATAATATAACTTGACTGCTCTTCTCAATGAGCTACAGACTTATCAGTCCCTCTTAACAAACAAGGGACAAACAGGAGAAGCAAATGTTGCTATCTCCAAGAAATTACTACGAGGATCGTCCTCCAAAAATAAGTCTGGACCTTCAACTTCTAAAAGTGTTTTGATGAAGAAGAAGGGTAAAGGGAAAAATAACATTCCTAACTGCAAACACAAGGTTCAAAAAGCAGATAAAGGAAAATGTTTCTATTGCAACGAAAACGGGCACTGGAAGAGAAACTGCCCTAAATACCTTGCAGAGAAGAAAGCCAAAAAGACACAACAAGGTAAATATGATTTACTCATTGTAGAAATATGTTTAGTAGAGTATGACAACTCAACTTGGATACTAGATTCAGGGGCGACTAATCATATTTGTTCTTTTTACCAGGAAACTAGCTCCTGGAGAATGCTTGCGGACGGCGAGATAACACTCAGGGTTGGAACATGAGAGGTTGTCTCAGTAAGATCAGTAGGAAATTTAAAGTTGTTTTTTGGAGATAGATTCATTATATTAGATAATGTACTTTTTGTTCCTGAAATGAAAAGAAATCTAATATCTATCTCTTGTTTATTAGAATTATTGTATAAAGTATCTTTTGAAATCAATGAAGTGTTCATTTGCAAAAGAGGTATTCATATTTGTTCTGCAAAACTAGAAAACAACTTATATATGTTAAAACCGAGCAAAACAAAAGCTATTTTAAATACCGAGATGTTTAAAAACAGCTGAAACTCAAAATAAACGACAAAAGATTTCTCCTAATACCTATCTTTGGCACTTAAGACTAGGCCACATTAATCTCAATAGGATTGAGAGATTGGTTAAAAGAGGACTTCTAAATGAGTTAGAAGACAACTATTTACCTCCATGTGAGTCTTGTCTTGAGGGTAAAATGACTAAACGATCGTTTTTTCGAAAAAGGTTATAGAGCCAAAGAAACCTTAGAACTCGTGCAACCAGATCTCTGTGGTCCAATGAATGTTGAAGCACGAGGAGGGTATGAATATTTCATCAGTTTTATTGGTGATTATTCTAGGTATGGCTATCTTTACCTAATGCGTCACAAGTTCGAAGCTCTCGAAAAATTCAGAGAGTATAAGACTGAGGTTGAGAATCTATTAGGTAAAACTATTAAAACACTTCGATCAGATCGAGGAGGAGAGTACATGGACTTAAGATTTCAGGACTATATGATAGTCAGCCCCTGATATGCCTCAACAAAATGGTGTATCAGAAAGGAGAAATAGAACTCTGTTAGACACGGTTCGGTCTATGATGAGTTTTGCTCAATTACCCGATCCGTTTTGGGGATATGCAGTGGAAACTGCTATATACATTTTGAACATGGTTCCTACTAAGAGTGTTTCAGAAATATCTTATGAGTTATGGAAAGGGCGTAAAGGTAGTTTACATCACTTCAGAATTTGGGGATGTCTAGCACATGTGTTGTTGCAAAATCCCAAGAAATTAGAACGTCGTCCAAAATTATGTCTATTTGTAGGATACCCCAAAGAGACGAAAGGTGGTTTGTTTTATGACCCTCAAGAAAATAGAGTGTTTGTATCAACAAACGCTACATTCTTAGAGGAAGACCACGTAAGAAATCATCAACCTCGCAGCAAACTAGTATTAAGTGAAATTTCTAAAGAAGCTACTGATAAAACAACAAGAGTTGTTGATCAAGCTGGTCCTTCAACAAGAGTTGTTGATGGAGCTGACACTTCTGGTCAATCACATCCTTCTCAAGATTTGAGAATACCTCGACGTAGTGGGAGGGTTATAACTCAACCCGATCGTTACTTGAGTTTGGCAGAAACTCAAGTCATCATACCTGATGATGGCGTTGAGGATCCATTAACCTATAAACAGGCAATGAATGATGAAGATAGAGATCAGTGGATTAAAGCCATGAATCTTGAAATGGAGTCAATGTACTTCAATTCAGTCTGGGAACTTGTAGAGCAACCAGATAGGGTAAAACCTATTGGTTGCAAATGGATCTATAAGAGGAAACGAGACCAAAGGGTTATACCCAAAGAGAGGGGGTGGACTATGAAGAAACCTTCTCTCCTGTTGCTATGCTTAAATCGATTAGAATACTCTTGTCTATTGCCACATTTTATGATTATGAAATTTGGCAAATGGATGTTAAGACAGGCTTTCTAAATGGCAATCTTGAAGAGTGTATCTATATGGCTCAACCAGAGGGGTTCATTGAACAGGATCACGAGCAAAAGGTTTGCAAGCTTAAAAGATCCATTTATGGGTTGAAGCAAGCATCTCGATCCTGGAATATAAAATTTGATACTGCGATCAAATCTTATGGCTTTAAACAGAATGTTGACGAACTTTGTGTGTATAAAAGGATAGTCAACTCTACAGTAGCTTTCCTGGTGTTGTACATTGACGATATCTTGCTCATTGGAAATGATGTGGGATTTCTGACTTACAATAAGAATTGGCTAGCGACACAATTCCAAATGAAAGATTTGGGAGACGCTCAGTTTATTCTTCGAATCCAAATTGTTCGGAATTGCAAGAACAACACACTAGCATTGTCTCAGGCATCGTACATCGACAAAATGTTGATTCGATATAAGATGCAGGACTCTAAGAAAGGATTATTACCTTTCAGGCATGGAGTTCATTTGTCGAAGGAACAAAGTCCTAAGACACCTCAAAAAGTTGAGGATATGAGACACATTCCCTATGCATCAGCGATCGGTAGTCTGATGTATGCCATGCTATGTACCCGACCTAACATATGCTATGCTCTGGGAATTGTCAGTAGATATCAATCCAATCCGGGACGTGCTCATTGGACTGCCGTTAAGAATATCCTCAAGTATCTTAGGAGAACGAGGGACTATATGCTAATGTACGGTGCTAAGGATCTGATACTTACAGGGTACACTGACTCAAATTTTCAGACCGATGTAGATTCGAGGAAATCGACATCAAGATCTGTCTTCACTCTGAATGGAGGAGCAATAATATGGAGAAGCATAAAGCAAGGTTGCATTGCTGATTCCACCATGGAGGCTGAGTATGTTGCTGCTTGTGAAGCAGCGAAAGAATCTGTATGGCTTAGAAAGTTCTTAACTGATTTGGAAGTCATTCCAAATATGCATCTTCCCATCACTCTTTATTGTGATAACAGTGGAGCAGTTGCAAATTCAAAAGAACCAAGAAGCCATAAGCGAGGAAAACATATTCAGAGCAAATATCATCTCATAAGGGAGATTGTGCAACGAGGAGATGTGATCGTCACACATATAGCTTCAGAGCATAACATTGCTGATCCATTTACAAAGACCCTCATGACTAAAGTGTTTGAAGGGCACCTAGTGAGTCTAGGACTACGAGTTATGTAATCTAGGGCAAGTGGGAGAAAAGGCATGAGTATGTGATGCCCTAGTTTATTGTACTTATGTTTTTCTCTCTACTCAGCGTTATAAAACCCCACTAGAGTTTTAGTCCAAGTTGGAGTTTGTTGGGTTTTATGTCCTAAAACTCATAGTTTGTAAACAAAAACATATTCTATAAAGTTATTATTGTTGTTTATTCAGTAAAGATTGTTATTGAATAAAGTGAACTTTACGATTATTAATATAAATCCAATAAACTAAGAACACTCTGGCTATAGTATGATTACTTGAACTATATGTAGAGACATAAAGTGGATCAAGTTCAAATATATAGTCAAAATGATCTATAGTATAAGGATAAGGCTGAGTATCTTATTTTGGGGACACTATGGATGCGGCCCACTTTTGTATATGGTATAAACAATGTGATCACTAAATTGTACATGCGAAGACATGTGAGTGGGGGCGTCCTATGCAATGAGCATTGCATAAGATTGGACCATGAAGAAAATTACTCTCACTTTATAATGCCGTTTACTGTTGAGACTGATTTTCTTTTCATTCGATGACGTAGGTAACTCGATCTTAATCCTGAGCTAACCATGAACTCCTGTTTATTCGGAATTATCCTTAGATTTGCATGGGTGAGAGTTGCTCGAGTTTGCCGACTCAATAGGCCTCCCATTTCAGAGGTAAGACTGGGTGAATAGCTGGGGACGTGGGGTGCAAGATGGAATTCGCTCCTACCCACTTTTAGGGATAGAAGAGAGGTAATTCCCTTAAGCACTGACTCCAAGTCTTGAACAAGGGGCCCCACCCTCTCATTGGCCTGAGAGGGATTCGGTTTACTGGTTGGACCACAAATCAATTGTTCATTAGAGGATCAGTGAGACATAAGGAAAAAGAAGTAACTTCAGGGGTAAAAAGGGTAAATTGACCCAGCTCTAGTTACGAACAACCTATGAAGGATCGACTTACTAATCATGGTTATATCAAATGGACAGAAATATATCTATAGTGAGGGGAGTGCAACTACTAGGCTATAGTGGAGTGTCCTAGTAGTTAACGAATGTTGGTTAACAAGGTTAATAAGTATAACCGGTTAATCTTGGATCATTGGAGCCTATGATCTATAGGTTCATTAGGTCCCTCTGCTAGCTCATATCGAACTAAACCATAGAACAGTGACGAGTGAGTTCGAAGTGTTCAAATTCAAATTAGTGAATATCTGCTACATATATATGATATATTTAACCGCATTTTTGTTTTATTTACGAATTAAACAAAAAGAGAGAATCTGAGATATTTAAATAAGATTTAAATATCTTAATCAATTATGTATCGGAATTGATTTGGATTGACATTTGAATTAAAATTAAATATTAATTAAATAGTTTAATTAATCATTTAATATTAGTTTAATTTGAAATTAATTATTCAAATTCATTGTTGAATTAAAATGAAGAAAGTCAAAATGTTGACTTCATTTAATGGAAAAATCCATGTTAGTGGAATTTTGAGGTGCCAAAATTTGGTTGAACCAAACTTGCATGTTTGCCAAATAAACCCCACAAGTTTGAGTGGAATTTTGAGTGTCAAAATTTGGTTAACTCAAACATGCATGCTTGCCACATAA
Organism: Cucurbita pepo subsp. pepo; assembly: GCF_057944985.1. Classification (NCBI taxonomy): domain Eukaryota; kingdom Viridiplantae; phylum Streptophyta; class Magnoliopsida; order Cucurbitales; family Cucurbitaceae; genus Cucurbita; species Cucurbita pepo. The sequence continues at coordinate 5,226,024 of NC_141809.1, read as the reverse complement.
TCCCAAACATTTGATTTGAATTTTGAGTGTCAACATTTGGTGATCTCAAATTTGCATGAACATGCAAACATAACTCTATAAATAGAGTGATCATGCAACATGAAAGGTCTTCTTGGTGAAAAACCTACAGAAAAACCTCTCACAAACACTCTCTTCATATATAGAAAATCCCTCCCAAGTTTAGTCACTCGCCGGATTCCACAATCCCGTTCTAAGGCCGGAGGATAGTGGAGAAGACACTAGTGGTGGTTCGAAACCGGTTCGTGAGGAAAAACGAATTTGAACTACAAAAGGTTAGTATTCAAACTCATTAAGTTTTAATACTTATGAACATGCTAGTTATTTACTATAATTGATGTTCTAAAAGTCTCTAAGATCCAAATTGCTTCCGCATGTGTTATATTAACACCATCATATCTCTAGGCTTTTCCACATAGTCTTAGCTGCCCTCAAAGCAATTTTATAAGTGGTAGGATCTATGGCTTCAATTGTTCGATGAATTTCTAAATTCAGTCCAAGGATGAACCTTTTTGCAATTTTTAGTTTTGTATCCACTAATGACGGCGCGAATCATTCACAAAATGCCCACTGTATATCAGATGGGTGAACTCCTGTTGTCTTCAAAGTCGGACTACTTTCGGGAAATATTATTTTAGGAATAGCTTTTTGAATCGAGACCATGGTTTTACACTTCCATTTAGCTCGAGAATTTCTCAATATCCATCACCACAATTTTGCATCCTCTTTCAGGATGAATGACGAAAAGAATACCTTCTCATGGTCTGGGTAGTTCATTAATAAAAAAATCCTCTCTATTGGTGATAGCCATAATTGTGCCTCTACTGGGTCTCTTGTGCTTCCACTAAAGGTACGGGGTCATACCATTTTAAATCCCATAAATATCTTGCCCCTCATGTATGTTACAAGCTATTGGCTTGCTCAGTGGCCACCATTACTTGAACCATGGCCCGAAAAGATTCCCACATCAAATTCTTCATGGGGTCTATTCCCGCCAATGGTGTTGTTGGAGGTAGTGCAGCCACGTATTTTCTTGTTACAAAGCCTTCACATTTCATTTTCTTATTTTCGCATGACATAGCTTGAAGGATTCTTGTTGATCAAATATCTCAACGCAATAACACATGTTTGAGATTCGAATCACTCCACAAGCAAGATTGATCATGTCGAGCTTGAATGATTCTACATGCAACCTAAACTACATAGAATTGCAAAGAAATTTAACCATTGGCTAAAGAAAGCACAAAGGCTTCTTTGACTATATTTTCTAAGTCTACTTACAAATACAACATGCATGGCTTTATATAGCCTCAAAATGAACATGATTCTACATGCAACCTAAACTACATAGAATTGCAAAGAAATTTAACCATTGGCTAAAGAAAGCACAAAGGCTTCTTTTACAATATTTTATAAGTCTACTTACAAATACAACATGCATGGCTTTATATAGCCTCAAAATGAACCTATTAAAGGCATTCCAAGAGTTGTAACATTCATACTTAATGGCCTTAATTAACCATTATGTAATTGTAACCTAAAGTAAATTAAAAGTCTTAAAATACATTAATGAAATACAATTACTCTAAATTACTCTAAATTGTAATCCACGCATAATTTATAACATGAAACTTCATTCTTCTTCAATGTGGCATGAATTGAAATATCTTTTGATAATTTCAACAATATGTTCTTCACATCTTTATTGAAGCATATTGTATGATTGATGTCTCTTGATTCATATCATTCTCCACTTCTTCAAATTTGTGAAAGTTTGCTGCAAAAAATAAGTTATGGAAATACGAAGGACCTCACAACACTCTCTCACGAGTATACACTCAAGGAATTTTAGGCCACTCTTTTTACACTCATTACACAAATGAAGCTCTCATTCTCACCTCTCAAAATTTTAAATATAGCAATGTTTGAATTTTGAACTCTGGGTCGATTAAAAACTAAAAAGATAAAAATAAATAAAAATCAAATTTAGAAGAAACGCAAAGGAAACATATATCCGATCTTGAGCCTGAAGCTTTGATACCAAATGATATTTGGTAATCACTACAAGGGGAGTAAGACTCGGATTACCTTGTTGATCGAATATCTCAAGGCAAGAACACTTGATTGAGATTCGAATCACTCCACAAGCAAGATCGATCATGTCTAGCTTGAATGATTCTTGTTGATCAAATATCTCAAACACTTGTTTGAGATTCGAATCACTCCACAAGCAAGATTGATCATGTCGAGATTGAATGATTCTACATGCAACCTAAACTACATAGAATTGCAAAGAAACTTAGCCATTGGAAAAAGAAAAACACAAATACTTCTTTTACTATATTTTCGAAGTCTCCCTACAAATACAACATACATGGCTTTATATAGTCTCAAAATGAAACTACTAAAGACATTCCAAGAGTTGTAACATTCATACTTAATGGTCATAATTAACCATTAGGTAATTGTAACATAAAGTAAATAAAAAGTCTTAATATACATTAATGAAATAAAATTACTCTAAATTACACTAAATTGTAATTCATCCAAAATTTATAACATGAAACTTCATTCTTCTTCAATGTGGCATGAATTGAAATATCTTTTGATAATTTCAACAATATTTTCTTCACATCTTCATTGAAGCATATTGTATGATTGATGTCTCTTGGTTCATATCATTCTCCACTTCTTATTCGTCCTCGAATCTATTTTTGAAACTTTGTTGCAAAAAATAAGTTATGGAAATACGAAGGACCTCACAACACTCTCTCACGAGTAAACACTCAAGGAATTTTAGGCCACTCTTTTTATACTCATTACACAAATGAAGCTCTCATTCTCATCTCTCAAAATTTTAAATAGAGCAATGATTGAATTTTGAACTTTGGGTCGATTAAAAACTAAAAAGATAAAAATAAAAAAAATCAAATTGAAAAGAAACGCAAAGGAAACATATAATCTCAAACAATGTTCTTGCCTTGAGATATTCGATCAACAAGGTAATCGAATCTCAAACAATGTTCTTGCCTTGAGATATTCGATCAACAAGGTAATCGAAATCTTACTCCCCTTGTAGTGATTTTCCCATATCACAGTTGGTATCAAAGCGATAACTCTTTCAATGCTAACAGATATTGTCCACTTTGGACTTTTCCTTCCGAATTTCTCGTCAAGGTTTTAAAACACATCTATTAAAGGGAGGTTTCCATACTCTTATAAAGAATGTTTTGTTTTCTCTTTCGATCAACGTGGAATCTGACATTATTTATCTTTGAGGGAAAATAATAATAATAATAATAATAAATTGTGACAGTTTGGTTTATATTTACTTATTTTTCTCAAGCTCAAGTTAAATGAATGGCAAATGACTATCATTTCCTAAGAAAAAAAATATTGAAATCCACTACATTTCCTACTTGGATTTCTTTTTAATATTTTCAGAAAAAATAGGATCTGTAGTTTTCTAATTATAGAAATATCATATATTTGGCATCAACCAAAATGCCATTTGAAGACCTCTAGAGGACTATATATTTAGGTTCATATTGGTGAACTAATTTGACGTCTAGAGGATTATATAATGGATTGACAAGAATGAAACTTAACCATCACACCAATCCATTCAAATTATTTCGAACACAAATAATAACATGGCAAAGATTTGTCCTGTGAAGTTGATTTCCATTATTGTGATGATACTGCTGGTTGTGTCTTGCTTTGGTAAAATTTCTAGTTCTTCTTTCTTTGTTTGTTTTGAATCTCTTGAAAGGTTAATAATTCAATAGAGAAGCCTTCTAAGATAAATCGCATGCTAAGTGTACAAAAGTTTCAAACATAATGTTTGAGTGTTTAAATATTATTGCAGTTGAAGTTGAAGGGATACCGCCACTGGTATCAAAGAGAAGCCTTCTAAAACAAATTGCATGCAACACCTCTGCTGACTGCAGAGATCGTACTTGTTCGTGTTCTTATCTCGGTTTATGCGTTTGTATTCAATTCGCAACCAAAGAATTAAAGCTCAATGATATGCAATTTGAAGACCTGAAACAAGAAGACCTCAAGAATTAAGTGTTAATAAGAACAAAACTAATATGTTGTGATTGTTAGGGTGCGGGACTAAATTCTATCCTTGGAAAGCAAGAATACTCAATAACATACAATAATATATGATATATGTATGTGTTTTTTTTTTTTTTTTTTTTTTTTATCTTTTGACACTTTGCTTTATTTGCTTATTTGTCTTTCGGACGACATACGAACTTGAATTCGTATTAATAGTCGTAAAAAAATAATTAAATTTGTACGAGGTATTCGTTTAAAATGAAATCAGGTAACAATGCAATTCAATTTATTTGAAAAGAATAAAATATTTCATGACTAGTCTATCTAGTTTGTAAAATAAAATGACATAAAAGTTAAGGAAATTTCATAGTGAATGATAGAAAAGATAAGGAAGACTATCCCCTCGCAGTCACAAATGTGTAGCTACTCATGTCTAAGATTCAAATCAAGATTGATGGCTCTAGCATTCTCCTGCTACATAGTCACATACTCCTTGCTTCTAACAGTAAAACTATCCCTACAAACCAACACGAGTCGTTCTAGCATGTTTTTTCCTCACTCACATGTATCATAGGAAAATTTCTAGAACGTCACCCAACATAGAATTACTCCAAACAAAGTATGTTAACAATGGAGTTCCTTTGATGAGGCCACTCAAAAGGAAGATGCACATTGTTGGTATAGGTTGTAACTTTTATTTCCTTTAAGACTTTCTTAATCATCCTATCTTTAGGATCACTCTCCTTTGATGTGGTCTCAGTTCATTCATGTACCTCCTCGTTTACTCAGGTGTCACATACCAACCAGCTTCCTCCTTGGTTTGTTCTTGAATCACATCTGACTGTGAGAGGTATCACTCTAATCCCAATTGTAATGACCCTAATTGATATGGAATCAACCCAAGGAAAAGTATGAAACGTATTACCTTGATGATCAAGATCAAGAGTAAAAAAATGTAACGACCCAAATTTTCTACTTAATTTAAGATTGCTACTGTATACGTACCATAAACATTGAATGCGGAAGACTTCATTTAAATTCCATAAAACATAACCTTTAACTTAAAACACAGTCATGGACTTACATGTTTCGAAAACATCTTTAAAACGACACAACAAAAGACCCGAAATAAAATAAATAAGCGTTTAAATTTAAAACATCCTATTCTATCCTACGTCTAAGAAAATAAATACCACTGTCCTATGCATGTGCCATGATCTCGAGTTGCGATGCCGTCGTCAGCCGTACAAGAATGCCTTGCCTTAACCTAAAAAATGTAGTAGCACATGGCTTGAGTATTGAAAGAAATACTCAGTAAGTGACCCCACTATTGGGGTTAAATGCAACAATCACATGCAATGAAATGATGGGACCTATCTTTCGTTTTGTTTTCCTTACGGTGCTGTCCTAACGGGTAATCGTGGACGTGTACCATATACTCTACACACAGCCCATACGTGCGAGTATGGGCTCACCAGCTAGTTCGCACACCACTGGGCCACTGTCCTTATCCGGTGGGCATACTCTGGGAGCCTCTTATGCTGGGACCCGTTAAAACTAGAGCTGTCACGGCAGCGCTATGTAACGCATAACGATTGTTGTCCTGCCATTAGATGTACGCGTTCGTACCCTCGTGATGGGATGGGGGTATCCCCCTAGATTCATGAACACACATAATTCATGAGGTCCCCCTATTTCTACATTTATCTTTAATGACCATAACCCCCTGTCATGTTCTAGGCTTCATGTCATTCTCATTTTCATACACATTTCTATCGGGGTTATGGTTCCAGACAGTTTACCGTGTTTCATGTCATACAATTCATGCTATTCACATTCACATATTCCATACAAACATGCCATAATCGTTCAAGGACCTCATATCGTTACATGCATTACACATCTCATCAGATTAAAAGCATGCATAGCATACATTCACGTTCACATAACAACGTACTTATACACAATAATCTAGCATACAATGTATCATATCATAACAAGTCATAACGTAAACACTTCATAGTCATATCGTTCTCTAACTTACCATAGCCTTAACGTTCTTATACCTATCACAGACATATCATTACGTAATGTTCTATCAATCTATCACAAACCTATCCCTTTCTTCCCATAACCTAGCTGTATTCTTTCATCAATCTCTCCTATCCGTAGCACTCCGGTATATAACCTAACCTTAACGTTTCATGAACGTATCTAACTCCTATCGTTACATTTCATTTTGTGCATCCTTCTCGTATCCTAGCTCAAACATATCCTTGAGCACATTGTACCATAATTATTATCCTACAATCCACATATTATAACATAACATAACATATAGGAAGCATTTCGATCCACAGACAATTCACACATATCAATATATATGACACGTGCAGAACCACAGGGCATGTGTCAACATCAAAATATAACCATGCCGATAGTAAGGTCACTTACCTGGCTAGCTTAAGTCGTTGTCACAAATATATCTTTAATGAAAGTTCAATTCCATCCTTTGAAATCCGGGTCAACCTATATGAGCCCATGACATTAGTTTCAGGTTTGAACTCTACAACGTTATTCCTCTAATTTACATTGGCCATGGTAAAATTCTGATATTTACTATTCGACAAAATTTAATGGAGTTCATTGCATATTTCATGTTTTATTGTTAAATTCTGTTCAACAAATCTTTTCTCAATCCCCTCCCTAATTATTTTCATTATGTAAATAGATTTTCAATTGTGTAAACAGATATTGCTGGCCAATTTTAAGTCGATTGTTTGGCTATTATCTTCAAGTTTATAGATCTGTCAACTAAAATTTTATTAAATCTAATCTTATTTGCTGTAACTTAAAATGCTAACAAAAATTTAATCAATTGGATATGGGATCTGATTATTATAGGATCTGATTATTATAGGATCTGGTAAAATATATAAGAAGATTTGATCCTATATTAATTTCTTATAATCATAACTATAAAGAAATAGGATTTTACTGTAATAACCGACCAAAATCTCTAAATCTGACATCTGCTTATGTTTGAAAACCATTTTACTTCTCAAATTTGACCATTGTTGTTTGGGAAGGTTGTTGTTTTTTTAATTAATTAATTAATTAATTAATTAATTAATGATGATTATTATTATTTTAACTATTTTTAAAATTATTTTTATTTGTTTATTTCTTTATTTATTTTTGGGCTATTACAAGAAAACTCGTTTCTAAACTCGTGATTCGAATCACTCCATGAGGTTTGATCACTACCACTTGAATGACTCTAGCATGCAAGTTCTAAACACAAGAATATGCAAAGAAGATCTTAGCTCTCAACAAAGCTAAAAAAAATAGAAATTCTATTCTTTTTTAATTAAAAAAATTGATGTCCCGAATCAAAGAAAATGAGGCTTTATATAGCCTTTACAACCTTAACCTATATGACACATAACTCCCAAATTAAATTTGCTACTAAATGAGAAATACCCATAACCTCCATATTAAAATGGCTAGTTAACGGTGGAATATGGTAACCTATTTTGGTTACGATATAACCTTAACTTTTAAATTAAAAACAACCAAATATTTAAATTATAATTAAATAGTGAAATGAATGAAATGTGCTTATTTGTATCCTTGGACTGGTTCCATAAATTTTAGTTGAGTTCATTAAATGCAACTTAAAGTGCATTTAATGCATCTCTTTCTTGAAGCTCAACTTTGCACAACATATAATGGAGGTTTCCAACGTCTTCTAGAATTTTCCTTGATGAGCACACCATAGTTTGAATATAAGTGTACAAGGTTTGTTGTAGCTTCTTGGCTCTCATCCTTGTAATTGGACCTTGAGGTATGGAAATTCCTTGGTCGTGGTTCATATCATTCTCCCCCTCTTGAGAAGGATTCGTCCTCGAATCCTAGCCATTACCTACATCAAAAGGACTCAAATCAACAACATTCACTAACACCATACTTACCTGGTAAATCAATTTTATGAGCATTGTCGTTGATATGCTCAAGAACTTGAAATGGTCCATCTCCTGGAGGTAAAAGCTTAGATTTTCTTTGAGTAGGAAATCTTTCTTTTTGGAAATAAGCCAAACCCAATCTCTTGGCTTGAAGATGACAATCTTGCGTCCTTTATTAATTCAGGTGGCAACCTTAGAATTTTGATTCTCAATTTGTTCTTTTACTTGCTGGTGTAGTTTATGAACAAACTCATCCTTGGCATTTGCATTAAAATTCACCAACTCTTTTCATGGCATATGTAACAAGTCAATGGGGGTTAAAGAATTAAAGCTATAAACAATTTCAAAAGGTGTGCATTTAGTAGTGCTATGAACAATCCTATTATATACAAATTCTATAAATGGCAAACAATCCTCCCAAGTCTTAAGATTCTTATCAATAATAGCCCTAAGCATAGTAGTCATGGTTCTGTTAACAACTTCAGTTTGTCCATCCGTTTGAGATACAAGTAGTTGAATATACTAGCTTAGTTCCTAACTTACCCCCATAAAACACGCCAAAAGTGGCTTAAAAATATTACATCACAATCACTAACGATGCTTTTAGGAATGCCATGCAATCGTACAACTTCCCTAAAGAACAAGTCAGCAATATATTTTGAATCATCAGTTTTGTGACAAGGAATAAAATGAGCCTTTTTACTAAATCGATCAACCACAACAAAGATGCTATCATAACCTTTCCTAGTCCTAGGTAAACCTAAAACAAAATCCATTGATATATCAATCCAAGGACCATTAGAAACAGGTAATGAGGAGTATAAACCATGTGGTTGAAGCCTAGACTTAGCTTGTTTACATGCTATGCAACAAGCACAAACTTTATTAACATCATGTCTCAATTTAGGCCAAAAAAAAAATGTTCAGATAGCATTTCATAAGTTTTAGAAACTCCATGGTGTGCCATTAAACCACCTCCATGAGCTTCCCTCACAAGTAGCTCACGTATGGAACAAGATGGTATGCAAAGTTTGCCTTTTCGAAACAAAAATCCATCTAACAACAAGTAATTATCCACAACGAGTCCTTTTTCACAAGATTCAACAAAAGGAGCTAAGAATATGTCATGTTGATACAAATCCTTTATGTGTTCAAAACCCAACAACTTAGCATTCAAAGTATTGAGGAGGACATACCTTCGTGATAAAAAATCTGCAACAATGTTCTTCTTACCTTGTTTTATTTTATGACGTAAGGGAATGTTTCAATAAATTCTAACCACTTAGCATGTCCTATGTTGAGTTTATTTTGTACTCTAAAATGCTTTAAAATTTCATGATCCATATGAATAACGAACTCCTTATGCCAAAGATAATGTTGCCAGGTTTGCAATGCACGAACCAAAGCATAGAGCTCTTTGTCATAAGTTGGATACATCAAAGATGCACCAGTCAACTTCTCACTAAAGAACATTAAAGATCTTTGATTTTGCATTAATACAGAACCTATCCCTACTCTACTAGCATCACATTCAATTTCAAAAGTTGACTCAAAATTAGGTAATGCAAGCAAGAGAGCAGAACTCAATTTTTCTTTCAAAGTATTAAAAGCAAGTTCTTGATATTTTTCCCATATAAAGGATACATTCTTCTTAACAAGTTCATTCAAGGGTGAAGCAGTTGTACTAAAATTCTTAATGAACCTACGGTAGAAACTTGCAAGACCATGAAAACTTCTTACCTCATTTACATTTTTAGGTGTAGGCCAATCTTTTATAGCCTTCACTTTCTCCTCATCAACCTCAACACCATTAGATGAAACTACAAACCCAAGAAAGTTAACTTTGTCCATGCAAAAGCTACATTTCTTTAAATTTACATTTAAACATTCGTTTCTTAAAGTAGTCAAAAAATTGCGTACATGGGTAATATGATCATCTAAAGATTTAGAGTAAACAAGGATGTCATCAAAATAAACAACCACAAACTTACCAAAGTATTCTCGTAAGACATGATTCATTAGTCTCATGAATGTACTAGGTGCATTAGTTAATCCAAAAGACATAACCAACCATTCATAAAGACCATACTTGGTTTTAAAAGCTGTTTTCCACTCATCCCCAATATGCATGTGAATTTATAGTTATCTTGTTTATAGCCATATAATCAACACACATACGCCAAGAACCAACTTTCTTAGGTACAAGAATAACTGGAACAAAACAAGTACTCAAACTTTTACGTACATACCCTTTAGCAAGGAGTTCATTTACTTGCTTTTGTATGTCTTCAGCCTCCTTTGGATTAGTCCTATATGCCTGGTCGGTTTGGAATGGGCGCGCCAGGGATGAAGTCAATCTAGTGTTCAATTCCTCTAAGTGGTGGCAAATTACTAGGCATCTCCTTAGAAAATAAATCTTTAAACTCTTGCAAAAGCACAACAAAATCACTAGGTAAAAAAGGGTTAAGCATGTTAGTAAAGTAACAACACCCCTTGTATATAACTACAAGAATAGTCCGGTTAGAGAGAAAAACATTCCTAGCCTCACTTGATCTAACATACAAGCTTACTGATTTGGCTTTTTTCTCTTATTTTTTCTGTAGGTTGAGTGCTACTCTCTTGCTTTTCACTCAAGCTCTTTTTATCACTTGATTCTTTTTTAATCTCTGCTTTTGCATTAGCCTCTTTTCTTTTCTTTTCAAGTTTGCAATGATCAATAAATACATCTTTTGGAGACAATGGAAGAAGAGTAGTTTTTCTACCATTGTGAGTAAAAGAGTATCGATTTGCATAACCATCATACATTACCCGTCAATCAAATTGTCAAGGCCTCCCAAGTAGTAAATCTCCAACATGCATGGATACAAAATCACATAAAACATCATCAACATATTTTCCAATAGTAAAAGAAACAAGAGCTTGTTGAGTTACTCGTACTTCCCCATGATCATTCAACCATTGAAGCTTGTAGGGTCGTGGATGTAGTTGTGTCTTTAAATTAAGTCTTTTGACCAGAATGGAACTCACAACATTGGTGCAACTACCGCTATCAATGACAACACTACATGGTACAGATTGAACAAGACACCGAGTATGAAATAAGTTCTCCCATTGGTCTAGGCCATCCTCTTTAATGTGGGTGTTTAGAGCTCGTCGAGTAACCAAAGATATATGTGTAGGGTCCTCTTCATTAAACTCCTCACTCTCATCAGTTTCCTCATTTATGTCGTCATGTGCCTCGTCATCCGTAACAATTTTTCCCTCTTTGATGGTCATAGTTCTTGCATTTGGGCAATCTCTACTATAGTGTTCTACCCCTTGACATCTCCAACACTTTAAATCTCTATTTCGAACATTAGACTTTTCTACTTTTTCTTTCCCTCTTCTGGAACTCTTCCCTTTCTCAAATTTAGCTTGAGGCTTCTCATTAATCTCTTGATTTCTATGCTTATAATCAATGTTCTTACTATTCTTTTTCCATGTAGAAGTCGAATTGGACAAAGTTTTAGAAGAATACCGTTGAGACCTTCGTTGGATTTGCCTCTCGATCTTAATTGCAATATGCAACAACTCCTCCATATTAGAATAAGGCTGTAAATCAGTCTTGTCTGCAATCTTTGTGTTTAACCAATTAAGAAATTGCGCCATGAGAGCCTCCATGTCCTCATCGAGATCAAGTCGATCCATCAATGTATCCATCTCCTTGTAATAATCTTCCACAGATTTGCATCCTTGTTTCAATGCTTGAAGCTTCTGCGCCGTGTCTCGTTAAAAATATTGTGGAACAAAACACTTCCTCATGGACTCTTTGAACTCGCACCATGAATCAATTGGTGCTTCAAGGTTTCTTCTCCTACTTGACATCAATTTATCCCACCAAATTTGAGCATATTGTTTGAATTGAGCAATGCATAACAGTACCTTCTTTTCATCACTAAAATTATGATAGTTGAACATTGAATCCACCGCTTTCTCCCACTCAAGGTACTCCTCTGGATCAGTTTTGCCATAAAACTTGGGAAGTTTTAATTTGATGCTCCCCACGTTACGATCAATTCTATCATCATAAGGAACACGTTGTTGTAAATTATGAGACCTTCTTCCAAGGTCTCTCCCTCGCATCAAGCCACGACCAATCGCATGTGGATTATCCTCGTGGTGATCAGAATTGTTGCCCTAATATTTATCGGTTAAGGGCGCAGGTAGTGTAATCCTCTATCGAGCTTGGTTTTGAATCTGCAATCTTCCTATTCGATCGGTCAACTCTTCTATTCCTTGAATTAGTCTTTCCATGGTTCGTTGTTGTGCTTCTCTCAATCGAGCATCAGTAATGATATGAACCAAGAGACATCAATCATACAATATACTTCAATAAAGATGTGAAGAAAATATTGTTGAAATTATCAAAACATATTTCAATTCATGCCACCTTAAAGAAGAATGAAGTTTCATGTTATAACTTTGGGTAGATTACAATTTAGAGTTATTGTAATTCATTAATGTATTTTAAGACTTTTTATTTACTTTAGGTTACAATTACATAATGGTTAATTATGGCCATTAAGTATGAATGTTACGACTCTTGGAATGTGTTTAATAGTTTCATTTTGAGGCTATATAAAGTCATGTATGTTGTATTTGTAAGTAGATTTCGAAAATGTAGTAAAAAAGAGCATTTGTGCTTTCTTTAGCCAATGGCTAAGTTTCTTTGCAATTTTATGTAGTTTAGGTTGCATGTAGAATCATTCAAGCTCGACATGATCAATCTTGCTTGTGGAGTAATTCGAATCTCAAACAATATTCTTGCCTTGAGATATTCGATCAACAATGAAATCCGAATCTTACTCCCCTTGTAGTGATTTCTTATCATATCATTTGGTATTAGAGCTTTAGGCTCAAGATCGGATATATGTTTCCTTTACGTTTCTTCACAATTTGATTTTTATCTTTTTAGTTTTTAATCGAACCTAGAGTTAAAAATTCAATCTTTGCTCTATTTAAAATTTTGAGAGGTGAGAATGAGAGTTTCATTTGTGTAAATGAGTATACAAAGAGTGGCCTAAAAATTCCTTGAGTGTATACTCGTGAGAGAGTGTTGTTAGGTCTTTTGTATTTTCTAACTTATTTTTTGCAGCAAAGTTTCACAAATAGATTCAAGGATGAAGCCTCTTGAAGAAGTGGAGAATGATATGAACCAAGAGACATCAATCAAATATACTTCAATGAAGATGTGAAGAAAATATTGTTGAAATTATTAAAACATATTTCAATTCATGCCACATTAAAGAAGAATGAAGTTTCATGTTATAAACATTGGGTAGATTACAATTTAGAGTTATTGTATTTCATTAATGTATTTTAAGACTTTTTATTTACTTTAAGTTACAATTACATAATGGTTAATTATGGCCATTAAGTATGAATGTTACCACTCTTGGAATGTGTTCATTAGTTTCATTTTGAGGCTATATAAAGTTATGTATGTTGTATTTGTAAGTAGACTTGGAAAATGTAGTAAAAAAAAGCATTTGTGCTTTCTTTAGCAGATTGCTAAGTTTCTTTACATTTCTATGTAGTTTAGGTTGCATGTAGAATCATTCAAGCTCGACATGATCAATCTTGCTTGTGGAGTGGTTCGTGTTCTACTCTCAGTTTATGCGTTTGTATTCAATTCGTAACCAAAGAATTGAAGCTCAATGATATGGAATTTGAAGACCTCAAACAAGAGGACCTCAAGAGTTAAGTGTTAATAAGAACAAAACTAATATGTTGTGATTGTTAGCGTGCGGGACAAAATTCTATCCTTGGAACGCAAGAATACTGAATAACATACAATAATATATGATATATGTATGTTTTTTTTTTTAATCCTTTGACACTTTGATTTATTTGCTTATTTGTCTCTCGGATAACATACGAACTTGAATTCGTATTAATAGTCATAAAAAAGTAAATAAATTTGTACGAGGTATTCTTTAAAAGCAAATCAGGTAACAATGCATTAAATTTATTTAAAAATGATAAAAAAAATTCATGACTAGTCTATCTAGTTTGTAAAAGAAAATGACATAAAAGTTAAAAGGAATTTCATAGTGAATGATAGAAAAGATAAAAGGACGACTATCCCCTTGCTGTCACAAATTTTAAACGACTCATGTTTAAGATTCAAATCAATATTCGAAATCTTGATTCGACACCTGATGGCTCTAGCATTCTCCTGCTACATAGTCACGTTACATACTCTTCGCTTCTAAAAATAAAACTATCCCTACAAACAAACACGAGTCGTTCAGGCATGTTTTTTCCTCACTCACATGTAACATAGGAAAATATTTTTAGGTCAACCAACATAGAATTTCTCCAAACAAAGTACGTTAACAATGGAGTTTCTATGATGAAGCCACTAAAAAGAAAGATGCACATTGTTGGTATAGGCTGTAACTTTTATTTCCTTTAAGACTTTCTTAATCATCCTTTCTGCAGGACTCTCCTTTGATGTGGTCTCAGTTCATTCATGTACTCCTCGTTTATCCAGGTGTCACATACATACCAGCTTCCTCCTTGGTTTGTTCTTGAAATACATGTAACTGTGGGAGGTGTCGCACTGATCCCAATTGTGATGACCCTAATGTTTTATTATAACCAAGGTCACCACTACAACATAATATAACTATTCGCTCAGCTATCACATACTCCAAATTCCTCTAAATTGCTCTTATAAAGAATGTTTTGTTTTCCTGTCAATTCAACCGTGGAATCTTACATTATTTATCTTTAGAGCAAAAATAATAATAATAATAATAAATAAATAAAATAAAATAAAATAAATTGTGACAGTTTATACTTACTTATTTTTCTCAAGCTCAAGTTAAAGGAATGGCAAATGACTATCATTTTGTAAGAAAAAAAAAAAAAAAAAAAAACTGAACCCAATACATTTCATATGTGGACTTCTTTTTAACATTTTAAGGGGATTTGTGGCTTTGTAATGATAGAAATATCATATATTTGGCATATGCATCAACCAAAATCTACTATTTAGGTTCATATTGCTGAACTAATTTGACGTCTAGAGGATTATATAATGGATTGACAAGAATGAAACTTAACCATCACACCAGTCCATTCAAATTATTTCGAACACAAAATAATAACATGACAGAGATTTGTAGTGTGAAGTTGAGTTTCATTATTGCGATGATACTGCTGGTTGTGTCTCGCTCTGGTAAAATTTCTAGCTCTTCGTTCTTTGTTTGTTTTGAATCTCTTTGAAGGCTAATATTTCAATAGAGAAGCCTTCTAAGACAAATCGCATGCTAAGTGTTCAAAAGTTTCAAACATAATGTTTGAGTGTTTAAATATTATTGCAGTTGAAGTTGAAGGGATGCCGCCACTGGTTCCAAAGAGAAGTCTTCTAAAACAAATCGCATGCAACACCTCTGCTGACTGCGGAGATCGTACTTGCTCGTGTTCTTATCTCGGTTTATGCGTTTGTATTCAATTCGCAACCAAAGAATTAAAGCTCAATGATATGCAATTTGAAGACCTGAAACAAGAGGACCTCAAGAATTAAGTGTTAATAAGAACAAAACTAACATGTTGTGATTGTTAGCCTGTGGAACAAAATTCTATCCTTGGAACGCGTAAGAATACTGAATAACATACAATAATATATGATATATGTATGTTTCTTTTTTTTTTTTTTCTTTTTTTAAATCTTTTGACACACTTTGCTTTATTTGCTTATTTGTCTTTTGGACAACATACAAACTTGAATTCGTATTAATAGTCGTAAAAAATAATTAAATTTGTACGAGGTATAACTTTAAAATCAAATCAGGTAACAATGCATTCAGTTTATTTAAAAAGAATAAAAAAATTCATTACTAGTCTATCTAGTTTGTAAAAGAAAATGACATAAAAGTTAAAAGGAAATTTCACAGTGAATGATAGAAAAGATAAAAGGAAGACTATCCCCTCGCTGTCACAAATGTGAAACGACTCATGTCTAAGATTCAAATCAAGATTCGACATCTCGATTCGACACCTGATGGCTCTAACATTCTCCTGCTACATACTCACGTTACATACTCCTCGCTTCTAACAGTAAAACTATCCCTACAAACCAACACGAGTCGTTCCAGCATGTTTTTTCCTCACTCACATGTATCGTAGGAAATTTCTAGAACGTCACCCAACATAGAATTACTCAAAACAAAGTACATTAACAATGGAGTTCCTATGACGAAGCCACTAAAAAGGAAGATGCACATTGTTGGTATAGGGGGTAACTTTTATTTCCTTTAAGACTTTCTTAATCATCCTATCTTCAGGATCACTCTCCTTTGATGTGGTCTCAGTTCATTCATGCACTCCTCGTTTACTCAGGTGTCAGATACCAACCAGCTTCCTCCTTCGTTTGTTCTTGAATCACATCTGACTGTGGGAGGTATCGCTATGATCCCAATTGTAATGACCCTAATGTTTTATTAAAACCAAGGTCGCCACTACATGCATAATATAACTATTCGCCCAGCTATCACATACTCCAAATTCCTCTTAATTTCTCTTATCATCTTCTTGCTTTCAGCACTTAAGGATTGAGTAACTCCTATTCCCTCACAAAATTGAGGCTCTCATACCATCTTGGACGCTTTCATTCGAGGACATGGAATTCTCCTCAAAAGAATTACTCAACCGTAAACAAAAAGTTGAGAGATGTTTGTGATAGATGGTTGAGGGAAAAAAACAAAAAACGTTAACCTAAATTGAATTCTAAACCTTGGTGAAGGATTGAATGCATGTAGTGGCGACCTTGGTTTTAATAAAAAAAAATTAGGGTCGTTTCAGTTAGTATCAGAGCGATACCTCTTCCAGTAATAAAAGATATTGTTCATTTTGGGCTTTTCCTTCCGAATTTCTCGTCAAGGGTTTAACATACGTCTATTAGTGGGAGGTTTACATACTCAAGAATGTTTTGTTTTCCTGTCAATTCAACGTCGAATCTTACGTTATTTATCTTTAGAGCAAAAATAATAATAATAATAATAATAATAATAATAATAATAATAATAATAATAATAATAATAATAATAATAATAATAAAAAAATAAATTGTGACAGATCTGTTTATATTTACTTATTTTTCTCCAGCTCAAGTTAAAGGAATGGCAAATGACTATCATTTTGTAAGAAAAAAAAAAAAAAAAACTGGACCAATACATTTCCTATGTTGATTTCTTTTTAACATTTTAAGGAGATTTGTGGTTTTGTAATTATAGAAATATCATATATTTGGCATATGCATCAACCAAAATCTACTATTTAGGTTCATATTGCTGAACTAATTTGACTTCTAGAGGATTATATATTGGATTGACAAGAATGAAACTTAACCATCACACCAGTCCATTCAAATTATTTCGAACACAAAATAATAACATGGGAGAGATTTGTAGCGTGAAGTTGAGTTTCATTATTGCGATGATACTGCTGGTTGTGTCTCGCTCTAGTAAAATTTCTAGGTCTTCTTTCTTTGTTTGTTTTGAATCTCTTTGAAGGTTAATATTTCAATAGAGAAGCCTTCTAAGACAAATCGCATGCTAAGTGTTCAAAAGTTTCAAACATAATGTCGAGTGTTTAAATATTATTGCAGTTGAAGTTGAAGGGATGCCGCCACTGGTTCCAAAGAGAAGTCTTCTAAAACAAATCGCATGCAACACCTCTGCTGACTGCGGAGATCGTACTTGCTCGTGTTCTTATCTCGGTTTATGCGTTTGTATTCAATTCGCAACAAAAGAATTAAAGCTCAATGATATGCAATTTGAAGACCTGAAACAAGAGGACCTCAAGAATTAAGTGTTAATAAGAACAAAACTAACATGTTGTGATTGTTAGCATGGGGAACAAAATTCTATCCTTGGAACGCAAGAATACTGAATAACATACAATAATATATGATATATGTATGTTTCTTTTTTTTTTTTCTTTTTTTAAATCTTTTGACACACTTTGCTTTATTTGCTTATTTGTCTTTCGGACAACATACAAACTTGAATTCGTATTAATAGTCGTAAAAAATAATTAAATTTGTACGAGGTATAACTTTAAAATCAAATCAGGTAACAATGCATTCAGTTTATTTAAAAAGAATAAAAAAATTCATTACTAGTCTATCTAGTTTGTAGAAGAAAATGACATAAAAGTTAAAAGGAAATTTCGTAGTGAATGATAGAAAAGATAAAAGGACGACTATCCCCTCGCTGTCACAATTGTGAAACGACTCATGTCTAAGATTCAAATAAAGATTCAAAATCTCGATTCGACACCTGATGGCTCTAACATTCTCCTGCTACATACTCACGTTACATACTCCTCGCTTCTAACAGTAAAACTATCCCTACAAACCAACACGAGTCGTTCCAGCATGTTTTTTCCTCACTCACATGTATCGTAGGAAATTTCTAGAACGTCACCCAACATAGAATTACTCCAAACAAAGTACGTTAACAATGGAGTTCCTATGACGAAGCCACTAAAAAGGAAGATGCACATTGTTGGTATAGGCTGTAACTTTTATTTCCTTTAAGACTTTCTTAATCATCCTATCTTCAGGATCACTCTCCTTTGATGTGGTCTCAGCTCATTCATGTACTCCTCGTTTACTCAGGTGTCACATACCAACCAGCTTCCTCCTTGGTTTGTTCTTGAATCACATCTGACTGTGGGAGGTATCGCTCTGATCCTAATGTTTTATTAAAACCAAGGTCACCGCTACATGCATAATATAACTATTCGCTGGAGAAATTCATTTAAAAGAAATGTAACAAAAATGCGTGGAGAAATTCATTTAAAAGAATCAATGCTATGGACTTAAAGGTTCGTAATAAAATTTTTAAAACAATATAATGGAAAATAAATAGTATAACCTAAGAACTATATATAACATGCATGCATCTACCCAAACTTCCATTCCATAGATGTCACCACGACATTGTCCAACGGTGCAAAAGTGTCTTACTTTTATCTTAAAAACAAGAATAGCACCTAGGTTGAGTATTTTTTATAAGCGCCTACAATGCTGGAATTCGCAAAGCTAGAGGTCTTTCTAGAATCCTTGCAAAACGTTCACAGAGGAAGTTAACTTAACGGATTGATTCCAACCAAGAGCTAGTTAGAAGATTAATGACTCTTAGATCAAAGTTGGAATCTATGATGGTCACTCTTAGATACCAAGACAATTCACTCTAGAATTAGCTTGATCAAAACTAATTCAATGAATCGGTTTAAACATCAAACCTAAAGCAAGATTTGAAAAAGAATAACACCAAAAAGGTATAAAAAAAACAAAAAGGTCTTGTTTGTATTCAACCATTGATGCCCAAACATGAATATTACATGCCTTTAAATAGGCCCAAAAGATAACCCTAACATAATAAAGTTCAACTACCAACTACAAATGCTATTAAATACATATTGAAGAAAATAAGACATTCATACAAACTAATAACCAATGCTATTAAATACAAATGGAAGAAAACAAGGCATTCATAAATTGTCTTAATTGGTAGTTCAACTACCAAACTACCAAAGGCAATGTCAGCCAATCCATTATCTTCTTTATTTGATATGCTAATGCTATAAAGATTTTTGAGCTCAAAAGTCTTTGTTTCAACTTGTACACTAGCTAGTTTTTGAAGATGCAATGTATAGGCCTCTTGAAACTTCTTAACCTTACTTCTTATAATCGGTCCTTCGGGTACATACAAAGGGTCTGGAGTTGAATTCATATCACTATCTCTAGGCTTTTCCATAACCTTAGCTGACCTCAAAGCAGTCTTATACATGGTAGGATCTATGGCTTCAACTGTTCGATGAATTTCTAGATTCAGTCCAAGGATGAACCTTTTAGCAATTTTTAGTTTTGTATCCACTAATGACAGCGCGAATCATTTCAACCTTATAAATTCTCTTGCCTAGTCATCCACAAAATGTCCACTCTATATCAGATGGCTGAGCTCCTGTTGTCTTCAAAGTCCGACTACCTTCGAGAAATATTATTTTAGGAATAGCTTTTTGAATCGAGACCATGGTTTTACACTTCCATTTAGCCCAAGAATTTCTCAATTATCCAATCACCACAATTTTGCATCCTCTTTCAAGATGAATGACGAATAGAATACCTTCTCATGGTCTGGGTAGTTCATAATAAGAAAATCGTCTCCATTGGTGATAGCCATAATTGTGCCTCTATTGGGTCTCTTGTGCTTCCACTAAAGGTACGGGGTCATACCATTTTAAATCCCATAAATATCTTGCCTCTCATGTATGTTACAAGCTATTGGTTTGCTCGATGGCCACCATTACTTGAACCATGGCCTGGAAAGATTCCCACATCAGATTCTTCATGGGGTCTATTCCCGCCAATGGTGTTGTTGGAGGTAGTGCAGCCATGTATTTTCTTGTTACAGAGCCTTCACAAGTTGGGCTCCCTCTACCTCTACCCCTTCCTCGACAGGAGGTTGTTCCCTTTCTCGACGTCCTCTTCCACGTCCTCTAGGCGGCATGGTTCTAAATCAACACACAATTTTTTTTTAAGTCTACTATTCCATATTATCATACACATATAATTAAGCGAAAAATCGTGCCGTCAACAACAATGTAGTCAATTTTATCAAAATTAGTCATGAAAAACACTCATCATCAACAAGTAGTAACAATATACATAATCAATCACATTTCATTTTATAATTTTACGCATGACATATGTAACCAGAAAAAAAAAAAAAGAAAAAAAATAATAATACTAAGTAAATAATAATTATAAAAAAAAAAAAAAAGTAAATTATCAGAGAAAGAAACAAAATGATCTCCTCAACCCCTTCCCCAAATATCTCCCCAACACCCCAAATATCTCCCCAACACCTCAAACTGCAAAATGATCCGCAAACCCAAATATCTCCCCGACACCTCCAACTGCAAAACGATCAGCAAAAGAAAGAAACAGAAAGAAACAAAAAAAAAAAATGGCAGATTTTGGGAAGGGTAAAAAAATAGGAGAAAGAAACAAAACAAAATTACAGATTTTGTGAGAGAAAAATTGGAAATGGCTTCACTTGCAAGCACATTTGATAGGAAGGAAACAGATAGAAAATTTATGGGTAAGTTAGATCTTCTCTTCTTTTATTTTTGAGATAGAAAAGTTATCTTAGATCTATTTTTCTATTATTTAGATTTTTGGATATCTTATCCAAAATCAAAATTGATTGAAAAATGGCTTTGTCAATTGCATTTAAATTGGATCATCATTTTTAGGAAAGAGAAAAAATTATAACTCATTGATGCATAGGGCAGTTTTACAAAGGAAAATTAGAATAATTAGAATGGATTGAAAATGACTCCTTTGATTGGATAGTCATCAGTTGGGAAAGAGAAGAAAAAATAATAGATTGAAAATGGCTTACCGATAGTAGTTTTTAGGAGAGAGAAGAAAACAGAATAGATTAAAAATGGCTTTCTGTTACTTGGAGAGTCATATTAGGAAAGAGAGAAGAAGATTGAAATTTGTTTTATAATTGCATAATAAGAAGAAAAAAAAAATACAGAGAGTAGAGAAACAAAGTGGTACAACAGAAGAGAAGCAGAATAGAAGAGGTGAAAAATTATTATTATTTGTATCTAGAGAATATAATATTATAACAAACCATAGTTGGATTGAATGATTCAAAGCCGCATGAAATAATATTGACATATTTTCAATTTGTGTTTTAGAAAATATAGAAACAATGAAAACTTGGAATTCAATTTTTACTGAGACTGTTTTAGAGCCGTATTTCACATTGTGAGTTGGATTATTAATTAAAATGTGAAATACTAACAAAAGGTGACGAACGGTGGGATATGAAGCAAACTCCAGCAACCTTTGGAGCAGCTCTCGAGGAACGGGAGCTTACGTTAATTAAATTAGGGAAGACTTCGACTAAGGTCAACCAGGTAAGTGGCCTTACTATAGGATAGGCTAAAAATTGTATGAGTTACGATGATGTATGAACTATGTCGTACGATGCGGTATATGAGTTATGATGATGTATGAGTTATGATGATGTGTGGGTTACGATACTTGATGATGTGCTCAGTATATATATATTTTGATGAATGTCGTACTTGATATGTTTGATACACTTTGTGACAATATGATGAGTATGATGAGTATGTATGAGTTATGATGATGTATGAACTATCTGTGTGACGATCACATCTCCTCGTTGCACAATCTCCCTTATGAGATGGTATTTGCGCTCAATATGTTTTCCTCGCTTATGGCTTCTAGGTTCTTTTGAATTTCCAACTGCTCCACTGTTATCACAATAAAGAGTGACGGGAAGATGCATATTTGGAACGACTTCCAAATCAGTTAAGAACTTCCTAAGCCATACAGATTCTTTCGCTGCTTCACAAGCAGCAACATACTCAGCCTCCATGGTGGAATCAGCAATGCAACCTTGCTTTATGCTTCTCCATATTATTGCTCCTCCGTTCAGAGTGAAGACAGATTCTGATGTCGATTTCCTCGAATCTACATCGGTCTGAAAATCTGAGTCAGTGTACCCTGTAAGGATCAAATCTTTAGCACCGTACACTAGCATATAGTCCCTCGTTCTCCTAAGATACTTGAGGATATTCTGAACGGCAGTCCAATGAGCACGTCCCGGATTGGACTGATATCTGCTGACAATTTCCACAGCATAGCATATGTCGGGTCGGGTACATAGCATGGCATACATTAGACTGCCGACTGCTGATGCATAGAGAATGTGTCTCATATCCTCAACTTCTTGAGGTGTCTTAGGACTTTGTTCCTTCGACAAATGAACTCCATGCCTGAAAGGTAATAATTCTTTCTTGGAGTCCTGCATCTTATATCGAATCAAAATTTTGTCGATGTACGATGCCTGAGACAATACTAGTGTTTTGTTCTTGCGATTCCGAACAATTTGGATTCCAAGAACAAACTGAGCCTCTCCCAAATCTTTCATTTGAAATTGTGTCGCTAGCCAATGCTTAATGTCAGTAAAAAATCCCACATCATTTTCAATGAGTAGGATATCGTCAACGTACAACACTAGGAAAGCTACTGTAGAGTTGACTATCCTTTTATAAACACAAGGTTCGTCAACATTCTGTTTAAAGCCATAAGATTTGATCGCAGTATCAAACTTTATATTCTAGGATCGAGATGCTTGCTTCAACCCATAAATGGATCTTTTAAGCTTGCAAACCCTTTGCTCGTGATCCTGTTCAATGAACCCCTCTGGTTGAGCCATATAGATACTCTCTTCAAGATTGCCGTTTAGAAAGGCTATCGTAACATCCATTTGCCAAATTTCATAATCATAAACTGTGGCAATAGACAAGAGTATTCTAATCGATTTAAGCATAGCAACAGGAGAGAAGGTTTCTTCATAGTCCACCCCCTCTCTTTGGGTATAACCCTTTGCTACTAGTCGAGCTTTAAAGGTCTGTACCTTACCGGTTTGGTCTCGTTTCCTCTTATAGATCCATTTGCAACCAATAGGTTTTACCCCATCTAGTTGATCTACAAGTTCCCGGACTGTATTGAAGTACATTGACTCCATTTCAAGATTCATGGCTTTAATCCACTGATCTCTATCTTCATCATTCATTGCCTGTTTATAGGTCAATGGATCCTCAACGCCATCAACAGGTATGATGACTTGAGTTTCTGTCAAACCCAAGTAACGATCGGGTTGAGTTATAACCCTCCCACTAGTCGAGGCATTCTCAACTCTTGAGAAGGATGTGATTGACCTGAAGTGTCAGCTCCATCAACAACTCTAGTTGAAGGACCAGCTTGATCAACAACTCTTGTTGTTTTATCAGTAGCTTCTTTAGAAATCTCACTTAATACTAGTTTGCTACGAGGTTGATGATTTCTTACGTGGTCTTCCTCTAAGAATGTAGCGTTTGTGGATACAAACACTCTATTTTCTTGAGGGTCATAAAACAAACCATCTTTCGTCTCTTTGGGGTATCCTACGAATATACATAATTTTGAACGACGTTCTAATTTCTTGGGGTTTTGCAACAACACATGTGCTGGACATCCCCAAATTCTGAAGTGACATAAACTACCTTTACGCCCTTTCCATAACTCATAAGGCGTTTCTGAAACACTCTTAGTAGGAACCATGTTCAAAATGTATGTAGCAGTCTCCATTGCATATCCCCAAAACGGATAGGGTAATTGAGCGAAACTCATCAGAGACCGAACCATGTCTAATAGAGTTCTATTTCTCCTTTCTGATACACCATTTTGTTGAGGCATACCAGGGGCTAAGAGTTGTGACCTTATTCCATGTTCTATCATATAGTCTTGAAATCTTAAGTCCATGTACTCTCCTCCTCGATCTGATCGAAGTGTTTTAATAGTTTTACCTAATAGATTCTCAACCTCAGTCTTATACTCTCTGAATTTTTCAAGAGCTTCAAACTTGTGATGCATTAGGTAAAGACAGCCATACCTTGAATAATCATCAATAAAACTGATGAAAGATTCATACCCTCCTCGTGCTTTGACATTCATTGGACCACAGAGATCTGTATGCACGAGTTCTAAGGTTTCTTTGGCTCTACAATCTTTTTCGGAAAATGATCGTTTAGTCATTTTACCCTCAAGATAAGACTCACGTGGAGGTAAAGAGTTGTCTTCTAACTCATTTAGAAGTCTCTTTTAACCAATCTCTCAATCCTATTGAGATTAATGTGACCTAGTCTTAAGTGCCAAAGATAGGTATTAGGAGAAATCTTTTGTCGTTTATTTTGAGTTTCAGCTGTTTTAAACATCTCGGTATTTAAAATAGTTTTTGTTTCGCTCGGTTTTAACATATATAAGTTGTTTTCTAGTTTTGCAGAACAAATATGAATGCCTCTTTTGCAAATGAACACTTCATTGATTTCAAAAGATACTTTATACAATTGTTCTAATAAACAAGAGATAGATATTAGATTTCTTTTCATTTCAGGAACAAAAAGTACATTATCTAATATAATGAATTTATCTCCAAAAAACAACTTCAAATTTCCTACTGATCTTGCTGAGACAACCTCTCTTGTTCCAACCCTGAGTGTTATCTCGCCGTCCGCAAGCATTCTCTAGGAGCTAGTTTCCTGGTAAAAAGAACAAATATGATTAGTCGCCCCTGAATCTAGTATCCAAGTTGAGTTGTCATACTCTACTAAACATATTTCTACAACGAGTAAATCATATTTACCTTGTTGTGTCTTTTCGGCTTTCTTCTCTGTAAGGTATTTTGGGCAGTTTCTCTACCAGTGCCTGTTTTCGTTGCAATGGAAACATTTTCCTTTATCTGCTTTTTGAACCTTGTTCTTGCGGTTAGTAGGAATCTTATTTTTCCCTTTACCCTTCTTCTTCATCAAAACACTTTTAGAAGTTGAAGATCCATACTTATTTTTGGAGGACGATCCTCGTAGTAATTTCTTGGAGATAGCAACATTCGCTTCTCCTGTTTGTCCCTTGTTCATTAAGAGGGACTGATAAGTCTGTAGCTCATTGAGAAGAGCAGTCAAGTTATATTCTATTTTGTTCATTACCACATTGGTGCGGAACTGGAAGAAGCTCTTCGGAAGATACATCATGATAAAACTAACTTGACTCTTCTCATCAATGACAGCTTCATTTTCTTCTGCCACATTGAAATGGACCATCATGTCCAGGACATGTTCTCTAACTGAGGTCCCTTCTTTCATACGACAGTTGTAAATGTATTTTATGGCTTCATGTCTAAGGGAGAAGGACGGTTGTCCAAACATCCCTTTTAGAGATTCCATAATCTCTTTAGCAGTACCCATAACATCGTGTTTCTTAGCCAAAACATCAGATATGCTGGCTAGAATGTACACTCGGGCTTTATCATTTGCCATTATCCATCTGTCATACGCATCCCGAACTGTTCGGTTTGCATTTGAGCTGGGGTTTGGAGGACACTCCTCAGTTAAAACAAACTTTAAATCATCAATGACCAGTATTGTGTTTAGATTTGATTTCCAAGTTGTGTAGTTGTCGCCGTTTAATTTCTCAGAAGCAAGTAATTGTACTATTGAGTTTGTCATGCTGTGATATAAAGAAAATTCTATTAGTGAGTTGACTTAATCCTGTTTAATCCAATCAGTTTTAGCAAATATAATAATGTACCCAAATCATTATTAATTTGCAACGATACTTTAGTGAGTTAGAGCAACTGCTACCGAGGGGCAGTCAATCACTCATTCACTAGTTTATGATATGATACATTGTGATGCAATATGACTACAAAGTGTTTACGTTATGACTTGTTTATGATATGATACATTGTGATGCAATATGTCATGGTATGATGTGTATATGATGAAATGTTATGTTAAAAGCATAGAACGTTATGTTAGGTCTCTTAAATTGTGTGTATACAGCATGATATGAATGGCATGAAATCACGATAAATGGCATGAAATATAACCCCATTAGAAATTATGTATGATTTGAGATATGATATGAATGATGAACTATATCTGAAACGATATGAAAAAGATATGATATGTACATAATGCTAACGGGGTTGTATTAAAGAATAATAAAAATGGAAAAGTTTTGGGACCTCATGCATTATGTGTGCTCATGCATTTGAGGGAATACCCTTCATCACGAGGGTACGGACGCGTACATCCAATGGCAGGACAATGATCGTTATGCTTTGCATAGCGTGCCGGGACGGTTACTAGTTCTAGCGGGTGGTCGGCCTAAGGGGCTCCCAGAGTATGCCCACCGGATAAGGAAAGTGGCCCAGTGGTGTGCGAACTAGCTGGTGAGCTCATACTCGCACGTATGGGCTGTGTGTAGAGTTGGTACACGTCAAAAATTACCTGTTAGGACAGCACCATAGGGAAAACGGAATGAAAGATAGGTCTCATCATCTCATTACATGTGATTGTTACGTTTAACCCAATAGTGGGGTCACTTACTGAGTATTTCTTTAAATACTCAAGTCATGTGCTACTACATTTTTCAGGTTAAGGCAAGACATTCTTGTACGGCTGACAACATTGCAATTCGAGACCATTTCACATGCGTAGGATAGTGGAATTTATTTTCTTAGACTTAGAATAGAATAGGATATTTTTAACTTAAACTCTTATTCATTTTATTTAGTCTTTTGTTGTGTCTTTTTAAAAGCTGTTTTCAAAACACGTAAGCCCATGGCTGTGTTTTAAGATAAAGGTTATGTTTTATGGAATTTAAATGAAGTCTTTCGCATTCAATGTTATGGTATGTATGCAGTAGCGACCTAAAATTAAGTAAACAATTCCGGGTCGTTACAATGTAAGTCCATGACAGTGTTTTATGATGAAATTTATATTTTAGGATAAAGTTTAAATGCTTATTTCTGCACAAAATGATTATTCTTTAATGACAGTAGTGACTCGAGGTAAGTAGAAATCTAGAATTGAAGTTTGGGTAGATGCATACATGTTATATGTAGTTCTTAGGTTAGATTATCCATCATTTTCTTATTTTATTTAAAAAATTTATGCTATTTATTTCCCGTTATATTGTTTAAAAAAATTTATTACAAACGTTTAAGTCCATAGCGTCATTTCTTTTAAATGAATTTCTCCACGCATTCTAGTTATATTATGCATGTAGTTGGGACCTTGGTTTTAATAGAAAATTAGAGTCATTATAATTGGGATAAGAGCAATACCTCTCACAGTAAGATGTGATTCAGGGGCAAACCAAGGAGAAATCTTGTGGGTATGTGACACCTGAGTAAAGAGGAGTACATGAATGAATTGAGAACATATCAGAGTGAGAGTGATCCTGAAGTTAGGATGACTAAGAAAGTCTTAAAGGAAATAAAAGTTACAACCTATTCCAACAATGTGCATCTTCCTTTTTAGTGGTTCAATAATAGAAACTTCATTTTTTAACATACTTTGTTTGGAGTAATTCTATGTTGGGTGACGTTCTAGAAATTTTCCTATAATACATGTGACTGAGGACAAAGTATATTAGGACAACTCGTATTGGTTTGTGGGAATAATTTTCACTGTTAGAAGCAAGAGTAAGTAACGTGACTACTAACATGGGAATACTAGAGCCATTAGGTGTTGAATCAAGATTTTGAATCTTGATTTAAATCTTGGGCAAGAGTTGTTACACATTTGTGAGCGCCTAGGGATAGTCTTCCTTATCTTTTCTATCATTCACTATGAAATTTCCTTAACAATGATGTCATTTTCTTTTACAAACTCGATAAGACTAGTCATGAAATTTTCTATTATTTTTAAATATATTAAATGCATTATTACTATCTCGTACAAAATTTAATTATTTTTTTTAGGACTATTGGTACGGATTCAAATTAGTTTGTTGTCCAAATAACAATAAGCAAACATAGCAAAGTGTCAAAAAGATAACAGAATATACATATACATATATTATGGTATTGTAGCTATATTATTCATTTATTCTTGCCCCAATGATTGAATTTAGTGCCCACACTAACAATCACAAACATATTAGTTCTGTTCTTATTAACACTTAATTCTTGAGATCTTCTTGTTTGAGGTCTTCAAATTGCATATTATTGAACTTCAATTCTTTTGTTGCCGATTTAAAACAAATGCATAAACCGATTTCAGAACACGAACAAGTATGATCTCCACAGTCAGCAGAGGTGTTGCATGCGATTTGTTTTAGAAGGCTTCTCTTTATTACCAGTGGCGGCATCCCTTCAACTTCAACTGTAATAATATTTAAACACTTAACATTATGCTTGAAACTTTTGAACACTTAACATGTGATTTGTGTTAGAAGGCTTCTCTATTGAAATTTTAACATTCAAAGAGACAAACAAAAAACGAAGAACTAGAAATTTTACCAGAACGAGACACAACCAACAGTATCATCACAATAATGAAACTCAACTTCACACTACTAATCTCTGCCATATTATCCTTTCAGTTGAAAATATTTTGAATGGTTTTCTTGCCAATCCATTATATAATGTCTATAAATTAAATTAGCTCATAAATATAAACCTAAATAGTAGATTTTTGTTGATGCATATGCCAAATATATAATATTTCTATAATTACAAAACCATAAATCCTATTTTTCCTAAAAATAGAAAAAAAAAATACAAGTAGAAAATGTATAGTCATCTACCATTCTTGAGAGAAAAAAAATAAATATAAACCAAACTGTCACCAACTTTTTTCTTGTAACGTAAGATCCAACATTGATGGGAGAGGAAAACAAAAAAGTATAGTAACCTACCTCTAACAGACGTGTTTTAAAACCTTGACGAGAAATATGTAAGGGAAAGCCCAACGATGACAATATCTGATAGCAGCAGTGGGATTGGATTGTTACACGTAGTTAAGCTTACGAGGTTTTGTCATTAACATTAACTTAAATAGAAGCCAATAATTTATTAAAACATTTATTCTTGAATCAAAATTGAGAAGTTTTAACTTTATAATCATGGCCTTACACAATAATAACATCAAATTGGTTTGGAAATTAGAGATATGGGAAACTTTAATTAACAAAAGGACAGTGATTGTAAGTATATTTTTTAAAAGGGTATGAGCACGTTGTTTAGACCCTTTTGGGATATTAGAAATTTCAAAACTTTCGAGCACAATTAGAATTATTGATTAATATCCTTAAAAAATAAAAATAAAATAATAGGTTGGTTACGAATGAAGGGGCTAGCAAACAACTCACCCGATTAGCCTAGAACCTCGTGATATTCCTAATGAGCCAAATAGCAAGAACCAATGAACCAAAAGATCTCCGACTAGGCTAAACAATTAAAAGCTATGAAGTTATAAACTAGAACGTTAACTTGAGTTTGAATAAACTGGTGTCATGTGTTTGATATGTATGATGTCTATAATATGATATGATATATAATTTGATATGATATGTGAGATGATACTGTATATTGTAGAATATGATATGTGCAGAAATGATATAACACGATGTATGACACGATGATACACATTAATATGTTTTTACATGATACACAACCTCGAGAGATGTTGGAGAGGCTATGGTATAAATTATATGATACGAAGAAAAATGGAAGGGGGTTGTCTTACATGATTTAATTAATGTGAAATGTTGGGATCTCATACATTGTTATACATATCATGCATCAAGATATTACCGTATTGTGATGAGTATGAACATGTACATTATGAATATCATATTTTATATGATGCTACGACGATCGCTACTCCTTTCGGGTGTCTAGCAATAGCACTAGAGAACACTAGCCCAACCAGAATGAGGTCCGTGTGTAGAGTAGTAAATACAAATTCAATGATCCAGTTAGGATAGTAACCTAAGGGAATATGGTTTTTATATGATAGGTCTCATTCATTTTACATGTCTTTACATTTTCTAACCCTAATAGTGGGATCACGTACTGAATATTTCTTAAAATACTTAAGTCACGTGCTACTTTTATATTTCAGATCGCAAGACACGTTGACCGGCATCACAAATTAAAAGATTAGGGCACATGCATAGGATAGTTGCACTTAATTTCATAAACTGTAAGTTAGTATAGGGCATTTTTGTTTTTGTTTTTGTTTTTTTTTTTTTTTTTTTTACTTATGTCAATCTTAATTTTTCAATTGTATTATTTTAAGATTTTTTTCTTAAACATGTAACATTGTTTTATGAAGACATTTTAAATGAATATTTTTCCACAAGATGTCACGTCATGTATGTGGTAGTGATTTTAAGTAAGTAGAAAACTAGGGTCGTTATAGTTGGTATCATTGCTCTAGGTTATAGATTTTGTTGACTAGCCTACGAGGTAGGCCTGACATGTTCCGTGGTCTCACCGCTATGCTCCATCACCATCAGGTATGTCAAGCGTAAAATAAGAAAATGAAATGTCATTGATTATGTATATTGTTACTACTTGTACATTATAAATGTATTTCATAATTGAATTTGATAAAATTGACTAGATTGTTGTTGACCGCATGATTGTTCGTTTAATTATATGTGTATGATCATATAGAACATTATGTAGTTTATGTTACTTCATAGTAGACTTAGGAAAAATTGTGTGGTTGTTTAGAACCATGCCGTCTAGAGGACGTGGAAGAGGACATCGAGAAAGGGGACAACCCCCTGTTCGAGAAAGGGGTAAAGGTAGAGGGAGCCCAACTTGTGAAGGCTATGTAACAAGAACATACGTGGCTGCGCCACCTCCAACAGCACCACTGGCAGGAATAGACCCCACGACGAATCTGATGTGGGAATCGTTCTAGGCCATGATTCAAATAATGGTGGCCATCGAGCAAGCCAATAGCTCGTAGTCTACATGAGGGGCAAGATATTTTTGGGATTTCAAATGATACAACCCGCGTACCTTTAGTGGAAGCGCAAGAGACCCAATAGAGGCGCAATTATGGCTATCGTGATTGGAGACGATTTTGTTATTGATGAACCTATCTACTTTAATTTTAGAGGTCATTCACCGAGAATGGATGTTTGAGCTAAATGTGTGATTGGCTATATATGGTTGAAGCAGCAAAACAAGGATTGAGTTGGATTAATTTTTGAAACCGAAAAGCCCGAGTTATAAAATTGGGTTGGGTTAATTTAAAGACAACATCTCCTCGCAGTGAGTTTGAGCTGTTACATATTATTAAGCTTACTCAGTTTTGTAATTATAATTAACCTAAATAAAAGTCAAGAATTTGTTAAAACATTTATTCTTGAGTCAAAATTTAGAGGTTTCAATTTTATATTAACCCTTAAACAATAATAACATCAAACTTTAATTAACAATATGATTAAGGATAGGTATTAATTTGGAAAAGGGTACGAGTAGGCTGTTGTTTAGACATATTTGGTATGTTAGAAATTTCAAAACTTTTGAGTAGAATTAGAATTAACGTATAATATCCTTGAAACATAAAAAATGAATAGGTATGAAGGGACTAGAAAACAACTAATCTAGAACTTCAGGATATTCCTAATGAGCCGAATAGCGAAAATCGATGAACCAAAAGATCTCCGACTAAGCTAAACGATGAAAAGCTTTGAAGATACAGAACTAGAACCTTAATTTGAGTTTGGATAAACTAGTAGAGCCTAAATGCCAGATATGTGACATGTAGGTATGTAATAAGATACAAGAATGACGTAACAAATGTGAATGATATATGATTTATAAATAAACTAAGAGCCTATAATTGTAAAATCCTTGTTTACCTATTAAAAATAAGGTGCCACTATATGTCAGAAATCAATTTAGAATTATTATATTTCATTAATATATTTTAAGACTTTTTATTTACTTTAGGTTACCTTTACATAATGGTTAATTATGACGATTAAGTATGAATGTTACAATTCTTGGAATGCCTTTAATAGTTTCATTTTAAGGCTATATAAAGCCATGTATGTTATATTTGTAAGAGACTTGGAAAATAGAGTAAAAGAAGCATTTGTGCTATTCTTTAGC
Organism: Cucurbita pepo subsp. pepo; assembly: GCF_057944985.1. Taxonomy (NCBI): domain Eukaryota; kingdom Viridiplantae; phylum Streptophyta; class Magnoliopsida; order Cucurbitales; family Cucurbitaceae; genus Cucurbita; species Cucurbita pepo. Next base: position 5,193,404 of record NC_141809.1, on the reverse strand, counting down.
CAATGGCTAAGTTTCTTTGCAATTCTATGTAGTTTAGATTGCATGTAGAATCATTCAAGCTCGACATGATCAATCTTGCTTGTGGAGTGATTCGAATCTCAAAGGTGCACGTCCGCACTCATCATCTCTTGGAAAAGTAGCCCTATGCTTATGAACATATAATATGTATGAGGTCCCTCTAAATCCATCGTAATGTCTCTTCTGACACAACCCTCTAGTCTCATTTCTTGTTACTCTAGGTAACACATACTCGTGGATATTTATATTAATATCATTTTCACGCTCTTAGGGTTGTGTCTTATGTCGATCTAATGACATGATGCAATATGACACTCATCATCATCTAGCATGCTCAATATGAAAAACATCATCATATTAAGGTAAACATCATGCAATCATCATACTCATCATAATGCCACAAAGTGCATCAAACATATCAAGTGTCATTCATCAAAATATGTATATATTGCACCTATCATCAAGCATTGTAATCCACACATCATCATAACTCATACAATTTTTTTAGCCTATCCTATAGTAAGGCCACTTACTTGGTTGGCCTTGGCCGAAGTACTCCCTAAATAGCTAAACGTAAGCTCCCGTTCCGTGAGAGTTGCTTCTTACGTCGCCGGAGTTTGTTTCCTATCACACCGTTCACCACTTTCCGTTAGTATTTTACAATTAATTTACCTATAATTTAATAAATGTGAAATACGGCTCTAAAACGGCCTCAAATACCTTAATCGGGGCCGAAAACAGATCCGGGAGGGTCAAAATAGTGGAAACCGGGCTGAAAACAGGTGAGCCGAGCCGAACAGCCGCTGGAAGCCACCGGAGGGAGCCCGAGCCATTTGCGCCGAGCCGAGCCGAGGGACCGCCTGCGCCGCTATTTGACACGTGGCAGTAGCAGAGAGAGCCACGTCGTGTGGTAGTGTTGGGTCGAAGCGCGGGTCGCAGTCCGGTTCGGGTCGTGGTCCGAGTCGCAGGCTACGGAGGCTATTGGGCCAAAACTATCGTTGGGCCGAAAGTTTTTTTTGGGTTGCAGGCCGGCTCGATTGGACCGTGGGTCTGGTCTCGGGTTGGTTCAACTGAACCGTAACTTCTGGGCTGGTCTGAGGTTTGGGCCGCTGTAGTTGGGCTGGGCCGAAGGCAGAGGCTGAGGGAAAGAATGGGCTAATCCTCTCGGGTTCTGGGTTCGGGTTGACCCAGATCCGTGGATCTCGTCTTCCTTACCCGAATTCGGCCGATTTTCCGGTGAGTTTTCTCTCTCCTTCATGCGGCATTTCCGTTGCCGATTTCGGTTCTCTCTCTTCCTCTTCCTCTTTATTTGTCGTCCTTCTTTCTTTTCTGGAAGTTTTGCTGCCTAAAGGTCCCTAGAACCACAGATCTATGAACGATTAGGAAAAACCCAATTTTCTGACTGTTACCGATAACGGTGTTTACGAAAAAGTACAAAACGCACCTTGAGTTATCGTGCTTTCGTTAGGGATCCTTCTCGTGGTGGTAACAGGTCGTTTGGTGTCGGTTTGAGGGTTGTTTGAGGGTTCGTCGGAGAAACTCGACACTCGCCGACTTTTTTTTTTCCGAAATCTCTCTCTCTCTTGTAGTTTCTGTCTTTTTTCTCTTTGCAGGTATCCTGATGGTGCCGGGAGTCGTGGGCTGGAGGCTGGGCGTGCTGTGGCCGTCGTTTCGCGTGGGTTCCGCAAAATCTCTCTCTCTTTTATAGTTTCTGTCTTTTTTCTTTCTTTCTTTCTTTCTTTCTTTCCCTGGTCGTTACACCTTGTAACTTTGTGTAATCCCTTTACACCATGACACAAGGATCCTCATCAAATTTCATGTCATTTAGAGGGATCCTCATCAAATTTCATGTCATTTAGAGGTCACTTGGTCATAAACTACTGGTACATAGTTATAGGGGCATTTTAATCATTTTACACCTATACTTGGTTTAGCCCATTATCATAACGTAATTGTCACCAAATTTCATACATAACATTATCATGTCATATTAAGCCTTCTTCTAAAATTTCATGGGCAACATAATTCATCTAACTCAGGTGCTTCATTAAAACAAACGTTCATGTGTACCGTAAGGTTGGCAAACTTACTCAATCTGAAGAGTTTCTCGCAATTTTTTTTTTTTTTCAATCTACTTCATCAATAGTTTTACTAGTTTCTACTTTACATGGTTCTCCAAATCAAATTCTCTAAACTTAGCTAAAGGTTCACTCATTGACCTTTCTGTCCATACATTCTCGAAATCTGATTTTAAAATATCCCAAATGGCATTTTCTTTTGATCCACATATTTTTTTCCTCTCTCCTTGTCATAAAGAAAGACAAAGAAAAATTAGGGGTAGAAACATTGGGGAGAATTTCTGTTAAGATTCAAACCCATAGCTGATAGTAGAACTATGATAGATATTTTTTGTTTCCTACTCATACGCGCTCATATCATTGCTTCTCGATCTACCTCTAATTTGAATCTTCCTACCCAATAAAATATTACGGTGCTGGTATAGACCGAAATTTTGTTACAGTCCAATTCTGATCGGTAATAGATACCGGCGCTTTGCAATATTTGACGGATCACAATTCTGTATAGTCCATTTACTATAGGAGTTCCCCGAGAATTCATTAGAGGAATGTTTCCAATTAAAATTGTTCGTTCTCTATATTTTTAATAATTAAAAAGAAAGAAAGAATTGTTTTCCTTTCCTCAATATTGTTTGTGTCCACTTGATTTGGTTCATCATTAATGTCTGGTCTTTATAGATGAATTCCATATACAAATTTGCCTATTTTCCCATAAAAAATCAAGAAATTTGTAATACCTCTTCTCTTTTGGCTACCTACCCCCTAGTAAATTTTTGGAGTCAAAATCATGACATGAAACTCGTTAAGAACTCCACCCTATCCCAATGCAAATAGAATGCACTAGTAAATCACATGGACCTAGGAACGACTTCCTGTATTTGATTTGTGGTCAAGCTAGAGTTTGAGCATTTGGTAACTTTCATAAGAAACATTGTCAAATAGGCTTTTCTTTGGTTTCTTATAAATTGTCTGGATGGATAGTTACCTATTTTAAATCTTGATTCATAGTCCAAAATTGTTTTAATTCCCTAAAATCTTTTATATTTACCCTTAATATCATAAATAAGTGTCATATGAATTTCTTATCATATTTCGAGTCTTCAAGGATCATGAAAACGTCATAGAATTTTCATAAAGGTCTTAAGATCATTTACTACATCAAATCTTGGTTTAATTCTTCAACCTATTCCAATGGCCTTCCGAATTTCTCGTCGAGGGTTTAACACACGTCTAGTTAGATGGAGGTTTCCATACTGTTATAAAGAATGTTTTGTTTTCCCTGTCCAATCAAGGTGGAATCTTACCTTATTTATCTTTAGAGCAAAATAATAATAAATAAAATAAATTAAATTAAATTGTGACAGTTCCTTTATATTTACTTATTTTTCTCAAGCTCAAGTTAAATTTTGGGCAAATGACTGAAACCCAATACATTTCCTACGTGGATTTCCTTTTAACATTTTCAGAAAAAATGGGATTTATGGTTTTGTAATTATAGAAATATCATATATTTGGCATATGCATCAACCAAAATCTACTATTTAGGTTTATATTGGTGAACTAATTTGACGTCCAGAGGATTATATAATGGATTGACAAGAATGAAACTTAACCATCACACCTGTCCATTCAAATTATTTTGAACACAAATAATAACATGGGAGAGATTTGTAGTGTGAAGTTGAGTTTCATTATTGCGATGATACTGCTGGTTGTGTCTCGCTCTGGTAAAATTTCTAGCTCTTCGTTCTTTGTTTGTTTTGAATCCCTTTGAAGGTTAATATTTCAATAGAGAAGCCTTCTAAGACAAATCGCATGCTAAGAGTTCAAAAGTTTCAAACATAATGTCGAGTGTTTAAATATTATTGCAGTTGAAGTTGAAGGGATGCTGCCACTGGTACCAAAGAGAAGCCTTCTAAAACAAATCGCATGCAACACCTCTGCTGACTGCGGAGATCGTACTTGCTCGTGTTCTTATCTCGGTTTATGTGTTTGTATTCAATTCGCAACCAAAGAATTGAAGCTCAATGATATGCAATTTGAAGACCTCAAACAAGATGACCTCAAGAATTAAGTGTTAATATGAACAAAACTAATATGTTATGATTGTTAGCATGCGGGACAAAATTCTATCCTTGGAACGCAATAATACTGAATACCATACAATAATATATGATATATGTATAATTTTTTTTTTTATTTAATCTTTTGACACACTTTGCTTTATTTGCTTATTTGTCTTTTGGACAACATACGAACTTAAATTCGTATTAATAGTCATAAAAAAATAATTAAATTTGTACGAGGTATTCCTTTAAAATCAAATCAGGTAACAATGCATTCAATTTATTTTAAAAGAATAAAAAAATTCATGACTAGTCTATCTAGTTTGTAAAAGAAAATGACATAAAAGTTAAAGGAAATTTCATAGTGAATGATAGAAAAGATAAAAGGAAGACTATCTCCTCGCTGTCACAAATGTGTAACGACTCATGGCTAAGATTCGAAATCTTGATTCGACACCTGATGGCTCTAGCATTCTCCTACTACATAGTCACGTTACATACTCCTCGCTTCTAACAGTAAAATTATCCCTACAAACCAACACGAGTCGTTCCAGCATGTTTTTTCCTCACTCACATGTATCATAGGAAAATTTCTAGAATGTCACCCAACATAGAATTACTCCAAACAAAGTACGTTAACAATGGAGTTCCTATGACGAAACCACTAAAAAGGAAGATGCACATTGTTGGTATAGGCTGTAACTTTTATTTCCTTTAAGACTTTCTTAATCATCCTATCTTCAGGATCACTCTCCTTGGATGTGGTCTCAGTTCATTCATGTACTCCTCGTTTACTCAGGTGTCACATACCAATCAGCTTCCTCCTTGGTTTTTTCTTGAATCACATCTGACTGTGAGAGGTATCGCTCTGATCCTAATGGTTTATTAAAACCAAGGTCGCCGCTACATGCATAATATAACTATTCGTTGGACAAATTCATTTAAAAGAAATGTAACTAAAATGCGTGGAGAAATTCATTTAAAATAAACAATTCTTTGGACTTAAATGTTCGTAATAAAAATTTTAAAACAATATAACAGAAAATAAATAGTATAACCTAAGAACTACATATAACATGAATGCATCTACTAAAACTTCAAATCCATAGATGTCACCACGACATTGTCCATCGGTGCAAAAGTGATATGAACTAAGAGACATCAATCATACAATATACTTCAATGAAGATGTGAAGAAAATATTGTTAAATTTATCATAAGATATTTCAATTCATGTAACATCGATGAAGAATGAAGTTTCCTGTTATAAATTTTAGGTGGATTACAATTTAGAGTAATTTAGAGTTATTGTATTTCATTAATGTATTTTAAGACTTTTTATTTATTTTAGGTTACAATTACATAATGGTTAATGCCTTGAATTGTTTCATTTTGAGACTATATAAAGCCATGTATGTTGTATTTGTAGGAAGACTTGGAACATATAGTAAAAAGAAGCACTTGTGCTTTTCTTTAGTCAATGGCTAAGTTTCTTTGCAATTCTATGGAGTTTAGGTTGCATGTAGAATCATTCAAGCTCGACATGATCAATCTTGCTTGTGGAGTGATTCGAATCTCAAGAAAGTGTTCTTGCCTTGAGATATTTGATCAACAAGAATCATTCAAGCTAGACATGATCGATATTGCTTGTGGAGTGATTCGAATCTCAAACAATGTTCTTGTCTTGAGATCTTCGATCAACAAGGTAATCCAAATCTTACGCCCCTTGTAGTGATTCCTTATCTTATCATTTGGTATTAGAGCTTCAGGCTCAAGATCGGATATATGTTTCCTTTGCGTTTCTTCTTAATTTGATTTTTATTTATTTTTATCTTTTTACTTTTTAATCAACCCAGAGTTCAAAATTCCATCTTTGCTGGATTGAAAATTTTGAGAGGTGAGAATGAGAGCTTCATCTGTGTAAATGAGTGTAAAAAGAGTGGTCTAATATTCCTTGAGTATATATACTCGTGAGAGAGTGTTGTGAGGTCCTTTGTATTTCCATTACTTATTTGTTGCAGCAAAGTTTCACAAATAGATTCGAGGACGAATCCTCTTGGAGAAGTGGAGAATGATATGAACCAAGAGACATCAATCCTACAATATACTTCAATTCAGATGTGAAGAAAATATTGTTGAAATTATCAAAAGATATTTCAATTCATGTCAATCGATGAAGAATGAAGTTTCATGTTATAAATTTTAAGTGGATTACAATTTAGAGTTATTATATTTTAAGACTTTTTACTCACTTTAGGTTACATTTACCTAATGGCTAATTATGACCATTAAGTATGAATATTACAACTCTTGAAATGCCTTTAATAGTTTCATTGTTGAGACTATATAAACTCATGTACGTTGATTTGTAAGTAGACTTGAAAGATATAGTAAAAGAGCATTTGTGCTTTTCTTTAGCCAATGGCTAAGTTTCTTTGCAATTATATGTAGTTTAGGTTTCATGTAGAATCATTCAAGCTTGACACGATCAATCTTGCTTGTGAAGTGATTCGAATCTCAAACAAGTGTTTGAGATATTTGATCAACAAGAATCATTCAAGCTAGACATGATCGATCTTGCTTGTGGAGTGATTCGAATTTCAATCAAAGTGTTCTTGCCTTGAGATATTCGATCAACAAGGTAATCTGAATCTTACTCTCCTTGTGGTGATTCCTTATCATATCAGACTAGTATCTCAAGGATCAAGAGCTTGAAAATGAATGATAAGAACTGTTTTTTTTTTCTCTCAAAACTGATATTTTTTTTCTTTTTTTCTTTTTTTCTTCAATAATTTTTTAGAGAAAAAACAAATTGATAGAAAAAAAATAACAAGAAAGATATTTCACCTCTAGAACGGCTAAAGAACGTCAACCAAATGTTCTGATACCAAATGATAAGCGCCAAAATTGCTAGATTTTGCAAAGCTAGAGGTCCTTCTAGAATCCTTGCAAAACGTTTACAGAGAAAGCTAACTTAACGGATTGAATCCAACCAAGAGCTTGTTAGAAGATGAATGACTCTTAGATTGAACTTGAAATCTATGATGGTCACTCTTAGATACCAAGACAATTCACTCCAAAATTAGCTTGATCAAAACTAATTCAATGAATCGGTTTAAACATCAAACCTAAAACAAGGTTTGAAAAAGAATAACACAAAAAAGGTATCAAGAAAACACAAAGGTTTTGTTTGTATTCAACCATCGATCCACAAACATGAATATTACATGCCTTCAAATAGGCCAAAAAAGATAACCCTAACATAATAAATTGAACCACCAAATGCGGACTACTAATAAATGCTATTAAATATATATTTAAGAAAATAAGGCATTCATAAATTGTCTTAATTGATAGTTCAACTACCAAACTAAGTCTTCTAATCACTTTCCAATGTCAGCCATTCCAATATCTTCTTGATTTGATATGCTAATGCTATAAAGATTTTTGGGCTCAAAAGTCTTTATTTCAACTTGCACAGCTAGCTTTGTTTCAACTTGTACACTAGCTAGCTTTTGAATATGCAATGTATAGGCCTCTTGAACCTTCTTAACCTTGATTTTTGTAATCGGTCCTTCGGGTACATGCAAAGGGTCAGCAGTTGAATTCATATCACCTTTACTTAAGTGTCACATGCCCACTAGCTTCCCCCAAGATTTTTCCTTGAATCACATCTTACTGTGAGAGGTATCGCTCTAATACCAACTCTAACGACCCTAATTTTCTATCAAAACCAAGGTCGCCACTAAACGATGCTATGGATTTAAACGTTCACAAGAAAATCTCAAAACAATATAGCGAAAATAAATAGCTTAAATTTTTTAAATAAAATAAAAAAAAAGATCCATAATATATCCTAAGGACTACATACAACATGAATGCATCTACTCGAACTTCAGTTCCATAGGGTTTACCGCAACATTGTCATTTGTGTAAAAGGGTCTTACTTTTACCTGAAAAATAAGAGTAGCACGTAGGTTAAGTATTTTAAGAAATACTCAGTAAGTAACCCCGCTATTGGGGTTGGAATATGCAATAATGTTTAGGACCAATCATTTATTAAAACATCATTTCATGGTTTTGGTCTCAACTTACAGTCCGGGCAGAATTAAATGTGTATTACATCTCTACACACGGCCCACATACACACACATGAACCCCGGGCGAGCTCGTATATGAACCCCTGGACCTGGCCTTCGGCTAGCATACACTCACGCTATTGCCTCTAAATTTCATGTATAACATAGCACAATTTTTAATTGTATAACATCTCAAAATGATATTTCATAACATGACATATCTCATAATTACAACATAACTTAACATATCAAGTTTCATAGCGCAACATATTCACAACACAACATTAACATAATAAACAAGCATTAAACAATCACAATATACGACACATGCAAGGGCCAAAGGGTACGTACCGTTCATAATTCAAGCAATTCATTCGACCAAACCAGTAGTGAAGCAACTTACCTGAGTAGCTTAAGCCAAAGTTGCTAATTATCTTTAGAGTTAGAACAAATCCATCCCTTCAAATCCAAGTCGACCTATGTTAATTTACAACACCGAATTAGAACACATTAAGCGATTTAGTTTTCCTAACGCTCACAATTAAACATCTAATTTGTATTAGGACACTTTAAACTTGCTAATCTACCATAAAGTTTTGAATTTCTAACATCCCAAACTGGTTTAAACAGCAGCCTACTCGTGCAATTTTCCAAAATAATACTAATAATTACTATCCTTGTATCCCTAATTATATTGTTAATTAAAGTTTCACATTTCTCTAATCCCAAAATTTTTTGATGTTATTATTGTGTAAGAGATCATGATAAGGATCACGGTGTTCTAACTGGATCTATTACACGATGCAAGGCCAAGAAGATTAATTCATTCTTCATCTACAAAATTGGAGAGGCTTGGTTCAACTTTCATTTCATGTGTTACAAGTTGATTCGATTGAGGAAATGTCATTTGAAGTTTGATTTTCAAAAGTGAATATTTGCACGGTTAAAGTTGTAACGACCCTAAATTTCCACATATCTAGAGTCGCCACTAACGTCTCATGCTCATCTCTAATGCAGAATAAAAACCTAAGCATGCTCATCTTTATTAGCGGAAAAATTTAAAACTTCAGAATACATTAAAACATTGGAAAACACTGCCGGACTTACGTTTTTCAAACATCGTGCTGGAGTTCAAAAGACAAAATAAAACGATTACAAATTAATTAATATAAATGAATGAAATGCAAACGGTCTATCCTAACCAAGACTAGGAATTTTAAATATGCAACTATCCTATGCACGCGCCACAGTCTCTGATCACGATGCCACCGTCAACCGTACATGGGAGTCTTGCCTTTACCTGAAAAACAATATGGCACACGGCCTGAGTATTTCGAAGAAATACTCAGTAAGTGACCCCACTATAGGGGCCATGCTAATGCAAACACATGCAATCATGAATAGGGACCTATCTCTAATCATCTTAGGGGTGGCCTCCAGTCTCGGACAAATTGGATGTGTAGTACTTCCCTACACACGACTCACACGTGCGAGTGTGAGTCCCTAGGGCGCTCGCACACCCCCTGGACCCTCTGGTCAAGCTAATCTGTAGTGACGTCCGGAGGTCAGCGGAACCCCATAGTGTCATGCGCCTCATGAACACCCTCATCTGTGTGCTTTCGCACCTGTGCGCATTCGCGCTCATCATAAGGTGCGCGTCCGCACTCATCATCTCTAGGGGAAGTAGCCCTATGCTTATGAACATACAAAATGCATGAGGTCCCTCTAAATCCATCGTAATGTCTCTTCTGACACAACCCTCTAGTCTCATCTCTTTGTTACTCTAGGTAACGCATATCGTGGATATTTATATTAATATCATTTTCATGCTCTTAGGGTTGTGTCCTACGTCGATCTAACGACATGATGCAATATGGCACTCATCATCATCTAGCATGCTCAATATGGAAAACATCATCATATTAAGGTAAAAATCATGCAATCATCATGCTCATCATAATGCCATAACGTGCGTCAAACATATTAAGCGTCACTCAACAAAATATGTATAAACTGGCACATATCATCAAGCATCATACAATTTATTTAGTCTATCCTATAGTAAGGCCACTTACTTGGTTGGCCTCGGCCGAAGTACTCCCTAAATAGCTAAACGTAAGCTCCCGTTCCGTGAGAGCTGCTTCCTACTTCGCTGGGGTTTGTTTCCTATCACACCGTTCACCACTTTCCGTTAGTATTTCACAATTAATTTACCTAATTTAATAAATGTGAAATACGGCTCTAAAACGGCCTAGGATACCTTAATCGGGGCCGAAAACAGATCCAGGAGGGTCGAAACAGTGGAAACCGGGCTGAAAACAGGTGAGTCGAGCCGAACAGCCGCTGGAGCCGCCGGAGCGTCACCGGAGGGAGCCCGAGCCGTTTGCGCCGAGCCGAGCCGAGGACTGCCGCGCCGCTGTGTGACACGTGGCAGCAGCAGAGAAAGCCACGTCGGGCGGTAGTGTCGGGTCGAAGCGCGGGTCGCAGTCCGGTTTGGGTCGTGGTTCGGGTCGCGGGCTGTGGAAGTCTACTAGGCCAAGGCTAAACGTTGGGCCTCGGCTTACTGGGCTGGGCCGCAAGTGTTTGGTTTGCAGGCCGGCTCAATTGGACCGTGGGTCTAGTCTGGGTTGGTTCAACTGAACCGTAGCTTCTGGGCCGGTTTGAGGTTTGGGCCGCTGTAGTTGGGCTGGGCCGAAGGCAGAGGCCAAGGGGGAACGGGCTGGCTCTCCCGGGTTCTGGGTTCGGGTTGACCCGGATCCGTGGATCTCGTCTTCCTTACCCGACTTTGGCCAATTTTCCGGCGAGTTTTCTCTCTCCTTCCCGCGGCGTTTCCGTTGCCGATTTCGGTCCTCTTCCTTCCCTTTTCCTCTTTGTTCGTCGTCCTTCTTTCCTTTTTGGGAGTTTTGCGGCTTAAAAGCTCCTAAAAGCCATAGATCTAAGAATCGATTAAGAAACCTAACTTTCCGACCTCGGTTACCGACGACGACGCTTACGAAATAACACCAAATGCACCCTGAGTTATTGTGCTTTCGTTAGGGATCTCTCTTACGGTAGTAACAGGTCGTTTGGTGTCGGTTTAAGGGTGGTTTGAGGGCTCGTCGGAGAAACTGAACACTCGCCGACGTTTGTCTGAAATCTCTCTCTCTCTCTCTCGAAATTTTCTCTCTTTTCTCCCTTTGCAGGTGTTCTGAAGATGCTGGGCTGAGGGTGGGCGTGCTGTGGCCGTTGTTTCGCGTGGGTTCCGCGAAACTCGGCGGTCGCCGGAAAACTCACGGGTTTTCCAGCGACTGGGTTTTTGTTTTTTTGTTTTTTTTTTCTTTTCGTTTTCTCGTTTTCATTTATTTATTTATTATATATATATATATATATATAATATTTTCTTTTTCTTTCTTTCTTTCTCGAATCGTTACAAAAGTAGTGGATGTGGTTGTTATAAATTGAATTTGATTGAAGATTTCTTACCAAACTTTATTTATTATTTCAATTTTATGATTTCTTGAGGCAAAAGGGTGGGGTGTTACTTGTTAAAGTTGATATAATTTTTTTTAATTTTTTTTTAATTTTTTTAATTTTTTAATTTATAATTTCCAATCATGGTCGCTAACTTCTTAGTGGCCATTTGAAGAGTATTTCCAATCATGGTCGCTAACTTCTTAGTGGCCATTTGAAGAAGAGTTTGAAGTTACTTTTAAGTGGAGACTATAAATACCCACAAATCACTCTATAAAATGGAGAACTCCCTGAATGAAATTTAGTTCTCAAATTGAGACTTTTACCTTTATAAATTTGAGATCATCTTTGTCATCTTTTCCCCTTTATAAATTTGAGCATCATCTTTGTCATCTCTAGTAATATTTTGATAGATTGTATCCGAGTCATTCAATTAAGTATTGATCAAGTTTGATTGTGGAGTGACTCAATTTAGAACAAGGTTCCAAATCGTGCTTCTAGATGTTTGATTTTAAGAAGTAATCTAATTCTCGCATTATCTCTTCATTGATCTGAAAATTTGTACAAAAAGGTGTTAATTTTTTTTTATTCGAGGGTTCTTGCTTCAACAAAAGGCTTGCAGTTCAACTAAGGATTAGGATTGGCTTATCAGGTCATCCATATAAAATTGAAACCTCTAAATTTTTACTCAAGAATAAATGTTTTAACAAATTCTTAGACATCTATCTAGGTTAACCTTAATGACAAAATGGGATAAGCTTAGTTATATGTAGTTTAAGTTCATATTCGTGAGCTATTAATTTCTGAGAGGATTATATAATGGATTGGGAAGAAAGAAACTTAATCATTGTTGGATCGATATGACAACCCTAGTGAGCTAATTGAATTTATGAGAGGATTATATAACGGATTGGCAAGAAAGAAACTTAATCATTGGTTGATCGATATGGGAACCCTAGTGAGCTAATTTAATTTCTGAGAGGATTATATAATGGATTGGCAAGAAAGAAATTTAATCATTGTTGGATCGATATGGCAACCGTAGGGGTGAATAGGGTCTCAACAATATAATTATTAATTTTTTTTTTAAGAAACTTATTAAATGCAATCAATCAACAATAATTTAGAATTTAAATACGAAAAGGGTTAGAAAATATAAGACCGTAATTTTATAGTAGGTCGACTCGACTCCACTCCCCCAGCGCCTCTTGGGAATTTGAATAAACCTTTCTGGACTCTTTCCTCGGATCAGAGCCCAACCGCTACACCGCTCTTTTTACGAGTTCAAGAGCAAACTCAATGCTTTCCACGGCTCAAGATCAAACTGGTACAATTGTCTCAATCCTTTCCACGGCTCAGGATCAAACCGGTAAAATTGTCTCAATCCTTTCCACGGCCCAGAATCAAACCGGTACAGTTGTCTCAATCCTTTCCACGACTCAGGATCAAATCGGTACAATTGTCTGAAACTTTATAGAAACACGCCACACACCGCCACACACCACTGAAGTAGTAGATTTACATTTTCTCACACTACAATAGACATCTCTCTCCGAATAAGATAAACAGAAATAAAATTATCATTTTCTCACACTACAATAGACATCTCTCTCTGAATAAGATAAACAGAAATAAAATTGGAAACTTTGGAGAGAGCAGCAAGTGAAGTTTTTTAAGAAAAGAAAGTTGTGTATTGTGAAATGTTACAATTGGAAACTTTGGAGAGAGCAAGAGGTTTTTTAAAAAAAGTTTAAATCGAGGAAACTATGAAAGTTGTGTATTGGGAAATGTTATGTGTGTTTTAAAATATACGGAAGGGATGAATTTATTGTGAAATGTTACGTGTGTTTTAAAATATGAGGGGATGAGTTTAAATAGTGATCAAGTCCTAAAAATAAGAATCGATACGGACCACTAATGGCACATGTCCAAATAATAATATTGATACATCATGATAGGCATTCTAATATATCATCATAAATTTGAAATTCGCTCAAATCCATATTCTCCCCCTATATTAATGTTCCAATGAATTATGAAACATCACAATAACGAAGTGATTCATTAATTATAAAATAACAACTAAGTGATTCATTAATTATAAAATGACAAACTTAGAGCATATTTTTCCTAATTTTCTCCTCCTTTGTAATGATAAAAAAAAAAAAAAAAACAATAAAAAATAATAAAAGAATTACATGCTCTCCCTTTAAACAAAATTATAAAATTCAAGATATATCACACCGAGTAATACCAAACTCAAATTCAAGATATATCACACCGAATAATACCAAGCTCAAGCCTATTTTTGCAAAAAAAATTCTTCATTTAACGGCTTGGTAAAAATATCTACTAATTGATTATTAGAGTTTACAAAATCAAGAATAATATGTCCATTTTGCACATGCTCTCTAATAAAATGATGTCTAATGTCAATATGTTTAGTTCTAGAATGATGAACAGGATTTTTGGTTAAATTAATAACACTAGTGTTATCACAAAATATAGGCACACTATCAAATGTTAATCCAAAATCACAAAGAGTTTTTTTCATCCAAAGAATTTGAGCACAACAACTAGCAACCGCAATATATTCCGCTTAGGTAGTAGATAAGGCAACCGAATTTTGCTTTTTACTAAACCAAGAAACTAATAAACTACCAAGAAATTGACAAGTTCCACTAGTACTTTTACGATCAGGTAAACTTCCTGCAAAATTTGCATCAGAATATCCTACCAATTTAAACTCAACATTTCTAGGATACCACAATCCTAAATTAATAGTCCGAAGCAAATATTTAAATATTCTTTTAACGGCATGTAGATGAGATTCCTTAGGACAAGATTGAAACCTAGCACAAAGACATACACTCAACATAATATCAGGTCTACTAGCAGTCAAGTAGAGTAAAGATCCAATCATACCTCGATAAGATTTTATATCTACATATCTATCTTTTTCTTCCTTGTCAAGCTTGGTAGATGTGCTCATTGGAGTTTTTGCAATCTTACCTTCATTGAACTTGAACCTTTTGAGTAAATCCTTGGTGTACTTCTCTTGATTTAGGAAGATACCATCTTTCAGTTGTTTGATTTAATGTCCAAGAAAGAAACTGAGTTCTCCCATCATACTCATCTTAAACTCATTATGCATACATTTAGAAATTTCTTCACATAAAGAGGGATTAGTAGAACCAAATATAATATCATCCACATATATTTGTACTAATAGCATATCTTTTTCTTTAATTTTAATAAAGAGGGTAGTGTCGAGCTTACCCATTTTGAAATCATTCTCAATAAGAAAATTACTAAGTCTATCGTACCAAGCTCCTTGGAGCTTGTTTTAAGCCATAAAGAGCCTTTTTTAACTTATAGACATGATGTGAAAAATCAAAATTTTAAAATCGAGGAGGTTGTTTTACATAAACTTCCTCCATAACATAATCATTTAAGAATGCACTTTTCACATCCATTTGATATAATATAATTTTTTTTTTTTGTAAGAAACAAATGTAAGTAACATTCTAATAGCTTCTAATCTAGCAACGGGTGCAAAAGTTTCTTCACAGTCTATACCTTCTTCCTGACAATAACCTTGAGCTACAAGTCTACCTTTATTTCTAATGATATTCTCATTTTCATCAATTTTATTTCTATAAACTCATTCCCAAACTTTGTTCTTCATAGTCTATACCTTCCTTCTGACAATAACCTTGAGCTACAAGTCTAGCTTTATTTCTAAAAGTCAAATGGTCAATTTGACTTATTCTTTGTGGAGATTAAAGGGGATCAGGAATAAATTCCGTCCACAAACGTCTTTTGTCGGGAGACTATAAATACCCATAATATGTTATGTAAAATTTAGATTCGTGGATGAATGTAATTCAGATCTCAAATTGAGACGTTTCCATTAGACATCTGAGCATCATATTTGTCATTTCTATGTTTCAAGCAATTCTTGTGGTAGAATTGCACCCGAGCCATTCAATCAAGCCTTGATCAAGTTAGATTGTGGAGTGACTCAATTTAGAACAAGGTTTCCAAATCTTGCTTCTAGATATTCGATCGTAAGAGGTAATCTAATTCTAGCCTTATCTCTTGGTTGATCCAAATTTCGTATAAGAAGGTGTTAATTACTTTGATTCAAGGGTTCTTGCTTCAACATAAAGTTGGATCGTTGGGCTGAGGATTATGGTTGCCTTATCAATTTAAATTCTCAGGGTTTACTACCGCCTGTCGCTTCGCAATTTGACCCACAAGCCTATCTCCGTTCTTAGTGTAGGCCACCACTGATGGAGTCGTCCTCTGGCCTTCGGCGTTGGTTACAATAGTCGGCTTCCCACCTTCCATAGCCGCCACTGCTAAGTTGGTGGTGCAATTTATGGTAGATAGATTTATGGATGATGCAAAGCATGCTGCTGAGAACCCTTGAATCAGAGTAATTAACACCTCCTTAGACGAAATTTGAATCAACCAAGAGATAACGCTAGAATTAGATTACCTCTTATGATCGAAGATCTAGGAGCAAGATTTGAAAACCTTGTTCTAAATTGAGTCACTCCATAATCGAACTTGATCAAGGCTAGATTGAAGGGCTCAGGTGCAATTCTTATCATCTTCCCCCTCTTCAGAAGGATTCGTCCTCGAATCAGAAAAAATCATCACCTTCTTTCCGTCATCTCCTTTTGAAATGTTTTTTAATCTTCTTGGCAATAGGTCCATTTGGAACACCATGATTCTTATCATTTTCCCCCTCTTCAGAAGGATTCGTCCTCGAATCAGAAAAAATCATCACCTTCTTTCCGTCATCTCCTTTTGAAATGTTTTGATCAAATCTGCATGCTTCACTCAAAATCATCACCTTCTTTCCGTATCTCCTTTTGAAATGTTTTGATCAAATCTGCATGCTTCACTCACAAAAATATTAGAAGGAAATAGTAGGAATAGGAAGCAAATGAAGTGTATTAAATCCATAAACTACTTTCTTAAAGAATAAGTGAGCAGCATGCTTTGCACCATCCATAAATCTATCTGCCACATGCTTCATCTTCAGCCAACAAAAGTGTTTATGCAATATCTTATAAACTTTATTAATCCTAAGATGTCCCATTAGGGCACCACCATATGCTTCTCTCAAAAACAAATCTTTTATAGAGCATTTAGGAATACAAAGCATACTCTTAGTAATTAAAAATTTATGAAACACATAATAATCATCCACCACTTTTTTTTGCAAGTAAGATGCATAAATAGTTCTAAAGTCTTGGTCATCTCTATATAATTCAATAATATGCTCAACTCCAAGAATATTTGCAGTAAGAGAAGTAAAGAGATCATACCTTTTAGATAACACATGAGCTACTGTATTATCCTTACCTTGCTTATACTTGATGACATACGAAAATGTTTCAATAAATTCCACCCACTTTGCATGTCTACGGTTCAGTTTGCTTTGACCATTCACATACTTCAAGTTTTCATGATCAAAGTGGATCACAAATTCTCTAGGCCATAAGTGGTGTTGCGGCACATGCAATATATGAACTACAAACAATTCTTTATCATAGGTAGGGTATTTCAATGTTGCCCCATTTAGTTTTTCACTAAAATATACTAACGGCTTTTCATCTTGAATTAAAACAACACTTATGACCAAAGCACATGCATCACATCCAATTTCAAAAGTTTTATAAAAGCTAGGCAAAACAAATAATGATGCATTGCTTTATTTGTTCCTAAGCAAATTGAATGCATTCTCTTCCATTCCTCGCCATTTAAAAACAACATTCTTTTTCACTAAGTCATTCAATAGTTCAGTTGTGGTTCTAAAATCATTTATAAATCTCTTATAGAGGTTAGCTAACTCATGAAAACTTCGAACTTTACGTGCACTCTTTGGTGTTGGCAAATCCATAATGAATTTAACTTTGTCTCTATCTAATGCTATTCTACTTTTATCAACTATGAAGCCAATAGAGTGAACTTTTTCCATGCAAAAACTACCCTTATCAAAATTAAATTTCTCTTTTCTATGTGTAATCAAAACTAATTTAACTTTTTCCATGAAACATAACATGTGGTATTAGCAGCTTCCGCCCAAAAATATTTAGGTAAATCATATTCATTTAATATTGATTTAGCAAATTATTGTAAAGTACGATTTTTTCTTTCAACCACACCATTTTGTTGAGGAGTCCGTACAGAGGAGAAGTATGATAAAAACCATTATTTTCACAAAAATTTTCAAATGCTACCCTATCCAATTCTCCTCCATGGTCACTCCTAATTTTAGTAATTAAAAAATCTTTTTCATTTTGGACTCGTTTTAAAATACTGACAAATCTTTTCAAAACATCATTTTTATGTTTTATCATCAAAACCCAAGTAAATTTCGAAAAAATCATCAACTATCACAAAGACATAGTAATTCCCTCCATAGCTAGCTATTTTAAAAGGTCCAAATAAGTTCACATGTAACAGTTGAAGAGGTCTAGTAGTAGAAATCACGTACTTAAATTTGAAAGAGGACTTGGTTTGCTTATCCACTTGACAAGCATCACATATTTTATCTTTTTCAAATTTAAAGTTAGAAAGGCCTCTAACTAATGAATTTTTTTATATATTTGAAATCAAATGCATAATAGCATGTCCTAATCTTCCATGCCATAACCAAGAATTATCATGCAAAGCCGAAAGACATTTATCATTTGTTGGACAATCATTTAAATCAATAATATACACATTATTATCCCTATTTCCATCAAACAACACTTTTCTATCACTAACATTTTCAATTATGCAATTATTTTTATCAAATATAACTCTAAAACCTTTATCACATAATTGACTAATGCTAAGTAAGTCATGCTTTAAACCATCAACTAAAAGTACATTTTCAATGAGAGTAACAGAGTCATTACCTATAGTACCCTTACCAATTATTTTACCTTCCTTGTTGTCACCAAAAGTTACTAAACCACCATCCTTCCTGGAGAGATTCACAAACTTGGATTGATTTCGGGTCATGTGTCTTGTGCAACCACTATCCAAATACCACTTCTTTTTTCTTGGAGGCTTTCAAATAAACCTATCAATAAAGATATTCAAAATTGACCTTTTGGTACCCATACTTGTTTGGGTTCTAACAACTTAGTTTTCACACATTTAGGAATCATGCTTGCATTCATATTAAAAAACATACCACACCGGAAACAAACAACATCATGCAGGAATTTATTTCTTGGACTAAGTTTATGTATTCTATTTTCAATAGAAAAATTATTTCTTAAAATATTGTTAAATTTTATATTTTGAGAAAATTTTCTTTCCGGAAGTAATGTTTTGAGAATTTTTCAATTTAAAGCAATTAGGTCTAATATGACTTTCAACACCACAATAATGACATACAGGCACAAATCTAGATTTATCATACTGAGATACAAATTTGCATGTATTAGGCTTAGGCATAATGGGGATGGTTTAACAAATATTGTTTTAGAACTGGAAGGACTAGAATAGTCATCAACATAGCCTAATCCTCTTTTATCACCATAAGGCTTACCTATTCATATTTTATCTAATTTTTGAGCACATTAAATTTTTATAATAGACTCCTTAGCCTTACCAAGTTCTTACATAGTATTTAATTCCTTTTCTTTGAGTAATTTAATTAATTTATCTTTTTTACAACAATCATGCTCAAGAAATTTAATTTTATCAATTAATGGAGTTTTTTCATCACAATCAAATACATGCTTTTCACAGGGTATATCAAGTTTTACAACGTTATGATTATTCTCTTTTAAGCAAGAAATTTCATTTAATAAAGACTTAATTTTAATAATTGAAGCCTTATATTTCTTTTGAAGCATAACATACTTTGAACCAAGTTTTTCTAAATCAAGTTGCATCTCCTAAAAAAGTTTAAATAATTGGAGATTCAAGAATTACCTCATTTTCTTCATCCTCTTTGTCACTATGAGCCCTGAAGCAAAAATTTGTGACTTCTTCATCATTTGCACTTTCATCACTATCATCCCAAGTAGCCTTCATTGCTTTCTTCCTCGATTTCTTAGATAATTTGAGGAGAGGACAATCCGGTCTTATATGACCCGACTTTTTACATTCATAACATATTATCTCATCATGTTTGCTCTCCTCACCTTTTTGGTTGGTGAAATGTTTCCTAAATTGTTTCTTTCTTTTGATGAAATTTTTATACTTATGTGTGAAGTAGGCAACATCATCTTCATCAAGGGCTTCCTCATCGTCAGAGTCAACTTCCAATGTGATGGACTTTAGGGCTATACTTTTCTTCTTTTTGGATTCCTCTTCTATGCGCTCCTCCTCTTCCATGCGCTCCTTCATGGTAATCTCATGCGTCATGGGAGAACCAACAAGTTCATCCAAAGGAAGCTTTGTGAGATCCTTTGCTTCTTTAATTGCCGTCACTTTTGTTTCCCAACTTTTAGGTAGAGACCTAAGAATTTTCCGTACATTTTCGGAAGTAGAATATACTTTTCCAAGATTTTTCACCTATAGATTCATTTGCATCCATTTTAAATAGTTCATAATTATGAACTAACATGCTAATTTTTGTTTCTTGATTTGTTCCCTCATGAGTTACTTCAAGAGTTTTACAAATTTCATATGTGAAGAACACAGATACTTTATTAAATTCATCATTATTTAGGGCACAATAAAGACAGATTATACCACTATCATTAAAAGAACATTTTTTCATATCATGCTCATCAAATTCATCCTTCATTTTTAGCTCCTCAATATTATTAACCATTTTTATTAGAATATAAGGGTCTTTACTAACATTTAACCATAATTGATAATCAATTGATTGCAAATAAATTTCCATTCTAGCTTTTCAATACGTATAATTAGTTCCATCAAAATAAGGAGGTCTAGAAGTTGATTGTCCTTCACAAAAACCGTTTTTAACACGTAGATTTGCCATAAGCTCTAAAAATAAAGTTTATATATAAAAAAAATCAATAAGAGCAACCTGCTCTGATACTAGTTGGATCGATATGGCAACCCTAGAGGGGTGAATACGGTTTTAACAATATAATTATTAATTTTTTTTAATAACAATAAAACTTAATACATGCAATAAAACTTAACAATAATTTAGAATTTAAATAGGAAAAGGGTTAGAAAATATAACACTCTAGTTTTATAGTTTGGTCAAACTCGACTTACTCCACTCCCTAAGCGCCTCTTGGGAATTTGAATAAATCTTTCTTGACTCTTTCTTCGGATCAGAGCCCAACCGCTACACCGCTCTTTTTACGAGTTCAAGAGCAAACTCAATCCTTTCCACGGCTCAGGATCGAACCAATACAATTGCGTAAAACCTTATAGAAACACACCATACACCACAACTCTCTAAAATAGTAGATTTACAATTTTCTCATACTACAATACACATCTCTCTTGCAATAAGATAAACAAAATTAAATTGAAAACTTTGGAGAGAGCAACAATGGAGGCTTTTTAAAAACAAAGTTTAGATGGAGGAATCTATGAAAGTTGTGTATTGTGAAATATTCTGTGTGTTTTAAAATAGGAAGAGTCCATGAGTTTAAATAGTGATGTAAAAATAGGAATTGATATGTACAACTAAAACGTGAACGGAAACATAGACCACGAAAAATAATATTTATTTATTTTTAAATTTATCGGAAAAAACTATAAACCACATATTTCATTTAAATAAATAAATAAATATATATATATATATATATATATATATATATATATATATATATATATATATATATATATATATATATATATATTATTTTAAATCAATATTAAAAACATTTTAAATTCATTTTTATTATATATATATATATATATATATATATATGTAATAATATAATAAAAAAAATGTTAATGAAAACCATGGTAGGCGTTTATTCGAAGGTAAGAAAACCCATTTGACCGAATCTTTAAATTCTGATATCTTGGTCTATACTGCATAATAAGTTATAAAATATGGCTTGTTAGAATCGTAATAAGGAGATCTATAAAGTTGTAGTGGAAGTCGGGACGAAATTCGGGCTGTAGGGGTGGAATATGGCTTCGGGACATAATCGGTATTAATAGAAAAGTTGGGAAAATTTCAGAAAATGCAAGGAAGAAGAAGGAGCGCGTGCACTACACGCAAGGCGCGTGAGGAGCCAGGACTGGGCGTGCGACTAGGAGTTCTCCTGGCGCGTGGGACAAACACACCGAGAATGTCAGGGCGCGTGAGACCTCATTTCGACTTCAGGTTTGTCCCGTTCAATTCGTTTTGACCTATACTTACCTTGAAAATAGTGACATATAGGTCTGATTGGAGGAAATTGTGTTGAAATACCCTATTAAACGTACATTCAAGAGAGAAAGGGATTCGAAACCAGGTAAGTAGCATATCGTTCTTTAAGCTAGTTCTTAACTTGTTGACAACATGTGAGTATGTTGTTTACCTGATTAAAAGCTTAGTATGTTAAAATGAGTTTTGATGATGTTGAATGTTTATTTTATATCTTGATTGCTTGCTTGTGATGTAAGCATGATATAAATGATTACTAGAATGTTCTATGTGTTGAACATGATAAATGTATGAAAGCACTCAGTAAATGTGAGTATGCATGTTAATGGAAATGTTATGACTCTAGGATATGCTTATTGGTTGTTGAGCCATGGCTTATTTATATGAGTATGATAGTCTACAAATTCCCGCGGAGTTCCTGACCAACGCATTGTGTGCTAAGTTAGGGAGCATGAGTACTCTTGACCGTTGGTATATGAGATAAACAAGCCGCCAGAGGAATTAGTAGACGGGCTGTATTTGACTGAGAGCGAGCCTTACATACGAGTTCAAAAATTCTAGATAAGCATATCGAGAGAGAGTCAGTAACCTAAGATTGAGGTAGCTGAGATACCTCATTAATGAACAGATGACTCTAGTAAGAGAAACTAGGAGTCAATGGCGAATAAAACTTAAAAACAGCTCGAAAGATTAGTTATGAACTCATGAAAAATAAGCTCCCTACTTACTGGGTAATTTAATTACTCATCAAAATTATTTTTAACTTTTATTTCCAGATTTAGTTGATGCAGGCTAACCGAGGACGAGGACGAGACCAGCAGGCTAGAGACTATTTGGGAATCCATGTCTGTGTCTGTTTTGTGTACTTATGCTTTCATTGTCAAGAATTTACTTTGGTCGTTTTAAGTTTTAAATAGTACGGGTTTTAAATGTTTTTTTTTACTCGATGTTTTTAGAAATAATTTGAAATTTATAATTGGTTGTCAAGTTTATTATCGATGTCAGTGGTAGCTCCTGTTTCATTGTCAAGAATTTACTTTGGTCGTTTTAAGTTTTAAATAGTACGGGTTTTAAATGTTTTTTTTTACTCGATGTTTTTAGAAATAATTTGAAATTTATAATTGGTTGTCAAGTTTATTATCGATGTCAGTGGTAGCTCCTGTGAATCGCATTGACGATGAGCAGGTGTTACACCAATAGTCCTAAAAATAAAGTTAAAGAATCTTCCTAATGAATTATGAAAAAAATGGTAAAGTACAATAAGGTAGTTTCTCATAGCAATTACAAAACAACATTGTTTAAAAAGGTTGAGTATTGAAAACACTCACTAAGTAAGTAACCTTCCTATCGAGTTAGATATACATTTAATCACAACAAAAATTGTGAAATCAAGGGATATATAAATCGTTGAACACTGAATAACTCTCGTGCTCACATATGAGTAGTTGCTACAAGTAAAATCAAAACACAACAATACAATCCTTATACACATAGATAGATGATTGCCACCAAGTCATATCACAAAAAGATGGTACGGTTGGGATTTATGCTCTAAAGCTTCGTAATTAATTATTTAGTTTTTAACAATAATTTTTATTATTTTATTTGTAATTAATTGTTATCCATTGTATGAAAATCAAGGTTATTAATGTAATATTGAACCGTATGTGATATGTGAAAATCACTACAAGGAGAGTAAGACTCGGATTACCTTGTTGATCAAATATCTCAAGGCAAGAACACTTGATTGAGATTCGAATCACTCCACAAGCAAGATCGATCATGTCTAGCTTGAATAATTCTTGTTGATCAAATATCTCAAACACTTGTTTGAGATTCGAATCACTCCACAAGCAAGATTGATCATGTCGAGCTTGAATGATTGTACATGCAACCTAAACTACATAAAATTGCAAAGAAACATAGCCATTTGCTAAAGAAAAGCATAAATGCTTCTTTTACTATATTTTCTTCTAAGTTACAAATACAACATACATGGCTTTATATAGCCTCAAAATGAAACTATTAAAGGCATTACCAGAGTTGTAACATTCATACTTAATGGCCTTAATTAACCATTATGTAATTGTAACCTAAAGTAAATTAAAATTCTTAAAATACATTAATGAAATACAATAACTCTAAATTACTCTAAATTGTAATTCACCCAAAATTTAAAACATGAAACTTCGTTCTTCTTCAATGTGACATGAATTGAAATATCTTTTTGATAATTTCAACAATATTTTCTTCACATCTTCATTGAAGTATATTGTAAGATTGATGTAATGGAACCCAAAAAAAAAAAAAGGGGGGGGGGGGGGGGGTCGTCGGCAGAACCGAAAACTCCGGCGAACGCTGGAGTTTTCACTCGCACACGACCCACAAAGGGCGGCTGAAGGTTGGGATGCTACAGAACTCGACCTCGACCTTCAGCCACCCCAAAACGACCTGCAAAGAACGAAAACAGAGAAAAAATGAGAAGGAACAGAAAAGCCCCACGAAACTCCAGCGAAGCCGAACCATACGAAATCGACGTCAAAATCATACAAAACAGGAGTATATTTAGACGAATCCTTTACGTTGAACACTGTTGTCAAAGAAGACGGAACGTCGGATTTCCGAACTTCTCCAGATCCGGGATTGTGAGGCCCTTACAAACCAAATCTATACCATAAACGGGGTTAGGGGAAGAAGAGACTCGAGAACGGAGAAAAAAAGGAGGGAAAAAGGACGTTGAGACGACGTTAACGAGGAGAGAGAAAGGTTGCTGGAAAATGCGCAGACAATCGGGCGAAGAGGACGAAGTCCGACCGGAGGGTCGGATCCCGCAACCCGAACCGAACCCACTGCCCTTAGGTCGGCCAAGTACCCGACGGTTCCCGCGGCCCAGGCGCTTCAGCCCCAAACTCATAATCCCTGCCCGCCTGCATTTTTCCTTCAGCCGAACGGCCTGTCACCTGCGTACAGCTCGAAACCCGAGAGCGATCTGAAAACCCGCGCCTCGACCCGAGACCCCTGCACACGCGTCGCTCTCTTATTGTGCCACATGGCACGTCTGCAGCGTGGCTCCCCTCGGCTCGGTGGCAGCTTCTCGGCTCCGGCGGCTTATTCGGCTCGGGAAACTTATTTCCAGCCCGTTTGTCGTCGTTTCGACCCCTCCGGACTTAGTTTCGGCCCTGTTTAAGGTAAAATAGATCATTTTAAGGTCGTATTTCACAAATTCAAGATTGGAATTAATTACGTTTGTGAAATGCTAACTAAAGTGACGAATGAATCAATAGGAATCAACCACCAACGGAAGTGTAGAACGTTCACGAGGAGCTAGGAGCTTACGTTATATTCTAGGGAGTTCGGCTAAGGCCTACCAAGTAAGTGGCTCAACCGTCGTAGGTTACGCGTATTTTGCTGTATGCTAGCACGTGCCCGTAGATTTGCACGAGTCATTAAAATTGTATGCTAGTTTGATGTGCTTAAGTGCGAACTCATGTGAACGTGAATGTATGTTATGTATGCTGCTTAGTTTGAAGTGATATGTTATGCATGTGACGATATGTGGTCCCTGAATGATTATGGCATGATTGTATGGAATATGTGAATGTGAACAGCATGAATTGTATGACATGAAACACGGTAAACTGTCTGGAATCATAACCCCGATAGGAATATGTATGAAATGTGAATTGAAAATGAGAATGACATGAAGCATGGAACGAGACAGGGGGGTTATGGTCATTAATGATAAATGTAGAAGTAGGGGGGACCTCATGCATTATGTGTGTTCATGCATCTGGGGGGATACCCCTATCCCATCACGAGGGTACGGACGCGTACATTCAATGGCAGGACAACAATCGTTATGCTTTGCATAGCGCTGTCGTGACGGTTCTAGTTTTAACGGGTCCCGGCATAAGGGGCTCCCAGAGTATGCCCACCGGATAAGGATAGTGGCCGAGCAGTGTGCGAACTAGCTGGTGAGCTCATACTCGCACGTATGGGTTGTGTGTAGAGTATATGGTACACGTCCACGATTACCCGTTAGGACTACACCATAGGAAAAACGAAACGAAACGAAACGATAGGTCCCATCATTTCATTGCATGTGATTGTCGCATAACCCCGATAGGGGGTCACTTACTGAGTATTCTAGAAATACTCAAGCCTCGTACTACTCTACTTTAGCAGATAAGGGCAAGGCACCCATGTGCCAACGATGGCGGCATCGTACACCTTGCATGTGATTGTCACATAACCCCGGTAGTTGTTTTTTTTTTCATTTCGTAGTCTAGGTTGAATTCAGTTTGCATCATTAGTATAGGTTAGTATAGGTTGAAATGTATTTGCATAATAAACCATAGGGTAGAATAAAACATTCATTTCGGTTTTGTTCCTTTTCATTTATTTCAATAATGTTCTTTTCTTTTTCCCCTGTAATCATTTGCTCTTTCACGAGGTAATAAAAGGCGAGTGTGAGTCGCATTTATGAATAGGGCCCATTTAATGTATATTCCGCATTTCAAGGGATAGTAATGACCTTGGATTAAATAAGTAAAATTTTAGGGTCGTTACAATTGATGTCTCTTGGTTCATATCAGTATGTGGTTGAC
This sequence comes from Cucurbita pepo subsp. pepo, assembly GCF_057944985.1. Lineage (NCBI taxonomy): Eukaryota > Viridiplantae > Streptophyta > Magnoliopsida > Cucurbitales > Cucurbitaceae > Cucurbita > Cucurbita pepo. The sequence continues at coordinate 5,166,770 of NC_141809.1, read as the reverse complement.
ATACAAGAGAATCGTGTTCAAGTAATAACCTAAAGAGTCTATAGTATATGGATAAGGTTGGGTGCCTTTTATCATGGTAACACTATTGATACGACTCACTTTGTAACCGTTACAAATGATTTGATCCAAATCGTTCATGTGGAGACATGTAAATGGGGGTATCCTATACAATGAGTTTGTGTATAAGACTGGACCAAGAAATATTTAATCTCTCTTTATAAATCCATTAATTGAGAAGATTAATATTTCACATGATGATCATATGCGACACAATCTTAATCCTGAGTGAGTTATGAACTCCTGCCTATGAGGGCTTGTCCTTTAATTTACATGGGTAAGAATGGCTCTTTTAGCCGATTCATGCCTACCATTTTGGGGACTTGGCCAAATAAGAAGTTAGGAACATAATATCATGAGATGGAATTCACTCATTTCCATATAAGGAAAGCAGATGAGTTGTTCCCTTAAGTACTGATTTCGGGATTTGAACAATGGGGCCCCACCCTCTCATTGGCCCGGGAGGGACTTGGTTTATGATTGGATCATAAATAAATTTTTCATTAGAGATTCAGTGGTACTTAAAGTGAAAGATGTAATTACAGAGGTAAAACGGACTTTTGACCCAGCTATAATTATGAACAACTCGTGAAGGATCGACTTGCTTGTAATATTATATCAATAGACATAACTCGTCCTACAGTCATAAAATTGCAACTCTAAGTCTATACTGGAGTGACCTATAGTTAATGAATGGAAATTAATTAATTAACGTTTAATTAATTAATTTTATATCATTGGAGCTTATAATTTGTAGATCCATAAGGTCCCCTTGCTAGCTCATAGTAATGCACAAAGATTCAATTTATTTGAAAGAAAATGGGAAGTGTTCAAATTAATATTTAATATATCATATTAAATAAATAGAGAAAATATATTTAAACTTTTAAAAGTGTTCAAATTGAGTATTTCACCGTGTACCTTTCTTTTTGTTGGCTCAATCATAAAACTTCATGATTAAACGTGTTTTACTTGTAGTGATTTTATGTTTGCTGACCTCTTAAAGAATGTTTTGAGAGGCACGTGAGCGAGGCAAAATATGTTTGAAGGATTCGTATTGGTCTGTGGAGATAGTTTTCACTCTTGAGTAACAATGAGTGGGTAACGTGACCATGCTGCAAGAGATAACGGGACCATCAATTACCAAATCCTAATTTGAATCCTGGATATGGGCATTATCGTATCAAACTTCCATACTAATTTTTAAGTTTCCGTACATTATTAAACAATTTTTAGATGGTTAAACCTATATTTAGGTCATTATTAAACAATTTTTAAAAAACAATGTTGAGATTGGAATAAGTAGAAAGGAAATAAGTAGTTCCATGTATAAATTGAACATGATTTTAAAATTGGGAACACCTTTATCATTTATTTATTTAAATATTAGAATTTCATGCATAGTCTTACAATAATGCTTCCAATCAGACAGCCGTTTAGTAGGAATCTCAAACTTATTTTCAGAAACATTTTTTAAATGCATTCCATCATCTCTTACCGACGAAAAGCACTCATAATCTTTACTTATGTGGGAGAGCTACGCTAGGGAGTCGTATTCTGGCTAAAACACTTCTAAAACATTATGATCGTGGTTGTTTTGCATGTATGTAACGGCCCAGATCCACCGCTAGCAGATATTGTCTTCTTTGGGCTTTTTCTTTCAGGCTTCGTCTCAAGGTTTTAAAATACGTCTACTAGGAAAAGGTTTCCACACCCTTATAAAGGGTGTTGCGTTCTCCTCCCCAACCAATGTGGGACTCTCACAATCCACCCCCCTTCGGTCCAGCGTCCTCGCTGGCACTCTTTCCTTTCTCCAATTGATGTGGGACCCTCACCAAATCCACCCCCTTAGGGGCCAGCGTTCTTACTGCCACACCATCTCGTGTCTACCCCACTTTCGGGAACAGCCTCTTCATTGGCACATAGTCTGGTGCCTGGCTCTGATACCATTTGTAACAGTCCAGATCCACTGCTAGCAGATATAATTGTGAGAGTCCCACATTGGTTGGAGAGGAGAACGAAACACTTCTTATAAGGGTGTGGAAACTTTCCCCTAGCAGACGCGTTTTAAAGCCTTAAGGGAAAGTCCGAAACAGAAAGCCCAAAAAGAAAAATATCTGCTAGGGGTGGATCTAGGCGATTATAATGTAACACCATAACAATGTTGTTCACCACAAATTCACTTTAAATCTCGAGGAATCAAACTCTCATATGTCATCTTTCGACTTGTAAGGAAGAAAAAAGCTTGGCCCATTTTGCATTTCATTGGTTACATGCACAGTCCAGTGCTCAAATGGATCTACAAAGCAAGTTTTTTTTGAACCATGATGAATGCCATTATAACCCATGCACAGTCCAGTGCTCAAATGGATCTGCAAAGCAAGTTTTTATGAACCATGGTGAATGCCATTATAACCCAATCTAAAACCTATTAAATCAATCTCACGAATTTGTGAACGAGATGTCGAGAGTGGAGAGACAAAAAAACACTGAGTTTATTTTTCTTTTTTCTCTCTGACTTACAATAGAAAGAAGTAATGTATTTATAGATACTTTTCAAATTCAACACTTATTCCTTTTCGTTTCCAACTTACTTTTGAATTTAAAACCAACTAAAATTAACTAACAAATATAACCTTTAACGTTTATTCAATAAAACTCTCTCATAAACTTAAATGCTATATTCAACGAATCCACCTGCGCCATTTTCATTTTCTCGAGCTCAGTCGTGGTTTCTACAATTTCCTCTCCTTGTCCTCGAGCAACAAACTAAGATATCCTTTTCTGACGAAACTTCATTTGGAGCTTCTCGAAAACAGCCCATTTGAGACAGCAACTCCTTCTCCCGTTCTCAGCCACGCTTGACTCAGTCAAAGATGTCACAGCTTCTTTTAGTTTACTCAATTTCCTTCGCAAGTCCACAACGACATTTTTCACTTCCACTGTTACCTCCTCCATTTCGGCTTTATCACGAGTGATTATCTCAATCGTGTGTCGTAAACTCACTGCCTCCTGTTGGACTCGATTCAGAGTCACGTCAAGTGAGTCTCTTTGTTGAGTTAGCATCTCTACATCTTTCTCCTTCACTAACTCTTCCACTAAACCGTCAATGTTTATTAATAAGTCATTCTCTTTCTCCACACCTTCTTCAATTTTCTTCACAAGTTCAGAAATTACCTTCCCATTCTCTTCCTTCTCCTGTTTAAGATAGAAAGAATTCTCACTCAGCTCAGCCACTTCCTTCTCTAATCTTTCAATCTCCATTTCTAAATCTTTCTTTTCTTTCTCAATCTCTATTTTCTCCTTTGAAAGGTGCTCATTCAACGATTTCAACGTCTACAACTGAGACTTCTCCACAGATTTATCCATAGCAGTTTTGGGTTGTTGCTCTGAATCTCTGTTCTCCTGCTCATGATCCTGTAATTTATTTGGCTCATTCGCTGATCGCATGGGCTTCTTCTTCGCCATTGTTTTGGGATTTTGAAGGGATTGCGACTTACATTTGCATCATCTGTTTTTCATGTTCAACCTGCATTTCTACCATCCTTTCTTCCCATTCCATCTTTTCTTCTTCCATTCTCATCCTCTTTCTTCTTTCTGCCTCAAATTCCCTTTCCCGCCATTCAAGCTCTCTCTCTTCGAGCTCCAGCTCTCTGTTATACAGTTGTTCATCCTTCTTCAATTTTCTCGTCTCCGATATCGCGATTTCGCTAAATCCGCTGCGTATCCCCTCATTTCCAACGGTTTCCACCGCCTCACGACCATCGCCATCATCTTTAGCGCCGCTGTGTTCTTTTGCTTTCAGATCTTCATTTTGAGCCATCAAGAGAATACCTTCGTTTGTTGCGTCATCCAAGGCTAGGTTGATCGTTTCTTCCACTTTTTTATCGACTCGACAATTTCGTGCAAAATGCCCCATTCTACCACAATTGTAACATATGTCAGAGTTACAATCATTCACGTAGTGACCATATTTGTGACACTTGGAGCACTAAATGTTTGAATAAATTGATCGGCCGCCTCTTCCTCGACTGCGTCTTCTTTCACGCCAATTTGCTTGGCTCGACTGTACCTTCTCCTTATAGTATCCTTCATGACCGTTGCCTTGACCACCTCGACCATTTCCGTGACTTCCACGACCACAACCTCTACCTTGTAAATTATGAGAGTAGAGTACCTTTTCATCTTCGATTGACACCTTGGTTTGAAGTGTTTGATCGAGTGTTTCCTTCTTCTTCTTCTTACGTTGCTCGTGTGCCTCGAGAGAACCGTTGAGCTCATGGACCATGAACGTTGCTAGGTTCTTTGGCTCTTCTATTGTACATACAACATTCTTAAAGTTGTTGGTTAATGACCTCAAGAACTTTTCCACAACCCGCATCTCGGGAAACATTTCTCCGTTTCGATTGAGTTGGTTTACCACGGTCTGTACACGCGTGATGTAGTCAGATACACTTTCTCACTCCTTCGTCTTCATGCTCTCCAACTCGCCACGAAGGGTTTGATGACGCACTTACTTGACTCGGTCGGTTCCTTTGAACACTTTTCCTAAAGTGTCTCATGCTTCTTTTGAAGTAGTTGCACTGGCAATCTTTTCAAAGCCCGACTCGTCAACGGCTCGGAACAGCATGTATAATGCGGCCTTATCCTTTGCTCGCAATTCTTTTAACGCCTTGTTTTGTGCCGTCGTATAACCCGTGGTATCTTTTGGTTCTTCGAAACCTTCTTTGACCACATCCCATGCATCTTGAGACCGAGAAAAGCTTTCATTTGGATGCTCCAATTCTCGTAGTTTGTATTCGTTAATCGCGGTAGCGGCATTTGACCCATCACATTCACCATTGGCTCTGATACCAAGTTGTTAAAGAAAACTCGCTCTGATACCAATTTGTTAAATCAATCTCATGAATTTATGAAAGAGATGTCGAGAGTGGAGAGACAAAAAAAAAAAAAAAAAACACTGAGTTTATCTGAAAAAACCATTCTTCTGTTACTTCTATGTTTTTTTTCTCTGCTCTTCTCTGCAAGAGAAAGTAATGATGTATTTATAGGTATTACTAATTATAGCCCTAGGACGGTCACTGTTCCCTTTACCCATAAAACCACTCTTTCCTCAAATAAATCTTGTCTTTCATTTTCAACTGTTTGTACTTTTTCCTTTACTACTTACTCTTGAATTTAAAACTCACTAAAATTAACTAACAAATAACATTTAACGTTTATTCAGTAAAACCATGCAATATTTGAGATTCATGATCATTGATCATTTCTTGCCGTTTCAAAACTAGACTTCTTTCAATTTTTTTCTGCAAAAGAGTTAAAAGTAAACTATTTAGAAGCTTCGGTGATTCTTTTCGTGGCAAGATTCGAAGGTTTCGAACGTCGGTCTCGTTATTTTGATCTTTACAGAGTTTTCACTGATTTTTCCCTCTCTCTCGTTTTCTCTGTATTTTCTTCTTTGCAGGTTGCTGAAGTGTGGGTGGAGTTTGGGGATGGGCGTGGTGACTCGTGGGAGTAGGGAGAAGCCTCAGGGCGTGTTGGAACGAAAACTCCAACACTCACTGGAGTTTTGGGGTTTCGTCGGAGACCTCGAGCAATTATTTTTTTTTTTTTTTTGTTTCGTGTGTTTGTGATGGTGTTAATATAACACATGCGGAAGCAATTTGGATCTTAGGCACTTTTAGAACATCAATTATAGTAAATAACTAGCATGTTCATAAGTATTAAAACTTAATGAGTTTGAATACTAACTTTTTGTAGTTCAAATTCATTTTTCCTCACGAACCGGTTTCGAACCACCACTAGTGTCTTCTCCATTATCCTCCGGTCTTAGAACGGGATTGTGGAATCCGATGAGTGACTAAACTTAGGAGAGATTGTGTATATATGATGGGAGTGTTTGTGAGAGGTTTTTCTCAAGGTTTTTCCCCAAGAAGAAGACCTTCCATGTACCATGATCACCCTATTTAAATGTTTGCATGTTCATGCAAATTTGAGATCACCAAATTTTGACACTCAAAATTCCACTCAAATGTTTGGGATTATGTGACAAGCATGCATGTTTGAGTTAACCAAATTTTGACACTCAAAATTCCACTCAAATTTGTGGGGTTTATTTGGCAACCATGCAACTTTGGTTAAACCAAAATTTGACACCTCAAAATTCCACTAACATGGATTTTTCAAATGGTCAACATTTTGACTTTTTCCATTTTAATTCAACAAAATTTGAATAATTAATTTCAAATTAAAGTAATATTAAATGATTAATTAAACTATTTAATTAATATTTAATATTAATTTAAAAGCGAATCTCAATCAATTCCGACACATATTTGATTAAAATATTTAAATCTTATTTAAATATCTCAAATTCTCTCTTTTTGTTTAATTCGTAAATAAAACAAAAATGCGGTTAAATATATCGTATATATGTAGCACATATTCCCTAATTTGAATTTGAACACTTCGAACTCACTCGTCACACTGTTCTACTGTTTAGTCTGATATGAGCTAGCAGAGGGACCTAATGGACCTATAGATCACGGGCTCCAACGATCCAAGATTAACCAGTTAAACTCATTAACCTTGTTAATCATCAATTCCAGTTAACTACTAGACACTCCACTATAGCCTAGTAGTTGCACTCCCCTCACTATAGATATATTTCTGTCCATTTGATATAACTATGATTAGTAAGTCGATCATTCATAGGTTGTTCGTAACTAGAGCTGGGTCAATTAGCCGTTTTACCCCTTTAGTTACTTCTTGTTCCTTATGTCCCACTAATCCTCTTATGAACAATTGGTTTGTGGTCCAACCAGTAAACCGAATCCCTCTCAGGCCAATGAGTGGGTGGGGCCCCTTGTTCAAAACCTGGAGTCAGTACTTAAGAGAACTACCTCTCTTCTATCCCTAAAAGTGGGTAGGAGCGAATTCCATCTTGCACCCCATGTCCCAGCTATTCACCCAGTCTTACCCTTGAAATGGGAAGCCTATTGAGTCGGCGAACTCAAGCCACTCTCACCCATGAAAATCTAAGGATAATTCCGAATGAACAGGATTTCATGGTTAGCTCCGGATTAAGATCGAGTTACCTAGGTCATCGAATGAAAAGAAAATCAGTCTCAACAGTAAACGACATTATAAAGTGAGAGTGATTTTCTTCATGGTCCGATCTTATGCAATACTCATTGCATAGGATGCCCCCACTCACATGTCTCCACATGTACAATTTAGTGATCACATTTTTTATATCATATACAAAAGTGGGCCGCATCCATAGTGTCCCCAGAATAAGGTACTCAGCCTTATCCTTGTACTATAGATCATTTTGACTATATACTTTAACTTGATCCACTCTTATGTCACTACATATAGTTCAAGTAATCATACTATAGCCAAAGTGTTCTTAGTTTATTGGATTTAGATTAATGATCGTAAAGTTCACTTTATTCAATAACAATCTTTAATGAATAAACAACAATAATAACTTTATTGAAAATAGAATATGTTTTTGTTTACAAACTATGAGTTTTAGGACATAAAACCCAACACATATAATGCATGAGGTCCCCAACATTTCTACTTTTATCATTAATGAATATAACCCCGCTATCATCTTTCATGCTTAACATGTCATTTCTCATTTTTAAGTCTACATATCAGACATAATCCTAACGGGGTTACATTCATTTCATTTATCGTGATATCATGTCATTCATAACATGTTGTATACATACAATTTAGAAAACATAACATGATAAGGCAACCCTAATCCTTAGCCCAACGATCCAAGCTTTTGTTGGAGCAAGAATCTTGAATCAAAGTAATTAAAATCTCCTTATACAAAATTTAGATCAACCAAGAGATAAGGTTAGAATTAGATTACCTCTTACGATCAAAGATCTAAAGCAAGATTTGAAAACCTTGTTCTAATTTGAGTGACTCCACAATCAAACTTGATTGAATGGCTCGGGTGCAATTCTACCACAAGAATTGCTTGAAACTTAGAAATGACAAATATGATACTCGGATTTCTAAGGAAAACGTCTCAATTTGAGATTTGAATTACATTCATCTATGAATCTATTTTTACATAACATATTGTGGGTATTTATAGTCTCCCAACAAAAGACGTTTGTGGCTGGAATTTATTCCCGGTCCCTTTTAATCTCCCCAAAAGACGAAGTCAAATTGAACTTTGACTCCTACATATTTTATGAAATTAAGAATAATACTTTTCAACAAATGTTGATGTGTTTGAGTGACTAATGCAACAAGTTTGAAATCAAGTGATCCGTAGGTTCGAATTTTGTTGTTGACATTTTTTAATCTTCATGACATGTTTTGAAGGACCACCTGCCTTGCATCATCCATTTGTTGAAAGATTTTATTGTTTTTTTTCGTTTTCATTTTGCAATGGTCAAATGGTCAAAATTGACTTTGTCTTTTGTGGATATTAAAAGGGATTGGGATTGAATCCCAGCCACAAACGTCTTTTGTCGGGAGACTATAAATACCCACAATATGTTATGTAAAAATCAGATTGGTGAATGAATGAAATTGAGACGTTTTTCTTAGAAATTCGAGCATCAATTTTGTCATTTCTAAGTTTTAAGCAATTCTTGTGGTAGAATTGCACCCGAGCCATTCAATCAAGCCTTGATCAAGTTAGATTGTGGAGTGACTAAATTTAAAACAAGGTTCCAAATCTTGCTTCTAGATTTTCGATCGTAAGAGGTAATCTAATTCTAACATTATCTCTTGGTTGATCCAAATTTCATATAAGGAGGTGTTAATTCGTTTTATTCAAGGGTTCTTGCTAAAACAAAAGCTTAGATCGTTGAGCCGAGGATTAGGGTTGCCTTATCAATTAGGTATCAGAGCATAGGTTTACATCTTTGTGGCCGACTCTACAATTGATTTTATCTTTCATTTCTGTATTGTTTATCATTTCTTTAAATTTGTCAATTTATTTTCTCGTTGTCATTTCTGCCATTATTCATCAACTTTTAACTTGGTTCTCATTTTCTTCCTAAAGATCACGTTTAGATCTTTAAAAAAAAATCTTATCATGTGTTCTTATGATTGTATTATAAACGATCTTTATCATTTTTTTAAAATCATTTGCATGTTTATTTGAAGATCAAATAAACTTCGATTCACATATTTTTCTTAATCCATCTAAATCTAGAACCATTCTGTTTGATATATTATTATTTTCTCATAATTGACGCTTGAAGATAACTTATAAATTTCCTGAATTCTGTAAAAAGGAGAGTTAGATCGTTCTTAAAATCTTCACCTCCTTTCTTTTTGGAATTTTCTTTTTCAGTGTGCAATTCTATCCAAAAAATCTTCGTGTCCGTTATTTGTTTGTTCACGTCCTGTTTTATTTTGTTGTTATTCCATAATTAACTTATCTTGATTGCCTTGAATAACTTGCTACTATCAGAATTGCTTTACCGATATATTAGCCTACCTTGATCATAATTTAGTCACTTTTCCAAACAGCCTACCTTTGTGTGTATAAATACGAGTGTCCCTGAGTGTAAAATCAGTGAGTTGAGAGTGTGAGGTCCTAAACATATTCCACTACGGTTTGTACAATTATGAACCAAGACGGAGGAAATGGAGGGGAGATCAATGAAGCTAGGTGGACAGAAGCACAGGTCGGAACAATACTCGTTTGAATCAAGTTATTAGTACATTGACAGACCAGATGGAACGAATTGAAATAGCCTTAGATAATCTTCAAGGTTGGGAAGTACTCTTGAATGAAGAAGTTGAAAATGAAGAAGATGACAATATCACCCTTTTAGCGGGACATAGTCCTAGGGGAGGGAGAGATGTCGGTCGAGGGAGAGGAAGAGTCAGAAGAAGGGGTAGAGAAATTTTAGCACAAAAAAGAATTGAGAGGGAGTACTAGTATGAGAGAGAAAAAGAAAAGGAGTCGGGGGAGTAAAGCTAAAAATTCCAACTTTCTATGGGAGATCTGATCCAGAGGTGTATTATTTGCAATATGAGAGAAAAATTGAGTATGTCTTCGATTGCAACAATTTCAGTGAAGAAAGAAAGTTGAAGCTTGTTGTGACTGAATTTTAAAGAACCAATTGAAATCAGAGTGGAGGTGAAATTATGAAGAACCAATTGAAACGTGGGAGGAATTGAAGACATTAATGAGAAAAAGGTACATTCCTAAGCATTATTCTCGAGTACTCAAGCAAAAATTCTATATTTTACAATAGGGATCCAAAAGTGTTGAAGAATATTACAAAGAAATGGAGACCCTTATGAATAGAGCATGTATTAATGAAGATGAGGAAGATACAATTGAAAGGTGGGAGGAATGGAAGACATTAATATGAAAAAGGTACATTCCTAAGCATTATTCTCAAGTACTCAAGCAAAAACTCTATACTTTACAACAGGGATCCAAAAGTGTTGAAGAATATTACAAAGAAATGGAGACCCTTATGAATAGAGCATGTATGGATGAAGATGAGGAAGATACAATGGCTAGATTCCTTGGTGGGTTAAACCGACAACTTGCTCATCAAGTGGATAGGCAAGCGTACTTTGATATGCAAGAATTGTTACACCTTGCTGTCAAGATCGAAGGGCAACTAGCTTGGGAGAAGGAGAACTCCAAGAGGTATGGTATTTCAAAGAGCAACTCATAGTACAACTCATTGCTTAGGGTACTCCAAGAGGTATGGCATTAGGAGCATTGCTTAGGGCTATTATTTCTAAGAATATTAAGTCTTGGAATGAATGTTTGCCATTTGTAGAGTTTGCATATAATAGAGCAATTCATAGTACAACTCATTGTTCTCCTCTTGAAGTTGTTTTGGGTGAAGGAGAGAATTGAGAACCAAAATTTCAAAGTTGCTTTAACTATTAAGGCGGAAGGAAATCATTTTGTTGTTCTCTTGAAGTTGTGTGAGGTGAAGGAGAGAATTGAGAACCAAAATTTCAAAGTTCTTCAACTATTACAAAGGGGAGAAGGAAATCATTAGGAAGGAAATCATTTTTAAACCTTGTGACAGGGTTTGGATACATTTTCGCAAGGAGCGGAGCGATTCTCATTGTTCTTGAATTAGAAACTAATACGATTGACGAAGGATAACAGAATATTTGCATGGTTAAAGTTGGAAAACTTTAAAATGTCAACAATAGAATTAGAATTCGAACCTACGCGCAGAGAGCTCAATTGATTTTGAGAATTCGAACCTACGCGCATAGAGCTCAATTGATTTTGAACCGGTCGCATTAGCTACTCAAGCACATCAACATTTGCTAGAAAGAACTATTTTTAATTTCATAAATTATGTAAAAGTCAATTAAGGGGGGATCGATAATAATTCTCGTCCACAAACGTCTTTTGTCGGGAGACTATAAATATCTACAATATGTTATGTAAAATTCAGATTCGTGTTTGAATGTAATTCAGATCTTAAATTGAGCGTTTCCCTTAGAAATCCGAGCATCATATTTGCCATTTCTAAGTTTCAAGCAATTCTTGTGGTAGAATTGCACCCGAGCCATTTAATCAAGTCTTCATCAAGTTCGATTGTGGAGTGACTCAATTTAGAACAAGGTTTCCAAATCTTTCTTCTAGAGCTTCGATCATAAGAGGTAATCTAATTCTAGCCTCATCTCTTGGTTTATCCAAATTTCGTATAAGGAGGTGTTAATTACTTTGATTCAAGGGTTCTTGCTTCAACAGAAGCTTGGATCGTTGGGCTGAGGATTAGGGTTACCTTATCATATGCTTAGGACCTCACACACTCAACTCACTAATTTTACACTCAGAAACACTCATGTTTAACACAAAAAGGTAGGCTATTTGGGAAAATGACTAATTTCTGATCAAGGTAGGTAATATGGATAAAGCAATTCTGATAGTAGCAAGCTATTCAAATCAATCCAGATAAGTTAATTATGAAATAACAACAAAATAAAATAAGAAGTGAACAAACAAATAAGAGACACAAAGATATTTTGGGATAGAATTGCACACTGAAAAAAAAAAAAAAAGAATTCCAAAGAGAATGGTTGTGAAGATCTGAGAACGATCTAACTTTCATTTTTACACAATTTGAAAAAATTTAGAAGTTATCTTCGGTTTTAAATGATGAAAAAAAAATATTGAACACAACAATTTCAGATTTATATGCTTTAGGTAAAAATGAGAATTGAAATTTATTTGTCCTCAAATAAAGGTTCAAATGGTTTTTAATAGGACAATATAAACAAAGTGGAAAGATAATGAAGAACGGTGGAAATGGCAGCAAGAAAATAAATGGACAAATTTAAAAAAACGATAAATAATAGCGGAAATTAAAGATAAAATAAATTCTAGAGTCGGCCACAAAGATGCAACCTATGCTCTTATACCAAACTGATAAGGCAACCCTAATCCTCAGCCCAACAATCCAAGCTTTTGTTTGAGCAAGAACCCTTGAATCAAAGTAATTAACACTTCCTTATACGAAATTTGGATCAACCAAGAGATAAGGCTAGAATTTGATTACCTCTTACAATCAAAGATCTAGAAGTAAGTTTTGGAAACCTTGTTCTAAATTGAGTCACTCCACAATCGAACTTGATCAAGGCTTGATTGAATGGCTCGGGTGCAATTCTACCACAAGAATTGCTTGATACTTAGAAATGGCAAATATGATGCTCGAATTTCTAAGGGAAATGCTCAATTTGAGATCTTAATTACATTCATCCACGAATCTGAATTTTACATAACATATTGTTGATATTTATAGTCTCCCGACAAAAGACGTTTGTGGACGAGAATTATTCCCGATCTTCTTTAATCTCCACAAATGATATGAACGAAAAGACATCAATCATACAATATACTTCAATGAAGATGTGAAGATAAGGTTATCAAAATTATCAAAACATGTTTCAATTCATGCCACATTGAAGAAGAATGAAGTTTGATTGTTATAAATTTTGGGTGGGTTACAATTTAGAGTAATTTAGAGTTATTGTATTTTAAGACTTTTTATTTACTTTAGGTTACATTTACATAATGGTTAATTATGGCCATTAAGCATGAATGTTACAACTCTTGGAATGCCTTTAATAGTTTCATTTTTTAGGCTATATAGAGCAATGTATGTTGTATTTGTAGGGAGACTTGTAAAATATAGTAAAATGAGCATTTGTGCTTTCTTTAGTCAATGGCTAAGTTTATTTGCAATTCTATGTAGTTTAGGTTGCATGTAGAATCATTCAAGCTCGACATGATCAATCTTGTTTGTGGAGTGATTCGAATCTCAATCAAGTGTTCTTGCATTGAGATATTTGATCAACAAGAATCATTCAAGCTCGACATGATCAATCTTGCTTGTGGAGTGATTCGAATCTCAATCAAGTGTTCTTGCATTGAGATATTTGATCAACAAGAATCATTCAAGCTCGACATGATCAATCTTGCTTCTGGAGTGATTCGAATCTCAATCAAGTGTTCTTGCATTGAGATACTTGATCAACAAGAATCATTCAAGCTAGACATGATCAATCTTGCTTGTGGTGTGATTCGAATCTCAAACAATGTTCTTGCCTTGAGATATTCGATCAACAAGGTAATCCGAATCTTATTCCTCTTGTATTGATTCCTTATCTTATCATTTGGTATCGGAGCTTCAGGCTCAAGATTGGATATATGTTTCCTTTGCATTTCTTTTCAATTTGTTTTCATCTTTATAGTTTTTAATCGACCCAAAATAAAAAAATCCAATCTGGACTCTACTAAAAAATTTGAGAGGTGAGAATGAGAGCTTCATTTGTGTACATGAGTGCAAACAGAGTGGCCTAAAATTCCTTGAGTGTATACACGTGAGAGAGTGTTGTGAGGTCCTTTGTATTTCCATAACTTATTTTTTGCAGCAAAGTTTCACAAATAGATTCGAGGACGAATCTTCTTGAAGAAGTGGAGAATGATATGAACCAAAAGACATCAATCATACAATATTCTTCAATGAAGATGTGAAGATAAGGTTATCAAAATTATCAAAACATGTTTCAATTCATGCCACATTGAAGAAGAATGAAGTTTGATTGTTATAAATTTTGGGTGGGTTACAATTTAGAGTAATTTAGAGTTATTGTATTTTAAGACTTTTTATTTACTTTAGGTTACATTTACATAATGGTTAATTATGGCCATTAAGCATGAATGTTACAACTCTTGGAATGCCTTTAATAGTTTCATTTTTTAGGCTATATAGAGCAATGTATGTTGTATTTGTAGGGAGACTTGTAAAATATAGTAAAATGAGCATTTGTGCTTTCTTTAGTCAATGGCTAAGTTTATTTGCAATTCAATGTAGTTTAGGTTGCATGTAGAATCATTCAAGCTCGACATGATCAATCTTGTTTGTGGAGTGATTCGAATCTCAATCAAGTGTTCTTGCATTGAGATATTTGATCAACAAGAATCATTCAAGCTCGACATGATCAATCTTGCTTGTGGAGTGATTCGAATCTCAATCAAGTGTTCTTGCATTGAGATATTTGATCAACAAGAATCATTCAAGCTCGACATGATCAATCTTGCTTCTAGAGTGATTCGAATCTCAATCAAGTGTTCTTGAATTGAGATACTTGATCAACAAGAATCATTCAAGCTAGACATGATCAATCTTGCTTGTGGTGTGATTCGAATCTCAAACAATGTTCTTGCCTTGAGATATTCGATCAACAAGGTAATCCGAATCTTATTCCTCTTGTATTGATTCCTTATCTTATCATTTGGTATCGGAGCTTCAGGCTCAAGATTGGATATATGTTTCCTTTGCATTTCTTTTCAATTTGTTTTTATCTTTATAGTTTTTAATCGACCCAAAATAAAAAAATCCAATCTGGACTCTACTAAAAAATTTGAGAGGTGAGAATGAGAGCTTCATTTGTGTACATGAGTGCAAACAGAGTGGCCTAAAATTCCTTGAGTGTATACACGTGAGAGAGTGTTGTGAGGTCCTTTGTATTTCCATAACTTATTTTTTGCAGCAAAGTTTGACAAATAGATTCGAGGACGAATCTTCTTGAAGAAGTGGAGAATGATATGAACCAAAAGACATCAATCATACAATATACTTAAATGAAGATGTGAAGTAAAGGTTATCAAAATTATCAAAAGATTTTCAATTCATGCCACATTGAAAAAGAATGAAGTTTGATTGTTATAAATTTTGGGTGGGTTACAATTTAGAGTAATTTAAAGTTATTATATTTTCAGACTTTATTTACTTTAGGTTACATTTTGGTAATGGCTAATTATCACCATTAAGTATGAATGTTACAACTCTTGGAATGCCTTTAATAGTTTCATTTTTTAGGGTATATAGCCATGTATGTTGTATTTGTAGGGAGACTTGTAAAATATAGTAAAAGGAACATTTGTGCTTTCTTTAGCCAATGACTAAGTTTATTTGCAATTCTATGTAGTTTTAGGTTGCATGTAGAATCATTCAAGCTTAACATGATCAATCTTGCTTGTGGAGTGATACGAATCTCAATCAAGTGTTCTTACATTAAGATATTTGATCAACAAGAATCATTCAAGCTCGACATGATCAATCTTGCTTGTGGAGTGATTCGAATCTCAATCAAGTGTTCTTGCATTGAGATATTTGATCAACAAGAATCATTCAAGCTCGACATGATCAATCTTGCTTCTGGAGTGATTCGAATCTCAATCAAGTGTTCTTGCATTGAGATACTTGATCAACAAGAATCATTCAAGCTAGACATGATCAATCTTGCTTGTGGTGTGATTCGAATCTCAAACAATGTTCTTGCCTTGAGATATTCGATCAACAAGGTAATCCGAATCTTATTCCTCTTGTATTGATTCCTTATCTTATCATTTGGTATCGGAGCTTCAGGCTCAAGATTGGATATATGTTTCCTTTGCATTTCTTTTCAATTTGTTTTCATCTTTATAGTTTTTAATCGACCCAAAATAAAAAAATCCAATCTGGACTCTACTAAAAAATTTGAGAGGTGAGAATGAGAGCTTCATTTGTGTACATGAGTGCAAACAGAGTGGCCTAAAATTCCTTGAGTGTATACACGTGAGAGAGTGTTGTGAGGTCCTTTGTATTTCCATAACTTATTTTTTGCAGCAAAGTTTCACAAATAGATTCGAGGACGAATCTTCTTGAAGAAGTGGAGAATGATATGAACCAAAAGACATCAATCATACAATATTCTTCAATGAAGATGTGAAGATAAGGTTATCAAAATTATCAAAACATGTTTCAATTCATGCCACATTGAAGAAGAATGAAGTTTGATTGTTATAAATTTTGGGTGGGTTACAATTTAGAGTAATTTAGAGTTATTGTATTTTAAGACTTTTTATTTACTTTAGGTTACATTTACATAATGGTTAATTATGGCCATTAAGCATGAATGTTACAACTCTTGGAATGCCTTTAATAGTTTCATTTTTTAGGCTATATAGAGCAATGTATGTTGTATTTGTAGGGAGACTTGTAAAATATAGTAAAATGAGCATTTGTGCTTTCTTTAGTCAATGGCTAAGTTTATTTGCAATTCAATGTAGTTTAGGTTGCATGTAGAATCATTCAAGCTCGACATGATCAATCTTGTTTGTGGAGTGATTCGAATCTCAATCAAGTGTTCTTGCATTGAGATATTTGATCAACAAGAATCATTCAAGCTCGACATGATCAATCTTGCTTGTGGAGTGATTCGAATCTCAATCAAGTGTTCTTGCATTGAGATATTTGATCAACAAGAATCATTCAAGCTCGACATGATCAATCTTGCTTCTAGAGTGATTCGAATCTCAATCAAGTGTTCTTGAATTGAGATACTTGATCAACAAGAATCATTCAAGCTAGACATGATCAATCTTGCTTGTGGTGTGATTCGAATCTCAAACAATGTTCTTGCCTTGAGATATTCGATCAACAAGGTAATCCGAATCTTATTCCTCTTGTATTGATTCCTTATCTTATCATTTGGTATCGGAGCTTCAGGCTCAAGATTGGATATATGTTTCCTTTGCATTTCTTTTCAATTTGTTTTTATCTTTATAGTTTTTAATCGACCCAAAATAAAAAAATCCAATCTGGACTCTACTAAAAAATTTGAGAGGTGAGAATGAGAGCTTCATTTGTGTACATGAGTGCAAACAGAGTGGCCTAAAATTCCTTGAGTGTATACACGTGAGAGAGTGTTGTGAGGTCCTTTGTATTTCCATAACTTATTTTTTGCAGCAAAGTTTGACAAATAGATTCGAGGACGAATCTTCTTGAAGAAGTGGAGAATGATATGAACCAAAAGACATCAATCATACAATATACTTAAATGAAGATGTGAAGTAAAGGTTATCAAAATTATCAAAAGATTTTCAATTCATGCCACATTGAAAAAGAATGAAGTTTGATTGTTATAAATTTTGGGTGGGTTACAATTTAGAGTAATTTAAAGTTATTATATTTTCAGACTTTATTTACTTTAGGTTACATTTTGGTAATGGCTAATTATCACCATTAAGTATGAATGTTACAACTCTTGGAATGCCTTTAATAGTTTCATTTTTTAGGGTATATAGCCATGTATGTTGTATTTGTAGGGAGACTTGTAAAATATAGTAAAAGGAACATTTGTGCTTTCTTTAGCCAATGACTAAGTTTATTTGCAATTCTATGTAGTTTTAGGTTGCATGTAGAATCATTCAAGCTTAACATGATCAATCTTGCTTGTGGAGTGATACGAATCTCAATCAAGTGTTCTTACATTAAGATATTTGATCAACAAGAATCATTCAAGCTCGACATGATCAATCTTGCTTGTGGAGTGATTCGAATCTCAATCAAGTGTTCTTGCATTGAGATATTCGAACAACAAGGTACTCCGAATCTTATTCCCCTGCAGAGAAGACTGATTTATAGCCTTACCTAATATTGAGGAGTTGTTGCACATTGCAATTAAGATCGAGAGGCAAAAACAACGAAGGTCTCAACGGTATTCTTCTAAATTTTTTCCCAATAATACTTCTACATGGAAAAAGGATAGTAAGAACATTGATTATAAGCATAAAAATCAAGAGATTAATGAGAAGCCTCAAGCTAAATTTGAGAAAGGGGAGAGTTTTAGAACAGGGAAAGAAAAAGTAGAAAAGTCTAATGTTCGAAATAGAGATTTAAAGTGTTGGAGATGTCAAGGGGTAGGACACTATAGGAGAGATTGCCCAAATGCAAGAATTATGACCAGCAAGGAGGGAGAAATTGTTATGGATGACGAGGCACATGACGACATAAATGAGGAAACTGATGAGAGTGAGGAGTTTAGTGAAGTAAACACCCACATTAAGGAGGACAGCCTAGACCAACGGGAGAAGTCTTGTTCAATCTGTACCTTGTAGTGCTGTCATTGATAGCGGTAGTTGCACCAATGTTGTGAGTAATTTAAAGGCACAACTACATCCACGACCCTCCAAGCTTTAATGGTTGAATGATCATGGGGAAGTACAGGTAACTCAACAAGCTCTTTTTTCTTTTACTATTGGAAAATATGTTGATGACTGATAAGAATCATGGTGTTCCAAACGTTACACAAGTGAAGCCGAATAGATTTTAAGTTTATTTCTTTAGCCACTCAAACATATCAACATTTGTTGAAAAATTTTATTGTTTTTTTTTTTTTTTTTTTTTTGTTTTCATTTTGCAATGGTCAATTGGTCAAAATTGACTTCGTCATTTGTGGAGTTTAAAGGGGATCGGGATTGAATCCCATCCACAAACGTCTTTTGTCGGGAGACTATAAATACCCACAATATGTTATGTAAAATTCAGATTCGTGGATGAATGTAATTCAGATCTCAAATTGAGATGTTTCCCTTAGAAATAAGAGCATTAGAAATCAGAGCATCATATTTGCCATTTCTAAGTTTCAAGCAATTCTTGTGGTAGAATTGCACCCGAGCCATTCAATCAAGCCTTGATCAAGTTAGATTGTGGAGTGACTCAATTTAGAACAAGGTTTCCAAATCTAGCTTCTAGATCTTCGATCGTAAGAGGTAATCTAATTCTAGCCTTATCTCTTGGTTGATCCAAATTTCGTATAAGGAGGTGTTAATTACTTTGATTCAAAGGTTCTTGCTTCAACAAAAGCTTGGATCGTTGGGCTGAGGATTAGGGTTGCCTTATATCAATTTGGTATCAGAGTATAGGTTTACATCTTTGTGGCCGACTCTAGAATTGATTTTATCTTTGATTTCTGCTCTTGTTTATCTTTTCTTTAAATTTCTCCATTTATTTTCTTGCTGTCATTTCCGCCATTATTCATCAACTTTTCACTTTGTTCTCATTTTCTTCCTAAAGATCACATTGAGATCTTGAAAAAAAAAAAAAAATCTTATCATATTTGTTCTTACGATTGTGATTATAAACGATATTTGTCATTTTTTTAGATCATTTGCATGTTTATTTGAAGATCAAATAAACTTCGATTCACATCTTTTTCTTCATCCATCTAAATCTAGAACCGTTGTGTTTGGTATATTTTTTTTCTCATAATCTACGCTTGAAGATAACTTCTAAATTTCTGAATTCTGTAAAAAGGAGAGTTAGATTGTTCTTAAAATCTTCACGTCCTTTCTTTTTGGATTTTTTTTTCAATGTGTAATTATATCCAAAAATATCTTCGTGTCCCTTCTTTTTTTTGTTCACGTCTTGTTTTATTTTGTTGTTATTTCATAATTAACTTATCTTGATTGCCTTGAATAGCTTGCTACTATCAGAATTGCTTTACCGATATATTAGCCTACTTTGATCATAATTTAGTCACTTTCCCAAACAGCCTACCTTTGTGTGTACAAACATGAGTGTCCCTGAGTGTAAAATCAGTGAGTTGAGTGTGTGAGGTCCTAAACATATTCCACTACTGTTTGTACAATCATGAACCAAGATGGAGGACATGGAGGGGAGATCAATGAAGCTAGGTGGAGAGAAGCACAGGTCGGAACAATTACTCGTTTGAATCAAGTTATTAGTACATTGACAGACCGGATGGAGCGAATTGAAATAGCCTTAGGTAATCTTCAAGGGAGGGAAGTACTCTGGAATGAAGGAGTTGAAAATGAAGAAGATGACAATGTCACCCTTTTAGCGGGACATAGTCCTAGGGGAGGGAGAGATGTCGGTCGAGGGAGAGGAAGAGTCAGAAGAAGGGGTAGAGAAATTTTAGCACAAAAAAGAATTGAGAGGGAGTACTAGTATGAGAGAGAAAAAGAAAAAGGAATCGAGGGAGTAAAGCTAAAAATTCCAACTTTCTATGAGAGCAAAATTGAGCATGTCTTCGATTGCAACAATTTTAGTGAAGAAAGAAAGTTGAAGCTTGCCGTGGCTGAATTTTATGATTACGCCATTATATGGTGGACATCTTTGAAATTAGAGTGAAGGAGAAATTATGAAGAACCAATTGAAATGTGGGAGGAATTGAAGACATTAATGAGAAAAAGGTACATTCCTAAGCATTATTCTCGAGTACTCAAGCAAAAACTCTATACTTTACAACAGGGATCCAAAAGTGTTGAAGAATATTACAAAGAAATGGAGACCTTATGAGTAGAGCATGTATTGATGAAGATGAGGAAGATATAATGGCTAGATTTCTTGGTGGGTTAAACCGACAACTTGCTCATCAACTGGATAGGCAAGCGTACTTTGATATGCAAGAATTGTTACACCTTGCTGTCAAAATCGAAGGGCAACTAGCTTGGGAGAAGGATAACTCCAAGAGGTATGGTATTTCAAAGTCTATTACTTTCAACACTTGGAAAAAGAATGCAAATATTGAAAAGATAGATTTCAAAGTTTGAGGCAAGTATGATCTTGACAAAAAGAACAAAGCTGAGACCTCCAAAGGTAAAGAGAAAGCAGAGGAATATAAGGAGATTCGAAAAAGAAATAGAGACATCAAATGTTGGAAATGTCAAGGAATTGGTCATCTTAGTCGTGATTGTCCTAACAAGAGAGTCATGATTATCAAGAATGGACAAGTTGTCACAGATAGTGAGGAAAGTGACCATGATGAGCTAGTTGAAGAGGAAATCCAGGAGAATGAGGAGGAACTAGAAGATGGGAGTCATTTGGTACTTATAACCAGAAGACTTCTTAAAACTCAAGTTACTGAGAATGATGTTGATGATCAAAGAGACAACCTATTTAACACAAGGTGTTTGGTCAAGGGGACTCCTTGTAGTCTTGTAATTGATAGTTGAAGCTGCACCAATGTCGTAAGTACAATGCTGATCAAAAGGTTGCTAATTCCTACCCAACACCATCCTAAACCTTACAAGCTTCAATGGCTCAATGACAGTGGAACAATGAAGGTAACTTATCAAGCTTTAATATCTTTTACTTTAGGAAAATATAAAGATGAAGTTCTTTGTGATGTTTTATCAATGCATGCTGGAGACATATTGCTTAGCCGACCATGGCAATTTGACAGGAGGGTTATGTATGATGGCTATTTGAATCGGTATTCTTTTGTCAAAGATGGTAGAAAAACCACTCTTGTACCTTTGAGTTCTGCAAATGTATTTGCTGATCAATTAAAGTTGGAACAAAAAAAGAAAGAGTTTGAGGAAAAAGAGGTGAGTAAAAAAATAGAGAAAAGTCAACGAGAAAACCATAGTGAAGAAAATAATGAAATTGGAAAAAAAGGAAAGAATGTGAGTTGTTTGGCTAGAGTTGGAGAGGTTAGAAGGGCAATGTTCTCACAAAAAACCATCTTTGTACTTGTGTACAAGGAAGGATGTTTGGTCTCTAACGATAATAATTTGTCTTTGCCTAGTATGTTTCAATCTCTTTTACAGGAATTTGATGACGTATTTCAAGATGAAGTCCCTAAAGGACTACCTCCCATTAGAGGTATTGAACATAAAATAGACTTCATTCCAGGGGCAGTAATTCCTAATAGGCCAGCTTATAGAGCGAACCCAACTGAGAATAAAGAAATTAGAAGGCAAGTAGAGGAGCTTATGGAGAAGGGGTATATACAAGAGAGTTTGAGTCCATGTTCTGTACCAGTCTTATTGGTGCTGAAGAAAGATGGAACGTGGCGCATGTGCGTGGATTGTAGAGCCATCAACAAAATCACGGTGTGGCAACACTACTTATGGCCTAGAGAATTTGTGTTCCACTCTGATCATGAAAGCTTGAAGTATCTTAAGGGTCATAGCAAACTGAACTGTAGGCATGCAAAGTGGGTGGAGTTTATTGAAACATTTCCGTATGTCATCAAATATAAGAAAGGTAAGGATAATGTGGTAGCTGATGCATTATCTAGAAGGTACAATGAGCATATTAAAGAATTATATCGAGATGACCACGACTTTGGAATTATTTATGCATCTTGTCGTACAAAAATAGCTGTAGATGATTATTATTAAGTGTTTCATGAATTCTTATTTAAGAAAAGTAAGCTTTGTATTCCTAAATGCTCTATCAGAGATTTGCTTGTAAAAAAAGCACATGGTGGTGGCTTAATGGGACATTTTAGGATTAATAAAACTTATAATATGTTGCATGAACACTTATTTTGGCCGAAATTGAAGCATGATGTTCATAAATTTTGTAGTCAATGCTTTAAATGCAAAGAAGCTAAATCTAGATCACAACCAAATGGATTGTACACTCCTTTGAATGTACCTAATGAACCTTGGACTAATATATCTATGGATTTTGTTCTTGGTTTACGGCACACTAAAAAGGGTAAAGATAATATTTTTGTTGTGGTAGACAGATTTAGTAAGATGCCTCATTTTATTGCATGTAACAAGACGGACGATGCAAAACATGTTGCTGGCTTATTTTTTAGGGAAGTAGTAAGATTACATGGAATCCCTAGAATAATTGTTAGTGATAGGGATGCTAAATTTCTAAGTCACTTTTGGAAAGTATTGTGGGGGTAAATTGGGTACCAAATTGTTGTTTTCAACTACATGTCATCCTCAGACGCATGGACAAACTGAGGTGGTTAATAGAACATTAGAAGCATTGCTTAGGGCTATTATTTCTAAGAATATTAAGTCTTGGGATGAATGTTTGTCATTTGTAGAGTTTGCATATAATAGAGCAATTCGTAGTACAACTCATTGTTCTCCTTTTGAAGTTGTTTATGGATTTAATCCACTTACGCCTCTTGATTTGCTTCCTATTCATTCTAATATGTTTGTGAGTGACGCAGCCACAAGTAAGGCAGACTTGATCAAAACATTGCATAAGGAGGTGAAGGAGAGAATTGAGAACAAAAATTTCAAAGTTGCTTCAAGGATTAACAAAGGACAGAAGTAAAACATTTTTAAACCTGGTGACTGGGTTTGGATACATTTTCGCAAGGAGCGATTCCCATCTCAACGGAAGACAAAGTTACATCCAAGAGGGGATGGTCCTTATCAAGTCCTTGAAGGAATTAATAACAATACATATAAAATTGACCTTCCCGAAGACTTTTCAGTACATTCTACTTTCAATGTTGCTGACTTGAGTCCTTTTGATGTAGGTGATGATTTTTCTGATTCGAGGACGAATCCTTTTGAAGAGGAGGAAGATGATAAGAATCATGGTGTTCCAAACGTTCCAACTGGACCTATTACACGATCCAAGGCGAAGAAGATTCAACAAACATTCATTCTTCATCTACAAAATTGGATCGACTCGGTTCAACCATCATTTGTAGAATTAGAAGCTGATACGACTGACGAAGGACAATATTCTTTTGAAGAGGGGGAAGATGATAAGAATCATGGTGTTCCAAACGTTCCAACTGGACCTATTACACGATCCAAGGCGAAGAAGATTCAACAAACATTCATTCTTCATCTACAAAATTGGATTGGCTCGGTTCAACCATCATTTGTAGAATTAGAAGCTGATACGATTGACGAAGGACAATATTCTTTTGAAGAGGGGGAAGATGATAAGAATCATGGTGTTCCAAACGTTCCAACTGGACCTATTACATGATCCAAGGCGAAGAAGATTCAACAAACATTCATTCTTTATCTACAAAATTGGATCGGCTCGGTTGAAGTTGGAAAACATTAAAACAAGTGAAGCCTAATAGATTTTAAGTTTATTTCTTTAGCCACTCAAACATATCAACATTTGTTGAAAAATTTTATTGTTTTTTTTTTTTTTTTTGTTTTCATTTTGCAATGGTCAATTGGTCAAAATTGACTTCGTCATTTGTGGAGTTTAAAGGGGATCGGGATTGAATCCTGTCCACAAACGTCTTTTGTCGGGAGACTATAAATACCCACAATATGTTATGTAAAATTCAGATTCGTGGATGAATGTAATTCAGATCTCAAATTGAGATGTTTCCCTTAGAAATCAGAGCATTAGAAATCAGAGCATCATATTTGCCATTTCTAAGTTTCAAGCAATTCTTGTGGTAGAATTGCACCCGAGCCATTCAATCAAGCCTTGATCAAGTTAGATTGTGGAGTGATTCAATTTAGAACAATGTTTCCAAATCTTGCTTCTAGATCTTCGATCGTAAGAGGTAATCTAATTCTAGCCTTATCTCTTGGTTGATCAAAATTTCGTATAAGGAGGTGTTAATTACTTTGATTCAAAGGTTCTTGCTTCAACTAAAGCTTGGATCGTTGGGCTGAGGATTAGGGTTGCCTTATCAATGAAGTTTTATGTGATGTTGTATCTATGCATGTTGGAGATTTACTACTGGGGAGGCCTTGGCAATTTGATCGTCGGGTAATGTATGATTGGTATGCAAATCGATACTCTTTTACTCACAACTGTAGAAAAACTACTCTTATTCCATTGTCTCCAAAAGATGTATTTATTGGAAAAGAAAAGACAAGAGGCTGATGCAAAAGCAGAGATTGAAAAAGAATCAAGTGAAAAAAAGAGCTTGAGTGAAAAGCAAGAGAGTATCACTCAGCCTAGAGAAAAAAAAGAAAGAAAAGCCAAATCAGTAAGCTTGTATGTTAGATCAAGTGAGGCTAGGAATGTTTTGCTCTCTAACAAGACTATTCTTGTACATATGTGCAAGGGGTCTTGTTACTTTACTAACATGCTTAACCCTTCTTTGCCTAGTGATTTTGTTGTGCTTTTGCAAGAGTTTGAAGTTTTATTTTCCGAGGAGATGCCTAGTAGTTTGCCACCACTTAGAGGGATTGAACACAAGATTGACTTCATTCCTGGCGCACCTATTCCAAACTGACTAGCTTATAGGACTAATCCAAAGGAGGCTGAAGAGATACAAAGGCAAGTAACTGAACTCCTTGCTAAAGGGTATGTACGTGCAAGTTTGAGTTCTTGTTTTTTTCCAGTTATTCTTGTACCTAAGAAAGATGGTTCTTGGCGTATGTGTGTTGATTGTAGGGCTATAAACAAGATAACTATAAAGTATAGGCATCGAATTCCCAGATTAGATGATATGCTTGATGAATTGCATGGATGTAGTCTTTTTACTAAGATTGATTTAAAATCGGGTTATCATCAAATTCGCATGCATATTGAGGATGAAGTGGAAAACAGCTTTTAAAACCAAGTAGGGTCTTTATGAATGGTTGGTTATGCCTTTTGGATTAACTAATGCACCTAGTACATTCATGAGACTAATGAACCATGTCTTACGAGAATACTTAGGTAAGTTTGTGGTTGTTTATTTTGATGACATCCTTGTTTACTCTAAATCTTTAGATGATCATATTACCCATGTACGCAATGTTTTGACTATTTTAAGAAACGAATGTTTGTACGTAAATTTAAAGAAATGTAGCTTTTGCATGAAAAAAGTTAACTTTCTTGGTTTGTAGTTTCATCTAATGGTGTTGAGGTTGATGAGGAGAAAGTGAAGGCTATAAAAGATTGGCCTACACCTAAAAATGTAAGTGAGGTAAGAAGTTTTCATGGTCTTGCAAGTTTCTACCGTAGGTTCATTAAGAATTTTAGTACAACTGCTTCACCCTTGAATGAACTTGTTAAGAAAAATGTATCCTTTATATGGAAAAAAGATCAAGAACTTGCTTTTAATACGTTGAAAGAAAAATTGAGTTATGCTCCCTTGCTTGCATTACCTAATTTTGAGTCTACTTTTGAAATTGAATGTGATGCTAGTGGAGTAGGGATAGGTGCTGTATTAATGCAAAATCAAAAACCTTTAATGTTCTTTAGTGAGAAGTTGACTGGTGCATCTTTGAGGTATCCAACTTACGACAAAGAGCTTTATGCTTTGGTTCGTGCATTGCAAACCTGGCAACATTATCTTTGGCCTAAGGAGTTCATTATTCATACGGATCATGAAAGTTTAAAGCATTTGAGAGTACAAAATAAACTCAACAGACGACATGCTAAGTGGTTAGAATTTATTGAAACATTCTCTTATGTCATAAAATATAAACAAGGTAAGAAGAACATTGTTGCAGATGCTTTATCACGAAGGTATGTCCTCCTCAATACTTTGAATGCTAGGTTATTGGGTTTTGAACACATAAAGGATTTGTATCAACATGACATGTTCTTTGCTCCTTTTGTTGAATCTTGTGAAAAAGGACTCATTGTGAATAATTACTTGTTGTTAGATGGATTTTTGTTCCGAAAAGGCAAACTTTGCATACCATCTTGTTCCATCCGTGAGCTACTTGTGAGGGAAGCTCATGGAGGTAGTTTAATGGCACACCATGGAGTTTCTAAAACTTATGATATGCTCTCTGAACATTTTTTTTTTTGTCTAAAATGAGACATGATGTTCATAAAGTTTGTGCTCGTTGCATAGCATGTAAACAAGCTAAGTCTAGGCTTCAACCACATAGTTTATACTCCCCATTACCGGTTCCTAATGGTCCTTGGATTGATATATCAATGGATTTTGTTTTAGGTTTACCTAGGACTATGAAAGGTTATGATAGCATCTTTGTTGTGGTTGATCGAATTTTTAGTAAAATGGCTCATTTTATTCCTTGTCACAAAACTGATGATGCAAAACATATTGCTAGACTTGTTTTTTAGGAAAGTTGTACGATTGCATGGCATTCCTAAAAGCATCGTTAGTGATCGTGATGTAAAAATTTTAAGCCACTTTTGGCGTGTTTTATGGGGTAAGTTAGGAACTAAGCTAGTATATTCAACTACTTGTTATCCTCAAAGGGATGGACAAACTGAAGTTGTTAACAGAACCATGACTACTATGCTTAGGGCTATTATTGATAAAAATCTTAAGACTTGGGAGGATTGTTTGCCATTTATAGAATTTGCATATAATAGGGTTGTTCAGAGCACTACTAAATGCATATGTTTTGAAATTGTTTATGGCTTTAATCCTTTTAACCCCCATTGACTTGTTACCTATACCTTCAAAAGAATTTGTGAATTTTGATGCAAATGTCAGGGTTGAGTTTGTTCATAAACTGCACAAGCAAGTAAAAGAACAAATTGAGAAACAAAATTCCAAGGTTGCCACCCGAATTAATAAAGGACGTAAGATTGTCATCTACAAGCCAGGAGATTGGATTTGGGTGCATTTCCGAAAAGAAAGATTTCCTACTCAAAGAAAATCTAAGCTTTTACCATGAGGAGATGGACCTTTTCAAGTTCTTGAGCGCATCAACGACAATGCTTATAAAATTGATTTACCAGGTAAGTACGGTGTTAGTGCAACGTTTAATGTTGTTGATTTAAGTCCCTTTGATGTAGGTGATGGCTTGGATTCGAGGATGAATCCTTCTCAAGAGGGGGAGAATGATATGAACCACGACAAAGGAATTTTCATACCTCAAGGTCCAATTACAAGGACGAGAGCCAAGAAGCTACAACAAACCTTTTACAGTTATATTCATGCTATGGTGAGCTCATCAAAGGAAATTCTAAAAGACGTTGGAGACCTCTCTTATATGTTATGCAAAGTTGAGCTTCAAGACAGAGATGAATTAAATTCACTTTAAGTTGCATTTAATAAACTCCGCTGAATTTATCAAACTAGTCAAAGGATGACTAATAAGCACATTTTATTATTTGCATTATTTAATTATAGTTTAACTATTTGTTTGTCATATTTAAGGTATTTTTAAATATAGGAGTTAAGGTTATATTGTAACCCACGTAGGTTACTATATTCCACCATTAACTAGCCATTTTAATATGAAGGTTATGGGTATTTCTCATTTACTTACCCATTTAATTTGGGAGTTATGTATCACATGGGTTAAGGTTTGTAAAGGCTATATAAAGCCTTCTTTTATTTGATTAGACATGACATTTTGGAATTAAGAATAAAATTTCTATTTTAGCTTTGTTGAGAGCTAAAACTTTCTTTGCAAATTCTTGTGTTTACAACTTGCATGCTAGAGTCATTCAAGTGGTATTGATCAAACCTCTTGTGGAGTGATTCGAATCACGAGTTTTCTTTACTCTTGATTTTGATCATCAAGGTAATTTGTTTCATACTTTCCCATGGGTTGATTTCCATATCAACAAAAGAATAAGTCAAATTGACCATTATTTATAAAATTAAAAAGAGTTTTTTTAACAAATGTTGATGTGCTTGAGTGGCTAATGCAACAGGTTTAAAATCAATTGAGTTCTCTGAGCGTAGGTTTGAATTATGTTGTTGACATTTTTTAATCGACATTGTTGAATCTTCTTGGCATCGACATTTTTTTTTTATTCTTTTTGGCAATAGGTCCATTTGGAACACCACTTTTTTTTTTTTTTAATCTTCTTGGCAATAGGTCCATTTGGAGCACCGTGATCGACATTTTTGAATCGATAGTTTTTTCTAATCTTCTTGGCATTGACATTTTTTGAATCTTCTCGAAAATAGGTCCATTTGGAACACCGTGATTCTTATCATAAATCTACCTGGATAATTGATTCAGGAGCCACTAATCATGTTTATTCTTCTTTTCAAGAAAGTGACTCTTGGAAGCAGTTAAACGAGGGAGAAATGATCATGAAAGTAGGCACTAGAGAGGTTGTGTCATTGGAAGCTTCAAGTTATTTTTAAACAAATCTTATTTACTTTTAGAAAATGTATTTTTGGTTCCTAAGTTGAAGAGGAACCTAATTTCAGTTTCATGTTAAGTTGAACAATTTCATTCCTTGAACTTTTATAGTAACAAAGTTGTTGTTTCGAAAAATGTTTTTTGAGAGTTGTTCCGCTTTTGTTTAAAATAACTTGTATGTGCTAAGACCATCAGCATGTAAGACACTTCTAAATACTGAATTGTTTAAAATGGCTAAATCTAGAACAAAAAGACATAAAGTTTCTCGAAAAGATGACACCTATCTTTGGCATTTAAGGTTGGGTCACATCAATTTAGATAGAATTGAAAGATTGGTAAAAAATGGTCTTCTAAGCAAGTTAGAGTTGGACACTTTACTAGTATGTGAATCCTGCTGAGGAGGAAAAATGACTAGAAGACCTTTTACTGGAAAGGATATAGAGCCAAAGAACCCCTAGAACTTATACATTCAAATTTATGTGGTCTGATGAATGTTAAAGCTAGAGGAGTGTAACGACCCTAATTTTTACCTATTTAATCTAAGGTCATTACTATACCTTGGAATGCGAAATTACATTACATGGGCCCTGAATATAAATGCGACTTAACACTCGCCTTTTATTATCTCGTGAAAGAGAAAAACAAATACAAGGTAAAGAAAGGAAAAGAACAATACTGAAATAATTGTCTCAATCTACCCTAAGGTTTATTATGCGATTACAATTCAACCTACACTAATTTATACTAATGAAGTAAACAAAATTCAACCTAAACTAACCTATACTAGGAAATGGAAAGCAAATACCCTATGCATGTGCCACGGTCCCGGGGTGTACAATGCCACCGACGACCTCACATGGGTGCCTTGCCTTTATCTGAAAAGTAAAGTAGCACGAGGCTTGAGTATTTCTAGAATACTCAGTAAGTGACCCCCTATCGGGGTTATGCAACATTCACATGCAATGAAATGATGGGACCTATCTTTCGTTTCGTTTTGTTTTCCCTATGGTGCTGTCCTAACGGGTAAACTTTGGATGTGTACCATATACTCTACACACAACCCATACGTGTGAGTATGGGCTCACCAGCTAGTTCACATACCGCTGGGCCACTTTTCTTATCCGGTGGGCATGCTCTGGGAGCCCCTTATGCCGGTACCCGTTAGAACTAGTAACCGTCACGGTAGCGCTATGCAAAGCATAACAATCGTTGTCCTGCCATTGGATGTACGCGTCCGTACCCTTGTGATGGGATAGGGGTATCCTCCCAGATGCATGAACACACAATATGCATGAGGTCCCCGCTAGTCCTACATTTATCATTAATGAACATAACCCCCTGTCACGTTTCATACTTACATGTCATTCTCATTTTCATTTCTTTATGTATCAGGCATATTCCTAACGGGGTTATGTTTCCATGCATTTTACCTTATTTCATGTCATACAATTCATGCTGTTTACATTCAGATATTCCATACAATCATGTCATAATCATTCAAGAACAACATATCGTCACATGCATTACATATCACATCAAACTAAGCAGCATACATAGCATAGATTCACGTTCACGTGATTACGTACTTAAGCACAACAAACTAGCATACAATTTAATGACACGTGCGAATCAATGGGCACGTGCCAACAAACAGCAATTAACGCGTAACCTACGACGGGTGAGCAACTTAGTTGGTAGGCCTTAGCTGAAGTACTCCCTAGAATATAAACGTAAGCTCCTAGCTCCTCGTGAACATTCTACGCTTCCATTGGTGGTTGGTTCCTATTGGTTCATTCGTCACCTTCGTTAGTATTTCACAAACATAATTAATTTCCAACTTGAATTTGTGAAATACGACCTTAAAATGATCTATTTCACCTTAAAAAGGGCCGAAACTAAGTCCGGGAGGGTCAGAACGGTGACAAACGGGCTGGAAATAGGTTTCTCGAGCCGAATAAGCCGCCGAAGCCGAGAAGTCGCCGCCGAGCCGATTAAGCCGTCGGAGCCAAGGGGAGCCGCATTGCAGACGTGCCAAGTGGCACAACCAGAGGGCGACGCGTGTGCAGCGGTCTCAAGTCGAGGCGCGGGTTATCGGATCGCTCGCAGGTTTAGGGTTGTTCGCCGGTGACAGGCCGGCCCAGGCTGAAGAAAAAGTGCAGGTGGGCTGGGCTAGGCGTGCCGCGTTGAACTAGGCTTGGAGGTCTCAGGTCAAGGCTGTCGGGTTGGGCCGTAACTGGGCTTACGCGTTTTGGGCTGAAGCAACTGGGCCGCGGGAACCGTCGTGTACTGGGCTGACCTAAGGTGATTGGGTTCGGTTCGGGTTGCGGGATCCGACCCTTGGGTCGCACTTCGTCTTCTTCACCCGGTTGCCTGCGGGTTTTTCCAGTGACTTTTCTCTCTCCTCGTTAACGTCCTTTCGACGTCCTTTTTCCCTCCTATTTCCTCTGTTCCCGAGTCTCTTCCTCCCCCTAACTCCATTTTGGGTATGGATTTGGTTTGTAAAGGCCTCACAATCCCGGATCTAGAGAAGTTCAGAAATCCGAGTGTGTGCGTTGTGTTCATCTAGATCGAGTGTGTTCATCTAGATCGATGGCCTCAATAAAAATCCTTTTAGCCAGAGTTCTCCTTGCAATTTTCTCTATCATTTTCTTTGTGTTCATCTAGATCGAGTGTGTGCGTTGTTGTGCGATCCTAACAACTGGTATCAAAGCTAGGCGAAATTCACCACGATCTGTGAAGATGGAAAGTTCAAAGATTAGAATTGAGAAGTTCGATGGATCCGATTTCGGTTTCTGGAAGATGCAGATTGAAGATTATCTGTACCATAAGGATCTTCACGAACCTCTATTGGGGGTGAAGCCGGATACCATGACCACGAAACAGTGGAAGCTCAAGGATCGACGAGCCTTAGGAATGATCCGGTTGACGCTATCCAAAAACATTGCATTTAACATCATCAAGGAGAAGACAACGTCAGATCTGATGAAGGCACTGTCAAATATGTATGAAAAACCGTCGGTTATGAACAAGGTGTATTTGATGCGTAGATTGTTCAATCTATAGATGTCTGAAGGTGGACGTGTTGCGGATCATATAAATGAATTCAATATGATCATAAGTCAACTGGGTTTGGTGGAAATTAATTTCGAAGATGAAATTAAAGCGTTGATTTTGATGTCATCCTTACCCGAGTCATGGGATACTGTTGTTGCTGCAATCAGTAGTTCCTGAGGATCTGATAAACTGAAATTTGATGAAATTCGAGATGTAGTTCTCAGCGAAAGTATTCGCAAACGGGAAACTGAAGATTCATCAGGCAATGCTCTCAGTGTTGATCGAAGGGGAAGAAGCAAATCAAAGAGCTCAAACAAACATGGGCGTTCAAAATCAAAGAACCGAGGAAAATCTCCAAACAAACCCAACGTAACGTGTTGGAGCTGTGGGGGAAAATGACACTTTTGGACAGATTGTACAAAACTAAAAAAGAAGCAGAATCATAAATCTGAAGATGATGATGATTCTATATACACAACAGAAGATGTTGAGGACGTTTTAATCCTTAGTGTGGATAGCCCAGCTGAATCCTGGATTTTGGATTCAGGTGCATCGTTCCATTCGTCTCCAAGTAAGGAATTGTTTCGAAATTTCAAATCAGGAAATTTCGGAAAGGTGTATCTTGCCGACAACAAAACCTTGGAGATTGAAGGAAAAGGAGATGTCTCTATACAAACTCCAGCATGAAATCAATGGACATTACAAGATGTTAGATACATTCCTGGTCTCAAGAAGAACCTGATCTCTATTGGTCAGTTGGATAGCACAGGCTATGCAGCAGAGTTTGGAAAGAGTTCCTGGATGATTGTGAAGGGTGCCATGGTTGTTGCACGTGGCACAAAATTCGGAACCTTATACACTACTGCAGAGTGTATAAACATGACTGCTACTGCTGAGAGTGCTTCCAATTCAAGTCTATGGCAATAGACTTGGACATATGAGCGTCAAAGAAATGAAGATGTTGACTGCGAAAGGAGCTTTAGAAGGCTTAAAATCTGTTGATATGGGTCTTTGTGAGAGTTGCGTTATGGGCAAACAGAAACGAGTTAGTTTCACAAAGGCTGCCAGAGAACCGAAGAAAGTGCGGTTGGAAATGATCCATACAGACATCTGGGGACCATCTCCAGTTTCATCACTTGGTGGATCAAGGTACTACGTCACCTTCATCGATGACTTCAGCAGGAAGGTATCGGTTTACTTTCTGAAACACAAGTCAGATGTGTTTACCACCTTCAAGAAGTGGAAAGATGAAGTTGAAAATCAGACTGGCTTGAAGATCAAATGCCTGAGGTCTGACAATGGAGGAGAGTACAACAAATCAGAGTTTATAACATTTTGTGCAGCTGAGGGAATTAGATTAATAAGAACAATTCCCGGTAAGGCAAGACAAAATGGTATTGCAGAAAGAATGAACAGAACATTGAATGAGCGAGCAAGAAGGATGAGGATTTATTCTGGACTGCCAAAGACATTCTGGGCTGATGCTGTGAACACAGCAGCATATTTGATTAATAGAGGGCCGTCAGTACCCCTGAAGTTCAAATTGCCCGAAGAAGTATGGACAGGAAAAGAACTCAAGTACTCTCACTTCAGAACCTTTGGTTGTACTGCGTATGTTCATGTTGCTCCAGAGAAGAGAGATAAGCTTGATGCTAAGGCTGTGAAATGCTACTTCATAGGCTATGGCTCTGACATGTTCAGGTACAGGTTTTGGGATGAGAAAAATATGGAGATCCTAAGACACTGTGATGTGACCTTTGATGAAAATGTCATGTACAAGGACAGAGAGAAGATAAACTCTGAGATTACGAAGCAAGTGGGAGTTGAACTTGAGTGGCAAGAAAATTCACGCAGTGATGGTACAACAGAAGCTCAAGAAACTCCTGATCCTATTGCTGAAGAACCAGACGTGGAGCAAGTTGCACCTGAGCAGGTGTTGAGAAGATCATCCAGAACTACCAGAGCACCAGATAGATATTCAACCTCATTACATTATCTGTTGCTGACTGACGAAGGAGAACCAGAGTTCTTTGATGATGCCCTACAAGTGGAAGATTCAACCAAGTGGGAGCAAGCCATGGATGATGAGATGAGCTCACTTGAAAGAAATAATACGTGGGTGCTGACTGAGTTGCCTACAGGAAAGAGAGCTCTGTTGAACAAATGGGTGTTCAAAATCAAGGTTGAACCAGATGGCAAAAGGTGGTTTAAGGCTCGATTAGTAGTTAAAGGATATTCACAAAGAAAAGACATTGATTATGCTGAGATCTTTTCTCCAATTGTGAAATTAACTACTATCCGAATTCTGCTGAGTATTGTTGCATCGGAGAATTTGCACCTTGAGAAAATAGATGTAAAAATGGCATTTTTACATGAAGATCTAGATGAGGAGATCTATATGCAACAACCCGAAGGATTTGCAGCTCCAGGCAAGGAGCACATGGTGTGTAAGCTCAATAAGAGCTTGTATGGACTGAAACAAGCACCGAGACAATGGTACAAGAAGTTTGACTTCTTCATGAGCAAGAGTGATTTCCACAGAAGTGAAAAGGATCAGTGTTGCTACCTCAAGAAATACACTGATTCTTATGTGTTTCTACTCCTGTATGTGGATGATATACTAATTGCTGGATCAAGTATGAGGGAGATAAACCACCTGAAGGCAAGCTTGTCTTCAGTATTTGAGATGAAAGATTTAGGTGCAGCGAAGCAGATCCTTGGGATGAGAATTTCTCGAGATAGATCTGCTGGCACATTAAATCTATCCCAAGAGCAGTACATTGAGAAGGTGTTGTCCAAATTCAAGATGAATAACGCTAAACCCAGGACTACCCCCTTGGCAAATCATATTAAATTGTCGAAGGGGCAATCTCCCAAGACAGTTGAGGAACGTGAGCACATGGCATCAGTTCCGTACGCTTCTGCAGTTGGGAGTTTGATGTATGTTATGGTCTACACTAGACCTAACATAACACATGCAGTGGGAGTTGTTAGCAAGTACATGGAAAATCCAGGGAAGAAATATTGGGAAGCTGTGAAGTGGCTTCTGAGATATCTGAGAGGTACATCCAATACTACACTTTGTTATGGCAATGGCAAAGTAGTTCTGCAAGGTTTTGTGGATGCTGATCTGAGTGGAGATGTAGACTCCAGCAAGAGCACATCTAGGTATATCTACACTATAGATGGAACAGCAGTGAGTTGGATGTCTAAGCTTCAGAAATGCGTTGCTCTTTCATCTACTGAAGCTGAGTACGTGACCATAGCTGAAGCTGGAAATGAGATGATATGGATGACAGACTATCTAGAAGAATTAGGCCGGAAGCAGTGCAAGAAGATCCTTTATACAGATAGTCAGAGTGCCATACAGTTGGTGAAAAACCCAATCTATCATTCAAGGACAAAACACATTAGAAGACGGTACCATTTCACTCGTAGGTAGTGGAAGAAGGCGATATGTGTTTGGAGAAGATAGAGGGTGCAAAGAATCCAGCAGACATGTTGACAAAATGTGTTGATGTTGGAAAATTAAGGTTATGCAAAGCCCTAATTGGTATGGTGTAGGATCAGTCTCCAAGTGGGAGAATTTTTGAGTTATGGAGTCTGCTCCCTGTATTTATAGCTTGGTCAACGGCTATATCCGGTTAAGCTATATTTGGTAAAGCCATATATGGTAAAGCTATATCCGGTAAAGCTATATATGGTAAATAGCTATATATAGTAGATGGTTAAACCTGGTAAAGCTATATCTAGTAGATTGAACCATATATATATCCCGTCCAGTAAAGCTTTGGAAATGTTCTTTCTATTCTCTGTACTCTCTCTTGTTGTACATACCTGAAGTCATCAATAAAAATCCTTTTAGCCAGAGTTCTCCTTGCAATTTTCTCTATCATTTTCTTTGTGTTCATCTAGATCGAGCGTGTGCGTTGTTGTGCGATCCTAACATTCCTTGTTAGACCAGTCTCTTGACCTTCATCATCAAAACTACTTTAAGGGTAACTCTAGCCTTTGAACTAAAAACTAGATCCAGATAGTGTTGAGAAAGAATACCACCTCCTTCTTGTAACAATCTATATTGGCATAGTTCTTAGCTAGCCAATCTATCTATAGTATTACATCGAAATTCGTCATGCTAACAACTATCAGGTCTACGCTAAAGGTTCATCTTGCTACTATTACTTGCCCATCTTTTACTCTATCATTAAAAACTAAGTCTACCCGTGTTGGGGTGCTAACATTTAATACATGCAACAAGGGTTCTAGTTGGAACCCTGCTTGACTAAAAAATGGCACAGATATGAAGGAACGTGTAAAGCTTGAATCAAATAACGTTAAAACATAGTGTCCGAGGATGGATAGTGTACCTATCACCACTATGTCGTATTTCCCAACATCCCTACTGGATGCATAATCTCTTTCTTGCGAATAGGTCTACATAGGTCTCTCGACTCCACCAGGGCCTCTTGGTGGGTCAACTAGGTTTTTCGTCCTCCTCGTATTTGGCAAGGTAGCCTTGATGACTACATCTGAAACAAGCCCTAGATTCAAGCCATACATCTACCCTAATGTTGTTTCCCACATTCAAGGCACAATGGTTCCTCACTCTCTTGGACCTTCTCTTAGTCTCTAAAATGTCTATTAGCATATTGGGGAGGGTGTCTATTCGTATATTGAGGTTTACGTGTTGATGGTTGTCGATGTGAGTCCGTCTGATCATACTATTGTTTTTTCCCGATAGTGACAACTGACTCTCAACGTACCTATCTGATAAGCACCAACAATGCTAGATTTTTGCAAAGCTAGAGATCCTTCTAGAATCCTTGCAAAACGTTCACAGCGAAAGCTAACTTAATGGATTGAATCCAACCAAGAGCTAGTTAGAAGATGAATGACTCTGAGATCGAACTTGGAATCTATGATGGTCACTCTTAGATACCAAGACAATTCACTCCAGAATTAGCTTGATCAAAACTAATTCAATGAATCGGTTTAAACATCAAACCTAAAGCAAGGTTTGAAAAAGAATAACACCAAAAAGTATAAAAAAAAAAAAAAAACAAAGGTTTTGTTTGTATTCAACAATTAATGCCCAAACATGAATATTACATGTCTTTAAATAGGTCTAAAAGATAACACTAACATAATAAAGTTCAACTACCAACTACAAATGTTATTAAATACAAATTGAAGAAAATAAGGCATTCATACAAACTGCTATTAAATACAAATTGAAGAAAATAAGGCATTCATACAAACTACTAATCAATACTATTAAATACAAATTGAAGAAAATAAGGCATCCATAAATTGTCTTAATTGGTAGTTCAACTACCAAAGCCAAGTCTTCTAATTACTTTCTCATGTTAGCCACTCCATTATATTCTTGATTTGATATGCTAATGCTATAAAGATTTTTGGGCTCAAAAGTCTTTGTTTCAACTTGTACACTAGCTAGATTTTGAAGATGCAATGTATAGGCTTCTTGAATCTTCTTAACCTTACTTCTTGTAATCGATACTTCGGGTACATGCAAAGGGTCAGGAGTTGAATTCATATCACTATCTTGTTGGGTTTTATGTCATAAAACTCATAGTTTGTAAACAAAAACATATTCTACAAAGTTATTATTATTGTTTATTCAGTAAAGATTGTTATTGAATAAAGTGAACTTTACGATTTAATCTAAATCCAATAAACTAAGAAACTCTGGCTATAGTATGATTACTTGAACTATATGTAGAGACATAAGAGTGGATCAAGTTCAAGTATATAGTCAAAATGATCTGTAGTATAAGGATAAGGCTGAGTACCTTATTCTGGGGACACTATGGATACGGCCCACTTTTGTATATGATATAAACAAGATGATCACTAAATTGTACATGCGAAGACATGTGAGTGGGGGCGTCCTATGCAATGAGCATTGCATAAGATTGGACCATGAAGAAAATCACTCTCACTTTATAATGCCGTTTACTGTTGAGACTGATTTTCTTTTCATTCGATGACCTAGGTAACTCGATCTTAATCCTGAGCTAACCATGAACTCCTGTTTATTCGGAATTATCCTTAGATTTGCATGGGTGAGAGTGGCTCGAGTTTGCCGACTCAATAGGCCTCTCATTTCAGGGGTAAGACTGGGTGAATAGCTGGGGACGTGGGGTGCAAGATGGAATTCGCTCCTACCCACTTTTAGGGTTAGAAGAGAGGTAGTTCCCTTAAGCACTGACTCCAAGTCTTGAACAAGGGGCGCCACCCTCTCATTGGCCTGAGAGGAATTCAGTTTACTGGTTGGACCACAAACCAATTGTTCATTAGAGGATCGGTGAGACATAAGAAAAAAGAAGTAACTTCAGGGGTAAAATGGTAAATTGACCCAGCTCTAGTTATGAACAACCTGTGAAGGATCGACTTACTAATCATGATTATATCAAATGGACAGAAATATATCTATAGTGAGGGGAGTGCAACTACTAGGCTATAGTGGAGTGTCCTAGTAGTTAACGAATGTTGGTTAACAAGGTTAATGAGTTTAACCGGGTAATCTTTGATCGCTGGAGCCCATGATCTATAGGTCCGTTAGGTCCCTCTGCTAGCTCATATCGGACTGAACCATAGAACAGTGTGACGAATGAGTTCGAAGTGTCCGAATTCAAATTAGGGAATATGCGCTACATATATACGATATATTTAACCGCATTTTTGTTTTATTTACGAATTAAACAAAAGGAAAGAATTTGAGATATTTAAATAAGATTTAAATATCTTAATCAATTATGTATTGTAATTGATTGGGATTGACAGTTGAATTAATATTAAATATTAATTAAATAGTTTAATTAATCATTTAATATTACTTTAATTTGAAATTAATTATTCAAATTCATTGTTAAATTAAAATGAAGAAAGTCAAATTGTTGACTTCATTTAGTGGAAAAATCTATGTTAGTGGAATTTTGAGTGTCAAAATTTGGTTAACTCAAACATGCATGCTTGCCACAGAATCCCAAACATTTGAGTGGAATTTTGAGTGCCAAAACTTGGTGATCTCAAATTTGCATGAACATGCAAACATAACTCTATAAATAGAGTGATCATGCAACATGAAAAGTCTTCTTGGTGAAAAACCTAGAGAAAAACCTCTCACAAACGCCCTCTTCATATATAGAAAATTCCTCCCAAGTTTAGTAACTCACCGAATTCCACAATCCCGTTCTAAGGCCGGAGGATAGTGGAGAAGACACTAGTGATGGTTCAAAATTTGTTCGTGAGGAAAAAGGAATTTGAACTACAAAAGGTTAGTATTCAAACTCATTAAGTTTTAATACTTATGAACACGCTAGTTATTTACTATAATTGATGTTCTAAAAGTGCCTAAGATCCAAATTGCTTCCGCATGTGTTATATTAACACCATTAGTTGGTATCAGAGCAAACTTTAGGCACTTTATTTACATTAATTTGATCATGGTGGGTACCATTTCATGAATTTAATTTTGTGGTTTCTAAAGTGGATGGTTTTGGTTTTGACAGTTTTTTATGCTTCCATTTGATACAATTATTGTAATAAGCCTAAATGTGTATGGGCTTTAATGAATGAAGAAAGGTCTGTAATTTTTATGGAGTCATTATTGTCCATTTTAGGTTGTAATTGATCGAAAATGGAAGAGATAGCAAGTTGAACCGAAGAAGAAGATGGAAGAGGCGGTTCGGGTGTTTTTCCTGCCTTTGGGGTTCGGTTCAACGTTTTTAAGGGTTAGTTCGCCCAGTTCGTGGACCTCGGGAGCGGTTCAAGTTATTTTAATTATTAATGTAATAATTTAGTTAATTGCTTGTTTTAAAATGCCAAAACCAATCCACTTTAGCGTGTTTAATTAATTATGCATTATGAATGTATGTTTTAATTAAATAGAAAATGTCTATGCATAAAGTATGTCATATAGATTTAAAATCCCACCATAGGCTAAGCATGTTTCATGCATTCCAAGTATGTTATAAGTGTTATAATGTATAGTATGCATGTTTAGGGTTCCATGAGTGATAGATGTAAATTGTTATATTATTGCATGGAATGGATGATTATATAATTGTTATATAAAGCATGTTAGATGCATGTTATAGGTTATTTTCAACGTCATAAAACGAGATAGACATTAAAATCTATAATAAAGATAAGTGCATGCTCACTTAGGGTTAAGAACCGAGCACGATCAATTTTAATAGTTAAAATAGGTCGATGTCTTACAAAATTGCAGTTACGAGAAAGCTCACCTGACACGATCTTGTCTAACGCTGGAGGTACTTAAGTTGACGGTTTCTAGAACACCTACTACCTGGAGATTGGACCAGTACTTGAGCTTAGTTAGCCCAGTTTTATGAGCATGCTTAAGTGATGTAAGATTTAGAAAAATCTAAAATATTTAATTAGCCGGAATATACTTAAGTAATGAGTATACCCAACCATCTAAAATACTTAGTGGGAGGAAAAAGGTGTATAAGATACATCATTTTCTTTTCACGCTCTCTGTACAATTCACACAATGAGATTCATGCTCGGCCTCATGTCGCCCTGGGAGTGTCCTCCATTCGGAAGGTATTTGCATGAGTCAATAAGAAGGTGAATAGAGGAAGTATTTATAGTAAGTGGGAAAAGGAAGTATATGAGTAGAAACAACGCAAACTCCAGAAATGGATAAGATTTCTTAGGTCCGTTCCCAACTTTGGCTTTTTCATTCGATAGCATTGTTGGGACCGGTCTCTGAGGTTTGAAAATGGCGGGTTACACTTACGAAGAATTACTAAAAGTTAGTATATTCTTGACCAAAATAGCGATAACTAAAAACACTTTAGGAACAAGAGTTATTTTGGGATTAGTGTTTAAAGTCAAGAATGTCTTGGTTTAGTGAATGAGCGATTGACTGCTCCTCGGTAGCAGTTGCTCTAACTCACTAAAGTATCGTTGCAAATTAATAATTTTTGGGTACATTATTACATTTGCTAAAACTGATTGGATTAAACAGAATTAAGTCAAATCACTAATAGAATTTTCTTTATATCACAGCATGACAAACTCAATAGTACAATTACTCGCTTCTGAGAAATTAAACGGCGACAATTACGCAACTTGGAAATCAAACGTAAACACAATACTGGTAATTGATGATTTAAGGTTTGTTTTAACTAAGGAGTGTCCTCCAAACCCTAGCTCAAATGCAAACCAAACAATTCGGGATGCGTATGACAGATGGATAAAGGCAAATGACAAAGCCCGAGTGTACATTCTAGCCAACATATCTAATGTTTTGGCTAAGAAACACGATGTTATGGGTCCTGCTAAAGAGATTATGGAATCTCTAAAAGGGATCTTTGGACAACCGTCCTTCTCCCTTAGACATGAACCCATAAAATACATTTATAACTGCCGTATGAAAGAAGGGACCTCAGTTAGAGAACATGTCCTGGACATGATGGTCCATTTCAATGTGGCAGAAGAAAATGAAGTTGTCATTTATGAGAAGAGTCAAGTCAGTTTTATCATGATGTCTCTTCCGAAGAACTTCTTCCAGTTCCGCACAAATGTGGTAATGAAAAAAATATAATATAACTTGACTGCTCTTCTCAATGAGCTACAGACTTATCAGTCCCTCTTAACAAACAAGGGACAAACAGGAGAAGCAAATGTTGCTATCTCCAAGAAATTACTACGAGGATCGTCCTCCAAAAATAAGTCTGGACCTTCAACTTCTAAAAGTGTTTTGATGAAGAAGAAGGGTCAAGGGAAAAATAACATTCCTACTAACTGCAAACACAAGGTTCAAAAAGCAGATAAAGGAAAATGTTTCCATTGCAACGAAAACGGGCACTGGAAGAGAAACTGCCCTAAATACCTTGCAGAGAAGAAAGCCGAAAAGACACAACAAGGTAAATATGATTTACTCATTGTAGAAATATGTTTAGTAGAGTATGACAACTCAACTTGGATAATAGATTCAGGGGCGACTAATCATATTTGTTCTTTTTACCAGGAAACTAGCTCCTGGAGAATGCTTGCGGACGGCGAGATAACACTCAGGGTTGGAACAGGAGAGGTTGTCTCAGCAAGATCAGTAGGAAATTTAAAGTTGTTTTTTGGAGATAGATTCATTATATTAGATAATGTACTTTTTGTTCCTGAAATGAAAAGAAATCTAATATCTATCTCTTGTTTAGTAGAATTATTGTATAAAGTATCTTTTGAAATCAATGAAGTGTTCATTTGCAAAAGAGGTATTCATATTTGTTCTGCAAAACTAGAAAACAACTTATATATGTTAAAACTGAGCGATCTTTTGTCGTTTATTTTGAGTTTCAGCTCTTTTAAATACCGAGATGTTTAAAAACAGCTGAAACTCAAAATAAACGACAAAAGATTTCTCCTAATACCTATCTTTGGCACTTAAGACTAGGCCACATTAATCTCAATAGGATTGAGAGATTGGTTAAAAGAGGACTTCTAAATGAGTTGGAAGACAACTCTTTACCTCTATGTGAGTCTTGTCTTGAGGGTAAAATGACTAAACGATCGTTTTTCGAAAAAGGTTATAGAGCCAAAGAAACCTTAGAACTCGTGCATACAGATCTCTGTGGTCCAATGAATGTTAAAGCACGAGGAGGGTATGAATATTTCATCAGTTTTATTGGTGATTATCCTAGGTATGGCTATCTTTACCTAATGCATCACAAGTTCGAAGCTCTCGAAAAATTCAGAGAGTATAAGATTGAGGTTGAGAATCTATTAGGTAAAACTATTAAAACACTTCGATCAGATCGAGGAGGAGAGTACATGGACTTAAGATTTCAGGACTATATCATAGTCAGCCCCTGGTATGCCTCAATAAAATGGTGTATCAGAAAGGAGAAATAGAACTCTGTTAGACACGGTTCGGTCTATGATGAGTTTTGCTCAATTACCCGATCCGTTTTGGGGATATGCAGTGGAAAATACTATATACATTTTGAACATGGTTCCTACTAAGAGTGTTTCAGAAACACCTTATGAGTTATGGAAAGGGCGTAAAGGTAGTTTACATCACTTCAGAATTTGGGGATGTCCAGCACATGTGTTGTTGCAAAATCCCAAGAAATTAGAACGTCGTCCAAAATTATGTCTATTTGTAGGATACCCCAAAGAGACGAAAGGTGGTTTGTTTTATGACCCTCAAGAAAATAGAGTGTTTGTATCAACAAA
Source organism: Cucurbita pepo subsp. pepo (assembly GCF_057944985.1). Classification (NCBI taxonomy): domain Eukaryota; kingdom Viridiplantae; phylum Streptophyta; class Magnoliopsida; order Cucurbitales; family Cucurbitaceae; genus Cucurbita; species Cucurbita pepo. The sequence continues at coordinate 5,123,392 of NC_141809.1, read as the reverse complement.
CGCTACATTCTTAGAGGAAGACCACGTAAGAAATCATCAACCTCGCAGCAAACTAGTATTAAGTGAAATTTCTAAAGAAGATACTGATAAAACAACAAGAGTTGTTGATCAAGCTGGTCCTTCAACAAGAGTTGTTGATGAAGCTGACACTTCTAGTCAATCACATCCTTCTCAAGAGTTGAGAATGCCTCGACGTAGTGGGAGGACTATAACTCAACCGGATCGTTACTTGGGTTTGGCTGAAACTCAAGTCATCATACCTGATGATGGCGTTGAGGATCCATTGACCTATAAACAGGCAATGAATGATGAAGATAGAGATCAGTGGATTAAAGCCATGAATCTTGAAATGGAGTCAATGTACTTCAATTCAGTCTGGGAACTTGTAGAGCAACCAGATGGGGTAAAACCTATTGGTTGCAAATGGATCTATAAGAGGAAACGAGACCAAAGGGTTATACCCAAAGAGAGGGGGTGGACTATGAAGAAACCTTCTCTCCTGTTGCTATGCTTAAATCGATTAGAATACTCTTGTCTATTGCCACATTTTATGATTATGAAATTTGGCAAATGGATGTTAAGACAGCCTTTCTAAATGGCAATCTTGAAGAGTGTATCTATATGGCTCAACTAGAGGGGTTCATTGAACAGGATCACGAGCAAAAGGTTTGCAAGCTTAAAAGATCCATTTATGGGTTGAAGCAAGCATCTCGATCCTGGAATATAAAATTTGATACTTCGATCAAATCTTATGGCTTTAAACAGAATGTTGACGAACCTTGTGTGTATAAAAGGATAGTCAACTCTACAGAGCTTTCCTGGTGTTGTACATTGACGATATCTTGCTCATTGGAAATGATGTGGGATTTCTGACTTACAATAAGCATTGGCTAGCGACACAATTCCAAATGAAAGATTTGGGAGAGGCTCAGTTTATTCTTGGAATCCAAATTGTTCGAAATTGCAAGAACAACACACTAGCATTGTCTCAGGCATCGTACATCGACAAAATGTTGATTCGATATAAGATGCAGGACTCTAAGAAAGGATTATTACCTTTCAGGCATGGAGTTCATTTGTCGAAGGAACAAAGTCCTAAGACACCTCAAGAAGTTGAGGATATGAGACACATTCCCTATGCATCAGCGGTCGGTAGTCTGATGTATGCCATGCTATGTACCCGACCTAACATATGCTATGCTGTGGGAATTGTCAGTAGATATCAATCCAATCCGGGACGTGCTCATTGGACTACCGTCAAGAATATCCTCAAGTATCTTAGGAGAACAAGGGACTATATGCTAATGTACGGTGCTAAGGATCTGATCCTTACAGGGTACACTGACTCAGATTTTCAGACCGATGTAGATTCGAGGAAATCGACATCAGGATCTGTCTTCACTCTGAACGGAGGAGCAATAATATGGTGAAGCATAAAGCAAGGTTGCATTGTTGATTCCACCATGGAGGCTGAGTATGTTGCTGCTTGTGAAGCAGCGAAAGAATCTGTATGGCTTAGGAAGTTCTTAACTGATTTTGAAGTCATTCCAAATATGCATCTTCTCATCACTCTTTATTGTGATAACAGTGGAGCAGTTGCAAATTCAAAAGAACCAAGAAGCCATAAGCGAGGAAAACATATTCAGGGCAAATATTATCTCATATGGGAGATTGTGCAATGAGGAGATGTGATCGTCACACATATAGCTTCAGAGCATAACATTGCTGATCCATTTACAAAGCCCCTCACGACTAAAGTGTTTGAAGGGCACCTAGTGAGTCTAGAACTACGAGTTATGTAATCTAGGGCAAGTGGGAGAAAAGGCATGAGTATGTGATGCCCTAGTTTATTGCATTTATGTTTTTCTTTCTACTCAGCGTTATAAAACCCCACTAGAGTTTTAGTCCAAGTGGGAGTTCGTTGGGTTTTATGTCCTAAAACTCATAGTTTGTAAACAAAAACATATTCTATAAAATTATTATTGTTGTTTATTCAGTAAAGAATGTTATTGAATAAAGTGAACTTTACGATTATTAATCTAAATCCAATAAACTAAAAACACTCTGGCTATAGTATGATTACTTGAACTATATGTAGAGACATAAAGTGGATCAAGTTCAAATATATAGTCAAAATGATCAATAGTATAAGGATAAGGCTGAGTATCTTATTTTGGGGACACTATGGATGCGGCCCACTTTTGTATATGATATAAACAATGTGATCACTAAATTGTACATGCGAAGACATGTGAGTGGGGCGTCCTATGCAATGAGCATTGCATAAGATTGGACCATGAAGAAAATCACTCTCACTTTATAATGCCGTTTACTGTTGAGACTGATTTTCTTTTCATTCGATGACCTAGGTAACTCAATCTTAATCCTGAGCTAACCATGAATTCCTGTTTATTCGGAATTATCCTTAGATTTGCATGGGTGAGAGTTGCTCGAGTTTGCCGACTCAATAGGCCTCCCATTTCAGGGGTAAGACTGGGTGAATAGCTGGGGACGTGGGGTGCAAGATGGAATTAAATCCTACCCACTTTTAGGGATAGAAGAGAGGTAGTTCCCTTAAGCACTGACTCCAAGTCTTGAACAAGGGGCCCCACCCTCTCATTGGCCTGAGAGGGATTCAGTTTACTGCTTGGACCACAAATCAATTGTTCGTTAGAGGATCAGTGAGACACAAGGAAAAAGAAGTAACTTTAGGGGTAAAAAGGGTAAATTGACCCAGCTCTAGTTACGAACAACCTGTGAAGGATCGACTTACTAATCATGGTTATATCAAATGGACAGAAATATATCTATAGTGAGGGGAGTGCAACTACTAGGCTATAGTGGAGTGTCCTAGTAGTTAACGAATGTTGGTTAACAAGGTTAATAAGTATAACCGGTTAATCTTGGATCATTGGAGCCTATGATCTATAGGTCCATTAGGTCCCTCTGCTAGCTCATATCGAACTAAACCATAGAACAGTGTGACGAGTGAGTTCAAAGTGTTCAAATTCAAATTAGTGAATATCTGCTACATATATATGATATATTTAACCGCATTTTTGTTTTATTTACGAATTAAACAAAAAGAGAGAATCTGAGATATTTAAATAAGATTTAAATATCTTAATCAATTATGTATCGGAATTGATTTGGATTGACATTTGAATTAATATTAAATATTAATTAAATAGTTTAATTAATCATTTAATATTACTTTAATTTGAAATTAATTATTCAAATTCATTGTTGAATTAAAATGAAGAAAGTCAAAATGTTGACTTCATTTAATGAAAAAATCCATGTTAGTGGAATTTTGAGGTGCCAAAATTTGGTTTAACCAAACTTGCATGTTTGCCAAATAAACCCCACAAGTTTGAGTGGAATTTTGAGTGTCAAAATTTGGTTAACTCAAACATGCATGCTTGCCACATAATCCCAAACATTTGAGTGGAATTTTGAGTGCCAAAACTTGGTGATCTCAAATTTGCATGAACATGCAAACATAACTCTATAAATAGAGTGATTATGCAACATGAAAGGTCTTCTTGGTGAAAAACCTAGAGAAAAACCTCTCACAAACACTCTCTTCATATATAGAAAATCCCTCCCAAGTTTAGTCACTTGCCGGATTCCACAATCCCGTTCTAAGGCTGGAGGATAGTGGAGAAGACACTAGTGGTGGTTCGAAACCGGTTCGTGAAGAAAAACGAATTTGAACTACAAAAGGTTAGTATTCAAACTCATTAAGTTTTAATACTTATGAACATGCTAGTTATTTACTATAATTGATGTTCTAAAAGTGTCTAAGATCCAAATTGCTTCCGCATGTGTTATATTAACACCATCATATCTCTTGGCTTTTCCACATAGTCTTAGCTGCCCTCAAAGCAATTTTATAAGTGGTAGGATCTATGGCTTCAAATGAACATCGAAGGGGAGAAAATCTCACCATCTCAAATACTGTCAATCAAGAATATCAGATTGCCAGAATCGAAGATCAACTCAAAAATTGGACTATTCCAAAGGTAGATCCTAAAACTATCTACCAAATTTCAACCTTCAATTTTACTCAAAGATCATGCATCAAATTCTCAGAGAAGAACATCCCAATTCATAGCAATAGGGAATCACTAAATCTTTTTTCAAGATCTCTTATACTCCAACATCGTGAAGAGTTTAACTATCTCCATGTCGGTCTTGTCCAAGTCGCGGTAAAACCATTGTTCAGACTTGGATTAGATATCCCAGTTCTTATCTCCTTACGAGATAAGAGACATGAAGATTTCTCAAATTCCTTGTTGGGAATGGTTCAATCCAATTTAGAGAATGGACCAGTCTATTTCAATTGTTACCCAAACTTTACTCTGTCTCTCCACGACCCACACATATTATCAGCTCTCATGCTACATTTACAGTCAAAAAATTTGAACATCAAGGCTGAAACCCATTCTTCAGTCGTCATATTCAGGGTTTATTATAAGCTCATGAATACAAACATTTCTCCAAGAGCATTAAGATCCTCACCAAAAGGATCGACTATGCTCATAGAAGCAAATATTGGAAAATCATCAGTGACAGTCCCAAAAACACTTTCTTGGGATCAAATAACCAGAAGCACTCTCTGGAAAATAGAAGATGGAAATCTCCCAAAGAGGAAAGAGTCTCAAAACCCAGTCCGAATCATCGAACATGACGATGGAAGCGTTGAAATAAAATTCAGCGAAGAACCTTCGTCAGAGTCGAAAGTAAAAGAATTCCTGAATTCTAGACCAAGTACTTCAGGAATATCAAGGTCAATGTATGACCCCTTAAAGGTAAAAGAGGTCAGTTATGATCAAAAAAGGGCGTCAATCCACTATGAAGATGGCTCAAGGTCTCCAACCCATACGGATATGGATACTCAATCCGTCTACGAAAGCCAGCTAAATGTCATTACAGCTGATTTCCAGATAGACAAAGAATTTTTGAAAGCAGATTTTATGTCAACTACCAACTCTTCAAAAAGAAATGCCTTCTTCCAAACCTACAAAGAGGCTGAGCGAAATGAATTAAGAGCTCAGTGGTATTCTCACATGGAAACCATCAAAGAAAATATACCATTCTTCGAATGGTTTGAAGAAAATATTCTGCAGGTATGCACCTTGACCCAGAGAAGTTGGAAGACTACCAAAAGAGGCGAGGTATATTCGAAACATCCTCCGTTAGAAGAAGTCGAATTCGACAACTACTACGGTGAAAAGGTCAAAGCTAGCCCTTTCAAACATATTCCGGAAGGACTAGAAAAGGGTAATCCGACCCTAAAGGATATCAAGAATATCCAGCATCAAAACAATTATTCAAATAAGATTTTATCCACGATTGCTACTCAACTTGAAAGTATCGAGGGAAAAATCTCAAAGAAATCAGGTACTCAGCAGGAACAGGCAAGCAGCTCTGTACCAAAGGTTGATGAGTCAATACCAATACTCAGACCAGCAAATCAGGAAATATTTACAAAAAGGATTTCAAAAAAAGAGGCTGCAATGGCCAAGATAGAGGAAAAGTTGGACAGGATATTAAATCCCGCCATGATGCCTCAAGATTCATCTGTCAATGTCGTCAACAATGACGACGAGAACCAAGAATTCGAAGACGAGATTGCAAATGAGAGAGAGGAACCTTTCTACAATCGAATTGAAAGGATCTCTAGAAGAAGTCAAAATAATGCCAGTAATCAGAAAAGCTGGTATCCTCAACCGTCTTTTCCGGATATCCAATTCGAAGAAAAGACACTACAAACTCAAGCTCATTACGATGGTTTAGCAATCTATGAATGGAATATCGATGGATTATCTGACTATCTGATAATGAATGTTGTCAATGAGATGATGATGGCCGCAGGCGCGTATAAATTACAAGGCCATAAATCCGACCATCAGATAGCAAGTTTTGGTAACCGAATTTACCGGGCAACTCAATGATTGGTGGGACAAATATCTCGACGAAACGACCCGCCAACAGATATTAAACCACTATGTCATTAGGCCAACTACTCAAATTATCAAAGAAGAAGGTCCATCAACTAGGACCGAAGTACAACATGAAAGGGTAGAGGATGCTGTCAACACCCTCATATATACCCTCATAGAATTCTTCGTCGGCGACCCTCTGAAATACCAGGAGAGATCCGCCGAGATACTCATGAATCTAAAATGCCCTACTTTAGGTGATTTCAGGTGGTACAAAGACATGTACTTCAGCAAAGTTCTTATTAGAACAGATAGTTCGTTGGAATTCTGGAAAGAGAATTTCGTCAATGGACTACCAAAACACTTTTCAAGGAGAATCAAAGATGGTCTTAAGACAAAGTACAATGGAACAATTCCATGGCAAACTTTGTCATACGGATCCATAGCATCCTTCATCATAGAAGAAGGACTCAGACTTTGTAATGAGTCAAAGATTCAAAACAAGCTCAATTCTTCGATATCAAATAGAAAAGAGCTTGGTAGATTTTGCGATCAATATGGATGCAAGGGAATAGAAGCTCCCTTAACCTCCAGACGAAAGAAGGTTAAGACGCATCCAAAAGCTTATCATTCATACAGGCCTAGAGAAACATATCGGAGTAAACCCGTGCAGTCTCAGAAGCCAACATATTCAAGAAGGAAGTATATTCCTACAAAAACCCACAGAGGAAAGAAAAGGCAAACTTGCTTCAAATGTCGTGAAGAAGGATACTATGCTAACAAGTGTCCAATCAGAGGAAAGATCAATGAGTTGGATATAGATCAAGAGCTGAAAAATCAGCTATTACGACTAACCCTAACCGACTCAGAGCAATCGAGCGAGGGAGAAATCCTCAAACTTCAAGAAGAATCTGATTCATATTCTAGCATAGAATACGAATCAGAACAAGAAGGAAAAAGGACATGCGAAGGATGCATAAATGTCCTTACCAAGGATCAAGAAATTCTACTCGAAGTAGTAGAAAAAGTTCAAGACCCAGAAATTCAGCAGAAGATTGCTCAACGACTTAGAGATGCCATGACAATCTCTAAGCCACCTGAAAGGGAAGAAAGAAATCCCTACAGACTCCAATCTGTTCTCCAAAGATTTGAAAAACCGAGGGAACTCACTACTCAAGATTTACAAAGAGAGATTAATAATCTCAAACAAGAGGTACAGGCGCTAAGATCTGAAACCAGGTCATAATCTTATACGCTTCGTCAAGAAATTCTCAATCTTCAGGAAAGGCTGCCCGCACAAAAGGAAACGGCGCAACCAAACCTGGATGAAGAAGATTTTCAAAGTTCCTTCGTTGGAGCCATCACCACTTCTCAATTTAAAAAATGGTACGCTCTCGTTACCTTAAAAATTTATGATTTCAAAATCACACTAAAGGCTCTCATAGATACTGGAGCCGATCAAAATTGTATTCAAGAAGGCCTAATACCTACAAAGTATTTTGAAAAAACTACTGAAGGCCTTAGAGGTGCTAACAACAACAAACTCAAAATTAATTACAAACTATCAAAAGTTCATGTTTGCAATGATGGAATTTTCTTCGTAAATTCCTTCCTTTTAGTAAAAGACTTAGGACAAGAACTAATCCTAGGTACTCCTTTCATTACTCAATTATACCCTTTTAGAATAACTGAGAAGGGGTTAGAATCAATAGCCTTAGGAAAGAAGATAAAATTTAACTTTCTTTCCCCCGTAAGGATTAGCGAAATAAATAACCTTCAAAAGAATACAATTATTCAGTCAATAAATGTATTAAATTATAAAGAAAAACAAATTTCCTTTTTGAAAGAAGAAATTTCATTCAAAAGAATAGAAGAACAAATTCAAAATAAGACTGTCCAGTCTAAAATCAAAACTTTACAAACTCAATTAGAAAGAGAAGTTTGTTCAAATATCCCAAATGCCTTTTGGAATAGGAAACAACATATAGTTGATCTTCCATATATCAAAGCTTTCGAGGAGAAAAATATTCGTACGAAAGCCCGACCTATTCAGATGAATAAAGAATTACTAACATTCTGCAAAGCAGAAATTAATGATCTTTTGCAGAAAGGTCTTATTAGACCATCAAAGAGCCCCTGGTCATGTGCGGCTTTTTACGTCAACAACCAGGCAGAAAAGGAACGCGGAGTCCCGCGACTGGTAATTAACTACAAACCCTTAAATAAGGTTTTGGAATGGATCAGATATCCAATTCCAAATAAATCAGATTTAATGCAAAGAATTTCAAATGCAAAAATATTTTCAAAATTTGACATGAAATCAGGATTTTGGCAAATCCAGATTTCAGAAAAAGACAAGTACAAAACGGCTTTCAATGTCCCTTTCGGACAATAGGAATGGAACGTTATGCCATTTGGGCTAAAAAACACTCCATCCGAGTTTCAAAAGATTATGAATGATATTTTCAATCCTTTTCAAGACTTTTCAATTTTTTATATTGATGATGTTCTGATTTTTTCTCAAAACATCGATCAACACTTCAAGCATCTCCAAACATTTTTTACGACGGTCAAAAGAAACGGTTTAGTTGTGTCTAAACCCAAAATTAAACTTTTTCAAACAAAAATCCGTTTTCTTGGATTTGAAATCCATTTGGGTCTAATTAAACCCATTCAAAGGTCCATTGAGTTTGCCTCAAACTTTCCGGACCAAATTACAGATAAAACCCAACTACAAAGATTTTTGGGATGTCTCAATTATGTGTCTGATTTCCTTCAAAATATCAGACCTATCTGCAAGCCACTTTTTGAAAGGCTCAAAAAGAACCCAAAGCCCTGGACTGAAGAACACACCAGAACAGTCCAAAAAATCAAATCCCTTGTCAAGTCAATTCCGTGTTTATCGCTGATAAACCCAAGGGCTAGTTTAATAGTGGAGACCGACGCATCCGATATTGGATATGGAGGAATCCTAAAACAGTCCCTTGACAAGAAAGAATCCATTGTCCGTTTCCATTCAGGAATATGGAATTCTACTCAAAAAAATTATTCAACAGTAAAGAAAGAAATACTTTCAATAGTACTTTGTGTACAAAAATTTCAAAGTGATTTAATTAAAAAAAGTTTTGTTATCAAAACCGACTCAAGAGCATCTAAATTTGTTTTAGAAAAAGATGTCAAAAATCTTGTGTCTAAACAAATTTTTGCTAGATGGCAAGCCATTTTATCTTGCTTCGACTTTCAAATTTTGCCTATAAAAGGGATCGAAAACCCCTTGGCAGATTACCTCTCAAGAGAGTTCTTACTCTCAAAAGAAAAATTCTCCATTCTCCCTAACCAATCTATCTCCCAGCAATGACCGGAAAGAAAGCGATACATAAAGGGAAGAAGCCCAATGCTTCTTCAAGCACACCTACTCCAATGACATCCGACAGCTATGCAATGGATGCTGGTTTCACATTGGTGACCAGATCTAAAGCAAAGCTTTCTCAAAAACAGGCGGAGGTTATCACTCCGACGAGGCCTTCAGCCTCTTCAACACGGCCATCTGTCGTTACTCCATCGAGACCCACTGTCTCTTCCACTTCAAAGGGACCTTCTGTCCCCTCGACCTACTCGGACGCGGTTGTTCCCGTTCGTTTTTCTCCAGTTCCTGAAATCAAAACCTATTTTCAAAAATCTGTGTCCATACCAGAAGCTCTGGTAGAACCAGAATACGACGACCAAAAAATCGGCGAAGTCATTAAAAAAGCCTATCCATCGGGATTCTTTTATATCCCAGAAGATCTTCATAAAACTAGAAGGTTTTATGAATTCATTCTAGTCGACACAAAATCCATCGAAATTACTCATATTCCGAGTCACGATGATCCTTCGAAAATCGCGTATTCAAAATTAAAAATTTTTAAAGTCATGAATCCGACGTATTGGAATCAAGATCCATACACGGAAAAGATATTCTCAAAACCTTTTTGTGAGGGAAGCATGTAACATTCATACTTAATGGCCTTAATTAACCATGATGTAATTGTAATCTAAAGTAAATTAAAAGTCTTAAAATACATTAATGAAATACAATTACTCTAAATTACTCTAAATTGTAATCTACGCATAATTTATAACATGAAATTTCATTCTTCTTCAATGTGGCATGAATTGAAATATCTTTTGATAATTTCAACAATATTTTCTTCACATCTTCATTGAAGCATATTGTATGATTGATGTCTCTTGATTCATATCATTCTCCACTTCTTCAAATTTGTGAAAGTTTGCTGCAAAAAATAAGTTATGAAAATACGAAGGACCTCACAACACTCTCTCACGAGTATACACTCAAGGAATTTTAGGCCACTCTTTTTACACTCATTACACAAATGAAGCTCTCATTCTCACCTCTCAAAATTTTAAATAGAGCAATGATTGAATTTTGAACTCTGGGTCGATTAAAAACTAAAAAGATAAAAATAAATAAAAATCAAATTTAGAAGAAACGCAAAGGAAACATATATCCGATCTTGAGCCTGAAGCTTTGATACCAAATGATATTTAGAAATCACTACAAGGGGAGTAAGACTCGGATTACCTTGTTGATCGAATTTCTCAAGGCAAGAACACTTGATTGAGATTCGAATCACTCCACAAGCAAGATCGATCATGTCTAGCTTGAATGATTCTTGTTGATCAAATATCTCAAACACTCGTTTGAGATTTGAATCACTCCACAAGCAAGATTGATCATGTCGAGATTGAATGATTCTACATGCAACCTAAACTACATAGAATTGCAAAGAAACTTAACCATTGGAAAAAGAAAAACACAAATACTTCTTTTACTATATTTTCGAAGTCTCCCTACAAATACAACATACATGGCTTTATATAGTCTCAAAATGAAACTACTAAAGGCATTCCAAGAGTTGTAACATTCATACTTAATGGTCATAATTAACCATTAGGTAATTGTAACATAAAGTAAATAAAAAGTCTTAATATACATTAATGAAATAAAATTACTCTAAATTACACTAAATTGTAATTCATCCAAAATTTATAACATGAAACTTCATTCTTCTTCAATGTGGCATGAATTGAAATATCTTTTGATAATTTCAACAATATTTTCTTCACATCTTCATTGAAGCATATTGTATGATTGATGTCTCTTGGTTCATATCATTCTCCACTTCTTATTCGTCCTCGAATCTATTTTTGAAACTTTGTTGCAAAAAATAAGTTATGGAAATACGAAGGACCTCACAACACTCTCTCACGAGTAAACACTCAAGGAATTTTAGGCCACTCTTTTTACACTTATTACACAAATGAAGCTCTCATTCTCATCTCTCAAAATTTTAAATAGAGCAATGATTGAATTTTGAACTCTGGGTCGATTAAAAACTAAAAAGATGAAAATAAATAAAAATCAAATTTAAAAGAAACGCAAAGGAAACATATATCCGATATTGAGCTTGAAGCTCTGATACCAAATGATAAGATAAGAAATCAATACAAGGGGAATAAGATTCGGATTACCTTGTTGATCAAATATCTCAAGGCAAAAACATTGTTTGCGATTCGAATCACTCCACAAGCAAGATCAATCATGTCTAACTTGAATGAATCTTGTTGATCAAATATCTCAACGCAATAACACTTGTTTGAGATTTGAATCACTTCACAAGCAAGATTGATCATGTCGAGCTTGAATGATTCTACATGCAACCTAAACTACATAGAATTGCAAAGAAATTTAGCCATTGGCTAAAAAAAGCACAAAGGCTTGTTTTACTATATTTTCCAAGTCTACCTACAAATACAACATGCATGGATTTATATAGCCTCAAAATGAACCTATTAAAGGCATTCCAAGAGTTGTAACATTCATACTTAATGGCCTTAATTAACCACTATGTAATTGTAACCTAAAGTAAATTAAAAGTCTTAAAATACATTAATGAAATACAATTACTCTAAATTACTCTAAATTGTAATCCACGCAAAATTTATAACATGAAACTTCATTCTTCTTCAATGTGGCATGAATTGAAATATCTTTTGATAATTTCAACAATATTTTCTTCACATCTTCATTGAAGCATATTGTATGATTGATGTCCCTTGGTTCATATCACTAGAAATGATCGATCTTGCTTGTGGAGTGATACGAATCTCAAACAATGTTCTTGCCTTGAGATATTCGATCAACAAGGTAATCGAAATCTTACTCCCCTTGTAGTGATTTTCCCATATCACTGTTGGTATCAAAGCGTTAACTCTTTCAATGCTAACAGATATTGTCCACTTTGGACTTTTCCTTTCGAATTTCTCGTCAAAGTTTTAAAACACATCTATTAAAGGGAGGTTTTCATACTCTTATAAAAAATGTTTTGTTTTCTTGTCCAATCAACGTGGAATCTGACATTATTTATCTTTGAGGGAAAATAATAATAATAATAATAATAATAATAATAAATTGTGACAGTTTGGTTTATATTTACTTATTTTTCTCAAGCTCAAGTTAAATGAATGGCAAATGACTATCATTTCCTAAGAAAAAAATATTGAAACCCACTACATTTCCTACTTGGATTTCTTTTTCAGAAAATTAGGATTTGTAGTTTTCTGATTATAGAAATATTATATATTTGGCATCAACCAAAATGCCATTTGAAGACCTCTAGAGGACTATATATTTAGGTTCATATTGGTGAACTAATTTGAAGTCTAGAGGATTATATAACGGATTGACAAGAATGAAACTTAACCATCACACCAATCCATTCAAATTATTTCGAACACAAATAATAACATGGCAAAGATTTGTGTTATTAGGTCTTTTGTATTTTCTAACTTATTTTTTGCAGCAAAGTTTCACAAATAGATTCAAGGATGAAGCCTCTTGAAGAAGTGGAGAATGATATGAACCAAGAGACATCAATCAAATATACTTCAATGAAGATGTGAAGAAAATATTGTTGAAATTATTAAAACATATTTCAATTCATGCCACATTAAAGAAGAATGAAGTTTCATGTTATAAACATTGGGTAGATTACAATTTAGAGTTATTGTATTTCATTAATGTATTTTAAGACTTTTTATTTACTTTAAGTTACAATTACATAATGGTTAATTATGGTCATTAAGTATGAATGTTACCACTCTTGGAATGTCTTTATTAGTTTCATTTTGAGGCTATATAAAGTCATGTATGTTGTATTTGTAAGTAGACTTGGAAAATGTAGTACAAAAAAACATTTGTGCTTTCTTTAGCAGATTGCTAAGTTTCTTTACATTTCTATGTAGTTTAGGTTGCATGTAGAATCATTCAAGCTCGACATGTTCAATCTTGCTTGTGGAGTGGTTCGTGTTCTACTCTCAGTTTATGCGTTTGTATTCAATTCGTAACCAAAGAATTGAAGCTCAATGATATGGAATTTGAAGACCTCAAACAAGAGGACCTCAAGAGTTAAGTGTTAATAAGAACAAAACTAATATGTTGTGATTGTTAGCGTGCGGGACAAAATTCTATCCTTGGAACGCAAGAATACTGAATAACATACAATAATATATGATATATGTATGTTTTTTTTTTTAATCCTTTGACACTTTGCTTTATTTGCTTATTTGTCTCCCGGATAACATACGAACTTGAATTCGTATTAATAGTCATAAAAAAGTAATTAAATTTGTACGAGGTATTCTTTAAAAGCAAATCAGGTAACAATGCATTAAATTTATTTAAAAAGAATAAAAAAAATCATGACTAGTCTATCTAGTTTGTAAAAGAAAATGACATAAAAGTTAAAAGAAATTTCATAGTGAATGATAGAAAAGATAAAAGGAAGACTATACCCTCGCTGTCACAAATTTTAAACAACTCATGTTTAAGATTCAAATCAATATTCGAAATCTTGATTCGACACCTGATGGCTCTAGCATTCTCTTGCTACATAGTCACGTTACATACTCTTCGCTTCTAAAAATAAAACTATCCCTACAAACAAACACGAGTCGTTCAGGCATGTTTTTTCCTCACTCACATGTAACATAGGAAAATTTCTAGAACGTCACCCAACATAGAATTTCTCCAAACAAAGTACGTTAACAATGGAGTTCCTATGATGAAGCCACTAAAAAGAAAGATGCACATTGTTGGTATAGGCTGTAACTTTTATTTCCTTTAAGACTTTCTTAATCATCCTTTCTGCAGGACTCTCCTTTGATGTGGTCTCAGTTCATTCATGTACTCCTCGTTTACTCAGGTGTCACATACATACCAGCTTCCTCCTTGGTTTGTTCTTGAAATACATCTAACTGTGGGAGGTGTCGCACTGATCCCAATTGTGATGACCCTAATGTTTTATTATAACCAAGGTCACCACTAGAGCATAATATAACTATTCGCTCAGCTATCACATACTCCAAATTTCTCTAAATTGCTCTTATAAAGAATGTTTTGTTTTCCTGTCAATTCAACCGTGGAATCTTACCTTATTTATCTTTAGAGCAAAAATAATAATAATAATAATAATAAATAAATAAATAAAATAAAATAAATTGTGACAGTTATGTTTATATTTACTTATTTTTCTCAAGCTCAAGTTAAAGGAATGGCAAATGACTATCATTTTGTAAGAAAAAAAAAAAAAAAAAAAACATAACCGAATACATTTCCTATGTGGATTTCTTTTTAACATTTTAAGGGGATTTGTGGTTTTGTAATGATAGAAATATCATATATTTGGCATATGCATCAACCAAAATCTACTATTTAGGTTCATATGGGTGAACTAATTTGACGTCTAGAGGATTATATAATGGATTGACAAGAATGAAACTTAACCATCACACCAGTCCATTCAAATTATTTCGAACACAAAATAATAACATGACAGAGATTTGTAGTGTGAAGTTGAGTTTCATTATTGCGATGATACTGCTGGTTGTGTCTCGCTCTGGTAAACTTTCTAGCTCTTCGTTCTTTGTTTGTTTTGAATCTCTTTGAAGGCTAATATTTCAATAGAGAAGCCTTCTAAGACAAATCGCATGCTAAATGTTCAAAAGGTTCAAACATAATGTCGAGTGTTTAAATATTATTGCAGTTGAAGTTGAAGGGATGCCGCCACTGGTTCCAAAGAGAAGTCTTCTAAAACAAATCGCATGCAACACCTCTGCTGACTGCGGAGATCGTACTTGCTCGTGTTCTTATCTCGGTTTATGCGTTTGTATTCAATTCGCAACAAAAGAATTAAAGCTCAATGATATGCAATTTGAAGACCTGAAACAAGAGGACCTCAAGAATTAAGTGTTAATAAGAACAAAACTAACATGTTGTGATTGTTAGCCTGCGGAACAAAATTCTATCCTTGGAACACGCAAGAATACTGAATAACATACAATAATATATGATATATGTATGTTTCTTTTTCTTTTTTTTTTTTTTAAATCTTTTGACACACTTTGCTTTATTTGCTTATTTGTCTTTCGGACAACATACGAACTTGAATTCGTATTAATAGTCGTAAAAAAATAATTAAATTTTTACGAGGTATAACTTTAAAATCAAATCAGGTAACAATGCATTCAGTTTATTTAAAAAGAATAAAAAAATTCATGACTAGTCTATCTAGTTTGTAAAAGAAAATGACATAAAAGTTAAAAGGAAATTTCATAGTGAATGATAGAAAAGATAAAAGGAAGACTATCCCCTCGCTGTCAAAAATGTGAAACGACTCATGTCTAAGATTCAAATCAAGATTCGACATCTCGATTCGACACCTGATGGCTCTAGCATTCTCCTGCTACATAGTCACGTTACATACTCCTCGCTTCTAATAGTAAAACTATCCCTACAAACCAACACGAATCGTTCCAGCATGTTTTTTCCTCACTCACATGTATCGTAGGAAATTTCTAGAACGTCACCCAACATAGAATTACTTCAAAAAAAGTACGTTAACAATGGAGTTCCTATGACGAAGCCACTAAAAAGGAAGATGCACATTGTTGGTATAGGATGTAACTTTTATTTCCTTTAAGACTTTCTTAATCATCCTATCTTCAGGATCACTCTCCTTTGATGTGGTCTCAGCTCATTCATGTACTCCTCGTTTACGCAGGTGTCACATACCAACCAGCTTCCTCCTTGGTTTGTTCTTGAATCACATCTGACTGTGGGAGGAATCGCTATGATCCCAATTGTAATGACCCTAATGTTTTATTAAAACTAAGGTCGCCACTACATGCATAATATAACTATTCGCCCAACTATCACATACTCCAAATTCCTCTGAATTTCTCTTATCATCTTCTTGCTTTCAGCACTTAAGGATTGAGTAACTCCTATTCCTTCACAAAATTGAGGCTCTCATACCATCTTGGACGCTTTCATTCGGGGACATGGAATTCTACTCAAAAGAATTACTCAACCGTAAACAAAAAGTTGAGAGAAGTTTGTGATAGATGGTTGAGAGAAAAAAAAAAAAAAAACCCTTAACCTAAATTGAATTCTAAACCTAGGTGAAGGATTGAATGCATGTAATGGCGACCTTGGTTTTAATAAAAAAAAAATTAGGGTCGTTACAGGTAGTATCAGAGCGATACCTCTTCCAGTAATAACAGATATTGTTCATTTTGGGCTTTTCCTTCCGAATTTCTCGTCAACGGTTTAACACACGTCTATTAGAGAGAGGTTTCCATACTCTTATAAAGAATGTTTTGTTTTCCTGTCAACTCAATGTGGAATCTTACATTATTTATCTTTAGAGCAAAAATAATAATAATAATAATAATAAAATAAATTGTGACAGATCCGTTTATATTTACTTATTTTTCTCAAGCTCAAGTTAAAGGAATGGCAAATGACAAACATTTTGTAAGGAAAAAAAAAAAAAAAAAAAAACTAAACCCAATATATTTCCTATGTGGATTTCTTTTTAACATTTTAAGGGGATTTGTGGTTTTGTAATTATAGAAATATCATATATTTGGCATATGCATCAACCAAAATCTACTATTTAGGTTCATATTGCTGAACTAATTTAACTTCTAGAGGATTAGATAATGGATTGACAAGAATGAAACTTAACCATCACACCAGTCCATTCAAACTATTTCGAACACAAAATAATAACATGGCAGAGATTTGTAGTGTGAAGTTGAGTTTCATTATTGCGATGATACTGCTGGTTGTGTCTCGCTCTGGTAAAATTTCTAGCTCTTCGTTCTTTGTTTGTTTTGAATCTCTTTGAAGGTTAATATTTCAATAGAGAAGCCTTCTAAGACAAATCGCATGCTAAGTGTTCAAAAGTTTCAAACATAATGTCGAGTGTTTAAATATTATTGCAGTTAAAGTTGAAGGGATGCCGCCACTGGTTCCAAAGAGAAGTCTTCTAAAACAAATCGCATGCAACACCTCTGCTGACTGCAGAGATCGTACTTGCTCGTGTTCTTATCTCGGTTTATGCGTTTGTATTCAATTCGCAACAATAGAATTAAAGCTCAATGATATGCAATTTGAAGACGTGAAACAAGAGGACCTCAAGAATTAAGTGTTAATAAGAACAAAACTAACATGTTGTGATTGTTAGCATGCGGAACAAAATTCTATCCTTGGAACCCAAGAATACTGAATAACATACAATAATATATGATATATGTACGTTTTTTTTTCTTTTTCTTTTTTTAAATCTTTTGACACACTTTCCTTTATTTGCTTATTTGTCTTTCGGACAACATACAAACTTGAATTCGTATTAATAGTCGTAAAAAATAATTAAATTTGTACGAGGTATAACTTTAAAATCAAATCAGGTAACCATGCATTCAGTTTATTTAAAAAGAATAAAAAAATTCATGACTAGTCTATCTAGTTTGTAGAAGAAAATGACATAAAAGTTAAAAGGAAATTTCCTAGTGAATGATAGAAAAGATAAAAGGAAGACTATCCCGTCGCTGTCACAAATGTGAAACGACTCATGTCTAAGATTCAAATAAAGATTCAAAATCTCGATCTGATGGCTCTAGCATTCTCCTGCTACATAGTCACGTTACATACTCCTCGCTTCTAACAGTAAAACTATCCCTACAAATCAACACGAGTCGTTCCAGCATGTTTTTTCCTCACTCACATGTATCGTAGGAAATTTCTAGAACGTCACCCAACATAGAATTACTCCAAACAAAGTACGTTAACAATGGAGTTCCTATGACGAAGCCACTAAAAAGGAAGATGCACATTGTTGGTATAGGATGTAACTTTTATTTCCTTTAAGACTTTCTTAATCATTCTATCTTCAGGATCACTCTCCTTTGATGTGGTCTCAGCTCATTCATGTACTCCTCGTTTACGCAGGTGTCACATACCAACCAGCTTCCTCCTTGGTTTGTTCTTGAATCACATCTGACTGTGGGAGGTATTGCTCTGATCCTAACGTTTTATTAAAACCAAGGTCACCGCTACATGCATAATATATTTATTCGCTGGAGAAATTCATTTAAAAGAAATGTAACTAAAATGCGTGGAGAAATTCATTTAAAACAATCAATGCTATGTACTTAAACGTTAGTAATAAATTTTTTAAAACAATATAATGGAAAATAAATAGTATAACCTTAGAACTATATATAACATGAATGCATCTACCCAAACTTCCATTCCATAGATGTCACCACGACATTGTCCAACCGTGCAAAAGTGTCTTACTTTTATCTTAAAAACAAGAATAGCACCTAGGTTGAGTATTTTTTATAAGCGCCTACAATGCTGGAATTCGCAAAGCTAGAGGTCTTTCTAGAATCCTTGCAAAACGTTCACAGAGGAAGCTAACTTAACGGATTGATTCCAACCAAGAGCGGGTTAGAAGATGAATGACTCTTAGATCGAACTTGGAATCTATGATGGTTACTCTTAGATACCAAGACAATTCACTCTAGAATTAGCATGATCAAAACTAATTCAATGAATCGGTTTAAACATCAAACCTAAAGCAAGGTTTGAAAAAGAATAACACCAAAAAGGTATAAAAAAAACACAAAGGTCTTGTTTGTATTCAACCATTGATGCCCAAACATGAATATTACATGCCTAAATAGGCCCAAAAGATAACCCTAACATAATAAAGTTCAACTACCAACTACAAATGCTATTAAATACATATTGAAAAAAATAAGACATTCATACAAACTAATAACCAATGCTATTAAATACAAATTGAAGAAAACAAGGCATTCATAAATTGTCTTAATTGGTAGTTCAACTACCAAAGGCAATGTCAGCCATTCCATTATCTTATTGATTTGATATGCTAATGCTATAAAGATTTTTGGGCTCAAAAGTCTTTGTTTCAACTTGTAACTAGCTAGCTTTTGAAGATGCAATGTATAGGCCTCTTGAATCTTCTTAACCTTACTTCTTGTAATCGGTCCTTCGGGTACATTCAAAGGGTCAGGAGTTGAATTCATATCACTATCTCTAGGCTTTTCCATAGCCTTAGCTGCCCTCAAAGCAATCTTATACGTGGTAGGATCTATGGCTTCAACTGTCTGATGAATTTATGGATTCAGTCCAAGGATGAACCTTTTAGCAATTTTTAGTTTTGTATCCACTAATGACGGCGCGAATCATTTCAACCTTATAAATTCTCTTGCCTAGTCATCCACAAAATGTCCACTCTATATCAAATGGCTGAGCTCCTGTTGTCTTCAAAGTCCGACTACCTTCGAGAAATATTATTTTAGGAATAGCTTTTTGAATCGAGACCATGGTTTTACACTTCCATTTAGCCTGAGAATTTCTCAATTATCCAATCACCACAATTTCGCATCATCTTTCAAGATGAATGACGAAAAGAATACCTTCTCATGGTCTGGGTAGTTCATAATAAGAAAATCGTCTCCATTGGTGATAGCCATAATTGTGCCTCTATTGGGTCTCTCGTGCTTCCACTAAAGGTACGGGGTCATACCATTTTAATCCCATAAATATCTTGCCACTCATGTATGTTACAAGCTATTGGTTTGCTCGATGGCCACCATTACTTGAACCATGACCTGGAAAGATTCCCACATCAGATTCTTCATGGGGTCTATTCCCGCCAATGGTGTTGTTGGAGGTAGTGCAGCCACGTATTTTCTTGTTACAGAGCCCTCACAAGTTGGGCTCCCTCTACCTCTACCCCTTCCTCGACAGGAGGTTGTTCCCTTTCTCGACGTCCTCTTCCACGTCCTCTAGGCGGCATGGTTCTAAATCAACACACAATTTTTTTTAAGTCTACTATTCCTAACATAAACTACATAATTTTTCATATTATCATACACATATAATTAAGCGAAAAATCGTGCCGTCAACAACAATGTAGTCAATTTTATCAAAATTAGTCATGAAAAACACTCATCATCAACAAGTAGTAACAATATACATAATCAATGACATTTCATTTTCTTATTTTACGCATGACATATGTAACAAGAAAAAAGAAGAAAAAAAAAATAATAGTAAGTAAATATTAATTATAAAAAAAAAAGTAAATTATCAGAGAAAGAAACAAAATGATCTCCTTAACCCCTCCCCCAAATATCTCCCCAACACCTCCAACTGCAAAATGATCAGCAAAAGAAAGAAACAGAAAGAAACAAAATAAAATGGCAGATTTTTGGAAGGGTAAAAAAATAGGAGAAAGAAACAAAAGAAAGATGACAGATTTTGGGAGAGAAAAATTGGAAATGGCTTCACTCCCAAGCAGATTTGATACGAAGGGAAACAGATATAAAATTTATGGGTAAGTTAGATCTCCTCTTCTTTTATTTTTTAGATAGAAAAGTTATCTTAGATCTATTTTTTCTATTATTTAGATTTTTGGATATCTTATCGAAAATCAAAATTGATTGAAAGATGGCTTTGTCAATTGCATTTAAATTGGATCATCATTTTTAGGGAAGAGAAGAAAATCATAATTGATTGATGCATAGGCCAAATTAGAATAATTAGAATGGATTCAAAATGACTCCTTTGATTGGACAGTCATCAGTTGGGAAAGAGAAGAAAAAATAATAGATTGAAAATGGCTTGGGGATAGTAGTTTTTAGGAAAGAGAAGAAAACAGAATAGATTAAAAATGGCTTTTGGTTAATTGGACAGTCATATTAGGAAAGAGAGGAGAACAAAATTGATTGAAATTTGTTTTATAATTGCATAATAAGAGAAAAAAAAAATACAGAGAGGAGAGAAACAAAGTGGTACAACAGAAGAGAAGGAAAATAGAAGAGGTGAAAAATTATTATTATTTATATCTAGAGAATATAATATTATAACAAACCATAGTTGGATTGAATGATTCAAAGCCGCATGAAATAATATTGACATATTTTCAATTTAAGTTTTAGAAAATTTAGAAACAATGAAAACTTGGAATTCGATTTTTACTGAGACTACTTTAGAGCCGTATTTCACATTGTTAGTTGATTATTAATTAAAATGTGAAATACTAACAAAAGGTGACGAACGGTGGGATATGAAGCGAACTCTAGCAACCTTTGGAGCAGCTCTCGAGGAACGGGAGCTTACGTTAATTAAATTAGGGAAGACTTCGACTAAGGTCAACCAAGTAAGTGGCCTTACTATAGGATAGACTAAAAATTGTATGAGTTACGATGATGTATGAACTATGTCGTACGATGCGGTATATGAGTTATGATGATGTATGAGTTATGATGATGTGTGGGTTACGATACTTGATGATGTGCTCAGTATATATATATTTTGATGAATGTCGTACTTGATATGTTTGATGCACTTTGTGGCAATATGATGAGTATGATGAGTATGTATGAGTTATGATGATGTATGAACTATCTGTGTGACGATCACATCTCCTCGTTGCACAATCTCCCTCATGAGATGGTATTTGCGCTCAATATGTTTTCCTCGCTTATGGCTTCTAGGTTCTTTTGAATTTGCAACTGCTCCACTGTTATCACAATAAAGAGTGACGGGAAGATGCATATTTGGAACGACTTCCAAATCAGTTAAGAACTTCCTAAGCCATACAGATTCTTTCGCTGCTTCACAAGCAGCAACATACTCAGTCTCCATGGTGGAATCAGCAATGCAACCTTTCTTTATGCTTCTCCATATTATTGCTCCTCCGTTCAGAGTGAAGACAGATTCTGATGTCGATTTCCTCGAATCTACATCGATCTGAAAATCTGAGTCAGTGTACCCTGTAAGGATCAAATCCTTAGCACCGTACACTAGCATATAGTCCCTCGTTCTCCTAAGATACTTGAGGATATTCTGAACGGCAGTCCAATGAGCACGTCCCGGATTGGACTGATATTGCTGACAATTCCCACAGCATAGCATATGTCGGGTCGGGTACATAGCATGGCATACATCAGACTGCCGACTGCTGATGCATAGGGAATATGTCTCATATCCTCAACTTCTTGAGGTGTCTTAGGACTTTGTTCCTTCGACAAATGAACTCCATGCCTGAAAGGTAATAATTCTTTCTTGGAGTTCTGCATCTTATATCGAATCAACATTTTGTCGATGTACGATGCCTGAGACACTGCTAGTGTTTTGTTCTTGCAATTCCGAACAATTTGGATTCCAAGAAAAAACTGAGCCTCTCCAAAATCTTTCATTTGAAATTGTGTCGCTAGCCAATGCTTAATGTCAGTCAAAAATCCCACATCATTTTCAATGAGTAGGATATCGTCAACGTACAACACCAGGAAAGCTACTGTAGAGTTGACTATCCTTTCATAAACACAAGGTTCGTCAACATTCTTTTTAAAGCCATAAGATTTGATCGCAGTATCAAACTTTATATTCCAGGATCGAGATGCTTGCTTCAACCCATAAATGGATCTTTTAAGCTTGCAAACCCTTTGCTCGTGATCCTGTTCAATGAACCTCTCTAGTTGAGCCATATAGATACTCTCTTCAAGATTGCCGTTTAGAAAGGCTGTCTTAACATCCGTTTGCCAAATTTCATAATCATAAAATGTGGCAATAGACAAGAGTATTCTAATCGATTTAAGCATAGCAACAGGAGAGAAGGTTTCTTCATAGTCCACCCCCTCTCTTTGGGTATAACCCTTTGCTACTAGTCGAGGTTTAAAGGTTTGTACCTTACCGGTTTGGTCTCGTTTTCTCTTATAGATCCATTTGCAACCAATAGGTTTTACCCCATCTAGTTGATCTACAAATTCCAGAACTGTATTGAAGTACATTGACTACATTTCAAGATTCATGGCTTTAATCCACTGATCTCTATCTTCATCATTCATTGCCTGTTTATACGTCAATGGATCCTCAACGCCATCATCAGGTATGATGACTTGAGTTTCTGCCAAACCCAAGTAACGATCGAGTTGAGTTATAACCTTCCCACTAGTCGAGGCATTCTCAACTCTTGAGAAGGATGTGATTGACCAGAAGTGTCAGCTCCATCAACAACTCTTGTTGAAGAACCAGCTTGATCAACAACTCTTGTTGTTTTATCAGTAGCTTCTTTAGAAATCTCACTTAATACTAGTTTGCTACGAGGTTGATGATTTCTTACGTGGTCTTCCTCTAAGAATGTAGCGTTTGTGGATACAAACACTTTATTTTCTTGAGGGTCATAAAACAAACCACCTTTCGTCTCTTTGGGGTATCCTACGAATATACATAATTTTGAACGACGTTCTAATTTCTTGGGGTTTTGCAACAACACATGTGCTGGACATCCCCAAATTCTGAAGTGACGTAAACTACCTTTACGCCCTTTCCATAACTCATAAGGTGTTTCTGAAACACTCTTAGTAGGAACCATGTTCAAAATGTATGTAGCAGTCTCCACTGCATATCCCCAAAACGGATCGGGTAATTGAGCGAAACTCATCATATACCGAACCATGTCTAATACAGTTCTATTTCTCCTTTCTGATACACCATTTTGTTGAGGCATACCAGGAGCTGAGAGTTGTGATCTTATTCCATGTTCTATCATATAGTCTTGAAATCTTAAGTCCATGTACTCTCCTCATCGATCTGATCGAAGTGTTTTAATAGTTTTACCTAATAGATTCTCAACCTCAGTCTTATACTCTCTGAATTTTTCAAGAGCTTCAAACTTGTGATGCATTAGGTAAAGACAGCCATACCTTGAATAATCATCAATAAAACTGATGAATTATTCATACCCTCCTCGCTTTAACATTCATTGGACCACAGAGATCTGTATGCACGAGTTCTAAGGTTTCTTTGGCTCTACAACCTTTTTCAGAAAATGATCGTTTAGTCATTTTACCCTCAAGACAAGACTCACATGGAGGTAAAGAGTTGTCTTCTAACTCATTTAGAAGTCCTCTTTTAACCAATCTCTCAATCCTATTGAGATTAATGTGACCTAGTCTTAAGTGCCAAAGATAGGTATTAGGAGAAATCTTTTGTCGTTTATTTTGAGTTTCAGCTGTTTTAAACATCTCGGTATTTAAAATAGCTTTTGTTTCGCTCGGTTTTAACATATATAAGTTGTTTTCTAGTTTTGCAGAACAAATATGAATACCTCTTTTGCAAATGAACACTTCATTGATTTCAAAAGATACTTTATACAATTGTTCTAATAAACAAGAGATAGATATTAGATTTCTTTTCATTTCAGGAACAAAAAGTACATTATCTAATATAATAAATTTATCTCCAAAAAACAACTTCAAATTTTCTACTAATCTTGCTGAGACAACCTCTCCTATTCCAACCCTGAGTGTTATCTCGCCGTCCGCAAGCATTCTCCAGGAGCTAGTTTCCTGGTAAAAAGAACAAATATGATTAGTCGCCCCTGAATCTAGTATCCAAGTTGAGTTGTCATACTCTACTAAACATATTTCTACAACGAGTAAATCATATTTACCTTGTTGTGTCTTTTCGGCTTTCTTCTCTGCAAGGTATTTTGGGCAGTTTCTCTTCCAGTGCCCGTTTTCATTGTAATGGAAACATTTTTCTTTATCTGCTTTTTGAACCTTGTGTTTGCGGTTAGTAGGAATCTTATTTTTCCCTTTACCCTTCTTCTTCATCAAAACACTTTTAGAAGTTGAAGGTCCGTACTTATTTTTGGAGGACGATCCTCGTAGTAATTTCTTGGAGATAGCAACATTCGCTTCTCCTGTTTGTCCCTTGTTCATTAAGAGGGACTGATAAGTCTGTAGCTCATTGAGAAGAGCAGTCAAGTTATATTCTATTTTGTTCATTACCACATTGGTGCGGAACTGGAAGAAGCTCTTCGGAAGAGACATCATGATAAAACTAACTTGACTCTTCTCATCAATGACAGCTTCATTTTCTTTTGCCACATTGAAATGGACCATCATGTCCAGGACATGTTCTCTAACTGAGGTCCCTTCTTTCATACGACAGTTGTAAATGTATTTTATGGCTTCATGTCTAAGGGAGAAGGACGGTTGTCCAAACATCCTTTTTAGAGATTCCATAATCTCTTTAGCAGTACCCATAACATCGTGTTTCTTAGCCAAAACATCAGATATGCTGGCTAGAATGTACACTCGGGCTTTATCATTTGCCATTATCCATCTGTCATACGCATCCCGAACTATTCGGTTTGCATTTGAGCTGGGGTTTGGAGGACACTCCTCAGTTAAAACAAACTTTAAATCATCAATGACCAGTATTGTGTTTAGATTTGATTTCCAAGTTGTGTAGTTGTCGCCGTTTAATTTCTCAGAAGCGAGTAATTGTACTATTGAGTTTGTCATGCTGTGATATAAAGAAAATTCTATTAGTGATTTGACTTAATCCTTTTTAATCCAATCAGTTTTAGCAAATATAATAATGTACCTAAATCATTATTAATTTGCAACGATACTTTAGTGAGTTAGAGCAACTGCTACCGAGGGGCAGTCACACTCATTCACTAAACCAAGACATTCTTGACTTAAACACTATTCCCAGAATAACTCTTGTTCCTATAGTGTTCTTAGTTATCGCTATTTTGGTCAAGAATATACCAACTCTTAGTATTTCTTCGTAAGTGTGACCTGCAATTTTCAGACCTCATAGATCGATCCCAACAATGCTATCGAATGAAAAAGCCAAAGTTGGGAACGGACCTAAGAAATCCTATCCATTTCTGGAGTTTGCGTTGTTTCGACTCCCATGTTATGACCCTCCGAATGGGTAGTTGCTCTAGGGCAACATGCAGGTGGAACATGGGAACCTTACGGTGCAACCTAGTGGTGGAGACCATAGGACGTATTTGACATACTTCCTTCTCCCACTTACTATAAATACTCAGCAAAAGGTGGTTTAAGGCTCGATTAGTAGTTAAAGGATATTCACAAAGAAAAGACATTGATTATGCTGAGATCTTTTCTCCAGTTGTGAAATTAACTACTATCCGAATTCTGCTGAGTATTGTTGCATCGGAGAATTTGCACCTTGATCAAATGGATGTAAAAATGGCATTTTTACATGGAGATCTAGATGAGGAGATCTATATGCAACAACCCGAAGGATTTGCAGCTCTAGGCAAGGAGCACATGGTGTGTAAGCTCAATAAGAGCTTGTATGGACTGAAACAAGCACCGAGACAATGGTACAAGAAGTTTGACTTCTTCATGAGCAAGAGTGGTTTCCACATAAGTGAAAAGAATCAGTGTTGCTACCTCAAGAAATACACTGATTCTTATGTATTTCTACTCCTGTATGTGGATGATATACTAATTGCTGGATCAAGTATGAGGGAGATAAACCATCTAAAGGCAAGCTTGTCTTCAGTATTTGAGATGAAAGATTTAGGTGCAGCGAAGCAGATCCTTGGGATGAGAATTTCTCGAGATAGATCTGCTGGCACATTAAATCTATCCCAAGAGCAGTACATTGAGAAGGTGTTGTCCAAATTCAAGATGAATAACGCTAAACCCAAGACTACCCCCTTGGCAAATCATATTAAATTGTCGAAGGGGCAATCTTCCAAGACAGTTGAGGAACGTGAGCACATGGCATCAGTTCCGTACGCTTCTGCAGTTGGGAGTTTGATGTATGCTATGGTTTGCACTAGACCAGACATAACACATGCAGTGGGAGTTTTTAGCAAGTACATGGAAAATCCAGGGAAGGAACATTGGGAAGCTGTGAAGTGGCTTCTGAGATATCTGAGAGGTACATCCAATACTACACTTTGTTATGGCAATGGCAAAGTAGTTCTATAAGGTTTTGTGGATGCTGATCTGAGTGGAGATGTAGACTCCAGCAAGAGCACATCTGGGTATATCTACACTATAGATGGAACAGCAGTGAGTTGGATGTCAAAGCTTCAGAAATGCGTTGCTCTTTCATCTACTGAAGCTGAGTATGTGGCCATAGCTGAAGCTGGAAAGGAGATGATATGGATGACAGACTATCTAGAAGAATTAGGCCGGAAGCAGTGCAAGAAGATCCTTTATACAGATAGTCAGAGTGCCATACAGTTGGTGAAAAACCCAGTCTATCATTCAAGGACAAAACACATTAGAAGACGGTACCATTTCACTCGCAGGTTAGTGGAAGAAGGCGATATGTGTTTGGAGAAGATAGAGGGTGCAAAGAATCCAGCAGACATGTTGACAAAATGTGTTGATGTTGGAAAATTAAGGTTATGCAAAGCCCCAATTGGTATGGTGTAGGATCAGTCTCCAAGTGGGAGAATTGTTGAGTTATGGAGTCTGCTCCCTGTATTTATAGCTTGGTCGACGGCTATATCCGGTAAAGCTATATTTGGTAAAGCCATATATGGTAAAGCTATATCCGGTAAAGCTATATTTAGTAAACTGAACCATATATATCTCCCGTTTAGTAAAGCTTTGGAAATGTACTTTCTATTCTCTATACTCTCTCTTGTTGTACATACCTGAAGTCATCAATAAAAGTCCTTTTAGCCAGAGTTCTCCTTGCAATTTTCTCTATCATTTTCTTTGTGTTCATCTAGATCGAGCGTGTGCGTTGTTGTGCGATCCTAACATTCCTTGTTAGACCAGTCTCTTGACCTTCATCATCAAAACTACTTTAAGGGTAACTCTAGCCTTTGAACTAAAAACTAGATCCAGATAGTGTTGAGAAAGAATACCACCTCCTTCTTGTAACAATCTATATTGGCATAGTTCTTAGCTAGCCAATCTATCTATAGTATTACATCGAAATTCGTCATGCTAACAACTATCAGGTCTACGCTAAAGGTTCATCTTGCTACTATTACTTGCCCATCTTTTACTCTATCATTAAAAACTAAGTCTACCCGTGTTGGGGTGCTAACATTTAATACATGCAACAAGGGTTCTAGTTGGAACCCTGCTTGACTAAAAAATGGCACGGATATAAAGGAACGTGTAAAGCTTGAATCAAATAACATTAAAGCATAGTGTCCGAGGATGGATAGTGTACCTATCACCACTATGTCGTATTTCCCAACATCCCTGCTGGATGCATAATCTCTTTCTTGCGAATAGGTCTACATAGGTCTCTCGACTCCACCAGGGCCTCTTGGTGGGTCAACTGGGTTTTTCGTCCTCCTCGTATTTGGCAAGGTAGCCTTGATGACTACATCTGAAACAAGCCCTAGATTCAAGCCATACATCTACCCTAATGTTGTTTCCCACATTCAAGGCACAATGGTTCCTCACTCTCTTGGACCTTCTCTTAGTCTCTAAGATGTCTATTAGCATATTGGGGAGGGTGTCTATTCGTATATTGAGGTTTACGTGTTGATGGTTGTCGATGTGAGTCCGTCTGATCATACTATTGTTTTCTCCCGATAGTGACAACTGACTCTCAACGTACCTATCTGATAAGCACCAACAATGCTAGATTTTTGCAAAGCTAGAGATCCTTCTAGAATCCTTGCAAAACGTTCACAGAGAAAGCTAACTTAATGGATTGATTCCAACCAAGAGCTAGTTAGAAGATGAATGACTCTGAGATCGAACTTGGAATCTATGATGGTCACTCTTAGATACCAAGACAATTCACTCCAGAATTAGCTTGATCAAAACTAACTAATTCAATGAATCGGTTTAAACATCAAACCTAAAGCAAGGTTTGAAAAAGAATAACACCAAAAAGTATAAAAAAAAAACACAAAGGTTTTGTTTGTATTCAAAAATTGATGCTCAAACATGAATATTACATGTCTTTAAATAGGTCTAAAAGATAACCCTAACATAATAAAGTTCAACTACCAACTACAAATGTTATTAAATACAAATTGAAGAAAATAAGGCATTCATACAAACTACTAATAAATTCTATTAAATACAAATTGAAGAAAATAAGGCATCCATAAATTGTCTTAATTGGTAGTTCAACTACCAAAGCCAAGTCTTCTAATTGGTAGCTAGATTTTGAAGATGCAATGTATAGGCTTCTTGAATCTTCTTAACCTTACTTCTTGTAATCGGTACTTCGGGTACATGCAAAGGGTCAGGAGTTGAATTCATATCACTATCTTGTTGGGTTTTATGTCCTAAAACTCATAGTTTGTAAACAAAAACATATTCTATAAAGTTATTATTATTGTTTATTCAGTAAAGATTGTTATTGAATAAAGTGAACTTTACGATTATTAATCTAAATCCAATAAACTAAGAAACTCTGGCTATAGTATGATTACTTGAACTATATGTAGAGACATAAGAGTGGATCAAGTTCAAGTATATAGTCAAAATGATCTATAGTATAAGGATAAGGATGAGTATCTTATTCTGGGGACACTATGGATGTGGCCCACTTTTGTATATGATATAAACAATGTGATCACTAAATTGTACATGCGAAGACATGTGAGTGGGGGCGTCCTATGCAATGAGCATTGCATAAGATTGGACCATGAAGAAAATCACTCTCACTTTATAATGGCGTTTACTGTTGAGACTGATTTTCTTTTCATTCGATGACCTAGGTAACTCGATCTTAATCCTGAGCTAACCATGAACTCCTGTTTATTCGGAATTATCCTTAGATTTGCATGGGTGAGAGTGGCTCGAGTTTGCCGACTCAATAGGCCTCCCATTTCAGGGGTAAGACTGGGTGAATAGCTGGGGACGTGGGATGCAAGATGGAATTCGTTCCTACCCACTTTTAGGGTTAGAAGAGAGGTAGTTCCCTTAAGCACTGACTCCAAGTCTTGAACAAGGGGCGCCACCCTCTCATTGGCCTGAGAGGAATTCGGTTTACTGGTTGGACCACAAACCAATTGTTCATTAGAGGATCGGTGAGACATAAGGAAAAAGAAGTAACTTCAGGGGTAAAATGGTAAACTGACCCAGCTCTAGTTATGAACAACCTGTGAAGGATCGACTTACTAATCATGGTTATATCAAATGGACAGAAATATATCTATAGTGAGGGGAGTGCAACTACTAGGCTATAGTGGAGTGTCTTAGTAGTTAACGAATGTTGGTTAACAAGGTTAATGAGTTTAACCGGTTAATCTTGGATCGTTGGAGCCCATGATCTATAGGTCCATTAGGTCCCTCTGCTAGCTCATATAGGACTGAACCATAAAACAGTGTGACGAATGAGTTCGAAGTGTTCGAATTCAAATTAGGGAATATGCGCTACATATATACGATATATTTAACCGCATTTTTGTTTTATTTACGAATTAAACAAAAGGAGAGAATCTGAGATATTTAAATAAGATTTAAATATCTTAATCAATTATGTATTGTAATTGATTGGGATTGACATTTGAATTAATATTAAATATTAATTAAATAGTTTAATTAATCATTTAATATTACTTTAATTTGAAATTAATTATTCAAATTCATTGTTAAATTAAAATGAAGAAAGTCAAATTGTTGACTTCATTTAGTGGAAAAATATATGTTAGTGGAATTTTGAGTGTCAAAATTTGGTTAACTCAAACATGCATGCTTGCCACATAATCCCAAACATTTGAGTGAAATTTTGAGTGCCAAAACTTGGTGATCTCAAATTTGCATGAACATGCAAACATAACTCTATAAATAGAGTGATCATGCAACATGAAAGGTCTTCTTGGTGAAAAACCTAGAGAAAAACCTCTCACAAACGCCCTCTTCATATATAGAAAATTCCTCCCAAGTTTAGTCACTCACCGGATTCCACAATCCCGTTCTAAGGCTGGAGGATAGTGGAGAAGACACTAGTGGTGGTTCAAAATCGGTTCGTGAGGAAAAAGGAATTTGAACTACCAAAGGTTAGTATTCAAACTCATTAAGTTTTAATACTTATGAACACGCTAGTTACTTACTATAATTGATGTTCTAAAAGTGCCTAAGATCCAAATTGCTTCCGCATGTGTTATATTAACACCATCAGTTGGTATCAGAGCAAACTTTAGGCACTTTATTTACATTAATTTGATCATGGTGGGTACCATTTCATAAAATTAATTTTGTGGTTGCTAAAGTGGATGGTTTTGGTTTTGACAGTTTTTTATGCTTTCATTTGATACAATTATTGTAATAAGCCTAAATGTGTATGGGCTTTAATGAATGAAGAAAGGTCTGTAATTTTTATGGAGTCATTATTGTCCATTTTAGGTTGTAATTGATCGAAAATGGAAGAGATAGCAAGTTGAACCGAAGAAGAAGATGGAAGAGGCGGTTCGGGTGTTTTTCCTGCCTTTGGGGTTCGGTTCAACGTTTTTAAGGGTTGGTTCGCCCAGTTCGTGGACCTCGGGAGCGGTTCAAGTTATTTTAATTATTAATGTAATAATTTAGTTAATTGCTTGTTTTAAAATGCCAAAACCAATCCACTTTAGCGTGTTTAATTAATAATGCATTATGAATGTATGTTTTAATTAAATAGAAAATGTATATGCATAAAGTATGTCATATAGATTTAAAATCCCACCATAGGCTAAGCATGTTTCATGCATTCCAAGTATGTTATAAGTGTTATAATGTATAGTATGCATGTTTAGGGTTCCATGAGTGATAGATGTAAATTGTTATATTATTGCATGGAATGGATGATTATATAATTGTTATATAAAGCATGTTAGATGCATGTTATAGGTTATTTTCAACGTCATAAAACGAGATAGACGTTAAAATCTATAATAAAGATAAGTGCATGCTCACTTAGGGTTAAGAACCGAGCATGATCAATTTTAATAGTTAAAATAGGTCGATGTCTTACAAAATTGCGGTTACGAGAAAGCTCACCTGACACGATCTTGTCTAACGCTGGAGGTACTTAAGTTGATGGTTTATAGAACACCTACTACCTGGAGATTGGACCAGTACTTGAGCTTAGTTAGCCCAGTTTTATGAGCATGCTTAAGTGATGTAAGAT
Source organism: Cucurbita pepo subsp. pepo (assembly GCF_057944985.1). Classification (NCBI taxonomy): domain Eukaryota; kingdom Viridiplantae; phylum Streptophyta; class Magnoliopsida; order Cucurbitales; family Cucurbitaceae; genus Cucurbita; species Cucurbita pepo. The sequence goes on along the minus strand of NC_141809.1, from coordinate 5,091,118 downwards.
TTAGAAAAATCTAAAATATTTAATTAGCCAGAATATACTTAAGTAATGAGTATACCCAACCATCTAAAATACTTAGTGGGAGGAAAAAGGTGTATAAGATACATCGTTTTCTTTTCACTCTCTCTGTACAATTCACACAGTGAGATTCATGCTCGGTCTCGTGTCGCCCTGGGAGTGTCCTCCATTCGGAAGGTATTTGCATGAGTCAATAACAAGGTGAATAGATAAAGTATTTATAGTAAGTGGGAAAAGGAAGTATATCAAATACGTCCTATGGTCTCCATCACTAGGTTGCACCGTGAGATTCCCATGTTCCACCTGCATGTTGTCCTAAAGCAACTACCCATTCGGAGGGTCGTAACATGGAGTCGAAACAACGCAAACTCCAGAAATGGATAGAATTTCTTAGGTCCGTTTCCAACTTTGGCTTTTTCATTCGATAGCATTGTTGGGACCGGTCTCTGAGGTTTGAAAATGGCGGGTTACACTTACGAAGAATTACTAAAAAATGGCGGGTTACACTTACGAAGAATTACTAAAAGTTAGTATATTCTTGACCAAAATAGGGATAACTAAAAACACTTTAGGAACAAGAGTTATTCTGGGATTAGTGTTTAAAGTCAAGAATGTCTTGGTTTAGTGAATGAGTGATTGACTGCTCCTCGGTAGCAGTTGCTCTAACTCACTAAAGTATCGTTGCAAATTAATAATTTTTGGGTACATTATTACATTTGCTAAAACTGATTGGATTAAACAGAATTAAGTCAAATCACTAAAAGAATTTTCTTTATATCACAGCATGACAAACTCAATAGTACAATTACTCGCTTCTGAGAAATTAAACGGCGACAATTACGCAACTTGGAAATCAAACGTAAACACAATACTGGTAATTGATGATTTAAGGTTTGTTTTAACTGAGGAGTGTCCTCCAAACCCTAGCTCAAATGCAAACCGAACAATTCGGGATGCGTATGACAGATGGATAAAGGAAAATGACAAAGCCCGAGTGTACATTCTAGCCAACATATCTAATGTTTTGGCTAAGAAACACGATGTTATGGGTCCTGCTAAAGAGATTATGGAATCTCTAAAAGGGATGTTTGGACAACCGTCCTTCTCCCTTAGACATGAACCCATAAAATACATTTCAAATGCCGTATAAAAGAAGGGACCTCAGTTAGAGAACATGTCCTGGACATGATGGTCCATTTCAATGTGGCAGAACAAAATGAAGCTGTCATTGATGAGAAGAGTCAAGTCAGTTTTATCATGATGTCTCTTCCGAAGAGCTTCGTCCAGTTCCGCACAAATGTGGTAATGAACAAAATATAATATAACTTGACTGCTCTTCTCAATGAGCTACAGACTTATCAGTTCCTCTTAACAAACAAGGGACAAACAGGAGAAGCAAATGTTGCTATCTCCAAGAAATTACTACGAGGATCGTCCTCCAAAAATAAGTCTGGACCTTCAACTTCTAAAAGTGTTTTGATGAAGAAGAAGGGTAAAGGGAAAAATAACATTCCTAACTGCAAACACAAGGTTCAAAAAGCAGATAAAGGAAAATGTTTCCATTGCAACGAAAACGGGCACTGGAAGAGAAACTGCCCTAAATACCTTGCAGAGAAGAAAGCCGAAAAGCCACAACAAGGTAAATATGATTTACTCATTGTAGAAATATGTTTAGTAGAGTATGACAGCTCAACTTGGATACTAGATTCAGGGGCGACTAATCATATTTGTTCTTTTTACCAGGAAACTAGCTCCTGGAGAATGCTTGCGGACGGCGAGATAACATTCAGGGTTGGAACAGGAGAGGTTGTCTCAGTAAGATCAGTAGGAAATTTAAAGTTGTTTTTTGGAGATAGATTCATTATATTAGATAATGTACTTTTTGTTCCTAAAATGAAAAGAAATCTAATATCTATCTCTTGTTTATTAGAATTATTGTATAAAGTATCTTTTGAAATCAATTAAGTGTTCATTTGCAAAAGAGGTATTCATATTTGTTCTACAAAACTAGAAAACAACTTATATATGTTAAAACTGAGCGAAACAAAAGCTATTTTAAATACCGAGATGTTTAAAAACAGCTGAAACTCAAAATAAACGACAAAAGATTTCTCCTAATACCTATCTTTGGCACTTAAGACTAGGCCACATTAATCTCAATAGGATTGAGAGATTGGTTAAAAGAGGACTTCTAAATGAGTTAGAAGATAACTCTTTACCTCCATGTGAGTCTTGTCTTGAGGGTAAAATGACTAAACGATCGTTTTTCGAAAAAGGTTATAGAGCCAAAGAAACCTTAGAACTCGTGCAACCAGATCTCTGTGGTCCAATGAATGTTGAAGCACGAGGAGGGTATGAATATTTCATAAGTTTTATTGGTGATTATTCTAGGTATGGCTATATTTACCTAATGCGTCACAAGTTCGAAGCTCTCGAAAAATTCAGAGAGTATAAGACTGAGGTTGAGAATCTATTAGGTAAAACTATTAAAACACTTCGATCAGATTGAGGAGGAGAGTACATGGACTTAAGATTTTAGGACTATATGATAGTCAGCCCCTGGTATGCCTCAACAAAATGGTGTATCAGAAAGGAGAAATAGAACTCTATTAGACACGGTTCAGTCTATGATGAGTTTTGCTCAATTACCCGATCCGTTTTGGGGATATGCAGTGGAAACTGCTATATACATTTTGAACATGGTTCCTACTAAGAGTGTTTCAGAAACATCTTATGAGTTATGGAAAGGGCGTAAAGGTAGTTTACATCACTTCAGAATTTGGGGATGTCTAGCACATGTGTTGTTGCAAAATCCCAAGAAATTAGAACGTCGTCCAAAATTATGTATATTTGTAGGATACCCCAAAGAGACGAAAGGTGGTTTGTTTTATGACCCTCAAGAAAATAGAGTGTTTGTATCAACAAACGCTACATTCTTAGAGGAAGACCATGTAAGAAATCATCAACCTCGCAGCAAACTAGTATTAAGTGAAATTTCTAAAGAAGCTACTCATAAAACAACAAGAGTTGTTGATCAAGCTGGTCCTTCAACAAGAGTTGTTCATGAAGCTGACACTTCTGGTCAATCACATCCTTCTCAAGAGTTGAGAATGCCTCGACGTAGTGGGAGGGTTATAACTGTTGAGTTATGGAGTCTGCTCCCTGTATTTATAGCTTGGTCAATGGCTATATCCGGTAAAGCTATATATGGTACATAGCTATATATAGTAGATGGTTAAATCTGGTAAAGCTATATTTAGTAGACTGAACCATATATATATCCCGTCCAGTAAAGCTCTTAAATGTACTTTCTATTCTCTGTACTCTCTTGTTGTACATGCCTGAAGTCATCAATAAAAAATCCTTTTAATCAGAGTTCTCCTTGCAACTTCTCTCTATCCTTCTCTTTGTGTTCATCTAGATCGAGCGTGTGCGTTGTTGTGCGATCCTAACAACTGGTATCGATCCTAACAACTGGTATCAGAGCAAGGCAAAATTCACCACGATCTGTGAAGATGGAAAGTTCAAAGATTGGAATTGAGAAGTTCGATGGATCCGATTTCGGTTTCTGGAAGATGCAGATTGAAGATTATCTGTACTAGAAAGATCTTCACGAACCTCTGTTGGGGGTGAAGTCGGATACCATGACCACGGAACAGTGGAAGCTCAAGGATCGACAAGCCTTAGGGATGATCCGGTTGACGCTATCCAGAAACGTGGCGTTTAACATCATCAAGGAGAAGACAACGTCAGATCTGATGAAGGCGCTGTCAAATATGTATGAAAAACCGTCGGCTATGAACAAGGTGTATTTGATGCGTAGATTGTTCAATCTACAGATGTCTGAAGGTGGACGTGTTGCGGATCATATAAATGAATTCAATATGATCATAAGTCAACTGGGTTCGGTGGAAATTAATTTCGAAGATGAAATTAAAGCGTTGATTTTGATGTCATCCTTACCCGAGTCATGGGATACTGTTGTTGCCGCAATCAGCAGTTCCCGAGGATCTGATAAACTGAAGTTTGATGAAATTCGAGATGTAGTTCTCAGCGAAAGTATTCGCAAACGGGAAACTGGAGATTCATCAGGCAATGCTCTCAGTGTTGATCGAAGGGGAAGAAGCAAATCAAAGAGCTCAAACAAACATGGGCGTTCAAAATCAAAGAACCGGGAAAAATCTCCAAACAAACCCAACGTAACGTGTTGGAGCTGTGGGGGAAAAGGACACTTTCGGACAGATTGTACAAAGCTAAAGAAGAAGCAGAATCATAAATCTGAAGATGATGATGATTCTATATACACAACAGAAGATGCTGAGGACGTTTTAATCCTTAGTGTGGATAGCCCAGCTGAATCCTGGATTTTGGATTCAGGTGCATCGTTCCATTCGTCTCCAAGTAAGGAATTGTTTCGAAATTTCAAATCAGGAAATTTCGGGAAGGTGTATCTTGCCGACAATAAAACCTTGGAGATTGAAGGAAAGGGAGATGTCTCCATACAAACTCCAGCAGGAAATCAATGGACATTACAAGATGTCAGATACATTCCTGGTCTCAAGAAGAACCTGATCTCTATTGGTCAGTTGGATAGCACAGGCTATGCAGCAGAGTTTGGAAAGAGTTTCTGGAAGATTGTGAAGGGCGCCATGGTTGTTGCGCGTGGCACAAAATCTGGAACCTTATACACTACTGCAGAGTGTATAAACATGACTGCTGCTGCTGAGAGTGCTTCCAATTCAAGTCTATGGCACAATAGACTTGGACATATGAGCGTCAAAGGAATGAAGATGCTCACTGCGAAAGGAGCTTTAGAAGGCTTAAAATCTGTTGATATGGGTCTTTGTGAGAGCTGCGTTATGGGCAAACAGAAACGAGTTAGTTTCACAAAGGCTGCCAGAGAACCGAAGAAAGTGCGGTTGGAAATGGTCCATACAGACGTCTGGGGACCATCTCCAGTTTCATCACTTGGTGGATCAAGGTACTACGTCACCTTCATCGATGACTTCAGCAGGAAGGTATGGGTTTACTTTCTGAAACATAAGTCAGATGTGTTTACCACCTTCAAGAAGTGGAAAGCTGAAGTTGAAAATCAGACCGGCTTGAAGATCAAATGCCTGAGGTCTGACAATGGAGGAGAGTACAACAAATCAGAGTTTATAACATTTTGTGCAGCTGAGGGAATTAGATTAATAAGAACAATTCCCGGTAAGGCAAGACAAAATGGTATTGCAGAAAGGATGAACAGAACCTTGAATGAGCGAGCAAGAAGCATGAGGATTCATTCTGGATTGCCAAAGGCATTCTGGGCTGATGCTGTGAACACAGCAGCATATTTGATTAATAGAGGGCCGTCAGTACCCTTGAAGTTCAAATTGCCCGAAGAAGTATGGACAGGAAAAGAACTCAAGTACTCTCACTTGAGAACCTTTGGCTGTACTGCATATGTTCATGTTGATCCAGAGAAGAGAGATAAGCTTGATGCTAAGGCTGTGAAATGCTACTTCATAGGCTATGGCTCTGACATGTTCGGGTATAGGTTTTGGGATGAGAAAAATATGAAGATCCTAAGACACTGTGATGTGACCTTTGATGAAAATGTCATGTACAAGGACAGAGAGAAGATAAACTCTGAGACTACGAAGCAAGTGGGAGTTGAATTTGAGTGGCAAGAAAATTCACACAGTGATGGTACAACAGAAGCTCAAGAAACTCCTGATCCTATTGCTGAAGAACCAGACGTGGCTGATCCTATTGCTGAAGAACCAGACGTGGAGCAAGTTGCACCTGAACAGGTGTTGAGAAGATCATCCAGAACTACCAGAGCACCAGACAGATATTCAACCTCATTACACTATCTGTTGCTGACAGACGAAGGAGAACCAGAGTCCTTTGATGAGGCCCTACAAGTGGAAGATTCAACTAAGTGGGAGCAAGCCATGGATGATGAGATGAGCTCACTTGAAAGGAATAATACGTGGGTGCTGACTGAGTTGCCTACAGGAAAGAGAGCTCTGTTGAACAAATGGGTGTTCAAAATCAAGGTTGAACCAGATGGCAGAAGGAGGTTTAAGGCTCGGTTAGTAGTTAAAGGATATTCACAAAGAAAAGGCATTGATTATGCTGAGATCTTTTCTCCAGTTGTGAAATTAACTACTATCCGAATTCTACTGAGTATTGTTGCATCGGAGAATTTGCACCTTGAGCAAATGGATGTAAAAACGGCATTTTTACATGGAGATCTAGACGAGGAGATCTATATGCAACAACCCGAAGGATTTGCAGCTCCAAGCAAGGAGCACATGGTGTGTAAGCTCAATAAGAGCTTGTATGGACTGAAACAAGCACCGAGACAATGGTACAAGAAGTTTGACTCCTTCATGAGCAAGAGTGGTTTCCACAGAAGTGAAAAGGATCAGTGTTGCTACCTCAAGAAATACACTGATTCTTATGTGTTTCTACTCCTGTATGTGGATGATATACTAATTGCTGGATCAAGTATGAGGGAGATAAACCACCTGAAGGCAAGCTTGTCTTCAGTATTTGAGATGAAAGATTTAGGTGCAGCGAAGCAGATCCTTGGGATGAGGATTTCTCGAGATAGATCTGCTGGCACATTAAATCTATCCCAAGAGCAGTACATTGAGAAGGTGTTGTCCAAATTCAAGATGAATAACGCTAAACCCAGGACTACCCCCTTGGCAAATCATATTAAATTGTCAAAGGGGCAATCTCCCAAGACAGTTGAGGAACGTGAGCACATGGCATCAGTTCCGTACGCTTCTGCAGTTGGGAGTTTGATGTATGCTATGGTCTGCACTAGACCTGACATAACACATGCAGTGGGAGTTGTTAGCAAGTACATGGCAAATCCAGGGAAGGAACATTGGGAAGCTGTGAAGTGGCTTCTAAGATATCTGAGAGGTACATCCAATACTACACTTTGTTATGGCAATGGCAAAGTAGTTCTGCAAGGTTTTGTGGATGCTGATCTGAGTGGAGATGTAGACTCCAGCAAGAGCACATCTGGGTATATCTACACTATAGATGGAACAGCAGTGAGTTGGATGTCTAAGCTTCAGAAATGCGTTGCTCTTTCATCTACTGAAGCTGAGTACGTGGCCATAGCTGAAGCTGGAAAGGAGATGATATGGATGACAGACTATCTAGAAGAATTAGGCCGGAAGCAGTGCAAGAAGATCCTTTATACAGATAGTCAGAGTGCCATACAGTTGGTGAAAAACCCAGTCTATCATTCAAGAACAAAACACATTAGAAGACGGTACCATTTCACTCGCAGGTTAGTGGAAGAAGGCGATATGTGTTTGGAGAAGATAGAGGGTGCAAAGAATCCAGCAGACATGTTGACAAAATGTGTTGATGTTGGAAAATTAAAGCTATGCAAAGCCCTAATTGGTATGGTGTAGGATCAGTCTCCAAGTGGGAGAATTGTTGAGTTATGGAGTCTGCTCCCTATATTTATAGCTTGGTCAATGGCTATATCCGGTAAAGCTATATATGGTACATAGCTATATATAGTAGATGGTTAAATCTGGTAAAGCTATATTTAGTAGACTGAACCATATATATATCCCGTCCAGTAAAGCTCTTAAATGTACTTTCTATTCTCTGTACTCTCTTGTTGTACATGCCTGAAGTCATCAATAAAAAATCCTTTTAATCAGAGTTCTCCTTGCAACTTCTCTCTATCCTTCTCTTTGTGTTCATCTAGATCGAGCGTGTGCGTTGTTGTGCGATCCTAACAACTGGTATCGATCCTAACAATAACTCAACCCGATCATTACTTGGGTTTGGCAGAAACTCAAGTCATCATACCTGATGATGGCGTTGAGGATCCATTGACCTATAAACAGGCAATGAATGATGAAGATAGAGATCAGTGGATTAAAGCCATGAATCTTGAAATGGAGTCAATGTACTTCAATTCAGTCTGGGAACTTGTAGAGCAACCAGATGGGGTAAAACCTATTGGTTGCAAATGGATTTATAAGAGGAAACGAGACCAAAGGGTTATACCCAAAGAGAGGGGGTGGACTATGAAGAAACCTTCTCTCCTGTTGCTATGCTTAAATCGATTAGAATACTCTTGTCTATTGCCACATTTTATGATTATGAAATTTGGCAAATGGATGTTAAGACAGCCTTTCTAAATGGCAATCTTGAAGAGTGTATCTATATGGCTCAACTAGAGGGGTTCATTGAACAGGATCACGAGCAAAAGGTTTGCAAGCTTAAAAGATTCATTTATGGGTTGAAGCAAGCATCTCGATCCTGGAATATAAAATTTGATACTGCGATCAAATCTTATGGCTTTAAACAGAATGTTGATGAACCTTGTGTGTATAAAAGGATAGTCAACTCTACAGTAGCTTTCCTGGTGTTGTACATTGACGATATCTTGCTCATTGGAAATGATGTGGGATTTCTGACTTACAATAAGCATTGGCTAGCGACACAATTCCAAATGAAAGATTCGGGAGAGGCTCAGTTTATTCTTGGAATCCAAGTTGTTCGGAATTGCAAGAACAACACACTAGCATTGTCTCAGGCATCGTACATCGATAAAATGTTGATTCGATATAAGATGCAGGACTCTAAGAAAGGATTATTACCTTTCAGGCATGGAGTTCATTTGTCGAAGGAACAAAGTCCTAAGACACCTCAAGAAGTTGAGGATATGAGACACATTCCCTATGCATCAGCGGTCGGTAGTCTGATGTATGCCATGCTATGTACTCGACCTAACATATGCTATGTTGTGGGAATTGTCAGTAGATATCAATCCAATCCAGGACGTGCTCATTGGACTGCTGTTAAGAATATCCTCAAGTATCTTAGGAGAACGAGGGACTATATGCTAATGTACGGTGCTAAGGATCTGATCCTTACAGGGTACACTGACTCAGATTTTCAGACCGATGTAGATTCGAGGAAATCGACATCAGGATCTGTCTTCACTCTGAACGGAGAAGCAATAATATGGAGAAGCATAAAGCAAGGTTGGATTGCTGATTCCACCATGGAGGCTGAGTATGTTGCTGCTTGTAAAGCAGCGAAAGAATCTGTATGGCTTAGGAAGTTCTTAACTGATTTGGAAGTCATTCCAAATATGCATCTTCCCATCACTCTTTATTGTGATAACAGTGGAGCAGTTGCAAATTCAAAAGAACCAAGAAGCCATAAGCGAGGAAAACATATTCAGCGCAAATATCATCTCATAAGGGAGATTGTGCAACGAGGAGATGTGATCGTTACACATATAGCTTCAGAGCATAACATTGCTGATCCATTTACAAAGCCCCTCACGACTAAAGTGTTTGAAGGGCACCTAGTGAGTCTAGGACTACGAGTTATGTAATCTAGGGCAAGTGGGAGAAAAGGCATGAGTATGTGATGCCCTAGTTTATTGTATTTATATTTTTCTCTCTACTCAGCGTTATAAAACCCCACTAGAGTTTTAGTCCAAGTGGGAGTTTGTTGGGTTTTATGTCCTAAAACTCATAGTTTGTAAACAAAAACATATTCTATAAAGTTATTATTGTTGTTTATTCAGTAAAGATTGTTATTGAATAAAGTGAACTTTACGATTATTAATCTAAATCCAATAAACTAAGAACACTATATATGATATATTTAACCGCATTTTTGTTTTATTTACGAATTAAACAAAAAGAGAGAATCTGAGATATTTAAATAAGATTTAAATATCTTAATCAATTATGTATCGGAATTGATTTGGATTGACATTTGAATTAATATTAAATATTAATTAAATAGTTTAATTAATCATTTAATATTACTTTAATTTGAAACTAATTATTCAAATTCATTGTTGAATTAAAATGAAGAAAGTCAAAATGTTGACTTCATTTAATGGAAAAATCCATGTTAGTGGAATTTTGAGGTGCCAAAATTTGGTTTAACCAAACTTGCATGTTTGCCAAATAAACCCCACAAGTTTGAGTGAAATTTTGAGTGTCAAAATTTGGTTAACTCAAACATGCATGCTTGCCACATAATCCCAAACATTTGATTTGAATTTTGAGTGTCAACATTTGGTGATCTCAAATTTGCATGAAGATGCAAACATAACTCTATAAATAGAGTGATCATGCAACATGAAAGGTCTTCTTAGTGAAAAACCTAGAGAAAAACCTCTCACAAACACTCTCTTCATATATAGAAAATCCCTCCCAAGTTTAGTCACTCGCCGGATTCCACAATCCCGTTCTAAGGCCGGGGGATAGTGGAGAAGACACTAGTGGTGGTTCGAAACCGGTTCGTGAAGAAAAACGAATTTGAACTACAAAAAGATAGTATTCAAACTCATTAAGTTTTAATACTTATGAACATGCTAGTTATTTACTATAATTGATGTTCTAAAAGTGTCTAAGATCCAAATTGCTTCCTCATGTGTTATATTAACACCATCATATCTCTAGGCTTTTCCACATAGTCTTAGCTGCCCTCAAAGCAATTTTATAAGTTGTAGGATCTATGGCTTCAATTGTTCGATGAATTTCTAAATTCAGTCCAAGGATAAACCTTTTTGCAATTTTTAGTTTTGTATCCACTAATGACGGCGCGAATCATTCACAAAAATGCCCACTGTATATCAGATGGGTGAACTCCTGTTGTCTTCAAAGTCGGACTACCTTCGGGAAATATTATTTTAGGAATAGCTTTTTGAATCGAGACCATGGTTTTACACTTCCATTTAGCCCGAGAATTTCTCAATATCCAATCACCACAATTTTGCATCCTTTTTCAGGTTGAATGACGAAAAGAATACCTTCTCATGGTCTGGGTAGTTCATTAATAAAAAAATCCTCTCTATTGGTGATAGCCATAATTATGCCTCTACTGGGTCTCTTGTGCTTCCACTAAAGGTACGGAGTCATACCATTTTAAATCCCATAAATATCTTGCCCCTCATGTATGTTACAAGCTATTGGCTTGCTCAGTGGCCACCATTACTTGAACCATGGCCCGAAAAGATTCCCGCATCAAATTCTTCATGGGGTCTATTCCCGCCAATGGTGTTGTTGGAGGTAGTGCAGCCACGTATTTTCTTGTTACAAAGCCTTCACATTTCATTTTCTTATTTTCGCATGACATAACTTGAATGATTCTTGTTGATCAAATATCTCAACGCAATAACACTTGTTTGAGATTCGAATCACTCCACAAGCAAGATTGATCATGTTGAGGTTGAATGATTCTACATGCAACCTAAACTACATAGAATTGCAAAGAAATTTAACCATTGGCTAAAGAAAGCACAAAGGCTTCTTTTACTATATTTTCCAAGTCTACTTACAAATACAACATGCATGGCTTTATATAGCCTCAAAATGAACCTATTAAAGCCATTTCAAGAGTTGTAACATCCATACTTAATGGCCTTAATTAACCATTATGTAATTGTAATCTAAAGTAAATTAAAAGTCTTAAAATACATTAATGAAATACAATTACTCTAAATTACTCTAAATTGTAATCCACGCATAATTTATAACATGAAACTTCATTCTTCTTCAATGTGGCATGAATTGAAATATCTTTTGATAATTTCAACAATATTTTCTTCACGTCTTCATTGAAGCATATTGTATGATTGATGTCTCTTGGTTCATATAACTAGAAATGATCGATCTTGCTTGTGGAGTGATTCGAATCTCAAACAATGTTCTTGCCTTGAGATATTCGATCAACAAGGTAATCGAAATCTTACTCCCCTTGTAGTGATTTTCCCATATCACAGTTGGTATCAAAGCGATAACTCTTTCAATGCTAACAGATATTGTCCACTTTGGACTTTTCCTTTCGAATTTCTCGTCAAGGTTTTAAAACACATCTATTAAAGGGAAGTTTCCATACTCTTATAAAGAATGTTTTATTTTCTTGTCCGATCAACGTGGAATCTGACATTATTTATCTTTGAGGGAAAAAAAAATAATAATAATAAATTGTGACAGTTTGGTTTATATTTACTTATTTTTCTCAAGCTCAAGTTAAATGAATGGCAAATGACTATCATTTCCCAAGAAAAAAATATTGAAACCCACTACATTTCCTACTTGGATTTCTTTTTAATATTTTCAGAAAAATAGGATTTGTAGTTTTCTAATTATAGAAATATCATATATTTGGCATCAACCAAAATGCCATTTGAAGACCTCTAGAGGACTATATATTTAGGTTCATATTGGTGAACTAATTTGACGTCTAGAGGATTATATAATGGATTGACAAGAATGAAACTTAACCATCACACAAATCCATTCAAATTATTTCGAACACAAATAATAACATGGCAAAGATTTGTACTGTGAAGTTGATTTCCATTATTGTGATGATACTGCTGGTTGTGTCTTGCTCTGGTAAAATTTCTAGTTCTTTCTTTGTTTGTTTTGAATCTCTTGAAAGGTTAATAATTCAATAGAGAAGCCTTCTAAGATAAATCGCATGCTAAGTGTTCAAAAGTTTCAAACATAATGTTTGAGTGTTTAAATATTATTGCAGTTGAAGTTGAAGGGATGCCGCCACTGGTTCCAAAGAGAAGTCTTCTAAAACAAATCGCATGCAACACCTCTGCTGACTGCGGAGATCGTACTTGCTCGTGTTCTTATCTCGGTTTATGCGTTTGTGTTCAATTCGCAACTAAAGAATTAAAGCTCAATGATATGCAATTTGAAGACCTGAAACAAGAGGACCTCAAGAATTAAGTGTTAATAAGAACAAAACTAACATGCTGTGATTGTTAGCGTGCGGGACTAAATTCTATCCTTGGAACGCAAGAATACTGAATAACATACAATAATACATGATATATGTATGTGTGTTTTTTTTTTTTAATCTTTTGACACTTTGCTTTATTTGCTTATTTGTCTTTCGGACAACATACGAACTTGAATTCGTATTAATAGTCGTAAAAAAATAATTAAATTTGTACGAGGTATTCCTTTAAAATGAAATCAGGTAACAATGCAATTCAATTTATTTGAAAAGAATAAAAAATTTCATGACTAGTCTATCTACTTTGTAAAAGAAAATGACATAAAAGTTAAGGAAATTTCATAGTGAATGATAGAAAAGATAAGGAAGACTATCCCGTCGCAGTCACAAATGTGTAGCTACTCATGTCTAAGATTCAAATCAAGATTCGACACTTGATGGCTCTAGCATTCTCCTGCTATATAGTCACATACTCCTTGCTTCTAATAGTAAAACTATCCCTACAAACCAACACGAGTCGTTCTAGCATGTTTTTTCCTCACTCACATGTATCATAGGAAAATTTCTAGAACGTCACCCAACATAGAATTACTCCAAACAAAGTATGTTAACAATGGAGTTCCTTTGATGAGGCCACTAAAAAGGAAGATGCACATTGTTGGTATAGGTTGTAACTTTTATTTCCTTTAAGACTTTCTTAATCATCCTATCTTCAGGATCACTCTCCTTTGATGTGGTCTCAGTTCATTCATGTACCTCCTCGTTTACTCAGGTGTCACATACCAACCAGCTTCCTCCTTGGTTTGTTCTTGAATCACATCTGACTGTGAGAGGTATCACTCTAATCCCAATTGTAATGACCCTAATTGATATGGAATCAACCCAAGGAAAAGTATGAAACGTATTACCTTGATGATCAAGATCAAGAGTAAAAAAATGTAACAACCCAAATTTTCTACTTAATTTAAGATCGCTACTGTATACGAACCATACACATTGAATGCGGAAGACTTCATTTAAATTTCATAAAACATAACCTTTAACTTAAAACACAGCTATGGACTTACGTGTTTCGAAAACATCTTTAAAACGACACAACAAAAGACCCGAAATAAAATAAATAAGCATTTAAGTTTAAAACATCCTATTCTATCCTACGTCTAAGAAAATAAATACCACTGTCCTATGCATGTGCCATGATCTCGAGTTGCAATGCCGTCGTCAGCCGTACAAGAATGCCTTGCCTTAACCTAAAAAATGTAGTAGCACATGTGTAACGACCCAGATCCACCGCTAGCAGATATTGTCCTCTTTGGGCTTTCCCTTTCGGGCTTCCCCTCAAGGCTTTAAAACGCGTCTGCTAGGGAAAGGTTTCCACACCCTTATAAATGGTGATTTGTTCTCCTCCACAACCAATGTGGGACAGCACAATCCACCCCCCTTCGGGGCCCAGCGTCCTTGCTGGCACTATTTCCTTCCTCCAATCGATGTGGGACCGCCCCCAAAAACACCCCCCTTTGGGGCCCAGCGTCCTTACTGGCACACCGCCTCGTTTCTACCCCCCCTTCGGGGAACAGCGCCGCCTCGTGTCTACCCCCCCTTCGGGGAACAGCGAGAAGGCTGGCACATTGTCCGGTGACTGGCTCTGATACCATTTGTAACGACCCAGATCCACCGCTAGCAGATATTGTCCTCTTTGGGCTTTCCCTTTCGGGCTTCCCCTCAAGGCTTTAAAACGCGTCTGCTAGGGGAAGGTTTCCACACCCTTATAAATGGTGATTTGTTCTCCTCCCCAACCAATGTGGGACAGCACAATAAATGTAACGACCCGGGAAAGAAAGAAAGAAAAAAAAATTATATATATATATATATAATAAATAAATGAAAACGAGAAAACAAAAAAAAAAAAAAAAAAAACCCAGTCGCCGAAAAACCTGCGAGTTTTCCGGCGACCGCCGAGTTTCGCGGAACCCACGCGAAACGACGGCCACAGCACGCCCACCCTCAGCCCAGCATCTTCAGAACACCTGCAAAGGGAGAAAAGAGAGAAAATTTAGAGAGAGAGAGAGATTTCGGACAAACGTCGGCGAGTGTCCAGTTTCTCCGACGAGCCCTCAAACCACCCTTAAACCGACACCGAACGACCTGTTACTACCGTAAGAGAGATCCCTAACGAAAGCACAATAACTCAGGGTGCATTTTGTGTTATTTCGTAAGCGTCGTCGTCGGTAACCGAGGTTGGAAAGTTAGGTTTCTTAATCGATTCTTAGATCTATTGCTTTTAGGAGCTTTTAGGCCGCAAAACTCCCAAAAAGGAAAGAAGGACGACGAACAAAGAGGAAAAGGGAAGGAAGAGGACCGAAATCGGCAACGGAAACGCAGCGGGAAGGAGAGAGAAAGCTCGCCGAAAAATCGGCCAAAGTCGGGTAAGGAAGACGAGATCCACTGATCCGGGTCAACCCGAACCCAGAACCCGGGAGAGCCAGCCCGTTCCTCCCTTGGCCTCTGCCTTCGGCCCAGCCCAACTACAGCGGCCAAAACCTCAAACCGGCCTAGAAGCTACGGTTCAGTTGAACCAACCCAGACTAGACCACGGTCCAATTGAGCCGGCCTGCAAACCAAACACTTGCGGCCAGCCCAGTAAGCCGAGGCCCAACGTTTAGCCTTGGCCCAGTAGCCTTCCACAGCCCGTGACCTGAACCACGACCCGAACCGGACTGCGACCCGTGCTTCAACCCGATACTACTGCCCGACGTAGCTATCTCTGCGGCACCCACGTGTCACACAGCGGCGCGACAGTCCTCGGCTCGGCTCGGCACAAATGGCTCAGGCTCCCTCCGGTGACGCTCCAGCGGCTCCAGCGGCTGTTCGGCTCGGCTCACCTGTTTTCAGCCCGGTTCCCACTGTTTCGACCCTCCCGAATCTGTTTTAGGCCCCGATTAAGGTATCCGAGGCCATTTTAGAGCCGTATTTCACATTTAGTAAATTATAGGTAAATTAATTGTGAAATACTAACGGAAAGTGGTGAACGGTGTGATAGGAAACAAACCCTAGTGAAGTAGGAAGCAGCTCTCACGGAACGGGAGCTTACGTTTAGCTATTTAGGGAGTACTTCGGCCAAGGCCAACCAAGTAAGTGGCCTTACTATAGGATAGGCTAAATAAATTGTATGATGCTTGATGATATGTGTCGGTTTATACATATTTTGTTGAGTGACGCTTAATATGTTTGACGCACGTTGTGGCATTATGATGAGCATGATGATTGCATGATTTTTACCTTAATATGATGATGTTTTCCATATTGAGCATGCTAGATGATGATGAGTGCCATATTGCATCATGTCGTTAGATCGACGTAGGACACATCCCTAAGAGCATGAAAATGATATTAATATAAATATCCACGATATGCGTAAGGGTAACAAAGAGATGAGACTAAAGGGTTGTGTCAGAAGAGACATTACGATGGATTTAGAGGGACCTCATGCATTTTGTATGTTCATAAGCATAGGGCTACTTCCCCTAGAGATGATGAGTGCGGACGCGCACCTTATGATGAGCGCGAATGCGCACAGGTGCGAAAGCACACAGATGAGGGTGTTCATGAGGCGCATGACACTATGGGGTTCCGCTGACCTCCGGACGTCGCTACAGATTAGCTTGACCAGAGGGTCCAGGGGGTGTGCGAGCGCCCTGGGGACTCACACTCGCACGTGTGAGTCGTGTGTAGGGAAGTACTACACATCCAATTTGTCCGAGACTGGAGGCCACCCCTAAGATGATTAGAGATAGGTCCCTATTCATGATTGCATGTGTTTGCATTAGCATGGCCCCTATAGTGGGGTCACTTACTGAGTATTCTTTGAAATACTCAGGCTGTGTGCCACATCATTTTTCAGGTAAAGGCAAGGCGCACTTGTACGGAGGACGGCGGCATCGCGAGCAGAGACTGTGGCACGTGCATAGGGTAGATTCATATTTAAATTTCTAGTCTTAAGTTAGAATAGGTTGTTTTGCATTTCATTGTTTTAAATTATTTTGTATTTGTTTTTATTTTCTCTAAATTTCAGTATTTCATATTTAAACACGTAAGACCATGATTGTGTTTTCCAGAGAAGAAGTTGTTTTAAACGTTTTTTGAAGTTTACGTTATCAATTATGTTCATGTAAGAGTTATATTTCCGCATTATAGATGAGCATGAGACGTTAGTAGCGACTCTGAGTATGTGGAAATGTAGGCTTGGCACGTTCCATGGTCCCAACGTCGATGCCTCGTCACCGTCAGGTACGCCTTGTACAAGATAAGAAAAGAGAAACGTTTTCAAACTCGCATGCATTTTTATGTTAATGTTACTAAAATTGTTATGATATTTCACGTATTTATTTAAGAGCATGATGTGATGTGTTGTATGCTGAGTGATTTTGTTTGCAATATGATGTGAACTTAGTAGATGTGATGCATAGCATAATTTCATAGTTAATGAGCCTTAGACTTAAAAGATGCTATCTTGGTTTCTAGAACCATGTTGCCTAGACCTTGCGAAAGAGTAAGACGAGGAAGGGGACTACCTCCTATTAGAGATAGAGGACGAGGTGAGGCTAAAGAGAGCCCGCCTCGAGAGAGATCTGAGAAAAGGTTTGAATTAGAACCCTTATGGTATGTATGGTCGGCAAGCAGCCCTGAGATGGTAGACGTAGTAACTAAGGATAGAGTAAATAATGACCAAGCAATAGTAGCCGACCAAACTCTAAGCGTAGTCTTAATAGTAGTAAAGATGACCGACTTCGACGTAATACTAGACATGGATTGACTAGCTGCAAACCGTTCTAGTATAGACCGTCACAAAAAAAAAAAAAAAAAAAAAAAAAAAAAAAGAGAGATATTCTCACCACTTATGTGACCTAGCTTTAAATTTAAAGGCACAAGTACCGGGACTACCTCAAAGGTAGTCTCGATGATGAAAGCAAAGAGACTAGTCCAACAAGACGGTTGGACTATATTAGCATGTGTCGTAGACATAAGAGGAAAAGAAAAGACCCTAGAAAACGTGTCGAGTGTAAACGAGTTCCCAAATGTGTATCCGGATGACCTACTTGGAATACCCCCTTCTCGAGCGGTCAACTTCATCATCGAACTCGAGCCGGGAACTGGGCCTATTTCCAAAGCACCCTATCGCATGGCGCCAGCAGAGTTGAAGGAACTCAAGGCGCAACTGTAAGACTTACTAGATAAAGGATTCATTCGACCTAGCGTGTCCCCCTGGGGTGCGCCAGTGTTGTTTGTTAAGAAGAAAGATCGATCGATGCGTCTGTGCATCGATTACAGAGAGCTAAACAAGAGAACCATAAAAAAAAACAAATATCCTCTGCCTAGAATAGAAGACTTGTTTGATCAACTCAGAGAAGCAACAGTATTCTCTAAGATAGATCTTCGGTCCGGTTACCACCAAATTAGGATTAATGAAAAAGACGTACCAAAAACAGCGTTTAGGACAAGGTACGGTCACTACGAGTTTGTAGTGATGTCATTTGGCCTCACCAATGCCCCAGTTATATTTATGGAGTTAATGAACTGGGTATTCAAAGAATTCCTAGACATGTTTGTGATTGTGTTCATTAACGACATCCTCATATACTCGAGAACCGACCTAGAGCACGAGGAACACCTCCGAAAAGTCCTAACCACCCTAAGAGAGCACAAGTTGTACGCCAAGTTCTCCAAATGCGAATTTTGGTTACGACAAGTCTCTTTCCTAGGACACGTGGTGTCAAAGGACGGAATATCTGTAGATCCCACCAAGGTCGAAGCGATCACAAAGTGGGAACGCCCAACTACGGTAACGGAAGTAAAGGAGTTTCCTAGGATTGGCGGGATATTATCGAAGGTTCGTACAGGACTTCGCTAAAATATCCTCGCCTTTAACAAAGTTAACAAAAAAAAGTGGTGCCATTTAGATGGGATGATGCTTGTGAGGCAAGCTTCTAGAACCTAAAAGAGAGATTGGTAACCGCCCTGGTACTCATAGTACCCGAGAGCTCAGAAGGATATGTGATCCATAGTGATGCCTCCATGAAAGGACTGGGATGTGTGTTAATGCAACACGGCAAGGTTGTCGCATACGCATCTCGTCAACTTAAAGAATATGAAAAGAACTACCCTACCCATGACCTAGAGTTGGCCGCTGTAGTGTTCGCGCTGAAAATCTGGCGACATTACCTGTATGGCGAGAAAACCCAAATTTTTACCGACCACAAAAGTTTGAAATACTTCTTCACCCAGAAAGAGTTAAACATGAGGCAGAGAAGGTGGTAGAATTGGTGAAGGATTATGACGTAGATATCCAGTACCACCCTGGGAAAGCAAATGTGGTTGCAGATGCCTTGAGTAGGAAGACGGTCCACTCGTCGGCCCTCATTACGAGGGAGTAAGGGTACAAAGAGAGTTCGAGCGAGCCAACATAGCTGTAGCAACCGAGGGAGTCATAGCACAGCTGGCCCGACTCACGGTACAACCTACGCTTAGGCAGAGAATTATTGCCTCCCAACGAGAGGATCCTAACCTACAGAAAGTCCTACGACAGCTAGACGAAAGTCCAGTAGATGGATTCTCGAAGTCATCAGATGAAGGACTATTGGATCAGGGACGCTTAAGTGTTCCGGCAATAGAAGATTTAAGGAAGGAAATACTGATGGAAGCTCACAACTCACCATTTGCGATGCATCCAGGAGGTACTAAGATGTACCAAGATTTAAAACAACACTTTTGGTGGAAGAGCATGAAGAGGGATGTGGCCGGGTTTGTGAGCAAGTGCTTAGTTTGTCAACAAGTGAAAGCTCCAAGACAAAAGACGGCGGGGTTGTTGCAGCCCCTAAGCATACCGGAGTGGAAGTGGGAAAACATAGCGATGGACTTCATAGTAGGTTTACCCAAAATGCCCAAGGGCTATACAGTGATCTGGGTAGTTGTCGATAGGTTGACCAAGTCGGCACACTTTCTACCTGGGAAGGTTACATATACAGTTGACAATTGGACACAACTGTACGTGAAAGAAATAGTAAGACTACATGGAGTCCCAGTGTCTATAGTGTCGGATCGGGATCCACGCTTTACGTTAGCGTTTTGGCGCGGACTTCAAAAAGCACTGGGTACCCGCCTCGACTTTAGTACCGCCTTTCACCCTCAAACAGATGGACAAACGGAGCGTTTAAACCAAATTCTAGAGGACATGCTACGCGCTTGCGTACTATATTTTAAGGAAAGTTGGGATTCCAAACTGCACCTAATGAAATTCTCGTATAACAACAGTTTCCAAGCAACTATTCGAATGGCACCGTTTGAGGCCCTGTACGGGAAACGGTGTAGGTCCTCACTATGTTGGGACGAGGTAGGAGAGAAAGAATTAGTAGGACCCGAGTTGGTTCGACTCACCAATGAGGCTGTCCAGAAAATTCGAGCGAGGATGCGTACCGCTCAAAGTAGACAGAAAAGCTACGTCGATGTAAGGCGTAAAAGCCTGGAGTTTGAGGTGGGGGACCCAGTATTCCTCAAGGTGGCACCTATGAAAGGTGTGTTAAGATTCGGACATAAGGGCAAGTTAAGTCCTAAATTCATTGGACCATTCGAGATCCTAGAGCGAGTTGGTCCGGTAGCGTATAAGTTAGCCTTACCTCCAGCCCTCTCAGGAGTACATGATGTATTTCATGTGTCGATGCTGAGGAAGTACATTACGGATCATATCCACGTAATAGACTACGAACCACTCCAACTCAATGAAGATCTGAGCTACGAGGAAAAACCAGTAAGAATCTTCGCTAGAGAGGTAAAAACCTTACGCAACAGGAGTATTACGTTCGTTAAGGTACTGTGGCGGAATCACCACAGTAAGGAAGCCACGTGGGAGCGTGAGGACGAGATAAGAGAGAAATACCCCGAGTTGGTACAAGAGTTTGACACTTTCGAGGACGAAAGTTCTTTTTAGGGGTAGATAATGTAACGACCTGGGAAAGAAAGAAAGAAAAAAAAATATATATATATATAATAAATAAATGAAAACCAAAAAAAAAAAAAAAAAAAAAAAAAAAACCCCAGTCGCCGGAAAACCCGCGAGTTTTCCGGCGACCGCCGAGTTTCGCGGAACCCACGCGAAACGACGGCCACAGCACGCCCACCCTCAGCCCAGCATCTTCAGAACACCTGCAAAGGGAGAAAAGGGAGAAAAGAGAGAAAATTTAGAGAGAGAGAGAGATTTCGGACAAACGTCGGCGAGTGTCCAGTTTCTCCGACGAGCCCTCAAACCACCCTTAAACCGACACCGAACGACCTGTTACTACCGTAAGAGAGATCCCTAACGAAAGCACAATAACTCAGGGTGCGTTTTGTGTTATTTCGTAAGCGTCGTCGTCGGTAACCGAGGTCGGAAAGTTAGGTTTCTTAATCGATTCTTAGATCTATGGCTTTTAGGAGCTTTTAGGCCGCAAAACTCCCAAAAAGGAAAGAAGGACGACGAACAAAGAGGAAAAGGGAAGGAAGAGGACCGAAATCGGCAACGGAAACGCAGCGGGAAGGAGAGAGAAAGCTCGCCGGAAAATCAGCCAAAGTCGGGTAAGGAAGACGAGATCCACGGATCCGGGTCAACCCGAACCCAGAACCCGGGAGAGCCAGCCCGTTCCTCCCTTGGACTCTGCCTTCGACCCAGCCCAACTACAGCGGCCCAAACCTCAAACCGGCCCAGAAGCTACGGTTCAGTTCAACCAACCCAGACTAGACCCACGGTCCAATTGAGCCGGCCTGCAAACCAAACACTTGCGGCCCAACCCAGTAAGCCGAGGCCCAACATTTAGCCTTGGCTCAGTAGCCTTCCACAGCCCGTGACCCGAACCACGACCCGAACCAGACTGCGACCCGTGCTTCGACCCGACACTACCGCCCGACGTGGCTTTCTCTGCGGCACCCACGTGTCACACAGCGGCGCGGCAGTCCTCGGCTCGGCTCGGCGCAAACGGCTCGGGCTCCCTCCGGTGACGCTCCGGCGGCTGTTCGGCTCGGCTCACCAGTTTTCAGCCCAGTTTCCACTGTTTCGACCCTCCCGAATCTGTTTTCGGCCCCGATTAAGGTATCCGAGGCCATTTTAGAGCCGTATTTCACATTTAGTAAATTATAGGTAAATTAATTGTGAAATACTAACGGAAAGTGGTGAACGGTGTGATAGGAAACAAACCCCAGTGAAGTAGGAAGCAGCTCTCACGGAACGGGAGCTTACGTTTAGCTATTTAGGGAGTACTTCGGCCAAGGCCAACCAAGTAAGTGGCCTTACTATAGGATAGGCTAAATAAATTGTATGATGCTTGATGATATGTGTCGGTTTATACATATTTTGTTGATTGACGCTTAATATGTTTGACGCACGTTGTGGCATTATGATGAGCATGATGATTGCATGATTTTTACCTTAATATGATGATGTTTTCCATATTGAGCATGCTAGATGATGATGAGTGCCATATTGCATCATGTCGTTAGATCGACGTAGGACACAACCCTAAGAGCATGAAAATGATATTAATATAAATATCCACGATATGCGTTACCTAGGGTAACAAAGAGATGAGACTAGAGGGTTGTGTCAGAAGAGACATTACGATGGATTTAGAGGGACCTCATGCATTTTGTATGTTCATAAGCATAGGGCTACTTCCCCTAGAGATGATGAGTGCGGACGCGCACCTTATGATGAGCGCGAATGCGCACAGGTGCGAAAGCACACAGATGAGGGTGTTCATGAGGCGCATGACACTATGGGGTTCCGCTGACCTCCAGACGTCGCTACAGATTAGCTTGACCAGAGGGTCCAGGGGGTGTGCGAGCGCCCTGGGGACTCACACTCGCACGTGTGAGTCGTGTGTAGGGAAGTACTACACATCCAATTTGTCTGAGACTGGAGGCCACCCCTAAGATGATTAGAGATAGGTCCCTATTCATGATTGCATGTGTTTGCATTAGCATGGCCCCTATAGTGGGGTCACTTACTGAGTATTCTTTGAAATACTCAGGCCGTGTGCCACATCATTTTTCAGGTAAAGGCAAGGCGCACTTGTACGGAGGACGGCGGCATCGCGAGCAGAGACTGTGGCACGTGCATAGGGTAGATTCATATTTAAATTTCTAGTCTTAAGTTAGAATAGGTTGTTTTGCATTTCATTGTTTTAAATTATTTTGTATTTGTTTTTATTTTCTCTAAATTTCAGTATTTCATATTTAAACACGTAAGACCATGATTGTGTTTTCCAGAGAAGAAGTTGTTTTAAACGTTTTTTGAAGTTTACGTTATCAATTATGTTCATGTAAGAGTTATATTTCCGCATTATAGATGAGCATGAGATGTTAGTAGCGACTCTAAGTATGTGGAAATTTAGGGTCGTTACAACATGGCTTGAGTATTGACAGAAATACTCAGTAAGTGACCCCACTATTCGGGTTAAATGCAACAATCACATGCAATGAAATGATGGGACCTATCTTTCGTTTTGTTTTCCTTACGGTGCTGTCCTAACGGGTAATCGTGGACGTGTACCATATACTCTACACACAGCCCATACGTGCGAGTATGGGCTCACCAGCTAGTTCGCACACCACTGGGCCACTGTCCTTATCCGGTGGGCATACTCTGGGAGCCTCTTATGCTTGGACCCGTTAAAACTAGAGCTGTCACGGCAGCGCTATGTAACGCATAACGATCGTTGTCCTGCCATTGGATGTACGCGTTCGTACCCTCGTGATGGAATGGGGGTATCCCCCTTGATTCATGAACACACATAATTCATGAGGTCCCCCTATTTCTACATTTATCTTTAATGACCATAACCCCCTGTCATGTTCTAGGCTTCACGTCATTCTCATTTTCATACACATTTCTATCGGGGTTATGGTTCCAGACAGTTTACCGTGTTTCATGTCATACAATTTATGCTATTTACATTCACATATTCCATACAAACATGCCATAATCGTTCAAGGACCTCATATCGTTACATGCATTACACATCTCATCAGATTAAAAGCATACATAGTATACATTCACGTTCACATAACTACGTACTTATGCACAATAATCTAGCATACAATGTATCATATCATAACATGTCATAACGTAAACACTTCATAGTCATATCGTTCTCTAACTTACCATAGCCTTAACGTTCTTATACCTATCATAGACATATCATTACGTAATGTTCTATCAATCTATCACAAACCTATCCCTTTCTACCCATAACCTAGCCGTATTCTTTCATCAATCTCTCCTATCCGTAGCACTCCGGTATATAACCTAACCTTAACGTTTCATGAACGTATCTAACTCCTATCGTTACATTTCATTTTGTGCATCCTTCTCGTATCCTAGCTCAAACATATCCTTGAGCACATTGTACCATAATTATTATCCTACAATCCACATATTATAACATAACATAACATATAGAAAGCATTTCGATCCACAGACAATTCACACATATCAATATATATGACACGTGCAGAACCACAGGGCATGTGTCAACATCAAAATATAACCATGCCGATAGGAAGGTCACTTACCTGGCTAGCTTAAGTCGTTGTCACAAATATATCTTTAATGAAAGTTCAATTCCATCCTTTGAAATCCGGGTCAACCTATATGAGCCCATGACATTAGTTTCAGGTTTGAACTCTACAACATTATTCCTCTGATTTACATTGGCCATGTTAAAATTCTGATATTTACTCTTCAACAAAATTTAATGGAGTTCATTGCATATTTCCTGTTTTATTGTTAAATTGTGTTCAACAAATCTTTCCTCAATCCCCTCCCTAATTATTTTCATTCCCTAAATAGATTTTCAATTGTGTAAACAGATATTGCTGGCCAATTTTAAGTCGATTGTTTGGCTATTATCTTCTTATAGATCTGTCAACTAAAATTTTATTAAATCTAATCTTAATTGCTGTAACTTAAAATGCTAACAAAAATTTAATCAATTGGATATGAGATCTGATTATTACAGGATCTGATAAAATATATAAGAAGATTTGATCCTAAATTAATTTCTTATAACCATAACTCTAAAGAAATAGGATTTTACTGTAATAACCGACCAAAATCTCTAAATCTGACGTCTGCTTATGTTTGAAAGCCATTTTACTTCTGAAATCTGACCCTTGTTGTTTGGGAAGGTTGTTGTTTTTTTAATTAATTAATTAATGATGATTATTATTATTTTAACTATTTTTATAATTATTTTTATTTCTTTATTTCTTTATTTATTTTTGGGCTATTACAATAAAACTCGTTTCTAAACTCGTGATTCGAATCACTTCACAACAGGTTTGATCACTACCACTTGAATGACTCTAGCATGCAAGTTCTAAACACAAGAATATGCAAAGAAGATCTTAGCTCTCAACAAAGCTAAAAAAAAATAGAAATTCTATTCCTTTTTAATTAAAAAATTTGATGTCCCGAATCAAAGAAAATGAGGCTTTATATAGCCTTTACAACCTTAACCTATATGACACATAACTTCCAAATTAAATTTGCTACTAAATGAGAAATACCCATAACCTCCATATTAAAATGGCTAGTTAACGGTGAAATATGGTAACCTATTTTGGTTACGATTTAACCTTAACTTTTAAATTAAAAACAACCAAATATTTAAATTATAATTAAATAGTGCAATGAATGAAATGTGCTTATTTGTATCATTGGACTGGTTCCATAAATTTTAGTTGAGTTCATTAAATGCAACTTAAAGTGCATTTAATGCATCTCTTTCTTGAAGCTCAACTTTACACAACATATAATGGAGGTCTCCAACGTCTTCTAGAATTTTCCTTGATGAGCACACCATAGTTTGAATATAAGTGTACAAGGTTTGTTGTAGCTTCTTGGCTCTCATCCTTGTAATTGGACCTTGAGGTATGGAAATTCCTTGGTCGTGGTTCATATCATTCTCCCCCTCTTGAGAAGGATTCGTCCTCGAATCCCAGCCATTACCTACATCAAAAGGACTCAACAACAACATTAAAAGTTGCACTAACACCATACTTACCTGGTAAATCAATTTTATGAGCATTGTCGTTGATATGCTCAAGAACTTGAAATGGTCCATCTCCTGGAGGTAAAAGCTTAGATTTTCTTTGAGTAGGAAATCTTTCTTTTCGGAAATACAGTCAAACCCAATCTCCTGGCTTGAAGATGACAATCTTGCGTCCTTTATTAATTCGGGTGGCAACCTTAGAATTTTGCTTCTCAATTTGTTCTTTTACTTGCTGGTGTAGTTTATGAACAAACTCAACCTTGGCATTTGCATTAAAATTCACCAACTCTTTTCATGGCATATGTAACAAGTCAATGGGGTTAAAGAATTAAAGCTATAAACAATTTCAAAAGGTGTGCATTTAGTAGTGCTATGAACAATCCTATTATATACAAATTCTATAAATGGCAAACAATCCTCCCAAGTCTTAAGATTCTTATCAATAATAGCCCTAAGCATAGTAGTCATGGTTCTGTTAACAACTTCAGTTTGTCCATCCGTTTGAGATACAAGTAGTTGAATATACTAGCTTAGTTCCTAATACCCCCATAAAACACGCCAAAAGTGGCTTAAAAATATTACATCACGATCACTAACGATGCTTTTAGGAATGCCATGCAATCGTACAACTTCCCTAAAGAACAAGTCAGCAATATATTTTGAATCATCAGTTTTGTGACAAGGAATAAAATGAGCCATTTTACTAAATCGATCAACCACAACAAAGATGCTATCATAACCTTTCCTAGTCCTAGGTAAACCTAAAAAAAAATCCATTGATATATCAATCCAAGGACCATTAGAAATAGGTAATGAGGAGTATAAACCATGTGGTTGAAGCCTAGACTTAGCTTGTTTACATGCTATGCAACAAGCACAAACTTTATTAACATCATGTCTCAATTTAGGCCAAAAAAAAAAATGTTCAGAGCCATTTCATAAGTTTTAGAAACTCCATGGTGTGCCATTAAACCACCTCCATGAGCTTCCCTCACAAGTAGCTCACGTATGGAACAAGATGGTATGCAAAGTTTGCCTTTTCGAAACAAAAATCCATCTAACAACAAGTAATTATCCACAACGAGTCCTTTTTCACAAGATTCAACAAAAGGAGCTAAGAATATGTCATGTTGATACAAATCCTTTATGTGTTCAAAACCCAACAACTTAGCATTCAAAGTATTGAGGAGGACATACCTTCGTGATAAAAAATCTGCAACAATGTTCTTCTTACCTTGTTTTATTTTATGACGTAAGGGAATGTTTCAATAAATTCTAACCACTTAGCATGTCCTATGTTGAGTTTATTTTGTACTCTAAAATGCTTTAAAATTTCATGATCCATATAAATAACGAACTCCTTATGCCAAAGATAATGTTGCCAGATTTGCAATGCACGAACCAAAGCATAGAGCTCTTTGTCATAAGTTGGATACATCAAAGATGCACCAGTCAACTTCTCACTAAAGAACATTAAAGATCTTTGATTTTGCATTAATACAGAACCTATCCCTACTCTACTAGCATCACATTCAATTTCAAAAGTTGACTCAAAATTAGGTAATGCAAGCAAGAGAGCAGAACTCAATTTTTCTTTCAAAGTATTAAAAGCAAGTTCTTGATATTTTTCCCATGTAAATGATACATTCTTCTTAACAAGTTCATTCAAGGGTGAAGCAGTTGTACTAAAATTCTTAATGAACCTACGGTAGAAACTTGCAAGACCATGAAAACTTCTTACCTCACTTACATTTTTAGGTGTAGGCCAATCTTTTATAGCCTTCACTTTCTCCTCATCAACCTGAACACCATTAGATGAAACTACAAACCCAAGAAAGTTAACTTTGTCCATGCAAAAGCTACATTTCTTTAAATTTACATTTAAACATTCGTTTCTTAAAGTAGTCAAAAAATTGCGTACATGGGTAATATGATCATCTAAAGATTTAGAGTAAACAAGGATGTCATCAAAATAAACAACCACAAACTTACCGAAGTATTATCGTAAGACATGATTCAATAGTCTCCTGAATGTACTAGGTGCATTAGTTAATCCAAAAGGCATAACCAACCATTCATAAAGACCATACTTGGTTTTAAAAGCTGTTTTCCACTCATCCCTAATATGCATGTGAATTTGATGATAACCCGACATTTTGTAAGAAAAAAAAAAAAAACTTAACCCAATACATTTCCTATGTGGATTTCTTTTTAACATTTTAAGGGGATTTGTGGTTTTGTAATTATAGAAATATCATATATTTGGCATATGCATCAACCAAAATCTACTATTTAGGTTCATATTGGTGAACTAATTTAACTTCTAGAGGATTATATAATGGATTGACAAGAATGAAACTTAACCATCACACCAGTCCATTCAAATTATTTCGAACACAAAATAATAACATGGCAGAGATTTGTAGTGTGAAGTTGAGTTTCATTATTGCGATGATACTGTTGGTTGTGTCTCGCTCTGGTAAAATTTCTAGCTCTTCGTTCTTTGTTTGTTTTGAATCTCTTTGAAGGTTAATATTTCAATAGAGAAGCCTTCTAAGACAAATCGCATGCTAAGTGTTCAAAAGTTTCAAACATAATGTCGAGTGTTTAAATATTATTGCAGTTGAAGTTGGAGGGATGCCGCCACTGGTTCCAAAGAGAAGTCTTCTAAAACAAATCGCATGCAACACCTCTGCTGACTGCGGAGATCGTACTTGCTCGTGTTCTTATCTCGGTTTATGCGTTTGTATTCAATTCGCAACTAAAGAATTAAAGCTCAATGATATGCAATTTGAAGACCTGAAACAAGAGGACCTCAAGAATTAAGTGTTAATAAGAACAAAACTAACATGATGTGATTGTTAGCATGCGGAACAAAATTCTATCCTTGGAACGCAAGAATACTGAATAACATACAATAATATATGATATATGTATGTTTCTTTTTTTTTCTTTTTTTCTTTTTTTAAATCTTTTGACCCACTTTGCTTTATTTGCTTATTTGTCTTTCCGACAACATACGAACTTGAATTCGTATTAATAGTCGTAAAAAAATAATTAAATTTGTACGAGGTATAACTTTAAAATCAAATCAGGTAACAATGCATTCAGTTTATTTAAAAAGAATAAAAAAATTCATAACTAGTCTATCTAGTTTGTAGAAGAAAATGACATAAAAGTTATAAGGAAATTTCGTAGTGAATGATAGAAAAGATAAAAGGAAGACTATCCCCTCGCTGTCAGAAATGTGAAACGACTCATGCCTAAGATTCAAATCAAGATTCGAAATCTCGATTCAAATCAAGATTTGAAATCTCAATTCGACACCTGATGGCTCTAGCATTCTCCTGCTACATAGTCACGTTACATACTCCTCGCTTCTAACAGTAAAACTATCCCTACAAACCAACACGAGTCGTTCCAGCATGTTTTTTCCTCACTCACATGTATCGTAGGAAATTTGTAGAACATCACCCAACATAGAATTACTCCAAACAAAGTACGTTAACAATGGAGTTCCTATGACGAAGCCACTAAAAAGGAAGATGCACATTGTTGGTATAGGCTGTAACTTTTATTTCCTTTAAGACTTTCTTAATCATCCTATCTTCAGGATCACTCTCCTTTGATGTGGTCTCAGCTCATTCATGTACTCCTCGTTTACTCAGGTGTCACATACCAACCAGCTTCCTTCTTGGTTTGTTCTTGAATCACATCTGACTGTGGGAGGTATCGCTCTAATCCTAATGTTTTATTAAAACCAAGGTCACCGCTACATGCATAATATAACTATTCGCTGGAGAAATTCATTTAAAAGAAATGTAACAAAAATGCGTGGAGAAATTCATTTAAAAGAATCAATGCTATGGACTTAAACGTTCGTAATAAAATTTTTAAAACAATATAAAGGAAAATAAATAGTATAACCTAAGAACTATATATAACATGCATGCATCTACCCAAACTTCCATTCCATAGATGTCACCACGACATTGTCCAACGGTGCAAAAGTGTCTTACTTTTATCTTAAAAACAAGAATAGCACCTAGGTTGAGTATTTTTTATAAGCACCTACAATGCTCGAATTCGCAAAGCTAGAGGTCTTTCTAGAATCCTTGCAAAACGTTCACAGAGGAAGCTAACTTAACAGATTGATTCCAACCAAGAGCTGGTTAGAAGATGAATGACTCTTAGATCGAACTTGGAATCTATGATGGTCACTCTTAGATACCAAGACAATTCACTCTAGAATTAGCTTGATCAAAACTAATTCAATGAATCGGTTTAAACATCAAACCTAAAGCAAGGTTTGAAAAAGAATAACACCAAAAAGGTATAAAAAAAACACAAAGGTCTTGTTTGTATTCAACCATTGATGCCCAAACATGAATATTACATGCCTTTAAATAGGCCCAAAAGATAACCCTAACATAATAAAGTTCAACTACCAACTACAAATGCTATTAAATACATATTGAAGAAAATAAGACATTCATACAAACTAATAACCAATGCTATTAAATACAAATTGAAGAAAACAAGGCATTCCTAAATTGTCTTAATTGGTAGTTCAACTACCAAAGGCAATGTCAGCCATTCCATTATCTTCTTGATTTGATATGCTAATGCTATAAAGATTTTTGGGCTCAAAAGTCTTTGTTTCAACTTGTACACTAGCTAGCTTTTGAAGATGCAATGTATAGGCCTCTTGAATCTTCTTAACCTTACTTCTTGTAATCGGTCCTTCGGGTACATGCAGAGGGTCAGGAGTTGAATTCATATCACTATCTCTAGGCTTTTCCATAGCCTTAGCTACCCTCAAAGCAGTCTTATACGTGGTAGGATCTATGGCTTCAACTGTTTGATGAATTTATGGATTCAGTCCAAGGATGAACCTTTTAGCAATTTTTAGTTTTGTATCCACTAATGACGTCGCGGATCATTTCAACCTTATAAAATTCTCTTGCCTAGTCATCCACAAAATGTCCACTCTATATTAGATGGGTGAACTCCTATTGTCTTCAAAGTCGGACTACCTTCGGGAAATATTATTTTAGGAATAGCTTTTTCAATCGAGACTATGGTTTTACACTTTCATTTAGCCCAAGAATTTCTCAATTATCCAATCACCACAATTTTGCATCCTCTTTCGAGATGAATGACGAAAAGAATACCTTCTCATGGTCTAGGTAGTTCATTAATAAGAAAATCGTCTCCATTGGTGATAGCCATAATTGTGCCTCTATTGGGTCTCTTGTGCTTCCACTAAAGGTACGGGGTCATACCATTTTAAATCCCATAAATATCTTGCCCCTCATGTATGTTACAAGCTATTGGCTTGCTCGGTGGCCACCATTACTTAAACCATGGCCTGGAAAGATTCCAACATCAGATTCTTCATGGGGTCTATTCCAGCCAATGGTGTTGTTGGAGGTATTGCAGCCACGTATTTTCTTGTTACATAGCCTTCACAAAAGGGGTCACTTAATGATTATTTCTTTAAATACTCAAGCCATGTGCTACTACATTTTTCAGGTTAAGGATAGACATTCATGTACGGCTGACGACGGCATCGCAATTCGAGACCATGGCACATGCGTAGGATAGTGGTATTTATTTTCTTAGACTTAGGCTAGAATACGATGTTTTTAACTTAAACTCTTATTCATTTTATTTAGTCTTCTGTTGTGTCTTTTTAAAGATGTTTTGGAAACACGTAAGTCCATGGCTGCGTTTTAAGATAAATGTTATGTTTTATGGAATTTAAATGAAGTCTTTGGCATTCAATGTTATGGTACGTATACAGTAGCGACCTAAAATTAAGTAAACAATTTCGAGTCGTTATAATGTAAGTCCATGACAGTGTTTTATGATGAAATTTATATTTTAGGATAAAGTTTAAATGCTTATTTCTACACAAAATGATTATTCTTTGATGACGGTAGTGACTCGAGGTAAGTAGAAATCTAGAATTGAAGTTTGGGTAGATGCATACATGTTATATATAGGTCTTACGTTAGATTATGGATCATTTTCTTATTTTATTTAAAAAATTTATGCTATTTATTTCCTGTTATGTTGTTTTAAAAAATTTATTACAAACGTTTAAGTCCATAGCGTCGTTTCTTTTAAATGAATTTCTCCACGCATTCTAGTTGCGACCTTGGTTTTAATAGAAAATTAGAGTCATTACAATCGGGATAAGAGCAATACCTCTCACAGTAAGATGTTATTCAGGGGCAAACAGGAGAAATCTTGTGGGTATGTGACACCTGAGTAAAGAGGAGTACATGAATGAATTGAGAACATATCAGAGTGAGAGTGATCCTGAAGATAGGATGACTAAGGAAGTCTTAAAGGAAATAAAGGTTACAACCTATACCAACAATGTGCATCTTCCTTTTTAGTGGCTCAATCATAGGAACTTCATTTTTTAACGTACTTTGTTTGGAGTAATTCTATGTTGGGTGACGTTCTAGAAATTTTCCTATAATACATGTGAGTGAGGATAAAGTATGTTAGGACGACTCATGTTAGATTGTGGGGATAATTTTCACTGTTAGAAGCAAAAGTAAGTAACGTGACTTCTAGCAGGGGAATACTGGAGCCAT
The DNA here is from genome assembly GCF_057944985.1 of Cucurbita pepo subsp. pepo. NCBI lineage: Eukaryota > Viridiplantae > Streptophyta > Magnoliopsida > Cucurbitales > Cucurbitaceae > Cucurbita > Cucurbita pepo. The sequence goes on along the minus strand of NC_141809.1, from coordinate 5,058,657 downwards.
CAGGTGTTGAATCAAGATTTTGAATCTTGAGCAAGAGTTGTTACACATTTGTGAGTGCTTGGGGATAGTCTTCCTCATCTTTTTTATCATTCACTATGAAATTTCCTTAACAATTATGTCATTTTCTTTTACAAACTCGATGGACTAGTCATGAAATTTTCTATTATTTTTAAATATATTAAATGCATTATTGCTATCTCGTACAAAATTTAATTATTTCTTTAGGACTTAGTTTGTTGTCCGAAAAACAATAAGCAAACATAGCAAAGTGTCAAAAAGATAACAGAATATACATATACATATATTATCGTATTGTAGCTATATTATTCATTATTCTTGCCCCAATGGTTGAATTTAGTGCCCACACACTAACAATTACAAACATATTAGTTCTGTTCTTATTAACACTTAATTCTTGAGATCTTCTTGTTTGAGGTCTTCAAATTGCATATTATTGAGATTCAATTCTTTTGTTGCCGATATAAAACAGACGCATAAACCGATTTCAGAACACGAATAAGTATGATCTCCACAGTTAGCAGAGGTGTTGCATGCGATTTGTTTTAGAAGGCTTCTCTTTATTACCAGTGGCGGCGGCATCCCTTCAACTTCAACTGCAATAATATTTAAACACTTAACATTATGTTTGAAACTTTTGAACATTTAACATATGATTTGTGTTAGAAGAACTATTGAAATTTTAACATTCAAAGAGACAAATAAAAAACGAAGAACTAGAAATTTTACCGGAACGAGACACAACCAACAGTATCATGACAATAATGAAACTCAACTTCACACTACTAATCTACTACTAATCTCTGCCATATTATCCTTTAGGTTGAAAATATTTTGAATGGTTTGATGTGATGGTTAAGTTTCTTTCTTTCCAATCCATTATATAATGTCTATAAATTAAATTAGCTCACAAATATAAACCTAAGGGGTAAATTTTTGTTGATGCATATCCCAAATATATGATATTTCTATAATTACAAAACCATAAATCCTATTTTTCCTAAAAATAGAAAAAAAAAATATAAGTAGGAAACGTATAGTCATCTACCATTCTTTAAGCCTGAGAAAAAAAAAATCAATATAACCAAACTGTCACCAACTTTTTTCTATGTAAGATCCCACATTGATTGGAGAGGAAAACAAAAAAGTATGGTAACCTCCCTCTTACAGACGTGTTTTAAAACCTTGATGAGAAATACGTATGGGAAAGTCCAACGATGACAATATCTGATAGCAGCAGTGGGATTGGATTGTTACATAAATTAAGCTTACGAGGTTTTGTCATTAACATTAAATTAAATAGAAGCAAATAATTTATTAAAACATTTATTCTTGAATCAAAATTTAGAAATTTTAACTTTATAACGATGGCCTTACACAATAATAACATCAAACTAGTTTGGAAATTAGAGATATGGGAAACTTTAATTAACAAAAGGATAATAATTATAAGTATATTTTTCAAAAGGGTATGAGCAGGTTGTTGTTTAGACGGGTTTGGGATATTAGAAATTTCAAAACTTTCTCGTACAATTAGAATTATTGATTAATATCCTTAAAAAATAAAAACATAATAGGTTGGTTACGAATGAAGGGACTAGCATACAACTAACCAGATTAGCCTAGAACCTCATGATATTCCTAAGGAGCCAAATAGCAAGAACCAATGAACCCAAAGATCTCCGACCAGGCTAAACAACTAAAAGCTATGAAGTTATAAAACTAGAACGTTAACTTGAGTTTGAATAAACTGGTGTCATGTGTTTGATATGTGTGATGTCTATAATATGATATGATATGTTTTTATGATACAATATATAATTTGATATGATATGTGAGATGATACTATATATCATAGAATATGATATGTGCAGAAATGATATAACACGATGATACACATTAATATGTTTTTACATGATACACAACCTTGAGATATGTTCGAGAGGCTATGGTATAAATTATATGATACGAAGAAAAATGGAAGGGGGTTGTCTTACATGATTTAATTTATGTGAAATGTTGGGATCTCATACATTGTTATACATCTCATGCATCAAGATATTATCCTCTTGTGATGAGTATGAACATGTACATTATGAAAGGAAAATGAATATCATATTTTATATGATGCTACAACGATCGCTACTCCTTTCGGGTGTCCAGCAATAGCACTAGAGAACACTAGCCCAACCAGAATGAAGCCCGTGTGTAGAATAGTAAATACACATTCAAGGATCCAGTTAGGATAGTAACCTAAGGAAATATGGTTTTTATATGATAGGTCTCATTCATTTTACATGTCTTTACATTTTCTAACCCTAGTAGTGGGATCACTTACTGAATATTTCTTAAAATACTTAAGTCACGTGCTACTTTTATATTTCAGATCGCAAAGACACGGTTGACGGTGGCATCACAAATTAAAAGATCAGGGCACATGCATAGGGTAATTGCACTTAATTTCGTAAACTGTAAGTTAATATAGGGCATTTTTGTTTTTTTGTTTTTTTGTTTTTTACTTATGTCAATCTTAATTTTTCAATTGTATTATTTTAAGATCTTTTTCTTAAACATGTAACATTGTTTTATGAAAACATTTTAAATGAATATTTTTCCACAAGATGTCACGTCATGTATGTGGTAGCGACTTTAATTAAGTAGAAAACTAGGGTCGTTATAGTTGGTATCATTGCTCTAGGTTATAGATTTTGTAGACTAGCCTACGAGGTAGGCCTGACATGTTCCGTGGTCTCACCGCTATGTTCCATCACCATCAGGTATGTCACGCGTAAGATAAGAAAATGAAATGTCATTGATTATGTATATTGTTACTACTTGTCCATTATAAATGTATTTTCTAATTGAATTTGATAAAATTGATTAGATTGTTATTGGCGGCATGATTGTTTGTTTAATTATATGTGTATGATAATATAGAAGATTATATAGTTTATGTTACTTAATAGTAGGCTTAAGAAAAATTGTGTGGTTGTTTAGAACCATTCAACCTAGAGGACGTGGAAGAGGACATCGAGAAAGGGGACAACTCCCTGTTCGAGGAAGGGGTAGAGGTAGAGGGAGCCCAACTTGTGAAGTGTAACAAGAACATACGTGGTTGCGCCACCTCCAACAGCACCACTGGCAGGAATAGACCCCACGAAGAATCTGATGTGGGAATTGTTCTAGGCCATGATTCAAATAATTGTGGCCACCGAGCAAGCCAACAACTCGTAATCTACATAAGGGGCAAGATATTTTTGGGATTTCAAATGATACAACCCGCGTACCTTTAGTGGAAGCGCAAGAAACCCAAAGAGGCGCAATTATGGCTATCGTGATTGGAGATGATTTTGTTATTAATGAAGCTATCTACTTTAATTTTAGAGGTCATTCACCGAGAATGGATGTTTGAGCTAAATGTGTGATTGGCTATATACGGTTGAAGCAGCAAAACAAGGATTGAGTTGGATTAAGTTTTGAAACCGAAAAGCCCGAGTTATAAATTTGGGTTGGGTTAATTTAAAGACAACATCTCCTAGCAGTGAATTTGAGCTGTTTCATATTATTAAGCTTACCCAGTTTTGTCATTACAATTAACCTAAATAAAAGTCAAGAATTCATTAAAACATTTATTCTTGAGTCAAAATTTAGAGGTTTCAATTTTATATTGACCCTTACACAATAATAACATCAAATTTTAATTAACAATATGATTAACGATAGGTATTATTTTGGAAAAGGGTACGAGTAGGTTGTTGTTTAGACATATTTGGGATGTTAGAAATTTCAAAACTTTTGAGTAGAATTAGTATTATTGTATAATATCCTTGAAACATAAAAAATGAACAGGTATGAAGGGACTAGAAAACAACTAATCTAGAACTGCAGGATATTCCTAATGAACCAAAAGATCTCCGACTAGGCTAAACGATGAAAAGCTTTGAAGATGCAGAACTAGAACCTTAAGTTGAGTTTGGATAAACTAGTAGAGCTTAAATGACAGATATGTGACATGTAGGTATGTAATAAGATACAAGAATGATGTAACAAATGTGAATGACATATGACCTATAAATAAACTAAGAGCCTACAATTCTAACATCCTTGTTTACCTATTAAAAATAAGGTGCCACTATATGCATGACACTAATGAGGACAGAAATCATCTATTTAAAATATTTCAGAAAAAGGTGACATGGACAACTAATCTAAGAGCTACCAACAAACATTAATGCAACTATTCTAATCCTCGTTCCATGGACTTCATCGCTACGCCATCATCGGTATATAAGTGTCTTACATTATTTGAAAAATAAGGATAGAAAACAGTCACCAAATATTTATTTAATAAAAATTACTTAATATGGATAAGCAACCCAACTAAAAAATAAAATAAAAAAAATCTATTAATCATTTAAATAAAAGTACATATGAATAAAATATTAAAGTTATTAAATAAGATTAAAATATTTACCTCAATCTAAATATCAAAGTCATAATAGAAATAAAAGAAATACAAACAGATTCTAGATCGATCAAAAAAATGAATGCTATAAATTCTTTTTATGTGATTTTGCTGTTTTCTTTTGCATCAACTTTTAATGTCTCTACCTGTTTTGCTCTCCAATCTCGAGTATCACTTTGGAAATGACGATTTTTAATTATAGGGAAGGAAAACCTCTAACAGTCCATTGCAAGTTGAAAGATGATGATTTAGATATATATTGATTATGATGACAAATTTAAATGACACCATCTGATATGAACCAAGAGATATCAATCATACAATATTTTCTTCACATTGATGTCTCTTGGTTCATATCACCATCTTTTTTAATGGATCTCAGTGGATGGAGTTGATGATTTATTTTAAGTTCAACGGTTGATGTAACGACCCTAAATTTCCACATATCTAGAGTCGCCACTAACGTCTCATGCTCATCTCTAATGCAGAATAAAAATCTAAGCATGCTCATCTTTACTAGCGGAAAAATTTAAAACTTCAGAATACGTTAAAACATTGAAAAACACTGCCGGACTTACGTGTTTCAAACATCATGCTGGAGTTCAAAAGACAAAATAAAACGATTACAAATTAATTAATATAAATGAATGAAATGCAAACGCCCTATCCTAACCAAGACTAGGAATTTTAAATATGCAACTATCCTATGCACGCGCCGCAGTCTCTGATCACGATGCCACCGTCAACCGTACATGGGAGCCTTGCCTTTACCTGAAAAACAATATGGCACACGGCCTGAGTATTTCGAAGAAATACTCAGTAAGTGACCCCACTATAGGGGCCATGCTAATGCAAACACATGCAATCATGAATAGGGACCTATCTCTAATCATCTTAGGGGTGGCCTCTAGTCTCGGACAAATTGGATGTGTAGTACTTCCCTACACACGACTCACACGTGCGAGTGTGAGTCCCCAGGGCGCTCGCACACCCCCTGGACCCTCTGGTCAAGCTAATCTGTAGCGACGTCCGGAGGTCAGCGGAACCCCATAGTGTCATGCGCCTCATGAACACCCTCATCTGTGTGCTTTCGCACCTGTGCGCATTCGCGCTCATCATAAGGTGCGCGTCCGCACTCATCATCTCTAGGGGAAGTAGCCCTATGCTTATGAACATACAAAATGCATGAGGTCCCTCTAAATCCATCGTAATGTCTCTTCTGACACAACCCTCTAGTCTCATCTCTTTGTTACTCTAGGTAACGCATATCGTGGATATTTATATTAATATCATTTTCATGCTCTTAGGGTTGTGTCCTACGTCGATCTAACGACATGATGCAATATGGCACTCATCATCATCTAGCATGCTCAATATGGAAAACATCATCATATTAAGGTAAAAATCATGCAATCATCATGCTCATCATAATGCCACAACGTGCGTCAAACATATTAAGCGTCACTCAACAAAATATGTATAAACTGGCACATATCATCAAGCATCATACAATTTATATAGCCTATCCTATAGTAAGGCCACTTACTTGGTTGGCCTCGGCCGAAGTACTCCCTAAATAGCTAAACGTAAGCTCCCGTTCCGTGAGAGCTGCTTCCTACTTCGCTGGGGTTTGTTTCCTATCACACCGTTCACCACTTTCCGTTAGTATTTCACAATTAATTTACCTAATTTAATAAATATGAAATACGGCTCTAAAACGGCCTCGGATACCTTAATCGGGGCCGAAAACAGATCCGGGAGGGTCGAAACAGTGGAAACCGGGCTGAAAACAGGTGAGCCGAGCCGAACAGCCGCTGGAGCCGTCAGAGGAGCCGCCGGAGCGTCACCGGAGGGAGCCCGAGCCGTTTGCGCCGAGCCGAGCCGAGGACTGCCGCGCCGCTGTGTGACACGTGGCAGCAGCAGAGAAAGCCACGTCGGGCGGTAGTGTCGGGTCGAAGCGCAGGTCGCAGTCCGGTTCGGGTCGTGGTTCGGGTCGCGGGCTGTGGAAGGCTACTGGGCCAAGGCTAAACGTTGGGCCTCAGCTTACTGGGCTGGGCCGCAAGTGTTTGGTTTGCAGGCCGGCTCAATTGGACCGTGGGTCTAGTCTGGGTTGGTTCAACTGAACCGTAGCTTCTGGGCCGGTTTGAGGTTTGGGCCGCTGTAGTTGGGCTGGGCCGAAGGCAGAGGCCAAGGGGAGAAACGGGCTGGCTCTCCCGGGTTCTGGGTTCGGGTTGACCCGGATCCGTGGATCTCGTCTTCCTTACCCGACTTTGGCCGATTTTCCGGCGAGTTTTCTCTCTCCTTCCCGCGGCGTTTTCGTTGCCGATTTCGGTCCTCTTCCTTCTCTTTTCCTCTTTGTTCGTCGTCCTTCTTTCCTTTTTGGGAGTTTTGCGGCCTAAAAGCTCCTAAAAGCCATAGATCTAAGAATCGATTAAGAAACCTAACTTTCCGACCTCGGTTACCGACGACGACGCTTACGAAATAACACCAAATGCCCCTGAGTTATTGTGCTTTCGTTAGGGATCTCTCTTACGGTAGTAACAGGTTGTTTGGTGTCGGTTTAAGGGTGGTTTGAGGGCTCGTCGGAGAAACTGAACACTCGCCGACGTTTGTCCGAAATCTCTCTCTCTCTCTCGAAATTTTTCTCTCTTTTCTCCCTTTGTAGGCGTTCTGAAGATGCTGGGCTGAGGGTGGGCGTGCTGTGGCCGTCGTTTCGCGTGGGTTCCGCGAAACACGGCGGTCGCCGGAAGACTCGCGGGTTTTCCGGCGACTGGGTTTTTTTTTTTTTTTTTTTTTTTTTTTCGTTTTCTCGTTTTCATTTATTATTTATATATATATATATATATATATATATATATATATATATATATATATATATATATATATAATATTTTCTTTTTCTTTCTTTCTTTCCCGGGTCGTTACATTATCTACCCCTAAAAAGAACTTTCGTCCTCGAAAGTCTCAAACTCTTGTACCAATTCGGGGTATTTCTCTCTTATCTCGTCCTCACGCTCCCACGTGGCTTCCTCACTGTGGTGATTCCGCCACAGTACCTTAACGAACGCAATACTCCTGTTGCGTAAGGTCTTTACCTCTCTAGCTAAGATTCTTACTGGTTTTTCCTCGTAGCTCAGATCTTCATTGAGTTGGAGTGGTTCGTAGTCTATTACGTGGATAGGGTCCGTAATGTACTTCCTCAGAATCGACACATGAAATACATCATGTACTCCTGAGAGGGCTGGAGGTAAGGCTAACTTATACGCTACTGGACCAACTCGCTCTAGGATCTCGAATGGTCCAATGAATTTAGGACTTAACTTGCCCTTATGTCCGAATCTTAACACACCTTTCATAGGTGCCACCTTGAGGAATACTGGGTCCCCCACCTCAAACTCCAGGCTTTTACGCCTTACATCGGCGTAGCTTTTCTGTCTACTTTGAGCGGTACGCATCCTCGCTCGAATTTTCTGGACAGCCTCATTGGTGAGTCGAACCAACTCGGGTCCTACTAATTCTTTCTCTCCTACCTCGTCCCAACACAGTGGGGACCTACACCGTTTCCCGTACAGGGCCTCAAACGGTGCCATTCCAATAGTTGCTTGGAAACTGTTGTTTTACGAGAATTCCATTAGGTGTAGTTTGGAATCCCAACTTTCCTTAAAATCTAGTACGCAAGCGCGTAGCATGTCCTCTAGAATTTGGTTTAAACGCTCCGTTTGTCCATCTGTTTGAGGGTGAAAGGCGGTACTAAAGTCGAGGCGGGTACCCAGTGCTTTTTGAAGTCCGCGCCAAAACGCTGACGTAAAGCGTGGATCCCGATCCGACACTATAGACACTGGGACTCCATGTAGTCTTACTATTTCTTTCACGTACAGTTGTGCCCAATTGTCAACTGTATATGTAACCTTCCCAGGTAGAAAGTGTGCCGACTTGGTCAACCTATCGACAACTACCCAGATCACTGTATAGCCCTTGGGCGTTTTGGGTAAACCTACTATGAAGTCCATCGCTATGTTTTCCCACTTCCACTCTGGTATGCTTAGGGGCTGTAACAACCCCGCCGTCTTTTGTCTTGGAGCTTTCACTTGTTGACAAACTAAGCACTTGCTCACAAACCCGGCCACATCCCTCTTCATGCTCTTCCACCAAAAGTGTTGTTTTAAATCTTGGTACATCTTAGTACCTCCTGGATGCATCGCAAATGGTGAGTTGTGAGCTTCCATCAGTATTTCCTTCCTTAAATCTTCTATTGCTGGAACACATAAGCGTCCCTGATACAATAGTCCTTCATCTGATGACTTCGAGAATCCATCTACTGGACTTTCGTCTAGCTGTCCTAGGACTTTCTGTAGGTTAGGATCCTCTTGTTGGGAGACAATAATTCTCTGCCTAAGTGTAGGTTGTACCGTGAGTCGGGCCAGCTGTGCTATGACTCCCTCGGTCGCTACAGCTATGTTGGCTCGCTCGAACTCTCTTTGTACCCTTACTTCCCTCGTAATGAGGGCCGACGAGTGGACCGTCTTCCTACTCAAGGCATCTGCAACCACATTTGCTTTCCCAGGGTGGTACTGGATATCTACGTCATAATCCTTCACCAATTCTAACCACCTTCTCTGCCTCATGTTTAACTTTTTCTGGGTGAAGAAGTATTTCAAACTTTTGTGGTCGGTAAAAATTTGAGTTTTCTCGCCATACAGGTAATGTCGCCAGATTTTCAGCGCGAACACTACAGCGGCCAACTCTAGGTCATGGGTAGGGTAGTTCTTTTCATATTCTTTAAGTTGACGAGATGCGTATGCGACAACCTTGCCGTGTTGCATTAACACACATCCCAGTCCTTTCATGGAGGCATCACTATAGATCACATATCCTTCTGAGCTCTCGGGTACTATGAGTACCGGGGCGGTTACCAATCTCTCTTTTAGGTTCTGGAAGCTTGCCTCACAAGCATCATCCCATCTAAATGGCACCCCTTTTTTTGTTAACTTTGTTAAAGGCGAGGATATTTTAGCGAAGTCCTGTACGAACCTTCGATAATATCCCGCCAATCCTAGGAAACTCCTTATTTTCGTTACCGTAGTTGGGCGTTCCCATTTTGTGATCGCTTCGACCTTGGTGGGATCTACAGATATTCCGTCCTTTGACACCACGTGTCCTAGGAAAGAGACTTGTCGTAACCAAAATTCGCATTTGGAGAACTTGGCGTACAACTTGTGCTCTCTTAGGGTGGTTAGGACTTTTCGGAGGTGTTCCTCGTGCTCTAGGTCGGTTCTCGAGTATATGAGGATGTCGTCAATGAACACAATCACAAACATGTCTAGGCATTCTTTGAATACCCGGTTCATTAACTCCATAAATACAGCTGGGGCATTGGTAAGGCCAAATGACATCACTACAAACTCGTAGTGACCGTACCTTGTCCTAAATGCTGTTTTTGGTACGTCTTTTTCATTAATCCTAATTTGGTGGTAACCGGACCGAAGATCTATCTTAGAGAATACTGTTGCTTCTCTGAGTTGATCAAACAAGTCTTCTATTCTAGGCAGAGGATATTTGTTTTTTATGGTCCTCTTGTTTAGCTCTTTGTAATCGATGCACAGACGCATCGATCCATCTTTCTTCTTAACAAACAACACTGGCGCACCCCAGGGGGACACGCTAGGTCGAATGAATCCTTTATCTAGTAAGTCTTACAGTTGCGCCTTGAGTTCCTTCAACTCAGCTGGTGCCATGCGATAGGGTGCTTTGGAAATAGGCCCAGTTCCCGGTTCGAGTTCGATGACGAAGTCGACCGCTCGGGAAGGGGGTATTCCAGGTAAGTCATCCGGAAATACATCCAGAAACTCGTTTACTATTGGCACGTTTACTAGGGTCTCTTCCTTTCCTCTCACGTCTACAGCACATGCTAATATAGCCCATCCACCTTGTTGGACTAACTTCTTTGCTTTCATCATCGAGACTACCTTGGGGGTAATCCCGGTATTTGTGCCTTTAAATTTAAAGGTAGGTCCTATCGGTGGTGAAAATTTTACTTCCTTTTGGTGACAGTCTATACTAGCTCGATTTTCAGCTAACCAATCCATGCCTAGTATGACGTCGAAGTCGGTCATCTTTACTACTATTAGGACTGCGCTTAGAGTTTGGTCGGCTACTATTGCTTGGTCATTCTTCACTCTATCCTTAGTTACTATGTCTACCCTCTTAGGGTTGCTTGCCGACCATACATGCAACAAGGGTTCTAATTCAAACCCTGTCTCTGATCCCTCTCGAGGTGGGCTCTCTTCAGCCTCACCTCGTCCTCTATCTCTAATAGGAGGTCGTCCCCTTCCTCGTCTTACTCTTTCGCATGGTCTAAGCAGCATGGTTCTAGAAACCAAGATAGCATCTCTTAAGTCTAAGGCTCATTACCTATGAAATTATACTATGCATATATATATATAACAATACGCACACTATACAATACATCGTAACGCCCAAGAAGTAAACATTCATCATACTAATCATCATAATGCCACAACGTGCGTCAAACATATTAAGCGTCACTCAACAAAATATGTATAAACTGGCACATATCATCAAGCATCATACAATTTATATAGCCTATCCTATAGTAAGGCCACTTACTTGGTTGGCCTCGGCCGAAGTACTCCCTAAATAGCTAAACGTAAGCTCCCGTTCCGTGAGAGCTGCTTCCTACTTCGCTGGGGTTTGTTTCCTATCACACCGTTCACCACTTTCCGTTAGTATTTCACAATTAATTTACCTAATTTAATAAATATGAAATACGGCTCTAAAACGGCCTCGGATACCTTAATCGGGGCCGAAAACAGATCCGAGAGGGTCGAAACAGTGGAAACCGGGCTGAAAACAGGTGAGCCGAGCCGAACAGCCGCTGGAGCCGTCAGAGGAGCCGCCGGAGCGTCACCGGAGGGAGCCCGAGCCGTTTGCGCCGAGCCGAGCCGAGGACTGCCGCGCCGCTGTGTGACACGTGGCAGTAGCAGAGAAAGCCACGTCGGGCGGTAGTGTCGGGTCGAAGCGCAGGTCGCAGTCCGGTTCGGGTCGTGGTTCGGGTCGCGGGCTGTGGAAGGCTACTGGGCCAAGGCTAAACGTTGGGCCTCGGCTTACTGGGCTGGGCCGCAAGTGTTTGGTTTGCAGGCCGGCTCAATTGGACCGTGGGTCTAGTCTGGGTTGGTTCAACTGAACCGTAGCTTCTGGGCCGGTTTGAGGTTTGGGCCGCTGTAGTTGGGCTGGGCCGAAGGCAGAGGCCAAGGGGAGAAACGGGCTGGCTCTCCCGGGTTCTGGGTTCGGGTTGACCCGGATCCGTGGATCTCGTCTTCCTTACCCGACTTTGGCCGATTTTCCGGCGAGTTTTCTCTCTCCTTCCCGCGGCGTTTTCGTTGCCGATTTCGGTCCTCTTCCTTCTCTTTTCCTCTTTGTTCGTCGTCCTTCTTTCCTTTTTGGGAGTTTTGCGGCCTAAAAGTTCCTAAAAGCCATAGATCTAAGAATCGATTAAGAAACCTAACTTTCCGACCTCGGTTACCGACGACGACGCTTACGAAATAACACCAAATGCCCCTGAGTTATTGTGCTTTCGTTAGGAATCTCTCTTACGGTAGTAACAGGTTGTTTGGTGTCGGTTTAAGGGTGGTTTGAGGGCTCGTCGGAGAAACTGAACACTCGCCGACGTTTGTCCGAAATCTCTCTCTCTCTCTCGAAATTTTTCTCTCTTTTCTCCCTTTGCAGGCGTTCTGAAGATGCTGGGCTGAGGGTGGGCGTGCTGTGGCCGTCGTTTCGCGTGGGTTCCGCGAAACACGGCGGTCGCCGGAAGACTCGCGGGTTTTCCGGCGACTGGGTTTTTTTTTTTTTTTTTTTTTTCGTTTTCTCGGTTTCATTTATTATTTATATATATATATATAATATTTTCTTTTTCTTTCTTTCTTTCCGGGGTCGTTACAGTTGATGTTGAATTTTAAAACTCTATAAAATTGGGAACTTATAATATACAACAGTATAAAAAAAAAACTAGATTGATGTTCAACTTCTATTTCGATTTATAAAAAAGAATTATAGTTTCTGTATTTAATTAGAAATTTTATACTTTTAAGTTTAGGAGTCAATAATGCTTGATGGACGACTTTCAAATTGAATTTATGCCCACCTGACATAAATTTTTAAACATAGGAGAGCATATCCTTAGATTCAAACAAGAATACAAATTGGAATTCAAGGAAAATTTATTGCAAACAACATTGTTTTGGTGCAACTTTAATAGCAATCTTGAACATGCTTCGTTTGAGGTTTTTTGGCCAGAGAATGAAGTTTGGCTTCAAGAACGATGCAACTATTGGCACTGCATTTGGGGTGTTGATGAGATGGGTTTTTCTTTGTATAATAGTCAAACAAATGTATTTGAGCTCATTCATCCATGAAGTTCTTAGACCAAAACATCACATTTTCTTTAGAAGATGTGTGCTTATTAGGATACTACTCTAATAAAAGAAAGTCTATAAAGCATTTGAGTTCTCAATTATATAGAACTTTTAATAAAAAATAGTGTTTTCCTGTCAATAAAATATCCAAATAATTATTGAAAAATAAAATACTGACATCAACATATATATCAAGGTCTCATTTTTATCAAAAAGTTTTAAACACCAAAATGGAAGAAACTTGAGAAAGAAACATCCCAATGAAGTTGAGAGAAGTTTGTGATTGATGGTTGAGAGAAAAAAACCTTAACCTAGATTGAATTTTGAACCTAGGTTAAGGATTGAATGCATGTAGGGCGATCTTGGTTTTAATAAAATAAATTAGGGCCGTTACAGTTTGATATGAACCAAGAGACATCAATTATACAATATACCTCCATAAAGATGTGAAGGAAATATTGTTGAAATTGTCAAAAGATATTTCAAGTCATGCCACATTGAAGAAAAATGAAGTTCATGTTATAAATTTTAGGTAGATTACAATTTCGAATAATTTAGAATTATTGTATTTCATTAATATATTTTAAGACTTTTTATTTACTTTAGGTTACAATTACATCATGGTTAATTATGACCATTAAGTATGAATGTTAAAACTCTTGGAATGCCTTTAATAGTTTCATTTTGAGGCTATATAAACCCATGTATGTTGTATTTGTAAGTAGACTTGGAAAATATAGTAAAATATTTGTAAGTAGACTTGGAAAATATAGTAAAAGAAGCATTAGTTATTTCTTTAGCCAATGGCTAAGTTTCTTTGCAATTCTACGTAGTAAAAGTAGACTTGAATGATGCTTGTTGATCAAATATCTCAACGCAAGAACACTTGCTTGAGATTCAAATCACTCCACAAGCAACTTGTTACATAGAATTGCAAAGAAACTTACGCTAAAGAAAGCACATGCTTCTTTTACTGTAATTAATTGATATCCATTGTATGAAAATTCAAGGTTATTAATGTAATATTGAACTGTATGTGATATGTGGAAATCACTACAAGGGGAGTAAGACTCGGATTACCTTGTTGATCAAATATCTCAAGGCAAGAACACTTGATTTAGATTCGAATCACTCCACAAGCAAGATCGATCATGTCTAGCTTGAATGATTCTTGTTGATCAAATATCTCAAATACTTGTTTGAGATTCGAATCACTCCACAAGCAAGATTGATCATGTCGAGCTTGAATGATTGTACATGCAACCTAAACTACATAAAATTGCAAAGAAACATAGCCATTGGCTAAAGAAAAGCATAAATGCTTCTTTTACTATATTTTCCAAGTCTACTTACAAATACAACATACATGGGTTTATATAGTCTCAAAATGAAACTATTAAAGGCATTTCAAGAGTTTTAACATTCATACTTAATGGTCATAATTAACCATGATGTAATTGTAACCTAAAGTAAATAAAAAGTCTTAAAATATATAATGGATTGACAAGAATGAAACTTAATCATCTGATATGAACCAAGAGACACCAATCATACAATATGCTTCAATGAAGATGTGAAGAAAATATTGTCCGAGATTCGAATCACTCCACAAGCAAGATTAATCATGTCGAGCTTGAATGATTCTATATGCAACCTAAACTACATAGAATTGCAAAGAAACTTAGCCATTGCCTAAACAAGAGCACAAATGCTTCTTTTACTATATTTGCCAGGTCTATTTACAAATACAACATACATGGCTTTATAATACTCAAAATGAAACTGAAACTATTAAAGGTATTCCAAGAGTTGTAACATTCATACTTAATGGCCATAATTAACCATTATGTAATTGTAACCTAAAGTAAATAAAAGAAATACATTAATGAAATACAATAACTCTAAATTACTCTAAATTGTAATCCACCCAAAATTTATAACATGAAACTTCAGTTTTCTTCAATGTGGCACGAATTGAAATATCTTTCAATTATTTCAACAATATGTTCTCACATCTTCATTGAAGCATATTGTATGATTGATGTCTCTTGGTTCATATTACCATCACACCAATCCATTCAAATTATTTCGAACACAAATAATAACATGGCAGAGATTTGTAGTGTGAAGTTGATTTTCATTATTGTGATGATACTCTTGCTTGTGTCTTGCTCTGGTAAAATTTCTAGTTCTTCGTTCTTTGTTTGTTTTGAATCTTTTTGAAGGTTAATATTTCAATAGAGAAGCCTTCTAAGAAAAATCTCATGTTAAGTATTCAAAAGTTTCAAACATACTGTCTGAGTGTTTAAATATTATTGCAGTTTAAGTTGAAGGGATGCCGCCACTGGTATCAAAGAGAAGCCTTCTAAAACACATTGCATGCAACACCTCTTCTGACTGCGGAGATCGTACTTGTTCGTGATCTTATCTCGGTGTATGCATTTGTATTCAATTCGCAACCAAAGAATTGAAGCTCAATGATATGCAATTTGAAGACCTCAAACAAGAAGACCTCAACCTCCAGAATTAAGTGTTAATAAGAACAAAACTAATATGTTGTGATTGTTAGCGTGCGAGATTAAATTCTATCCTTGGAACGCAAGAATACTGAATAACATACAATAATATATGATATATGTATGTGTTTTTATTTTTTATTTTGACACTTTGCTTTATTTCCTTATTTGTCTTTCGGACAACATATGAACTTGAATTCATATTAATAGTCGTAATAAAATAATTAAATTTGTACGAGGTATTCCTTTAAAATCAAATAAGGTAACAATGCATTCAATTTATTTAAAAAGAATAAAAAATTTCATGTCTAGTCTATCTAGTTTGTAAAAGAAAATGACATAAAAGTTAAGGAAATTTCATAGTGAATGATAGAAAAGATAAGAAAGACAAACTAAAATGGTCTTAGTAAAAATCGAATTCCAAGTTTTCATTGTTTCTAATTTTTTATTATTATTATTATTTACTAACTATTATATTTTTTTTTTCGAGTCGTTACATACATGCCTTTAAATAGGCCTAAAAGATAACCCTAATATAATAAAGTTCCACCACCAACCAGAAATAACTACTAAATGCTATTAAATACAAATGGAAGAAAATAAGGCATTCATAAATTGTCTTAATTGGTAATTCAACTACCAATGGCAAGAATTCTAATCACTTTCGACACTCCATTATTTTCTTCATTTGATACTTGAACGTTCTTTGTATTGCTTCTTGTAATTGCTCGTTCGGGTACATGGAAGTGATCAGTTGTTGGATTCATATCAATTTTAAGAAGTATAAGGTAAGGAACTTCAATATTGGGGTCAAAATGCAATCATGTTTAGGAACAATCATTTCATAAAACATCATTTCATGGTGTTGGTCTCAACTCCAGTTCGGGTAGAATTTGATGTGTAGTACTTCTCTACATATGGTATACATACAAACCTCAATAACTGTGTTCGTGTTATCCCACTTAATGGCCACTTCAATCTTGGTGGGGTCTACTGAGATTCCATGTTTTGACATCATGTGTCTTAAAAATGAGACGTGTCGGAACAAAAATTCACACTTGGAGAATTTGGCGTACAACTTGTTCTCTCTCAAAATTTTAGAACTTTTTAAACGTGTTCTTGATCCATCTTTGAGTACACTAGGATGATTTGATGCTTCCGCGGGACAATGATAACGCAGATAACTTTCTCAAGAAAGCATTCCGTAGTAGGTATCTAATAAGTGCACCACTGGTCTGAAGCACAATAACAAATGTGTCGAGACACTCCTTTAATACTCTATTCATTAACTCCATGAATATTGTTGGGGCGTTAGTGAAACCAAATGACATCACCACAAACTCGTTGTGGTCGTACCTTGTTTTGAATGATGTCTTAGGTACATCCCATTCTTTAGTATTAACCTAGTGGTTCCCTGACCGAAGATCTATATTGGAGAATATTTTCGCTTCTCTGAGTTGGTCTAACAAATCTTCAATATGAGAGTGGGTACTTGTTTTTTATCGTTCTCTTATTTTAACTCTCAATAGTCGAGGCACAGGCCCATGAACCATCCTTCTTATTTAACTCTCAATAGTCGAGGTATACCTAAGAAGGTATGCTAGGTCAGATGAAGCCTTTGTTAAGTAGATCATTGTAATTGCGTCTTAAGTTCCTTTTATTCTGCTAGCACAATATAGTAAGGCGCTTTAGAAATGGGTCCACTTCCCAGTTCAATTTCTTGTAATTGCGCCTACAATTTTAGAGAAAGGGCATCCTGATAAATCCTTCAAAAAGACATCTGAGAATTCATTCAATATTGGTATTGTATTCATAGTCTTTTCTTTCCATTTTGTATCTACGACACTAATAAATATGGCTCACCTTCCTCGTTAGACCAGTCTCTTGACCTTCATCACCTAAACTAGTTGAGGGGTAACTCTAGCCTTTGAACTAAAAACTAGATCCAGATATTGTTGAGAATACCACCTCCTTCTTGTAACAATCTATATTGACATAGTTCTTAGCTAGCCAATCTATCTATACTATAGTATTACATCGAAATTCGTAATGCTAACAACTATCAGGTCTACGCTAAAGATTCATCTTGCTACTATTACTTGCCCATCTTTTACTCTATCATTAAACACTAAGTCTACCCGTGTTGGGGTGCTAACACTTAATACATGCAACAAGGGTTCTAGTTGGAACCCTGCTTGACTAAAAAATGGCACAGATATGAAGGAACGTGTAAAGCCTGAATCAAATAACGTTAAAGCATAGTGTCCTAGGATAGATAGTGTACCTATCACCACTATGTCGTATTTCCCAACATCCCTGCAGGTGCATACTCTCTTTCTTCCGAATATGTCTGGATAGGTCTCTCGACTCCACCAGGGCCTCTTGGTGGGTCAACTGGGTTTTTCGTCCTCCTCGTATTTGGCAAGGTAGTCTTGATGACTACATTTGAAACAAGCCCTAGATTCAAGCCATACATCTACCCTAATGTTGTTTCCCACATTCAAGGCACAATGGTTCCTCACTCCCTTGGACCTTCTCTTAGTCTCTAAGATATCTATCAGCATATTAAGGAGGGTGTCTATCCGTATATTGAGGTTTACATGTTGATGGTTGTTGATGTGAGTCTGTCTGATCATACTATTGTTTTCTCCCGATGGTGACAACTGACTCTCAACGTACCTATCTGATAAGCGCCAACAATGCTAGATTTTTGCAAAGCTAGAGGTCCTTCTAGAATCCTTGCAAAACGTTCACAGAGAAACCTAACTTAAAGGATTGATTCGAACCAAGAGCTGGTTAGAAGATGAATGACTCTTAGATCGAACTTGGAATCTATGATGGTTACACTTAGATACCAAGACAATTCACTCCAGAATTAGCTTGATCAAAACTAATTCAATGAATCGGTTTAAACATCAAACCTAAAACAAGATTTGAAAAAGAAACACTAAAAAGGTATAAAAAAAACACAAAGGTTTGGTTTGTATTCAACAATTGATGTCCAAACATGAATATTACGTGCCTTTAAATAGGCTCAAAAGATAACTCTAACATAATAAAGTTCAACTACCAACTACAAATGCTATTAAATACAAATTGAATTAAATAAAACATTCACACAAACTACTAATAAATGCTATTAAATACAAATGGAAGAAAATAAGGCATTCATACAAACTACTAATAAATGCTATTAAATACAAATTGAAGAAAATAACGCATTCATAAATTGTTTTAATTGGTAGTTCAACTACCAAAGGCAAGTCTTCTAATTACTTTCCAATGTCAGCCAATCCATTATCTTCTTTATTTGATATGCTAATGCTATAAAGATTTTTGGGCTCAAAAGTCTTTGTTTCAACTTGTACACTAGCTAGTTTTTGAAGATGCAATGTATAGGCCTCTTGAAACTTCTTAAATTACTTCTTGTAATCGGTTCTTCGGGTACATACAAAGTCTCTGGAGTTGAATTCATATCACTATCTCTAGGCTTTTCCATAGCCTTAGCTGACCTCAAAGCAGTCTTATACATGGTAGGATCTATGGCTTCAACTGTTCGATGAATTTCTAGATTCAGTCCAAGGATGAACCTTTTAGCAATTTTTAGTTTTGTATCCACTAATGACAGCGCCAATCATTTCAACCTTATAAATTCTCTTGCCTAGTCATCCACAAAATGTCCACTCTATATCAGATGGCTGAGCTCCTGTTGTCTTCAAAGTCCGACTACCTTCGAGAAATATTATTTTAGGAATAGCTTTTTGAATCGAGACCATGGTTTTACACTTCCATTTAGCCCAAGAATTTCTCAATTATCCAATCACCACAATTTTGCATCCTCTTTCAAGATGAATGACGAATAGAATACCTTCTCATGGTCTGGGTAGTTCATAATAAGAAAATCGTCTCCATTGGTGATAGCCATAATTGTGCCTCTATTGGGTCTCTTGTGCTTCCACTAAAGGTACGGGGTCATACCATTTTAAATCCCATAAATATCTTGCCTCTCATGTATGTTACAAGCTATTGGTTTGCTCGATGGCCACATTACTTGAACCATGGCCTGGAAAGATTCCCACATCAGATTCTTCATGGGGTCTATTCCCGCCAATGGTGTTGTTGGAGGTAGTGCAGCCACGTATTTTCTTGTTACAGAGCCTTCACAAGTTGGGCTCCCTCTACCTCTACCCCTTCCTCGACAGGAGGTTGTTCCCTTTCTCGACGTCCTCTTCCACGTCCTCTAGGCGGCATGGTTCTAAATCAACACACAATTTTTTTAAGTCTACTATTCCTAACATAAACTACATAATTTTCCATAATACACATATAATTAAGCGAAAAATCGTGCCGTCAACAACAATGTAGTCAATTTTATCAAAATTAGTCATGAAAAACACTCATCATCAACAAGTAGTAACAATATACATAATCAATGACATTTCATTTTCTTATTTTACGTATGACATATGTAACCAGAAGAAAAAAAAAAGAAAAAAAATAATAATAGTAAGTAAATAATAATTATATAAAAAAAAAAAAAAAAAAGTAAATTATCAGAGAAAGAAACAAAATGATCTCCTCAACCCCTTCCCCAAATATCTCCCCAACACCTCCAACTGCAAAATGATACGCAAAAGAAAGAAACAGAAAGAAACAAAAAAAAAATGGCAGATTTTGGGAAGGGTAAAAAAATAGGAGAAAGAAACAAAAGAAAATTACAGATTTTGGGAGAGAAAAATTGGAAATAGCTTCACTCGCAAGTAGATTTGATAGGAAGGGAAACAGATAGAAAATTTATGGGTAAGTTAGATCTTCTCTTCTTTTACTTTTGAGATAGAAAAGTTATCTTAGATCTATTTTTCTATTATTTAGATTTTTGGATATCTTATCGAAAATCAAAATTGATTGAAAAATGGCTTTGTCAATTGCATTTAAATTGGATCATCATTTTTAGGAAAGAGAAAAAATTATAATTGATTGATGCATAGGCCAGTTTTAGGAAGGAAAATTAGAATAATTAGAATGGATTGAAAATGACTCCTTTGATTGGATAGTCATCCGTTGGTAAAGAGAAGAAAAAATAATAGATTGTAAATGGCTTGCGACAGTAGTTTTTAGGAAAGAGAAGAAAACAGAATACATTAAAAATGGCTTTCTGTTAATTGGACAGTCATATTAGGAAAGACAAGAGAACAAAATTGATTGAAATTTGTTTTATAATTGCATAATAAGAAGAAGAAAAAATACATAGAGGAGAGAAATAAAGTGGTACAACAGAAGAGAAGGAAAATAGAAGAGAAAGAAAATAGAAGAGAAAGAAAATAGAAGAGGTGAAAAATTATTATTATTTGTATCTAGAGAATATAATATTATAACAAACCATAGTTGGATTGAATGATTCAAAGCCGCATGAAATAATATTGACATATTTTCAATTTGTGTTTTAGAAAATTTAGAAACAATGAAAACTTGGAATTCGATTTTTACTGAGACTATTTTAGAGCCGTATTTCACATTGTTAGTTGGATTATTAATTAAAATGTGAAATACTAACAAAAGGTGACGACGGTGGGATATGAAGCAAACTCCAGCAACCTTTGGAGCAGCTCTCGAGGAACGGGAGCTTACGTTAATTAAATTAGGGAAGACTTCGACTAAGGTCAACCAGGTAAGTGGCCTTACTATAGGATAGGCTAAAAATTGTATGAGTTACGATGATGTATGAACTATGTCGTACGATGCGGTATATAAGTTATGATAATGTATGAGGTATGATGATGTGTGGGTTACGATACTTGATGATGTGCTCAGTATATATATATTTTGATGAATGTCGTACTTGATATGTTTGATACACTTTGTGGCAATATGATGAGTATGATGATTATGTATGAGTTATGATGATGTATGAACTATCTGTGTGACGATCACATCTCCTCGTTGCACAATCTCCCTTATGAGATGGTATTTGTGCTCAATATGTTTTCCTCGCTTATGGCTTCTAGGTTCTTTTGAATTTGCAACTGCTCCACTGTTATCACAATAAAGAGTGATGGGAAGATGCATATTTGGAACGACTTCCAAATCAGTTAAGAACTTCCTAAGCCATACAGATTCTTTCGCTGCTTCACAAGCAGCAACATACTCAGCCTCCATGGTGGAATCAGCAATGCAACCTTGCTTTATGCTTCTCCATATTATTGCTCCTCCGTTCAGAGTGAAGACAGATTCTGATGTCGATTTCCTCGAATCTACATCGGTCTGAAAATCTGAGTCAGTGTACCCTGTAAGGATCAAATCCTTAGCACCGTACACTAGCATATAGTCCCTCGTTCTCCTAAGATACTTGAGGATATTCTGAACGGCAGTCCAATGAGCACGTCCCGGATTGGACTGATATCTGCTGACAATTTCCACAGCATAGCATATGTCGGGTCGGGTACATAGCATGACATACATTAGACTGCCGACTGCTGATGCATAGGGAATGTGTCTCATATCCTCAACTTCTTGAGGTGAATTAGGACTTTGTTCCTTCGACAAATGAACTCCATGCCTGAAAGGTAATAATCCTTTCTTGGAGTCCTGCATCTTATATCGAATCAACATTTTGTCGATGTACGATGCCTGAGACAATGCTAGTGTTTTGTTCTTGCGATTCCGAACAATTTGGATTCCAAGAACAAACTGAGCCTCTCCCAAATCTTTCATTTGAAATTGTGTCGCTAGCCAATGCTTAATGTCAGTAAAAAATCCCACATCATTTTCAATAAGTAGGATATCGTCAACGTACAACACCAGGAAAGCTACTGTAGAGTTGACTATTCTTTTATAAACACAAGGTTCGTCAACATTCTGTTTAAAGCCATAAGATTTGATCGCAATATCAAACTTTATATTCTAGGATCGAGATGCTTGCTTCAACCCATAAATGGATCTTTTAAGCTTGCAAACCCTTTGCTCGTTATCCTGTTCAATGAACCCCTCTAGTTGAGCCATATATATACTCTCTTCAAGATTGCCGTTTAGAAAGGCTGTCGTAACATCCATTTGCCAAATTTCATAATCATAAACTGTGGCAATAGACAAGAGTATTCTAATCGATTTAAGCATAGCAACAGGAGAGAAGGTTTCTTCATAGTCCACCCCCTCTCTTTGGGTATAACCTTTTGCTACTAGTCGAGCTTTAAAGGTCTGTACCTTACCGGTTTGGTCTCGTTTCCTCTTATAGATCCATTTGCAACCAATAGGTTTTACCTCATCTAGTTGATCTACAAGTTCCCAGACTGTATTGAAGTACATTGACTCCATTTCAAGATTCATGGCTTTAATCCACTGATCTCTATCTTCATCATTTATTGCCTATTTATAGGTCAATGGATCCTCAACGTCATCATCAGGTATGATGACTTGAGTTTCTGTCAAACCCAAGTAACGATCGGGTTGAGTTATAACCCTCCCACTAGTCGAGGCATTCTCAACTCTTGAGAAGGATGTGATTGACCAGAAGTGTCAGCTCCATCAACAACTCTAGTTGAAGGACCAGCTTGATCAACAACTCTTGTTGTTTTATCAGTAGCTTCGAGGTTGATGATTTCTTACGTGGTCTTCCTCTAAGAATGTAGCGTTTGTGGATACAAACACTCTATTTTCTTGAGGGTCATAAAACAAACCAACTTTCGTCTCTTTGGGGTATCCTACGAATATACATAATTTTGAACGACGTTCTAATTTCTTGGGGTTTTGCAACAACACATGTGCTGGACATCCCCAAATTCTGAAGTGATGTAAACTACCTTTACGCCCTTTCCATAACTCATAAGGCGTTTCTGAAACACTCTTAGTAGGAACCATGTTCAAAATGTATGTAGCAGTCTCCATTGCATATCCCCAAAACGGATAGGGTAATTGAGCGAAACTCATCAGAGACCGAACCATGTCTAATAGAGTTCTATTTCTCCTTTCTGATACACCATTTTGTTGAGGCATACCAGGGGCTAAGAGTTGTGACCTTATTCCATGTTCTATCATATAGTCTTGAAATCTTAAGTCCATGTACTCTCCTCCTCGATCTGATCGAAGTGTTTTAATAGTTTTACCTAATAGATTCTCAACCTCAATCTTATACTCTCTGAATTTTTCAAGAGCTTCAAACTTGTGATGCATTAGGTAAAGACAGCCATACCTTGAATAATCATCAATAAAACTGATGAAAGATTCATACCCTCCTCGTGCTTTGACATTCATTGGACCACAGAGATCTGTATGCACGAGTTCTAAGGTTTCTTTGGCTCTACAATCTTTTTTGGAAAATGATCGTTTAGTCATTTTACCCTCAAGACAAGACTCACATGGAGGTAAAGAGTTGTCTTCTAACTCATTTAGAAGTCCTCTTTTAACCAATCTCTCAATCCTATTGAGATTAATGTGACCTAGTCTTAAGTGCCAAAGATAGGTATTAGGAGAAATCTTTTGTCGTTTATTTTGAGTTTCAGCTGTTTTAAATATCTCGGTATTTAAAATAGCTTTTGTTTCGCTCGGTTTTAACATATATAAGTTGTTTTCTAGTTTTGCAGAACAAATATGAATACCTCTTTTGCAAATGAACACTTCATTGATTTCAAAAGATACTTTATACAATTGTTCTAATAAACAAAAGATAGATATTAGATTTCTTTTCATTTCAGGAACAAAAAGTACATTATCTAATATAATGAATTTATCTCCAAAAAACAACTTCAAATTTCCTACTGATCTTGCTGAGACAACCTCTCTTGTTCCAACCCTGAGTGTTATCTCGTCGTCCGCAAGCATTCTCCAGGAGCTAGTTTCCTGGTAAAAAGAACAAATATGATTAGTCGCCCCTGAATCTAGTATCCAAGTTGAGTTGTCATACTCTACTAAACATATTTCTACAACGAGTAAATCATATTTACCTTGTTGTGTCTTTTCGGCTTTCTTCTCTGCAAGGTATTTTGGGCAGTTTCTCTTCCAGTGCCCGTTTTCATTGCAATGGAAACATTTTCCTTTATCTGCTTTTTGAACCTTGTGTTTGCGGTTAGTAGGAATCTTATTTTTCCCTTTACCCTTCTTCTTCATCAAAACACTTTTAGAAGTTGAAGGTCCATACATATTTTTGGAGGACGATCCTCGTAGTAATTTCTTGGAGATAGCAACATTCGCTTCTCCTGTTTGTCCCTTGTTCATTAAGAGAGACTGATAAGTCTGTAGCTCATTGAGAAGAGCAGTCAAATTATATTCTATTTTGTTCATTACCACATTGGTGCGGAACTGGAAGAAGCTCTTCGGAAGAGACATCATGATAAAACTAACTTAACTCTTCTCATCAATGACAGCTTCATTTTCTTCTGCCACATTGAAATGGACCATCATGTCCAGGACATGTTCTCTAACTGAGGTCCCTTCTTTCATACGACAGTTGTAAATGTATTTTATGGCTTCATGTCTAAGGGAGAAGGACGGTTGTCCAAACATCCCATTTAGAGATTCCATAATCTTTTTAGCAGTACCCATAACATCGTGTTTCTTAGCCAAAACATCAGATATGCTGGCTAGAATGTACACTCGGGCTTTATCATTTGCCATTATCCATCTGTCATACGCATCCCGAACTGTTCGGTTTGCATTCGAGTTGGGGTTTGGAGGACACTCCTCAGTTAAAACAAACTTTAAATCATCAATGACCAGTATTGTGTTTAGGTTTGATTTCCAAGTTGTATAGTTGTCGCCGTTTAATTTCTCAGAAGCGAGTAATTGTACTATTGAGTTTGTCATGCTGTGATATAAAGAAAATTCTATTAGTGATTTGACTTAATCCTGTTTAATCCAATCAGTTTTAGCAAATATAATAATGTACCCAAATCATTATTAATTTGCAACGATACTTTAGTGAGTTAGAGCAACTGCTACCGAGGGGCAGTCAATCACTCATTCACTAAACCAAGACATTCTTGACTTAAACACTATTCCAAGAATAACTCTTGTTCCTATAGTGTTCTTAGTTATCGCTATTTTGGTCAAGAATATACCAACTCTTAGTATTTCTTCGTAAGTGTGACCCGCAATTTTCAGACCTCATAGATCGGTCCCAACAATGCTATCGAATGAAAAAGCCAAAGTTGGGAACGGACCTAAGAAATCCTATCCATTTCTGGAGTTTGCGTTGTTTCGACTCCCATGTTACGACCCTCCGAATGGGTAGTTGCTCTAGGGCAACATGCAGGTGGAACATGGGAACCTTACGGTGCAACCTAGTGGTGGAGACCATAGGACGTATTTGACATACTTCCTTCTCCCACTTACTATAAATACTTTCTCTATTCACCTTGTTATTCACTCATGCAAATACCTTCCGAATGGAGGACGCTCCCAGGGCGACACGAGGCCAAGCATGAATCTCACTGTGTGAATTTTACAGAGAGCGTGAAAAGAAAACGATGTATCTTATACACCTTTTTCCTCCCACTAAGTATTTTAGATGGTTGGGTATACTCATTACTTAAGTATATTCCGGCTAATTAAATATAACTTAAGTCTAGGTGATTTTTCTAAATCTTACATCACTTAAGCATGCTCATAAAACTTGGCTAACTAAGCTCAAGTACTGGTCCGATCTCCAGGTAGTAGGTGTTCCGTAAACCGTCAACTTAAGTACCTCCAGCCTTAGCCAAGATCGTGCCAGGTGAGCTTTCTCGTAACCGCAATTTTGTAAGACATCGACCTATTTTAACTATTAAAATTGATCGTGCTCGAATCTCAACCCTAAGTGAGCATGCACTTATCTTTATTATAGATTTTTAACGTCTATCTCGTTTTATGACGTTGAAAATAACCTATAACATGCATCTAACATGCTTTATATAACAATTATATAATCATCCATTCCATGCAATAATATAACAATTTATATCTTTCACTCATGGAACCCTAAACATGCATACTATACATTATAACACTTATAACATACTTGGAATGCATGAAACATGCTTAGCCTATGGTGGGATTTTAAATCTATATGACATACTTTATGCATATACATTTTCTATTTAATTAAAACATACATTCATAATGCATAATTAATTAAACACGCTAAAGTGGGTTGGTTTTGGCATTTTAAAGCAAGCAATTAACTAAATTATTACACTAATAATTAAAAAGAACTTGAGCCGTTCCCAAGGATCACGAACTAGGCGAACCAACCCTTAAAAACGTTGAATCGGACCCCAACGGCAGAAAAAATACTCGAACCGCCTCTTCCATCTTCTTCGGTTCAGCTTGCTATCTCTTCCATTTTCGATCAATTACAACCTAAAATGGACTCTAATGACTCCATAAAATTACAAACCTTTCTTCATTCATTAAAGCCCATACACATTAGGCTTATTACAGACCTTTCTTCTTTTATATTTTACCGGATCCTGTAATAGTCAGATCCCATATCCAATTGATTAGATTTTTCTTAGTATTTTAAGTTATAGAAAATAAGGTTAGATTCAATAAATTTTAGTTGGCAAATCTATAAACTGGGAGATAGTAGCCAAACAATCGACTCAAAATTGGTCAGTAATATCTGTTTACACAATTGAAAATCTATTTACAAAATGAAAATAATTATAGAGAGGGAGGGAGATTGAGGAAAGATTTGTTGAACAGAATTTAACAATAAAACAGGACATATCAGAGCGCAAGGAACTCCATCGAATTTTGTCTTACAGGAAATATCAGAATTTTAAGATGGCAAATGTATATTAGAGAAATAATTTTATAGAGTTCAAACTTGAAACTGATGTCATGGACTCACATAGGTTAACTTGGATTTCAAAGGACGGAATTGAACTCTCATTAAGGATATATTCGTGACAACGACTTAAGCTAACCAGGTAAGTGACCTTACTATCGGCATAGTTATATTTGATGTTGACACGTGCCCCGTGGTTCTGCACGTTCATATATATTGATATGTGTGAATTGTTTGTGGATCGATATGCTTCTTATATGTTATGTGTATATTATAATATGTGAACTGTGTGATAATAATTATGGTACGATGTGTTCAAGGATATGTTTGAGATAGGATACGAGAAGGATGCACAAAACGAAATGTAACGATAGGAGTAAAATACGTTCATTAACATTAATGTTAGGTTACATACTGGAGTGTATGGATAAGAAAGATTGATGGAAGAATACGGTTAGGTTACGGGTAGAAAGGGATAGGTTTGTGATAGATTGATAGAACGATAGCGTTAGGATTGATAGAACGGTAATGTTAGGATACGTTCTTGTGATGATATGACTATGGTACGTTCACGTAATGATATGTATAAGAACGTTAAGGTTATGATAAGTTAGAGAACGATATGACTACAAAGTGTTTACGTTATGACTTGTTTATGATATGATACATTGTGATGCAATATGTCATGGTATGATGTGTATATGATGAAATGTTATGTTAAAAGCATAGAACGTTATGTTAGGTCTCTTAAATTGTGTGTATACAGCATGATATGAATGACATGAAATCACGATAAATGGCATGAAATATAACCCCATTAGAAATTATGTATGATTTGAGATATGATATGAATGATGAACTATATCTGAAACGATATGAAAAATGATATGATATGTACATAATGCTAACGGGGTTGTATTAAAGAATAATAAAAATGGAAAAGTTTTGGGACCTCATGCATTATGTGTGCTCATGCATTTGAGGGAATACCCTTCATCACGAGGGTACGGACGCGTACATCCAATGGCAGGACAATGATTGTTATGCTTTGCATAGCGCTGCCGGGATGGTTACTAGTTCTAGTGGGTGGTCGGCCTAAGGGGCTCCCAGAGTATGCCCACCGGATAAGGAAAGTGGCCTAGTGGTGTGCGAACTAGCTGGTGAGCTCATACTCGCACGTATCGGTTGTGTGTAGAGTTGGTACACGTCAAAAATTACCTGTTAGGACAGCACCATAGGGAAAACGGAATGAAAGATAGGTCTCATCATCTCATTGCATGTGATTGTTACATTTAACCCAATAGTGGGGTCACTTACTGAGTATTTCTTTAAATACTCTAGCCATGTGCTACTACATTTTTCAGGTTAAGGCAAGACATTCTTGTACGGCTGACAACATCGCAATTCGAGACCATTTCACATGCGTAGGATAGTGGAATTTATTTTCTTAGACTTAGGCTACAATAGGATATTTTTAACTTAAACTCTTATTCATTTTATTTAGTCTTTTGTTGTGTCTTTTTAAAAGCTGTTTTCAAAACACGTAAGTCCATGACTGTGTTTTAAGATAAAGGTTATGTTTTATGGAATTTAAATGAAGTCTTTCGCATTCAATGTTATGGTATGTATGCAGTAGCGACCTAAAATTAAGTAAACAATTTCGGGTCGTTACAATGTAAGTCCATGACAGTGTTTTATGATGAAATTTATATTTTAGGATAAAGTTTAAATGCTTATTTCTGCACAAAATGATTATTCTTTAATGACGGTAGTGACTCGAGGTAAGTCGAAATCTAGAATTGAAGTTTGGGTAGATGCATACATGTTATATGTAGTTCTTAGGTTAGATTATCGATCATTTTCTTATTTTATTTAAAAATTTTATGCTATTTATTTCCCGTTATATTGTTTAAAAAAATTTATTACAAACGTTTAAGTCCATAGCGTCATTTCTTTTAAATGAATTTCTCCACGCATTCTAGTTATATTATGCATGTAGTTGCGACCTTGGTTTTAATAGAAAATTAGAGTCATTATAATTGGGATAAGAGCAATACCTCTCACAGTAAGATGTGATTCAGGGGCAAACCAAGGAGAAATCTTGTGGGTATGTGACACCTAAGTAAAGAGGAGTACATGAATGAATTGAGAACATATCAGAGTGAGAGTGATCCTGAAGTTAAGATGACTAAGAAAGTCTTAAAGGAAATAAAGGTTACAATCTATTCCAACAATGTGCGTCTTCCTTTTTAGTGGCTCAATAATAGAAACTTCATTTTTTAACATACTTTATTTGGAGTAATTCTATGTTGGGTGACATTCTAGAAATTTTCCTATAATACATGTGAGTGAGGACAAAGTATGTTAGGACAACTCGTATTGGTTTGTGGGAATAATTTTCACTGTTAGAAGCAAGAGTAAGTAACGTGACTACTAACATGGGAATACTAGAGCCATTAGGTGTTGAATCAAGATTTTGAATCTTGATTTAAATATTGGGCAAGAGTTGTTACACATTTGTGAGTGCCTAGGGATAGTCTTCCTTATCTTTTCTATCATTCACTATGAAATTTCCTTAACAATGATGTCATTTTCTTTTACAAACTCGATAGACTAGTCATGAAATTTTCTATTATTTTTAAATATATTAAATGCATTATTACTACCTCGTACAAAATTTAATTATTTTTTTTAGGACAATTTGTAACGACCCGAAATTTTCTACTTAATTTAAGGTCGCTACTGTGTACATACCATAAAACATTGAATGCGGAAGACTTCATTGAAATTCCATAAAACATAACCTTTAACTTAAAAACACAGCCATGGACTTGCGTGTTTCAAAAACATCTTTAAAACGACACAACAAAAGACCCGAAATAAAATAAATAAGCGTTTAAGTTTAAAACATCCTATTCTATCCTAAGTCTAAGAAAATAAATACCACTATCCTATGCATGTGCCATGATCTCGAGTTGCGATGCCATCGTCAGCCGTACAGAAATGCCTTGCCTTAACCTGAAAAATGTAGTAGCACATGGCCTGAGTATTTAAATAAATACTCAGTAAGTGACCCTGTTAGTGAAAGAGGGATTGATTGAATAATTGATGAGATGATTGAATTTTGAAGAGCAAGAATGCTCTATATATACACAGAGAATAGAAAGAGATATCTAGAAAATCTACCTAGAAATCAGAAAATCTGGTAACAAATCCGTAAACAAATCAAAACAAAATCTAATCAAATCAAGAGTAAATCAAATAAAAAACAAATCGACTCCTAACCATCAGAAGATTTAAATCAAATACAGCAATCTAAACACGTAATCTTTTAACACTCCTCCTGGTTTAGATGCTGCAAACTCCAAGTTTTTTTCTGAAATCTTCAAACTTGCTAAGTGGCAGCGGTTTGGTAAGGACATCTGCAATTTGATCTTCAGATTTGCAATAGCAAAGAGTCACATCACCACTCTTTTGAACTTCTCGAACAAAGAATAACTTGATGTTGAAATGCTTAGTCTTTCCATGAAAAACTGGATTATTGGAGATTGCAATAGCAGCTTGGTTATCAACTAGTATCTCAGTGCTGTGTTTTTGCTCCAAGTTTAGATCCACGAGAATTTTCCTTAACCAGAGAGCTTGATTTACTGCGGCGGTTGCAGCTATCAATTCTGCCTCAGCAGTGGATTGAGCTACAGTTTCTTGCTTTCTTGAGCACCAAGAGAACATGCCTGATCCGAGGCAAAAACAGTAACCAGATGTACTCCTCATGTCATCGATTGAGCCACCCCAATCACTGTCAGAGAAACCAATTAGCTTCATTTCCTTGTGCTTTAAGAACTTCACTCCATAATTCCAGGTCCCCTTGATGTATCTGATAACTCTCTTTGCAGCTTTCATGTGAGTCTCATTGGGACAATGCATAAATCTGGAGAGAATACTTACAGCATTTACGATATCAGGTCTGGTTGTTGTTAAGTACATCAGGCACCCTACCAAGCTCCGGAACTCAGCTTCAATAACTTTGGCAGAATCATCATCTTTGACCAACTTCTCCTTTTGATTCATAGGAGTATTCATTGCTTTGCAATCCTCCATCTGAAATTTTTTTAGTATCTCCTTTGCATACTTTTTTTGACAAATGAACACTTCATCTTGGGTTTGCTTGATCTCAATGCCAAGGAAATATGACATTAGACCAAGGTCTGTCATTTCGAATATCTTTTTCATTTCCAGTTTGAACTTGTTAATTTGCTTTGGATTGCTTCCTGTAATTAATAAGTCATCTACATAAAGAGAAATGACTAAAGTATTTGTACCTTCATGCTTGACATACAGTGTGAGTTCAGATTGACTTTTCTGAAAGCCAAGACCAACCAAATGATCATCAATTTTACTGTACCATGCTCGCGGAGCCTGTTTAAGACCATATAAAGCCCTTCTCAGCAAGTAGATTTTATCTTCATTGCCTCTGCTAACAAAACCTTCAGGTTGCTCGACAAAAATTTCTTCTTGCAAGACTCCATTTAAGAATGCAGATTTAACATCTAACTGGAATACTTTCCAACTCTTTTGAGCAGCAAGAGCAAGCAACAATCTTACTGTATCAAGCCTGGCAACAGGTGCAAATGTTTCTGAATAGTCAACTCCAAAAACTTGTGCATATCCCTTCACAACAAGTCTTGCTTTGTATTTGTTAACTGAACCATCAGGATTTAGCTTTGTTCTGAATACCCATCTTACTCCAATTATCTTTCTGTTTAGAGGTCGATCAACCAACTTCCATGTTTTGTTTTTCTCGATCATCGAAAGCTCCTCCTGCATTGCAGCCATCCAATGTTGGCTGTTTTTTGCATCATGGAACCCTGCAGGCTCACAAATAGCTACATTACACCTTTGATAAATATCAGATAGTGACCTTGTACCTCTCACAGGTGCATCATCAACCAAATCATTTTGTTGTTCATCTTCAGACTCTTCTTGTCGTTCATCTTCAGATTCTTCTAACATGCTACCAAAGGTTAAATTGTTTGGTGCATTAGGAATCTGATTCACCTTTGTCAGTTCTTCCCAATTCCATTGCTCATTTTCAGCAAAATGAACATCTCGGCTCATGATAACTCGACTAGTGTGCGGTTGAAAAACTCTGTAAGCTTTGGATATAGTGCTATACCCAACAAATATGCCAGCTTCTGCCTTCTTGTCAAGCTTATCACGCTTGATCTGTGGAATGTAAGTGAAGCAAAGACACCCAAATACTTTAAGGAACTTTAAAGAAGGTTTGTAACCATACCAAGCTTCAAATGGCGTCAGGTTCTTCACAGCTTTTGTTGAAATTCGATTTTGCAAGTACACAGCAGTGTTTGCTGCTTCTCCCCAAAAACGTTTTGGAAGATCCTTCTCATGAAGCATGCATCTCGTCATCTCCATTATGAATCTATTCCTCCTTTCACTGACGCCATTCTGTTGAGGAGTGTATGGTGCTGTCAACTGATGTTCAATTCCAGCCTCTTCACAAAACCTGTTAAAAGTTTCTGAAGTGTACTCCTTGCCATTATCTGATCTTACAGTCTGAATCAAGCATGCACTTTCATTCTCGACTCTGGCCTTGAGTTTCCAAAATACACCCGCAACCTCTGACTTTTGCTTCATAAAGAAGATCCAACACATTCTTGTTAGATCATCAATAAAAATAATGTAATAAAGATTACCATTTAATGATGGTGTTCGCTGAGGACCACAAAGATCAGTATGAACCAGCTGCAGTTTTTTCGAGGCTCTCCATGCCTGTTTAGGAAAGGGTTGCCTATGTTGCTTCCCAAAATTGCAAGCACGGCAAGGAGGCATGTCATCATTAATGTCAGCGAGTCCTTCCACCAGCTTCTTTGACTGCATCTGAAGCAAACCTCGATGATGAAAGTGCCCAAGTCTTTTGTGCCAAATCTCAGTGGCACTAGCTTTGGATATAAAGGCCATCTGCTCTTTCTCCATCGGATTTAGAGCAAAGCTCTTTCCTTTCATTTTGACATTGAACAAGTCTTTGCCACTAGCATCTTTGATAAAACACTGTTTATTCTCAAACAACACTTTATAGCCTTTATCAAGTAACTGACCAACACTTAAGAGATTTTGATCAATTTTAGGTACAAATAAAACATCTGGAATAAATTTTGTACCTTCATAACTTGTTATAGCTACTGTGCCTTTTCCTTTGACTTCCAAGTGTTCACCGTTGCCAATCCTCACTCTCTTGACGTTAGTGTCTCTTAATTCCTCAAAAAACTCCTTGTCATATGTCATATGATTTGTGCACCCACTATCAATCAACCAACTCTCGCTTGATTCTTTGCCTGAGAAACAAGTGGCCACAAGCAATTGATCTTCTTCTTCCTCTTCTTGATCAACTACCTCTGCATCTACTTCTTTCACCTGATCTTTGGCTTTACAGATCACAGCTTCATGTCCAAGTTGATTGCATTTGGAGCAGAAGACGTCAGGTCTTCTCCAACACTTGAATGGTGGATGACCTTTCTTCTCACAATGGCGGCAAGGTGGATAGGATTTTCTGAAACCTCCTCCTTTTGTCTTCTGATAATCTGCAGATGGATCTCCATACGTCGATTGGTTTTTGAAAATTTTCTTGTTTTTATACCTGTCCTGATGCTTAACAGGTAAGGCATCTTCAATCACCCTTTCTTGCCTCATAGACCTCCTTTGCTCTTGTGCTTGTAAAGCATTCAAGAGCTCTGTAAGAGAAATCTTTGACAAGTCTTTGGTGTTCTCCAGAGTAGTAATGGTGGCTTCAAACTTCTCTGGAACAGTGACTAGCAGCTTTTCAACGATCCTGGAATCATTTAATACAGAACCAAGCAATCTCACCTTGTTGGCGATGCTGAGAAGTCTGTCAGAGTACTCTTTTATCGACTCTGACTCCTTCATCTTCTGCAACTCGAAATCCCTGATCAAATTCAGGACTTTCATTCCACGAATCCTCTCATCTCCTTCATATTCGGTCTTGAGATAATCCCAGATTTCCTTTGCTGTTTTGAGGGACATTATTCGCATGAAGATCATTTGAGATACAGCGGCAAATAGGCAAGCTTTCGCCTTTGATTTCCTCGTCTTCTTTTCCTTATGTAATTTGATTTGTGCTACAGTAGGATTTGCTGGGAGTGGAGGGACCTCGTAATCCTCTTCTACTGCTTCCCAAAGATCCAAGGCCTCCAAATAAGTCTCCATACGAACTGCCCACATTTGATAATTGTCTCCATCGAAGATTGGTGGTGCAACAGCGGAAAAACTGGATTCTCCTTCCATCTTGATCTCACAGATCCCTTAAGAAGATAGCTCTGATACCAATTGTTAGTGAAAGAGGGATTGATTGAATAATTGATGAGATGATTGAATTTTGAAGAGCAAGAATGCTCTATATATACACAGAGAATAGAAAGAGATATCTAAAAAATCTACCTAGAAATCAGAAAATCTGGTAACAAATCCGTAAACAAATCAAAACAAAATCTAATCAAATCAAGAGTAAATCAAATAAAAAACAAATCGACTCCTAACCATCAGAAGATTTAAATCAAATACAGCAATCTAAACACGTAATCTTTTAACAGACCCCCTATCGGGGTTATGCGTCAAACACATGCAATGAAATGATGGGACCTATCGTTCCGTTTCGTTTCTTTTTCGTTTCGTTTCGTTTCATTTCGTTTTCCCAACGGTGTAATCCTAACAGGTAATCGTGGACGTGTACCATATACTCTACACGCAGCCCATACGTGCGAGTATGGGCTCACCAGCTAGTTCGCACACCGCTGGGCCACTATCCCTACCCGGTGGGCATGCTCTGGGGGCCCACCGGGACCCGTTAAAACTAAAACCGTCACGGCAGCGCTATGCAGGGCATAACGATCGTGGTCCTGCCATTTGGATGTACGCGTCCGTACCCTCGTGATGGGATAGGGGTATCCCCCCAAATGCATGATCACACAATATGCATGAGGTCCCACTAGTCCTACAGTCATCATTTAATGAACATAACCCCGTGTCACGTTTTCATGCTTACATGTCATTCTCATTCTCATTTCGTTACATATCATACATATTCCTAGCGGGGTTATGTATCATGCAATTTACCGTATTTCATGTCATGCAATTCATTCAATCACATTCGCATACTCATACAACAAGCCATAATCGTACACGAGTCACACATCGTCACATGCATTCATATCACATCCAATAAGCAGCATAAATAACATACATTCACGTTCACATGATTTCGTACTTAAGCATATTAAGCTAGCAAACAATTTAATGGCACGTGCATAACCACGGGCACATGCCAACATACAGTATTTAATGCGTAACCTACGACGGGTGAGCCACTTACTTGCTAGGCCTTAGCCGAAGTACTCCCTAGAATATAACGTAAGCTCCTAGTTCCTCGTGGACGTTCTACGCTTCCGTTGGTGGTTGGTTCCTTAAACAGGGCTGAAACAAGGTCCGGGAGGGTCGGAACGGTGTCAATCGGGCTGGAAATAGGTTTCCCGAGCCGAATAAGCCGTCGGAGCCGAGGAGCCGCCGCGAGCCGATGAAGCCGCCTGAGCCGAGAGGAGCCGCGCTGCAGACGTGACACGTGGCACAATTAGAGAGCGACGCGTGTGCAGGCGTCTCGGGTCGAGGCGCGGGTTAACGGGTCGCTCGCGGGTCTCGGGCCGAACGCGGGTGATGGGCCGACTCGCGGGTGACGGGCCGTGGGGTGAAGGCCGGGTGTTTGGGCTACGGGTAACGTGGGTTCTGGGCCGACCGAAGGGACGGGGATCGATTCGGGTTTCTGGAGCTGGATCTCGGGTCGGACTTCGTCCTCTTCGCCCGACTCCTGCGCGATTTTCTAGCGGCCTCTCTCTCTCCTCGACAACGTCGTCCCGACGTCCTTTTTTCCCTTTTTTTCCCCCGTTCCCGAGCTTATCCTTCACCCTAACCCCATTTTTTGTACAAATTTCGTTGGTAAGGGCCTCGCACTCCGGGATCTGGAGAAGTTCGAAAGTCCGCCGTTCCGTCTTCCTTGCCGACGGTGTTTAGCGTACGGGATTCGTCTAAAACCTACTCTTGATGTGTGTAAAGGGTTCTGGGATTACTTTTGTGGTGTGAAATGGGGGTTTTTAACGTCGATTCGTACGCTTCGGCTTCGCCGGAGTTCCGTCGGTTTTCTGTTTTCTCTCCTTTTTCCTTCCCGTTCTCGTTTCTTTGCAGGTGTTTTCAGGGTGGCTGAAGGTCGGGGACGCGATCTTTTTGGCATCCCAGCCCTCGGCCGCCCTTTGTGGGTCGTGTGCGAGCGAAAACTCCGGCGAACGCCGGAGTTTTCGGCTCTGCCGACGACCATCATATATATATATTTTTTTTCTTTTTTTGGTTCCGTTACACTATTGGTACGGATTCAAATTAGTTTGTTGTCCAAAAAACAATAAGCAAACATAGCAAAGTGTCAAAAAGATAACAGAATATACATATACATATATTATCGTATTGTAGCTATATTATTCATTTATTCTTGCCCCAATGATTGAATTTAGTGCCCACACTAACAATCACAGACATATTAGTTCTGTTCTTATTAACACTTAATTCTTGAGATCTTCTTGTTTGAGGTCTTCAAATTGCATATTATTGAACTTCAATTCTTTTGTTGCCGATTTAAAACAAATGCATAAACCGATTTCAGAACACGAACAAGTATGATCTCCACAGTCAGCAGAGGTGTTGCATGCGATTTGTTTTAGAATGCTTCTCTTTATTACCAGTGGCGGCATCCTTTCAACTTCAACTGTAATAATATTTAAACACTTAACATTATGCTTGAAACTTTTGAACACTTAACATGTGATTTGTGTTAGAAGGCTTCTCTATTGAAATTTTAACATTCAAAGAGACAAACAAAAAACGAAGAACTAGAAATTTTACCCGAACGAGACACAACCAACAGTATCATCTCAATAATGAAACTCAACTTCACACTACTAATCTCTGCCATATTATCCTTTGGGTTGAAAATATTTTGAATGGTTTTCTTGCCAATCCATTATATAATGTTTATAAATTAAATTAGCTCATAAATATAAACCTAAATAGTAGATTTTTGTTGATGCATATGCCAAATATATGATATTTCTATAATTACAAAATCATAAATCCTATTTTTCCTAAAAATAGAAAAAAAAATACAAGTAGAAAATGTATAGTCATCTACCATTCTTTAAGCCTGAGAAAAAAAAAAAAATATAAACCAAACTGTCACCAACTTTTTTCTTCTTTAAGGATATGTAACGTAAGATCCAACATTGATGGGAGAGGAAAACAAAAAAGTATGGTAACCTACCTCTAACAGACGTGTTTTAAAACCTTGACGAGAAATACGTAAGGGAAAGCCCAACGATGACAATATCTGATAGCAGTAGTGGGATTGGATTGTTACACGTAGTTAAGCTTACGAGGTTTTGTCATTAACATTAACTTAAATAGAAGCCAATAATTTATTAAAACATTTATTCTTGAATTAAAATTGAGAAGTTTTAACTTTATAATCATGGCCTTACACAATAATAACATCAAATTGGTTTGGAAATTAGAGATATGGGAAACTTTAATTAACAAAAGGACAGTAATTATAAGTATATTTTTTAAAAGGGTATGAGCAGGTTGTTTAGACCCGTTTGGGATATTAGAAATTTCAAAACTTTCCAGCACAATTAGAATTATTGATTAATATCCTTAAAAAATAAAAAAAAATAATAGGTTGGTTACGAATGAAGGGACTAGCAAATAACTCACCAGATTAGCCTAGAACCTCGTGATATTCCTAATGAGCCAAATAGCAAGAACCAATGAACCAAAAGATCTCCGACTAGGCTAAACAATTAAAAGCTATGAAGTTATAAACTAGAACGTTAACTTGAGTTTGAATAAACTGGTGTCATGTGTTTGATATGTGTGATGTCTATAATATGATATGATATATAATTTGATATGATATGTGAGATGATACTGTATATTGTAGAATATGATATGTGCAGAAATGATATAACACGATTTATGACACGATGATACACATTAATATGTTTTTGCATGATACACAACCTCGAGAGATGTTGGAGAGGCTATGGTATAAATTATATGTTACGAAGAAAAAATGGAAGGGGGTTGTCTTACATGATTTAATTAATGTGAAATGTTGGGATCTCATACATTGTTATATATATCATGCATCAAGATATTACCGTATTGTGATGAGTATGAACATGTACATTATGAATATCATATTTTATATGATGCTACGACGATCGCTACTCCTTTCGGGTGTCTAGCAATAGCACTATAGAACACTAGCCCAACCAGAATGAGGTCCGTGTGTAGAGTAGTAAATACAAATTCAATGATCTAGTTAGGATAGTAACCTAAGGGAATATGGTTTTTATATGATAGGTCTCATTCATTTTACATGTCTTTACATTTTCTAACCCTAATAGTGGGATCACGTACTGAATATTTCTTAAAATACTTAAGTCACGTGCTACTTTTATATTTCAGATCGCAAGACACGGTTGACCGCGGCATCACAAATTAAAAGATTAGGGCACATGCATAGGATAGTTGCACTTAATTTCATAAACGGTAAGTTAGTATAGGGCATTTTTGTTTTTGTTTTTGTTTTTTTTTTTTTTTTTTTTTTTTTACTTATGTCCATCTTAATTTTCCAGTTGTATTATTTTAAGATTTTTTTCTTAAACATGTAACATTGTTTTATGAAGACATTTTAAATGAATATTTTTCCACAAGATGTCACGTCATGTCTGTGGTAGTGATTTTAAGTAAGTAGAAAACTAGGGTCGTTATAGTTGGTATCATTGCTCTAGGTTATAGATTTTGTTGACTAGCCTACGAGGTAGGCCTGACATGTTCCGTGGTCTCACCGCTATGCTCCATCACCATCAGGTATGTCACGCGTAAAATAAGAAAATGAAATGTCATTGATTATGTATATTGTTACTACTTGTACATTATAAATGTATTTCGTAATTGAATTTGATAAAATTGACTAGATTGTTGTTGACCGCATGATTGTTCGCTTAATTATATGTGTATGATCATATAGAACAGTATGTAGTTTA
Source organism: Cucurbita pepo subsp. pepo (assembly GCF_057944985.1). Taxonomy (NCBI): domain Eukaryota; kingdom Viridiplantae; phylum Streptophyta; class Magnoliopsida; order Cucurbitales; family Cucurbitaceae; genus Cucurbita; species Cucurbita pepo. Next base: position 5,019,292 of record NC_141809.1, on the reverse strand, counting down.
TGTTACTTCATAGTAGACTTAGGAAAAATTGTGTGGTTGTTTAGAACCATGCCGTCTAGAGGACGTGGAAGAGGACATCGAGAAAGGGGACAACCCCCTGTTCGAGGAAGGGGTAAAGGTAGAGGGAGCCCAACTTGTGAAGGCTATGTAACAAGAACATACGTGGCTGCGCCACCTCCAACAGCACCACTTGCAGGAATAGACCCCACGACGAATCTGATGTGGGAATCGTTCTAGGCCATGATTCAAATAATGGTGGCCATCGAGCAAGCCAATAGCTCGTAGTCTACATGAGGGGCAAGATATTTTTGGAATTTCAAATGATACAACCCGTGTACCTTTAGTGGAAGCGCAAGAGACCCAATAGAGTCGCAATTATGGCTATCGTGATTGGAGACGATTTTGTTATTGATGAACCTATCTACTTTAATTTTAGAGGTCATTCACCGAGAATGGATGTTTGAGCTAAATGTGTGATTGGCTATATACGGTTGAAGCAGCAAAACAAGGATTGAGTTGGATTAAGTTTTGAAACCGAAAAGCACCAAAATCTACTATTTAGGTTCATATTGGTGAACTAATCTGACGTCTAGAGGATTATATAATGGATTGACAAGAATGAAACTTAACCATCACACCAGTCCATTCAAATTATTTTGAACACAAATAATAACATGACAGAGATTTGTAGTGTGAAGTTGAGTTTCATTATTGCGATGATACTGCTGGTTGTGTCTCGCTCTGGTAAAATTTCTATCTCTTCGTTCTTTGTTTGTTTTGAATCTCTTTGAAGGTTAATATTTCAATAGAGAAGCCTTCTAAGACAAATCGCATGCTAAGTGTTCAAAAGTTTCAAACATAATGTCGAGTGTTTAAATATTATTGCAGTTGAAGTTGAAGGGATGCCGCCACTGGTACCAAAGAGAAGCCTTCTAAAACAAATCGCATGCAACACCTCTGCTGACTGCGGAGATCGTACTTGCTCATGTTCTTATCTCGGTTTATGCGTTTGTATTCAATTCGCAACCAAAGAATTGAAGCTCAATGATATGCAATTTGAAGACCTCAAACAAGAGGACCTCAAGAATTAAGTGTTAATATGAACAAAACTAATATGTTGTGATTGTTAGTGTGCGGGACAAAATTCTATCCTTGAAACGCAATAATACTGAATACCATACAATAATATATGATATATGTATGTTTTTTTTATTTTATTTAATCTTTTGACACACTTTGCTTTATTTGCTTATTTGTCTTTCGGACAACATACGAACTTAAATTCGTATTAATAGTCATAAAAAAATAATTAAATTCGTACGAGGTATTCCTTTAAAATCAAATCACGTAACAATGCATTCAATTTATTTTAAAAGAATAAAAAAATTCATGACTAGTCTATCTAGTTTGTAAAAGAAAATGACATAAAAGTTAAAAGGAAATTTCATAGTGAATGATAGAAAAGATAAAAGGAAGACTATCCCCTCGGTGTCACAAATGTGTAACAACTCATGTCTAAGATTCAAGATTCAAAATCTTGATTCGACACCTGATGGCTCTAGCATTCTCCTACTACATAGTCACGTTACATACTCCTCGCTTCTAACAGTAAAATTATCCCTACAAACCAACACGAGTCGTTCCAGCATGTTTTTTCCTCACTCACATGTATCATAGGAAAATTTCTAGAACGTCATCCAACATAGAATTACTCCAAACAAAGTACGTTAACAATGGAGTTCCTATGACGAAACCACTAAAAAGGAAGATGCACATTGTTGGTATAGGCTGTAACTTTTATTTCCTTTAAGACTTTCTTAATCATCCTTTCTTCAGGATCACTCTACTTGGATGTGGTCTCAGTTCATTCATGTACTCCTCGTTTACTCAGGTGTCACATACCAACTAGCTTCCTCCTTGGTTTGTTCTTGAATCACATCTGACTGTGAGATGTATCGCTCTGATCCTAATGGTTTATTAAAACCAAGGTCGCCGCTACATGCATAATATAACTATTCGTTGGAGAAATTCATTTAAAAGAAATGTAACTAAAATGCGTGGAGAAATTCATTTAAAATAAACAATGCTTTGGACTTAAATGTTCGTAATAAAAATTTTTAAACAATATAACCGTAAATAAATAGTATAACCTAAGAACTACATATAACATGAATGCATCTACTAAAACTTCAAATCCATAGATGTCACCACGACATTGTCCATTGGTGCAAAAGTGATATGAACTAAGAGACATCAATCATACAATATACTTCAATGAAGATGTGAAGAAAATATTGTTAAATTTATTATAAGATATTTCAATTCATGTATCATCGATGAAGAATGAAGTTTCCTGTTATAAATTTTAGGTGGATTACAATTTAGAGTAATTTAGAGTTATTGTATTTCATTAATGTATTTTAAGACTTTTTATTTATTTTAGGTTACAATTACATAATGGTTAATGTCTTGAATTGTTTCATTTTGAGGCTATATAAAGCCATGTATGTTGTATTTGTAGGAAGACTTGGAACATATAGTAAAAAGAAGCATTTGTGCTTTTCTTTAGTCAATGACTAAGTTTCTTTGCAATTCTATATAGTTTAGGTTGCATGTAGAATCATTCAAGCTCGACATGATCAATCTTGCTTGTGGAGTGATTCGAATCTCAAGAAAGTGTTCTTGCCTTGAGATATTTGATCAACAAGAATCATTCAAGCTAGACATGATCGATCTTGCTTGTGGAGTGATTCGAATCTCAAACAATGTTCTTGTCTTGAGATTTTCGATCAACAAGGTAATCCAAATCTTACGCCCCTTGTAGTTATTCCTTATCTTATCATTTGGTATTAGAGCTTCAGGCTCAAGATCGGATATATGTTTCCTTTGCGTTTCTTCTTAATTTGATTTTTATTTATTTTTATCTTTTTTTTTTTTTAATCAACCCAGAGTTCAAAATTCCATCTTTGCTGGATTGAAAATTTTGAGAGGTGAGAATGAGAGCTTCATCTGTGTAAATGAGTGTAAAAAGAGTGGTCTAATATTCCTTGAGTATATATACTCGTGAGAGAGTGTTGTGAGGTCCTTTGTATTTCCATTACTTATTTGTTGCAGCAAAGTTTCACAAATAGATTCGAGGACGAATCCTCTTGGAGAAGTGGAGAATGATATGAACCAAGAGACATCAATCCTACAATATACTTCAATTCAGATGTGAAGAAAATATTGTTGAAATTATCAAAAGATATTTCAATTCATGTCAATCGATGAAGAATGAAGTTTCATGTTATAAATTTTAGGTGGATTACAATTTAGAGTTATTATATTTTAAGACTTTTTACTTACTTTAGGTTACATTTACCTAATGGCAAATTATGACCATTAAGTATGAATATTACAACTCTTGAAATGCCTTTAATAGTTTCATTGTTGAGGCTATATAAACTCATGTACGTTGATTTGTAAGTAGACTTGAAAAATATAGTAAAAGAGCATTTGTGCTTTTCTTTAGCCAATGGCTAAGTTTCTTTGCAATTATATGTAGTTTAGGTTTCATGTAGAATCATTCAAGCTTGACACGATCAATCTTGCTTGTGAAGTGATTCGAATCTCAAACAAGTGTTTGAGATATTTGATCAACAAGAATCATTCAAGCTAGACATGATCGATCTTGCTTGTGGAGTGATTTGAATCTCAATCAAAGTGTTCTTGCCTTGAGATATTCGATCAACAAGGTAATCCGAATCTTACTCTCCTTGTGGTGATTCCTTATCATATCAGACTAGTATCTCAAGGATCAAGAGCTTGAAAATGAATGATAAGAACTGTTTTTTTTTTCTCTCAAAACTGATATTTTTTTTCTTTTTTTCTTTTTTTCTTCAATAATTTTTTAGAGAAAAAACAAATTGATAGAAAAAAAATAACAATAAAGATATTTCACCTCTAGAACGGCTAAAGAACGTCAACCAAATGTTCTGATACCAAATGATAAGCGCCAACAATGCTAGATTTTGCAAAGCTAGAGGTCCTTCTAGAATCCTTGCAAAACGTTTACAGAGAAAGCTAACTTAACGGATTGAATCCAACCAAGAGCTGGTTAGAAGATGAATGACTCTTAGATTGAACTTGAAATCTATGATGGTCACTCTTAGATACCAAGACAATTCACTCCAAAATTAGCTTGATCAAAACTAATTCAATGAATCGGTTTAAACATCAAACCTAAAACAAGGTTTGAAAAAGAATAACTCAAAAAAGGTATCAAGAAAACACAAAGGTTTTGTTTGTATTCAACCATCGATCCACAAACATGAATATTACATGCCTTCAAATAGGCCAAAAAAGATAACCCTAACATAATAAATTCAACCACCAACTGCGGACTACTAATAAATGCTATTAAATATAAATTTAAGAAAATAAGGCATTCATAAATTGTCTGATAGTTCAACTACCAAAGCAAGTCTTCTGATCACTTTCCAATGTCAGCCATTCCAATATCTTCTTGATTTGATATGCTAATGCTATAAAGATTTTTGGGCTCAAAAGTCTTTGTTTCAACTTGCACAGCTAGCTTTGTTTCAACTTGTACACTAGCTAGCCTTTGAATATGCAATGTATAGGCCTCTTGAACCTTCTTAACCTTGATTTTTGTAATCGGTCCTTCGGGTACATACAAAGGGTCAGCAGTTGAATTCATATCACCTTTACTTAAGTGTCACATGCCCACTAGCTTCCTCCAAGATTTTTCCTTGAATCACATCTTACTGTGAGAGGTATCGCTCTAATACCAACTCTAACGACCCTAATTTTCTATCAAAACCAAGGTCGCCACTAAACGATGCTATGGATTTAAACGTTCACAATAAAATCTCAAAACAATATAGCGAAAATAAATAGCTTAAAATTTTTAAATAAAATAAAAAAAAAGATCCATAATATATCCTAAGGACTACATACAACATGAATGCATCTACTCGAACTTCAGTTCCATAGGGTTTACCGCAACATTGTCATTTGTGTAAGAGGGTCTTACTTTTACCTGAAAAATAAGAGTAGCACGTAGGTTAAGTATTTTAAGAAATACTCAGTAAGTAACCCCGCTATTGGGGTTGGAATATGCAATAATGTTTAGGACCAATCATTTATTAAAACATCATTTCATGGTTTTGGTCTCAACTTACAGTCCGGGCAGAATTAAATGTGTATTACATCTCTACACACGGCCCACATACACACACATGAACCCCGGGCGAGCTCGTATATGAACCCCTGGACCTGGCCTTCGGCTAGCATACACTCACGCTATTTCCTCTAAATTTCATGTATAACATAGCACAATTTTTAATTGTATAACATCTCAAAATGATATTTCATAATATGACATATCTTATAATTACAACATAACTTAACATATCAAGTTTCATAGCACAACATATTCACAACACAACATTAACATAATAAACAAGCATTAAACAATCACAATGTACGACACATGCAAGGGCCAAAGGGTACGTACCGTTCATAATTCAAGCAATTCATTCGACCAAACCAGTAGTGAAGCAACTTACCTGAGTAGCTTAAGCCAAAGTTGCTAATTTATCTTTAGAGTTAGAACAAATCCATCCCTTCAAATCCAAGTCAACCTATGTTAATTTACAACACCGAATTAGAACACATTAAGCGATTTAGTTTTCCTAACGCTCACAATTAAACATCTAATTTATATTAGGACACTTTAAACTTGCTAATCTACCATAAAGTTTTGAATTTCTAACATCCCGAACTGGTTTAAACAGCAGCCTACTCGTGCAATTTTCCAAAATAATACTAATAATTACTATCCTTGTATCCCTAATTATATTGTTAATTAAAGTTTCGCATTTCTCTCATCCCAAAATTTTTTGATGTTATTATTGTGTAAGAGATCATGATAAGGATCACGGTGTTCTAACTGGATCTATTACACGATGCAAGGCCAAGAAGATTAATTCATTCTTCATCTACAAAATTGGATAGGCTTGGTTCAACTTTCATTTCATGTGTTACAAGTTGATTCGATTGAGGAAATGTCATTTGAAGTTTGATTTTCAAAAATGAATATTTGCACGGTTAAAGTAGCGGATGTGGTTGTTATAAATTGAATTTGATTGAAGATTTCTTACCAAACTTTATTTATTATTTCAATTTCATGATTTCTTGAGGCAAAAGGGTGGGGTGTTACTTGTCAAAGTTGATATAATTTTTTTTTTATTTTTTGAGATTTAAAGAAAGGTGGGAGTAATTTCCAATCATGGTCGCTAACCTTGAATCAGAGTAATTAACACCTCCTTAGACGAAATTTGGATCAACCAAGAGATAAGGCTAGAATTAGATTACCTCTTATGATCGAAGATCTAGGAGCAAGATTTGAAAACCTTGTTCTATATTGAGTCACTCCATAATCGAACTGGATCAAGGCTTGATTGAATGGCTCAGGTGCAATTCTTATCATCTTCCCCCTCTTCAGAAGGATTCGTCCTCGAATCAGAAAAAATCATCACCTTCTTTCCGTCATCTCCTTTTGAAATGTTTTTGAATCTTCTTGGAAATAGGTTCATTTGGAACACCATGATTCTTATCATTTTCCCCCTCTTCAGAAGGATTCGTCCTCGAATCAGAAAAAATCATCACCTTCTTTCCGTCATCTCCTTTTGAAATGTTTTGATCAAATCTGCATGCTTCACTCAAAATCATCACCTTCTTTCCGTATCTCCTTTTGAAATGTTTTGATCAAATCTGCATGCTTCACTCACAAAAATATTAGAAGGAAATGGTAGGAATAGGAAGCAAATGAAGTGTATTAAATCCATAAACTACTTTCTTAAAGAATAAGTCAGCAGCATGCTTTGCATCATCCATAAATCTATCTGCCACATGCTTCATCTTCAGCCAACAAAAGTGTTTATGCAACATCTTATAAACTTCATCTTCAGCCAACAAAAGTGTTTATGCAACATCTTATAAACTTTATTAATCCTAAGATGTCCCATTAGGGCACCACCATATGCTTCTCTAAAAAACAAATCTTTTATAGAGCATTTAGGAATACAAAGCATACTCTTAGTAATTAAAAATTTATGAAACACATAATAATCATCCACCACTTTTTTTTGCAAGCAAGATGCATAAATAGTTCTAAAGTCTTGGTCATCTCTATATAATTCAATAATATGCTCAACTCCAAGAATATTTGCAGTAAGAGAAGTAAAGAGATCATACCTTTTAGATAACACATGAGCTACTGTATTATCCTTACCTTGCTTATACTTGATGACATACGAAAATGTTTCAATAAATTCCACCCACTTTGCATGTCTACGGTTCAGTTTGCTTTGACCATTCACATACTTCAAGTTTTCATGATCAAAGTGGATCACAAATTCTCTAGGCCATAAGTGGTGTTGCGGCACATGCAATATATGAACTACAAACAATTCTTTATCATAGGTAGGGTATTTCAATGTTGCCCCATTTAGTTTTTCACCAAAATATACTAACGGCTTTTCATCTTGAATTAAAACAACACTTATGACCAAACCACATGCATCACATCCAGTTTCAAAAGTTTTATAAAAGCTAGGCAAAACAAATAATGATGCATTGCTTAATTTGTTCCTAAGCAAATTGAATGCATTCTCTTGCATTCCTCGCCATTTAAAAACAACATTCTTTTTCACTAAGTCATTCAATAGTTCAATTATGGTTCTAAAATCATTTATAAATCTCTTATAGAGGTTAGCTAACTCATGAAAACTCCGAACTTTATGTGCACTCTTTGGTGTTGGCAAATCCATAATGAATTTAACTTTGTCTCTATCTAATGCTATTCTACTTTTATCAACTATGAAGCCAATAGAGTGAACTTTTTCCATGCAAAAACTACCCTTATTAAAATTAAATTTCTCTTTTCTATGTGTAATCAAAACTAATTTAACATGCTCCACATGCTCAAGCAAAATCTTCATATAAATTATAATATCATCAATATAAACAACAACATGTTTTCTCATATATTTTCTCAAAACATTATATATTAAGCGCATAGGTGTACTAGGAGCATTAGTTAACCTAAAAGGCATAACAAGCCATTCATACAATCCAAACTTAATATTGAAAGTTGTTTTCCATTCATCTTCTACATGCATTCTAATTTAATGATATCTAGATTTCAAAATAATTTTTATAAATAGACACGAATCATGCAATAAATCAACCATATCGTCTAACCTAGGAATAGGATGTCGACACTTTACCGTGATTTTGTTGATGACTCTATTATTCATGCATATGCACCAAGTTTAATCTTTCTTTGGCACCGATAAGTCTCGTATAGAACATGGACTCAAATTTTCTCGTACATAGCCCTCCTCCATGAGCTCCTCTACTTGCCTTTGAATTTCTTTTGTCTCGGTTGGATTGACTCGATAAGCTGGCTTATAAAGAATGACAGTCCTTGGAATGAAGTCTATTTTATGTTCAGTACCTTTAACGGGAGGTATTTCTTTATCTTGAAACATGTCTTCAAATTCCTGTAAAAGATATTGAAAAACACTAGGCAAAGCCAAGTTGTTATAGTTAGAGACCAAATATCCTCCATTGTACATAAGTATAAAGATCGATTTTTGTGAAAGCCTTCTCACCTCTCCAACTGTAGCCAAATAACTCTCTCTCTCCCTTTTTTCTTCAATTTAATCTCTTTTTTCATTCTTCTTTTTTTCTCTTTGATTTTTCTCTATTTTTTCACTAACTCTCGTTTTTCTTTTAACTTTTTTTCCTCAAACTCTTTCTTTCTTTCCTCCAATGTCAATTGATCAACAAATACATTTGCAGAACTCAAAGGTACAAGAGTGGTTTTTCTACCATCGTTTACAAAAGAATACCTATTCAAATAGCCATCATACATAACCCTCCTGTCAAATTGCCATGGTCAGCCAAGCAATATATCTCCAGCTTGCATTGGTAATACATCACAAAGAACTTCATCGTTATATTTTTCCAAAGTAAAAGATATTAAAGCTTGGGAAACTACCTTCATTGTTCCACTATCATTGAGTCATTGGAGCTTGTAAGGTTTAGGATGATCTTGGGTTGGAATTTGTAACCTTTTGATCAACATGGTACTTACAACATTGGTGCAACTTCCACTATCAATGACAAGACTACAAGCAGTCCCCTTGACGAAACACCGCGTGTGGAACAGGTTGTCTCTTTGATCATCAATATCATTCTCCATAACTTGAGTCTTAACAAGTCTTCTTGTTATAAGTGCCAAATGAATCCCATCTTCTAGTTCCTCCTCATTCTTCTGGACATCTTCAACTAGATCATTGATCTCCCTTCCATTTTTCTCGTCTTGGTTCATGATTGTACAAACAGTAGTGAAATATGTTTAGGACCTCAAACAGTCAACTCACTGATTTTACACTTAGGAACACTCGTGTTTATACACACAAAGGTAGGCTCAAAGGTAGGCTGTTTAGGAAAGTGACTAAATTATGATCAAGGTAGGCTAATATATGGGTAAAGCAATTCTGATAGTAGCAAGCTATTCAAGGCAATCAAGATAGTTAATTATGAAATAACAACAAAATAAAACAAGAAGTGAACAAACAAATGAGAGACACAAATATTTTGGGATAGAATTGCACACTGAAAAATAAAATAAAAAATTCAAAAAAGAAAGGACGTGAAGATTTTAAGAACGATCTAACTCTCTTTTTAGAGAAAATTTAGAAGTTATCTTCAAGCGTAGATTATGAGAGAGAAAAAATATCAAACACAACAGTTCTAGATTTAGATGGATTGAGAAAAATATGTGAATGGAAGTTTATTTGATCTTCAAAATAAACATGCAAATGATCTAAAAAAATTATAAATATCGTTTATAATCACAATCATAAGAACAAATACGATAAGATTTTTTTTTTTTTTTTCAAAATCTAAACGTGAACTGTAGGAAGAAAATGAGAACAAAGTGAAAAGTTGATGAATAATGGCGGAAATGACAGCAAGAAAATAAATGGACAAATTTAAAGAAAAGATAAACAAGAGCATAAACAAAAGATAAAATCAATTCTAGAGTCGGCCACAAAGATGTAAGCCTAGGCTCTCATACCAAAATGATAAGGCCCTAATCCTCAGCCCAACGATCCAAGTTTTTGTTGAAGCAAGAACCCTTGAATTAAAGTAATTAGCACCTCCTTATACTAAATTTGGATCAACCAAGAGATAAGGCTAGAATTAAATTACCTCTAATGATCGAAGATCTAGGAGCAAGATTTGAAAACCTTATTCTAAATTGAGTCACTCCACAATCAAACTTGATGAAGGCTTGATTGAATGGCTCGGGTGCAATTCTACCACAAGAATTGCTTGAAACTTAGAAATGGAAAATATGATGCTCGAATTTCTAAGGGAAACGTCTCAATTTGAGATCTGAATTACATTCATCCACGAATCTGAATTTTACATAACATATTGTGGGTATTTATAGTCTCCCGACAAAAGACGTTTGTGGATGAAATTTATTCGAGATGTTTGTGGACGGGATTTATTCTCGATCCCCTTTAATCTCCACAAAGAATAAGTCAAATTGACCATTTGACTTTTACATAATTTATGAAATTAAACATAGTTTTTTCTAACAAATGTTGATGTACTTGAGTGGTTAATGCAACAGGTTTGAAATCAATTGAGCTCTCAGCGCGTAGGTTTGAATTCTGTTGTTGACATATTTTTTTGAATCTTCATGACATTTTTTTAATCTTCTTCGCAATAGGTCCATTTGGAACACCGTGATTCTTACCATTAGCCCAATGATCCATGATTATGTTTAATCAAAGTAATTAACACCTCCTTATACGAAATTTGGATCAACCAAGAGATAAGGCTAGAATTAGATTACCTCTATCGATCGAAGATCTAGAATCAAAATTTGGAAACCTTGTTCTAAATTGAGTCACTTCACAATCTAACTTGATCAAGGCTTGATTGAATGACTCGGGTGCAATTCTACCACAAGAATTGCATGAAACTTAGAAATGACAAATATAATGCTCGGATTTCTAAGGGAAACGTCTCAATTTGAGATCTGAATTACATTCATCCACGAATCTGAATTTTACATAACATATTGTGGGTATTTATAGTCTCCCGACAAAAGACTTCCTTATACGAAATTTGGATCAACCAAGAGATAAGGCTAGAATTAGATTACCTCTATCGATCGAAGATCTAGAAGCAAGATTTGGAAACCTTGTTCTAAATTGAGTCACTTCACAATCTAACTTGATCAAGGCTTGATTGAATGGCTCGGGTGCAATTCTACCACAAGAATTGCATGAAACTTAGAAATGACAAATATAATGCTCGGATTTCTAAGGGAAACGTCTCAATTTGAGATCTGAATTACATTCATCCACGAATCTGAATTTTACATAACATATTGTGGGTATTTATAGTCTCCCGACAAAAGACGTTTGTGGACGGGATTTTTCGAGATGTTTGTGGATGAGATTTATTTTCGATCCCCTTTCATCTCCACAAAGAATAAGTCAAATTGACCATTTGACTTTTACATAATTTATGAAATTAAACATAGTTTTTTTTAACAAATGTTGATGTGCTTGAGTGGCTAATGCAACAGGTTTGAAATGAATTGAGCTCTCCGTGCGTTGGTTCGAATTCTGTTGTTTTGGAACACCGTGATTCTTATCAATGAGGCATACCTCCATACTTTTGGCACTGATGAAGAACTTTCTTCTTTTCATTTAAGCTCACTTGTTCTTTATTTCAAAGAGTTTCCTTTCCTTTGTCACTGACAAGTAAATCTCCAAAAAAATGAAGAACTTTCTTCTTTTTATTTAAGCTCATTTCTTCTTTACTTCAAAGAGTTTCCTTTCCTTTGTCACTGACAAGTAAATCTCTAAAAAATGAACTTTCTTCTTTTCATTTAAACTCATTCTTCTTTACTTGAAAGAGTTTCCTTTCCTTTGTCACTGACAAGTAAATCTCCAAAAAAATTTCTAAATCATCCCTACAAATAGACTCATCAAAAATATCATTACAAGATTCATCAAATACCACATGCATAGATTCTTCTATAACTAAAGTTCTCTTATTGAAAACTCTATAAGCTTTACTAATAGATGAATAACCAAGAAAAAATACCAATATCCGTCTTAGAACAAAAATGTCCCAACTTTTCTTTGTTGTTCAAAATAAAACAGTTGCAACCAAAAACTTTGAAATACCCAATATTTAGAATTTTATTATGACAAAGTTAATAAGGAGTTTTATCTAAACAGGGTCTAATTAAAACTCTATTTGAAACCTAACATGTGGTATTAGCAGCTTCCGCCCAAAAATATTTAGGTAAATCATATTCATTTAATATTGATCTAGCAAATTATTGTAAAGTACGATTTTTTCTTTCAACCACACCATTTTGTTGAGGAGTCCGTAGAGAGGAGAAGTCATGATAAAAACCATTATTTTCACAAAAATTTTCAAATGCTACCCTATCCAATTCTCCTCCATGGTCACTCCTAATTTTAGTAATTAAAAAATCTTTTTCATTTTGGACTCGTTTTACAATACTGACAAATCTTTTCAAAACATCATTTTTATGTTTTATCATCAAAACCCAAGTAAATCTCGAAAAAATCATCGACTATCACAAAGACATAGTAATTCCCTCCATAGCTAGCTATTTTAAAAGATCCAAATAAGTTCATATGTAACAGTTGAAGAGGTCTAGTAGTAGAAATCACATACTTAAATTTGAAAGAGGACTTGGTTTGCTTATCCACTTGACAAGCATCACATATTTTATCTTTTTAAAATTTAAAGTTAGAAAGGCCTTTAACTAATGAATTTTTTTATATATTTGAAATCAAATGCATAATAGCATGTCCTAATCTTCCATGCCATAACCAAGAATTATCATGCAAAGCCGAAAGACATTTATCATTTGTTAGACAATCATTTAAATTAATAATATACACATTATTATCCCTATTTCCAACAAACAACACTTTTCTATCACTAACATTTTCAATTATGCAATTATTTTTATCAAATATAACTCTAAAACCTTTATCACATAATTGACTAATGCTAAGTAAGTCATGCTTTAAACCATCAAGTAAAAGTACATTTTCAATGAGAGTACCAGAGTCATTACCTATAGTACCCTTACCAATTATTTTACCTTCCTTGTTGTCACCAAAAGTTACTAAACCACCATCCTTCCTGGAGAGATTCACAAACTTGGATTGATTTCCCGTCATGTGTCTTGTGCAACCACTATCCAAATACCACTTCTTTTTCTTGGAGGCTTTCAAATAAACCTATCAATAAAGATATTCAAAATTGACCTTTTGGTACCCATACTTGTTTGGGTCCTAACAAGTTAGTTTTCACACATTTAGGAATCATGCTTGCATTCATATTAAAAAACATACCACACCGGAAACAAACAACATCATGCAGGAATTTATTTCTTGGACTAAGTTTATGTATTCTATTTTCAATAGAAAAATTATTTCTTAAAATATTGTTAAATTTTATATTTTGAGAAAATTTTCTTTCGGGAAGTAATGTTTTGAGAATTTTTCAATTTAAAGCAATTAGGTCTAATATGACTTTCAACACCACAATAATGACATACAGACACAAATCTAGATTTATCATACTGAGATACAAATTTGCATGTATTAGGCTTAGGCATAATGGGGATGGTTTAACAAATATTGTTTTAGAACTTGAAGGAGTAGAATAGTCATCAACATAGCCTAATCCTCTTTTATCACCATAAAGCTTACCTATTCAATTATTTTATCTAATTTTTTAGCACCTATAGTTAAATTTTTATATCAAGTTTTACAGGGTATCAACATGCTTTTCACAGGGTATATCAAGTTTTACAACGTTATGATTATTCTCTTTTAAGCAAGAAATTTCATTTAATAAAGACTTAATTTTAATAATTGAAGCCTTATATTTCTTTTGAAGCATAACATACTTTGAACCAAGTTTTTCTAAATCAAGTTGCATCTCCTAAAAAACTTTAAATAATTGGAGATTCAAGAATTACCTCATTTTCTTCATCCTCTTTGTCACTATGAGCCCTGAAGCAAAAATTTGTGACTTCTTCATCATTTGCACTTTCATCACTATCATCCCAAGTAGCCTTCATTGCTTTCTTCCTCGATTTCTTAGATAATTTGAGGAGAGGACAATTCGATCTTATATGACCCGACTTTTTACATTCATAACATATTATCTCATCATGTTTGCTCTCCTCACCTTTTTGGTTGGTGAAATGTTTCCTAAATTGTTTCTTTCTTTTGATGAAATTTTTATACTTATGTGTGAAGTAGGCAACATCATCTTCATCAAGGGCTTCCTCATCGTCAGAGTCAACTTCCAATGTGATGGACTTTAGGGCTATACTTTTCTTCTTTTTGGATTCCTCTTCTATGCGCTCCTCCTCTTCCATGCGCTCCTTCATGGTAATCTCATGCATCATGGGAGAACCAACAAGTTCATCCAAAGGAAGCTTTGTGAGATCCTTTGCTTCTTTAATTGCCGTCACTTTTGTTTCCCAACTTTTAGGTAGAGACCTAAGAATTTTCCGTACATTTTCGGAAGTAGAATATACTTTTCCAAGATTTTTCACCTATAGATTCATTTGCATCCATTTTAAATAGTTCATAATTATGAACTAACATGCTAATTTTTGTTTCTTGATTTGTTCCCTCATGAGTTACTTCAAGAGTTTTACAAATTTCATATGTGAAGAACACAGATACTCTATTAAATTCATCATTACTTAGGGCACAATAAAGACAGATTATAGCACTATCATTAAAAGAACATTTTTTTCATATCATGCTCATCAAATTCATCCTTCATTTTTAGCTCCTCAATATTATTAACCATTTTTATTAGAATATAAGGGTCTTTACTAACATTTAACCATAATTGATAATCAATTTATTGCAAATAAATTTTCATTCTAACTTTCCAATAGGTATAATTAGTTCCATCAAAATAAGGAGGTCTAGAAGTTGATTGTCCTTCACAAAAACCGTTTTTAACACGTAGATTTGCCATAAGCTCTAAAAATAAAGTTTATATATAAAAAAATCAATAAGAGCAACCTGCTCTGATACTAGTTGGATCGATATGGCAACCCTAGAGGGGTGAATAGGGTTTTAACAATATAATTATTAATTTTTTTTAATAACAATAAAACTTAATACATGCAATAAAACTTAACAATAATTTAGAATTTAAATAGGAAAAGGGTTAGAAAATATAACACTCTAGTTTTATAGTTCGGTCAAACTCGACTTACTCCACTCCCTAAGTGCCTCTTGGGAATTTGAATAAACTTTTCTTGACTCTTTCTTCGGATCAGAGCCCAACCGCTACACCGCTCTTTTTACGAGTTCAAGAGCAAACTCAATCCTTTCCACGGCTCAGGATCAAACCGATACAATTGTGTAAAACCTTATAGAAACACACCATACACCACAACTCTCTAAAGTAGTAGATTTACAATTTTCTCATACTACAATACACATCTCTCTCGCAATAAGATAAACAAAATTAAATTGAAAACTTTGGAGAGAGCAACAATGGAGGCTTTTTAGATGGAGGAAACTATGAAAGTTGTGTATTGTGAAATATTCTGTGTGTTTTAAAATAGGAAGAGTCCATGAGTTTAAATAGTGTGATGTAAAAATAGGAATTGATAGGTACAACTAAAACGTGAACTGAAACATAGACCACGAAAAATAATATTTATTTATTTTTAAATTTATCGGGAAAAACTATAGACCACATGTTTCATTTAAATATATATATATATATATATATATATATATATATATATATATATATATATATATATATAAATGTAATAATATAATAAAAAAATGTTAATGAAACCATGTGAATAACCATTCAAAAATAATTGAAGGGAGGAATGGACAGGTGGATTAAAAACATTTTAAATTCATTTTTAAATTTATTTTTATTATATATATATATATATATATATAAATTCATCTTCAAACTGCTGCCATGGAGAAAGGAGGAATGGACAGGTGGATTGAAGGGAAAAGAAAGAAAGAGGGAAGTGTGAGGTGGTGCCAGTGGTTCTGGGATTAAAAACTAAGAACAGAAAAGAAGGAAAAACAGTAAACAGGGGAATGAGTTGAAATTGGTGACTCTTTCGAAATTCCTCATGGTTTGGAGATTTCCTTATCGGGGGCGCAAGCTTGAGAAATTCCTTAGCATTCGAAGCTCAACCGATAAGCCATACTAGGCGTTTATTCGAAGGTAAGGAAACCCATTTGACCGAATCTTTAAATTCTGATATCTTAGTCTATACTGCATAATAAGTTATAAAATATGGCTTGTTAGAATCGTAATAAGAAGATCTATAAAGTTGTAGTGGAAGTCGGGACGAAATTCGGGCTGTAGGGGTGGAATATGGCTTCGGGACATAATCGGTATTAATAGAAAAGTTGGGAAAATTTCAGAAAACGCAAGGAAGAAGAAGGAGCGCGTGCACTACACGCAAGGCACGTGAGGAGCTGGGATTGGGCGTGCGACTAGGAGTTCTCCTGGCGCGTGGGACAAACACACCGAGAATGTGAGGGCGCGTGAGACCTCATTTCGACTTCGGGTTTGTCCCGTTCAATTCGTTTTGACCTATACTTACCTTGAAAATAGTGACATATAGGTCTGATTGGAGGAAATTGTGTTGAAATACCCTATTAAACGTACATTCACGAGAGAAAGGGATTCGAAACCAGGTAAGTAGCATATCGTTCTTTAAGCTAGTTCTTAACTTGTTGACAACATGTGAGTATGTTGTTTACCTGATTAAAAGCTTAGTATGTTAAAATGAGTTTTGATGATGTTGAATGTTTATTGTATATCTTGATTGCTTGCTTGTGATGTAAGCATGATATAAATGATTACTACAATGTTCTATGTGTTGAACATGATAAATGTATGAAAGCACTCAGTAAATGTGAGTATGCATGTTAATGGAAATGTTATGACTCTAGGATATGCTTATTGGTTGTTGAGCCATGGCTTATTTATATGAGTATGATAGTCTACAAATTCCCGCGGAGTTCCTGACCAACGCATTGTGTGCTAAGTCAGGGAGCATGAGTACTCTTGACCGTTGGTATATGAGATAAACAAGCCGCCAGAGGAATTAGTAGACGGGCCGTATTTGACTGAGAGCGAGCCTTACATACGAGTTCAAAAATTCTAGATAAGCATATCGAGAGAGAGTCAGTAACCTAAGATTAAGATTGAGGTAGCTGAGATACCTCATTAATGAACAGATGACTCTAGTAAGAGAAACTAGGAGTCAATGGCGAATAAAACTTAAAAACACATCGAAAGATTAGTTATGAACTCATGAAAAATAAGCTCGCTACTTACTGAGTAATTTAATTACTCATCAAAATTATTTTAAACTTTTCTTTCCAGATTTAGTTGATGCAGGCCAACCGAGGACGAGGACGAGACTAGCAGGCTAGAGACTATTTGGGAATCCATGTTTGTGTCTGTTTTGTGTACTTATGCTTTCGTTGTGAAGAATTTACTTTGGTCGTTTTAAGTTTTAAATAGTACTGGTTTTAAATGTTTTTTTTTTACTCGATGTTTTTAGAAATAATTTGAAATTTATGATTGGTTGTCGAGTTTATTATCGATGTCAGTGGTAGCTCCTGTGAATCGCATTGACGATGAGCGGGTGTTACACCAATAGTCCTAAAAATAAAGTTAAAGAATCTTCCAAGTGAATTATAAAAAAAATGGTAAAGTACAATAAGGTAGTTTCTCATAGCAATTACAAAACAACATTGTTTAAAAAGGTTGAGTATTGAAAACACTCACTAAGTAAGTAACCTTCCTATCGAGTTAGATATACATTCAATCACAACAAAAATTGTGAAATCAAGGGATATATAAATCGTTGAACACTGAATAACTTTCGTGCTCACATATGAGTAGTTGCTACAAGTAAAATCAAAACACAACAATACAATCCTTATACACATAGATAGATGATTGCCACCAAGTCATATCACAAAAAGATGGTACGGTTGGGATTTATGCTCTAAAGCTTCGTAATTAATTATTTAGTTTTTAACAATAATTTTTATTATTTTATTTGTAATTAATTGTTATCCATTGTATGAAAATCAAGGTTATTAATGTAATATTGAATCGTATGTGATATGTGAAAATCACTACAAGGACAGTAAGACTCGGATTACCTTGTTGATCAAATATCTCAAGGCAAGAACACTTGATTGAGATTCGAATCACTCCACAAGCAAGATCGATCATGTCTAGCTTGAATAATTCTTGTTGATCAAATATCTCAAACACTTGTTTGAGATTCGAATCACTCCACAAGCAAGATTGATCATGTCGAGCTTGAATAATTGTACATGCAACCTAAACTACATAAAATTGCAAAAAAACATAGTCATTTGCTAAAAGAAAAGCATAAATGGTTCTTTTACTATATTTTCTAAGTCTACTTACAAATACAACATACATGGCTTTATATAGCCTCAAAATGAAACTGCATTAACAGAGTTGTAACATTCATACTTAATGGCCTTAATTAACCATTATGTAATTGTAACCTAAAGTAAATTAAAATTCTTAAAATACATTAATGAAATACAATAACTCTAAATTACTCTAAATTGTAATCCACCAAAATTTAAAACATGAAACTTCGTTCTTCTTCAATGTGACATGAATTGAAATATCTTTGTGATGATTTCAACAATATTTTCTTCACATCTTCATTGAAGCATATTGTAAGATTGATGTAATGGAACAAAAAAAAAAAAGGGGGGGGGGGGGGGGGGAGGTCGTCGGTAGAACCGAAAACTCCGGCGAACGCTGGAGTTTTCACTCGCACACGACCAACAAAGGGCGGCTGAAGGTTGGGATGCTACAGAACTCGACCTCGACCTTCAGCCACCCCAAAACGACCTGCAAAGAACGAAAACAGAGAAAAAATGAGAAGGAACAGAAAAGCCCCATGAAACTCCGGCGAAGCCGAACCATACGAAATCGACGTCAAAACCATACAAAACAAGAGTAGATTTAGACGAATCCTTTACGTTGAACACCGTTGTCAAAGAAGACGGAACGTCGGATTTCCGAACTTCTCCAGATCCAGGATTGTGAGGCCCTTACAAACCAAATCTATACCATAAACGGGGTTAGGGGAAGAAGAGACTCGGGAACGGAGAAAAAAAGGAGGGAAAAAGGACGTTGAGACGACGTTAACGAGGAGAGAGAAAGGTCGCTGGAAAAATGCGCAGACAATCGGGCGAAGAGGACGAAGTCCGACCCGAGGGCCGGATCCCGCAACCCGAACCGAACCCAGTCCCCTTAGGTCAGCCCAGTACCCGACGGTTCCCGCGGCCCAGGCACTTCAGCCCAAAACTCATAATCCCAGCCCGCCTGCATTTTTCCTTCAGCCGAACGGCCTGTCACCTGCGTACAACTCGAAACCCGCGAGCGATCCGAAAACCCGCGCCTCGACTCGGGACCCCTGCACACGCGTCGCTCTCTGATTGTGCCACGTGGCACGTCTGCAGCGTGGCTCCCCTCGGCTCGGTGGCAGCTTCTCGGCTTCGGCAGCTTATTCGGCTCGAGAAACTTATTTCCAGCTCGTTTGTCGTCGTTCCGACCCCTCCGGACTTAGTTTCGGCCCTGTTTAAGGTAAAATAGATCATTTTAAGGTTGTATTTCACAAATTCAAGATTGGAATTAATTATGTTTGTGAAATGCTAACTAAAGTGACGAATGAATCAATAGGAATCAACCACCAACGAAAGCGTAGAACGTTCACGAGGAACTAGGAGCTTACGTTATATTCTAGGGAGTTCGGCTAAGGCCTACCAAGTAAGTGGCTCAACCGTCGTAGGTTACGCGTATTTTGCTGTATGCTAGCACGTGCCCGTAGATTTGCACGAGTCATTAAAATTGTATGCTAGTTTGATGTGCTTAAGTGCGAACTCATGTGAACGTGAATGTATGTTATGTATGCTGCTTAGTTTGAAGTGATATGTTATGCATGTGACGATATGTGGTCCCTGAAGGATTATGGCATGATTGTATGGAATATGTGAATGTGAACAACATGAATTGTATGACATGAAACACGGTAAACTGTCTGGAATCATAACCCCGATAGGAATATATATGAAATGTGAATTGAAAATGAGAATGACATGAAGCATGGAACGTGACAGGGGGGTTATGATCATTAATGATAAATGTAGAAGTAGGGGGGACCTCATGCATTATGTGTGTTCATGCATCTGGGGGGATACCCCTATCCCATCACGAGGGTACGGACGCGTACATCCAATGGCAGGACAACAATCGTTATGCTTTGCATAGCGCTGTCGTGACGGTTCTAGTTTTAACGGGTCCCGGCATAAGGGGCTCCCAGAGTATGCCCACCGGATAAGGATAGTGGCCCAGCAGTGTGCGAACTAGCTGGTGAGCCCATACTCGCACGTATGGGCTGTGTGTAGAGTATATGGTACACGTCCACGATTACCCGTTAGGACTACACCATAGGAAAAACGAAACGAAACGAAACGATAGGTCCCATCATTTCATTGCATGTGATTGTCGCATAACCCCAATAGGGGGCCACTTACTGAGTATTCTAGAAATACTCAAGCCTCGTACTACTTTACTTTAGCAGATAAGGGCAAGGCACCCATGTGCCAACGATGGCGGCATCGTACACCTTGCATGTGATTGTCACATAACCCCGGTAGTTGTTTTTTTTTTCATTTCGTAGTCTAGGTTGAATTCAGTTTGCATCATTAGTATAGGTTAGTATAGGTTGAAATGTATTTGCATAATAAACCATAGGGTAGAATAAAACATTCATTTCGGTTTTGTTCCTTTTCATTTATTTCAATAATGTTCTTTTCTTTTTCTCCTATAATCATTTGCTCTTTCACGAGGTAATAAAAGGCGAGTGTGAGTCGCATTTATGAATAGGGCCCATTTAATGTATGTTCCGCATTTCAAGGGATAGTAATGACCTTAGATTAAATAAGTAAAATTTTAGGGTCGTTACAATTGATGTCTCTTAGTTCATATCAGTATGTGGTTGACATACAAGAGAATCGTGTTCAAGTAATAACCTAAAGAGTCTATAGTATATGGATAAGGTTGGGTGCCTTTTATCCTGGTAACACTATTGATACGACTCACTTTGTAACCGTTACAAATGATTTGATCCATATCGTTCATGTGGAGACATGTAAATGGAGGTATCCTGTACAATGAGTTTGTGTATAAGACTGGACCAAGAAATATTTAATCTCTCTTTATAAATCCATTAATTGAGAAGATTAATATTTCACATGATGATCATATGCGACACAATCTTAATCCTGAGTGAGTTATGAACTCCTGCCTATGAGGGCTTGTCCTTTAATTTACATGGGTAAGAATGACTCTTTTAGCCGATTCATGCCTACCATTTTGGGGACTTGGCCAAATAAGAAGTTAGGAACATAATATCATGAGATGGAATTCACTCATTTCCATATAAGGAAAGCAGATGAGTTGTTCCCTTAAGTACTGATTTCGGGATTTGAACAATGGGGCCCCACCCTCTCATTGGCCCAAGAGGGACTTGGTTTATGATTGGATCATAAATAAATTTTTCATTAGAGATTCAGTGGTACTTAAAGTGAAAGATGTAATTACAGAGGTAAAACGGACTTTTGACCCAGCTATAATTATGAACAACTCGTGAAGGATCGACTTGCTTGTAATATTATATCAATAGACATAACTCGTCCTACAGTCATAAAATTGCAACTCTAAGTCTATACTGGAGTGACCTATAGTTAATGAATGGAAATTAATTAATTAAACGTTTAATTAATTAATTTTATATCATTGGAGCTTATAATCTATAGATCCATAAGGTCCCCTTGCTAGCTCATAGTAATGCACAATGATTCAATTTATTTGAAAGAAAATGGGAAGTGTTCAAATTAATATTTAATATATCATATTAAATAAATAGAGAAAATATATTTAAAACTTTTAAAAGTGTTCAAATTGAGTATTTCACCGTGTACCTTTCTTTTTGTTGGCTCAATCATAAAACTTCATGGTTAAACGTGTTTTACTTGTAGTGATTTTATGTTTGCTAACCTCTTAAAGAATGTTTTGAGAGGCACGTGAGCGAGGACAAAATATGTTTGAAGGATTCGTATTGGTCTGTGGAGATAGTTTTCACTCTTGAGTAACAATGAGTGGGTAACGTGACCATGCTGCAAGAGATAACGGGACCATCAATTACCAAATCCTAATTTGAATCCTGGATATGGGCATTATCGTATCAAACTTCCATACTAATTTTTAAGTTTCCCTACATTATTAAACAATTTTTAGATGGTTAAACCAAGCAAGATTATTATATTTAGGTCATTATTAAACAATTTTTAAAAAACAACGTTGAGATTGGAATAAGTAGAAAGGAAATAAGTAGTTCCATGTATAAATTGAACATGATTTTAAAATTGGGAACACCTTTATCATTACAATAATGCTATTTTTAGAAACATTTTTAAAATTGAACATTTATTTATTTAAATATTAGAATTTCATGCATAGTCTTACAATAATGCTTCCAATCAGACAGCCGTTTGGTAGGAATCTCAAACTTATTTTCAGAAACATTTTTTAAATGCATTCCATCATCTCTTACCGACGAAAAGCACTCATAATCTTTACTTATGTGGGAGAGCTACGCTAGGGAGTCGTATTCTGGCTAAAACACTTCCGTATTCTGGCTAAAACACTTCCGTATTCTGGCTAAAACACTTCTAAAACATTATGATCGTGGTTGTTTTGCATGTATGTAACGGCCCAGATCCACCGCTAGCAGATATTGTCTTCTTTGGGCTTTTTCTTTCGGGCTTCGTCTCAAGGCTTTAAAATACGTCTACTAGGGAAAGGTTTCCACACCCTTATAAAGGGTGTTGCGTTCTCCTCCCCAACCAATGTGGGACTCTCACAATCCACCCCCCTTCAGTCCAACGTCCTCGCTGGCACTCTTTCCTTTCTCCAATTAATGTGGGACCCTCACCAAATCCACCCCCTTAGGGGCCAGCGTTCTTACTGCCACACCGTCTCGTGTCTACCCCACTTTCGGGAACAGCCTCTTCGTTGGCACATAGTCTGGTGCCTGGCTCTGATACCATTTGTAACAGTCCAGATCCACTGCTAGCAGATATAATTGTGAGAGTTCCACATTGGTTGGAGAGGAGAACGAAACACTTTTTATAAGGGTGTGGAAACTTTCCCCTAGCAGACGCGTTTTAAAGCCTTGAGGGAAAGTCCGAAACAGAAAGCCCAAAAAGAACAATATCTGCTAGGGGTGGATCTAGGCGATTATAATGTAACACCATAACAATGTTGTTCACCACAAATTCACTTTAAATCTCGAGGAACCAAACTCTCATATGTCATCTTTCGACTTGTAAGGAAGAAAAAAGCTTGGCCCATTTTGCATTTCATTGGTTACATGCACAGTCCAGTGCTCGAATGGATCTGCAAAGCAAGTTTTTTTGAACCATGGTGAATGCCATTATAACCCAATCTAAAACCGGTTAAATCAATCTCACGAATTTGTGAAATAGATGTCGAGAGTGGGGAGACAAAAAAACACTGAATTTATTTTTCTTTATTCTCTCCGACTTACAATAGAAATAGAAAGAAATAATGTATTTATAGATACCTTTCAAATTCAACACTTATTCCTTTTCGTTTCCAACTGACTTTTGAATTTAAAACCAACTAAAATTAACTAACAAATATAACCTTTAACGTTTATTCAATAAAACTCTCTCATAAACTTAAATGCTATATTCAACGAATCCACCTGCGCCATTTTCATTTTCTCGAGCTCAGTCGTGGCTTCTACAATTTCCTCTCCTTGTCCTCGAGCAACAAACTAAGATATCCTTTTCTGACGAAACTTCATTTGGAGCTTCTCGAAAACAGCCCATTTGAGACGCAACTCCTTCTCCCATTCTTAGCCACGCTTGACTCAGTCAAAGATGTCACAGCTTCTTTTAGTTTACTCAATTTCCTTCGCAAGTCCACAACGACATTTTTCACTTCCATTGTTGCCTTCTCCATTTCGGCTTTATCACGAGTGATTATCTCAATCGTGTGTCGTAAACTCACTGCCTCCTGTTGGACTCGATTCAGAGTCACGTCAAGTGAGTCTCTTTGTTGAGTTAGCATCTCTACATCTTTCTCCTTCACTAACTCTTCCACTAAACCGTCAATGTTTATTAATAAGTCATTCTCTTTCTCCACACCTTCTTCAATTTTCTTCACAAGTTCAGAAATTACCTTCCCATTCTCTTCCTTCTGCTGTTTAAGATAGAAAGAATTCTCACTCAGCTCAGCCACTTCCTTCTCTAATCTTTCAATCTCCATTTCTAAATCTTTCTTTTCTTTCTCAATCTCTATTTTCTCCTTCGAAAGGTGCTCATTCAACGATTTCAACGTCTACAACTGAGACTTCTCCACAGATTTATCCATAGCTGTTTTGGGTTGTTGCTCTGAATCTCTGTTCTCCTGCTCATGATCCTGTAATTTATTTGGCTCATTCGCTGATCGCATGGGCTTCTTCTTCGCCATTGTTTTGGGATTTTGAAGGGATTGTGACTTACATTTGCATCATCTGTTTTTCATGTTCAACCTGCATTTCTACCATCCTTTCTTCCCATTCCATCTTTTCTTCTTCCATTCTCATCCTCTTTCTTCTTTCTGCCTCAAATTCCCTTTCCCGCCATTGAAGCTCTCTCTCTTCGAGCTCAAGCTCTCTGTTATATAGTTGTTCATCCTTCTTCAATTTTCTCGTCCCCGATATCGCGATTTCGCTAAATTCGCTGCGTATCCCCTCATTTCCAACGGTTTCCACCGCCTCACGACCGTCGCCATCATCTTTCGCGCCGCCGTGTTCTTTTGCTTTCAGATCTTCATTTTGAGCCATCAAGAGAATACCTTCGTTTGTTGCGTCATCCAAGGCTAGGTTGATCGTTTCTTCCACTTTTTTATCGACTCGACAATCTCGTGCAAAATGCCCCATTCTACCACAATTGTAACATATGTCAGAGTTACAATCATTCACGTAGTGACCATATTTGTGACACTTGGAGCACTAAATGTTTGAATAAATTGATCGGCCGCCTCTTCCTCGACTGCGTCTTCTTTCACGCCAATTTGCTTGGCTCGACTGTACCTTCTCCTTATAGTATCCTTCATGACCGTTGCCTTGACCACCTCGACCATTTTCGCGACTTCCACGACCACAACCTCTACCTTGTAAATTTTGAGAGTAGAGTACCTTTTCATCTTTGATTGACACCTTGGTTTGAAGTGTTTGATCGAGTGTTTCCTTCTTCTTCTTCTTACGTTGCTCGTGTGCCTCGAGAGAACCGGTGAGCTCATGGACCATTAACGTTGCTAGGTTCTTTGGCTCTTCTATTGTACATACAACATTCTTAAAGTTGTTGGTTAATGACCTCAAGAACTTTTCCACAACCCGCATCTCGGGAAACATTTCTCCGTTTCGATTGAGTTGGTTTACCACGGTCTGTACACGCGTGATGTAGTCAGATACACTTTCTCACTCCTTCATCTTCATGCTCTCCAACTCGCCACGAAGGGTTTGGTGACGCACTTACTTGACTCGGTCGGTTCCTTTGAACACTTTTCCTAAAGTGTCCCATGCTTCTTTTGAAGTAGTTGCACTGGCAATCTTTTCAAAGCCCGACTCGTCAACGGCTCGGAACAGCATGTATAATGCAGCCTTATCCTTTGCTCGCAATTCTTTTAACGCCTTGTTTTGTGCCATCGTATAACCCGTGGTATCTTTTGGTTCTTCGAAACCTTCTTTGACCACCTCCCATGCATCTTGAGACCGAGAAAAGCTTTCATTTGGATGCTCCAATTCTCGTAGTTTGTATTCGTTAATCGCGGTAGCGGCATTTGACCCATCACATTCACCATTGACTCTGATACCAAGTTGTTAAAGAAAACTCGCTCTGATACCAATTTGTTAAATCAATCTCATGAATTTATGAAAGAGATGTCGAGAGTGGAGAGACAAAAAAAAAAAAAACACTGAGTTTATCTGAAAAAACCATTCTTCTATTACTTCTATGTTTTTTTTTTTCTCTGCTCTTCTCTCCAAGAGAAAGTAATGATGTATTTATAGGTATTACTAATTATAGCCCTAGGACGTCACTGTTTCCTTTCCCCATAAAACCACTCTTTCCTCAAATAAATCTTGCCTTTCATTTTCAACTGTTTTGTACTTTTTCCTTTACTACTTACTCTTGAATTTAAAACTCACTAAAATTAACTAACAAATAACATTGAACATTTATTCAGTAAAACCATGTAATATTTGAGATTCATGATCATTGATCATTTCTTGCCGTTTCAAAACTAGACTTCTTTCAATTTTTTTCTGCAAAAGAGTTAAAAGTAAACTATTTAGAAGCTTCGGTGATTCTTTTCGTGGCAAGATTCGAAGGTTTCGAACGTCGGTCTCGTTGTTTTGATCTTTACAGAGTTTTCACTGATTTTTCCCTCTCTCTCGTTTTCTCTGTATTTTCTTCTTTGCAGGTTGCTGAAGTGTGGGTGGAGTTTGGGGATGGGCGTGGTGACTCGTGGGAGTAGGGAGAAGCCTCAGGGCGTGTTGGAACGAAAACTCCAACACTCACTGGAGTTTTGGTGTTTCGTCGGAGACCTCGAGCAATTTTTTTTTTTTTTATTTCGTTATAATATTAAGTGTGTTTGTGATGGTGTTAATATAACACATGCGGAAGCAATTTGGATCTTAGGCACTTTTAGAACATTAATTATAGTAAATAACTAGCATGTTCATAAGTATTAAAACTTAATGAGTTTGAATACTAACTTTTTGTAGTTCAAATTCTTTTTTCCTCACGAACCGGTTTCGAACCACCACTAGTGTCTTCTCCATTATCCTCCGGCCTTAGAACGGGATTGTGGAATCCGATGAGTGACTAAACTTAGGAGAGATTGTGTATATATGAAGAGAGTGTTTGTGAGAGGTTTTTCTCAAGGTTTTTCCCCAAGAAGAAGACCTTCCATGTACCATGATCACTCTATTTAAATGTTTGCATGTTCATGCAAATTTGAGATCACCAAATTTTGACACTCAAAATTCCACTCAAATGTTTGGGATTATGTGACAAGCATGCATGTTTGAGTTAACCAAATTTTGACACTCAAAATTCCACTCAAATTTGTGGGGTTTATTTGGCAACCATGCAACTTTGGTTAAACCAAAATTTGACACCTCAAAATTCCACTAACATGGATTTTTCAAATGAAGTCAACATTTTGACTTTTTCCATTTTAATTCAACAAAATTTGAATAATTAATTTCAAATTAAAGTAATATTAAATGATTAATTAAACTATTTAATTAATATTTAATATTAATTTAAAAGCGAATCTCAATCAATTCCGACACATATTTGATTAAAATATTTAAATCTTATTTAAATATCTCAAATTCTCTCTTTTTGTTTAATTCGTAAATAAAACAAAAATGTGGTTAAATATATCGTATATATGTAGCACATATTCCCTAATTTGAATTTGAACACTTCGAACTCACTCGTCACACTGTTCTACTGTTTAGTCCGATATGAGCTAGCAGAGGGACCTAATGGACCTATAGATCACGGGCTCCAACGATCTAAGATTAACCAGTTAAACTCATTAACCTTGTTAATCATCAATTCCAGTTAACTACTAGACACTCCACTATAGCCTAGTAGTTGCACTCCCCTCACTATAGATATATTTCTGTCCATTTGATATAACTATGATTAGTAAGTCGATCATTCACAGGTTGTTCGTAACTAGAGCTGGGTCAATTAGCCATTTTACCCCTTTAGTTACTTCTTGTTCCTTATGTCCCACTAATCCTCTTATGAACAATTGGTTTGTGGTCCAACCAGTAAACCGAATCCCTCTCAAGCCAATGAGTGGGTGGGGCCCCTTGTTCAAAACCTGGAGTCAGTACTTAAGAGAACTACCTCTCTTCTATCCCTAAAAGTGGGTAGCAGCGAATTCCATCTTGCACCCCATGTCCCAGCTATTCACCCAGTTTTACCCTTGAAATGGGAGGCCTATTGAGTCGGCGAACTCAAGCCACTCTCACCCATGCAAATCTAAGGATAATTCCGAATGAACAGGATTTCATGGTTAGCTCAGGATTAAGATCGAGTTACCTAGGTCATCGAATGAAAAGAAAATCAGTTTCAACAGTAAACGACATTATAAAGTGAGAGTGATTTTCTTCATGGTCCGATATTATGCAATACTCATTGCATAGGATGCCCCCACTCACATGTCTCCACATGTACAATTTAGTGATCACATTTTTTATATCATATACAAATGTGAGCCGCATCCATAGTGTCCCCAGAATAAGGTACTCAGCCTTATCCTTGTACTATAGATCATTTTGACTATATACTTGAACTTGATCCACTCTTATGTCACTACATATAGTTCAAGTAATCATACTATAGCCAAAGTGTTCTTAGTTTATTGGATTTAGATTAATGATCGTAAAGTTCACTTTATTCAATAACAATCTTTAATGAATAAACAACAATAATAACTTTATTGAAAATAGAATATGTTTTTGTTTACAAACTATGAGTTTTAGGACATAAAACCCAACACATATAATGCATGAGGTCCCCAACATTTCTACTTTTATCATTAATGAATATAACCCCGCTATCATCTTTCATGCTTAACATGTCATTTCTCATTTTTAAGTCTACATATCAGACATAATCCTAACGGGGTTACATTCATTTCATTTATCGTGATATCATGTCATTCATAACATGTTGTATACATACAATTTAGAAAACATAACATGATAAGGCAACCCTAATCCTCAGCCCAACGATCCAAGCTTTTGTTGGAGCAAGAATCTTGAATCAAAGTAATTAAAATCTCCTTATACAAAATTTAGATCAACCAAGAGATAAGGTTAGAATTAGATTACCTCTTACGATCAAAGATCTAAAGCAAGATTTGAAAACCTTGTTCTAATTTGAGTGACTCCACAATCAAACTTGATTGAATGGCTCGGGTGCAATTCTACCACAAGAATTGCTTGAAACTTAGAAATGACAAATATGATACTCGGATTTCTAAGGAAAACGTCTCAATTTGAGATTTGAATTACATTCATCTATGAATCTATTTTTACATAACATATTGTGGGTATTTATAGTCTCCCAACAAAAGACGTTTGTGGCTGGAATTTATTCCCGATCCCTTTTAATCTCCACAAAAGACGAAGTCAATGACCTTTGACTCCTACATATTTTATGAAATTAAGAATAATACTTTTCAACAAATGTTGATGTGTTTGAGTGACTAATACAACAAGTTTGAAATCAATTGATCCGTAGGTTCGAATTTTGTTGTTGACATTTTTGAATCTTCATGACATTTTTTGAAGGACCACCTGCTTTGCATCATCCATTTGTTGAAAGATTTTATTGTTTTTTTTCGTTTTCATTTTGCAATGGTCAAATGGTCAAAATTGACTTTATCTTTTGTGGATATTAAAAGGGATCGGGATTGAATCCCAGCCACAAACGTCTTTTGTCGGGAGACTATAAATACCCACAATATGTTATGTAAAAATCAGATTGGTGAATGAATGAAATTGAGATGTTTTTCTTAGAAATTCGAGCATCAATTTTGTCATTTCTAAGTTTCAAGCAATTCTTGTGGTAGAATTGCACCCGATCCATTCAATCAAGCCTTGATCAAGTTAGATTGTGGAGTGACTCAATTTAGAACAAGGTTCCAAATCTTGCTTCTAGATTTTCGATCGTAAGAGGTAATCTAATTCTAGCATTATCTCTTGGTTGATCCAAATTTCGTATAAGGAGGTGTTAATTAGTTTGATTCAAGGGTTCTTGCTAAAACAAAAGCTTAGATCGTTGAGCCGAGGATTAGGGTTGCCTTATCAATTAGGTATCAGAGCATAGGTTTACATCTTTGTGGCCGACTCTAGAATTGATTTTATCTTTCATTTCTGTATTGTTTATCATTTCTTTAAATTTGTCAATTTATTTTCTGGTCGTCATTTCTGCCATTATTCATCAACTTTTAACTTGGTTCTCATTTTCTTCCTAAAGATCACGTTTAGATCTTTAAAAAAAAATCTTATCATGTGTTCTTACAATTGTATTATAAACGATCTTTATCATTTTTTTAAAATCATTTGCATGTTTATTTGAAGATCAAATAAACTTCGATTCACATATTTTTCTGAATCCATCTAAATCTAGAACCATTCTGTTTGATATATTATTATTTTCTCATAATTGACGCTTGAAGATAACTTATAAATTTCCCGAATTCTGTAAAAAGGAGAGTTAGATCGTTCTTAAAATCTTCACCTCCTTTCTTTTTGGAATTTTCTTTTTCAGTGTGCAATTCTATCCAAAAAATCTTCGTGTCCGTTATTTGTTTGTTCACGTCCTGTTTTATTTTGTTGTTATTCCATAATTAACTTATCTTGATTGCCTTGAATAACTTGCTACTATCAGAATTGCTTTACCGATATATTAGCCTACCTTGATCATAATTTAGTCACTTTTCCAAACAGCCTACCTTTGTGTGTAGAAATACGAGTGTCCCTGAGTGTAAAATCAGTGAGTTGAGAGTGTGAGGTCCTAAACATATTCCACTACGGTTTGTACAATTATGAACCAAGACGGAGGAAATGGAGGGGAGATCAATGAAGCTAGGTGGACAGAAGCACAGGTCGGAACAATACTCGTTTGAATCAAGTTATTAGTACATTGACAGACCAGATGGAACGAATTGAAATAGCCTTAGGTAATCTTCAAGGTTGGGAAGTACTCTTGAATGAAGGAGTTTAAAAGACAATATCACCCTTTTAGCGGGACATAGTCCTAGGGGAGGGAGAGATGTCGGTCGAGGGAGAGGAGGAGTCAGAAGAAGGGGTAGAGAAATTTTAGCACAAAAAAGAATTGAGAGGGAGTACTAGTATGAGAGAGAAAAAGAAAAAGAGTCGGGGGAGTAAAGCTAAAAATTCCAACTTTCTATGGGAGATCTGATCCAGAGGTGTATTATTTGCAATATGAGAGAAAAATTGAGTATGTCTTCGATTGCAACAATTTCAGTGTAGAAAGAAAGTTGAAGCTTGTTGTGACTGAATTTTAAAGAACCAATTGAAATCAGAGTGGAGGTGAAATTATGAAGAACCAATTGAAACGTGGGAGGAATTGAAGACATTAATGAGAAAAAGGTACATTCCTACTTGAGTACTCAAGCAAAAATTCTATATTTTACAACAGGGATCCAAAAGTGTTGAAGAATATTACAAAGAAATGGAGACCCTTATGAATAGAGCATGTATTAATGAAGATGAGGAAGATACAATTGAAAGGTGGGAGGAATTGAAGACATTAATATGAAAAAGGTACATTCCTAAGCATTATTCTCAAGTACTCAAGCAAAAACTCTATACTTTACAATAGGGATTCAAAAGTGTTGAAGAATATTACAAAGAAATGGAGACCCTTATGAATAGAGCATGTATTGATGAAGATGAGGAAGATACAATAGGGATTCCTTGGTGGGTTAAACGGACAACTTGCTCATCAAGTGGATAGGCAAGCGTACTTTGATATGCAAGAATTGTTACACCTTGCTGTCAAGATCGAAGAGCAACTAGCTTGGGAGAAGGAGAACTCCAAGAGGTATGGTATTTCAAAGAGCAATTCATAGTACAACTCATTGCTTAGGGTACTCCAAGAGGTATGGCATTAGGAGCATTGCTTAGGGCTATTATTTCTAAGAATATTAAGTCTTGGAATGAATGTTTGCCATTTGTAGAGTTTGCATATAATAGAGCAATTCATAGTACAACTCATTGTTCTCCTCTTGAAGTTGTTTTGGGTGAAGGAGAGAATTGAGAACCAAAATTTCAAAGTTGCTTTAACTATTAAGGCGGAAGGAAATCATTTTGTTGTTCTCTTGAAGTTGTTTGAGGTGAAGGAGAGAATTGAAAACCAAAATTTCAAAGTTCTTCAACTATTACAAAGGGGAGAAGGAAATCATTAGGAAGGAAATCATTTTTAAACCTGGTGACTGGGTTTGGATACATTTTCGCAAGGAGCGGAGCGATTCTCATTGTTCTTGAATTAGAAGCTAATACGATTGACGATGGACAACTGAATATTTGCATGGTTAAAGTTGGAAAACTTCAAAATGTCAACAATAGAATTAGAATTCGAACCTACGCGCAGAGAGCTCAATTGATTTTGAGAATTCGAACCTACGCGCATAGAGCTCAATTGATTTTGAACCGGTCGCATTAGCTACTCAAGCACATCCACATTTGCTAGAAAGAACTATTTTTAATTTCATAAATTATGTAAAAGTCAATTAAAGGGGGATCGAGAATAATTCTCGTCCACAAACGTCTTTTGTCGGGAGACTATAAATATCCACAATATGTTATTTAAAAATTCAGATTCGTGTTTGAATGTAATTCAGATCTTAAATTGAGCGTTTCCCTTAGAAATCCGAGCATCATATTTGCCATTTCTAAGTTTCAAGCAATTCTTGTGGTAGAATTGCACCCGAGCCATTCAATCAAGTCTTCATCAAGTTCGATTGTGGAGTGACTCAATTTAGAACAAGGTTTCCAAATCTTTCTTCTAGAACTTCGATCATAAGAGGTAATCTAATTCTAGCCTCATCTCTTGGTTGATCCAAATTTCGTATAAGGAGGTGTTAATTACTTTGATTCAAGGGTTCTTGTTTCAACAGAAGCTTGGATCGTTGGGCTGAGGATTAGGGTTACCTTATCATATGCTTAGGACCTCACACACTCAACTCACTGATTTTACACTCAGAAACACTCATGTTTAACACAAAAAGGTAGGCTATTTGGGAAAATGACTAATTTCTGATCAAGGTAGGTAATATGGATAAAGCAATTCTGATAGTAGCAAGCTATTCAAATCAATCCAGATAAGTTAATTATGAAATAACAACAAAATAAAATAAGAAGTGAACAAACAAATAAGAGACACAAAGATATTTTGGGATAGAATTGCACACTGAAAAAAAAAAAAAAAAAGAATTCCAAAGAGAATGGTTGTGAAGATCTGAGAACGATATAACTTTCATTTTTACAGAATTTGAAAAAATTTAGAAGTTATCTTCGGTTTTAAATGATGAAAAAAAAATATTGAACACAACAATTTCAGATTTATATGCTTTAGTAAAAATGAGAATTGAAATTTATTTGTCCTCAAATAAAGGTTCAAATGGTTTTTAATAGGACAATATAAACAAAGTGGAAAGATAATGAAGAACGGTGGAAATGGCAGCAAGAAAATAAATGGACAGATTTAAAAAAACGATAAATAATAGCGGAAATTAAAGATAACATAAATTCTAGAGTCGGCCACAAAGATGCAACCTATGCTCTTATACCAAACTGATAAGGCAACCCTAATTCTCAGCCCAACAATCCAAGCTTTTGTTTGAGCAAGAAACCTTGAATCAAAGTAATTAACATTTTCTTATACGAAATTTGGATCAACCAAGAGATAAGGCTAGAATTTGATTACCTCTTACGATCAAAGATTTAGAAGTAAGTTTTGGAAACCTTGTTCTAAATTGAGTCACTCCACAATCGAACTTGATCAAGGCTTGATTGAATGGCTCGGGTGCAATTCTACCACAAGAATTGCTTGATACTTAGAAATGGCAAATATGATGCTCGGATTTCTAAGGGAAATGCTCAATTTGAGATCTTAATTACATTCATCCATGAATATGAATTTTACATAACATATTGTTGATATTTATAGTCTCCCGACAAAAGACGTTTGTGGACGAGAATTATTCCCGATCTTCTTTAATCACCACAAATGATATGAACGAAAAGACATCAATCATACAATATACTTCAATGAAGATGTGAAGAAAAGGTTATCAAAATTATCAAAACATGTTTCAATTCATGCCACATTGAAAAAGAATGAAGTTTGATTGTTATAAATTTTGGGTGGGTTACAATTTAGAGTAATTTAGAGTTATTGTATTTTAAGACTTTTTATTTACTTTAGGTTACATTTACATAATGGTTAATTATGGCCATTAAGCATGAATGTTACAACTCTTGGAATGCCTTTAATAGTTTCATTTTTTAGGCTATATAGAGCAATGTATGTTGTATTTGTAGGGAGACTTGTAAAATATAGTAAAATGAGCATTTGTGCTTTCTTTAGCCAATGGCTAAGTTTATTTGCAATTCTATGTAGTTTAGGTTGCATGTAGAATCATTCAAGCTCGACATGATCAATCTTGTTTGTGGAGTGATTCGAATCTCAATCAAGTGTTCTTGCATTGAGATATTTGATCAACAAGAATCATTCAAGCTCGACATGATCAATCTTGCTTGTAGAGTGATTCGAATCTCAATCAAGTGTTCTTGCATTGAGATATTTGATCAACAAGAATCATTCAAGCTCGACATGATCAATCTTGCTCCTGGAGTGATTCGAATCTCAATCAAGTGTTCTTGCATTGAGATACTTGATCAACAAGAATCATTCAAGCTAGACATGATCAATCTTGTTTGTGCTGTGATTCGAATCTCAAACAATGTTCTTGCCTTGAGATATTCGATCAACAAGGTAATCCGAATCTTATTCCTCTTGTATTGATTCCTTATCTTATCATTTGGTATCAGAGCTTCAGGCTCAAGATTGGATATATGTTTCCTTTGCATTTCTTTTCAATTTGTTTTTATCTTTATAGTTTTTAATCGACCCAAAATAAAAAAATCCAATCTGGGCTCTACTAAAAAATTTGAGAGGTGAGAATGAGAGCTTCATTTGTGTACATGAGTGCAAACAGAGTGGCCTAAAATTCCTTGAGTGTATACACGTGAGAGAGTGTTGTGAGGTCCTTTGTATTTCCATAACTTATTTTTTGCAGCAAAGTTTCACAAATAGATTCGAGGACGAATCTTCTTGAAGAAGTGGAGAATGATATGAACAAAAAGACATCAATTATACAATATACTTAAATGAAGATGTGAAGTAAAGGTTATCAAAATTATCAAAAGATGTTTCAATTCATGCCACATTGAAAAAGAATGAAGTTTGATTGTTATAAATTTTGGGTGAGTTACAATTTAGAGTAATTTAAAGTTATTATATTTTAAGACTTTATTTACTTTAGGTTACATTTAGGTAATGGCTAATTATGACCATTAAGTATGAATGTTACAACTCTTGGAATGCCTTTAATAGTTTCATTTTTTAGGGTATATAGCCATGTATGTTGTATTTGTAGGGAGACTTGTAAAATATAGTAAAAGGAGCATTTGTGCTTTCTTTAGCCAATGACTAAGTTTATTTGCAATTCTATGTAGTTTTAGGTTGCATGTAGAATCATTCAAGCTCAACATGATCAATCTTGCTTGTGGAGTGATTCGAATCTCAATCAAGTGTTCTTGCATTGAGATATTTGATCAACAAGAATCATTTAAGCTAGACATGATCAATCTTACTTGTGGAGTGATTCGAATCTAAAACAATGTTCTTGCCTTGAGATATTCGAACAACAAGGTACTCCGAATCTTATTCCCCTGCAGAGAAGACTGATTTATACCCTTACCTAATATTGAGGAGTTGTTGCACATTGCAATTAAGATCGAGAGGCAAATCCAACGAAGGTCTCAACGGTATTCTTCTAAATTTTTTCCCAATAATACTTCTACATGGAAAAAGGATAGTAAGAACATTGATTATAAACATAAAAATCAAGAGATTAATGAGAAGCCTCAAGCTAAATTTGAGAAAGGGGAGAGTTTTAGAACAGGGAAAGAAAAAGTAGAAAAGTCTAATGTTCGAAATAGAGATTTAAAGTGTTGGAGATGTCAAGGGGTAGGACACTATAGGAGAGATTGCCCAAATGCAAGAATTATGACCAGCAAGGAGGGAGAAATTGTTAGGGATGACGAGGCACATGACGACATAAATGAGGAACCTGATGAGAGTGAGGAGTTTAGTGAAGTAAACACCCACATTAAGGAGGACAGCCTAGACCAACGGGAGAAGTCTTGTTCAATCTGTACCTTGTAGTGCTGTCATTGATAGCGGTAGTTGCACCAATGTTGTGAGTAATTTAAAGGCACAACTACATCCACGACCCTCCAAGCTTTAATGGTTGAATGATCATGGGGAAGTACGGGTAACTCAACAAGCTCTTTTTTCTTTTACTATTGGAAAATATGTTGATGACTAATAAGAATCATGGTGTTCCAAACGTTACACAAGTGAAGCCTAATAGATTTTAAGTTTATTTCTTTTGCCACTCAAACATATCAACATTTGTTGAAAAATTTTATTGTTTTTTTTTTTTTTTGTTTTTTTTTGTTTTCATTTTGCAATGGTCAATTGGTCAAAATTGACTTCGTCATTTGTGGAATTTAAAGGGGATCGGGATTGAATCCCGTCCACAAACGTCTTTTGTCGGGAGACTATAAATACCCACAATATGTTATGTAAAATTCAGATTCGTGGATGAATGTAATTCAGATCTCAAATTGAGATGTTTCCCTTAGAAATCCGAGCATCATATTTGCCATTTCTAAGTTTCAAGCAATTCTTGTGGTAGAATTGCACCCGAGCCATTCAATCAAGCCTTGAACAAGTTAGATTTTGGAGTGACTCAATTTAGAACAAGGTTTCCAAATCTAGCTTCTAGATCTTCGATCGTAAGAGGTAATCTAATTCTAGCCTTATCTCTTGGTTGATCCAAATTTCGTATAAGGAGGTGTTAATTACTTTGATTCAAAGGTTCTTGCTTCAACAAAAGCTTGGATCGTTGGGCTGAGGATTAGGGTTGCCTTATATCAATTTGGTATCAGAGTATAGGTTTACATCTTTGTGGCCGACTCTAGAATTGATTTTATCTTTGATTTCTGCTCTTGTTTATCTTTTCTTTAAATTTCTCCATTTATTTTCTTGCTGTCATTTCCGCCATTATTCATCAACTTTTCACTTTGTTCTCATTTTCTTCCTAAAGATCTTGAAAAAAAAAAAAAAAATCTTATCATATTTGTTCTTACGATTGTGATTATAAACGATATTTATCATTTTTTTAGATCATTTGCATGTTTATTTGAAGATCAAATAAACTTCGATTCACATCTTTTTCTTCATCCATCTAAATCTAGAACCGTTGTGTTTGATATATTTTTTTTCTCATAATCTACGCTTGAAGATAACTTCTAAATTTCCCGAATTCTGTAAAAAGGAGAGTTAGATTGTTCTTAAAATCTTCACGTCCTTTCTTTTTGGATTTTTTTTTTCAATGTGTAATTATATCCAAAAATATCTTCGTGTCCCTTATTTTTTTTGTTCACGTCTTGTTTTATTTTGTTGTTATTTCATAATTAACTTATCTTGATTGCCTTGAATAGCTTTCTACTATCAGAATTGCTTTACCAATATATTAACCTACTTTAATCATAATTTAGTCACTTTCCCAAACAGCCTACCTTTGTGTGTATAAACATGAGTGTCCCTGAGTGTAAAATCTGTGAGTTGAGTGTGTGAGGTTCTAAACATATTCAACTACTGTTTGTACAATGATGAACCAAGATGGAGGACATGGAGGGGAGATCAATGAAGCTAGGTGGAGAGAAGCACAGGTCAGAACAATTACTCGTTTGAATCAAGTTATTAGTACATTGACAGACCGGATGGAGCGAATTGAAATAGCCTTAGGTAATCTTCAAGGGAGGGAAGTACTCTTGAATGAAGGAGTTGAAAATGAAGAAGATGACAATGTCACCCTTTTAGCGGGACATAGTCCTAGGGGAGGGAGAGATGTCGGTCGAGGGAGAGGAAGAGTCAGAAGAAGGGGTAGAGAAATTTTAGCACAAAAAAGAATTGAGAGGGAGTACTAGTATGAGAGAGAAAATGAAAAAGGAATCGGGGGAGTAAAGCTAAAAATTCCAACTTTCTATGAGAGCAAAATTGAGCATGTCTTCGATTGCAACAATTTTAGTGAAGAAAGAAAGTTGAAGCTTGCCGTGGCTGAATTTTGTGATTATGCCATTATATGGTGGACATCTTTGAAATCAGAGTGGAGGAGAAATTATGAAGAACCAATTGAAACGTGGGAGGAATTGAAGACATTAATGAGAAAAAGGTACATTCCTAAGCATTATTCTCGAGTACTCAAGCAAAAACTCTATACTTTACAACAGGGATCCAAAAGTGTTGAAGAATATTACAAAGAAATGGAGACCTTATGAGTAGAGCATGTATTGATGAAGATGAGGAAGATACAATGGCTAGATTTCTTGGTGGGTTAAACCGACAACTTGCTCATCAAGTGGATAGGCAAGCGTACTTTGATATGCAAGAATTGTTACACCTTGCTGTCAAAATCGAAGGGCAACTAGCTTGGGAGAAGGATAACTCCAAGAGGTATGGTATTTCAAAGTCTATTACTTTCAACACTTGGAAAAAGAATGCAAATATTGAAAAGATAGATTTCAAAGTTGGAGGCAAGTATGATCTTGACAAAAAGAACAAAGCTGAGACCTCCAAGGGTAAAGAGAAAGCGGAGGAATATAAGGAGATTCGAAAAAGAAATAGAGACATCAAATGTTGGAAATGTCAAGGAATTGGTCATCTTAGTCGTGATTGTCCTAAGAAGAGAGTCATGATTATCAAGAATGGACAAGTTGTCACAGATAGTGAGGAAAGTGACCATGATGAGCTAGTTGAAGAGGAAATCCAGGAGAATGAGGAGGAACTAGAAGATGGGAGTCATTTGGTACTTGTAACCAGAAGACTTCTTAAAACTCAAGTTACTGAGAATGATGTTGATGATCAAAGAGACAACCTATTTCACACAAGGTGTTTGGTCAAGGGGACTCCTTGTAGTCTTGTAATTGATAGTGGAAGCTGCACCAATGTCGTAAGTACAATGCTGATCAAAAGGTTGCTAAATCCAACCCAACACCATCCTAAACCTTACAAGCTTCAATGGCTCAATGAAAGTGGAACAATTAAGGTAACTTATCAAGCTTTAATATCTTTTACTTTAGGAAAATATAAAGATGAAGTTCTTTGTGATGTTTTACCAATGCATGCTGGAGACATATTGCTTAGCCGACCATGGAAATTTGACAGGAGGGTTATGTATGATGGCTATTTGAATCGGTATTCTTTTGTCAAAGATGGTAGAAAAACCACTCTTGTACCTTTGAGTTCTGCAAATGTATTTGCTGATCAATTAAAGTTGGAACAAAAAAAGAAAGAGTTTGAGGAAAAAGAGGTGAGTGAAAAAATAGAGAAAAGTCAACGAGAAAACCATAGTGAAGAAAATAATGAAATTGGAAAAAAAGGAAAGAATGTGAGTTGTTTGGCTAGAGTTGGAGAAGTTAGAAGGGCAATGTTCTCACAAAAAACCATCTTTGTACTTGTGTACAAGGAAGGATGTTTGGTCTCTAACGATAATAATTTGTCTTTGCCTAGTATGTTTCAATCTCTTTTACAGGAATTTGATGACGTATTTTAAGATGAAGTCCCTAAAGGACTACCTCCCATTAGAGGTATTGAAAATAAAATAGACTTCATTCCAGGGGCAGTAATTCCTAATAGGCAAGCTTATAGAGCGAACCCAACTGAGAATAAAGAAATTAGAAGGCAAGTAGAGGAGCTTATGGAGAAGGGGTATATATAAGAGAGTTTGAGTCCATGTTCTGTACCAGTCTTATTGGTGCTGAAGAAAGATGGAACGTGGCGCATGTGCGTGGATTGTAGAGCCATCAACAAAATCACGGTGTGGCAACACTACTTATGGCCTAGAGAATTTGTGATCCACTCTAATCATGAAAGCTTGAAGTATCTTAAGGGTCATAGCAAACTGAACTGTAGGCATGCAAAGTGGGTGGAGTTTATTGAAACATTTCCGTATGTCATCAAATATAAGAAAGGTAAGGATAATGTGGTAGCTGATGCATTATCTAGAAGGTACATTGAGCATATTAAAGAATTATATCGAGATGACCACGACTTTGGAATTATTTATGCATCTTGTCGTACAAAAATAGCTGGAGATGATTATTATTAAGTGTTTCATGAATTCTTATTTAAGAAAAGTAAGCTTTGTATTCCTAAATGCTCTATCAGAGATTTGCTTGTAAAAAAAGCACATGGTGGTGGCTTAATGGGACATTTTGGGATTAATAAAACTTATAATATGTTGCATGAACACTTGTTTTGGCCGAAATTGAAGCATGATGTTCATAAATTTTGTAGTCAATGCTTTAAATGCAAAGAAGCTAAATCTAGATCACAACGAAATGGATTGTACACTCCTTTGAATGTACCTAATGAACCTTGGACTAATATATCTATGGATTTTGTTCTTGGTTTACGGCACACTAAAAAGGGTAAAGATAGTATTTTTGTTGTGGTAGACAGATTTAGTAAGATGCCTCATTTTATTGCATGTAACAAGACGGACGATGCAAAACATGTTGCTGACTTATTTTTTAGGGAAGTAGTAAGATTACATGGAATCCCTAGAATAATTGTTAGTGATAGGGATGCTAAATTTCTAAGTCACTTTTGGAAAGTATTGTGGGGGTAAATTGGGTACCAAATTGTTGTTTTCAACTACATGTCATCCTCAGACGCATGGACAAACTAAGGTGGTTAATAGAACATTAGGAGCATTGCTTAGGGCTATTATTTCTAAGAATATTAAGTCTTGGGATGAATGTTTGTCATTTGTAGAGTTTGCATATAATAGAGCAATTCGTAGTACAACTCATTGTTCTCCTTTTAAGTTGTTTATGGATTTAATCCACTTACGCCTCTTGATTTGCTTCCTATTCATTCTAATATGTTTGTGAGTGACGCAGCCACAAGTAAGGCAGACTTGATCAAAACATTGCATAAGGAGGTGAAGGAGAGAATTGAGAACCAAAATTTCAAATTTGCTTCAAGGATTAACAAAGGACAGAAGTAAAACATTTTTAAACCTGGTGACTGGGTTTGGATACATTTTCGCAAGGAGCGATTCCCATCTCAACGGAAGACAAAGTTACATCCAAGAGGGGATGGCCCTTATCAAGTCCTTGAAAGAATTAATAACAATGCATATAAAATTGACCTTCCCGAAGACTTTTCAGTACATTCTACTTTCAATGTTGCTGACTTGAGTCCTTTTGATGTAGGTGATGATTTTTCTGATTCGAGGACGAATCCTTTTGAAGAGGGGGAAGATGATAAGAATCATGGTGTTCCAAATGTTCCAACTGGACCTATTACACGATCCAAGGCGAAGAAGATTCAACAAACATTCATTCTTCATCTACAAAATTGGATCGGCTCGGTTCAACCATCATTTGTAGAATTAGAAGCTAATACGATTGACGAAGGACAATATTCTTTTGAAGAGGGGGAAGATGATAAGAATCATAGTGTTCCAAACGTTCCAACTGGACCTATTACACGATCCAAGGCGAAGAAGATTCAACAAACATTCATTCTTCATCTACAAAATTGGATCGGCTCGGTTCAACCATCATTTGTAGAATTAGAAGCTGATACGATTGACGAAGGACAATATTCTTTTGAAGAGGGGGAAGATGATAAGAATCATGGTGTTCCAAACGTTCCAACTGGACCTATTACACGATCCAAGGCGAAGAAGATTGAACAAACATTCATTCTTTATCTACAAAATTGGATCGGCTCGGTTGAAATTGGAAAACATTAAAACAAGTGAAGCCTAATAGATTTTAAGTTTATTTCTTTAGCCACTCAAATATATCAACATTTGTTGAAAAATTTTATTGTTTTTTTTTTTTTTTTGTTTTCATTTTGCAATGGTCAATTGGTCAAAATTGACTTCGTCATTTGTGGAGTTTAAAGGGGATCGGGATTGAATCCCGTCCACAAATGTCTTTTGTCGGGAGACTATAAATACCCACAATATGTTATGTAAAATTCAGATTCGTGGATGAATGTAATTCAGATCTCAAATTGAGATATTTTCCTTAGAAATCAGAGCATCATATTTGCCATTTCTAAGTTTCAAGCAATTCTAGTGGTAGAATTGCACCTGAGCCATTCAATCAAGCCTTGATCAAGTTAGATTGTGGAGTGATTCAATTTAGAACAAGGTTTCCAAATCTTGCTTCTAGATCTTCGATCGTAAGAGGTAATCTAATTCTAGCCTTATCTCTTGGTTGATCAAAATTTCGTATAAGGAGATGTTAATTACTTTGATTCAAAGGTTCTTGCTTCAACAAAAGCTTGGATCGTTGGGCTGAGGATTAGGGTTGCCTTATCAATGAAGTTTTATGTGATGTTGTATCCATGCATGTTGGAGATTTACTACTGGGGAGGCCTTGGCAATTTGATCGTCGGGTAATGTATGATTGGTATGCAAATCGATACTCTTTTACTCACAACTGTAGAAAAACTACTCTTATTTCATTGTCTCCAAAAGATGTATTTATTGGAAAAGAAAAGGCAAGAGGCCGATGCAAAAGCAGAGATTGAAAAAGAATCAAGTGAAAAAAAGAGCTTGAGTGAAAAGCAAGAGAGTATCACTCAGCCTAGAGAAAAAAAAGAAAGAAAAGCCAAATCAGTAAGCTTGTATGTTAGATCAAGTGAGGCTAGGAATGTTTTGCTCTCTAACAAGACTATTCTTGTACATATGTGCAAGGGGTCTTGTTACTTTACTAACATGCTTAACCCTTCTTTGCCTAGTGATTTTGTTGTGCTTTTGCAAGAGTTTGAAGTTTTATTTTCCGAGGAGATGCCTAGTAGTTTGCCACCACTTAGAGGGATTGAACACAAGATTAACTTCATTCCTGGCGCACCCATTCCAAACTGACTAGCTTATAGGACTAATCCAAAGGAGGCTGAAGAGATACAAAGGCAAGTAACTGAACTCCTTGCTAAAGGGTATGTACGTGAAAGTTTGAGTCCTTGTTTTGTTCCAGTTATTCTTGTACCTAAGAAAGATGGTTCTTGGCGTATGTGTGTTGATTGTAGGGCTATAAACAAGATAACTATAAAGTATAGGCATCCAATTCCCAGATTAGATGATATGCTTGATGAATTGCATGGATATAGTCTTTTTACTAAGATTGATTTAAAATCGGGTTATCATCAAATTCGCATGCATATTGAGGATGAAGTGGAAAACAGCTTTTAAAACCAAGTATGGTCTTTA
This sequence comes from Cucurbita pepo subsp. pepo, assembly GCF_057944985.1. Lineage (NCBI taxonomy): Eukaryota > Viridiplantae > Streptophyta > Magnoliopsida > Cucurbitales > Cucurbitaceae > Cucurbita > Cucurbita pepo. Next base: position 4,975,765 of record NC_141809.1, on the reverse strand, counting down.
TGAATGGTTGGTTATGCCTTTTGGATTAACTAATGCACCTAGTACATTCATGAGACTAATGAACCATGTCTTACGAGAATACTTAGGTAAGTTTGTGGTTGTTTATTTTGATGACATCCTTGTTTACTCTAAATCTTTAGATGATCATATTACCCATGTACGCAATGTTTTGCCTACTTTAAGAAACGAATGTTTGTACGTAAATTTAAAGAAATGTAGCTTTTGCATGAAAAAAGTTAACTTTCTTGGTTTGTAGTTTCATCTAATGGTGTTGAGGTTGATGAGGAGAAAGTGAAGGCTATAAAAGATTGGCCTACACCTAAAAATGTAAGTGAGGTAAGAAGTTTTCATGGTCTTGCAAGTTTCTACCGTAGGTTCATTAAGAATTTTAGTACAATTGCTTCACCCTTGAATGAACTTGTTAAGAAAAATGTATCCTTTATATGGAAAAAAGATCAAGAACTTGCTTTTAATACGTTGAAAGAAAAATTGAGTTATGCTCCCTTGCTTGCATTACCTAATTTTGAGTCTACTTTTGAAATTGAATGTGATGCTAGTGGAGTAGGGATAGGTGCTGTATTAATGCAAAATCAAAGACCTTTAATGTTCTTTAGTGAGAAGTTGACTGGTGTAACTTTGAGGTATCCAACTTACGACAAAGAGCTTTATGCATTGGTTCGTGCATTGCAAACCTGGCAACATTATCTTTGGCCTAAGGAGTTCATTATTCATACGAATCATGAAAGTTTAAAGCATTTGAGAGTACAAAATAAACTCAACAGACGACATGCTGAGTGGTTAGAATTTATTGAAACATTCTCTTATGTCATAAAATATAAACAAGGTAAGAAGAACATTGTTGCAGATGCTTTATCACGAAGGTATGTCCTCCTCAATACTTTGAATGCTAGGTTGTTGGGTTTTGAACACATAAAGGATTTGTATCAACATGACATGTTCTTTGCTCCTTTTGTTGAATCTTGTGAAAAAGGACTCATTGTGGATAATTACTTGTTGTTAGATGGATTTTTGTTCCGAAAAGGCAAACTTTGCATACCATCTTGTTCCATCCGTGAGCTACTTGTGAGGGAAGCTCATGGAGGTGGTTTAACGACACACCATGGAGTTTCTAAAACTTATGATATGCTCTCTGAACATTTTTTTTGGTCTAAAATGAGACATGATGTTCATAAAGTTTGTGCTCGTTGCATAGCATGTAAACAAGCTAAGTCTAGGCTTCAACCACATAGTTTATACTCCCCATTACCGGTTCCTAATGGTCCTTGGATTGATATATCAATGGATTTTGTTTTAGGTTTACCTAGGACTATGAAAGGTTATGATAGCATCTTTGTTGTGGTTGATCGATTTAGTAAAATGGCTCATTTTATTCCTTGTCACAAAACTGATGATGCAAAACATATTGCTAGACTTGTTTTTTAGGAAAGTTGTACGATTGCATGGCATTCCTAAAAGCATCGTTAGTGATCGTGATGTAAAATTTTTAAGCCACTTTTGGCGTGTTTTATGGGGTAAGTTAGGAACTAAGCTAGTATATTCAACTACTTGTTATCCTCAAAGGGATAGACAAACTGAAGTTGTTAACAGAACCATGACTACTATGCTTAGGACTATTATTGATAAAAATCTTAAGACTTCGGAGGATTGTTTGCCATTTATAGAATTTGCATATAATAGGGTTGTTCAGAGCACTACTAAATGCATATGTTTTGAAATTGTTTATGGCTTTAATTCTTTTAACCCCCATTGACTTGTTACCTATACCTTCAAAAGAATTTATGAATTTTGATGCAAATACAAGGTTGAGTTTGTTCATAAACTACACAAGCAAGTAAAAGAACAAATTGAGAAACAAAATTCCAAGGTTGCCACCCGAATTAATAAATGACGTAAGATTGTCATCTACAAGCCAGGAGATTGGGTTTGGGTGCATTTCCGAAAAGAAAGATTTCCTACTCAAAGAAAATCTAAGCTTTTACCATGAGGAGATGGACTTTTTCAAGTTCTTGAGCGCATCAACGACAATGCTTATAAAATTGATTTACCAGGTAAGTACGGTGTTAGTGCAACTTTTAATGTTGTTGATTTAAGTCCCTTTGATGTAGGTGATGGCTTGGATTCGAGGATGAATCCTTCTCAAGAGGGGGAGAATGATATGAACCACGACAAAGAAATTTTCATACCTCAAGGTCCAATTACAAGGATGAGAGCCAAGAAGCTACAACAAACCTTTTACAGTTATATTCAAGCTATGGTGAGCTCATCAAAGGAAATTCTAAAAGACGTTGGAGACCTCTCTTATATGTTATGCAAAGTTGAGCTTCAAGACAGAGATGAATTAAATTCACTTCAAGTTGCATTTAATAAACTCCGCTGAATTTATCAAACTAGTCAAAGGATGACTAATAAGCACATTTTATTATTTGCATTATTTAATTATAGTTTAACTATTTGTTTGTCATATTTAAGGTATTTTTAAATATAGGGGTTAAGGTTATATTGTAACCCACGTAGGTTACTATATTCCACCATTAACTAGCCATTTTAATATGGAGGTTATGGGTATTTCTCGTTTACTAACCCATTTAATTTGGGAGTTATGTATCACATAGGTTAAGGTTTGTAAAGGCTATATAAAGCCTTCTTTTCTTTGATTAGACATGACATTTTGGAATTAAGAATAAAATTTCGATTTTAGCTTTGTTGAGAGCTAAACTTTCTTTGCAAATTCTTGTGTTTTCAACTTGCATGCTAGAGTCATTCAAGTGGTATTGATCAAACCTCTTGTGGAGTGATTCGAATCACGAGTTTAGAAACGAGTTTTCTTTACTCTTGATTTTGATCATCAAGGTAATTTGTTTCATACTTTCCCATGGGTTGATTTCCATATCAACAAAAGAATAAGTCAAATTGACCATTATTTATAAAATTAAAAAGAGTTTTTTTAACAAATGTTGATGTGCTTGAGTGGCTAATGCAACAGGTTTAAAATCAATTGAGTTCTCTGAGCGTAGGTTTGAATTATGTTGTTGACATTTTTTAATCGACATCGTTGAATCTTCTTGGCATCGACATTTTTTTTTAATCTTTTTGGCAATAGGTCCATTTGGAACACCACTTTTGTTTTTTAATCTTCTTGGCAAGAGGTTCATTTGGAGCACCGTGATCGACATTTTTGAATCGATATTTTTTCTAATCTTCTTGGCATTGACATTTTTTTTAATCTTCTCGAAAATAGGTCCATTTGGAACACCGTGATTCTTATCATAAATCTACCTGGATAATTGATTCAGGAGCCACTAATCATGTTTATTCTTCTTTTCAAGAAAGTGACTCTTGGAAGCAGTTAAACGAGGGAGAAATGATCATGAAGGTAGGCACTAGAGGTTGTGTCATTGGAAGCTTCAAATTATTTTTAAACAAATCTTATTTACTTTTAGAAAATGTATTTTTGGTTCCTAAGTTGAAGAGGAACCTAATTTCAGTTTCATGTTTAGTTGAACAATTTCATTCCTTGAACTTTTATAGTAACAAAGTTGTTGTTTCAAAAAATGTTTTTGAGAGTTGTTCCGCTTTTGTTTAAAATAACTTGTATGTGCTAAGACCATCGGCATGTAAGACACTTCTAAATACTGAATTATTTAAAATGGCTAAATCTAGAACAAAAAGACATAAAGTTTCTCGAAAAGATGACACCTATCTTTGGCATCTAAGGTTGGTCACATCAATTTAGATAGAATTGAAAGATTGGTAAAAACTGGTCTTCTAAGCAAGTTAGAGTTGGACACTTTACTAGTATGTGAATCCTGCTTAGGAGGAAAAATGACTAGAAGACCTTTTACTGGAAAGGATATAGAGCCAAAGAACCCCTAGAACTTATACATTCAAACTTATGTGGTCTGATGAATGTTAAAGCTAGAGGAGTGTAACGACACTAATTTTTACCTATTTAATCTAAGGTCATTACTATACCTTGGAATGCGAAATTACATTACATGGGCCCTGAATATAAATGCGACTTAACACTCGCCTTTTATTATCTCGTGAAAGAGAAAAACAAATACAAGGTAAAGAAAGGAAAAGAACAATACTGAAATAATTGTCTCAATCTACCCTAAGGTTTATTATGCGATTACAATTCAACCTACACTAATTTATACTAATGAAGTAAATAAAATTCAACCTAAACTAACCTATACTAGGAAATGGAAAGAAAATGCCCTATGCATGTGCCACGGTCCCGGGGTGTACGGTGCCACCGACGACCTCACATGGGTGCCTTGCCTTTATCTGAAAAGTAAAGTAGCACGAGGCTTGAGTATTTCTAGAATACTCAGTAAGTGACCCCCTATCGGGGTTATGCAACATTCACATGCAATGAAATGATGGGACCTATCTTTCGTTTCGTTTTGTTTTCCCTATGGTGCTGTCCTAACAGGTAAACTTTGGACGTGTACCATATACTCTACACACAACCCATACGTGTGAGTATGGGCTCACCAGCTAGTTCGCACACTGCTGGACCACTTTTCTTATCCGGTGGGCATGCTCTGGGAGCCCCTTATGCCGGTACCCGTTAGAACTAGTAACCGTCACGGTAGCGCTATGCAAAGCATAACGATCGTTGTCCTGCCATTGAATGTACGCGTTCGTACCCTTGTGATGGGATAGGGGTATCCTCCCAGATGCATGAACACACAATATGCATGAGGTCCCCGCTAGTCCTACATTTATCATTAATGAACATAACCCCCTGTCACGTTTCATACTTACATGTCATTCTCATTTTCATTTCTTTATGTACCAGGCATATTCCTAACGGGGTTATGTTTCCATGCATTTTACCTTATTTCATGTCATACAATTCATGCTGTTTACATTCAGATATTTTATACAATCATGTCATAATCATTCAAGAACAACATATCGTCACATGCATTACATATCACATCAAACTAAGCAGCATACATAGCATAGATTCACGTTCACGTGATTACGTACTTAAGCACAACAAACTAGCATACAATTTAATGACACGTGCGAATCAATGGGCACGTGCCAACAAACAGCAATTAACGCGTAACCTACGACGGGTGAGCAACTTACTTGGTAGGCCTTAGCTGAAGTACTCCCTAGAATATAAACGTAAGCTCCTAGCTCCTCGTGAACATTCTACGCTTCCATTGGTGGTTGGTTCCTATTGGTTCATTCGTCACCTTCGTTAGTATTTCACAAACATAATTAATTTTCAACTTGAATTTGTGAAATACGACCTTAAAATGATCTATTTCACCTTAAAAGGGCCGAAACTAAGTCCGGGAGGGTCAGAACGGTGACAAACGGGCTGGAAATAGGTTTCTCGAGCCGAATAAGCCGCCGAAGCCGAGAAGTCGCCGCCGAGCCGATTAAGCTGTCAGAGCCAAGGGGAGCCGCATTGCAGACGTGCCACGTGGCACAACCAGAGGGCGACACGTGTGCAGCGGTCTCAGGTCGAGGCGCGGGTTATCGGATTGCTCGCGGGTTTAGGGTTGTTGGTCGGTGACAGGCCGGCCCAGGCTGAAGAAAAAGTGCAGGTGGGCTGGGCTAGGTGTGCCGCGTTGAACTGGGCTTGGAGGTCTCAGGTCAAGGCTGTTGGGTTGGGCCGTAACTGGGCTTACGCGTTTTGGGCTGAAGCAACTGGGCCGCGGGAACCGTCGTGTACTGGGCTGACCTAAGGTGATTGGGTTCGGTTCGGGTTGCGGGATCCGACCCTTGGGTCGCACTTCGTCTTCTTCACCCGGTTGCCTGCGGGTTTTTCCAGTGACTTTTCTCTCTCCTCGTTAACGTCCTTTCGACGTCCTTTTTCCCTCCTATTTCCTCTGTTCCCGAGTCTCTTCCTCCCCCTAACTCCATTTTGGGTATGGATTTGGTTTGTAAAGGCCTCACACTCCCAGATCTGGAGAAGTTCAGAAATCCGACGTTCTGTCTCCCTTGCCGATGGTGTTCAACGTATAGGATTCGTCTAAATCTACCCCTGATGTGTGTAAAAGGTTATGTGATTACTTTTGTTGCGTAAAATGGAGGTTTTGATGTCGATTTCGTAGGGTTTGGCCTCGCCGGAGTTTCGTTGAATTTTCTCTGTCCTCTTCATTTTTCTCTATTTTTTTTTTGTTCTTTGCAGGTTGTTTTGGGGTGGCTGAAGGTCGGGGTCGAGTTTCGTGGCATCCAAGCCTTCGGTCGCCCTTTGTGGGTCGTGTGCGAACCAAAACTCCGACGTTCGCCGGAGTTTTCGGTTCTGCCGACGACTTTTTTTTTAACAAAACTGAAGTTGAGAATTTATTAGGTAAATCCATCAGAATACTTCGATCAGATTGCAGTAGAAAGTACATGGATATGAATTTCCGAGACTATTTGATAGAAAATGGAATAACATCCCAACTCTTAGCTCCCGAAACACCTCAACAAAATGGAGTTTCAGAGAGGAGAAACAGAACTTTGTTAGACATGGTTCGATCGATGATGAGTTATGCTCCACTACCAAATTCTTTTTGGGGATATGCAGTGGAGACTGCATTATACATATTGAATGTAGTTCCATCCAAAAGTGTCACTATGACACCTTTTGAATTGTGGAAGGGTCGTAAAGCTAGTTTAGAACACTTCAGAATTTGGGGATGTCCAGCACATGTGTTGAATACAGATCCAAAGAAATTGGAACCTCGTTCTAAAGTATGCCTATTTGTAGGTTATCCTAAAGAGACTAGAGGTGGTTACTTCTACAGTCCGGAAGAAAATAAAGTATTTGTAACGATAAATGCTATTTTTTTAGAAGAAAATCATATGAGAAATCATAAACCTCGTAGTAAGATAGTGTTAAATGAATTAAATGAAGCTACTAATACATCAACAAGAGTTGTTGATAGTTCCATTCCTTCTGATAATCGGATACATCCATACCAAGAATTGGGAACGCCTCGTCGTAGTGGAAGGGTTAGAAAACAACCTAACAGTTACATAGGCTTGACTGAAGCTCAAGTTGTCATAACTGATGATAACATCGAGGATCCATTGTCTTTTAAACGAGCAATTGATGATGTTGACAAGGATGAATGGATCAAAGCCATGAACTTGTAGATCCTCCTGATGGGGTAAGACCTATAGGTTGTAGGTTGTAAATGGATTTACAAGAGAAAGCGAGGAGTAGATGGAAAGATAAAGACCTTTAAAGCGAGACTTGTGGCAAAAGGATTCAACCAAAGAGAGGGACTGAACTATGAGGACACTTTCTCTCCTGTTGCAATGTTAAAGTCTATTCGCATTCTCTTATCCATTGCCACATATTTTGGCTATGAGATATGGCAAATGGATGTGAAGACTGCTTTTCTAAATGGTAATCTTGAAGAGAAAATCTATATAAATCAACTAGAGGGGTTTATAAGCCAAGGTCAAGAGCAAAAGGTTTGCAAGCTTAAGAAATCCATTTATGGACTAAAACAAGCATCAAGATCCTGGAACATTAGATTTGACAGTACGGTTAAATCATATAGTTTTGAGCAAAATGTTGATGAACCTTGTGTATACAAGAAAATCAATAGAAAAGTAGTAGCTTTTCTTGTCTTATATGTAGATGATATTCTACTCAATGGAAATGATGTAAGCTATCTTACTGATATAAAAAGTTGGCTAGCTAATCAATTTCAGATGAAAGATTTAGGAGAAGCACAGTTTGTTCTAGGAATCCAAATTATAAGGGATCATAAGAACAAAACACTAGCCTTATCTCAAACATCCTATATTGACAAGATTCTTGTCAAGTATTCGATATAAAATTCGAAAAAGTGCAATCTACCTTTTAGGCATGGAATTATATTGTCAAAGGAACAATGTCCCAAGACATCTCAAGAAGTTGAGGATATGAGAAAGATTCCCTATGTCTCAGCTATAGGTAGTCTAATGTATGCAATGTTGTGTACAAGGCCTGATATATGTTATGCAATGTTGTGTACAAGACCTTATAGTAGATGGTTAAATCTGGTAAAACTATATTTAGTAGACTAAACCATATATATATCCCGTCCAGTAAAGCTTTGGAAATGTACTTTCTATTCTCTGTACTCTCTCTTGTTGTACATACCTAAAGTCATCAATAAAAATTCTTTTAGCCAGAGTTCTCCTTGCAATTTTCTCTATCATTTTCTTTGTGTTCATCTAGATCGAGTGTGTGCATTGTTGTGCGATCCTAACAACTGGTATCAAAGCTAGGCGAAATTCACCACGATCTGTGAAGATGGAAAGTTCAAAGATTGGAATTGAGAAGTTCGATGGATCCGATTTCAATTTCTGGAATATGTAGATTGAAGATTATCTGTACCATAAAGATCTTCACGAACCTCTGTTGGGGGTGAAGCCGGATACCATGACCACGAAACAGAGAAAGCTCAAGGATCGACGAGCCTTAGGGATGATCCGGTTGACGCTATCCAGAAACGTTGCGTTTAACATCATCAAGGAGAAGACAACGTCAGATCTGATGAAGGCGCTGTCAAATATGTATGAAAAACCGTCGGCTATGAACAAGGTGTATTTGATGCGTAGATTGTTCAATCTATAGATGTCTGAAGGTGGACGTGTTGCGGATCATATAAATGAATTCAATATGATCATAAGTCAACTGGGTTCGGTGGAAATTAATTTCGAAGATGAAATTAAAGCGTTGATTTTGATGTCATCCTTACCCGAGTCATGGGATACTGTTGTTGCCGCAATCAGTAGTTCCCGAGGATCTGATAAACTGAAATTTGATGAAATTCGAGATGTAGTTCTCAGCGAAAGTATTCGCAAACGGGAAACTGAAGATTCATCAGGCAATGCTCTCAGTGTTGATCGAAGGGGAAGAAGCAAATCAAAGAGCTCAAACAAACATGGGCGTTCAAAATCAAAGAACCGGGGAAAATCTCCAAACAAACCCAACGTAATGTGTTGGAGCTGTGGGGGAAAAGGACACTTTCGGACAAATTGTACAAAACTAAAAAAGAAGCAGAATCATAAATTTGAAGATGATGATGATTCTATATACACAACAGAAGATGTTAAGGACGTTTTAATCCTTAGTGCGGATAGCCCAGCTGAATCCTGGATTTTGGATTTAGGTGCATCGTTCCATTCGTCTCCAAGTAAGGAATTGTTTTGAAATTTCAAATCAGGAAATTTTGGAAAGATGTATCTTGCCGACAACAAAACCTTGGAGATTGAAGGAAAGGGAGATGTCTCCATACAAACTCCAACATGAAATCAATGGACATTACAAGATGTTAGATACATTCCTGGTCTCAAGAAGAACCTGATCTCTATTGGTCAGTTGGATAGCACAGGCTATGCAGCAGAGTTTGGAAAGAGTTCCTGGAAGATTGTGAAGGGCGCCATGGTTGTTGCACGTGGCACAAAATTCGGAACCTTATACACTACTGCAGAGTGTATAAACATGACTGCTACTGCTGAGAGTGCTTCCAATTCAAGTCTATGGCAATAGACTTGGACATATGAGCGTCAGAGAAATGAAGATGTTGACTGTGAAAGGAGCTTTAGAAGGCTTAAAATCTGTTGATATGGGTCTTTGTGAGAGCTGCGTTATGGGCAAACAGAAACGCGTTAGTTTCACAAAGGCTGCCAGAGAACCGAAGAAAGTGCGGTTGGAAATGATCCATACAGACGTCTGGGGACCATCTCCAGTTTCATCACTTGGTGGATCAAGGTACTACGTCACCTTCATCGATGACTTCAGCAGGAAGGTATGCATTTACTTTCTGAAACACAAGTCAGATGTGTTTACCACCTTCAAGAAGTGGAAAGCTGAAGTTGAAAATCAGACCGGCTTGAAGATCAAATGTCTGAGGTCTGACAATGGAGAAGAGTACAACAAATCAGAGTTTATAACATTTTGTGCAGATGAGGGGAATTAGATTAATAAGAACAATTCCCGGTAAGGCAAGACAAAATGGTATTGCAGAAAGGATGAACAGAACATTGAATGAGCGAGCAAGAAGGATGTGGATTTATTCTGGACTGCCAAAGACATTCTGGGCTGATGCTGTGAACACAGCAGCATATTTGACTAATAGAGGGCCGTCAGTACCCCTGAAGTTCAAATTGCCCGAAGAAGTATGGACAGGAAAAGAACTCAAGTACTCTCACTTGAGAACCTTTGGTTGTACTGCGTATGTTCATGTTGATCCAGAGAAGAGAGATAAGCTTGATGCTAAGGTTGTGAAATGCTACTTCATAGGCTATGGCTCTGACATGTTCGGGTACAGGTTTTGGGATGAGAAAAATATGAAGATCCTAAGACACTGTGATGTGATCTTTGATGAAAATGTCATGTACAAGAACAGAGAGAAGATAAACTCTAAGACTACGAAGCAAGTGGGAGTTGAACTTGAGTGGCAAGAAAATTCACGCAGTGATGGTACAACAGAAGCTCAAGAAACTCCTGATCCTATTGCTGAAGAACCAGACGTGGAGCAAGTTGCACCTGAGCAGGTGTTGAGAAGATCATCCAGAACTACCAGAGCACCAGATAGATATTCAACCTCATTACATTATCTGTTGCTGACTGACGAAGGAGAACCAGAGTTCTTTGATGATGCCCTACAAGTGGAAGATTCAACCAAGTGGGAGCAAGCCATGGATGATGAGATGAGCTCACTTGAAAGAAATAATACGTGGGTGCTGACTGAGTTGCCTACAGGAAAGAGAGCTCTGTTGAACAAATGGGTGTTCAAAATCAAGGTTGAACCAGATGGCAAAAGGTGGTTTAAGGCTCGATTAGTAGTTAAAGGATATTCACAAAGAAAAGACATTGATTATGCTGAGATCTTTTCTCCAGTTGTGAAATTAACTACTATCCGAATTCTGCTGAGTATTGTTGCATCGGAGAATTTGCACCTTGAGCAAATCGATGTAAAAATGGCATTTTTACATGGAGATCTAGATGAGGAGATCTATATGCAACAACCCGAAGGATTTGCAGCTCCAGGCAAGGAGCACATGGTGTGTAAGCTCAATAAGAGCTTGTATGGACTGAAACAAGCACCGAGACAATGATAGAAGAAGTTTGACTTCTTCATGAGCAAGAGTGATTTCCACAGAAGTGAAAAGGATCAGTGTTGCTACCTCAAGAAATACACTGATTCTTATGTGTTTCTACTCCTGTATGTGGATGATATACTAATTGCTGGATCAAGTATGAGGGAGATAAACCACCTGAAGGCAAGCTTGTCTTCAGTATTTGAGATGAAAGATTTAGGTGCAGCGAAGCAGATCCTTGGGATGAGAATTTCTCGAGATAGATCTGCTGGCACATTAAATCTATCCCAAGAGCAGTACATTGAGAAGGTGTTGTCCAAATTCAAGATGAATAACGCTAAACCCAGGACTACCCCCTTGGCAAATCATATTAAATTGTCGAAGGGGCAATCTCCCAAGACAGTTGAGGAACGTGAGCACATGGCATCAGTTCCGTACGCTTCTGCAGTTGGGAGTTTGATGTATGCTATGGTCTGCACTAAACCTAACATAACACATGGAGTGGGAGTTGTTAGCAAGTACATGGAAAATCCAGGGAATGAACATTGGGAAGCTGTGAAGTGGCTTCTGAGATATCTGAGAGGTACATCTAATACTACACTTTGTTATGGCAATGACAAAGTAGTTCTGCAAGGTTTTGTGGATGCTGATCTGAGTGGAGATGTAGACTCCAGCAAGAGCATTTCAGGGTATATCTACACTATAGATGGAATAGCAGTGAGTTGGATGTCCAAGCTTCAGAAATGCGTTGCTCTTTCATCTACTGAAGCTGAGTACGTGGCCATAGCTGAAGCTGGAAAGGAGATGATATGAATGACAGGCTATCTAGAAGAATTAGGCTGGAAGCAGTGCAAGAAGATCCTTTATACAGATAGTCAGAGTGCCATACAGTTGGTGAAAAACCAAATCTATCATTCAAGGACAAAACACATTAGAAGACGGTACCATTTCACTCGCAGGTTAGTGGAAGAAGGCGATATGTGTTTGGAGAAGATAGAGGGTGCAAAGAATCCAGCAGACATGTTGACAAAATGTGTTGATGTTGGAAAATTAAGGTTATGCAAAGCCCTAATTGGTATGGTGTAGGATCAGTCTCCAAGTGGATGAATTGTTGAGTTATGGAGTCTGCTCCCTGTATTTATAGCTTGGTCAACGGCTATATCCGGTTAAGCTATATTTGGTAAAGCCATATATGGTAAAGCTATATCCGGTAAAGCTATATATGGTAAATAGCTATATATAATAGATGGTTAAATCTGGTAAAGCTATATTTAGTAGACTGAACCATATATATATCCCGTCCAGTAAAGCTTTGGAAATGTACTTTCTATTCTCTGTACTCTCTCTTGTTGTACATACCTTAAGTCATCAATAAAAATTCTTTTAGCCAGAGTTCTCCTTGCAATTTTCTCTATCACTTTCTTTGTGTTCATCTAGATCGAGCGTGTGCGTTGTTGTGCGATCCTAACATTCCTTGTTAGACCAGTCTCTTGACCTTCATCATCAAAACTACTTTAAGGGTAACTCTAGCCTTTGAACTAAAAACTAGATCCAGATAGTGTTGAGAAAGAATACCACCTCCTTCTTGTAACAATCTATATTGGAATAGTTCTTAGCTAGCAAATCTATACCGAAATTCGTCATGCTAACAACTATCAGGTCTACGCTAAAGGTTCATCTTGCTACTATTACTTGCCCATCTTTTACTCTATCATTAAAAACTAAGTCTACCCGTGTTGGGGTGCTAACATTTAATACATGCAACAAGGGTTCTAGTTGGAACCCTGCTTGACTAAAAAATGGCACAGATATGAAGGAACGTGTAAAGCTTGAATCAAATAACGTTAAAGCATAGTGTCCGAGGATTGATAGTGTACCTATCACCACTATGTCATATTTCCCAACATCCCTGCTAGATGCATAATCTCTTTCTTGCGAATAGGTCTACATAGGTCTCTCGACTCCACTAGGGCCTCTTGGTGGGTCAACTGGGTTTTTCGTCCTCCTCGTATTTGGCAAGGTAGCCTTGATGACTACATCTGAAACAAGCCCTAGATTCAAGCCATACATCTACCCTAATGTTGTTTACCACATTCAAGGCACAATGGTTCCTCACTCTCTTGGACCTTCTCTTAGTCTCTAAGATGTCTATTAGCATATTTGGGAGGGTGTCTATTCGTATATTGAGGTTTACGTGTTGATGGTTGTCGATGTGAGTCCGTCTGATCATACTATTGTTTTCTCCCGATAGTGACAACTGACTCTCAACGTACCTATCTGATAAGCACCAACAATGCTAGATTTTTGCAAAGATAGAGATCCTTCTAGAATCCTTGCAAAACGTTCACAGAGAAAGCTAACTTAATGGATTGATTCCAACCAAGAGCTAGTTAGAAGATGAATGACTCTGAGATCGAACTTGGAATCTATGATGGTCACTCTTAGATACCAAGACAATTCACTCCAGAATTAGCTTGATCAAAACTAATTCAATGAATCGGTTTAAACATCAAACCTAAAGCAAGGTTTGAAAAAGAATAACACCAAAAAGTATAAAAAAAAAAAAAACACAAAGGTTTTGTTTGTATTCAACAATTGATGCCCAAACATGAATATTACATGTCTTTAAATAGGTCTAAAAGATAACCCTAACATAATAAAGTTCAACTACCAACTACAAATGTTATTAAATACAAATTGAAGAAAATAAGGCATTCATACAAACTGCTATTAAATACAAATTGAAGAAAATAAGGCATTCATACAAACTACTAATAAATGCTATTAAATACAAATTGAAGAAAATAAGGCATCCATAAATTGTCTTAATTGGTAGTTCAACTACCAAAGCCAAGTCTTCTAATTACTTTCTCATGTTAGCCACTCTATTATGTTCTTGATTTGATATGCTAATGCTATAAAGATTTTTGGGCTCAAAAGTCTTTGTTTCAACTTGTACACTAGCTAGATTTTGAAGATGCAATGTATAGGCTTCTTGAATCTTCTTAACCTTACTTCTTGTAATCGGTACTTCGGGTACATGCAAAGGGTCAGGAGTTGAATTTATATCACTATCTTGTTGGGTTTTATGTCCTAAAACTCATAGTTTGTAAATAAAAACATATTCTATAAAGTTATTATAATTGTTTATTCAGTAAAGATTGTTATTGAATAAAGTGAACTTTACGATTATTAATCTAAATCCAATAAACTAAGAAACTCTGGCTATCGTATGATTACTTGAACTATATGTAGAGACATAAGAGTGGATCAAGTTCAAGTATATAGTCAAAATGATCTATAGTATAAGGATAAGGCTGAGTACCTTATTCTGGGGACACTATGGATGCGGCCCACTTTTGTATATGATATAAACAATGTGATCACTAAATTGTACATGCGAAGACATGTGAGTGGGGGCGTCCTATGCAATGAGCATTGCATAAGACTAGACCATGAAGAAAATCACTCTCACTTTATAATGTCGTTTACTGTTGAGACTGATTTTCTTTTCATTCGATGACCTAGGTAACTCGATCTTAATCCTGAGCTAACCATGAACTCCTGTTTATTCGGAATTATCCAATAGGCCTCCCATTTCAGGGGAAGACTGGGTGAATAGCTGGGGACGTGGGGTGCAAGATGGAATTCGCTCCTACCCACTTTTAGGGTTAGAAGAGAGGTAGTTCCCTTAAGCACTGACTCCAAGTCTTGAACAAGGGGCGCCACCCTCTCATTGGCCTGAGAGGAATTCGGTTTACTGGTTGGACCACAAACCAATTGTTCATTAGAGGATCGGTGAGACATAAGGAAAAAGAAGTAACTTCAGGGGTAAAATGGTAAATTGATCCAGCTCTAGTTATGAACAACCTGTGAAGGATCGACTTACTAATCATGGTTATATCAAATGGACAGAAATATATCTATAGTGAGGGGAGTGCAACTACTAGGCTATAGTGGAGTGTCCTAGTAGTTAACGAATGTTGGTTAACAAGGTTAATGAGTTTAACCGGTTAATCTTGGATCGTTGGAGCCCATGATCTATAGGTCCATTAGGTCCCTCTGCTAGCTCATATCGGACTGAACCATAGAACAGTGTGACGAATGAGTTCGAAGTGTTCGAATTCAAATTAGGGAATATGCACTACATATATACGATATATTTAACCGCATTTTTGTTTTATTTACGAATTAAACAAAAGGAGAGAATCAGAGATATTTAAATAAGATTTATATATCTTAATCAATTATGTATTGTAATTGATTGGGATTGACATTTGAATTAATATTAAATATTAATTAAATAGTTTAATTAATCATTTAATATTACTTTAATTTGAAATTAATTATTCAAATTCATTGTTAAATTAAAATGAAGAAAGTCAAATTTTGAGTGTCAAAATTTGGTTAACTCAAACATGCATGCTTGCCACATAATCCCAAACATTTGAGTGGAATTTTGAGTGCCAAAACTTGGTGATCTCAAATTTGCATGAACATGCAAACATAACTCTATAAATAGAGTGATCATGCAACATGAAAGGTCTTCTTGGTGAAAAACCTAGAGAAAAACCTCTCACAAACGCCCTCTTCATATATAGAAAATTCCTCCCAAGTTTAGTCACTCACCGGATTCAACAATCCCGTTCTAAGGCCGGAGGATTATGGAGAAGACACTAGTGGTGGTTCAAAACCGGTTCGTGAGGAAAAAGGAATTTGAACTACAAAAGGTTAGTATTCAAACTCATTAAGTTTTAATACTTATGAACACGCTAGTTATTTACTATAATTGATGTTCTAAAAGTGCCTAAGATCCAAATTGCTTCCGCATGTGTTATATTAACACCATCAGTTGGTATAAGAGCAGACATTAGGCACTTTATTTACATTAATTTGATCATGGTGGGTACCATTTCATGAATTTAATTTTGTGGTTGCTAAAGTGGATGGTTTTGGTTTTGACAGTTTTTTATGCTTCCATTTGATACAATTATTGTAATAAGCCTAAATGTGTATGGGCTTTAATGAATGAAGAAAGGTCTGTAATTTTTATGGAGTCATTATTGTCCATTTTAGATTGTAATTGATCGAAAATGGAAGAGATAGCAAGTTGAACCGAAGAAGAAGATGGAAGAGGCGGTTCGGGTGTTTTTCCTGCCTTTGGGGTTCGGTTCAACGTTTTTAAGGGTTGGTTAGCCCAGTTCGTGGACCTCGGGAGCGGTTCAAGTTATTTTAATTATTAATGTAATAATTTAGTTAATTGCTTGTTTTAAAATGCCAAAACCAATCCACTTTAGCGTGTTTAATTAATTATGCATTATGAATGTATGTTTTAATTAAATAGAAAATGTATATGCATAAAGTATGTCATATAGATTTAAAATCCCACCATAGGCTAAGCATGTTTCATGCATTCCAAGTATGTTATAACTGTTATAATGTATAGTATGCATGTTTAGGGTTCCATGAGTGATAGATGTAAATTGTTATATTATTGCATGGAATGGATGATTATATAATTGTTATATAAAGCATGTTAGATGCATGTTATAGGTTATTTTCAACGTCATAAAACGAGATAGACATTAAAATCTATAATGAAGATAAGTGCATGCTCACTTAGGGTTAAGAACCGAGCACGATCAATTTTAATAGTTAAAATAGGTCGATGTCTTACAAAATCGCAGTTACAAGAAAGCTCACCTGACACGATCTTGATTAACGCTGGAGGTACTTAAGTTGACGGTTTCTAGAACACCTACTACTTGGAGATTGAACCAGTACTTGAGCTTAGTTAGTCCAGTTTTATGAGCATGCTTAAGTGATGTAAGATTTAGAAAAATCTAAAATATTTAATTAGCCGGAATATACTTAAGTAATGAGTATACCCAACCATCTAAAATACTTAGTGGGAGGAAAAAGGTATATAAGATACATCGTTTTCTTTTCACGCTCTCTGTACAATTCACACAGTGAGATTCATGCTCAGCCTCGTGTCGCCCTGGGAGTGTCCTCCATTCGGAAGGTATTTGCATGAGTCAATAACAAGGTGAATAGAGGAAGTATTTATAGTAAGTGGGAAAAGGAAGTATATCAAATACGTCCTATGGTCTCCATCACTAGGTTGCACCGTGAGATTCCCATGTTCCACCTGCAAGTTGCCCTAGAGCAACTACCCATTCGGACGGTCGTAACATGGAGTCGAAACAACGCAAACTCTAGAAATGGATAGGATATCTTAGGTCCGTTCCCAACTTTGGCTTTTTCATTCGATAGCATTGTTGGGACCGGTCTCTGAGGTTTGAAAATGGCGGGTTATACTTACGAAGAATTACTAAGAGTTAGTATATTCTTGACCAAAATAGCGATAACTAAAAACACTTTAGGAACAAGAGTTATTTTGGGATTAGTGTTTAAAGTCAAGAATGTCTTGGTTTAGTGAATGAGCGATTGACTGCTCCTCGGTAGCAGTTGCTCTAACTCACTAAAGTATCGTTGCAAATTAATAATTTTTGGGTACATTATTACATTTGCTAAAACTGATTGGATTAAACAGAATTAAGTCAAATCACTAATAGAATTTTCTTTATATCACAGCATGACAAACTCAATAGTACAATTACTCGCTTTTGAGAAATTAAACGGCGACAATTACGCAACTTGAAAATCAAACGTAAACACAATACTGGTAATTGATGATTTAAGGTTTGTTTTAACTAAGGAGTTTCCTCCAAACCCTAGCTCAAATGCAAACCGAACAATTCGGGATGCGTATGACAGATGGATAAAGGCAAATGACAAAGCCCGAGTGTACATTCTAGCCAACATATCTAATGTTTTGGCTAAGAAACACGATGTTATGGGTCCTGCTAAAGAGATTATGGAATCTCTAAAAGGGATGTTTGGACAACCATCCTTCTCCCTTAGACATGAACCCATAAAATACATTTATAACTGCTGTATGAAAGAAGGGACCTCAGTTAGAGAACATGTCCTTGACATGATGGTTCATTTCAATGTGGCAGAAGAAAATGAAGCTGTCATTTATGAGAAGAGTCAAGTCAGTTTTATCATGATGTCTCTTCCGAAGAGCTTCTTCCAGTTCCGCACAAATGTGGTAATGAACAAAATATAATATAACTTGACTGCTCTTCTCAATGAGCTACAGACTTATCAGTCCCTCTTAACAAACAAGGGACAAACAGGAGAAGCAAATGTTGCTATCTCCAAGAAATTACTACGAGAATCGTCCTCCAAAAATAAGTCTGGACCTTCAACTTCTAAAAGTGTTTTGATGAAGAAGAAGGGTAAAGGGAAAAATAACATTCCTACTAACTGCAAACACAAGGTTCAAAAAGCAGATAAAGGAAAATGTTTTCATTGCAACGAAAACGGGCACTGGAAGAGAAACTGCCCAAAATACCTTGCAGAGAAGAAAGCCGAAAAGACACAACAAGGTAAATATGATTTACTCATTGTAGAAATATGTTTAGTAGAGTATGACAACTCAACTTGGATACTAGATTCAGGGGCGACTAATCATATTTGTTCTTTTTACCAGGAAACTAGCTCCTGGAGAATGCTTGCGGACGGCGAGATAACACTCAGGGTTGGAACAGGAGAGGTTGTCTCAGCAAGATCAGTAGGAAATTTAAAGTTGTTTTTTGGAGATAGATTCATTATATTAGATAATGTACTTTTTGTTCCTGAAATGAAAAGAAATCTAATATCTATCTCTTGTTTATTAGAATTGTTTATTAGAATTATTATATTAAGTATCTTTTGAAATCAATGAAGTGTTCATTTGCAAAAGAGGTATTCATATTTGTTCTGCAAAACTAGAAAACAACTTATATATGTTAAAACTGAGCGAAACAAAAGCTATTTTAAATACCGAGATGTTTAAAAACAGCTAAAACTCAAAATAAACGACAAAATATTTCTCCTAATACCTATCTTTGGCACTTAAGATTAGGCCACATTAATCTCAATAGGATTGAGAGATTGGTTAAAAGAGGACTTCTAAATGAGTTAGAAGACAACTCTTTACCTCTATGTGAGTCTTGTCTTGAGGGTAAAATGACTAACCGATCGTTTTTCGAAAAAGGTTATAGAGCCAAAGAAACCTTAGAACTCGTGCAACCAGATCTCTGTGGTCTAATGAATGTTGAAGCACGAGGAGGGTATGAATATTTCATCAGTTTTATTGGTGATTATTCTAGGTATGGCTATCTTTACCTAATGCGTCACAAGTTCGAAGCTCTCGAAAAATTCAGAGAGTATAAGACTGAGGTTGAGAATCTATTAGGTAAAACTATTAAAACACTTCGATCAGATCGAGGAGGAGAGTACATGGACTTAAGATTTCAGGACTATATGATAGTCAGCCCCTGATATGCCTCAACAAAATGGTGTATTAGAAAGGAGAAATAGAACTCTGTTAGACACGGTTCGGTCTATGATGAGTTTTGCTCAATTACCCGATCCGTTTTGGGGATATGCAGTGGAAACTGCTATATACATTTTGAACATGGTTCCTACTAAGAGTGTTTCAGAAATATCTTATGAGTTATGGAAAGGGCGTAAAGGTAGTTTACATCACTTCAGAATTTGGGGATGTCTAGCACATATGTTGTTGCAAAATCCCAAGAAATTAGAACGTCGTCCAAAATTATGTCTATTTGTAGGATACCCCAAAGAGACGAAAGGTGGTTTGTTTTATGACCCTCAAGAAAATAGAGTGTTTGTATCAACAAACGCTACATTCTTAGAGGAAGACCACATAAGAAATCATCAACCTCGCAGCAAACTAGTATTAAGTGAAATTTCTAAAGAAGCTACTGATAAAACAACAAGAGTTGTTGATCAAGCTGGTCCTTCAACAAGAGTTGTTGATGGAGCTGACACTTTTGGTCAATCACATCCTTCTCAAGAGTTGAGAATGCCTCGACGTAGTGGGAGGGTTATAACTCAACCCGATCGTTACTTGAGTTTGGCAGAAACTCAAGTCATCATACCTGATGATGGTGTTGAGGATCCATTGACCTATAAACAGGCAATGAATGATGAAGATAGAGATCAGTGGATTAAAGCCATGAATCTTGAAATGGAGTCAATGTACTTCAATTCAGTCTGGGAACTTGTAGAGCAACCAGATGGGGTAAAACCTATTGGTTGCAAATGGATCTATAAGAGGAAACGAGACCAAAGGGTTATACCCAAAGAGAGGGGGTGGACTATGAAGAAACCTTCTCTCCTGTTGCTATGCTTAAATCGATTAGAATACTCTTGTCTATTGCAACATTTTATGATTATGAAACTTGGCAAATGAATGTTAAGACAGCCTTTCTAAATGGCAATCTTGAAGAGTGTATCTATATGGCTCAACTAGAGGGGTTCATTGAACAGGATCACGAGCAAAAGGTTTGCAAGCTTAAAAGATCCATTTATGGGTTGAAGCAAGCATCTCGATCCTGGAATATAAAATTTGATACTGCGATCAAATCTTATGGCTTTAAACAGAATGTTGACGAACCTTGTGTGTATAAAAGGATAGTCAACTCTACAGTAGCTTTCCTGGTGTTGTACATTGACGATATCTTGCTCATTGGAAATGATATGGGATTTCTGACTTACAATAAGCATTGGCTAGCGACACAATTCCAAATTGAAGATTTGGGAGAGGCTCAGTTTATTCTTGGAATCCAAATTGTTCGGAATTGCAAGAACAACACACTAGCATTGTCTCAGGCATCGTACATCGACAAAATGTTGATTCGATATAAGATGCAGGACTCTAAGAAAGGATTATTATCTTTCAGGCATGGAGTTCATTTGTCGAAGGAACAAAGTCCTAAGACACCTCAAGAAGTTGAGAATATGAGACACATTCCCTATGCATCAGCGGTCGGTAGTCTGATGTATGCCATGCTATGTACCCGACCTAACATATGCTATGCTGTGAGAATTGTCAGTAGATATCAATCCAATCCGGGACGTGCTCACTGGACTGCCGTTAAGAATATCCTCAAGTATCTTAGGAGAACGAGGGACTATATGCTAATGTACGGTGCTAAGGATCTGATCCTTACAGGGTACACTGACTCAGATTTTCAGACCGATGTAGATTCGAGGAAATCGACATCAGGATCTGTCTTCACTCTGAACAGAGGAGCAATAATATGGAGAAACATAAAGTAAGGTTGCATTGCTGATTCCACCATGGAGGCTGAGTATGTTGCTGCTTGTGAAGCAGCGAAAGAATCTGTATGGCTTAGGAAGTTCTTAACTGATTTGGAAGTCATTCCAAATATGCATCTTCCCATCACTCTTTATTGTGATAACAGTGGAGCAGTTGCAAATTCAAAAGAACCAAGAAGCCATAAGCGAGGAAAACATATTCAGCGCAAATATCATCTCATAAGGGAGATTGTGCAACGAGGAGATGTGATCGTCACACATATAGCTTCAGAGCATAACATTGCTGATCCATTTACAAAGCCCCTCACGACTAAAGTGTTTGAATGGCACCTAGTGAGTCTAGGACTACGAGTTATGTAATCTAGGGCAAAAGGGAGAAAAGGCATGAGTATGTGATGCCCTAGTTTATTGTATTTATGTTTTTCTCTCTACTCAGCGTTATAAAACCCCACTAGAGTTTTAGTCCAAGTGGGAGTTTGTTGGATTTTATGTCCTAAAACTCATAGTTTGTAAACAAAAACATATTCTATAAAGTTATTATTGTTGTTTATTCAGTAAAGATTGTTATTGAATAAAGTGAACTTTACGATTATTAATCTAAATCCAATAAACTAAGAACACTCTGGCTATAGTATGATTACTTGAACTATATGTAGAGACATAAAGTGGATCAAGTTCAAATATATAGTCAAAATGATCTATAGTATAAGGATAAGGCTGAGTATCTTATTCTGGGGACACTATGGATGCGGCCCACTTTTGTATATGATATAAACAATGTGATCACTAAATTGTACATGCGAAGACATGTGAGTGGGGGCGTCCTATGCAATGAGCATTGCATAAGATTGGACCATGAAGAAAATCACTCTCACTTTATAATGCCGTTTACTGTTGAGACTGATTTTCTTTTCATTCGATGACCTAGGTACCTCGATCTTAATCCTGAGCTAACCATGAACTCCTGTTTATTCGGAATTATCCTTAGATTTGCATGGGTGAGAGTGGCTCGAGTTTGCCGACTCAATAGGCCTCCCATTTCAGGGGTAAGACTGGGTGAATAGCTGGGGACGTGGGGTGCAAGATGGAATTCACTCCTACCCACTTTTAGGGATAGAAGAGAGGTAGTTCCCTTAAGCACTGACTCCAAGTCTTGAACAAGGGGCCCTACCCTCTCATTGGCCTGAGAGGGATTCGGTTTACTGGTTGGACCACAAATCAATTGTTCATTAGAGGATCAGTGAGACATAAGGAAAAAGAAGTAACTTCAGGGGTAAAAAGGGTAAATTGACCCAGCTCTAGTTATGAACAACCTGTAAAGGATCGACTTACTAATCATGGTTATATCAAATGGACAGAAATATATCTATAGTGAGGGGAGTGCAACTACTAGGCTATAGTGGAGTGTCCTAGTAGTTAACGAATGTTGGTTAACAAGGTTAATGAGTATAACCGGTTAATCTTGGATCATTGGAGCCTATGATCTATAGGTTCATTAGGTCCCTATGCTAGCTCATATCGAACTAAACCATAGAATAGTGTGACGAGTGAGTTCGAAGTGTTCAAATTCAAATTAGTGAATATCTGCTACATATATATATGATATATTTAACCGCATTTTTGTTTTATTTACGAATTAAACAAAAAGAGAGAATCTGAGATATTTAAATAAGATTTAAATATCTTAATCAATTATGTATCGGAATTGATTTGGATTGACATTTGAATTAATATTAAATATTAATTAAATAGTTTAATTAATTATTTAATATTACTTTAATTTGAAATTAATTATTCAAATTCATTGTTGAATTAAAATGAAGAAAGTCAAAATGTTGACTTCATTTAATGGAAAAATCCATGTTAGTGGAATTTTGAGGTGCCAAAATTTGGTTTAACCAAACTTGCATGTTTGCCAAATAAACCCCACAAGTTTGAGTGAAATTTTGAGTGTCAAAATTTGGTTAACTCAAACATGCATGCTTGCCACAAATTTGCATGAACATGCAAACATAACTCTATAAATAGAGTGATCATGCAACATGAATGGTCTTCTTGGTGAATAACCTAGAGAAAAACCTCTCACAAACACTCTCTTCATATATAGAAAATCCCTCCCAAGTTTAGTCACTCGCCGGATTCCACAATCCCGTTCTAAGGCCGGAGGATAGTGGAGAAGACACTAGTGGTGGTTCGAAACCGGTTCGTGAGGAAAAACGAATTTGAACTACAAAAGGTTAGTATTCAAACTCATTAAGTTTTAATACTTATGAACATGCTAGTTATTTACTATAATTGATGTTCTAATAGTGTCTAAGATCCCAAATTGCTTCCGCATGTGTTATATTAACACCATCATATCTCTAGGCTTTTCCACATAGTCTTAGCTGCCCTGAAAGCAATTTTATAAGTGGTAGGATCTATGGCTTCAATTGTTCGATGAATTTCTAAATTCAGTCCAAGGATGAACCTTTTTGCAATTTTTAGTTTTGTATCCACTAATGACGGCGCGAATCATTCACAAAATGCCCACTGTATATCAAATTGGTGAACTCCTGTTGTCTTCAAAGTCGGACTACCTTCGGAAAATATTATTTTAGGAATAGCTTTTTGAATCGAGACCATGGTTTTACGCTTCCATTTAGCCCGAGAATTTCTCAATATCCAATCACCACAATTTTGCATCCTCTTTCAGGATGAATGACGAAAAGAATACCTTCTCATGGTCTGGGTAGTTCATTAATAAAAAAATCCTCTCTATTGGTGATAGCCATAATTGTGCCTCTACTGGGTCTCTTGTGCTTCCACTAAAGGTACGGGGTCATACCATTTTAAATCCCATAAATATCTTGCCCCTCAGGTATGTTACAAGCTATTGGCTTGCTCAGTGGCCACCATTACTTGAACCATGGCCCGAAAAGATTCCCACATCAAATTCTTCATGGGGTCTATTCCCGCCAATGGTGTTGTTGGAGGTAGTGCAGCCACGTATTTTCTTGTTACAAAGCCTTCACATTTCATTTTCTTATTTTCGCATGACATAGCTTGAATGATTCTTGTTGATCAAGTATCTCAACGCAATAACACTTGTTTGAGATTCGAATCACTCCACAAGCAAGATTGATCATGTCGAGCTTGAATGATTCTACATGCAACCTAAACTACATAGAATTGCAAAGAAATTTAACCATTGGCTAAAGAAAGCACAAAGGCTTCTTTTACTATATTTTCTAAGTCTACTTACAAATACAACATGATGGCTTTATATAGCCTCAAAATGAACCTATTAAAGGCATTCCAAGAGTTGTAACATTCATACTTAATGGCCTTAATTAACCATTATGTAATTGTAACCTAAAGTAAATTAAAAGTCTTAAAATACATTAATGAAATACAATTACTCTAAATTACTCTAAATTGTAATCCACGCAAAATTTATAACATGAAACTTCATTCTTCTTCAATGTGGCATGAATTGAAATATCTTTTGATAATTTCAACAATATTTTCTTCACATCTTCATTGAAGCATATTGTATGATTGATGTCTCTTGGTTCATATCACTAGAAATGATCGATCTTGCTTGTGGAGTGATTCGAATCTCAAACAATGTTCTTGCCTTGAGATATTCGATCAACAAGGTAATCGAAATCTTACTCCCCTTGTAGTGATATTCCCATATCACAGTTGGTATCAAAGCAATAACTCTTTCAATGCTAACAGATATTGTCCACTTTGGACTTTTCCTTCCGAATTTCTCGTCAAGGTTTTAAAACACATCTATTAAAGGGAGGTTTCCATACTCTTATAAAGAATGTTTTGTTTTCTTGTCCGATCAACGTGGAATCTGACATTATTTATCTTTGAGGGAAAATAATAATAATAATAATAATAAATTGTGACAGTTTGGTTTTATTTACTTATTTTTCTCAAGCTCAAGTTAAATGAATGGCAAATGACTATCATTTCCTAAGAAAAAATTATTGAAACCCACTACATTTCCTACTTGGATTTCTTTTTAATATTTTGAGAAAAATAGGATTTGTAGTTTTCTAATTATAGAAATATCATATATTTGGCATCAACCAAAATGCCATTTGAAGACCTCTAGAGGACTATATATTTAGGTTCATATTGGTGAACTAATTTGACGTCTAGAGGATTATATAATGGATTGACAAGAATGAAACTTAACCATCACACCAATCCATTCAAATTATTTCGAACACAAATAATAACATGGCAAAGATTTGTACTGTGAAGTTGATTTCCATTATTGTGATGATACTGCTGGTTGTGTCTTGCTCTGGTAAAATTTCTAGTTCTTCTTTCTTTGTTTGTTTTGAATCTCTTGAAAGGTTAATAATTCAATAGAGAAGCCTTCTAAGATAAATCGCATGCTAAGTGTTCAAAAGTTTCAAACATAATGTTTGAGTGTTTAAATATTATTGCAGTTGAAGTTGAAGGGATACCGCCACTGGTATCAAAGAGAAGCTTTCTAAAACAAATTGCATGCAACACATCTGCTGACTGCAGAGATCGTACTTGTTCGTGTTCTTATCTCGGTTTATGCGTTTGTATTCAATTCGCAACCAAAGAATTAAAGCTCAATGATATGCAATTTGAAGACGTGAAACAAGAGGACCTCAAGAATTAAGTGTTAATAAGAACAAAACTAATATGTTGTGATTGTTAGCGTGCGGGACTAAATTCTATCCTTGGAACGCAAGAATACTGAATAACATACAATAATATATGATATATGTATGTGTTTTTTTTTTTTTATCTTTTGACACTTTGCTTTATTTGCTTATTTGTCTTTCGGACAACATACGAACTTGAACTCGTATTAATAGTCGTAAAAAAATAATTAAATTTGTACGAGGTATTCCTTTAAAATGAAATTAGGTAACAATGCAATTCAATTTATTTGAAAAGAATAAAAAATTTCATGACTAGTCTATCTAGTTTGTAAAAGAAAATGACATAAAAGTTAAGGAAATTTCATAGTGAATGATAGAAAAGATAAGGAAGACTATCCCCTCGAGTCGTTCTAGCATGTTTTTTCCTCACTCACATGTATCATAGGAAAATTTCTAGAACGTCACCCAACATAGAATTACTCCAAACAAAGTATGTTAACAATGGAGTTCCTTTGATGAGGCCACTAAAAAGGAAGATGCACATTGTTGGTATAGGTTGTAACTTTTATTTCCTTTAAGACTTTCTTAATCATCCTATCTTCAGGATCACTCTCCTTTGATGTGGTCTCAGTTCATTCATGTACCTCCTCGTTTACTCAGGTGTCACATACCAACCAACTTCCTCCTTGGTTTGTTCTTGAATCACATCTGACTGTGAGAGGTATCACTCTAATCCCAATTGTAATGACCCTAATTGATATGGAATCAACCCAAGGAAAAGTACGAAACGTATTACCTTGATGATCAAGATCAAGAGTAAAAAAATGTAACGACCAAAATTTTCTACTTAATTTAAGATCGCTACTGTATACGTACCATAAACATTGAATGCGGAAGACTTCATTTAAATTCCATAAAACATAACCTTTAACTTAAAACACAGCCATGGACTTACGTGTTTCGAAAACATCTTTAAAACGACACAACAAAAGACCCGAAATAAAATAAATAAGCGTTTAAGTATAAAACATCCTATTCTATCCTACGTCTAAGAAAATAAATACCACTGTCCTATGCATGTGCCATGATCTCGAGTTGCGATGCCATCGTCAGCCGTACAAGAATGCCTTGCCTTAACCTAAAAAATGTAGTAGCACATGGCTTGAGTATTGAAAGAAATACTCAGTAAGTGACCCCACTATTGGGGTTAAATGCAACAATCACATGCAATGAAATGATGGGACCTATCTTTCGTTTTGTTTTCCTTACGGTGCAGTTCTAACGGGTAATCGTGGAAGTGTACCATATACTCTACACACAGCCCATACGTGCGAGTATGGGCTCACCAGCTAGTTCGCACACCAGTGGGCCACTGTCCTTATCCGGTGGGCATACTCTGGGAGCCTCTTATGCTGGGACCCATTAAAACTAGAGCTGTCACGGCAGCGCTATGTAACGCATAACGATCGTTGTCCTGCCATTGGATGTACGCGTTCGTACCCTCGTGATGGGATGGGGGTATCCCCCTAGATTCATGAACACACATAATTCATGAGGTCCCCCTATTTCTACATTTATCTTTAATGACCATAACCCCCTGTCATGTTCTAGGCTTCATGTCATTCTCATTTTCATACACATTTCTATCGGGGTTATGGTTCCAGACAGTTTACCGTGTTTCATGTCATACAATTCATGCTATTCACATTCACATATTCCATACAAACATGCCATAATCGTTCAAGGACCTCATATCGTTACATGCATTACACATCTCATCAGATTAAAAGCATACATAGCATACATTCACGTTCACATAACTACGTACTTATGCACAATAATCTAGCATACAATGTATCATATCATAACAAGTCATAACGTAAACACTTCATAGTCATATCGTTCTCTAACTTACCATAGCCTTAACGTTCTTATACCTATCATAGACATATCATTACGTAATGTTCTATCAATCTATCACAAACCTATCCCTTTCTACCCATA
Source organism: Cucurbita pepo subsp. pepo (assembly GCF_057944985.1). Lineage (NCBI taxonomy): Eukaryota > Viridiplantae > Streptophyta > Magnoliopsida > Cucurbitales > Cucurbitaceae > Cucurbita > Cucurbita pepo. The sequence goes on along the minus strand of NC_141809.1, from coordinate 4,947,836 downwards.
ACCTAGCCGTATTCTTTCATCAATCTCTCCTATCCGTAGCACTCCGGTATATAACCTAACCTTAACGTTTCATGAACGTATCTAACTCCTATCGTTACATTTCATTTTGTGCATCCTTCTCATATCCTAGCTCAAACATATCCTTGAGCACATTGTACCATAATTATTATCCTACAATCCACATATTATAACATAACATAACATATAGGAAGCATTTCGATCCACAGACAATTCGCACATATCAATATATATGACACGTGCAGAACCACAGGGCATGTGTCAACATCAAAATATAACCATGCCGATAGTAAGGTCACTTACCTGGCTAGCTTAAGTCGTTGTCACAAATATATCTTTAATGAAAGTTCAATTCCATCCTTTGAAATCCGGGTCAACCTATATGAGCCCATGACATTAGTTTTAGGTTTGAACTCTACAACGTTATTCCTCTAATTTACATTGGCCATGGTAAAATTCTGATATTTACTATTCGACAAAATTTAATGGAGTTCATTGCATATTTCATGTTTTATTGTTAAATTGTGTTCAACAAATCTTTCCTCAATCCCCTCCCTAATTATTTTCATTCTGTAAATAGATTTTCAATTGTGTAAACAGATATTGCTGGCTAATTTTAAGTCGATTGTTTGGCTATTATCTTCAAGTTTATAAATCTGTCAACTAAAATTTTATTAAATCTAATCTTATTTGCTGTAACTTAAAATGCTAACAAAAATTTAATCAATTGGATATGGGATCTGATTATTACAGGATCTGGTAAAATATATAAGAAGATTTGATCCTAAATTAATTTCTTATAACCATAACTATAAAGAAATAGGATTTTACTGTAATAACGGACCAAAATCTCTAAATCTGACGTCGGCTTATGTTTGAAAACCATTTTTCTTCTCAAATCTGACCATTGTTGTTTGGGAAGGATGTTGTTTTTTTAATTAATTAATTAATTAATTAATGTTGATTATTATTATTTTAACTATTTTTATAATTATTTTTATTTGTTTATTTTTTTATTTATTTTTGGGCTATTACAAGAAAACTCGTTTCTAAACTCGTGATTCGAATCACTCCACAAGAGGTTTGATCACTACCACTTGAATGACTCTAGCATGTAAGTTCTAAACACAAGAATATGCAAAGAAGATCTTAGCTCTCAACAAAGCTAAAAAAAATAGAAATTCTATTCATTTTTAATTAAAAAATTTGATGTCCCGAATCAAAGAAAATGAGGCTTTATATAGCCTTTACAACCTTAACCTATATGACACATAACTTCCAAATTAAATTTGCTACTAAATGAGAAATACCCATAACCTTCATATTAAAATGGCTAGTTAACGGTGGAATATGGTAACCTATTTTGGTTACGATATAACCTTAACTTTTAAATTAAAAACAACCAAATATTTAAATTATAATCAAATAGTGCAATGAATGAAATGTGCTTATTTGTATCCTTGCACTGGTTCCATAAATTTTAGTTGAGTTCATTAAATGCAACTTAAAGTGCATTTAATGCATCTCTTTCTTGAAGCTCAACTTTGCACAACATATAATGGAGGTCTCCAACGTCTTCTAGAATTTTCCTTGATGAGCACACCATAGTTTGAATATAAGTGTACAAGGTTTGTTGTAGCTTCTTGGCTCTCATCCTTGTAATTGGACCTTGAGGTATGGGAATTCCTTGGTCGTGGTTCATATCATTCTCCCCCTCTTGAGAAGGATTCGTCCTCGAATCCCAGCCATTACCTACATCAAAAGGACTCAAATCAACAACATTAAAAGTTGCACTAACACCATACTTACCTGGTAAATAAATTTTATGACCATTGTCGTTGATATGCTCAAGAACTTGAAATGGTCCATCTCCTGGAGGTAAAAGCTTAGATTTTCTTTGAGTAGGAAATCTTTCTTTTCGGAAATACAGCCAAACCCAATCTCCTGGCTTGAAGATGACAATCTTGCGTCCTTTATTAATTCGGGTGGCAACCTTGGAATTTTGCTTCTCAATTTGTTCTTTTACTTGCTGGTGTAGTTTATGAACAAACTCAACCTTGGCATTTGCATCAAAATTCACCAACTCTTTTGATGGCATATGTAACAAGTCAATGGGGGTTAAAGAATTAAAGCCATAAACAATTTCAAAAGGTGTGCATTTAGTAGTGCTATGAACAATCCTATTATATACAAATTCTATAAATGGCAAACAATCCTCCCAAGTCTTAAGATTCTTATCAATAATAGCCCTAAGCATAGTAGTCATGGTTCTGTTAACAACTTCAGTTTGTCCATCCGTTTGAGATACAAGTAGTTGAATATACTAGCTTAGTTCCTAACTTACCCCCATAAAACACGCCAAAAGTGGCTTAAAAATATTACATCACGATCACTAACGATGCTTTTAGGAATGCCATGCAATCGTACAACTTCCCTAAAGAACAAGTCAGCAATATATTTTGAATCATCAGTTTTGTGACAAGGAATAAAATGAGCCATTTTACTAAATCGATCAACCACAACAAAGATGTTATCATAACCTTTCCTAGTCCTAGGTAAACCTAAAACAAAATCCATTGATATATCAATCCAAGGACTATTAGAAACAGGTAATGAGGAGTATAAACCATGTGGTTGAAGCCTAGACTTAGCTTGTTTACATGCTATGCAACAAGCACAAACTTTATTAACATCATGTCTCAATTTAGGCCAAAAAAAATGTTCAGAGAGCATTTCATAAGTTTTAGAAACTCTATGGTGTGCCAGTAAACCACCTCCATGAGCTTCCCTCACAAGTAGCTCACGTATGGAACAAGATGGTATGCAAAGTTTGCCTTTTCGAAACAAAAATTCATCTAACAACAAGTAATTATCCACAACGAGTCCTTTTTCACAAGATTCAACAAAAGGAGCTAAGAATATGTCATGTTGATACAAATCCTTTATGTGTTCAAAACCCAACAACTTAGCATTCAAAGTATTGAGGAGGACATACCTTCATGATAAAAAATCTGCAACAATGTTCTTCTTACCTTGTTTTATTTTATGACGTAAGGGAATGTTTCAATAAATTCTAACCACTTAGCATGTCCTATGTTGAGTTTATTTTGTACTCTAAAATGCTTTAAACTTTCATGATCCATATGAATAACGAACTCCTTATGCCAAAGAAAATGTTGCCAGGTTTGCAATGCACGAACCAAAGCATAGAGCTCTTTGTCATAAGTTGGATACATCAAAGATGCACCAGTCAACTTCTCACTAAAGAACATTAAAGATCTTTGATTTTGCATTAATACAGAACCTATCCCTACTCTACTAGCATCACATTCAATTTCAAAAGTTGACTCAAAATTAGGTAATGCAAGCAAGAGAGCAGAACTCAATTTTTCTTTCAAAGTATTAAAAGCAAGTTCTTGATATTTTTCCCATATAAAGGATACATTCTTCTTAACAAGTTCATTCAAGGGTGAAGCAGTTGTACTAAAATTCTTAATGAACCTATGGTAGAAACTTGCAAGACCATGAAAACTTCTTACCTCACTTACATTTTTAGGCGTAGGCCAATCTTTTATAGCCTTCACTTTCTCCTCATCAACCTCAACACCATTAGATGAAACTACAGACCCAAGAAAGTTAACTTTGTCCATGCAAAAGCTACATTTCTTTAAATTTACATTTAAACATTCGTTTCTTAAAGTAGTCAAAAAATTGCGTACATGGGTAATATGATCATCTAAAGATTTAGAGTAAACAAGTATGTCATCAAAATAAACAACCACAAACTTACTAAAGTATTCTCGTAAGACATGATTCATTAGTCTCATGAATGTACTAGGTGCATTAGTTAATCCAAAAGGCATAACCAACCATTCATAAAGACCATACTTGGTTTTAAAAGCTGTTTTCCACTCATCCCCAATATGCATGTGAATTTGATGATAACCTGATTTTAAATCAATCTTAGTAAAAAGACTACATCTATGCAATTCATCAAGCATATCATCTAATCTAGGAATTGGATGCCTATACTTTATAGTTATCTTGTTTATAGCCATACAATCAACACACATACGCCAAGAACCATCTTTCTTAGGTACAAGACTAACTGGAACAAAACAAGGACTCAAACTTTTACGTACATACCCTTTAGCAAGGAGTTCACTTACTTGCTTTTGTATGTCTTTAGCCTCCTTTGGATTAGTCCTATATGCCTGGTCGGTTTGGAATGGGCGCGCCAGAGATGAAGTCAATCTAGTGTTCAATTCCTTTAAGTGGTGGCAAATTACTAGGCATCTCCTCAGAAAATAAATCTTTAAACTCTTGCAAAAGCACAACAAAATCACTAGGTAAAGAAGGGTTAAGCATGTTAGTAAAGTAACAACACCCCTTGCACATAACTACAAGAATAGTACGGTTAGAGAGAAAAACATTCCTAGCCTCACTTGATCTAACATACAAGCTTACTGATTTGGCTTTTTTCTCTTATTTTTTCTGTAGGCTGAGTGCTACTCTCTTACTTTTCACTCAAGCTCTTTTTATCACTTGATTCTTTTTCAATCTCTGCTTTTGCATCAGACTCTTTCCTTTTCTTTTCAAGTTTGCAATGATCAATAAATACATCTTTTGGAGACAATGGGAGAAGAGTAGTTTTTCTACCATTGTGAGTAAAAGAGTATCGATTTGCATACCCATTATACATTACCCGTCAATCAAATTGCCAAGGCCTCCCAAGTAGTAAATCTCCAACATGCATGGATACAACATCACATAAAACATCATCAACATATTTTCCAATAGTAAAAGAAACAAGAGCTTGTTGAGTTACCCGTACTTCCCCATGATCATTCAACCATTGAAGCTTGTAGGGTCGTGGATGTAGTTGTGTCTTTAAATTAAGTCTTTTGACCAGAATGGAACTCACAACATTGGTGCAACTACTGCTATCAATGACAACACTACATGGTACAGATTGAACAAGACACCGAGTATGAAATAAGTTCTCCCATTGGTCTAGGCCATCCTCTTTAATGTGGGTGTTTAGAGCTCGTCGAGTAACCAAAGATATATGTGTAGGGCCCTCTTCACTAAACTCCTCACTCTCATCAGTTTCCTCATTTATGTCGTCATGTGCCTCGTCATCCGTAACAATTTCTCCCTCTTTGATGGTCATAGTTCTTGCATTTGGGCAATCTCTACTATAGTGTTCTACCCCTTGACATCTCCAACACTTTAAATCTCTATTTCGAACATTAGACTTTTCTACTTTTTCTTTCCCTCTTCTGGAACTCTCCCCTTTCTCAAATTTAGCTTTAGGCTTCTCATTAATCTCTTGATTTCTATGCTTATAATCAATGTTCTTACTATTCTTTTTCCATGTAGAAGTCAAATTGGACAAAGTTTTAGAAGAATACCGTTGAGACCTTCGTTGGATTTGCCTCTCGATCTTAATTGCAATATGCAACAACTCCTCCATATTAGAATAAGGCTGTAAATCAGTCTTGTCTGCAATCTCTGTGTTTAACCAATTAAGAAATCGCGCCATGAGAGCCTCCATGTCCTCATCAAGATCAAGTCGATCCATCAATGTATCCATCTCCTTGTAATAATCTTCCACAGATTTGCGTCCTTGTTTCAATGCATGAAGCTTTTGCGCCATGTCCCGTTAAAAATATTGTGGAACAAAACACTTCCTCATGGACTCTTTGAACTTGCACCATGAATCAATTGGTGCTTCAAGGTTTCTTCTCCTACTTGACATCAATTTATCCCACCAAATTTGAGCATATTGTTTGAATTGAGCAATGCATAACAGTACCTTCTTTTCATCACTAAAATTATGATAGTTGAACATTGAATCCACCGCTTTCTCCCACTCAAGGTACTCCTCTGGATCGGTTTTGCCATAAAGCTTGGGAAGTTTTAATTTGATGCTCCCCACGTTACGATCAATTCTATCATCATAAGGAACACGTTGTTGTAAATTATGAGACCTTCTTCCAAGGTCTCTCCCTCGCATCAAGCCACGACCAACCGCATGTGGATTATCCTCGTGGTGATCAGAATTGTTGCCCTAATATTTATCGGTTAAGGGCGCAGGTAGTGTAATCCTCTATCGAGCTTGGTTTTGAATCTGCAATCTTCCTATTCGATCGGTCAACTCTTCTATTCCTCGAATTAGTCTTTCCATGGTTCGTTGTTATGCTTCTCTCAATCGAGCATCAGTAATGATATGAACCAAGAGACATCAATCATACAATATACTTCAATGAAGATGTGAAGAAAATATTGTTGAAATTATCAAAACATATTTCAATTCATGCCACCTTAAAGAAGAATGAAGTTTCATGTTATAACTTTGGGTAGATTACAATTTAGAGTTATTGTATTTCATTAATGTATTTTAAGACTTTTTATTTACTTTAGGTAACAATTACATAATGGTTAATTATGGCCATTAAATATGAATGTTACGACTCTTGGAATGTGTTTAATAGTTTCATTTTGAGGCTATATAGAGTCATGTATGTTGTATTTGTAAATAGAATTCAAAAATGTAGTAAAAAAGAGCATTTGTGCTTTCTTTAGCCAATGGCTAAGTTTCTTTGCAATTCTATGTAGTTTAGGTTGCATGTAGAATCATTCAAGCTCGAGATGATCAATCTTGCTTGTGGAGTGGTGGTTCGTGTTCTACTCTCAGTTTATGCGTTTGTATTCAATTCGTAACCAAAGAATTGAAGCTCAATGATATGGAATTTGAAGACCTCAAACAAGAGGACCTCAAGAGTTAAGTGTTAATAAGAACAAAACTAATATGTTGTGATTGTTAGCGTGCGGGACAAAATTCTATCCTTGGAACGCAAGAATACTGAATAACATACAATAATATATGATATATGTATGTTTTTTTTTTAATCCTTTGACACTTTGCTTTATTTGCTTATTTGTCTCTCAGATAACATACAAACTTGAATTCGTATTAATAGTCATAAAAAAGTAATTAAATTTGTACGAGGTATTCTTTAAAAGCAAATCAGGTAACAATGCATTAAATTTATTTAAAAAGAATAAAAAAATTCATGACTAGTCTATCTAGTTTGTAAAAGAAAATGACATAAAAGTTAAAAGAAATTTCATAGTGAATGATAGAAAAGATAAAAGGAAGACTATCCCCTCGCTGTCACAAATTTTAAACGACTCATGTTTAAGATTCAAATCAATATTCGAAATCTTGATTCGACACCTGATGGCTCTAGTATTCTCCTGCTACATAGTCACGTTACATACTCTTCGCTTCTAAAAATAAAACTATCCCTACAAACAAACACGAGTCGTTCAGGCATGTTTTTTCCTCACTCACATGTAACATAGGAAAATTTCTAGAACATCACGCAACATAGAATTTCTCCAAACAAAGTACGTTAACAATGGAGTTCCTATGATGAAGCCACTAAAAAGAAAGATGCACATTGTTGGTATAGGCTGTAACTTTTATTTCCTTTAAGACTTTCTTAATCATCCTTTCTGCAGGACTCTCCTTTGATGTGGTCTCAGTTCATTCATGTACTCCTCGTTTACTCAGGTGTCACATACATACCAGCTTCCTCCTTGGTTTGTTCTTGAAATACATCTAACTGTGGGAGGTGTCGCACTGATCCCAATTGTGATGACCCTAATGTTTTATTATAACCAAGGTCACCACTACAGCATAATATAACTATTCGCTCAGCTATCACATACTCCAAATTCCTCTAAATTGCTCTTATAAAGAATGTTTTGTTTTCCTGTCAATTCAACCGTGGAATCTTACATTATTTATCTTTAGAGAAATAATAATAATAATAATAATAATAAATAAATAAATAAATAAAATAAATTGTAACAGTTCTGTTTATATTTACTTATTTTTCTCAAGCTCAAGTTAAAAGAATGGCAAATGACTATCATTTTGTAAGAAAAAAAAAAACAACTGAAACCCAATACATTTCCTATGTGGATTTCTTTTTAAAATTTTAAGGGGATTTGTGGTTTTGTAATTATAGAAATATCATATATTTGGCATATGCATCAACCAAAATCTACTATTTAGGTTCATAGGGGTGAACTAATTTGATGTCTAGAGGATTATATAATGGATTGACAAGAATGAAACTTAACCATCACACCAGTCCATTCAAATTATTTCGAACGCAAAATAATAACATGGCAGAGATTTGTAGTGTGAAGTTGAGTTTCATTATTGCGATGATACTGCTGGTTGTGTCTCGCTCTGGTAAAATTTCTAGCTCTTCGTTCTTTGTTTGTTTTGAATCTCTTTGAAGGCTAATATTTCAATAGAGAAGCCTTCTAAGACAAATCGCATGCTAAGTGTTCAAAAGTTTCAAACATAATGTCGAGTGTTTAAATATTATTGCAGTTGAAGTTGAAGGGATGCCGCCACTGGTACCAAAGAGAAGTCTTCTAAAACAAATCGCATGCAACACCTCTGCTGACTGCGGAGATCGTACTTGCTCGTGTTCTTATCTCGGTTTATGCGTTTGTATTCAATTCGCAACAATAGAATTAAAGCTCAATGATATGCAATTTGAAGACCTGAAACAAGAGGACCTCAAGAATTAAGTGTTAATAAGAACAAAACTAACATGTTGTGATTGTTAGCATGCGGAACAAAATTCTATCCTTGGAACGCAAGAATACTGAATAACATATAATAATATATGATATATGTATGTTTCTTTTTTTTTTTTTTTTCTTTTTTTAAATCTTTTGACACACTTTTCTTTATTTGCTTATTTGTCTTTCGCACAACATACGAACTTGAATTCGTATTAATAGTCGTAAAAAATAATTTAATTTGTACGAGGTATAACTTTAAAATCAAACCAGGTAACAATGCATTAAGTTTATTTAAAAAGAATAAAAAAATTCATGACTAGTCTATCTAGTTTGTAGAAGAAAATGACCTAAAAGTTAAAAGGAAATTTCGTAGTGAATGATAGAAAAGATAAAAGGAAGACTGTCCTCTCGCTGTCACAAATGTGAAATGACTCATGTCTAAGATTCAAATAAAGATTCAAAATCTCGATTCGACACCTGATGGCTCTAGCATTCTCCTGCTACATAGTCACGTTACATACTCCTCGCTTCTAACAGTAAAACTATCCCTACAAACCAACACGAGTCGTTCCAGCATGTTTTTTCCTCACTCACATGTATCGTAGGAAATTTCTAGAATGTCACCCAACATAGAATTAAACCAAACAAAGTACGTTAACAATGGAGTTCCTATGACGAAGCCACTAAAAAGGAAGATGCACATTGTTGGTATAGGCTGTAACTTTTTTTCCTTTAAGACTTTCTTAATCATCCTATCTTCAGGATCACTCTCCTTTGATGTGGTCTCAGCTCATTCATGTACTCCTCGTTTACTCAGGTGTCACATACCAACCAGCTTCCTCCTTGGTTTGTTCTTGAATCACATCTGACTGTGGGAGGTATCGCTCTGATCCTAATGTTTTATTAAAACCAAGGTCACCGCTACATGCATAATATAACTATTCGCTGGAGAAATTCATTTAAAAGAAATGTAACTAAAATGCGTGGAGAAATTCATTTAAAAGAATCAATGCTATGTACTTAAATGTTTGTAATAAAATTTTTTAAACAATATAATGGAAAATAAATAGTATAACCTAAGAACTATATATAACATGAATGCATCTACCCAAACTTCCATTCCATAGATGTCACCACGACATTGTCCAACGGTGCAAAAATGTCTTACTTTTATCTTAAAAACAAGAATAGCACCTAGGTTGAGTATTTTTTATAATCGCCTACAATGCTGGAATTCGCAAAGCTACAGGTCTTTCTAGAATCCTTGCAAAACGTTCACAGAGGAAGCTAACTTAACGGATTGATTCCAACCAAGAGCTGGTTAGATGATGAATGACTCTTAGATCGAACTTGGAATCTATGATGGTCACTCTTAGATACCAAGACAATTCACTCTAGAATTAGCTTGATCAAAACTAATTCAATGAATCGGTTTAAACATCAAACCTAAAGCAAGGTTTGAAAAAGAATAACACCAAAAAGGTATAAAAAAAAACACAAAGGTCTTGTTTGTATTCAACCATTGATGCCCAAACATGAATATTACATGCCTTCAAATAGGCCCAAAAGATAACGCTAACATAATAAAGTTCAACTACCAACTACAAATGCTATTAAATACATATTGAAGAAAATAAGACATTTATACAAACTAATAACCAATGCTATTAAATACAAATTGAAGAAAACAAGGCATTCATAAATTGTCTTAATTGGTAGTTCAACTACCAAAGGCAATGTCAGCCATTCCATTATCTTCTTGATTTGATATGCTAATGCTATAAAGATTTTTGGGCTCAAAAGTCTTTGTTTCAACTTGTACACTAGCTTGCTTTTGAAGATGCAATGTATAGGCCTCTTGAATCTTCTTAACCTTACTTCTTGTAATCCGTCCTTCGGGTACATGCAAAGGGTCAGGAGTTGAATTCATATCACTATCTCTAGGCTTTTCCATAGCCTTAGCTGCCCTCAAAGCAGTCTTATACGTGGTAGGATCTATGGCTTCAACCGTTCGATGAATTTATGGATTCAGTCCAAGGATGAACCTTTTAGCAATTTTTAGTTTTGTATCCACTAATGACGGCGCGGATCATTTCAACCTTATAAAATTCTCTTGCCTAGTCATCCACAAAATGTCCACTCTATATCAGATGGGTGAACTCCTATTGTCTTCAAAGTCGGACTACCTTCGGGAAATATTATTTTAGGAATAGCTTTTTGAATCGAGACTATGGTTTTACACTTCCATTTAGCCCAAGAATTTCTCAATTATCCAATCACCACAATTTTGCGTCCTCTTTCAAGATGAATGACGAAAAGAATACCTTCTCATGGTCTAGGTAGTTCATTAATAAGAAAATCGTCTCCATTGGTGATAGCCATAATTGTGCCTCTATTGGGTCTCTTGTGCTTCCACTAAAGGTACGGGGTCAAACCATTTTAAATCCCATAAATATCTTGCCCCTCATGTATGTTACAAGCTATTGGCTTGCTCGGTGGCCACCATTACTTGAACCATGGCCTGGAAAGATTCCAACATCAGAATCTTCATGGGGTCTATTCCCGCCAATGGTGTTGTTGGAGGTATTGCAGACACCTATTTTCTTGTTAGAGAGCCTTCACAAGTTGGGCTCCCTCTACCTCTACCCCTTCCTCGACAGGAGGTTGTTCCCTTTCTCGACGTCCTCTTCCACGTCCTCTAGGCGGCATGGTTCTAAATCAACACACAATTTTTTTTTTAAGTCTACTATTCCTAAAAAAAATACAGAGAGGAGAGAAACAAAGTGGTACAACAGGAGAGAAGGAAAATAGAAGAGGTGAAAAATTATTATTATTTGTATCTAGAAAATATAATATTATAACAAACCATAGTTGGATTGAATGATTCAAAGCCGCATGAAATAATATTGACATATTTTCAATTTAAGTTTTAGAAAATTTAGAAATAATGAAAACTTGGAATTCAATTTTTACTGAGACTGTTTTAGAGCCGTATTTCACATTGTTAGTTGGATTATTAATTAAAATGTGAAATACTAACAAAAGGTGACGAACGGTGGGATATGAAGCGAACTCCAGCAACCTTTGGAGCAGCTCTCGAGGAATGGGAGCTTACGTTAATTAAATTAGGGAAGACTTCGACTAAGGTCAACCAGGTAAGTGGCCTTACTATAGGATAGGCTAAAAATTGTATGAGTTACGATGATGTATGAACTATGTCGTACGATGCGGTATATGAGTTATGATGATGTATGAGTTATGATGATGTGTGGGTTACGATACTTGATGATGTGCTCAGTATATATATATTTTGATGAATGTCGTACTTGATATGTTTGATGCACTTTGTGGCAATATGAGTTATGATGATGTATGAACTATCTGTGTGACGATCACATCTCCTCGTTGCACAATCTCCCTTATGAGATGGTATTTGCGCTCAATATGTTTTCCTCGCTTATGGCTTCTAGGTTCTTTTGAATTTGCAACTGCTCCATTGTTATCACAATAAAGAGTGACGGGAAGATGCATATTTGGAACGACTTCCAAATCAGTTAAGAACTTCCTAAGTCATACAGATTCTTTCGCTGTTTCACAAGCAGCAATATACTCAGCCTCCATGGTGGAATCAGCAATGCAACCTTGCTTTATGCTTCTCCATATTATTGCTCCTCCGTTCAGAGTGAAGAAAGATTCTGATGTCGATTTCCTCGAATCTACATCGATTTGAAAATCTGAGTCAGTGTACCCTGTAAAGATCAAATCCTTAGCACCGTACACTAGCATATAGTCCCTCATTCTCCTAAGATACTTGAGGATATTCTTAACGGCAGTCCAATGAGCACGTCCCGGATTGGACTGATATCTGCTGACAATTCCCACAGCATAGCATATGTCGGGTCGGGTACATAGCATGGCATACATCAGACTGCCGACTGCTGATGCATAGGGAATGTGTCTCATATCCTCAACTTCTTGAGGTGTCTTAGGACTTTGTTCCTTCGACAAATGAACTCCATGCCTGAAAGGTAATAATCCTTTCTTGGAGTCCTGCATCTTATATCGAATCAACATTTTGTTGATGTACGATGCCTGAGACAATGCTAGTGTTTTGTTCTTGCGATTCCGAACAATTTGGATTCCAAGAACAAACTGAGCCTCTCCCAAATCTTTCATTTGGAATTGTGTCACTAGCCAATGCTTAATGTCAGTCAAAAATCCCACATCATTTTCAATGAGTAGGATATCGTCAACGTACAACACTAGGAAAGCTACTGTAGAGTTGACTATCCTTTCATAAACACAAGGTTCGTCAACATTCTGTTTAAATCCATAAGATTTGATCGCAGTATCAAACTTTATATTCCAGGATCGAGATGCTTGCTTCAACCCATAAATGGATCTTTTAAGCTTGCAAACCCTTTGCTCGTGATCCTGTTCAATGAACCCCTCTGGTTGAGCCATATAGATACTCTCTTCAAGATTGCCATTTAGAAAGGCTGTCTTAACATCCATTTGCCAAATTTCATAATCATAAAATGTGGCAATAGACAAGAGTATTCTAATCGATTTAAGCATAGCAACAGGAGAGAAGGTTTCTTCATAGTCCACCCCCTCTCTTTGGGTATAACCCTTTGCTACTAGTCGAGCTTTAAAGGTCTGTACCTTACCGGTTTGGTCTCGTTTCCTCTTATAGATCCATTTGCAACCAATAGGTTTTACCCCATCTAGTTGATCTACAAGTTCCCAGACTGTATTGAAGTACATTGACTACATTTCAAGATTCATGGCTTTAATCCACTGATCTCTATCTTCATCATTCATTGCCTGTTTATAGGTCAATGGATCCTCAACGCCATCATCAGGTATGATGACTTGAATTTCTGCCAAACCCAAGTAACGATCGGGTTGAGTTATAACCCTCCCACTAGTCGAGGCATTCTCAACTCTTGAGAAGGATGTGATTGACCAGAAGTGTCAGCTCCATCAACAACTCTTGTTGAAGGACCAGCTTGATCAACAACTCTTGTTGTTTTATCAGTAGCTTCTTTAGAAATTTCACTTAATACTAGTTTGCTACGAGGTTGATGATTTCTTACGTGGTCTTCCTCTAAGAATGTAGCGTTTGTGGATACAAACACTCTATTTTCTTGAGGGTCATAAAACAAACCACCTTTCGTCTCTTTGGGGTATCCTACGAATATACATAATTTTGAACGACGTTCTAATTTCTTGAGGTTTTGGAACAACACATGTGCTGGACATCCCCAAATTCTGAAGTGACGTAAACTACCTTTACTCCCTTTCCATAACTCATAAGGTGTTTCTAAAACACTCTTAGTAGGAACCATGTTCAAAATGTATGTAGCAGTCTCCACTGCATATCCCCAAAACGGATCGGGTAATTGAGCGAAACTCATCATAGACCGAACCATGTCTAATAGAGTTCTATTTCTCCTTTCTGATACACCATTTTGTTGAGGCATACCAGGGGCTGAGAGTTGTGACCTTATTCCATGTTCTATCATATAGTCTTGAAATCTTAAGTCCATGTACTCTCCTCCTCGATCTGATCGAAGTGTTTTAATAGTTTTACCTAATAGATTCTCAACCTCAGTCTTATACTCTCTGAATTTTTCAAGAGCTTCAAACTTGTGATGCATTAGGTAAAGACAGTCATACCTTGAATAATCATCAATAAAACTGATGAAATATTCATACCCTCCTCGTGCTTTGACATTCATTGGACCACAGAGATCTGTATGCATGAGTTCTAAGGTTTCTTTGGCTCTACAACCTTTTTCGGAAAATGATCGTTTAGTCATTTTACCCTCAAGACAAGACTCACATGGAGGTAAAGAGTTGTCTTCTAACTCATTTAGAAGTTCTCTTTTAACCAATCTCTAAATCCTATTGAGATTAATGTGACCTAGTCTTAAGTGCCAAAGATAGGTATTAGGAGAAATCTTTTGTCGTTTATTTTGAGTTTTAGCTGTTTTAAACATCTCGGTATTTAAAATAGCTTTTGTTTCGCTCGGTTTTAACATATATAAGTTATTTTCTAGTTTTGCAGAATAAATATGAATACCTCTTTTGCAAATGAACACTTCATTGATTTCAAAAGATACTTTATACAATTGTTCTAATAAACAAGAGATAGATATTAGATTTCTTTTCATTTCAGGAACAAAAAGTACATTATCTAATATAATGAATTTATCTCCAAAAAACAACTTCAAATTTCCTACTAATCTTGCTGAGACAACCTCTCCTGTTCCAACCCTGAGTGTTATCTCGCCGTCCGCAAGCATTCTCCAGGAGCTAGTTTCCTGGTAAAAAGAACAAATATGATTAGTCGCCCCTGAATCTAGTATCCAAGTTGAGTTGTCATACTCTACTAAACATATTTCTACAACGAGTAAATCATATTTACCTTGTTGTGTCTTTTCGGCTTTCTTCTCTGCAAGGTATTTTGGGCAGTTTCTCTTCCAGTGCCCGTTTTCATTGCAATGGAAACATTTTCCTTTATCTGCTTTTTGAACCTTGTGTTTGCGGTTAGTAGGAATCTTATTTTTCCCTTTACCCTTCTTCTTCATCAAAACACTTTTAGAAGTTGAAGGTTCATACTTATTTTTGGAGGACGATCCTCGTAGTAATTTCTTGGAGATAGCAACATTCGCTTCTCCTGTTTGTCCCTTGTTCATTAAGAGGGACTGATAAGTCTGTAGCTCATTGAGAAGAGTAGTCAAGTTATATTCTATTTTGTTCATTACCACATTGGTGCGGAACTGGAAGAAGCTCTTCGGAAGAGACATCATGATAAAACTAACTTGACTCTTCTCATCAATGACAGCTTCATTTTCTTCTGCCACATTGAAATGGACCATCATGTCCAGGACATGTTCTCTAACTGAGGTCCCTTCTTTCATACGACAGTTGTAAATGTATTTTATGGCTTCATGTCTAAGGGAGAAGGACGGTTGTCCAAACATCCCTTTTAGAGATTCCATAATCTCTTTAGCAGTACCCATAACATCGTGTTTCTTAGCCAAAACATCAGATATGCTGGCTAGAATGTACACTCGAGCTTTATCATTTGCCTTTATCCATCTGTCATACGCATCCCCAACTGTTCGGTTTGCATTTGAGCTGGGGTTTGGAGGACACTCCTTAGTTAAAACAAACTTTAAATCATCAATGACCAGTATTGTGTTTAGGTTTGATTTCCAAGTTGTGTAGTTGTCGCCGTTTAATTTCTCAGAAGCGAGTAATTGTACTATTGAGTTTGTCATGCTGTGATATAAAGAAAATTCTATTAGTGATTTGACTTAATCCTGTTTAATTCAATCAGTTTTAGCAAATATAATAATGTACCCAAATCATTATTAATTTGCAACGATACTTTAGTGAGTTAGAGCAACTGCTACCGAGGGGCAGTCAATCACTCATTCACTAAACCAAGAAATTCTTGACTTAAACACTATTCCCAGAATAACTCTTGTTCCTATAGTGTTCTTAGTTATCGCTATTTTGGTCAAGAATATACCAACTCTTAGTATTTCTTCGTAAGTGTGACCCACAATTTTCAGACCTCATAGATTGGTCCCAACAATGCTATCGAATGAAAAAGCCAAAGTTGGGAACGGACCTAAGAAATCCTATCCATTTCTGGAGTTTGCGTTGTTTCGACTCCCATGTTACGACCCTCCGAATGGGTAGTTGCTCTAGGGAAACATGCAGGTGGAACATGGGAACCTTACGGTGCAACCTAGTGGTGGAGACCATAGGACGTATTTGACATACTATAACATGCATCTAACATGCATCTAACATGCTTTATATAACAATTATATAATCATCCATTCCATGCAATAATATAACAATTTATATCTTTCACTCATGGAACCCTAAACATGCATACTATACATTATAACACTTATAACATACTTAGAATGCATGAAACATGCTTAGCCTATTGTGGGATTTTAAATCTATATGACATACTTTATGCATATACATTTTCTATTTAATTAAAGCATACATTCATAATGCATAATTAATTAAACACACTAAAGTGGGTTGGTTTTGGCATTTTAAAGCAAGCAATTAACTAAATTATTACACTAATAATTAAAAATAACTTGAGCCGTTCCCGAGGATCACGAACTGGGCGAACCAACCCTTAAAAACGTTGAATCGGACCCCAACGGCAGAAAAAACACTCGAACCGCCTCTTCCATCTTCTTCGGTTCAGCTTGCTATCTCTTCCATTTTCGATCAATTACAACCTAAAATGGACTCTAATGACTCCATAAAATTACAGACCTTTCTTCATTCATTAGAGCCCATACACATTAGGCTTATTACAGACCTTTCTTCTTTTATATTTTACCGGATCCTGTAATAGTCAGATCCCATATCCAATTGATTAGATTTTTCTTAGTATTTTAAGTTATAGAAAATAAGGTTAGATTCAATAAATTTTAGTTGGCAAATCTATAAACTGGGAGATAGTAGCCAAACAATCGACTCAAAATTGGTCAGTAATATCTGTTTACACAATTTAAAATCTATTTACAGAATGAAAATAATTACACAGAGGGAGGGAGATTGAGGAAAAATTTGTTGAACAGAATTTAACAATAAAACAGGAAATATCAGAGCGCAAGGAACTCCATCGAATTTTGTCTAACAGGAAATATCAGAATTTTAAGATGGCAAATGTATATTAGAGAAATAATTTTATAGAGTTCAAACTTGAAACTGTCAACTGTCATGGTATGATGTGTATGATATGATACATTGTGATGCAATATGTCAGTTAGAGAACGATATGACTACAAAGTGTTTACGTTATGACTTGTTTATGATATGATACATTGTGATGCAATATGTCATGGTATGATGTGTATATGATGAAATGTTATGTTAAAAGCATAGAACGTTATGTTAGGTCTTTTAAATTGTGTGTATACAGCATGATATGAATGACATGAAATCACGATAAATGGCATGAAATATAACCCCATTAGAAATTATGTATGATTTGAGATATGATATGAATGATGAACTATATCTGAAACAATATGAAAAATGATATGATATGTACATAATGCTAACGGGGTTGTATTAAAGAATAATGAAAATGGAAAAGTTTTGGGACCTCATGCATTATGTGTGCTCATGCATTTGGGGGAATACCCTTCATCACGAGGGTACGGACGCGTACATCCAATGGCAGGACAATGATCGTTATGCTTTGCATAGCGCTGCCGGGACGGTTACTAGTTCTAGCGGGTGTTCGGCCTAAGGGGCTCCCAGAGTATGCCCACCGGATAAGGAAAGTGGCCCAGTGGTGTGCGAACTAGCTGGTGAGCTCATACTCGCACGTATGGGCTGTGTGTAGAGTTGGTACACGTCAAAAATTACCTGTTAGGACAGCACCATAGGGAAAACGGAATGAAAGATAGGTCTCATCATCTCATTGCATGTGATTGTTACATTTAACCCAATAGTGGGGTCACTTACTGAGTATTATTTTAAATACTCGAGCCATGTGCTACTACATTTTTCACGTTAAGGCAAGACATTCTTGTACGGCTGACAACATCACAATTCGAGACCATTTCACATGCGTAGGATAGTGAAATTTATTTTCTTAGACTTAGGATAGAATATGATATTTTTAACTTAAACTCTTATTCATTTTATTTAGTCTTTTGTTGTGTCTTTTTAAAAGCTGTTTTCAAAACACGTAAGTCCATGGCTGTGTTTTAAGATAAAGGTTATGTTTTATGGAATTTAAATGAAGTCTTTCGCATTCAATGTTATGGTATGTATGCCGTAGCGACCTAAAATTAAGTAAACAATTTCGGGTCGTTACAATGTAAGTCCATGACAGTGTTTTATGCTGAAATTTATATTTTAGGATAAAGTTTAAATGCTTATTTCTGCACAAAGTGATTATTCTTTAATGACGGTAGTGACTCGAGGTAAGTAGAAATCTAGAATTGAAGTTTGGGTAGATGCATACATGTTATATGTAGTTCTTAGGTTAGATTATGGATCATTTTCTTATTTTATTTAAAAATTTTATGCTATTTATTTCCCGTTATATTGTTTTAAAAAATTTATTACGAACGTTTAAGTCCATAGCGTCATTTCTTTTAAATGAATTTCTCCATGCATTCTAGTTATATTATGCATGTAGTTGCGATCTTGATTTTAATAGAAAATTAGAGTCATTATAATTGGGATAAGAGCAATACCTCTCACAGTAAGATGTGATTGAGGGGCAAACCAAGGAGAAATCTTATGGGTATGTGACACCTGAGTTAAGAAGAGTACGTGAATGAATTGAGAACATATCAGAGTGAGAGTGATCCTGAAGTTAGGATGACTAAGAAAGTCTTAAAAGGAAATAAAGGTTACAACCTATTCCAACAATGTGCATCTTCCTTTTTAGTGGCTCAATCATAGAAACTTCATTTTTTAACATACTTTGTTTGGAGTAATTCTATGTTGGGTGACGTTCTAGAAATTTTCCTATAATACATGTGAGTGAGGACAAAGTATGTTAGGACAACTCGTATTGGTTTGTGGGAATAATTTTCACTGTTAGAAGCAAGAGTAAGTAAGGTGACTACTTGCATGGGAATACTGGAGCCATTAGGTGTTGAATCAAGATTTTGAATCTTGATTTAAATCTTGGGCAAGAGTTGTTACACATTTGTGAGCGCCTAGGGATAGTCTTCCTCATTTGTGAGCGCCTAGGGCTAGTCATGAAATTTTCTATTATTTTTAAATATATTAAATGCATTATTACTATCTCGTACCAAATTTAATTATTTTTTTAGGACTATTGGTACGGATTCAAATTAGTTTGTTGTCCAAAAAACAATAAACAAACATAGCAAAGTGTCAAAAAGATAACAGAATATACATATACATATATTATCGTATTGTAGCTATATTATTAATTTATTCTTGCCCAAATGATTGAATTTAGTGCCCACACTAACAATCACAAACATATTAGTTCTGTTCTTATTAACACTTAATTCTTGAGATCTTCTTGTTTGAGGTCTTCAAATTGCATATTATTGAGCTTCAATTCTTTTGTTGCCGATTTAAAACAAATGCATAAACCGATTTCAGAACACGAACAAGTATGATCTCCACAGTCAGCAGAGGTGTTGCATGCGATTTGTTTTAGAAGGCTTCTCTTTATTACCAGTGGCGGCATCCCTTCAACTTCAACTGCAATAATATTTAAACACTTAACATTATGCTTGAAACTTTTGAACACTTAACATGTGATTTGTGTTAGAAGGCTTCTCTATTGAAATTTTAACATTCAAAGAGACAAACAAAAAACGAAGAACTAGAAATTTTACCAGAACGAGACACAACCAACAGTATCATCACAATAATGAAACTCAACTTCACACTACTAATCTCTGCCATATTATCCTTTGGGTTGAAAATATTTTGAATGGTTTGATGTGATGGTTAAGTTTCCTTCTTGCCAATCCATTATATAATGTCTATAAATTAAATTAGATCATAAATATAAACCTAAATAGTAGATTTTTGTTGATGCATATGCCAAATATATGATATTTCTATAATTACAAAACCATAAATCCTATTTTTCCTAAAAATAGAAAAAAAATACAAGTAGAAAATGTATAGTCATCTACCATTCTTTAAGCCTGAGAAAAAAAAAAATATAAACCAAACTGTCACCAACTTTTTTCTTCTTTTAAGGATATGTAATGTAAGATCCAACATTGATGGGAGAGGAAAACAAAAAAGTATGGTAACCTACCTCTAACAGACGTGTTTTAAAACTTTAACGAGAAATACGTAAGGGAAAGCCCAACGATGACAATATCTGATAGCAGTGGGATTGGATTGTTACACGTAGTTAAGCTTACGAGGTTTTGTCATTAACATTAACTTAAATAGAAGCCAATAATTTATTAAAACATTTATTCTTGAATTAAAATTGAGAAGTTTTAACTTTTATAATCATGTCCTTACACCATAATAACATCAAATTGGTTTGGAAATTAGAGATATGGGAAACTTTAATTAACAAAAGGTATTAAAACATTTATTCTTGAATCAAAATTGAGAAGTTTTAACTTTATAATCATGACCTTACACAATAATAACATCAAATTGGTTTGGAAATTAGAGATATGGGAAACTTTAATTAACAAAAGGTATTAAAACATTTATTCTTGAATCAAAATTGAGAAGTTTTAACTTTATAATCATGACCTTACACAATAATAACATCAAATTGGTTTGGAAATTAGAGATATGGGAAACTTTAATTAACAAAAGGACAGTAATTATAAGTATATTTTTTAAAAGGGTATGAGCAGGTTGTTTAGACCGGTTTGGGATATTAGAAATTTCAAAACTTTATCGCACAATTAGAATTATTGATTAATATCCTTAAAAAATAAAAATAAAATAATAGGTTGGTTACAAATGAAGGGACTAGCAAACAACTCACCAGATTAGCCTAGAACCTCGTGATATTCCTAATGAGCCAAATAGCAAGAACCAATGAACCAAAAGATCTCCGACTAGGCTAAACAATTAAAAGCTATGAAGTTATAAACTAGAACGTTAACTTGAGTTTGAATAAATTGGTGTCATGTGTTTGATATGTGTGATGTCTATAATATGATATGATATATAATTTGATATGATATGTGAGATGATACTGTATATTGTAGAATATGATATGTGCAGAAATGATATAACACGATGTATGACACGATGATACACATTAATATGTTTTTACATGATACACAACCTCGAGAGATGTTGGAGAGGCTATGGTATAAATTATATGATACGAAGAAAAATGGAAGGGGGTTGTCTTACATGATTTAATTAATGTGAAATGTTGGGATCTCATACATTGTTATACATATCATGCATCAAGATATTACCGTATTGTGATGAGTATGAACATGTACATTATGAATATCATATTTTATATGATGCTACGACGATCGCTACTCCTTTCGGGTGTCTAGCAATAGCACTAGAGAACACTAGCCCAACCAGAATGAGGTCCGTGTGTAGAGTAGTAAATACAAATTCAATGATCCAGTTAGGATAGTAACCTAAGGGAATATGGTTTTTATATGATAGGTCTCATTCATTTTACATGTCTTTACATTTTCTAACCCTAATAGTGGGATCACGTACTGAATATTTCTTAAAATACTTAAGTCACGTGCTACTTTTATATTTCAGATCGCAAGACACGGTTGACCGCGGCATCACAAATTAAAAGATTAGGGCACATGGATAGGATAGTTGCACTTAATTTCATAAACTGTAAGTTAGTACAGGGCATTTTTGTTTTTGTTTTTTTTTTTTTTTTTACTTATGTCAATCTTAATTTTTCAATTGTATTATTTTAAGATTTTTTTTTAAACATGTACCATTGTTTTATGAAGACATTTTAAATGAATATTTTCCACAAGATGTCACGTCATGTATGTGGTAGTGATTTTAAGTAAGTAGAAAACTAGGGTCGTTATAGTTTGTATCATTGCTCTAGGTTATAGATTTTGTTGACTAGCCTACGAGGTAGGCCTGGCATGTTCCGTGGTCTCACCGCTATGCTCCATCACCATCAGGTATGTCACGCGTAAGATAAGAAAATGAAATGTCATTGATTATGTATATTGTTACTACTTGTACATTATAAATGTATTTCGTAATTGAATTTGATAAAATTGACTAGATTGTTGTTGACTGCATGATTGTTCGCTTAATTATATGTGTATGATCATATAGAACATTATGTAGTTTATGTTACTTCATAGTAGACTTAGAACCATTGTGTGGTTGTTTAGAACCATGCCGTCTAGAGGACGTGGAAGAGGACATCAAGAAAGGGGACAACCCCCTGTTCGAGGAAGGGGTAGAGGTAGAGGGAGCCCAACTTGTGAAGGCTATGTAACAAGAACATACGTGGTTGCGCCACCTCCAACAGCACCACTGGCAGGAATAGACCCCACGAAGAATCTCATGTGGGAATCGTTCTAGGCCATGATTCAAATAATGGTGGCCACCGAGCAAGCCAACAGCTCGTAGTCTACATGAGGGGCAAGATATTTTTGGGATTTCAAATGATACAACCCGCGTACCTTTAGTGGAAGCGCAAGAGACCCAATAGAGGCGCAATTATGGCTATCGTGATTGGAGACGATTTTGTTATTAATGAACCTATCTACTTTAATTTTAGAGGTCATTCACCGAGAATGGATGTTTGAGCTAAATGTGTGATTGGCTATATATGGTTGAAGCAGCAAAACAAGGATTGAGTTGGATTAATTTTTGAAACCGAAAAGCCCGAGTTATAAAATTGGGTTGGGTTAATTTAAAGACAACATCTCCTGGCAGTGAGTTTGAGCTGTTACATATTATTAAGCTTACCCAGTTTTGTAATTATAATTAACCTAAATAAAAGTCAAGAATTTGTTAAAACATTTATTCTTGAGTCAAAATTTAGAGGTTTCAATTTTATATTAACCGTTAAAAAATAATAACGTCAAACTTTAATTAACAATATGATTAAGGATAGGTATTATTTTGGAAAAGGGTACGAGTAGGTTGTTGTTTAGACATATTTAGTATGTTAGAAATTTCAAAACTTTTGAGTAGAATTAGAATTAATGTATAATATCCTTGAAACATAAAAAATGAATAGGTATGAAGGGACTAGAAAACAACTAATCTAGAACTTCAGGATATTCCTAATGAGCCGAATAGCGAAAATCGATGAACCAAAAGATCTCCGACTAAGCTAAATGATGAAAAGCTTTGAAGATAGAGAACTAGACCCTTAAGTTGAGTTTGGATAAACTAGTAGAGCCTAAATGCCAAATATGTGACATGTAGGTATGTAATAAGATACAAGAATGACGTAACAAATGTGAATGATATATGATTTATAAATAAACTAAGAGCCTATAATTGTAAAATCCTTGTTTACCTATTAAAAATAAGGTGCCACTATATGTCAGAAATCAATTTAGAATTATTGTATTTCTTTAATATATTTTAAGACTTTTTATTTACTTTAGGTTACCTTTACATAATGGTTAATTATGACGATCAAGTATGAATGTTACAATTCTTGGAATGCCTTTAATAGTTTAATTTTAAGGCTATATAAAGCCATGTATGTTGTATTTGTAAGAGACTTGGAAAATAGAGTAAAAGAAGCATTTGTGCTATTCTTTAGCCAATGGCTAAGTTTCTTTGCAATTCTATGTAGTTTAGATTGCATGTAGAATCATTCAAGTTTCTTTGCAATTCTATGTAGTTTAGATTGCATGTAGAATCATTCAAGCTCAACATGATCAATCTTGCTTGTGGAGTGATTCGAATCTCAAAGGTGCGCGTCCGCACTCATCATCTCTTGGGAAAGTAGCCCTATGCTTATGAACATACAATATGTATGAGATCCCTCTAAATCCATCGTAATGTCTCTTCTGACACAACCCTCTAGTCTCATTTCTTATTACTCTAGGTAACACATACTCGTGGATATTTATATTAATATCATTTTCACGCTCTTAGGGTTGTGTATTATGTCGATCTAACGACATGATGCAATATGGCACTCATCATCATCTAGCATGCTCAATATGAAAAACATCATCATATTAAGGTAAACATCATGCAATCATCATACTCATCATAATGCAACAAAGTGCATCAAACATATCAAGTGTCATTCATCAAAATATGTATATATTGCACCTATCATCAAGCATTGTAATCCACACATCATCATAACTCATACAATTTTTTTAGCCTATCCTATAGTAAGGCCACTTACTTGGTTGGCCTTAGCCGAAGTACTCCCTAAATAGCTAAACGTAAGCTCCCGTTCCGTGAGAGTTGCTTCCTACGTCGCCGGGGTTTGTTTCATACCACACCGTTCACCACTTTCCTTTAGTATTTCACAATTAATTTACCTATAATTTAATAAATGTGAAATACGGCTCTAAAACGGCCTCAGATACCTTAATCGGGGCCGAAAACAGATCCGAGAGGGTCAAAACAGTGGAAACCGGGCTGAAAACAGGTGAGCCGAGCCGAACAGCCGCTGGAAGCCGCCGGAGGGAGCCCGAGCCATTTGCGCCGAGCCAAGCCGAGGGACCGCTTGCGCCGCTATTTGACACGTTGCAACAGCAGAGAGAGCCACGTCGTGCGGTAGCGTTGGGTCGAAGCGCGGGTCGTAGTCCGGTTCAGGTCGTGGTCCGAGTCGCGGGCTACGGAGGCTATTGGGCCAAGACTATCGTTGGGCCGAAAGTTTTTTTTGGGTTGCAGGCCGGCTCGATTGGACCGTGGGTCTGGTCTTGGGTTGGTTCAACTGAACCGTAACTTCTGGGCTGGTCTGAGGTTTGGGCCGCTGTAGTTGGGCTGGGCCGAAGGCAGAGGCTGTGGGAAAGAATGGGCTAATCCTCTCGGGTTCTGGGTTCAGGTTGACCCAGATCCGTGGATCTCGTCTTCCTTACCCAAATTCGGTCGATTTTCCGGCGAGTTTTCTCTCTCTTTCCCACGACGTTTTCGTTGCCGATTTCGGTCCTCTCTCTTCCTCTTCCTCTTTATTTGTCGTTCTTCTTTCTTTTTTTGGAAGTTTTGCTGCCTAAAGGTCCCTAGAACCAGAGATCTATGAACGATTAGGAAAAACCCAATTTTCTGATTGTTACCGACAACGGTGTTTACGAAAAAGCACAAAACGCATCTTGAGTTATCGTGCTTTCGTTAGGGATCCTTCTCGTGGTGGTAACAGGTCGTTTGGTGTCGGTTTGAGGGTTGTTTGAGGGTTCGTCGGAGAAACTCGACACTCACCGACTTTTTTTTTCGAAATCTCTCTCTCTTGTACTTTCTGTCTTTTTTCTCTTTGCAGGTATCCTGATGGTGCTAGAAGTCGTGGGCTGGAGGCTGGGCGTGCTGTGGCCGTCGTTTCGCGTGGGTTCCGCAAAATCTCTCTCTCTCTTATAGTTTCTGTCTTTTTTTTTTTCTTTCTTTCTTTCTTTCTTTCCCTGGTGGTTACACCTTGTAACTTTGTGTAATCCCTTTACACCATGACACAAGGATCCTCATCAAATTTCATGTCATTTAGAGGTCACTTGGTCATAAACTACTGGTACATAGTTATAGGGGCATTTTAATCATTTTACACCTATACTTGGTTTAGCCCATTATCATAACGTAATGGTCACCAAATTTCATACATAACATTATCATGTCATATTAAGCCTTCTTCTAAAATTTCATGGGCAACATAATTCATCTAACTCAGGTGCTTCATTGAAACAAATGTTCATGTGTACCGTAAGGTTGGCAAACTTACTCAATCGGAAGAATTTCTCACAAAATTTTTTTTTTTTCTATCTACTTGATCAATAGTTTTACTAGTTTCTGCTTTACATGGTTCTCCAAATCAAATTCTCTAAACTTAGCTAAAGGTTCACTCATTTACCTTTCTGTCCATACATTCTCGAAATCTTATTTTAAAATATCCCAAATGGCATTTTCTTTTGATCCACATTTTTTTTCCCTCTCTCCTTGTCATAAAGAAAGACAAAGAAAAATTAGGGGTAGAAACATTGGGGAAAATTTCTGTTAAGATTCAAACCCATAGCTGATGGTAGAACTATAATAGATATTTTTTGTTTCCTACACATAGGCGCTCATATCATTGCTTCTCCATCTACCTCTAATTTGAATCTTCCTACCCAATAAAATATTACGGTGCTGGTATAGACTGAAATTTTGTTACAGTCCAATTCTGATCGGTAATAGATACCGGGGCTTTGCAATATTTGACGGATCACAATTCTGTATAGTCCATTTACTATAGGAGTTCCCCGGGAATTCATTAGAGAAATGTTTCCAATTAAAATTGTTCGTTCTCTATATTTTTAATAATTAAAAAGAAAGAAAGAATTGTTTTCCTTTCCTCATTATTGTTTGTGTCCACTTGATTTGGTTCATCATTAATGTCCGGTCTTTGTAGATGAATTCCATATACAAATTTGCCTATTTTCTTTGGTTTCTTATAAATTGTCTTGATGGATAGTTACCTATTTTAAATCTTGATTCATAGTCCAAAATTGTTTTAATTCCCTAAAATCTTTTATATTTACCCTTAATATCATAAATAAGTGTCATATGAATTTCCTATCATATTTCGAGTCTTCAAGGATCTTGAAAACGTCATAGAATTTTCATAAAGGTCTTAAGATAATTTACTACATCAAATCTTGGTTTAATTTTTCAACCTATTCCAATGGCCTTCCGAATTTCTCATCGAGGGTTTAGCACACGTCTAGTTAGATGGAGGTTTCCATACTGTTATAAAGAATGTTTTGTTTTACCTGTCCAATCAAAGTGGAATCTTACCTTATTTATCTTTACAGCAAAATAATAATAAATAAAATAAAATAAATTGTGACAGTTCCGTTTATATTTACTTATTTTTCTCAAGCTCAAGTTAAATTTAAGGCAAATGACTATCATTTTTTAAGGAAAAAAAAACTGAAACCCAATACATTTCCTAAGCTGGATTTCTTTTTAACATTTTCAGAAAAAATGGTATTTGTGGTTTTGTAATTATAGAAATATCATATATTTGGCATATGCATCAACCAAAATCTACTATTTAGGTTCATATTGGTGAACTAATCTGACGTCTAGAGGATTATATAATGGATTGACAAGAATGAAACTTAACCATCACACCAGTCCATTCAAATTATTTTGAACACAAATAATAACATGACAGAGATTTGTAGTGTGAAGTTGAGTTTCATTATTGCGATGATACTGCTGGTTGTGTCTCGCTCTGGTAAAATTTCTATCTCTTCGTTCTTTGTTTGTTTTGAATCTCTTTGAAGGTTAATATTTCAATAGAGAAGCCTTCTAAGACAAATCGCATGCTAAGTGTTCAAAAGTTTCAAACATAATGTCGAGTGTTTAAATATTATTGCAGTTGAAGTTGAAGGGATGCCGCCACTGGTACCAAAGAGAAGCCTTCTAAAACAAATCGCATGCAACACCTCTGCTGACTGCGGAGATCGTACTTGCTCATGTTCTTATCTCGGTTTATGCGTTTGTATTCAATTCGCAACCAAAGAATTGAAGCTCAATGATATGCAATTTGAAGACCTCAAACAAGAGGACCTCAAGAATTAAGTGTTAATATGAACAAAACTAATATGTTGTGATTGTTAGTGTGCGGGACAAAATTCTATCCTTGAAACGCAATAATACTGAATACCATACAATAATATATGATATATGTATGTTTTTTTTATTTTATTTAATCTTTTGACACACTTTGCTTTATTTGCTTATTTGTCTTTCGGACAACATACGAACTTAAATTCGTATTAATAGTCATAAAAAAATAATTAAATTCGTACGAGGTATTCCTTTAAAATCAAATCACGTAACAATGCATTCAATTTATTTTAAAAGAATAAAAAAATTCATGACTAGTCTATCTAGTTTGTAAAAGAAAATGACATAAAAGTTAAAGGAAATTTCATAGTGAATGATAGAAAAGATAAAAGGAAGACTATCCCCTCGGTGTCACAAATGTGTAACAACTCATGTCTAAGATTCAAGATTCAAAATCTTGATTCGACACCTGATGGCTCTAGCATTCTCCTACTACATAGTCACGTTACATACTCCTCGCTTCTAACAGTAAAATTATCCCTACAAACCAACACGAGTCGTTCCAGCATGTTTTTTCCTCACTCACATGTATCATAGGAAAATTTCTAGAACGTCATCCAACATAGAATTACTCCAAACAAAGTACGTTAACAATGGAGTTCCTATGACGAAACCACTAAAAAGGAAGATGCACATTGTTGGTATAGGCTGTAACTTTTATTTCCTTTAAGACTTTCTTAATCATCCTTTCTTCAGGATCACTCTACTTGGATGTGGTCTCAGTTCATTCATGTACTCCTCGTTTACTCAGGTGTCACATACCAACTAGCTTCCTCCTTGGTTTGTTCTTGAATCACATCTGACTGTGAGATGTATCGCTCTGATCCTAATGGTTTATTAAAACCAAGGTCGCCGCTACATGCATAATATAACTATTCGTTGGAGAAATTCATTTAAAAGAAATGTAACTAAAATGCGTGGAGAAATTCATTTAAAATAAACAATGCTTTGGACTTAAATGTTCGTAATAAAAATTTTTAAACAATATAACCGTAAATAAATAGTATAACCTAAGAACTATATATAACATGAATGCATCTACTAAAACTTCAAATCCATAGATGTCACCACGACATTGTCCATTGGTGCAAAAGTGATATGAACTAAGAGACATCAATCATACAATATACTTCAATGAAGATGTGAAGAAAATATTGTTAAATTTATTATAAGATATTTCAATTCATGTAACATCGATGAAGAATGAAGTTTCCTGTTATAAATTTTAGGTGGATTACAATTTAGAGTAATTTAGAGTTATTGTATTTCATTAATGTATTTTAAGACTTTTTATTTATTTTAGGTTACAATTACATAATGGTTAATGCCTTGAATTGTTTCATTTTGAGGCTATATAAAGCCATGTATGTTGTATTTGTAGGAAGACTTGGAACATATAGTAAAAAGAAGCATTTGTGCTTTTCTTTAGTCAATGACTAAGTTTCTTTGCAATTCTATATAGTTTAGGTTGCATGTAGAATCATTCAAGCTCGACATGATCAATCTTGCTTGTGGAGTGATTCGAATCTTAAGAAAGTGTTCTTGTCTTGAGATATTTGATCAACAAGAATCATTCAAGCTAGACATGATCGATCTTGCTTGTGGAGTGATTCGAATCTCAAACAATGTTCTTGTCTTGAGATCTTCGATCAACAAGGTAATCCAAATCTTACGCCCCTTGTAGTGATTCCTTATCTTATCATTTCGTATCAGAGCTTCAGGCTCAAGATCTGATATATGTTTCCTTTGCGTTTCTTCTTAATTTGATTTTTATTTATTTTTATCTTTTTACTTTTTAATCAACCCAGAGTTCAAAATTCCATCTTTGCTGGATTGAAAATTTTGAGAGGTGAGAATGAGAGCTTCATCTGTGTAAAAGAGTGTAAAAAGAGTGGTCTAATATTCCTTGAGTATATATACTCGTGAGAGAGTGTTTTGAGGTCCTTTGTATTTCCATTACTTATTTGTTGCAACAAAGTTTCACAAATAGATTCGAGGATGAATCCTCTTGGAGAAGTGGAGAATGATATGAACCAAGAGACATCAATCCTACAATATACTTCAATTCAAATGTGAAGAAAATATTGTTGAAATTATCAAAAGATATTTCAATTCATGTCAATTGATGAAGAATGAAGTTTCATGTTATAAATTTTAGGTGGATTACAATTTAGAGTTATTATATTGTAAGACTTTTTACTTACTTTAGGTTACATTTACCTAATGGCTAATTATGACCATTAAGTATGAATATTACAACTCTTGAAATACCTTTAATAGTTTCATTGTTGAGGCTATATAAACTCATGTACGTTGATTTGTAAGTAGACTTGAAAAATATAGTAAAAGAGCATTTGTGCTTTTCTTTAGCCAATGGCTAAGTTTCTTTGCAATTATATGTAGTTTAGGTTTCATGTAGAATCATTCAAGCTTGACACGATCAATCTTGCTTGTGGAGTGATTCGAATCTCAAACAAGTGTTTGAGATATTTGATCAACAAGAATCATTCAAGCTAGACATGATCGATCTTGCTTGTGGAGTGATTCGAATCTCAATCAACTGTTCTTGCCTTGAGATATTCGATCAACAAGATAATTCGAATCTTACTCTCCTTGTGGTGATTCCTTATCATATCAGACTAGTATCTCAAGGACCAAGAGCTTGAAAATGAATGATAAGAACTGTTTTTTTTTTCTTTTTCTCAAAACTGATTTTTTTTCTTTTTTTCTTTTTTTCTTCAATAATTTTTTAGAGAAAAAACAAATTGATAGAAAAAAAAAATAACAATAAAGATATTTCACCTCTAGAACGGCTAAAGAACGTCGACCAAATGTTCTGATACCAAATAATAAGCGCCAACAATGCTAGATTTTGCAAAGCTAGAGGTCCTTCTAGAATCCTTGCAAAACGTTTACAGAGAAAGCTAACTTAACGGATTGAATCCAACAAAGAGCTGGTTAGAAGATGAATGACTCTTAGATTGAACTTGAAATCTATGATGGTCACTCTTAGATACCAAGACAATTCACTCCAAAATTAGCTTGATCAAAACTAATTCAATGAATCGGTTTAAACATCAAACCTAAAGCAAGGTTTGAAAAAGAATAACACAAAAAAGGTATCAAGAAAACACAAAGGTTTTGTTTGTATTCAACCATCGATCCACAAACATGAATATTACAGTTAAATAGGCCAAAAAAGATAACCCTAACCTAATAAATTCAACCACCAACTACTGACTACTAATAAATGCTATTAAATATACCTTTAAGAAAATAAGGCATTCATAAATTGTCTTAATTGATAGTTCAACTACCAAAGCAAGTTTTCTAATCACTTTCTAATGTCAGCCATTCCAATATCTTCTTGATTTGATATGCTAATGCAATAAAGAATTTTGGGCTCAAAAGTCTTTGTTTCAACTTGTACAGCTAGCTTTGTTTTAACTTGTACACTAGCTAGCCTTTGAATATGCAATGTATAGGCCTCTTGAACCTTCTTAACCTTGATTTTTGTAATCGGTCCTTCGGGTACATGTAAAGGGTCTGCAGTTGAATTCATATCACCTTTACTTAAGTGTCACATGCCCACTATCTTCCTCCAAGATTTTTCCTTGAATCACATCTTACTGTGAGAGGTATCGCTCTGATACCAACTCTAACGACCCTAATTTTCTATCAAAACCAAGGTCACCACTAAACGATGCTATGGATTTAAACGTTCAGAATAAAATCTCAAAACAATATAGCGAAAATAAATAGCTTAAAATTTTTAAATAAAATAAAAAAAAGATCCATAATATATCCTAAGGACTACATACAACATGAATGCATCTACTCGAACTTCAGTTCCATAGGGTTTACCGCAACATTGTCATTTGTGTAAAAGGGTCTTACTTTTACCTGAAAAATAAGAGTGGCATGTAGGTTAAATATTTTAAGAAATACTCAGTAAGTAACCCTGCTATTGGGGTTGGAATATGCAATAATGTTTAGGACCAATCATTTATTAAAACATCATTTCATGGTTTTGGTCTCAACTTACAGTCCGGGCAGAATTAAATGTGTATTACATCTCTACACACGGCCCACATACACACACATGAACCCCGGGCGAGCTCGTATATGAACCCCTGGACCTGGCCTTCGGCTAGCATACACTCACGCTATTGCCTCTAAATTTCATGTATAACATAGCACAATTTTTAATTGTATAACATCTCAAAATGATATTTCATAACATGACATATCTTATAATTACAACATAACTTAACATATCAAGTTTCATAGCACAACATATTCACAACACAACATTAACATAATAAACAAGCATTAAACAATCACAATGTACGACACATGCAAGGGCCAAAGGTACCGTTCATAATTCAAGCAATTCATTCAACCAAACCAGTAGTGAAGCAACTTACCTGAGTAGCTTAAGCCAAAGTTGCTAATTTATCTTTAGAGTTAGAACAAATCCATCCCTTCAAATCCAAGTCAACCTATATTAATTTACAACACCGAATTAGAACACATTAAGCGATTTAGTTTTCCTAACGCTCACAATTAAACATCTAATTTATATTAGGACACTTTAAACTTGCTAATCTACCATAAAGTTTTAGAACACTTTAAACTTGCTAATCTACCATAAAGTTTTGAATTTCTAACATCCCAAACTGGTTTAAACAGCAGCCTACTCCTGCAATTTTCCAAAATAATACTAATAATTACTATCCTTGTATCCCTAATTATATTGTTAATTAAAGTTTCGCATTTCTCTAATCCCAAATTTTTTTGATGTTATTATTGTGTAAGAGATCATGATAAGAATCACGGTGTTCTAACTGGATCTATTACACGATGCAAGGCCAAGAAGATTAATTCATTCTTCATCTACAAAATTGGATAGGCTTGGTTCAACTTTCATTTCATGTGTTACAAGTTGATTCGATTGAGGAAATGTCATTTGAAGTTTGATTTTCAAAAGTGAATATTTGCACGGTTAAAGTAGCGGATGCGGTTGTTATAAATTGAATTTGATTGGAAATTACTTACAGAACTTTATTTATTATTTCAATTTCATGATTTCTTGAGGCAAAAGGGTGGGGTGTTACTTGTCAAAAAGTTGATATAATTTTTTTTTAATCTTTTTTTATTTTTTGAGATTTAAAGAAAGGTGGGAGTAATTTCCAATCATGGTCACTAACTTCTTAGTGGCCATTTGAAGAAGAGTTTGAAGCAAAGAGTTCGAAGTTACTTCTAAGTGGAGACTATAAATACCCACAAATCACTCTGTAAAAAGCATAACTCGATGAATGAAATTTAGTTCTCAAATTGAGACTTTCATCTCTATAAATTTGAGCATCATCTTTGTCATCTTTTCACCTTTATAAATTTGAGCATCATCTTTGTCATCTCTAAGTTTAAAGTAATATTTTGATAGATTGTATCCGAGTCATTCAATTAATTATTGATCAAGTTTGATTGTGGAGTGACTCAATTTAGAACAAGGTTCCAAATCGTGCTTCTAGATGTTTGATCTTAAGAAGTAATCTAATTCTCGCATTATCTCTTTATTGATCTGACAATTTGTACAAAGAGGTGTTAATTTTTTTTTTATTTGAAGGTTCTTGCTCCAACAAAAGGCTTGCAGTTCGACTAAGGATTAGGATTGGCTTATCAGGTCATCCATATAAAATTGAAACCTCTAAATTTTTACTCAAGAATAAATGTTTTAACAAATTCTTAGACATCTATCTAGGTTAACCTTAATGACAAAATGGGATAAGCTTAGTTATATGTAACCGTCCAAATTCACTCTTAGATTGTTTCTTTGGGCTTTCCCTTCCTAGCTTGTAATCAAGGTATTGCGTATATGAATTTTTTTAATTATAAAAATATCATAAATTTGGCATATGCGCCCACGAAAATCTACAGTTTCTGTTTAAGTTCATATTAGTGAGCTAATTTAATTTCTGAGAGGATTATATAATGGATTGGCAAGAAAGAAACTTAATCATTGTTGGATCGATATGACAACCCTAGTGAGCTAATTTAATTTATGAGAGGATTATATAACGGATTGGCAAGAAAGAAACTTAATCATTGTTGGATCGATATGGGAACCCTAGTGAGCTAATTTAATTTCTGAGAGGATTATATATTGGATTGGCAAGAAAGAAATTTAATCATTGTTGGATCGATATGGCAACCATAGGGGTGAATAGGGTCTCAACAATATAATTATTAATTTTTTTTTTAAGAAACTTATTAAATGCAATCAACAATAATTTAGAATTTAAATACGAAAAGGGTTAGAAAATATAAGACCGTAATTTTATAGTAGGTCGACTCCCCAAGCGCCTCTTGGGAATTTGAATAAACCTTTCTGGACTCTTTCCTCGGATCAGAGCCCAACCGCTACACCGCTCTTTTTACGAGTTCAAGAGCAAACTCAATCCTTTCCACGGCTCAAGATCAAACTGGTACAATTGTCTCAATCCTATCCACGGCTAAGGATCAAACCGGTAAAATTGTCTCAATCCTTTCCACGGCTCAGGATCAAACCGGTAAAATTGTCTCAATCCTTTCCACGACCCAGGATCAAACCGGTACAGTTGTCTCAATCCTTTCCACGACTCAGGATCAAATCGGTACAATTGTCTGAAACTTTATAGAAACACGCCACACACCACTGAAGTAGTAGATTTACATTTTCTCACACTACAATAGACATCTCTCTCCGAATAAGATAAACAGAAATAAAATTATCATTTTCTCACACTACAATAGACATCTCTCTCTAAATAAGATAAGAAATAAAATTGGAAACTTTGGAGAGAGCAACGTTTTTAAGAAAAGAAAGTTGTGTATTGTGAAATGTTACAATTGGAAACTTTGGAGAGGAAAAGAAAGTTGTGTATTGTGAAATGTTACAATTGGAAACTTTGGAGAGAGTAAGAGGTTTTTTAAAAAAAGTTTAAATGGAGGAAACTATGAAAGTTGTGTATTGTGAAATGTTATGTGTGTTTTAAAATATACGGAAGGGATGAATTTATTGTAAAATGTTACGTGTGTTTTAAAATATGAGGGGATGAGTTTAAATAGTGATCCAGTCCTAAAAATAAGAATCGATAAGGACCACTAAAACGTGAACTAAAATGTGGACCACAAAAAATAATATTTATTCATTTTTAAATTTATTGTGAAAAACTATACACCACATGTTTCATTTAAATATATATATATATATAATTTTAAATAATATTAAAAAGATTTTAACTTCATTTTTATTATATATATATATATATATTTAAATGTAATAATATAATAAAAAAATGTTAATGAGAATCATGTGAATAACCATTTAATAATTGAAAAGTTTTATAAAACTAATTGAAATTGTTATAAATGTAATTGAAATGATTTTATAATTCAAATATTTTTCTTTTAATTTAAAAGTAATTGAAAATTCCACCCTTTGTTACTCGACCAAAGTTGTAAATGTCATGTTTCGATTGGTCCATGATGTCAATTTTGCGCTGGTCCATGATGTCAATTTTGTCACCACATCATCAATTTTGTGAGCACATCATCACGTCAGGAATCTTGTTTTGAATTCGATGGGAACTTCTTCATTTTAGCCCTAATTTGAGTGAACCAAAAAATACGTTGAAATCGTTATTCCCAACAATCTCCCTTTTTTTATGATGACCAACCATTTCAAGAAAAACAGTATGAAATCCATGAGTTTTAATTATAAAACTTAAAATAATGGCACATGTCCAAATAATAATATCGATACATCATGATAGGCATTCTAATATATCATCATAAATTTGAAATTTGCTCAAATCCATATTCTCCCCCTATATTAATGTTCCAATGAATTATGAAACATCACAATAACGAAGTGATTCATTAATTATAAAATAACAACTAAGTGATTCATTAATTATAAAATGACAAACTTAGAGCATATTTTTCCTAATTTTCTCCCCCTTTGTAATGATAAAAAAAAAAAAAAAAACAATAAAAAATAATAAAAGAATTACATGCTCTCCCTTTAAACAAAATTATAAAATTCAAGATATATCACACCGAGTAATACCAAACTCAAATTCAAGATATATCACACCGAATAATACCAAGCTCAAGCCTATTTTTGCAAAAAAAATTCTTCATTTAACGGCTTGGTAAAAATATCTACTAATTGATTATTAGAGTTTACAAAATCAAGAATAATATGTCCATTTTGCACATGCTCTCTAATAAAATGATGTCTAATGTCAATATGTTTAGTTCTAGAATGATGAACAGGATTTTTGGTTAAATTAATAACACTAGTGTTATCACAAAATATAGGCACACTATCAAATGTTAATCCAAAATCACAAAGAGTTTTTTTCATCCAAAGAATTTGAGCACAACAACTAGCAACCGCAATATATTCCGCTTATTTAGTAGATAAGGCAACCGAATTTTGCTTTTTACTAAACCAAGAAACTAATAAACTACCAAGTAATTGACAAGTTCCACTAGCACTTTTACGATCAGGTAAACTTCCTGCAAAATTTGCATCAGAATATCCTACCAATTTAAACTCAACATTTCTAGGATACCACAATCCTAAATTAATAGTCCAAAGCAAATATTTAAATATTCTTTTAACGGCATGTAGATGAGATTCCTTAGGACAAGATTGAAACCTAGCACAAAGACATACACTAAACATAATATCAGGTCTACTAGCAGTCAAGTAGAGTAAAGATCCAATCATACCTCGATAAGATTTTATATCTACACATCTACCTTTTTCATCCTTGTCAAGCTTGGTAGATGTGCTCATTGGAGTTTTTGCAATCTTAACTTCATTGAACTTGAACCTTTTGAGTAAATCCTTGGTGTACTTCTCTTTAGGAAGATACCATCTTTCAGTTGTTTGATTTAATGTCCAAGAAAGAAACTGAGCTCTCCCATCATACTCATCTCAAACTCATTAGGCATACATTTAGAAATTTCTTCACATAAAGAGGGATTAGTAGATTAATAAGAACAATTCCCGGTAAGGCAAGACAAAATGGTATTGCAGAAAGGATGAACCGAACATTGAATGAGCGAGCAAGAAGCATGAGGATTTATTCTGGACTGCCAAAGACATTATGGGCTGATGCTATGAACACAGCAGCATATTTGATTAATAGAGAGCCGTCAATACCCCTGAAGTTCAAATTGCCCGAAGAAGTATGGACAGGAAAAGAACTCAAGTACTCTCACTTGAGAACCTTTGGTTGTACTGCGTATGTTCATGTTGATCCAGAGAAGCTATAAGCTTGATGCTAAGGCTGTGAAATGCTACTTCATAGGCTATGGCTCTGACATGTTCGGGTACAGGTTTTGGGATGAGAAAAATATGGAGATCCTAAGACACTGTGATGTGACCTTTGATGAAAATGTCATGTACAAGGATAGAGAGAAGATAAACTCTGAGACTACGAAGCAAGTGGGAGTTGAACTTGAGTGGCAAGAAAATGCACGCAGTGATGGTACAACAGAAGCTCAAGAAACTCCTGATCCTATTGCTGAAGAACCAGACGTGGAGCAAGTTGCACCTGAGCAGGTGTTGAGAAGATCATCCAGAACTACCAGAGCACCAGATAGATATTCAACCTCATTACATTATCTGTTGCTGACTGACGAAGGAGAACCAGAGTTCTTTGATGAGGCCCTACAAGTGAAAGATTCAACCAAGTGGGAGCAAGCCATGGATGATGAGATGAGCTCACTTGAAAGGAATAATACGTGGGTGCTGACTGAGTTGCCTACAGGAAAGAGAGCTCTATTGAACAAATGGGTGTTCAAAATCAAGGTTGAACAAGATGGCAAAAGGAGGTTTAAGGCTCGATTAGTAGTTAAAGGATATTCACAAAGAAAAGACATTGATTATGCTGAGATCTTTTCTCCAGTTGTGAAATTAACTACTATCCGAATTCTGCTGAGTATTGTTGCATCGGAGAATTTGCACCTTGAGAAAATGGATGTAAAAATAGCATTTTTACATGGAGATCTAGATGAGGAGATCTATATGCAACAACCCGAAGGATTTGCAGCTCCAGGCAAGGAGCACATGGTGTGTAAGCTCAATAAGAGCTTGTATGGACTGAAACAAGCACCGAGACAATGGTACAAGAAGTTTGACTTCTTCATGAGCAAGAGTGGTTTCCACAGAAGTGAAAAGGATCAGTGTTGCTACCTCAAGAAATACACTGATTCTTATGTGTTTCTACTCCTGTATGTGGATGATATACTAATTGCTGGATCATGTATGAGGGAGATAAACCACCTGAAGGCAAGCTTGTCTTCAGTATTTGAGATGAAAGATTTAGGTGCAGCGAAGCAGATCCTTGGGATGAGAATTTCTCGAGATAGATCTGCTGGCACATTAAATCTATCCCAAGAGCAGTACATTGAGAAGGTGTTGTCCAAATTCAAGATGAATAACGCTAAACCCAGGACTACCCCCTTGCCAAATCATATTAAATTGTCGAAGGGGCAATCTCCCAAGACAGTTGAGGAACGTGAGCACATGGCATCAGTTCCGTACGCTTCTGCAGTTGGGAGTTTGATGTATGCTATGGTCTGCACTAGACCAGACATAACACATGCAGTGGGAGTTGTTAGCAAGTACATGGAAAATCCAGGGAAGGAACATTGGGAAGCTGTGAAGTGGCTTCTGAGATATCTGAGAGGTACATCCAATACTACACTTTGTTATGGCAATGGCAAAGTAGTTCTGTAAAGTTTTGTGGATGCTGAGATGTAGACTCCAGCAAGAGCACATTTGGGTATATCTACACTATAGATGGAACAGCAGTGAGTTGGATGTCCAAGCTTCAGAAATGCGTTGCTCTTTCATCTACTGAAGCTGAGTACGTGGCCATAGCTGAAGTTGGAAAGGAGATGATATGGATGACAGACTATCTAGAAGAATTAGGCCGGAAGCACTGCAAGAAGATCCTTTATACAGATAGTCAGAGTGTCATACAGTTGGTGAAAAACTCAGTCTATCATTCAAGGACAAAACACATTAGAAGACGGTACCATTTCACTCGCAGGTTAGTGGAAGAAGGCGATATGTGTTTGGAGAAGATAGAGGGTGCAAAGAATCCAGCAGACATGTTGACAAAATGTGTTGATATTGGAAAATTAAGGTTATGCAAAGCCCTAATTGGTATGGTGTAGGATCAGTCTCCAAGTGGGAGAATTGTTGAGTTATGGAGTCTGCTCCCTGTATTTATAGGTCAACGGCTATATCCGGTAAAGCTATATTTGGTAAAGCCATATATGGTAAAGCTATATCCGGTAAAGCTATATATGGTAAATAGCTATATATAGTAGATGGTTAAATCTGGTAAAGCTATATTTAGTAGACTGAACCATATATATATCCCGTCCAGTAAAGCTTTGGAAATGTACTTTCTATTCTCTGTACTCTCTCTTTTTGTACATACCTGAAGTCATCAATAAAAATCCTTTTAGCCAGAGTTCTCCTTGCAATTTTCTCTATCATTTTCTTTGTGTTCATCTAGATCGAGCGTGTGCGTTGTTGTGCGATCCTAACATTCCTTGTTAGACCAGTCTCTTGACCTTCATCATCAAAACTACTTTAAGGGTAACTCTAGCCTTTGAACTAAAAACTAGATCCAGATAGTGTTGAGAAAGAATACCACCACCTTCTTGTAACAATCTATATTGGCATAGTTCTTAGCTAGCCAATCTATCTATAGTATTACATCGAAATTCGTCATGCTAACAACTATCAGGTCTACGCTAAAGGTTCATCTTGCTACTATTACTTGCCCATCTTTTACTCTATCATTAAAAACTAAGTCTACCCGTGTTGGGGTGCTAACATTTAATACATGCAACAAGGGTTCTAGTTGGAACCCTGCTTGACTAAAAAATTGCACAGATATGAAGGAACGTGTAAAGCTTGAATCAAATAACGTTAAAGCATAGTGTCCGAGGATGGATAGTGTACCTATCACCACTATGTCGTATTTCCCAACATCCCTGCTGGATGCATAATCTCTTTCTTGCTAATAGGTCTACATAGGTCTCTCGACTCCACCAGGGCCTCTTGGTGGGTCAACTGGGTTTTTCGTCCTCCTCGTATTTGGCAAGGTAGCCTTGATGACTACATCTCCGTATTGTAGCTATATTATTCATTATTCTTGCCCCAATGATTGAATTTAGTGCCCACACACTAACAATCACAAACATATTAGTTATGTTCTTATTAACACTTAATTCTTGAGATCTTCTTGTTTGAGGTCTTCAAATTGCATATTATTGAGATTCAATTGTTTTGTTGCGATATAAAACAGACGCATAAACCGATTTCAGAACACGAACAAGTATGATCTCCACAGTCAGCAGAGGTGTTGCATGCGATTTGTTTTAGAAGGCTTCTCTTTATTTCAAGTGGCGGCATCCCTTCAACTTCAACTGCAATAATATTTAAACACTTAACATTATGTTTGAAACTTTTGAACATTTAACATGTGATTTGTGTTAGAAGAACTATTGAAATTTTAACATAAAAAGAGACAAACAAAAAACGAAGAACTAGAAATTTTACCAGAACGAGACACAACCAACAGTATCAGGACAATAATGAAACTCAACTTCACACTACTAATCTACTACTAATCTCTGCCATATTATTCTTTGGGTTGAAAATATTTTGAATGGTTTGATGTGATGGTTAAGTTTCTTTCTTTCCAATCCATTATATAATGTCTATAAATTAAATTAGCTCACAAATATAAACCTAAAGGGTAGATTTTTGTTGATGCATATCTCAAATATATGATATTTCTATAATTACAAAACCATAAATCCTATTTTTCCTAAAAATAGAAAAAAAAATACAAGTAGGAAACGTATAGTCATCTACCATTCTTTAAGCCTGAGAAAAAAAAAAAATCAATATAACCAAACTATCACCAACTTTTTTCTATGTAAGATCCCACATTGATTGGAGAGGAAAACAAAAAAGTATGGTAACCTCCCTCTTACAGACGTGTTTTAAAACCTTGACGAGAAATACGTAAGGAAAAGTCCAACGATGACAATATCTGATAGCAGTAGTGGGATTGGATTGTTACATAAGTTAAGCTTACGAGGTTTTGTCATTAACATTAAATTAAATAGAAGCCAATAATTTATTAAAATATTTATTCTTGAATCAAAATTTAGAAATTTGAACTTTATAATGATGGCCTTACACAATAATAACATCAAACTGGTTTGGAAATTAGAGATATGGGAAACTTTAATTAACAAAAGGATAATAATTATAAGTATATTTTTCAAAAGGGTATGAGCAGGTTGTTGTTTAGACGGGTTTGGGATATTAGAAATTTCAAAACTTTCTCGTACAATTAGAATTATTGATTAATATCCTTAAAAAATAAAAACATAATAGGTTGGTTACGAATGAAGGGACTAGCATAGAACTAACCAGATTAGCCTAGAACCTCATGATATTCCTAAGGAGCCAAATAGCAAGAACCAATGAACCCAAAGATCTCCGACTAGGCTAAACGACTAAAAGCTATGAAGTTATAAAACTAGAACGTTAACTTGAGCTTGAATAAACTGGTGTCATGTGTTTGATATGTGTGATGTCTATAATATGATATGATATGTTTTTATGATACAATATATAATTTGATATGATATGTGAGATGATACTATATATCGTAGAATATGATATGTGCAGAAATGATATAACACGATGATACACATTAATATGTTTTTACATGATACACAACCTCGAGATATGTTCGAGAGGCTATGGTATAAATTATATGATACGAAGAAAAATGGAAGGGGGTTGTCTTACATGATTTAATTAATGTGAAATGTTGGGATCTCATACATTGTTATACATCTCATGCATCAAGATATTATCCTCTTGTGATGAGTATGAACATGTACATTATGAAAGGAAAATGAATATCATATTCTATATGATGCTACAACTATCGCTACTCCTTTCGGGTGTCCAGCAATAGCACTAGAGAACACTAGCCCAACCAGAATGAGGCCCGTGTGTAGAATAGTAAATACACATTCAAGGATCCAGTTAGGATAGTAACCTAAGGAAATATGGTTTTTATATGATAGGTCTCATTCATTTTACATGTCTTTACATTTTCTAACCCTAGTAGTGGGATCACTTACTGAATATTTCTTAAAATACTAAAGTCACGTGCTACTTTTATATTTCAGATCGCAAAGACACGGTTGACGGCGACATCACAAATTAAAAGATCAGGGCACATGCATAGGGTAGTTGCACTTAATTTCGTAAACTGTAAGTTAATATAGGGCATTTTTGTTTTTTACTTATGTCAATCTTAATTTTTCAATTGTATTATTTTAAGATCTTTTTCTTAAACATGTAACATTGTTTTATGAAAACATTTTAAATGAATATTTTTCCACAAGATGTCACGTCATGTATGTGGTAGCGACTTTAATTAAGTAGAAAACTAGGGTCGTTATAGTTGGTATCATTGCTCTAGGTTATAGATTTTGTAGACTAGCCTACGAGGTAGGCCTGACATGTTCCGTGGTCTCACCGCTATGCTCCATCACCATCAGGTATGTCACGCGTAAGATAAGAAAATGAAATGTCATTGATTATGTATATTATTACTACTTGTCCATTATAAATGTATTTCCTAATTGAATTTGATAAAATTAACTAGATTGTTATTGGCGGCATGATTGTTTGCTTAATTATATGTGTATGATAATATAGAAGATTATGTAGTTTATGTTACTTAATAGTAGGCTTAAGAAAAATTGTGTGGTTGTTTAGAACCATTCCGCCTAGAGGACGTGGAAGAGGACATCGAGAAAGGGGATAACTCCCTGTTCGAGGAAGGGGTAGAGGTAGAGGGAGCCCAACTTGTGAAGGCTATGTAACAAGAACATACGTGGTTGCGCCACCTCCAACAGCACCACTGGCAGGAATAGACCCCACGACGAATCTGATGTGGGAATCGTTCTAGGCCATGATTCAAATAATGGTGGCCACCGAGCAAGCCAACAACTCGTAATCTACATAAGGGGCAAGATATTTTTGGGATTTCAAATGATACAACCCGCGTACCTTTTGTGGAAGCGCAAGAGACCCAATAGAGGCGCAATTATGGCTATCGTGATTGGAGATGATTTTGTTATTAATGAAGCTATCTGCTTTAATTTTAGAGGTCATTCACCGAGAATGGATGTTTGAGCTAAATGTGTGATTGGCTATATATGGTTGAAGCAGCAAAACAAGGATTGAGTTGGATTAAGTTTTGAAACCGAAAAGCCCGAGTTATAAATTTGGGTTGGGTTAATTTAAAGACAACATCTCCTAGCAGTGAGTTTGAGCTGTTTCATATTATTAAGCTTACCCAGTTTTGTCATTATAATTAACCTAAATAAAAGTCAAGAATTCGTTAAAACATTTATTCTTGAGTCAAAATTTAGAGGTTTCAATTTTATATTGACCCTTACACAATAATAACATCAAATTTTAATTAACAATATGATTAACGATAGGTATTATTTTGGAAAAGGGTACGAGTAGGCTGTTGTTTAGACATATTTGGGATGTTAGAAATTTCAAAACTTTTGAGTAGAATTAGAATTATTGTATAATATCCTTGAAACATAAAAAATGAACAGGTATGAAGGGACTAGAAAACAACTAATCTAGAACTTCAGGATATTCC
Organism: Cucurbita pepo subsp. pepo; assembly: GCF_057944985.1. Classification (NCBI taxonomy): domain Eukaryota; kingdom Viridiplantae; phylum Streptophyta; class Magnoliopsida; order Cucurbitales; family Cucurbitaceae; genus Cucurbita; species Cucurbita pepo. Next base: position 4,904,100 of record NC_141809.1, on the reverse strand, counting down.
TAATGAACCAAAAAATCTCCGACTAGGTTAAACGATGAAAAGCTTTGAAGATGCAGAACTAGAACCTTAAGTTGAGTTTGGATAAACTAGTAGAGCTTAAATGCCAGATATGTAACATGTAGGCATGTAATAAGATACAAGAATGATGTAACAAATGTGAATGACATATGACTTATAAATAAACTAAGAGCCTACAATTCTAACATCCTTGTTTACCTGTTGATGTTTACCTGTTAAAAATAAGGTGCCATTATATGCATGACACTAATGAGGACAGAAATCATCTATTTAAAATATTTCAGAAAAAGGTGACATGGACAACTAATCTAAGAGCTACCAACAAACATTAATGCAACTATTCTAACCCTCGTTCCATGGTGCCCAAACATGAATATTACTTGCCTTTAAATAGGTTCAAAAGATAACTCTAACATAATAAAGTTCAACTACCAACTACAAATGCTATTAAATACAAATTGAATTAAATAAAACATTCACACAAACTACTATTAAATGTTATTAAATACAAATGGAAGAAAAGAAGGCATTCAGACAAACTATTAATAAATGCTATTAAATACAAATTGAAGAAAATAAGGCATTCATAAATTGTTTTAATTGGTAGTTCAACTACAGGCAAGTCTTCTAATTACTTTCCAATGTCAGCCAATCCATTATCTTCTTTATTTGATATGCTAATGCTATAAAGATTTTTGGGCTCAAAAGTCTTTGTTTCAACTTGTACACTAGCTAGTTTTTGAAGATGCAATGTATAGGCCTCTTGAATCTTCTTAACCTTACTTCTTGTAATCGGTCCTTCGGGTACATACAAAGGGTCTGGAGTTGAATTCATATCACTATCTCTAGGTTTTTCCATAGCCTTAGCTGACCTCAAAGCAGTCTTATACATGGTAGGATCTATGGCTTCAACTGTTCGATGAATTTCTAGATTCAGTCCAAGGATGTTTAGTTTTGTATCCACTAATGACAGCGCGAATCATTTCAACCTTATAAATTCTCTTGCCTAGTCATCCACAAAATGTCCACTCTATATCAGATGGCTGAGCTCCTGTTGTCTTCAAAGTCCGACTACCTTCGAGAAATATTATTTTAGGAATAGCTTTTTGAATCGAGACCATGGTTTTACACTTCCATTTAGCCCAAGAATTTCTCAATTATCCAATCACCACAATTTTGCATCCTCTTTCAAGATGAATGACGAATAGAATACCTTCTCATGGTCTGGGTAGTTCATAATAAGAAAATCGTCTCCATTGGTGATAGCCATAATTGTGCCTCTATTGGGTCTCTTGTGCTTCCACTAAAGGTACGGGGTCATACCATTTTAAATCCCATAAATATCTTGCCACTCATGTATGTTACAAGCTATTGGTTTGCTCGATGGCCACCATTACTTGAACCATGGCCTGGAAAGATTCCCACATCAGATTCTTCATGGGGTCTATTCCCGCCAATGGTGTTGTTGGAGGTAGTGCAGCCACGTATTTTCTTGTTACAGAGCCTTCACAAGTTGGGCTCCCTCTACCTCTACCCCTTCCTCGACAGGAGGTTGTTCCCTTTCTCGACGTCCTCTTCCACGTCCTCTAGGCGGCATGGTTCTAAATCAACACACAATTTTTTTTTTAAGTCTACTATTCCTAACATAAACTACATAATTTTCCATATTATCATACACATATAATTAAGCGAAAAATCGTGCCGTCAACAACAATGTAGTCAATTTTATCAAAATTAGTCATGAAAAACACTCATCATCAACAAGTAGTAACAATATACATAATCAATGACATTTCATTTTCTTATTTTACGCATGACATATGTAACGAGAAAAAAAGAAGAAAAAAAATAATAATAGTAAGTAAATAATAATTATATATAAAAAAAAAAAGTAAATTATCAGAGAAAGAAACAAAATGATCTCCTCAACCCCTTCCCCAAATATCTCCCCAACACCTACAACTCCAAAATGATCCGCAAAAGAAAGAAACAGAAATAAACAAAAAAAAAATGGCAGATTTTGGGAAGGGTAAAAAAACAGGAGAAAGAAACAAAAGAAAATTACAGATTTTGGGAGAGAAAAATTGGAAATGGCTTCACTCGCAAGCAGATTTGATAGGAAGGGAAACAGATAGAAAATTTGTGGGTAAGTTAGATCTTCTCTTCTTTTATTTTTGAGATAGAAAAGTTATCTTAGATCTATTTTTTTATTATTTAGATTTTTGGATATGTTATCGAAAATCAAAATTGATTGAAAAATGGCTTTGTCAATTGCATTTAAATTGGATCATCATTTTTGGGAAAGAGAAAAAATCATAATTGATTGATGCATAGGCCAGTTTTATGAACGAAAATTAGAATAATTAGAATGGATTGAAAATGACTCCTTTGATTGGATAGTCATCAGTTGGGAAAGAGAAGAAAAAATAATAGATTGAAAATGTCTTCCCGATAGTAGTTTTTAGGAAAGAGAAGAAAACAGAATAGATTAAAAATGGCTTTCTGTTAATTGGACAGTCATATTACGAGAGAGGAGAACAAAATTGATTGAAATTTGTTTTATAATTGCATAATAAGAAGAAAAAAAAAATACAGAGAGGAGAGAAACAAAGTATACAACAAAAGAGAAGGAAAATAGAAGAGGTGAAAAATTATTATTATTTGTATCTAGAGAATATAATATTATAACAAACCATAATTGGATTGAATGATTCAAAGCCGCATGAAATAATATTGACATATTTTCAATTTGTGTTTTAGAAAATTTAGAAACAATGAAAACTTGGAATTCGATTTTTACCGAGACTGTTTTAGAGCCGTATTTCACATTGTTAGTTGGATTATTAATTAAAATGTGAAATACTAACAAAAGGTGACGAACGGTGGGATATGAAGCAAACTCCAGCAACCTTTGGAGCATCTCTCGAGGAACGGGAGCTTACGTTAATTAAATTAGGGAAGACTTCGACTAAGGCCAACCAGGTAAGTGGCCTTACTATAGGATAGGCTAAAAATTGTATGAGTTACGATGATGTATGAACTATGTCGTACGATGCGGTATATGAGTTATGATGATGTATGAGTTATGATGATGTGTGGGTTACGATACTTGATGATGTGCTCAGTATATATATATTTTGATGAATGTCGTACTTGATATGTTTGATACACTTTGTGGCAATATGATGAGTATGATGAGTATGTATGAGTTATGATGATGTATGAACTATCTGTGTGACGATCACATCTCCTTGTTGCACAATCTCCCTTATGAGATGGTATTTGCGCTCAATATGTTTTCCTCGCGTATGGCTTCTAGGTTATTTTCAATTTGCAACTGCTCCACTGTTATCACAATAAAGAGTGACGGGAAGATGCATATTTGGAACGACTTCCAAATCAGTTAAGAACTTCCTAAGCCATACCGATTCTTTCGCTGCTTCACAAGCAGCAACATACTCAGCCTCCATGGTGGAATCAGCAATGCAACCTTGCTTTATGCTTCTCCATATTATTGCTCCTCCGTTCAGAGTGAAGACAGATTCTGATGTCGATTTCCTCGAATCTACATCGGTCTGAAAATCTGAGTTAGTGTACCCTGTAAGGATCAAATCCTTATCACGTACACTAGCATATAGTCCCTCGTTCTCCTAAGATACTTGAGGATATTCTAAACGGCAGTCCAATGAGCACGTCCCAGATTGGACTGATATCTGCTGACAATTTCCACAGCATAGCATATGTCGGGTCGGGTACATAGCATGGCATACATCAGACTGCCGACTGCTGATGCATAGGGAATGTGTCTCATATCCTCAACTTCTTGAGGTGTCTTAGGACTTTGTTCCTTCGACAAATGAACTCCATGCCTGAAAGGTAATAATCCTTTCTTGGAGTCCTGCATCTTATATCGAATCAACATTTTGTCGATGTACGATGCCTGAGACAATGCTAGTGTTTTGTTCTTGCGATTCCGAACAATTTAGATTCCAAGAACAAACGGAGCCTCTCCCAAATCTTTCATTTGAATTTGTGTCGTTAGCCAATGCTTAATGTCAGTCAAAAATCCCACATCATTTTCAATGAGTAGGATATCGTCAACGTACAACACCAGGAAAGCTACTGTAGAGTTGACTATCCTTTTATAAACACAAGGTTCGTCAACATTCTGTTTAAAGCCATAAGATTTGATCGCAGTATCAAACTTTATATTCTAGGATCGAGATGCTTGCTTCAACCCATAAATGGATCTTTTAAGCTTGCAAACCCTTTGCTCGTGATCCTGTTCAATGAACCCCTCTGGTTGAGCCATATAGATACTCTCTTCAAGATTGCCGTTTAGAAAGGCTGTCGTAACATCCATTTGCCAAATTTCATAATCATAAACTGTGGCAATAGACAAGAGTATTCTAATCGATTTAAGCATAGCAACAGGAGAGAAGGTTTCTTCATAGTCCACCCCCTCTCTTTGGGTATAACCCTTTGCTACTAGTCGAGCTTTAAAGGTCTGTACCTTACCGGTTTGGTCTCGTTTCCTCTTATAGATCCATTTGCAACCAATAGGTTTTACCCCATCTAGTTGATCTACAAGTTCCCAGACTGTATTGAAGTACATTGACTCCATTTCAAGATTCATGGCTCTAATCCACTGATCTCTATCTTCATCATTCATTGCCTGTTTATAGGTCAATGGATCCTCAACGCCATCATCAGGTATGATGACTTGAGTTTCTGTCAAACCCAAGTAACGATCGGGTTGAGTTATAACCCTCCCACTAGTCGAGGCATTCTCAACTCTTGAGAAGGATGTGATTGACCAGAAGTGTCAGCTCCATCAACAACTCTAGTTGAAGGACCAGCTTGATCAACAACTCTTCTTGTTGTTTTATCAGTAGCTTCTTTAGAAATCTCACTTAATACTAGTTTGCTACGAGGTTGATGATTTCTTACGTGGTCTTCCTCTAAGAATGTAGCGTTTGTGGATACAAACACTCTATTTTCTTGAGGGTCATAAAACAAACCACCTTTCGTCTCTTTGGGGTATCCTACTAATATACATAATTTTGAACGACGTTCTAATTTCTTGGGGTTTTGCAACAACACATGTGCTGGACATCCCCAAATTCTGAAGTGACGTAAACTACCTTTACGCCCTTTCCATAACTCATAAGGCGTTTCTGAAACACTCTTAGTAGGAACCATGTTCAAAATGTATGTAGCAGTCTCCACTGCATATCCCAAAAACGGATCGGGTAATTGAGCGAAACACATCAGAGACCGAACCATGTCTAATAGAGTTCTATTTCTTCTTTCTGATACACCATTTTGTTGAGGCATACCAGGGGCTAAGAGTTGTGACCTTATTCCATGTTCTATCATATAGTCTTGAAATCTTAAGTCCATGTACTCTACTCCTCGATCTGATCGAAGTGTTTTAATAGTTTTACCTAATAGATTCTCAACCTCAGTCTTATACTCTCTGAATTTTTCAAGAGCTTCAAACTTGTGATGCATTAGATAAAGACAGCCATACCTTGAATAATCATCAATAAAACTGATAAAAGATTCATACCCTCCTCGTGCTTTGACATTCATTGGACCACAGAGATCTGTATGCACGAGTTCTAAGGTTTCTTTGGCTCTACAATCTTTTTCGGAAAATGATCGTTTAGTCATTTTACCCTCAAGACAAGACTCACATGGAGGTAAAGAGTTGTCTTCTAACTCATTTAGAAGTCCTCTTTTAACAAATTTCTCAATCCTATTGAGATTAATGTGACCTAGTCTTAAGTGCCAAAGATAGGTATTAGGAGAAATCTTTTGTCGTTTATTTTGAGTTTCAGCTGTTTTAAACATCTCGGTATTTAAAATAGCTTTTGTTTCGCTCGGTTTTAACATATATAAGTTGTTTTCTAGTTTTGCAGAACAAATATGAATACCTCTTTTGCAAATGAACACTTCATTGATTTCAAAAGATACTTTATACAATTGTTCTAATAAACAAGAGATAGATATTAGATTTCTTTTCATTTCAGGAACAAAAAGTACATTATCTAATATAATGAATTTATCTCCAAAAAACAACTTCAAATTTCCTACTGATCTTGCTGAGACAACCTCTCTTGTTCCAACCCTGAGTGTTATCTCGCCGTCCAGGAGCTAGTTTCCTGGTAAAAAGAACAAATATGATTAGTCGCCCCTGAATCTAGTATCCAAGTTAAGTTGTCATACTCTACTAAACATATTTCTACAACGAGTAAATCATATTTACCTTGTTGTGTCTTTTCGGCTTTCTTCTCTGCAAGGTATTTTGGGCAGTTTCTCTTCCAGTGCCCGTTTTCATTGCAATGGAAACATTTTCCTTTATCTGCTTTTTGAACCTTGTGTTTGCGGTTAGTAGGAATCTTATTTTTCCCTTTACCCTTCTTCTTCATCAAAACACTTTTAGAAGTTGAAGGTCCATACTTATTTTTGGAGGACGATCCTCGTAGTAATTTCTTGGAGATAGCAACATTCGCTTCTCCTGTTTGTCCCTTGTTCATTAAGAGGAACTGATAAGTCTGTAGCTCATTGAGAGAGCAGTCAAGTTATATTCTATTTTGTTCATTACCACATTGGTGCGGAACTGGAAGAAGCTCTTCGGAAGAGACATCATGATAAAACTAACTTGACTCTTCTCATCAATGACAGCTTCATTTTCTTCTGCCACATTGAAATGGACCATCATGTCCAGGACATGTTCTCTAACTGAGGTCCCTTCTTTCATACGACAGTTGTAAATGTATTTTATGGCTTCATGTCTAAGGGAGAAGGACGGTTGTCCAAACATCCCTTTTAGAGATTCCATAATCTCTTTAGCAGTACCCATAACATCGTGTTTCTTAGCCAAAACATCAGATATGCTGGCTAGAATGTACACTTGGGCTTTATCATTTGCCATTATCCATCTGTCATACGCATCCCGAACTGTTCGGTTTACATTTGAGCTGGGGTTTGGAGGACACTCCTCAGTTAAAACAAACTTTAAATCATCAATGACCAGTATTGTGTTTAAGTTTGATTTCCAAGTTGTGTAGTTGTCGCCGTTTAATTTCTCAGAAGCGAGTAATTGTACTATTGAGTTTGTCATGCTGTGATATAAAGAAAATTCTATTAGTGATTTGACTTAATCCTGTTTAATCCAATCAGTTTTAGCAAATATAATAATGTACCCAAATCATTATTAATTTGCAACGATACTTTAGTGAGTTAGAGCAACTGCTACCGAGGGGCAGTCAATCACTCATTCACTAAACCAAGACATTCTTGACTTAAACACTATTCCCAGAATAACTCTTGTTCCTATAGTGTTCTTAGTTATCGCTATTTTGGTCAAGAATATACCAACTCTTAGTATTTCTTCGTAAGTGTGACCCGCAATTTTCAGACCTCATAGATCGGTCCCAACAATGCTATCGAATGAAAAAGCCAAAGTTGGGAACGAACCTAAGAAATCCTATCCATTTCTGGAGTTTGCATTGTTTCGACTCCCATGTTACGACCCTCCGAATGGGTAGTTGCTCTAGGGCAACATGCAGGTGGAACATGGGAACCTTACGATGCAACCTAGTGGTGGAGACCATAGGACGTATTTGACATACTTCCTTCTCCCACTTACTATAAATACTTTCTCTATTCACCTTGTTATTCACTCATGCAAATACTTTCCGAATGGAGGACGCTCCCAGGGCGACACGAGGCCGAGCATGAATCTCACTGTGTGAATTTTACAGAGAGCGTGAAAAGAAAACGATGTATCTTATACACCTTTTTCCTCCCACTAAGTATTTTAGATGGTTGGGTATACTCAATACTTAAATTTATTCCGGCTAATTAAATATAACTTAAGTCTAGGTGATTTTTCTAAATCTTACATCACTTAAGCATGCTCATAAAACTTGGCTAACTAAGCTCAAGTACTGGTCCGATCTCCAGGTAGTAGGTGTTCCGTAAACCGTCAACTTAAGTACCTCCAGCCTTAGACAAGATCGTGCCAGGTGAGCTTTCTCGTAACCGCAATTTTGTAAGACATCGACCTATTTTAACTATTAAAATTGATCGTGCTCGGTTCTCAACCCTAAGTGAGCATGCACTTATCTTTATTATAGATTTATAATGTCTATCTCATTTTATGACGTTGAAAATAACCTATAACATGCATCTAACATGCTTTATATAACAATTATATAATCATCCATTCCATGCAATAATATAACAATTTATATCTTTCACTCATGGAACCCTAAACATGCATACTATACATTATAACACTTATAACATACTTGTAATGCATGAAACATGCTTAGCCTATGGTGGGATTTTAAATCTATATGACATACTTTATGCATATACATTTTCTATTTAATTAAAACATACATTCATAATGCATAATTAATTAAACACGCTAAAGTGGGTTGGTTTTGACATTTTAAAGCAAGCAATTAACTAAATTATTACACTAATAATTAAAAATAACTTGAGCCGTTCCCGAGGATCACGAACTGGGCGAACCAACCCTTAAAAACGTTGAATCGGACCCCAACGGCAGAAAAAACACTCGAACCGCCTCTTCCATCTTCTTCGGTTCAGCTTGCTATCTCTTCCATTTTCGATCAATTACAACCTAAAATGGACTCTAATGACTCCATAAAATTACAGACGTTTCTTCATTCATTAAAGCCCATACACATTAGGCTTATTACAGACCTTTCTTCTTTTATATTTTACCGGATCCTGTAATAGTCAGATCCCATATCCAATTGATTAGATTTTTCTTAGTATTTTAAGTTATAGGAAATAAGGTTAGATTCAATAAATTTTAGTTGGCAAATCTATAAACTGGGAGATAGTAGCCAAACAATCGACTCAAAATTGGTCAGTAATATCTGTTTACACAATTGAAAATCTATTTACAGAATGAAAATAATTACAGAGAGGGAGGGAGATTGAGGAAAGATTCGTTGAACATAATTTAACAATAAAACAGGAAATATCAGAGCGCAAGGAACTCCATCGAATTTTGTCTAACAGGAAATATCAGAATTTTAAGATGGCAAATGTATATTAGAGAAATAATTTTATAGAGTTCAAACTTGAAACTGATGTCATGGACTCACATAGGTTAACTTGGATTTCAAAGGACGGAATTGAACTCTCATTAAGGATATATCGTGACAACGACTTAAGCTAACCAGGTAAGTGACCTTAGTATCGGCATAGTTATATTTGATGTTGACACGTGCCCCGTGGTTCTGCACGTTCATATATATTGATATGTGTGAATTGTTTGTGGATCGATATGCTTCTTATATGTTATGTGTATATTATAATATGTGAACTGTGTGATAATAATTACGGTACGATGTGTTCAAGGATATGTTTGAGATAGCATACGAGAAGGATGTACAAAACGAAATGTAACGATAGGAGTAAAATACGTTCATGAACGTTAATGTTAGGTTACATACTGGAGTGTATGGATAAGAGAGATTGATGGAAGAATACGGTTAGGTTACGGGTACAAAGGGATAGGTTTGTGATAGATTGATAGAACGATAGCGTTAGGATTGATAGAACGGTAATGTTAGGATACGTTCTTGTGATGATATGACTATGGTACGTTCACGTAATGATATGTATAAGAACGTTAAGGTTATGATAAGTTAGAGAACGATATGACTACAAAGTGTTTACGTTATGACTTGTTTATGATATGATACATTGTGATGCAATATGTCATGGTATGATGTGTATATGATGAAATGTTATGTTAAAAGCATAGAACGTTATGTTAGGTCTCTTAAATTGTGTGTATACAGCATGATATGAATGACATGAAATCACGATAAATGGCATGAAATATAACCCCATTAGAAATTATGTATGATTTGAGATATGATATGAATGATGAACTATATCGGAAACGATATGAAAAATGATATGATATGTACATAATGCTAACGGGGTTGTATTAAAGAATAATGAAAATGGAAAAGTTTTGGGACCTCATGCATTATGTGTGCTCATGCATTTGGGGGAATACCCTTCATCACGAGGGTACGGACGCGTACATCCAATGGCAGGACAATGATCGTTATGCTTTGCATAGCGCTGCCGGGACGGTTACTAATTCTAGCGGGTGTTCGGCCTCAGGGGCTCCCAGAGTATGCCCACCGGATAAGGAAAGTGGCCCAGTGGTGTGCGAACTAGCTGGTGAGCTCATACTCGCACGTATGGGCTGTGTGTAGAGTTAGTACACGTCAAAAATTACCTGTTAGGACAGCACCATAGGGAAAACGGAATGAAAGATAGGTCTCATCATCTCATTGCATGTGATTGTTACATTTAACCCAATAGTGGGGTCACTTACTGAGTATTTCTTTAAATACTCAAGCCATGTGCTACTACATTTTTCAGGTTAAGGCAAGACATTCTTGTACGGCTGACAACATCGCAATTCGAGACCATTTCACATGCGTAGGATAGTGGAATTTATTTTCTTAGACTTAGGCTAGAATAGGATATTTTTAACTTAAACTCTTATTCATTTTATTTAGTCTTTTGTTGTGTCTTTTTAAAAGTTGTTTTCAAAATACGCAAGTCCATGGCTGTGTTTTAAGATAAAGGTTATGTTTTATGGAATTTAAATGAAGTCTTTCGCATTCAATGTTATGGTATGTATGCAGTAGCGACCTAAAATTAAGTAAACAATTTCGGGTCGTTACAATGTTAGTCCATGACAGTGTTTTATGATGAAATTTATATTTTAGGATAAAGTTTAAATGCTTATTTCTGCACAAAATGATTATTCTTTAATGACGGTAGTGACTCGAGGTAAGTAGAAATCTAGAATTGAAGTTTGGGTAGATGCATACATGTTATATGTAGTTCTTAGGTTAGATTATCGATCATTTTCTTATTTTATTTAAAAATTTTATGCTATTTATTTCCCGTTATATTGTTTAAAAAAATTTATTACAAACGTTTAAGTCCATAGCGTCATTTCTTTTAAATCAATTTCTCCACGCATTCTAGTTATATTATGCATGTAGTTGCGACCTTGGTTTTAATAGAAAATTAGAGTCATTATAATTGGGATAAGAGCAATACCTCTAACAGTAAGATGTGATTCAGGGGCAAACCAAGGAGAAATCTTGTGGGTATGTGACACCTGAGTAAAGAGGAGTACATGAATGAATTGAGAACATATCAGAGTGAGAGTGATCCTGAAGTTAGGATGACTAAGAAAGTCTTAAAGGAAATAAAGGTTACAACCTATTCCAACAATGTGCATCTTCCTTTTTAGTGGCTCAATAATAGAAACTTCATTTTTTAACATACTTTGTTTGGAGTAATTCTATGTTGGGTGACGTTCTAGAAATTTTCCTATAATACATGTGAGTGAGGACAAAGTATGTTAGGACAACTCGTATTGGTTTGTGGGAATAATTTTCATTGTTAGAAGCAAGAGTAAGTAACGTGACTACTAACATGGGAATACTAGAGCCATTAGGTGTTGAATCAAGATTTTGAATCTTGATTTAAATCTTGGGCAAGAGTTGTTACACATTTGTGAGGGATAGTCTTCCTTATCTTTTCTATCATTCACTATGAAATTTCCTTAACAATAATGTCATTTTCTATTATTTTTAAATATATTAAATGCATTATTACTATCTCGTAAAAAATTTAATTATTTTTTTTAGGACTATTGGTACGGATTCAAATTAGTTTGTTGTCCAAAAAACAATAAGCAAACATAGCAAAGTGTCAAAAAGATAACAGAATATACATATACATATATTATCGTATTGTAGCTATATTATTCATTTATTCTTGCCCCAATGATTGAATTTAGTGCCCACACTAACCATCTTCTGTTCTTATTAACACTTAATTCTTGAGATCTTCTTGTTTGAGGTCTTCAAATTGCATATTATTGAACTTCAATTCTTTTGTTGCCGATTTAAAACAAATACATAAACCGATTTTAGAACACGAACAAGTACGATCTCCGCAGTCAGCAGAGGTGTTGCATGCGATTTGTTTTAGAAGGCTTCTCTTTGGTACCAGTGGCGGCATCCCTTCAACTTCAACTGCAATAATATTTAAACACTCGACATTATGTTTGAAACTTTTGAACTCTTAGCATGCGATTTGTCTTAGAAGGCTTCTCTATTGAAATATTAACCTTCAAAGAGATTCAAAACAAACAAAGAACGAAGAGCTAGAAATTTTACCAGAGCGAGACACAACCAGCAGTATCATCCCTATAATGAAACTCAACTTCACACTACAAATCTCTGCCATGTTATTATTTGTGTTCAAAATAATTTGAATGGACAGGTGTGATGGTTAAGTTTCATTCTTGTCAATCCATTATATAATCCTCTAGACTCAAATTAGTTCACCCATATGAACCTAAATAGTAGATTTTGGTTGATGCATATGCCAAATATATGATATTTCTATAATTACAAAACCATAAATCCCATCTTTTCTGAAAATGTTAAAAAGAAATCCACGTAGGAAATGTATTGGGTTTCAGATTTTTTTTTCTTAAAAAATGATAGTCATTTGCCCAAAATTTAACTTGAACTTGAGAAAAATAAGTAAATATAAAGGAACTGTCACAATTTAATTTATTTTATTTAATTTATTATTATTTTGCTCTAAAGATAAATAAGGTAAGATTCCACCTTGATTAGACAGGGAAAACAAAACATTCTTTATAACAGTATGGAAACCTCCATCTAACTAGACGTGTGTTAAACCCTCGACGAGAAATTCGGAAGGCCATTGGAATAGGTTGAAGAATTAAACCAAGATTTGATGTAGTAAATGATCTTAAGACCTTTATGAAAATTCTATGACGTTTTCATGATCCTTGAAGACTCGAAATATGATAAGAAATTCATATGACACTTATTTATGCTATTAAGGGTAAATATAAAAGATTTTAGGGAATTAAAACAATTTTGGACTATGAATCAAGATTTAAAATAGGTAACTATCCATCAAGACAATTTATAAGAAACCAAAGAAAAGCCTATTTGACAATGTTTCTTATGAAAGTTCCCTAGAACCACAGATCCCTAGAACCACAGCTGCCTAAAGGTCCCTAGAACCACAGATCTATGAACGATTAGGAAAAAGTACGATAACTCAAGGTGCGTTTTGTGCTTTTTTGTAAACAACGTTATCGGTAACAGTCAGAAAATTGGGTTTTTCCTACAATATACTTCAATTCAGATGTGAAGAAAATATTGTTGAATTATCAAAAGATATTTCAATTCATGTCAATCGATGAAGAATGATGTTTCATGTTAGAAATTTTAGGTGGATTACAATTTAGAGTTATTATATTTTAAGACTTTTTACTTACTTTAGGTTACATTTACCTAATGGCTAATTATGACCATTAAGTATGAATATTACAACTCTTGAAATGCCTTTAATAGTTTCATTGTTGAGGCTATATAAACTCATGTACGTTGATTTGTAAGTAGACTTGAAAAATATAGTAAAAGAGCATTTGTGCTTTTCTTTAGCCAATGGCTAAATTTCTTTGTAGTTTAGGTTTCATGTAGAATCATTCAAGCTTGACACGATCAATCTTGCTTGTGAAGTGATTCGAATTTCAAACAAGTGTTTGAGATATTTGATCAACAAGAATCATTCAAGCTAGACATGATCAATCTTGCTTGTGGAGTGATTCGAATCTCAATCAAAGTGTTCTTGCCTTGAGATATTCGATCAACAAGGTAATCCGAATCTTACTCTCCTTGTGGTGATTCCTTATCATATCAGACTAGTATCTCAAGGATCAAGAGCTTGAAAATGAATGATAAGAACTGGTTTTTTTTTTTTTTTCTATCAAAACTGATATTTTTTTTCTTTTTTTCTTTTTTTCTTCAATAATTTTTCAGAGAAAAAACAAATTGATAGAAAAAAATAACAATAAAGATATTTCACCTCTAGAACGGCTAAAGAACGTCAACCAAATGTTCTGATACCAAATGATAAGCGCCAACAATGCTAGATTTTGCAAAGCTAGAGGTCCTTCTAGAATCCTTGCAAAACGTTTACAGAGAAAGCTAACTTAACGGATTGAATCCAACCAAGAGTTGGTTAGAAGATGAATGACTCTTAGATTGAACTTGAAATCTATGATGGTCACTCTTAGATACCAAGACAATTCACTCCAAAATTAGCTTGATCAAAACTAATTCAATGAATCGGTTTAAACATCAAACCTAAAACAAGGTTTGAAAAAGAATAACACAAAAAAGGTATCAAGAAACACAAAGGTTTTGTTTGTATTCAACCATCGATCCACAAACATGAATATTACATGCCTTCAAATAAGCCAAAAAAGATAACCCTAACATAATAAATTCAACCACCAACTGCGGACTACTAATAAATGCTATTAAATATACATTTAAGAAAATAAAGCATTCATAAATTATCTTAATTGATAGTTCAACTACCAAAACAAGTCTTCTAATCACTTTCCAATGTCAGCCATTCCAATATCTTCTTGATTTGATATGCTAATGCTATAAAGATTTTTTGGCTCAAAAGTCTTTGTTTCAACTTGCACAGCTAGCTTTGTTTCAACTTGTACACTAGCTAGCCTTTGAATATGCAATGTATAGGCCTCTTGAACCTTCTTAACCTTGATTTTTGTAATCGGTCCTTCGGGTACATGCAAAGGGTCAGCAGTTGAATTCATATCACCTTTACTTAAGTGTCACATGCCAACTAGCTTCCTCCAAGATTTTTCCTTGAATCACATCTTACTGTGAGAGGTATCGCTCTGATACCAACTCTAACGACCCTAATTTTCTATCAAAACCAAGGTCGCCACTAAACGATGCTATGGATTTAAACGTTCACAATAAAATCTCAAAACAATATAGCGAAAATAAATAGCTTAAATTTTTTAAATAAAATAAAAAAAAAAGATCCATAATATATCCTAAGGACTACATACAACATGAATGCATCTACTCGAACTTCAGTTCCATAGGGTTTACCGCAACATTGTCATTTGTGTAAAATGGTCTTACTTTTACCTGAAAAATAAGAGTAGCACGTAGGTTAAGTATTTTAAGAAATACTCAGTAAGTAACCCCGCTATTGGGGTTGGAATATGCAATAATGTTTAGGACCAATCATTTATTAAAACATCATTTCATGGTTTTGGTCTCAACTTACAGTCCGGGCAGAATTAAATGTGTATTACATCTCTACACACGGCCCACATACACACACATGAACCCCGGGCGAGCTCGTATATGAACCTCTGGACCTGGCCTTCAGCTAGCATACACTCACGCTATTGCCTCTAAATTTCATGTATAACATAGCACAATTTTTAATTGTATAACATCTCAAAATGATATTTCATAACATGACATATCTTATAATTACAACATAACTTAACATATCAAGTTTCATAGCACAGCATATTCACAACACAACATTAACATAATAAACAAGCATTAAACAATCACAATGTACGACACATGCAAGGGCCAAAGGGTACGTACCGTTCATAATTCAAGCAATTCATTCGACCAAACCAGTAGTGAAGCAACTTACCTGAGTAGCTTAAGCCAAAGTTGCTGATTTATCTTTAGAGTTAGAACAAATCCATCCCTTCAAATCCAAGTCAACCTATGTTAATTTACAACACCGAATTAGAACACATTAAGCGATTTAGTTTTCCTAACGCTCACAATTAAACATCTAATTTATATTAGGACACTTTAAACTTGCTAATCTACCATAAAGTTTTGAATTTCTAACATCCCAAACTGGTTTAAACAGCAGCCTACTCGTGCAATTTTCCAAAATAATACTAATAATTACTATCCTTGTATCCCTAATTATATTGTTAATTAAAGTTTCGCATTTCTCTAATCCCAAAATTTTTTGATGTTATTATTGTGTAAGAGATCACGATAAGGATCACGGTGTTCTAACTGGATCTATTACACGATGCAAGGCCAAGAAGATTAATTCATTCTTCATCTACAAAATTGGATAGGCTTGGTTCAACTTTCATTTCATGTGTTACAAGTTGATTCAATTGAGGAAATGTCATTTGAAGTTTGATTTTCAAAAGTGAATATTTGCACGGTTAAAGTAGCGGATGTGGTTGTTATAAATTGAATTTGATTGAAGATTTCTTACCAAACTTTATTTATTATTTCAATTTCATGATTTCTTGAGGCAAAAGGGTGGGGTGTTACTTGTTAAAGTTGATATAATTTTTTTTTAATTTTGTTTTTAATTTTTTGAGATTTAAAGAAAGGTGGGAGTAATTTCCAATCATGGTCACTAACTTCTTAGTGGCCATTTGAAGAGTATTTCCAATCATGGTCGCTAACTTCTTAGTGGCCATTTGAAGAAGAGTTTGAAGTTACTTCTAAGTGGAGACTATAAATACCCACAAATCACTCTATAAAATGCAGAACTCATGAATGAAATTTAGTTCTCAAATTGAGACTTTCACCTTTATAAATTTGAGCATCATCTTTGTCATCTCTAGTAATATTTTGATAGATTGTATCCGAGTCATTCAATTAAGTATTGATCAAATTTGATTGTGGAGTGACTCAATTTAGAACAAGGTTCCAAATCGTGCTTCTAGATGTTTGATCTTAAAAAGTAATCTAATTCTCGCATTATCTCTTCATTGATCTGAAAATTTGTACAAAGAGGTGTTAATTTTTTTTTATTCGAGGGTTCTTGCTTCAACAAAAGGCTTGCAATTCGACTAAGGATTAGGATTGGCTTATCAGGTCATCCATATAAAATTGAAACCTCTAAATTTTTACTCAAGAATAAATGTTTTAACAAATTCTTAGACATCTATCTAGGTTAACCTTAATGACAAAATGGGATAAGCTTAGTTATATGTAACCGTCCAAATTCACTCTTAGATTGTTTCTTTGGGCTTTCCCTTCCTAGCTTGTGATCAAGGTATTGCGTATATGAATTTTTTTAATTATAGAAATATCATAAATTTGGCATATGCGCCCACGAAAATCTACAGTTTCTGTTTAAGTTCATATTCGTGAGCTAATTTAATTTCTGAGAGGATTATATAATGGATTGGCAAGAAAGAAACTTAATCATTGTTGGATCGATATGACAACCCTAGTGAGCTAATTTAATTTCTGAGAGGATTATATAACGGATTGGCAAGAAAGAAACTTAATCATTGTTGGATCGATATGACAACCCTAGTGAGCTAATTTAATTTCTGAGAGGATTATATAACGGATTGGCAAGAAAGAAACTTAATCATTGTTGGATCGATATGGGAACCCTAGTGAGCTAATTTAATTTCTGAGAGGATTATATAATGGATTGGCAAGAAAGAAATTTAATCATTGTTGGATCGATATGGCAACGGTAGGGGTGAATAGGGTTTCAACAATATAATTATTAATTTTTTTTTTAAGAAACTTATTAAATGCAATCAATCAACAATAATTTAGAATTTAAATACGAAAAGGGTTAGAAAATATAAGACCGTAATTTTATAGTAGGTGGACTCGACTCCACTCCCCAAGCACCTCTTGGGAATTTGAATAAACCTTTCTGGACTCTTTCCTCGGATCAGAGCCCAACCACTACACCGCTCTTTTTACGAGTTCAAGAGCAAACTCAATCCTTTCCACGGCTCAAGATCAAACTGGTACAATTGTCTCAATCCTTTCCACGACTAAGGATCAAACCGGTAAAATTGTCTCAATCCTTTCCACGGCTCAGGATCAAACCGGTAAAATTGTCTCAATCCTTTCCACGGCTAAGGATCAAACCGGTACAGTTGTCTCAATCCTTTCCACGACTCAGGATCAAATCGGTACAATTGTCTGAAACTTTATAGAAATACGCCACACACCACTGAAGTAGTAGATTTACATTTTCTCACACTACAATAGACATCTCTCTCCGAATAAGATAAACAGAAATAAAATTATCATTTTCTCACACTACAATAGACTTCTCTCTCTGAATAAGATAAACAGAAATAAAATTGGAAACTTTGGAGAGAGCAACAAGGGAAGTTTTTTAAGAAAAGAAAGTGTATTGTGAAATGTTACCATTGGAAACTTTGGAGAGAGCAAGAGGTTTTTTAAAAAAAGTTTAAATCGAGGAAACTATGAAAGTTGTGTATTGTGAAATGTTATGTGTGTTTTAAAATATACGGAAGGGATAAATTTATTGTGAAATGTTAGGTGTGTTTTAAAATATGAGGAGGGGATGAGTTTAAATAGTGATCAAGTCCTAAAAATAAGAATCGATACGGACCACTAATGGCACATGTCCAAATAATAATATTATACATCATGATAGGCATTCTAATATATCATCATAAATTTGAAATTCGCTCAAATCCATATTCTCCCCCTATATTAATGTTCCAATGAATTATGAAACATCACAATAACGAAGTGATTCATTAATTATAAAATAACAACTAAGTAATTCATTAATTATAAAATGACAAACTTAGAGCATATTTTTCCTAATTTTCTCCCCCTATGATAAAAAAATAATAAAAAAATAAAAAAATAATAATAAATAATAAATAATAAAAGAATTACATGCTCTCCCTTTAAACAAAATTATAAAATTCAAGATATATCACACCGAGTAATACCAAACTCAAATTCAAGATATATCACACCGAATAATACCAAGCTCAAGCCTATTTTTGCAAAAAAAAATTCTTCATTTAACGGCTTGGTAAAAATATCTACTAATTGATTATTAGAGTTTACAAAATCAAGAATAATATGTCCATTTTGCACATGCTCTCTAATAAAATGATGTCTAATGTCAATATGTTTAGTTCTAGAATGATGAGCAGGATTTTTGGTTAAATTAATAACACTAGTGTTATCACAAAATATAGGCACATTATCAAATGTTAATCCAAAATCACAAAGAGTTTTTTTCATCCAAAGAATTTGAGCACAACAACTAGCAACCGCAATATATTCCGCTTAGGTAGTAGATAAGGCAACCGAATTTTGCTTTTTACTAAACCAAGAAACTAATAAACTACCAAGAAATTGACAAGTTCCACTAGCACTTTTACGATCAGATAAACTTCCTGCAAAATTTGCATCAGAATATCCTACCAATTTAAACTCAACATTTCTAGGATACCACAATCCTAAATTAATAGTCCGAAGCAAATATTTAAATATTATTTTAACGGCATGTAGATGAGATTCCTTAGGACAAGATTGAAACCTAGCACAAAGACATACACTAAACATAATATCAGGTCTACTAGCAGTCAAGTAGAGTAAAGATCCAATCATACCTCGATAAGATTTTATATCTACACATCTACCTTTTTCATCCTTGTCAAGCTTGGTAGATGTGCTGGAGTTTTTGCAATCTTACCTTCATTGAACTTGAACCTTTTGAGTAAATCCTTGGTGTACTTCTCTTGATTTAGGAAGATACCATCTTTCAGTTGTTTGATTTAATGTCCAAGAAAGAAACTGAGCTCTCCCATCATACTCATCTCAAACTCATTATGCATACATTTAGAAATTTCTTCACATAAAGAGGGATTAGTAGAACCAAATATAATATCATCCACATATATTTGTACTAATAGCATATCTTTTTCTTTAATTTTAATAAAGAGGGTAGTGTCGAGCTTAGCCATTTTGAAATCATTCTCAATAAGAAAATTACTAAGTCTATCGTACCAAGCTCCTTGGAGCTTGTTTTAAGCCATAAAGAGCCTTTTTTAACTTTTAGACATGATGTGGAAAATCAAAAATTTCAAATCGAGGAGGTTGTTTTACATAAACTTCCTCCATAATATAATCATTTAAGAATGCACTTTTCACATCCATTTGATATAATATAAATTTTTTTTTGTAAGAAACAAATGCAAGTAACATTCTAATAGCTTATAATCTAGCAACGGGTGCAAAAGTTTCTTCATAGTCTATACCTTCTTCCAGACAATAACCTTGAGCTACAAGTCTACCTTTATTTCTAATGATATTCTCATTTTCATCAATTTTATTTCTAAAAACTCATTCCCAAACTTTGTTCCTCATAGTCTATACCTTCCTTCTGACAATAACCTTGAGCTACAAGTCTAGCTTTATTTCTAAAAGTCAAATGGTCAATTTGACTTATTCTTTGTGGAGATTAAAGGGGATCGGGAATAAATTCCGTCGACAAACATCTTTTGTCGGGAGACTATAAATACCCATAATATGTTATGTAAAATTCAGATTCGTGGATGAATGTAATTCAGATATCAAATTGAGACGTTTCCATTAGACATCTTGTAAGGATTCGAATTTTTGTTTTATTTATTTTATGCTAAGATTTTTATTTTTGCTGCCAAAACGAAAAGATATTATGCTGCATTTATTGTCGCTGGAAAAGGTATGATTTATAGCAAGAAAATTTCTACCTTAATGGAAAAGTCATAAAGACCTTTTATATTCCCATATACAACTCTCCTCCTTCCTTGGAAACAACTTTTGCTCTCCAAACGTTTAGGGTTTTCAAGGGTATCTGAGAGTACGGAAAAATCGAGAGGGTTAGCCAGGAAAAAAACGTGTGAGGTGGTTCGCTGGATTTTCTTCGGTGAGTGGCCGGAGGGAGAAGCGATCGAGGCTATCGGTGTTGAATATCGTTGCGCGTCGGTCGGAATAGGCGAGGGGTGTCGTCGCATCGCCGGAATCGGGGTTGTGACGTCGTCGTTGGCGGCGCAGCAACGATTAGGGTTTTCGTGAGATTTCGGGTAAGGAAGACGAAGGAAAACGGGTCGGGTTCACGTTCGGCCTCCGGACCAGCCCACGGAACGAACGCGGGCGCTGTGCGTTTCGGCCCAACGCGGACGCGCGCTGCAGCCTTGGTCTCGGCTCCGCACGCGTGCTCTCGGCTCGGCAGCTCGGCTTGGTGAATCGGTATCACTATAATATATCGATTCCAAGGTTTTTGGCCCTTCCAAAGCCGTTTCTGCCCTTAGTTTTACCATCCGAGGTCAGTATGGCTCCTAAACGTTAAAGACAGATTAGGTCAAGGGTTTATTTTGATAAATAGCATGAGGTTTAGCTAGGGTACCTTAGGAAAGGTTCTAAATTTTTATGTGGTTATCATAGGACATATTTAACCGCTGGGATCAGCTCGTTGTGAGTGACTTCAACCAAGACCATCGAGGTAAGTGACCTTACTGTTGGAGTTAGCTTTCTACGTGTTGGTGTGTGCCCTGTGGCCCCTGCATGCACCATATTTATGTGATATGATTATGTGATATATAGATTGTGTTGACCGTAGATTGTGTATGTTATGTGATGTATGAACTTGTGTTGACTGTTGACTATTTATGTTATGTCATGAATGAGATGTTAGTATTGTAATGCCATGTTAAATATGTTAAGGGACCTCATGCATATATGTATGTCACGTGCATCGGGATTCTTCCCCTTTATGATACGAAAGAATGAAATACGATATTTATGTTCGCCATGATATCATGCGGGCCCTTTTCTGTTCTGTGGTGTCCGGCTACGTGTAACACGTTGTGCCCGACCAAGTCAGGCCCAGGGGGTACGTATAAGAGCTAGCCTGGTGGGTTCATGTACACGTACATGGGCCATGTGTGAAGGAGTACCACACATCCAACCCTACCCGGAATAGAAAAGCGCCCAAGGCTATGAAAAGTTTATGAAAAGTTAGGTCCCGCTCATATGTTGCATGTGTTTGCATTCCTAACCCCAACAGTGGGGTGACTTACTGAGTATTTCATAAAATACTCAAGCCACGTGCTACCTACATTTTTCAGGTAAAGGCAAGGCGCCAATGTACGGTTGACGGCGGAGCTGAGGCCACCATGGAAGTTGGAGACGGGATATCTTTAGGAGTTTACTTTTATTAGACTGTTTTAAGTTATAGGATTGAGTATCGTTTTATTTGGATTTATTTTGGATTCAGTATTGAAGGTTTATTTTCGGAGTTTAGGTAATGTTTTGGATTCATGAATTTTATGAAAGACTATTTCAAGGTTATTTATGATGAGCTTCCGCTTAATGAGATAAGTATGCATGGGTGACGTCACTAATTAGGTTAAAGAAAATTAGGGGCGTTACAGTTGGTATCAGAGCCCTAGGTTATAGATCTTGTAGACTCGCTTACAATGTAGGCCTAACGTACTTCCATGGTCCTCCAGCAAACGCGCCGTCACCGTCAGGTACGCCTTTTTTTTTTTTTAAATAAAGCTTCTTAATTAATGATGTATGTAGTAGTGAATGTGTGTTTTGTGGTGAATGATATGATATACATGTTTCATATGTTGGCATGAGTTATGATATGTCATGTACTATCGGATGGTTATGATAATGCTATAGTTGTATGTATGCGTGACTTGCATGACTACGAATGTTAGAATAGAATGTATTAGATAAGTGTGTGACGTAGTGGTTACATGCACTGTTTAGATGCCACCTAGAACTCGAGGAAGAGGTCTTAGGGGACGACCCCCACTTAGGGGTAGAGGAAGAGGAAGGGGATGTAATGGGGGACGAGAGGATTCTGTAGAGCAGCCTATCCCGCCACCAGCGGCACCTCAGGCCGCACCAGATCCTACAGCTGCCTTAGTAAATGCATTACAAACTGTGCTTCAAAATCTGACTGCCAACCAGCAAGCGAATGCTTCTACATCAACTATGGAGGCTAGGTATTTGCGGGATTTCAAGAGGGGTGACCCTTGAACTTTTAAGGGGGCATCGGAAGATCCAACGGTGGCACAAATGTGGCTGAGATCCATTGAGTCAGTATTTGTGTTGACCAACTGCCCTGAGGCCCATAGGGTAGGGTGTGCTACGTTTATGCTGCGTGATGATGCAGAATTGTGGTGGCAGGCCACCCGCGACCTTATTAGTCCTGAGGGTGGTGCAATCTCGTGGGTGGAGTTCAAGGATGCCTTCTCTGAAGAATATTACCCAGAGGATGTCCAGTTGCGAAAGCAGCAGGAGTTTACCCAATGGAGTCAGAGGGGGCGTACTGTTACTACCTATGCCAGGGAATTTTCTAAGCTAAAACGTTTTGCCCCAGAATTAGTGAACACAGACTACAAGACAGCCCGACGATTTGTGCTGGGTTAGATACGCAGATTCGTAACACGGTTGAGGCGATTGCGCCTACCACTTACGCTGCCGCCCTGAGAGCAGCTAAGGCTATGGAAGGACCTGATAGTTCGCGTGAACCCCCTTCAAGAAAAGTTATGCGGACTCAAGAAGAAGGAGTCTAGAGTTCGAAGTGGGCGACAAGGTATTCCTGAAAGTGGCACCAATGAAAGGTGTTCTAAGGTTTGGACGCAAGGGTAAACTGAGCCCACGCTTTATAGGACCTTTTGAGATTTTGGAGCGGATTGGACCCGTCGCATATAGGTTAGCCCTACCACCATCGCTCTCAACGGTACACAACGTGTTTCATGTATCAGTACTTCATAAGTATATGGCCAATCCCACGCATGTGATAGAGTATGAGGCTCTGGAAGTGGCAGAAGATTTAAGCTATGAGGAAAAACCATTGGAAATTTTGGATCGTAAGGTAAGGACTCTACGCACTAGGAACATTGCTTTTGTCAAGGTGTGGTGGAGAAACCAACCCATGGAGGAGGCTACATGGGAACGAGAATACGACATCAAAGAAAAGTATCTAGAGTTATTTCTGGCTAGGGAGACTTTCGAGGACGAAAGTCCTTTTTAGGAGGGGATAATGTAAGGATTCGAATTTTTGTTTTATTTATTTTATGCTAAGATTTTTATTTTTGCTGCCAAAACGAAAAGATATTATGCTGCATTTATTGTCGCTGGAAAAGGTATGATTTCTAGCAAGGAAATTTCTACCTTAATGGAAAAGTCATAAAGACCTTTTATATTCCCATATACAACTCTCCTCCTTCCTTGGAAACAACTTTTGCTCTCCAAACGTTTAGGGTTTTCAAGGGTATCTGAGAGTACGGAAAAATCGAGAGGGTTAGCCAGGAAAAAAACGTGTGAGGTGGTTCGCTGGATTTTCTTCGGTGAGTGGCCGGAGGGAGAAGCGACCGAGGCTATCGGTGTTGAATATCGTTGCGCGTCGGTCGGAATAGGCGAGGGGTGTCGTCGCATCGCCGGAATCGAGGTTGTGACGTCGTCGTTGGCGGCGCAGCAACGATTAGGGTTTTCGTGAGATTTCGGGTAAGGAAGACGAAGGAAAACGGGTCGGGTTCACGTTCGGCCTCCGGACCAGCCCACGGAACGAACGCGGGCGCTGTGCGTTTCGGCCCAACGCGGACGCGCGCTGCAGCCTTGGTCTCGGCTCCGCACGCGTGCTCTCGGCTCGGCTTGACGTGTACGCGGCTCGGCTCCGTCAAAACCCGCAGCTCGGCTCCGTCAAATCCCGCAACTCAGCTTGGCGGCTTAATTGGTCGGCTCGGCAGCTCGGCTTGGTGAATCGGTATCACTATAATATATCGATTCCAAGGTTTTTGGCCCTTCCAAAGCCGTTTCTGCCCTTAGTTTTACCATCCAAGGTCAGTATGGCTCCTAAACGTTAAAGACAGATTAGGTCGAGGGTTTATTTTGATAAATAGCATGAGGTTTAGCTAGGGTACCTTAGGAAAGGTTCTAAATTTTTATGTGGTTATCATAGGACATATTTAACCGCTGGGATCAGCTCGTTGTGAGTGACTTCAACCAAGACCATCGAGGTAAGTGACCTTACTGTTGGAGTTAGCTTTCTACGTGTTGGTGTGTGCCCTGTGGCCCCTGCATGCACCATATTTATGTGATATGATTATGTGATATATAGATTGTGTTGACCGTAGATTGTGTATGTTATGTGATGTATGAACTTGTGTTGACTGTTGACTATTTATGTTATCTCATGAATGAGATGTTAGTATTGTAATGCCATGTTAAATATGTTAAGGGACCTCATGCATATATGTATGTCACGTGCATCGGGATTCTTCCCCTTTATGATACGAAAGAATGAAATACGATATTTATGTTCGCCATGATATCATGCGGGCCCTTTTCTGTTCTGTGGTGTCCGGCTACGTGTAACACGTTGTGCCCGACCAAGTCAGGCCCAGGGGGTACGTATAAGAGCTCGCCTGGTGGGTTCATGTACACGTACATGGGCCATGTGTGAAGGAGTACCACACATCCAACCCTACCCGGAATAGAAAAGCGCCCAAGGCTATGAAAAGTTTATGAAAAGTTAGGTCCCGCTCATATGTTGCATGTGTTTGCATTCCTAACCCCAACAGTGGGGTGACTTACTGAGTATTTCATAAAATACTCAAGCCACGTGCTACCTACATTTTTCAGGTAAAGGCAAGGCGCCAATGTACGGTTGACGGCGGAGCTGAGGCCACCATGGAAGTTGGAGACGGGATATCTTTAGGAGTTTACTTTTATTAGACTGTTTTAAGTTATAGGATTGAGTATCGTTTTATTTGGATTTATTTTGGATTCAGTATTGAAGGTTTATTTTCGGAGTTTAGGTAATGTTTTGGATTCATGAATTTTATGAAAGACTATTTCAAGGTTATTTATGATGAGCTTCCGCTTAATGAGATAAGTATGCATGGGTGACGTCACTAATTAGGTTAAAGAAAATTAGGGGCGTTACAGTTGGTATCAGAGCCCTAGGTTATAGATCTTGTAGACTCGCTTACAATGTAGGCCTAACGTACTTCCATGGTCCTCCAGCAAACGCGCCGTCACCGTCAGGTACGCCTTTTTTTTTTTTTAAATAAAGCTTCTTAATTAATGATGTATGTAGTAGTGAATGTGTGTTTTGTGGTGAATGATATGATATACATGTTTCATATGTTGGCATGAGTTATGATATGTCATGTACTATCGGATGGTTATGATAATGCTATAGTTGTATGTATGCGTGACTTGCATGACTACGAATGTTAGAATAGAATGTATTAGATAAGTGTGTGACGTAGTGGTTACATGCACTGTTTAGATGCCACCTAGAACTCGAGGAAGAGGTCTTAGGGGACGACCCCCACTTAGGGGTAGAGGAAGAGGAAGGGGACGTAATGGGGGACGAGAGGATTCTGTAGAGCAGCCTATCCCGCCACCAGCGGCACCTCAGGCCGCACCAGATCCTACAGCTGCCTTAGTAAATGCATTACAAACTGTGCTTCAAAATCTGACTGCCAACCAGCAAGCGAATGCTTCTACATCAACTATGGAGGCTAGGTATTTGCGGGATTTCAAGAGGGGTGACCCTTGAACTTTTAAGGGGGCATCGGAAGATCCAACGGTGGCACAAATGTGGCTGAGATCCATTGAGTCAGTATTTGTGTTGACCAACTGCCCTGAGGCCCATAGGGTAGGGTGTGCTACGTTTATGCTGCGTGATGATGCAGAATTGTGGTGGCAGGCCACCCGCGACCTTATTAGTCCTGAGGGTGGTGCAATCTCGTGGGTGGAGTTCAAGGATGCCTTCTCTGAAGAATATTACCCAGAGGATGTCCAGTTGCGAAAGCAGCAGGAGTTTACCCAATGGAGTCAGAGGGGGCGTACTGTTACTACCTATGCCAGGGAATTTTCTAAGCTAAAACGTTTTGCCCCAGAATTAGTGAACACAGACTACAAGACAGCCCGACGATTTGTGCTGGGGTTAGATACGCAGATTCGTAACACGGTTGAGGCGATTGCGCCTACCACTTACGCTGCCGCCCTGAGAGCAGCTAAGGCTATGGAAGGACCTGATAGTTCGCGTGAACCCCCTTCAAGAAAAGTTATGCGGACTCAAGAAGAAGGAGTCTAGAGTTCGAAGTGGGCGACAAGGTATTCCTGAAAGTGGCACCAATGAAAGGTGTTCTAAGGTTTGGACGCAAGGGTAAACTGAGCCCACGCTTTATAGGACCTTTTGAGATTTTGGAGCGGATTGGACCCGTCGCATATAGGTTAGCCCTACCACCATCGCTCTCAACGGTACACAACGTGTTTCATGTATCAGTACTTCATAAGTATATGGCCAATCCCACGCATGTGATAGAGTATGAGGCTCTGGAAGTGGCAGAAGATTTAAGCTATGAGGAAAAACCATTGGAAATTTTGGATCGTAAGGTAAGGACTCTACGCACTAGGAACATTGCTTTTGTCAAGGTGTGGTGGAGAAACCAACCCATGGAGGAGGCTACATGGGAACGAGAATACGACATCAAAGAAAAGTATCTAGAGTTATTTCTGGCTAGGGAGACTTTCGAGGACGAAAGTCCTTTTTAGGAGGGGATAATGTAAGGATTCGAATTTTTGTTTTATTTATTTTATGCTAAGATTTTTATTTTTGCTGCCAAAACGAAAAGATATTATGCTGCATTTATTGTCGCTGGAAAAGGTATGATTTCTAGCAAGGAAATTTCTACCTTAATGGAAAAGTCATAAAGACCTTTTATATTCCCATATACAACTCTCCTCCTTCCTTGGAAACAACTTTTGCTCTCCAAACGTTTAGGGTTTTCAAGGGTATCTGAGAGTACGGAAAAATCGAGAGGGTTAGCCAGGAAAAAAACGTGTGAGGTGGTTCGCTGGATTTTCTTCGGTGAGTGGCCGGAGGGAGAAGCGACCGAGGCTATCGGTGTTGAATATCGTTGCGCGTCGGTCAGAATAGGCGAGGGGTGTCGTCGCATCGCCGGAATCGGGGTTGTGACGTCGTCGTTGGCGGCGCAGCAACGATTAGGGTTTTCGTGAGATTTCGGGTAAGGAAGACGAAGGAAAACGGGTCGGGTTCACGTTCGGCCTCCGGACCAGCCCACGGAACGAACGCGGGCGCTGTGCGTTTCGGCCCAACGCGGACGCGCGCTGCAGCCTTGGTCTCGGCTCCGCACGCGTGCTCTCGGCTCGGCTTGACGTGTACGCGGCTCGGCTCCGTCAAAACCCGCAGCTCGGCTCCGTCAAATCCCGCAACTCAGCTTGGCGGCTTAATTGGTCGGCTCGGCAGCTCGGCTTGGTGAATCGGTATCACTATAATATATCGATTCCAAGGTTTTTGGCCCTTCCAAAGCCGTTTCTGCCCTTAGTTTTACCATCCAAGGTCAGTATGGCTCCTAAACGTTAAAGACAGATTAGGTCGAGGGTTTATTTTGATAAATAGCATGAGGTTTAGCTAGGGTACCTTAGGAAAGGTTCTAAATTTTTATGTGGTTATCATAGGACATATTTAACCGCTGGGATCAGCTCGTTGTGAGTGACTTCAACCAAGACCATCGAGGTAAGTGACCTTACTGTTGGAGTTAGCTTTCTACGTGTTGGTGTGTGCCCTGTGGCCCCTGCATGCACCATATTTATGTGATATGATTATGTGATATATAGATTGTGTTGACCGTAGATTGTGTATGTTATGTGATGTATGAACTTGTGTTGACTGTTGACTATTTATGTTATCTCATGAATGAGATGTTAGTATTGTAATGCCATGTTAAATATGTTAAGGGACCTCATGCATATATGTATGTCACGTGCATCGGGATTCTTCCCCTTTATGATACGAAAGAATGAAATACGATATTTATGTTCGCCATGATATCATGCGGGCCCTTTTCTGTTCTGTGGTGTCCGGCTACGTGTAACACGTTGTGCCCGACCAAGTCAGGCCCAGGGGGTACGTATAAGAGCTCGCCTGGTGGGTTCATGTACACGTACATGGGCCATGTGTGAAGGAGTACCACACATCCAACCCTACCCGGAATAGAAAAGCGCCCAAGGCTATGAAAAGTTTATGAAAAGTTAGGTCCCGCTCATATGTTGCATGTGTTTGCATTCCTAACCCCAACAGTGGGGTGACTTACTGAGTATTTCATAAAATACTCAAGCCACGTGCTACCTACATTTTTCAGGTAAAGGCAAGGCGCCAATGTACGGTTGACGGCGGAGCTGAGGCCACCATGGAAGTTGGAGACGGGATATCTTTAGGAGTTTACTTTTATTAGACTGTTTTAAGTTATAGGATTGAGTATCGTTTTATTTGGATTTATTTTGGATTCAGTATTGAAGGTTTATTTTCGGAGTTTAGGTAATGTTTTGGATTCATGAATTTTATGAAAGACTATTTCAAGGTTATTTATGATGAGCTTCCGCTTAATGAGATAAGTATGCATGGGTGACGTCACTAATTAGGTTAAAGAAAATTAGGGGCGTTACAGTTGGTATCAGAGCCCTAGGTTATAGATCTTGTAGACTCGCTTACAATGTAGGCCTAACGTACTTCCATGGTCCTCCAGCAAACGCGCCGTCACCGTCAGGTACGCCTTTTTTTTTTTTTAAATAAAGCTTCTTAATTAATGATGTATGTAGTAGTGAATGTGTGTTTTGTGGTGAATGATATGATATACATGTTTCATATGTTGGCATGAGTTATGATATGTCATGTACTATCGGATGGTTATGATAATGCTATAGTTGTATGTATGCGTGACTTGCATGACTACGAATGTTAGAATAGAATGTATTAGATAAGTGTGTGACGTAGTGGTTACATGCACTGTTTAGATGCCACCTAGAACTCGAGGAAGAGGTCTTAGGGGACGACCCCCACTTAGGGGTAGAGGAAGAGGAAGGGGACGTAATGGGGGACGAGAGGATTCTGTAGAGCAGCCTATCCCGCCACCAGCGGCACCTCAGGCCGCACCAGATCCTACAGCTGCCTTAGTAAATGCATTACAAACTGTGCTTCAAAATCTGACTGCCAACCAGCAAGCGAATGCTTCTACATCAACTATGGAGGCTAGGTATTTGCGGGATTTCAAGAGGGGTGACCCTTGAACTTTTAAGGGGGCATCGGAAGATCCAACGGTGGCACAAATGTGGCTGAGATCCATTGAGTCAGTATTTGTGTTGACCAACTGCCCTGAGGCCCATAGGGTAGGGTGTGCTACGTTTATGCTGCGTGATGATGCAGAATTGTGGTGGCAGGCCACCCGCGACCTTATT
Organism: Cucurbita pepo subsp. pepo; assembly: GCF_057944985.1. Taxonomy (NCBI): domain Eukaryota; kingdom Viridiplantae; phylum Streptophyta; class Magnoliopsida; order Cucurbitales; family Cucurbitaceae; genus Cucurbita; species Cucurbita pepo. The sequence continues at coordinate 4,874,023 of NC_141809.1, read as the reverse complement.
AGTCCTGAGGGTGGTGCAATCTCGTGGGTGGAGTTCAAGGATGCCTTCTCTGAAGAATATTACCCAGAGGATGTCCAGTTGCGAAAGCAGCAGGAGTTTACCCAATGGAGTCAGAGGGGGCGTACTGTTACTACCTATGCCAGGGAATTTTCTAAGCTAAAACGTTTTGCCCCAGAATTAGTGAACACAGACTACAAGACAGCCCGACGATTTGTGCTGGGTTAGATACGCAGATTCGTAACACGGTTGAGGTGATTGCGCCTACCACTTACGCTGCCGCCCTGAGAGCAGCTAAGGCTATGGAAGGACCTGATAGTTCGCGTGAACCCCCTTCAAGAAAAGTTATGCGGACTCAAGAAGAAGGAGTCTAGAGTTCGAAGTGGGCGACAAGGTATTCCTGAAAGTGGCACCAATGAAAGGTGTTCTAAGGTTTGGACGCAAGGGTAAACTGAGCCCACGCTTTATAGGACCTTTTGAGATTTTGGAGCGGATTGGACCCGTCGCATATAGGTTAGCCCTACCACCATCGCTCTCAACGGTACACAACGTGTTTCATGTATCAGTACTTCATAAGTATATGGCCAATCCCACGCATGTGATAGAGTATGAGGCTCTGGAAGTGGCAGAAGATTTAAGCTATGAGGAAAAACCATTGGAAATTTTGGATCGTAAGGTAAGGACTCTACGCACTAGGAACATTGCTTTTGTCAAGGTGTGGTGGAGAAACCAACCCATGGAGGAGGCTACATGGGAACGAGAATACGACATCAAAGAAAAGTATCTAGAGTTATTTCTGGCTAGGGAGACTTTCGAGGACGAAAGTCCTTTTTAGGAGGGGATAATGTAAGGATTCGAATTTTTGTTTTATTTATTTTATGCTAAGATTTTTATTTTTGCTGCCAAAACGAAAAGATATTATGCTGCATTTATTGTCGCTGGAAAAGGTATGATTTCTAGCAAGGAAATTTCTACCTTAATGGAAAAGTCATAAAGACCTTTTATATTCCCATATACAACTCTCCTCCTTCCTTGGAAACAACTTTTGCTCTCCAAACGTTTAGGGTTTTCAAGGGTATCTGAGAGTACGGAAAAATCGAGAGGGTTAGCCAGGAAAAAAACGTGTGAGGTGGTTCGCTGGATTTTCTTCGGTGAGTGGCCGGAGGGAGAAGCGACCGAGGCTATCGGTGTTGAATATCGTTGCGCGTCGGTCGGAATAGGCGAGGGGTGTCGTCGCATCGCCGGAATCGGGGTTGTGACGTCGTCGTTGGCGGCGCAGCAACGATTAGGGTTTTCGTGAGATTTCGGGTAAGGAAGACGAAGGAAAACGGGTCAGGTTCACGTTCGGCCTCCGGACCAGCCCACGGAACGAACGCGGGCGCTGTGCGTTTCGGCCCAACGCGGACGCGCGCTGCAGCCTTGGTCTCGGCTCCGCACGCGTGCTCTCGGCTCGGCTTGACGTGTACGCGGCTCGGCTCCGTCAAAACCCGCAGCTCGGCTCCGTCAAATCCCGCAACTCAGCTTGGCGGCTTAATTGGTCGGCTCGGCAGCTCGGCTTGGTGAATCGGTATCACTATAATATATCGATTCCAAGGTTTTTGGCCCTTCCAAAGCCGTTTCTGCCCTTAGTTTTACCATCCAAGGTCAGTATGGCTCCTAAACGTTAAAGACAGATTAGGTCGAGGGTTTATTTTGATAAATAGCATGAGGTTTAGCTAGGGTACCTTAGGAAAGGTTCTAAATTTTTATGTGGTTATCATAGGACATATTTAACCGCTGGGATCAGCTCGTTGTGAGTGACTTCAACCAAGACCATCGAGGTAAGTGACCTTACTGTTGGAGTTAGCTTTCTACGTGTTGGTGTGTGCCCTGTGGCCCCTGCATGCACCATATTTATGTGATATGATTATGTGATATATAGATTGTGTTGACCGTAGATTGTGTATGTTATGTGATGTATGAACTTGTGTTGACTGTTGACTATTTATGTTATCTCATGAATGAGATGTTAGTATTGTAATGCCATGTTAAATATGTTAAGGGACCTCATGCATATATGTATGTCACGTGCATCGGGATTCTTCCCCTTTATGATACGAAAGAATGAAATACGATATTTATGTTCGCCATGATATCATGCGGGCCCTTTTCTGTTCTGTGGTGTCCGGCTACGTGTAACACGTTGTGCCCGACCAAGTCAGGCCCAGGGGGTACGTATAAGAGCTCGCCTGGTGGGTTCATGTACACGTACATGGGCCATGTGTGAAGGAGTACCACACATCCAACCCTACCCGGAATAGAAAAGCGCCCAAGGCTATGAAAAGTTTATGAAAAGTTAGGTCCCGCTCATATGTTGCATGTGTTTGCATTCCTAACCCCAACAGTGGGGTGACTTACTGAGTATTTCATAAAATACTCAAGCCACGTGCTACCTACATTTTTCAGGTAAAGGCAAGGCGCCAATGTACGGTTGACGGCGGAGCTGAGGCCACCATGGAAGTTGGAGACGGGATATCTTTAGGAGTTTACTTTTATTAGACTGTTTTAAGTTATAGGATTGAGTATCGTTTTATTTGGATTTATTTTGGATTCAGTATTGAAGGTTTATTTTCGGAGTTTAGGTAATGTTTTGGATTCATGAATTTTATGAAAGACTATTTCAAGGTTATTTATGATGAGCTTCCGCTTAATGAGATAAGTATGCATGGGTGACGTCACTAATTAGGTTAAAGAAAATTAGGGGCGTTACACATCTGAGCATCATATTTGCCATTTCTATGTTTCAAGCAATTCTTGTGGTAGAATTGCACCCGAGCCATTCAATCAAGCCTTGATCAAGTTAGATTGTGGAGTGACTCAATTTAGAACAAGGTTTCCAAATCTTGCTTCTAGATATTCGATCGTAAGAGGTAATCTAATTCTAGCCTTATCTCTTGGTTGATCCAAATTTCGTATAAGAAGGTGTTAATTACTTTGATTCAAGGGTTCTTGCTTCAACATAAACTTGGATCGTTGGGCTGAGGATTAGGGTTGCCTTATCAATTTAAATTCTCAGGGTTTACTACCGCCTGTCGCTTCGCAATTTGACCCACAAGCCTATCTCCGTTCTTAGTGTAGGCCACCACTGATGGAGTCGTCCTCTGGCCTTCGGCGTTGGTTACAATAGTCGGCTTCCCACCTTCCATAGCCGCCACTGCTAAGTTGGTGGTGCAATTATGGCAGATAGATTTATGGATGATGCAAAGCATGCTTCTGAGAACCCTTGAATCAGAGTAATTAACACCTCCTTAGACGAAATTTGGATCAACCAAGAGATAAGGCTAGAATTAGATTACCTCTTATGATCGAAGATCTAGGAGCAAGATTTGAAAACCTTGTTCTAAATTGAGTCACTCCATAATCGAACTTGATCAAGGCTTGATTGAATGGCTCAGGTGCAATTCTTATCATCTTCCCCCTCTTTAGAAGGATTCGTCCTCGAATCAGAAAAAATCATCACCTTCTTTCCGTCATCTCCTTTTGAAATGTTTTTGAATCTTCTTGGCAATAGGTCCATTTGGAACACCATGATTCTTATCATTTTCCCCCTCTTCAGAAGGATTCGTCCTCGAATCAGAAAAAATCATCACCTTCTTTCCGTCATCTCCTTTTGAAATGTTTTGATCAAATCTGCATGCTTCACTCAAAATCATCACCTTCTTTCCGTATCTCCTTTTGAAATGTTTTGATCAAATCTGCATGCTTCACTCACAAAAATATTAGAAGGAAATAGTAGGAATAGGAAGCAAATGAAGTGTATTAAATCCATAAACTACTTTCTTAAAGAATAAGTCAGCAGCATGCTTTGCATCATCCATAAATCTATCTGCCACATGCTTCATCTTCAGCCAACAAAAGTGTTTATGCAACATCTTATAAACTTTATTAATCCTAAGATGTCCCATTAGGGCACCACCATATGCTTCTCTCAAAAACAAATCTTTTATAGAGCATTTAGGAATACAAAGCATACTCTTAGTAATTAAAAATTTATGAAACACATAATAATCATCCACCACTTTTTTTTGCAAGCAAGATGCATAAATAGTTCTAAAGTCTTGGTCATCTCTATATAATTCAATAATATGCTCAACTCCAAGAATATTTGCAGTAAGAGAAGTAAAGAGATCATACCTTTTAGATAACACATGAGCTACTGTATTATCCTTTGCTTATACTTGATGACATACGAAAATGTTTCAATAAATTCCACCCACTTTGCATGTCTACGGTTCAGTTTGCTTTGACCATTCACATACTTCAAGTTTTCATGATTAAAGTGGATCACAAATTCTCTAGGCCATAAGTGGTGTTGCGGCACATGCAATATATGAACTACAAACAATTCTTTATCATAGGTAGGGTATTTCAATGTTGCCCCATTTAGTTTTTCACTAAAATATAGTAACGGCTTTTCATCTTGAATTAAAACAACACTTATGACCAAACCACATGCATCACATCCAATTTCAAAAGTTTTATAAAAGCTAGGCAAAACAAATAATGATGCATTGCTTAATTTGTTCCTAAGCAAATTGAATGCATTCTCTTGCATTCCTCGCCATTTAAAAACAACATTCTTTTTCACTAAGTCATTCAATAGTTCAGTTATGGTTCTAAAATCATTTATAAATCCCTTATAGAGGTTAGCTAACTCATGAAAACTCCGAACTTTACGTGCACTCTTTGGTGTTGGCAAATCCATAATGAATTTAACTTTGTCTCTATCTAATGCTATTCTACTTTTATCAACTATGGAGCCAATAGAGTAAACTTTTTCCATTCAAAAACTACCCTTATTAAAATTAAATCTCTTTTCTATGTGTAATCAAAACTAATTTAACATGCTCCACATGCTCAAGCAAAATCTTCATATAAATTATAATATCATCAATATAAACAACAACATGTTTTCTCATATATTTTCTCAAAACATTATATATTAAGCGCATAGGTGTACTAGAAGCATTAGTTAACCTAAAAGGCATATCAAGCCATTCATACAATCCAAACTTAATATTGAAAGTTGTTTTCCATTCATCTTCTACATGCATTCTAATTTAATGATATCTAGATTTCAAAATAGTTTTTATAAATAGACACGAATCATGCAATAAATCAAGCATATCGTCTAACCTAGGAATAGGATGTCGACACTTTACCGTGATTTTGTTGATGACTCTATTATCCATGCATATGCGCCAAGTTTAATCTTTCTTTGGCACCAATAAGTCTCGTATAGAACATGGACTCAAATTTTCTCGTACATAGCCCTTTTCCATGAGCTCCTCTACTTGCCTTTGAATTTCTTTTGTCTCGGTTGGATTGACTCGATAAGCTGGCTTATAAAGAATGACAGTCCTTGGAATGAAGTCTATTTTATGTTCAGTACCTTTAACGGGAGGTATTTCTTTATCTTGAAACATGTCTTCAAATTCCTGTAAAAGATATTGAAAAACACTAGGCAAAGCCTAGTTGTTATAGTTAGAGACCAAATATCCTCCATTGTACATAAGTATAAAGATCGATTTTTGTGAAAGCCTTCTCACCTCTACAACTGTAGCCAAATAACTCTCTCTCTCCCTTTTTTCTTCAATTTAATCTCTTTTTTCATTCTTCTTTTTTTCTCTTTGATTTTTCTCTATTTTTTCACTCAACTCTCGTTTTTCTTTTAACTTTTTTTCCTCAAACTCTTTCTTTCTTTCCTCCAATTTTAATTGATCAACAAATACATTTGCAGAACTCAAAGGTACAAGAGTGGTTTTTCTACCATCGTTTACAAAAGAATACCTATTCAAATAGCCATCATACATAACCCTCCTGTCAAATTGCCATGGTCGGCCAAGCAATATATCTCCAGCTTGCATTGGTAATACGTCACAAAGAACTTCATCGTTATATTTTTCCAAAGTAAAAGATATTAAAGCTTGGGAAACTACCTTCATTGTTCCACTATCATTGAGTCATTGGAGCTTGTAAGGTTTAGGATGATCTTGGGTTGGAATTTGTAACCTTTTGATCAACATGGTACTTACAACATTGGTGCAACTTCCACTATCAATGACAAGACTACAAGCAGTCCCCTTGACGAAACACCGCGTGTGGAACAGGTTGTCTCTTTGATCATCAATATCATTCTCCATAACTTGAGTCTTAACAAGTCTTCTTGTTATAAGTGCCAAATGAATCCCATCTTCTAGTTCCTCCTCATTCTTCTGGACTTCTTCAACTAGATCATTGATCTCCCTTCCATTTTTCTCGTCTTGGTTCATGATTGTACAAACAGTAGTGAAATATGTTTAGGACCTCAAACAGTCAACTCACTGATTTTACACTTAGGAACACTCGTGTTTATACACACAAAGGTAGACTGTTTAGGAAAGTGACTAAATTATGAACAAGGTAGGCTAATATATAGGTAAAGCAATTCTGATAGTAGCAAGCTATTCAAGGCAATCAAGATAGTTAATTATGAAATAACAACAAAATAAAACAAGAAGTGAACAAACAAATGAGAGACACAAATATTTTGGGATAGAATTGCACACTGAAAAATAAAATAAAAAATTCAAAAAAGAAAGGACGTGAAGATTTTAAGAACGATCTAACTCTCTTTTTAGAGAAAATTTAGAAGTTATCTTCAAGCGTAGATTATGAGAGAGAAAAAATATCAAACACAACAATTCTAGATTTAGATGGATTGAGAAAAATATGTGAATCGAAGTTTATTTGATCTTCAAAATAAACATGCAAATGATCTAAAAAAATTATAAATATCGTTTATAATCACAATCATAAGAACAAATACGATAAGATTTTTTTTTTTTTTTTTCAAAATCTAAACGTGAACTGTAGGAAGAAAATGAGAACAAAGTGAAAAGTTGATGAATAATGGCCGAAATGACAGCAAGAAAATAAATGGACAAATTTAAAGAAAAGATAAACAAGAGCATAAATAAAAGATAAAATCAATTCTAGAGTCGGCCACAAAGATGTAAGCCTACGCTCTGATACCAAAATGATAAGGCCCTAATCCTCAGCCCAACGATCCAAGCTTTTGTTGAAGCAAAAACCCTTGAATTAAAGTAATTAACACCTCCTTATACGAAATTTGGATCAACCAAGAGATAAGGCTAGAATTAGATTACCTCTAATGATCGAAGATCTAGAAGCAAGATTTGAAAACCTTGTTCTAAATTGAGTCACTCCACAATCAAACTTGATGAAGGCTTGATTGAATGGCTCGGGTGCAATTCTACCACAAGAATTGCTTGAAACTTAGAAATGGAAAATATGATGCTCGAATTTCTAAGGGAAACGTCTCAATTTGAGATCTGAATTACATTCATCCACGAATCTGAATTTTACATAACATATTGTGGTTATTTATAGTCTCCCGACAAAAGACGTTTGTGGACGGAATTTATTCGAGATGTTTGTGGACGGGATTTATTCTCGATCCCCTTTAATCTCCACAAAGAATAAGTCAAATTGACCATTTGACTTTTACATAATTTATGAAATTAAACATAGTTTTTTCTAACAAATGTTGATGTACTTGAGTGGTTAATGCAACAGGTTTGAAATCAATTGAGCTCTCAGGGCGTAGGTTTGAATTCTGTTGTTGACATATTTTTTTGAATCTTCATGACATTTTTTTTAATCTTCTTCGCAATAGGTCTATTTGGAACACCGTGATTCTTACCATTAGCCCAATGATCCAAGATTATGTTTAATCAAAGTAATTAACACCTCCTTATACGAAATTTGGATCAACCGATTATGTTTAATCAAAGTAATTAACACCTCCTTATACGAAATTTGGATCAACCAAGAGATAAGGCTAGAATTAGATTACCTCTATCGATTCAAGATCTAGAAGCAAGATTTGGAAACCTTGTTCTAAATTGAGTCACTCCACAATCTAACTTGATCAAGGCTTGATTGAATGTCTCGGGTGCAATTCTACCACAAGAATTGCATGAAACTTAGAAATGACAAATATAATGCTCGGATTTCTATGGGAAACGTCTCAATTTGAGATCTGAATTACATTCATCCACGAATCTGAATTTTACATAACATATTGTGGGTATTTATAGTCTCCCGACAAAAGACGTTTGTGGACGGGATTTTTCGAGATGTTTGTGGATGGGATTTATTTTCGATCCCCTTTAATCTCCACAAACAATAAGTCAAATTGACCATTTGACTTTTACATAATTTATGAAATTAAACATAGTTTTTTTTAACAAATGTTGATGTGCTTGAGTGGCTAATGCAACAGGTTTGAAATGAATTGAGCTCTCCGTGCGTTGGTTCGAATTCTGTTGTTTTGGAACACCGTGATTCTTATCAATGAGGCATACCTCCATACTTTTGGCACTGATGAAGAACTTTCTTCTTTTCATTTAAGCTCACTTGTTCTTTATTTGAAAGAGTTTCCTTTCCTTTGTCACTGACAAGTAAATCTCCAAAAAAATGAAGAACTTTCTTCTTTTTATTTAAGCTCATTTCTTCTTTACTTGAAAGAGTTTCCTTTCCTTTGTCACTGACAAGTAAATTTCTAAAAAAATGAACTTTCTTCTTTTCATTTAAACTCATTCTTCTTTACTTGTAAGAGTTTCCTCTCCTTTGTCACTGACAAATAAATCTCCAAAAAAAATTTCTAAATCATCCCTATAAATAATAAATAGACTCATTAAAAATATCATTACAAGATTTATCAAATACCACATGCATAGATTACCAGATTCATCAAATATCACATGCATAGATTCTTCTATAACGAAAGTTCTCTTATTGAAAACTCTATAAGCTTTACTAATAGATGAATAACCGTCTTAGAATCAAATACCAATATCCGTCTTAGAATCAACTTTCTTCCTTCTTTTCATTTAAGCTCACTTCTTCTTTACTTGAAGGAGTTTCCTTTCCTTTGTCACTGACAAGTAAATCTCCAAAAAAAATTCTAAATCATCCCTACAAATAGACTCATCAAAAATATCATTACAAGATTCATCAAATACCACATGCATAGATTCTTCTATAACTAAAGTTCTCTTATTGAAAACTCTATAATACTAATAGATGAATAACCAAGAAAAAATACCCATATCCGTCTTAGAACCAAAATGTCTCAACTTTTTTTTGTTGTTCAAAATAAAACATTTGCAACCAAAAACTTTGAAATACCCAATATTTAGAATTTTATTATGCCAAAGTTCATAAAGAGTTTTATCTAAACAGAGTCTAATTAAAACTCTATTTGAAACATAACATGTGGTATTAGCAGCTTCCGCCCAAAAATATTTAGGTAAATCATATTCATTTAATATTGATCTAGCAAATTATTGTAAAGTACGATTTTTTCTTTCAACCACACCATTTTGTTGAGGAGTCCGTAGAGAGGAGAAGTCATGATAAAAACCATTATTTTCACAAAAATTTTCAAATGCTACCCTATCCAATTCTCCTCCAGGGTCACTCCTAATTTTCGTAATTAAAAAATCTTTTTCATTTTGGACTCGTTTTACAATACTGACAAATCTTTTCAAAACATCATTTTTATGTTTTATCATCAAAACCCAAGTAAATCTCGAAAAAATCATCAACTATCACAAAGACATAGTAATTCCCTCCATAGCTAGCTATTTTAAAATGTCCAAATAAGTTCATATGTAACAGTTGAAGAGGTCTAGTAGTAGAAATCACGTACTTAAATTTGAAAGAGGACTTGGTTTGCTTATCCACTTGACAAGCATCACATATTTTATCTTTTTCAAATTTAAAGTTAGAAAGGCCTCTAACTAATGAATTTTTTTATATATTTGAAATCAAATGCATAATAGCATGTCCTAATCTTCCATGCCATAACCAAGAATTATCATGCAAAGCCGAAAGACATTTATCATTTGTTGGACAATCATTTAAATCAATAATATACACATTATTATCCCTATTTCCAACAAACAACACTTTTCTATCACTAACATTTTCAATTATGCAATTATTTTTATCAAATATAACTCTAAAACCTTTATCACATAATTGACTAATGCTAAGTAAGTCATGCTTTAAACCATCAAGTAAAAGTACATTTTCAATGAGAGTACCAGAGTCATTACCTATAGTACCCTTACCAATTATTTTACCTTCCTTGTTGTCACCAAAAGTTACTAAACCACCATCCTTCCTGGAGAGATTCACAAACTTGGATTGATTTCCCGTCATGTGTCTTGTGCAACCACTATCCAAATACCACTTCTTTTTCTTGGAGGCTTTCAAATAAACCTATCAATAAAGATATTCAAAATTGACCTTTTGGTACCCATGCTTGTTTGGGTCCTAACAAGTTAGTTTTCACACATTTAGGAATCATGCTTGCATTCATATTAAAAAACATACCACACCGGAAACAAACAACATCATGCAGGAATTTATTTCTTGGACTAAGTTTATGTATTCTATTTTCAATAGAAAAATTATTTCTTAAAATATTATTAAATTTTATATTTTGAGAAAATTTTCTTTCCGAAAGTAATGTTTTGAGAATTTTTCAATTTAAAGCAATTAGGTCTAATATGACTTTCAACACCACAATAATGACATACAGGCACAAATCTAGATTTATCATACTAAGATACAAATTTGCATGTATTAGGCTTAGGCATAATGGGGATGGTTTAACAAATATTGTTTTAGAACTGGAAGGAGTAGAATAGTCATCAACATAGCCTAATCCTCTTTTATCACCACAAGGCTTACCTATTCAATTATTTTATCTAATTTTTGAGCACCTATAGTTAAATTTTTATAATAGACTCCTTAACGTTACCAAGTTCTTACATAGTATTTAATTCCTTTTCTTTGAGTAATTTAATTAATTTATCTTTTTTACAACAATCATGCTCAATAAATTTAATTTTATCAATTAATGGAGTTTTTTCATCACAATCAAATACATGCTTTTCACATGGTATATCAAGTTTTACAACGTTACGATTATTCTCTTTTAAGCAAGAAATTTCATTTAATAAAGACTTAATTTTAATAATTGAAGTCTTATATTTCTTTTGAAGCATAACATACTTTGAACCAAGTTTTTCTAAATTAAGTTGCATCTCCTAAAAAACTTTAAATAATTGGAGATTCAAGAATTACCTCATTTTCTTCATCCTCTTTGTCACTATGAGCCTTGAAACAAAAATTTGTGACTTCTTCATCATTTGCACTTTCATCACTATCATCCCAAGTAGCCTTCATTGCTTTCTTCCTCGATTTCTTAGATAATTTGAGGAGAGGAAAATCCGGTCTTATATGACCCGACTTTTTACATTCATAACATATTATCTCATCATGTTTGCTCTCCTCACCTTTTTGGTTGGTGAAATGTTTCCTAAATTGTTTCTTTCTTTTGATGAAATTTTTATACTTATGTGTGAAGTAGGCAACATCATCTTCATCAAGGGCTTCCTCATCGTCAGAGTCAACTTCCAATGTGATGGACTTTAGGGCTATACTTTTCTTTTTTTTGGATTCCTCTTCTATGCGCTCCTCCTCTTCCATGCGCTCCTTCATGGTAATCTCATGCGTCATGGGAGAACCAACAAGTTCATCCAAAGGAAGCTTTGTGAGATCTTTTGCTTCTTTAATTGCCGTCACTTTTGTTTCCCAACTTTTAGGTAGAGACCTAAGAATTTTCCGTACATTTTCGGAAGTAGAATATACTTTTCCAAGATTTTTCACCTATAGATTCATTTGCATCCATTTTAAATAGTTCATAATTATGAACTAACATGCTAATTTTTGTTTCTTGATTTGTTCCCTCATGAGTTACTTCAATAGTTTTACAAATTTCATATGTGAAGAACACAGATACTCTATTAAATTCATCATTACTTAGGGCACAATAAAGACACTATCATTAAAAGAACATTTTTTCATATCATGCTCATCAAATTCATCCTTCATTTTTAGCTCCTCAATATTATTAACCATTTTTATTAGAACATAAGGGTCTTTACTAACATTTAACCATAATTGATAATCAATTGATTGCAAATAAATTTTCATTCTAGCTTTCCAATACGTATAATTAGTTCCATCAAAATAAGGAGGTCTAGAAGTTGATTGTCCTTCACAAAAACCGTTTTTAACACGTAGATTTGCCATAAGCTCTGATACTAGTTGGATCGATATGGCAACCCTAGAGGGGTGCATACGGTTTTAACAATATAATTATTAATTTTTTTAATAACAATAAAACTTAATACATGCAATAAAACTTAACAATAATTTAGAATTTAAATAAGGAAAAGGGTTAGCAAATATAACACGTTAGTTTTATAGTTCGGTCAAACTCGACTTACTCCACTCCCTAAGCGTCTCTTGGGAATTTGAATAAACCTTTCTTGATTCTTTCTTCGGATCAGAGCCCAACCGCTACACCGCTCTTTTTATGAGTTCAAGAGCAAACTCAATCCTTTCCATGGCTCAGGATCAAACCGATACAATTGTGTAAAACCTTATAGAAACACACCATACACCACAACTCTCTAAAGTAGTAGATTTACAATTTTCTCATACTACAATACACATCTCTCTCGCAATAAGAGTAAACAAAATTAAATTGAAAACTTTAGAGAGAGCAACAATGGAGGCTTTTTAAAAACAAAGTTTAGAGGGAGGAATCTATGAAAGTTGTGTATTGTGAAATATTCTGTGTGTTTTAAAATAGGAAGAGTCCATGAGTTTAAATAGTGATTTAAAAATAGGAATTGATATGTACAACTAAAACGTAAACTGAAACATAGACCACGAAAAATAATATTTATTTATTTTTAAATTTATCGGGAAAAACTATAGACCACATGTTTCATTTAAATATATATATATATATATATATATATATATATATATATTATTTTAAATCAATATTAAAAACATTTTAAATTCATTTTTATTATATATATATATATATATATATATATATATATATATATATATATATATATATATATAAATAAATGTAATAATATAATAAAAAAATGTTAATGAAAACCATGTGAATAATCATTCAAAAATAATTGAAAGGAGGAATGGACAGGTGGATTAAAAACATTTTAAATTCATTTTTAAATTTATTTTTATTATATATATATATATATATATAAATTCATCTTCAAACTGCTGCCATGGAGAAAGGAGGAATGGACAGGTGGATTGAAGGGGAAAAGAAAGAAAGAGGGAAGTGTGAGGTGGTGCCAGTGGTTCTGGGATTAAAAACTAAGAACAGAAAAGAAGGAAAAACAGTAAACAGGGGAATGAGTTGAAATTGGTGACTCTTTCGAAATTCCTCATGGTTTGGAGATTTCCTTATCGGGGGCGCAAGCTTGAGAAATTCCTTAGCATTCGAAGCTCAACCGATAAGCCATACTAGGCGTTTATTCGAAGGTAAGGAAACCCATTTGACCGAATCTTTAAATTCTGATATCTTAGTCTATACTGCATAATAAGTTATAAAATATGGCTTGTTAGAATCGTAATAAGGAGATCTATAAAGTTGTAGTGGAAGTCGGGACGAAATTCGGGCTGTAGGGGTGGAATATGGCTTCGGGACATAATCGGTATTAATAGAAAAGTTGGGAAAATTTCAGATAACGCAAGGAAGAAGAAGGAGCGCGTGCACTACACGCAAGGCACGTGAGGAGCTGGGATTGGGCGTGCGACTAGGAGTTCTCCTGGCGCGTGGGACAAACACACCGAGAATGTGAGGGCGCGTGAGACCTCATTTCGACTTCGGGTTTGTCCCGTTCAATTCGTTTTGACCTATACTTACCTTGAAAATAGTGACATATAGGTCTGATTGGAGGAAATTGTGTTGAAATACCCTATTAAACGTACATTCACGAGAGAAAGGGATTCGAAACCAGGTAAGTAGCATATCGTTCTTTAAGCTAGTTCTTAACTTGTTGACAACATGTGAGTATGTTGTTTACCTGATTAAAAGCTTAGTATGTTAAAATGAGTTTTGATGATGTTGAATGTTTATTGTATATCTTGATTGCTTGCTTGTGATGTAAGCATGATATAAATGATTACTACAATGTTGTATGTGTTGAACATGATAAATGTATGAAAGCACTCAGTAAATGTGAGTATGCATGTTAATGGAAATGTTATGACTCTAGGATATGCTTATTGGTTGTTGAGCCATGGCTTATTTATATGAGTATGATAGTCTACAAATTCCCGCGGAGTTCCTGACCAACGCATTGTGTGCTAAGTCAGGGAGCATGAGTACTCTTGACCGTTGGTATATGAGATAAACAAGCCGCCAGAGGAATTAGTAGACGGGCCGTATTTGACTGAGAGCGAGCCTTACATACGAGTTCAAAAATTCTAGATAAGCATATCGAGAGAGAGTCAGTAACCTAAGATTAAGATTGAGGTAGCTGAGATACCTCATTAATGAACAGATGACTCTAGTAAGAGAAACTAAGATTGAGGTAGCGAATAAAACTTAAAAACACCTGGAAAGATTAGTTATGAACTCATGAAAAATAAGCTCGCTACTTACTGGGTAATTTAATTACTCATCAAAATTATTTTTAACTTTTCTTTCCAGATTTAGTTGATGCAGGCCAACCGAGGACGAGTTTGAGACCAGCAGGCTAGAGACTATTTGGGAATCCATGTCTGTGTCTGTTTTGTGTACTTATGCTTTCGTTGTCAAGAATTTACTTTGGTCGTTTTAAGTTTTAAATAGTACTGGTTTTAAATGTTTTTTTTTACTCGATGTTTTTAGAAATAATTTGAAATTTATGATTGGTTGTCGAGTTTATTATCGATGTCAGTGGTAGCTCCTGTGAATCGCATTGACGATGAGCGGGTGTTACACCAATAGTCCTAAAAATAAAGTTAAAGAATCTTCCTAGTGAATTATGAAAAAAATGGTAAACTACAATAAGGTAGTTTCTCATAGCAATTACAAAACTAACATTGTTTAAAAAGGTTGAGTATTGAAAACACTCACTAAGTAAGTAACCTTCCTATCGAGTTAGATATACATTCAATCACAACAAAAATTGTGAAATCAAGGGATATATAAATCGTTTAACACTGAATAACTCTCGTGCTCACATATGAGTAGTTGCTACAAGTAAAATCAAAATACAACAATACCATCCTTATACACATAGATAGATGATTGCCACCAAGTCATATCACAAAAAGATGGTACGGTTGGGATTTATCTCTAAAGCTTCGTAATTAATTGTTTAGTTTTTAACAATAATTTTTATTATTTTATTTGTAATTAATTGTTATCCATTGTATGAAAATCAAGGTTATTAATGTAATATTGAACCGTATGTGATATGTGAAAATCACTACAAGGAGAGTAAGACTCGGATTACCTTGTTGATCAAATATCTCAAGGCAAGAACACTTGATTGAGATTCGAATCACTCCACAAGCAAGATCGATCATGTCTAGCTTGAATAATTCTTGTTGATCAAATATCTCAAACACTTGTTTGAGATTCAAATCACTCCACAAGCCAGATTGATCATGTCGAGCTTGAATGATTGTACATGCAACCTACACTACATAAAATTGCAAAGAAACATAGCCATTTGCTAAAGAAAAGCATAAATGCTTCTTTTACTATATTTTCTAAGTCTACTTACAAATACAACATACATGGCTTTATATAGCCTCAAAATGAAACTATTAAAGACATTACCAGAGTTGTAACATTCATACTTAATGCCTTAATTAACCATTATGTAATTGTAACCTAAAGTAAATTAAAATTCTTAAAATACATTAATGAAATACAATAACTCTAAATTACTCTAAATTGTAATCCACCCAAAATTTAAAACATGAAACTTCGTTCTTCTTCAATGTGACATGAACTGAAATATCTTTTTGATAATTTCAACAATATTTTCTTCACATCTTCATTGAAGCATATTGTAAGATTGATGTAATGGAACCAAAAAAAAAAAAAAAGGGGGGGGGGGGGGGGGTCGACGGCAGAACCGAAAACTCCGGCGAACGCTGGAGTTTTCACTCGCACACGACCCACAAAGGGCGGCTGAAGGTTGGGATGCTACAGAACTCGACCTCGACCTTCAGCCACCCCAAAACGACCTACAAAGAACGAAAACAGAGAAAAAATGAGAAGGAACAGAAAAGCCCCACGAAACTCCGGCGAAGCCGAACCATACGAAATCGACGTAAAAACCATACAAAACAGGAGTAGATTTAGGCGAATCCTTTACGTTGAACACCGTTGTCAAAGAAGACGGAACGTCGGATTTCTGAACTTCTCCAGATTCGGGATTGTGAGGCCCTTACAAACCAAATCTATACCATAAACGGGGTTAGGGGAAGAAGAGACTCGAAAACGGAGAAAAAAAGGAGGGAAAAAGGACGTTGAGACGACGTTAACGAGGAGAGAGAAAGGTCGCTGGAAAAATGCGCAGACAATCGAGCGAAGAGGACGAAGTCCGACCCGAGGGCCGGATCCCGCAACCCGAACCGAACCCAGTCCCCTTAGGTCGGCCCAGTGCCCGACGGTTCCCGCGGCCTAGGCACTTCAGCCCAAAACTCATAATCCCAGCCCGCCTGCATTTTTCCTTCAGCCGAATGGCTTGTCACCTGCGTACAGCTCGAAACCCGCGAGCGATCCAAAAACCCGCGCCTCGACCCGAGACTCCTGCACACGCGTCGCTCTCTGATTGTGCCACGTGGCTCCCCTCGGCTCGGTGGCAGCTTCTCGGCTCCGGCGGCTTATTCGGCTCGGGAAACTTATTTCCAGCCCGTTTGTCGTCGTTCCGACCCCTCCGGACTTAGTTTCGGCCCTGTTTAAGGTAAAATAGATCATTTTAAGGTCGTATTTCACAAATTCAAGATTGAAATTAATTATGTTTGTGAAATGCTAACTAAAGTGACGAATGAATCAATAGGAATCAATCACCAACGGAAGCGTAGAACGTTCACGAGGAGCTAGGAGCTTACGTTATATTCTAGGGAGTTCGGCTAAGGCCTACCAAGTAAGTGGCTCAACCGTCGTAGGTTACGCGTATTTTGCTGTATGCTAGCACGTGCCCGTAGATTTGCACGAGTCATTAAAATTGTATGCTAGTTTGATGTGCTTAAGTGCGAACTCATGTGAACGTGAATGTATGTTATGTATGCTGCTTAGTTTGAAGTGGTATGTTATGCATGTGACGATATGTGGTCGCTTAATGATTTAGCAGATAAGGGCAAGGCACCCATGTGCCAAAGATGGCGGCATCGTACACCTTGCATGTGATTGTCACATAACCCCAGTAGTTGTTTTTTTTTTCATTTCGTAGTCTAGGTTGAATTCAGTTTGCATCATTAGTATAGGTTAGTATAGGTTGAAATGTATTTGCATAATAAACCATAGGGTAGAATAAAACATTGATTTTGGTTTTGTTCCTTTTCATTTATTTCAATAATGTTCTTTTCTTTTTCCCCTGTAATCATTTGCTCTTTCACGAGGTAATAAAAGGCGAGTGTGAGTTGCATTTATGAATAGGGCCCATTTAATGTATATTCCGCATTTCAAGGGATAGTAATGACCTTAGATTAAATAAGTAAAATTTTAGGGTCGTTACAATTGATGTCTCTTGGTTCATATCAGTATGTGGTTGACATACAAGAGAATCGTGTTCAAGTAATAACCTAAAGAGTCTATAGTATATGGATAAGGTTGGGTGCCTTTTATCCTGGTAACACTATTGATACGACTCACTTTGTAACCGTTACAAATGATTTGATCCAAATCGTTCATGTGGAGACATGTAAATGGGGGTATCCTATACAATGAGTTTGTGTATAAGACTGGACCAAGAAATATTTAATCTCTCTTTATAAATCCATTAATTGAGAAGATTAATATTTCACATGATCATATGCGACACAATCTTAATCCTGAGTGAGTTATGAACTCCTGCCTACGAGGGCTTGTCCTTTAATTTACATGGGTAAGAATGACTCTTTTAGCCGATTCATGCCTACCATTTTGGGGACTTGGCCAAATAAGGAGTTTGGAACATAATATCATGAGATGGAATTCACTCATTTCCATATAAGGAAAGCAAATGAGTTGTTCCCTTAAGTACTGATTTCGGGATTTGAACAATGGGGCCCCACCCTCTCATTGGCCCGGGAGGGACTTGGTTTATGATTGGATCATAAATAAATTTTTCATTAGAGATTCAGTGGTACTTAAAGTGAAAGATGTAATTACAGAGGTAAAACGGACTTTTGACCCAGCTATAATTATGAACAACTCGTGAAGGATCGACTTGCTTGTAATATTATATCAATAGACATAACTCGTCCTACAGTCATAAAATTGCAACTCTAAGTCTATACTGGAGTGACCTATAGTTAATGAATGGAAATTAATTAATTAAACGTTTAATTAATTAATTTTATATCATTGGAGCTTATAATCTGTAGATCCATAAGGTCCCGTTGCTAGCTCATAGTAATGCACAAAGATTCAATTTATTTGAAAGAAAATGGGAAGTGTTCAAATTAATATTTAATATATCATATTAAATAAATAGAGAAAATATATTTAAAACTTTTAAAAGTGTTCAAATTGAGTATTTCACCGTGTACCTTTCTTTTTGTTGGCTCAATCATAAAACTTCATGGTTAAACGTGTTTTACTTGTAGTGATTTTATGTTTGCTGACCTCTTAAAGAATGTTTTGAGAGGCACGTGAGCGAGGACAAAATATGTTTGAAGGATTCGTATTGGTCTGTGGAGATAGTTTTCACTCTTGAGTAACAATGAGTGGGTAACGTGACCATGCTGCAAGAGATAACGGGACCATCAATTACCAAATCCTAATTTGAATCCTATATATGGGCATTATCGTATCAAACTTCCATACTAATTTTTAAGTTTCCGTACATTATTAAACAATTTTTAGATGGTTAAACCAAGCAAGATTATTATATTTAGGTCATTATTAAACAATTTTTAAAAAACAATGTTGAGATTGGAATAAGTAGAAAGGAAATAAGTAGTTCCATGTATAAATTGAACATGATTTTAAAATTGGGAACACCTTTATCATTTATTTATTTAAATATTAGAATTTCATGCATAGTCTTACAATAATGCTTCCAATCAGACAGCCGTTTAGTAGGAATCTCAAACTTATTTTCAGAAACATTTTTTAAATGCATTCCATCATCTCTTACCGACGAAAAGCACTCATAATCTTTACTTATGTGGGAGAGCTACGCTAGGGAGTCGTATTCTGGCTAAAACACTTCTAAAACATTATGATCGCGATTGTTTTGCATGTATGTAACCGCCCAGATCCACCGCTAGCAGATATTGTCTTCTTTGGGCTTTTTCTTTCGGACTTCGTCTCAAGGCTTTAAAATACGTCTACTAGGGAAAGGTTTCCACACCCTTATAAAGGGTGTTGCATTCTCCTCCCCAACCAATGTGGGACTCTCACAATCCACCCCCCTTCTGTCCAGCGTCCTCGCTGGCACTCTTTCCTTTCTCCAATTGATGTGGGACCCTCACCAAATCCACCCCCTTAGGGGCCAGCGTTCTAACTGCCACACCGTCTCGTGTCTACCCCACTTTCGGGAACAGCCTCTTCGTTGGCACATAGTCTGGTGCCTGGCTCTGATATCATTTGTAACAGTCCAGATCCACTGCTAGCAGATATAATTGTGAGAGTTTCACATTGGTTGGAGAGGAGAACGAAACACTTTTTATAAGGGTGTGGAAACTTTCCCGTAGCAGACGCGTTTTAAAACCTTGAGGGAAAGTCCGAAACAGAAAGTCCAAAAAGAACAATATCTGCTAGGGGTGGATCTAGGCGATTATAATGTAACACCATAACAATGTTGTTCACCACAAATTCACTTTAAATCTCGAGGAACCAAACTCTCATATGTCATCTTTCGACTTGTAAGGAAGAAAAAAGCTTGGCCCATTTTGCATTTCATTGGTTACATGCACAGTCCAGTGCTCAAATGGATCTGCAAAGCAAGTTTTTTTTGAACCATGATGAATGCCATTATAACCCATGCACAGTCCAGTGCTCAAATGGATCTGCAAAGCAAGTTTTTTTGAACCATGGTGAATTCTATTATAACCCAATCTAAAACCTGTTAAATCAACCTCACGAATGTGTGAAAGAGATGTCGAGAGTGGAGAGACAAAAAAACACTGAGTTTATTTTTCTTTTTTCTCTCTGACTTACAATAGAAAGAAATAATGTATTTATAGATACCTTTCAAATTCAACACTTATTCCTTTTCGTTTCCAACTGACTTTTGAATTTAAAACCAACTAAAATTAACTAACAAATATAACGTTTAACGTTTATTCAATAAAACACTCTCATAAACTTAAATGCTATATTCAACGAATCTACCTGCGCCATTTTCATTTTCTCGAGCTCAGTTGTGGCTTCTACAATTTCCTCTCCTTGTCCTCGAGCAACAAACTAAGATATCCTTTTCTGACGAAACTTCATTTGGAGCTTCTCGAAAACAGCCCATTTGAGACATAAACTCCTTCTCCCGTTCTCAGCCACGCTTGACTCAGTCAAAGATGTCACTACTTCTTTTAGTTTACTCAATTTCCTTCGCAAGTCCACAACGACATTTTTCACTTCCACTGTTGCCTCCTCCATTTTGGCTTTATCACGAGTGATTATCTCAATCGTGTGTCGTAAACTCACTGCCTCCTGTTGGACTCGATTCAGAGTCACGTCAAGTGAGTCTCTTTGTTGAGTTAGCATCTCTACATCTTTCTCCTCCTTCACTAACTCTTCCACTAAACCGTCAATGTTTATTAATAAGTCATTCTCTTTCTCCACACCTTCTTCAATTTTCTTCACAAGTTCAGAAATTACCTTCCCATTCTCTTCCTTCTCCTGTTTAAGATAGAAAGAATTCTCACTCAACTCAGCCACTTCCTTCTCTAATCTTTCAATCTCCATTTCTAAATCTTTCTTTTCTTTCTCAATCTCTATTTTCTCCTTCGAAAGGTGCTCATTCAACAATTTCAACGTCTACAACTGAGACTTCTCCACAGATTTATCCATAGCAGTTTTGGGTTGTTGCTCTGAATCTCTGTTCTCCTGCTCATGATCCTGTAATTTATTTGGCTCATTCGCTGATCGCATGGGCTTCTTCTTCGCCATTGTTTTGGGATTTTGAAGGGATTGCGACTTACATTTGCATCATCTGTTTTTCATGTTCAACCTGCATTTCTACCATCCTTTCTTCCCATTCCATCTTTTCTTCTTCCATTCTCATCCTCTTTCTTCTTTCTACCTCAAATTCCCTTTCCCGCTATTGAATCTCTCTCTCTTCGAGCTCAAGCTCTCTGTTATATAGTTGTTCATCCTTCTTCAATTTTCTCGTCTCCGATATCGCGATTTCGCTAAATTCGCTGCGTATCCCCTCATTTCCAACGGTTTCCACCGCCTCACGACCGTCGCCATCATCTTTCGCGCCGCTGTGTTCTTTTGCTTTCAGATCTTCATTTTGAGCCATCAAGAGAATACCTTCTTTTGTTGCGTCATCCAAGGCTAGGTTGATCGTTTCTTCCACTTTTTTATCGACTCGACAATCTCGTGCAAAATGCCCCATTCTACCACAATTGTAACATATGTCAGAGTTACAATCATTCACGTAGTGACCATATTTGTGACACTTGGAGCACTAAATGTTTGAATAAATTGATCGGCCACCTCTTCCTCGACTGCGTCTTCTTTCACGCCAATTTGCTTGGCTCGACTGTACCTTCTCCTAATAGTATCCTTCATGACCGTTGCCTTGACCACCTCGACCATTTCCACGACTTCCACGACCACAACCTCTACCTTGTAAATTTTGAGAGTAGAGTACCTTTTCATCTTTGATTGACACCTTGGTTTGAAGTGTTTGATCGAGTGTTTCCTTCTTCTTCTTCTTACGTTGCTCGTGTGCCTCGAGAGAACTGGTGAGCTCATGGACCATGAACGTTGCTAGGTTCTTTGGCTCTTCTATTGTACATACAACATTCTTAAAGTTGTTGGTTAATGACCTCAAGAACTTTTCCACAACCCGCATCTCGGGAAACATTTCTCCGTTTCGATTGAGTTGGTTTACCACGGTCTGTACACGCGTGATGTAGTCAGATACACTTTCTCACTCCTTCGTCTTCATGCTCTCCAACTCGCCACGAAGGGTTTGATGACGCACTTACTTGACTCGGTCGGTTCCTTTGAACACTTTTCCTAAAGTGTCTCATGCTTCTTTTGAAGTAGTTGCACTGACAATCTTTTCAAAGCCCGACTCGTCAACGGCTCGGAACAGCATGTATAATGCGGCCTTATCCTTTGCTCGCAATTCTTTTAACGCCTTGTTTTGTGCCGTCGTATAACCCGTGGTATCTTTTGGTTCTTCGAAACCTTCTTTGACCACATCCCATGCATCTTGAGACCGAGAAAAGCTTTCATTTGGATGCTCCAATTCTCGTAGTTTGTATTCGTTAATCGCGGTAGCGGCATTTGACCCATCACATTCACCATTGGCTCTGATACCAAGTTGTTAAAGAAAACTCGCTCTGATACCAATTTGTTAAATCAATCTCATGAATTTATGAAAGATATGTCGAGAGTGGAGAGACAAAAAAAAAAAAAAAAAAAAACACTGAGTTTATCTGAAAAAACCATTCTTTTATTACTTCTATGTTTTTTTTTCTCTGCTCTTCTCTCCAAGAGAAAGTAATGATGTATTTATAGGTATTACTAATTATAGCCCTAGGACCGTCACTGTTTCCTTTACCCATAAAACCACTCTTTCCTCAAATAAATCTTGCCTTTCATTTTCAACTGTTTGTACTTTTTCCTTTACTACTTACTCTTGAATTTAAAACTCACTAAAATTAACTAACAAATAACGTTTAACGTTTATTCAGTAAAACCATGCAATATTTGAGATTCATGATCATTGATCATTTCTTGCCGTTTCAAAACTAGACTTCTTTCAATTTTTTTCTGCAAAAGAGTTAAAAGTAAACTATTTAGAAGCTTCGGTGATTCTTTTCGTGGCAAGATTCGAAGGTTTCGAACGTCGGTCTCGTTGTTTTGATCTTTACAGAGTTTTCACTGATTTTTCCCTCTCTCTCGTTTTCTCTGTATTTTCTTCTTTGCAGGTTGCTGAAGTGTGGGTGGAGTTTGGGGATGGGCGTGGTGACTCGTGGGAGTAGGGAGAAGCCTCAGGGCGTGTTGGAACGAAAACTCCAACACTCACTGGAGTTTTGGGGTTTCGTCGGAGACCTCGAGCAATTATTTATTATTTTTTTGTTTCGTTATAATATTAAAGTGTGTTTGTGATGGTGTTAATATAACACATGCGGAAGCAATTTGGATCTTAGGCACTTTTAGAACATCAATTATAGTAAATAACTAGCATGTTCATAAGTATTAAAACTTAATGAGTTTGAATACTAACTTTTTGTAGTTCAAATTCTTTTTTCCTCACGAACCGGTTTAGAACCACCACTAGTGTCTTCTCCATTATCCTCCGGCCTTAGAACGGGATTGTGGAATCCGATGAGTGACTAAACTTAGGAGAGATTGTGTATATATGAAGAGAGTGTTTGTGAGAGGTTTTTCTCAAGATTTTTCCCCAAGAAGAAGACCTTCCATGTACCATGATCACTCTATTTAAATGTTTGCATGTTCATGCAAATTTGAGATCACCAAATTTTGACACTCAAAATTCCACTCAAATGTTTGGGATTATGTGACAAGCATGCATGTTTGAGTTAACCAAATTTTGACACTCAAAATTCCACTCAAATTTGTGGGGTTTATTTGACAACCATGCAACTTTGGTTAAACCAAAATTTGACACCTCAAAATTCCACTACGATTTTTCAAATGAAGTCAACATTTTGACATTTTCCATTTTAATTCAACAAAATTTGAATAATTAATTTCAAATTAAAGTAATATTAAATGATTAATTAAACTATTTAATTAATATTTAATATTAATTTAAAAGCGAATCTCAATCAATTCCGACACATATTTGATTAAAATATTTAAATCTTATTTAAATATCTCAAATTCTCTCTTTTTGTTTAATTCGTAAATAAAACAAAAATGCGGTTAAATATATCGTATATATGTAGCACATATTCCCTAATTTGAATTTGAACATTTTGAACTCACTCGTCACACTGTTCTACTGTTTAGTCCGATATGAGCTAGCAGAGGGACCTAATGGACCTATAGATCACAGGCTTCAACGATCCAAGATTAACCAGTTAAACTCATTAACCTTGTTAATCATCAATTCCAGTTAACTACTAGACACTCCACTATAGCCTAGTAGTTGCACTCCCCTCACTATAGATATATTTCTGTCCATTTGATATAACTATGATTAGTAAGTCGATCATCCACAGGTTGTTCGTAACTAGAGGTGGGTCAATTAGCCGTTTTACCCCTTTAGTTACTTCTTGTTCCTTATGTCCCACTAATCCTCTTATGAACAATTGGTTTGTGGTCCAACCAGTAAACCGAATCCCTCTCAGGCCAATGAGTGGGTGGGGCCCCTTGTTCAAAACCTGGAGTCAGTACTTAAGAGAACTACCTCTCTTCTATCCCTAAAAGTGGGTAGGAGCGAATTCCATCTTGCACCCCATGTCCCAGCTATTCACCCAGTTTTACCCTTGAAATGGGAGGCCTATTGAGTCGGCGAACTTAAGCCACTCTCACCCATGCAAATCTAAGGATAATTCCGAATGAACAGGATTTCATGGTTAGCTCAGGATTAAGATCGAGTTACCTAGGTCATCGAATGAAAAGAAAATCAGTCTCAACAGTAAACGACATTATAAAGTGAGAGTGATTTTCTTCATGGTCCGATCTTATGCAATACTCATTGCATAGGATGCCCCCACTCACATACAAAAGTGATCACAGTTTTTATATCATATACAAAAGTGAGCCGCATCCATAGTATCCCCAGAATAAGGTACTCAGCCTTATCCTTGTACTATAGATCATTTTGACTATATACTTGAACTTGATCCACTCTTATGTCATTACATATAGTTCAAGTAATCATACTATAGCCAAAGTGTTCTTAGTTTATTGGATTTAGATTAATGATCGTAAAGTTCACTTTATTCAATAACAATCTTTAATGAATAAACAACAATAATAACTTTAATGAAAATAGAATATGTTTTTGTTTACAAACTATGAGTTTTAGGACATAAAACCCAACACATATAATGCATGAGGTCCCCAACATTTCTACTTTTATCATTAATGAATATAACCCCGCTATCATCTTTCATGTTTAACATGTCATTTCTCATTTTTAAGTATACATATCAGACATAATCCTAACGGGGTTACATTCATTTCATTTATCGTGATATCGTGTCATTCATAACATGTTGTATACATACAATCTAGAAAACATAACATGATAAGGCAACCCTAATCCTAAGCCCAACGATCCAAGCTTTTGTTGGAGCAAGAATCTTGAATCAAAGTAATTAAAATCTCCTTATACAAAATTTGGATCAACCAAGAGATAAAGTTAGAATTAGATTACCTCTTACGATCAAAGATCTAAAGCAAGATTTGAAAACCTTGTTCTAATTTGAGTGACTCCACAATCAAACTTGATTGAATGGCTCGGGTGCAATTCTACCACAAGAATTGCTTGAAACTTAGAAATGACAAATATGATACTCGGATTTCTAAGGAAAATGTCTCAATTTGAGATTTGAATTACATTCATCTATGAATCTATTTTTACATAACATATCGTGGGTATTTATAGTCTCCCAACAAAAGACGTTTGTGGCTGGAATTTATTCCTTGTCCCTTTTAATCTCCACAAAAGACGAAGTCAAATTGACCTTTGACTCCTACATATTTTATGAAACTAAGAATAATACTTTTCAACAAATGTTGATGTGTTTGAGTGACTAATGCAACAAGTTTGAAATCAATTGATCCGTAGGTTCGAATTTTGTTGTTGACATTTTTGAATCTTCATGACATTTTTTGAAGGACCACCTGCTTTGCATCATCCATTTGTTGAAAGATTTTATTGTTTTTTTTCGTTTTCATTTTGCAATGGTCAAATGGTCAAAATTGACTTTGTCTTTTGTGGATATTAAAAGGGATCGGGATTGAATCCCAGCCACAAACGTCTTTTGTCGTGAGACTATAAATACCCACAATATGTTATGTAAAAATCAGATTGGTGAATGAATGAAATTGAGACATTTTTCTTAGAAATTCGAGCATCAATTTTGTCATTTCTAAGTTTCAAGCAATTCTTGTGGTAGAATTGCACCCGAGCCATTCAATCAAGCCTTGATCAAGTTAGATTGTGGAGTGACTCAATTTAGAAAAGGTTCCAAATCTTGCTTCTAAATTTTCGATCATAAGAGGTAATCTAATTCTAACATTATCTCTTGGTTGATCCAAATTTCGTATAAGGAGGTGTTAATTAGTTTGATTCAAGGGTTCTTGCTAAAACAAAAGCTTAGATCGTTGAGCCGAGGATTAGGGTTGCCTTATCAATTAGGTATCAGAGCATAGGTTTACATCTTTGTGGCCGACTCTACAATTGATTTTATCTTTCATTTCTGTATTGTTTATCATTTCTTTAAATTTGTCAATTTATTTTCTGGTTGTCATTTCTGCCATTATTCATCAACTTTTAACTTGGTTCTCATTTTCTTCCTAAAGATCACGTTTAGATCTTTAAAAAAAAACTTATCATGTGTTCTTACGATTGTATTATAAACGATCTTTATCATTTTTTAAAAATCATTTGCATGTTTATTTGAAGATCAAATAAACTTCGATTCACATATTTTTCTTAATCCATCTGAATCTAGAACCATTCTGTTTGATATATTATTATTTTCTCATAATTGAAGCTTGAAGATAACTTATAAAGTTCCTGAATTCTGTAAAAAGGAGAGTTAGATCGTTCTTAAAATCTTCACCTCCTTTCTTTTTGGAATTTTCTTTTTCAGTGTGCAATTCTATCCAAAAAAATCTTCGTGTCCGTTATTTGTTTGTTCACGTCCTGTTTTATTTTGTTGTTATTCCATAATTAACTTATCTTGATTGCCTTGAATAACTTGCTACTATCAGAATTGCTTTACCGATATATTAGCCTACCTTGATCATAATTTAGTCACTTTTCCAAATAGCCTACCTTTGTGTGTATAAATACGAGTGTCCCTGAGTGTAAAATCAGTGAGTTGAGAGTGTGAGGTCCTAAACATATTCCACTACGGTTTGTACAATTATGAACCAAGACGGAGGAAATGGAGGGGAGATCAATGAAGCTAGGTGGACAGAAGCACAGGTCGGAACAATACTCGTTTGAATCAAGTTATTAGTACATTGACAGACCGGATGGAGCGAATTGAAATAGCCTTAGGTAATCTTCATGGGAGGGAAGTACTCTTGAATGAAGGAGTTGAAAATGAAGAAGATGACAATGTCACCCTTTTAGCGGGACATAGTCCTAGGGGAGGGAGAGATGTCGGTCGAGGGAGAGGAAGAGTCAGAAGAAGGGGTAGAGAAATTTTAGCAAAAAAAAGAATTGAGAGGGAGTACTAGTATGAGAGAGAAAAAGAAAAGGAGTCGGGGGAGTAAAGCTAAAAATTTCAACTTTCTATGGGAGATCTGATCCAGAGGTGTATTATTTGCTATATGAGAGAAAAATTGAGTATGTCTTCGATTGCAACAATTTCAGTGAAGAAAGAAAGTTGAAGCTTGTTGTGACTGAATTTTAAAGAACCAATTGAAATCAGAGTGGAGGTGAAATTATGAAGAACCAATTGAAACGTGGGAGTAATTGAAGACATTAATGAGAAAAAGGTACATTCCAAAGCATTATTCTCGAGTACTCAAGCAAAAATTCTATATTTTACAATAGGGATCCAAAAGTGTTGAAGAATATTACAAAGAAATGGAGACCCTTATGAATAGAGCATGTATTAATGAAGATGAGGAAGATACAATTGAAAGGTGGGAGGAATTGAAGACATTAATATGAAAAAGGTACATTCCTAAGCATTATTCTCAAGTACTCGAGCAAAAACTCTATACTTTACAACAGGGATCCAAAAGTGTTGAAGAATCTTACAAAGAAATGGAGACCCTTATGAATAGAGCATGTATTGATGAAGATGAGGAAGATACAATGGCTAGATTCCTTGGTGGGTTAAACCGACAACTTGCTCATCAAGTGGATAGGCAAGCGTACTTTGATATGCAAGAATTGTTACACCTTGCTGTCAAGATCGAAGGGCAACTAGCTTGGGAGAAGGAGAACTCCAAGAGGTATGGTATTTCAAAGAGCAATTCATAGTACAACTCATTGCTTAGGGTACTCCAAGAGGTATGGCATTAGGAGCATTGCTTAGGGCTATTATTTCTAAGAATATTAAGTCTTGGAATGAATGTTTGCCATTTGTAGAGTTTGCATATAATAGAGCAATTCATAGTACAACTCATTGTTCTCCTCTTGAAGTTGTTTTGGGTGAAGGAGAGAATTGAGAACCAAAATTTCAAAGTTGCTTTAACTATTAAGGCGGAAGGAAATCATTTTGTTGTTCTCTTGAAGTTGTTTGAGGTGAAGGAGAGAATTGAGAACCAAAATTTCAAAGTTCTTCAACTATTACAAAGGGGAGAAGGAAATCATTAGGAAGGAAATCATTTTTAAACCTTGTGACAGGGTTTGGATACATTTTCGCAAGGAGCGGAGCGATTCTCATTGTTCTTGAATTAGAAGCTAATACGATTGACGAAGGACAACTGAATATTTGCATGGTTAAAGTTGGAAAACTTTAAAATGTCAACAATAGAATTAGAATTCGAACCTACGCGCAGAGAGCTAAATTGATTTTGAGAATTCGAACCTACGCGCATAGAGCTCAATTGATTTTGAACCGGTCGCATTAGCTACTCAAGCACATCAACATTTGCTAGAAAGAACTATTTTTAATTTCATAAATTATGTAAAAGTCAATTAAAGGGGGATCGAGAATAATTCTCGTCCACAAACGTCTTTTGTCGGGAGACTATAAATATCGGTAATATGTTATGTAAAATTCAGATTCGTGTTTGAATGTAATTCAGATCTTAAATTGAGCGTTTCCCTTAGAAATCCGAGCATCATATTTGCCATTTCTAAGTTTCAAGCAATTCTTGTGGTAGAATTTCACCCGAGCCATTCAATCAAGTCTTCATCAAGTTCGATTGTGGAGTGACTCAATTTAGAACAAGGTTTCCAAATCTTTCTTCTAGAGCTTCGATCATAAGAGGTAATCTAATTCTAGCCTCATCTCTTGGTTGATCCAAATTTCATATAAGGAGGTGTTAATCACTTTGATTCAAGGGTTCTTGCTTCAACAGAAGCTTGGATCGTTGGGCTGAGGATTAGGGTTACCTTATCATATGCTTAGGACCTCACACACTCAACTCACTGATTTTACACTCAGAAACACTCATGTTTAACACAAAAAGGTAGGCTATTTGGGAAAATGACTAATTTCTGATCAAGGTAGGTAATATGGATAAAGCAATTCTGATAGTAGCAAGCTATTCAAATCAATCCAGATAAGTTAATTATGAAATAACAACGAAATAAAATAAGAAGTGAACAAACAAATAAGAGACACAAAGATATTTTGGGATAGAATTGCACACTGAAAAAAAAAAAAAGAATTCCAAAGAGAATGGTTGTGAAGATCTGAGAACGATCTAACTTTCATTTTACAGAATTTGAAAAAAATTAGAAGTTATCTTCGGTTTTAAATGATGAAAAAAAAATATTGAACACAACAATTTCAGATTTATATGCTTTAGGTAAAAATGAGAATTGAAATTTATTTGTCCTCAAATAAAGGTTCAAATGGTTTTTAATAGGACAATATAAACAAAGTGGAAAGATAATGGAGAACGGTGGAAATGACAGCAAGAAAATAAATGGACAGATTTAAAGAAACGATAAATAATAGCGAAAATTAAAGATAAAATAAATTCTAGAGTCGGCCACAAAGATGCAACCTATGCTCTTATACCAAACTGATAAGGCAACCCTAATCCTCAGCCCAACAATCTAAGCTTTTGTTTGAGCAAGAACCCTTGAATCAAAGTAATTAACACTTCCTTATACGAAATTTGGATCAACCAAGAGATAAGGCTAGAATTTGATTACCTCTTACGATCAAAGATCTAGAAGTAAGTTTTGGAAACCTTGTTCTAAATTGAGTCACTCCACAATTGAACTTGATCAATGCTTGATTGAATGGCTCGGGTGCAATTCTACCACAAGAATTGCTTGATACTTAGAAATGGCAAATATGATGCTCGGATTTCTAAGGGAAATGCTCAATTTGAGATCTTAATTACATTCATCCACGAATCTGAATTTTACATAACATATTGTTGATATTTATAGTCTCCCGAATAAAGACGTTTGTGGACGAGAATTATTCCCAATCTTCTTTAATCTCCACAAATGATATGAACGAAAAGACATCAATCATACAATATACTTCAATGAAGATGTGAAGAAAAGGTTATCAAAATTATCAAAACATGTTTAAATTCATGCCACATTAAAGAAGAATGAAGTTTGATTGTTATAAATTTTGGGTGGGTTACAATTTAGAGTAATTTAGAGTTATTGTATTTTAAGACTTTTTATTTACTTTAGGTTACATTTACATAATGGTTAATTATGGCCATTAAGCATGAATGTTACAACTTTTGAAATGCCTTTAATAGTTTCATTTTTTAGGCTATATAGAGCAATGTATGTTGTATTTGTAGGGAGACTTGTAAAATATAGTAAAATGAGCATTTGTGCTTTCTTTAGCCAATGGCTAAGTTTATTTGCGATTCTATGTAGTTTAGGTTGCATGTAGAATCATTCAAGCTCGACATGATCAATCTTGTTTGTGGAGTGATTCGAATCTCAATCAAGTGTTCTTGCATTGAGATATTTGATCAACAAGAATCATTCAAGCTCGACATGATCAATCTTGCTTGTGGAGTGATTCGAATCTCAATCAAGTGTTCTTGCATTGAGATATTTGATCAACAAGAATCATTCAAGCTCGACATGATCAATCTTGCTTCTGGAGTGATTCGAATCTCAATCAAGTGTTCTTGCATTGAGATACTTGATCAACAAGAATCATTCAAGCTAGACATGATCAATCTTGCTTGTGGTGTGATTCGAATCTCAAACAATGTTCTTGCCTTGAGATATTCGATCAACAAGGTAATCCGAATCTTATTCCTCTTGTATTGATTCCTTATCTTATCATTTGGTATCAGAGCTTCAGGCTCAAGATTGGATATATGTTTCCTTTGCATTTCTTTTCAATTTGTTTTTATCTTTATAGTTTTTAATCGACCCAAAATAAAAAAATCCAATCTGGGCTCTACTAAAAAATTTGAGAGGTGAGAATGAGTGCAAACAGAGTGGCCTAAAATTCCTTGAGTGTATACACGTGAGAGAGTGTTGTGAGGAACTTTGTATTTCCATAACTTATTTTTTGCAGCAAAGTTTCACAAATAGATTCGAGGACGAATCTTCTTGAAGAAGTGGAGAATGATATGAACCAAAAGACATCAATCATACAATATACTTGAATGAAGATGTGAAGTAAAGGTTATCAAAATTATCAAAAGATGTTTCAATTCATTCCACATTGAAAAAGAATGAAGTTTGATTGTTATAAATTTTGGGTGGGTTACAATTTAGAGTAATTTAAAGTTATTATATTTTAAGACTTTATTTACTTTAGGTTACATTTAGGTAATGGCTAATTATGACCATTAAGTATGAATGTTACAACTCTTGGAATGCCTTTAATAGTTTCATTTTTTAGGGTATATAGCCATGTATGTTGTATTTGTAGGGAGACTTGTAAAATATAGTAAAAGGAGCATTTGTGCTTTATTTAGTCAATGACTAAGTTTATTTGCAATTCTATGTAGTTTTAGGTTGCATGTAGAATCATTCAAGCTCAACATGATCAATCTTGCTTGTGGAGTGATTCGAATCTCAATCAAGTGTTCTTGCATTGAGATATTTGATCAACAAGAATCATTTAAGCTAGACATGATCAATCTTGCTTGTGGAGTGATTCGAATCTCAAACAATGTTCTTGCCTTGAGATATTCGAACAATAAGGTACTCCGAATCTTATTCCCCTGCAGAGAAGACTGATTTATAGCCTTACCTAATATTGAGGAGTTGTTGCACATTGCAATTAAGATCGAGAGGCAAATCCAACGAAGGTCTCAACGGTATTCTTCTAATTTTTTTCCCAATAATACTTCTACATGGAAAAAGGATAGTAAGAACATTGATTATAAGCATAAAAATCAAGAGATTAATGAGAAGCCTCAAGCTAAATTTGAGAAAGGGGAGAGTTTTAGAACAGGGAAAGAAAAAGTAGAAAAGTCTAATGTTCGAAATAGAGATTTAAAGTGTTGGAGATGTCAAGGGGTAGGACAATATAGGAGAGATTGCCCAAATGCAAGAATTATGACCAGCAAGGAGGGAGAAATTGTTACGGATGACGAGGCACATGACGACATAAATGAGGAAACTGATGAGAGTGAGGAGTTTAGTGAAGTAAACACCCACATTAAGGAGGACAGCCTAGACCAACGGGAGAAGTCTTGTTCAATCTGTACCTTGTAGTGCTGTCATTGATAGCGGTAGTTGCACCAATGTTGTGAGTAATTTAAAGGCACAACTACATCCACGACCCTCCAAGCTTTAATGGTTTAATGATCATGGGGAAGTACGGGTGACTCAACAAGCTCTTTCTTCTTTTACTATTGGAAAATATGTTGATGACTGATAAGAATCATGGTGTTCCAAACGTTACACAAGTGAAGCCTAATAGATTTTAAGTTTATTTCTTTAGCCACTCAAACATATCAACATTTGTTGAAAAATTTTATTGTTTTTTTTTTTGTTTTCATTTTGCAATGGTCAATTGGTCAAAATTGACTTCGTCATTTGTGGAGTTTAAAGGGGATCGGGATTGAATCCCGTCCACAAACGTCTTTTGTCGGGAGACTATAAATACCCACAATATGTTATGTAAAATTCAGATTCGTGGATGAATGTAATTCAGATCTCAAATTGAGATGTTTCCCTTAGAAATCCGAGCATCATATTTGCCATTTCTAAGTTTCAAGCAATTCTTGTGGTAGAATTACACCCGAGCCATTCAATCAAGCCTTGATCAAGTTAGATTGTGGAGTGACTCAATTTAGAACAAGGTTTCCAAATCTAGCTTCTAGATCTTCGATCGTAAGAGGTAATCTAATTCTAGCCTTATCTCTTGGTTGATCCAAATTTCGTATAAGGAGGTGTTAATTACTTTGATTCAAAGGTTCTTGCTTCAACAAAAGCTTGGATCGTTGGGCTGAGGATTAGGGTTGCCTTATATCAATTTGGTATCATAGTATAGGTTTACATCTTTGTGGCCGACTCTAGAATTGATTTTATCTTTGATTTATGCTCTTGTTTATCTTTTCTTTAAATTTTTCCATTTATTTTCTTGCTGTCATTTCCGCCATTATTCATCAACTTTTCACTTTGTTCTCATTTTCTTCCTAAAGATCACATTGAGATCTTGAAAAAAAAAAAAATCTTATCATATTTGTTCTTACGATTGTGATTATAAACGATATTTATCATTTTTTTTTAGATCATTTGCATGTTTATTTGAAGATCAAATAAACTTCGATTCACATCTTTTTCTTCATCCATCTAAATCTAGAACCGTTGTGTTTGATATATTTTTTTTTCTCATAATCTACGCTTGAAGATAACTTCTAAATTTCCCGAATTCTGTAAAAAGGAGAGTTAGATTGTTCTTAAAATCTTCACGTCCTTTCTTTTTGGATTTTTTTTTCAATGTGCAATTATATCCAAAAATATCTTCGTGTCCCTTATTTTTTTTTGTTCACGTCTTGTTTTATTTTGTTGTTATTTCATAATTAACTTATCTTGATTGCCTTGAATAGCTTGCTACTATCAGAATTGCTTTACCGATATATTAGCCTACTTTGATCATAATTTAGTCACTTTCCTTAACAGCCTACCTTTGTGTGTATAAACATGAGTGTCCCTGAGTGTAAAATCAGTGAGTTGAGTGTGTGAGGTCCTAAACATATTCCACTACTGTTTGTACAATCATGAACCAAGATGGAGAACATGGAGGGGAGATCAATGAAGCTAGGTGGAGAGAAGCACAGGTCGGAACAATTACTCGTTTGAATCAAGTTATTAGTACATTGACAGACCGGATGGAGCGAATTGAAATAGCCTTAGGTAATCTTCATGGGAGGGAAGTACTCTTGAATGAAGGAGTTGAAAATGAAGAAGATGACAATGTCACCCTTTTAGCGGGACATAGTCCTAGGGGAGGGAGAGATGTCGATCGAGGGAGAGGAAGAGTCAGAAGAAGGGGTAGAGAAATTTTAGCACAAAAAAGAATTGAGAGGGAGTACTAGTATGAGAGAGAAAAAGAAAAAGGAATCGGGGGAGTAAAGCTAAAAATTCCAACTTTCTATGAGAGCAAAATTGAGCATGTCTTCGATTACAACAATTTTAGTGAAGAAAGAAAGTTGAAGCTTGTCGTGGCTGAATTTTGTGATTACGCCATTATATGGTGGACATCTTTGAAATCAGAGTGGAGGTGAAATTATGAAGAACCAATTGAAACATGGGAGGAATTGAAGACATTAATGAGAAAAAGGTACATTCCTAAGCATTATTCTCGAGTACTCAAGCAAAAACTCTATACTTTACAATAGGGATCCAAAAGTGTTGAAGAATATTACAAAGAAATGGAGACCTTATGAGTAGAGCATGTATTGATGAAGATGAGGAAGATACAATGGCTAGATTTCTTGGTGGGTTAAACCGACAACTTGCTCATCAAGTGGATAGGCAAGCGTACTTTGATATGCAAGAATTGTTACACCTTGCTGTCAAAATCGGAGGGCAACTAGCTTGGGAGAAGGATAACTCCAAGAGGTATGGTATTTCAAAGTCAATTACTTTCAACACTTGGAAAAAGAATGCAAATATTGAAAAGATAGATTTCAAAGTTGGAGGCAAGTATGATCTTGACAAAAAGAACAAAGCTGAGACCTCTAAGGGTAAAGAGAAAGCGGAGGAATATAAGGAGATTCGAAAAAGAAATAGAGACATCAAATGTTGGAAATGTCATGGAATTGGTCATCTTAGTCGTGATTGTCCTAACAAGAGAGTCATGATTATCAAGAATGGACAAGTTGTCACAGATAGTGAGGAAAGTGACCATGATGAGCTAGTTGAAGAGGAAATCCAGGAGAATGAGGAGGAACTAGAAGATGGGAGTCATTTGGTACTTGTAACCAGAAGACTTCTTAAAACTCAAGTTACTGAGAATGATGTTGATGATCAAAGAGACAACCTATTTCACACAAGGTGTTTGGTCAAGGGGACTCCTTGTAGTCTTGTAATTGATAGTGGAAGCTGCACCAATGTCGTAAGTACAATGCTGATCAAAAGGTTGCTAATTCCAACCCAACACCATCCTAAACCTTACAAGCTTCAATGGCTCAATGACAGTGGAACAATGAAGGTAACTTATCAAGCTTTAATATCTTTTACTTTAGGAAAATATAAAGATGAAGTTCTTTGTGATGTTTTACCAATGCATGCTGGAGACATATTGCTTGGCCGACCATGGCAATTTGACAGGAGGGTTATGTATGATGGCTATTTGAATCAGTATTCTTTTATCAAAGATGGTAGAAAAATCACTCTTGTACCTTTGAGTTCTGCAAATGTATTTGCTGATCAATTAAAGTTGGAACAAAAAAAGGAAGAGTTTGAGGAAAAAGAGGTGAGTGAAAAAATAGAGAATGGTCAAAGAGAAAACCATAGTGAAAAAAATAATGAAATTGGAAAAAAAGGAAAGAATGTGAGTTGTTTGGCTAGAGTTGGAGAGGTTAGAAGGGCAATGTTCTCACAAAAAACCATCTTTGTACTTGTGTACAAGGAAGGATGTTTGGTCTCTAACGATAATAATTTGTCTTTGCCTAGTATGTTTCAATCTCTTTTACAGGAATTTGATGACGTATTTCAAGATGAAGTCCCTAAAGAACTACCTCCCATTAGAGGTATTGAACATAAAATAGACTTCATTCTAGGGGCAGTAATTCCTAATAGGCCAGCTTATAGAGCGAACCCAACTGAGAATAAAGAAATTCGAAGGCAAGTAGAGGAGCTTATGGAGAAGGGGTATATACAAGAGAGTTTGAGTCCATGTTCTGTACCAGTCTTATTGGTGCTGAAGAAAGATGGAACGTGGCGCATGTGCGTGGATTGTAGAGCCATCAACAAAATCACGGTGTGGCAACACTACTTATGGCCTAGAGAATTTGTGATCCACTCTGATCATGAAAGCTTGAAGTATCTTAAGGGTCATAGCAAACTGAACTGTAGGCATGCAAAGTGGGTGGAGTTTATTGAAACATTTCCGCATGTCATCAAATATAAGAAAGATAAGGATAATGTGGTAGCTGATGCATTATCTAGAAGGTACATTGAGCATATTAAAGAATTATATCGAGATGACCACGACTTTGGAATTATTTATGCATCTTGTCGTACAAAAATACCTGTAGATGATTATTATTAAGTGTTTCATGAATTCTTATTTAAGAAAAGTAAGCTTTGTATTCCTAAATGCTCTATCAGAGATTTGCTTGTAAAAAAAGCACATGGTGATGGCTTAATGGGACATTTTGGGATTAATAAAACTTATAATATGTTGCATGAACACTTGTTTTGGCCGAAATTGAAGCATGATGTTCATAAATTTTGTAGTCAATGCTTTAAATGCAAAGAAGCTAAATCTAGATCACAACCAAATGGATTGTACACTCCTTTGAATGTACCTAATGAACCTTGGACTAATATATCTATGGATTTTGTTCTTGGTTTACGGCACACTAAAAAGGGTAAAGATAGTATTTTTGTTGTGGTAGACAGATTTAGTAAGATGGCTCATTTTATTGCATGTAACAAGACGGACGATGCAAAACATGTTGCTGACTTATTTTTTAGGGAAGTAGTAAGATTACATGGAATCCCTAGAATAATTGTTAGTGATAGGGATGCTAAATTTCTAAGTCACTTTTGGAAAGTATTGTGGGGGTAAATTGGGTACCAAATTGTTGTTTTCAACTACATGTCATCCTCAAACGCATGGACAAACTGAGGTGGTTAATAGAACATTAGGAGCATTGCTTAGGACTATTATTTCTAAGAATATTAAGTCTTGGGATGAATGTTTGTCATTTGTAGAGTTTGCATATAATAGAGTAATTCGTAGTACAACTCATTGTTCTCCTTTTGAAGTTGTTTATGGATTTAATCCACTTACGCCTCTTGATTTGCTTCCTATTCATTCTAATATGTTTGTGAGTGACGCAGCCACAAGTAACGCAGACTTGATCAAAACATTGCATAAGGAGGTGAAGGAGAGAATTGAGAACCAAAATTTCAAAGTTGCTTCAAGGATTAACAAAGGACAGAAGTAAAACATTTTTAAACCTGGTGACTGGGTTTGGATACATTTTCGCAAGGAGCGATTCCCATCTCAACGGAAGACAAAGTTACATCCAAGAGGGGATGGTCCTTATCAAGTCCTTGAAAGAATTAATAACAATGCATATAAAATTGACCTTCCCGAAGACTTTTCAGTACATTCTACTTTCAATGTTGCTGACTTGAGTCCTTTTGATGTAGATGATGATTTTTCTGATTCGAGGACGAATCTTTTTGAAGAGGGGGAAGATGATAAGAATCATGGTGTTCCAAACGTTCCAACTGGACCTATTACACGATCCAAGGCGAAGAAGATTCAACAAACATTCATTCTTCATCTACAAAATTGGATCGGCTCGGTTCAACCATCATTTGTAGAATTAGAAGCTGATACGATTGACGAAGGACAATATTCTTTTGAAGAGGGGGAAGATGATAAGAATCATGGTGTTCCAAACGTTCCAACTGGACCTATTACACGATCCAAGGCGAAGAAGATTCAACAAACATTCATTCTTCATCTACAATATTGGATCGGCTCGTTTCAACCATCATTTATAGAATTAGAAGCTGATACGATTGACGAAGGACAATATTCTTTTGAAGAGGGGGAAGATGATAAGAATCATGGTGTTCCAAACGTTCCAACTGGACCTATTACACGATCCAAGGCGAAGAAGATTCAACAAACATTCATTCTTCATCTACAAAATTGGATCGGCTCGGTTGCAGTTGAAAAACATTAAAACAAGTGAAGACAACAAGGTTTGAAGCTACACAAGTGAAGCCTAATAGATTTTAAGTTTATTTCTTTAGCCACTCAAACATATCAACATTTGTTGAAAAATTTTATTGTTTTTTTTTTTTTTTTTTTTTTTTGTTTTCATTTTGCAATGGTCAATTGGTCAAAATTGACTTCGTCATTTGTGGAGTTTAAAGGGGATCGGGATTGAATCCCGTCCACAAACGTCTTTTGTCGGGAGACTATAAATACCCACAATATGTTATGTAAAATTCAGATTCGTGGATGAATGTAATTCAGATCTCAAATTGAGATGTTTCCCTTAGAAATCAGAGCATCATATTTGCCATTTCTAAGTTTCAAGCAATTCTTGTGGTAGAATTGCACCCGAGCCATTCAATCAAGCCTTGATCAAGTTAGATTGTGGAGTGACTCAATTTAGAACAAGGTTTCCAAATCTTGCTTCTAGATCTTCGATCGTAAGAGGTAATATAATTCTAGCCTTATCTCTTGGTTGATAAAAATTTCGTATAAGGAGGTGTTAATTACTTTGATTCAAAGGTTCTTGCTTCAACAAAAGCTTGGATCGTTGGGCTGAGGATT
This sequence comes from Cucurbita pepo subsp. pepo, assembly GCF_057944985.1. NCBI lineage: Eukaryota > Viridiplantae > Streptophyta > Magnoliopsida > Cucurbitales > Cucurbitaceae > Cucurbita > Cucurbita pepo. The sequence goes on along the minus strand of NC_141809.1, from coordinate 4,834,915 downwards.
AGGGTTGCCTTATCAATGACGTTTTATGTGATGTTGTATCCATGCATGTTGGAGATTTACTACTGGGGAGGCCTTGGCAATTTGATCGTCGGGTAATGTATGATTGGTATGCAAATCAATACTCTTTTACTCACAACTGTAGAAAAACTACTCTTATTCCATTGTCTCCAAAAGATGTATTTATTGGAAAAGAAAAGGTAAGAGGTTGATGCAAAAGCAGAGATTGAAAAAGAATCAAGTGAAAAAAAGAGCTTGAGTGAAAAGCAAGAGAGTATCACTCAGCCTAGAGAAAAAAAAAAAGAAAGAAAAGCCAAATCAGTAAGCTTGTATGTTAGATCAAGTGAGGCTAGGAATGTTTTGCTCTCTAACAAGACTATTCTTGTACATATGTGCAAGGGGTCTTGTTACTTTACTAACATGCTTAACCCTTCTTTGCCTAGTGATTTTGTTGTGCTTTTGCAAGAGTTTGAAGTTTTATTTTCCGAGGAGATGCCTAGTAGTTTGCCACCACTTAGAGGGATTGAACACAAGATTGACTTCATTCCTGGCGCACCCATTCCAAACTGACCAGCTTATAGGACTAATCCAAAGGAGGCTGAAGAGATACAAAGGCAAGTAACTGAACTCCTTGCTAAAGGGTATGTACGTGAAAGTTTGAGTCCTTGTTTTGTTCCAGTTATTCTTGTACCTAAGAAAGATGGTTCTTGGCGTATGTGTGTTGATTGTAGGGCTATAAACAAGATAACTATAAAGTATAGGCATCCAATTCCCAGATTAGATGATATGCTTGATGAATTGCATGGATGTAGTCTTTTTACTAAGATTGATTTAAAATCGGGTTATCATCAAATTCGCATGCATATTGAGGATGAAGTGGAAAACAGCTTTTAAAACCAAGTATGGTCTTTATGAATGGTTGGTTATGCCTTTTGGATTAACTAATGCACCTAGTACATTCATGAGACTAATGAACCATGTCTTACGAGAATACTTAGGTAAGTTTGTGGTTGTTTATTTTGATGACATCCTTGTTTACTCTAAATCTTTAGATGATCATATTACCCATGTACGCAATATTTTGACTACTTTAAGAAACAAATGTTTGTACGTAAATTTAAAGAAATGTAGCTTTTGCATGAAAAAAGTTAACTTTCTTGGTTTGTAGTTTCATCTAATGGTGTTGAGGTTGATGAGGAGAAAGTGAAGGCTATAAAAGATTGGCCTACACCTAAAAATGTAAGTGAGGTAAGAAGTTTTCATGGTCGTGCAAGTTTCTACCGTAGGTTCATTAAGAATTTTAGTACAATTGCTTCACCCTTGAATGAACTTGTTAAGAAAAATGTATCCTTTATATGGAAAAAAGATCAAGAACTTGCTTTTAATACGTTGAAAGAAAAATTGAGTTATGCTCCCTTGCTTGCATTACCTAATTTTGAGTCTACTTTTGAAATTGAATGTGATGCTAGTGGAGTAGGGATAGGTGCTGTATTAATGCAAAATCAAAGACCTTTAATGTTCTTTAGTGAGAAGTTGACTGGTGCATCTTTGAGGTATCCAACTTACGACAAAGAGCTTTATGCTTTGGTTCGTGCATTGCAAACCTGGCAATATTATCTTTGGCCTAAGGAGTTCAGTATTCATATGGATCATGAAAGTTTAAAGCATTTGAGAGTACAAAATAAACTCAACAGACGACAGGCTAAGTGGTTAGAATTTATTGAAACATTCTCTTATGTCATAAAATATAAACAAGGTAAGAAGAACATTGTTGCAGATGCTTTATCACGAAGGTATGTCCTCCTCAATACTTTGAATGCTAGGTTGTTGGGTTTTGAACACATAAAGGATTTGTATCAACATGACATGTTCTTTGCTCCTTTTGTTGAATCTTGTGAAAAAGGACTCATTGTGGATAATTACTTGTTGTTAGATGGATTTTTGTTCCGAAAAGGCAAACTTTGCATACCATCTTGTTCCATCCGTGAGCTACTTGTGAGGGAAGCTCATGGAGGTGGTTTAATGGCACACCATGGAGTTTCTAAAACTTATGATATGCTCTCTGAACATTTTTTTTGGTCTAAAATGAGACATGATGTTCATAAAGTTTGTGCTCGTTGCATAGCATGTAAACAAGCTAAGTCTAGGCTTCAACCACATAGTTTATACTCCCCATTACCGGTTCCTAATGGTCCTTGGATTGATATATCAATGGATTTTGTTTTAGGTTTACCTAGGACTATGAAAGGTTATGATAGCATCTTTGTTGTGGTTGATCGATTTAGTAAAATGGCTCATGTTATTCCTTGTCACAAAACTGATGATGCAAAACATATTGCTAGACTTGTTTTTTAGGAAAGTTGTACGATTGCATGGCATTCCTAAAAGTATCGTTAGTGATCGTGATGTAAAATTTTTAAGCCACTTTTGGCGTGTTTTATGGGGTAAGTTAGGAACTAAGCTAGTATATTCAACTACTTGTTATCCTCAAAGGGATGGACAAAGTGAAGTTGTTAACAGAACCATGACTACTATGCTTAGGGCTATTATTGATAAAAATCTTAAGACTTCGGAGGATTGTTTGCCATTTATAGAATTTGCATATAATAGGGTTGTTCAGAGCACTACTAAATGCATATGTTTTGAAATTGTTTATGGCTTTAATCCTTTTAACCCCCATTGACTTGTTACCTATACCTTCAAAAGAATTTGTGAATTTTGATGCAAATGCCAAGGTTGAGTTTGTTCATAAACTGCACAAGCAAGTAAAAGAACAAATTGAGAAACAAAATTCCAAGGTTGCCACCCGAATTAATAAAGGACGTAAGATTGTCATCTACAAGCAAGGAGATTGGGTTTGGGTGCATTTCCGAAAAGAAAGATTTCCTACTCAAAGAAAATCTAAGCTTTTACCATGAGGAGATGGACCTTTTCAAGTTCTTGAGCGCATCAACGACAATGCTTATAAAATTGATTTACCAGGTAAGTACGGTGTTAGTGCAACTTTTAATGTTGTTGATTTAAGTCCCTTTGATGTAGGTGATGGCTTGGATTCGAGGATGAATCCTTCTCAAGAGGGGGAGAATGATATGAACCACGACAAAGGAATTTTCATACCTCAAGGTCCAATTACAAGGACGAGAGCCAAGAAGCTACAACAAACCTTTTACAGTTATATTCAAGCTATGGTGAGCTCATCAAAGGAAATTCTAAAAGACGTTGGAGACCTCTCTTATATGTTATGCAAAGTTGAGCTTCAAGACAGAGATGAATTAAATTCACTTTAAGTTGCATTTAATAAACTCCGCTAAATTTATCAAACTAGTCAAATGATGACTAATAAGCACATTTTATTATTTGCATTATTTAATTATAGTTTAACTATTTGTTTGTCAAGTTAAGGTTATATTGTAACCCACATAGGTTACTATATTCCACCATTAACTAGCCATTTTAATATGGAGGTTATGGGTATTTCTCATTTACTAACCGATTTAATTTGGGAGTTATGTATCACGTAGGTTAAGGTTTGTAAAGGCTATATAAAGCCTTCTTTTCTTTGATTAGACATGACATTTTGGAATTAAGAATAAAATTTCTATTTTAGCTTTGTTGAGAGCTAAACTTTCTTTGCAAATTCTTGTGTTTACAACTTGCATTCTAGAGTCATTCAAGTGGTATTGATCAAACCTCTTGTGGAGTGATTCGAATCACGAGTTTAGAAACGAGTTTTCTTTACTCTTGATTTTGATCATCAAGGTAATTTGTTTCATAGTTTCCCATGGGTTGATTTCCATATCAACAAAAGAATAAGTCAAATGGACCATTATTTATAAAATTAAAAAGAGTTTTTTTAACAAATGTTGATGTGCTTGAGTGGCTAATGCAACAGGTTTAAAATCAATTGAGTTCTTTGAGCGTAGGTTTGAATTATGTTGTTGACATTTTTTAATCGACATCGTTGAATCTTCTTGGCATCGACAATTTTTTTTTTTAATCTTTTTGGCAATAAGTCCATTTGGAACACCACATTTTTTTTTAATCTTCTTGGCAATAGGTCCATTTGGAGCATCGTGATCGATATTTTTGAATCGATATTTTTTGAATCTTCTCGAAAATAGGTCCATTTGGAACACCGTGATTCTTATCATAAATCTACCTGGATAATTGATTCAGGAGCCACTAATCATGTTTATTCTTCTTTTCAAGAAAGTGACTCTTGGAAGCAGTTAAACGAGGGAGAAATGATCATGAAGGTAGGCACTAAAGAGGTTGTGTCATTGGAAGCTTCAAGTTATTTTTAAACAAATCTTATTTACTTTTAGAAAATGTATTTTTGGTTCGTATGTTGAAGAGGAACCTAATTTCAGTTTCATGTTTAGTTGAACAATTTCATTCCTTGAACTTTTATAGTAACAAAGTTGTTGTTTCGAAAAATATTTTTGAGAGTTGTTCCGCTTTTGTTTAAAATAACTTGTATGTGCTAAGACCATCAGCATGTAAGACACTTCTAAATACTGAATTGTTTAAATGGCTAAATCTAGAACAAAAAGACATAAAGTTTCTCGAAAAGATGACACCTATCTTTGGCATATAAGGTTGGGTCACATCAATTTAGATAGAATTGAAAGATTGGTAAAAAAGGGTCTTCTAAGCAAGTTAGAGTTGGACACTTTACTAGTATGTGAATCCTGCTTAGGAGGAAAATGACTAGAAGACCTTTTACTGGAAAGGATATAGAGCCAAAGAACCCCTAGAACTTATACATTCAAACTTATGTGGTCTGATGAATGTTAAAGCTAGAGGAGTGTAACGACCCTAATTTTTACCTATTTAATCTAAGGTCATTACTATACCATGGAATGCGAAATTACATTACATGGGCCCTGAATATAAATGCGACTTAATACTCGCCTTTTATTATCTCGTGAAAGAGAAAAACAAATACAAGGTAAAGAAAGGAAAAGAACAATACTGAAATAATTGTCTCAATCTACCCTAAGGTTCATTATGCTATTACAATTCAACCTATACTAATTTATACTAATGAAGTAAACAAAATTCAACCTAAACTAACCTATACTAGGAAATGGAAAGCAAATACCCTATGCATGTGCCACGGTCCCGGGGTGTACGATGCCACTGACGACCTCACATGGGTGCCTTGCCTTTATCTGAAAAGTAAAGTAGCACGAGGCTTGAGTATTTCTAGAATACTCAGTAAGTGACCCCCTATCGGGGTTATGCAACATTCACATGCAATGAAATGATGGGACCTATCTTTCGTTTCGTTTTGTTTTCCCTATGGTGCTGTCCTAACGGGTAAACTTTGGACATGTACCATATACTCTACACACAACCCATACGTGTGAGTATGGGCTCACCAGCTAGTTCGCACACCGCTGGGCCACTTTTCTTATCTGGTGGGCATGCTCTGGGAGCCCCTTATGCCGGTACCCGTTAGAACTAGTAACCGTCACGGTAGCGCTATGCAAAGCATAACGATCGTTGTCCTGCCATTGGATGTACGCGTCCGTACCCTTGTGATGGGATATGGGTATCCTCCCAGATGCATGAACACACAATATGCATGAGGTCCCCGCTAGTCCTACATTTATCATTAATGAACATAACTCCCTGTCACGTTTCATACTTACATGTCATTCTCATTTTCATTTCTTTATGTATCAGGCATATTCCTAACGGGGTTATGTTTCCATGCATTTTACCTTATTTCATGTCATACAATTCATGCTGTTTACATTCAGATATTCCATACAATCATGTCATAATCATTCAAGAACAACATATCGTCACATGCATTACATATCACATCAAACTAAGCAGCATACATAGCATAGATTCACGTTCACGTGATTACGTACTTAAGCACAACAAACTAGCATACAATTTAATGACACGTGCGAATCAATGGGCACGTGCCAACAAACAGCAATTAACGCGTAACCTACGACGGGTGAGCAACTTACTTGGTAGGCCTTAGCTGAAGTACTCCCTAGAATATAAACGTAAGCTCCTAGCTCCTCGTGAACATTCTACGCTTCCATTGGTGGTTGGTTCCTATTGGTTCATTCGTCACCTTCGTTAGTATTTCACAAACATAATTAATTTTCAACTTGAATTTGTGAAATACGACCTTAAAATGATCTATTTCACCTTAAAAAGGGCCGAAACTAAGTCCAGGAGGGTCAGAACGGTGACAAACAGGCTGAAAATAGGTTTCTCGAGCCGAATAAGCCGTCGAAGCCGAGAAGTCGCCGCCAAGCCGATTAAGCCTTCGGAGCCAAGGGGAGCCGCATTGCAGACGTGCCACATGGCACAACCAGAGGGTGACGCGTGTGCAGCGGTCTCAGGTCGAGGCACGGGTTATCGGATCGCTCGCGGGTTTCGGGTTGTTCGCCGGGGACAGGCCGGCCCAGGCTGAAGAAAAAGTGCAGGTGGCCTGGGCTGGGCGTGCCGCGTTGAACTGGGCTTGGAGGTCTCAGGTCAAGGCTGTCGGGTTGGGCCATAACTGGGCTTACGCGTTTTGGGCTGAAGCAACTGGGCCGCGGGAACCGTCGTGTACTGGGCTGACCTAAGGTGATTGGGTTCGGTTCAGGTTGCGGGATCCGACCCTTGGGTCGGACTTCGTCTTCTTCACCCGGTTGCGTGCGGGTTTTTCCAGTGACTTTTCTCTCTCCTTGTTAACGTCCTTTCGACGTCCTTTTTCCCTCCTATTTCCTCTGTTCCCGAGTCTCTTCCTCCCCCTAACTCCATTTTGGTTATTGATTTGGTTTGTAAAGGCCTCACACTCCCGGATCTGGAGATGTTCAGAAATCCGACGTTCTGTCTCCCTTGCTGACGGTGTTCAACGTATAGGATTCGTCTCAATCTACCCCTGATGTGTGTAAAAGGTTCTGGGATTACTTTTGTTGCGTAAAATGGAGGTTTTGATGTCGATTTCGTAGGGTTTGGCCTCGCCGGAGTTTGGTTGAATTTTCTCTGTCCTCTTCATTTTTCTCTATTTTTTTTTGTTCTTTGCAGGTTGTTTTGGGGTGGCTAAAGGTCGGGGTCGAGTTCCGTGGCATCCCAGCCTTCGGTTTCCCTTTATGGGTCGTGTGCGAACGAAAACTCCGACGTTCGCTGGAGTTTTCGGTTCTGCCGACGACTTTTTTTTTAACAAAACTGAAGTTGAGAATTTATTAGGTAAATCCTTCATAACACTTTGATCAGATTGCAGTAGAAAGTACATGGATATGAATTTCCGAGACTATTTGATAGAAAATGGAATAACATCCCAACTCTTAGCTCCTGAAACACCTCAACAAAATGGAGTTTCAGAGAGGAGAAACAGAACTTTGTTAGACATGGTTCGATCGATGATGAGTTATGCTCCACTACCAAATTCTTTTTGGGGATATGCAGTGGAGACTGCATTATACATATTGAATGTAGTTCCATCCAAAAGTGTCACTATGACACCTTTTGAATTGTGGAAGGGTCGTAAAGCTAGTTTAGAACACTTCAGAATTTAGGGATGTCCAGCACATGTGTTGAATACAGATCCAAAGAAATTGGAACCTCGTTCTAAAGTATGCCTATTTGTAGGTTATCCTAATGAGATTAGAGGTGGTTACTTCTACAGTCCGGAAGAAAATAAAGTATTTGTAAGGACAAATGCTATTTTTTTGGAAGAAAATCATATGAGAAATCATAAACCTCGTAGTAAGATAGTGTTAAATGAATTAAATGAAGCTACTAATACATCAACAAGAGTTGTTTATAGTTCCATTCCTTCTGATAATCGGATACATCCATACCAAGAATTGGGAACGCCTCGTCGTAGTGGAAGGGTTAGAAAACAACCTAACCGTTACATAGGCTTGACTAAAGCTCAAGTTGTCATAACTGATGATAACATCGAGGATCCATTGTCTTTTAAACGAGCAATTGATGATGTTGACAAGGATGAATGGATCAAAGCCATGAACTTGTAGATCCTCCTGATGGGGAAAGACCTATAGGTTGTAGGTTGTAAATGGATTTACAAGAGAAAGCGAGGAGTAGATGGAAAGATACAGACCTTTAAAGCGAGACTTGTGGCAAAAGGATTCAACCAAAGAGAGGGACTGAACTATGAGGACACTTTCTCTCCTGTTGCAATGTTAAAGTCTATTCGCATTCTCTTATCCATTGCCACATATTTTGGCTATGAGATATGGCAAATGGATGTGAAGACTGCTTTTCTAAATGACAATCTTGAAGAGAACATCTATATGAATCAACTAGAGGGGTTTATAAGCCAAGGTCAAGAGCAAAAGGTTTGCAAGCTTAAGAAATCCATTTATGGACTAAAACAAGCATCAAGATCCTGGAACATTAGATTTGACAGTACGGTTAAATCATATAGTTTTGAGCAAAATGTTGATGAACCTTGTGTATACAAGAAAATCAATAGAAAAGTAGTAGCTTTTCTTGTCTTATATGTAGATGATATTCTACTCATTGGAAATGATGTAAGCTATCTTACTGATATAAAAAGTTGGCTAGCTAATCAATTTCAGATGAAAGATTTAGGAGAAGCACAGTTTGTTCTAGGAATCCAAATTATAAGGGATCGTAAGAACAAAACACTAGCCTTGTCTCAAACATCCTATATTGACAAGATTCTTGTCAAGTATTCGATATAAAATTCGAAAAAGTGCAATCTACCTTTTAGGCATGGAATTATATTGTCAAAGGAACAATGTCCCAAGACATCTCAAGAAGTTGAGGATATGAGAAAGATTCCCTATGCCTCAGCTATAGGTAGTCTAATGTATGCAATGTTGTGTACAAGGCCTGATATATGTTATGCAATGTTGTGTACAAGACCTTATAGTAGATGGTTAAATCTGGTAAAACTATATTTAGTAGACTAAACCATATATATATCCCGTCCAGTAAAGCTTTGAAAATGTACTTTCTATTCTCTGTACTCTCTCTTGTTGTACATACCTAAAGTCATCAATAAAAATCCTTTTAGCCAGAGTTCTCCTTGCAATTTTCTCTATCATTTTCTTTGTGTTCATCTAGATCGAGTGTGTGCATTGTTGTGCGATCCTAACAACTGGTATCAAAGCTAGGCGAAATTCACCACGATCTGTGAAGATGGAAAGTTCAAAGATTGGAATTGAGAAGTTCGATGGATCCGATTTTGGTTTCTGGAAGATGCAGATTGAAGATTATCTGTACCATAAAGATCTTCACGAACCTCTGTTGGGGGTGAAGCCGGATACCATGACCACGAAACAGTGGAAGCTCAAGGATCGACGAGCCTTAAGGAGAAGACAACGTCAGATCTGATGAAGGCGCTGTCAAATATGTATGAAAAACCGTCGGCTATGAACAAGGTGTATTTGATCCGTAGATTGTTCAATCTATAGATGTCTGAAGGTGGACGTGTTGCGCATCATATAAATGAATTCAATATGATCATAAGTCAACTGGGTTCGGTGGAAATTAATTTCGAAGATGAAATTAAAGCGTTGATTTTGATGTCATCCTTACCCGAGTCATGGGATACTGTTGTTGCCGCAATCAGTAGTTCCCGAGGATCTGATAAACTGAAATTTGATGAAATTCGAGATGTAGTTCTCAGCGAAAGTATTCGCAAACGGGAAACTGAAGATTCATCAGGCAATGTTCTCAGTGTTGATCGAAGGGGAAGAAGCAAATCAAAGAGCTCAAACAAACATGAGCGTTCAAAATCAAAGAACCGGGGAAAATCTCCAAACAAACCCAACGTAACGTGTTGGAGCTGTGGGGGAAAAGGACACTTTCGGACATATTGTACAAAACTAAAGAAGAAGCAGAATCATAAATATGAAGATGATGATGATTCTATCTACACAACAGAAGATGTTGAGGACGTTTTAATCCTTAGTGTGGATAGCCCAGCTGAATCCTGGATTTTGGATTCAGTTGCATCGTTCCATTCGTCTCCAAGTAAGGAATTGTTTCGAAATTTCAAATCAGGAAATTTCGGAAAGGTGTATCTTGCCGACAACAAAACCTTGGAGATTGAAGGAAAGGGAGATGTCTCCATACAAACTCCAGCATGAAATCAATGGACATTACAAGATGTTAGATACATTCCTGATCTTAAGAAGAACCTGATCTCTATTGGTCAGTTGGATAGCACAGGCTATGCAGCAGAGTTTGGAAAGAGTTCCTGGAAGATTGTGAAGGGCGCCATGGTTGTTGCACGTGGCACAAAATTCGGAACCTTATACACTACTGCAGAGTGTATAAACATGACTGCTACTGCTGAGAGTGCTTCCAATTCAAGTCTATGGCACAATAGACTTGGACATATGAGCGTCAAAGAAATGAAGATGTTGACTGCGAAAGGAGCTTTAGAAGGCTTAAAATCTGTTGATATGGGTCTTTGTGAGAGCTGCGTTATGGGCAAACAGAAAAAAGTTAGTTTCACAAAGGCTGCCAGAGAACCGAAGAAAGTGCGGTTGGAAATGATCCATACAGACGTCTGGGGACCATCTCCAGTTTCATCACTGGTGGATCAAGGTACTACGTCACCTTCATCGATGACTTCAGCAGGAAGGTATGGGTTTACTTTCTGAAACACAAGTCAGATGTGTTTACCACCTTCAAGAAGTAGAAAGCTGAAGTTGAAAATCAGACCGGCTTGAAGATTAAATGCCTGAGGTCTGACAATGGAGGAGAGTACAACAAATTAGAGTTTATAACATTTTGTGCAGTTGAGAGAATTAGATTAATAAGAACAATTTCTGATAAGGCAAGACAAAATGGTATTGCAGAAAGAATGAACAGAACATTGAATGAGCGAGCAAGAAGGATGAGGATTTATTCTGGACTGCCAAAGACATTCTAGGCTGATGCTGTGAACACAGCAGCATATTTGATTAATAGAGGGCCGTCAGTACCCCTGAAGTTCAAATTGCCCGAAGAAGTATGGACAGGAAAAGAACTCAAGTACTCTCACTTGAGAACCTTTGGTTGTACTGCGTATGTTCATGTTGATCCAGAGAAGAGAGATAAGCTTGATGCTAAGGCTGTGAAATGCTACTTCATAGGCTATGGCTCTGACATGTTCGGGTACAGGTTTTGGGATGAGTAAAATATGGAGATCCTAAGACACTGTGATGTGACCTTTGATGAAAATGTCATGTACAAGGATAGAGAGAAGATAAACTCTGAGACTACGAAGCAAGTGGGAGTTGAACTTGAGTGGCAAGAAAATTCACGCAGTGATGGTACAACAGAAGCTCAAGAAACTTCTGATCCTATTGCTGAAGAACCAGACGTGGAGCAAGTTGCACCTGAGCAGGTGTTGAGAAGATCATCCAGAACTACCAGACCACCAGATAGATATTCAACCTCATTACATTATCTGTTGCTGACTGACGAAGGAGAACCAAAGTCCTTTGATGATGCCCTACAAGTGGAAGATTCAACCAAGTGGGAGCAAGCCATGGATGATGAGATGAGCTCACTTGAAAGGAATAATACGTGGGTGCTGACTGAGTTGCCTACAGGAAAGAGAGCTCTGTTGAACAAATGGGTGTTCAAAATCAAGGTTGAACCAGATGGCAAAAGGTGGTTTAAGGCTCGATTAGTAGTTAAAGGATATTCACAAAGAAAAGACATTGATTATGCTGAGATCTTTTCTCCAGTTGTGAAATTAACTACTATCCGAATTCTGCTGAGTATTGTTGCATCGGAGAATTTGCACCTTGAGCAAATGGATGTAAAAATGGCATTTTTACATGGAGATCTAGATGAGGAGATCTATATGCAACAACCCAAAGGGTTTGCAGCTCCAGGCAAGGAGCACATGGTGTGTAAGCTCAATAAGAGCTTGTATGGACTGAAACAAGCACCGAGACAATGGTACAAGAAGTTTGACTTCTTCATGAGCAAGAGTGATTTCCACATAAGTGAAAAGGATCAGTGTTGCTACCTCAAGAAATACACTGATTCTTATGTGTTTCTACTCCTGTATGTGGATGATATACTAATTGCTGGATCAAGTATGAGGGAGATAAACCACCTGAAGGCAAGCTTGTCTTCAGTATTTGAGATGAAAGATTTAGGTGCAGCGAAGCAGATCCTTGGGATGAGAATTTCTCGAGATAGATCTGCTGGCACATTAAATCTATCCCAAGAGCAGTACATTGAGAAGGTGTTGTCCAAATTCAAGATGAATAATGCTAAACCCAGGACTACCCCCTTGGCAAATCATATTAAATTGTCGAAGGGGCAATCTCCCAAGACAGTTGAGGAACGTGAGCACATGGCATCAGTTCCGCACGCTTCTGCAGTTGGGAGTTTGATGTATGCTATGGTCTGCACTAGACCTAACATAACACATGCAGTGGGAGTTGTTAGCAAGTACATGGAAAATCCAGGGAAGGAACATTGGGAAGCTGTGAAGTGGCTTCTGAGATATCTGAGAGGTACATCCAATACTACACTTTGTTATGGCAATGGCAAAGTAGTTTTGCAAGGTTTTGTGGATGCTGATCTGAGTGGAGATGTAGACTCCAGCAAGAGCACATCTGGGTATATCTACACTATAGATGGAACAGCAGTGAGTTGGATGTCCAAGCTTCAGAAATGCGTTGCTCTTTCATCTACTGAAGCTGTGTACGTGGCCATAGCTGAAGCTGGAAAGGAGATGATATGGATGACAGACTATCTAGAAGAATTAGGCCGGAAGCAGTGCAAGAAGATCCTTTATACAGATAGTCAGAGTGCCATACAGTTGGTGAAAAACCCAATTTATCATTCAAGGACAAAACACATTAGAAGACGGTACCATTTCACTCGCAGGTTAGTGGAAGAAGGCGATATGTGTTTGGAGAAGATAGAGGGTGCAAAGAATCTAGCAGACATGTTGACAAAATGTGTTGATGTTGAAAAATTAAGGTTATGCAAAGCCCTAATTGGAATGGTGTAGGATCAGTCTCCAAGTGGGAGAATTGTTGAGTTATGGAGTCTGCTCCCTTTATTTATAGCTTGGTCAACGGCTATATCCGGTTAAGCTATATTTGGTAAAGCCATATATGGTAAAGCTATATCCGGTAAAGCTATATATGGTAAATAGCTATATATAGTAGATGGTTAAATCTGGTAAAGCTATATTTAGTAGACTGAACCATATATATATCCTGTCCAGTAAAGCTTTGGAAATGTTCTTTCTATTCTCTGTACTCTCTCTTGTTGTACATACCTGAAGTCATCAATAAAAATCCTTTTAGCCAGAGTTCTCCTTGCAATTTTCTCTATCATTTTCTTTGTGTTCATCTAGATCGAGCGTGTGCATTGTTGTGCAATCCTAACATTCCTTGTTAGACCAGTCTCTTGACCTTCATCATCAAAACTACTTTAAGGGTAACTCTAGCCTTTGAACTAAAAACTAGATCCAGATAGTGTTGAGAAAGAATACCACCTCCTTCTTGTAACAATCTATATTGGCATAGTTCTTAGCTAGCCAATCTATCTATAGTATTACATCGAAATTCGTCATGCTAACAACTATCAGGTCTACGCTAAAGGTTCATCTTGCTACTATTACTTGCCCATCTTTTACTCTATCATTAAAAACTAAGTCTACCCGTGTTGGGGTGCTAACATTTAATACATGCAACAAGGGTTCTAGTTGGAACCCTGCTTGACTAAAAAATGGCACAGATATGAAGGAACGTGTAAAGCTTGAATCAAATAACGTTAAAGCATAGTGTCCAAGGATGGATAGTGTACCTATCACCACTATGTCGTATTTCCCAACATCCCTGCTGGATGCATAATCTCTTTCTTGCGAATAGGTCTACATAGGTCTCTCGACTCCACCAAGGCCTCTTGGTGGGTCAACTGGGTTTTTCGTCCTCCTCGTATTTGGCAAGGTAGCCTTGATGACTACATCTGAAACAAGCCCTAGATTCAAGCCATACATCTACCCTAATGTTGTTTCCCACATTCAAGGCACAATGGTTCTTCACTCTCTTGGACCTTCTCTTAGTCTCTAAGATGTCTATTAGCATATTGGGGAGGGTGTCTATTCATATATTGAGGTTTACGTGTTGATGGTTGTCGATGTGAGTCCGTCTGATCATACTATTGTTTTCTCCCGATAGTGACAACTGACTCTCAACGTACCTATCTGATAAGCACCAACAATGCTAGATTTTTGCAAAGCTAGAGATCCTTCTAGAATCCTTGCAAAACGTTCACAGAGAAAGCTAACTTAATGGATTGATTCCAACCAAGAGCTAGTTAGAAGATGAATGACTCTGAGATCGAACTTGGAATCTATGATGGTCACTCTTAGATACCAAGACAATTCACTCCAGAATTAGCTTGATCAAAACTAATTCAATGAATTGGTTTAAACATCAAACCTAAAGCAAGGTTTGAAAAAGAATAACACCAAAAAGTATAAAAAAAAAAAAAAAACACAAAGGTTTTGTTTGTATTCAACAATTGATGCCCAAACATGAATATTACATGTCTTTAAATAGGTCTAAAAGATAACCCTAACATAATAAAGTTCAACTACCAACTACAAATGTTATTAAATACAAATTGAAGAAAATAAGGCATTCATACAAACTGCTATTAAATACAAATTGAAGAAAATAAGGCATTCATACAAACTACTAATAAATGCTATTAAATACAAATTGAAGAAAATAAGGCATCCATAAATTGTCTTAATTGGCAGTTCAACTACCAAAGCCAAGTCTTCTAATTACTTTCTCATGTTAGCCACTCCATTATGTTCTTAATTTGATATGCTAATGCTATAAAGATTTTTGGGCTCAAAAGTCTTTGTTTCAACTTGTACACTAGCTAGATTTTGAAGATGCAATGTATAGGCTTCTTGAATCTTCTTAACCTTACTTCTTGTAATCGGTACTTCGGGTACATGCAAAGGGTCAGGAGTTGAATTCATATCACTATCTTGTTGGGTTTTATGTCCTAAAACTCATAGTTTGTAAACAAAAACATATTCTATAAAGTTATTATTATTGTTTATTCAGTAAAGATTGTTATTGAATAAAGTGAACTTTACGATTATTAATCTAAATCCAATAAACTAAGAAACTCTGGCTATAGTATGATTACTTGAACTATATGTAGAGACATAAGAGTGGATCAAGTTCAAGTATATAGTCAAAATGATCTATAGTATAAGGATAAGGCTGAGTACCTTATTCTGGGGACACTATGGATGCGGCCCACTTTTGTATATGATATAAACAATGTGATCACTAAATTGTACATGCGAAGACATGTGAGTGGGGGCGTCCTATGCAATGAGCATTGCATAAGATTGGACCATGAAGAAAATCACTCTCACTTTATAATCCGTTTACTGTTGAGACTGATTTTCTTTTCATTCGATGACCTAGGTAACTCGATCTTAATCCTGAGCTAACCATGAACTCCTGTTTATTCGAAATTATCCTTAGATTTGCATGGGTGAGAGTGGCTCGAGTTTGCCGACTCAATAGGCCTCCCATTTCAGGGGAAGACTGGGTGAATAGCTGGGGACGTGGGGTGCAAGATGGAATTCGCTCCTACCCACTTTTAGGGTTAGAAGAGAGGTAGTTCCCTTAAGCACTGACTCCAAGTCTTGAACAAGGGGCGCCACCCTCTCATTGGCCTGAGAGGAATTCGGTTTACTAGTTGGACCACAAACCAATTGTTCATTAGAGGATCGGTGAGACATAAGGAAAAAGAAGTAACTTCAGGGGTAAAATGGTAAATTGACCCAGCTCTAGTTATGAACAACCTGTGAAGGATCGACTTACTAATCATGGTTATATCAAATGGACAGAAATATATCTATAGTGAGGGGAGTGCAACTACTAGGCTATAGTGGAGTGTCCTAGTAGTTAACGAATGTTGGTTAACAAGGTTAATGAGTTTAACCGGTTAATCTTGGATCGTTGGAGCCCATGATCTATAGGTCCATTAGGTCCCTCTGCTAGCTTATATCGGACTGAACCATAGAACAGTGTGACGAATGAGTTCGAAGTGTTCGAATTCAAATTAGGGAATATGCGCTACATATATACGATATATTTAACCGCATTTTTGTTTTATTTACGAATTAAACAAAAGGAGAGAATCTGAGATATTTAAATAAGATTTAAATATCTTAATCAATTATGTATTGTAATTTTGGGATTTAAATATCTTAATCAATTATGTATTGGGATTGATATTAATTAATCATTTAATATTACTTTAATTTGAAATTAATTATTCAAATTCATTGTTAAATTAAAATGAAGAAAGTCAAATTGTTGACTTCATTTAGTGGAAAAATCTATGTTAGTGAAATTTTGAGTGTCAAAATTTGGTTAACTCAAACATGCATGCTTGCCACATAATCCCAAACATTTGAGTGGAATTTTGAGTGCCAAAACTTGGTGATCTCAAATTTGCATGAACATGCAAACATAACTCTATAAATAGAGTGATTATGCAACATGAAAGGTCTTCTTGTTGAAAAACATAGAGAAAAACCTCTCACAAACGCCCTCTTCATATATAGAAAATTCCTCCCAAGTTTAGTCACTCACCGGATTCCACAATCCCGTTCTAAGGCCGGAGGATAGTGGAGAAGTCACTAGTGGTGGTTCAAAACCGGTTCGTGAGGAAAAAAGAATTTGAACTACAAAAGGTTAGTATTCAAACTCATTAAGTTTTAATACTTATGAACACGCTAGTTATTTACTATAATTGATGTTCTAAAAGTGCCTAAGATCCAAATTGCTTCCGCATGTGTTATATTAACACCATCAGTTGGTATCAGAGCAAACTTTAGGCACATTATTTACATTAATTTGATCATGGTGGGTACCATTTCATGAATTTAATTTTGTGGTTGCTAAAGTGGATGGTTTTGGTTTTGACAGTTTTTTATGCTTCCATTTGATACAATTATTGTAATAAGCCTAAATGTGTATGGGCTTTAATGAATGAAGAAAGGTCTGTAATTTTTATGGAGTCATTATTGTCCTTTTTAGGTTGTAATTGATCGAAAATGGAAGAGATAGTAAGTTGAACCGAAGAAGAAGATGGAAGAGGCGGTTCGGGTATTTTTCCTGCCTTTGGGGTTCGGTTCAACGTTTTTAAGGGTTGGTTCGCCCAGTTCGTGGACCTCGGGAGCGGTTCAAGTTATTTTAATTATTAATGTAATAATTTAGTTAATTGCTTGTTTTAAAATGCCAAAACCAATCCACTTTAGCGTGTTTAATTAATTATGCATTATGAATGTATGTTTTAATTAAATAGAAAATGTATATGCATAAAGTATGTCATATAGATTTAAAATCCCACCATAGGCTAAGCATGTTTCATGCATTCCAAGTATGTTATAAGTGTTATAATGTATAGTATGCATGTTTAGGGTTCCATGAGTGATAGATGTAAATTGTTATATTATTGCATGGAATGGATGATTATATAATTGTTATATAAAGCATGTTAGATGCATGTTATAGGTTATTTTCAACGTCATAAAACGAGATAGACATTAAAATCTATAATAATGATAAGTGCATGCTCACTTAAAGTTAAGAATCGAGCACGATCAATTTTAATAGTTAAAATAGGTCGATGTCTTACAAAATTGCGGTTACGAGAAAGCTCACCTGACACGATCTTGTCTAACGCTAGAGGTACTTAAGTTGACGGTTTATAGAACACCTACTACCTGGAGATTGGACCAGTACTTGAGCTTAGTTAGCCCAGTTTTATGAGCATGCTTAAGTAATGTAAGATTTAGAAAAATCTAAAATATTTAATTAGCCGGAATATACTTAAGTAATGAGTATACCCAACCATCTAAAATACTTAGTGGGAGGAGAAAGGTGTATAAGATACATCGTTTTCTTTTCACGCTCTCTGTACAATTCACACAGTGAGATTCATGCTCGCCTCGTGTCGCCCTGGGAGTGTCCTCCATTCGGAAGGTATTTGCATGAGTCAATAACAAGGTGAATAGAGAAAGTATTTATAGTAAGTGGGAAAAGGAAGTATATCAAATACGTCCTATGGTCTCCATCACTAGGTTGCACCGTGAGATTCCCATATTCCACCTGCATGTTGCCCTAGAGCAACTACCCATTCGGAGGGTCGTAACATGGAGTCGAAACAACGCAAACTCCAGAAATGGATAGGATTTCTTAGGTCCGTTCCCAACTTTGGCTTTTTCATTCGATAGCATTGTTGGGACCGGTCTCTGAGGTTTGAAAATGGCGGGTTACACTTACGAAGAATTACTAAGAGTTAGTATATTCTTGACCAAAATAACAATAACTAAAAACACTTTAGGAACAAGAGTTATTCTGGGATTAGTGTTTAAAGTCAAGAATGTCTTGGTTTAGTGAATGAGTGATTGATTGCTCCTCGGTAGCAGTTGCTCTAACTCACTAAAGTATCGTTGCAAATTAATAATTTTTTGGTACATTATTACATTTGCTAAAACTGATTGGATTAAACAGAATTAAGTCAAATCACTAATAAAATTTTCTTTATATCACAGCATGACAAACTCAATAGTACAATTACTCGCTTCTGAGAAATTAAACGGCGACAATTACGCAACATGGAAATCAAACGTAAACACAATACTGGTAATTGATGATTTAAGGTTTGTTTTAACTGGGGAGTGTCCTCCAAACCCTATCTCAAATGCAAACCGAACAATTCGGGATGCGTATGACAGATGGATAAAGGCAAATGACAAAGGAAGATTTAATATACTGACCTCTTCAAATGACATATCTCCTCCGGCGTAGCTAGTCTGCTTAAACCTTTTGTTTTCTTTTTCTATTTGTTTTTGTAGGAAGAAAGAATTCTGGGTAAATCTGCATTGTTTTTACAGAAAAGAGATTCGTGATTTGTTGCAAGATTTATTTTTAGGGAAGGAGTGGTGAGAGATTGAAAGAAGGAGGAGGGATCCGTTACCAAATGTTTTTCTTCTTTTAATTTTTATTTATTTATTTATTATTTTATTATTTTAACTATTTTTTTTAATTATTTTTATTTGTTTATTTCTTTATTTATTTTTGGGCTATTACATTATATCCCTCTAAAATAAACTTTCGTCCTCGAAAGTGTTTTAATCTTGGTATAACTCGGGTTCTTATTCTAAGAGTTTTTTGTTAAGTCTTCTAGTACAACTAAGTAAAAAATCTTAACAAGTATACCCTAATCCGTATGAGTCATAGCATTTATTTGCATGCATAAAACTTTCATAAGTCTATCCCTTTGTGTTCATAAAATCTTTGATTCCTTATAAGGTGTCTTGTCAGATAGTTAGGTATTTTAAATCTTAATTCATACTCCAAGAGGGTCTTTTGGTCATTTACCCCCAAATCTTGGTTTTATTCTTCAACATATTTCAATGGCCTTGTAACTTTGTGTAATCCGTATACACCATGATATAAGGCTCCTCATCAAATTTCATGTCATTTAGAGGTCACTTTGGTCATAAACTAGTGGTACGTAATTAGAAGGGCACTTTAGTCATTTTACACCTACACTTGGTTTAGCCCGTTATCATAACCTAATAGTCACCAAATTTCGTACATAACCTTATCATGTCATATTGAGTCTTCTTCTAAAATTTCATGGACAACATAATTTATCTAAGGTTTGTGGCTCAGGCAGTTCATTGAAATAAATGTTATGTGTACAATAACGTTGGAAAACTTACCTAGTTCCTCACTTTTTTTTTTTTTTTTTTTTCATGATTCCATCTACTAGATCAATAGTTTTACTAGTTTGTGATTTACATTATTCTCCAAGTCAGATTTTCTACACTTAGCTAAAGGTTCACTAATTGACCCGTTTGTCCATACATCCTCAAAATCTCATTTTAAAATACGGGATCTCCACCTATACAAGAAAATTGTTGGTAAAACTCCAAAATGACACTTTCTTTTGATCTAAATTTTTCCTCTCTTTATCATTAAAGAAAGAAAACGAAAAATTTCAGGGTAGAAACCTTCTCGAGAATTTCTCTTAAGATTCGAACCCATAGCTGATGATGGAACTAGTATAGATATTTTTATGTTTCCTACTCACACGCACTCATACCTTTGTTTCTCGATCAATCTCTAATTCTAATCTTCCTCCCCAATCAAATATTATGGTGCCGGTATAGACCGAAATTTCGTTATAGTCCAATTCTGACAGGTAATAAATACCGGGGCTTCGCAATATTTGTCTGATCACAACTCTGTATAGTCCATTTACTATAGAAGTTCTCAGGGAATTCATTAGAGGAATGTTTCCAATTAACATTGTTCGTTCTCTGTATTTTTCATAATTAAAAAGAAAAAGAGTTGTTTTTCTTTCCACATTATTGTTTGTATTTGTATTGTTTGTAAGTGTCCACTTGCTTTGGTTCGTCATTAAGGTCTCATCTTTGTAGATGAATTCCATATACAAATTTGCCTATTTTGCCATACAAAATCAAGAAATTTGTAATATTTAGTCTCTTTCGGCTACCTACCCCAATTCTAGTATTTTTTTTTTTTTTTTTTTTTGGAGTGAAAATCATGACATGAAACTGGTTAAAAACTCCACCATAACCCAATGCAAATTGATGCACTGGTAAATCACATAGATCTACGAACGACTTCCTGTATTTGGTTTGTGGTCAAGCTAGAGTTTGAGGATTTGGTAACTTTCATTGGAAACATTGTCAAATAGGCTTCTCTCTTGGTATACCTTATCTAGTACAGCCCAAAACTAATGCTCCTATAACCATAATGGAAAGACATCACAACCCTTTCAATACCTTGTACTATGAAGAATGGGCTTAACAGAATTCTCTTATAAAAATTGGTATTGTATAAGCATGGTGGATATCCTCAGATGCCATAAAACTTGGGATACTTGAAAATCAAACTTAAAATGATAGTCTTGAAACTTTAACTATAGTAATACCTTTTAACCAGGTTGACATTGCTAGGAAAAATTGTTTGGTAATTTCCTACAACAATTTGTTTATGTTGAGCTTCCTGAGTGCATTCGTGTACCCTAAGAAGAATTACCACAAAACTTCTAGTTGATTTAGAGACAATGTCCCACTCTAATCCTCTTGTATCCCCACCCAAGTTCATCTTAAATCATGGTTTCTTAAATTTAAGGTATCTTGACAATCTCATATCTCCTACCGTAATCCCTCTCCATATACCTCTAAAATTTTGACCATGATCGTAATGCCTCATCCAAATTATGGCTCGATACTTTTAAATCATCTCACAACTTCCATAACTGCGGTTGTATTACTTTTTTTTTTTCCTTTTTCTTTATTATTATTATTATTATTTTTTTTTAGTTTTCAAGCCTTATTAAGGTAGGAATAGGAAAGTTTTCTACATCTCAGTACTAACAAAGCTCATCTTCCATTAACGACACTTATGTCATTCACCAATTAATTTAAGTATACATGTTTTAAACTTTTATGGTCTTTAACTCAATTTTTTTTTTTTTTGACAGGTACTTTAATTTCATCTTTACATACTTCAAAGTTATAAAGTTTTCTATCAGACACTACAACTTTTAATATCTATAGTATACTATAGGATATTGACATCTATCAAGCTTCTTAGGTCATTTTATTTCTTCTAAAACTATTTACTCTTCCGTATACATTGGTACAGTCTTCCCCATCTCTATGGTCATAAGACTGTGTAGTTTATCTATGATCAAGACGTCTAACTAAAACATATGATCTTGCTTAGCAAAATCATTTTCACGCATACACTAACATTTGGTAGCTTACTAAAATTAAATCTACTCATTCACAGCAACAATCTCAATAAATCTAAACATCATCAATACAACAATTTACATTCACATTCCAGGCAAGGTAAACATAACGTATTCTAAATTAAAATAAATATAGAATTAAGCTAACATGAATGCAGTAAATTATAATACAATCAATAGAGTAAAAGTCCAATTAGGAGTTATATTTTATAATGACCAAGCAATAACAACATACACAATCAACGACATTTCATTTTCTTATCTTACGCAAGACATACCTGACGGAGACGAGGCACCGACGATGGGACCATGGAACATGCCAAGCCTACTTCGTAGGCTAGAATACAAGATCTATAACCTAGGGCTCTGATACCAACTGTAACGACCCGAAATTTTCTACTTAATTTAAGGTCGCTACTGTATACATACCATAAATATTGAATGCGGAAGACTTCATTTAAATTCCATAAAACATAACCTTTAACTTAAAAACACAGCCATGCACTTACATGTTTCGAAAACATCTTTAAAACGACACAACAAAAGACCCGAAATAAAATAAATAAGCGTTTAAGTTTAAAACATCCTATTCTATCCTAAGTCTAAGAAAATAAATACCACTATCCTATGCATGTGCCATGATCTCGAGTTGCGATGTCGTCGTCAGCCGTACAGGAATGCCTTGCCTTAACCTAAAAAATGTAGTAGCACATGGCCTGAGTATTTAAAGAAATACTCAGTCAGTGACCCCACTATTGGGGTAAAATGCAACAATCACATGCAATGAAATGATGGGACCTATCTTTCGTTTCGTTTCATTTCATTTCGTTTCGTTTCATTTTCCCTACGGTGTAATCCTAACAGGTAATCGTGGACGTGTACCATATACTCTACACGCAGCCCATACGTGCGAGTATGAGCTCACCAGCTAGTTCGCACACCGCTGGGCCACTGTCCCTAGCCGGTGGGCATGCTCTGGGGGCCCACCGGGACCCGTTAAAACTAAAACCGTCATGGCAGCGCTATGCAGGGCATAACGATCGTTGTCCTGCCATTTGGATGTACGCGTCCGTACCCTCGTGATGGGATAGGGGTATCCCCCCAAATGCATGATCACACAATATGCATTGAGGTCCCACTAGTCCTACAGTCATCATTTAATGAACATAACCCCGTGTCACGTTTTCATGCTTACATGTCATTCTCATTCTCATTCTGTTACATATCATACATATTCCTAGCGGGGCTATGTATCATGCAATTTACCGTATTTCATGTCATACAATTCATTCAGTTACATTCCAATACTCATACAACAAGCTATATGAGTTCATGACATCAGTTTCAAGTTTGAACTCTATAAAATTATTTTTCTAATTTAGATTGGCAATCGTAAAATTCTTATATTTACGATTAGACAAAATTTAAAAGAGCTCACTGCACTCTGATATTTCCTGTTTTACTGTTATCTTGTTCAACAAATCTTTCCTCAATCTTTCCTCTTCTCCTGTAATTATTTTTAAGAAGTATTATTCAATTTCGTTAATCTATTCTTACTTCCAAATCTTCCCTTTTTATTTTTATTATTATTTTTCTTTTCAGTTAACAGTGTTCTGTATTTCTATCTCTATCTTATTTTTTTTCTTATTTCTTTATATTCTTTCCTATAATTCATATAAAAGTACAACCTAAATCATTGCAACAATTCAGTAGATCTAAATCATTGCAACAAAGTAGATCTAAAATATAATTGGTTTTGATTTCCTAAACTCATATAGAATTCTTTTCATTTAATCTTTAATATAAAACTAAATAATTGTAACCAAATTAATATTATTTAATAAAATAAAAGGAAGATTTAATATACTGACCTCTTCAAATGACATATCTCCTCCGCACTAGCTAGTGTGCTTAAACCTTTTGTTTTCTTTTTCTATTTGTTTTTGTAGGAAGGAAGAATTGTGGGTAAATCTGCATTGTTTTTACATAAAAGAGATCCGTGATTTGTTGCAAGATTTATTTTTAGGGAAGGAGTGGTGAGAGATTGAAGGAAGGAGGAGGGATCGGTTACCAAATGTTTTTCTTCTTCTAATTTTTATTTATTTATTTATTATTTTATTATTTTAACTATTTTTTTAATTATTTTTATTTGTTTATTTCTTTATTTATTTTTGGGCTATTACATAATTACTCCAAACAAAGTATTTTAACAATGGAGTTCCTTTGATGAGGCCACTAAAAAGGAAGATGCACATTGTTGGTATAGGTTGTAACTTTTATTTCCTTTAAGACTTTCTTAATCATCCTATCTTCAGGATCACTCTCCTTTGATGTGGTCTCAATTCATTCATGTACCTCCTCGTTTACTCAGGTGTCACATACCAACCAGCTTCCTCCTTAGTTTGTTCTTGAACCACATCTGACTGTGAGAGGTATCACTCTAATCCCAATTGTAATGACCCTAATTGATATGGAATCAACCCAAGGAAAAGTATGAAACGTATTACCTTGATGATCAAGATCAAGAGTAAAAAAATGTAACGACCCAAATTTTCTACTTAATTTAAGATCGCTACTGTATACGTACCATAAACATTGAATGCGGAAGACTTCATTTAAATTCCATAAAACATAACCTTTAACTTAAAACACACCCATGGACTTACGTGTTTCGAAAACATCTTTAAAACGACACAACAAAAGACCCAAAATAAAATAAATAAGCATTTAAGTTTAAAACATCCTATTCTATCCTACGTCTAAGAAAATAAATACCACTGTCCTATGCATGTGCCATGATCTCGAGTTGCGATGCCGTCGTCAGCCGTACAAGAATGCCTTGCCTTAACCTAAAAAATGTAGTAGCACATGGCTTGAGTATTGAAAGAAATACTCCGTAAGTGACCCCACTATTGGGGTTAAATGCAACAATCACATGCAATGAAATGATGGGACCTATCTTTCGTTTAGTTTTCCTTACGGTGTTGTCCTAACGGGTAATCGTGGACGTGTACCATATACTCTACACACAGCCCATACGTGCGAGTATGGGCTCACCAGCTAGTTCGCACACCACTGGGCCATTGTCCTTATCCGGTGGGCATACTCTGGGAGCCTCTTATGCTGGGACCCGTTAAAACTAGAGATGTCACTGCAACGCTATGTAACGCATAACGATCGTTGTCCTGCCATTGGATGTATGCGTTCGTACCCTCGTGATGGGATGGGGGGTATCCCCCTAGATTCATGAACACACATAATTCATGAGATTTCCCTATTTCTACATTTATCTTTAATGACCATAACCCCCTGTCATGTTCTAGGCTTCATGTCATTCTCATTTTCATACACATTTCTATCGGGGTTATGGTTCCAGACAGTTTACCGTGTTTCATGTCATACAATTCATGCTATTCACATTCACATATTCCATACAAACATGCCATAATCGTTCAAGGACCTCATATCATTACATACCTTACACATCTCATCAGATTAAAAGCATACATAACATACATTCACCTTCACATAACTACGTACTTATGCACAATAATCTAGCATACAATGTATCATATCATAACAAGTCATAACGTAAACACTTCATAGTCATATCGTTCTCTAACTTACCATAGCCTTAACGTTCTTATACCTATCACAGACATATCATTGCGTAATGTTCTATCAATCTATCACAAACCTATCCCTTTCTGCCCATAACCTAGCCGTATTCTTTCATCAATCTCTCCTATCCGTAGCACTCCGGTATATAACCTAACCTTAACGTTTCATGAACGTATCTAACTCCTATCGTTACATTTCATTTTGTGCATCCTTCTCGTATCCTAGCTCAAACATATCCTTGAGCACATTGTACCATAATTATTATCCTACAATCCACATATTATAACATAACATAACATATAGAAAGCATTTCGATCCACAGACAATTCACACATATCAATATATATGACACGTGCAGAACCACAGGGCATGTGTCAACATCAAAATATAACCATGCCGATAGTAAGGTCACTTACCTAGCTAGCTTAAGTCGTTGTCACAAATATATCTTTAATGAAAGTTCAATTTCATCCTTTGAAATCCGGGTCAACCTATATGAGCCCATGACATTAGTTTCAGGTTTGAACTCTACAACTTTATTCCTCTAATTTACATTGGCCATGGTAAAATTCTGATATTTACTATTCGACAAAATTTAATGGAGTTCATTGTATATTTCATGTTTTATTGTTAAATTCTGTTCAACAAATCTTTCCTCAATCCCCTCCCTAATTATTTTCATTCTGTAAATAGATTTTCAATTGTGTAAACAGATATTGCTGGCCAGGCTATTATCTTCAAGTTTATAGATTCTGTCAACTAAAATTTTATTAAATCTAATCTTATTTGTTGTAACTTAAAATGCTAACAAAAATTTAATCAATTGGATATGGAATCTTATTATTACAGGATCTGGTAAAATATATAAGAAGATTTGATCCTAAATTAATTTCTTATAACCATAACTATAAAGAAATAGGATTTTACTTTAATAACCGACCAAAATCTCTAAATCTGACGTTGTTTGAAAACCATTTTACTTCTCAAATCTGACCATTGTTGTTTGGAAAGGTTGTTGTTTTTTTAATTAATTAATTAATTAATTAATGATGATTATTATTATTTTAACTATTTTTATAACTATTTTTATTTGTTTATTTCTTTATTTATTTTTGGGCTATTACAAGAAAACTCGTTTCTAAACTTGTGATTCGAATCACTACACAAGAGGTTTGATCACTACCACTTGAATGACTCTAGCATGCAAGTTCTAAACACAAGAATATGCAAAGAAGATCTTAGCTCTCAACAAAGCTAAAAAAAATAGAAATTCTATTCCTTTTTAATTAAAAAATTTGATGTCCCGAATCAAAGAAAATGAGGCTTTATATAGCCTTTACAACCTTAACCTATATGACACGTAACTTCCAAATTAAATTTGCTACTAAATGAGAAATACCCATAACCTCCATATTAAAATGGCTAGTTAACGGTGGAATATGGTAACCTATTTTGGTTACGATATAACCTTAACTTTTAAATTAAAAACAACCAAATATTTAAATTATAATTAAATAGTGCAATGAATGAAATGTGCTTATTTGTATCCTTGGACTGGTTCCATAAATTTTAGTTGAGTTCATTAAATGCAACTTAAAGTGCATTTAATGCATCTCTTTCTTGAAGCTCAACTTTGCACAACATATAATGGAGGTCTCCAACGTCTTCTAGAATTTTCCTTGATGAGCACACCATAGTTTGAATATAAGTGTACAAGGTTTGTTGTAGCTTCTTGGCTCTCATCCTTGTAATTGGACCTTGAGGTATGGAAATTCCTTGGTCGTGGTTCATATCATTCTCCCCCTCTTGAGAAGGATTCGTCCTCGAATCCCAGCCATTACCTACATCAAAAGGACTCAAATCAACAACATTAAAAGTTGCACTAACACCATACTTACCTGGTAAATCAATTTTATGAGCATTGTCGTTGATATGCTCAAGAACTTGAAATGGTCCATCTCCTGGAGGTAAAAGCTTAGATTTTCTTTGAGTAGGAAATCTTTCTTTTCGGAAATACAGCCAAACCCAATCTCCTGGCTTGAAGATGACAATCTTGCATCCTTTGTTAATTCGGGTGGCAACCTTGGAATTTTGCTTCTCAATTTGTTCTTTTACTTGCTGGTGTAGTTTATGAACAAACTCAACCTTGGCATTTGCATCAAAATTCACCAACTCTTTTGATGGCATATGTAACAAGTCAATGGGGGTTAAAGAATTAAAGCCATAAACAATTTCAAAAGGTGTGCATTTAGTAGTGCTATGAACAATCCTATTATATACAAATTCTATAAATGGCAAACAATCCTCCCAAGTCTTAAGATTCTTATCAATAATAGCCCTAAGCATAGTAGTCATGGTTCTGTTAACAACTTCAGTTTGTCCATCCGTTTGAGATACAAGTAGTTGAATATACTAGCTTAGTTCCTAACTTACCCCCATAAAACACGCCAAAAGTGGCTTAAAAATATTACATCACGATCACTAACGATGCTTTTAGGAATGCCATGCAATCGTACAACTTCCCTAAAGAACAAGTCAGCAATATATTTTGAATCATCAGTTTTGTGACAAGGAATAAAATGAGCCATTTTACTAAATCGATCAACCACAACAAAGATGCTATCATAACCTTTCCTAGTCCTAGGTAAACCTAAAACAAAATTCATTGATATATCAATCCAAGGACCATTAGAAACAGGTAATGAGGAGTATAAACCATGTGGTTGAAGCCTAGACTTAGCTTGTTTACATGCTATGCAACAAGCACAAACTTTATTAACATCATGTCTCAATTTAGGCAAAAAAAAAAAAAAAATGTTCAGAGAGCATTTCATAAGTTTTAGAAACTCCATGGTGTGCCATTAAACCACCTCCATGAGCTTCCCTCACAAGTAGCTCACGTATGGAACAAGATGGTATGCAAAGTTTGCCTTTTCGAAACAAAAATCCATCTAACAACAAGTAATTATCCACAACGAGTCCTTTTTCACAAGATTCAACAAAAGGAGCTAAGAATATGTCATGTTTATACAAATCCTTTATGTGTTCAAAACCCAACAACTTAGCATTCAAAGTATTGAGGAGGACATACCTTCGTGATAAAAAATCTGCAACAATGTTCTTCTTACCTTGTTTTATTTTATGATGTAAGGGAATGTTTCAATAAATTCTAACCACTTAACATGTCCTATGTTGAGTTTATTTTGTACTCTAAAATGCTTTAAACTTTCATGATCCATATGAATAACGAACTCGTTATGCCAAAGATAATGTTGCCAGGTTTGCAATGCACGAACCAAAGCATAGAGCTCTTTGTCATAAGTTGGATACATCAAAGATGCACCAGTCAACTTCTCACTAAAGAACATTAAAGATCTTTGATTTTGCATTAATACAGAACCTATCCCTACTCTACTAGCATCACATTCAATTTCAAAAGTTGACTCAAAATTAGGTAATGCAAGCAAGAGAGCAAAACTCAATTTTTCTTTCAAAGTATTAAAAGCAAGTTCTTGATATTTTTCCCATATAAAGGATACATTCTTCTTAACAAGTTCATTCAAGGGTGAAGCAGTTGTACTAAAATTCTTAATGAACCTACGGTAGAAACTTGCAAGACCATGAAAACTTCTTACCTCACTTACATTTTTAGGTGTAGGCCAATCTTTTATAGCCTTCACTTTCTCCTCATCAACCTCAACACCATTAGATGAAACTACAGACCCAAGAAAGTTAACTTTGTCCATGCAAAAGCTACATTTCTTTAAATTTACATTTAAACATTCGTTTCTTAAAGTAGTAAAAAAATTGCGTACATGGGTAATATGATCATCTAAAGATTTAGAGTAAACAAGGATGTCATCAAAATAAACAACCACAAACTTACCAAAGTATTCTCGTAAGACATGATTCATTAGTCTCATGAATGTACTAGGTGCATTAGTTAATCCAAAAGGCATAACCAACCATTCATAAAGACCATACTTGGTTTTAAAAGCTATTTTCCACTCATCCCCAATATGCATGTGAATTTGATGATAACCCGATTTTAAATCAATCTTAGTAAAAAGACTACATCTATGCAATTCATCAAGCATATCATCTAATCTAGGAATTGGATGCCTATACTTTATAGTTATCTTGTTTATAACCATACAATCAACACACATACGCCAAGAACCATCTTTCTTAGGTACAAGAATAACTGGAACAAAACAAGGACTCAAACTTTTACGTACATACCCTTTAGCAAGGAGTTCACTTACTTGCTTTTGTATGTCTTCAGCCTCCTTTGGATTAGTCCTATATGCCTGGTCGGTTTGGAATGGGCGCGCCAGGGATGAAGTCAATCTAGTGTTCAATTCCTCTAAGTGGTGGCAAATTACTAGGCATCTCCTCAGAAAATAAATCTTTAAACTCTTGCAAAAGCACAACAAAATCACTAGGTAAAGAAGGGTTAAGCATGTTAGTAAAGTAACAACACCCCTTGCACATAACTACAAGAATAGTCCGGTTAGAGAGAAAAACATTCCTAGCCTCACTTGATCTAACATACAAGCTTACTGATTTGGCTTTTTTCTCTTATTTTTTCTGTAGGCTGAGTGCTACTCTCTTGCTTTTCACTCAAGCTCTTTTTATCACTTGATTCTTTTTCAATCTCTGCTTTTGCATCAGCCTCTTTCCTTTTCTTTTCAAGTTTGCAATGATCAATAAATACATCTTTTGGAGACAATGGAAGAAGAGTAGTTTTTCTACCATTGTGAGTAAAAGAGTATCGATTTGCATACCCATCATACATTACCCATCAATCAAATTGTCAAGGCCTCCCAAGTAGTAAATCTCCAACATGCATGGATACAACATCATATAAAACATCATCAACATATTTTCCAATAGTAAAAGAAACAAGAGCTTGTTGAGTTACCCGTACGTCCCCATGATCATTCAACCATTGAAGCTTGTAGCGTCGTGGATGTAGTTGTGTCTTTAAATTAAGTCTTTTGACCAGAATGGAACTCACAACATTGGTGCAACTACCGCTATCAATGACAACACTACATGGTACAGATTGAACAAGACACCGAGTATGAAATAAGTTCTCCCATTGGTCTAGGCCATCCTCTTTAATGTGGGTGTTTAGAGCTCGTCGAGTAACCAAAGATATATGTGTAGGGTTCTCTTCACTAAACTCCTCACTCTCATCAGTTTCCTCATTTATGTCGTCATGTGCCTCGTCATCCGTAACAATTTCTCCCTCTTTGATGGTCATAGTTCTTGCATTTGGGCAATCTCTACTATAGTGTTCTACCCCTTGACATCTCCAACACTTTAAATCTCTATTTCGAACATTAGACTTTTCTACTTTTTCTTTCCCTCCTCTGGAACTCTCCCCTTTCTCAAATTTAGCTTGAGGCTTCTCATTAATCTCTTGATTTCTATGCTTATAATCAATGTTCTTACTATTCTTTTTCCATGTAGAAGTCGAATTGGACAAAGTTTTAGAAGAATACCGTTGAGACCTTCGTTGGATTCGCCTCTCGATCTTAATTGCAATATGCAACAACTCCTCCATATTGGAATAAGGCTGTAAATCAGTCTTGTCTGCAATCTCTGTGTTTAACCAATTAAGAAATCGCGCCATGAGAGCCTCCATGTCCTCATCGAGATCAAGTCGATCCATCAATGTATCCATCTCCTTGTAATAATCTTCCACAGATTTGCGTCCTTGTTTCAATGCTTGAAGCTTTTGCGCCATGTCCCGTTAAAAATATTGTGGAACAAAACACTTCCTCATGGACTCTTTGAACTCGCACCATGAATCAATTGGTGCTTCAAGGTTTCTTCTCCTACTTGACATCAATTTATCCCACCAAATTTGAGCATATTGTTTGAATTGAGCAATGCATAACAGTACCTTCTTTTCATCACTAAAATTATGATAGTTGAACATTGAATCCACCGCTTTCTCCCACTCAAGGTACTCCTCTGGATCGGTTTTGCCATAAAACTTGGGAAGTTTTAATTTGATAGTCCCCACGTTACGATCAATTCTATCATCATAAGGAACACGTTGTTGTAAATTATGAGACCTTCTTCCAAGGTCTCTCCCTCGCATCAAGCCACGACCAACCGCATGTGGATTATCCTCGTGGTGATCAGAATTGTTGCCCTAATATTTATCGGTTAAGGGCGCAGGTAGTGTAATCCTCTATCGAGCTTGGTTTTGAATCTACAATCTTCCTATTCGATCGGTAAACTCTTCTATTCCTCGAGTTAGTCTTTCCATGGTTCGTTGTTGTGCTTCTCTCAATCGAGCATCAGTAATGATATGAACCAAGAGACATCAATCATACAATATACTTCAATGAAGATGTGAAGAAAATATTGTTGAAATTATCAAAACATATTTCAATTCATGCCACCTTAAAGAAGAATGAAGTTTCATGTTATAACTTTGGGTAGATTACAATTTAGAGTTATTGTAATTCATTAATGTATTTTAAGACTTTTTATTTACTTTAGATTACAATTACATAATGGTTAATTATGGCCATTAAGTATGAATGTTACGACTCTTGGAATAGTTTCATTTTGAGGCTATATAAAGCCATGTATGTTGTATTTGTAAGTAGAATTCGAAAATGTAGTAAAAAAGAGCATTTGTGCTTTCTTTAGCCAATGGCTAAGTTTCTTTGCAATTTTATGTCCTTTAGGTTGCAGGTAGAATCATTCAAGCTCGACATGATCAATCTTGCTTGTGGAGTAATTCGAATCACAAACAATATTCTTGCCTTGAGATATTCGATCAACAATGAAATCCGAATCTTACTCCCCTTGTAGTGATTCCTTATCATATCATTTGGTATTAGAGCTTTAGGCTCAAGATCGGATATATGTTTCCTTTACGTTTCTTCACAATTTGATTTTTATCTTTTTAGTTTTTAATCGAACCTAGAGTTAAAAATTCAATCTTTGCTCTATTTAAAATTTTGAGAGGTGAGAATGAGAGTTTCATTTGTGTAAATGAGTATACAAAGAGTGGCCTAAAAATTCCTTTAGCAGATTGAATTCTAAACCTAGGTGAAGGATTGAATGCATGTAGTGGCGACCTTGGTTTTAATAAAAAAAAATTAGGGTCGTTACAGGTAGTATCAGAGCGATACCTCTTCCAGTAATAACAGATATTGTTCATTTTGGGCTTTTCCTTCCGTATTTCTCGTCAAGGGTTTAACACACGTCTATTAGAGGGAGGTTTCCATACTCTTATAAAGAATGTTTTGTTTTCCTGTCAATTCAACGTGGAATCTTACATTATTTATCTTTAGAGCAAAAATAATGATAATAATAATAATAATAATAAAAAAATAAATTGTGACAGATCGGTTTATATTTACTTATTTTTCTCAAGCTCAAGTTAAAGGAATGGCAAATGTAACGACCCGAAATTTTCTACTTAATTTAAGGTCGCTACTTACTTAATTTAAGGTTGCTACTGTATACATACTATAAACATTGAATGCGGAAGACTTCATTTAAATTCCATAAAACATAACCTTTAACTTAAAAACACAGCCATGGACTTACGTGTTTCGAAAACATCTTTAAAACGACACAACAAAAGACCCGAAATAAAATAAATAAGCGTTTAAGTTTAAAACATCCTATTCTATCCTAAGTCTAAGAAAATAAATACCACTATCATACGCATGTGCCATGATCTCGAGTTGCGATGCCGTCGTCAGCCGTACAGGAATGCCTTGCCTTAACCTGAAAAACGTAGTAGCACATGGCCTGAGTATTTAAAGAAATACTCAGTAAGTGACCCCACTATTGGGGTTAGATGCAACAATCACATGCAATGAAATGATGGGACCTATCTTTCGTTTCGTTTCATTTCGTTTCGTTTCGTTTCTTTTTCGTTTAGTTTCGTTTCATTTTCCCTACGGTGTAATCCTAATAGGTAATCGTGGACGTGTACCATATACTCTACACGCAGCCCATACGTGCGAGTATGAGCTCACCAGCTAGTTCGTACACCGCTGGGCCACTGTCCCTAGCCGGTGGGCATGCTCTGTGGGCCCACCGGGACCTGTTAAAACTAAAACCGTCACGGCAGCGCTATGCAGGGCATAACGATCGTTGTCCTGCCATTTGGATGTACGCGTCCGTACCCTCGTGATGGGATAGGGGTATCCCCCCAAATGCATGATCACACAATATGCATGAGGTCCCACTAGTCCTACAGTCATCATTTAATGAACATAACCCCGTGTCACGTTTTCATGCTTACATGTCATTCTCATTCTCATTCTCATTTCGTTACATATCATACATATTCCTAGCGGGGTTATGTACCATGCAATTTACCGTATTTCATGTCATACAATTCATTCAATCACATTTCAATACTCATACAACAAGCCATAATCGTATAAGGGTCACACATCGTCACATGCATTCATATCACATCAACTAAGCAGCATAAATAACATACATTCACGTTTACATGATTTCGTACATAAGCACAATAATCTAGCATACAATGTATCATATCATAACCGAGTCAATAACGCAAACACTTCATAGTCATATCATTCTCTAACTTACCACAGTCTTAACGTTCTTATACCTATCACCGACATATCATTACGTGACGTACCTTAGTCATATCGTCACAAGAATGTACCCTAATGCTATCGTTCTATCAATCTATCACAAACCTATCCCTTTCTACCCATAAGCTAACCGTATTCCTTCATCAATCTCTCCTATCCATAGCACTCCGGTATGTAACCTAACTCTAACGTTTCATGAACGTATCTCACTCCTGTCGTTACATTTCGTTTTGTGCATCCTTCTCGTACCCTATCTCAAACCTATCCTTGAGCACATCGTACCATAATTATTATCATACAAACCACATATTATAACATGACATAACAAATAGGAAGCATATCAATCCACAGACAATTCACACATATCAATATATATGACACGTGCAGAACCACAGGGCACGTGTCAACATCAAATATAACCACGCCGATAGTAAGGTCACTTACCTGGCTAGCTTAAGTCGTTGTCACAAATATATCTTTAATGAAAGTTCGATTCTGTCCTTTGAAATCCGAGTCAACCTATATGAGTTCATGACATCAGTTTCAAGTTTGAACTCTATACAATTATTTCTCTAATATAACTTATTAATATTCTGATATTTACTGTTACACAGAATTTAATTTCATGCCCGCTGATATCTCCTGTTATATTTTTAAATTCTGTTTAACAAATCTTCCCTCAATCTTCCCTCCTCCCTCATGGTAATTATTTTCATTCCCATTCTGTAAATAGATTCTCAGTTTTGTAAACATCTGTAAATAAGATATTACTCTAATTCTATATTTATTTTCATTCTGTAAACCGATATTATTGGCCAATTTTAATTTGGCTACTATCTTACAGATTTATGGATTTTCCAGCTAAATTTATATTGATTCTAACCTTATTTCCTATAACTTCCGATGCTAACAAAAAATCTAATTAATTAAACATGGGATCTGATTATTACATACTGTAAGATAGGAAAGAAGATTTGATCCTAAATTAATTTCTTATAAGCATAACTATAAAGGAAAAGGAGTTCTGAGATAGAATTTTACGGTAATAACTGACAAAAATCTCTAAATCTCCAATCTGTTCAAATACTTCTTCTCAAATCTGACGATGGTTGTTTTCTGTTTCTTTCTCCTTTTTTTTTGTCAGGTTTTGTGTTTCTTTTTTGCAGCGTACATGGGCAGAGGAGAGATAATTGTGGGAAGGGATGAGAGGTTAGTGGAGAGAGATGGGGAAAGGTTTATTTTTTATTTTTTTAATTAATTAATTAATTAATTTTATTTTTTTATTATTATAATTTTAACTATTTTTTATAATTATTTTTATTCTTTATTTCTTTATTTAGGTTTGGGCTATTACAGCAAATGACTAATATTTTGTAAGGAAAAAAAAAAAAAAAAAAAAAAAAAAAAACTGAACCCAATACATTTCCTATGTGGATTTCTTTTTAACATTTTAAGGGGATTTGTGGTTTTGTAATTATAGAAATATCATATATTTGGCATATGCATCAACCAAAATCTACTATTTAGGTTCATATTGCTGAACTAATTTAACTTCTAGAGGATTAGATAATGGATTGACAAGAATGAAACTTAACCATCACACCAGTCCATTCAAATTATTTCGAACACAAAATAATAACATGGGAGAGATTTGTAGTGGGAAGTTGAGTTTCATTATTGCGATGATACTGCTGGTTGTGTCTCGCTCTGGTAAAATTTCTAGCTCTTCGTTCTTTGTTTGTTTTGAATCTCTTTCAAGGTTAATATTTCAATAGAGAAGCCTTCTACGACAAATCGCATGCTAAGTGTTCAAAAGTTTCAAACATAATGTCGAGTGTTTAAATATTATTGCAGTTGAAGTTGAAGGGATGCCGCCACTGGTACCAAAGAGAAGTCTTCTAAAACAAATCGCATGCCACACCTCTGCTGACTGCGGAGATCGTACTTGCTCGTGTTCTTATCTCGATTTATGCGTTTGTATTCAATTCGCAACAATAGAATTAAAGCTCAATGATATGCAATTTGAAGACCTGAAACAAGAGGACCTCAAGAATTAAGTGTTAATAAGAA
Source organism: Cucurbita pepo subsp. pepo (assembly GCF_057944985.1). Taxonomy (NCBI): domain Eukaryota; kingdom Viridiplantae; phylum Streptophyta; class Magnoliopsida; order Cucurbitales; family Cucurbitaceae; genus Cucurbita; species Cucurbita pepo. The sequence continues at coordinate 4,798,787 of NC_141809.1, read as the reverse complement.
CAAAACTAACATGTTGTGATTGTTAGCATGCGGAACAAAATTCTATCCTTGGAACGCAAGAATTCTGAATAACATACAATAATATATGATATAGGTATGTTTCTTTTCTTTTTTTTCTTTTTTGAAATCTTTTGACACACTTTGCTTTATTTGCTTATTTGTCTTTCGGACCACATACGAACTTGAATTCGTATTAATAGTCATAAAAAAATAATTAAATTTGTACGAGGTATAACTTTAAAATCAAATCAGGTAACAATGCATTCAGTTTATTTAAAAAGAATAAAAAAATTCGTGACTAGTCTATCTATTTTGTAGAAGAAAATGACATAAAAGTTATAAGGAAATTTCATAGTGAATGATAGAAAAGATAAAAGGAAGACTATCCCCTCGTTGTCAGAAATGTGAAACGACTCATGTCTAAAATTCAAATCAAGATTCAAAATCTCGATTCAAATCAAGATTCGAAATCTCGATTCGACACCTGATGGCTCTAGCATTCTCCTGCTAGATAGTCACGTTACATACTCCTCGCTTCTAACAGTAAAACTATCCCTACAAACCAACACGAATCGTTCCAGCATGTTTTTTCCTCACTCACATGTATCGTAGGAAATTTCTAGAACGTCACCCAACATAGAATTACTCCAAACAAAGTACGTTAACAATGGAGTTCCTATGACGAAGCCACTAAAAAGGAAGATGCACATTGTTGGTATAGGCTCTAACTTTTATTTCCTTTAAGACTTTCTTAATCATCCTATCTTCAGGATCACTCTCCTTTGATGTGGTCTCAGCTCATTCATGTACTCCTCGTTTACTCAGGTGTCACATACCAACCAGCTTCCTCCTTGGTTTGTTCTTGAATCACATCTGACTGTGGGAGGTATCGCTATGATTCTAATTGTAATGACCCTAATGTTTTATTAAAACTAAGGTCGCCACTATATGCATAATATAACTATTCGCCCAACTATCACATACTCCAAATTCCTCTGAATTTCTCTTATCATCTTCTTGCTTTCAGCACTTAAGGATTGATTTACTCCTATTCCCTCACAAAATTGAGGCTCTCATATCATCTTGGACGCTTTCATTTGGGGACATGGAATTCTACTCAAAAGAATTACTCAACCGTAAACAAAAAGTTGCGAGAAGTTTGTGATAGATGGTTGAGAGAAAAAAAAAAAAAAAAAAAAAAAAAAAAACCTTAACCTAAATTGAATTCTAAACCTAGGTGAAGGATTGAATGCATGTAGTGGCGACCTTGGTTTTAATAAAAAAAAATTAGGGTCGTTAAGGTAGTATCGATACCTCTTCCAGTAATAACAGATATTGTTCATTTTGGGCTTTTCCTTCCGAATTTTTCGTCAAGGGTTTAACACACGTCTATTAGAGGGAGGTTTCCATACTCTTATAAAGAATGTTTTGTTTTCCTGTCAATTCAACCTGCAATCTTACATTATTTATCTTTAGAGCAAAAATAATAATAATAATAATAAAATAAATTGTGACAGATCGGTTTATATTTACTTATTTTTCTCAAGCTCAAGTTAAAGGAATGGCAAATGACTAACATTTTGTAAGGAAAAAAAAAAAAAAAAAAAAAACTGAACCCAATACATTTCCTATGTGGATTTCTTTTTAGCATTTTAAGGGGATTTGTGGTTTTGTAATTATAGAAATATCATATATTTGGCATATGCATCAACCAAAATCTACTATTTAGGTTCATATTGCTGAACTAATTTAACTTCTAGAGGATTAGATAATGGATTGACAAGAATGAAACTTAACCATCACACCAGTCCATTCAAATTATTTCGAACACAAAATAATAACATGGCAGAGATTTGTAGTGTGAAGTTGAGTTTCATTATTGCGATGATACTGCTGGTTGTGTCTCGCTCTGGTAAAATTTCTAGCTCTTCGTTCTTTGTTTGTTTTGAATCTCTTTCAAGGTTAATATTTCAATAGAGAAGCCTTCTAAGACAAATCGCATGCTAAGTGTTCAAAAGTTTCAAACATAATGTCGAGTGTTTAAATATTATTGCAGTTGAAGTTGAAGGGATGCCGCCACTGGTACCAAAGAGAAGTCTTCTAAAACAAATCGCATGCCACACCTCTGCTGACTGCGGAGATCGTACTTGCTCGTGTTCTTATCTCGGTTTATGCGTTTGTATTCAATTCGCAACAATAGAATTAAAGCTCAATGATATGCAATTTGAAGACCTGAAACAAGAGGACCTCAAGAATTAAGTGTTAATAAGAACAAAACTAACATGTTGTGATTGTTAGCATGCGGAACAAAATTCTATCCTTGGAACGCAAGAATACTGAATAACATACAATAATATATGATATAGGTATGTTTCTTTTCTTTTTCTTCTTTTTTTAAATCTTTTGACACACTCTGCTTTATTTGCTTATTTGTCTTTCGGACAACATACGAACTTGAATTCGTATTAATAGTCGTAAAAAAAATAATTAAATTTGTACGAGGTATAACTTTAAAATCAAATCAGGTAACAATGCATTCAGTTTATTTAAAAAGAATAAAAAAATTCGTGACTAGTCTATCTATTTTGTAGAAGAAAATGACATAAAAGTTATAAGGAAATTTCATAGTGAATGATAGAAAAGATAAAAGGAAGACTATCCCCTCGTTGTCAGAAATGTGAAACGACTCATGTCTAAGATTCAAATCAAGATTCAAAATCTCGATTCAAATCAAGATTCGAAATCTCGATTCGACACCTGATGGCTCTAGCATTCTCCTGCTAGATAGTCACGTTACATACTCCTCGCTTATAACAGTAAAACTATCCCTACAAACCAACACGAATCGTTCCAGCATGTTTTTTCCTCACTCACATGTATCGTAGGAAATTTCTAGAACGTCACCCAACATAGAATTACTCCAAACAAAGTACGTTAACAATGGAGTTCCTATGACGAAGCCACTAAAAAGGAAGATGCACATTGTTGGTATAGGCTGTAACTTTTATTTCCTTTAAAACTTTCTTAATCATCCTATATTCGGGATCACTCTCCTTTGATGTGGTCTCAGCTCATTCATGTACTCCTCGTTTACTCAGGTGTCACATACCAACAAGCTTCCTCCTTGGTTTGTTCTTGAATCACATCTGACTGTCGGAGGTATCGCTCTGATCCTAATGTTTTATTAAAACCAAGGTCACCACTACATGCATAATATAACTATTCGCTGGAGAAATTCATTTAAAAGAAATGTAACTAAAATGCGTGGAGAAATTCATTTAAAAGAATCAATGCTATGTACTTAAACGTTCGTAATAAAATTTTTAAAACAATATAATGGAAAATAAATAGTATAACCTAAGAACTATATATAACATGAATGCATCTACCCAAACTTCCATTCCATAGATGTCACCACGACATTGTCCAACTGTGCAAAAGTGTCTTACTTTTATCTTAAAAACAAGAATAGCACCAAGGTTGAGTATTTTTTATAAGCGCCTACAATGCTGGAATTCGCAAAGCTAGAGGTCTTTCTAGAATCCTTGCAAAACGTTCACAGAGGAAGCTAACTTAGATTGATTCCAACCAAGAGCTGGTTAGAAGATGAATGACTCTTAGATCGAACTTGGAATCTATGATGGTCACTCTTAGATACCAAGACAATTCACTCTAGAATTAGCTTGATCAAAACTAATTCAATGAATCGGTTTAAACATCAAACTTAAAGCAAGGTTTGATAAAGAATAACACCAAAAAGGTATAAAAAAAACACAAAGGTTTGGTGTAAAAAAAACACAAAGGTCTTGTTTGTATTCAATCATTGATGCCCAAACATGAATATTACATGCCTTTAAATAGGCCCAAAAGATAACCCTAACATAATAAACTTCAACTACCAACTACAAATGCTATTAAATACATATTGAAGAAAATAAGACATTCATACAAACTAATAACCAATGCTATTAAATACAAATTGAAGAAAACAAGGCATTCATAAATTGTCTTAATTGGTAGTTCAACTACCAAAGGCAATGTCAGCCATTTCATTGTCTTCTTGATTTGATATGCTAATACTATAAAGATTTTTGGGCTCAAAAGTCTTTGTTTCAACTTGTACACTAGCTAGCTTTTGAAGATGCAATGTATAGGTCTCTTGAATCTTCTTAACCTTACTTCTTGTAATCAGTCCTTCGGGTACATGCAAAGGGTCAGGAGTTGAATTCATATCACTATCTCTAGGCTTTTCCATAGCCTTAGCTGCCCTCAAAGCAGTCTTATACGTGGTAGGATCTATGGCTTCAACTGTTTGATGAATTTATGGATTCAGTCCAAGGATGAACCTTTTAGCAATTTTTAGTTTTGTATCCACTAATGACGGCGCGGATCATTTCAACCTTATAAAATTCTCTTGCCTAGTCATCCACAAAATGTCCACTCTATATCAGATGGGTGAACTCCTATTGTCTTCAAAGTCGGACTACCTTCGGGAAATATTATTTTAGGAATAGCTTTTTGAATCGAGACTATGGTTTTACACTTCCATTTAGCCCAAGAATTTCTCAATTATCCAATCACCACAATTTTGTGTCCTCTTTCAAGATGAATGACGAAAAGAATACCTTCTCACGGTCTAGGTAGTTCATTAATAAGAAAATCGTCTCCATTGGTGATAGCCATAATTGTGCCTCTATTGGGTCTCTTGTGCTTCCACTAAAGGTACGGGGTCATACCATTTTAAATCCCATAAATATCTTGCCCCTCATGTATGTTACAAGCTATTGGCTTGCTCGGTGGCCACCATTACTTGAACCATGGCCTAGAAAGATTCCAACATCAGATTCTTCATGGGGTCTATTCCCGCCAATGGTGTTGTTGGAGGTATTGCAGCCACGTATTTTCTTGTTACAGAGCCTTCACAAGTGGGGGCACTTAATGATTATTTCTTTAAATAGTCAAGCCATGTGCTACTACATTTTTCAGGTTAAGGCAAGACATTCATGTACGGCTGACGACGGCCTCGCAATTCGAGACCATGGCACATGCGTAGGATAGTGGTATTTATTTTCTTAGACTTAGGCTAGAATAGGATGTTTTTAACTTAAACACTTATTCATTTTATTTAGTCTTCTGTTGTGTCTTTTTAAAGATGTTTTGGAAACACGTAAGTCCATGGCTGCGTTTTAAGATAAATGTTATGTTTTATGGAATTTAAATGAAGTCTTTCGCATTCAATGTTATGGTACGTATACAGTAGCGACCTAAAATTAAGTAAACAATTTCGAGTCGTTATAATGTAAGTCCATGACAGTGTTTTATGATGAAATTTGTATTTTTGGATAAAGTTTAAATGCTTATTTCAACACAAAATGATTATTCTTTGATGACGGTAGTGACTCGAGGTAAGTAGAAATCTAGAATTGAAGTTTGGGTAGATGCATACATGTTATATGTAGGTCTTAAGTTAGATTATGGATCATTTTCTTGTTTTATTTAAAAATTGTATGCTATTTATTTCCTGTTATGTTGTTTTAAAAATTTTATTACAAACGTTTAAGTCCATAGCGTCGTTTCTTTTAAATGAATTTCTCCACGCATTCTAGTTATATTATGCATGTAGTTGCGACCTTGGTTTTAATAGAAAATTAGAGTCATTACAATCGGGATAAGAGCAATACCTCTCACAGTAAGATGTGATTCAGGGGCAAACAGGAGAAATCTTGTGGGTATGTGACACCTGAGTAAAGAGGAGTACATGAATGAATTGAGAACATATCAGAGTGAGAGTGATCCTGAAGATAGGATGACTAAGGAAGTCTTAAAGGAAATAAAGGTTACAACCTATACCAACAATGTGCATCTTCCTTTTTAGTGGCTCAATCATAGGAACTTCATTTTTTAAGGTACTTTGTTTGGAGTAATTCTATGTTGTGTGACGTTCTAGAAATTTTCCTATAATACATGTGAGTGAAGATAAAGTATGTTAGGACGACTCGTGTTGGTTTGTGGGGATAATTTTCACTGTTAGAAGCAAAAGTAAGTAACGTGACTACTAGCAGGGGAATACTGGAGCTATCAGGTGTTGAATCAAGATTTTGAATCTTGAGCAAGAATTGTTACACATTTGTGAGCGCGTGGGGATAGTCTTCCTCATCTTTTCTATCATTCACTATGAAATTTCCTTAACAATGATGTCATTTTCTTTTACAAAATCGATGGACTAGTCATGAAATTTTCTATTATTTTTAAATATATTCAATGCATTATTGCTATCTCGTACAAATGAGGCCCGTGTGTAGAATAGTAAATACACATTCAAGGATCCAGTTAGGATAGTAACCTAAGGAAATATGGTTTTTATATGATAGGTCTCATTCATTTTACATGTCTTTACATTTTCTAACCCTAGTAGTGGGATCACTTACTGGATATTTCTTAAAATACTTAAGTCACATGCTACTTTTATATTTCAGATCGCAAAAACACGGTTGACGGCCGCATCACAAATTAAAAGATCAGTGCACATGCATAGGGTAGTTGCACTTAATTTAGTAAACTGTAAGTTAATATAGGGCATTTTTGTTTTTTTGTTTTTTTTTTTTTTTACTTAGGTCAATCTTAATTTTTCAATTGTATTATTTTAAGATCTTTTTCTTAAACATGTAACATTGTTTTATGAAAAAAATTTAAATGAATATTTTTCCACAAGATGTCACGTCATGTATGTGGTAGTGACTTTAATTAAGTAGAAAACTAGGGTCGTTATAGTTGGTATCATTGCTCAAGGTTATAGATTTTGTAGACTAGCCTACGAGGTAGGCCTGACATGTTCCGTGGTCTCACCGCTATGCTCCATCACCATCAGGTATGTCATGCGGAAGATAAGAAAATGAAATGTCATTGATGATGTATATTGTTACTACTTGTCCATTATAAATGTATTTCCTAATTGAATTTGATAAAATTGACTAGATTGTTATTGGCGGCATGATTGTTTGCTTAATTATATGTGTATGATAATATAGAAGATTATATAGTTTATGTTACTTAATAGTAGGCTTAAGAAAAATTGTGTGGTTGTTTAGAACCATTCTGCCTAGAGGACGTGGAAGAGGACATCGAGAAAGGGGACAACTCCCTGTTCTAGGAAGGGGTAGAGGTAGAGGGAGCCCAACTTGTGAAGGCTATGTAACAAGAACATACGTGGTTGCGCCACCTCCAACAGCACCACTGGCAGGAATAGACCCCACGAAGAATCTGATGTGGGAATCGTTCTAGGCCATGATTCAAATAATGGTGGCCACCGAGCAAGCCAACAACTCGTAATCTACATAAGGGGCAAGATATTTTTGGGATTTCAAATGATACAACCCGCGTACCTTTAGTGGAAGCACAAGAGACCCAATAGAGGCGCAATTATGGCTATCGTGATTGGAGATGATTTTGTTATTAATGAAGCTATCTACTTTAATTTTAGAGGTCATTCACCGAGAATGGATGTTTGAGCTAAATGTGTGATTGGCTATATACGGTTGAAGCAGCAATACAAGGATTGAGTTGGATTAAGTTTTGAAACCGAAAAGCCCGAGTTATAAATTTGGGTTGGGTTAATTTAAAGACAACATCTCCTAGCAGTGAGTTTGAGCTGTTTCATATTATTAAGCTTACCGAGTTTTGTCATTATAATTAACCTAAATAAAAGTCAAGAATTCGTTAAAACATTTATTCTTGAGTCAAAATTTAAAGGTTTCAATTTTATATTGACCCTTACACAATAATAACATCAAATTTTAATTAACAATATGATTAACGATAGGTATTATTTTGGAAAAGGGTACGAGTAGGTTGTTGTTTAGACATATTTGGGATGTTAGAAATTTCAAAACTTTTGAGTAGAATTAGAATTATTGTATAATATCCTTGAAACATAAAAAATGAACAGGTATGAAGGGACTAGAAAACAACTAATCTAGAACTTCAGGATATTCCTAATGAACCAAAAGATCTCCGACTAGGCTAAACGATGAAAAGCTTGGAAGATGCACAACTAGAACCTTAAGTTGAGTTTGGATAAACTAGTAGAGCTTAAATGCTAGATATGTGACATGTAGGTATGTAATAAGATACAAGAATGATGTAACAAATGTGAATGACATATGACTTATAAATAAACTAAGAGCCTACAATTCTAACATCCTTGTTTACCTATTAAAAATAAGGTGCCACTATATGCATGACACTAATGAGGACAGAAATCATCTATTTAAAATATTTCAGAAAAAGGTGACATGGACAACTAATCTAAGAGCTACCAACAAACATTAATGCAACTATTCTAATCCTCGTTCCATGGACTTCATCGCGACGCCATCATCGGTATATGAGTGTCTTACATTTATTTGAAAAATAAGGATAGAAAACAGTCACCAAATATTTATTTTAATAAAAATTACTTAATATGGGTGAGAAACCCAACTAAAAAATAAAATAAAAAAAATCTATTAATCATTTAAATAAAAGTACATATGAATAAAATATTAAAGTTATTAAATAAGATTAAAATATTTACCTCAATCTAAATATCAAAGTCATAATAGAAATAAAAGAAATACAAACAGATTCTGATCGATCAAAAAAATGAATGCTATAAATTCTTTTTATGTGATTTTGCTGTTTTCTTTTGCATCAACTTTTAATGTCTCTACCTGTTTTGCTCTCCAATCTCGAGTATCACCTTGGAAACTGACGATTTTTAATTATAGGGAAGGAGAACCTCTAACAGTCCATTGCAAGTTGAAAGATGATGATTTAGATATATAATGATTATGGTGACAAATTTAAATGACACCATCTGATATGAACCAAGAGATATCAATCATACAATATTTTCTTCACATTGATGTCTCTTGCTTCATATCACCATCTTTTTTAATGGATCTCAGTGGATGGAGTTGATGATTTATTTTAAGTTCAACGGTTGATGTTGAATTTTAAAACTCTATAAAATTGGGAACTTATAATATACAACGGTATAAAAAAAAACTAGATTGATGTTCAACTTCTATTTCGATTTATAAAAAAGAATTATAGTTTCTGTATTTAATTAGAAATTTTATACTTTTAAGTTTAGGAGTCAATAATGCTTGATGGACGACTTTCAAATTGAATTTATGCCCATCTAACATAAATTTTTAAACATAGGATAGCATATCCTTAGATTCAAACAAGAATACAAATTGGAATTCAAGGAAAACATCCCAATGAAGTTGAGAGAAGTTTGTGATTGATGGTTGAGAGAAAAAAACCTTAACCTAGATTGAATTTTGAACCTAGGTTAAGGATTGAATGCATGTAGGGCGATCTTGGTTTTAATAAAATAAATTAGGGCCGTTACAGTTTGATATGAACCAAGAGACATCAATCATACAATATACCTCAATAAAGATGTGAAGAAAATATTGTTGAAATTGTCAAAAGATATTTCAAGTCATGCCACATTGAAAAAAAATGAAGTTCATGTTATAAATTTTAGATAGATTACAATTTCGAGTAATTTAGAATTATTGTATTTCATTAATATATTTTAAGACTTTTTATTTACTCTAGGTTACAATTACATCATGGTTAATTATGACCATTAAGTATGAATGTTAAAACTCTTGGAATGCCTTTAATAGTTTCATTTTGAGGCTATATAAACCCATGTATGTTGTATTTGTAAAAGATACATGGCTTTATATAGCCTCAAAATGTTACTATATTTTGTAAAAGATACATGGCTTTATATAGCCTTGGAAAATATAGTAAAAGATACATGGCTTTATATAGCCTCAAAATGAACATACATGGTTAATTAACCCATGTATGTTACTATATTTTCCAAGTCTACTTACAAATAAACATACATGGCTTTATATAGCCTCAAAATGAAACTATTAAAGGCATTCCAAGAGTTGTAACATTAATACTTAATGGCCTTAATTAACCATTATGTAATTGTAACCTAAAGTAAATAAAAAGTCTTAAAATACATTAATGAAATACAATTACTCTAAATTGTAATCCACCCAAAATTTATAACATGAAACTTCATTCTTCTTTAATGTGGCATGAATTGAAATATCTTTTGATAATTTCAACAATATTTTCTTCACATCTTAATTGAAGCATAATTTATGATTGATGTCTCTTGTTTCATATCACTAGACATGATCGATCTTGCTTGTGGAGTGATTCGAATCTCAAACAATGTTCTTGCCTTGAGATATTCGATCAACAAGATAATCCGAATCTGACTCCCCTTGTAGTGCTAACAGATACTGTCCACTTTAGACTTTTCCTTCCGAATTTCTCATCAAGGTTTTAAAACACGTCTATCAAAGGGAGGTTTCCATACTCTTATAAAAAATGTTTTGTTTTCCTGTCCAATCAACTTGGAATCTTACATTATTTATCTTTGAGGAAAAAAAAAAAAAAAAAAAAATATATATATATATATATATATATATATATATATATATATATATATATATATTTTGTGATAATTTGGTTTATATTCACTTATTTTTCTCAAGCTCAAGTTAAATGAATGGCAAATGACCATCATTTTGTAAGAAAAAAAATTGAAACCCAACATTTCCTACTTTGATTTCTTTTTAATATTTTCTGAAAAATAGGATTTGTAGTTTTGTAATTATAGAAATATCATATATTTGGCATCAACCAAAATCTACTATTTAGATTCATATTGGTGAACTAATTTCCCGTCTAGAGGATTATATAATGGATTGACAAGAATGAAACTTAACCATCTGATATGAACCAAGAGACACCAATCATACAATATGCTTCAATGAAGATGTGAAGAAAATATTGTCCGAGATTCGAATCACTCCACAAGCAAGATTGATCATGTCGAGCTTGAATGATTCTACATGCAACCTAAACTACATAGAATTGCAAAGAAACTTAGTCATTGCCTAAACAAGAGCACAAATGCTTCTTTTACTATATTTGCCAGGTCTATTTACAAATACAACATATGGCTTTATAATACTCAAAATGAAACTGAAACTATTAAAGGTATTCCAAGAGTTGTAACATTCATACTTAATGGCCATAATTAACCATTATGTAATTGTAACCTAAAGTAAATAAAAGAAATACAATAATGAAATACAATAACTCTAAATTACTCTAAATTGTAATCCACCCAAAATTTATAACATGAAACTTCATTTTTCTTCAATGTGGCACGAATTGAAATATCTTTCGATTATTTCAACAATATGTTCTTCACATCTTCATTGAAGCATATTGTATGATTGATGTCTCTTGGTTCATATTACCATCACACCAATCCATTCAAATTATTTCGAACACAAATAATAACATGGCAGAGATTTGTAGTGTGAAGTTGATTTTCATTATTGTGATGATACTGTTGGTTGTGTCTTGCTCTAGTAAAATTTCTAGTTCTTCGTTCTTTGTTTGTTTTGAATCTTTATGAAGGTTAATATTTCAATAGAGAAGCCTTCTAAGAAAAATCTCATACTAAGTGTTCAAAAGTTTCAAACATAATGTCTGAGTGTTAAAATATTATTGCAGTTGAAGTTGAAGGGATGCTGCCATTGGTATCAAAGAGAAGCCTTCTAAAACACATGGCATGCAACACCTCTGCTGACTGCGGAGATCGTACTTGTTCGTGATCTTATCTCGGTTTATGCATTTGTATTGAATTCGCAACCAAAGAATTGAAAATCAATGATATGCAATTTGAAGACCTCAACCTCCAGAATTAAGTGTTAATAAGAACAAAACTAATATGTTGTGATTGTTAGCGTGCGAGATTAAATTCTATCCTTGGAACGCAAGAATACTGAATAACATACAATAATATATGATATATGTATGTGTTTTTTTTTTTTTTATCTTTTGACACTTTGCTTTATTTGCTTATTTGTCTTTCGGACAACATATGAACTTGAATTCATATTAATAGTCGTAATAAAATAATTAAATTTGTACGAGGTATTCCTTTAAAATCAAATCAGGTAACAATGCATTCAATTTATTTAAAAAGAATAAAAAATTTCATGTCTAGTCTATCTAGTTTGTAAAAGAAAATGACATAAAAGTTAAGGTAATTTCATAGTGAATGATAGAAAAGATAAGAAAGACTAACTAAAATGGTCTCACTAAAAATCGAATTCCAAGTTTTAATTGTTTCTAATTTTTTTTTATTATTATTATTTACTAACTATTATTATTTTTTTTTTCGAGTCCTTACATACATGCCTTTAAATAGGCCCAAAAGATAACCCTAATATAATAAAGTTCAACCACCAACTACAAATCACTACTCAATGCTATTAAATAGAAATGGAAGAAAATAAGGCATTCATAAATTGTCTTAATTCGTAATTCAACTACCAATGGCAAGAATTCCAATCACTTTCCAATGTCAGACACTCCATTATTTTCTTGAGGATACTTGAATGTTCATTGTATTGCTTCTTTTAATTGCTCGTTCGGGTACATGGAAGTAATCAGTTGTTGGATTCATATCAATTTTAAGAAGTATAAGGTAAGGAACTTCAATACTGGGGTCAAAATGCAATGATGTTTAGGAACAATCATTTCATAAAACATCATTTCATGGTGTTGGTCTCAACTCCAGTTCGGGTAGAATTTGATGTGTAGTACTTCTCTACATATGGTATACATACAAACCTCAATAACTGTGTTCGTGTGATCCCACTTAATGGCCACTTCAATCTTGGTGGGGTCTACTGAGATTCCATGTTTTGACATCATGTGTCTTAAAAATGAGACGTGTCGGAACAAAAATTCACACTTGGAGAATTTGGCGTACAACTTGTTCTCTCTCAAAATTTTAGAACTTTTTAAACGTGTTCTTGATCCATCTTTGAGTACACTAGGATGATTTGATGCTTTCGCGGGACAATGATAACGCAGATAACTTTCTAAAGAAAGCATTCCGTAGTAGGTATCTAATAAGTGCACCACTGGTCTGAAGCACAATAACAAATGTGTCGAGACACTCCTTTAATACTCTATTCATTAACTCCATGAATATTGTTGGGGCGTTAGTGAAACCAAATGACATCACCACAAACTCGTTGTGGTCGTACCTTGTTTTGAATGATGTCTTAAGTACATCCCATTCTTTAGTATTAACCTAGTGGTTCCCTGACCGAAGATCTATATTGGAGAATATTTTCGCTTCTCTGAGTTGCTCAAACAAATCTTCAATATGAGAGTGGGTACTTGTTTTTTATCGTTCTCTTATTTTAACTCTCAATAGTCGAGGCACAGGCCCATGAACCATCCTTCTTATTTAACTCTCAATAGTCGAGGTATACCTAAGAAGATACGCTAGGTCAGATGAAGCCTTTGTTAAGTAGATCATTGTAATTGCGTCTTAAGTTCCTTTTATTTTGCTAGCACAATATACTTCCTAGTTCAATTTCTTGTAATTGCGCCTACAATTTTAGAGAAAGGGCATCCTGATAAATCCTCCAAAAAGACATCTGAGAATTCATTCAATATTGGTATGGTATTCATAGTCTTTTCTTTCCATTTTGTATCTACGACACTAATAAATATGGCTCACCTTCCTCGTTAGACCAGTCTCTTGACCTTCATCATCTAAACTAGTTTAGGGGTAACTCTAGCCTTTGAACTTAAAACTAGATCCAGATAGTGTTGAGACTACCACCTCCTTTTTGTAACAATCTATATTGGCATAGTTCTTAGCTAGCCAATCTATCTATACTATAGTATTACATCGAAATTCGTAATGCTAACAACTATCAGGTCTACGCTAAAGGTTCATCTTGCTACTATTACTTGCCCATCTTTTACTCTATCATTAAACACTAAGTCTACCTGTGTTGGGGTGCTAACACTTAATACATGCAACAAGGGTTCTAGTTGGAACCCTGCTTGACTAAAAAATGGCACAGATATGAAGGAACGTGTAAAGCCTGAATCAAATAACGTTAAAGCATAGTGTCCTAGGATGGATAGTGTACCTATCACCACTATGTTGTATTTCCCAACATCCCTGCAGGTGCATACTCTCTTTCTTGCGAATAGGTCTAGATAGGTCTCTCGACTCCACCAGGGCCTCTTGGTGGGTCAACTGGGTTTTTCGTCCTCCTCGTATTTGGCAAGGTAGTCTTGATGACTACATCTGAAACAAGCCCTAGATTCAAATCATACATCTACCCTAATGTTGTTTCCCACATTCAAGGCACAATGGTTCCTCACTCCCTTGGACCTTCTCTTAGTCTCTAAGATATCTATCAGCATATTAAGGAGGGTGTCTATCCGTATATTGAGGTTTACATGTTGATGGTTGTCGATGTGAGTCGGTCTGATCATACTATTGTTTTCTCCCAATAGTGACAACTGACTCTCAACGTACCTATCTGATAAGCGCCAACAATGCTAGATTTTTGCAAAGCTAGAGGTCCTTCTAGAATCCTTGCAAAACGTTCACAGAGAAACCTAACTTAACGGATTGATTCCAACCAAGAGCTGGTTAGAAGATGAATGACTCTTAGATCGAACTTGGAATCTATGATGGTTACACTTAGATACCAAGACAATTCACTCCAGAATTAGCTTGATCAAAACTAATTCAATGAATCGGTTTAAACATCAAACCTAAAACAAGATTTGAAAAAGAATAACACTAAAAAGGTATAAAAAAAACACAAAGGTTTGGTTTGTATTCAACAATTGATGCCCAAACATGAATATTACGTGCCTTTAAATAGGCTCAAAAGATAACTCTAACGTAATAAAGTTCAACTACCAACTACAAATGCTATTAAATACAAATTGAATTAAATAAAACATTCACACAAACTACTAATAAATGCTATTAAATACAAATGGAAGAAAATAAGGCATTCATACAAACTACTAATCAATGCTATTAAATACAAATTGAAGAAAATAAGGCATTCATAAATTGTCTTAATTGGTAGTTCAACTACCAAAGGCAAGTCTTCTAATTACTTTCCAATGTCACCCAATCCATTATCTTCTTTATTTGATATGCTAATGCTATAAAGATTTTTGGGCTCAAAAGTCTTTGTTTCAACTTGTACACTAGCTAGTTTTTGAAGATGCAATGTATAGGCCTCTTGAAACTTCTTAACCTTACTTCTTGTAATCGGTCCTTCGGGTACATACAAAGGGTCTGGAGTTGAATTCATATCACTATCTCTAGGCTTTTCCATAGCCTTAGCTGACCTCAAAGCAGTCTTATACGTGGTAGGATCTATGGCTTCAACTGTTCGATGAATTTCTAGATTTAGTCCAAGGATGAACCTTTTAGCAATTTTTAGTTTTGTATCCACTAATGACAGCGCGAATCATTTCAACCTTATAAATTCTCTTGCCTAGTCATCCACAAAATGTCCACTCTATATCAGATGGCTAAGCTCCTGTTGTCTTCAAAGTCCGACTACCTTCGAGAAATATTATTTTAGGAATAACTTTTTGAATCGAGACCATGGTTTTACACTTCCATTTAGCCCGAGAATTTCTCAATTATCCACACCACAATTTTGCATCCTCTTTCAAGATGAATGACGAAAAGAATACCTTCTCATGGTCTGGGTAGTTCATAATAAGAAAATCGTCTCCATTGGTGATAGCCATAATTGTGCCTCTATTGGGTCTCTCGTGCTTCCACTAAAGGTACGGGGTCATACCATTTTAAATCCCATAAATATCTTGCCACTTATGTATGTTACAAGCTATTGGCTTGCTCGATGGCCACCATTACTTGAACCATGGCCTGGAAAGATTCCCACATCAGATTCTTCATGGGGTCTATTCCCGCCAATGGTGTTGTAGGAGGTAGTGCAGCCACGTATTTTCTTGTTACAGAGCCTTCACAAGTTGGGCTCCCTCTACCTCTACCCCTTCCTCGACAGGAGGTTGTTCCCTTTCTCAACGTCCTCTTCCACGTCCTCTAGGCGGCATGGTTCTAAATCAACACACAATTTTTTTTAAGTCTACTATTCCTAACATAAACTACATAATTTTCCATATTATCATACACATATAATTAAGTGAAAAATCGTGCCGTCAACAACAATGTAGTCAATTTTATCAAAATTAGTCATGAAAAACACTCATCATCAACAAGTAGTAACAATATACATAATCAATGACATTTCATTTTCTTATTTTACGCATGACATATGTAAGGAGAAAAAAAGAAGAAAAAAATAATAATAATAGTAAGTAAATAATAATTAAAAAAAAAAAAAAAAAAAAAAAAAAAATCTCCCCAACACCTCCAACTGCAAAATGATCAGCAAAAGAAAGAAAACAGAAAGAAACAAAAAAAAATGGCAGATTTTGGGAAGGGTAAAAAAATAGGAGAAACAAACAAAAGAAAGATGACAAATTTTGGGAGAGAAAAATTGGAAATGGCATCACTACGGCTCAGATTTGATAGGAAGGGGAACAGATAGAAAATTTATGGGTAAGTTAGATCTCTTCTTCTTTTATTTTTGAGATAGAAAAGTTATCTTAGATCTATTTTTTCTATTATTTAGATTTTTGGATATCTTATCCAAAATCAAAATTGATTGAAAAATGGATTTGTCAATTGCATTTAAATTGGATATCATTTATAGGAAAGAGAATAAAATCATAATTGATTGATGCATAGGCCAGTTTTATGAAGAAAAATTAGAATAATTAGAATGGATTCAAAATGACTCCTTTCATTGGATAGTCATCAGTTGGGTAAGAGAAAAAAAAATAATAGATTGAAAATGGCTTCACGACAGTAGTTTTTAGGGAAGAGAAGAAAACAGAATAGATTAAAAATGGCTTTATGTTAATTGGACAGTCATATTAGGAAAGAGAGGAGAACAAAATTGATTGAAATTTGTTTTATAATTGCATAATAAGAAGAAAAAAAAAATACAGAGAGGAGAAACAAAGTGGCACAGCAGAAGAGAAGGAAAATAGAAAAGGTGAAAAATTATTATTATTTGTATCTAGAGAATATAATATTATAACAAACCATAGTTGGATTGAATGATTCAAAGCCGCATGAAATAATATTGACATATTTTCAATTTAAGTTTTAGAAAATTTAGAAACAATGAAAACTTGGAATTCGATTTTTACTGAGACTGTTTTAGAGCCGTATTTCACATTGTTAGTTGGATTATTAATTAAAATGTGAAATACTAACAAAAGGTGACGAACGGTGGGATATGAAGCGAACTCCAGCAACCTTTGGAGCAGCTCTTGAGGAACGGGAGCTTACGTTAATTAAATTAGGGAAGACTTCGACTAAGATCAACCAGGTAAGTGGCCTTACTATAGGATAGGCTAAAAATTGTATGAGTTACGATGATGTATGAACTATGTCTTACGATGCGGTATATGAGTTATGATGATGTATGAGTTATGATGATGTGTGGGTTACGATACTTGATGATGTGCTCAGTATATATATATTTTGATAAATGTCGTACTTGATATGTTTGATGCACTTTGTGGCAATATGATGAGTATGATGAGTATGTATGAGTTATGATGATGTATGAACTATCTGTGTGACGATCACATCTCCTCGTTGCACAATCTCCCTTATGAGATGGTATTTGCGCTCAATATGTTTTCCTCGCTTATGGCTTCTAGGTTCTTTTGAATTTGCAACTACTCCACTGTTATCACAATAAAGAGTGACGGGAAGATGCATATTTGGAACGACTTCCAAATCAGTTAAGAAGTTCCTAAGCTATACAGATTCTTTCGCTGCTTCACAAGCAGCAACATACTCAGCCTCCATGGTGGAATCAGCAATGCAACCTTACTTTATGGTTCTCCATATTATTGCTCCTCCGTTCAGAGTGAAGACAGATTCTGATGTCGATTTTCTCGAATCTACATCGATCTGAAAATCTGAGTCAGTGTACCCTGTAATGATCAAATCCTTAGCACCGTACACTAGCATATAGTCCCTCGTTCTCCTAAGATACTTGAGGATATTCTTAACGGCAGTCCAATGAGCATGTCCCGGATTAGACTGATATCTGCTGACAATTCCCACAGCATAGCATATGTCGGGTCGGGTACGTAGCATGGCATACATTAGACTGCCGACTGCTGATGCACAGGGAATGCGTCTCATATCCTCAACTTCTTGAGGTGTCTTAGGACTTTGTTCCTTTGACAAATGAACTCCATGCCTGAAAGGTAATAATCCTTTCTTGGAGTCCTGCATCTTATATCGAATCAACATTTTGTCGATATACGATGCCTGAGACAATGCTAGTGTTTTGTTCTTGCGATTCCGAACAATTTGGATTCCAAGAACAAACTGAGCCTCTCCCAAATCTTTCATTTGGAATTGTGTCGCTAGCCAATGCTTAATGTCAGTCAAAAATCCCACATCATTTTCAATGAGTAGGATATCGTCAACGTACAACACCAGGAAAGCTACTGTAGAGTTGACTATCCTTTCATAAACACAAGGTTCGTCAACATTCTGTTTAAAGCCATAAGATTTGATCGCAGTATCAAACTTTATATTCCAGGATCGAGATGCTTGCTTCAACCCATAAATGGATCTTTTAAGCTTGCAAACCCTTTGCTCGTGATCCTGTTCAATGAACCCCTCTGGTTGAGCCATATAGATACTCTCTTCAAGATTGCCGTTTAGAAAGGCTGTCTTAACATCCATTTGCCAAATTTCATAATCATAAAATGTGGCAATAGACAAGAGTATTCTAATCGATTTAAGCATAGCAACAGAAGAGAAGGTTTCTTCATAGTCCACCCCCTCTCTTTGGGTATAACCCTTTGCTACTAGTCGAGCTTTAAAGGTCTGTACCTTACCGATTTGGTCTCGTTTCCTCTTATAGATCCATTTGCAATCAATAGGTTTTACCCCATCTAGTTGATCTACAAGTTCCCAGACTGTATTGAAGTACATTGACTCCATTTCAAGATTCATGGCTTTAATCCACTGATCTCTATCTTCATCATTCATTGCCTGTTTATAGGTCAATGGATCCTCAACGCCATCATCAGGTATGATGACTTGAGTTTCTGCCAAACCCAAGTAACGATCGGGTTGAGTTATAACCCTCCCACTAGTCGAGGCATTCTCAACTCTTGAGAAGGATGTGATTGACCAGAAGTGTCAGCTCCATCAACAACTCTTGTTGAAGGACCAGCTTGATCAACAACTCTTGTTGTTTTATCAGTAGCTTCTTTAGAAATCTCACTTAATACTAGTTTGCTACGAGGTTGATGATTTCTTACGTGGTCTTCCAATAAGAATGTAGCGTTTGTGGATACAAACACTCTATTTTCTTGAGGGTCATAAAACAAACCACCTTTCGTCTCTTTGGGGTATCCTACGAATATACATAATTTTGAACGACGTTCTAATTTCTTGGGGTTTTGCAACAACACATGTGCTGGACATCCCCAAATTCTGAAGTGACGTAAACTACCTTTACGCCCTATCCATAACTCATAAGGTGTTTCTGAAACACTCTTAGTAGGAACCATGTTCAAAATGTATGTAGCAGTCTCCACTGCATATCCCCAAAACGGATCGGGTAATTGAGCGAAACTCATCATAGACCGAACCATGTCTAATAGAGTTCTATTTCTCCTTTCTGATACACCATTTTGTTGAGGCATACCAGGGGCTGAGAGTTGTGACCTTATTCCATGTTCTATCATATAGTCTTGAAATCTTAAGTCCATGTACTCTCCTCCTCGATCTGATCGAAGTGTTTTAATAGTTTTATCTAATAGATTCTCAACCTCAGTCTTATACTCTCTGAATTTTTCAAGAGCTTCAAACTTGTGATGCATTAGGTAAAGACAGCCATACCTTGAATAATCATCAATAAAACTGATGAAATATTCATACCCTCCTCGTGCTTTGACATTCATTGGACCACAGAGATCTGTATGCACGAGTTCTAAGGTTTCTTTGGCTCTACAACCTTTTTCGGAAAATGATCGTTTAGTCATTTTACCCTCAAGACAAGACTCACATGGAGGTAAAGAGTTGTCTTCTAACTCATTTAGAAGTCCTCTTTTAACCAATCTCTCAATCCTATTGAGATTAATGTGACCTAGTCTTAAGTGCCAATGATAGGTATTAGGAGAAATCTTTTGTTGTTTATTTTGAGTTTCAGCTGTTTTAAACATCTCGGTATTTAAAATAGCTTTTGTTTCGCTCGGTTTTAACATATATAAGTTGTTTTTTAGTTTTGCAGAACAAATATGAATACCTCTTTTGCAAATGAACACTTCATTGATTTCAAAAGATACTTTATACAATTGTTCTAATAAACAAGAGATAGATATTAGATTTTTTTTCATTTCAGGAACAAAAAGTACATTATCTAATATAATGAATTATCTCCAAAAAACAACTTCAAATTTCCTACTAATCTTGCTGAGACAACCTCTCCTGTTCCAACCCTGAGTGTTATCTCGCCGTCCGCAAGCATTCTCCAGGAGCTAGTTTCTTGGTAAAAAGAACAAATATGATTAGTCGCCCCTGAATCTAGTATCCAAGTTGAGTTGTCATACTCTACTAAACATATTTCTACAACGTGTAAATCATATTTACCTTGTTGTGTCTTTTTGGCTTTCTTCTCTGCAAGGTATTTTGGTCAGTTTCTCTTCCAGTGCCTGTTTTCATTGCAATGGAAACATTTTCCTTTACCTGCTTTTTGAACCTTGTGTTTGCGGTTAGTAGGAATCTTATTTTTCCGTTTACCCTTCTTCTTCATCAAAACACTTTTAGAAGTTGAAGGTCCATACTTATTTTTGGAGGACGATCCTCGTAGTAATTTCTTGGAGATAGCAACATTCGCTTCTCCTGTTTGTCCCTAGTTCATTAAGAGGAACTGATAAGTCTGTAGCTCATTGAGAAGAGCAGTCAAGTTATATTCTATTTTGTTCATTACCACATTGGTGCGGAACTGGAAGAAGCTCTTCGGAAGAGACATCATGATAAAACTAACTTGACTCTTCTCATCAATGACAGCTTCATTTTCTTCTGCCATATTGAAATGGACCATCATGTCCAGGACATGTTCTCTAACTGAGGTCCCTTCTTTCATACGACAGTTGTAAATGTATTTTATGGCTTCATGTCTAAGGGAGAAGGACGGTTGTCCAAACATCCCTTTTAGAGATTCCATAATCTCTTTAGCAGTACCCATAACATCGTATTTCTTAGCCAAAACATCAGATATGCTGGCTAGAATGTACACTCGGGCTTTATCATTTGCCTTTATCCATCTGTCATACGCATCCCGAACTGTTCGGTTTGCATTTGAGGTGGGGTTTGGAGGACACTTCTTAGTTAAAACAAACTTTAAATCATCAATGACCAGTATTGTGTTTTGGTTTGATTTCCAAGTTGTGTAGTTGTCGCCGTTTAATTTCTCAGAAGCGAGTAATTGTACTATTGAGTTTGTCATGCTGTGATATAAAGAAAATTCTATTAGTGATTTGACTTAATCCTGTTTAATCCAATCAGTTTTAGCAAATATAATAATGTACCCAAATCATTATTAATTTGCAACGATACTTTAGTGAGTTAGAGCAACTGCTACCGAGGGGCAGTCAATCACTCATTCACTAAACCAAGACATTCTTGACTTAAACACTATTCCCAGAATAACTCTTGTTCCTATAGTGTTCTTAGTTATCGCTATTTTGGTCAAGAATATACCAACTCTTAGTATTTCTTCGTAAGTGTGACCCGCAATTTTCAGACCTCATAGATCGGTCCCAACAATGCTATCGAATGAAAAAGCTAAAGTTGGGAACGGATCTAAGAAATTCTATCCATTTCTGGAGTTTGCGTTGTTTCGACTCCCATGTTACGACCCTCCGAATGGGTAGTTGCTCTAGGGAAACATGCAGGTGGAACATGGGAACCTTACGGTGCAACCTAGTGGTGGAGACCATAGGACGTATTTGACATACTTCCTTCTCCCACTTACTATAAATACTTTCTCTATTCACCTTGTTATTCACTCATGCAAATACCTTCCGAATGGAGGACGCTCCCAGGGCGACACGAGGCCGAGCATGAATCTCACTGTGTGAATTTTACAGAGAGTGTGAAAAGAAAACAATGTATCTTATACACCTTTTTCCTCCCACTAAGTATTTTAGATAGTTGGGTATACTCATTACTTAAGTATATTTCGGCTAATTAAATATAACTTAAGTCTAGGTGATTTTTCTAAATCTTACATCACTTAAGCATGCTCATAAAACTTGGCTAACTAAGCTCAAGTACTGGTCCGATCTCCAGGTAGTAGGTGTTCCGTAAACCGTCAACTTAAGTACCTCCAGCCTTAGACAAGATCGTGCCAGGTGAGCTTTCTCGTAACCGCAATTTTGTAAGACATGGACCTATTTTAACTATTAAAATTGATTGTGCTCGGTTCTCAACCCTAAGTGAGCATGCACTTATCTTTATTATAGATTTTTAACGTCTATCTCATTTTATGACGTTGAAAATAACCTATAACATGCATCTAACATGCTTTATATAACAATTATATAATCATCCATTCCATGCAATAATATAACAATTTATATCTTTCACTCATGGAACCCTAAACATGCATACTATACATTATAACACTTATAACATACTTCGAATGCATGAAACATGCTTAGCCTATGGTGGGATTTTAAATCTATATGACATACTTTATGCATATACATTTTCTATTTAATTAAAACATACATTCATAATGCATAATTAATTAAACATACTAAAGTAGGTTGGTTTTGGCATTTTAAAGCAAGCAATTAACTAAATTATTACACTAATAATTAAAAATAACTTGAGCCGTTCCCAAGGATCACGAACTGGGCGAACCAACCCTTAAAAACGTTGAATCGGACCCCAACGGCAGAAAAAACACTCGAACCGCCTCTTCCATCTTCTTCGATTCAGCTTGCTATCTCTTCCATTTTTGATCAATTACAACCTAAAATGGACTCTAATGACTCCATAAAATTACAGACCTTTCTTCATTCATTAAAGCCCATACACATTAGGCTTAGTACAGACCTTTCTTCTTTTATATTTTACCAGATCCTGTAATAGTCAGATCCCATATCCAATTGATTAGATTTTTCTTAGTATTTTAAGTTATAGGAAATAAGGTTAGATTCAATAAATTTTAGTTGGCAAATCTATAAACTGGGAGATAGTAGCCAAACAATGACTCAAAATTGGTCAGTAATATCTGTTTACACAATTGAAAATCTATTTACAGAATGAAAATAATTACATAGAGGGAGGGAGATTGAGGAAAGATTTGTTGAACAGAATTTAACAATAAAACAGGAAATATCAGAGCGCAAGGAACTCCATCGAATTTTGTCTAACAGGAAATATCAGAATTTTAAGATGGCAAATGTATATTAGAGAAATAATTTTATAGAGTTCAAACTTGAAACTGATGTCATGGACTCACATAGGTTAACTTGGATTTCAAAGGACGGAATTGAACTCTCATTAAGGATATATTCGTGACAACGACTTAAGCTAACCAGGTAAGTGACCTTACTATCGGCATAGTTATATTTGATGTTGACACGTGCCCCGTGGTTCTGCACGTTCATATATATTGATATGTGTGAATTGTTTGTGGATCGATATGCTTCTTATATGTTATGTGTGTATTATAATATGTGAACTGTGTGATAAAAATTACGGTACGATGTGTTCAAGGATATGTTTGAGATAGGATACGAAAAGGATGCACAAAACGAAATGTAACGATAGGAGTAAAATACGTTCATGAACGTTAATGTTAGGTTACATACTAGAGTGTATGGATAAGAGAGATTGATGGAAGAATACCGTTAGGTTACGGGTAGAAAGGGATAGGTTTGTGATAGATTGATAGAACGATAGCGTTAGGATTGATAGAACGGTAATGTTAGGATACGTTCTTGTGATGATATGAATATGGTACTTTCACGTAATGATATGTATAAGAACGTTAAGGTTATGATAAGTTAGAGAACGATATGACTACAAAGTGTTTACGTTATGACTTGTTTATGATATGATACATTGTAATGCAATATGTCATGGTATGATGTGTATATGATGAAATGTTATGTTAAAAGCATAGAACGTTATGTTAGGTCTCTTAAATTGTGTGTATATAGCATGATATGAATGACATGAAATCACGATAAATGGCATGAAATATAACCCCATTAGAAATTATGTATGATTTGAGATATGATATGAATGATGAACTATATCTGAAACGATATAAAAAATGATATGATATGTACATAATGCTAACGGGGTTGTATTAAAGAATAATGAAAATGGAAAAGTTTTGGGACCTCATGCATTATGTGTGCTCATGCATTTGGGGGAATACCCTTCATCACGAGGGTACGGACGCGTACATCCAATGGCAGGACAATGATCGTTATGCTTTGCATAGCGCTGCCGGGACGGTTACTAGTTCTAGCGGGTGTTCGGCCTAAGGGCTCCTAGAGTATGCCCACCGGATAAGGAACATGGCCCAGTGGTGTGCGAACTAGCTGGTGAGCTCATACTCGCACGTATGGGCTGTGTGTAGAGTTGGTACACGTCAAAAATTACCTGTTAGGACAGCACCATAGGGAAAACGGAATGAAAGATAGGTCTCATCATCTCATTGCATGTGATTGTTACATTTAACCCAATAGTGGGGTCACTTACTAAGTATTATTTTAAATACTCAAGCCATGTGCTACTACATTTTTCAGGTTAAGGCAAGACATTTTTGTACGGCTGACAACATCGCAATTCGAGATCATTTCACATGCGTAGGATGATGGAATTTATTTTCTTAGACTTAGGCTAGAATAGGATATTTTTAACTTAAACTCTTATTCATTTTATTTAGTCTTTTGTTGTGTCTTTTTAAAAGCTGTTGTCAAAACACGTAAGTCCATGGCTGTGTTTTAAGATAAAGGTTATGTTTTATGGAATTTAAATGAAGTCTTTCGCATTCAATGTTATGGTATGTATGCAGTAGCGACCTAAAATTAAGTAAACAATTTCGGGTCGTTACAATGTAAGTCCATAACAGTGTTTTATGCTGAAATTTATATTTTAGGATAAAGTTTAAATGCTTATTTCTGCACAAAATGATTATTCTTTAATGACGGTAGTGACTCGAGGTAAGTAGAAATCTAGAATTGAAGTTTGGGTAGATGCATACATGTTATATGTAGTTCTTAGGTTAGATTATGGATCATTTTCTTATTTTATTTAAAAATTTTATGCTATTTATTTCCCGTTATGTTGTTTTAAAAAATTTATTACGAACGTTTAAGTCCATAGCATCATTTCTTTTAAATGAATTTCTCCACGCATTCTAGTTATATTATGCATGTAGTTGCGACCTTGGTTTTAATAGAAAATTAGAGTCATTATAATTGGGATAAGAGCAATACCACTCACAATAAGATGTGATTGAGGGGCAAACCAAGGAGAAATCTTGTGGGTATGTGACACCTGAGTAAAGAGGAGTACATGAATGAATTGAGAACATATCAGAGTGAGAGTGATCCTGAAGTTGGGATGACTAAGAAAGTCTTAAAGGAAATAAAGGTTACAACCTATTCCAACAATGTGCATCTTCCTTTTTAGTGGCTCAATCATAGAAACTTCATTTTTTAACATACTTCGTTTGGAGTAATTCTATGTTGGGTGACGTTCTAGAAATTTTCCTATAATACATGTGAGTGAGGACAAAGTATGTTAGGACAACTCGTATTGGTTTGTGGGAATAATTTTCACTGTTAGAAGCAAGAGTAAGTAACGTGACTACTAGCATGGGAATACTGGAGCCATTAGGTGTTGAATCAAGATTTTGAATCTTAATTTAAATCTTGGGCAAGAGTTGTTACACATTTGTGAGCGCCTAGGGATAGTCTTCCTCATATGTACTATCATTCAATATGAAATTTCCTTAACAATGATGTCATTTTCTTTTATAAACTGGATAGACTAGTCATGAAATTTTCTATTATTTTTAAATATATTAAATGCATTATTACTATCTCGTACAAAATTTAATTATTTTTTTAGGACAATAAGCAAGCATAGCAAAGTGTCAAAAAGATAACAGAATATACATATACATATATTATCGTATTGTAGCTATATTATTCATTTATTCTTGCCCCAATGATTGAATTTAGTGCCCACACTAACAATCACAAACATATTAGTTCCGTTCTTATTAACACTTAATTCTTGAGATCTTCTTGTTTGAGGTCTTCAAATTGCATATTATTGAGCTTCAATTCTTTTGTTGCCAATTTAAAACAAATGCATAAACCGATTTCAGAACACGAACAAGTATGATCTCCACAGTCAGCAGAGGTGTTGCATGCGATTTGTTTTAGAAGGCTTCTCTTTATTACCCGTGGCGGCATCCCTTCAACTTCAACTGTAATAATATTTAAACACTTAACATTATGCTTGAAACTTTTGAACACTTAACATGTGATTTGTGTTAGAAGGCTTCTCTATTAAAATTTTAACATTCAAAGAGACAAACAAAAAACGAAGAACTAGAAATTTTACCAGAACGAGACACAACCAACAGTATCATCACAATAATGAAACTCAACTTCACACTACTAATCTCTGCCATATTATCCTTTGGGTTGAAAATATTTTGAATGGTTTGATGTGATGGTTAAGTTTCCTTCTTGCCAATCCATTATATAATGTCTATAAATTAAATTAGCTCATAAATATAAACCTAAATAGTAGATTTTTGTTGATGCATATGCCAAATATATGATATTTCTATAATTACAAAACCATAAATCCTATTTTTCCTAAAAATAGAAAAAAAATACAAGTAGAAAATGTCACCAACTTTTTTCTTCTTTAAGGATATGTAATGTAAGATCCAACATTGATGGGAGAGGAAAACAAAAAAGTATGGTAACCTACCTCTAACAGACGTGTTTTAAAACTTTGACGAGAAATACGTAAGGGAAAGCCCAACGATGACAATATCTGATAGCAGCAGTGGGATTAGATTGTTACACGTAGTTAAGCTTACGAGGTTTTGTCATTAACATTAACTTGAATAGAAGCCAATAATTTATTAAAACATTTATTCTTGAATCAAAATTGAGAAGTTTTAACTTTATAATCCTGCCTTACACAATAATAACATCAAATTGGTTTGGAAATTAGAGATATGGGAAACTTTAATTAACAAAAGGTATTAAAACATTTATTCTTGAATCAAAATTGAGAAGTTTTAACTTTATAATCATGGCCTTACACAATAATAACATCAAATTGGTTTGGAAATTAGAGATATGGGAAACTTTAATTAACAAAAGGTATATTTTTTAAAAGGGTATGAACAGGTTGTTTAGACCGGTTTGGGATATTAGAAATTTCAAAACTTTCCCGCACAATTAGAATTATTGATTAATGTCCTTAAAAAAAATTAATAATAGGTTGGTTAGGAATGAAGGGACTAGCAAACAACTCACCAGATTAGCCTAGAATCTCCTGATATTCCTAATGAGCCAAATAGCAAGAACCAATGAACCAAAAGATCTCCGACTAGGCTAAACAATTAAAAGCTATGAAGTTATAAACTAGAACGTTAACTTGAGTTTGAATAAACTGGTGTCATGTGTTTGATATGTGTGATGTCTATAATATGATATGATATATAATTTGATATGATATGTGAGATGATACAGTATATTGTAGAATATGATATGTGCAGAAATGATATAACACGATGTATGACACGATGATACACATTAATATGTTTTTACATGATACACAACCTCGAGAGATGTTGGAGAGGCAATGGTATAAATTATATGATACGAAGAAAAATGGAAGGGGGTTGTCTTACATGATTTAATTAATGTGAAATGTTGGGATCTCATACAATGTTATACATATCATGCATCAAGATATTACCGTATTGTGATGAGTATGAACATGTACATTATGAATATCATATTTTATGTGATGCTACGACGATCGCTACTCCTTTCGGGTGTCTAGCAATAGGACTAGAGAACATTAGCCCAACCAAAATGAGGTCCGTGTGTAGAGTAGTAAATACAAATTCAATGATCCACTTAGGATAGTAACCTAAGGGAATATGGTTTTTATATGATAGGTCTCATTCATTTTACATGTCTTTACATTTTCTAACCCTAATAGTGGGATCACGTACTGAATATTTCTTAAAATACTTAAGTCACGTGCTACTTTTATATTTCAGATCACAAGACACGGTTGACCGCGGCATCACAAATTAAAAGATTAGGGCACATGCATAGGGTAGTTGCACTTAATTTCGTAACTGTAAGTTAGTATAGGGCATTTTTGTTTTTTTTTTTTTTTTTTTTTTTTACTTATGTCAATCTTAATTTTTCAATTGTATTATTTTAAGATTTTTTTCTTAAACATGTAACATTGTTTTATGAAGACATTTTAAATGAATATTTTTCCACAAGATGTCACGTCATGTATGTGGTAGTGATTTTAAGTAAGTAGAAAATTAGGGTCGTTATAGTTGGTATCATTGCTCTAGGTTATAGATTTTGTTGACTAGCCTTCGAGGTAGGCCTGGCATGTTCCGTGGTCTCACCGCTATGCTCCATCACCATCAGGTATGTCACGCGTAAGATAAGAAAATGAAATGTCATTGATTATGTATATTGTTACTACTTGTACATTATAAATGTATTTCGTAATTGAATTTGATAAAATTGACTAGATTGTTGTTGACCGCATGATTGTTCGCTTAATTATATGTGTATGATCATATAGAACATTATGTAGTTTATGTTACTTCATAGTAGACTTAGGAAAAATTGTGTGGTTGTTTAGAACCATGCCGTCTAGAGGACGTGGAAGAGGACATCGAGAAAGGGGACAACCCCCTGTTCGAGGAAGGGGTAGAGGTAGAGGGAGCCCAACTTGTGAAGGCTATGTAACAAGAACGTACGTGGCTGCGCCACCTCCAACAGCACCACTGGCAGGAATAGACCCCACGACGAATCTGATGTGGGAATCGTTCTAGGCCATGATTCAAATAATGGTGGCCACCGAGCAAGCCAACAGCTCGTAGTCTACATGAGGGGCAAGATATTTTTGGGATTTCAAATGATACAACCCGCGTACCTTTAGAGGAAGCGCAAGAGACCCAATAGAGGCGCAATTATGGCTATCGTGATTGGAGACGATTTTGTTATTAATGAACCTATCTACTTTAATTTTAGAGGTCATTCACCGAGAATGGATGTTTGAGCTAAATGTGTGATTGGCTATATATGGTTGAAGCAGCAAAACAAGGATTGAGTTGGATTAATTTTTGAAACCGAAAAGCCCGAGTTATAAAATTGGGTTGGGTTAATTTAAAGACAGAATTCGTTAAAACATTTATTCTTGAGTCAAAATTTAGAGGTTTCAATTTTATATTAACCCTTAAAAAATAATAACTTCAAACTTTAATTAACAATATGATTAAGGATAGGTATTATTTTGGAAAAGGGTACGAGTAGGTTGTTGTTTAGACATATTTGGTATGTTAGAAATTTCAAAACTTTTGAGTAGAATTAGAATTAATGTATAATATCCTTGAAACATAAAAAATGAATAGGTATGAAGGGACTAAAAAACAACTAATCTAGAACTTCAGGATATTCCTAATGAGCCGAATAGCGAAAATCGATGAACCAAAAGATCTCCGACTAAGCTAAACGATGAAAAGCTTTGAAGATACAGAACTAGAACCTTAAGTTGAGTTTGGATAAACTAGTAGAGCCTAAATGCCAGATATGTGACATGTAGGTATGTAATAAGATGCAAGAATGACGTAACAAATGTGAATGATATATGATTTATAAATAAACTAAGAGCCTATAATTGTAAAATCCTTGTTTACCTATTAAAAATAAGGTATCACTATATGTAAGAAATCAATTTAGAATTATTGTATTTCATTAATATATTTTAATACTTTTTATTTACTTTAGGTTACCTTTACCTAATGGTTAATTATGACGATTAAGTATGAATGTTACAATTCTTGGAATGCCTTTAATAGTTTCATTTTAAGGCTATATAAAGCCATGTATGTTGTATTTGTAAGAGACTTGGAAAATAGAGTAAAAGAAGCATTTGTGCTATTCTTTAGCCAATGGCTAAGTTTCTTTGCAATTCTATGTAGTTTAGATTGCATGTAGAATCATTCAAGCTCGACATGATCAATCTTGCTTGTGGAGTGATTCGAATCTCAAAGGTGCGCGTCCGCACTCATCATCTCTTGGGAAAGTAGCCCTATGCTTATGAACATACAATATGTATGAGATCCCTCTAAATCCATCGTAATGTCTCTTCTGACACAACCCTCTAGTCACATTTCTTGTTACTCTAGGTAACACATACTCGTGGATATTTATATTAATATCATTTTCACGCTCTTAGGGTTGTGTCTTATGTCGATCTAACGACATGATGCAATATGGCACTCATCATCATCTAGCATGCTCAATATGAAAAACATCATCATATTAAGGTAAACATAATGTCGAGTGTTTAAATATTATTGCAGTTGAAGTTGAAGGGATGCCGCCACTGGTACCAAAGAGAAGCCTTCTAAAACAAATCGCATGCAACACCTCTGCTGACTGCGGAGATCGTACTTGCTCGTGTTCTTATCTCGGTTTATGCGTTTGTATTCAATTCGCAACCAAAGAATTGAAGCTCAATGATATGCAATTTGAAGACCTCAAACAAGAGAACCTCAAGAATTAAGTGTTAATATGAACAAAACTAATATGTTGTGATTGTTAGCGTGCGGGACAAAATTCTATCCTTGAAACGCAATAATACTGAATACCATACAATAATATATGATATATGTATGTTTTTTTTTTTTTTATTTAATCTTTTGACACACTTTGCTTTATTTGCTTATTTGACTTTCGGACAACATACGAACTTAAATTCGTATTAATAGTCATAAAAAAATAATTAAATTTGTATGAGGTATTCCTTTAAAATCAAATCAGGTAACAATGCATTCAATTTATTTTAAAAGAATAAAAAAATTCATGACTAGTCTATCTAGTTTGTAAAAGAAAATGACATAAAAGTTAAAGGAAATTTCATAGTGAATGATAGAAAAGATAAAAGGAAGACTACCCCCTCGCTGTCACAAATGTGTAACGACTCATGTCTAAGATTCAAATCAAGATTCGAAATCTTGATTCGACACCTGATGGCTCTAGCATTCTCCTACTACATAGTCACGTTACATACTCCTCGCTTCTAATAGTAAAATTATCCCTACAAACCAACACGAGTCGTTCCAGCATGTTTTTTCCTCACTCACATGTATCATAGGAAAATTTCTAGAACGTCACCCAACATAGAATTACTCCAAACAAAGTACTTTAACAATGGAGTTCCTATGACGAAACCACTAAAAAGGAAGATGCACATTGTTGGTATAGGCTGTAACTTTTATTTCCTTTAAGACTTTCTTAATCATCCTATCTTCAGGATCACTCTACTTGGATGTGGTCTCAGTTCATTCATGTACTCCTCGTTTACTCAGGTGTCACATACCAACTAGCTTCCTCCTTGGTTTGTTCTTGAATCACATCTGACTGTGAGATGTATCGCTCTGATCCTAATGGTTTATTAAAACCAAGGTCGCTGCTACATGCATAATATAACTATTCGTTGGAGAAATTCATTTAAAAGAAATGTAACTAAAATGCGTGGAGAAATTCATTTAAAATAAACAATGCTTTGGACTTAAATGTTCTTAATAAAAATTTTAAAACAATATAACCGTAAATAAATAGTATAACCTAAGAACTACATATAACATGAATGCATCTACTAAAACTTCAAATCCATAGATGTCACCACGACATTGTCCATCGGTGCAAAAGTGATATGAACTAAGAGACATCAATCATACAATATACTTCAATGAAGATGTGAAGAAAATATTGTTAAATTTATTATAAGATATTTCAATTCATGTAACATCGATGAAGAATGAAATTTCCTGTTATAAATTTTAGGTGGATTACAATTTAGAGTAATTTAGAGTAATTTAGAGTTATTGTATTTCATTAATGTATTTTAAGACTTTTTATTTATTTTAGGTTACAATTACATAATGGTTAATGCCTTGAATTGTTTCATTTTGAGACTATATAAAGCCATGTATGTTGTATTTGTAGGAAGACTTGGAACATATAGTAAAAAGAAGCATTTGTGCTTTTCTTTAGTCAATGGCTAAGTTTCTTTGCAATTCTATGTAGTTTAGGTTGCATGTAGAATCATTCAAGCTCGACATGATCAATCTTGCTTGTGGAGTGATTCGAATCTCAAGAAAGTGTTCTTGCCTTGAGATATTTGATCAACAAGAATCATTCAAGCTAGACATGATCGATCTTGCTTGTGGAGTGATTCGAATCTCAAACAATGTTCTTGTCTTGAGATCTTCGATCAACAAGGTAATCCAAATCTTACGCCCCTTGTAGTGATTTCTTATCTTATCATTTGGTATCAGAGCTTCAGGCTCAAGATCGGATATATGTTTCCTTTGCGTTTCTTCTTAATTTGATTTTTATTTATTTTTATCTTTTTACTTTTTAATCAACCCAGAGTTCAAAATTCCATCTTTGCTGGATTGAAAATTTTGAGAGGTGAGAATGAGAGCTTCATCTGTGTAAATGAGTGTAAAAAGAGTGGTCTAATATTCCTTGAGTATATATACTCGTGAGAGAGTGTTGTGAGGTCCTTTGTATTTCCATTACTTATTTGTTGCAGCAAAGTTTCACAAATAGATTCGAGGACGAATCCTCTTGGAGAAGTGAAGAATGATATGAACCAAGAGACATCAATCCTACAATATACTTCAATTCAGATGTGAAGAAAATATTGTTGAAATTATCAAAAGATATTTCAATTCATGTCAATGGATGAAGAATGAAGTTTCATGTTATAAATTTTAGGTAGATTACAATTTAGAGTAATTATATTTTAAGACTTTTTACTTACTTTAGGTTACATTTACCTAATGGCTAATTATGACCATTAAGTATAAATATTACAACTCTTGAAATGAAATGCCTTTAATAGTTTCATTGTTGAGGCTATATAAATCCATGTACGTTGATTTGTAAGTAGACTTGAAAAATATAGTAAAAGAGCATTTGTGCTTTTCTTTAGCCAAAGGCCAAGTTTGTTTGCAATTATATGTAGTTTAGGTTTCATGTAGAATCATTCAAGCTCGACAAGATCAATCTTACTTGTGGAGTGATTCAAATCTCAAACAAGTGTTTGAGATATTTGATCAACAAGAATCATTCAAGCTAGACATGATCGATCTTGCTTGTGGAGTGATTCGAATCTCAATCAAGTGTTCTTGCCTTGAGATATTCGATCAAAAAGGTAATCCGAATCTTACTCTCCTTGTGGTGATTCCTTATCATATCAGACTAGTATCTCAAGGATCAAGAGCTTGAAAATGAATGATAAGAACTGTTTTTTTTTTTTTCTCAAAACTAATTTTTTTTTCTTTTTTTCTTTTTTTCTTCAATAATTTTTTTAGAGAAAAAACAAATTGATAGAAAAAAAAATAACAATAAAGATATTTCACCTCTAGAACGGCTAAAGAACGTCGACCAAATGTTCTGATACCAAATGATAAGCGCCAACAATGCTAGATTTTGCAAAGCTAGAGGTCCTTCTAGAATCCTTGCAAAACGTTTACAGAGAAAGCTAACTTAACGGATTGAATCCAACCAAGAGCTGGTTAGAAGATGAATGACTCTTAGATTGAACTTGAAATCTATGATGGTCACTCTTAGATACCAAGACAATTCACTCCAAAATTAGCTTGATCAAAAAAATCGGTTTAAACATCAAACCTAAAGCAAGGTTTGAAAAAGAATAACACAAAAAAGGTATAAGAAAACACAAAGGTTTTGTTTGTATTTAACCATCGATCCACAAACATGAATATTACATGCCTTTAAATCGGCCAAAAAAGATAACCGTAACATAATAAATTCAACCACCAACTACCGACTACTAATAAATGCTATTAAATATACATTTAAGAAAATAAGGCATTCATAAATTGTCTTAATTGATAGTTCAACTACCAAAGCAAGTCTTCTAATCACTTTCCAATGTCAGCCATTCCAATATCTTCTTGATTTGATATGCTAATGCTATAAAGATTTTTGGGCTCAAAAGTCTTTGTTTCAACTTGTACAGCTAGCTTTGTTTTAACTTGTACACTAGCTAGCCTTTGAATATGCAATGTATAGGCCTCTTGAACCTTCTTAACCTTGATTTTTGTAATCGGTCCTTCGGGTACATGCAAAGGGTCAGCAGTTGAATTCATATCACCTTTACTTAAGTGTCACATGCCCACTAGCTTCCTCCAAGATTTTTCCTTGAATCACATCTTACTGTGAGAGGTATCGCTCTGATACCAACTCTAACGACCCTAATTTTCTATCAAAACCAAGGTCGCCACTAAACGATGCTATGGATTTAAATGTTCACAATAAAATCTCAAAACAATATAGCGAAAATAAATAGCTTAAAATTTTTAAATAAAATAAAAAAAAGATCCATAATATATCCTAAGGACTACATACAACATGAATGCATCTACTCGAACTTCAGTTCCATAGGGTTTACCGCAACATTGTCATTTGTGTAAAAGGGTCTTACTTTTACCTGAAAAATAAGAGTAGCACGTAGGTTAAGTATTTTAAGAAATACTCAGTAAGTAACCCCGCTATTGGGGTTGGAATATGCAATAATGTTTAGGACCAATCATTTATTAAAACATCATTTCATGGTTTTGGTCTCAACTTACGGGCAGAATTAAATGTGTATTACATCTCTACACACGGCCCACATACACATACATGAACCCCGGGCGAGCTTGTATATGAACCCCTGGACCTGGCCTTCGGCTAGCATACACTCACGCTATTGCCTCTAAATTTCATGTATAACATAGCACAATTTTTAATAGTATAACATCTCAAAATGATATTTCATAACATGACATATCTTATAATTACAACATAACTTAACATATCAAGTTTCATAGCACAACATATTCACAACACAACATTAACATAATAAACAAGCATTAACAATCACAATGTACGACACATGCAAGGGCCAAAGGGTACGTACCGTTCATAATTAAAGCAATTCATTCGACCAAACCAGTAGTGAAGCAACTTACCTGAGTAGCTTAAGCCAAAGTTGTTAATTTATCTTTAGAGTTAGAACAAATCCATCCCTTCAAATCCAAGTCAACCTATGTTAATTTACAACACGGAATTAGAACACATTAAGCGATTTAGTTTTCCTAACGCTCACAATTAAACATCTAATTTATATTAGGACACTTTAAACTTGCTAATCTACCATAAAGTTTTGAATTTCTAACATCCCAAACTGGTTTAAACAGCAGCCTACTCGTGCAATTTTCCAAAATAATACTAATAATTACTATCCTTGTATCCCTAATTATATTGTTAATTAAAGTTTCGCATTTCTCTAATCCCAAATTTTTTTGATGTTATTATTGTGTAAGAGATCATGATAAGGATCACGGTGTTCTAACTGGATCTATTACACGATGCAAGGCCAAGAAGATTAATTCATTCTTAATCTACAAAATTGGATAGGCTTGGTTCAACTTTCATTTCATGTGTTACAAGTTGATTCGATTGAGGAAATGTCATTTGAAGTTTGATTTTCAAAAGTGAATATTTGCACGGTTAAAGTAGCAGATGCGGTTGTTATAAATTGAATTTGATTGAAATTTCTTACAAAACTTTATTTATTATTTCAATTTCATGATTTCTCGAGGCAAAAGGGTGGGGTGTTACTTGTCAAAGTTGATATAATTTTTTTTTTAATTTTTTTTTTTTATTTTTTGAGATTTAAAGAAAGGTGGGAGTAATTTCCAATCATGGTCACTAACTTCTTAGTGGCCATTTGAAGAAGAGTTTGAAGCAAAGAGTTCGAAGTTACTTCTAAGTGGAGACTATAAATACCCACAAATCACTCTGTAAAAAGCAGAACTCGATGAATGAAATTTAGTTCTCAAATTGAGACTTTTACCCTTTATAAATTTGAGCATCATCTTTGTCATCTTTTCACCTTTATAAATTTGAGCATCATCCTTGTCATCTCTAAGTTTAAAGTAATATTTTGATAGATTGTATCCGAGTCATTCAATTAAGTATTGATCAAGTTTGATTGTGGAGTGACTCAATTTAGAACAAGGTTCCAAATCGTGCTTCTAGATGTTTGATCTTAAGAAGTAATCTAATTCTCGCATTATCTCTTCATTGATCTGAAAATTTGTACAAAGAGGTGTTAATTTTTTTTTATTCGAGGGTTCTTGCTTCAACAAAAGGCTTGCAGTTCGACTAAGGATTAGGATTGGCTTATCAGGTCATCCATATAAAATTGAAACCTCTAAATTTTTACTCAAGAATAAATGTTTTAACAAATTCTTAGACATCTATCTAGGTTAACCTTAATGACAAAATGGGATAAGCTTAGTTATATGTAACCGTCCAAATTCACTCTTAGATTGTTTCTTTGGGCTTTCCCTTCCTAGCTTGTGATCAAGGTATTGCGTATATGAATTTTTTTAATTATAGAAATATCATAAATTTGGCATATGCGCCCACGAAAATCTACCGTTTCTGTTTAAGTTCATATTCGTGAGCTAATTTAATTTCTGAGAGGATTATATAATGGATTGGCAAGAAAGAAACTTAATCATTGTTGGATCGATATGACAACCCTAGTGAGCTAATTTAATTTCTGAGAGGATTATATAACGGATTGGCAAGAAAGAAACTTAATCATTGTTGGATCGATATGGGAACCCTAGTGAGCTAATTTAATTTTTGAGAGGATTATATAATGGATTGGCAAGAAAGAAATTTAATCATTGTTGGATCGATATGGCAACTGTAGGGGGTGAATAGGGTTTCAACAATATAATTATTAATTATTTTTTTTAAGAAGCTTATTAAATGCAATCAATCAACAATAATTTAGAATTTAAATACGAAAAGGGTTAGAAAATATAAGACCGTAATTTTATAGTAGGTCGACTCGACTCCACTCCCTAAGCGCCTCTTGGGAATTTGAATAAACCTTTCTGGACTCTTTCCTCGGATCAGAGCCCAACCGCTACACCGCTCTTTTTACGAGTTCAAGACCAAACTCAATCCTTTCCACGGCTCAAGATCAAACTGGTACAATTGTCTCAATCCTTTCCACGGCTAAGGATCAAACCGGTAAAATTGTCTCAATCCTTTCCACGGCTCAGGATCAAACCGGTAAAATTGTCTCAATCCTTTCCACGGTTCAGGATCAAACCGGTAAAATTGTCTCAATCATTTCTACGGCTCAGGATCAAACCGGTACAGTTGTCTCAATCCTTTCCACGACTCAGGATCAAATCGGTACAATTGTCTGAAACTTTATAGAAACACGCCACACACCACTGAAGTAGTAGATTTACCATTTTCTCACACTACAATAGACATCTCTCTCCGAATAAGATAAACAGAAATAAAATTATTATTTTCTCACACTACAATAGACATCTCTCTCTCAATAAGATAAATAGAAATAAAATTGGAAACTTTGGAGAGAGCAACAATGGAGGTTTTTTAAGAAAAGGAAGTTGTGTATTGTAAAATGTTACAATTGGAAATTTTGGAGAGAGCAAGAGGTTTTTTAAAAAAAGTTTAAATCGAGGAAACTATGAAAGTGGTGTATTGTGAAATGTTATGAGTGTTTTAAAATATACGGAAGGGATAAATTTATTGTGAAATGTTACGTGTGTTTTAAAATATGAGGAGGGGATGAGTTTAAATAGTGATCAAGTCCTAAAAATAAGAATGATACGGAACACTAAAACGTGAACTAAAATGTGAATCACAAAAAATAATATTTATTCATTTTTAAATTTATTGTGAAAAACTATACACCACATATTTCATTTAAATATATATATATTATTTTAAATAATATTAAAAACATTTTAACTTCATTTTTATTTTATATATATATATATATATATATATATATATATATATATATATATTTAAATGTAATAATATAATAAAAAAATGTTAATGAGAATCATGTGAATAACCATTTAATAATTGAAAAGTTTTATAAAACTAATTGTTCTCGTGTGAATAACCATTTAATAACTGAAAAGTTTTCTAAAACTAATTGAAATCGTTATAAATGTAATTGAAATGATTTTATAATTCAAATATTTTTCTTTTAATTTAAAAGTAATTGAAAATTCCACCATTTGTTACTCGACCAAAGTTGTAAATGTCATATTTCGATTGGTCCATGATGTCAATTTTGCCGCTGGTCCATGATGTCAATTTTGTCACCACATCATCAATTTTGTGAGCACATCATCACGTCAGGAATCTTGTTTTGAATTCGATTGGAACTTCTTCGTTTTAGCCCTAATTTGAGTGAACCAAAAAAAATGTTGAAATCGTTATTCCCAATATTACACTACATACAAAATATTGAGAATGATTAATAATTGAAAGTAGATTTGTTATTAATAATTCGCTCAAATCCATATTCTCCCCCTATATTAATGTTCCAATGAATTATGAAACATCACAATAACGAAGTGATTCATTAATTATAAAATAACAACTAAGTGATTCATTAATTATAAAATGACAAACTTAGAGCATATTTTTCTTAATTTTCTCTCCCTCATAAAAAAAAAATAATAATAATAAATAATAATAAATAATAAAAGAATTACATGCTCTCCCTTTAAACAAAATTATAAAATTCAAGATATATCACACCGAGTAATACCAAACTCAAATTCAAGATATATCACACCGAATAATACCAAGTTCAAGCCTATTTTTGCAAAAGAAATTCTTCATTTAACGGCTTGGTAAAAATATCTACTAATTGATTATTAGAGTTTACAAAATCAAGAATAATATGTCCATTTTGCACATGCTCTCTAATAAAATGATGTCTAGTGTCAATATGTTTAGTTCTAGAATGATGAACAGGATTTTTGGTTAAATTAATAACACTAGTGTTATCACAAAATATAGGCACACTATCAAATGTTAATCCAAAATCACAAAGAGTTTTTTTCATCCAAAGAATTTGAGCACAACAACTAGCAACCGCAATATATTCCGCTTAGGTAGTAGATAAGGCAACCAAATTTTGCTTTTTACTAAACCAAGAAACTAATAAACTACCAAGAAATTGACAAGTTCCACTAGCACTTTTACAATCAGGTAAACTTCCTGCAAAATTTGCATCAGAATATCCTACCAATTTAAACTCAACATTTCTAGGATACCACAATCCTAAATTAATAGTCCAAAGCAAATATTTAAATATTCTTTTAACGGCATGTAGATGAGATTCCTTAGGACAAGATTGAAACCTAGCACAAAGACATACACTAAACATAATATCAGGTCTACTAGCAGTCAAGTAGAGTAAAGATCCAATCATACCTCGATAAGATTTTATATCTACACATCTACCTTTTTCATCCTTGTCAAGCTTGGTAGATGTGCTCATTGGAGTTTTTGCTAAGTCTATCGTACCAAGCTCCTTGGAGCTTGTTTTAAGCCATAAATAGCCTTTTTTAACTTATAGACATGATGTGGAAAATCAAAATTTTCAAATCGAGGAGGTTGTTTTACATAAACTTCCTCCATAATATAATCATTTAAGAATGCACTTTTCACATCCATTTGATATAATATAAATTTTTTTGTAAGAAACAAATGCAAGTAACATTCTAATAGCTTCTAATCTAGCAACGGGTGCAAAAATTTCTTCATAGTCTATACCTTCTTCCTGACAATAACCTTGAGCTACAAGTCTACCTTTATTTCTAATGATATTCTCATTTTCATCAATTTTATTTCTAAAAACTCATTCCCAAACTTTGTTCCTCATAGTCTATACCTTCCTTCTGACAATAACCTTGAGCTACAAGTCTAGCTTTATTTCTAAAAGTCAAATGGTCAATTTGACTTATTCTTTGTGGAGATTAAAGGGGATCGGGAATAAATTCCGTCCACAAACGTCTTTTGTCGGGAGACTATAAATACCCACAATATGTTATGTAAAATTGAGATTCGTGGATGAATGTAATTCAGATCTCAAATTGAGACATTTCCATTAGACATCTGAGTATCATATTTGCCATTTCTATGTTTCAAGCAATTCTTGTGGTAGAATTGCACCCGAGCCATTCAATCAAGCCTTGATCAAGTTAGATTGTGGAGTGACTCAATTTAGAACAAGGTTTCCAAATCTTGCTTCTAGATATTCGATCGTAAGAGGTAATCGAATTCTAGCCTTATCTCTTGGTTGATCCAAATTTCGTATAAGAAGATGTTAATTACTTTGATTCAAGGGTTCTTGCTTCAACATAAACTTGGATCGTTGGGCTGAGGATTAGGGTTGCCTTATCAATTTAAATTCTCAGGGTTTACTACCGCCTGTCGCTTCGCAATTTGACCCACAAGCCTATCTCCGTTCTTAGTGTAGTCCACCACCGATGGAGTCGTCCTCTAGCCTTCGGCGTTGGTTACAATAGTCGGCTTCCCACCTTCCATAGCCGCCACTGCTGAGTTGGTGGTGTAATTTATGGCAGATAGATTTATGGATGATGCAAAGCATGCTGCTGAGAACCCTTGAATCAAAGTAATTAACACCTCCTTATACGAAATTTGGATCAACCAAGAGATAAGGCTAGAATTAGATTACCTCTTATGATCGAAAATCTAGGAGCAAGATTTGAAAACCTTGTTCTAAATTGAGTCACTCCATAATCGAACTTGATCAAGGCTTTATTGAATGGCTCAGGTGCAATTCTTATCATCTTCCCCCTCTTCAGAAGGATTCGTCCTCGAATCAGAAAAAATCATCACCTTCTTTCTGTCATCTCCTTTTGAAATGTTTTTGAATCTTCTTGGCAATAGGTCCATTTGGAACACCATGATTCTTAACATTTTCCCCCTCTTCAGAAGGATTCGTCCTCGAATCAGAAAAAATCATCACCTTCTTTCCGTCATCTCCTTTTGAAATGTTTTGATCAAATCTGCATGCTTCACTCAAAATCATCACCTTCTTTCCGTATCTCCTTTTGAAATGTTTTGATCAAATCTGCATGCTTCACTCACAAAAATATTAGAAGGAAATAGTAGGAATAGGAAGCAAATGAAGTGTATTAAATCCATAAACTACTTTCTTAAAGAATAAGTCAGCAGTATGCTTTGCATCATCCATAAATCTATCTGCCACATGCTTCATCTTCAGCCAACAAAAGTGTTTATGCAACATCTTATAAACTTTATTAATCCTAAGATGTCCCATTAGGGCACCACCATATGCTTCTCTCAAAAACCAATCTTTTATAGAGCATTTAGGAATACAAAGCATACTCTTAGTAATTAAAAATTTATGAAACACATAATAATCATCCACCACTTTTTTTTGCAAGCAAGATGCATAAATAGTTCTAAAGTCTTGGTCATCTCTATATAATTCAATAATATGCTCAACTCTAAGAATATTTGCAGTAATAGAAGTAAAGAGATCATACCTTTTAGATAACACATGAGCTACTGTATTATCCTTACCTTGCTTATACTTGATGACATACGAAAATGTTTCAATAAATTCCACCCACTTTGCATGTCTACGGTTCAGTTTGCTTTGACCATTCACATACTTCAAGTTTTCATGATCAAAGTGGATCACAAATTCTCTAGGCCATAAGTGGTGTTGCGGCACATGCAATATATGAACTACAAACAATTCTTTATCATAGGTAGGGTATTTCAATGTTGCCCCATTTAGTTTTTCACTAAAATATACTAACGGCTTTTCATCTTGAATTAAAACAACACTTATGACCAAACCACATGCATCACATCCAATTTCAAAAGTTTTATAAAAGCTAGGCAAAACAAATAATGATGCTTTGCTTAATTTGTTCCTAAGCAAATTGAATGCATTCTCTTGCATTCCTCGCCATTTAAAAACAACATTCTTTTTCACTAAGTCATTCAATAGTTCAGTTATGGTTCTAAAATCATTTATAAATCTCTTATAGAGGTTAGCTAACTCATGAAAACTCCGAACTTTACGTGCACTCTTTGGTGTTGGCAAATCCATAATGAATTTAACTTTGTCTCTATCTAATGCTATTCTACTTTTATCAACTATGAAGCCAATAGAGTGAACTTTTTCCATGCAAAAACTACCCTTATTAAAATTAAATTTCTCTTTTCTATGTGTAATCAAAACTAATTTAACATGCTCCACATGCTCAAGCAAAATCTTCATATAAATTATAATATCATCAATATAAACAACAACATGTTTTCTCATATATTTTCTCAAAACATTATATATTAAGCGCATAGGTGTACTAGGAGCATTAGTTAACCTAAAAGGCATAACAAGCCATTCATACAATCCAAACTTAATATTGAAAGTTGTTTTCCATTCATCTTCTACATGCATTCTAATTTAATGATATCTAGATTTCAAAATAATTTTTATAAATAGACACGAATTATGCAATAAATCAAGCATATCGTCTAACCTAGGAATAGGATGTCGACACTTTACCGTGATTTTGTTGATGACTTTATTATCCATGCATATGCGCCAAGTTTAATCTTTCTTTGGCACCGATAAGTCTCGTATAGAACATGGACTCAAATTTTCTCGTACATAGCCCTTCTCCATGAGCTCCTCTACTTGCCTTTGAATTTCTTTTGTCTCGGTTGGATTGACTCGATAAGCTGGCTCATAAAGAATGACAGTCCTTGGAATGAAGTCTATTTTATGTTTAGTACCTTTAACGGGAGGTATTTCTTTATCTTGAAACATGTCTTCAAATTAGTGTAAAAGAGATTGAAAAACACTAGGCAAAGCCAAGTTGTTATAGTTAGAGACCAAATATCCTCCATTGTACATAAATAAAAAGATCGATTTTTGTGAAAGCCTTCTCACCTCTCCAACTGTAGCCAAATAACTCTCTATCTCCCTTTTTTCTTCAATTTAATCTCTTTTTTCATTCTTCTTTTTTTCTCTTTGATTTTTCTCTATTTTTTTCACTCAACTCTCGTTTTTCTTTTAACTTTTTTTTCCTCAAACTCTTTCTTTCTTTCCTCCAATTTTAATTGATCAGCAAATACATTTGCAGAACTTAAAGGTACAAGAGTGGTTTTTCTACCATCGTTTACAAAAGAATACCTATTCAAATAGCCATCATACATAACCCTCCTGTCAAATTGCCATGGTCGGCCAAGCAATATATCTCCAGCTTGCATTGGTAATACATCACAAAGAACTTCATTGTTATATTTTTCCAAAGTAAAAGATATTAAAACTTGGGAAACTACCTTCATTGTTCCACTATCATTGAGTCATTGGAGCTTGTAAGGTTTAGGATGATCTTGGGTTGGAATTTGTAACCTTTTGATCAACATGGTACTTACAACATTGGTGCAACTTCCACTATCAATGACAAGACTACAAGCAGTCCCCTTGACGAAATACCGCGTGTGGAACAGGTTGTCTCTTTGATCATCAATATCATTCTCCATAACTTGAGTCTTAACAAGTCTTCTTGTTATAAGTGCCAAATGAATCCCATCTTCTAGTTCTTCCTCATTCTTCTGGACTTCTTCAACTAGATCATTGATCTCCCTTCCATTTTTCTCGTCTTGGTTCATGATTGTACAAACAGTAGTGAAATATGTTTAGGACCTCAGACAGTCAACTCACTGATTTTACACTTAGGAACACTCGTGTTTATAAACACAAAGGTAGGCTGTTTAGGAAAGTGACTAAATTATGATCAAGGTAGGCTAATATATGGGTAAAGCAATTCTGATAGTAGCAAGCTATTCAAAGCAATCAAGATAGTTAATTATGAAATAACAACAAAATAAAACAAGGAGTGAACAAACAAATGAGAGACACAAATATTTTGGGATAGAATTGCACACTGAAAAATAAAATAAAAAATTCAAAAAAGAAAGGACGTGAAGATTTTAAGAACGATCTAACTCTCTTTTTACCGAATTCTGGAAATTTAGAAGTTATCTTCAAGCGTAGATTATGAGAGAGAAAAAATATCAAACACAACAGTTCTAGATTTAGATGAATTTAGAAAAAGATGTGAATCGAAGTTTATTTGATTTTCAAATAAACATGCAAATGATCTAAAAAAATTATAAATGTCGTTTATAATCAAGAACAAATACGATAAGATTTTTTTTTTCAAAATCTAAACGTGAACTTTAGGAAGAAAATGAGAACAAAGTGAAAAGTTGATGAATAATGGCGGAAATGAAAGCAAGA
Organism: Cucurbita pepo subsp. pepo; assembly: GCF_057944985.1. Lineage (NCBI taxonomy): Eukaryota > Viridiplantae > Streptophyta > Magnoliopsida > Cucurbitales > Cucurbitaceae > Cucurbita > Cucurbita pepo. The sequence goes on along the minus strand of NC_141809.1, from coordinate 4,754,173 downwards.
AAATAAATGGACAAATTTAAAGAAAAGATAAACAAGAGCATAAATAAAAGATAAAATCAATTCTAGAGTCGGCCACAAAGATGTAAGCGTAGACTCTGATACCAAAATGATAAGGCCCTAATCCTCAGCCCAACGATCCAAGCTTTTGATGAAGCAAGAACCCTTTAATCAAAGTAATTAACACCTCCTTATACGAAATTTGGATCAACCAAGCGATAAGGCTAGAATTAGATTACCTCTGATGATCGAAGATCTAGAAGCAAGATTTGAAAACCTTGTTCTAAATTGAGTCACTCCACAATCAAACTTGATGAAGGCTTGATTGAATGGCTCGGGTGCAATTCTACCACAAGAATTGCTTGAAACTTAGAAATGGAAAATATGATGCTCGAATTTCTAAGGGAAACGTCTCAATTTGAGATCTGAATTACATTCATCCACGAATCTGAATTTTACATAACATATTGTGGGTATTTATAGTCTCCCGACAAAAGACGTTGTGGACGAAATTTATTCGAGATGTTTGTGGACGGGATTTATTCTCGATCCCCTTTAATCTCCACAAAGAATAAGTCAATTTGTCATATGACTTTTACATAATTTATGAAATTAAACCTAGTTTTTTCTAACAAATGTTGATGTACTTGAGTGGTTAATGCAACAGGTTTGAAATCAATTGAGCTCTCACCTACCCGCGTAGGTTTGAATTCTGTTGTTGACATATTTTTTTGAATCTTCATGACATTTTTTTAATCTTCTTTGCAATAGGTGAATTCTGTTGTTGACATATTTTTTTGAATCTTCATGACATTTTTTTAATCTTCTTCGCAATAGGTCCATTTGGAACACCGTGATTCTTACCATTAGCCCAATGATCCAAGATTATGTTTAATCAAAGTAATTAACACCTCCTTATACGAAATTTGGATCAACCAAGAGATAAGGCTAGAATTAGATTACCTCTATCGATCGAAGATCTAGAAGCAAGATTTGGAAACCTTGTTCTAAATTGAGTCACTCCACAATCTAACTTGATCAAGGCTTGATTGAATGGCTCGGGTGCAATTCTACCACAAGAATTGCATGAAACTTAGATGACAAATATAATGCTCGGATTTCTAAGGGAAACGTCTCAATTTGAGATCTGAATTACATTCATCCACGAATCTAAATTTTATATAACATATTGTGGGTATTTATAGTCTCCCGACAAAAGACGTTTGTGGACGGGATTTTTCGAGATGTTTGTGGACGAGATTTATTTCCGATCCCCTTTAATCTCCACAAAGAATAAGTCAAATTGACCATTTGACTTTTACATAATTTATGAAATTAAACATAGTTTTTTTAACAAAGGTTGATGTGCTTGAGTGGCTAATGCGACCGGTTTGAAATGAATTGAGCTCTCGGTGCGTTGGTTCGAATTCTGTTGTTTTGGAACACCGTGATTCTTATCAATGAGGCATACCTCCATACTTTTGGCACTAATGAAGAACTTTCTTCTTTTCATTTAAGCTCACTTCTTCTTTATTTGAAAGAGTTTCCTTTCCTTTGTCACGGACAAGTAAATCTTCAAAAAAATGAAGTACTTTCTTCTTTTTATTTAAGCTCATTTCTTCTTTACTTGAAAGAGTTTCCTTTCCTTTGTCACGGACAAGTAAATCTCTAAAAAATGAACTTTCTTCTTTTCATTTAAACTCATTCTTCTTTACTTGAAAGAGTTTCCTTTCCTTTATCACTCACAAGTAAATCTCCAAAAAAATTTCTAAATCATCCCTATAAATAGACTCATTAAAAATATCATTACAAGATTTATCAAATACCACAGGCATACATTACAAGATTCATCAAATATCACATTCATAGATTCTTCTATAACTAAAGTTCTCTTATTGAAAACTCTATAAGCTTTACTAATAGATGAATAACCAAGAAAAAATACCAATATTCGTCTTAGAATCAACTTTCTTCCTTCTTTTCATTTAAGCTCACTTCTTCTTTACTTGAAGGAGTTTCGTTTCCTTTGTCACTGACAAGTAAATCTCCAAAAAAAATTTCTAAATCATCCCTACAAATAGACTCATCAAAAATATCATTACAAGATTCATCAAATACCACATGCATAGATTCTTCTATAACTAAAGTTCTCTTAAATACCACATGCATAGATTCTTCTATAACTAAAGTTCTCTTATTGAAAACTCTATAAGCTTTACTAATAGATGAATAACCAAGAAAAATACCAATATCTGTCTTAGAACCAAAATGTCCCAACTTTTCTTTGTTGTTCAAAATAAAACATTTGCAACTAAAAACTTTGAAATACCCAATATTTAGAATTTTATTATGCCAAAGTTCATAAGGAGTTTTATCTAAACAGGGTCTAATTAAAACTCTATTTGAAACATAACATGTGGTATTAGCAGCTTCCGCCCAAAAATATTTAGGTAAATCATATTCATTTAATATTGATCTAGCAAATTATTGTAAAGTACTCTTTTTTCTTTCAACCACACCATTTTGTTGAGGAGTCCTTAGAGAGGAGAAGTCATGATAAAAAACCATTATTTTCACAAAAATTTTCAAATGCTACCCTATCCAATTCTCCTCCATGGTCACTCGTAATGTTAGTAATTAAAAAATCTTTTTCATTTTGGACTCGTTTTACAATACTGACAAATCTTTTCAAAACATCATTTTTATATTTTATCATCAAAACCCAAGTAAATCTCGAAAAAATCATCAACTATCACAAAGACATAGTAATTCCCTCCATAACTAGCTATTTTAAAAGGTCCAAATAAGTTCATATGTAACCGTTGAAGAGGTCTAGTAGTAGAAATCACGTACTTAAATTTGAAAGAGGACTTGGTTTGCTTATCCACTGGACAAGCATCACATATTTTATCTTTTTCAAATTTAAAGTTAGAAAGGCCTCTAACTAATGAATTTTTTTATATATTTGAAATCAAATGCATAATAGCATGTCCTAATCTTCCATGCCATAACCAAGAATTATCATGCAAAGCCGAAAGACATTTATCATTTGTTGGACAATCATTTAAATCAATAATATACACATTATTATACCTATTTCCAACAAACAACACTTTTCTATCACTAACATTTTCAATTATGCAATTATTTTTATCAAATATAACTCTAAAACCTTTATCACATAATTGACTAATGCTAAGTAAGTCATGCTTTAAACCATCAACTAAAAGTACATTTTCAATGAGAGTACCAGAGTCATTACCTATAGTACCCTTACCAATTATTTTACCTTCCTTGTTGTCACCAAAAGTTACTAAACCACCATCCTTCCTGGAGAGATTCACAAACTTGGATTGATTTCCCGTCATGTGTCTTGTGCAACTACTATCCAAATACCACTTCTTTTTCTTGGAGGCTTTCAAATAAACCTATCAATAAAGATATTCAAAATTGACCTTTTGGTACCCATGCTTGTTTGAGTCCTAACAAGTTAGTTTTCACACATTTAGGAATCATGCTTGCATTCATATTAAAAAACATACCACACGGGAAACAAACAACATCATGCAGGAATTTATTTCTTGGACTAAGTTTATGTATTCTATTTTCAATAGAAAAATTATTTCTTAAAATATTGTTAAATTTTATATTTTGAGAAAATTTTCTTTCCGGAAGTAATGTTTTGAGAATTTTTCAATTTAAAGCAATTAGGTCTAATATGACTTTCAACACCACAATAATGACATACAGGCACAAATCTAGATTTATGAGATACAAATTTGCATGTATTAGGCTTAGGCATAATGGGGATGGTTTAACAAATATTGTTTTAGAACTTGAAGGAGTAGAATAGTCATCAACATAGCCTAATCCTCTTTTATCACCATAAGGCTTACCTATTCAATTATTTTATCTAATTTTTGAGCACCTATAGTTAAATTTTTATAATAGACTCCTTAGCCTTACCAAGTTCTTACATAGTATTTAATTCCTTTTCTTTGAGTAATTTAATTAATTTATCTTTTTTACAACAATCATGCTCAAGAAATTTAATTTTATCAATTAATGGAGTTTTTTCATCACAATCAAATACATGCTTTTCACAGGGTATATCAAGTTTTACAACGTTATGATTATTCTCTTTTAAGCAAGAAATTTCATTTAATAAAGACTTAATTTTAATAATTGAAGCCTTATATTTCTTTTGAAGCATAACATACTTTGAACCAAGTTTTTCTAAATAGTTGCATCTCCTAAAAAACTTTAAATAATTGGAGATTCAAGAATTACCTCATTTTCTTCATCCTCTTTGTCACTATGAGCCATGAAGCAAAAATTTGTGACTTCTTCATCATTTGCACTTTCATCACTATCATCCCAAGTAGCCTTCATTGCTTTCTTCCTCGATTTCTTAGATAATTTGAGGAGAGGACAATCCGGTCTTATATGACCCGACTTTTTACATTCATAACATATTATCTCATCATGTTTGCTCTCCTCACCTTTTTGGTTGGTGAAATGTTTCCTAAATTGTTTCTTTCTTTTGATGAAATTTTTATACTTATGTGTGAAGTAGGCAACATCATCTTCATCAAGGGCTTCCTCATCGTCAGAGTCAACTTCCAATGTGATGGACTTTAGGGCTATACTTTTCTTCTTTTTGGATTCCTCTTCTATGCGCTCCTCCTCTTCCATGCGCTCCTTCATAGTAATCTCATGCGTCATGGGAGAACCAACAAGTTCATCCAAAGGAAGCTTTGTGAGATCCTTTGCTTCTTTAATTGCCGTCACTTTTGTTTCCCAACTTTTAGGTAGAGACTTAAGAATTTTCCGTACATTTTCGGAAGTAGAATATACTTTTCCAAGATTTTTCACCTATAGATTCATTTGCATCCATTTTAAATAGTTCATAATTATGAACTAACATGCTAATTTTTGTTTCTTGATTTGTTCCCTCGTGAGTTACTTCAAGAGTTTTACAGATTTCATATGTGAAGAACATAGATACTCTATTAAATTCATCGTTACTTAGGGCACAATAAAGACAGATTATAGCACTATCATTAAAAGAACATTTTTTCATATCATACTCATCAAATTCATCCTTCATTTTTAGCTCCTCAATATTATTAACCATTTTTATTAGAATATAAGGGTCTTTACTAACATTTAACCATAATTGATAATCAATTGATTGCAAATAAATTTTCATTCTAGCTTTCCAATACGTATAATTAGTTCCATCAAAATAAGGAGGTCTAGAAGTTGATTGTCCTTCACAAAAACCGTTTTTAACACGTAGATTTGCCATAAGCTCTAAAAATAAAGTTTATATATAAAAAAATCAATAAGAGCAACGTGCTCTGATACTAATTGTTGGATCGATATGGCAACCCTAGAGGGGTGAATAGGGTTTTAACAATATAATTATTAATTTTTTTAATAACAATAAAACTTAATACATGCAATAAAACTTAACAATAATTTAGAATTTAAATAGGAAAAGGGTTAGAAAATATAACAATGTAGTTTTATAGTGGTTCGGTCAAACTCGACTTACTCCACTCCCTAAGCGCCTCTTGGGAATTTGAATAAACCTTTCTTGACTCTTTCTTCGGATCAGAGCCCAACCGCTACACCGCTCTTCTTACGAGTTCAAGAGCAAACTCAATCCTTTTCACGGCTCAGGATCAAACCGATACAATTGTCTAAAACCTTATAGAAACACACCATACACCACAACTCTCTAAAGTAGTAGATTTACAATTTTCTCATACTACAATAGACATCTCTCTCGCAATAAGATAAACAAAATTAAATTGAAAACTTTGGAAAGAGCAACAATGGAGGCTTTTTAAAAACAAAGTTTAGAGGGAGGAAACTATGAAAGTTGTGTATTGTGAAATATTCTGTGTGTTTTAAAATAGGAAGAGTCCATGAGTTTAAATAGTGATGTAAAAATAGGAATTGATATGTACAACTAAAACGTGAACTGAAACATGGATCACAAAAAATAATATTTATTTATTTTTAAATTTATCGGGAAAAACTATAGACCACATGTTTCATTTAAATATATATATATATATATATATATATATTATTTTAAATCAATATTAAAAATATTTTAAATTCATTTTTATTATATATATATATATATATATATATATATATATATATATATATAATAAAAAAATGTTAATGAAAACCATGTGAATAACCATTCAAAAATAATTGAAAAGTTTTAGTTATAAATATAATTGAAATAATTTTATAACTCAAATAACTTTTTTCTCAAAACTAATTGAAATCATATAGAAAATAATTTTATAATTTAAATAATTTTTTTTCATTTAAAAGTAATGAAACTTTTTATAAATGTAATTGAAATAATTTTATAATTCAAATACTTTTCTTTTAATTTAAAAGCAATTCAAAATTCCACCCTTCGTTACTCTACTAAAGTTGTAAATGTCATACTTCAATTGGTCAATGACGTCAATTTTTGCAGCTGGTTCATGATGTCAATTTTGTCCCCACATCATCAATTTTGTCACCACATCAGGAATCTTGTTTTGAATTCGATTGGAACTTTTTCGTTTTAGTTCTAATTTGAGTGAACAAAAAAAGTCGTTGAAATCGTTATTTCCAACATTACACTGTGGACAAAATACTGAGAATTGTTAATAATTGAAGGTAGATTTGTTATCATCAAAACATCAATTAATTAATTAATTAAAATTAATTAATTTGAGGTTAAGGGCGAAAAAGCCAACCATCATTCCACCAAACCATTCAAAGTATTTCGAAAATTTCAAACTTAATGTTAAGTGTTTGAATGTTATTGTAGTTGAAGTTGAAGGGACCCGCCACTAGTATAAAAAAGAAGTCTTCTAACACAAATCGCATGCAACACCTCTACTAACTATGGAGATCATACTTATTCGTGTTCTTATATCGATTTATGCGTCTGTTTTAAATTTGCAACTAAAGAACTGACGCTCAATGATATGCAATTTGATGAACACAAAAGAAGATGATTTCAAGAATTAAGTGCTAACAAGAACCGAACTAATCATGGTGTGATTGTTAGTCTGTGGGAGACTATATTCAATCCTTATAATGTGAAAATAATGAATAATATAGCTACACTATGATAATATACGATGTATGTATGTTTTGTTATCTTTTTGACACTTTGATGTTTTTTCGTATAACATAAACTAATTTGAATCCGTACTAATTGTAATGACCCAAAAGTAAAAATAATATGTGTTTAGGTAGGTATGTTTTTGTGTTGATAATTATTATTATAATGATAATTATGAAATAAGTAAATAAATGAATTAATTAATAAAAAAATAAAAAAAATAATAAAGAAAAAAAAAGACAGCAGCAGCTTCAAGCTGCTGCCATGGAGAAAGGAGGAATGGACAGGTGGATGGAATATGGCTTCGGGACATAATCGGTATTAATAGAAAAGTTGGGAAAATTTCAGAAAACGCAAGGAAGAAGAAGGAGCGCGTGCACTACACGCAAGGCGCGTGAGGAGCCGCGACTGGGCGTGCGACTAGGAGTTCTCCTGGCGCGTGGGACAAACACACCGAGAATGTGAGGGCGCGTGAGACCTCATTTTGGCTTCGGGTTTGTCCCGTTCGATTCGTTTTGACCTATACTTACCTTGAAAATAGTGAAATATAGGTCTGATTGGAGGAAATTGTGTTGAAATACCCTATTAGACGTACATTCAAGAGAGAAAGGGATTCGAAACTAGGTAAGTAGCATATCGTTCTTTAAGTTAGTTCTTAACTTGTTGACAACATGTGAGTATGTTGTTTACTTGATTAAGAGCTTAGTATGTTAAAATGAGTTTTGATGATATTGAATGTTTATTGTATATCTTGATTGCTTGCTTGTGATGTAAGCATGATATAAATGATTACTAGAATGTTCTGTATGTTGAACATGATAAATGTATGAAAGCATGTAGTAAATGTGAGTATGCATGTTAATGGAAATGTTATGACTCTAGGATATGCTTATTGGTCGTTGAGCCATGGCTTATTTATATGAGTATCATAGTCTACTAACTCCCGCGGAGTTCTTGACCAACGCATTGTGTGCTAAGTCAGGGAGCATAAGTATTCCTGACCGTTGGTATATGAGATAAACAAGCCGCCAAAGGAATTAGTAGACGGGCCGTATTTGACTGAGAGCGAGTCTTACATACGAGTTCGAAAATTCTAGATAAGCATATCGAGAGAGAGTCAGTAACCTAAGCTTGAGGTAGCTGAGATATCTCATTAATGAACAGATGACTCTAGTAAGAGAAACTAGGAGTCAATGACGAATAAAACTTAAAAACACCTCGAAAGATTAGTTATGTACTCATGAAAAATAAGCTCGCTACTTACTGGGTAATTTAATTATTCATCAAAATTATTTTTAACTTTTGTTTCCAGATTTAGTTGATGCAGGCCAACCAAGGACGAGGACGAGACCAGCAGGCTAGAGACTATTTGGGAATCCATATCTGTGTCTGTTTTGTGTACTTATGCTTTCGTTGTCAAGAATTTACTTTGGTCGTTTTAAGTTTTAAATAGTACTGGTTTTAAATGATTTTTTGTACTCGATGTTTTTAGAAATATTTTGAAATTTATGATTGGTTGTCGAGTTTATTATCGATGTCAGTGGTAGCTCCTGTGAATCGCATTGACGATGAGCGGTTGTTACACCAATAGTCCTAAAAATAAAGTTAAAGAATCTTCCTAGTGAATTATGAAAAAAATGGTAAAGTACAATAAGGTAGTTTCTCATAGCAATTACAAAACAAAATTGTATAAAAAGGTTGAGTATTGAAAACACTCACTAAGTAAGTAACCTTCCAATCGAGTTAGATATACATTCAATCACAACAAAAATTGTGAAATCAAGGGATCTATAAATCGTTGAACACTTAATAACTCTCGTGCTCACATATGAGTAGTTGCCACAAGTAAAATCAAAACACAACAATACAATCCTTATATACATAGATAGATGATTGCCACCAAGTCATATCACAAAAAGATGGTACGGTTCGGATTTATGCTCTAAAGCTTCGTAATTAATTATTTAGTTTTTAACAATAATTTTTATTATTTTATTTGTAATTAATTGTTATCCATTGTATGAAAATCAAGGTTATTAATGTAATATTGAACCGTATGTGATATGTGAAAATCACTACAAGGAGAGTAAGACTCGGATTACCTTGTTGATCAAATATCTCAAGGCAAAAACACTTGATTGAGATTCGAATCACTCCACAAGCAAGATCGATCATGTCTAGCTTGAATGATTCTTGTTGATCAAATATCTCAAGGCAAGAACACTTGATTGAGATTCGAATCACTCCACAAGCAAGATCGATCATGTCTAGCTTGAATGATTCTTGTTGATCAAATATCTCAAACACTTGTTTGAGATTCGAATCACTCCACAAGCAAGATTGATCATGTCGAGCTTGAATGATTGTACATGCAACCTAAACTACATAAAATTGCAAAGAAACATAGCCATTTGCTAAAGAAAAGCATAAATGCTTCTTTTACTATATTTTCTAAGTTTACTTACAAATACAACGGCTTTATATAGCCTCAAAATGAAACTATTAAACGCATTAACAGAGTTGTAACATTCATACTTACTGGCCTTAATTAACCATTATGTAATTGTAATCTAAAGTAAATTAAAATTCTTAAAATACATTAATGAAATACAATTACTCTAAATTGTAATCCACCCAAAATTTAAAACATGAAACTTCGTTCTTCTTCAATGTGACATGAATTGAAATATCTTTTTGATAATCTTCACTTCTTTATTGAAGCAAATTGTAAGATTGATGTAATGGAACCAAAAAAAAAAAAAAAAAAAAAAAAAAAAAAAAAAAAAAAAAAAACCAGAAAGGGCGGTTGAAGGTTGGGATGCTACAGAACTCGACCTCGACCTTCAGCCACCCCAAAACGACCTGCAAAGAACGAAAACAGAGAAAAAACGAGAAGGAACAGAAAAGCCCCACGAAACTCCAGCGAAGCCGAACCATACGAAATCGACGTTAAAACCATACAAAACAGGAGTAGATTTAGACGAATTCTTTACGTTGAACACCGTTGTCAAAGAAGACGGAACGTCGGATTTCCGAACTTCTCCAGATCCGGGATTGTGAGGCCCTTACAAACCAAATCTATACCAAAAATGGGGTTAGGAGAAGAAGAGACTCGGGAACGGAGAAAAAAAGGAGGGAAAAAGGACGTTGAGACGATGTTAACGAGGAGAGAGAAAGGTCGCTGGAAAAATGTGCAGACAATCGAGCGAAGAGGACGAAGTCCGACCCGAGGGCCGGATCTCGCAACCCGAACCGAACCCAGTCCCCTTAGGTCGGCCCAGTACCTGACGGTTCCCGCGGCCTAGGCGCTTCAGCCCAAAACTCATAATCCCAGCCCGCCTGCATTTTTCCTTCAGCCGAACGGCCTGTCACCTGCGTACAGCTCGAAACCCGCGAGGGATCCGAAAACCCGCGCCTCGACCCGAGACCCCTGCACACGCATCGCTCTCTGATTGTGCCACGTGGCACGTCTGCAGCGTGGCTCCCCTCGGCTCGGTGGCAGCTTCTCGGCTCCGGTGGCTTATTCGGCTCGGAAAACTTATTTCCAGCCCGTTTGTCGTCGTTTCGACCCCTCCGGACTTAGTTTCGGCCCTGTTTAAGGTAAAATAGATCATTTTAAGGTCTTATTTCACAAATTCAAGATTGGAATTAATTATGTTTGTGAAATGCTAACTAAAGTGACGAATGAATCAATAGGAATCAACCACCAACGGAAGCGTAGAACGTTCACAAGGAGCTAGGAGCTTACGTTATATTCTAGGGAGTTCGGCTAAGGCCTACCAAGTAAGTGGCTCAACCGTCGTAGGTTACGCGTATTTTGCTGTATGCTAGCACGTGCCCGTAGATTTGCACGAGTCATTAAAATTGTATGCTAGTTTGATGTGCTTAAGTGCGAACTCAAGTGAACGTGAATGTATGTTATGTATGCTGCTTAGTTTGAAGTGATATGTTATGCATGTGACGATATGTGGTCCCTGAATGATTATGGCATGATTGTATTGAATATGTGAATGTGAACAGCATGAATTGTATGACATGAAACACGGTAAACTGTCTGGAATCATAACCCCGATAGGAATATGTATGAAATGTGAATTGAAAATGAGAATGACATGAAGCATGGAACGTGACACGGGGGTTATGGTCATTAATGATAAATGTAGAAGTAGGGGGGACCTCAGCATTATGTGTGTTCATGCATCTGGGGGGATACCCCTATCCCATCACGAGGGTATGGACGCGTACATCCAATGGCAGAACAACGTTCGTTATGCTTTGCATAGCGCTGTCGTGACGGTTCTAGTTTTAACGGGTCCCGGCATAAGGAGCTCCCAGAGTATGCCCACCGGATAAGGATAGTGGCCCAGCAGTGTGCGAACTAGCTGGTGAGCCCATACTCGCACGTATGGGCTGTGTGTAGAGTATATGGTACACGTTCACGATTACCCGTTAGGACTACACCATAGGAAAAACTAAACGAAACGAAACGATAGGTCCCATCATTTCATTGCATGTGATTGTCGCATAACCCCGATAGGGGGTCACTTACTGAGTATTCTAGAAATACTCAAGCCTCGTGCTACTTTACTTTAGTAGATAAGGGCAAGGCACCCATGTGCCAACGATGGCGGCATCGTACACCTTGCATGTGATTGTCACATAACCCCGGTAGTTGTTTTTTTTTTTTCATTTCGTAGTCTAGGTTGAATTCAGTTTGCATCATTAGTATAGGTTAGTATAGGTTGAAATGTATTTGCATAATAAATCATAGGGTAGAATAAAACATTCATTTCGGTTTTGTTCCTTTTCATTTATTTCAATAATGTTCTTTTCTTTTTCCCCTGTAATCATTTGCTCTTTCACGAGGTAATAAAAGGCGAGTGTGAGTCGCATTTATGAATAGGGCCCATTTAATGTATATTCCGCACTTCAAGGGATAGTAATGACCTTAGATTAAATAAGTAAAATTTTAGGGTCGTTACAATTGATGTCTCTTGGTTCATATCAGTATGTGGTTGACATACAAGAGAATCGTGTTCAAGTAATAACCTAAAGAGTCTATAGTATATGGATAAGGTTGGGTGCCTTATCCTGGTAACACTATTGATACGACTCACTTTGTAACCGTTACAAATGATTTGATCCAAATCGTTCATGTGGAGACATGTAAATGGGGGTATCCTATACAATGAGTTTGTGTATAAGACTGGACCAAGAAATATTTAATCTCTCTTTATAAATCCATTAATTGAGAAGATTAATATTTCACATGATGATCATATGCGACACTATCTTAATCTTGAGTTAGTTATGAACTCCTGCCTATGAGGGCTTGTCCTTTAATTTACATGGGTAAGAATGGCTCTTTTAGGCGATTCATGCCTACCATTTTGGGGACTTGGCTCTTTAATTTACATGGGTAAGAATGGCTCTTTTAGGAACATAATATCATGAGATGGAATTCACTCATTTCCATATAAGGAAAGCAGATGAGTTGTTCCCTTAAGTACTGATTTCGGGATTTGAACAATGGGGCCCCACCCTCTCATTGGCTCAGGAGGGACTTGGTTTATGATTGGATCATAAATAAATTTTTCATTAGAGATTCAGTGGTACTTAAAGTGAAAGATGTAATTACAGAGATAAAACGGACTTTTGACCCAGCTATAATTATGAACAACTCGTGAAGGATCGACTTGCTTGTAATATTATATCAATAGACATAACTCGTCCTACAGTCATAAAATTGCAACTCTAAGTCTATACTGGAGTGACCTATAGTTAATGAATGGAAATTAATTAATTAAACGTTTAATTAATTAATTTTATATCATTGGAGCTTATAATCGGTAGATCCATAAGGTCCCCTTGCTAGCTCATAGTAATGCACAAAGATTCAATTTATTTGAAAGAAAATGGGAAGTGTTCAAATTAATATTTAATATATCATATTAAATAAATAGAGAAAATATATTTAAAACTTTTAAAAGTGTTCAAATTGAGTATTTCACCGTGTACCTTTCTTTTTGTTTGCTCAATCATAAAACTTCATGGTTAAACGTGTTTTACTTGTAGTGATTTTATGTTTGGTGACCTCTTAAATAATGTTTTGAGAGGCACGTGAGCGAGGACAAAATATGTTTGAAGGATTCGTTTTGGTCTGTGGAGATAGTTTTCACTCTTGAGTAACAATGAGTGGGTAACGTGACCATGCTGCAAGAGATAACGGGACCATCAATTACCAAATCCTAATTTGAATCCTGGATATGGGCATTATCGTATCAAACTTCCATACTAATTTTTAAGTTTCCGTACATTATTAAACAATTTTTAGATGGTTAAACCAAGCAAGATTATTATATTTAGGTCATTATTAAACAATTTTTAAAAAACAATGTTGAGATTGGAATAAGTAGAAAGGAAATAAGTAGTTCCATGTATAAATTGAACATGATTTTAAAATTGGGAACACCTTTATCATTTATTTATTTAAATATTAGAATTTCATGCATAGTCTTACAATAATGCTTCCAATCAGACAGCCGTTTAGTAGGAATCTCAAACTTATTTTCAGAAACATTTTTTAAATGCATTCCATCATCTCTTACCGACGAAAAGCACTCATAATCTTTACTTATGTGGGAGAGCTACGCTAGGGAGTCGTATTCTGGCTAAAACACTTCCGTATTCTGGCTAAAACACTTCTAAAACATTATGATCGTGGTTGTTTTGCATGTATGTAACGGTCCAGATCCACCGCTAGCAGATATTGTCTTCTTTGGGCTTTTTCTTTCGGGCTTCGTCTCAAGGCTTTAAAATACGTATACTAGGGAAAGGTTTCCACACCCTTATAAAGGGTGTTGCGTTCTCCTCCCCAACCAATGTGGGACTCTCACAATCCACCTCCCTTCGGTCCAGCGTCCTCGCTGGCACTCTTTCCTTTCTCCAATTGATGTGAGACCCTCACCAAATCCACCTCCTTAGGGGCCAGCGTTCTTACTGCCACACCATCTCGTGTCTACCCCACTTTCGGGAACAGCCTCTTCGTTGGCACATAGTCTGGTGCCTAGCTTTGATACCATTTGTAACAGTCCAGATCCACTGCTAGCAGATATAATTGTGAGAGTCCCACATTGGTTGGAGAGGAGAACGAAACACTTTTTATAAGGGTGTGGAAACTTTCCCCTAGCAGATGCGTTTTAAAGCCTTGAGGGAAAGTCCGAAACAGAAAGCCCAAAAAGAACAATATCTGCTAGGGGTGGATCTAGGCGATTATAATGTAACACCATAACAATGTTGTTCACCACAAATTCACTTTAAATCTCCGAACCAAACTCTCATATGTGATCTTTCGACTTGTAAGGAAGAAAAAAGCTTGGCCCATTTTGCATTTCATTGGTTACATGCACAGTCCAGTGCTCAAATGGATCTGCAAAGCAAGTTTTTTTTGAACCATGGTGAATGCCATTATAACCCATGCACAGTCTAGTGCTCAAATGGATCTGCAAAGCAAGTTTTTTTGAACCATGGTGAATGCCATTATAACCCAATCTAAAACATGTTAAATCAATCTCACAAATTTGTGAAAGAGATGTCGAGAGTGGAGAGACAAAAAAACACTGAGTTTATTTTTCTTTTTTCTCTTTTTTCTCTCTAACTTACCATAGAAAGAAATAATGTATTTATAGATACCTTTTATTTTCAACACTTATTCCTTTTCGTTTACAACTGACTTTTGAATTTAAAACCAGCTAAAATTAACTAACAAATATAACCTTTAACGTTTATTCAATAAAACTCTCTCATAAACTTAAATGCTATATTCAACAAATCCACCTGCGCCATTTTCATTTTTCGAGCTCAGTCGTGGCTTCTACAATTTTCTCTCCTTGTCCTCGAGCAACAAACTAAGATATCCTTTTCTGACGAAACTTCATTTGGAGCTTCTCGAAAACAGCCCATTTGAGACAGCAACTCCTTCTCCCATTCTCAGCCACGCTTGACTCTGTCAAAGATGTCACAGCTTCTTTTAGTTTACTCAATTTCCTTCGCAAGTCCACAACGACATTTTTCACTTCCACTTTTGCCTCCTTCATTTCGGCTTTATCACGAGTGATTATCTCAATCGTGTGTCGTAAACTCACTGCCTCCTATTGGACTCGATTCAGATTCACGTCAAGTGAGTCTCTTTGTTGAGTTAGCATCTCTACATCTTTCTCCTCCTTCACTAACTCTTCCACTAAACCGTCAATGTTTATTAATAAGTCATTCTCTTTCTCCACACCTTCTTCAATTTTCTTCACAAGTTCAGAAATTACCTTCCCATTCTTCCTTCTCCTGTTTAAGATAGAAAGAATTCTTACTCAGCTCAGCCACTTCCTTCTCTAATCTTTCAATCTCCATTTCTAAATCTTTCTTTTCTTTCTCAATCTCTATTTTCTCCTTCGAAAGGTGCTCGTTCAACGATTTCAACGTCTACAACTGAGACTTCTCCACAGATTTAGCAGTTTTGGGTTGTTGCTCTGAATCTCTGTTCTCCTGCTCATGATCCTGTAATTTATTTGGCTCATTCGCTGATCGCATGGGCTTCTTCTTCGCCATTGTTTTGGGATTTTGAAGGGATTGCGACTTACATTTGCATCATCTGTTTTTCATGTTCAACCTGCATTTCTACCATCCTTTCTTCCCAATCCATCTTTTTTTCTTCCATTCTCATCCTCTTTCTTCTTTCTTCCTCAAATTCCCTTTCTCGCCATTGAAGCTCTCTCTCTTCGAGCTCAAGCTCTCTGTTATACAGTTGTTCATCCTTCTTCGATTTTCTCGTCTCCGATATCGCGATTTCGCTAAATCCGCTGCGTATCCCCTCATTTCCAACGGCTTCCACCGCCTCACGACCGTCGCCATCATCTTTCGCGCCGCTGTGTTCTTTTGCTTTCAGATCTTCATTTTGAGCCATCAAGAGAATACCTTCGTTTGTTGCGTCATCCAAGGCTAGGTTGATTGTTTCTTCCACTTTTTTATCGACTCGACAATCTCGTGCAAAATGCCCCATTCTACCACAATTGTAACATATGTCAGAGTTACAATCATTCACATAGTGACCATATTTGTGACACTTGGAGCACTAAATGTTTGAATAAATTGATCGGCCGCCTCTTCCTCGATTGCGTCTTCTTCCACGCCAATTTGCTTGGCTCGACTGTACCTTCTCCTTATAGTATCCTTCATGACCGTTGCCTTGACCACCTCGACCATTTCCGCGACTTCCAAGACCACAACCTCTACCTTGTAAATTTTGAGAGTAGAGTACCTTTTCATCTTTGATTGACACCTTGGTTTGAAGTGTTTGATCGAGTGTTTCCTTCTTCTTCTTCTTACGTTGCTCGTGTGCCTCGAGAGAACCGGTGAGCTCATGGACCGTGAACATTGCTAGGTTCTTTGGCTCTTCTATTGTACATACAACATTCTCAAAGTTGTTGGTTAATGACCTCAAGAACTTTTCCACAACCCGCATCTCGGGAAACATTTCTCCGTTTCGATTGAGTTGGTTTACCACGGTCTGTACACGCGTGATGTAGTCAGATCACTTTCTCACTCCTTCATCTTCATGCTCTCCAAATCGCCACGAAGGGTTTGGTGACGCACTTACTTGACTTGGTCGGTTCCTTTGAACATTTTTCCTAAAGTGTCCCATGCTTCTTTTGAAGTAGTTGCACTGGCAATCTTTTCAAAGCCCGACTCGTCAACGGCTCGGAACAGCATGTATAATGCGGCCTTATCCTTTGCTCGCAATTCTTTTAATGCCTTGTTTTGTGCCGTCGTATAACCCGTGGTATCTTTTGGTTCTTCGAAACCTTCTTTGACCACCTCCCATGCATCTTGAGACTGAGAAAAGCTTTCATTTGGATGCTCCAATTCTTGTAGTTTGTATTCATTAATCGCGGTAGCGGCATTTGACCCATCACATTCACTATTGGCTCTGATACCAAGTTGTTAAAGAAAACTCGCTCTGATACCAGTTTGTTAAATCAATCTCATGAATTTATGAAAGAGATGTCGAGAGTGGAGAGACAAAAAAAAAAAACACTGAGTTTATCTGAAAAAACCATTCTTCTATTACTTCTATGTTTTTTTTCTCTGCTCTTCTCTGCAACAGAAAGTAACGATGTATTTATAGGTATTACTAATTATAGCCATAGGACTGTCACTGTTTCCTTTACCCATAAAACGACTCTTTCCTCAAATAAATCTTCCCTTTCATTTTCAACTGTTTGTACTTTTTCCTTTACTACTTACTCTTGAATTTAAAACTCACTAAAATTAACTAACAAATAACATTTAACGTTTATTCATTAAAACCATGCAATATTTGAGATTCATGATCATTGATGATATGAATCCAACAACTGATCACGTGCATGTACCTGAAGGACCGATTACAAGAAGCAAGGTTAAGAAGATTCAAGAGGCCTATACATTGCATCTTCAAAAGCTAGCTAGTGTACCGGTTGAAACAAGGACTTTTGTGCCCAAAAATCTTTATAGAATTCGCATATCAAATCAAGAAGATAATGGAGTGGCTGATATTGGAAAGTAATTAGAAGACTTGCCTTTGGTAGTTGAATTACCAATTAAGGAAATTATTAATGCCTTATTTGCTTCATTTTATATTTAATAGCATTTATTAATAGTTTGTATGAATTGCCTTATATTCTTCAATTTGTATTTAATAGCATTTATTAGCATTTATCAGTGGTTGGTGGCTGAACTTTATTTTGTTAGGGTTATCTTCTAGGCCTATTTAAAGGCATGTAATATTCATGTTGGAGGGATTTTGGTTGAATACAGAAAAAACCTTTGTGTTTTCTTGATACTCTTTTGGTGTTGTTCTTTTTCAAATCTTGCTTTAGGTTTGATGTTTAAACCGATTCATTGAATTAGTTTTGATCAAGCTAATTCTGGAGTGAATTGTCTTGGTATCTAAGAGTGACCATCATAGATTCCAAGTTCGATCTAAGAGTCATTCATCTTCTAACCAGCTCTTGGTTGGAATCAATCCGTTTAGTTAGCTTTCTCTGTGAGCGTTTTGCAAGGATTCTAGAAGGACCTCTAGCTTTGCAAAATCCAGCATTGTTGGCGCTTATCAATTGATCATTTCTTGCCATTTCAAAACTAGACTTCTTTCAATTTTTTTATGCAAAAGAGTTAAAAGTAAACTATTTAGAAGCTTTGGTGATTCTTTTCGTGGCAAGACTCGAAGGTTTCGAACGTCGGTCTCGTTGTTTTGATCTTTACAGAGTTTTCACTGATTTTTCCCTCTCTCTCGTTTTCTCTGTATTTTCTTCTTTGCAGGTTGCTGAAGTGTGGGTGGAGTTTGGGGATGGGCATGGTGACTCGTGGGAGTAGGGAGAAGCCTCAGGGCGTGTTGGAACGAAAACTCCAACACTCACTGGAGTTTTGGGGATTTGTCGGAGACCTCGAGCAATTATTTTATTTTATTTTTGTTTCGTTATATTATTAAGTGTGTTTGTCATGGTGTTAATATAACACATGCGGAAGCAATTTGGATCTTAGGCACTTTTAGAACATCAATTATAGTAAATAACTAGCATGTTCATAAGTATTAAAACTTAATGAGTTTGAATACTAACTTTTTGTAGTTCAAATTCTTTTTTCCTCACGAATTGGTTTCGAACCACCACTAGTGTCTTCTCCATTATCCTCCGGCCTTAGAACGGAATTGTGGAATCCGATGAGTGACTAAACTTAGGAGAGATTGTGTATATATGAAAAGAGTGTTGTGAGAGGTTTTTCTCAAGGTTTTTCCCCAAGAAGTAGACCTTCCATGTACCATGATCACTCTATTTAAATGTTTGCATGTTCATGCAAATTTGAGATCACCAAATTTTGACACTCAAAATTCCACTCAAATGTTTGGGATTATGTGACAAGCATGCATGTTTGAGTTAACCAAATTTTGACACTCAAAATTCCACTCAAATTTGTGGGGTTTATTTGGCAACCATGCAACTTTGGTTAAACCAAAATTTGACACCTCAAAATTCCACTAACATGGATTTTTCCATTAAATGAAGTCAACATTTTGACTTTTTCCATTTTAATTCAACAAAATTTGAATAATTAATTTCAAATTAAAGTAATATTAAATGATTAATTAAACTATTTAATTAATATTTAATATTAATTTAAAAGCTAATCTCAATCAATTCTGACACATGATTAAAATATTTAAATCTTATTTAAATATCTCAAATTCTCTCTTTTTGTTTAATTCGTAAATAAAACAAAAATGCGGTTAAATATATCGTATATATGTAGCAGACATATTCCCTAATTTGAATTTGAACACTTCGAACTCACTCGTCACACTGTTCTACTGTTTAGTTCGATATGAGCTAGCAGAGGGACCTAATGGACCTATAGATCACGGGCTCCAACGATCCAAGATTAACCAGTTAAACTCATTAACCTTGTTAATCATCAATTCCAGTTAACTACTAGGACACTCCACTATAGCCTAGTAGTTGCACTCCCCTCACTATAGATATATTTCTGTCCATTTGATATAACTATGATTAGTAAGTCGATCATTCACAGGTTGTTCGTAACTAGAGCTGGGTCAATTAGCCATTTTACTCCTTTAGTTACTTCTTGTTCCTTATGTCCCACTAATCCTCTTTTGAACAATTGGTTTGTGGTCCAACCAGTAAACCGAATCCCTCTCAGGCCAATGAGTGGGTGGGGCCCCTTGTTCAAAACCTGGAGTCAGTACTTAAGAGAACTACCTCTCTTCTATCCCTAAAAGTGGGTAGGAGCGAATTTCATCTTGTACCCCATGTCCCAGCTATTCGCCCAGTCTTACCTTTGAAATGTGAGGCCTATTGAGTCGGCGAACTCAAGCCACTCTCACCCATGCAAATCTAAGGATAATTCCGAATGAACAGGATTTCATGGTTAGCTCAGGATTAAGATCGAGTTACCTAGGTCATCGAATGAAAAGAAAATCAGTCTCAACAGTAAACGACATTATAAAGTGAGAGTGATTTTCTTCATGGTCCGATCTTATGCAATACTCATTGCATAGGACGCCCCCACTCACATGTCTCCACATGTACAATTTAGTGATCACATTTTTTATATCATATACAAAAGTGGGCCGCATCCATAGTGTCCCCAGAATAAGGTACTCAGCCTTCTCCTTGTACTATAGATCATTTTGACTATATACTTGAACTTGATCCACTCTTATGTCACTACATATAGTTCAAGTAATCATACTATAGCCAAAGTGTTCTTAGTTTATTGGATTTAGATTAATGATCGTAAAGTTCACTTTATTCAATAACAATCTTTAATGAATAAACAACAATAATAACTTTATTGAAAATAGAATATGTTTTTGTTTACAAACTATGAGTTTTAGGACATAAAACCCAACACATATAATGTATGAGGTCCCAAACATTTCTACTTTTATCATTAATGAATATAACCCCGCTATCATCTTTCATGCATAACATGTCATTTCTCATTTTTAAGTCTACGTATCAGACATAATCCTAACGGGGTTACATTCATTTCATTTATCGTGATATCATGTCATTCATAACATGTTGTATACATACAATTTAGAAAACATAACATGATAAGGCAACCCTAATCCTCACCCCAACGATCCAAGCTTTTGTTGGAGCAAGAATCCTTGAAACAAAGTAATTAAAATCTCCTTATACAAAATTTTGATCAACCAAGAGATAAGGTTAGAATTAGATTACCTCTTACGATCAAAGATCTAAAGTAAGATTTGAAAACCTTGTTCTAATTTGAGTGACTCCACAATCAAACTTGGTTGAATAGCTCGGGTGCAATTCTACCACAAGAATTAAGATTTGAAAACCTTGTTCTAATTTGAGTGACTAACCTTGTTCTAATTTGAGTGACTCCACAATCAAACTTGATTGAATACCTCGGGTGCAATTCTACCACAAGAATTGCTTGAAAGAAATGACAAATATGATACTCGTATTTCTAAGGGAAACGTCTCAATTTGAGATTTGAATTACATCCATCTATGAATATATTCCCGGTCCCTTTTAATCTCCACAAAAGATTTTTTGTTTGAGTGACTAATGCAACAAGTTTGGAATGAAATGAATATATTCCCGGTCCCTTTTAATCTCCACAAAAGATTTTTTGTTTGAGTGACTAATGCAACAAGTTTGGAATGAAATGAATATATTCCCGGTCCCTTTTAATCTCCACAAAAGATTAGTGACTAATGCAACAAGTTCTAATTTGAGTGACTCCACAATCAAACTGATTGAATACCTCGGGTGCAATTCTACCACAAGAATTGCTTGAAAGAAATGACAAATATGATACTCGTATTTCTAAGGGAAACGTCTCAATTTGAGATTTGAATTACATACATGTATGAATATATCTCCACAAAAGATTTTTTGTTTGAGTGACTAATGCAACAAGACAGGATTTGAACTTACATGAGTGAAGCCCAATAAATTTTAAGTTTGTCTCTTTAACCACTCAAACATATCAACATTTGTTGAAAGATTTTATTGTTTTTTTTTGTTTTCATTTTGCAATGGTCAAATGGTCAAAATTGACTTTGTCTTTTGTGGATATTAAAAGGGATCGGGATTGAATCCCAGCCACAAACGTCTTTTGTCGGGAGACTATAAATACCCACAATTTATTATGTAAAAATCAGATTGGTGAATGAATGAAATTGAGACGTTTTTCTTAGAAATTCGAGCATCAATTTTGTCATTTCTAAGTTTCAAGCAATTCTTGTGGTAGAATTGCACCCGAGCCATTCAATCAAGCCTTAATCAAGTTAGATTGTGGAGTGACTCAATTTAGAACAAGGTTCCAAATCTTGCTTCTAGATTTTCGATCGTAAGAGGTAATCTAATTCTAGCATTATCTCTTGGTCGATCCAAATTTCGTATAAGGAGGTGTTAATTAGTTTGATTCAAGGGTTCTTGCTAAAACAAAAGCTTAGATCATTGAGCCGAGGATTAGGGTTGCCTTATCAATTAGGTATCAGAGCATAGATTTACATCTTTGTGGCTGACTCTACAATTGATTTTATCTTTCATTTCTGTATTGTTTATCATTTCTTTAAATTTGTCCATTTATTTTCTGGTTGTCATTTCTGCCATTATTCATCAACTTTTAACTTTTCTCATTTTCTTCCTAAAGATCACGTTTAGATCTTTAAAAAAAAATCTTATCATGTGTTCTTACGATTGTATTATAAACGATCTTTATCATTTTTTTTAGATCATTTGCATGTTTATTTGAAGATCAAATAAACTTCGATTCACATATTTTTCTTAATCCATCTAAATCTAGAACCATTCTGTTTGATATATTATTTTTTTCTCATAATTTACGCTTGAAGATAACTTATCTTGATTGCCTTGATTAATATATTAACTATCAGAATTGCTTTACCGATATATTAGCCTACCTTGATCATAATTTAGTCACTTTTCCAAACAGCCTACCTTTGTGTGTATAAATACGAGTGTCCCTGAGTGTAAAATCAGTGAGTTGAGAGTGTGAGGTCCTAAACATATTCCACTACGGTTTGTACAATTATGAACCAAGACGGAGGAAATGGAGGGGAGATCAATGAAGCTAGGTGGACAGAAGCACAGGTCGGAACAATACTCGTTTGAATCAAGTTATTAGTACATTGACAGACCAGATGGAATGAATTGAAATAGCCTTAGGTAATCTTCAAGGTTGGGAAGTACCCTTGAATGAAGGAATTGAAAATGAAGAAGATGACAATATCACCCTTTTAGCGGGACATAGTCCTAGGGGAGGGAGAGATGTCGGTCGAGGGAGAGGAAGATTCAGAAGAAGGGGTAGAGAAATTTTAGCACAAAAAAGAATTGAGAGGGAGTACTAGTATGAGAGAGAAAAAGAAAAGGAGTCGGGGGAGTAAAGCTAAAAATTCCAACTTTCTATGGGAGATCTAATCCAGAGGTGTATTATTTGCAATATGAGAGAAAAATTGAGTATGTCTTCGATTGCAACAATTTCAGTGAAGAAAGAAAGTTGAAGCTTGTTGTGACTGAATTTTAAAGAACCAATTGAAATCAGAGTGGAGGTGAAATTATGAAGAACCAATTGAAACGTGGGAGGAATTGAAGACATTAATGAGAAAAAGGTACATTCCTAAGCATTATTCTCGAGTACTCAAGCAAAAATTCTATATTTTACAACAGGGATCCAAAAGTGTTGAAGAATATTACAAAGAAATGGAGACCCTTATGAATAGAGCATGTATTAATGAAGATGAGGAAGATACAATTGAAAGGTGGGAGGAATTGAAGACATTAATATGAAAAAGGTACATTCCTAAGCATTATTCTCAAGTACTCAAGCAAAAACTCTATACTTTACAACAAGGATCCAAAAGTGTTGAAGAATATTACAAAGAAATGGAGACCCTTATGAATAGAGCATGTATTGATGAAGATGAGGAAGATACAATGGCTAGATTCCTTGGTGGGTTAAACCGACAACTTGCTCATCAAGTGGATAGGCAAGCGTACTTTGATATGCAAGAATTGTTACACCTTGCTGTCAAGATCGAAGGGCAACTAGCTTGGGAGAAGGAGAACTCCAAGAGGTATGGTATTTCAAAGAGCAATTCATAGTACAACTCATTGCTTAGGGTACTCCAAGAGGTATGGCATTAGAAGCATTGCTTAGGGCTATTATTTCTAAGAATATTAAGTCTTGGAATGAATGTTTGCCATTTGTAGAGTTTGCATATAATAGAGCAATTCATAGTACAACTCATTGTTCTCCTCTTGAAGTTGTTTGGGGTGAAGGAGAGAATTGAGAACCAAAATTTCAAAGTTGCTTTAACTATTAAGGCGGAAGGAAATCATTTTGTTGTTCTCTTGAAGTAGTTTGAGGTGAAGGAGAGAATTGAGAACCAAAATTTCAAAGTTCTTCAACTATTACAAAGGGGAGAAGGAAATCATTAGGAAGGAAATCATTTTTAAACCTTGTGACTAGGTTTGGATACATTTTCGCAAGGAGCGGAGCGATTCTCATTGTTCTTGAATTAGAAGCTAATACGATTGACGTCTTTGGAGAAATTCTATGTTGGGTGACGTTCTAGAAATTTTCCTATGATACATGTGAGTGAGGAAAAAATATGCTGGAACGACTCGTGATGGTTTGTAGGGATAGTTTTACTGTTAGAAGCAAGGAGTATGTGACTATGTAGCAGGAGAATGTTAGAGCCATCAAGTGTCGAATCAAGATTTCAAATCTTGATTTGAATCTTAGACATGAGTAGCTACACATTTGTGACTGCGAGGGTTAGTCTTTCTTATCTTTTCTATCATTCACAATGAAATTTCCTCAACTTTTATGTCATTTTCTTTTACAAACTAGATAGACTAGACATGAAAATTTTTATTCTTTTAAATAAATTGAATGCATTGTTACCTGATTTGATTTTAAAGGAATACCTCGTACAAATTTAATTATTTTATTACGACTATTAATATGAATTCAAGTTCGTATGTTATCCGAAAGACAAATAAGCAAATAAAGCAAAGTGTCAAAAGATAAAAAAAACACATACATATATCATATATTATTGTATGTTATTCAGTATTCTTGCGTTCCAAGGATAGAATTTAATCTTGCACGCTAACAATCGCAACATATTAGTTTTGTTCTTATTAACACTTAATTCTTGAGGTTGAGGTCTTCTTGTTTGAGGTCTTCAAATTGCATATCATTGAGCTTCAATTCTTTGGTTGCGAATTGAATACAAACGAGATCACGAACAAGTACGATCTCTGCAGTCAGCAGAGGTGTTGCATGCAATTTGTTTTAGAAGGCTTCTCTTTGATACCAGTGGCGGCATCCCTTCAACTTCAACTCCAATAATATTTAAACACTTAGATATTATGTTTGAAACTTTTGAATACTTAGCATGCGATTTTTCTTAGAAGGCTTCTCTATTGAAATATTAACCTTCAAAGAGATTCAAAACAAACAAAGAACGAAGAACTAGAAATTTTACCAGAGCAAGACACAACCAACAGTATCATCACAATAATGAAAATCAACTTCACATTACAAATCTCTGCCATGTTATTATTTGTGTTCGAAATAATTCGAATGGATTGGTGTGATGGCAATATGAACCAAGAGACATCAATCATACAATATGCTTCAATGAAGATGTGAAGAACATATTGTTGAAATAATCGAAAGATATTTCAATTCGTGGCATTTAAGCTCTACTAGTTTATCCAAACTCAACTTAAGGTTCTAGTTCTGTATCTTCAAAGCTTTTCATCGTTTAACTTAGTCGGAGATCTTTTGGTTCATTAGGAATATCCTGAAGTTCTAGATTAGTTATTTTCTAGTCTCTTCATACCTATTCATTTTTTATGTTTCAAGGGTATTATACAATAATTCTAATTCTACTCAAAAGTTTTGAAATTTCTAACTATCGCAAATATGTCTAAACAACAACCTACTCGTACCCTTTTCTAAAATAATACCTATCCTTAATCATATTGTTAATTAAAGTTTGATGTTATTATTGTGTAAGGGTCAATATAAAATTGAAACCTCTTAATTTTGACTCAAGAATAAATGTTTTAACAAATTCTTGACTTTTATTTAGGTTAATTATAATGACGAAACTCGGTAAGCTTAATAATATATAACAGCACAAACTCACTGCTAGGAGATGTTGTATTTAAATTAACCCAACCCAATTTTATAACTCGTGCTTTTCGGTTTCAAAATTTAATCCAATTCAATCCTTGTTTTGCTGCTTCAACCGTATATAGCCAATCACACATTTAGCTCAAACAACCATTCTCGGTGAATGACCTCTAAAACTAAAGTAGATAGCTTCATTAATAACAAAATCGTCTCCAATCACGATAGCCATAATTGCGCCTCTATTGGGTCTCTTGCGCTTCCACTAAAGGTACACGGGTTGTATCATTTGAAATCCCAAAAATATCTTGCCCCTCATGTAGATTACGAGTTGTTGGCTTGCTCGGTGGCCACCATTATTTGAATCATGGCCTAGAACGATTCCCACATCAGATTCGTCGTGGGGTCTATTCCTGCCAGTGGTGCTGTTGGAGGTGGCGCAACCACATATGTTCTTGTTACATAGCCTTCACAAGTTGGGCTCCCTCTACCTCTACCCCTTCCTCGAACAGGGAGTTGTCCCCTTTCTCAATGTCCTCTTCCACGTCCTCTAGGCGGAATGGTTCTAAACAACCACACAATTTTTCTTAAGCCTACTATTAAGTAACATAAACTACATAATCTTCTATATTATCATACACATATAATTAAGCAAACAATCATGCCGTCAACAACAATCTAGTCACTTTTATCAAATTCAATTAGGAAATACATTTATAATGGACAAGTAGTAACAATATACATAATCAATGACATTTCATTTTCTTATCTTACGCGTGACATACCTGATGGTGATGGAGCATAGCAGTGAGACCACGGAACATGCCAGGCCTACCTCGTAGGCTAGTCTACAAAATCTATAACCTAGAGCAATGATACCAACTATAACGATCCTAGTTTTCTACTTAATTAAAGTCGCTACCACATACATGACGTGACATCTTGTGGAAAAATATTCATTTAAAATGTCTTCATAAAACAATGTTACATGTTTAAGAAAAAGATCTTAAAATAGTACAATTGAAAAATTAAGATTGACATAAGTAAAAAAAAAAACAAAAAAACAAAAAAACAAAAAAACAAAAATGCCCTATATTAACTTACAGTTTACCAAATTAAGTGCAACTATCCTATGCATGTGTCCTGATCTTTTAATTTGTGATGCCGCCGTCAACCGTGTCTTGCGATCTGAAATATAAAAGTAGCACGTGACTTAAGTATTGTAAGAAATATTCAATAAGTGATCCCACTACTAGGGTTAGAAAATGTAAAGACATGTAAAATGAATGAGACCTATCATATAAAAACCATATTCCCTTAGGTTACTATCCTAACTGGATCCTTGAATGTGTATTTACTATTCTACACACGGGCCTCATTCTGGTTGGGCTAGTGTTCTCTAGTGCTATTGCTGGACGCCCGAAAGGAGTAGCGATTGTCGTAGAATCATATAAAATATGATATTCATAATGTACATGTTCATACTCATCACAAGAGGATAATATCTTGATGCATGAGATGTATAACAATGTATGAGATCCCAACATTTCACATTAATTAAATCATGTAAGACAACCCCCTTCCATTTTTCTTCGTATCATATAATTTATACCATAGCCTCTCGAACATATCTCGAGGTTGTGTATCATGTAAAAACATATTAATGTGTATCATCGTGTCATACATCGTGTTATATCATTTCTGCACATATCATATTCTACGATATATAGAATCATCTCACATATCATATCAAATTATATATCGTATCATAAAAACATATCATATCATATTATAGACATCACACATATCAAACACATGACACCAGTTTATTCAAACTCAAGTTAACGTTCTAGTTTTATAACTTCATAGCTTTTAGTCGTTTAGCCTAGTCGGAGATCTTTTGGTTCATTGGTTCTTGCTATTTGGCTCCTTAGGAATATCATGAGGTTCTAGGCTAATCTGGTTAGTTGTATGCTAGTCCCTTCATTCGTAACGAACCTATTATGTTTTTATTTTTTAAGGATATTAATCAATAATTCTAATTCTACGAGAAAGTTTTAAAATTTCTAATATCCCAAACCCGTCTAAACAACAACCTGCTCATACCCTTTTCAAAAATATACTTATAATTACTGTCCTTTTGTTAATTAAAGTTTCCATATCTCTAATTTCCAAACCAACCAATTTGATGTTATTATTGTGTACATTATAAAGTTAAAACTTCTAAATTTTGATTCAAGAATAAATGTTTAAATAAATTATTGGCTTCTATTTAAGTTAATGTTAATGACAAAACCTCGTAAGCTTAACTACGTGTAACAATCCAATCCCACTGCTGCTATCAGATATTGTCATCGTTGGACTTTCCCTTACGTATTTCTCGTCAAGGTTTTAAAACACGTCTGTTAGAGGGAGGTTACCATACTTTTTTGTTTTCCTCTCCCATCAATATGGGATCTTACATTACATATCCTTAAAGAAGAAAAAAGTTCGTGACAGTTTGGTTATATTTATTATTATTTTGTTCTCAGGCTTAAAGAAGGGTAGATGACTATACGTTTCCTACTTGTATTTTTTTTTTCTATTTTTAGGAAAAATAGGATTTATGGGTTGGTAATTATAGAAATATCATATATTTGGCATATGCATCAACAAAAATCTACTATTTAGGTTTATATTTGTGAGCTAAGTTAATTTATAGACATTATATAATGGTTTGGAAAGAAAGAAACTTAACCATCACATCAAACCATTCAAAATATTTTCAACCCAAAGGATAATATGGCAGAGATTAGTAGTGTGAAGTTGAGTTTCATTATTGTGATGATATTGTGATGATACTGTTGGTTGTGTCTCGTTCTAGTAAAATTTTTAGTTCTTCGTTTTTTGTTTCTCTTTGAATGTTAAAATTTCAATAGAGAAGCCTTCTAACACAAATCACATGTTAAATGTTCAAAAGTTTCAAACATAATGTTAAGTGTTTAAATATTATTGCAGTTGAAGTTAAAGGGATGCCGCCACTGGTAATAAAGAGAAGCCTTCTAAAACAAATCACATGCAACACCTCTGCTGACTGTGGAGATCATACTTGTTCGTGTTCTGAAATCGGTTTATGCGTCTGTTTTAAATCGGCAACAAAAGAATTGAATCTCAATAATATGAAATTTGAAGACCTCAAACAAGAAGATCTCAAGAATTAAGTGTTAATAAGAACAGAACTAATATGTTTGTGATTGTTAGTGTGCGCGCACTAAATTCAATCATTCGGGCAAGAATAATGAATAATATAGCTACAATATGGTAATACATGTATATGTATATTCTGTTATCTTTTTGACACTTTGCTATGTTTGCTTATTGTTTTTCGGACAACAAACTAATTTGAATCTGTACGAATAGTCCTAAAAAAATAAGTAAATTTTGTACGAGATAGCAATAATGCATTTAATATATTTAAAAATAATAGAAAATTTCATGACTAGTCTATCGAGTTTGTAAAAGAAAATGACATAATTGTTAAGGAAATTTCATAGTGAATGATAGAAAAGATGAGGAAGACTATCCCCACGCTCTCGCAAATGTGTAACAACTCTTGCTTAAGATTCAAAATCTTGATTCAACACCTGATGGCTCCAGTATTCCCCTGCTAGTAGTCACGTTACTTACTTTTGCTTCTAACAGTGAAAATTATCCCCACAAACCAACACGAGTCGTCCTAACATACTTTATCCTCACTCACATGTATTATAGAAAAATTTCTAGAACGTCACCCAACATAGAATTACTCCAAACAAAGTACGTTCAAAAATGAAGTTTCTATGATTGAGCCACTAAAAAGGAAGATGCACATTGTTGGTATAAGTTGTAACCTTTATTTCCTTTAAGACTTCCTTAGTCATCCTATCTTCAGGATCACTCTCACTCTTATATGTTCTCAATTCATTCATGTACTCCTCTTTACTCAGGTGTCTGTACCCACAAGATTTCTCCTGTTTGCCCCTGAATCACATCTTACTGTGAGAGGTATCGCTCTTATCCCGATTGTAATGACTCTAATTTTCTATTAAAACCAAGGTCGCAACTACATGCATAATATAACTAGAATGCGTGGAGAAATTCATTTACAAGAAATGACGCTATGGACTTAAACGTTCGTAATAAAAATTTTAAAACAACATAACGGGAAATAAATAGCATAAAATTTTTAAATAAAATAAGAAAATGATCCATAATCTAACCTAAGACCTACATATAACATGTATGCATCTACCCAAACTTCAATTCTAGATTTCTACTTACCTCGAGTCACTACCGTCATCAAAGAATAATCATTTTGTGTAGAAATAAGCATTTAAACTTTATCCTAAAATATAAATTTCATCATAAAACACTGTCATGGACTGACACTATAACGACTCGAAATTGTTTACTTAATTTTAGGTCGCTACTGTATACGTACCATAACATTGAATGCGAAAGACTTCATTTAAATTCCATAAAACATAACCTTTATCTTAAAACGCAGCCATGGACTTACGTGTTTCCAAAACATCTTTAAAAAGACACAACAGAAGACTAAATAAAATGAATAAGAGTTTAAGTTAAAAACATTCTATTCTAGCCTAAGTCTAAGAAAATAAATACCACTATCCTACGCATGTGCCATGGTCTCGAATTGCGATGCCGTCGTCAGCCGTACATGAATGTCTTGACTTAACCTGAAAAATGTAGTAGCACATGGCTTGAGTATTTAAAGAAATACTCACTAAGTGACCCCACTGTTGAGGTTAAATGTAACATTCACATGCAATGAGATGATGAGACCTATCTTTCATTCCATTTTCCCTACGGTGCTGTCCTAACGGGTAATTTTGGACGTGTATCATATACTCTACACACAGCCCATACGTGCGAGTATGGACTCACCAGCTAGTTCGCACACCACTGGGCCACTTTCCTTATCCAGTGGGCATACTCTGGGAGCCCTTTAGGTCGGACACCCGCTAGAACTAGTAACTGTCACGGCAGCGCTATGCAAAGCATAACAATCATTGTCCTGCCATTGGATGTACGCGTCCGTACCCTCGTGATGGTATAGGGGTATTCCCCCAAATGCATGAGCACACATAATGCATGAGGTTCCAAAACTTTTCCATTTTCATTATCCTTTAATACAACCTCGCTAGCATTATGTACATATCATATCATTTTTCATATCGTTTCAGATATTGTTCATCATTCATATCATATCTCAAATCATACATAATTTCTAATGGGGTTATATTTCATGCCATTTATTGTGATTTCATGTCATTCATATCATGCTGTATACACACAATTTAAGATACCTAACATAACGTTCTATGCTTTTAACATAACATTTCATCATATACACATCATACCATGACATATTGCATCACAATGTATCATATCATAAACAAGTCATAACATAAACACTTTGTAGTCATATCGTTCTCTAACTTATCATAGCCTTAACGTTCTTATACCTATCACAGACATATCATTACGTGAACGTACCATAGTCATATCATCACAAGAACGTATCCTAACGCTACCGTTCTATCAATCCTAACGCTATCGTTCTATCAATCTATCACAAACCTATCCCTTTCTACCTGTAACCTAACCGTATTCTTCCCTCAATCTCTCTTATCCATATCACTCCGGTATGTAACCTAACCTTAACGTTTCATGAACATATTTTAGTCCTATCGTTACATTTCATTTTGTGCATCCTTCTCGTATCCTATCTCAAATATATCTTTGAACGCATCGTACCATAATTATTATCACACAATTCACATATTATAATATACACATAACATATAAGAAGCATATCGATCCACAGACAATTCACACATATCAATATATATGAACGTGCAGAACCACGGGGTACGTGTCAACATCAAATATAACTATGCCGATAGTAAGATCACTTGCTTGGTTAGCTTAAGTCGTTGTCACGAATATATAGAGTTCAATTCCGTCCTTTGAAATCCAAGTTAACCTATGTGAGTCCATGACATCAGTTTCAAGTTTGAACTCTATAAAATTATTTCTCTAATTTACATTGGTCATCCTAAAATTCTTATATTTCCTGTTAGACACAATTCGATCGAGTTCCTTGCCCTCTGATATTTACTGTTTTATTGTTAAATTCTGTTCAACAAATCTTTCCTCAATCTCCCTCCCTCTCTGTAATTATTTTCATTATGTAAATAGATTTTCAATTGTGTAAAGAGATATTACTGGCCAATTTTGAGTCGATTGTTTGGTTACTATCTCCCAGTTTATAGATTTGCCAACTAAAATTTATTGAATCTAACCATATTTCCTATAACTTAAAATACTAACAAAAATCTAATCGATTGGATATGGGATCTTATTATTACAGGATCTCGTAAAATATAAAAGAAGATTTGATCCTAAATTAATTTCTTATAACCATAACTACACAGGAAAAGGAGATCTGAGATAGGATTTTACCATAATAACCGACCAAAATCTCTAAATCTTTAATCTGCATATGTTCAAAGTCATTTTACTGACAATTGTTGTTTTTCTGTTTGTTTTTGCAGTTACTTCTGACTTAAGGACGTAAGGATGGGTTGAGGAGAGATAAGTGTGGGAAGGGTGAGATGTTAGTTTTGAGGAGTGGGAAAAGGTTGTTTTATTTTTGTTTATTTATTTATTTATTATTATTATTGTTATTTAACTTTTTTTTTTTTATAATTATTTTTATTTGTTTATTTATTTCATTATTTATGATTTTATTTATTTATTTATTTTTTATTTATTTGGGCTATTACAAATATGTTCTAAAACACCTTTAAAAGGACACATCAAAATACTAAATGAAATAAATAAACTTTGAAATTAAAGAAACCATATCCAATCGTAAGTCTAAGAAAATAAATGTAACTACCCAATGTGTATGTCATGGTTACTAATTGTTATGTCGTGATCGCTACTCCTTTCGGGTGTCCAGCAATAGCACTAGAGAACACTAGCCCAACTGGAATGAGACCCTTGTGTAGAATAGTAAATACACATTCAATGACCGTGATAAGCGAGGGAATCAATACAAGGGGAATAAGATTCAGATTACCTTGTTAATCGAATATCTTAAGGCAAGAAGATTGTTTGAGATTCGAATCACTCCACAAGCAAGATCGATCATGTCTAGCTTGAATGATTCTTGTTGATCAAATATCTCAACGCAAGAACACTTGTTTGAGATTTGAATCACTCCACAAGCAAGATTGATCATGTCGAGCGTGAATGATTCTACATGCAACCTAAACTAGGTAGAATTGCAAAGAAACTTAGCCATTGGCTAAAGAAGAGCACAAATGCTTCTTTTAATATATATTTTCCAAGTCTACCTAAAAATACAACATACATGGTTTTATATATAGCCTCAAAGTGGAACTATTAAACTGATTCCAAGACTTGTAACATTCATACTTAATGATCATAATTAACCCTTGTGTAATTGTAACCTAAAGTAAATAAATAGTCTTAAAATACATTAATGAAATACAATAACTCTAAATTGTAATCCACCCAAAATTTATAACATGAAACTTCATTTTTCTTCAATGTTGCATGAATTGAAATATCTTTTGATAATTTCAACAATATTTTCTTCACATCTTCATTGAAGCATATGTTATGATTGATGTCTCTTGGTTCATAATAAACCCAGTTAGGATAGTCACCTAAGGGAATATGGTTTTTATATGATAGGTATCATTCATGTTACATGTGTTTACATTTTCTAACACAATATTGGGATCACTTACTCAATATTTCTTAAAATACTCAAGTCACATGCTACTTCTATATTTCAGATAAAGGCAAGACACCTCACACGGTTGACGACAACATCACAAATTTAAAGATCATGTCACATACATAGGGTATTCGAACATAATTTCGTAGACTTTAGGTTAGTAAAGGGCATTGTTGTTGTTATTATTATTATTATTATTTTATTTATGTCTATTTTAATTTTTCAATTGTATTATTTCAAGATTTTTTTTTCTTAAACATACATGTAAGCCTATGACATTGTTTTATGAAGACATTTTAAATGAATATTTTTGCACAAGATGTCATGCATGTGGTAGCGACTTTAGGTAAATAGAAAACCAGGGTCGTTATAGTTGGTATCATATCTCTAGGTTATAGATTCTGTAGACTAGCCTACGAGGTAGGCTTGGCATGTATCATTGTCTCACCACTATGCTCCATCACCATCGGTTATGTCATGCATAAAATAAGAAAATGAAATGTCATTGATTATGTATATTGTTACTACTTGTTCATTATGAATGTTTTTCATGATTGATTTTGATAAAATTGACTACATTGTTGTTGACGGGACGATTTTTCGCTTAATTATATGTGTATGATAATATGAAAAATTATGTAGTTTATGTTAGGAATAGTAGACTTAAAAAAAATTGTGTGTTGATTTAGAACCATGCCACCTAGAGGATGTAGAAGAGGACGTCGAGAAAGGGAACAACCTCCTGTTCGAGGAAGGGGTAGAGATAGAGGGAGCCCAACTTGTGAAGGCTCTGTAACAAGAAAATACGTGGCTGCAATACCTCCAACAACACCATTGGCGGGAATAGACCCCATGAAGAATCTGATGTGGGAATCTTTCCAGGCCATGGTTCAAGTAATGGTGGCCACCGAGCAAGCCAATAGCTTGTAACATACATGAGGGGCAAGATATTTATGGGATTTAAAATGGTATGACCCCGTACCTTTAGTGGAAGCACAAGAGACCCAATAGAGGCACAATTATGGCTATCACCAATGGAGACAATTTTCTTATTAATGAACTACCTAGACCATGAGAAGGTATTCTTTTCGTCATTCATCTTGAAAGAGGACGCAAAATTGTGTTGATTGGATAATTGAGAAATTCTTGGGCTAAATGGAAGTGTAAAACCATAGTCTCGATTCAAAAAGCTATTCCTAAAATAATATTTCCGAAGGTAGTCCGACTTTGAAGATAATAGGAGTTCACCCATCTGATATAGAGTGGACATTTTGTGGATGACTAGGCAAGAGAATTTTATAAGGTTGAAATGATTCGCGCCGTCAGTAGTGGATACAAAACTAAAAATTGCTAAAAGGTTCATCCTTGGATTGAATCCATAAATTCATCAAACAGTTGAAGCCATAGATCCTACCACGTATAAGACTGCTTTGAGGGCAGCTAAGACTATAGAAAAGCCTAGAGATAGTGATATGAATTCAACTCCTGACCCTTTGCATGTACCTGAAGGACCGATTACAAGAAGTAAGGTTAAGAAGATTCAAGAGGCCTACACATTGCATCTTCAAAAGCTAGCTAGTGTACAAGTTGAAACAAAGACTTTTGAGCCCAAAAATATTTATAGCATTAGCATATCAAATCAAGAAGATAATGGAATGGCTAACATTGCCTTTGGTAGTTGAACTACCATTTAAGACAATTTATGAATGTCTTGTTTTCTTCAATTTGTATTTAATAGCATTTGTTATTAGTTTGTATGAATGCCTTATTTTCTTCAATTTGTATTTAATAGCATTTGTAGTTGGTAGTTAACTTTATTAGGTTAGGTTATCTTATGGGCCTATTTAAAGGCATGTAATATTCATGTTTGGGCATCAATTGTTGAATACAAACAAAACCTTTGTGTTTTTTTTATACCTTTTTTGTGTTATTCTTTTTTCAAACCTTGCTTTAAGTTTGATGTTTAAACCGATTCATTGAATTAGTTTTGATCAAGCTAATTCTTGAGTGAATTGTCTTGGTATCTAAGAGTGACCATCATAGATTCTAAGTTCGATCTAAGAGTCATTCATCTTCTAACCAGCTCTTGGTTGGAATCAATCCGTTAAGTTAGCTTCCTCTATGAACGTTTTGCAAGGATTCTAGAAAGACCTCTAGCTTTGCAAATTCCAGCATTGTAGGCGCTTATAAAAAATACTCAACCTAGGTGCTATTCTTGTTTTTAAGATAAAAGTAAGACACTTTTGCACCGTTGGACAATGTCGTGGTGACATCTATGGAATTGAAGTTTGGGTAGATGCATTCATGTTATATGTAGTTCTTACGTTATACTATTTATTTTCCATTATATTGTTTTAAAAATTTTATTACGAACGTTTAAGTCCATAGCATTGATTCTTTTAAATGAATTTTTCCATCGAATAGTTATATTATGCATGTAGCGGTGACCTTGGTTTTAATAAAACATTAGGATCAGAGCAATACCTCCCACAGTCAGATGTGATTCAAGAACAAACCAAGGAGGAAGTTGGTTGGTATGTGACACCTGAGTAAACGAGGAGTACATGAATGAACTGAGACCACATCAAAGGAGAGTGATCCTGAAGATAGGATTATTAAGAAAGTCTTAAAGGAAATAAAAGTTACAGCCTATACCAACAATGTGCATCTTCCTTTTTAGTGGCTTCGTCATAGGAACTCCATTGTTAACGTACTTTGTTTGGAGTAATTCTATGTTGGGTGACGTTCTAGAAATTTCCTACGATACATGTGAGTGAGGAAAAAACATGCTGGAACGACTCGTGTTGGTTTGTAGGGATAGTTTTACTGTTAGAAGCGAGGAGTGTGTAACGTGACTTTGTAGCAGGAGAATGCTAGAGCCATCAGGTGTCGAATCAAGATTTCGAATCTTTATTTGAATATTAGACATGAATCGTTTCACATTTGTGACAGCGAGGGGATAGTCTTCCTTTTATCTTTTCTATCATTCACTATGAAATTTCCTTTAACTTGTATGTCATTTTCTTCTACAAACTAGATAGACTAGTCATGAATTTTTTTTTATTATTTTTAAATAAACTGAATGCATTGTTACTTGATTTGATTTTAAAGTTATACCTCGTACAAATTTAATTATTTTTTTACGACTATTAATACGAATTCAAGTTCGTATGTTGTCCGAAAGACAAATAAGCAATTAAAGCAAAGTGTGTCAAAAGATTAAAAAAAAAATAAAAAAAACATACATATATAATATATTATTGTATGTTATTCAGTATTCTTGCGTTCCAAGGGTAGAATTTTGTTCCGCAGGCTAACAATCACAACATATTAGTTTTGTTCTTATTAACACTTAATTCTTGAGGTCCTCTTGTTTCAGGTCTTCAAATTGCATATCATTGAGCTTTAATTCTTTGGTTGCGAATTGAATACAAACGCATAAACCGAGATAAGAACACAAACAAGTACGATCTCCGCAGTCAGCAGAGGTGTTGCATGCGATTTGTTTTAGAAGACTTCTCTTTGGTACCAGTGGCGGCATCCCTTCAACTTCAACTGCAATAATATTTAAACACTCGACATTATGTTTGAAACTTTTGAACACTTAGCATGCGATTTGTCTTAGAAGGCTTCTCTATTGAAATATTAACCTTGAAAGAGATTCAAAACAAACAAAGAACGAAGAGCTAGAAATTTACCAGAGCGAGACACAACCAGCAGTATCATCGCAATAATGAAACTCAACTTTACACTACAAATCTTTGCCATGTTATTATTTTGTGTTCGAAATAATTTGAATGGACTGGTGTGATGGTTAAGTTTCATTCTTGTCAATCCATTATATAATCCTCTAGACGTCAAATTAGTTCACCAAATATGAACCTAAATAGTAGATTTTTGTTGATGCATATGCCAAATATATGATATTTCTATAATTACAAACAACAAATCCCATTTTTCTGAAAATGTTAAAAAGAAATTCACATAGGAACTCCAACAATGTGCATCTTCCTTTTTAGTGGCTTCGTCATAGGAACTCCATTGTTAACATACTTTGTTTGGAGAAATTCTATGTTGGGTGGCGTTCTAGAAATTTTCCTAGGTTACATGTGAGGAAAAAACATGCCTGAACGACTCGTGTTTGTTTGTAGGGACAGTTTTATTTTTAGATGCGAAGAGTATGTAACGTTTCTATGTAGCAGGAGAATGCTAGAGCCATCAGATGTCGAATTAAGATTTCGAATATTGATTTGAATCTTAGACATGAGTCGTTTAAAATTTGTGACAGCGAGGGGATAGTCT
The DNA here is from genome assembly GCF_057944985.1 of Cucurbita pepo subsp. pepo. Lineage (NCBI taxonomy): Eukaryota > Viridiplantae > Streptophyta > Magnoliopsida > Cucurbitales > Cucurbitaceae > Cucurbita > Cucurbita pepo. The sequence continues at coordinate 4,716,149 of NC_141809.1, read as the reverse complement.
TCCTTTTATCTATTCTATCATTCACTATGAAATTTCCTTTAACTTTTATGTCATTTTCTTTTACAAACTAGATAGACTAGTCATGAATTTTTTTTATTCTTTTTAAATAAATTGAATGCATTGTTACCTGATTTGCTTTTAAAAAATACCTCGTACAAATTTAATTACTTTTTTACGACTATTAATACGAATTCAAGTTCGTATGTTGTCCGAGAGACAAATAAGCAAATAAAGCAAAGTGTCAAAGGATTAAAAAAAAAAACATACATATATCATATATTATTGTATGTTATTCAGTATTCTTGCACGCTAACAATCACAACATATTAGTTTTGTTCTTATTAACACTTAACTCTTGAGGTCTTCTTGTTTGAGGTCTTCAAATTGCATATCATTGAGCTTCAATTCTTTGGTTACGAATACAAACGCATAAACCGAGAGTAGAACACGAACCACTCCACAAGCAAGATTGATCATGTCGATCTTGAATGATTCTACCTGCAACCTAAACTACATAGAATTGTAAAGAAACTTAGCAATTGGCTAAAGGAAGCACAAATGCTTTTTTTTACTACATTTTCCAAGTCTACTTTTAAATATAACATACATGACTTTATATAGCCTCAAAATGAAACTATTAAAGACATTCCAAGTGTGGTAACATTCATACTTAATTGTAACTTAAAGTAAATAAAAAGTCTTAAAATACATTAATGAAATACAATAACTCTAAATTGTAATCTACCCAATGTTTATAACATGAAACTTCATTCTTCTTTAATATGGCATGAATTGAAATATGTTTTAATAATTTCAACAATATTTTCTTCACAGCTTCATTGAAGTATATTGTATGATTGATGTCTCTTGGTTCATATCATTCTCCACTTCTTCAAGAGGCTTCATCCTTGAATCTATTTGTGAAACTTTGCTGCAAAAAATAAGTTCGAAAATACAAAAGACCTAACAACACTCTCTCACGAGTATACACTCAAGGAATTTTTAGGCCACTCTTTGTACACTCATTTACACAAATGAAACTCTCATTCTCACCTCTCAAAATTTTAAATAGAGCAAAGATTGAATTTTTAACTCTGGGTTCGATTAAAAACTAAAAAGATAAAAATCAAATTGTGAAGAAACGTAAAGAAAACATATATCCGATCTTGAGCCTAAAGCTCTAATACCAAATGATATGATAAGGAATCACTACAAGGGGAGTAGGACTCGGATTTCCTTGTTGATCAAATATCTCAGGGCAAGAATATTGTTTGAGATTCGAATTACTCCACAAGCAAGATTGATCATGTCGAGCTTGAATGATTCTACATGCAACCTAAACTACATAGAATTGTAAAGAAACTTAGCCATTGGCTAAAAATAGCACAAATGCTCTTTTTTACTGCATTTTCGAATTCTACTTACAAATACAACATACATGACTTTATATAGCCTCAAAATAAAACTATTAAAGACACTCCAAGAGTTGTAACATTCATACTTAATGGCCATAATTAACCATTATGTAATTGTAACCTAAAGTAAATACAAAGTCTTAAAATACACTAATAAAATACAATAACTCTAAATTGTAATCTACCCAAAGTTTATAACACGAAACTTCATTCTTCTTTAAGGTGGCATGAATTGAAATATGTTTGATAATTTCAACAATATTTTCTTCAAATCTTCATTGAAGTATATTGTATGATTGATGTCTCTTGGTTCATATCATTACTGATGCTCGATTGAGAGAAGCACAACAACGAACCATGGAAAGACTAATTCGAGGAATAGAAGAGTTGACCGATCGAATAGGAAGATTGCAAATTCAAAACCAAGCTCGACAGAGGATTACACTACGTGCACCCTTAACCGATAAATATTAGGGCGACAATTCTAATCACCACGAGGATAATCCACATGCGGTTGGTCGTGGCTTGATGCGAGGGAGAGACCTTGGAAGAAGGTCTCATAATTTACAACAACGTGTTCCTTATGATGATAGAATTGATTATAACGTGGGGAGCATCAAATTAAAAATTCTCAAGTTTTATGGCAAAACCGATCCAGAAGAGTACCTTGAGTGGGAGAAAGCAGTGGATTCAATGTTCAACTATCATAATTTTAGTGATGAAAAGAAGGTATTGTTATGCATTGCTCAATTCAAACAATATGCTCAAATTTTGTGGGATAAATTGATGTCAAGTAGGAGAAGAAACCTTGAAGCATCAATTGATTCATGGTGCGAGTTCAAAGAGTCCATGAGGAAGTGTTTTGTTCCACAATATTTTCAACGGGACATGGCGCAAAAGCTTCAAGCATTGAAACAAGGACGCAAATCTGTGGAAGATTATTACAAGGAGATGGATACATTGATGGATCGACTTGATCTCGATGAGGACATGGAGGCTCTCATGGCGCGATTTCTTAAAGACTGATTTACAGCCTTATTCTAATATGGAGGAGTTGTTGCATATTGCAATTAAGATCGAGAGGCAAATCCAACGAAGGTCTCAACGGTATTCTTCTAAAACTTTGTCCAATTCTACTTCTACATGGAAAAATAATAGTAAGAACATTGATTATAAGTATAGAAATCAAGAGATTAATGAGAAGCCTCAAGCTAAATTTGAGAAAGGGGAGATTTCTAGAAGAGGGAAAGAAAAAGTAGAAAATTCTAATGTTCGAAATAGAGATTTAAAGTGTTGGAGATGTCAAGGGGTAGAACACTATAGTAGAGATTGCCCAAATGCAAGAACTATGACCATCAAAGAGGGAGAAATTGTTACGGATGACGAGGCACATGACGACATAAATGAGGAAACTGATGAGAGTGAGGAGTTTAGTGAAGAGGACCCTACACATATATCTTTGGTTACTCGACGAGCTCTAAACACCCACATTAAAGAGGATGGCCTAGACCAATGGGAGAACTTATTTCATACTCAGGTGTCTTGTTCAATCTGTACCATGTAGTGTTGTCATTGATAGCGGTAGTTGCATCAATGTTGTGAGTTCCATTCTGGTCAAAAGACTTAATTTAAAGACACAACTACATCCACGACCCTACAAGCTTCAATGGTTGAATGATCATGGGGAAGTACGGGTAACTCAACAAGCTCTTGTTTCTTTTACTATTGGAAAATATGTTGATGATGTTTTATGTGATGTTGTATCCATGCATGTTGGAGATTTACTACTTGGGAGGCCTTGGCAATTTGATCGACGGGTAATGTATGATGGGTATGCAAATCGATACTCTTTTACTCACAATGGTAGAAAAACTACTCTTCTTCCATTGTCTCCAAAAGATGTATTTATTGATCATTGCAAACTTGAAAAGAAAAGGCAAGAGGCTGATGCAAAAGAAGAGATTGAAAAAGAATCAAGTGATAAAAAGAGCTTGAGTGAAAAGCAAGAGAGTAGCACTCAGCCTAGAGAAAAAACAAGAGAAAAAAGCCAAATCAGTAAGCTTGTATGTTAGATCAAGTGAGGCTAGGAATGTTTTTCTCTCTAACCGGACTATTCTTGTAGTTATGTGCAATGGGTCTTGTTACTTTACTAACATGCTTAACCCTTCTTTACCTAGTGATTTTGTTGTGCTTTTGCAAGAGTTTAAAGATTTATTTTCTGAGGAGATGCCTAGTAGTTTGTCACCACTTAGAGGAATTGAACACTAGATTGACTTCATTCCTTGCGCGCCCATTCCAAATCGACCAGGCATATAGAACTAATCCAAAGGAGGCTGAAGACATACAAAAGCAAGTAAGTGAACTCCTTGCTAAAGGGTATGTACGTAAAAGTTTGAGTCCTTGTTTTGTTCCAGTTATTCTTGTACCTAAGAAAGATGGTTCTTGGCGTATGTGTGTTGATTGTATGGCTATAAACAAGATAACTATAAAGTATAGGCATCCAATTCCAAGATTAGATGATATGATTGATGAATTGCATAGATGTAGTCTTTTTACTAAGATTGATTTAAAATCGGGTTATCATCAAATTCACATGCATATTGGGGATGAGTGGAAAAAAACTTTTAAAACCAAGTATGGTCTTTATGAATGGTTGGTTATGCCTTTTGGATTAACTAATGCACCTAGTACATTCATGAGACTTCTTACGAGAATACTTTGGTAAGTTCGTGGTTGTTTATTTTGATGACATCCTTGTTTACTCTAAATCTTTAGATGATCATATTACCCATGTACGCAATGTTTTGACTACTTTAAGAAACGAATGTTTAAATGTAAATTTAAAGAAATGTAGCTTTTGCATGGACAAAGTTAACTTTCTTGGGTTTGTAGTTTCATCTAATGGTGTTGAGGTTGATGAGGAGAAAGTGAAGGCTATAAAAGATTGGCCTACACCTAAAAATGTAAGTTAGGTAAGAAGTTTTCATGGTCTTGCAAGTTTCTACGGTAGGTTCATTAAGAATTTTAGTACAACTGCTTCACCCTTGAATGAACTTGTTAAGAAGAATGTATCCTTTATATGGAAACATATCAAGAACTTGCTTTTAATACTTTGAAAGAAAAATTGAGTTCTGCTCCCTTGCTTGCATTACCTAATTTTGAGTCAACTTTTGAAATTGAATGTGATACTAGTGGAGTAGGGATAGGTTTTGTATTAATGCAAAATCAAAGACCTTTAATGTTCTTTAGTGAGAAGTTGACTGGTGCATCTTTGATGTATCCAACTTATGACAAAGAGCTTTATGCTTTGGTTCGTGCATTGCAAACCTGGCAACATTATCTTTGGCCTAAGGAGTTCGTTATTCATATGGATCATGAAAGTTTAAAGCATTTTAGAGTACAAAATAAACTCAACATAGGACATGCTAAGTGGTTAGAATTTATTGAAACATTCCCTTACATCATAAAATAAAACAAGGTAAGAAGAACATTGTTGCAGATTTTTTATCACGAAGGTATGTCCTCCTCAATACTTTGAATGCTAAGTTGTTGGGTTTTGAACACATAAAGGATTTGTATGAACATGACATATTCTTAGCTCCTTTTGTTGAATCTTGTGAAAAATAACTCATTGTGGATAATTACTTGTTGTTAGATGGATTTTTGTTCCGAAAAGGCAAACTTTGCATACCATCTTGTTCCATACGTGAGCTACTTGTGAGGGAAGCTCATGGAGGTGGTTTAATGGCACACCATGGAGTTTGTAAAACTTATGATATGCTCTCTCAACATTTTTTTTTTTTTTTTTTTTTTTTTGCCTAAATTGAGACATGATGTTAATAAAGTTTGTGCTCGTTGCATAGCATGTAAACAAGCTAAGTCTAGGCTTCAACCACATGGTTTATACTCCTCATTACCTATTTCTAATGATCCTTGGATTGATATATCAATAGATTTTGTTTTAGGTTTACCTAGGACTAGGAAAGGCTATGATAGCATCTTTGTTGTTTGTTGTGGTTGATCGATTTAGTAAAATGGCTCATTTTATTCCTTGTCACAAAACTGATGATTCAAAATATATTGCTGACTTGTTCTTTAGGGAAGTTGTACGATTGCATGGCATTCCTAAAAGCATCGTTAGTGATCGTGATGTAATATTTTTAAGCCACTTTTGGCGTGTTTTATGGGGGTAAGTTAGGAACTAAGCTAGTATATTCAACTATTTGTGATCCTCAAACCGATGGACAAACTAAAGTTGTTAGTAGAACCATGACTACTATGCTTAGGGCTATTATTGATAAGAATGTTAAGACTTGGGAGGATTGTTTGCCATTTATAGAATTTGTATATAATAGGATTGTTCATAGCACTACTAAATGCACACCTTTTGAAATTGTGTATGGCTTTAATCCTTGAACCCCCATTGACTTGTTACATATGCCGTCAAAAGAGTTTGTGAATTTTGATGCAAATGTCAAGGTTGAGTTTGTTCATAAACTACACCAGCAAGTAAAAGAACAAATTGAGAAGCAAAATTCCAAGGTTGCCACCCGAATTAATAAAGGACGCAAGATTGTCATCTTCAAGCCAGGAGATTGGGTTTGGCTATATTTCCGAAAAGAAAGATTTCCTACTCAAAGAAAATCTAAGCTTTTACCTCCAGGAGATGGACCATTTCAAGTTCTTGAGCATATCAACGACAATGCTCATAAAATTGATTTACCAGGTAAGTATGGTGTTAGTGCAGCTTTTAATGTTGTTGATTTGAGTCATTTTGATGTAGGTAATGGCTGGGATTCGAGGACGAATCCTTCTCAAGAGGGGGAGAATGATATGAACCACGACCAAGGAATTTCCATACCTCAAGGTCGAATTACAAGGATGAGAGCCAAGAAGCTACAATAAACCTTGTACACTTATATTCAAACTATGGTGTGCTCATCAAGAAAAATTCTAGAAGAAGTTGGAGACCTCCATTATATGTTGTGCAAAGTTTAGCTTCAAGAAAGAGATGCATTAAATGCACTTTAAGTTGCATTTAATGAACTCAACTAAAATTTATGGAACCAGTCCAACAATACAAATAAGCACATTTCATTCATTGCACTATTTAATTATAATTTAAATATTTGGTTGTTTTTAATATAAAAGTTAAGATTATATCGTAACAAAAATAGGTTACCATATTCCACCATTAACTAGCCATTTTAATATGGAGGTTATGGGTATTTATCATTTAGTAGCAAATTTAATTTGAAAGTGATGTGTCATATAGGTTAAGGTTGTAAAGGCTATATATAAAGCCTCATTTTCTTTTATTCGGGACATCAAATTTTTTAATTAAAAAGGAATGAATTTTTTTTTTTTTTTAGCTTTGTTGAGAGCTAAAATCTTCTTTGCATATTCTTGTGTTTGGAACTTGCATGCTAAGTCATTCAAGTGGTAGTGATCAAACCTCTTGTGAAGTGATTCGAATCACGAGTTTATAAACGAGTTTTCTTGTAATAGCCCAAAAATAAATAAAGAAATAAACAAATAAAAATAATTATAAAAATAGTTAAAATAATAATAATAATCGTTAATTAATTAATTAATTAAAAAAAAAAAAAAACAACCTTCTCCCACTTCTCTCCATTAACCTCTCATCTCTTGGAGGATTATCTCTCCTCAACCCATCCTTACGCCTGAGTAACAGTTACTGCAGAAAGAACAGAAAAACAACAATGGTCAGATTTGAGAAGTAAAATGGCTTTCAAACATAAGCAGACGTCAGATTTAGAGATTTTGGTCTGTTATTACAGTAAAATCCTATTCCTTTATAGTTATGGTTATAAGAAATTAATTTAGGATCAAATCTTCTTATATATTTTACTATATCTTGTAATAATCAGATCCCATATCCAATTGATTAGATTTTTGTTAACATTTTAAGTTACAGCAAATAAGATTAGATTTAATAAAATTTTAGTTGACGGATCTATAAACATGAAGATAATAGCCAAACAAGACTTAAAATTGGCCAGCAGTATCTATTTACACAATTGAAAATCTATTTACAGAATTAAAATAATTAGGGAGGGAATTGAGGAAAGATTTGTTCAACATAATTTAACAATAAAACAGGAAATATGCAATGAACTCCATTAAATTTTGTCTTAAATATCAAAATTTTACCATGGCCAATGTAAATGAGAGGAATAATGTTGTAGAGTTCAAACATGAAACTAATGTCATGGGCTTATATAGGTTGACTCGGATTTCAAAGGATGGAATTGAACTTTCATTAAAGATATATTTGTGACAACGACTTAAGCTAGCCAGGTAAGTGACCTTACTATCGGCATGGTTATATTTTGATGTTGACACATGCCCTATGGTTCTGCACGTGTCATATATATTGATATGTGTGAATTGTCTGTGGATCGAAATGCTTCCTATATGTTATGTTATGTTATAATATGTGGATTGTAGGATAATAATTATGGTACGATGTGCTCAAGGATATGTTTGAGCTAGGATACGAGAAGGATGCACAAAATGAAATGTAACGATAGGAGTTAGATACGTTCATGAAACGTTAAGGTTAGGTTATATACCGGAGTGCTACGGATAGGAGAGATTGATGAAAGAATACGGCTAGGTTATGGGTAGAAATGGATAGGTTTGTGATAGATTGATAGAACATTACGTAATGATATGTTTGTGATAGGTATAAGAACGTTAAGGCTATGGTAAGTTAAAGAACGATATGATTATGAAGTGTTTACGTTATGACTTGTTATGATATGATACATTATATGCTAGATTATTGTGCATAAGTACGTAGTTATGTGAACGTGAATGTATGAAATGTATGCTTTTAATCTGATGAGATGTGTAATGCATGTAACGATTATGAGGTCCTTGAACGATTATGGCATGTTTGTATGGAATATGTGAATGTGAATAGCATGAATTGTATGACATGAAACACGGTAAACTGTCTGGAACCATAACCCCGATAGAAATGTGTATGAAATGTGAAATGAAAATGAGAATGACATGAAGCCTAGAACATGACAGGGGGTTATGGTCATTAAAGATAAATGTAGAAATAGGGGGACCTCATGAATTATGTGTGTTCATGAATCTAGGGGGATACCCCCATCCCATCACGAGGGTACGAACGCGTACATCCAATGGCAGGACAACGATCGTTATACGTTACATAGCGCTGCCGTGACAGTTCTAGTTTTAACGGGTCCCGGCATAAGAGGCTCCCAGAGTATGCCCACCGGATAAGGACAGTGGCCCAGCTGTGTGCGAACTAGCTAGTGAGCTCATACTAGCACGTATGGGCTGTGTGTAGAGTATATGGTACACGTCCACGATTACCCGTTAGGACAGCACAGTAAGGAAAACGAAACGAAAGATAGGTCCCATCATTTCATTGCATGTGATTGTTGCATTTAACCCCAACAGTAGGGTCACTTACTGAGTATTTCTTTCAATACTTAAGCCATGTGCTACTACATTTTTTAGGTTAAGGCAAGGCATTCTTGTACGGCTGACGACGACATCGCAACTCGAGATCATGGCACATGCATAGGACAGTGGTATTTATTTTCTTAGACTTAGGATAGAATAGGATGTTTTAAACTTAAACGCTTATTTATTTTATTTCGGGTCTTTTGTTGTGTCGTTTTAAAGATGTTTTCGTAAGTCCATGGTTGTGTTTTAAGTTAAAGGTTATGTTTTATGGAATTTAAATGAAGTCTTCCGCATTCAATGTTTATGGTACGTATACAGTAACGATCTTAAATTAAGTAGAAAATTTGGGTCGTTACATTTCTTTACTCTTGATCTTGATCATCAAGGTAATACGTTTCATACTTTTCCTTGGGTTGATTCCATATCAATTAGGGTCATTACAATTGGGATTAGAGCAATACCTCTCACAGTCATATGTGATTCAATAACAAACCAAGGAGGAAGCTGGTTGGTATGTGACACCTGAGTAAACGAGGAGGTACATGAATGAATTGAGATCACATCAAAGGAGAGTGATCCTGAAGATAGGATGATTAAGAAAGTCTTAAAGGAAATAAAAGTTACAACCTATACCAACAATGTGCATCTTCTTTTTTAGTGGCCTCATCAAAGGAACTCCATTGTTAACATACTTTGTTTGGAGTAATTCTATGTTAGGTGACGTTCGAGAAATTTTCCTATGATACATGTGAGTGAGGAAAAAACATTCTAGAACGACTCGTGTTGGTTTGTAGGGATAGTTTTACTGTTAGAAGCAAGGAGTATGTGACTATGTAGCAGGAGAATGCTAGAGCCATCAAGTGTCGAATCTTGATTTGAATCTTAGACATGAGTAGCTACACATTGGTGACTACGAGGGGATAGTCTTCCTTATCTTTTCTATCATTCACTATTAAATTTCTTTAACTTTTATGTCATTTTCTTTTACAAACTTGATAGACTAGTCATGAAATTTTTTATTCTTTTCAAATAAATTGAATTGCATTGTTACCTGATTTCATTTTAAAGGAATACCTCGTACAAATTTAATTATTTTTTTACGATTATTAATATGAATTCAAGTTCGTATGTTGTCCGAAAGACAAATAAGCAAATAAAGCAAAGTGTCAAAAGATAAAAATAAAAAAAAACACATACATATATCATATATTATTGTATGTTATTCAGTATTCTAGCGTTCCAAGGATAGAATTTAGTCCCGCACGCGAACAATCACAACATATTAGTTTTGTTCTTATTAACACTTAATTCTTGAGGTTCTCTTGTTTCACGTCTTCAAATTGCATATCATTGAGCTTTAATTCTTTGGTTGCAAATTGAATACAAATGCACAATCCGAGATAAGAACACGAACAAGTACGATCTCTGCAATCAGCAGAGGTGTTGCATGCAATTTGTTTTAGAAGGCTTCTCTTTGATACCAGTGGCGGCATCCCTTCAACTTCAACTGCAATAATATTTAAACACTCAAACATTATGTTTGAAACTTTTGAACACTTAGCATGCGATTTATCTTAGAAGACTTCTCTATTGAATTATTAACCTTCCAAGAGATTCAAAACAAACAAAGAAAGAAGAACTAGAAATTTTACCAGAGCAAGACACAACCAGCAGTATCATCACAATAATAGAAATCAACTTCACAAGTACAAATCTCTGCCATGTTATTATTTGTGTTCAAAATAATTTGAATGGATTGGTGTGATGGTTAAGTTTCATTCTTGTCAATCCATTATATAATCCTCTAGGCTTGAAATTAGTTCACCAATATGAACCTAAATATATAGTCCTCTAGAGGTCTTCAAATGGCATTTTCGTTGATGCCAAATATATGATATTTCTATAATTAGAAAACTACAAATCCTATTTTTCTCAAAATATTAAAAAGAAATCCAAGTAGGAAATGTAGTGGGTTTCAATATTTTTTTCTTAGGAAATGATAGTCATTTGACATTCATTTAACTTGAGCTTGAGAAAAATAAGTAAATATAAACCAAACTGTCACAATTTTTTTTTATTATTATTATTATTATTATTTTTTTTTTTGCTCAAAGATAAATGATGTAAGATTTCACGTTGATTGGACAAGAAAACAAAACATTCTTTATAAGAGTATGGAAACCTCCCTTTAATAGATGTGTTTTAAAACCTTGACGAGAAATTCGGAAGGAAAAGTCCAAAGTGGACAATATTTGTTAGCATTGGAAGAGGTATCGCTCTGATACCAACTGTGATATGGGAAAATCACTACAAGGGGAGTAAGATTCCGACTACCTTGTTGATCGAATATCTCAAGGCAAGAACATTGTTTGAGATTCGAATCACTCCACAAGCAAGATCGATCATTTCTAGTGATATGAATCAAGAGACATCAATCATACAATATGCTTCAATGAAGATGTGAAGAAAATATTGTTGAAATTATCAAAAGATATTTCAATTCATGCCACATTGAAGAAGAATGAAGTTTCATGTTATAAATTTTGCGTGGATTACAATTTAGAGTAATTTAGAGTAATTGTATTTCATTAATGTATTTTAAGACTTTTAATTTACTTTAGGTTACAATTACATAGTAGTTAATTAAGGCCATTAAGTATGAATGTTACAACTCTTGTAATTCCTTTAATAGGTTCATTTTGAGGCTATATAAAGCCATGCATGTTGTATTTGTAAGTAGACTTGGAAAATATAGTAAAAGATGCTTTTGTGCTTTCTTTAGCAAATGGCTAAATTTCTTTGCAATTCTACGTAGTTTAGGTTGCATATAGAATCATTCAAGCTCGACATGATCAATCTTGCTTGTGGAGTGATTCGAATCTCAAACAAGTGTTATTGCATTGAGATATTTGATCAACAAGAATCATTCAAGCTATGTCATGCCAAAATAAGAAAATGAAATGTCATTGATTATGTATATTGTTACTACTTGTTCATTATGAATGTTTTTCATGACTGATTTTGATAAAATTGACTACATTGTTGTTGACGGCACGATTTTTCGCTTAATTATATGTGTATGATAATATGAAAAATTATTTAGTTTATGTTAGGAATAGTAGACTTAAAAAAATTGTGTGTTGATTTAGAACCATGCCGCCTAGAGGACGTGGAAGAGGACGTCGAGAAAGGGAACAACCTCCTGTTCGAGGAAGGGGTAGAGGTAGAGGGAGCCCAACTTGTGAAGGCTTTGTAACAAGAAAATACGTGGCTGCACTACCTCCAACAACACCATTGGCGGGAATAGACCCCATGAAGAATCTGATGTGGGAATCTTTCCGGGCAATGGTTCAAGTAATGGTGGCCACTGAGCAAGCCAATAGCTTGTAACATACCTGAGGGGCAAGATATTTATGGGATTTAAAATGGTATGACCCCGTACCTTTAGTGGAAGCACAAGAGACCCAGTAGAGGCACAATTATGGCTATCACCAATGGAGAGGATTTTTTTATTAATGAACTACCCAGACCATGAGAAGGTATTCTTTTCGTCATTCATCCTGAAAGAGGATGCAAAATTGTGGTGATTGGATATTGAGAAATTCTCGGGCTAAATGGAAGTGTAAAACCATGGTCTCGATTCAAAAAGCTATTCCTAAAATAATATTTCCCAAAGGTAGTCCGACTTTGAAGACAACAGGAGTTCACCCATCTGATATACAGTGGAAATTTTGTGAATGATTCGCGCCGTCATTAGTGGATAAAAAACTAAAAATTGGAAAAAGGTTCATCCTTGGACTGAATTTAGAAATTCATCGAACAGTTGAAGCCATAGATCCTACCACGTATAAGACTACTTTGAGGGCAGCTAAGACTATGTGGAAAAGCCTAGAGATATGATGGTGTTAATATAACACATGCGGAAGCAATTTGGATCTTAGACACTTTTAGAACATCAATTATAGTAAATAACTAGCATGTTCATAAGTATTAAAACTTAATGAGTTTGAATACTAACCTTTTGTAGGTCAAATTCCTTTTTCTTCACGAACCGGTTTCGAACTACCACTAATGTCTTCTCCACAATCCTCCGGTCTTAGAACGGGATTGTGGAATCCGGCGAGTGACTAAACTTGGGAGGGATTTTCTATATATGAAGAGAGTGTTTGTGAGAGGTTTATCTCTAGGTTTTTCACCAAGAAGACCTTTCCTGTTGCATGATCACTCTATTTATAGAGTTATGTTTGCATGTTCATGCAAATTTAAGTTCACCAAATTTTGACACTCAAAATTTTGAGATTATGTAGCAAACATGCATGTTTGAGTTAACCAAATTTTGACACTAAAAATTCCACTCAAACTTGTGGGGTTTATTTGGCAAACATGCAAGTTTGGTTAAACCAAATTTTGACACCTCAAAATTCCACTAACATGAATTTTTCCATTAAATGAAGTCAACATTTTGACTTTCTTTATTTTAATTCAACAATGAATTTGAATAATTAATTTCAAATTAAAGTAATATTAAATGATTAATTAAACTATTTAATTAATATTTAATATTAATTCAAATGTCAATCCCAATCAATTCCGATACATAATTGATTAAGATATTTAAATCTTATTTAAATATCTCAGATTCTCTCTTTTTGTTTAATTCGTAAAGAAAACAAAAATGCGGTTAAATATATCGTACATATGTAGCGCATATTCACTAATTTGAATTTGAACACTTCAAACTCACTCGTCACACTGTTCTATGGTTTAGTCCGATATGAGCTAGCAGAGGGACCTAATGGACCTATAGATCATAGGCTCCAACGATCCAAGATTAACCGGTTAAACTCATTAACTTTGTTAACCAACATTCGTTAACTACTAGGACACTCCACTATAGCCTAGTAGTTGCACTCCCCTCACTATAGATATATTTCTGTCCATTTGATATAACCATGATTAGTAAGTCGATCCTTCACAGGTTGTTCGTAACTAGAGCTGGGTCAATTTACCCTTTTTACCCCTGAAGTTACTTCTTTTTCCTTGTCTCACTGATCCTCTAATGAAAAATTGGTTTGTGGTCCAACCAGTAAACCGAATCCCTCTCAGGCCAATGAGAGGGTGGGGCCCCTTGTTCAAGACTTGGAGTCAGTGCTTAAGGGAACTACCTCTCTTCTATCCCTAAAAGTGGGTACGAGTGAATTCCATCTTGCACCCCACGTCCCCAGCTATTCACCCAATCTTACCCCTGAAATTGGAGGCCTATTGAGTCAGCAAACTCGAGCAACTCTCACCCATGAAAATCTAAGGATAATTTCGAATAAACAAGAGTTCATGGTTAGCTCAAGATTAAGATCGAGTTACCTAGGTCATCGAATGAAAAGAAAATCAGTCTCAACAGTAAACGGCATTATAAAGTGAGAGTGATTTTCTTCATGGTCCAATCTTATGCAATGCTCATTGCATAGGACGCCCCTACTCACATGTCTTCGCGTGTACAATTTAGTGATCACATTGTTTATATCATATACAAAAGTGGGCCGCATCCATAGTGTCCCCAGAATAAGGTACTCAGCCTTATTCTTATACTATAGATCATTTTGACTATATATTTGAACTTGATCCACTTTATGTCTCTACATATAGTTCAAGTAATCATACTATAGCCAGAGTGTTCTTAGTTTATTGGATTTAGATTAATAATCGTAAAATTCACTTTATTCAATAACAATCTTTACTGAATAAACAACAATAATAACTTTATAGAATATGTTTTTGTTTACCAACTATGAGTTTTAGGACATAAAACCCAACAAACTCCCACTTGGACTAAAACTCTAGTGGGGTTTTATAACGCTGAGTAGAGAGAAAAACATAAATACAATAAACTAGGGCATCACATACTCATGCCTTTTCTCCCACTTGCCCTAGATTACATAACTCGTAGTCCTAGACTCACTAGGTGCCCTTCAAACACTTTAGCCGTGAGGGGCTTTGTAAATGGATCAGCAATGTTATGCTTTGAAGCTATATGTGTGACGATCACATCTCTTCGTTGCACAATCTCCCTTATGAGATGATATTTGCGCTGAATATGTTTTCCTCGCTTATGGCTTCTTGGTTCTTTTGAATTTGCAACTGCTCCACTCTTATCACAATAAAGAGTGACGGGAAGATGCATATTTGGAACGACTTCCAAATCAGTTAAGAACTTCCTAAGCCATACAGATTCTTCCGCTGCTTCACAAGCAGCAGCATACTCAGCCTCCATGGTGGAATCAGCAATGCAACCTTGCTTTATGCCTCTCCATATTATTGCTCCTCCGTTCAGAGTTAAGACAGATCCTGATGTCGATTTCCTCGAATCTACATCGGTCTGAAAATCTGAGTCAGTGTACCCTGTAAGGATCAGATCCTTAGCACCGTACATTAGCATATAGTCTCTCGTTCTCCTAAGATACTTGAGGATATTCTTAACGACAGTCCAATGAGCACATCTCGAATTGGATTGATATCTACTGACAATTCCCACAGCATAGCATATGTCAGGTCGGGTACATAGCATAGCATACATCAGACTACCGACCGCTGATGCATAGGGAATGTGTCTCATATCCTCAACTTCTTGAGATGTCTTAGGACTTTGTTCCTTCAACAAATGAACTCCATGCCTGAAAGGTAATAATCCTTTCTTAGAGTCCTGCATCTTATATCGAATCTACATCGGTCTGAAAATCTGAGTCAGTGTACCCTGTAAGGATCAGATCCTTAGCATCGTGCATTAGCATATAGTCCCTCGTTCTCCTAAGATACTTGAGGATATTCTTAACGGCAGTCCAATGAGCACGTTCTAGATTGGATTGATATCTACTGACAATTCCCAGAGCATAGCATATGTTAGGTAGGGTACATAGCATGGCATACATCAGACTACCGACCGCTGATGCATAGGGAATGTGTCTCATATCCTCAACTTCTTGAGGTGTCTTAGGACTTTGTTCCTTCAACAAATGAACTCCATGCCTGAAAGGTAATAATCCTTTCTTAGAGTCCTGCATCTTATATCGAATCATCATTTTATCGATGTATGATGCCTGAGACAATGCTAGTGTTTTGTTCTTGCGATTCCAAACAATTTGGATTCCAAGAATAAACTGAGCATCTCCCAAATCTTTCATTTGGAATTGTGTCACTAGCCAATGCTTATTGTCAGTCAGAAATCCCACATCATTTCCAATGAGCAAGATATCGTCAATGTACAACACCAGGAAAGCTACTGTAGAGTTGACTATCCTTTTATACACACAAGGTTCGTCAACATTATGTTTAAAGCCATAAGATTTGATCGCAGTATCAAACTTTATATTCCAGGATCGAGATGCTTGCTTCAACCCATAAATGGATCTTTTAAGCTTGCAAACCTTTTGCTCGTGATCCTATTCAATAAACCCCTCTGGTTGAGCCATATAGATACACTCTTCAAGATTACCATTTAGAAAGGCTGTCTTAACATCCATTTGCCAAATTTCATAATCATAAAATGTGGCAATAGACAAGAGTATTCTAATCGATTTAAGCATAGCAACAGGAGAGAAGGTTTCTTCATAGTCCACCCCCTCTCTTTGGGTATAACCCTTTGCTACTAGTCGAGCTTTAAAGGTTTGTACCTTACCGGTTTGGTCAATGGATCCATTTGCAACCAATAGGTTTTACTCCATCTGGTTTATCTACAAATTCCCAGACTGAATTGAAGTACATTGACTCCATTTCAAGATTCATGGCTTTAATCCACTGATCTCTATCTTCATCATTCATTGCCTGTTTATAGGTCAATGGATCCTCAATGCCATCATCAGGTATGATGACTTGAGTTTCTGCCAAACCCAAGTAACGATCGGGTTGAGTTATAACCCTCCCACTACGTCGAGGCATTCTCAACTCTTGAGAAGGATGTGATTGACCAGAAGTGTCAGCTCCATCAACAACTCTTGTTTTTTTATCAGTAGCTTCTTTAGAAATTTCACTTAATACTAGTTTGCTGCGAGGTTGATGATTTCTTACGTGGTCTTCCTCTAAGAATGTAGTGTTTGTTGATACAAACACTCTATTTTCTTGAGGGTCATAAAACAAACCACCTTTCGTCTCTTTGGGGTATCCTACGAATAGACATAATTTTGGACGACGTTCTAATTTCTTGAGATTTTGCAACAACACATGTGCTGGACATCCCCAAATTTTGAAGTGATGTAAACTACCTTTACGCCCTTTCCATAACTCATAAGGTGTTTCTGAAACACTCTTAGTAGGAACCATGTTCAAAATGTATGTAGCAGTCTCCACTGCATATCCCCAAAACGGATCGGGTAATTGAGCAAAACTCATCATAGACCGAACCATGTCTACTAGAGTTCTATTTTTCCTTTCTGATACACCATTTTGTTGAGGCATACCAGGGGCTGAGAGTTGAGACCTTATTCCATATTCTATCATATAGTCCTGAAATCATAAGTCCATGTACTCTCCTCCTCGATCTGATCGAAGTGTTTTAATAGTTTTACCTAATAGATTCTCAACCTCAGACTTATACTCACTGAATTTTTCGAGAGCTTCGAACTTGTGACGCATTAGGTAAAGATAGCCATACCTAGAATAATCATCAATAAAACTGATGAAATATTCATACCCTCCTCGTGCTTTAACATTCATTGGACCACAGAGATCTGTATGCACGAGTTCTAAGGTTTCTTTGGCTCTATAACATTTTTCGAAAAACGATCGTTTAGTCATTTTACCCACAAGACAAGACTCACATGGAGGTAAAGAGTTGTCTTCTAACTCATTTAGAAGTTCTCTTTTAACCAATCTCTCAATCCTATTGAGATTAATGTGGCCTAGTCTTAAGTGCCAAAGATAGGTATTAGGAGAAATCTTTTGTCGTTTATTTTGAGTTTCAGCTGTTTTTAAACATCTCGGTATTTAAAATAGATTTTGTTTCGCTCGGTTTTAACATATATAAGTTGTTTTCTAGTTTTGCAGAACAAATATGAATACCTCTTTTGCAAATGAACACTTCATTGATTTCAAAAGATACTTTATACAATAATTCTAATAAACAAGAGACAGATATTAGATTTCTTTTCATTTCAGGAACAAAAACTACATTATCTAATATAATGAATCTATCTCCAAAAAACAACTTTAAATTTTCTACTGATCTTGCTGAGACAACCTCTCCTGTTCCAACCCTGAGTGTTATCTCGCCGTCTGCAAGCATTCTCCAGGAGCTAGTTTCCTGGTAAAAAGAACAAATATGATTAGTCGCCCCTGAATCTAGTATCCAAGTTGAGTTGTCATACTCTACTAAACATATTTCTACAACGAGTAAATCATATTTACCTTGTTGTTTCTTTTCGGCTTTCTTCTCTGCAAAGTATTTAGGGCAGTTTCTCTTTCAGTGCCCGTTTTCGTTGCAATGGAAACATTTTCCTTTATCTGCTTTTTGAACCTTGTGTTTGCAGTTAGTAGGAATGTTATTTTTCCCTTTACCCTTCTTCTTCATCAAAACACTTTTAGAAGTTGAAGATCCAGACTTATTTTTGGAGGACGATCCTCGTAGTAATTTCTTGGAGATAGCAACATTTGCTTCTCATGTTTGTCCCTTGTTTGTTAAGAGGGACTGATAAGTTTGTAGCTCATTGAGAAGAGAAGTCAAGTTATATTATATTTTGTTCATTACCACATTTGTGCGGAACTGGAAGAAGCTCTTCGGAAGAGACATCATGATAAAACTGACTTGACTCTTCTCATCAATGACAGCTTCATTTTCTTCTGCCACATTGAAATGGACCATCATGTCCAGGACATGTTCTCTAACTGAGATCTCTTCTTTCATACGACAGTTATAAATGTATTTTATGGGTTCATGTCTGAGGGAGAAGGACGGTTGTCCAAACATCCCTTTTAAAGATTCCATAATCTCTTTAGCACGATCCATAACATCGTGTTTCTTAGCCAAAACATTAGATATGTTGGCTAGAATGTACACTCGGGCTTTGTCATTTGCCTTTATCCATCTGTCATACGCATCCCGAATTGTTCGGTTTGCATTTGAGCTAGGGTTTGGAGGACACTCCTCATTTAAAACAAACCTTAAATCATCAATTACCTGTATTTTGTTTACGTTTGATTTCCAAGTTGCATAATTGTCGCCGTTTAATTTCTCAGAAGCGAGTAATTGTACTATTGAGTTTGTCATGCTGTGATATAAAGAAAATTCTATTAGTGATTTGACTTAATCCTGTTTAATCCAATCAGTTTTAGCAAATGTAATAATGTACCCAAAAATTATTAATTTGCAACGATACTTTAGTGAGTTAGAGCAACTGCTACCGAGGGGCAGTCAATCACTCATTCACTAAACCAAGACATTCTTGACTTTAAACACTAATCCCAGAATAACTCTTGTTCCTATAGTGTTTTTAGTTATCGCTATTTTGGTCAAGAATATACTAACTCTTAGTAATTCTTCGTAAGTGTGACCCGCCATTTTCAAACCTCAGAGACCGGTCCCAACAATGTTATCGAATGAAAAAGCCAAAGTTGGGAACGGACCTAAGAAATCCTATCCATTTCTGGAGTTTGCGTTGTTTCGACTCCATGTTACGACCCTCCGAATGGGTAGTTGCTCTAGGGCAACATGCAGGTGGAACATGGGAATCTAGGACGTATCATGGGCTCCAACGATCCAAGATTAACCGGTTAAACTCATTAACCTTGTTAACCAACATTTGTTAACTACTAGAACACTCCACTATAGCCTAGTAGTTGCACTCCCCTCACTATAGATATATTTCTGTCCATTTGATATAACCATGATTAGTAAGTCGATCCTTCACAGGTTGTTCGTAACTAGAGCTGGGTCAATTTACCATTTTACCCCTGAAGTTACTTCTTTTTCCTTATGTCTCACTAATCCTCTAATGAACAATTGGTTTGTGGTCAACCAAGTAAACCGAATCCCTCTCAGGCCAATGAGAGGGTGGGGCCCCTTGTTCAAGACTTGGAGTCAGTGCTTAAGGGAACTACCTCTCTTTTATCCCTAAAAGTGGGTAGGAGCGAATTCCATCTTGCACCCCACGTCCCCAGCTATTCACCCAATCTTGCTCCTGAAATGGGAGGCCTATTGAGTCGGCAAACTCGAGCCACTCTCACCCATGCAAATCTAAGGATAATTCCGAATAAACAGGAGTTCATGGTTAGCTTAGGATTAAGATCGAGTTACCTAGGTCATCGAATGAAAAGAAAATTAGTCTCAACAGTAAACGGCATTATAAAGTGAGAGTGATTTTCTTCATGGTCCAATCTTATGCAATGCTCATTGCATAGGACGCCCGCACTCACATGTCTTCACATGTACAATTTAGTGATCACATTGTTTATATCATATACAAAAGTGGGCCGCATCCATAGTGTTCCCAGAATAAGGTACTCAGCCTTATCCTTATACTATAGATCATTTTGACTATATACTTGAACTTGATCCACTCTTATGTCTCTACATATAGTTCAAGTAATCATACTATAGCCAGAGTATTCTTAGTTTATTGGATTTAGATTAATAATCATAAAGTTCACTTTATTCAATAACAATCTTTACTTAATAAACAATAATAGTAACTTTATAGAATATGTTTTTGTTTACAAACTCTGAGTTTTAGGACATAAAACCCAACAAGATAGTGATATGAATTCAACTCCTAACCCTTTGCATGTACCCGAAGTACCGATTACAAGAAATAAGGTTAAGAAGATTCAAGAAGATTCAAGAAGCCTATACATTGCATCTTCAAAAGCTTGCTAGTGTACAAGTTGAAACAAAGACTTTTGAGCCCAAAAATCTTTATAGCATTAGCATATCGAATAAAAAAGATAATGGAGTGGCTGACATGAGAAAGTAATTAGAAGACTTGGCTTTGGTAGTTGAACTACCAATTAAGACAATTTATGGATGCCTTATTTTCTTCAATTTGTATTTAATAGCATTTATTAGTAGTTTGTATGAATGCCTTATTTTCATCAATTTGTATTTAATAGCATTTATTAGTAGTTTGTATGAATGCCTTATTTTCTTCAATTTGTATTTAATAACATTTGTAGTTGGTAGTTGAACTTTATTATGTTAGGGTTATCTTTTGGACCTATTTAAAGGCATGTAATATTCATGTTTGGGCATCAATTGTTGAATACAAACAAAACCTTTGTGTTTTTTTTTATACTTTTTGGTGTTATTCTTTCAAACCTAACTTTAGGTTTGATGTTTAAACCGATTCATTGAATTAGTTTTGATCAAGCTAATTCTGGAGTGAATTGTCTTGGTATCTAAGAGTGACCATCATAGATTCCAAGTTCGATCTCAGAGTCACTCATCTTCTAACCAGCTCTTGGTTGGAATCAATCCATTAAGTTAACTTTCTCTGTGAACGTTTTGCAAGGATTCTAAAAGGACCTCTAGCTTTGCAAAAATCTAGCATTGTTGGCGCTTATTAGATAGGTACGTTGAGAGTCAGTTGTCACTAACGGGAGAAAACAATAGTATGATCGGACGGACTCACATCGACAACCATCAACATGTAAACCTCAATATAAGAATAGACACCCTCCCCAATATGCTGATAAATATCTTAGAGACTAAGAGAAGGTCCAAGACAATGAGAACCATTGTGCCTTGAATGTTGGAAACAACATTAGGGTAGATGTATGGCTTGAATCTAGGGCTTGTTTCAGATGTAGTCATCAAGGCTACCTTGCCAAATACGAGGAGGATGAAAAACCCAGTTGACCCTCCAAGAGGCCCTGGTGGAGTCGAGAGACCTATGTAGACCTATTCACAAGAAAGAGATTATGCATCCAGTAGGGATGTTGGGAAATACGACATAGTGGTGATAGGTACACTATCCATCCTCGGACACTATGCTTTAACGTTATTTGATTCAGGCTTTACACGTTCCTTCATATCTGTGCCATTTTTTAGTCAAGCAGGGTTCCAACTAGAACCCTTGTTGCATGTATTAAATGTTAGCACCCCAACACAGGTAGACTTAGTTTTTAATGATAGAGTAAAAGATGGCCAAGTAATAGTAGCAAGATGAACCTTTAGCGTAGACCTGATAGTTGTTAGTATGACGAATTTTGATGTAATACTATAGATAGATTGGCTAGCTAAGAACTATGCCAATATAGATTGTTACAAGAAGGAGGTGGTATTCTTTCTCAACACTATCTGGATCTAGTTTTTAGTTCAAAGGCTAGAGTTACTCCTAAAGTAGTTTTGATGATGAAGGTCAAGAGACTAGTCTAACCAGGAAGGTGAGCCATATTTATTAGTGCCGTAGATACAAAATGGAAAGAGAAGACTATGAATACAATACCAATTTTGAATGAATTCTCAGATGTCTTTTTGGAGGGTTTACCAAGATGCCCTTTTTCTCAAATCGTAGGTGCAATTACAAGAAATTGAACTGGGAAGTGGACCCATTTCTAAAGCGCCTTACTATATTGTGCCAGCAAAATGAAAGGAACTTAAGATGCAATTACAATGATCTACTTAACAAAGGCTTCATCTGACCTAGCGTATCTCCTTAGGGTGTACCAGTGTTATTTGTTAAGAAGAAGGATGGTTCGATGGGCCTGTGCCTCGACTATTGAGAGTTAAATAAGAGAACGTTAAAAAACAAGTACCCACTCTCATATTGAAGATTTGTTAGACCAACTCAGAGAAGCGAAAATATTCTCCAATATAGATCTTCGGTCAGGGAACCACCAGGTTAATACTAAAGAATGGGATGTACCTAAGACATCATTCAAAACAAGGTACGACCACAACGAGTTTGTGGTGATGTCATTTGGTCTCACTAATGCCCCCAACAATATTCATGGAGTTAATGAATAGAGTATTAAAGGAGTGTCTCGACACATTTGTTATTGTGCTTCAGACCAGTGGTGCACTTATTAGATCCTTACTATGGAATGCTTTCTTTAGAAAGTTATTTGCGTTATCCTTGTCCCGCGGAAGCATCAAATCATCCTAGTGTACTCAAAGATGGATCAAGAACACGTTTAAAAAATTCTAAAATTTTGAGAGAGAACAAGTTGTACGCCAAATTCTCCAAGTGTGAATTTTTGCTCCGACACGTCTCATTTTTAAGACACATGATGTCAAAACATGGAATCTCAGTAGACCCCACCAAGATTGAAGTGCCCATTAAGTGGGATCACACGAACATAGTTATTGAGGTGTGTATGTATACCATATGTAGAGAAGTACTACACATCAAATTCTACCCGGACTGGAGTTGAGACCAACCCCATGAAATGATGTTTTATGAAATGATTGTTCCTAAACATGATTGCATTTTGACCCAATATTGAAGTTCCTTACCTTATACTTCTTAAAATACTCAACCTAGGTGCTATTCTTGTTTTTCAAATAAAAGTAAGATACTTTTTGATAAGATAAGGAAATCACTACAAGGGAAGTAAGATTCGGATTACCTTGTTGATCGAATATCTCAATGCAAAAACATTGTTTGAGATTCAAATCACTCCACAATTAAGATCGATCATGTCTAGCTTGAATGATTATTTTTTATCAAATATTTCAAGGCAAGATCATATCAAGCTTGAATGATTCTACATGCAACCTAAACTACATGGAATTACAAAGAAACTTAGTCATTGGCTAAAGAAGAGCACAAATGCTTCTTTTACTACATTTTCCAAGTCTACTTACAAATACAACCTACATGGCTTTATATAGCCTCAAAATAAAACAATTCAAGGCATGCCAATAGTTGTACCATTCATACTTAATGACCCTAATTAACCATTATGTAATTGTAACCTAAAATAAATAAAAAGTATTAAAATACATTATTGAAATACAATAACTCTAAATTACTCTAAATTGTAATCCACCCAAAATTTATAACATGAAACTTCCTTCTTCATCGATGTGCCATGAATTGAAATATCTTTTGATAATTTCAACAATATTTTCTTCACATCTTCATTGAAGTATATTGTATGATTGATGTCTCTTGGTTCATATCACTTTTGCACCGGTGGACAATGTCGTGGTGACATCTATGAATTTGAAGTTTTGGTAGATGCATTCATGTTAAATGTAGTTCTTAGGTTATACTATTTATTTTCCGTTATATTGTTTTAAAATTTTTATTACCAACGTTTAAGTCCATAGCATTGTTTCTTTTAAATGAATTTCGTCACGCATTTTAGTTACATTTCTTTTAAATGAATTTCTCTAGCGAATAGTCATATTATGCATGTAACGGCAACCTTGGTTTTAATAAACCATTAGGATCAAAGCGATACCTCTCACAGTCAGATGTGATTCAAGAACAAACCAAGGAGGAAGCTGGTTGGTATGTGACACCTGAGTAAACGAGAAGTACATGAATGAACTGAGACCACATCAAAGGAGAGTGATCCTGAAGATATGATGATTAAGAAAGTCTTAAAAGAAATAAAAGTTACAGCCTATACCAACAATGTGCATCTTCCTTTTTAGTGGCTTCGTCATAGGAACTCCATTGTTAACGTACTTTGTTTGGAGTAATTCTATGTTCGGTGACATTCTAGAAATTTTCCTATGATACATCTGAGTGAGGAAAAAACATGCTGGAACGACTCGTGTTGGTTTGTAGGGATAGTTTTACTGTTAGAAGCGAGGAGTATGTAACATGACTATGTAGCAGGAGAATGCTAGAGCTATCAGGTGTTGAATCAAGATTTCAAATCTTGATTTGAATCTTAGACATGAGTCGTTACACATTTGTGACAACGAGGGAATAGTCTTCCTTTTATCTTTTCTATCATTCACTATGAAATTTCCTTTAACTTTTATGTCATTTTCTTTTACAAACTAGATAGACTAGTCATGAATTTTTTTATTCTTTTTAAATAAACTGAATGCATTGTTATATGATTTGATTTTAAAGGAATACCTCGTACAAATTTAATTATTTTTTTACGACTATTAATACGAATTGAAGTTCGTATGTTCTCCGAAAGACAAATAAGCAAATAAAGCAAAGTGTGTCAAAAGATTAAAAAAAAAAAAAAACATATATATATCATATATTATTGTATGTTATTAAGTATTCTTGTGTTCCAAGGATAGAATTTTGTCCGCTAACAATCACAACATATTAGTTTTGTTCTTATTAACACTTAATTCTTGAGGTCCAGTTTTGTTCTTATTAACACTTAATTCTTGAGGTCCTCTGGTTTGAGGTCTTCAAATTGCATATCATTGAGATTCAATTCTTTGCTTGCGAATTGAATACAAATGCATAAACCGAGATAAGAACACAAACAAGTACGATCTCCGCAGTCAGCAGAGGTGTTTCATGCGATTTATTTTAGAAGGCTTGTCTTTGGTACCAGTGGCGGCATCCCTTCAACTTCAACAGCAATAATATTTAAAACACTCGACATTATGTTTGAAACTTTTGAACACTTAGCATGCGATTTTTCTTAGAAGGCTTCTCTATTGAATTATTAACCTTCAAAGAGATTCAAAACAAACAAAGAAAGAAGAACTATAAATTTTACTAGAGCAAGACACAATCAGCAAATCATCACAATAATGAAAATCAACTTCACACTACAAATCTCTGCCATGGTTGAGTTTCATTCTTGTCAATCCATTATATAATCCTCTAGACCTAAAATTAGTTCACCAATTTGAACCTAAATAGTAGATTTTGGTTGAGGTCAAATATATGATATTTCTATAATTACAAAACTATAAATCCTATTTTTCTCAAAATATTAAAAAGAAATCCAAGTAGGAAATGTAGGAAATGTAGTGGGTTTCAATTTTTTTTCTTACAAAAGGATAGTCATTTGCCATTCATTTAACTTAGCTGGAGAATAATAAGTAAAACCAAACTGTCATAGTTTATTTATTTTATTATTATTATTATTATTATTATTTTCTTTTTTTTTTTCTCAAAGATAAATAATGTAAGATTCAAAGTTGATTGGAGAGGAAAACAAAATATTCTTTATAAAAGTATGGAAACCTCTCTTTAATAGACGTGTTTTAAAACTTGGACGAGAAATTCGGAAGGAAAAGTCCAAAGTGGACAATATCTGTTCGCACGGGAAGAGGTATCGCTCTGATACCAACTGTGATATGGAAAAATCACTACAAGGGGAGTAAGATTCAGATTACCTTGTTGATGAATATCTCAAGGAAAGAACATTGTTTGAGATTCGAATCACTCCACAAGCAAGATCGATTATGTCTAGCTTGAATGATTCTTGTTGATCAAATATCTCATCGCAAGAACACTTGTTTGAGATTCGAATCACTCCACAAGCAAGATTGATCATGTCAAGCTTGAATGATTCTACATGCAACCTAAACTACATAGAATTGAAAAGAAACTTAGCCATTGGCTAAAGAAGAGCACACATGCTTCTTTTACTATATTTTCAAGTCTCTTACAAATACAACATACATGGCTTTATATAGCCTCAAAATGAAACTATTAAAGGCATTCCAAGAGTTGTAACATTCATACTTAATGGTCATAATATGTAATTGTAACCTAAAGTAAATAAAAAGTCTTAAAATATATTAATGAAATACAATAATTCTAAATTACTCAAAATTGTAATCTACCTAAAATTTATAACATGAACTTCATTTTTCTTCAATGTGACATGACTTGAAATATCTTTGGATAATTTCAACAATATTTCATTCCCATCTTTATTGAAATATATTGTATGATTGATGTCTCTTGATTCATATCAAACTGTAACGACCCTAATTTTTTTATTAAAACCAAGATCACCACTACATGCATTCAATCCTTAACCTAGGTTGAGAATTTAATCTAGGTTAAGGTTTTTTCTCAACCATCAATCACAAACTTCTCTCAACTTCATTGGGATGTTTATTTCTCAAGTTTCTTTCTCAAGTTTCTTCCATTTTGGTGTTTAAAACTTCTTGATAAAAATGAGACCTTGATATATATGTTGATGTCAGTATTTTATTCTTCAATAATTATTTGGATATTTTATTGATAGGAAAACACTTTTTTTTATTAAAAGTTCTATATAATTGAGAACTCAAATGCTTTATAGACTTGCTTAGTATCCTAATATAGTATCCTAATAAGCACACAACTTCTAAAGAAAAAGAAAAGAATATGTGTGGAGTGTAGCAAAGGTGATGTTTTGGTCTAAAAACTTCATAGATGAATGAGCTCAAATACCTTTGTTTGACTATTATACAAAGAAAAACCCTTCTCATCAACACACCAAATGCAGTGTCAATAGTTGCATCGTTCTTGAAGCCAGACTTCATTCTCTGGCCGAAAAACCTCAAACGAAGCATGTTCAAGATTGCTATTAAAGTTTCACCAAAACAATGTTGTTTGTAATAAAATTTCCTTGAATTCCAAATTGTATTCTTGTTTGAATCTAAGGATATGCTCTCTTATGTTTAAAAATTTATGTTAGATGGGCATAAATTCAATTTGAAAGTCGTCCATTAAGCATTATTAACTCCTAAACATAAAAGTATAAAATTTCTAATTAAATACTCAAACTATAATTCTTTTTTATAAATCCAAAGAGAAGTTGAACATCAATCTAGTTTTTTTTATACCGTTGTATATTATAAGTTCCAAATTTTATAGAGTTTTAAAATTCAACATCACTCGTTGAACTTAAAATAAATCATCAACTCCATCCACTGAGATCCATTAAAAAAGATGGTGATATGAACCAAGAGACATCAATGTGAAGGAAATATTGTATGATTGATGTCTTTTCGTTCATATCAGATGGTGTCATTTAAATTTGTCATCATAATCGTTATATACCTAAATCATCATCTTTCGACTTGCAATGGACTGTTAGAGGTTCTCCTTCCCTATAATTAAAAATCGTCAGTTTTTAAGGTGATACTCGAGATTGTAGAGCAAAACAGGTAGAGACATCAAAAGTTGATGCAAAAGTAAACAGCAAAATCACATTAAAAAAATAATTTATAGCATTCATTATTTGATTGGTCTAGAATCTGTTTGTATTTCTTTTATTTCTATTATGACTTTGATATTTAGATTGAGGTAAATATTTTAATCTTATTTAATAACTTTAATATTTTATTTATATGTACTCTTATTAAATAATTAATAGATTTTTTTTTTTTACTTTTTTATTTTTTAGTTTTGTTGCTTATCCATATTAAGTAATTTTTATTAAAATAAATATTTGGTGACTTTTTCCATCCTTATTTTTCAAATAAATGTAAGACACTCTCATATACGGATGATGGCGTCGCGATGAAGTCCATGAAATATTTTAAATAGATGCATTAACGTTTGTTGGTAGCTCTTAGATTAGTTGTCCATGTCACCTTTTTTCTGAAATATTTTAAATAGATGATTTTTGCCTTCATTAGTGTCATGTATATAGTGGCACCTTATTTTTAATAGGTAAACAAGGATGTTACAATTGTAGGCTCTTAGTTTCTGTTAGCACTGGAAGAGGTATCACTCTGATACCAACTGTGATATGGGAAAATCACTACAAGGGGAGTAAGATTCAGATTATCTTGTTGATCGAATATCTCAAGGCAAGAACATTTTTTGAGATTCGAATCACTCCACAAGCAAGATCGATCATGTCTAGTGATATGAACCAAGAGGATCAATCATAAATTATGCTTCAATTAAGATGTGAAGAAAATATTGTTGAAATTATCAAAAGATATTTCAATTCATGCCACATTAAAGAAGAATGAAGTTTCATGTTATAAATTTTGGGTGGACTACAATTTAGAGTAATTGTATTTCATTAATGTATTTTAAGACTTTTTATTTACTTTAGGTTACAATTACGTAAGGGTTAATTAAGGCCATTAAGTATTAATGTTACAACTCTTGGAATGCCTTTAATAGTTTCATTTTGAGGCTATATAAAGCCATGTATGTTGTATTTGTAAGTAGACTTGGAAAATATAGTAAAAGAAGCATTTATGCTTTTCTTTAGCCAATGGCTATGTTTCTTTGCAATTTTATGTAGTTTAGGTTGCATGTAGAATCATTCAAGCTCGACATTATCAATCTTGCTTGTGGAGTGATTCGAATGTCAAACAAGTGTTTGAGATATTTGATCAACAAGAATCATTCAAGCTAGACATGATCGATCTTGCTTGTGGAGTGATTCGAATCTAAATCAAGTGTTCTTGCCTTGAGATATTTGATCAACAAGGTAATCCAAGTCTTACTCCCCTTGTAGTGATTTCCACATATCACATACAGTTCAATATTACATTAATAACCTTGAATTTTCATACAATGGATAACAATTAATTACAAATAAAATAATAAAAATATAGTAAAAGAAGCATGTGCTTTCTTTAGCGTAAGTTTCTTTGCAATTCTATATAACAAGTTGCTTGTGGAGTGATTCGAATCTCAAACAAGTGTTCTTGCGTTGAGATATTTGATCAACAAGCATCATTCAAGTCTACTTTTACTATGTAGAATTGTAAAGAAACTTAGCCATTGGCTAACCAAATAACTAATGCTTCTTTTACTATATTTTCCGAGGCTACTTACAAATATTTTACTATATTTTCCAAGTCTACTTACAAATACAACATACATGTGTTTATATAGCCTCAAAATGAAACTATTAAAGGCATTCCAAGAGTTTTAACATTCATACTTAATGGTCATAATTAACCATGATGTAATTGTAACCTAAGTAAATAAAAAGTCTTAAAATATATTAATGAAATACAATAATTCTAAATTACTCGAAATTATAATCTACCTAAAATTTATAACATGAACTTCATTTTTCTTCGATGTGGCATGACTTGAAATATTTTTTGACAATTTCAACAATATTTCCTTCACATCTTTATTGAGGTATATTGTATGATTGATGTCTCTTGGTTCATATCAAACTGTAACGGCCCTAATTTATTTTATTAAAACCAAGATCGCCCTACATGCATTCAATCCTTAACCTAGGTTCAAAATTCAATCTAGGTTAAGGTTTTTTTCTCTCAACCATCAATCACAAACTTCTCTCAACTTCATTGGGATGTTTCTTTCTCAAGTTTCTTCCATTTTGGTGTTTAAAACTTTTCGATAAAAATGAGAC
The DNA here is from genome assembly GCF_057944985.1 of Cucurbita pepo subsp. pepo. NCBI lineage: Eukaryota > Viridiplantae > Streptophyta > Magnoliopsida > Cucurbitales > Cucurbitaceae > Cucurbita > Cucurbita pepo. Next base: position 4,686,051 of record NC_141809.1, on the reverse strand, counting down.
CTTGATATATATGTTGATGTCAGTATTTTATTCTTCGATAATTATTTGGATATTTTATTGACAGGAAAACACTATTTTTTATTAAAAGTTCTATATAATTGAGAACTCAAATGCTTTATAGACTTTCTTTTATTAGAGTAGTATCCTAATAAGCACACATCTTCTAAAGAAAAGAAAAGAATATGTGTGGAGTAAAAGCAAAGGTGATGTTTTGGTCTAAGAACTTCATGGATGAATGAGCTCAAATACATTTGTTTGACTATTATACAAAGAAAAACCCTTCTCATCAACACCCCAAATGCAGTGCCAATAGTTGCATCTTCTTGAAGCCAAACTTCATTCTCTGGCCAAAAAACCTCAAACGAAGCATGTTTAAGATTGCTATTAAAGTTGCACCAAAACAATGTTGTTTGCAATAAATTTTCCTTGAATTCCAATTTGTATTCTTGTTTGAATCTAAGGATATGCTCTCCTATGTTTAAAAATTTATGTCAGATGGGCATAAATTCAATTTGAAAGTCGTCCATCAAGCATTATTGACTCCTAAACATAAAAGTATAAAATTTCTAATTAAATACAGAAACTATAATTCTTTTTTATAAATCGAAATAGAAGTTGAACATAAATCTAGTTTTTTTTATACCGTTGTATATTATAAGTTCCCAATTTTATAGAGTTTTAAAATTCAACATCAACCGTTGAACTTAAAATAAATCATCAACTCCATCCACAGAGATCTATTAAAAAAGATGGTGATATGAACCAAGAGACATCAATGTGAAGAAAATATTGTATGATTGATATCTCTTGGTTCATGTCAGATGGTGTCATTTAAATTTGTCATCATAATCATTATATATCTAAATCATCATCTTTCAACTTGCAATGGACTGTTAGAGGTTCTCCTTCCCTATAATTAAAAATCGTCAGTTTCCAAGGTGATACTCGAGATTGGAGAGCAAAACAGGTAGAGACATTAAAAGTTGATGCAAAAGAAAACAGCAAAATCACATAAAAAGAATTTATAGCATTCATTTTTTTGATCGATCTAGAATCTGTTTGTATTTCTTTTATTTCTATTATGACTTTGATATTTAGATTGAGGTAAATATTTTAATCTTATTTAATAACTTTAATATTTTATTCATATGTACTTTTATTTAAATGATTAATAGATTTTTTTGATTTTATTTTTTAGTTGGGTTGCTTATCCAAGTAATTTTTATTAAAATAAATATTTGGTGACTGTTTTCTATCCTTATTTTTCAAATAAATGTAAGACACTCATATACCGATGATGGCATCGCGATGAAGTCCATGGAACGAGGGTTAGAATAGTTGCATTAATGTTTGTTGGTAGCTCTTAGATTAGTTGTCCATGTCACCTTTTTCTAAAATATTTTAAATAGATGATTTCTGTCCTTATTAGTATCATGCATATAGTGGCACCTTATTTTTAATAGGTAAACAAGGATGTTTGAATTGTAGGCTCTTAGTTTATTTATAAGTCATATGTCATTCACATTTGTTACATCATTCTTGTATCTTATTACATACCTACATGTCACATATCTCGCATTTAGGCTCTATTAGTCGAATATCTTTTGATTCATCGATTTTCACTATTCGGCTCATTAGGAATATCCTGAAGTTCTAGATTAGTTGTTTTCTAGTCCCTTCATACCTATTCATTTTTTATGTTTCAAGGATATTATACAATAATTCTAATTCTACTCAAAAGTTTTGAAATTTCTAACATTGCAAATATGTCTAAACAACAACCTACTCTACCCTTTTCTAAAATAATACCTATCCTTAAGTATATTATTAATTAAAGTTTGATGTTATTATTGTGTAAGGGTCAAGAATAAATGTTTTAGCAAATTCTTGACTTTTATTTAGGTTAATTATAATGACAAAACTAGGTGAGCTTGATAAAATGTAACAGCTCAAACTTACTCCTAGGAGATGTTGTCTTTAAATTAACCCAGCCCAATTTTATAACTCGGGCTTTTCGGTTTCAAAAATTAATCCAACTCAATCCTTGATTTGCTGCTTCAACCATATATAGCCAATCACACATTTAGCTCAAACATCATTTCTCGGTGAATGACCTCTAAAATTAAAGTAGATAGCTTCATTAATAACAAAATGGTCTCCAATCACGAACGCCTCTATTGGGTCTCTTGCGCTTCCCCTAAAGGTACGCGGGTTATATCACGTGATATAAAGTAGCACGTGACTTAAGTATTTTAAGAAATATTCAGCAAGTGATCCCACTATTACGGTTGGAAAATGTAAAGACATGTAAAATGAATGAGACCTATCATATAAAAACCATATTCCCTTAGGTTATTATCCTAACTGGATCATTGAATGTGTATTTACTATTCTACACACGGGCCTCATTCTGGTTGGGCTAGTGTTCTCTAGTGCTCTTGCTGGACACCCGAAAGGAGTAGCGATCGTCGTAGCATCATATAAAATATGATATTCATTTTCCTTTCATAATGTACATGTTCATACTCATCACAAGAGCATAATATCTTGATGCATGAGATGTATAACAATGTATGAGATCCCAACATTTCACATTAATTAAATCATGTAAGACAACCCCTTCCATTTTTCTTCGTATCATATAATTTATACCATAGCCTCTCAAACATATCTCGAGGTTGTGTATCATGTAAAAACATATTAATGTTTATCATCGTGTCATACATCGTGTTATATCATTTCTGCCCATATCATATTCTACGATATACAGTATCATCTAACATATCATATCAAATTATATATCGTATCATAAAAACATATCATATCATATTATAGACATCACACATATTAAACACATGACACCAGTTTATTCAAACTCAAGTTAACGTTCTAGTTTTATAACTTCATAGCTTTTAATCGTTTAGCCTAGTTGGAGATCTTTTGGTTCATTGGTTCTTGCTATTTGGCTCATTAGGAATATCATGAGGTTCTAGGCTAATCTGGTTAGTTGTTTGCTAGTCCCTTCATTCCTAACCAACCTATTATGTTTTTATTTTTTAAAGATATTAATCAATAATTCTAATTCTACGAGAAAGTTTTGAAATTTCTAATATTCCAAACCGGTCTAAACAACAACCTGCTCATACCCTTTTCAAAAATATTAATGTTAATGAAAAAACCTCGTAAGCTTAACTATGTGTAACAACCCAATCCCACTGCTGCTATCAGATATTGTCATCGTTGGGATTTCCCTTACCTATTTCTCGTCAAGGTTTTAAAACATGTCTGTTAGAGGGAGGTTATCATACTTTGTTGTTTTCCTCTCCAATCAATATGGGATCTTACATTACATATCCTTGAAGAAGAAAAAAGTTTTGGTTATATTTATTTATTTTTTCTCACACTTAAAGAATGGTAGATGACTATACATTTCCTACCTGTATTTTTTTTTTTAATATTTTTAGGTAAAATAGGATTTATGGTTTTTTTAATTATAGAAATATCATATATTTGGCATATGCATCAACAAAAATCTACTATTCAAGTTTATATTTGTGAGCTAATTTAATATATAGAGGATTGGCAAGAAAGAAACTTAATTATCACATCAAACCATTCAAAATATTTTCAACCCAAAAGATAATATGGCAGAGATTAGTAGTGTGAAGTTGAGTTTCATTATTGTGATAATACTGTTGGTTGTGTCTCGTCCCGATAAAATTTCTAGTTTTTCGTTTTTTGTTTGTCTCTTTGAATGTTAAGATTTCAATAGAGAAGCCTTTCTAACACAAATCACATGTTAAGTGTTCAAAAGTTTCAAACATAATGTTAAGTTGTTTAAATATTATTGCAGTTGAAGTTGAAGTTGAAGTTGAAGGGATGCCGCCACTGGTAATAAAGAGAAGCCTTCTAAAACAAATCGCATGCAACACCTCTGCTGACTGTGGAGATCAAACTTGTTCGTGTTCTGAAATCGATTTATGCGTCTGTTTTAAATCGGCAACAAAAGAATTGAAGCTCAATAATATGCAGTTTGAAGGCCTCAAACAAGAAGATCTCAAGAATTAAGGGTTAATAAGAACCGAACTAATATGTTTGTGATTGTTAGTGTGTGGGCACTAAATTCAATCATTGGGGCAAGAATAATATAGCTACAATAGGATAATATATGTATATGTATATTCTGTTATCTTTTTGACACTTTGCTATGTTTGCTTATTGTTTTTCGGACGACAAACCAATTTTAATTCGTACCAATAGTCCTAAAAAAAATAATTAAATTTTTTACGAGATAGCAATAATGCATTTAATATATTTAAATATAATAGAAAATTTCATGACTAGTCCATCGAGTTTGTAAAAGAAAATGACATAATTGTTAAGGAAATTTTAAATAAAATAAGAACATGATCCATAATCTAACCTAAGAACTACATATAACATGTATGCATCTACCAAACTTCAATTCTAGATTTCTACTTACCTCGAGTCACTACCGTCATCAAAGAATAATTATTTTGTGCAAAAATAAGCATTTAAACTTTATCCTAAAATATAAATTTCATCATAAAACACTGTCATGGACTTACAGTATAACGACCCGAAATTGTTTACTTAATTTTAGGTCGCTACTGTATACGTACCATAACATTGAATGCGAAAGACTTCATTTAAATTCCATAAAACAAAACTTTTATCTTAAAACACAGCCATGGACTTACCTGTTTCGAAAACGTCTTTAAAAAGAAACAACAAAAGACTAAATAAAATGAATAAGAGTTTAAGTTAAAAACATTCTATTCTAGCCTAAGTCTAAGAAAATAAATACCACTATTCTACGCATGTGCCATGGTCTCGAATTGCAATGCCGTCGTCAGCCGTACAGGAATGTCTTGCCTTAACCTGAAAAATGTAGTAGCACATGACTTGAGTATTTAAAGAAATACTCAGTAAGTGACCCCACTATTGGGGTTAAATATAACAATCACATGCAATGAGATGATGAGACCTATCTTTCATTCCGTTTTCCCTATGGTGCTGTCCTAACGGGTAATTTTGGACATGTACCATATACTCTACACACAGCCCATACGTGCGAGTATGGGCTCACCAGCTAGTTCATACACACCACTTTCCTTATCCGGTGGGCATACTCTGGGAGCCCCTTAGGCCGGACACCCGCTAGGACTAGTAACCGTCACGGCAGTGCTATGCAAAGCATAATGATCATTGTCCTGCCATTGGATGTACGTGTCCGTACCCTCGTGATGGTATAGGGGTATTACCCCAAATGCATGAGCACAAATAATGCATGAGGTCCCAAAACATTTCTATTTTCATTATCCTTTAATACAACCCCGCTAGCATTATGTACATATCATATCATTTTTCATATCGGTTCAAATATAGTTCATCATTCATATCATATCTCAAATCATACATAATTTCTAATGGGGTTATATTTCATGCCATTTATTGTGATTTCATGTCATTCATATCATGCTGTATACACACAATTTAAGAGAGCTAACATAACGTTCTATGCTTTTAACATAACATTTCATCATATACACATCATACCATGACATATTGCATCACAATGTATCATATCATAAACAAATCATAACGTAAACACTTTGTAGTCATATCGTTCTCTAACTTATTATAGTCTTAACGTTCTTATACCTATCATAGACATATCATTACGTGAACGTTCACAGAGAAAGCTAACTTAATGGATTGATTCCAACCAAGAGCTGGTTAGAAGATGAATGACTCTTAGATCGAACTTGGAATCTATGATGGTCACTCTTAGATACCAAGACAATTCACTCCAGAATTAGCTTGATCAAAACTAATTCAATAAATCGGTTTAAACATCAAACCTAAAGCAAGGTTTGAAAAAAAATAACACCAAAAGGGTATCAGGAAAACACAAAGGTTTTGTCTGTATTAAAAAATTCGTCCCAAACATGAATATTACATGCCTTTAAATAGGCCCAAAAGATAACCCTAACATAATAAAGTTCAGCCACCAACTATAAATGCTATTAAATACAAATTGAAGAAAATAAGGCATTCATACAAACTATTAATAAATGCTATTAAATGCAAATTCAAGAAAATAAGGTATGCATAAATTGTCATAATTAGTAGTTCAACTGCCAAAAGTCTTGTAAACACTTTCCAATGTCAGCCACTCCATTAGTTTCTTAATTTGATACTTGAATCTTCTTTGTATTGCTTCTTGTAATTGCTCATTCAGGTACATGGAAGTGATCAGTTGTTGGATTCATATCAGTACCATAGTCATATCATCACAAGAACGTATCCTAACGCTATCGTTCTATCAATCCTAACGCTATTGTTCTATCAATCTATCACAAACCTATCCCTTTCTACCCGTAACCTAACCGTATTCTTCCCTCAATCTCTCTTATCCATATCACTCCGGTATGTAACCTAACCTTAATGTTTTATGAACGTATTTTACTCCTATCATTACATTTTGTTTTGTGCATCCTTCTCGTATCCTATCTCAAACATATCCTCAAACACATCGTACCGTAACTATTATCACACAATTCACATATTATAATATACACATAACATATAAGAAGCATATCGATCCACAGACAATTCACATATATCAATATATATGAACGTGCAGAACCACGGGGCACGTGTCAACATCAAATATAACCATGCCGATAGTAAGGTCACTTGCCTAGTTAGCTTAAGTCGTTGTCCTCTGATATTTCTTGTTTTATTGTTAAATTATGTTCAACAAATCTTTCCTCAATCTCCCTCCCTGTAATCATTTTCATTCTGTAAATAGATTTTCAATTGGGTAAACACATATTACTAACCAATATTTTGAGTCAGATTGTTTGGCTACTATCTCCCAGTTTATAGATTTCTCAACTAAAATTTATTGAATCTAACCTTATTTCCTATAACTTAAACCTTATTTCCTATAACTTAAAATACTAACAAAAATCTAATCAATTGGATATGGGATCTGATTATTACAGGATCTCAAAAAAAGATTTTATCCTAAATTAATGTCTTATAACTATAACGGAAAAGGAAATCTGAGATAGGATTTTACCGTAATAACCGACCCAAATCTCTAAATCTGTAATCTGCTTATGTTGAAAGTCATTTTACTTCTTCTTAAATTTGACAATTGTTGTTTTTTTTTTTTTGTTTCTTTTTGCAGTAAGGGTTACTCCAGTTGGGTTGAGGAGAGATAATTGTGGGAAGGGTGAGATGTTAGTGGAGAGGAGTGGGGGAAGGTTGTTTTATTTTTGTTTATTTATTTATTTATTATTATTGCTGTTATTTAACTTTTTTTTTTATAATTATTTTTATTTGTTTATTTATTTATTTATTTTTTTTTTTATTTTTTTTTTATTTTTATTTTTTATTTTTTTTTATTTGGGCTATTACATACATGTTCTAAAACACCTTTAAAATGACACATCAAAATACTAAATGAAATAAATAAACTTTGAAATTAAAGACACAACATCCAATCCTAAGTCTAAGAAAATAAATGTAACTACCCAATGTGTGTGTCATGATTACTAATTGTTACGCCGTGATCGCTACTCCTTTCGGGTGTCCGGCAATAGCATTAGAGAACACTAGCCCAACCAGAATGAGACCCTTGTGTAGAATAGTAAATACACATTCAATGACCCAGTTAGGATAGTCAGCTAAGGGAATATGGTTTTTATATGATAGGTATCATTCATGTTACATGTCTTTACATTTGCTAACCTCAATATTGGGATCACTTACTCAATATTTCTTAAAATACTCAAGTCACATGCTACTTCTATATTTCAGATAAAGGCAAGACACCCCACACGGTTGACGGCAACACCCCACACAGTTGACGGCAGCATCACAAATTTAAAGATCAGGTCAAATGCATAGGGTATTCGAACATAATTTCGTAGACTTTATGTTAGTAAAGGGCATTGTTGTTGTTATTATTATTTTTTTACTTATGTCTATTTTAATTTTTCAATTGTATTTTAAGATTTTTTTTCTTAAACATACATGTAAGCCCATGACATTGTTTTATGAAGACATTTTAAATGAATATTTTTGCACAAGATGTCATGCATGTGGTAGCGACTTTAGGTAAGTAGAAAACCAGGGTCGTTATAGTTGGTATCATATCTCTAGGTTATAGATTCTGTAGACTAGCCTACGAGGTAGGCCTGGCATGTATCATGGTCTCACCACTATGCTCCATCACCATCAGTTATGTCATGCGTAAAATAAGAAAATGAAATGTCATTGAATATGTATTGTCACTACTTGTTCATTGTGAATGTTTTTCGTGATTGATTTTGATAAAATTGACTACATTGTTGTTGATGGCACGATTTTTCACTTAATTATATGTGTATGATAATATGGAAAATTATGTAGTTTATGTTAGGAATAGTAGACTTAAAACAATTGTGTGTTGATTTAGAACCATGCCGCCTAGAGGATGCGGAAGAGGACGTCGAGAAAGGGAACAACCTCCCGTTCGAGGAAGGGGTAGAGGTAGAGGGAGCCCAACTTGTGAAGGCTCTGTAACAAGAAAATACGTGGCTGCACTATTCGAATAACACCATTGGCGGGAATAGACCCCATGAAGAATCTGATGTGGGAATCTTTCCAAGCCATGGTTCAAGTAATGGTGGCCACCGAGCAAGCCAATAGCTTGTAACATACATGAGGGGCAAGATATTTATGGGATTTAAAATGGTATGACCCATACCTTTAGTTGAAGCACAAAAGACCCAATAGAGGCACAATTATGACTATCACCAATGGAGACGATTTTCTTATTAATGAACTACCCAGACCATGAGAAGGTATTCTTTTCGTCATTCATCTTGAAAGAGGACGCAAAATTGTGGTGATTGGATAATTATGAAATTCTCGGGCTAAATGGAAGTGTAAAACCATGGTCTCGATTCAAAAAGCTATTATGTAACACCCGCTCATCGTCAACGCGATTCACAGGAGCCACCACTGACCTCGATAATAAACTCCGACAACCAATGATAAATTTCAAAAATATTTCCAAAACATCCAGTAAAACATTTAAAACCAGTGCTATTTAAACTTAAAACAACCGAAGTAAATTCTTGACAGCGAAAGCATAAGTACACAAAACAGACACAGACATGGATTCCCAAATAGTCTCTAGCCCGCTGGTCTCGTCCTCGTCCTCGGTTGGCCTGCATCAACTAAATTAAAAATAATTTTGATGAGTAATTAAATTACCCAGTAAGTAGCCAACTTTATCTTTCATGAATTCTTAACTAATCTTTCCAGGTGTTTTTAACTTTTATTCGTCATTGACTCCTAGTTTCTCTTATTAGGGTCATCTGTTCATTAATGAGGTATCTCAGCTACCTCCAGCTTGGCATAGCAGATGTTTTTAAGTTTTATTTGTCATTGACTCCTAGTTTCTCTTACTAGGGTCATCTATTCATTAATGAGGTATCTCAGCTACCTCCAGCTTAGGTTACTGACTCTCTTTTGATATGCTTATCTAGAATTTTGGACTCGTATGTAAGACTCGCTCTCGGTCAAATACGGCCCGTTTACTAATTTCTATAGCGGCCTGTTTATCTCATATACCAACAGTCAGGAGTACTCATGCTCCCTGACTTAGCACACAAAGCGTTGGCTAGGAACTCCGCGGGAATTAGTAGACTATCATACTCATATAAATAAGCCATAGCTCAACAACCAATAAGCATATCCTAGAGTCATAACCTTTTCATTAACATGCATAACATACTCATAGTTACTGCATGCTTTCATACATGTATCATGTTCAACACATAGAACATTCTGGCAATCATTTATATCATGCTTACATTAGGCAAGCAGTCACAATATACAATAAACACTCAATATCATCAAAGCTCATCATAACATACTAAGCTCTTAATCAGGTAAACAACATACTCACATGTTGTTTAACAAGTTAAGAACTAGTTCAAAGATCGATATGCTACTTACCTGGTTTCAAATCCCTTTCTCTCTTGAATGTACATTTAATAGGGTATTAAAACACAATTCCTTCCAATTAGAACTATATTTCACCATTTTCAAGGTAAGTATAGGTCAATCTAGGTAGAACAGGTCAAAACGAATCAAACAGGACAAACCGGGAGCCAAACGATGATGCACGCGCCTGCACACGCTCGGGGTGTCTGTCCCACGCGCCAGGAGCACGCCCAGTCGCGGCTCCTCACGCGCCTTGCGTGTAGTGCACGCGCTTCTTCTTCCCCTTCGTTTTCTGAAATTTTTCCAACTTTTCTGTTAATACCCATTGTATCCCTAAGCCATATCTTACTTCTACAATCCGAATTTCATCTCGATTCCTTCTACAAATTTATAGATCTCTTTATTACGATTCTAACAAGCCCTATTTCATAACTTATTATGTAATATGAACCAAGATATCGAGATTTAAAGGTTCGGTGATATGAGTTTTTCGTTACCTTTGCGACAACTGCTTAAATCAGCTTAGTTTAGAGCTTTAATGGCTAAACAGCCTTCACAATCGTCTCCCCAACCTCAGGTTTGCACGTTGTCACAACAAATGCCAAAGAACCTTAAAGTTTACCGGGCATATGGGTAAGATTCTCCCTTCTCTGATGTCTCTGTTTTCTTTCTTTTCTCTTCCTCTGTTTCTTCGATATTAGTTGGTGCTTCCTCGTCGGCCATGCCAACGCCAACCACCACCACCATCCATAACACTAACACCAAAACAAACCACCCTTCTTCATCCCACACCTCCATCTTCCTCTCTTTTCTTTCTTTTCCCTTCAATCCACCTGTCCATTCTTCCTTTCTCCATGGCAGCAACTTGAAGCTGCTGTTTTTTTTTTTAATTAATTATTTAATTAATTAATTTATTATTATTATTATTTTTGGATTATTACATTTTCCTAAAATAATATTTCCCGAAGGTAGTCCGACTTTGAAGACAACAGGAGTTCACCCATCTGATATAGAGTGGACATTTTGTGGATGACTAGGCAAGAGAATTTATAAGGTTGAAATGATTCGTGCCATCATTAGTGGATACAAAACTAAAAATTGCTAAAAGGTTCATCCTTGGACTGAATCCAGAAATTCATCGAACAGTTGAAGCCATAGATCCTACCACGTATAAGACTTCTTTGAGGTCAGCTAAGGCCATGGAAAAGCCTAGAGATAGTGATATGAATTAAACTCCTGACCCTTTGCATGTACCCGAAGGACCGATTACAAGAAGTAAGGTTAAGAAGATTCAAGGGGCCTATACAAGAAGATTCAAGGGGCCTATACATTGCATCTTCAAAAGTTAGCTAGTGTACAAGTTGAAACATAGACTTTTGAGCCCAAAAATCTTTATAGCATTAGCATATCAAATCAAGAAGATAATAGAGTGGCTGACATCGCCTTTGGTAGTTGAACTACCAATTAAGACAATTTATGAATGCGTTATTTTCTTCAATTTATATTTAATAGCATTTATTAATAGTTTTTATGAATGCCTTATTTTCTTCCCTTTGTATTTAATAGCATTAGTAGTTGGTAGTTGACTTTATTATGTTAGGGTTATCTTTTGGGCCTATTTAAAGGCATATAATATTCATGTTTGGGCATCAATTGTTGAATATAAACAAAACATTTGTGTTTTTTTGATACTTTTTGGTGTTACTCTTTTTCAAACCTTGCTTTAGGTTTGATGTTTAAACCGATTCATTGAATTAGGTTTGATCAAGATAATTCTGGAGTGAATTGTCTTGGTATCTAAGAGTGATCATCATAGATTCCAAGTTCGATCTAAAAGTCATTCATCATCTAACCATCTCTTGGTTAGAATCAATCCGTTAAGTTAGCTTCCTCTGTTAACGTTTTGCAAGGATTACCGAAAGACCTCTAGCTTTGCAAATTTCAGCATTGGAGGCGCTTATCATTTGGTATCAGAGCATTTGGTCGACGTTCTTTGGCAGCTCTAGAGGTAAAATATCTTTATTGTTATTTTTTTTTATCAAGTTTTTTTTTTCTTAGATTATCGGGGGGGGGGGGGGGGGGGGGAGAGAGAAAAAAAATCTAAAAAAATATATATATCCCTTGATAACAAAATGTCACATAATGGAGAAGGAGTACCACCAATACCAGATCTTAATACAATCATTCTTCAAGCAATTTAAGGTATGTTGGAAATGATGATGGAAGATAGACAAGAAAGAAGGATGTAAAACCAAAGACAAGAACGAACATTACAAGAAGATGAAGGTATAGTAGTACAAGAAAGACAAGTTGAAGAAAGATGGAGAGGAAGAAATAACCATGCAACTATTATGCAACCTAGAAGGATGGAAAGAGTACATGAAGATAGAGATTGGGTCGTTAAACTCAAAATCTCACCCTTTTGTAGAACGGCAGATTCTGAGGCATACTTGCAATGAGAAAGAAAGATAGAGCATGTGTTTGATTGCAACACCTATAGTGAAAATAAGAAGATGAGACTTCCTATTGCCGAATCTACCAATCATGCCGGTGATTGGTACCAACATCTCAAATCCAAGAGAAGAGGAAAAGAGGAGGATCCAATAGAGACTTGGGAAGAACTTAAAGAAGTCATGAGAAAAAGGTATGTTCCAAAACATTATGAAAGAAATTTCAAAACTAAATTCCAAGGTTTGAGGCAAGGAACAAAAAGTGTGGTGGAATATTATCAAGAGATGGAGACTATGATGGAAAGAGCAAATGTTAGAGAAGAAAAAGAAGATACCATGTCTAGATTCCTTGGAGGTTTGAATCGAGAAATTGCTCATCTTGTTGACAGAAATCCATCACCATATCTGGAAGACATGTTTCATTATGCTCTCAAAATTGAAGACCAATTGAAGACCAATTGAAGGAAGAAAAAGAGCATTAAAAAAGGAACACATTACAAACTAACACCTTTTCAAATTCTAAAACTTGGAATAAGAATAGTTTTGTGAATAGAAATGAATCGATGTCACCAAAAGAAAAGTTTGTGACTGCTAAAAGAGTGGAGGCTGAGAGTTCCAATGGTAAAAAGAATGAAGCTTCAAAGACGATAAAGGAGAAGTCTAGTTCTATTCAATGTTGGAAGTGCAAAGGGTTTGGACATATGAGCAAAGGGTTTGTTAATATTCAAATCAAGAAAGGTACTCAATATTCAAATCAAGAAAGATAAATTTGAAGATCAAAGGGAAAACTTGTTCCACACAAGATGTTTGATCAAAGGAAACTCATGCAGCTTGGTGATTGATAGTGGAAGTTGCACAAATGTGGTAAGCAACTTTCTTGTAAAAAGAATTCAACTTTCTGTCCATCCACATCCAAAACCATACAAACTTCAATGGTTGACAAACAAAGAAGAAATTAAAGTGAACTCCCAAGCTCTTATTTCTTCTAATCTTGGAAGATATAAAGATGAAGTCCTTTGAGATGCGTATCAATGCATGCGGGAACATCTTGTTCGGCCGATCTTGGCAATATGATAGAAAGGTAATATTTGATGGTTTGATGAACAAGTATACTTTTACTTTGTGTGGAAAGAAATTTACTTTACTTCCGTTATCTCCATATGAAGTACATTGTGACCAATTGAAATTAGAGAAGAAAAGGAAAGAATACGAAGAACAACAGTGGAGAGAACAAACTAAGGTAAAAGAGAGAGATAAGAGTGAAAAAAAAAAGAAAAAAAAAAAGAGAAAAGTGAGGGGCAAAGGATGAGTGAAAACCAAGAAAGAAAAAAAAAGGTGAGAAAAAAAAGTGAGAAAAAAAATATATTAGTAGAGAAAAAAAAAACAATATTCAGTTCTTGTCTAGAAAGAACGAAGAGTTTGATTTGAGGACAAATCCTTTTAAAGAAAGGGGATGGTATGAATCCAACAACTGATCACTTCCATGTACCCAAACGAGCAATTACAAGAAGCAATACAAAAAACATTCAGGTATCAAATCAAAAAAATAATGGAGTGGATGACATTGGAAAGTGATTAGAAGACTTGTCATTGATAATTGAATTACCAATTAAGACAATTTATGAATGCCTCATTTTCTTCAATTTGTATTTAATAGTATTTATTAGTGATTTGTAGTTGGTGGTTAAACTTTATTGTTGTTAGGGTTATCTTTTGGACCTATGTAAAGGCATGTAATATTCATGTTTGGAAATGAATTGTTGAATACAAACAAAACCTTTGTGTTTTCTTGATACTTTTTTGGTGTTATTCTTTTTCAAACCTTACTTTAGGTTTGATGTTTAAACCTTGCTTTAGGTTTGATGTTTAAACCGATTCACCTAAAGCAAGGTTTGAAAAAGAATAACACCAAAAAGGTATCAAGAAAACACAAAGTTTTTGTTTGTTTTCAACAATTAAATCCCCAACATGAATATTACATGCCTTTAAATAGACCCAAAAGTTAAACCTAACATAATAAATTTCAACCACCAACTAAAAATCACTAATAAATGCAATTAAATACAAATTGAAAAAAAATAAGGTATTCATAAATTGTCTTAATGGGTAGTTCATACCAAAGACAAGTCTTTTAATTACTTTCCAATGTCAGCTACTCCATTATCTTCTTGATTTGATATGTTTTTTTTTTGATAATATGAGAGAGAAAAACAAATTTGATATGAACCAAGAGACATCAATCATACAATATGCTTCAATGAAGATGTGAAGAAAATATTGTTGAAATTATCAAAAGATATTCCAATTCATGCTACATTGAAGAACAATGAAGTTTCATGTCATAAATATTGGGTGGATTACAATTTAGAGTTATTGTATTCCATTAATGTATTTTAAGAGGTTTTATTTACTTTAGGTTACAATTACATAATGGTTAATTATGGCCATTAAGTATGAATGTTACAACTCTTGGAATGCCTTTAGTAGTTTCATTTTGAGGCTATATAAAGCCATGTATGTTGTATTTGTAAGAAAACTTGGAAAATATAGAAAGAAGCATTTGTGCTTTTCTTTAGCCAATGACTAAGTTTCTTTGCAATTCTATGTAGTTTAGGTTGCATGTAGAATCATTCAAGCTCGACATGATCAATCTTGCTTGTGGAGTGATTCGAATCTCAATCAAGTGTTCTTGCGTTGAGATATTTGATCAACAACAATCATTCAAGCTAGACATGATCGATCTTGCTTGTGGAGTGATTCGAATCTCAAACAATGTTCCTGCCTTGAGATATTTGATCAACAAGGTAATCCGAATCTTATTCCCCTTGTAGTGATTCCTTATCTTATCATTTGATAGAAAAAAAAATAACAATAAAGATATTTCACCTCTAGAGTAGTCAAAGAACGTCGAGCAAATGCTATAATACCAAATGATAAGCGCCTACAATGTTGTAATTTGCAAAGCTAGAGGTCCTTCTAGAATTCTTGCAAAACGCTCACAGAGAAAGCTAACTTAACGGGTTGATTCCAACCAAGAGCTGGTTAGAAGATGAATGACTCTTAGATCGAACTTGGAATCTATGATGGTCACTCTTAGATACCAAGACAATTCATTCCAGAATTAGCTTGATCAAAACTAATTCAATGAATCGGTTTAAACATCAAACCTAAAGCAAGGTTTGAAAAAGAATAATACCAAAAAGGTATCAAGAAAACACAAAGGTTTTGTTTGTATTCAACAATTCATTTCCAAACATGAATATTACATGCCTTTAAATAGACCAAAAGTTAACTCTAACATAATAAAATTCAACCCCCAACTACAAATCACTAGTAAATGCTATTAAATACAAATGGAAGAAAATAAGGTATTCATAAATTGTCTTAATTGGTAGTTCAACTACCAAAGGCAAGTCTTTTAATTACTTTCCAATGTCAGCTACTCCATTATCTTTTTGATTTGATATGCTAGTGCTATAAAGATTTTTGGGCTCAAAAGTCTTTGTTTCAACTTGTACACTAGCTAGCTTTTGAAGATGCAATATATAGGCCTCTTGAATCTTCTTAACCTTGCTTCTTATAATCTGCCATTCGGGTACATGCAAAGGGTCAGCAGTTGAATTCATATCATTTCACTTTGTTCTCATTTTCTTCGTAAAGATCACGTCGAGATCTTGAAAAAAAAATCTTATCATATTTGTTATTACAATTGTGATTATAAACGATCTTTATCATTTTTTTAGATAATTTGCATGTTTATTTCAAGATGAAATAAACTTCAATTCACATCTTTTTCTTCATCCATCTAAATCTAGACGTTGTGTTTGATATTTTTTTATTCTCATAATCTACGCTTGAAGATAACTTTTAAATTTCTCTAATTCTGTAAAAAAGAGAGTTAGATCGTTCTTAAAATCTTCACGTCCTTTCTTTTTGGAATTTTTTTTTTTATTTTTTCAGTGTGCAATCCTATCCAAAAATATCTTCGCGTCTCTTATTTTTTTGTTCACTTCTTTTATTTTGTTGTTACTTCATAATTTAACTTATCTTGATTGCCTTGAATAGCTTGCTAGTGTCACAATTGCTTTACTGATATATTAGCCTACCTTGATCATAATTTAGTCACTTTCCCAAGCCTACCTTTGTGTGTATAAACACGAGTGTCCCTGAGTGAAAAATCAGTGAGTTGAGTGTGTGAGGTTCTAAACATATTCCACTAACCAAGATGGAGGAAATGGAGGGGAGATCAATGAAGCTAGGTGGAGAGAAGCACAGGTCGGAACAATTACTCGTTTGAATCAAGTTATTAGTACATTGATAGACCGAATGGAGCGAATTGAAATAGCCTTAGGTAATCTTCAAGGGAGGGAAGTACTCTTGAATGAAGGAGTTGAAAATGAAGAAGATGACAATGTCACCCTTTTAGCGGGACATAGTCCTAGGGGAGGGAGAGATGTCGGTCGAGGGAGAGGAAGAGTCAAAAGAAGGGGTAGAGAAATTTTAGCACAAAAAAGAATTGAGAGAGAGTACCCATATGAGAGAGAAAAAGAAAAAGGAGTTGGGGGAGTAAATCTAAAAATTCCAACTTTCTATGAGAGATCTGATCCATATGAGTATTTGCAATATGAGAGCAAAATTGAGCATGTCTTCGATTGCAACAATTTAGTGAAGAAAGAAAGTTGAAGCTTGCTGTGGCTGAATTTTGTGATTACGCCATTATATGGTAGACAATTTTGAAATCAGAGTGGAGGAGAAATTATGAAGAACCAATTGAAGCGTGGGAGGAATTGAAGACATTAATGAGAAAAAGGTACATTCCTAAGCATTATTCTCGAGTACTCAAGCAAAAACTCTATACTTTACAACAGGGATCCAAGAGTGTTGAAGAATATTACAAAGAAATGGAGACCCTTATGAATAGAGCATCTATTGATGAAGATGAGGAAGATACAATGGCTAGACAACAGGGATCCAAGAGTGTTGAAGAATATTACAAAGAAATGGAGACCCTTATGAATAGAGCATCTATTGATGAAGATGAGGAAGATACAATGGCTAGATTCCTTGGTGGGTTAAACCGACAACTTGCTCATCAAGTGGATAGGTAAGCGTACTTTGATATGCAAAAATTGTTACACCTTGCTGTCAAAATCGAAGGGCAACTAGTTTGGGAGAAGGAGAACTCCAAGAGGTATGGTATTTCAAAGTCAACTACTTTCAACACTTGGAAAAAGAATGCAAATGTTGAAAAGATAGATTTCAAAGTTGGAGGCAAGTATGATCTTGACAAAAAGAACAAAGATGAGACCTCCAAGGGTAAAGAGAAAGCGGAGGAATATAAGGAGATTTGAGAAAGAAATAGAGACATCAAATGTTGGAAATGTCAAGGAATTGGTCATCTTAGTCATGATTGTCCTAACAAGAGAGTCATGATCATCAAGAAT
The DNA here is from genome assembly GCF_057944985.1 of Cucurbita pepo subsp. pepo. Lineage (NCBI taxonomy): Eukaryota > Viridiplantae > Streptophyta > Magnoliopsida > Cucurbitales > Cucurbitaceae > Cucurbita > Cucurbita pepo. Next base: position 4,668,125 of record NC_141809.1, on the reverse strand, counting down.
GGACAAGTTGTCACAGATAGTGAGGAACGTGACCATGATGAGCTAGTTGAAGAAGAAATCCAGGAGAATGAGGAGGAACTGGAAGATGGGAGTCATTTGGTACTTGTTACCAGAAGACTTCTTAAAACCCAAGTTACAGAGAATGATGTTGATGATCAAAGAGACAACCTATTTCACACACGGTGTTTAGTCAAGGGGACTCCTTGTAGTTTTGTAATTGATAGTGGAAGCTGCTCCAATGTCATAAGTACCATGCTGATCAAAAGGTTGCTAATTCCAACCCAACACTATCCTAAACCTTACAAGCTTCAATGACTCAATGACAGTGGAACAATGAAGGTAATTTTTCAAGCTTTAATATCTTTTACTTGGAGAAAATATAAAGATGAAGTTCTTTGTGATGTGTTACCAATGCATGCTGGAGACATATTGCTTGGCCGACCATGGCAATTTGACAGGAGGGTTATGTATGGTGGCTATTTGAATAGGTATTCTTTTGTAAAAGATGGTAGAAAAACCACTCTTGTACCTTTGAGTTCTGCAAATTTATTTGCTGATCAATTAAAGTTGGAGCAAAGAAAGAAAGAGTCTAAGGAAAAAGAGTTAAAAGAAAAACAAGAGTTGAGTGAAAAAATAGAGAAAAATCAAAGAGAAAAAAAGAAGAATGAAAAAAGAGATGAAATTGAAGAAAAAAGGAAGAGAGATAGTTATTTGGCTACAGTTGGAGAGGCGAGAAGGTTTTCACAAAAATCGATCTTTGTACTTATGTACAATGGAGGATTTTTGGTCTCTAACTATAACAACTTGGCTTTGCCTAGTGTTTTTCAATCTCTTTTACATTTGAAGACATGTTCCAAGATGAAGAAATACCTCCCATTAGAGGTACTGAAAATAAAATAGACTTCATTCCAAGGACTGTCATTCCTTATAAGCCAGCTTATCGAGTCAATTCAACCAAGACAAAAGAAATTCAAAGGCAAGTGGAGGAGCTCATGGAGAAGGGCTATGTACCAGAAAGTTCGAGTTCATGTTCTATACGAGACTTATTGGTGCCAAAGAAAGATGAAACTTGACGCATATGCATCGATAATAGAGACATCAACAAAATCACGGTAAAGCATCGACATCCTATTCCTAGGTTAGATGATATGCTTGATTTATTGCATGATTCGTGTCTATTTATAAAGATTATTTTGAAATCTGGATATCATCAAATTAGAATGCATGTAGGAGATGAATGGAAAAACTTTCGAAATTAAGTTTGGATTGTATGAATGGCTTCTTATGCCTTTTGGGTTAACTAATGCTCCTAGTACACCTATGCGCTTAATATATAATGTTTTGGGAAAATATCTGAAAAAACATGTTGTTTATATTGATGATATTATAATTTATTTGAAGATTTTGCTTGAACATGTGGAGCATGTTACGTTAGTTTTGATTACACATAAAAAACAGAAATTTAATTTTAACAAGTGTAGCTTTTGCATGGAAAAAGTTCTTGGCTTTATAGTTGGTAAAAACATAGTAGAAGTTGGTAAAAACAGAGTAGAAGAAGATAAAAAGAGAGTTAATGTCATTAGAGATTTGCTAACACCAAAAAGTGCAAGTAAAATCAGAAGTATTTATGGATTAGCTAGCTTCTATAAAAGATTTATAAACGATTTTAGTACCATAACTGCACTATTGAATAACTTAGTGAAAAATAATGCTGTTTTTAAATGGGGAGAAATGCAAGAGAATGCATCCAATTTTCTTAGGAAGAAATTAAGCAAACCATTATTGGTTTTGGCTAGCTTTGATAAAACTATTGAAATTGAATGTGATGTACGTGGTTTGGGCATAAGTATTGTTTTAATTTAAGATGGAAAGCACTTAATATATTTTAGTGGAAAACTAAATGAGCAACATTGAAATATATTACCTCTGATAAAGAATTATTTGCTTTAGTTCATATATTGTATGTGTGGCAACACTACTTATGGCCTAGAGAATTTGTGATTCATTTTGATCATGAAAGCTTGAAGTATGTGAAGGATCAAAGCAATCTGAATTGTAGACATGCAAAGTGGGTGGAATTTATTGAAACATTTTCGTATGTTATCAAATATAAGCAAGGTAATTATAATATGGTAGCTGATGTGTTATCTAAAAGGTACGATATCTTTACTTCTCTTAGTGCAAAAATTCTTGGACTTGAGCATATTACTGAATTATATAGAGCCAAGATTTCAGAACTATTTATGCATCTTGTCTGGCAAAAAAAGCTATGGAGGATTATTATTTGTTTCATAAATTTTTTATGCTTTGTATTCCTAAATGGTCTATAAAAGATTTGCTTTTGAGAGAAGCACAGGGTGGTGCCTTAATGGGATATCTCAGGATTAATACAGTTTATAAGATGTTGCATAAACACTTCTTATGGCCGAAGATAAAGCACGATGTCCATAAGTTTTGTAGCAAATGTTTTAAACGAAAAGAAACTAAATGTTCTAATATTTTTGTGAGTGAAGCAGACAGATTTGATCAAAATATTGCAAAAGGAGGTGAAGGAAAAGAAATTGTATACTCCTACAGAGGTGATGATTTTTTCTGATTCGAGGACGAATTTGACTTTCTGATTCGAGGACCAATCCTTTTGAAGAGGGAGAAGATGATAAGAATCACGGTGTTCTAAATGGACCTATTGCCAAGAAGATTAAAAAAAATGTCGATGCCAAGAAGATTAAAAAAAATGTCGATTAAAAAATGTCAACAAAAAAATTCAAACCTATCCTTTTGAAGAGGGGGAAGATGATAAGAATCACGGTGTTCCAAATGGATCTATTGCCAAGAAGATTCAAAAAATGTCGATGCCAAGAAGATTAAAAAAAATGTCGATTAAAAAATGTCAACAAAAAAATTCAAACCTACGCTCTCAGAGAGCTCAATTGATTTTGAGCCTATTACATTAGCCACTCAAGCACGTCAACATTTGTTAGAAAGAACTATTTTTAATTTTATAAATCATGTAAAAGTCAAATGGTCAATTTGACTTATTCTTTTGTGGAGATTAAAGAGGATCGGGAATAAATCCCGTCCACAAACATCTTTTATCGGGAGACTATAAATACCCACAATATGTTATGTAAAATGCATATTTGTGGATGAATGTAATTCAGATCTCAAATTGAAACGTTTCCCTTAGAAATCCGAGCATCATATTTGCCATTTCTAAGTTTCAAGCAATTCTTGTTGTAGAATTGCACCCGAGCCATTCAATCAAACCTTGATCAAGTTCGATTATGGAGTGACTCAATTTAGAACAAGGTTTCCAAATCTTGCTTCTAGATCTTCGATCAGTAATCTAATTCTAGCCTTATCTTTTGGTTGATCCAAATTTCGTATAGAGAGGTGTTAATTACTTTGATTCAAGGGTTCTTGCTTCAACAAAAGCTTGGATCGTTGGGCTGAGGATTAGGGTTGCCTTATTAGATGATAAGAGAAATTCAGAGGAATTTTGAGTATATGATAGAGCGAATAGTTATATTATGCATGTAGTGGCGACCTTGGTTTTAATAAAACATTAGGGTCATTACAATTGGGATAAGAGCGACACCTCACACAGTCAGATGTGATTCAAGAACAAACCAGGGAGGAAGCTGGCTGGTATGTGACACCTGAGTAAACGAGGAGTAGATGAATGAACTTAGACCACATCAAAGGAGAGTGGTCCTGAAGATAGGAAGATAAAGAAGATAACCCTAACAAAATAAAGTTCAGCCACCAACCATTAATAAATGCTAATAAATGCTATTAAATACAAATGGAAGAATATAAGGCAATTCATACAAACTATTAATAAATGCTATTAAATATAAAATGAAGTAAATAAGGCATTAATAATTTTCTTAATTGGTAATTCAACTACCAGAGGCAAGTCTTCTAATTACTTTCCAATATCAGCCACTCCATTATCTTCTTGATTTGATATGCTAATGTTATAAAGATTTTTGGGCTCAAAAGTCTTTGTTTCAACCGGTACACTAGCTAGCTTTTGAAGATGCAATGTATAGGCCTCTTGAATCTTCTTAACCTTGCTTCTTGTAATCGGTCCTTCGGGTACATGCACGTGATCAGTTGTTGGATTCATATCACCCCATTGGGGAACAGCCTCCTCGCAGTGCTTGTGCTTCTCTCAATCGTGTATCAGTAATGTTAGGATTGTCGTCTGAATTTTCCATGCTACAAAAGAAAGTTAAAAGAAAAAAGAAAAAAGGACCTCACAAGCGATATGAACCAAAAGACATCAATCATACAATATACTTCAATGAAGATGTGAAGAAAAGGTTGTCAAAATTATCAAAAGATGTTTCAATTCATGCCCCATTGAAGAAGAATGAAGTTTGATTGTTATAAATTTTGGGTAGGTTACAATTTAGAGTAATTTAGAGTTATTGTATTCTAAGACATTTTATTTACTTTAGGTTACATTTACATAATGGCTAATTATGATCATTAAGTATGAATGTTACAACTTTTGGAATGCCTTTACTAGTTTCATTTTGAGGCTATATAAAGCCATGTATGTTGTATTTGTAAGGTAGACTTGAAAAATATAGTAAAAGAACCATTTGTGCTCTTTTTTAGCCAATGACTAAGTTTCTTTGCAATTCTATATAGTTTAGGTTGCATGTAGAATCATTCAAGCTCGACATGATCAATCTTGCTTGTGGAGTGATTCGAATCTCAAACAAGTGTTCTTGCGTTGAGATATTTGATCAGCAAGAATCATTCAAGCTAGACATGATCGATCTTGCTTGTGGAGTGATTCGAATCTCAAACAATATTCTTGTCTTGGAGATATTCGATCAACAAGGTAATCCGAATCTTATTCCCCTTGTAGTCATTCCTTATCTTATCATATATGCTTCCCTGTTTTGTGACTTCTAGGTTCTTTGGAATTTTCCACAGCACAAACTATTAAAACAATAAAGTGTAATGGGTTTATTCGTATTTGGAACTATTTCCAAGTTATTTAAGAACTTTTTAAGTTACCCAACCTCCTTTGCTGCTTCGCAAGCAGCCACATATTCAGCTTCCATTGTAGAGTCTGCCACACATCCTTGTTTGATGCTCCTCCAAACTATCGCTCCTCCACATAGGGTGAACACTGATCCTGATGTAGATTTTTTTGAATCCTTATCAGTTTGAAAATCAGAGTCGGTGCATCCTCTGTATTACCGCGGCTGCTGGCACAGAGTTAGCCGATGCTTATTCCCCAGATACCGTCATTGCTTCTTCTCCGGGAAAAGAAGTTCACGACCCGTAGGCCTTCTACCTCCACGCGGCATTGCTCCGTCAGGCTTTCGCCCATTGCGGAAAATTCCCCACTGCTGCCTCCCGTAGGAGTCTGGGCCGTGTCTCAGTCCCAGTGTGGCTGATCATCCTCTCGGACCAGCTACTGATCATGAGCCAAGGACGCTCCGCCTTATCTATAGAAGCAGTCAACTGAGTTCTGAACGAATTAGCTCCTTGGTAATGCCTCAATCTATAGATAGAAAGCCCTATGATGGGAAACTACCACGCCCCCCCTCTCCCTCTTCCTCACGCCTATTTGTTCTCCCGGCCTCGGGCGGAACTCCTCTTTTTTAATAAAAAGATGAATGGATAGGGCCATGATACATTCCGGAATATTTTAGTAAAGGAATAGACTCTTTTCGTCCCCGCCTGCCTGAGGACTTATGTGTATGTTTTGGAATAGGGATGTTCGCCTTTTGTAACAAGTAGACCCATGATACGGAGTGTATCCTGTAAGGATCAAATCCTTATGTAACGACCCAAAATTTGTTACTTAATTTTAGGTCGCTACTGGATACATACCATAACATTGAATGCGAAAGACTTCATTTAAATTCCATAAAACATAACCTTTATCTTAAAACACAGTCATGGACTTACGTGTTTCGAAAACATCTTTAAAACGACAGAACAAAAGACTAAATAAAATGAATGAGAGTTTAAGTTAAAAACATCCTATTCTAGCCTAAGTCTAAGAAAATAAATACCACTATCCTACGCATGTGCCATGGTCTCGAATTGCGATGTCGTCGTCAGCCGTACAGGAATGTCTTGCCTTAACTTGAAAAATGTAGTAGCACATGGCTTGAGTATTTAAAGAAATACTTAGTAAGTGACCCCACTATTGGGGTTAAATGCAACAATCACATGCAATGAGATGATGGGACCTATCTTTCATTCCGTTTTCCCTACGGTACTATCCTAACGGGTAATTTTAGACGTGTACCATATACTCTACACACAGCCCATACGTGCGAGTATGGGCTCACCAACTAGTTCGCACACCGCTGGACCACCTTCCTTATCCGGTGGACATACTCTGGGAACCCTTTAGACTGGACACCCGTTAGAACTAATAACCATCACGGCAGCGCTATGCAAAGCATAACAATCATTGTCCTGCCATTGGATGTACGCGTCCGTACCCTCGTGATGGGATAGAGGTATCCCTCCAAATCATGAGCACACATAATGCATAAGGTCCCAAAAATTTTCCATTTTCATTATCCTTTAATACAACCCCGCTAGCATTATGTACATATCATATCATTTTTCATATCGTTTATCATTCATGTCATATCGTTTTTCATTCTTCAGTTCTCAAATCATACATAATTCTAACGGGATTATACTTCATGGCATTTATCGTAATTTCATGTCATTCATATCATGCTGTATACACACAGTTTAAGAGACCTAACATAACGTTATATGCTTTTAACATAACGTTTCATCATATACACATCATACCATGACATATTGCATCACAATGTATCATATCATAAACGAGTCATAACGTAAACACTTCATAGTCATATCGTTCTCTAACTTATCATAGCCTTAATGTTCTTATACCTATTATAGACATATCATTACGTGAACGTATCTTAGTCATCTCATCACAAGAACTTAACCTAACGCTATCGTTCTATCAATCTATCACAAACCTATCCCTTTCTACCCGTAGCCTAACCGTATTCTTCCATCAATCTCTCTTATCCATATCACTTCGGTATGTAACCTAACCTTAACGTTTCATGAACGTATTTTACTCCTATCGTTACATTTCGTTTTGTGCATCCTTCTTGTATCTTAGCTCAAACATATCCTTGAACACATCGTACCGTAATTATTATCATACAATTCACATATTATAACATATACATAACATATAGAAAGCATATCAATCCACAGACAATTCATACATATCAATATATATGACACGTGCAGAACCACAGGGCACGTGTCAACATCAAATATAACCATGCCGATAGTAAGGTCACTTAGCTGGTTAGCTTAGGCTGATGTTCCGTCATTATCCTTAATGAAAGTTCATTGAAATCCAAGTCCACCTATGTGAGCCTATGACAGCAGTTTCAAGTTTGAACTCTATAAAATTATTTCTCTAATTTACATTGGCCATTTTTAAATTCTGATATTTTCTGTTAGACGAAATTTAATGAAGTTTGTTAAAGATCACGTATTTGTTTAGATTGCTATATCTATTAAATCGTTAGGAGTTAGATTTAGTTTTAATTTGATTTAATTTTGATTTGAATTAGTTTTTGTTTTGTTTACTAGTCTGTTACCATAAAAGTAATTTTTTAGGTTGATTTTCTAAATATCTTTTTGTATTCTCCGTATATATAGAGAGCATTCTTGCTTTTCGTTATACAATCTTCTCATCAACTATTCAATCATCCCTCCTTCACTAAGAATTGGTATCAGAGCTATCTTCTTAAGGGATCTATGAGATCAAGATGGAAGGAGAATCCATTTTTTTTGTTGTTGCACCACCAATCTTCGATCAAGACAATTATCAAATGTGAGCAGTTCGTATGGAGAAGAATCCAGTTTGTCCGCTGTTGCACCACCAGTCTTCAATGGAAAAAATTATCAAATGTGAGCAGTTCGTATGGAGAAGAATCCAGTTTGTCCGCTATTGCACAACCAGTCTTCGATGGAGACAATTATCAAATGTGAGCAGTTAGTATGGAGACTTATCTGGAGGCTTTGGATCTTTGGGAAGCAATAGAAGAGAATTACGAGGTCCTTCCACTTCCAGCAAATCCTACTGTAGCACAAATCAAAGCATAGAAGTAAAAGAAGATAAGAAAATCAAAGGCAAAAGCTTGGAGTTCACAGCATCTAAACAAAGAGCTTGGAGTTCACAGCATCTAAACAAAGAGGGGTGTTAAAGATCACGTATTTGTTTTCACGTATTTGTTTAGATTGCTGTATCTGATTAAATCCTTAGGAGTTAGATTTAGTTTTAATTTGATTTAATTTTGATTTGATTTAGTTTTTGATTTGTTTTGGGTTTGTTACCCGATTTTCTGCACATTTTTTAGGTAGATTTTCTAAATATCTTTTTGTATTATATATATATAGAGCATTCTTGCTCTTAGTAATACAATCTTCTCATCAACTATTTAATCACTCCCTCTTTCACTAACTCATCGCTCCCTCTTTCACTAATAGAGTTCTTCGCCCTTTGATATTTCCTGTTTTATTTTTTAAAATTTTGTTAACAAATCTTTCCTCAATCTCCTGTTTTATTATTTTAAAATTTTGTAATCTATTCTTACTTCCAATTTTCTTTTCTTTTTTCTTTCTTTTCAGTTAAACAGTATTCTGGATTTCTATCTCTATTTCATTTTTTTCTTATTTCCTTTGTCTTCTTTCCGATTTAGTTAACAATTATATTCCATTTTTTTCTTATTTCCTTTGTCTTCTTTCCGATTTAGTTAACAATTATATTCATTTGGTTATATTCTTTTTCTATAATTCATATAAAATTATTTATAACAATTACGGAGATCTAAAATATAATTGGTTGTGATTCCCTAAAACTCATACAAAATTCTTTTCATTTAATCTCTAATTCAAAACTAAATAATTGTAACTAAATTAATATTACTTAATAAAATAAAGGGGAAGATTTAACATACGACTACTAACCTCTTCAAATGATGTATCTCCTCGGCGGAACTAAATCTGCTTAATGTTTTTTTTATATTTGTTTTGTAGGAAGGAAAATTGTGATACGGGTAAATCTAGAAAAGGAATTGAAAATTTATTTTTAGGGGAGTGGTGAGAGATTGAAGGGAGGAGGAGGGATCAGTTACCAAATCTTTTTTTTAATCTATTTTTATTAGTTATTTATTTATTATTTTATTATTATTATTATTACTACTATTTTATTTTATTTTTCCCGGTTGTTACACCTTAGCTCCATACACAAGCACATAATTCCTTGTTTTTCGCAGATACTTGAGGATCGTTTTAACTGCAATCTAGTGATCATATCCTGGGTTAGACTGATATCTACTGACAATCCCTACTGCATAACATATATCAGGTCTTGTACACAACATTGCATACATTAGACTACCTACAGCTGAGGCATAGGGAATCTTTCTCATATCCTCACCTTCTTGAGATGTCTTGGGATATTGTTCCTTTGACAATATAATTCCATGTCTAAAAGGTAGATTGCACTTTTTCAAATTTTATATCGAATACTTGACAAGAATCTTGTCAATATAGGATGTTTGAGACAAGGCTAGTGTTTTGTTCTTACGATCCCTTATAATTTGGATTCCTAGAACAAACTGTGCTTCTCCCAAATCTTTCATTTGAAATTGATTAGCTAGCCAACTTTTTATATCAGTAAGATAGCTTACATCATTTCCAATGAGTAGAATATCATCTACATATAAGACAAGAAAAGCTACTACTTTTCTATTGATTTTCTTGTACACACAAGGTTCATCAACATTTTGCTCAAAACCATATGATTTGACCGTACTGTCAAATCTAATGTTCCAGGATCTTGATGCTTGTTTTAGTCCATAAATGAATTTCTTAAGCTTGCAAACCTTTTGCTCTTGACCTTGGCTTATAAACCCCTCTGGTTGATTCATATAGATGTTCTCTTCAAAATTGCCATTTAGAAAAGCAGTCTTCACATCCATTTGCCATATCTCATAGCCAAAATATGTGGCAATGGATAAGAGAATGCGAATAGACTTTAACATTGCAACAGGAGAGAAAGTGTCCTCATAGTTCAGTCCCTCTCTTTGGTTGAATCCTTTTGCCACAAGTCTCGCTTTAAAGGTCTGTACCTTTCCATCTACTCCTCGCTTTCTCTTGTAAATCCATTTACAACCTACAACCTATAGGTCTTACCCCATCAGGAGGATCTACAAGTTCATGGCTTTGATCCATTCATCCTTGTCAACATCATCACTTGCTCGTTTAAAAGATGATGGATCCTCGATGTTATCATCAGTTATGACAACTTGAGCTTCAGTCAAGCCTATGCAACGGTTATGTTGTTTTATAACCCTTCCACTACGACGAGGCGTTCCCAATTCTTGGTATGGATGTATCCGATTATCAAAAGGAATGGAACTATCAAAAACTCTTGTTGATGTATTAGTAGCTTCATTTAATTCATTTAACACTATCTTACTACGAGGTTTATGATTTCTCATATGATTTTCTTCTAAAAAAATAGCATTTGTCGTTACAAATACTTTATTTTCTTCCGGACTGTAGAAGTAACCACCTCTAGTCTCTTTAGGATAACCTACAAATAGGCATACTTTAGAACGAGGTTCCAATTTCTTTTGATCTGTATTCAACACATGTGCTAGACATCCCCAAATTCTGAAGTGTTCTAAACTAGCTTTACGACCCTTCCACAATTCAAAAGGTGTCATAGTGACACTTTTGGATGGAACTACATTCAATATGTATAATGCAGTCTCCACTGCATATCCCCAAAAAGAATTTGGTAGTGGAGCATAACTCATCATCGATCGAACCATGTCTAACAAAGTTCAGTTTCTCCTCTCTGAAACTCCATTTTGTTGAGGTGTTTCAGGAGCTAAGAGTTGGGATGTTATTCCATTTTCTAGCAAATAGTCTCGGAAATTCATATCCATGTACTTTCTACCGCAATCTGATCGAAGTCTTCTGATGGATTTACCTAATAAATTCTCAACTTCAGTTTTGTTAAAAAAAAAGTCGTCGGCAGAACCGAAAACTCCGGCGAACGTCGGAGTTTTCATTCGCACATGACCCACAAAGGGCGACCGAAGGCTGGGATGCCACGGAACTCGACCCCGACCTTCAGCCACCCCAAAACAACCTGCAAAGACAAAAAAAATAGAGAAAAATGAAGAGGACAGAGAAAATTCAACGAAACTCCGGCGAGGCCAAACCCTACAAAATCGACGTCAAAACCTCCATTTTACGCAACAAAAGTAATCCCAAAATGTATAGTAATGACCTTATATTAAATAGGTAAAAATTAGGATCATTGAACACCGTCGGCAAGGGAGATTTAGACGAATCCTATACGTTGAACACCGTCGGCAAGGGAGACGGAACGTCGGATTTCTGAACTTCTCCAGATCCGGGAGTGTGAGGCCTTTACAAACCAAATCAATACCCAAAATGGAGTTAGGGGGAGGAAGAGACTCGGGAACGGAGGAAAAAAGAGGGAAAAAGGACGTCGAAACGACGTTAACGAGGAGAGAGAAAAGTCACTGGAAAAACCCGTAGGCAACCGGGTGAAGAAGACGAAGTCCGACCTAAGGGTCGGATCCCGCTACCCAAACCGAACCCAATCACCTTAGGTCAGCCCAGTACCCGAAGGTTCCCACGGCCCAGTTGCTTCAGCCCAAAACGCGTAAGCCCAGTTACGGCCCAACCCGACAGCCTCGACCCGAGACCTCCAAGCCCAGTTCAACGTGGCACGCCCAGCCCAGCCCACCTGCACTTTTTCTTCAGCCTGGGCCGGCCTGTCACCGGCGAACAACCCAAAACCCGTGAGCGATCCGATAACCCGCGCCTCGACCTGAGATCGCTGCACACGCGTCGCCCTCTGGTTGTGCCACGTGGCACGTCTGCAGTGCGGCTCCCCTTGGCTCCGACGGCTTAATCGGCTCGGCGGCGGCTTCTCGGCTTCGGCGGCTTATTCAGCTCGGGAAACCTATATCCAGCGCGTTTGTCACCGTTCTGACCCTCCCAGACTTAGTTTTGGCTCTTTTTATGGTGAAATAGATCATTTTAAGGTCGTATTTCACAAATTCAAGTTGGAAATTAATTATGTTTGTGAAATACTAACGAAGGTGACGAATGAACCAATAGGAACCAACCACCAATAGAAGCATAGAATGTTCTCGAGGAGCTAGGAGCTTACGTTTATATTCTAGGGAGTACTTCGGCTAAGGCCTACCAAGTAAGTTGCTCACCCGTCGTAGGTTACGCGTTAATTGCTGTTTGTTGGCACGTGCCCGTTGATTCGCATGTGTCATTAAATTGTATGCTAGTTTGTTGTGCTTAAGTACGTAATCATGTGAACGTGAATCTATGCTATGTATGCTGCTTAGTTTGATGTGATATGTAATGCATGTGACGATATGTTGTTCTTGAATGATTATGGCATGATTGTATGGAATATCTGAATGTAAACCGCATGAATTGTATGACATGAAATAAGGTAAAATGCATGGAAACATAACCCCGTTAGGAATATGCCTGATACATAAAGAAATGAAAATGAGAATGACATGTAAGTATGAAACGTGACAGGGGGTTATGTTCATTAATGATAAATGTAGGACTAGCGGGGACCTCATGCATATTGTGTGTTCATGCATCTGGGAGGATACCCCTATCCCATCACGAGGGTACGGACGCGTACATCCAATGGCAGGACAACGATCGTTATGCTTTGGATAGCGCTACCGTGACGGTTACTAGTTCTAACGGGTACCGGCATAAGGGGCTCCCAGAGCATGCCCACCGGATAAGAAAAATGGCCCAGCGGTGTGCGAACTAGTTGGTGAGCCCATACTCACACGTATGGGCTGTGTGTAGAGTATATGGTACACGTCCAAAGTTTACCCGTTAGGACAGCACCATAGGGAAAACGAAACGAAACGAAAGATAGGTCCCATCATTTCATTGCATGTGAATGTTGCATAACCCCGATAGGGGGTTACTTACTGAGTATTCTAGAAATACTCAAGCCTCGTGCTACTTTACATTTCAGATAAAGGCAAGGCACCCATGTGAGGTCGTCGGCGGCATCGTACACCTCGGGACCGTGGCACATGCATAGGGTATTTGCTTTCCATTTCCTAGTATAGGTTAGTTTAGGTTGAATTTTGTTTACTTCATTAATATAAATTAGTATAGATTGAATTGTAATCGCATAATAAACCTTAGGATAGATTGAGAAAATTATTTCAGTATTGTTCTTATCCTTTCTTTACCTTGTATTTGTTTTTATCTTTCACGAGATAATAAAATGCGAGTGTTAAGTCGCATTTATATTTAGGGCCCATGTAATGTAATTTCGCATTCCAAGATATAGTAATGACCTTAGATTAAATAGGTAAAAATTAGGATCGTTACACTCCTCTAGCTTTAACATTTATCGGACCACATAAGTTTGAATGTATAAGTTCTATATCCTTTCCAGTAAAAGGTCTTCTAGTCATTTTTCCTCCTAAGCAAGATTCACAAAGTGTCCAACTCTAACTTGCTTAGAAGACCACTTTTTACCAATCTTTCAATTCTATCTAAATTGATGTGACCCAACCTTAGATGCCAAAGATAGGTGTCATCTTTTCCAGAAACTTTCTGTCTTTTTATTCTAGTCTGAATATTTAGAAGTGTCTTACATGGTCTTAGCACATACAAGTTATTTTCAACAAAAGCGGAACAAATCTCAAAAACATTTTTCGTTACAACAACTTTAGTACTATAACAATTCAAGGAATGAAATTGTTCAACTAAACATGAAACTGAAATTAGGTTCCTCTCCATCTTAGGAACCAAAAATACATTTTCTAAAAGTAAATTAGATTTGTTTAAAAATAACTTGAAGCTTCCAATGACACAACCTCTCTAGTGCCTACCTTCATGATCATTTCTCCCTCATTTAACTGCTTCTAGAGTCACTTTCTTGAAAAGAAGAATAAACATAATTAGTGGCTCCTAAATTAATTATCCAGGTAGATTTATGATAAGAATCACGGTGTTCCAAATGGACCTATTTTCGAGAAGATTCAAAAAATGTCGATGCCAAGAAGATTAAAAAAAATGTCGATTAAAAAATGTCAACAACAAAATTCGAACCTATCCTGAATCAATTATCCAGGTAGATTTATGATAAGAATCACAGTGTTCCAAATGAACCTATTGCCAAGAAGATTCAAAAAATGTCGATGCCAAGAAGATTAAAAAAACTGTCGATCACAGTGCTCCAAATGGACCTATTGCCAAGAAGATTAAAAAAAATGTGGTGTTCCAAATGGACCTATTGCCAAAAAGATTTTTTACTCAATTGATTTTAAACTTGTTGCATTAGCCACTCAAGCACATCAACATTTATTAAAAAAACTCTTTTTAATTTTATAAATCATGTAAAAGTCAAATGGTCAATTTGACTTATTCTTTTGTTGATATGGAAATCAACCCAAGGGAAAGTATGAAACGGATTACCTTGATGATCAAAATCAAGAGTAAAGAAAACTTGTTTCTAAACTCGTGATTCGAATCACTCCACAAGAGGTTTGATCAATACCACTTGAATGACTCTAGCATGCAAGTTCTAAACACAAGAATTTGCAAAGAAAGTTTAGCTCTCAACAAAGCTAAAATAGAAATTTTATTCTTAATTCCAAAATGTCATGTCTAATCAAAGGAAAGAAGGCTTTAAAATAGCTAGGTGGGTTACAATATAACCTTAACTCATATATTTAAAACTACCTTAAATATGACAAACAAATAGTTAAACTATAATTAAATAATGCAAATAATAAAATGTGCTTATTAGTCATCCTTTGACTAGTTTGATAAATTCGGCGGGGTTCATTAAATGCAACTTAAAGTGAATTTAATTCATCTCTGTCTTGAATAGTAGTCATGGTTCTGTTAACAACTTCAGTTTGTCCATCCGTTTGAGGATAACAAGTAGTTGAATATACTAGCTTAGTTCCTAACTTACCCCATAAAACACGCCAAAAGTGACTTAAAAATTTTACATCACGATCACTAACGATGCTTTTAGGAATGCCATGCAATCGTACAACTTTCCTAAAAAACAAGTCAGCAATATGTTTTGCATCATCAGTTTTGTGACAAGGAATAGAATGAGCCATTTTACTAAATCGATCAACCACAACAAAGATGCTATCATAACCTTTCCTAGTCCTAGGTAAACCTAAAACAAAATCCATTGATATATCAATCCAAGGACCATTAGGAATCGGTAATGGGGAGTATAAACTATGTGGTTGAAGCCTAGACTTAGCTTGTTTACATGCTATGCAACGAGCACAAACTTTATGAACATCATGTCTCATTTTAGGCCAAAAAAAAAATGTTCAGAGAGCATATCACAAGTTTTAGAAACTCCATGGTGTGCCATTAAACCACCTCCATGAGCTTCCCTCACAAGTAGCTCACGGATGGAACAAGATGATATGCAAAGTTTGCCTTTTCGGAACAAAAATCCATCTAACAACAAGTAATTATCCACAATGAGTTCTTTTTCACAAGATTCAACAAAAGGAGCAAAGAACATGTCATGTTGATACAAATCCTTTATGTGTTCAAAACCCAACAACCTAGCATTCAAAGTATTGAGGAGGACATACCTTCGTGATAAAGCATCTGCAACAATGTTCTTCTTACCTTGTTTATATTTTATTACATAAGAGAATGTTTCAATAAATTCTAACCACTTAGCATGTCGTCTGTTGAGTTTATTTTGTACTCTCAAATGCTTTAAACTTTCATGATCTGTATGAATAATGAACTCCTTAGGCCAAAGATAATGTTGCCAGGTTTGCAATGCACGAACCAAAGCATAAAGCTCTTTGTCGTAAGTTGGATACCTCAAAGATGCACTAGTCAACTTCTCACTAAAGAACATTAAAGGTCTTTGATTTTGCATTAATACAACACCTATCCCTACTCCACTAGCATCACATTCAATTTCAAAAGTAGACTCAAAATTAGGTAATGCAAGCAAGGGAGCATAACTCAGCAATTGTACTAAAATTCTTAATGAACCTACGGTAGAAACTTGCAAGACCATGAAAACTTCTTACCTCACTTACATTTTTAGGTGTAGGCCAATCTTTTATAGCCTTCACTTTCTCCTCATCAACCTCAACACCATTAGATGAAACTACAAACCAAGAAAGTTAACTTTTTCATGCAAAAGCTACATTTCTTTAAATTTACGTACAAACATTCGTTTCTTAAAGTAGTCAAAACATTGCGTAAATGGGTAATATGATCATCTAAAGATTTAGAGTAAACAAGGATGTCATCAAAATAAACAACCACAAACTTACATAAGTATTCTCGTAAAACATGGTTCATTAGTCTCATGAATGTACTAGGTGCATTAGTTAATCCAAAAGACATAACCAACCATTCATAAAGACCATACTTGGTTTTAAAAGCTGTTTTCCACTCATCCTCAATATGCATGCGAATATGATGATAACCCGATTTTACATCAATCTTAGTAAAAAGACTACATCCATACAATTCATCAAGCATATCATCTAATCTAGGAATTGGATGCCTATACTTTATAGTTATCTTGTTTATAGCACTACAATCAACACATATACGCCAAGAAACATCTTTCTTAAGTACATGAATAACTGGAACAGAACAAGGACTCAAACTTTCACGTACATACGCTTTAGCAAGGAGTTTAATTACTTGCCTTTGTATCTCTTCAGCCTCCTTTGGATTAGTCCTATAAGCTGGTCAGTTTGGAATGGGCGCGCCAGGAATGAAGTCAATCTTGTGTTCAATCCCTCTAAGTGGTGGCAAACTACTAGGCCTCTCCTCGGAAAATAAAACTTCAAACTCTTGCAAAAGCACAACAAAATCACTAGGCAAAGAAGGGTTAAGCATGTTAGTAAAGTAACAAGACCCCTTGCACATATGTACAAGAATAGTCTTGTTAGAGAGCAAAACATTCCTAGCCTCACTTGATCTAACATACAAGCTTACTGATTTGGCTTTTCTTTCTTTTTTTTCTCTAGGCTAAGTGTTACTCTCTTGCTTTTGTAACGGCCCAAAATTTTCTACTTAATTTAAGGTCGCTACTGTATACATACCATAAACATTGAATGCGGAAGACTTCATTTAAATTCCATAAAACATAACCTTTAACTTAAAAACACAGCCATGGACTTACGTGTTTCGAAAACATCTTTAAAACGACATAACAAAAGACCCGAAATAAAATAAATAAGCGTTTAAGTTTAAAACATCCTATTCTATCCTAAGTCTAAGAAAATAAATACCACTATCCTATGCATGTGCCATGATCTCGAGTTGCGATGCCGTCGTCAGCCGTACAGGAATGCCTTGCCTTAACCTGAAAAATGTAGTAGCACATGACCTGAGTATTTAAAGAAATACTCAGTAAGTGACCCCACTATTGGGGTTAAATGCAACAATCACATGCAATGAAATGATGGGACCTATCTTTCGTTTCGTTTCGTTTCGTTTCGTTTTCCCTACGGTATAATCCTAATAGGTAATCGTGGACGTGTACCATATACTCTACACGCAGCCCATACGTGCGAGTATGGGCTCACCAACTAGTTCGCACACCGCTGGGCCACTGTCCCTAGCCGGTGGGCATGCTCTGGGAGCCCACCGGGACCTGTTAAAACTAAAACCGTCACGGCAGCGCTATGCAGGGCATAACGATCGTTGTCCTGCCATTTGGATGTACGCGTCCGTACCCTCGTGATGGGATAGGGGTATCCCCCCAAATGCATGATCACACAATATGCATGAGGTCCCACTAGTCCTACAGTCATCATTTAATGAACATAACCCCGTGTCACGTTTTCATGCTTACATGTCATTCTCATTCTCATTTCGTTACATATCATACATATTCCTAGCGGGGTTATGTATCATGCAATTTACCGTATTTCATGTCATACAATTCATTCAGTTACATTCCAATACTCATACAACAAGCCATAATCGTACAAGGGCAACACATCGTCACATGCATTCATATCACATCAACTAAGCAGCATAAATAACATACATTCACGTTCACATGATTTCGTACTTAAGCACAATAATCTAGCATACAATGTATCATATCATAACCAAGTCATAACGTAAACACTTCATAGTCATATCGTTCTCTAACTTACCATAGCCTTAACGTTCTTATACCTATCACAGACATATCATTACGTGACGTACCTTAGTCATATCATCACCAGAACGTATCCTAACGCCATCGTTTTATCAATCTATCACAAACCTATCCCTCTCTACCCATAACCTAATCGTATTCTTTCATCAATCTCTCCTATCCATAGCACTCCGGTATGTAACCTAACCTTAACATTTCATGAACCTATCTTACTCCTATCGTTACATTTTGTTTTGTGCATCCTTCTCGTATCCTATCTCAAACATCTCCTAGAGCACATCGTACCGTAATTATTATCATACAATCCACATATTATATAACATAACATAACATATTGGAAGCATATCGATCCACAGACAATTCACACATATCAATATACATGACACGTGCAGAACCACAGGGCACGTGTCAACATAAAAATAACCATGCCGATAGTAAGGTCACTTACCTGGCTAGCTTAAGTCGTTGTCACAAATATATCTTTAATGAAAGTTCGATTCCGTCCTTTGAAATCCGAGTCAACCTATATGAGTTCATGACATCAGTTTCAAGTTTGAACTCTATAAAATTATTTCTCTAATTTAGATTGGCCATCGTAAAATTCTGATATTTTCGATTAGACAAAATTTAAAGGAGCTCACTGCACTTTGATATTTCCTGTTTTACTGTTAAATCCTGTTCAACAAATCTTTCCTCAATCTTTCCTCTTCTTCTCTAATTATTTTTAAGAAGGTATTATTCAATTTCGTTAATCTATTCTTACTTCCAAATCTTCCCTTTTTATTTTTATTATTATTTTTGTTTTCAGTTAACAGGGTTCTGTATTTCTATCTCTATCTCATTTTTTTTCTTATTTTCTTATATTCTTTTCCTATAATTCATATATAAAAGTACAACCTAAATCATTGCAACAATTCAGTAGATCTAAATCACTGCAACAAAGTAGATCTAAAATATAATTGGTTTTGATTTCCTAAACTCATATAGAATTCTTTTCATTTAATCTCTAATATAAAACTAAATAATTGTAACCAAATTAATATTATTTAATAAAATAAAAGGAAGATTTAATATACTGACCTCTTCAAATGACATATCTCCTCCGGCGTAGCTAGTCTGCTTAAACCTTTTGTTTTCTTTTTCTATTTGTTTCTGTAGGAAGGAAGAATTCTGGGTAAATCTGCATTGTTTTTACAGAAAAGATATTCGTGATTTGTTGCGAGATTTATTTTTAGGGAAGGAGTGGTGAGAGATTGAAGGAAGGAGGAGGGATCCGTTAACAAATGTTTTTATTTTATTTATTTATTATTTTATTATTTTAACTATATATTTTTTTTAATTATTTTTATTTCTTTATTTCTTTATTTATTTTTGGGCTATTACATTATATCCCTCTAAAATAAACTTTCGTCCTTGAAAGTGTTTTAATCTTGGTATAACTCGGGTCCTTATTCTAAGAGTTCTTTGTTAAGTCTTCTAGTACAACTAAGTAAAAATTCTTAACAAGTATACCCTAATCCGTATGAGTCATAGCATTTATTTGCATGCATAAAACTTTCATAATCTATCACTTTGTGTTCATAAAATCTTTGATTTCTTATAAGGTGTCTGGTCAGATAGTTAGGTATTTTAAATATTAATTCATACTCCAAAAGGGTCTTTTGGTCATTTACCCCCAAATCTTGGTTTAATTCTTCAACATATTCCAATGGCCTCGTAACTTTGTGTAATCCCTATACACCATGATATAAGGCTCCTCATCAAATTTCATGTCATTTAGAGGTCACTTTGGTCATAAACTAGTGGTACGTAATTATAGGGGCACTTTAGTCATTTTACACCTACACTTGGTTTAGCCCGTTATCATAACCTAATAGTCACAAAATTTCGTACATAACCTTATCATGTCATATTGAGTCTTCTTCTAAAATTTCATGGACAACATAATTTATCTAAGGTTTGTGGCTCAGGCAGTTCATTGAAATAAATGTTATGTGTACAATAACGTTGGAAAACTTACCTAGTTCCTCACTTTTTTTTTTTTTTTTTTTTTTGTTTCCATGATTCCATCTACTGGATCAATAGTTTTACTAGTTTGTGATTTACATTTTTCTCCAAATCAGATTTTCTACACTTAGCTAAAAGGTTCACTAATTGACCCGTTTGTCCATACATCCTCAAAATCTCATTTTAAAATACGGGATCTCCGCCTACACAAGAAAATTGTTGGTAAAACTCCAAAATGACACTTTCTTTTGATCTAAATTTTTCCTCTCTTTATCATTAAAGAATGACAACGAAAAATTTCAGGGTAGAAACCTTCTCGAGAATTTCTCTTTAAGATTCGAACACATAGCTGATGATGGAACTAGTATAGATATTTTTATGTTTCCTACTCACACGCACTCATACCTTTGTTTTTCGATCAATCTCTAATTCTAATCTTCCTCCACAATCAAATATTATGATGCCGGTATAGATCGAAATTTCGTTATAGTCCAATTCTGACAGTAATAGATACCGGGGCTTCGCAATATTTGTCTGATCACAACTCTGTATAGTCCATTTACTATAGAAGTTCTCAGGGAATTCATTAGAGGAATGTTTCCAATTAACATTGTTCGTTCTCTGTATACTTCATAATTAAAAAGAAAAAGAGTTGTTTTTCTTTCCACATTATTGTTTGTATTTGTATTGTTTGTAAGTGTCCACTTGCTTTGGTTCGTCATTAAGGTCTCATCTTTGTAGATGAATTCCATATACAAATTTGCCTATTTTGCCATACAAAATCAAGAAATTTGTAATATTTAGTCTCTTTCGGCTAACTACCCCAATTCTAGTTTTTTTTCTTTTTTTTTTTTTTTTTTTTTTTTTTTTTTTTTTTTTTAGTGAAAATCATGACATGAAACTAGTTAAAAACTCCACCCTAACCCAATGCAAATTGATGCACTGGTAAATCACATAGATCTACGAACGACTTCCTGTATTTGGTTTGTGGTCAAGCTAGAGTTTGAGGATTTGGTAACTTTCATTGGAAACATTGTCAAATAGGCTTCTCTCTTGGTATACCTTATCTAGTACAGCCCAAAACTAATTCTCCTATAACCATAACGGAAAGACATCACAACCCTTTCAATGCCTTGTACTATGAAGAATGGGCTTAACAAAATTCTCTTATAAAAATTGGTATTATATAAGCATGGTGGATATCCTCACATGCCATAAAACTTGGGATACTTGAAAATCAAACTTAAAATGACAGTTTTGAAACTTTAACTATAGTAATACCTTTTAACCATGTTGATATTGCTAGGAAAAATTGATTGGTAATTTTCTATAACAATTTGTTTACGTTGAGCTTCCTGAGTGCATTCGTATACCTTAAGGAGGATTACCACAAAACTTCTAGTTGATTTAGAGACAATGTCCCACTCTAATCCTTGTGTGTCCCCCACCCAAGTTCATCTTATAGTCCCTCTCCATATACCTCTAAAATTTTGACCATGATCGTAATGTCTCGTCCAAACTATGGTTCGATACTTTTAAATCACCTCACAACTTCTCTAATTGGTTGTATTATTATTATTTTTATTTTTTATTTTTAATTTTCAGCTCGTATTAAGGCAGGAAAGTTTTCTACATCTCAGTACTTCCAAAGCTCATCTTCCATTAACGGCACTTATGTTATTCACCAATCAATTTAAGTATACATGTTTTAAACTTTTATGGTCTTAACTCAAAAAAAAAAAATTTCTTACTGATACTTTAATTTCATCTTTACATACTTCAAAGTTATAAAATTCTCTTTCAGACACTACCACTTTTAATATCTATAGTATATTATAGGATATTGACATCTATCAAGCTTCTTAGGTAATTTATTTCATCTAAAACTACTTACTCTTTTGTATAAGACTGTGTAGTTTATCTATGTTCAAGACGTCTAACTAAAACATATGATCTTGCTTAGCAAAATCATTTTCACGCATACACTAACATTTAGTAGCTTACTAAAACTATAGCTACTCATTCACAATAACAACCTCAGTAAGTCAAAACATCATCAATACAACAATTTACATTCACATTCCATTGCAAGGTAAAACATAACATATTCTACATTTAATATCAATGTAGAATTAATGCAACAATAATGCAGTAAATTATAATACAATCAATGGTGTAAAAGTTCAATTATGAGTTATATTTTATAATGACCAAGCAATAACAACATACACAATCAACGACATTTTTTTTTTTTTTTTTTTTATCTTAAGCAAGACATACCTGACGGAGACGGGGCATCAACGGTGGGACCATGGAACATGCCAAGCCTACATCGTAGGCTAGTCTACAAGATCTATAACCTGGCTCTGATACCAACTGTAACGACCCGAAATTTTCTACTTAATTTAAGGTCGCTACTATATACATACCATAAACGTTGAATGCGGAAGACTTCATTTAAATAACATAAAACATAACCTTTAACTTAAAAACACAGCCATGGACTTACGTGTTTCGAAAACATCTTTAAAACGACATAACAAAAGACCCGAAATAAAATAAATAAGCGTTTAAGTTTAAAACATCCTATTCTATCCTAAGTCTAAGAAAATAAATACCACTATCCTATGCATGTGCCATGATCTCGAGTTGCGATGCCGTCGTCAGCCGTACAGGAATGCCTTGCCTTAACCTGAAAAATGTAGTAGCACATGACCTGAGTATTTAAAGAAATACTCAGTAAGTGACCCCACTATTGGGGTTAAATGCAACAATCACATGCAATGAAATGATGGGACCTATCTTTCGTTTCGTTTCGTTTCGTTTCATTTCGTTTCGTTTCGTTTCGTTTTCCCTACGGTATAATCCTAATAGGTAATCGTGGACGTGTACCATATACTCTACACGCAGCCCATACGTGCGAGTATGGGCTCACCAACTAGTTCGCACACCGCTGGGCCACTGTCCCTAGCCGGTGGGCATGCTCTGGGAGCCCACCGGGACCTGTTAAAACTAAAACCGTCACGGCAGCGCTATGCAGGGCATAACGATCGTTGTCCTGCCATTTGGATGTACGCGTCCGTACCCTCGTGATGGGATAGGGGTATCCCCCCAAATGCATGATCACACAATATGCATGAGGTCCCACTAGTCCTACAGTCATCATTTAATGAACATAACCCCGTGTCACGTTTTCATGCTTACATGTCATTCTCATTCTCATTTCGTTACATATCATACATATTCCTAGCGGGGTTATGTATCATGCAATTTACCGTATTTCATGTCATACAATTCATTCAGTTACATTCCAATACTCATACAACAAGCCATAATCGTACAAGGGCAACACATCGTCACATGCATTCATATCACATCAACTAAGCAGCATAAATAACATACATTCACGTTCACATGATTTCGTACTTAAGCACAATAATCTAGCATACAATGTATCATATCATAACCAAGTCATAACGTAAACACTTCATAGTCATATCGTTCTCTAACTTACCATAGCCTTAACGTTCTTATACCTATCACAGACATATCATTACGTGACGTACCTTAGTCATATCATCACCAGAACGTATCCTAACGCCATCGTTTTATCAATCTATCACAAACCTATCCCTCTCTACCCATAACCTAATCGTATTCTTTCATCAATCTCTCCTATCCATAGCACTCCGGTATGTAACCTAACCTTAACATTTCATGAACCTATCTTACTCCTATCGTTACATTTTGTTTTGTGCATCCTTCTCGTATCCTATCTCAAACATCTCCTAGAGCACATCGTACCATAATTATTATCATACAATCCACATATTATATAACATAACATAACATATTGGAAGCATATCGATCCACAGACAATTCACACATATCAATATACATGACACGTGCAGAACCACAGGGCACGTGTCAACATAAAAATAACCATGCCGATAGTAAGGTCACTTACCTGGCTAGCTTAAGTCGTTGTCACAAATATATCTTTAATGAAAGTTCGATTCCGTCCTTTGAAATCCGAGTCAACCTATATGAGTTCATGACATCAGTTTCAAGTTTGAACTCTATAAAATTATTTCTCTAATTTAGATTGGCCATCGTAAAATTCTGATATTTTCGATTAGACAAAATTTAAAGGAGCTCACTGCACTTTGATATTTCCTGTTTTACTGTTAAATCCTGTTCAACAAATCTTTCCTCAATCTTTCCTCTTCTTCTCTAATTATTTTTAAGAAGGTATTATTCAATTTCGTTAATCTATTCTTACTTCCAAATCTTCCCTTTTTATTTTTATTATTATTTTTGTTTTCAGTTAACAGGGTTCTGTATTTCTATCTCTATCTCATTTTTTTTCTTATTTTCTCCCTGTATTTCTATCTCTATCTCATTTTTTTTCTTATTTTCTTATATTCTTTTCCTATAATTCATATAAAAGTACAACCTAAATCATTGCAACAATTCAGTAGATCTAAATCATTGCAACAAAGTAGATCTAAAATATAATTGGTTTTGATTTCCTAAACTCATATAGAATTCTTTTCATTTAATCTCTAATATAAAACTAAATAATTGTAACCAAATTAATATTATTTAATAAAATAAAAGGAAGATTTAATATACTGACCTCTTCAAATGACATATCTCCTCCGGCGTAGCTAGTCTGCTTAAACCTTTTGTTTTCTTTTTCTATTTGTTTCTGTAGGAAGGAAGAATTCTGGGTAAATCTGCATTGTTTTTACAGAAAAGATATTCGTGAGATTTATTTTTAGGGAAGGAGTGGTGAGAGATTGAAGGAAGGAGGAGGGATCCGTTACCAAATGTTTTTCTTCTTTTAATTTTTATTTATTTATTTATTATTTTATTATTTTAACTATATATTTTTTTTAATTATTTTTATTTCTTTATTTCTTTATTTATTTTTGGGCTATTACATTATATCCCTCTAAAATAAACTTTCGTCCTTGAAAGTGTTTTAATCTTGGTATAACTCGGGTCCTTATTCTAAGAGTTCTTTGTTAAGTCTTCTAGTACAACTAAGTAAAAATTCTTAACAAGTATACCCTAATCCGTATGAGTCATAGCATTTATTTGCATGCATAAAACTTTCATAATCTATCACTTTGTGTTCATAAAATCTTTGATTTCTTATAAGGTGTCTGGTCAGATAGTTAGGTATTTTAAATATTAATTCATACTCCAAAAGGGTCTTTTGGTCATTTACCCCCAAATCTTGGTTTAATTCTTCAACATATTCCAATGGCCTCGTAACTTTGTGTAATCCCTATACACCATGATATAAGGCTCCTCATCAAATTTCATGTCATTTAGAGGTCACTTTGGTCATAAACTAGTGGTACGTAATTATAGGGGCACTTTAGTCATTTTACACCTACACTTGGTTTAGCCCGTTATCATAACCTAATAGTCACAAAATTTCGTACATAACCTTATCATGTCATATTGAGTCTTCTTCTAAAATTTCATGGACAACATAATTTATCTAAGGTTTGTGGCTAAGGCAGTTCATTGAAATAAATGTTATGTGTACAATAACGTTGGAAAACTTACCTAGTTCCTCACTTTTTTTTTTTTTTTTTTTTTTTTTTTGTTTCCATGATAACATCTACTGGATCAATAGTTTTACTAGTTTGTGATTTACATTTTTCTCCAAATCAGATTTTCTACACTTAGCTAAAAGGTTCACTAATTGACCCGTTTGTCCATACATCCTCAAAATCTCATTTTAAAATACGGGATCTCCGCCTACACAAGAAAATTGTTGGTAAAACTCCAAAATGACACTTTCTTTTGATCTAAATTTTTCCTCTCTTTATCATTAAAGAATGACAACGAAAAATTTCAGGGTAGAAACCTTCTCGAGAATTTCTCTTTAAGATTCGAACACATAGCTGATGATGGAACTAGTATAGATATTTTTATGTTTCCTACTCACACGCACTCATACCTTTGTTTCTCGATCAATCTCTAATTCTAATCTTCCTCCACAATCAAATATTATGGTGCCGGTATAGATCGAAATTTCGTTATAGTCCAATTCTGACAGTAATAGATACCGGGGCTTCGCAATATTTGTCTGATCACAACTCTGTATAGTCCATTTACTATAGAAGTTCTCAGGGAATTCATTAGAGGAATGTTTCCAATTAACATTGTTCGTTCTCTGTATACTTCATAATTAAAAAGAAAAAGAGTTGTTTTTCTTTCCACATTATTGTTTGTATTTGTATTGTTTGTAAGTGTCCACTTGCTTTGGTTCGTCATTAAGGTCTCATCTTTGTAGATGAATTCCATATACAAATTTGCCTATTTTGCCATACAAAATCAAGAAATTTGTAATATTTAGTCTCTTTCGGCTAACTACCCCAATTCTAGTTTTTTTTTTTTTTTTTTTTTTTTTTTTTTTTTTTTTTTTTAGTGAAAATCATGACATGAAACTAGTTAAAAACTCCACCCTAACCCAATGCAAATTGATGCACTGGTAAATCACATAGATCTACGAACGACTTCCTGTATTTGGTTTGTGGTCAAGCTAGAGTTTGAGGATTTGGTAACTTTCATTGGAAACATTGTCAAATAGGCTTCTCTCTTGGTATACCTTATCTAGTACAGCCCAAAACTAATTCTCCTATAACCATAACGGAAAGACATCACAACCCTTTCAATGCCTTGTACTATGAAGAATGGGCTTAACAAAATTCTCTTATAAAAATTGGTATTATATAAGCATGGTGGATATCCTCACATGCCATAAAACTTGGGATACTTGAAAATCAAACTTAAAATGACAGTTTTGAAACTTTAACTATAGTAATACCTTTTAACCATGTTGATATTGCTAGGAAAAATTGATTGGTAATTTTCTATAACAATTTGTTTACGTTGAGCTTCCTGAGTGCATTCGTATACCTTAAGGAGGATTACCACAAA
This sequence comes from Cucurbita pepo subsp. pepo, assembly GCF_057944985.1. Lineage (NCBI taxonomy): Eukaryota > Viridiplantae > Streptophyta > Magnoliopsida > Cucurbitales > Cucurbitaceae > Cucurbita > Cucurbita pepo. The sequence goes on along the minus strand of NC_141809.1, from coordinate 4,640,854 downwards.
ACTTCTAGTTGATTTAGAGACAATGTCCCACTCTAATCCTTGTGTGTCCCCCACCCAAGTTCATCTTATAGTCCCTCTCCATATACCTCTAAAATTTTGACCATGATCGTAATGTCTCGTCCAAACTATGGTTCGATACTTTTAAATCACCTCACAACTTCTCTAATTGGTTGTATTATTATTAAGTTTTCTACATCTCAGTACTTCCAAAGCTCATCTTCCATTAACGGCACTTATGTTATTCACCAATCAATTTAAGTATACATGTTTTAAACTTTTATGGTCTTAACTCAAAAAAAAAAAATTTCTTACTGATACTTTAATTTCATCTTTACATACTTCAAAGTTATAAAATTCTCTTTCAGACACTACCACTTTTAATATCTATAGTATATTATAGGATATTGACATCTATCAAGCTTCTTAGGTAATTTATTTCATCTAAAACTACTTACTCTTTTGTATAAGACTGTGTAGTTTATCTATGTTCAAGACGTCTAACTAAAACATATGATCTTGCTTAGCAAAATCATTTTCACGCATACACTAACATTTAGTAGCTTACTAAAACTATAGCTACTCATTCACAATAACAACCTCAGTAAGTCAAAACATCATCAATACAACAATTTACATTCACATTCCATTGCAAGGTAAAACATAACATATTCTACATTTAATATCAATGTAGAATTAATGCAACAATAATGCAGTAAATTATAATACAATCAATGGTGTAAAAGTTCAATTATGAATTATATTTTATAATGACCAAGCAATAACAACATACACAATCAACGACATTTTTTTTTTTTTTTTTTTTTTATCTTAAGCAAGACATACCTGACGGAGACGGGGCATCAACGGTGGGACCATGGAACATGCCAAGCCTACATCGTAGGCTAGTCTACAAGATCTATAACCTGGCTCTGATACCAACTGTAACGACCCGAAATTTTCTACTTAATTTAAGGTCGCTACTGTATACATACCATAAACGTTGAATGTGGAAGACTTCATTTAAATTCCATAAAACATAACCTTTAACTTAAAAACACAGCCATGGACTTACGTGTTTCGAAAACATCTTTAAAACGACATAACAAAAGACCCGAAATAAAATAAATAAGCGTTTAAGTTTAAAACATCCTATTCTATCCTAAGTCTAAGAAAATAAATACCACTATCCTATGCATGTGCCATGATCTCGAGTTGCGATGCCGTCGTCAGCCGTACAGGAATGCCTTGCCTTAACCTGAAAAATGTAGTAGCACATGACCTGAGTATTTAAAGAAATACACAGTAAGTGACCCCACTATTGGGGTTAAATGCAACAATCACATGCAATGAAATGATGGGACCTATCTTTCGTTTCGTTTCGTTTCGTTTCATTTCGTTTCGTTTCGTTTCGTTTTCCCTACGGTATAATCCTAATAGGTAATCGTGGACGTGTACCATATACTCTACACGCAGCCCATACGTGCGAGTATGGGCTCACCAACTAGTTCGCACACCGCTGGGCCACTGTCCCTAGCCGGTGGGCATGCTCTGGGAGCCCACCGGGACCTGTTAAAACTAAAACCGTCACGGCAGTGCTATGCAGGGCATAACGATCGTTGTCCTGCCATTTGGATGTACGCGTCCGTACCCTCGTGATGGGATAGGGGTATCCCCCCAAATGCATGATCACACAATATGCATGAGGTCCCACTAGTCCTACAGTCATCATTTAATGAACATAACCCCGTGTCACGTTTTCATGCTTACATGTCATTCTCATTCTCATTTCGTTTCATATCATACATATTCCTAGCGGGGTTATGTATCATGCAATTTACCGTATTTCATGTCATACAATTCATTCAGTTACATTCCAATACTCATACAACAAGCCATAATCGTACAAGGGCAACACATCGTCACATGCATTCATATCACATCAACTAAGCAGCATAAATAACATACATTCACGTTCACATGATTTCGTACTTAAGCACAATAATCTAGCATACAATGTATCATATCATAACCAAGTCATAACGTAAACACTTCATAGTCATATCGTTCTCTAACTTACCATAGCCTTAACGTTCTTATACCTATCACAGACATATCATTACGTGACGTACCTTAGTCATATCATCACCAGAACGTATCCTAACGCCATCGTTTTATCAATCTATCACAAACCTATCCCTCTCTACCCATAACCTAATCGTATTCTTTCATCAATCTCTCCTATCCATAGCACTCCGGTATGTAACCTAACCTTAACATTTCATGAACCTATCTTACTCCTATCGTTACATTTTGTTTTGTGCATCCTTCTCGTATCCTATCTCAAACATCTCCTAGAGCACATCGTACCATAATTATTATCATACAATCCACATATTATATAACATAACATAACATATTGGAAGCATATCGATCCACAGACAATTCACACATATCAATATACATGACACGTGCAGAACCACAGGGCACGTGTCAACATAAAAATAACCATGCCGATAGTAAGGTCACTTACCTGGCTAGCTTAAGTCGTTGTCACAAATATATCTTTAATGAAAGTTCGATTCCGTCCTTTGAAATCCGAGTCAACCTATATGAGTTCATGACATCAGTTTCAAGTTTGAACTCTATAAAATTATTTCTCTAATTTAGATTGGCCATCGTAAAATTCTGATATTTTCGATTAGACAAAATTTAAAGGAGCTCACTGCACTTTGATATTTCCTGTTTTACTGTTAAATCCTGTTCAACAAATCTTTCCTCAATCTTTCCTCTTCTTCTCTAATTATTTTTAAGAAGGTATTATTCAATTTCGTTAATCTATTCTTACTTCCAAATCTTCCCTTTTTATTTTTATTATTATTTTTCTTTTCAGTTAACAGGGTTCTGTATTTCTATCTCTATCTCATTTTTTTTCTTATTTTCTTATATTCTTTTCCTATAATTCATATAAAAGTACAACCTAAATCATTGCAACAATTCAGTAGATCTAAATCATTGCAACAAAGTAGATCTAAAATATAATTGGTTTTGATTTCCTAAACTCATATAGAATTCTTTTCATTTAATCTCTAATATAAAACTAAATAATTGTAACCAAATTAATATTATTTAATAAAATAAAAGGAAGATTTAATATACTGACCTCTTCAAATGACATATCTCCTCCGGCGTAGCTAGTCTGCTTAAACCTTTTGTTTTCTTTTTCTATTTGTTTCTGTAGGAAGGAAGAATTCTGGGTAAATCTGCATTGTTTTTACAGAAAAGATATTCGTGATTTGTTGCGAGATTTATTTGTAGGGAAGGAGTGGTGAGAGATTGAAGGAAGGAGGAGGGATCCGTTACCAAATGTTTTTCTTCTTTTAATTTTTATTTATTTATTTATTATTTTATTATTTTAACTATATATTTTTTTTAATTATTTTTATTTCTTTATTTCTTTATTTATTTTTGGGCTATTACATTATATCCCTCTAAAATAAACTTTCGTCCTTGAAAGTGTTTTAATCTTGGTATAACTCGGGTCCTTATTCTAAGAGTTCTTTGTTAAGTCTTCTAGTACAACTAAGTAAAAATTCTTAACAAGTATACCCTAATCCGTATGAGTCATAACATTTATTTGCATGCATAAAACTTTCATAATCTATCACTTTGTGTTCATAAAATCTTTGATTTCTTATAAGGTGTCTGGTCAGATAGTTAGGTATTTTAAATATTAATTCATACTCCAAAAGGGTCTTTTGGTCATTTACCCCCAAATCTTGGTTTAATTCTTCAACATATTCCAATGGCCTCGTAACTTTGTGTAATCCCTATACACCATGATATAAGGCTCCTCATCAAATTTCATGTCATTTAGAGGTCACTTTGGTCATAAACTAGTGGTACGTAATTATAGGGGCACTTTAGTCATTTTACACCTACACTTGGTTTAGCCCGTTATCATAACCTAATAGTCACAAAATTTCGTACATAACCTTATCATGTCATATTGAGTCTTCTTCTAAAATTTCATGGACAACATAATTTATCTAAGGTTTGTGGCTAAGGCAGTTCATTGAAATAAATGTTATGTGTACAATAACGTTGGAAAACTTACCTAGTTCCTCACTTTTTTTTTTTTTTTTTTTTTTTTTTTGTTTCCATGATTCCATCTACTGGATCAATAGTTTTACTAGTTTGTGATTTACATTTTTCTCCAAATCAGATTTTCTACACTTAGCTAAAAGGTTCACTAATTGACCCGTTTGTCCATACATCCTCAAAATCTCATTTTAAAATACGGGATCTCCGCCTACACAAGAAAATTGTTGGTAAAACTCCAAAATGACACTTTCTTTTGATCTAAATTTTTCCTCTCTTTATCATTAAAGAATGACAACGAAAAATTTCAGGGTAGAAACCTTCTCGAGAATTTCTCTTTAAGATTCGAACACATAGCTGATGATGGAACTAGTATAGATATTTTTATGTTTCCTACTCACACGCACTCATACCTTTGTTTCTCAATCAATCTCTAATTCTAATCTTCCTCCACAATCAAATATTATGGTGCCGGTATAGATCGAAATTTCGTTATAGTCCAATTCTGACAGTAATAGATACCGGGGCTTCGCAATATTTGTCTGATCACAACTCTGTATAGTCCATTTACTATAGAAGTTCTCAGGGAATTCATTAGAGGAATGTTTCCAATTAACATTGTTCGTTCTCTGTATACTTCATAATTAAAAAGAAAAAGAGTTGTTTTTCTTTCCACATTATTGTTTGTATTTGTATTGTTTGTAAGTGTCCACTTGCTTTGGTTCGTCATTAAGGTCTCATCTTTGTAGATGAATTCCATATACAAATTTGCCTATTTTGCCATACAAAATCAAGAAATTTGTAATATTTAGTCTCTTTCGGCTAACTACCCCAATTCTAGTTTTTTTTTTTTTTTTTTTTTTTTTTTTTTTTTTTTTTTTTTTTTTAAGTGAAAATCATGACATGAAACTAGTTAAAAACTCCACCCTAACCCAATGCAAATTGATGCACTGGTAAATCACATAGATCTACGAACGACTTCCTGTATTTGGTTTGTGGTCAAGCTAGAGTTTGAGGATTTGGTAACTTTCATTGGAAACATTGTCAAATAGGCTTCTCTCTTGGTATACCTTATCTAGTACAGCCCAAAACTAATTCTCCTATAACCATAACGGAAAGACATCACAACCCTTTCAATGCCTTGTACTATGAAGAATGGGCTTAACAAAATTCTCTTATAAAAATTGGTATTATATAAGCATGGTGGATATCCTCACATGCCATAAAACTTGGGATACTTGAAAATCAAACTTAAAATGACAGTTTTGAAACTTTAACTATAGTAATACCTTTTAACCATGTTGATATTGCTAGGAAAAATTGATTGGTAATTTTCTATAACAATTTGTTTACGTTGAGCTTCCTGAGTGCATTCGTATACCTTAAGGAGGATTACCACAAAACTTCTAGTTGATTTAGAGACAATGTCCCACTCTAATCCTTGTGTGTCCCCCACCCAAGTTCATCTTATAGTCCCTCTCCATATACCTCTAAAATTTTGACCATGATCGTAATGTCTCGTCCAAACTATGGTTCGATACTTTTAAATCACCTCACAACTTCTCTAATTGGTTGTATTATTATTATTTTTATTTTTTATTTTTAATTTTCAGCTCGTATTAAGGCAGGAAAGTTTTCTACATCTCAGTACTTCCAAAGCTCATCTTCCATTAACGGCACTTATGTTATTCACCAATCAATTTAAGTATACATGTTTTAAACTTTTATGGTCTTAACTCAAAAAAAAAAAATTTCTTACTGATACTTTAATTTCATCTTTACATACTTCAAAGTTATAAAATTCTCTTTCAGACACTACCACTTTTAATATCTATAGTATATTATAGGATATTGACATCTATCAAGCTTCTTAGGTAATTTATTTCATCTAAAACTACTTACTCTTTTGTATAAGACTGTGTAGTTTATCTATGTTCAAGACGTCTAACTAAAACATATGATCTTGCTTAGCAAAATCATTTTCACGCATACACTAACATTTAGTAGCTTACTAAAACTATAGCTACTCATTCACAATAACAACCTCAGTAAGTCAAAACATCATCAATACAACAATTTACATTCACATTCCATTGCAAGGTAAAACATAACATATTCTACATTTAATATCAATGTAGAATTAATGCAACAATAATGCAGTAAATTATAATACAATCAATGGTGTAAAAGTTCAATTATGAATTATATTTTATAATGACCAAGCAATAACAACATACACAATCAACGACATTTTTTTTTTTTTTTTTTTTTTATCTTAAGCAAGACATACCTGACGGAGACGGGGCATCAACGGTGGGACCATGGAACATGCCAAGCCTACATCGTAGGCTAGTCTACAAGATCTATAACCTGGCTCTGATACCAACTGTAACGACCCGAAATTTTCTACTTAATTTAAGGTCGCTACTGTATACATACCATAAACGTTGAATGTGGAAGACTTCATTTAAATTCCATAAAACATAACCTTTAACTTAAAAACACAGCCATGGACTTACGTGTTTCGAAAACATCTTTAAAACGACATAACAAAAGACCCGAAATAAAATAAATAAGCGTTTAAGTTTAAAACATCCTATTCTATCCTAAGTCTAAGAAAATAAATACCACTATCCTATGCATGTGCCATGATCTCGAGTTGCGATGCCGTCGTCAGCCGTACAGGAATGCCTTGCCTTAACCTGAAAAATGTAGTAGCACATGACCTGAGTATTTAAAGAAATACACAGTAAGTGACCCCACTATTGGGGTTAAATGCAACAATCACATGCAATGAAATGATGGGACCTATCTTTCGTTTCGTTTCGTTTCGTTTCATTTCGTTTCGTTTCGTTTCGTTTTCCCTACGGTATAATCCTAATAGGTAATCGTGGACGTGTACCATATACTCTACACGCAGCCCATACGTGCGAGTATGGGCTCACCAACTAGTTCGCACACCGCTGGGCCACTGTCCCTAGCCGGTGGGCATGCTCTGGGAGCCCACCGGGACCTGTTAAAACTAAAACCGTCACGGCAGTGCTATGCAGGGCATAACGATCGTTGTCCTGCCATTTGGATGTACGCGTCCGTACCCTCGTGATGGGATAGGGGTATCCCCCCAAATGCATGATCACACAATATGCATGAGGTCCCACTAGTCCTACAGTCATCATTTAATGAACATAACCCCGTGTCACGTTTTCATGCTTACATGTCATTCTCATTCTCATTTCGTTACATATCATACATATTCCTAGCGGGGTTATGTATCATGCAATTTACCGTATTTCATGTCATACAATTCATTCAGTTACATTCCAATACTCATACAACAAGCCATAATCGTACAAGGGCAACACATCGTCACATGCATTCATATCACATCAACTAAGCAGCATAAATAACATACATTCACGTTCACATGATTTCGTACTTAAGCACAATAATCTAGCATACAATGTATCATATCATAACCAAGTCATAACGTAAACACTTCATAGTCATATCGTTCTCTAACTTACCATAGCCTTAACGTTCTTATACCTATCACAGACATATCATTACGTGACGTACCTTAGTCATATCATCACCAGAACGTATCCTAACGCCATCGTTTTATCAATCTATCACAAACCTATCCCTCTCTACCCATAACCTAATCGTATTCTTTCATCAATCTCTCCTATCCATAGCACTCCGGTATGTAACCTAACCTTAACATTTCATGAACCTATCTTACTCCTATCGTTACATTTTGTTTTGTGCATCCTTCTCGTATCCTATCTCAAACATCTCCTAGAGCACATCGTACCATAATTATTATCATACAATCCACATATTATATAACATAACATAACATATTGGAAGCATATCGATCCACAGACAATTCACACATATCAATATACATGACACGTGCAGAACCACAGGGCACGTGTCAACATAAAAATAACCATGCCGATAGTAAGGTCACTTACCTGGCTAGCTTAAGTCGTTGTCACAAATATATCTTTAATGAAAGTTCGATTCCGTCCTTTGAAATCCGAGTCAACCTATATGAGTTCATGACATCAGTTTCAAGTTTGAACTCTATAAAATTATTTCTCTAATTTAGATTGGCCATCGTAAAATTCTGATATTTTCGATTAGACAAAATTTAAAGGAGCTCACTGCACTTTGATATTTCCTGTTTTACTGTTAAATCCTGTTCAACAAATCTTTCCTCAATCTTTCCTCTTCTTCTCTAATTATTTTTAAGAAGGTATTATTCAATTTCGTTAATCTATTCTTACTTCCAAATCTTCCCTTTTTATTTTTATTATTATTTTTCTTTTCAGTTAACAGGGTTCTGTATTTCTATCTCTATCTCATTTTTTTTCTTATTTTCTTATATTCTTTTCCTATAATTCATATAAAAGTACAACCTAAATCATTGCAACAATTCAGTAGATCTAAATCATTGCAACAAAGTAGATCTAAAATATAATTGGTTTTGATTTCCTAAACTCATATAGAATTCTTTTCATTTAATCTCTAATATAAAACTAAATAATTGTAACCAAATTAATATTATTTAATAAAATAAAAGGAAGATTTAATATACTGACCTCTTCAAATGACATATCTCCTCCGGCGTAGCTAGTCTGCTTAAACCTTTTGTTTTCTTTTTCTATTTGTTTCTGTAGGAAGGAAGAATTCTGGGTAAATCTGCATTGTTTTTACAGAAAAGATATTCGTGATTTGTTGCGAGATTTATTTTTAGGGAAGGAGTGGTGAGAGATTGAAGGAAGGAGGAGGGATCCGTTACCAAATGTTTTTCTTCTTTTAATTTTTTTTTTATTTATTTATTATTTTATTATTTTAACTATATATTTTTTTTAATTATTTTTATTTCTTTATTTCTTTATTTATTTTTGGGCTATTACATTATATCCCTCTAAAATAAACTTTCGTCCTTGAAAGTGTTTTAATCTTGGTATAACTCGGGTCCTTATTCTAAGAGTTCTTTGTTAAGTCTTCTAGTACAACTAAGTAAAAATTCTTAACAAGTATACCCTAATCCGTATGAGTCATAGCATTTATTTGCATGCATAAAACTTTCATAATCTATCACTTTGTGTTCATAAAATCTTTGATTTCTTATAAGGTGTCTTGTTAGATAGTTAGGTATTTTAAATATTAATTCATACTCCAAAAGAGATTGAAACATACTAGGCAAAGACAAATTATTATCGTTAGAGACCAAACATCCTTCCTTGTACACAAGTACAAAGATGGTTTTTTGTGAGAACATTGCCCTTCTAACCTCTCCAACTCTAGCCAAACAACTCACATTCTTTCCTTTTTTTCCAATTTCATTCTTTTTTTCACTATCGTTTTCTTGTTGACTTTTCTCTATTTTTTCACTCACCTCTTTTTCCTCAAACTCTTTCTTTTTTTGTTCCAACTTTAATTGATCAGAAAATACATTTGCAGAACTCAAAGGTACAAGAGTGATTTTTCTACCATCTTTGACAAAAGAATACTGATTCAAATAGCCATCATACATACCCTCCTGTCAAATTGCCATGGTCGGCCAAGCAATATGCCTCCAGCATGCATTGGTAAAACATCACAAAGAACTTCATCTTTATATTTTCCTAAATTAAAAGATATTAAAGCTTGATAAGTTACCTTCATTGTTCCACTGTCATTGAGCCATTGAAGCTTGTAAGGTTTCGGATGGTGTTGGGTTGGAATTAGCAACCTTTTGATCAGCATTGTACTTACGACATTGGTGCAGCTTCCACTATCAATTACAAGATTACAAGGAGTCCCCTTGACCAAACACCTTGTGTGAAATAGGTTGTCTATTTGATCATCAACATCATTCTCAGTAACTTGAGTTTTAAGAAGTCTTCTGGTTACAAGTACAAATGACTCCCATCTTCTAGTTCCTCCTCATTCTCCTGGATTTCCTCTTCAACTAGCTCATCATGGTCACTTTCCTCACTATTTGTGACAACTTGTCCATTCTTGATAATCATGACTCTCTTGTTAGGACAATCACGACTAAGATGACCAATTCCTTGACATTTCCAACATTTGATGTCTCTATTTATTTTTCGAATCTCCTTATATTCCTCCGCTTTCTCTTTACCCTTGGAGGCCTCAGCTTTGTTCTTTTTGTCAAGATCATACTTGCCTCCAACTTTGAAATCTATCTTTTCAATATTTGCATTCTTTTTCCAAGTGTTGAAAGTAATAGACTTTGAAATATCATACCTCTTGGAGTTATCCTTCTCCCAAGCTAGTTGCCCTTCGATTTTGACAGCAAGGTGTAACAATTTTTGCATATCAAAGTACGCTTGCCTATCCACTTGATGAGCAAGTTTTCGGTTTAACCCACCAAGAAATCTAGCCATTGTATCTTCCTCATCTTCATCAATACATGCTCTATTCATAAGGTCTCCATTTCTTTGTAATATTCTTCAACACTTTTGGATCCCTGTTGTAAAGTATAGAGTTTTTGCTTGAGTACTCGAGAATAATGCTTAGGAATGTACCTTTTTCTCATTAATGTCTTCAATTCCTCCCATGTTTCAATTGGTTCTTCATAATTTCTCATCCACTCTGATTTCAAAGATGTCCACCATATAACGGCATAATCACAAAATTCAGCCACAGCAAGCTTCAACTTTCTTTCTTCACTAAAATTGTTGCAATCGAAGACATGCTCAATTTTGCTCTCATAGAAAGTTGGAATTTTTAGCTTTACTCCCCCAACTCCTTTTTCTTTTTCTCTCTCATACTAGTACTCCCTCTAAATTCTTTTTTATGCTAAAATTTCTCTACCCCTTCTTCTGACTCTTCCTCTCCCTCGACCGACATCTCTCCCTCCCCTAGGACTATGTCCCGCTAAAAGGGTGACATTGTCATCTTCTTCATTTTCAACTCCTTCATTCAAGAGTACTTCCCTCCCTTGAAGATTACCTAAGGCTATTTCAATTCGCTCCATTCGGTCTGTCAATGTACTAATAACTTGATTCAAACGAGTAATTGTTCCGACCTGTGCTTCTCTCCACCTAGCTTCATTGATCTCCCCTCCATGTCCTCCATCTTGGTTCATGATTGTACAAACAGTAGTGGAATATGTTTAGGACCTCACACACTCAACTCACTGATTTTACACTCAGGGACACTTATGTTTATACACACAAAGGTAGGCTATTTGGGAAAGTGACTAAATTATGATCAAGGTAGGCTAATATATCGGTAAAGAAATTCTAATAGTAGCGAGCTATTCAAGGCAATCAAGATAAGTTTATTATGAAATAACAACAAAATAAAGCAAGACGTGAACAAAAAAGATAAGGGACACGAAGATATTTTTTAATATAATTGCACATTGAAAAAAAAAATTCCCAAAAGAAAGGACGTGAAGATTTTAAGAACGATCTAACTCTCCTTTTTACAGAATTCGAGAAATTTCGAAGTTATCTTCAAGCGTAGATTATGAGAAAAAAAAATATCAAACACAACGGTTCTAGATTTAGATGGATGAAGAAAAAGATGTGAATCAAAGTTTATTTGATCTTCAAATAAACATGCAAATGATCTAAAAAAAATGATAAATATCGTTTATAATCACAATCGTAAGAACAAATATGATAAGATTTTTTTTTTCAAGATCTCAACGTGATCTTTAGGAAGAAAATGAGAACAAAGTGAAAAGTTGATGAATAATGGCGGAAATGACAACAAGAAAATAAATGGACAAATTTAAAGAAAAGATAAACAAGAGCAGAAATCAAAGATAAAATCAATTCTAGAGTCGGCCACAAAGATGTAAACCTATACTCTGATACCAAATTGATATAAGGCAACCCTAATCCTCAGCCCAACGATCCAATCTTTTGTTGAAGCAAGAACCTTTGAATCAAAGTAATTAACACCTCCTTATACGAAATTTGGATCAACCAAGAGATAAGGCTAGAATTAGATTAGCACTTACGATCGAAGATCTAGAAGCAAGATTTGGAAACCTTGTTCTAAATTGAGTCACTCCACAATCTAACTTGATCAAGGCTTGATTGAATAGCTCGGGTGCAATTCTACCACAAGAATTGCTTGAAACTTAGAAATGACAAATATGATGCTCGGATTTCTAAGGGAAACATCTCAATTTGAGATATGAATTACATTCATCCACGAATCTGAATTTTACATAACATATGGTGGGTATTTATAGTCTCCCGACAAAAGACGTTTGTGGACGGGATTCAATCCTGATCCCCTTTAATCTCCACAAACGACGAAGTCAATTTTGACCAATTGACCATTGCAAAATGAAAAAAAAAAAAAAAAACAATAAAATTTTTCAACAAATGTTGATATGTTTGAGTGGCTAAAGAAATAAACTTAAAATCTATTAGATCAAACCCTGTTGATGACATTTTAATGTTTGTTGAATCTTCTTCACCTTGGATCGTGTAATAGGTCCAGTTGGAACGTTTGGAACACCTTGATTCTTATCAGTCATCAACATATTTTCCAATAGTAAAAGAAAAAAGAGCTTGTTGAGTTACCCGTACTTCCCCATGATCATTCAACCATTACCCGTACGTCCCCATGATCATTCAACCATTAAAGCTTGTAGGGTCGTGGATGTAGTTGTGCCTTTAAATTACTCACAACATTGGTGCAACTACCGCTATCAATGACAGCACTACAAGGTACAGATTGAACAAGACACCGAGTTTGAAATAAGTTCTCCCGTTGGTCTAGGCTGTCTTCCTTAATGTGGGTGTTTAGAGCTCGTCAAGTAACCAAAGATATATGTGTAGGGTCCTCTTCACTAAACTCCTCACTCTCATTAGTTTCCTCATTTATGTCGTCATGTGCCTCGTCATCCGTAACAATTTCTCCCTCCTTGATGGTCTTAATTCTTGCATTTGGGCAATCTCTCCTATAGTGTCCTATCCCTTGACATCTCCAACACTTTAAATCTCTATTTCAAACATTAGACTTTTCTACTTTTTCTTTCCCTATTCTAGAACTCTCCCCTTTCTCAAATTTAGCTTGAGGCTTCTCATTAATCTCTTGATTTTTATGCTTATAATCAATGTTCTTACTATCCTTTTTCCATGTAGAAGTATTATTGGGAAAGTTTTTAGAAGAATACCGTTGAGACCTTCGTTGGATTTGCCTCTCGATCTTAATTGCAATGTGCAACAACTCCTCAATATTAGGTAAAGCTATAAATCAGTCTTGTCTGCAGGGGAATAAGATTCGGAGTACCTTGTTGATCGAATATCTCAAGGCAAGAACATTGTTTGAGATTTAAATCACTCCACAAGCAAGATTGATCATGTCTAGCTTGAATGATTCTTGTTGATCAAATATCTCAACGCAAGAACACTTGATTGAGATTCGAATCACTCCACAAGCAAGATTGATCATGTTGAGCTTGAATGATTCTACATGCAACCTAAAACTACATAGAATTGCAAATAAACTTAGTCATTGGCTAAAGAAAGCACAAATGCTCCTTTTACTAGATTTTACAAGTCTCCCTACAAATACAACATACATGGCTATATACCCTAAGAAATGAAACTATTAAAGGCATTCCAAGAGTTGTAACATTCATACTTAATGGTCATAATTAGCCATTACGTAAATGTAACCTAAAGTAAATAAAGTCTTAAAATACAATAACTTTAAATTACTTTAAATTGTAACCCACCAAAAATTTATAACAATCAAACTTCATTCTTTTTCAATGTGGCATGAATTGAAACATCTTTTGATAATTTTGATAACCTTTACTTCACATCTTCATTTAAGAATATTGTATGATTGATGTTTTTTGGTTCATATCATTCTCCACTTCTTCAAGAAGATTCGTCATCGAATCTATTTGTGAAACTTTGCTGCAAAAAATAAGTTATGGAAATACAAAGGACCTCACAACACTCTCTCACGTGTATACACTCAAGGAATTTTAGGCCACTCTGTTTGCACTCATGTACACAAATGAAGCTCTCATTCTCACCTCTCAAATTTTTTAGTAGAGCCCAGATTTGATTTTTTTATTTTGGGTCGATTAAAAACTATAAAGATAAAAACAAATTGAAAATAAATGCAAAGGAAACATATATCCAATCTTGAGCCTGAAGCTCTGATACCAAATGATAAGATAAGGAATCAATACAAGAGGAATAAGATTCGGATTACCTTGTTGATCGAATATCTCAAGGCAAGAACATTGTTTGAGATTTGAATCACACCACAAGCAAGATTGATTATGTCTAGCTTGAATGATTCTTGTTGATCAAATATCTCAATGCAAGAACACTTGATTGAGATTCGAATCACTCAAGAAGCAAGATTGATCATGTCGAGCTTAAATGATTCCTGTTGATCAAATATCTCAATGCAAGAACACTTGATTGAGATTCGAATCACTCCACAAACAAGATTGATCATGTCGAGCTTGAATGATTCTACATGCAACATAAACTACATAGAATTGCAAATAAACTTAGCCATTGGCTAAAGAAAGCACAAAGGCTCATTTTACTATATTTTACAAGTCTCCCTACAAATACAACATACATTGCTTTATATAGCCTAAAAAATGAAATTATTAAAGGCATTACAAGAGTTATAACATTCATGCTTAATGACCATAATTAACCATTATGTAAATGTAACCTAAAGGAAATAAAAAGTCTTAAAATACAATAACTCTAAATTACTCTAAATTGTAACCCACCCAAAATTTATAACAATCAAACTTCATTCTTCTTCAATGTGGCATGAATTGAAACATGTTTTGATAATTTTGATAATATTTTCTTCACATCTTCATTGAAGTATATTGTATGATTGATGTCTTTTGGTTCATATCATTTGTGGAGATTAAAGGGGATCGGGAATAATTCTCGTCCACAAACGTCTTTTGTCGGAAGACTATAAATATCAACAATATGTTATGTAAAATTCAGATTCGTGGAAGAATGTAATTAAGATCTCAAATTGAGCATTTCCCTTAGAAATCCGAGCATCATATTTTTCATTTCTAAGTATCAAGCAATTCTTGTGGTAGAATTGCACCCGAGCCATTCAATCAAGCCTTGATCAAGTTCGATTGTGGAGTGACTCAATTTAGAACAAGGTTTCCAAATCTTACTTCTAGATCTTTGATCGTAAGAGGTAATCAAATTCTAGCCTTATCTCTTGGTTGATCCAAATTTCGTATAAGGAAGTATTAATTACTTTGATTCAAGGGTTCTTGCTCAAACAAAAGCTTGGATTGTTGGGCTGAGGATTAGGGTTACCTTATCAGTTTGGTATAAGAGCGTAGGTTGCATCTTTGTGGCCGACTCTAGAATTGATTTTATCTTTAATTTCCGCTATTATTTATCGTTTCTTTAAATCTGTCCATTTATTTTCTTGCTGCCATTTCCACCGTTCTTCATTATCTTTCCACTTTGTTTATATTGTCCTATTAAAAACCATTTGAACCTTTATTCGAGGATCAAATAAATTTCAATTCTCATTTTTACCTAAAGCATATAAATTTGAAATTGTTGTGTTCAATATTTTTTTTTTCATCATTTAAACCGAAGATAACTTCTAAATTTTTCCAAATTCTGTAAAAAGGAAAGTTAGAACGTTCTCAGATCTTCACAACCATTCTCTTTGGAATTCTTTTTTTTTTTAGTGTGCAATTCTATCCCAAAATATCTTTGTGTCTCTTATTTGTTTGTTCACTTCTTATTTTATTTTGTTGTTATTTCATAATTAACTTATCTTGATTGATTTGAATAGCTTGCTACTATCAGAATTGCTTTATCCATATTACCTACCTTGATAAGAAATTAGTCATTTTCCCAAATAGCCTACCTTTGTGTGTTAAACATGAGTGTTCCTAAGTGTAAAATTAGTGAGTTGAGTGTGTGAGGTCCTAAGCATATGATAAGGTAACCCTAATCCTCAGCCCAACGATCCAAGCTTCTGTTGAAGCAATAACCCTTGAATCAAAGTAATTAACACCTCCTTATACGAAATTTGGATCAACCAAGAGATGAGGCTAGAATTAGATTACCTCTTATGATCGAAGCTCTAGAAGGAAGATTTGGAAACCTTGTTCTAAATTGAGTCACTCCACAATCGAACTTGATCAAGGCTTGATTGAATGGCTCGGGTGCAATTCTACCACAAGAATTGCTTGAAACTTAGAAATGACAAATATGATGCTTGGATTTCTAAGGAAAACACTCAGTTTGAGATCTGAATTACATTCATCCCAGAATCTGAATTTTACATAACATATTGTGGATATTTATAGTATCCCGACAAAAGACGTTTGTGGACGAGAATTATTCTCGATCCCCCTTTAATCTCCACAAAAGAATAAGTCAAATTGACCATTTGACTTTTACATAATTTATGAAATTAAAAATAGTTTTTTCTAGCAAATGTTGATGTGCTTGAGTGGCTAATGTGATCAGTTCAAAATCAATTGAGCTTTATGTGCGTAGGTTCGAATTCTATTTACATATTTCCTTCCGCCTTAATAGTTAAAGCAACTTTGAAATTTTGGTTCTCAATTCTCTCCTTCACCTCAAACAACTTCAAGAGGAGAACAATGAGTTGTACTATCAATTGCTCTATTATATGCAAACTCAACAAATGGAAAACATTCATTCCAAGACTTAATATTCTTAGAAATAATAGCCCTAAGCAATGCTCCTAATGCCATACCTCTTGGAGTTCTCCTTCTCCCAAGCTAGTTGCCCTTCGATCTTGACAGCAAGGTGTAACAATTCTTGCATATCAAAATACGCTTGCCTATCCACTTGATGAGCAAGTTGTCGGTTTAGCCCACCAAGGAATCTAGCCATTGTATCTTCCTCATCTTCATCAATACATGCTCTATTCATAAGGGTCTCCATTTCTTTGTAATATTCTTCAACACTTTTGGATCCCTGTTGTAAAGTATAGAGTTATTCCTCAATTCTTTTTTGTGCTAAATTTTCTCTACCCCTTCTTTTGACTCTTCCTCTCCCTCGACCGACATCTCTCCCTCCCCTAGGACTATGTCCCGCTAAAAGGGTGATATTGTCATCTTCTTCATTTTCAACTCCTTCATTCAAGAGTACTTCCCAACCTTGAAGATTACCTAAGGCTATTTCAATTCGTTCCATTTGGTCTGTCAATGTACTAATAACTTGATTCAAACGAGTATTGTTCCGACCTATGCTTCTGTCCACCTAGCTTCATTGATCTCCCCTCCATTTCCTCCGTCTTGGTTCATAATTGTACAAACCATAGTGGAATATGTTTAGGACCTCAAACTCTCAACTCACTGATTTTACACTCAGGGACACTCGTATTTATACACACAAAGGTAGGCTGTTTGGGAAAGTGACTAAATTATGATCAAGGAAGGCTAATATATCGGTAAAGCAATTCTGATAGTAGCAAGTTATTCAAGGCAATCAAGATAAGTTAATTATGAAATAACAACAAAATAAAACAAGACGTGAACAAACAAATAACAGACACCAAGATTTTTTGGATAGAATTGCACACTGAAAAGGAAAATTCCAAAAAGAAAGGAGGTGAAGATTTTAAGAACGATCTAACTCTCCTTTTTACAGAATTCAGGAAATTTATAAGTTATCTTCAAGCGTAAGTTATGAGAAAAAAATAATATATCAAACACAATGGTTCTAGATTTAGATGGATTAAGAAAAATATGTGAATCGAAGTTTATTTGATCTTCAAATAAACATGCAAATGATCTAAAAAAATGATAAAGATCGTTTATAATACAATCGTAAGAACACATGATAAGATTTTTTTTTTTTAAAAGATCTAAACGTGATCTTTAGGAAGAAAATGAGAACCAAGTGAAAAGTTGATGAATAATGGGAGAAATGACAACAAGAAAATAAATGGACAGATTTAAAGAAATGATAAACAATACAGAAATGAAAGATAAAATCAATTGTAGAGTCGGCCACAAAGATGTAAACCTATGCTCTGATACCTAATTGATAAGGCAACCCTAATCCTCGGCTCAACGATCTAAGCTTTTGTTTTAGCAAGAACCCTTGAATCAAAGTAATTAACACCTTCTTATACGAAATTTGGATCAACCAAGAGATAATGCTAGAATTAGATTACCTCTTACGATCGAAAATCTAGAAGCAAGATTTAGAACCTTGTTCTAAATTTAGTCACTCCACAATCTAACTTGATCAAGGCTTGATTGAAGGGCTCGGATGCAATTCTCCCACAAGAATTGCTTCAAACTTAGAAATGGCAAAATTGATGCTCGAATTTCTAAGGAAAACGTCTCAATTCGAGATCTCAATTTCATTCATTCACCAATATGATTTTTACATAACATATTGTGGGTATTTATAGTCTCCCGACAAAAGACGTTTGTGGCTGGGATTCAATCCCGATCCCTTTTAATATCCACAAAAGACAAAGTCAATTTTGACCATTTGACCATTGCAAAATGAAAACGAAAAAAAAAACAATAAAATCTTTCAACAAATGTTGATATGTTTGAGTGATTAAAGAGACAAATTTGAAATTTATTGGGCTTCACTCGTGTAAGTTCAAATCCTGTTGTTGACATTTTAAACTTTTGGAACACCGTGATTCTTAGCAAACTGAACCTAGACATGCAAAGTGGGTGGGTTGGGATCGTGTAATAGGTTCATTTGGAACACCGTGGGCACCGTGATTCTTAGCAAACTGAACCTAGACATGCAAAGTGGGTGGGTTGGGATCGTGTAATAGGTTCATTTGGAACACCGTGGGTGGGTTGGGATCGTGTAATAGGTTCATTTGGAACACCGTGATTCTTAGCAAACAACCATAGACATGCAAAGTGGGTGTAATTTATTGAAACATTTTTGTATGTCATCAAATATAAGCAAGGTAAGGATAATATGGTAGCTCATGTGTTATCTAAAAGGTACGATCTCTTTACTTCTCTTACTGCAAAAATTCTTGTATTTGAGCCTATTACAAAATCATATAAAGATGACCAAGACTTCAAAACTATTTATGTATCTTGTCTTGCAAAAAAAAAGCCGTGGATGATTATTATGTGTTTCATAAATTTTTAATTAAGAAAAGTTTGATTTGTATTCCTAAATGCTCTCTAAAATATTTGTTTTTGAGACAAACATATGGTGGTGCCTTAATGGGACATCTTAGGATTAATAAAGTTTATAAGATGTTGCATAAACACTTCTGTTGGCCGAAGATGAAGCATGATATACATAAATTTTGTAGCAAAAGTTTTAAACGCAAAGAAACTAAATCTAGATCACAACCAAACCGATGATGCAAAGCATGCTGCTGACTTATTCTTTAAGGAAGTAGTTTATGGATTTAATACACTTGATTTGCTTCCTATTCCTTCTAATATTTTTGTAAGTGAAGCACGCAGATTTAATCAAAACATTATTGAAAAGAAGGTAGTCCTTCAAAAAATGTCATGAAGATTAAAAAATGTCAACAACAAAATTCGAATCTACGCCGGGAGAGCTCAATTGATTTCCTCAATTGATTTCAAACTTGTTGCATTAGTCACTCAAACACATCAACATTTGTTGAAAAGTATTATTCTTAATTTCATAAAATATGTAGGAGTCAAATGGTCAATTTGACTTCGTCTTTTGTGGAGATTAAAAGGGATCGGGAATAAATTCCAGCCACAAACGTCTTTTGTTGGGAGACTATAAATACCCACAACATGTTATGTAAAAATAGATTCATAGATGAATGTAATTCAAATCTCAAATTGAGACGTTTCCCTTAGAAATCCGAGTATCATATTTGTCATTTCTAAGTTTCAAGCAATTCTTGTGATAGAATTGCACCCGAGCCATTCAATCAAGTTTGATTGTGGAGTCAATCAAATTAGAACAAGGTTTTCAAATCTTGCTTTAGATCTTTGATCGTAAGAGGTAATCTAATTCAACCTTATCTCTTGGTTGATCCAAATTTTGTATAAGGAGATGTTAATTTCTTTGATTCAAGGATTCTTGCTCCAACAAAAGCTTGGATCGTTGGATTGAGGATTAGGGTTGCCTTATCATGTTATGTTTTCTAAATTGTATGTATACAGCATGTTATGAATGACATGATATCACGATAAATGAAATGAATGTAACCCCGTTAGGATTATGTCTGATACGTAGACTTAAAAATGAGAAATGACATGTTAAGCATGAAAGATGATAGCGGGGTTATATTCATTAATGATAAAAGTAGAAATGTTGGGGACCTCATGCATTATGTGTTGGGTTTTATATCCTAAAACTCATAGTTTGTAAACAAAAACATATTCTATGTATACAACATGCTATAGTATGATTACTTGAACTATGTGTAGTGACATAAGAGTGGATCAAGTTCAAGTATATAGTCAAAATGATATATAGTTCAAGTGTTCAAATTCAAATTAGGGAATATGTGCTACATATATACGATATATTTAACGGCATTTTTGTTTTATTTACGAATTAAACAAAAAGAGAGAATTTGAGATATTTAAATAAGATTTAAATATGTTAATCAAATATGTGTCGGAATTGATTGAGATTCGCTTTTAAATTAATATTAAATATTAATTAAATAGTTTAATTAACCATTTAATATTACTTTAATTTGAAATTAATTATTCAAATTTTGTTGAATTAAAATGGAAAATATCAAAATGTTGACTTCATTTGAAAAATCCATGTTAGTGGAATTTTGAGGTGTCAAATTTTGGTTTAACCAAAGTTGCATGGTTGCCAAATAAACCCCACAAATTTGAGTGGAATTTTGAGTGTCAAAATTTGGTTAACTCAAACATGCATGCTTGTCACATAATCCCAAACATTTGAGTGGAATTTTGAGTGTCAAAAATTGGTGATCTCAAATTTGCATGAACATGCAAACATTTAAATAGAGTGATCATGGTACATGGAAGGTCTTCTTCTTGGGGAAAAACCTTGAGAAAAACCTCTCACAAACACTCTCTTCATATATACACAATCTCTCCTAAGTTTAGTCACTCACCGGATTCCACAATCCCGTTCTAAGGCCGGAGGATAATGGAGAAGACACTAGTGGTGGTTCGAAACCGGTTCGTGAGGAAAAAAGAATTTGAACTACAAAAAGTTAGTATTCAAACTCATTAAGTTTTAATACTTATGAACATGCTAGTTATTTACTATAATTGATGTTCTAAAAGTGCCTAAGATCCAAATTGCTTCCGCATGTGTTATATTAACACCATCACAAACACACTTAATATTATAACGAAAAAAAAAAAAAAAATTTGCTCAAGGTCTCCGACGAAACCCCAAAACTCCAGTGAGTGTTGGAGTTTTCGTTCCAACACGCCCTGAGGCTTCTCCCTACTCCCACGAGTCACCATGCCCATCCCCAAACTCCACCCACACTTCAGCAACTTGCAAAGAAGAAAATACAGAGAAAACGAGAGAGAGGGAAAAATCAGTGAAAACTCTGTAAAGATAAAAACCACGAGACCGACGTTCAAAACCTTCGAATCTTGCCACGAAAAGAATCACCGAAGCTTCTAAATAGTTTACTTTTAACTCTTTTACAGAAAAAAATTAAAAAGAAGTCTAGTTTTGAAACGGCAATGATCAATGATCATGAATCTCAAATATTGCATGGTTTTATTGAATAAACCTTAAATGTTATTTGTTAGTTAATTTGAGAAGAGAGTGGTTTTATGGGTAAGGAAATCGGGGCAGTCCTATGGCTATAATTAGTAATACCTATAAATACATCATTACTTTCTCTTCGAGAGAAGAGCAGAGAAAAAATAATTAGTAATACCTATAAATACATCATTACTTTCTCTTGCAGAGAAGAGCAGAGAAAAAAAAAACATAGAAGTAATTGAAGAATGGCTTTTTCAGATAAACTCAGTGTTTTTTGTCTCTCCACTCTTGACATCTCTTTCATGAATTCATGAGATTGATTTAACAAATTGGTATCAGAGCGAGTTTTCTTTAACAACTTGGTATCAGAGCCAATGGCGAATATGATGGGTCAAATGCCGCTACCGCGATTAACGAATACAAACTACGAGAATTGGAGCATTCAAATGAAAGCTTTTCTCGGTCTCAAGATGCATGGGAGGTGGTCGAAGAAGGTTTCGAAGAACCAAAAGATACCACGAGTTATACGACGACACAAAACAAGGCGTTAAAAGAATTGTGAGCAAAGGATAAGGCGGCATTATACATGCTGTTCCGAGCCGTTGACGAGTCGGTCTTTGAAAAGATTGTCAGTGCAACTACTTCAAAAGAAGCATGGGACACTATAGGAAAAGTGTTCAAAGGAACCGACCAAGTCAAGTAAGTGCGTCACCAAACCCTTCGTGGCGAGTTGGAGAGCATGAAGATGAAGGAGTGAGAAAGTGTATCTGACTACATCAAGCGTGTACAGACCGTGGTAAACCAACTCAATTGAAACGCATAAATGTTTCCCGAGATGCGGGTTGTGGAAAAGTTCTTGAGGTCATTAACCAACAACTTTGAGAATGTTGTATGTACAATAGAAGAGTCAAAGGATCTAGCAACGTTCACGGTCGATGAGCTCACCGGTTCTCTCGAGGCACACGAGCAACATAAGAAGAAGAAGGAAACACTCGATCAAACACTTCAAACCAAGGTGTCAATCAAAGATGAAAAGGTACTCTACTCTCAAAATTTACAAGGTAGAGGTTGTGGTCGTGGAAGTCGCGGAAATGGTCGAGGTAGTCAAGGCAGCGGTCATAAAGGATACTATAAGGAGAAGGTACAGTCGAGCCAAGCAAATTGGCGTGGAAGAAGACGCAATCGAGGAAGAGGCGGCCGATCAATTTATTCAAACATTTAGTGCTCCAAGTGTCACAAATATGGTCACTACGTGAATGATTGTAACTCTGACATATGTTACAATTGTGGTAGAATGGCGCATTTTGCACGAGATTGTCGAGTCGATAAAAAAGTGGAAGAAACGATCAACCTAGCCTTGGATGACGCAACAAACGAAGGTATTCTCTTGATGGCTCAAAATGAAGATCTGAGCAAAAGAACACAGCGGCGCGAAAGATGATGGCGACGGTCGTGAGGCGGTGGAAGCCATTGGAAATGAGGGGATACGCAGCGGATTTGGCGAAATCACGATATCGGAGACGAGAAAATCGAAGAAGGATGAACAACTGTATAATAGAGAGCTTGAGCTCGAAGAGAGAGAGCTTCAATGGTGGGAAAGGGAATTTGAGGAAGAAAGAAGAAAGAGGATGAGAATGGAAGAAGAAAAGATGGAATGGGAAGAAAGAATGGTAGAAATGCAGGTTGAACATGAAAAAAATATGATGCAAATGTAAGTCCAATCCCTTCAAAATCCCAAAACAATGGTGAAGAAGAAGCCCATGCGATCAGCGAATGAGCCAAATAAATTACAGGATCATGAGCAGGAGAACAGAGATTCAGAGCAACAACCCAAAACTGCTATGGATAAATCTATGGAGAAGTCTCAGTTGTAGACGTTGAAATCGCTGAACGAGCACCTTTCGAAGGAGAAAATAGAGATTGAGAAAGAAAAGAAAGATTTAGAAATGGAGATTGAAAGATTAGAGAAGGAAGTGGCTGAGCTGAGTGAGAATTCTTTCTATCTTGAACAGGAGAAGGAAGAGAATGGGAAGGTAATTTTTGAACTTGTGAAGAAAATTGAAGAAGGTGTGGAGAAAGAGAATGACTTATTAATAGACATTGACGGCTTAGTGGAAAAGTTAGTGAGGGAGGAGAAAGATGTAGAGATGCTAACTCAACAAAGAGACTCACTTGGCGTGAATCTGAATCGAGTCCAACAGGAGGCAGTGAGTTTACGACACACGATTGAGATAATCACTCGTGATAAAGCCGAAATGGAGGAGGCAAAAGTGGAAGTGAAAAATGTCGTTGTGGACTTGCGAAGGAAATTGACTAAACTAAAAGAAGCTGTGACATCTTTGGCTGAGTCAAGCGTGGCTGAAAACGAGAGAAGGAGTTGCTGTCTCAAATGGGCTGTTTTCGAGAAGCTCCAAATGAAGTTTCGTCAGAAAAGGATATCTTAGTTTGTTGCTCGAGGACAAGGAGAGGAAATTGTAGACGCCACGACTGAGCTCGAGAAAATGAAAATGGCACAGGTGGATTCGTTGAATATAGCATTTAAGTTTATGAGAGAGTTTTATTGAATAAACGTTAAAGGTTATATTTGTTAGTTAAAGGTTAAAAGTATATATAAATACATTATTTCTTTGTATTGTAAGTCAGAGTAGAGAAAAAAGAAAAATAAACTCAGTGTTCTTTTAGATAAACTCAGTGTTTTTTGTCTCTCCACTCTCGACATCTCTTTCACAAATTCGTGAGATTGATTTAACAGGTTTTAGATTGGGTTATAAAAAAAAACTTACTTTGCAGATGCATTTGAGCACTGGACTGTGCATGTAACCAATGAAATGCAAAATGGGCCAAGCTTTTTTCTTCCTTACAAGTCGAAAGATGACGATATAAGAGTTTGATTCCTAGAGATTTAAAGTGAATTTGTGGTGAACAACATTGTTATGGTGTTACATTATAACCGCCTAGATCCACCCCTAGCAGATATTGTTCTTTTTGGGCTTTCTGTTTCGGACTTCTCCTCAAGGCTTTAAAACGCGTCTGCTATGGGAAAGTTTCTACACCCTTATAAAGAGTGTTTCGTTCTCCTCTCCAACCATGTGGGACTCTCACAATTATATCTGCCAGCAGTAGATCTGGACTATTACAAATGGTATCAGAGCCAGGCACCAGACTATGTGCCAACGAAGAGGCTGTTCCCGAAAGTGAGGTAGACACGAGACGGTGTGGCAGTAAGAACGCTGGCCCCTAAGGGGGTGGATTTGGTGAGGGTCCCACATCAATTGGAGAAAGGAAAGAGTGCCAGCGAGGACGCTGGACCGAAGGGGGGGGTGGATTGTGAGAGTCCCACATTGGTTGGGGAGGAGAACGAAACAACCTTTATAAGGGTGTGGAAACATTTCCCTAGTAGATGCATTTTAAAGCCTTGAGACGAAGCCCGAAAGAAAAAGCCCAAAGAAGACAATATCTGCTAGCGGTGGATCTGGGCCGTTACATACATGCAAAAAAACCACGATCATAATGTTTTAGAAGTGTTTTAGCCAGAATACGAAAGTGTTTTAGCCAGAATACGACTCCCTAGCGTAGCTCTCCCACATAAGTAAAGATTAACCATCTAAAAATTGTTAAAAATTGTTTAATAATGTACGGAGACTTAAAAATTAGTATGGAAGTTTGATACGATAATGCCCATATCAAGGATTCAAATTAGGATTTGGTAATTGATGGTCCCGTTATCTCTTGCAGCATGGTCACGTTACCCACTCATCGTTACTCGAGTGAAAACTATCTCCACAGACCAATATGAATCCTTCAAACATATTTTGTCCCCGCACACGTGCCTCTCAAAACATTCTTTAAGAGGTCACCAAACATAAAATCACTACAAGTAAAACATGTTTAACCATGAAGTTTTATGATTGAGCCAACAAAAAGAAAGGTACACGGTGAAATACTCAATTTGAACACTTTTAAAAGTTTTAAATATATTTTCTCTATTTATTTAATATGATATATTAAATATTAATTTGAACACTTCCCATTTTCTTTCAAATAAATTGAATCTTTGTGCATTACTATGAGCTAGCAAGGGGACCTTATGGATCTACAGATTATAAGCTCCAATGATATAAAATTAATTAATTAAACGTTTAATTAATTAATTTCCATTCATTAACTATAGGTCACTCCAGTATAGACTTAGAGTTGCAATTTGATGACTGTAGGACGAGTTATGTCTATTGATATAATCATTACAAGCAAGTCGATCCTTCACGAGTTGTTCATAATTATAGCTGGGTCAAAAGTTCGTTTTACCTCTGTAATTACATCTTTCACTTTAAGTACCACTGAATCTCTAATGAAAAATTTATTTATGATCCAATCATAAACCAAGTCCCTCTTGGGCCAATGAGAGGGTGGGGCCCCATTGTTCAAATCCCGAAATCAGTACTTAAGGGAACAACTCATCTGCTTTCCCCCATTTACATGTCTCCACATGAACGATTTGGATCAAATCATTTGTAACGATTACAAAGTGAGTCGTATCAATAGTGTTACCAGGATAAGGCACCCAACCTTATCCATATACTATAAACTCTTTAGGTTATTACTTGAACACGATTCTCTTGTATGTCAACCACATACTGATATGAACCAAGAGACATCAGTTGTAACGACCCTAAAATTTTACTTATTTAATCTAAGGTCATTACTATCCCTTGAAATGCGGAATATACATTAAATGGGCCCTATTCATAAATGCGACTCACACTCGCCTTTTATTACCTCGTGAAAGAGCAAATGATTACAGGGGGAAAAGAAAAGAACATTATTGAAATAAATGAAAAGGAACAAAACCGAAATGAATGTTTTATTCTACCCTATGGTTTATTATGCAAATACATTTCAACCTATACTAACCTATACTAATGATGCAAACTGAATTCAACCTAGACTACGAAATGAAAAAAAAAAAAAAAAAAAAACAACTACCCTAAGCATGTGCCACAGTCCCAAGGTGTACGATGCCACCATCGTTGGCACATGGGTGCCTTGCCCTTATCTGCTAAAGTAAAGTAGCATGAGGCTTGAGTATTTCTAGAATACTCAGTAAGTGACCCCCTATCGGGGTTATGCGACAATCACATGCAATGAAATGATGGGACCTATCGTTTCGTTTCGTTTCGTTTTCCCTATGGTATAGTCCTAACAGGTAATCGTGGACGTGCACCATATACTCTACACACAGCCCATATGTGCGAGTATGGGCTCACCAGCTAGTTCGCAAACCGCTGGGCCACTATCCTTATCCGGTGGGCATACTCTGGGAGCCCCTTATGCCGGGACCCGTTAAAACTAGAACCGTCACGGCAGCGCTATGCAAAGCATAACGATCATTGTCCTGCCGTTGGATGTACGCGTCCGTACCCTCGTGATGGGATAGGGGTATCCCCCCAGATGCATGAACACACATAATGCATGAGGTCCTCCCTACTTCTACATTTATCATTAATGACCATAACCCCCCTGTCACGTTCCATGCTTCATGTCATTCTCATTTTCAATTCACATTTCATACACATTCCTATCGGGGTTATGATTCCAGACAGTTTACGTGTTTCATGTCATACAATTCATGCTGTTCACATTCACATATTCCATACAATCATGCAATAATCATTCAGGGACCACATATCGTCACATGCATAACATATCACTTCAAACTAAGCAGCATACATAACATACATTCACGTTCACATGAGTTCGTACTTAGGCACATCAAACTAGCATACAATTTTAATGACTCATGCAAATCTACGGGCACGTGCCAGCATACAACAAAATACGCGTAACCTACGACGGTTGAGCCACTTACTTGGTAGGCCTTAGCCGAAGTACTCCCTATAATATAACGTAAGCTCCTAGCTCCTCGTGAACGTTCTACGCTTCCGTTGGTGGTTGATTCCTATTGGTTCATTCGTCACTTTAGTTAGTATTTCACAAACATAATTAATTCCAATCTTGAATTTGTGAAATACGACCTTAAAATGATCTATTTTACCTTAAACAGGGCCGAAACTAAGTCCGGAGGGGTCGGAACGATGACAAACGGGCTAGAAATAAGTTTTCCGAGCCGAATAAGCCGCTGGAGCCGAGAAGCTGCCACCGAGCCGAGGGGAGACACGCTGTAGACGTGCCACGTGGCACAATCCGAGAGCGACGCGTGTGTAGGGGTCTCAGGTCGAGGCGCGGGTTTTCGGATCGCTCGCGGGTTTCAAGCCGTTCGGCTGAAGGAAAAATGCAGGCGGGCTGGGCTTATGAGTTTTGGGCTGAAGCGCCTGGGCCGCGGGAACCGTCGGGTACTGGGCCGACCTAAGGGGACTGGGTTCAGTTCGGGTTGCGGGATCCGGCCCTCGGGTCGGACTTCGTCCTCTACGCCCGATTGCCTGCGCGTTTTTCCAGCGACCTTTCTCTCTCCTCGTTAACGTCGTCTTAACGTCCTTTTTCCCTCCTTTTTTTCTCCGTTCCCGAGTCTCTTCTTCCCCTAACCCCATTTTTGGTATAGATTTGGTTTGTAAGGGCCTCACAATCCCGGATCTGGAGAAGTTCGGAAATCCGACGTTCCGTCTTCTTTGCCAACGATGTTCAACGTAAAGGATTCGTCTAAATCTACTCCTGTTTCGTATGGTTTTGACGTCGATTTCGTATGGTTAGGCTTCGCCGGAGTTTCGTCGGGCTTTTCTGTTCCTTCTCGTTTTTTCTCTGTTTTTGTTCTTTGCAGGTCGTTTTGGGGTGGCTGAAGGTCGGGGTCAAGTTCTGTGGCATCCCAACCTTCAGCCACCCTTTGTGGGTCGTGTGCGAGCGAAAACTCTAGCGTTCGCTGGAGTTTTCGGTTTTGCCGACGACCCCTTTTTTTTTTTTTTTTTTTTTGTTCCATTACATCAATCTTACAATATGCTTCAATGAAGATGTGAAGAAAATATTATTGAAATTATCAAAAGATATTTCAATTCATGCCACATTGAAGAAGAATGAAGATTCATGTTTTAAATTTTGGGTGAATTACAATTTAGAGTAATTTAGAGTTATTGTATTTCATTAATGTATTTTAAGAATTTTAATTTACTTTAGGTTACAATTACATATGGTTAATAAAGGCCATTAAGTATGAATGTTACAACTCTTGGAATGTCTTTAATAGTTTAATTTTGAGGCTATATAAAGCAATGTATGTTGTATTTGTAAGTAGACTTGGAAAATATAGTAAAAGAAGCATTTATGCTTTTCTTTAGCCAATGGCTATGTTTCTTTGCAATTTTATGTAGTTTAGGTTGCATGTACAATCATTCAAGCTCGACATGATCAATCTTGCTTGTGGAGTGATTCGAATCTCAAACAAGTGTTTGAGATATTTGATCAACAAGAATCATTCAAGCTAGACATGATGGATCTTGCTTGTGGAGTGATTCGAATCTCAATCAAGTGTTCTTGCCTTGAGATATTTGATCAAAAATGTAATCCGAGTCTTACTCTCCTTGTAGTGATTTCCACATATCACATACGGTTCAATATTACATTAATAACCTTTTATTTTCATACCATGGATAACAATTAATTATAAATAAAATAATAAAAATTATTGTTAAAAACTAAATAATTAATTACGAAGCTTTAGAGCATAAATCCCAACCGTACCATTTTTTTGTGATATGACTTGGTGGCAATCATCTATCTGTGTGTATAAGGATTGTGTTGTTGTGTTCTGATTTTACTTGTGGCAACTACTCATATGTGAGCACGAGAGTTATTCAGTGTTCAACGATTTATAGATCCCTTGATTTCACAATTTTTGTTGTGGTTGAATGTATATCTAACTCATAGGAAGGTTACTTACATAGTGAGTGTTTTCATAACTCATACGAGAGTTATGTTGTTTTTAAACTTTATTTTTACGACTATTGGTGTAACACCTGCTCATCGTCAATGCGATTCACAGGAGCTACCACTGACATCGATAATAAACTCGACAATCAATCATAAATTTCAAATTATTTCTAAAAACATTTAAAACCAGTACTATTTAAAACTTAAAACGACCAAAGTAAATTCTTGACAACGAAAGCATAAGTACACAAAACAGACACAGACATGGATTCCCAAATAGTCTCTAGCCTGCTGGTCTCGTCCTCGTCCTCGGTTGGCCTGCATCAACTAAATCTGGAAAGAAAAGTTAAAAATAATTTTGATGAGTAATTAAATTACCCAGTAAGTAGTGAGCTTATTTTTCATGAGTTCATAACTAATCTTTCCAGGTGTTTTTAAGTTTTATTCGCCATTGACTCCTAGTTTCTCTTACCAGAGTCATCTGTTCATTAATGAGGTATCTCACCCTCAAAACATCTTACCCTGAATCGGAGCTACCTCAATCTTAGGTTACTGACTCTCTCTCGATATGCTTATCTAGAATTTTCGAACTCGTATGTAAGGCTCGCTCTCAGTGAAATACGGCCCGTCTACTAATTCCTCTGGCGGCTTGTTTATCTCATATACCAACGGTCAGGAGTACTCATGCTCCCTGACTTAGCACACAATGCATTGGTTAGGAACTCCGCGGGAATTTGTAGACTATCATACTCATATAAATAAGCCATGGCTCAACAACCAATAAGCATATCCTAGAGTCATAACATTTCCATTAACATGCATACTCACATTTACTGCATGCTTTCATACATTTATCATGTTCAACACATAGAACATTCTAGTAATCATTTATATCATGCTTACATCACAAGCAAGCAATCAAGATATACAATAAACATTCAACATCATCAAAACTCATTTTAACATACTAAGCTTTTAATCAGGTAAACAACATACTCACATGTTGTCAACAAGTTAAGAACTAACTTAAAGAACGATATGCTACTTACCTGGTTTCGAATCCCTTTCTCTCTTGAATGTACGCAATAGGGTATTTCAACACAATTTCCTCCAATCAGACCTATATGTCACTATTTTCAAGGTAAGTATAGGTCAAAACGAATCGAACGGGACAAACCCGAAGTCGAAATGAGGTCTCACGCGCCCTCACATTCTCGGTGTGTTTGTCCCATGCGCCAGGAGAACTCCTAGTCGCACGCCAGTCCCAGCTCCTCACGCGCCTTGCGTGTAGTGCACGCGCTCCTTCTTCTTCCTTGCGTTTTCTGAAATTTTCCCAACTTTTCTATTAATACCGATTATGTCCCGAAGCCATATTCCACCCCTACAGCCTGAATTTCGTCCCGATTTCCACTACAACTTTATATATCTCCTTATTACAATTCTAACAAGCCATATTTTATAACTTATTATGCAGTATAGACCAAGATATCAGAATTTAAAGATTCGGTCAAATGGGTTTTCTTACCTTCGAATAAACGCCTAATATGGCTTATCCGTTGAGCTTCGAATGCTAAGGAATTTCTCAAGCTTGCACCCCCGACAAGGAAATCTCCAAACCATGAGGAATTTCGAAAGTCACCAATTTCAACTCATTCCCCTGTTTACTGTTTTTCCTTCTTTTCTGTTCTTAGTTTTTAATCCGAGAACCACCGGCACCACCTCACACTTCCCTCTTTCTTTCTTTTCCCCTTCAATCCACCTGTCCATTCCTCCTTTCTACATGGCAGCAGTTTGAAGATGAATTTATACATATCAATTTCTATTTTTACATCACTATTTAAACTCATCGACTCTTCCTATTTTAAAACACACAGAATATTTCACAATACACAACTTTCATAGTTTCCTCCATCTAAACTTTGTTTTTAAAAAGCCTCCATTGTTGCTCTCTCCAAAGTTTTCAATTTAATTTTGTTTATCTTATTGTGAGAGAGATGTCTATTGTAGTATGAGAAAATTGTAAATCTACTACTTTAGACAGTTGTGGTGTATGGTGTGTTTCTATAAAGTTTCAAACAATTGTATCAGCTTGATCCTGAGCTGTGGAAAGGATTGAATTTGCTCTTGAACTCGTAAAAAGAGCGGTGTAGCGGTTGGGCTTTGATCTGAAGAAAGAGTCAAGAAAGGTTTATTCAAATTTCCAAGAGGCGCTTAGGGAGTAGAGTAAGTCGAGTTTGACCGAACCACTATAAAACTACAGTGTTATATTTTCTAACCCTTTTCCTATTTAAATTCTAAATTATTGTTAAGTTTTATTGCATGTATTAAGTTTTATTGTTATTAAAAAAAATTAATAATTATATTGTTAAAACCCTATTCACCCCTCTAGGGTTGCCATATCGATCCAACAATTAGTATCAGAGCAGGTTGCTCTTATTGATTTTATTATATATAAACTTTATTTTTAGAGCTTATGGCAAATCTACGTGTTAAAAACGGTTTTTGTGAAGGACAATCAACTTCTAGACCTCGTTATTTTGATACAACTAATTATACGTATTGGAAAGCTAGAATGAAAATTTATTTGCAATCAATTGATTATCAATTATGGTTAAATGTTAGTAAAGGCCCTTATATTCTAATAAAAATGGTTAATAATATTGAGGAGCTAAAAATGAAGGATGAATTTGATGAGCATGATATGAAAAAATGTTCTTTTAATGATAGTGGTATAATCTGTTTTTATTGTGCCCTAAGTAATGATGAATTTAATACAGTATTTGTGTTCTTCACATATGAAATTTGTAAAACTCTTGAAGTAACTCATGAGGGAACAAATCAAGAAACAAAAATTAGCATGTTAGTTCATAATTATGAACTATTTAAAATGGATGCAAATGAATCTATAGGTGAAAAATCTTGGAAAAGTATATTCTACTTCCGAAAATGTACGAAAAATTCTTAGGTCTCTACCTAAAAGCTTGGAAACAAAAGTGACGGCAATTAAAGAAGCAAAGGATCTCACAAAGCTTCCTTTGGATGAACTTGTTGGTTCTCCCATGACGCATGAGATTACCATGAAGGAGCGCATGGAAGAGGAGGAGCGCATAGAAGAGGAATCCAAAAAGAAGAAAAGTATAGCCCTAAAGTCCATCACATTGGAAGTTGACTCCGACGATGAGGAAGCCCTTGATGAAGATGATGTTGCCTACTTCACACAAGTATAAAAATTTCATCAAAAGAAAGAAACAATTTAGGAAACATTTCACCAACCAAAAAGGTGAGGAGAGCAAACATGATGAGATAATATGTTATGAATGTAAACAGTCGGGTCATATAAGACCGGATTGTCCTCTCCTCAAATTATCTAAGAAATCCAGGAAGAAAGCAATGAAGGCTACTTGGGATGATAGTGATGAAAGTGTAAGTGATGAAGAAGTCACAAATTTTTGCTTCAAGGCTCATAGTGACAAAGAGGATGAAGAAAATGAGGTAATTCTTGAATCTCCAATTATTTAAAGTTTTTTAGGAGATGCAACTATTTAGAAAAACTTGGTTCAAAGTATGTTATGCTTCAAAAGAAATATAAGGCTTCAATTATTAAAATTAAGTCTTTATTAAATGAAATTTCTGGCTTAAAAGAGAATAATCATAACGTTGTAAAGCTTGATATACCCTGTGAAAAGCATGTATTTGATTGTGATGAGAAAACTGCATTAATTGATAAAATTAAATTTCTTGAGCATGATTGTTGTGAAAAAGATAAATTAATTAAATTACTCAAAGAAAAGGAATTAAATACTATGTAAGAACTTGGTAAGGCTAAGGAGTCTATTATAAAAATTTAACTATAGGTGCTAAAAAATTAGATAAAATAATTGAAGTAGGTAAGCCTTATGGTGATAAAAGAGGATTAGGCTATGTTGATGAATATTCTACTCCTTCAAGTTCTAAAACAATATTTGTTAAACCATCCCCATTATGCCTAAGCCTAACACATGCAAATTTGTATCTAAGTATGATAAATCTAGATTTGTGCCTATATGTCATTATTGTGGTGTTGAAGGTCATATTAGACCTAATTGCTTTAAATTGAAAATTTCTCAAAACATTACTTCCGGAAAGAATAAATATAAAATTGAACAATATTTTAAGAAATAATTTTTCTATTGAAAATAGAATACATAAACTTAGTCCAAGAAAAAATTCCTGCATGATGTTTGTTTCCCGTGTGGTAAGTTTTTTAATATGAATACAAGCATGATTCCTAAATGTGTGAAAACTAACTTGTTAGGACCCAAACAAGTATGGGTACCAAAAGGTCAATTTTGAATATCTTTATTAAAGGGTTTATTTGAAAGCCTCCAAGAAAAAGAAGTGGTATTTGGATAGTGGTTGCTCAAGACACATGACAGGAAACCAATCCAAGTTTGTGAATCTCTCTAGGAAGGATGATGGTTTAGTAACTTTTGGCGACAACAAGAAAGGTAAAATAATTGGTAAGGGTACTATAGGTAATGACTCTGGTACCCTCATTAAAAATGTATTTTTAGTTGATGGTTTAAAGCATGACTTACTTAGCATTAGTCAATTATGTGATAAAAGTTTTAGAGTTATATTTGATAAAAAATAATTGCATAATTGAAAATGTTAGTGAAAGAAAAGTGTTGTTTGTTGGAAATAGGGATAATAATGTGTATATTATTGATTTAAATGATTGTCCAACAAATGATAAATGTCTTTCGGCTTTGCATGATAATTCATGGTTATAACATGGAAGATTAGGAAATGCTATTATGCATTTGATTTCAAATATATAAAAAAATTCATTAGTTAGAGGCCTTTCCAACTTTAAATTTGAAAAAGATAAAATTTGTGATGCTTGTCAAATGGATAAGCAAACTAAGTCCTCTTTCAAATTTAAGTATGTGATTTCTACTACTAGACCTCTAAAACTGTTACATATGGACTTATTTGAACCTTTCAAAATAGCTAGCTATGGAGGGAATTACTATGTCTTTGTGATAGTTGATGATTTTTTCGAGATTTACTTGGGTTTTGATGATAAAACATAAAAATGATGTCTTGAAAACATTTGTCAGTATTGTAAAACGAGTCCAAAATGAAAAAGATTTTTTAATTACTAAAATTAGGAGTGACCATGGAGGAGAATTGGATAGGGTAGCATTTGAAAAATTTTGTGAAAATAATGGTTTTTATCATGACTTCTCCGACTCCTCAACAAAATGGTGTGGTTGAAAGAAAAAATCGTACTTTACAATAATTTGCTAGATCAATGTTAAATGAATATGATTTACCTAAATATTTTTGGGTGGAAGCTGCTAATACCACATGTCATGTTTCAAATAGAGTTTTAATTAGACCCTGTTTAGATAAAACTCCTTATGAACTTTGGCATAATAAAATTCTAAATATTGGGTATTTCAAAGTTTTTGGTTGCAAATGTTTTATTTTGAACAACAAAGAAAAGTTGGGACATTTTGGTTCTAAGAGGGATATTGGTATTTTTTCTTGGTTATTCATTTATTAGTAAAGCTTATAGAGTTTTCAATAAGAGAACTTTAGTTATAGAAAATCTATGCTTGTGGTATTTGATGAATCTTGTAATGATATTTTTAATGAGTCTATTTGTAGGGATTATTTAGAATTTTTTTTTTTGGAAATTTACTTGTCAGTGACAAAGGAAAGGAAACTCTTTCAAGTAAAGAAGAAGTGAGCTTAAATGGAAAAAAGAAAGTTCTTCATCAGTGCTAAAAATATGGAGGTATGCCTCATTGATAAGAATCACGGTGTTCCAAAACAACAGAATTCGAACCTACGCACAGAGAGCTCAATTCATTTCAAACCTGTCGCATTAGTTACTCAAGCACATCAACATTTGTTAAAAAAACTATGTTTAATTTCATAAATTATGTAAAAGTCAAATGGTCAATTTGACTTATTCTTTGTGGAGATTAAAGAGGATTGGGAATAAATCCCGTCCACAAACATCTCGAATAAATCTCATCCACAAACGTCTTTTGTCGGGAGACTATAAATACCAACAATATGTTATGTAAAATTCAGATTCGTGGATGAATGTAATTCAGATCTCAAATTGAGACGTTTTCCTTAGAAATCCGAGCATCATATTTGTCATTTCTAAGTTTCAAGCAATTCTTGTGGTAGAATTGCACCCGAGCCATTCAATCAAGCCTTGATCAAGTTAGATTGTGGAGTGACTCAATTTAGAACACGGTCTCCAAATCTTGCTTCTAAATCTTCGATCGTTAGAGGTAATCTAATTCTAGCCTTATCTCTTGGTTGATCCAAATTTCGTATAAGGTGGTGTTTATTACTTTGATTCCAGGTGATAAGATAAGGAATCAACTACAAGGGGAGTAAGATTCGGATTACCTTGTTGATCGAATATCTCAAGGCAAGAACATTGTTTGAGATTCGAATCACTCCACAAGCAAGATTGATCATGTCGAGCTTGAATGATTCTACATGCAACCTAAACTACATAGAATTGCAAACAAACTTAGTCATTGGCTAAAGAAAAGCACAAATGCTTCTTTCTATATTTTCCAAGTCTACATAAAAATACAACATACATGGCTTTATATATAGCCTCAAAATGAAACTACTAAAGGTATTCCAAGAGTTGTAACATTCCTACTTTATGGCCATAATTAGCTATTATGTAAATGTAACCGAAATTAAATAAAAAGTCTTAGAATACAATAACTCTACATTACTCTAAATTGTAACCCACCCAAAATTTACAACAATCAAACTTCATTCTTCTTCAATGTAGCATGAATTGAAACATCTTTTGATAATTTTGACAACCTTTTCTTCACATCTTCATTGAAGTATGATTGATGTCTCTTGGTTCATATCACAAGGGTTCTTGCTTCAACATAATCTTGGATCGTTGGGCTAATGATAAGAATCACGGTATTTCAAATGGACCTATTCTAATTCTAGCCTTATCTCTTGGTTGATCCAAATTTCGTATAAGGAGGTGTTAATTACTTTGATTCAAGAGTTCTTGCTTCAACATAATCTTGGATCGTTGGGCTAATGATAAGAATCATGTTCAAACCTACGCGCGGAGAGCTCAATTGATTTCAAACTTGTCGCATTAACCACTCAAGCACATCAACATTTGTTAGAAAAAACTATGTTTAATTTCATAAATTATGTAAAAGTCAAATGGTCAATTTGACTTATTCTTTGTGGAGATTAAAGGGGATCGAGAATAAATCCCGTCCACAAACATCTCGAATAAATCCCGTCCACAAACGTCTTTTGTCGGGAGACTATAAATACCCACAATATGTTATGTAAAATTCAGATTCGTGGATGAATGTAATTCAGATCTCAAATTGAGATGTTTCCCTTAGAAATTCGAGCATCATATTTTCCATTTCTAAGTTTCAATCAATTCTTGTGGTAGAATTGCACC
Source organism: Cucurbita pepo subsp. pepo (assembly GCF_057944985.1). Classification (NCBI taxonomy): domain Eukaryota; kingdom Viridiplantae; phylum Streptophyta; class Magnoliopsida; order Cucurbitales; family Cucurbitaceae; genus Cucurbita; species Cucurbita pepo. Next base: position 4,603,708 of record NC_141809.1, on the reverse strand, counting down.
CGAGCCATTCAATCAAGCCTTCATCAAGTTAGATTGTGGAGTGACTCAATTTAGAACAAGATTTTCAAATCTTGCTTCTAGATCTTCGATCATAAGAGGTAATCTAATTCTAGCCTTATCTCCTGGTTGATCCAAATTTCGTATAAGGAGGTGTTAATTACTTTGATTCAAGGGTTCTTGCTTCAACAAAAGCTTGGATCGTTGGGCTGAGGATTAGGGTTGCCTTATCATTTTGGTATCAGAGCCTAGGCTTACATCTTTGTGGCCGACTCTAGAACTGATTTTATCTTTCATTTCTGCTCTTGTTTATCTTTTCTTTAAATTTTCCCATTTATTTTCTTGCTGTCATTTCCGCCATTATTCATCAACTTTTCACTTTGTTCTCATTTTCTTTCTAAAGATCACGTTTAGATTTTGAAAAAAAAAAAAAAAATTTATCGTATTTGTTCTTATGATTGTGATTATAAACAATATTTATAATTTTTTTAGATCATTTGCATGTTTATTTGAAGATCAAATAAACTTCGATTCACATCTTTTTCTCAATCCATCAAAATCTAGAACCATTGTGTTTGATATTTTTTCTCTCTCATAATCTAGGCTTGAAGATAACTTCTAAATTTCCCGAATTCTGTAAAAAGAGAGTTAGATCGTTCTTAAAATCTTCACGTCCTTTCTTTTTTGAATTTTTTATTTTATTTTTCAGTGTGCAATTCTATCCCAAAATGTCTATCTCTCTCATTTGTTTGTTCACTTTTGGTTTTATTTTTTTGTTATTTCATAATTAACTTATCTTGATTGCCTTGAATAGCTTCCTACTATCAGAATTGCTTTACCCATATATTAGCCTACCTTTATCATAATTTAGTCACTTTCTTAAACAGCCTACCTTTGTGTGTATAAACACGAGTGTTCCTAAGTGTAAAATCAGTGAGTTGAGTGTCTGAGGTCCTAAACATATTTCACTACTGTTTGTACAATCATGAACCAAGACGAGAAAAATGGAAGGGAGATCAATGATCTAGTTGAAGAAGTCCAGAAGAATGAGGAGGAACTAGAAGATGGGATTCGTTTGGCACTTATAACAAGAAGACTTGTTAAAACTCAAGTTATGGAGAATGATGTTGATGATCAAAGAGACAACCTGTTCCACACGCGGTGTTTCGTCAAGGGGACTGCTTGTAGTCTTGTCATTGATAGTGGAAGTTGCACCAATGTTGTAAGTACCATGTTGATCAAAAGGTTACAAATTCCAACCCAAGATCATCCTAAACCTTACAAGCTCCAATGGCTCAATGATAGTGGAACAATGAAGGTAGTTTCCCAAGCTTTATTATCTTTTATTTTTGAAAAATATAACGATGAAGTTCTTTGTGATGTATTACCAATGCAAGCTGGAGATATATTGCTTGGCCGACCATGACAATTTGACAGGAGGGTTATGTATGATGGCTATTTGAATAGGTATTCTTTTGTAAACGATGGTAGAAATACCACTTTTGTACCTTTGAGTTCTACAAATGTATTTGCTGATCAATTAAAATTGGAGGAAAGAAAGAAAGAGTTTGAGGAAAAAAAAGTTAAAAGAAAAACCAGAGTTGAGTGAAAAAATAGAGAAAAATCAAAGAGAAAAAAAGAAAATGAAAAAAGAGATGAAATTGAAGAAAAAAGGAAGAGAGAGAGTTATTTGGCTACAGTTGGAGAGGTGAGAAGGCTTTCACAAAAATAGATCTTTGTACTTATGTACAATGGAGGATATTTGGTCTCTAACTATAACAACTTGGCTTTGCCTAGTGTTTTTCAATCTCTTTTACAGGAATTTGAAGACATGTTTCAAGATAAAGAAATACCTCTCCTTAAAGGTACTGAACATTAAATAGACTTCATTCCAAGGACTGTCATTCTTTATAAGCCAGCTTATCGAGTCAATCCAACCGAGACAAAAGAAATTCAAAGGCAAGTAGAGGAGCTCATGGAGAAGGGCTATATACGAGAAAATTTGAGTCCATGTTCTATACGAGACTTATTGGTGCCAAAGAAAGATTAAACTTGGCGCATATGCATGGATAATAGAGTCATCAACAAAATCACGGTAAAGTGTCGACATCCTATTCCTAGGTTAGACGATATGCTTGATTTATTGCATGATTCGTGTCTATTTATAAAAATTATTTTGAAAACTTGATATCATTAAATTAGAAGGCATGTAGGAGATGAATGGAAAACAACTTTCAATATTAAGTTTGGATTGTATGAATGGCTTGTTATGCCTTTTAGGTTAACTAATGCTCCTAGTACACCAATGCGCTTAAAATATAATGTTTTGAGAAAATATATGAGAAATCATGTTGTTGTTTATATTGATGATATTATAATTTATATGAAGATTTTGCTTGAGCATGTGGAGCATGTTAAATTAGTTTTGATTACACATAGAAAAGAGAAATTTAATTTTAATAAGGGTAGTTTTTGCATGGAAAAAGTTCACTCTATTGGCTTCATAGTTGATAAAAGTAGAATAGCATTAGATAGAGACAAAGTTAAATTCATTATGGATTTTCCAACACCAAAGAGTGCACGTAAAGTTCAGAGTTTTCATGAGTTAGCTAACCTCTATAAGAGATTTATAAATGATTTTAGAACCATAACTGAACTATTCAATGACTTAGTGAAAAAGAATGTTGTTTTTAAATGGCGAGGAATGCAAGAGAATGCATTCAATTTGCTTAGGAACAAATTAAGCAATGCATCATTATTTGTTTTGCCTAGCTTTTATAAAACTTTTGAAATTGGATGTGATGCATGTGGTTTGGTCATAAGTGTTGTTTTAATTCAAGATGAAAAGCCGTTAGTATATTTTAGTGAAAAACTAAATGGAGCAACATTGAAATATCCTACCTATGATAAAGAATTGTTTGTAGTTCATATATTGCATGTGCCGCAACACCACTTATGACCTAGAGAATTTGTGATCCACTTTGATCATGAAAACTTGAAGTATGTGAAGGGTAAAGCAAACTGAACCGTAGACATGCAAAGTGGGTGGAATTTATTGAAACATTTTTGTATGTCATCAAGTATAAGCAAGGTAAGGATAATAGCAAGATCGATCATGTCTAGCTTGAATGATTCTTGTTGATCAAATATCTCAAACACTTGTTTGAGATTCGAATCACTTCACAAGCAAGATTGATCGTGTCGAGCTTGAATGATTCTACATGAAACCTAAACTACCTATAATTGCACAGAAACTTAGCCATTGGCTAAAGAAAAGCACAAATGCTCTTTTACTATATTTTCCAAGTCTACATACAAATCCAACGTACATGGCTTTATATAGCCTCAACAATGAAACTATTAAAGGCATTTAAAGAGTTGTAATATTCATACTTAATGGACATAATTAGCCATTAGGTAAATGTAACCTAAATTAAATAAAAAGTCTTAAAATACAATAATTCTAAATTGTAATCCACCTAAAATTTATAACATGAAACTTCATTCTTCATCGATTGACATGAATTGAAATATCTTTTTGATAATTTCAACAATATTTTCTTCACATCTGAATTGAAGTATATTGTAGGATTGATGTCTCTTGGTTGATATCATTCTCCACTTCTCCAAGAGGATTCGTCCTCGAATCTATTTGTGAAACTTTGCTGCAACAAATAAGTTATGGAAATACGAAGGACCTCACAACACTCTCTCACGAGTATATATACTCAAGGAATATTAGACCACTCTTTTTACACTCATTTATACAAATGAAGCTCTCATTCTCACCTCTCAAAATTTTCAATCCAGCAAAGATGGAATTTTGAACTCTGGGTTGATTAAAAAGGAAGATGCACATTGTTGGTATAGGCTGTAACTTTTATTTCCTTTAAGACTTTCTTAATCATCCTATCTTCAGGATCACTCTCCTTGGATGTGGTCTCAATTCATTCATGTACTCCTCGTTTACTCAAGTGTCACATACCAACCAGCTTCCTCCTTGGTTTGTTCTTGAATCACATCTGACTGTGAGAGGTATCGCTCTGATCCTAATGGTTTATTAAAACCAAGGTCGCCGCTACATGCATAATATAACTATTCGTTGGAGAAATTCATTTAAAAGAAATGTAACTAAAATGCGTGGAGAAATTCATTTAAAATAAACAATGCTATGGACTTAAACGCTCGTAATAAAATTTTTAAAACAATATAACCGAAAATAAATAGTATAACCTAAGAACTACATATAACATGAATGCATCTATTAAAACTTCAAATCCATAGATGTCACCACGACATTGTCCATCGGTGCAAAAGTGATATGAACCAAGAGACATCAATCATACAATATACTTCAATGAAAATGTGAAGAAAATATTGTTAAATTTATCATAAGATATTTCAATTCATGTAACATCGATGAAGAATGAAGTTTCCTGTAAAAACTAGATAGACTAGTCATGAATTTTTTTATTCTTTTTAAATAAATTGAATGCATTGTTACCTAATTTGATTTTAAAGGAATACCTCGTACAAATTTAATTATTTTTTTATGACTATTAATACGAATTTAAGTTCGTATGTTGTCCGAAAGACAAATAAGCAAATAAAGCAAAGTGTGTCAAAAGATTAAATAAAAAAAAACATACATATATCATATATTATTGTATGGTATTCAGTATTATTGGGTTCCAAGGATAGAATTTTGTCTGACACGCTAACAATCACAACATATTAGTTTTGTTCATATTAACACTTAATTCTTGAGGTCCTCTTGTTTGAGGTCTTCAAATTGCATATCATTGAGCTTTAATTCTTTGATTGCGAATTGAATACAAACGCATAAATTGAGATAAGAACACGAACAAGTACGATCTCCACAGTCAGCAGAGGTGTTGCATGCGATTTGTTTTAGAAGGCTTCTCTTTGGTACCAGTGGCGGCATCCCTTCAACTTCAACTGCAATAATATTTAAACACTCGACATTATGTTTGAAACTTTTGAACACTTAGCATGCGATTTGTCTTAGAAGACTCAAAATAGGTAAGTATGATGTAGTAAATGATCAAAAGACCTTTATGAAAATGGAATAGGTTGAAGAATTAAACTAAGATTTGATGTAGTAAATGATCAAAAGACCTTTATGAAAATTCTATGACGTTTTCAAGATCCTAGAAGACTCAAAATACTATAGGAAATTCATGAAACTTATTTATGATATTAAGGGTAAGTATGAAAGATTTTAGGGAATTAAAACAATTTTGGAGTATGAATCAAGATTTAAAATATGTAACTATCCATCAAGACACTTTATAAGAAACCAAAGTTTCTATGAATACCAAGTGATAGGCTTACGAAAGTTTGATGCATGCAAATAAATGTTTATGACTCATATGGATTAGGGTATACTTGTTAAGAATTTTTACTTAGTGGTACTTGAAGACTTAACAAAGAACTCTTAGAATGAGGACCCGAGTTATTCCAAGATTAAAACACTTTCGAGGACGAAAGTTTCTTTAGAGGTATGATGTAATAGCCAAAATAATAATAATAATAATAATAATAATAATCATAATAATAATAAATAAGCAAATAAAAATAATTATAAAAAAATAGATACGTCAAAATAATAATAATAATAATAATTCATAAATAAATAACTAAAAAGATTACATAAAAATAAAAATAAAAATAAAATTTACCACCTCTCTCCACTCACCCCTCATAGGAACGACATCTTCTTCCCTCAACCCCAGAATCGTCCAGAAAATTAAGAGAAAAAATGTCATATTTGAGAAAAAGTAAAATGGTGTTTGAACATAAGGATATGATGCAGATTTACCTGGAGAGATTTTGGTCTATTATTATGGTAAAATTCAGATTTTTTTTTTCTTTATAGTTATTGTTATAAGAAATTAATTTAGGATAAAATCTTGTTCATATTTGACAGATCCTGTAATAATCAGATCTCATATTCAATTAATTAGATTTTTGTTAGCATTGAAAGTTATAGGAAATAAAGTTAGAATAAATAAAATTTTAGTTGACAGATCCATAAATGTGTAAGATAATAGCCAAATTAAAATTGGCCAATAATATCGGTTTACATTATCAAAATAAATATAGAGTTAGAGTAATATCTTATTTACAGAATTGAAGATGTTTACCGAAATGAGAATCTATTTATAGAATGAAAATAATTACAAAGAGGTAGGAGGGAAGAACGAGGGAAGATTTGTTGAAGAGAATTTAAAAATAAAACCGGAGATATCAGAGGGCATGTAACTCCATCAAATTTTGTCTACCAGTAAATATCAGAATTTTAACGAGGTAAATTAGAGAAATAATTTTATAGAGTTCAAACTTGAAACTAATGTCATGGGCTCACATAGGTTGACTTGGATTTCAAAGGACGGAATCGAACTTTCATTAAAGATATATTCGTGACAATGACTTAAGCTAGCCAGGTAAGTGACCCTACTATCGGCATGGTTATATTTTGATGTTAACACGTGCCTCATAGGGAAAACGGAACGAAACAAAAGATAGGTCCCATCATTTCATTCCATGTGATTGTTGCATTTAACCCCAATAGTGGGGTCACTTACTAAGTATTTCTTTAAATACTCAAGCCATGTGCTACTACATTTTTCAGGTTAAGGCAAGACATTCCTGTACGGCTGATGACAGCATCGCAACTCGAGATCATGGCACATGCATAGGATACTGGTATTTATTTTCTTTGACTTAGGCTAGAATAGGATGTTTTAAACTTAAACGCTTATTTATTTTATTTCGGGTCTTTTGTTGTGTCGTTTTAAAGATGTTTTCGAAACACGTAAGTCCATGGCTGTGTTTTAAGTTAAAGGTTATGTTTTATGAAATTTAAATGAAGTCATCCGCATTCAATGTTTATGGTACGTATACAGTAGCAACCTTAAATTAAGTAGAAAATTTTGGGTCGTTACAGAGTGTGTTGTGAGGTCGTTCGTATTTCCATAACTTATTTTTTGCAGCAAAGTTTCACAAATAGATTTGAGGACGAATCCTCTTGAAGAAGTGGAGAATGATATGAACCAAGAGACATCAATCATACAATATGCTTCAATGAAGATGTGAAGAAAATATTGTTGAAATTATCAAAAAATATTTCAATTCATGTCACATTGAAGAAGAATGAAGTTTCATGTTATAATTTTTTGGTGGAATACAATTTAGAGTTATTGTATTTCATTGATGTATTTTAAGAGTTTTTATTTACTTTAGGTTACAATTACATAATGGTTAATTATGGTCATTAAGTATGAATGTTATGATAAGGCAACCCTAATCCTCAGCACAACGATCCAAGCTTATGTTGGAGCAAGAACCCTTGAATTAAAGTAATTAACACCTCTTATACAAAATTTGGTTCAACCAAGAGATAAGGCTAGAATTAGATTACCTCTTACGATCGAAGATTTAGAAGCAAGATTTGGAAACCTTGTTCTAAATTGAGTCATTCCACGATCTAACTTGATCAAGACTTGCTTGAATGGCTCGGGTGCAATTCTACCACAAGAATTGCTTGAAACTTAGAAATGACAAATATGATACTCGGATTTCTAAGGGAAACGTCTCAATTTGAGATCTGAATAACATTCATCCACGAATCTTCTTTTTTACATAACATATTGTGGGTATTTATAGTCTCCCGACAAAAGACGTTTGTGGTCGGGATTCAATACTGATCCCCTTTAATCTCCACAAATGACGAAGTCAAGTTTGACCAATTGACCATTACAAAATGAAAACAAAAAAAACAATAAAAATTTTCAACAAATGTTGTTATGTTTGAGTGGCTAAAGAAATAAACTCGAAATCTATAATGGCTTCACTCGTGTAGGTTCAAACCCTGTTGTTTCTTCGCCTTGGATCGTGTAATAGGAACATTTGAAACAGCGTGATTCTTATCAATCTTCTTCGCCTTGGATCGTGTAATAGGTCTCTGGGAATGTCTTGTAATTCTTATCATGTTACAACTCTGCGGAGGGAATGTCTTGTGTCTTTAATAGTTCTCTGGGAATGTCTTGTGATTCTTATCATGTTACAACTTCTTCGCCTTGGATCGTGTAATAGGTCCCGTTGGAACATTTGGAACACCGTGATTCTTATCATGTTACAACTCTGGGAATGTCTTTGGGAATGTTATCATGTTACAATGTCTTTAATAGTTTCATTTTGAGGCTATATAAAGCCATGTATATTTATCTTGCTTGTAGAGTGATTCGAATCTCAAACAAGTGTTTGAGATATATGATCAACAAGAATTATTCAAGCTAGACATGATCGATCTTGCTTGTGGAGTAATTCGAATCTCAAACAATGTTCTTGCCTTGAGATATTCGATCAACAAGGTAATCCGAATCTTATTCCCCTTGTATTGATTCCTTATCTTATCACATAGGGACTTCATTATTAACGTACTTTGTTTGGAGTAATTCTATGTTGGGTGACGTTCTAGAAATTATCCTATGATACATGTGAGTGAGGAAAAAACATGCTGGAACGACTCGTGTTGGTTTGTAGGGATAGTTTTACTGTTAGAAGCGAGGAGTATGTAACGTGACTATGTAGCAGGAGAATGCTAGAGCCATCAGGTGTCGAATCAAGATTTTGAATCTTGATTTGAATCTTAGACATGAGTCCTTTCACATTTGTGACAGCGAGGGGATAGTCTTCATTTTATCTTTTCTATCATTCACTATGAAATTTCCTTTAACTTTTATGTCATTTTCTTTTACAAACTAGATAGACTAGTCATGAAATTTTTTATTCTTTTTAAATAAATTGAATACACGTGATTTGATTTTAAAGGAATACCTCATACAAATTTAATTATTTTTTTAGGACTATTAATATGAATTCAAGTTCGTATGTTGTCCGAAAGACAAATAAGCAAATAAAGCAAAGTGTCAAAGGATAAAAAAAAAACACATACATATATCAAATATTATTGTATGTTATTCAATATTCTTGCATTCCAAGGATAGAATTTAGTCTCGCACGCTAACAATCGCAACATATTAGTTTTGTTCTTATTAACACTTAATTCTTGAAGTCTTCTTGTTTGAGGTCATCAAATTGCATATCATTGAGCTTCAATTCTTTTGTTGCGAATTGAATACAAACGCATAAACCGAGATAAGAATACAAACAAGTACGATCTCCGCAGTCAGTAAAGGTGTTGCATGCAATTTGTTTTAGAAGACTTCTCTTTGATACCAGTGGTGACATCCCTTCAACTTCAACTACAATAATATTTAAACACTCAGCATTATGTTTGAAACTTTTGAATACTTAGCATGCGATTTTTCTTAGAAGGCTGGCTTCTCTATTGAAATATTAACCTTCAAAGAGATTCAAAACAAACAAAGAACGAAGAATTAGAAGTTTTACCAGAGCAAGACACAACCAGCAGTATCATCACAATAATGAAAATCAACTTCACACTACAAATGTCTGCCATGTTATTGTTTGTGTTCGAAATAATTTGAATGGATTGGTGTGATGGTTAAGTTTCATTCTTGTCAATCCATTATATAATCTCGTGGACGTGAAATTAGTTCACCAATATGAACCTTAATAGTAGATTTTGGTTGATGCCAAATATATGATATTTCTATAATTACAAAACTAGGAATCCTATTTTTCTAAAAATATTAAGAAGAAATCCAAGTAGGAAATGTAGTGGGTTTCAATTTTTTTCTTATAAAATGATAGTCATTTGCCATTCATTTAACTTGTGCTTGAGAAAAATAAGTAAATATAAACCAAACTGTCACAATTTATTTATTTATTTTATTATTACTATATTTTTGCTCAAAGATAAATAATGTAAGATTCCAAGTTGATTAGACAGTAAAACAAAACGTTCTTTCTAAGAGTATGGAAACCTCCCTTTAATAGACGTGTTTTAAAACTTTGACCAGAAATTCGGAAGGAAAAGTTCAAAGTGGACAATATCTGTTAGCACTGGAAGAGGTATTGCTCTGATACCAACTGTGATATGGGAAAATCACTACAAGGGGAGTAAGATTCGAATTACGTTTGAGATTCCAATCACTCCACAAGCAAGATCGATCATGTCTAGTGATAGGAACCAAGAGACATCAATCATACAATATGTTTCAATGAATATGTGAAGAAAATATTGTTGAAATTATCAAAAGATATTTCAATTCATGCCACATTGAAGAAGAATGAAGTTTCATGTTATAAATTTTGCGTGATTACAATTTAGAGTAATTGTATTTCATTAATGTATTTTAAGACTTTTTATTTACTTTAGGTTACAATTACATAATGGTTAATTAAGGCTATTAAGTATGAATTTTACAACTCTTGGAATGCCTTTAATAGTTTCATTTTGAGTGATATGAATCCAACAACTGCTCACTTCCATGTACCCGAACGAGCAATTACAAGAAGCAATACAAAGAAGATTCAAGAATCAAATCAAGAAAATAATGGAGTGGCTAATATTGGAAAGTAATTAGAAGACTTGCCTTTGGTGGTTGAATTACCAATTAAGACAATTTATTAATGCTTTATTTTCCTCAATTTGTATTTAATAGCATTTATTAGTGATTTGTGGTTGGTTGGTGAACTTTATTATGTTAGGGTTATCTTTTAAGCCTATTTAAAGGCATGTACTATTCATGTTTGAATGAATTGTTGAATACAGAAAAAACCTTTGTGTTTTCTTGATACCCTTTTGGTGTTATTCTTTTTCAAACCTTGCTTTAGGTTTGATGTTTAAACCGATTCATTGAATTAGTTTTGATCAAGCTAATTCTGGAGTGAATTGTCTTGGTATCTAAGAGTGAAAATCATAGATTCCAAGTTCGATCTAAGAGTCATTCATCTTCTAACCAGCTCTTAGTTGGAATCAATCCGTTAAGTTAGCTTTCTCTGTGAACGTTTTGCAGGGATTCTAGAAGGACCTCTAGCTTTGCAAATTCCTGCATTGTAGGCGCTTATCATTAAGGCTATAAAGCCATGTATGTTGTATTTGTAAGTTGACTTTGAAAATATAGTAAAAAAAGCATTTGTGCTTTCTTTAGCCAATGGTTGAGTTTCTTTGCAATTCTATGTAGTTTAGGTTCCATGTAAAATCATTCAAGCTTAACATGAGCAATCTTGCTTGTGGAGTGATTCGAATCTCAAACAAGTGTTCTTGCGTTGAGATATTTGATCAACAAGAATCATTCAAGCTAGACATGATCGATCTTGCTTGTGGAGTGATTCGAATCTCAAACAATGTTCTTGCCTTGAGATATTCGATCAACAAGGTAATCTGAATCTTATTCCCCTTGTATTGATTCCTTATCTTATCATCTAGCTTAAATGATTCTTGTTGATCAAATATCTCGACGCAAGAACACTTGTTTGAGATTCGAATCACTCCACAAGCAAGATTGATCATGTCGAGCTTGAATGATTCTAGATGCAATCTAAACTACATAGAATTGCAAAGAAACTTAGCCATTGGCTAAAAAATAGCACAAATGCTTCTTTTACTCTATTTTCCAAGTCTCTTGCAAATACAGCTTTATATAGCCTCAAAATGAAACTATTAAAGGCGTTCCAAGAATTGTAACATTCATACTTAATCGTCATAATTAACCATTATGTAAAGGTAACCTAAAATAAATAAAAAGTCTTAAAATATATTAATGAAATACAATAATTCTAAATTGATTTCTGAAATATTTTAAATAGATGATTTTTGTCCTCATTAGTGTCATGTATATAGTGGCACCTCATTTTTAATAGGTAAACAAGGATTTGCTCTTAGTTTATTTATAAATCATATATCATTCACATTTGTTACATCATTTTTGTATCTTATTACATACCTACATGTCACATATCTAGCATGTAGGCTCTACTAGTTTATCTAAACTCAACTTAAGGTTCTAGTTCTGTATCTTTAAAGCTTTTCATCGTTTAGCCTAGTCGGAGATCTTTTGGTTCATCGATTTTCGCTATTCCGTTCATTAGGAATATCCTGAAGTTCTAGATTAGTCGTTTTCTAGTCCCTTCATACTTATTCATTTTTTATGTTTCAAGGATATTATACAATAATTCTAATTCTACTCAAAAGTTTCGAAATTTCTAACATACCAAATATGTCTAAACAACAACCTACTCGTACCCTTTTCCAAAATAATACCTATCCTTAATCATATTGTTAATTAAAGTTTTATGTTATTAGTGTTTAAGGGTTAATATAAAATTGAAACCTCTAAATTTTGACTCAAGAATAAATGTTTTAACAAATTCATGACTTTTATTTAGGTTAATTATAATGACAAAACTGGGTAAGCTTAATAATATGTAACAGCTCAAATTCACTGCGAGGAGATGTTGTCTTTAAATTAACCCAATCCAATTTTATAACTCGGAATTTCGGTTTCAAAAATTAATCCAACTCAATCCTTGTTTTATTGATTCAACCATATATAGCCAATCACAAATTTAGCTCAAACATCCATTCTCGGTGAATGACCTCTAAAATTAAAGTAGATAGCTTCATTAATAACAAAATCGTCTCCAATCACGATAGCCATAATTGCGCCTCTATTGGGTCTCTTGCGCTTCCACTAAAGGTAAGCGGGTTGTATCATTTGAAATCCCAAAAATATCTTGCCCTTCATGTAGACTACGAGCTGTTGGCTTGCTCGGTGGCCACCATTATTTGAATCATGACCTAGAACGATTCCCACATCAGATTCGTCGTGGGGTCTATTCCTGCCAGTGGCGCTGTTGGAGGTGGTGCGGCCACGTATGTTCTTGTTACATAGCCTTCATAAGTTGAGCTCCCTCTACCTCTACCCCTTCCTCAAACAGGGGGTTGTCCCCTTTCTCGATGTCCTCTTCCACGTCTTCTAGACAGCATGGTTCTAAACAACCACACAATTTTTCCTGAGTCTACTATGAAGTAACATCAACTACATAATGTTTTATATGATCATACACATATAATTAAGCGAACAATCATGCGGTCATCAACAATCTAGTCAATTTTATCAAATTCAATTACGAAAATACATTTATAATGTACAAGTAGTAACAATATACATAATCAATGACATTTTATTTTCTTATCTTACGCGTGACATACCTGATGGTGATGGAGCATAGCGGTGAGATCACGGAACATGTCAGGCCTACCTCGTAGGCTAGTCTACAAAATCTATAACCTAGAGCAATGATACCAACTATAACGACCCTAGTTTTCTACTTACTTAAAGTCACTACCACATACATGACGTGACATCTTGTGGAAAAATATTCATTTAAAATATCTTCATAAAACAGTGTTACATGTTTAAGAAAAAAATCTTAAAATAATCCAATTGAAAAATTAAGATTGACATAAGTGAAAAAAAAAAAAACAAAAAAACAAAAATGCCCTATACTAACTTACAGTTTACGAAATTAAGTGCAACTACCCTATGCATGTGCCCTAATCTTTTAATTTGTGATGCCGCGGTCAACCGTGTCTTGCGATCTGAAATATAAAAGTAGCACGTGACTTAAGTATTTTAAGAAATATTCAGTACGTGATCCCACTATTAGGGTTAGAAAATGTAAAGACATGTAAAAATGAATGAGACCTATCATATAAAAACCATATTCCCTTAGGTTACTATCCTAACTGGATCATTGAATTTGTATTTACTACTCTACACACGGACCTCATTTTGGTTGGGCTAGTGTTCTCTAGTGCTATTGCTAGACACCCGAAAGGAGTAGCGATCGTCGTAGCATCATATAAAATATGATATTCATAATGTACATGTTCATACTCATCACAATAGGGTAATATCTTGATGCATGATATGTGTAACAATGTATGAGATCCCAACATTTCACATTAATTAAATCATGTAAGACAACCCCCTTCCATTTTTCTTCGTATCATATAATTTATACCATAGCCTCTCCAACATCTCTCGAGGTTGTGTATCATGTAATAACATATTAATGTGTATCATCGTGTCATACATCGTGTTATATCATTTCTGCACATATCATATTCTACGATATACAGTATCATCTCACATATCATATCAAATTATATATTGTATCATAAAAACATATCATATCATATTATAGACATCACACATATTAAACACATGACACCAGTTTATTCAAACTCAAGTTAACGTTCTAGTTTTATAACTTCATAGCTTTTAATCGTTTAGCCTAGTCGGAGATCTTTTGGTTCATTGGTTCTTACTATTTGGCTCATTAGGAATATCATGAGGTTCTAGGCTAATCTGGTGAGTTGTTTGCTAGTCCCTTCATTCGTAACCAACCTATTATTTTTTTTTTTTTTTTTTAAGGATATTAATCAATAATTCTAATTGTGCGGGAAAGTTTTAAAATTTCTAATATCTCAAACCGGTCTAAACAACCTGCTCATACCCTTTTAAAAAATATACTTATAATTACTGTCCTTTTGTTAATTAAAGTTTCCCATATCTCTAATTTCCAAACCAATTTGATGTTATTATTGTGTAAGGCCATTATTATAAAGTTAAAACTTCTAAATTTTGATTCAAGAATAAATGTTTTAATAAATTATTGGCTTCTATTTAAGTTAATGTTAATGACAAAACCTCGTAAGCTTAACTACGTGTAACAATCAAATCCCACTGCTGCTATTAGATATTGTCATCGTTGGGCTTTCCCTTACGTATTTCTCGTCAAGGTTTTAAAACACGTCTGTTAGAGGTAGGTTACCATACTTTTTTGTTTTCCTCTCCCATCAATGTTGGATCTTACATTACATATCCTTAAAGAAGAAAAAAGTTTGTGACAGTTTGGTTTATATTTATTTATTTATTTTTCTCAAGCTTAAAGAATGGTAGATGACTATACATTTTCTACTTGTATTTTTTTTTTTCTATTTTTAGGAAAAATAGGATTTATGGTTTTGTAATTATAGAAATATCATATATTTGGCATATGCATCACAAAAATCTACTATTTAGGTTTATATTTATGAGCTAATTTAATTTATAGACATTATATAATGGATTGGCAAGAACGAAACTTAACCATCACATCAAACCATTCAGAATATTTTAAACCCAAAGGATAATATGGCCGAGATTAGTAGTGTGAAGTTGAGTTTCATTATTGTGATGATACTGTTGGTTGTATCTCGTTCTGGTAAAATTTCTAGTTCTTCGTTTTTTGTTTGTCTCTTTGAATGTTAAAATTTCAATAGAGAAGCCTTCTAACACAAATCACATGTTAAGTGTTCAAAAGTTTCAAGCATAATGTTAAGTGTTTAAATATTATTGCAGTTGAAGTTGAAGGGATGCCGCCACTGGTAATAAAGAGAAGCCTTCTAAAACAAATCGCATGCAACACCTCTGCTGACTGTGGAGATCATACTTGTTCTTGTTCTGAAATCGGTTTATGCATTTATTTTAAATCGGCAACAAAAGAATTGAAGCTCAATAATATGCAATTTGAAGACCTCAAACAAGAAGATCTCAAGAATTAAGTGTTAATAAAAACAAAACTAGTATGTTTGTGATTGTTAGTGTGTGGACACTAAATTCAATCATTGGGGCAAGAATAATGAATAATATAGCTACAATACGATAATATATGTATATGTATATTCTGTTATCTTTTTGACACTTTGCTATGTTTGCTTATTGTTTTTTGGACAACAAACTAATTTGAATCCGTACCAATAGTCCTAAAAAAAATAATTAAATTTTGTACAAGATAGCAATAATGCATTCAATATATTTAAAAATAATAGAAAATTTCATGACTAGTCTATCGAGTTTGTAAAAGAAAATGACATCATTGTTAAGGAAATTTCATAGTGAATGATAGAAAAGATGAGGAAGACTATCCCTAGGCGCTCACAAATGTGTAATAAACTCTTGCCCAAGATTTAAATCAAGATTCAAAATCTTGATTCAACACCTAATGGCTCCAGTATTCCCTTGCTAGTAGTCACGTTACTTACTCTTGCTTCTAACAGTGAAAATTATTCCCACAAACCAATACGAGTTGTCCTAACATACTTTGTCCTCACTCACATGTATTATAGGAAAATTTCTAGAACATCACCCAATATAGAATTACTCCAAACAAAGTATGTTAAAAAATGAAGTTTCTATTATTAAGCCACTAAAAAGGAAGATGCACATTGTTGGAATAGGTTGTAACCTTTATTTCCTTTAAGACTTTCTTAGTCATCCTATCTTCAGGATCACTCTCACTCTAATATGTTCTCAATTCATTCATGTATTCCTCTTTACTCAGGTGTCACATACCCACAAGATTTCTCCTTGGTTTGCCTCTGAATCACATCTTACTGTGAGAGGTATTGCTCTTATCCTAATTATAATGACTCTAATTTTCTATTAAAACCAAGGTCGCAACTACATGCATAATATAACTAGAATGCGTGGAGAAATTCATTTAAAAGAAATGACGCTACATATAACATGTATGCATCTACCCAAACTTCAATTCTAGATTTCTACTTACCTCGAGTCACTACCGTCATCAAAGAATAATCAATTTGTGCAATAAGCATTTAAACTTTATCCTAAAATATAAATTTCATCATAAAACACTGTCATGGACTTACATTGTAACGACCCGAAATTGTTTACTTAATTTTAGGTCGCTACTGTATACGTACCATAACATTGAATGCGAAAGACTTCATTTAAATTCCATAAAACATAACCTTTATCTTAAAACACAGCCATGGACTTACGTGTTTTGAAAACAGCTTAAAAAAGACACAACAAAAGACTAAATAAAATGAATAAGAGTTTAAGTTAAAAATATCCTATTCTAGCCTAAGTCTAAGAAAATAAATACCACTATTCTACGCATGTGCCACGGTCTCGAATTACGATGTTGTCAGCCATACAAGAATGTCTTGCCTTAACCTGAAAAATGTAGTAGCACATGGCTTGAGTATTTAAAGAAATACTCAGTAAGTGACCCCACTATTGGGTTAAATGTAACAATCACATGCAATAAGATGATGAGACCTATCTTTCATTCCGTTTTCCCTACGGTGCTGTCCTAACAGGTAATTTTGGACGTGTACCAACTCTACACACAGCCCATACGTGCGAGTATGAGCTCACCAGCTAGTTCGCACACCACTGGGCCACTTTCCTTATCCGGTGGGCATACTCTGGTAGCCCCTTAGGCCGGACACCCGCTAGAACTAGTAACCGTCCTGGCAGCACTATGCAAAGCATAACGATTATTGTCCTGCCATTGGATGTACGCGTCCGTACCCTCGTGATGAAGGGTATTCCCCCAAATGCATGAGCACACATAATACATGAGGTCCCAAAACTTTTCCATTTTCATTATTCTTTAATACAACCCCGTTAGCATTATGTACATATCATATAATTTTTCATATCGTTTCAGATATAGTTCATCATTCATATCATATCTCAAATCATACATAATTTCTAATGGGGTTATATTTCATGCCATTTATCGTGATTTCATGTCATTCATATCATGCTGTATACACACAATTTAAGAGACCTAACATAACGTTCTATGCTTTTAACATAACATTTCATCATATACACATCATACCATGACATATTGCATCACAATGTATCATATCATAAACAAGTCATAACGTAAACACTTTGTAGTCATATCATTCTCTAACTTATCATAGCCTTAACGTTCTTATACATATCACAGACATATCATTACGTGAATATACCATAGTCATATCATCACAAGAACGTATCCTAACATTACCGTTCTATCAATCCTAACGCTATCGTTCTATCAATCTATCACAAACCTATCCCTTTCTACCCGTAACCTAACTGTATTCTTCCCTCAATCTCTCTTATCCATACACTCCAGTATGTAACCTAACATTAACGTTCATGAACGTATTATACTCCTATCGTTACATTTCGTTTTGTGCATTCTTCTCTTATCCTATCTCAAACATATCCTTGAACACATCGTACCGTAATTATTATCACACAATTCACATATTATAATATACACATAACATATAAGAAGCATATCGATCCACAGACAATTCACACATATCAATATATATGAATGTGCAAAACCACAGGGCACGTGTCAACATCAAATATAATCATGACGATAGTAAGGTCACTTACCTGGTTAGCTTAAGTCGTTGTCACGAATATATCCTTAATGAGAGTTCAATTCCGTCTTTTGAAATCCAAGTTAACCTATGTGAGTTCATGACATCAGTTTCAAGTTTGAACTCTATAAAATTATTTCTCTAATATACATTTGCCATCTTAAAATTCTGATATTTCCTGTTCAAAATTCAATTCAATGGAGTTCCTTGCGCTCTGATATTTCCTGTTTTATTGTTAAATTATGTTCAACAAATCTTTCCTCAATCTCCCTCACTCTATGTAATTATTTTCATTTTGTAAATAGATTTTCAATTGTGTAAACAGATATTACTGGCCAATTTTGAGTCGATTGTTTGGCTACTATCTCCCCGTTTATAGATTTGCCAACTAAAATTTATTGAATCTAACCTTATTTCCTGTAACTTAAAATACTAACAAAAATCTAATCAATTGGATATGGGATCTGACTATTACCGAGTAAAATATAAAAGAAGATTTGATCCTAAATTAATTTCTTATAACCATAACTATAAAGGAAATGAAAATATGAGATAGAATTTTATCGTAATAACCTACCAAAATCTCTAAATATGCAATATGTGTATGTTGAAAGTCATTCTACTTCTTTTCAAATCTAACCATTGTTGTTTTTATGTTTCTGTTGTTTTTCTATTTCTTTTTTGCCGTTACTCTGACATATTGATGGGTTGAGGAGAGATAATGGTGGGAAGGGTGAGATATTAGTGGAGAGAAGTGGGAAAAAGTTGTTTTATTTTTGTTTATTTATTTATTTATTATTATTATTATTGTTATTTAACTTTTTTTTTTTAATAATTATTTTTATTTGTTTATTTATTTCTTTATTTATGATTTTATTTATTTATTTTTTATTTATTTGGGCTATTACATACATGTTCTAAAACACCTTTAAAACAACACATCAAAATACTAAATGAAATAAATAAACTTTGAATTAAAGACACCATATCCAATCCTAAGTCTAAGAAAATAAATGTAACTACCCAATGTGTGTGTCATGGTTACTAATTGTCACGTCGTGATCGCTACTCCTTTCGGGTGTCCGGCAATAGCACCATAGAACACTAGCCCAACCAGAAAGAGACCCTTGTGTAGAATAGTAAATCCACATTCAATGACCTAGTTAGGATAGTCACCGAAGGGAATATGGTTTTTATATGATAGGTATCATTCATGTTACATGTCTTTACATTTTCTAACCCCAATATTGGGATCACTTACTCAATATTTCTTAAAATACTCAAGTCACATGCTACTTCTATATTTCAGATAAAGGCAAGACACTCCACACGGTTGACGGTAGCATCACAAATTTAAAGATCATGTCACATGCATAGGGTATTCGAACATAATTTCGTAGACTTTAGGTTAGTAAAGGGCATTGTTGTTATTATTATTATTATTATTTTTTACTTATGTCTATTTTAATTTTTCAATTGTATTATTTTAAGATTTTTTTCTTAAACATACATGTAAGCCCATGACATTGTTTTACGAAGACATTTTAAATGAATATTTTTGCACAAGATGTCATGCATGTGGTAGTGACTTTAGGTAAGTAGAAAACCAGGGTCGTTATAGTTGGTATCATATCTCTAGGTTATAGATTCGGTAGACTAGCATACGAGGTAGGCTTGGCATGTATCATGGTCTCACCACTATGCTCCATCACCATCAGTTATGTTGTAACGACCCTAAATTTCCACATATCTAGAGTCGCCACTAATGTCTCATGCTCATCTATAAAGCGGAAATATAACTCTTAGATGAACATCATTTATAATGTAAACTTCAAAAACGTTTAAAACAACTTCTTCTCTGGAAAACACAATCATGGTCTTACGTGTTTAAATACAAAATACTAAAATTTAGAGAAAATAAAAACAAATACAAAATAATTTAAAACAATGGAATGCAAAACAACCTATTCTAACTTAAAACTAAGAATCTAAATATGAATCTATCCTATGCACGTGCCACAGTCTCTACTCGCGATGTCGCCGTCCTCCGTACAAGTGCGCCTTGCCTTTACCTGAAATATGATGTGGCACACGGCCTGAGTATTTCAAAGAATACTCAGTAAGTGGCCCCACTATAGGGGCCATGCTAATGCAAACACATGCAATCATGATTTAGGGACCTATCTCTAATCATCTTAGGGGTGGCCTCCAGACTCGGACAAATTGGATGTGTAGTACTTCCCTACACACGACTCACACGTGCGAGTATGAATCCCTAGGGCGCTCGCACACCCCCTGGACCCTCTGGTCAAGCTAATCTGTAGCGACGTCCGGAGGTCAGCGGAACCCCATAGTGTCATGCACCTCATGAACACCCTCGTCTGTGTGCATTCGCACCTGTGCGCATTCGCGCTCATCATATGGTGTGCGTCCGCATTCATCATCTTTAGGGGAAGTAGCCCTATGCTTATGAACATACAATATGCATGAGGTCCCTCTAAATCCATCATAATGTCTCTTCTGACACAACCCTCTAGTCTCATCTCTTTGTTACTCTAGGGTTGTGTCCTATGTCAATCTAACGACATGATGCAATATGGCACTCATCATCATATAGCATGCTCAATATAAAAAACATCATCATATTAAGGTAAACGTCATGCAATCATCATACTCATCATATTGCCACAAAGTGCATCAAACATATCAAGTACGACATTCATCAAAATATATATATATTGAGCACATCATCAAGTATCGTAACCCACACATCATCATAACTCATACATCATCATAACTCATATACCGCATCGTACGACATAGTTCATACATCATCGTAACTCATACAATTTTTAGCCTATCCTATAGTAAGGCCACTTACCTGGTTGACCTTAGCCGAAGTATTCCCTAATTTAATTAACGTAAGCTCTCGTTCCTCGAGAGCTGCTCCAAAGGTTGCTGGAGTTCGCTTCATATCCCACCGTTCGTCACCTTCTGTTAGTATTTCACATTTTAATTAATAATCCAACTAATAATGTGAAATACGACTCAAACGGTCTCAGTAAAAATCGAATTCCAAGTTTTCATTGTTTCTAAATTTTCTAAAACTCAAATTGAAAATATGTCAATATTATTTCATGCTGCTTTGAATCATTCCATCCAACTATTGTTTGTTATAATATTATATTCTCTAGATACAAATAATAATAATTTTTCACCTCTTCTATTTTCCTTCTGTTGTACCACTTTCTTTCTCTTCTCTTTGTATTTTTTTTTTTCTTCTTACAAATGATTATGCAATTATAAAACAAATTTCAATCAATTTCATAAAGTCATTTTTAATCTGTTTTCTTCTCTTTCCTAAAAACTACTATCTTTAGCGGAAGCCATTTTCAATCTATTATTTTTTCTTCTCTTTCCCAACTGATGACTATCCAATGAAGAAGTCATTTTCAATCCATTCTAATTATTCTAATTTTCCTTCATAAAACTGGCCTATGCATCAATCAACTATGATTTTCTTCTCTTTCCTAAAAATGATGATCCAATTTAAATGCAATTAACAAACCCATTTTTCAATCAATTTTGATTTTCGATAAGATATCCAAAAATCTAAATAATAGAAAAAATAGATATAAGATAACTTTTCTATCTCCTGCAAAAATAAAAGAACAGCAGATCTAACTTACACATAAATTTTCTATCTCTTTCCCTTCCTATCAAATCTGCTTGGAAGTGAAGCCATTTCCAATTTTTCTCTCCCAAAATCTGGTATCTTTCTTTTGTTTCTTTCTATTTTTTTACCCTTCCCAAAATCTGCCATTTTTTTTTTTGTTTCTTTATGTTTCTTTCTTTGGCAGATCATTTTGCAGTTGAAGGTGTTGGGGAGATATTTGGGGAGGTGTTGAGGAGATCATTTTGTTTCTTTCTCCAATAATTTACTTTTTTTTTTTTTTTTTTATAATTATTATTTACTTACTATTATTATTGTTTTTTTTTCTTTGTTTTTTTTTCTCGTTACATATGTCATGCGTAAAATAAGAAAATGAAATGTCATTGATTATGTATATTGTTACTACTTGTTGATGATGAGTGTTTTTCATGACTAATTTTGATAAAATTGACTACATTGTTGTTGACGACACGATTTTTCGCTTAATTATTTGTGTATGATAATATGGAAAATTATGTAGTTTATGTTAGGAATAGTAGACTTAAAAAAATTGTGTTAATTTAGAACCATGCCGCCTAGACGCTTAATTATTTGTGTATGATAATATGGAAAATTATGTAGTTTATGTTAGGAATAGTAGACTTAAAAAAATTGTGTGTTAATTTAGAACCATGCCGCCTAGAGGACGTTGAGAAAGGGAACAACCTCCTGTTCGAGGAAGGGGTAGAGGTAGAGGGAGCCCAACTTGTGAAGGCTCTGTAACAAGAAAATACGTGGCTGCACTACCTACAACAACACCATTGGCGGGAATAGACCCCATGAAGAATCTGATGTGGGAATCTTTCGAGGCCACGGTTCAAGTAATGGTGGCCACCGAGCAAACCAATAGCTTGTAACATACATGAGTGGCAAGATATTTATGGGATTTAAAATGGTATGACCCCGTACCTTTAGTGGAAGCACAAGAGACTCAATAGAGGCACAATTATGGCTATCACCAATGGAGACGATTTTCTTATTATGAACTACCCAGACCATGAGAAGGTATTCTTTTCGTCATTCATCTTGAAAGAGGACGCAAAATTGTGGTGATTGGATAATTGAGAAATTCTCGGGCTAAATGGAAGTGTAAAACCATGGTCTCGATTCAAAAAGATATTCCTAAAATAATATTTCTCGAAGGTAGTCGGACTTTGAAGACAACAGGAGCTCACGCATCTGATATAGAGTGGACATTTTGTGGATGACTAGGCAAGAGAATTTATAAGGTTGAAATGATTCGCGCGGTCATTAGTGGATACAAAACTAAAAATTGCTAAAAGGTTCATCCTTGGACTGAATCTAGAAATTCATCGAACAGTTGAAGTCATAGATCCTACCACGTATAAGACTGCTTTGAGGTCAGCTAAGGCTATGGAAGATAGTGATATGAATTCAACTCCTGACCCTTTGCATGTACCCGAAGGACCGATTACAAGAAGTAAGGTTAAGAAGTTTCAAGAGGCCTATACAATGCATCTTCAAAAACTAGCTAGTGTACAAGTTGAAATAAAGACTTTTGAGCCCAAAAATCTTTATAGCGCATATCAAATCAAGAAGATAATGGATTGGCTGACATTGGAAAGTAATTAGAAGACTTGCCTTTGGTAGTTGAACTACCAATTAAGACAATTTATGAATGCCTTATTTTCTTCAATTTGTATTTAATAGCATTTATTAGTAGTTTGTATGAATGCCTTATTTTCTTCAATTTGTATTTAATAGCATTTATTAGTAGTTTGTATGAATGTTTTATTTAATTCAATTTGTATTTAATAGCATTTGTAGTTGGTAGTTGAACTTTATTATGTTAGAGTTATCTTTCGGGCCTATTTAAAGGCACGTAATATTCATGTTTGGGCATCAATTGTTGAATACAAACAAAACCTTTGTGTTTTTTTTTATACCTTTTTGGTGTTATTCTTTTTCAAATATTGTTTTAGGTTTGATGTTTAAACCGATTCATTGAATTAGTTTTGATCAAGCTAATTCTGGAGTGAATTGTCTTGGTATCTAAGTGTGACCATCATAGATTCCAAGTTCAATCTAAGAGTCATTCATCTTCTAACCAGCTCTTGGTTGGAATCAATCTGTTAAGTTAGGTTTCTCTGTGAACGTTTTGCAAGGATTCTAGAAGGACCTCTAGCTTTGCAAAAATCTAGCATTGTTGGTGCTTATCAGATAGGTACGTTGAGAGTCAGTTGTCACTATCGGGAGAAAACAATAGTATGATCAGACCGACTCACATCGACAACCATCAACATGTAAACCTCAATATACGGATAGACACCCTCCTCAATATGCTGATAGATATCTTAGAGGCTAAGAGAAGGTCCAAGAGAGTGAGGAACCATTGTGCCTTGAATGTGGGAAACAACATTAGGGTAGATGTATGGCTTGAATCTAGGGCTTGTTTCAAATGTAGTCATCAAGACTACCTTGCCAAATACGAGGAGGATGAAAAACCCAGTTGACCCACCAAGAGGCCTTAGTGGAGTCGAGAGACCTATCCAGACCTATTCGCAAGAAAGAGAGTATGCATCCAGCAGGGATGTTGGGAAATACGACATAGTGGTGATAGGTACACTATCCATCCTAGGACACTATGTTTTAACGTTATTTGATTCAGGCTTTACACGTTCCTTCATATCTGTGCCATTTTTTAGTCAAGCAGGGTTCCAACTAGAACCCTTGTTGCATGTATTAAGTGTCAGCACCCCAACACGAGTAGACTTAGTGTTTAATGATAGAGTAAAAGATGGGCAAGTAATAGTAGCAAAATGAACCTTTAGCGTAGACCTGATAGTTGTTAGCATGACGAATTTTGATGTAATACTATAGTTAGATAGATTGGCTAGCTAAGAACTATGCCAATATAGATTGTTACAAGAAGGAGGTGGTATTCTCAACACTATCTGGATCTAGTTTTTAGTTCAAAGGCTAGAGTTACCCCTAAACTAGTTTAGATGATGAAGGTCAAGAGACTGGTCTAACGAGGAAGGTGAGCCATATTTATTAGTGTCGTAGATACAAAATGGAAAGAAAAGACTATGAATACAATACCAATATTGAATGAATTCTTAGATGTCTTTTTGGAGGATTTATCAGGATGCCCTTTCTCTAAAATTGTAGGCGCAATTACAAGAAATTGAACTGGGAAGTGGACCCATTTCTAAAGCGCCTTACTATATTGTGCAAGCAGAATGAAAGGAACTTAAGACGCAATTACAATGATCTACTTAACAAAGGCTTCATCTGACCTAGCGTATATTCTTAGGTATACCTCCACTATTGAGAGTTAAATAAGAAGGATGGTTCATGGGCCTGTGCCTCGACTATTGAGAGTTAAAATAAGAGAACGATAAAAAACAAGTACCCACTCTCATATTGAAGATTTGTTAGACCAACTCAGAGAAACGAAAATATTCTCCAGTATAGATCTTCGGTCAGGGAACCACCAGGTTAATACTAAAGAATGGGATGTACCTAAGACATCATTCAAAACAAGGTACGGCCACAACGAGTTTGTGGTGATGTCATTTGGTTTCACTAACGCCCCAACAATATTCATGGAGTTAATGAATAGAGTATTAAAGTCGTGTCTCGACGCATTTGTTATTATGCTTCAGACCAGTGGTGCACTTATTAGATACCTTCTACGGAATGCTTTCTTTAGAAAGTTATCTGCATTATCATTGTCCCGCGGAAGCATCAAATCATCCTAGTGTACTCAAAGATGAATCAAGAACACGTTTAAAAAGTTCTAAAATTTTGAGAGAGAACAAGTTGTACGCCAAATTCTCCAAGTGTGAATTTTTGTTCCGACACGTCTCATTTTTAAGACACATGATGTCAAAACATGGAATCTCAGTAGACCCCACCAAGATTGAAGTGGCATTAAGTGGGATCACACGAACACAGTTATTGAGGTTTGTATGTATACCATATGTAGAGAAGTACTACACATCAAATTCTACCCGAACTGGAGTTGAGACAAACACCATGAAATGATGTTTTATGAAATGATTGTTCCTAAACATGATTGCATTTTGACCCCAATATTGAAGTTCCTTACCTTATACTTCTTAAAATTGATATGAATCCAACAACTGATCACTTCCATGTACCCGAACGAGCAATTACAAGAAGCAATATAAATAACATTCAAGTATCAAATCAAGAAAATAATGGAGTGGTTGACATTGGAAAGTGATTAGAATTCATAAGACAATTTATGAATGCCTTACTTTCTTCAAGTTGTATTTAATAGCATTTAGTAGTGATTTGTAGTTGGTGGTTGAACTTTATTATGTTAGGGTTATCTTTTGGGCCTATTCGAAGGCATGTATGTAACGACCCGAAAAAAAAAAAAAAAATAGTTAGTAAATAATAATAATAAAAAAAATTAGAAACAATGAAAACTTGGAATTCGATTTTTACTGAGACCATTTTAGAGCTGTATTTCACATTGTTAGTTGGATTATTAATTAAAATGTGAAATAATAACAAAAGGTGACGAACGGTGGGATATAAAGCGAACTCCAGCAATCTTTGGAGCAGCTCTCGAGGAACGGGAGCTTACGTTAATTAAATTAGGGAATACTTCAGCTAAGACCAACCAGGTAAGTGGTCTTACTATAGGATAGGCTAAAAAATTGTATGAGTTATGATGATGTATGAACTATGTCGTACGATGCGGCTTATGAGTTATGATGCTGTATGAGTTATGATGATGTGTGGGTTACGATATTTGATGATGGGTGCAGTATATATATATTTTGATGAATGAGGTATTTGATATGTTTGATGCACTTTGTGGCAATATGATGAGTATGATGATTGTGTGACATTTACCTTAATATAATGATGTATTCCATATTGAGCATGATATATGATGATGAGTGCCATATTGCATCATGTCATTAGATCGACATAGGACACAACCCTAAGAGCGTGAAAATGATATTAATATAAATATCCACGAGTATGTGTTACCTAGAGTAACAAAGAGATGAGACTAGAGGGTTGTGTCAGAAGAGACATTATGATGGATTTAGAGGGACCTCATGCACATTGTATGTTCATAAGCATAGGGCTACTTCCCCTAGAGATGATGAGTGCAGACGCGCACCGTATGATGAGCGCGAATGCGCACAGGTGCGAACGCACACAGATGAGGGTGTTCATGAGGCGCATGACACTATGGGGTTCCGCTGACCTCCGGACGTCGCTACAGATTAGCTTGACCAGAGGGTCCAGGGGGATTCACACTCGCACGTGTGAGTCGTGTGTAGGGAAGTACTACACATCCAATTTGTCCGAGTCTGGAGGCCACCCCTAAGATGATTAGAGATAGGTCCCTAAATCATGATTGCATGTGTTTGCATTTGCATGGCCCCTATAGTGGGGCCACTTACTGAGTATTCTTTGAAATACTCAGGCCGTGTGCCACATCATTTTTCAGGTAAAGGCAAGGTGCACTTGTACGGAGGACGGCGACATCGTGAGCAGAGACTGTGGCACGGGCATAGGGTAGATTCATATTTAAATTTCTAGTCTTAAGTTAGAATAGGTTGTTTTGCATTTCATTGTTCTAAATCATATTTAAACACGTAAGACAATGGTTGTGTTTTCCAGAGAAGAAGTTGTTTTAAACATTTTTTTTAAGTTTACGTTATAAATTATGTTCATGTAAGAGTTATATGTCCGCATTATAGATGAGCATGAGACGTTAGCAGCGGCTCTAAGTATGTGGAAATTTAGGGTCGTTACAGTTGGTATCAGAGCTCTAGGTTTTAGATTCTGTAGACTAGCCTACAATGTAGGCTTGGCACGTTCCATGGTCCCATCGTCGATACCCCGTCACCGTCAGGAACACCTTGCACAAGATAAGAAAAGAGAAACGTTTTCAAACTCGCATGCATTTTTTTTTGTTAATGTTACTGAAATTGTTGTGATATTTCACGTATTTATTTAAGAGCATGATGTGATGTATTGCATGCTGAGTGATTTTGTTTGCAATATGATGTGAACTTAGTAGATGTGATGTATAGCATATTTTCATAAGTAATGAGCCTTAGACTTAAGAGAAGCTATCTTGGTTTCTAGAACCATGCTGCCTAGACCACACACACACACACACACACAAAAAAAAAAAAAAAAGAGAGAGATAGGGTTGAAGATAAGGAAGGGGACGACCTCCTATTAGAGGTAGAGGATGAGGTGAGGTTGAAGATAGCCCACCTTGAGAGGGATCAGAGATAGGGTTTGAATTAGAACCCTTATTGCATGTATGGTCGGCAAGCAGCCTTAAGAGGGTAGACATAGTAACTAAGGATAGAGTAAAGAATGACCAAGCAATAGTAGTCGACCAAACTCTAAGCGTAGTCCTAATAGTAGTAAAGATGATCGACTTCGACGTAATACTAGGCATTGATTGACTAGCTACAAACCGTGCTAGATTGAGTAAGTTTGCCAACCTTACTGTACACATGAACATTTGTTTCAATGAAGCACCTGAGTTAGATGAATTATGTTGCCCATGAAATTTTAGAAGAAGGCTTAATATGGCATGATAATGTTATGTATTAAATTTGGTGACCATTAGGTTATGATAATGGGCTAAACCAAATATAGGTGTAAAATGATTTAAATGCCCGTATAACTATGTACCACTAGTTTATGACCAAAGTGACCTCTAAATGACATGAAATTTGATGAGGAGTCTTGTGTCATGGTGTAAAGGGATTACACAAAGTTACAAGGCCATTGGAATAGGTTGAAGAATTAAACCAAGATTTGATGTAGTAAATGATCAGAAGACCTTTATGAAAATTCTATGACGTTTTCAAGATCCTAGAAGACTCAGACTTATTTATGATATTAAGGGTAAGTATGAAAGATTTTAGCGAATTAAAACAATTTTTGAGTATGAATCAAGATTTAAAATATGTAACTATCCATCGAGACACTTTATAAGAAACCAAAGTTTCTATGAATACCAAGTGATAGGCTTACGAAAGTTTGATGCATGCAAATAAATGTTTATGACTCATATGGATTAGAGTAGACTTGTTAAGAATTTCTACTTAGTGGTACTTGAAGACTTAACAAAGAACTCTTAGAATGAGGACCCGAGTTATTCCAAGATTAAAACACTTTCGAGGACGAAGTTTATTTCAGAGGTATATGATGTAATAGCCCAAAATATTAATAATAATAATAAAAATAAATAAGCAAATAAAAATAAAAATAAAATTTACCCATTTCTCTCCACTAACCTCTCATCCCAACAGCATCCTCTTTGCTCAACCCCAAAATATTAGAGTTCGACCAAAAAATTAACAGAAAAAATGTCAGAGAAAAAGTAATGGTGTTTCAACACAAGGATATGATGCAGATTTACTTCAAGAGATTTTGGTCTGTTATTAAGTAAAATCCTTTCTCAGATTTCCTTTTTTCTTTATAGTTATTGTTATAAGAAATTAATTTAGGATCAAATCTTCTTTCATATTTTACCCGATCCTGTAATAATCAGATCTGATATTCAATTAATTAGATTTTTGTTAGCATTGGAAGTTATGGGAAATATGGATAGAATCAATAAAATTTTAGTTGGCACATTCATACATGTGTAAGATAATAGCCAAATTAAAATTGGCGAATAATATCTATTTACAGATTGAAAATAAATATAGAGTTAGAGTAATATCTTATTTACAAAATTGAAAATGTGTACAGAACTATCTATTTACAGAATGGAAATAATTACAAAGAGGGAGGAGAATAGATTGAGGGAAGATTTGTTAAACAAAATTTAAAAATAAAAAAGAAGATATAGAGGGTATGGAACTCCATTAAATTTTGTCTAATAGGAAATATCAGAATTTTAACAAGGTAAATTAGAGAAATAATTTTATAGAGTTCAAACTTGAAACTGATGTCATGGACTCACATAGGTTGACTTGGATTTCAAAGGACGAAATCGAACTTTCATTAAAAATATATTCGTGACAACGACTTAAGCTAGCTAGGTAAGTGACCTTACTATCGGCATGGTTATATTTTCATGTTAACACGTGCCCTGTGGTTCTGCACGTGTCATATATATTGATATGTGTGAATTGTCTGTGGATCGATATGGTACCTATATGTTATGTATATGTTATAATATGTGGATTGTATGATAATAATTATGGTACGATGTGCTCAAGGATATGTTTGAGATAGGATACAAGAAGGATGCACAAAACAAAATGTAACAATAGGAGTAAGATACGTTCATGAAACGTTAAGGTTAGGTTACATACCGGAGTGCTATGGATAGGAGAGATTGATGAAAGAATACGGTTAGGTTATGGGTAGAAAGGGGTAGGTTTGTGATAGATTGATAGAACGATAGCGTTAGGATACGTTCTTGTGATGTAATGACTAAGGTACGTTATGTAATGATATGTCTGTGATAGGTATAAGAACGTTAAGGCTATGGTAAGTTAGAGAATGATATGACTATGAAGTGTTTACGTTATGACTTGTTTATGATATGATACATTGTATGCTAGATTATTGTGCTTAAGTACGTAGTCATGTGAACGTGAATGTATGCTATGTATGCTGTTTAGTCTGATGTGATGTGTAAACCATGTAATGATATGTTGTTCTTGAATGGTTACGGCATGATTGTATGCAATGTTTGAATGTAAACAACATGAATGGTATGACATGAAATACGGTAAACTGTCAGGAATCATAACCCCGATAGGAATATGTATGAAATGTAAATTGAAAATGAGAAGGACATGAAGATGGAACGTGGCAGGGGGGTTATGTTCATTAATGATAAATGTAGAAGTAGTGGGAACTTCATGCATTATGTGTGTTCATGAATCTGGGGGTATACCCCTATCCCATCACGAGGGTACGGACGCGTAAATCCAATGGCAGGACAACGATCGTTATGCTTTGTATAGCGCTGCCGTGACGGTTACTAGTTTTAACGGGTCCTGGCATAAGGGGCTCCCTTAACATTGAAAGAATGAAGTTTCATGTTATAAATTTTGGGTAGATTACCATTTAGAGTTATTGTATTTCATTGATGTATTTTAAGATATTTTATTTACTTTAGGTTACAATTACATAATGGTTAATTATGCCAATTAAGTTTAAATGTTACAACTCTTGGAATGCCTTTAATAGTTTCATTTTGAGGCTATATAAAGGCATGTATGTTGTATTTGTAAGTAGACTTGGAAAATACAGTAATAGAAGCATTAGTTCTTTCTTTAGCCAAGGCCAAGTTTCTTTGCAATTCTACGTACTGTAGGTTGCATGTAGAATCATTCAAGCTCGACATGATCAATCTTGCTTGTGGAGTGATTCGAATCTCAAGCAAGTGTTCTTGCCTTGAGATATTTGATGAACAAGAATCATTCAAGCTAGGCATGATCGATCTTGCTTGTGGAGTGATTCGAATCTCAAACAATGTTCTTGTCTTGAGATATTCGATCAACAAGGTAATCCGAATCTTACTCCCTTGTAGTGATTCCTTATCTTATCATTTGGTATCACAGCTTCAGGCTCAAGATTGGATATATGTTTCCTTTGCGTTTCTTCTCAATTTGATTATTATTTATTTTTATCTTTTTAGTCTTTAATCGACCCAGAGTTCAAAATTCAATCTTTGCTCTATTTACAATTTTGAGAGGCGAGAATGAGAGGTTCATTTGTGTAAACGAGTGTAAAAAGAGTGGCCTAAAATTCCTTGAGTGTATACTCGTGAGAGGGTGTTGTGAGGTCCTTCGTATTTCCATAACTTATTTTTGCAGTAAAGTTTCACAAATAGATTCGAGGACGAATCCTCTTGAAGAAGTGGAGAATGATATGAACCAAGAGACATCAATCATACAATATGCTTCAATGAAGATGTGAAGAAAATATTGTTGAAATTATCAAAAGATATTTCAATTAATGCCACATTGAAGAAGAATGGAGTTTCATGTTATAAATTTTGGGTGGATTACAATTTAGAGTTATTGTATTTCATTGATGTATTTTAAGAGATTTTATTTACTTTAGGTTACAATTACATAATGGTTAATTATGGCCATTAAGTATGAATGTTACAACTCTTGGAATGTCTTTAATAGTTTCATTTTGAGGCTATATAAAGGCATGTATGTTGTATTTGTAGGTAGACTTGAAAAATATATATAAAAGAAGCATTTGTGCTCTCTTTAGCCAATGACTATGTTTCTTTGCAATTCTACGTAGTTTAGGTTTCATGTAGAATCATTCAAGCTCGACATGATCAATCTTGCTTGTGGAGTGATTCGAATCTCAAGCAAGTGTTCTTGCCTTGAGATATTTGATCAACAAGAATCATTCAAGCTAGACATGATCGATCTTGTCAGAATTTAGTGCAACTTATTTTAGTTTGAATTAGTTATGGAATATATGATATTCATAATCTTGAAAAATATATTAGTTAGGAAATATATATTTGATATTCGTAATCAGTTGAATTTGAATAGTAGTATATTTTATTTTATTATCAAGATTTAGTTAGTTTATATTTTCTTTGTAGATATTATTTAGTATCTTGTATCCTATTTAAAGGTTGTGAATATCAATGAAGATTGAACATTCGATCCCAATTCTTTTTCTTATTCTTAAATTTGTATTCTTTCGTTGAGTAATAATATTTTCATATCTACTCACACTTTTGAGTGGTAGATATTGCGTCAGTTGGTATCAGAGTCAAGTTGGTACGGTTTGATATTATTACACAACGAGATGAATAGTGGGAGTGGTTCTCTGGGTATAGCTATAGAAAAGCTTGTTGGCAATAACTATAGTTATTGGAAGTTATGCATGGAAGCTTATCTACAAGGGCAAGATTTGTTGGATTTAATTGAAGGTGATGACACAGAAATTCCAGCCGATACTCCACAGAATGTAAAATTACGTCACCAATGGAAGATCAAATGTTGAAAAGCCTTATTTACCTTGCGAATTTTGATTAGCAAGGAGTATATTGATCATGTTCGTGATTTAAAGTCACCAAAGCAAGTATGGGATACACTTCAAAAGTTGTTCACTAAGAAAAATACCGCTCGACTGCAATTTCTAGAGAATGAACTAGCTATGGTAACGCAAGGTAATTTTTCTGTTGAAGAATATTTTTTGAAAGTGAAAAATCTATGTTCTGAAATTTCAGAATTAGATGCTGAGGAACCAGTGAGTGAGGCTCGATTACGACGTTATCTTATTCGTGGATTACAGAAAGAATTTATGCCCTTTGTTTCCTCAATACAAGGGTGGGCAAATCAGCCTACAGTAATTGAACTGGAGAATCTTCTTTCAAATCAGGAAGCCTTGATTAAGCAAATGACTAGCAGCAATGAGTTTTCCCGAAAGTCAGAAGATGTGTTGTATGTCAAAGATCAAAGGAGACAGAATTTTCATTTAAAGCCTTCATCTAGCAATGGGAATCAATTCAGAAGTGAGGAGTTGTCAAAGAAGCCATTTAAAGCTTGTTACAGGTGTGGAAAACTAGGCCACTTTAAACGAGATTGTCAAGCGAAAGTGGTGTGTGATCGTTGCGGAAAGTCAGACCATATTAAGCCAAATTGATGAGTCAAAATCCAGGAATCAGAAGCAAATGTTGTACATGAAAGTAAAAAATTTTAAGTTCCAATTTGGGAATACTGCTTAACCACTGAGGTTCTTGATCAGCCAACGAACGTGACTTCAGCCGTATATCAAGATGATGTCTCTACAGGTGAGCAAAATTCTAATTCCACTACTTACGCTTCTGAATTTGATTCTCTCCAAATTTTGCTTCTGGACTCTCTCTTTTTCTCCAATGCCAATTCTGTTGCCCCTGATGACCCTTCTGTTTATTCCACGGCCTTGGATTTGGGACACGACGAAAATGAAGTTGTCGAGCTAACGTTTGACGATCTTGACGGTCTTTACCTCCCCTCGGAGGCTGACGATTTCCTCATCTTGGAGAATTTGGATCAAACTACCAATTCGCAGGATTCGGCTATTGATGCTCCGCCCCAGCCTAACCCATAAATAGCTGCACTGCTTGATGATGATGATTTATCACAATTTGGTTTTGATGTTGAGGACTTGAAGGAGGATTTCGTAGTTCTGGCAAATTTATGTGAAGAAGGGAAGGATGGTTCAACGGATAATAATTTTAGTGTGGCTAAGGATTCTGAGAAGGCGACAGGAAGCCAGAATATTGTTAATAACAAATCTTTTGGCGACGAATTTTTTAAGGATGCAGATGTTGACCATAAGATAATGTTGATAAGCCATGAACTCGGTAGCTTTTGGATGATCGATTTGACACCCTCTTAAGTCAAGACTATGCATCTAGTGACAACGGTGACAGTGCTTGTGATGAGCACGATGGTTGGGTTGCTGAAGAAGATGAGTCCCTTGCTCAGAAGCTCAAGCATGCCCTTGGTGATCATAGTAAGGATGACTTGGACCTTGACCAAGGATATAAAGCTTCTGCAGATATATTGAGTGGTAAAAAAGGATCAGAAGATCAAGAGCTTTTGCAGTCTGCCAGTGATGTAATTCACCAGTGTATGGAGTATGCTGAGTCTGCATACGTTGAGATGAATTATTACTCTTTGTCCTTAGAATTGGAGCAATCAAAGGCTCAGATTCAATCATTGGAGGGTCATATCAGTAATTTGGATCCTGCCATTAAGGCCTTGGAAGAGACCATATTCATGAAACAAGATTATGCTGATGCTCACTGTGGTTTAGCCTCCGCTTTGCATGCAATGGGGGAAGATGAGCGAGCAATTGAGGTGTTACAGAAGGCAATCGACTTGAAGCTTGGCCATGTAGATGCTTTGTATATTTTGGGTTGACTTTACGTGGACTCAAATGGTGAAGGGGCTTTTATAGTTGTGGAAGCCTCAAAGTTTAAGACCATTGGAGAGAAGACTGTTTTGAGACCGGAACTGTCAAATGCTCTCAAACTTAGATCTTTTCAGAAGATTACCAGATTGAATCGCTATGACGTGGAACTTATTAAGAAGGAAATCAGTGAACATGATGTGT
The DNA here is from genome assembly GCF_057944985.1 of Cucurbita pepo subsp. pepo. Classification (NCBI taxonomy): domain Eukaryota; kingdom Viridiplantae; phylum Streptophyta; class Magnoliopsida; order Cucurbitales; family Cucurbitaceae; genus Cucurbita; species Cucurbita pepo. Next base: position 4,568,702 of record NC_141809.1, on the reverse strand, counting down.
CAATGTCTTATTCAGGTGGTGGCGTGCCTAAAAAGTCCATACGCAAGCCTAGCTGGAAGAAATTCTTCGTAGATTATTTTGTTCGAGAGAAAGTGTTAACGCAGGATGTTGAATTGCAGGAAATACATACTAATGCGCAAGTTGCAGACATATTTACTAAGACACTTGCCAAAGTGAAATTTGAAGTTTTTCGTAGAGGCTCTCGGAGTTATTGAGAAATAAGCTTGCACCAAAGGAGGTTGTCAGAATTTAGTGCAACTTATTTTAGTTTGAATTAGTTATGGATTATATGATATTCCTAATCTTGAAAAATATATTAATTAGGAAATATTATATTAGATATTCGTAATCAGTTGAATTTGGATAGTAGTATATTTTATTTTATTATCAAGATTTAGTTAGTTTATATTTTTTTGGTAGATATTATTTAGTATCTTGTATCCTATTTAAAGGTTGTGAATATCAATGAAGATTGAACATTCGACCCCAATTCTTTTTCATATTCATAAATCTGTATTCTTTCGTTGAGTAATAATATTTTCATATCTACTCACACGTTTGAGTGGTAGATATTGCATCACATCTTGCTTGTGGAGTGATTCGAATCTCAAACAATGTTCTTGTCTTGAGATATTCGATCAACAAGGTAATCCGAATCTTACTCCCTTGTAGTGATTCCTTATCTTATCATTTCGTATCACAGCTTCAGGCTCAAGATCGGATATATGTTTCCTTTGCGTTTCTTCTCAATTTGATTTTTATTTATTTTTATCTTTTTAGTCTTTAATCGACCCAGAGTTCAAAATTCAATCTTTGCTCTATTTACAATTTTGAGAGGCGAGAATGAGAGGTTCATTTGTGTAAGCGAGTGTAAAAAGAGTGGCCTAAAATTTCTTGAGTGTATACTCGTGAGAGAGTGTTGTGAGGTCCTTCGTATTTCCATAACTTATTTTTTACAACAAAGTTTCACAAATAGATTCGAGGACGAATCTTCTTGAAGAAGTGGAGAATGATATGAAACAAGAGACATCAATCATACAATATGCTTCAATGAAGATGTGAAGAAAATATTGTTGAAATTATCAAAAGATATTTCAATTCATGCCACATTGAAGAAGAATGAAGTTTCATGTTATAAATTTTGGGTAGATTACAATTTAGATATATTGTATTTCATTGATGTATTTTAAGAGTTTTTATTTACTTTAGGTTACAATTACATAATGGTTAATTATGGGCATTTAGCATGAATGTTACAACTCTTGGAATGTCTTTTAGTTTCATTTTGAAGCTATATAAAGCTAGGTATGTTGTATTTGTAGGTAGACTTGAAAAATATATATAAAAGAAGCATTTGTGTCTTCTTTAGCCAATGGCTAAGTTTATTTGCAATTCTATGTAGTTTAGATTGCATGTAGAATCATTCAAGCTCGACATGATCAATCTTGTTTGTGGAGTGATTCGAATCTCAAAAAAGTGTTTGAGATATTTGAGCAACAAGAATCATTCAAGCTAGACATGATCAATCTTGCTTGTGGAGTGATTTGAATCTCAAACAATTTTCTTGCCTTGAGATATTCGATTAACAAGGTAATCTGAATCTTATTCCCCTTGTATTGATTCCTTATCTTATCATATAGGAACTCCATTGTTAATGTACTTTGTTTGGAGTAATTCTATGTTGGGTGACATTCTAGAAATTTCCTACGATACATGTGAGTGAGGAAACAACATGCTGGAACGACTCGTGTTGGTTTGTAGGGTAGTTTTACTGTTAGAAGCGAGGAGTATGTAACGTGACTATGTAGCAGGAGAATGCTAGAGTCATCAGGTGTCGAATCGAGATTTCGAATCTTGATTTGAATCTTAGACATGAGTCATTTCACATTTGTGACAGCGAGGGGATAGTCTTCCTTTTATCTTCTCTATCATTCACTATGAAATTTCCTTTAACTTTTATGTCATTTTCTTTTACAAACTAGATAGACTAGTCATGATTTTTTTTATTCTTTTTAAATAAACTTAATGCAGTTACCCGATTTGATTTTAAAGGAATACCTCGTACAAATTTAATTATTTTTTTACGACTATTAATACGAATTCAAGTTCGTATGTTGTCCGAAAGACAAATAAGAAAATAAAGAAAAGTGTGTCAAAAGATTAAAAAAAAAAAAAAAAAAAAAAAGAGATTCAAAACAATCAAAGAACGAAGAGCTAGAAATTTTACCAGAGCGAGACACAACCAGCAGTATCATCACAATAATGAAACTCAATTTCACACTACAAATCTCTACCATGTTATTATTTGTGTTCGAAATAATTTGAATGGACTGGTGTGATGGTTAAGTTTCATTCTTGTCAATCTATTATATAATCCTCTAGACGTCAAATTAGTTCACCAATATGAACTTAAATAGTAGATTTTGGTTGATGCATATGCCAAATATATGATATTTCTATAATTACAAAACCACAAATCCCATTTTTTCTGAAAATGTTTAAAAGAAATCCACATAGGAAATGTATTGGGTTTCAGTTTTTTTTCTTACAAAATGATAGTCATTTTCCCTTCATTTAACTTGAGCTTGAGAAAAATAAGTAAATATAAATTAAACTGTCACAATTTATTTTATTTTATTTATTATTATTATTATTATTATTATTATTATTTGCTCTAAAGATAAATAATGTAAATTCCACATTGATTGGACAGGAAAACAAAACATTCTTTATAAGAGTATGGAAACCTCTCTCTAATAGAAGTGTGTTAAACCCTCGACGAGAAATTCGGAAGAAAAAGCCCGAAGTGGACAATATCTGTTAGCACTGGAAGAGGTATCGCTCTGATACCAACTGTAACGACCCTAATTTTTTTTATTAAAACCAAGGTCGCCAGTACATGCATTCAATCCTTCACTTAGGTTCAGAATTCAATCTAGGTTAAGGTTTTTTTCTCTCAACCATCAATCACAAACTTCTCTCAACTTTTTCTTTACTGTTGAGTAATTCTTTTGAGTAGAATTCCATGTCCCCGAATGAAAGCGTCCAAGATGGTATTAGAGCCTCAATTTTTTTAGGGAAGAGGAGTTACTCAATCTTTAAGTGCTGAAAGCAGGAAGATGATGATAAGAATCACGGTGTTCCAAATGGACCTATAGCCAAGAAGATTAAAAAAATGTCGATGCCAAGAAGATTCAAAATAATGTCAATTCAAAAATGTCAACAACAAAATTCGAACCTACGCTCAGAGAGCTCAATTGATTTTGAACCTATTGCATTAGCAACTCAAACACATCAACATTTGTTAGAAAGAACTATTTTTAATTTTATAAATCATGTAAAAGTCAAATGGTCAATTTGACTTATTCTTTTGTGGAGATTACACAGGATCGGGAATAAATCCCGTCCTTAAACGTCTTTTGTCGAGAGACTATAAATACCCACAATATTATATATAAAATGCAGATTTGTGGATGAATGTAATTCATATCTCAAATTGAGACGTTTTCCTTATAAATCCGAGCATCATATTTGCCATTTCTAAGTTTCAAGCAATTCTTGTGGTAGAATTGCACCCGAGCCATTCAATCAAGCCTTGATCAAGTTCGATTGTGGAGTGACTCAATTTAGAACAAGGTTTCTAAATCTTGCTTCTAGATCTTCGATCACAAGAGGTAATCTAATTCTAGTCTTATCTCATGGTTGATCCAAATTTCGAATAAGGAGGTGTTAATTACTTTTATTCAAGGGTTCTTGCTTCAACAAAAAAGAGATGAAATTGAAGAAAAAAGGAAGAGAGATAGTTATTTGGCTACCGTTGGAGAGGTGAGAAGGTTTTCAAAAAAATCGATCTTTGTACTTATGTACAATGGAGAATTTTTGGTCTCTAACTATAACAACTTGGCTTTGCCTAGTGTTTTTCAATCTCTTTTACAGGAATTTGAAGACATGTTTCAAAATGAAGAAATACCTCCCATTAGAGGTACTGAACATAAAATAGACTTCATTATAAGGACTGTCATTCCTTATAAGCCAGCTTACTGAGTCAATCCAACCGAGACAAAAGAAATTCAAAGGCAAGTGGAGGGGCTCATGGAGAAGGGCTATGTACCAGAAAGTTCGAATCCATGTTCTATACGAGACTTATTGGTGCCAAAGAAAGATGAAACTTGGCGCATATGCATGGATAATAGAGTCTTCAACAAAATCACGGTAAAGCATCAACATCCTATTCCTAGGCTAGACGATATGCTTGATTTATTGCATGATTCGTGTCTATTTATAAAGATTATTTTGAAATCTGAATATATTATCAAATTAGAATGCATGTAGGAGATGAATGAAAAACAACTTTCGAAATTAAGTTTGGATTGTATGAAAGGCTTGTTATGCCTTTTGGGTTAACTAATGCTCCTAGTACACCTATGCGCTTAATATATAATGTTTTGGGAAAATATCTGGAAAAAGCATTGATAAGATAAGGAATTAATACAAGGGGAATAAGATTCAGATTACCTTGTTGATCGAATATCTGATTCGAATCACTCCACAAGCAAAATCGATCACGTCTAGCTTGAATGATTCTTGTTGATCAAATATCTCAACGCAAGAACACTTGTTTGAGATTCGAATCACTCCACAAGCAAGATTGATCATGTCGAGCTTGAATGATTCTACATGCAACATAAACTACATAGAATTGCAAAAAAAACTTAGTCATTGGCTAAAGAAGAGCACAAATGCTTCTTTTACTATATTTTTTCAAAGTCTACCTTATAAATACAACATACATGGGTTTATATAGCCTCAAAATGAAACTATTAAAGGCATTCCAAAAGTTGTAACATTCATACTTAATATCCATAAGTAGTCATTATGTAAATGTAACCTAAAGTAAATAAAATGTCTTAAACTACAATAACTCTAAATTACTCTAAATTGTAACCCACCCAAAATTTGTAACAATCAAACTTCATTCTTCTTCAATGTGGCATGGATTGAAACATCTTTTGATAATTTTGACAATCTTTTCTTCACATCTTCATTGAAATATATTGTATGATTGATGTCTTTTGGTTCATATCAACCATGTTGTTTATATTGATGATATTATAATTTATTTGAAGATTTTGCTTGAACATGTGGAGCATGTTAAGTTAGTTTTGATTACACATAGAAAAGAGAAATTTAATTTTAATAAGTGTAGCTTTTGCATGGAAAAAGTTCATGGCTTTATAGTTGGTAAAAACATCGTAGAAGAAGATAAAAAGAGAGTTAAAGTCATTGGAGATTTGGTAACACCAAAAAGTGCAAGTAAAATCAGAAGTTTTTATGGGTGAGCTAGATTCTATATAAGATTTATAAACGATTTTAGTACCATAGCTGCACTATTGAATAACTTAGTGAAAAATAATGTTGTTTTTAAAAGGGGATAAATGCAAGAGAATGCATCAAATTTTTTTAGGAAGAAATTAAGCAAACCATTGTTTGTTTTGGCTAGCTTTGATAAAACTATTGAAATTGAATGTGATGTATGTGGTTTAGGCATAAGTATTATTTAATTCAAGATGGAAAGCACTTAATATATTTTAGTGAAAAACTAAATGGGCCAACATTAAAATATATTACCTATGATAAAAAATTATTTGCTTTAGTTCATATATTGCATGTGTGGCAACACTACTTATGACCTAGAGAATTTGTGATTCATTTTGATCATGAAAGCTTGAAGTATGTGAAGGGTCAAAGCAAACTGAATTGTAGACATGCAAAGTGGGTGGAATTTATTGAAACATTTTCGTATGTTATCAAATATAAGCAAGGTAATGATAATATGGTAGCTGATGTGTTATCTAAAAGGTACAATCTCTTTACTTCTCTTAGTGCAAAATTTTTGGACTTGAGAATATACCGAATTATATAGAGATGCCAAGATTTCAGAACTATTTATGCATCTTATCTGGCAAAAAAAGCTATGGATGATTATTATTTGTTTCATAAATTTTGTATGCTTTGTATTCCTAAATGCTCTATAAAATATTTGCTTTGAGAGAAGCACATGGTGGTGCCTTAATGGGACATCTCAGGATTAATACAGTTTATAAGATGTCGCATAAACACTTCTTTTTGCCGAAGATAAAGCACGATGTCCATAAGTTTTGTAGCAAATGTTTTAAACGCGAAGAAACTAAATGTTCTTATATTTTTGTGAGTGAAGAAGACAGATTTGATCAAAACATTGAAAAAGGAGGTGAAGGAAAAAAAATTGTATACTCCTACAGAGGTGATGATTTTTTCTGATTCGAGGACGAATTCGACTTTCTGATTCGAGGACGAATACTTTTGAATAGGGGGAAGATGATAAGAATCACGGTGTCCAAAAGAACCTATTGCCAAGAAGATTCAAAAAATGTCGATTAAAAAATGTCAACAATAAAATTCAAACCTACGCTCAGAGAGTTCAATTGATTTTTAACCTATTGCATTAGCAACTCAAGCACATCAACATTTGTTAAAAAAAACTATTTTTAATTTTATAAATCATGTAAAAGTCAAATGGTCAATTTAACTTATTCTTTTGTAGAGATGACAGAGGATCGGGAATAAATCTCGTCCACAAATGTCTTTTGTCGGGAGACTATAAATACCGACAATATTTTATGAAAATGCAGATTCGTGGATGAATGTAATTCAGATCTCAAATTGAGACGTTTCCCTTAGAAATCCAAGCATCATATTTGCCATTTTTAAGTTTCAAGCAATTCTTGTGGTAAAATTGCACCCAAGCCATTCAATTAAGCCTTGATTAAGTTCGATTGTGGAGTGACTCAATTTAGAACAAGGTTTCCAAATCTTGCTTCTAGATCTTCAATCATAAGAGATGAATCTAATTCTAGCCTTATCTCTTGGTTGATCCAAATTTAGTATAAGGAGGTGTTAATTACTTTGATTCAAGGGTTCTTCCTTCAACATTTCGTATAAGGAGGTGTTAATTACTTTGATTCAATCTAATTCTAGCTTTATCTCTTGGTTGATCCAAATTTCGTATAAGGAGGTGTTAATTACTTTGATTCAATCTAATTCTAGCTTTATCTCTTGGTTGATCCAAATTTCGTATAAGGAGGTGTTAATTACTTTGATTCAAGGGTTCTTGCTTCAACCAAAGCTTGGATCGTTGGGAGATTCAACAAACATTCATTCTTCATCTACAAAATTGGATCGGCTCGGTTCAACCATCATTTCTAATTCTAGCTTTATCTCTTGGTTGATCCAAATTTTGTATAAGGAGGTGTTAATTACTTTGATTCAAGGGTTCTTGCTTCAACCAAAGCTTGGATCGTTGGGAGATTCAACAAACATTCATTCTTCATTTACAAAATTGGATCGGCTCGGTTCAACCATCATTTGTAGAATTAGAAGCTGATACGATTGACGAAGGACAATTGAATATTTGCACGGTTGAAGTTTGAAATTGGATCGGCTCGGTTCAACCATCATTTGTAGAATTAGAAGCTGATACGATTGACGAAGGACAATTGAATATTTGCACGGTTGAAGTTGGAATATTTGCACGGTTGAAGTTGGAAAACATTAAAATGTCAACAACAGGGTTTGAACCTACATGAGTGAAGCCTAATAGATTTCAAGTTTATTTCTTTACCGACTCAAACATATCAACATTTGTTGAAAAATTTTATTGTATTCTTTTTTTCTTTTTTTTTGGTTTTCAAGGGAGACAAAACAACAATTAGCCTGGACTACTGTTTTGCAATGGTCAATTGATCAAAATTGACTTCGTCATTTGTGGAGATTAAAGGGGATCGGGATTGAATCCCGACAAACGTCTTTTGTCGGGAGACTATAAATACCCACAATATGTTATGTAAAAATCAGATTCATGGATGAATGTAATTCAGATCTCAAATTGAGACGTTTCCCTTAGAAATCCGAGCATCATATATGCCATTTCTAAGTTTCAAGCAATTCTTGTGGTAGAATTGCACCCGAGCCTTTCAATCAAGCCTTGATCAAGTTAGATTATGAGTGACTCAGTTTAGAACAAGGTTTCCAAATCTTGCTTCTAGATCTTCGATCGTAAGAGATAATCTAATTCTAGCCTTATCTCTTGGTTGTTCCAAATTTCGTATAAGGAGGTGTTAATTACTTTGATTCGAGGGTTCTTGCTTCAACATAAGCTTGGATCGTTGGGCTGAGATTAGGGTTGCCTTATCAATTTGGTATCAGAGCCAGGTTTACATCTTTGTGGCCAACTCTAGAATTGATTTTATCTTTCATTTATGCTCTTGTTTATCTTTTCTTTAAATTTGTCCATTTATTTTCTTGCTGTCATTTCCGTCATTATTCATCAACTTTTCACTTTGTTCTCATTTTCTTCCTAAAGATCACGTTGAGATCTTGAAAAAAAAAATCTTATCATATTTGTTCTTACGATTGTGATTATAAATGATATTTATCATTTTTTTTAGATCATTTGCATGTTTATTTGGAGATCAAATAAACTTCGATTAATATCTTTTTCTTCATCCATCTAAATCTAGAACCGTTGTGTTTAAATATATATATATATATATTCTCATAATCTATGCTTGAAGATAACTTCTAAATTTCCCCAATTCTATAAAAAGGAGAGTTAGATCGTTCTTAAAATCTTCATGTTCTTTCTTTTTGGATTTTTTTTTCAGTGTGCAATTATATCCAAAAATATCTTCGTGTCCCTTATCATTTTTTTTTTGTTTTTTGTTAATGTCTTGTTTTATTTTGTTGTTTTTTCATAATTAACTTATCTTGATTGCCTTGAATAGCTTGCTACTATCAGAATTGCTTTACCGATATATTAGTTTTTTGTTAATGTCTTGTTTTATTTTGTTGTTTTTTCATAATTAACTTATCTTGATTGCCTTGAATAGCTTGCTACTATCAGAATTGCTTTACCGATATATTAGCTTACCTTGATCATAATTTAGTCACTTTCCCTAACAGCCTACCTTTGTGTGCTTAAACACGAGTGTCCGTGAGTGTAAAATCAGTGAGTTGAGTGTGAGAGGTCCTAAACATATTCCACTATTGTTTGTACAATCATGAACCAAGACGGAGGAAATGGAGGGGAGATGAATGAAGCTAGCTGGAGAGAAGCACAGGTCGGAACAATTACTCGTTTGAATCAAGTTATTAGTACATTGACAGACCGGATGGAGCGAATTGAAATAGCCTTAGGTAATCTTCAAGGGAGGGAAGTACTCTTGAATGAAGGAGTTGAAAATGAAGAAGATGACAATGTCACACCTTTAGCGGAACATAGTCCTAGGGGAGGGAGAGATGTCGGTCGAGGGAGAGGAAGAGTTAGAAGAAGGGGTATAGAAATTTTAGCACCAAAAAGAATTGAGAGGGAGTATCAGTATGAGAGAGAAAAAGAAAAAGGAGTCGGGGGAGTAAAGCTAAAAATTCCAACTTTCTATGGGAGACCTGATCTAGAGTATTTGCAATATGAGAGCAAAATTGAGCATGTCTTCGATTGCAACAATTTCAGTGAAGAAAGAAAGTTGAAGCTTGCTGTGGCTGAATTTTGTGATTACGCCATTATATGGTGGACATCTTTGAAATTAAAGTGGAGAAGAAATTATGAAGAACCAGTTGAAATGTGGGAGGAATTGAAGACATTAATGAGAAAAAGGTACATTCCTTAGCATTATTCTTGAGTACTCAAACAAAAACTCTATACTTTACAACAGGGATCTAAAACTCTTGAAGAATATTACAAAGAAATGGAGACCCTTATGAACAGAGCATGTATTGATGAAGATGAGGAAGATACAATGGCTAGATTTCTTTATGGGTTAAACCGACAACTTGCTCATCAAGTGGATAGGCAAGCGTACTTTGATATGCAAGAATTGTTACAACTTGCTGACAAAATCGAAGGGCAACTAGCTTGGGAGAAGGAGAACTCCAAGAGGTATGGTATTTCAAAGTCTACTACTTTCAACACTTGAAAAAAGAATGCAAATATTGAAAAGATAGATTTCATAGTTGGAGGCAAGTATGATCTTGACAAAAAGAACAAAGCTGAGACCTCAAAGGGTAAAGAGAAAGCGGAGGAATATAAGGAGATTCGAGAAAGAAATAGAGACATCAAATGTTGGAAATATCAAGGAATTGGTCATCTTAGTCGTGATTGTCCTAACAAGAGAGTCATGATCATCAAGAATGGACAAGTTGTCACAGATAGTGAGGAAAGTGACCATGATGAGCTAGTTGAAGAAGAAATCCAGGAGAATGAGGAGGATCTAGAAGATGGGAGTCATTTGGTACTTGTAACCAGAAGACTTCTTAAAACTCAAGTTATAGAGAATGATGTTGATGATCAAAGAGACAACCTATTTCACACAAGGTGTTTAGTCAAGGGGACTCCTTGTAGTCTTGTAATTGACAGTGGAAGCTGCACCAATGTCGTAAGTACAATGCTGATCAAAAGGTTGCTAATTCCAACCCAACACTATCCTAAACCTTACAAGCTTTAATGGCTCAATGACAATGGAACAATGAAGGTAACCTCTCAAGCTTAATATCTTTTACTTTCGTAACATATAAAGATGAAGTTCTTTGTGATGTTTTACCAATGCATGCTGGAGACATATTGCTTGGCCGACCATGGCAATTTGACAGGAGGGTTATGTATGATGGCTATTTGAATCGGTATTCTTTTGTAAAAGATGGTAGAAAAACCACTTTTGTACCTTTGAGTTCTGCAAATGTATTTACTGATCAATTAAAGTTGAAAGAAAAAAAAGAAAGAGTTTGAGGAAAAAGAGTTGAGTGAGAAAATAGAGAAAAGTCAATGAGAAAACCATAGTGAAAAAATGAATGAAATTGGAAAAAAAGAAAAGAATGTGAGTTGTTTGGCTAGAGTTGGAGAGGTTAGAAGGGCAATGTTCTCACAAAAAACCATCTTTGTACTTGATGACATATTCTAAGATGAAGTCCCTAAAAGACTACCTCCCATTAGAGGTATTGAACATAAAATAGACTTCCTTCCAGGGGCAGTAATTCCTAATAGGCCAGCTTATAGAGCCAACCCAACTGAGACTAAAGAAATTCGAAGGCAAGTAGAGGAGCTTATGGAGAAGGTCTATATATGAGAGAGTTTGAGTCCATGTTCTGTACCAGTCTTATTGGTGCCGAAGAAAGATGGAACGTGGCGCATGTGCATGGCTTGTAGAGCCATCAACAAAATCACGGTAAAGTATCGACATCCTATTCCTAGGCTAGACGATATGCTTGAAGAATTGCATGGTTCATGTTTATTTACAAAGATTGACTTGAAATCTGGATATCATCCAATTAGAATGCATATAGGAGACGAATGGAAAACCGCGTTCAAAACTAAGTTTGGATTGTATGAATGGCTTGTTATGCCTTTTGGGTTAACTAATGTTCCTAGTACATTTATGCGCTTAATGAATCACGTTTTGAGAGAATATTTAGGAAAGCATGTTGTTGTGTATTTTGATGATATTTTAATTTATTCAAAGACCTTGCATGAGCATGTGGAGCATGTTAAGTTAGTTTTGATTACACTTAGAAAAGAGAAACTTTATGCTAATTTTAATAAGTGTAGCTTTTGCATGGAAAAAGTTACTTTTCTTGGCTTCATAGTTGGTAAAAATTGAGTAGAAGTAGATGAAGAGAAAGTTAAAGCAATCAGCGATTGGCCAACACCACAAAATGCAAGTGACGTTCGTAGTTTTCATGGGTTAGCTAGCTTCTATAGGAGATTTATAAAAGATTTTAGCACCATAGCTGCACCATTGAATGACTTAGTGAAAAGAAATGTTGTTTTTAAATGGTGAGATTGTTAGGTTTTATGTCCTAAAACTCATAGTTTGTAAACAAAAACATATTCTATTTTCAATAAAGTTATTATTGTTGTTTATTCAGTAAAGATTGTTATTGAATAAAGTGAACTTTACGATCATTAATCTAAATCCAATAAACTAAGAACACTCTCGCTATAGTATGATTACTTGAACTATATGTAGAGACATTAGAGTGGATCAAGTTCAAGTATATAATCAAAATGATCTATAGTATAAGGATAAGACTGAGTACCTTATTCTGGGGACACTATGGATGCGGCCCACTTTCGTATATGATATAAACAATGTGATCACTAAATTGTACATGTGGAGACATGTGAGTGGGGGCGTCCTATGCAATGAGTATTGCATAAGATCGGACCATGAAGAAAACCACTCTCACTTTATAATGTCGTTTACTGTTGAGACTAATTTTCTTTTCATTCGATAACCTAGGTAACTCGGTTTTAATCCTGAGCTAACCATGAACTCCTGTTTATTCGGAATTATCCTTCGATTTGCATGGGTAAGAGTGGCTCTAGTTCGCCGACTCAATATGCCGCCAATTTCAGGGGTAAGACTGGGTGAATGGCTGGGGACGTGGGGTGCAAGATGAAATTCACTCCTACCCACTTTTAGGGATAGAAGAGAGGTAGTTCCCTTAAGCACTAACTCCAAGTCTTGAACAAGGGGCCCCACCCTCTCATTGGCCTGAGAGGGATTCGGTTTACTGGTTGGACCACAAACCAATTGTTCATTAGAGGATCAGTGAGACATAATGAACAAGAAGTAACTTCAGGGGTAAAACGGTAAATTGACCCAGTTCTAGTTACGAACAACCTGTGAAGGATCGACTTACTAATCATGATTATATCAAATGGACAGAAATATATCTATAGTGAGGGGAGTGCAACTACTAGGCTATAGTGGAGTGTCCTAGTAGTTAACTAATGTTGGTTAACGAGGTTAATGAGTTTAACGAGTTAATCTTGGATCGTTGGAGCCCACGATCTATAGGTCCATTAGGTCCCTAAACTAGCTCATATCGGACTAAACCATAGAACAGTGTAACGAGTGAGTTTGAAGTGTTCGAATTCAAATTAGGGAATATGCGCTACATATATACTATATATTTAATAGCATTTTTGTTTTATTCACGAATTAAACAAAAGGAGAGAATCTGAGATATTTAAATAAAATTTAAATATCTTAATCAATTATGTGTTGGAATTGATTGGGATTGGCATTTGAATTAATATTAAATATTAATTATATAGTTTAATTAATCATTTAAAGTTACTTTAATTTGAAATTAATTTTTCAAATTACTCGTTGAATTAAAATGAAGAAAGTTGACTTCATTTAATGGAAAAATCCATGTTAGTGGAATTTTGAGGTGTCAAAATTTGGTTTAACCAAACTTGCATGCTTGCCAAATAAACCCCACAAGTTTGAGTTGAATTTTTCAGGTGTCAAAATTTGGTTTAACCAAACTTGCATGCTTGCCAAATAAACCCCACAAGTTTGAGTTGAATTTTTCAGGTGTCAAAATTTGGTTTAACCAAACTTGCATGCTTGCCAAATAAACCCCACAAGTTTGAGTGGAATTTTGAGTGTCAAAATTTGGTTAACTCAAACATGCATGCTTGCCACATAATCCCAAACATTTGAGTGGAATTTTGAGTGTCAAAATTTGGTCATCTCAAATTTGCATGAACATGCAAACATGACTCTTTAAATAGAGTGATCATGGTACATAGAAGGTCTTCTTCTTCTTGGTGAAAATTCTTGAGAAAAACCTCTCACAAACACTCTCTTCATATATACAAAATCCCTCCCAAGTTTAGTCACTCACCGGATTCCACAATCCCATTCTAAGGCCGGAGGATAGTGGAGAAGACACTAGTGGTGGTTCGAAACCGGTTCGTGAGAAAAAAGGAGTTTGAACTACAAAAGGTTAGTATTCAAACTCATTAAGTTTTAATACTTATGAACATGCTAGTTATTTACTATAATTTATGTTCTAAAAGTGCCTAAGATACAAATTGCTTCCGCATGTGTTATATTAACACCTTCAGAGATATGCAAGAGAATGCATTTAATGAGCTTAAAAATAAATTAACCAATGCACCATTACTTGTCTTGCCTAACTTTGATAAAACTTTTGAAATTGAGTGTGATGCAAGTGGTTTGGGCATAGGTGCTGTTTTGATGCCATGTATTTTAGTGAAAAACTAAATATGGCAGCATTGAACTATCCTACCTATGATAAAGAATTGTTTGCTTTAGTTCGCACATTGCAGGTGTGGCAACACTACTTATGGCCTAGAGAATTTGTGATCCACTCTGATCATGAAAGCTTGAAGTATCTTAAGAGTCAAAGAAAACTGAACCGTAGGCATGCAAAGTGGGTGGAGTTTATTGAAACATTTCCGTGTGTCATCAAATATAAGCAAGGTAAGGATAATGTGGTAGCTGATGCATTATCTAGAAGGTACAATCTTTTTACTTCTCTCGGTGCAAAAATTCTTGGATTTGAGCATATTATAGAATTATATCGAGATGACCACGACTTTGGAATTATTTATGCATCTTGTCTTACAAAAACAACTGTAGATGATTATTATGTGTTTCATGAATTCTTATTTAAGAAAAGTAAGCTTGGTATTCCTAAATGCTTTATCAGAGATTTGCTTGTAAGAGAAGCACATGGTGGTGGCTTAATGGAATATTTTGGGATTAATAAAACTTATAATATGTTGCATGAACACTTCTTTTGGCCGAAAATGAAGCATGATGTTCATAAATTATGTAGTCAATGCTTTAAATGCAAAGAAGCGAAGTCTAGATCACAACCAAAATGGATTGTACACTCCTTTGAATGTACCTAATGTACCTTGGACTAATATATCTATGGATTTTGTTCTCGGTTTACAGCACACTAAAAAGGGTAAAGATAGTGTATTTTTGTTGTGGTAGACAGATTTAGTAAGATGGCTCATTTTATTGCATGTAATAAGACGGATGATGCAAAACATGTTGCTGACTTATTTTTTACGGAAGTAGTAAGATTACATGGAATCCCTAGAACAATTGTTAGTGATAGTGATGCTAAATTTCTAAGTCACTTTTGGAAAGTATTGTGGGGGTAAATTGGGTACCAAATTGTTGTTTTCAACTACATGTCATCCTCAGACGGATGGACAAACTGAGGTGGTTAATAGAACATTATTAACGGCATTGCTTAGGGCTATTATTTCTAAGAATATTAAGTCTTAGGGATGAATGTTTGTCATTTGTAGAGTTTGCATATAATAGAGCAATTCGTAGTACAACTCATTGTTCTCCTTTTGAAGTTGTTTGTGGATTTAATCCACTTACGCCTCTTGATTTGCTTCATATTCCTTCTAATATGTTTGTGAGTGACGCAGCCATAAGTAAGGCAGACTTGATCAAAACATTGCACAACTAGGTGAAGGAGAGAATTGAGAACCAAAATTTCAAAGTTGCTTCAAGGATTAACAAAAGACGGAAGGAAATCATTTTTAAACCTGGTGACTGGGTTTGGATACATTTTCGCAAGGAGCGATTCCCATCTCAACGGAAAACAAAGTTACATCCAAGAGGGGATGACCCTTATCAAGTCCTTGAAAGAGTTAATAACAATGCATATGGCCCTTATCAAGTCCTTGAAAGAATTAATAACAAATATGGCCCTTATCAAGTCCTTGAAAGAATTAATAACAATGCATATAAATTGATCTTCCCGGAGACTTTTCAGTACATTCTACTTTCAATATTCCTGACTTGAGTCCTTTTGATGTAGGTGAAGAAGATTCAACAAACATTCATTCTTCATCTACAAAATTGGACCGGATTGAATATTTGCACGGTTGAAGTTGGAAAACATTAAAATGTCAACAACAGGGTTTAAACTTACACGAGTGAACCCTAATAAATTTCCAGTTTATTTCTTTAGCCACTCAAACATATCAACATTTGTTGAAAGATTTTATTGTTTTTTTTTTTTGTTTTCATTTTGCAATGGTCAATTTGTCATAATTGACTTCGTCATTTGTGGAGATTAAACGGGATCGGGACTGAATCCCAGTCACAAACGTCTTTTGTCGGGAGACTATAAATACCCACAATATGTTATGTAAAAATCAGATTCGTGGATGAATGTAATTCAGATCTCAAGTTGAGACGTTTTCCTTAAAAATTCGAGCATCATATTTGTCATTTCTAAGTTTCAAGCAATTCTTGTGGTAGAATTGCACCCGAGCCATTCAATCAAGCCTTGATCAAGTTAGATTGTGGAGTGACTCAATTTAGAACAAGGTTTCCAAATCTTGCTTCTAGATATTCGATTGTAAGAGGTAATCTAATTCTAGCCTTATCTCTTGGTTGATCCAAATTTCGTATAAGGAGGTGTTAATTACTTTGATTCAAGGGTTCTTGCTTCAACATAAGCTTGGATCATTAGGCTGAGGATTAGGGTTGCCTTATGTGATAGCTGAGCGAATAGTTGTATTATGCATGTAGTGGTGACCTTGGTTTTAATAAAACATTAGGGTCATTACAATCGGGATCAGACCGACACCTCCCACAGTTAGATGTGATTCAAGAACAAACTAAGGAGGAAGCTAGTTAGTATGTAACACCTGAGTAAATGAGGAGTACATGAATGAACTGAGACCACATCAAAGAGAGTGATCCTGAAGATAGGATGATTAAGAAAGTCTTAAAGGAAATAAAAGTTACAGTCTATACCAACAATGTGCATCTTCCTTTTTAGTGGCTTCGTCATAGGAACTCCATTGTTAACGTACTTTGTTTGGAGAAATTCTATGTTGGGTGACGTTCTAGAAATGTTCCTATGATACATGTGAGTGAGGAAAAAACATGTTGGAACGACTCGTGTTGGTTTGTAGGGATAGTTTTACTGTTAGAAGCGAGGAGTATGTAACATGACTATGTAGCAGGAGAATGCTAGAGCCATCAGGTGTCCAATCTTGATTTGAATCGTAGACATGAGTCGTTACACATTTGTGATAGCAAGGGGATAGTCTTCCTTATCTTTTCTATCATTCACCGTGAAATTTCCTTTAACTTTTGTCATTTTCTTTTACAAACTAGATAGACTAGTCAATTTTTTTATTCTTTTTAAATAAATTGAATGCATTGTTAGCTGATTTGCTTTTAAAGGAATACCTCGTACAAATTTTATTACTTTTTTATGACTATTAATACGAATTCAAGTTCGTATGTTGTCCGAAAGACAAATAAGAAAATAAAGCAAAGTGTCAAAGGATTAAAAAAAAAACATACATATATCATATATTATTGTATGTTATTCAGAATTCTTGCGTTCGAAGGATAGAATTTAGTCCCGCACGCTAACAATCACAACATATTAGTTTTGTTCTTATTAACACTTAATTCTTGAGGTCCTCTTGTTTGAGGCCTTCAAACGGCATATCATTGAGCTTCAATTCTTTGGTTGCGAATTGAATACAAACATATAAACCAAGAGTAGAACATGAACCACTTCACAAGCAAGATTGATCATGTCAAGCTTGAATGATTCTACATGCAACCCTAAACTACATAGAATTGCAAAGAAACATAGCCATTGGTAAAGAAAGCACGAATGCTTTTTTTTTACTACATTTTCCAAGTCTACTTACAAACAATAGCCTCAAAATGAAACTATTAAAGACATTCCAAGAGTTGTAACATTCATACTTAATGGTCATAATTAACATTCATACTTAAGGTGGCATGAATTTAAATATGTTTTGATAATTTCAACAATATTTTCTTCACATCTTCATTGAAGTATATTGTATGATTGATGTCTCTTGGTTCATATCATTACTGATGCATGATTGAGAGAAGCACAACAACGAACAATGAAAAGATGAATTTGAGGAATAAAAGAGTTGACCGATCGAATAGGAAGATTGGAGATTCAAAACCAAGCTCGACAGAGGATTCAACTACTTGCGCCCTTAACCGATAAATATGAGGGCGATAATTCTGATCACCACGAGGATAATCCACATGCAGTTGGTCGTGGCTTGATGTGAGGGAGAGACCATGGAAGAAGGTCTCATAATTTACAACAACGCGTTCCTTATGATGATAGAATTGATCGTAACGTGGGGAGCATCAAATTAAAACTTCCCAAGTTTTATGGCAAAACCGATCCAGAGGAGTACCTGGAGTGGGAGAAAATGGTGGAGTCGGTGTTCAACTGTAATAATTTTAGTGATAAATAGAAGGTACTGTTGTGCATTGCTCAATTCAAACAATATGCTCAAATTTGGTGGGATAAATTGATGTCAAGTAGGAGAAGAAACCTTGAAGCACCAATTGATTAATGGTACGAGTTCAAAGAGTCCATGAGGAAGCGTTTTGTTCCACAATATTTTCAATGGGACATAGCGCAAAAGCTTCAAGCATTGAAACAAGGACGAAAATTGATTCATGGTACGAGTTCAAAGAGTCCATGATTTACAGCCTTATTCTAATATCGAGGAGTTGTTGCACATTTGCAATTAAGATCGAGAGGCAAATCCAACGAAGGTCTCAACGGTATTCTTCTAAAACTTTTTCCAATTCTACTTCTACATGGAAAAAGGATAGTAAGAACATTGATTATAAGCATAGAAATCAAGAGATTAATGAGAAGGCTGAAGCTAAATTTGAGAAAGGTGAGAGTTCTGGAACAGGGAAAGAAAAAGTAGAAAAGTGTAATGTTCAAAATAGGGATTTAAAGTGTTGAGATGTCAAATTATCATCCAATGGAAAGGTAAAGTCGAATACAAAGCAGATAACTGGCCTTGGGTAGGACACTATAGTAGAGATTGCCCAAATGCAAGAATTATTACCATCAAGAATGGCGAAATTTTTACGGATGACGAGGCACATGACGACATAAATGAGGAAACTTATGAGAGTGAGGAGTTTAGTGAAGAGGACCCTACACATATATCTTTGGTTACTCGACGAGCTCTAAACACCCACATTAAGGAGGACGGCCTAGACCAACGGTTGAACTTATTTCAAACTCGGTGTCTTGTTCAATCTGTACCTTGTAGTGTTGTCATTGATAGCGGTAGTTGCACCAATGTTGTGAGTTCCATTCTAGTCAAAAGACTTAATTTAAAGACACAAACCACATCCACGACCCTACGAGCTTTAATGGTTGAATGGTCGTGGGGAAGTACGGGTAAATCAACAAGCTCTTGTTTCTTTTACTAATGGAAAATATGTTGATGATGTTTTATGTGATGTTGTATCCATGCATGTTGGAGATTTACTACTTGGGAGGCCTTGACAATTTGATCGTCGGGTAATGTATAATAGGTATGCAAATCGATACTCTTTTACTCACAATGGTAGAAAAACTACTCTTGTTCCATTGTCTCAAAAAGATGTATTTATTGATCCTTGCAAACTTGAAAAGAAAAGGCAAGAGGCTGATGCAAAAGTAGAGATTAAAAAAGAATCGAGTGATAAAAAGAGCTTGAGTGAAAAGCAAGAGAGTAGCACTCATCCTACAGAAAAAAAGAGAGAAAAGCCAAATCAGTAAGCTTGTATGTTAGATCAAGTGAGGCTAGGAATGTTTTGCTCTCTAACCAGACTATTCTTGTACTTATGTGCAAGGGGTCTTGTTATTTTACTAACATGCTTAACCCTTCTTTGCATAGTGATTTTGTTGTGCTTTTGCAAGGGTTTGAAGATTTATTTTCTGAGGAGATGCCTAGTAGTTTGCCACCACTTAAAGGAATTGAACACTAGATTGACTTCATCCCTGGCGCGCCCATTCCAAACGACCAGGCATATAGGACTAATCCAAAGGAGGCTGAAGACATACAAAAGCAAGTAAGTGAACTCCTTGCTAAAGGGTATGTACGTAAAAGTTCGAGTCCTTGTTCGGTTCTAGTTATTCTTGTACCTAAGAAAGATGGTTCTTGGCGTATGTATGTTGATTGTATGGCTATAAACAAGATAACTATAAAGTATAGGCATCCAATTCCTAGATTAGATGATATTCTTGATGAATTGCATAGATGTACTAGGAGCATTAGTGAACCTAAAAGGCATAACAAGCCATTCATACAATCCAAACTTTATATTGAAAGTTGTTTTCCATTCATCTCCTACGTGCATTATAATTTGATGATATCTAGATTTCAAAATAATTTTTATAAATAGACACGAATCATGCAATAAATCAAGCATATCGTCTAACCTAGGAATAGGATATCGATACTTTACCGTGAGTTTGTTGATGACTCTATTATCCATGCATATGCGCCAAGTTTCATCTTTCTTTGACACCAATAAGTCTCGTATAGAACATGGACTCAAACATTCTGGTACATAGCCCTTCTCCATGAGCTCCTCCACTTGCCTTTGAATTTCTTTTCTCTCGATTGGATAGACTCGATAAGCTGGCTTATAAGGAATGACAGTCCTTGGAATGAAGTCAATTTTATGCTCAGTACCTCTAATGGAAGGTATTTCTTTATCTTGAAACATGTCTTCAAATTCCTATAAAATAAATTGAAAAAACAGTAGGCAAAGCCAGGTTGTTATAGTTAGAGACCAAAAATCCTCCATTGTACATAAGTACCAGGATCGATTTTTGTGAAAATCTTCTCACCTCTCCAACTATGGCCAAATAACTATTTCTCTTCCTTTTTTCTTCAATTTCATCTATTTTTCGTTCTTTTTTTCTCTTTGATTTTTCTCTATTTTTTTTCACTCAACTCTTGTTTTTCTTTTAACTCTTTTTCCTCAAACTCTTTCTTTCTTTCCTCCAACTTTAATTGATCAGCAAATACATTTGCATAACTCAAAGGTACAAGCGTGGTTTTTCTACTATCTTTTACAAAAGATTACCTATTCAAATAGCCATCATACATAACCCTCCTATCAAATTGCCATGGTCGGCCAAGCAATATGTCTCTAGCATGCATTGGTAACACAGCACAAAGAACTTCATCTTTATAATTTCCCAAATAAAAGATATTAAAGCTTGGGAAATTACCTTCATTGTTCCACTATCATTGAGCCATTGAAGCTTTTAAGGTTTAGGATGATCTTGAGTTGGAATTTGCAATCTTTTGATCAACATAGTACTTACTACATTGGTGCAACTTCCACTATCAATGATAAGACTACAAGCAGTCCCCTTAACTAAACACAGCGTGCGAAATAGGTTGTCTCTTTGATCATCAACATCATTCTCCGTAACTTGAGTTTTAAGAAGTCTTCTTGTAATAAGTGCCAAATGAATATCATCTTCCAGTTTCTTCTCATTCTTCTGGACTTCTTCAACTAGATCATTGATCTCCCAGCCATTTTTCTTGTCTTGGTTCATGATTGTACAAACAGTAGTTTTATATGCTTAGGACCTTACACACTCAACTCACTAATTTTACACTCAGGAACACTCGTGTTTAACACATAAAGGTAGGCTATTTAGGAAAGTGACTAATTTCTGATCAAGGTAGGTAATATGGATAAAGCAATTCTGATAGTAGCGAGCTATTCAAGACAATCAGGACAAGGTAATTATGTAGTAACAAGAAATGTACAAATAATTAAGAGACAAAGATATTTTTGGATATAATTGCACACTGAAAAAAATGAATTCCAAAGAGAATGGTCGTGAAGATCGAACATAACAATTCCAGATTTATATGCTTTAGGGAAAAAAATGAGAATTGAAATTTATTTGATCTTCCAATAAACGTACAAATGGTCTGATGATAAGGATTTATTAAGAACAATATGATAGGGATTTTTTTTTCTTTCAAGATCTAAATATGATCTTTAACAGGACACTAAGAACAAAGTAGAAAGATAATGAAGAACGATGGAAATGACAGTAAGAAAATAAATGACAGATTTAAAGAGACGATAAATAATAGCGGAAATTAAAGATAAAATCAATTCTAGAGTCGGCCACAAAGATGCAACCTACGCTCTGATACCAAACTGATAAGGCAACCCTAATCCTCAGCCAATGATCCAAGCTTTTGTTGAAGCAAGAACCATTGAATCAAAGTAATTAACACCTCCTTATACGAAATTTGGATCAACCAAGAGATAAGGCTAGAATTAGATTACCTCTTATGATCGAAGATCTAGAAGTAAGATTTGAAAACCTTGTTCTAAATTGAGTCCACAATCAAACTTGATCAAGGCTTGATTGAATGGCTCGGGTACAACTCTACCACAAGAATTGCTTGAAACTTAGAAATGACAAATATATGCTCGAATTTCTAAGGGAAACGTCTCAATTTGAGATCTGAATTACATTCATCCACGAATCTGAATTTTAGATAACATATTGTGGGTATTTATTCTCCCGATAAAAGACGTTTGTGGACGGGATTTATTCCCGATCCCCTTTAATCTCCACAAAAGAATAATTCAAATTGACCATTTGACTTTTACATAATTTATGAAATTAAAAATAACTCTTTCTAACAAATGTTGATGTGCTCGAGTGGCTAATAAAATAGGTTTAAAATTAATTAAGCTCTCTCCGCGTAGGTTTGAATTCTGTTGTTGACATTTTTGAATCGACATTTTTTTGTATCTTCTTAGCAACAGGCCCATTTGGAACACCGTGATTCTTATCAATGAACCTTTAGTGTAGACCTGATAGTTGTGATTCTTATCAATCCTCAACCAATGTGCCCCTTTAGGGTAAGTAACCCTTTTCAGCGTCAATAAATTATTTTCTATCCAACATAGGGGTAAAACATTAAAAGAGGCTTTCCCCATATCTTCATTAGAACAATTAGTATTTTCTTGCAAGGAAAGCCTCTTTCTTTCTCCGATTCAGGGTTCCTTTAGCGTAGACCTGATAGTTGTTAGCATGACGAATTCGATGTAATACTATAGAAAGATTTGCTAGCTAAGAACTATGCCAATATAGATTGTTACAAGAAGGAGGTGGTATTCTCAACACTATTTGGATCTAGGTTTTAAGTTCAAAGGCTAGAGTTACCCCTAAACTAGTTTTGATGATGAAGGTCAAGAGATTGGTCTAACGAGGAAGGTGAGCCATATTTATTAGTGTCGTAGATACAAAATGGAAAGAGAAGACTATGAATACAATACCAATATTGAATGAATTCTCAGATGTCTTTTAGGAGGATTTACCAGGATGCCCTTTTTCTCAAATCGTAGGCGCAATTACAAGAAATGGAATCGGGAAGTGGACCCATTTCTAAAGCGCCTTACTATATTGTGCTAGCAGAATGAAAGGAACTTAAGATGCAATTACAATGATCTACTTAACAAAGGATTCATCTGACCTAGCGTATCTCCTTAGGGTGTACCGGTGTTATTTGTTAAGAAGAAGGATGGTTCAATGGGCCTGTGCCTCGACTATTGAGAGTTAAATAAGAGAACGATAAAAAACAAGTACCCACTCTCATATTGAAGATTTGTTAGACCAACTCAGAGAAGCGAAAATATTCTCCAGTATAGATCTTCGGTCAGGGAACCACCAGATTAATACTAAAGAATGGGATGTACCTAAGACATCATACAAAACAAGGTACAACTACAACGAGTTTGTGGTGATGTCATTTGGTTTCACTAACGCCCCAACAATATTCATGGAGTTAATGAATAGAGTATTAAAGGAGTTTCTTGACACATTTGTTATTGTGCTTCAAACCAATGGTGCACTTATTAGATCCCTACTACGGAATGCTTTCTTTAGAAAGTTATCTGCATTATCATTGTCCCGCGGAAGCATCAAATCATCCTAGTGTACTCAAAGATGGATCAAGAAAACATTTAAAAAGTTCGAAAATTTTGAGAGAGAACAAGTTGTACACCAAATTCTCCAAGTGTGAATTTTTTCTCCGATACGTCTCATTTTTAAGACACATGATGTCAAAACATGGAATCTCAGTAGACCCGACCAAGATTGAAGTGGCCATTAAGTGGGATCACACGAACACAGTTATTGAGGTGTATATGTATACCATATGTAGAGAAGTACTACACATCAAATTCTACCCGGACTGGAGTTGAGACCAACACCATGAAATGATGTTTTATGAAATGATTGTTCCTAAACATGATTGCATTTTGACCCCAATATTGAAGTTCCTTACCTTATACTTCTTAAAATTGATATGAATCCAACAACTGATCACTTCCATGTACCCGAACGAGCAATTACAAGAAGCAATACAAAGAACAGTCAAATATCAAATCAAGAAAATAATGGAGTGGCTGACATTGGAAAGTTATTAGAATTCTTGTCATTGGTAGCTGAATTACCAATTAAGACAATTTATGAATGCCTTATTTTCTTCAATTTGTATTTAATAACATTTAGCAGTGATTTGTAGTTGGTGGTTGAACTTTATTAGGTTAGGGTTATCTTTTGGGCCTATTTAAAGGCATGTATGTAACGACCCAAAAAAAAAAAATAATAATAGTAAGTAAATAATAATAATAAAAGAAAAAATTTAGAAACAATGAAAACTTGGAATTCGATTTTTACTGAGACCGTTTTAGAGCCGTATTTCACATTGTTAAATGGATTATTAATTAAAATGTGAAATACTAACAAAAGGTGACGAATGGTGGGATATGAAGCGAACTCTAGCAACCTTTGGAGCAGCTCTCGAGGAACGGGAGCTTACGTTAATTAAATTAGGAAATACTTCAGCTAAGGCCAACCAGGTAAGTGGTCTTACTATAGGATATGCTAAAAAATTGTATGAGTTATGATGATGTATGAACTATGTCATACGATGCGGCTTATGAGTTATGATGATGTGTGGGTTACGATACTTGATGATGTGCGCAGTATAGATATATTTTGATGAATGACGTACTTGATATGTTTGATGCACTTTGTGGCAATATGATGAGTATGATGATTGTGTGACATTTACCTTAATATGATGATGTTTTCCATATTGAGCATGATATATGATGATGAGTGCCATATTGCATCATGTCGTTAGATCGACATAGGACACAACCCTAAGAGCGTGAAAATAATATTAATATAAATATCCACGAGTATGTGTTACCTAGAGTAACAAAGAGATGAGACTAGAGGGTTGTGACAGAAGAGACATTATGATGGTTTTAGAGGGACCTCATGCACATTGTATGTTCATAAGCATAGGGCTACTTCCCCTAGAGATGATGAGTGCAGACGCGTACTGTATGATGAGCGCGAATGCGCACAGGTGTGAACGCACACAAATGAGGGTGTTCATGAGGCGCATGACACTATGGGGTTCCGCTGACCTCCGGACGTCACTACAGATTAGCTTGACCAGAGGGTCTAGGGGGTGTGCGAGCGCCTTGGAGATTCACACTCGCACGTGTGAGTCGTGTGTAGGGAAGTACTACACATCCAATTTGTCCGAGTCTGGAGGCCACCCCTAAGATGATTAGAGATAGGTCCCTAAATCATGATTGCATGTGTTTGCATTTGCATGGCCCCTATAGTGGGGCCACTTACTGAGTATTCTTTGAAATACTCAGGCCGTGTGCCACATCATTTTTCAGGTAAAGGCAAGGTGCACTTGTACGGAGGACGGCGGAATCGCGAGCAGAGAATGTGGCACGTGCATAGGGTAGATTCATATTTAAATTTCTAGTCTTAAGTTAGAATAGGTTGTTTTGCATTTCATTGTTTTAAATTATTTTGTATTTGTTTTTGTTTTCACTAAATTTCAGTATTTCATATTTAAACACGTAAGACCATGACTGTGTTTTCCAGAGAAGAAGTTGTTTGAAACGTTTTTTTTTTTTTTTAAGTTTACGTTATAAATTATGTTCATGTAAGAGTTATATTTCCGCATTATAGAGGAGCATGAGACGTTAGCAGCGACTCTGAGTATGTGAAAATTTAGGGTCGTTATAGTTGGTATCAAAGCTCTAGGTTTTAGATTCTGTAGACTAGCCTACAATGTATGCTTGGCACGTTCCATGGTCCCAACGTCGATGTCCCGTCACCGTCAGGTACGCCTTGCACAAGATAAGAAAAGAGAAACGTTTTCAAACTCGCATGCATTTTTTTTGTTAATGTTACTGAAATTGTTGTGCTATTTCACGTATTTATTTAAGAGCATGATGTGATGTGTTGCATGTTGAGTGATTTTGTTTGCAATATGATGTGAACTTAGTAGATGTGATGTATAGCATATTTTCATAAGTAATGAGCCTTAGACTTAAGAGAAGCTATCTTGGTTTCTAGAACCATGCTGCCTAGACCACGCAAAAAAAAAAAAAAAAAAAAGTAAGACAAGGAAGGGGACGACCTCCTATTAGAGGTAGAGGACGAGGTGAGGCTGAAGAGAGCCCACCTCGAGAGGGATCAGAGATAGAGTTTGAATTAGAACCCTTATTGCATGTATGGTCGGCAAGTAGCCCTAGGAGAGTAGACATAGTAACTAAGGATAGAGTAAAGAATGACCAAGCAATAGTAGTCGACCAAACTCTAAGCGTAGTCCTAATAGTAGTAAAGATGATTGACTTCGATGTAATACTAGGCATGGATTGACTAGCTGCAAACCGTGCTAGATTGAGTAAGTTTGCCAACCTTACTGTACACATGAACATTTGTTTCAATGAAGCACCTGAGTTAGATGAATTATGTTGCCAATGAAATTTTAGAAGAAGGCTTAATATGGCATGATAATGTTATGTATTAAATTTGGTGACCATTACGTTATGATAATGGGCTAAACCAAGTATAGGTGTAAAATGATTAAAATGCTCATATAACTATGTACCACTAGTTTACGACCAAAGTGACCTCTAAATGACATGAAATTTGATGAGGAGCCTTGTGTCATGGTGTAAAGGGATTACACAAAGTTACAAGGCCCTTGGAATAGGTTGAAGAATTAAACCATGACTTGATGTAGTAAATGGTCAAAAGACCTTTATGAAAATTCTATGACGTTTTCAAGATCCTAGAAGATTCAAAATACTATAGGAAATTCATATCAGAGTTATTTAGGATATTAAGGGTAAGTATGAAAGATTTTAAGGAATTAAAACAATTTTGAAGTATGAATCAAGATTTAAAATATGTAACTATCCATCAAGACACATTATAAGAAACCAAAGTTTCTATGAATACCAAGTGATAGGCTTACGGTATGATGCATGCAAATAAATGTTTATGACTCATATGGATTAGAGTATACTTGTTAAGAATTTTTACTTAGTGGTACTTGAAGACTTAACAAAGAACTCTTACAATGAGGACCCGAATTATTCCAAGATTAAAACACTTTCGAGGACGAAGTTTCTTTTAGAGGTATATGATGTAATAGCCCAAAATAATAATAATAAAAATAAAAATAAATAAGCAAATAAAAATAATTATAAAAAAATAGATACGTCAAAATAATAATAATAATAATAATTCATAAATAAATAACTAGAAGTGATTACATAAAAATAAAAATAAAAATAAAATTTACCCATCTCTCTCCAGTAACCTCTCATCCCAACACATCCTCTTTCCTCAACCCCAGAATATCACAATTCGACCAAAAAATTAACAGAAAAAATGTCAGATTTGAGAAAAAGTAATGGTGTTTCAACATAAGGATATGATGCAGATTTACTTGGAGAGATTTTGGTCTGTTATTACCGTAAAATCCTATCAGATTTCATTTTTTATTTATAGTTATTGTTATAAGAAATTAATTTAGGATCAAATCTTCTTTCATATTTTACCCGATCTTGTAATAATCAGATCTCATATTCAATTAATTAGATTTTTGTTAGCATTGGAAGTTATAGGAAATAAGGTTAGAATCAATAAAATTTTAGTTGGCAGATCCATACATGTGTAAGATGATAGCAAATTAAAATTGGCCAATAATATTTATTTACAGAATGAAAATAAATATAGAGCTAGAGTAATATCTTATTTACAAAATTGAAGATGTTTACGGTACTATCTATTTACAGAATGAAAATAATTACGAGGGAGGAGAGAAGATTGAGGGAAGATTTGTTGCACAGAATTTAAAAATAAAACAGGAGATATGAGAGGGCATGGAACTCCATTAAATTTTGTCTCACAGTAAATATCAGAATTTTAACAAGGTAGATTAGAGAAATAATTTTATAGAGTTCAAACTTGAAACTGATGTCATGGGCTCACATAGGTTGACTTGGATTTCAAAGGACGAAATCGGACTTTCATTAAAGATATATTCGTGACAACGACTTAAGCTAGCCAGGTAAGTGACCTTACTATCGGCATGGTTATATTTTGATGTTAACACGTGCCCTATGGTTCTGCACGTGTCATATATATTGATATGTGTGAATTGTCTGTGGATCGATATGCTTCTATATGTTATGTATATTTTATAATATGTGGATTGTATGATAATAATTATGGTACGATGTGCTCAAGGATATGTTTGAGATATGATACAAGAAGGATGCACAAAACAAAATGTAACGATAGGAGTAAGATACGTTCATGAAACGTTAAGGTTAGGTGACATACCGGAGTGCTATGGATGGGAAAGATTGAAGAAAGAATACGGTTAGGTTATGGGTAGAAAGGGATAGGTTTGTGATAGATTGATAGAATGATAGCGTTAGGATACGTTCTTGTGATGATATGACTAAGATACGTTACGTAATGATATGTCTGTGATAGGTATAAGAACGTTAAGGCTATGGTAAGTTAGAGAACGATATGACTATGAAATGTTTACGTTATGACTTGTTTATGATATGATACATTGTATGCTAGATTATTGTGCTTAAGTACTTAGTCATGTGAATGTGAATGTATGTTATGTATGTTGTTTAGTCTGCTGTGATGTGTAATGCATGTAACGATATGTTGTTCTTGAATGGTTACGGCATGATTGTATGGAATGTTTGAATGTAAACAACATAAATTGTATGACATGAAATACGGTAAACTGTCTAGAATCATAACCCTGATAGGAATATGTATGAAATGTAAATTGAAAATGAGAAGGACATGAAGCATGTAACGTGACAGGGGGTAATGTTCATTAAGGATAAATGTAGAAGTAGTGGGAACTGATGGTGTTAATATAACACATGCGGAAGCAATTTGGATCTTAGGCACTTTTAGAACATCAATTATAGTAAATAACTAGCATGTTCAAAAGTATTAAAACTTAATGAGTTTGAATACTAACCTTTTGTAGTTCAAATTTCTTTTTCCTCACGAACTGGTTTCGAACCACCACTAGTGTCTTCTCCACTATCCTCCGACCTTAGAACGGGATTGTGGAATCCGGTGAGTGACTAAACTTGGAAGGGATTTTGTATATATGAAGAGAGCGTTTGTGAGAGGTTTTTCTCAAGGTTTTTCACCAAGAAGTAGAAGACCTTCCATGTACCATGATCACTCTATTTAAAGAGTCATGTTTGCATGTTCATGCAAATTTGAGATCACCAAATTTTGACACTTAAAATTTCACTCAAATGTTTGAGATTATGTGGCAAGCATGCATGTTTGAGTTAACCAAATTTTGACACTCAAAATTCCGCTCAAACTTGTGGGGTTTATTTGGCAAGCATGCAAGTTTGGTTAAACCAAATTTTGACACCTCAAAATTCCACTAACATGGATTTTTCCAAGTCAACATTTTGACTTTCTTCATTTTAATTCAACAATTAATTTGAATAATGAATTTCAAATGAGAGTAACATTAAATGATTAATTAAACTATTTAATTAATATTTAATATTAATTCAAATGCCAATCCCAATCAATTCCGACACATAATTGATTAAAATATTTAAATCTTATTTAAATATCTCAGATTCTCTCCTTTTGTTTAATTCGTAAATAAAACAAAAATGCGGTTAAATATATCGTATATATGTAGCGCATATTCCCTAATTTGAATTCGAACACTTTGAACTCACTCGTCACACTGTTCTATGGTTTAGTCCGATATGAGCTAGCAGAGGGACCTAATGGACCTATAGATCATGGGCTCCAACGATCCAAGATAAATCGGCTAAACTCATTAACCTTGTTAACCCACATTCGTTAACTACTAGGACACTCCACTATAGCCTAGTAGTTGCACTCCCCTCACTATAGATATATTTCTGTCTATTTGATATAACCATGATTAGTAAGTCGATCCTTCACAGGTTGTTCGTAACTAGAGCTGGGCCAATTTACCGTTTTACCCCTAAAGTTACTTCTTGTTCCTTATGTCTCACTGATCCTCTAATGAACAATTGGTTTGTGGTCCAACCAGTAAACCGAATCCCTCTCAGGCCAATGAGTGGGTGGGGCCCCTTGTTCAAGACCTGGAGTCAGTGCTTAAGGAAACTACCTTTCTTCTATCCCTAAAAGTGGGTAGGAGTGAATTCCATCTTGCACCCCACGTCCCCAGCCATTCACCCAGTCTTACCCTGAAATGGGAGGCCTATTGAGTCGGCGAACTAGAGCCACTCTCATCCATGCAAATCTAAGGATAATTTCGAATAAACAGAAGTTCATGGTTAGCTCAGGATTAAAACCGAGTTACCTAGGTTATCAAATGAAAATAAAATCAGTCTCAACAATAAACGACATTATAAAGTGAGAGTTGGTTTTCTTCATGGTCCGATCTTATGCAATACTCATTGCATAGGATGCCCCCACTCACATGTCTCCACATGTACAATTTAGTGAAAACATTGTTTATATCATATACAAAAGTGGGCCGCATCCATAGTGTCCCCAGAATAAGGTACTCAGCCTTATCCTTATACTATAGATCATTTTGACTATATACTTGAACTTGATCCACTCTTATGTCTCTACGTATAGTTCAAGTAATCATACTATAGCCAGAGTGTTCTTAGTTTATTGGATTTAGATTAATGATCGTAAAGTTCACTTTATTCAATAACAATCTTTACTAAATAAACAACAATAATAACTTTATTGAAAATAGAATATGTTTTTGTTTACAAACTATGAGTTTTAGGACATAAAACCCAACAGGAACCTCATGCATTATGTGTGTTCATGCATCTGGGGTGTACCCCTATCCCATCACGAGGGTATGGATGCGTACATCCAATGTTAGAACAACTATCGTTATGCTTTGTATAGCGTTGCCGTGACGGTTACTAGTTTTAACGAGTTCTGGCATAAGGGGCTCCCAGAGTATGCCCACCGGAAAAGGAATGTGGCCCAGCGGTGTGCGAACTAGCTCGTGAGCCCATACTTGCACGTATGGGCTGTGTGTAGAGTATATGGTACATGTCCACAATTACCTGTTAGGACAGCACCGTAGGGAAAACGAAACGAAATGAAAGATAGGTCCCATTATTTCATTGCATGTGATTGTTGCATTTAACCCCAATAGTGGGGTCACTTACTGAGTATTTCTTTAAATACTCAAGCCATGTGCTACTACATTTTTCAGGTTAAAACAAGACATTCCTGTACGGATAACGACGGCATCACAACTCGAGATCATGGCACATGAATAGGATAGTGGTATTTATTTTCTTAGGCTTAGGCTAGAATAGGATGTTTTAAACATAAACGCTTATTTATTTTATTTCGGGTCTTTTGTTGTGTCGTTTTAAAGATGTTTTCGAAACACGTAAGTTCATGGCTGTGTTTTAAGTTAAAGGTTATGTTTTATGGAATTTAAATGAAGTCTTCCGCATTCATTGTTTATGGTACGTATACAGTAGCGACATTAAATTAAGTGGAAAATTTTGGGTCGTTACAGAGAGTGTTGTGAGGTCCTTCGTATTTCCATAACTTATTTTTTGCAGCAAAGTTTCACAAATAGATTCGAGGACGAATCCTCTTGAAGAAGTGGAGAATGATATGAACCAAAAGACATCCATCATATACTATGCTTCAATGAAGATGTGAAGAAAATATTGTTGAAATTATCAAAAGATATTTCAATTCATGCCACATTGAAGAAGAATGAAGTTTCATGTTATAAATTTTGGGTGTTTTACAATTTAGAGTTATTGTATTTCATTGATGTATTTTAAGAGATTTTATTTACTTTAGGTTACAATTACATAATGGTTAATTATGATCATTAAGTATGAATGTTACAACTCTTGGAATGCCTTTAATAGTTTCATTTTGAGGCTATATAAAGCCATGTATGTTGTATTTGTAAGTAGACTTGGAAAATATAGTAAAAGGAGCATTAGTTCTTTCTTTAGCCAATGGCTAAGTTTCTTTGCAATTCTACGTAGTTTAGGTTGCATGTAGAATCATTCAAGCTCGACATGATCAATCTTGCTTGTGGAGTGATTCGAATCTCAAGCAAGTGTTCTTGCCTTGAGATATTTGATCACAAGAATCATTCAAGCTAGACATGATCGATCTTGCTTGTGGAGTAATTCGAATCTCAAACAATGTTCTTGTCTTGAGATATTCGATCAACAAGGTAATCCGAATCTTACTCCCTTGTAGTGATTCCTTATATTATCATTTGGTATCAGACCTTCCGGCTCAAGATCGAATATATGTTTCCTGCGTTTGTTCTCAATTTGATTTTTATTTATTTTTATCTTTTTAGTCTTTAATCGACCGAGAGTTCAAAATTCAATGTTTGCTCTATTTACAATTTTGAGAGGTGAGAATGAGAGGTACATTTGTGTAAACGAGTGTAAAAAGAGTGACCTAAAATTCCTTGAGTGTATACTCGTGAGAGAGTGTTGTGAGGTCCTTCGTATTTCCATAACTTATCTTTTGCAGCAAAGTTCCACAAATAGATTCGAGGACGAATCCTCTTGAAGAAGTGGAGAATGATATGAACCAAGAGACATCCATCATACAATATTCTTCAATGAAGATGTGAAGAAAATATTGTTGAAATTATCAAAAGATATTTCAATTCATGCCACATTGAAGAAGAATGAAGTTTCATGTTATAAATTTTTGGTGGATTACAATTTAGAGTTCTTGTATTTCATTGATGTATTTTTCAGAGTTTTTATTTACTTTAGGTTACAATTACATAATGGTTAATTATGGGCATTAAGTATGAATGTTACAACTATTGGAATGCCTTTAATAGTTTCATTTTGAGGCTATATAAAGCCATGTATGTTGTATTTGTAAGTAGACTTGGAAAATATATATAAAAGAAGCATTTGTGCTTTCTTTAGCCAATGGCTAAGTTTATTTGCAATTCTATGTAGTTTAGATTGCACGTAGAATCATTCAAGCTCGACATGATCAATCTTGCTTGTGGAGTGATTCGAATCTCAAAAAAGTGTTTGAGATATTTGATCAACAAGAATCATTCAAGCTAGACATGATCAATTTTACTTGTGGAGTGATTCGAATCTCAAACAATGTTCTTGCCTTGAGATACTCGATCAACAAGGCAATCCGAATCTTATTCCCCTTGTATTGATTCCTTATCTTATCACATAGAAACTCCATAGTTAACATACTTTGTTTGGAGTAATTTAATGTTGGGTGATGTTCTAGAAATTTTCCTATGATACATGTGAGTGAGGAAAAAACATGCTGGAACGACTCATGTTGGTTTGTAGGGATAGTTTTATTGTTAGAATCAAGGAGTATGTAACGTGACTATGTAGCAGGAGAATGCTAGAGCCATCAGGTGTCGAATCAAGATTTCAAATCTTGATTTGAATCTTAGACATGAGTTATTACACATTTGTGACAGCGAGGGGATAGTCTTCCTTTTATCTTCTCTATCATTCCTTATGAAATTTCCTTTAACTTTTATGTCATTTTCTTTTACAAACTAGATAGACTAGTCATGAATTTTTTTATTCTTTTTAAATAAACTTAATGCATTGTTACCTGATTTAATTTTAAAGGAATACCTCATACAAATTTAATTACTTTTTTACGACTATTAATACGAATTCAAGTTCGTATGTTGTCCGAAAGACAAATAAGAAAATAAAGAAATAAAAAAATAAAGAAAAGTGTGTCAAAAGATTAAAAAAAAAAACATACATATATCATATATTATTGTATGTTATTCAGTATTCTTGCGTTCCAATGGTAGAATTTTGTCCCGCACGCTAACAATCACAACATATTAGTTTTGTTCTTATTAACACTTAATTCTTGAGGTCTTTTTGTTTGAGGTCTTCAAATTGCATATTATTGAGCTTCAATTCTTTGGTTGACAATTGAATACAAACGCATAAACCGAGATAAGAACACGAACAAGTACGATCTCCGCAGTCAGCAGAGGTGTTGCATGTGATTTGTTTTAGAAGACTTCTCTTTGGTACCTGTGGCGGCATCCCTTCAACTTCAACTGCAATAATATTTAAACACTCGACATTATGTTTGAAACTTTTGAACACTTAGCATGCGATTTGTCTTAGAAGGCTTCTCTATTGAAATATTAACCTTAAAAGAGATTCAAAACAAATAAAGAACGAAGAGCTAGAAATTTTACCCGAGCGAGACACAACCAGCAGTATCATCGCAATAATGAAACTCAACTTCACACTACAAATCTCTGCCATGTTATTATTTGTGTTCGAAATAATTTGAATGGACTGGTGTGATGGTTAAGTTTCATTCTTGTCAATCCATTATTAATCCTCTAGACGTCAAATTAGTTCACCAATATGAACCTAAATAGTAGTAAATAGTAGATTTTGGTTGATGCATATGCCAAATATATGACATTTCTATAATTACAAAACCACAAATCTCATTTTTCTGAAAATGTTAAAAAGAAAAACATGTAGGAAATTTATTGGGTTTCAGTTTTTTTTTTTTTTTTTTTCCTTACAAAATGATAGTCATTTGCCATTTATTTAACTTGAGCCTGAGAAAAATAAGTAAATATAAACCGAAGGGTCACAATTTATTTTATTTGATTTATTATTATTATTATTATTATTATTATTTTTTTTTTTTATTTATTTATTTTTTTTTTTGCTCTAAAGATAAATAATGTAAGATTCTTTAGAGTATGAACAAGAAAACAAAACATTCTTTATAAGAGTATGGAAACCTCCCTCTAATAGAAGTGTGTTAAACCTTCGACGAGAAATTCGGAAGGAAAAAGACAAAGTGGACAATATCTGTTAGCACTGGAAGAGGTATCGCTCCCAACTGTAACGACCCTAATTTTTTTTATTAAAACTAAGGTCGCTAGTACATGCATTCAATCCTTCACCTAGGTTCAGAATTCAATCTAGGTTAAGGTTTTTTTCTCTTGACCATCAATCACAAACTTCTCTCAACTTTTTCTTTACTGTTGACTAATTCTTTTGAGTAGAATTCCATGTCTACGAATGAAAGCGTCCAAGATGGTATTAGAGCCTCAATTTTTTGAGGGAAGAGGAGTTACTCAATCTTTAAGTGCTGAAAGCAGGAAGATGATGATAAGAATCACGGTGTTCCAAATGGACCTATTGCCAAGAAGATTAAAAAAATTTCGATGCCAAGAAGATTCAAAAAAATGTCAATAACAAAATTCAAACTTACGCTTAGAGAGCTCAATTGATTTGGAACCTATTGAATTAGCAACTCAAGCACATCAACATTTGTTAGAAAGAACTATTTTTCATTTAATAAATCATGTAAAAGTCAAATGGTCAATTTGACTTATTCTTTTGGGGAGATTAAAGAGGATCGGGAATAAATCCCGTCCACAAACATCTTTTGTCGAGAGACTATAAATACCCACAATATGTTATATAAAATGCAGATTCGTGGATGAATGTAATTCATATCTCAAATTGAGACGTTTCCCTTAAAAATTTGAGCATCATATTTGTCATTTCTAAGTTTCAAGCAATTCTTGTGGTAGAATTGCACCCGAGCTATTCAATCAAGCCTTGATCAAGTTCGATTGTGGAGTGACTCAATTTAGAACAAGGTTTCCAAATCGTGCTTCTAGATCTTCGATCATAAGAGGTAATCTAATTCTAGTCTTATCTCTTGGTTGATCCAAATTTCGAATAAGGAGGTAGTTATTTGGCTACCGTTGGAGAGGTGAGAAGGTTTTCACAAAAATTGATCTTTGTACTTATGTACAATGGAGGATTTTTGGTCTCTAACTATAACAACTTGCTTTGCCTAGTGTTTTTCAATCTCTTTTACAGGAATTTGAAGACATGTTTCAAGATAAAGAAATACCTCCCATTAGAGGTACTGAACATAAAATAGACTTCATTCCAAGGACTGTCATTCCTTATAAGCCAGCTTACCGAGTCAATCCAACCGAGACAAAAGAAATTCAAAGGCAAGTGGAGGAGCTCATGGAGAAGGGCTATGTACCAGAAAGTTTGAGTCCATGTTCTATACAAGACTTATTGGTGCCAAAGAAAGATGAAACTTGGCGCATATGCATGGATAATAGAGTCATCAACAAAATCACGGTAAATCATCGACATCCTATTCCTAGGCTAGACGATATGCTTGATTTATTTCATGATTCGTGTCTATTTATAAAGATTATTTTGAAATTTGGATATCATCAAATTAGAATGCATGTAGGAGATGAATGGAAAACAACTTTCGAAATTAAGTTTGGATTGTATGAATGGATTGTTATGCCTTTTGGGTTAACTAATGGTCCTAGTACACCTATGCGTTTAATATATAATGTTTTGAGAAAATATCTGAAAAAGCATTGATAAGATAAGGAATCAATACAAGGGGAATAAGATTCAGATTACCTCGTTGATCGAATATCTCAAGACAAGAACAATGTTTGAGATTCGAATCACTCCACAAGCAAGATCGATCACATCTAGCTTGAATGATTCTTGTTGATCAAATATCTCAACGCAAGAACACTTGTTTGATATTCGAATCACTCCACAAGCAAAATTGATCATGTCGAGCTTGAATGATTCTACATGCAACCTAAACTACATAGAATTGCAAAAAAAACTTAGTCATTAGCTAAAGAAGATCACAAATGGTTCTTTTACTCTATTTTTCAAAGTCTACCTTACAAATACAAAATACATGGCTTTATATAGCCTCAAAATGAAACTATTAAAGGCATTCCAAAAGTTGTAACATTCATACTTAATGACCATAATTAATAATTATGTAAATGTAACCTAAAGTAAATAAAATGTCTTAAAATACAATAACTCTAAATTACTCTAAATTGTAACCCACCCAAAAATTTTAACCATCAAACTTCATTCTTCTTCAATGTGGCATGGATTGAAACATCTTTTGATAATTTTGACAACCTTTTCTTCACATCTTCATTGAAGTATATTATATGATTGATATCTTTTGGTTCATATCAAGCATGTTGTTTATATTGATGATATTATAATTTATTTGAAGATTTTGCTTGAACATGCGGAGCATGTTAAATTAGTTTTGATTACACATAGAAATGAGAAATTTAATTTTAATAAGTGTAGCTTTTGCATGGAAAAAGTTCTTGGCTTTATAGTTGGTAAAAACAGAGTAGAAGAAGATAAAAAGAGAGTTAAAGTCATTAGAGATTTGCTAACACCAAAAAGTGCAAGTAAAATCAGAAGTTTTTATAGGTGATCTAGCTTCTATATAAGATTTATAAACGATTTTAATACCATAGCTGCACTATTGAATAACTTAGTGAAAAGTAATGTTGTTTTTAAATGGGGAGAAATGCAAGAGAATGCATCAAATTTTTTTAGGAAGAAATTAAGCAAACCATTGTTTATTTTGGCTAGCTTTGATAAAACTATTGAAATTGGATGTGATGTACTAAATGGGCCAACATTGAAATATATTACCTATGATAAAGAATTATTTGCTTTAGTTCATATATTGCATGTGTGGCAACACTACTTATGGCCTAGAAAATTTGTGATTCATTTTGATCATGAAAGCTTGAAGTATGTGAAGGGTCAAAGCAAACTGAATTGTAGACATGCAAAGTGGGTGGAATTTATTGAAACATTTTTGTATGTTATCAAATATAAGCAAGGTAATGATAATATGGTAGCTGATGTGTTATCTAAAAGGTACGATCTCTTTACTTCTCTTAGTGCAAAAATTCTTGGACTTGAGCATATACCGAATTATATAGAGATGTCCAAGATTTCAGAACTATTTATGCATCTTGTCTGGCAAAAAAAGCTATGGATGATTATTATTTGTTTCATAAATTTTTTATGTTTTGTATTCCTAAATGCTCTATAAAAGATTTGCTTTGAGAGAAGCACATGGTGGTGCCTTAATGGGACATCTCAAGATTAATACAGTTTATAAGATGTTGCATAAACACTTCTTTTGGCTGAAGATAAAGCACGATGTCCATAAGTTTTGTAGCAAATGTTTTAAACGCAAAGAAACTAAATGTTCTAATATTTTTGTTAGTGAAGTAGACAAATTTGATCAAAACATTGCAAAAGGAGGTGAAAGAAAAAAAAATTGTATACTCCTACAGAG
The DNA here is from genome assembly GCF_057944985.1 of Cucurbita pepo subsp. pepo. NCBI lineage: Eukaryota > Viridiplantae > Streptophyta > Magnoliopsida > Cucurbitales > Cucurbitaceae > Cucurbita > Cucurbita pepo. The sequence continues at coordinate 4,530,389 of NC_141809.1, read as the reverse complement.
GTGATGATTTTTTCTGATTCGAGGACGAATTCGACTTTTTGATTCGAGGACGAATCCTTTTGAAGAGGGGGAATATGATAAGAATCACGGTGTCCAAAAGGACCTATTGCCAAGAAGATTAAAAAAATGTCGCTGCCAAGAAGTTAAAGAGGATCGGGAATAAATCCCATCCACAAATGTCTTTTGTCGGGAGACTATAAATACCCACAATAGGTTATGTAAAATGGAGATTCGTGGATGAATGTAATTCTCAGATCTCAAATTGAGACGTTTCCCTTAGAATTCCAAGCATCATATTTGCCATTTGCCATTTCTAAGTTTCAAGCAATTCTTGTGGTAGAATTGCACCCGAGCCATTCAATAAAGCCTTGAGATATTTCTAATAGGTTATGTAAAATGGAGATTCGTGGATGAATGTAATTCTTGTGGTAGAATTGCACCCGAGCCATTCAATCAAGCCTTGAGATATTTCTAATTCAAATTGGTTGATCCCAATTTCGACAAAGGCTTGGATCGTTGGAAGATTCATACTTCATGATTCATGAAGTACAATTGAATATTTATGTCAGGAACACGGTTTGAACCTACACAAGTGAAGCCTAATAGATTTTAAGTTTATTTCTTTAGCCACTCAAATATATCAACATTTGTTGAAAGATTTTATTGTTTTATTTATTTATTTATTTATTTCATTTTGCAATGGTCAATTGGTCAAAATTGACTTCGTCATTTGTGGAGATTAAAGGGGATCGGGATTGAATCTCAGCCACAAACGTCTTTTGTCGAGAGACTATAAATACCCACAATATGTTATGTAAAAATCAGATTCGTGGATGAATGTAATTAAGATCTCAAATTGAGAGGTTTCTCTTAGAAATCCGAGCATCATATTTGCCATTACTAAGTTTCAAGCAATTCTTGTGGTAGAATTGCACCCGAGCCATTCAATCAAGCCTTGATCAAGTTAGATTATGGAGTGACTCAATTTAGAATAAGGTTTCCAAATCTTGCTTCTAGATCTTCGATCGTAAGAGATAATCTAATTCTAGCCTTATCTTTTGGTTGATCCAAATTTCGTATAAGGAGGTGTTAATTACTTTGATTCAAGGGTTCTTGCTTCAACATAAGCTTGGATCGTTGGGTTGAGGATTAGGGTTGCCTTATCAATTTGGTATCAGAGCCAGGTTTACATCTTTGTGTCCGACTCTAGAATTGATTTTATCTTTCATTTCTCCTCTTGTTTATCTTTTCTTTAAATTTGTCCATTTATTTCTTGCTGTCATTTCCGCCATTATTCATCAACTTTTCACTTTGTTCTCATTTTCTTCCTAAAGATCACGTTGAGATCTTGAAAAAAAAAAATCTTATCATATTTGTTCTTACGATTGTGATTATAAACGATATTTATCATTTTGTTTAGATCATTTGCATGTTTATTTGAAGATCAAATAAACTTCGATTCACATCTTTTTCTTCATCCATCTAAATCTAGAACCGTTCTTTTTGGATTTTTTTTCAGTGTGCAATTATATCCAATAATATCTTCGTGTCCCTTTTTTTTTTTTTTTTTTTCATGTCTTGTTTTATTTTCTTGTTATTTCATAATTAACTTATCTTGATTGCCTTGAATAGGTTGCTACTATCAGAATTGCTTTATCGATATATTAGCCTACCTTGATCATAATTTAGTCACTTTCCCAAACAGCCTACCTTTGTGTGTTTAAACACGAGTGTCCCTGAGTGTAAAATCAGTGAGTTGAGTGTGTGAGGTCCTAAACATATTTCACTACTGTTTGTACAATCATGAACCAAGACGGAGGAAATGGAGGGGAGATCAATGAAGCTAGCTGGAGAGAAGCACAGGTCGGAACAATTACTCATTTGAATCAAGTTATTAGTACATTGACAGACTGGATGGAGCGAATTGAAATAGCCTTAGGTAATCTTCAAGGGAGGGAAGTACTCTTGAATGAAGGAGTTGAAAATGAAGAAGATGACAATGTCACCCTTTTAGCGGGACATAGTCCTAGGGGAGGGAGAGATGTCGGTCGAGGGAGAGGAAGAGTCGGAAGAAGGGGTAGAGAAATTTTAGCACGAAAAAGAATTGAGAGGGAGTACCAGTATGAGAGAGAAAAAGAAAAAGGAGTTGGGGGAGTAAAGCTAAAAATTCAAACTTTCTATGGGAGATCTAATCTAGAGGAGTATTTGCAATATGAGAGCAAAATTGAGCATGTCTTCGATTGCAACAATTTCAGTGAAGAAAGAAAGTTGAAGCTTGCTGTGGCTGAATTTTGTGATTATGCCATTATATGGTGGACATCTTTGAAATCAGAGTGGAGAAGAAATTATGAAGAACCAGTTGAAACGTGGGAGGAACTGAAGACATTAATGAGAAAAAGGTACATTCCTAAGCATTATTCTCGAGTACTCAAGCAAAAACTCTATACTTTACAACAGGGATCCAAAAGTGTTGAAGAATATTACAAAGAAATGGAGACCCTTATGAACAGAGCATGTATTGATGAAGATGGGGAAGATATAATGGCTAGATTTCTTGGTGGGTTAAACTGACAACTTGCTCATCAAGTGGATAGGCAAGCGTACTTTGATATGCAAGAATTGTTACACCTTGCTGTCAAAATCGAAGGGCAACTAGCTTGGGAGAAGGAGAACTCCAAGAGGTATGATATTTCATAGTCTACTACTTTCAACACTTGGAAAAAGAATGTAAATATTGAAAATATAGATTTCAAAGTTGGAGGCAAGTATGATCTTGACAAAAAGAACAAAGCTGAGACCTCCAAGGGTAAAGAGAAAGCGGAGGAATATAAGGAGATTCGAGAAAGAAACAGAGGCATCAAATGTTGGAAATGTCAAGGAATTGTTCATCTTGGTCGTGATTGTCCTAACAAGAGAGTCATGATCATCAAGAATGGACAAGTTGTCACAGATAGTGAGGAAAGTGACCATGATGAGCTAGTTGAAGAGGAAATCCAGGAGAATGAGGAGGAACTAAAAGATGGGAGTCATTTGGTACTTGTAACCAGAAGACTTCTTAAAACTCAAGTTACAGAGAATGATGTTGATGATCAAAGAGACAACCTATTTCACACAAGGTGTTTAGTCAAGGGGACTCCTTGTAGTCTTGTAATTGATAGTGGAAGCTGCACCAATGTCGTAAGTACAATGCTGATCAAAAGGTTGCTAATTCCAACCCAACACCATCCTAAACCTTACAAGCTTCAATGGCTCAATGACAGTAGAACAATGAAGGTAACTTCTCAAGGTTTAATATCTTTTACTTTTGGAAAATATAAAGATGAAGTTCTTTGTGATGTTTTACCAATGCATGCTGGAGACATATTTCTTGGCCGACCATGGCAATTTGACAGGAGGGTTATGTATGATGGCTATTTGAATCGTTATTCTTTTGTAAAAAGATGGTAGAAAAACTACTCTTGTACCTTTGAGTTCTGCAAATGTATTTGCTGATCAATTAATGTTGGAAGAAAAAAAGAAAGAGTTTGAGGAAAAAGAGTTGAGTGAGAAAATAGAGAAAAGTCAACAAGAAAATCATAGTGAAAAAAAGAATGAAATTAGAAAAAAAAGGAAAGAATGTGAGTTGTTTGGCTAGAGTTGGAGAGGTTAGAAGGGCAATGTTCTCACAAAAACCCATCTTTGTACTTGTGTACAAGGAAGGATTTTTGGTCTCTAACGATAATAATTTGTCTTTGCCTAGTATGTTACAATCTCTTTTACAGGAATTTGATGACGTATTCCAAGATGAAGTCCCTAAAGAACTACCTCCCATTAGAGGTATTGAACATAAAATAGACTTCATTCCAGGGACAGTAATTCCTAATAGACCAGCTTATAGAGCCAACCCAACTGAGACAAGAAATTCAAGGCAAGTAGAGGAGCTTATGGAGAAGGGCTATATACGAGAGAGTTTGAGTCCTTGTTTTGTACCAGTCTTATTGGTGCCGAAGAAAGATGGACCGTGGCACATGGGCGTGGATTGTAGAGCCATCAACAAAATCACGGTAAAGTATCGACATCCTATTCCTAGGCTAGACGATATGCTTGAAAAATTGCATGGTTCATGTTTATTTAAAAAGATTGACTTGAAATCTGGATATCATCAAATTAGAATGCATGTAGGAGACGAATGGAAAACCGCGTTCAAAACTAAGTTTGGATTGTATGAATGGCTTGTTATGCCTTTTGGGTTAACTAATGCTCCTAGTACATTTATACGCTCAATGAATCACGTTTTGAGAGAATATTTAGGAAAGCATGTTGTTGTGTATTTTGATGATATTTTAATTTATTCAAAGACCTTGCATGAGCATGTGGAGCATGTTAAGTTAGTTTTGATTACACTTAGAAAAGAGAAACTTTATGCTAATTTTAATACGTGTAGTTTTTGCATGGAAAAAGTTACTTTTCTTGGCTTCATAGTTAGTAAAAATGGAGTAGAAGTAGATGAAGAGAAAGTTAAAGCAATCAGGGATTGGCCAACACCACAAAATGCAAGTGACGTTCGTAGTTTTCATGGGTTAGCTAGCTTCTATAGGAGATTTATAAAAGATTTTAGCACCATAGATGCACCATTGAATGACTTAGTGAAAAGGAATGTTGTTTTTAAATGGGGAGATTGTTTGGTTTTATGTCCTAAAACTCATAGTTTGTAAACAAAAACATATTCTATTTCAATAAAGTTATTATTATTGTTTATTCAGTAAAGATTGTTTTGAATAAAGTGAACTTTACGATCATTAATCTAAATCCAATAAACTAAGAACACTCTGGCTATAGTATGATTACTTGAACTATATCTAGAGACATAACTAGAGACATAAGAGTGGATCAAGCTCAAGTATATAGTCAAAATGACCTATAGTATAAGGATAAGGCTGAGTACCTTATTCTGGGGACACTATGGATGCGGCCCACTTTTGTATATGATATAAAGAATGTGATCACTAAATTATACATGTGGAGACATGTGAGTGGGGGCATCCTATGCAATGAGTTTTGCATAAGATCGGACCATGAAGAAAACCACTCTCACTGTATAATGTCGTTTACTGTTGAGATTGATTTTCTTTTCATTCAATAACCTATGTAACTCGGTTTTAATCATGAGCTAACCATGAACTCCTGTTTATTCAGAGGTATCCTTAGATTTGCATGGGTGAGAGTGGCTCTAGTTCGCCGACTCAATATGCCTCCCATTTCAGGGGTAAGACTGGGTGAATGGCTGAGGACGTGGGGTGCAAGATGGAACTCACTCCTACCCACTTTTAGGGATAGAAGAGAGGTAGTTCCCTTAAGCACTGACTCCAGGTCTTGAATAAGGGGCCCCACCTCTCATTGGCCCGAGAGGGATTCGGTTTACTGGTTGGACCACAAACCAATTGTTCATTAGAGGATTAGTGAGACATAAGGAACAAGAAATAACTTCAGAGGTAAAACAGTAAATTTATCTAGCTCTAGTTACGAACAACCTGTGAAGGATCGACTTACTAATCATGGTTATATCAAATGGACAGAAATATATCTATAGTGAGGGGAGTGCAACTACTAGGCTATAGTGGAGTGTCCTAGTAGTTAACGAATGTTGGTTAACCAGGTTAATGAGTTTAACCGGTTAATCTTGGATCGTTGGAGCCCATGATCTATAGGTCCATTAGGTTCCTCTACTAGCTCATATCGAACTAAACCATAGAATAGTGTGACGAGTTAGTTCGAAGTGTTCGAATTCAAATTAGGGAATATGCGCTACATCTATACAATATATTTAACCGCATTTTTATTTTATTTAAGAATTAAACAAAAAGAGAGAATATGAGATATTTAAATAAGATTTAAATATTTTAATCAATTATGTGTCGAAATTGATTGAGATTGGCATTTGAATTAATATTAAATATTAATTAAATAGTTTAATTAATCATTTAATGTTACTTTAATTTAAAATTAATTATTCAAATTAATTGTTGAATTAAAATGAAGAAAGTTGACTTCATTTAATGGAAAAATCCATGTTAGTGGAATTTTGAGGTGTCAAAATTTGGTTTAACCAAACTTGCATGTTTGCCAAATAAACCCCACAAGTTTGAGGGAAATTTTGAGGTGTCAAAATTTGGTTTAACCAAACTTGTTTGCTTGCCAAATAAACCCCACAAGTTTTAGTGAAATTTTGAGTGTCAAAATTTGGTGATCTCAAATTTGCATGAATATGCAAACATGACTCTTTAAATAGAGTGATCATGATACATAGAAGGTCTTCTTCTTCTTGGTGAAAAACCTTGAGAAAAACCTCTCACAAACACTCTCTTCATATATACAAAATCCCTCCCAAGTTTAGTGGAGGATAGTGGAGAAGACACTAGTGGTGGTTCGAAACCAGTTCGTGAGGAAGAAGGAGTTTGAACTACAAATGGTTAGTATTCAAACTCATTAAGTTTTAATACTTATGAACATGCTAGTTATTTACTATAATTGGTGTTCTAAAAGTGCCTAAGATCCAAATTGCTTCCGCATGTGTTATATTAACACCTTCAGAGATAATGCAAGAGAATTCATTTAATAAGCTTAAGAATAAATTAACCAATGCACCATTACTTGTCTTGTCTAACTTTGATAAAACTTTTGAAATTGAGTGTGATGCAAGTGGTTTGGACATAGGTGCTGTTTTGATGCAAGATGGCAAACCCGTAATGTATTTTAGTGAAAAACTAAGCATTGAACTATCGTACCTATAATAAAGAATTGTTTTCTTTAGTTCGCACATTGCAGGTGTTGCAACACTAGTTATGGCCTAGAGAATTTGTGATCCACTCTGATCATGAAAGCTTGAAGTATCTTAAGGGTCAAAGCAAACTGAACCGTAGGCATGCAAAGTGGGTGGAGTTTTTTGAAACATTTCCGTATGTCATCAAATATAAGTAAGGTAAGGATAATATGGTAGCTGGTGCATTATCTAGAAGGTACAATCTTTTTACTTCTCTCAGTGCAAAAATTCTTGCATTTGAGCATATTAAAGAATTATATCGAGATGACCATGACTTTTGAATTATTTATGCATCTTGTCTTACAAAAACAACTGTAGATGATTATTATGTGTTTCATGAATTCTTATTTAAGAAAAGTAAGCTTTGTATTCCTAAATGCTCTATCAGAGATTTGCTTGTAAAAGAAGCACATGGTGGTGGCTTAATGGGACATTTTGGGATTAATAAAACTTATAATATGTTGCATGAACACTTCTTTTGACAAAAAATGAAGCATGATGTTCATAAATTTTGTAGTCAATACTTTAAATGCAAAGAAGCTAAATCTAGATCACAGCCAAATGGATTGTACACTCCTTTGAATGTACCTAATGTACCTTGGACTAATATATCTATGGATTTTGTTCTTGGTTTACCGCACACTAAAAAGGGTAAAGATAGTGTATTTTTGTTGTGGTAGACAGATTTAGTAAGATGGCTCATTTTATTGCATGTAACAAGACAGACGATGCAAAACATGTTGCTGACTTATTTTTTACGGAAGTACTAAGATTACATGGAATCCCTAGAATAATTGTTAGTGATAGGGATGCTAAATTTCTAAGTCACTTTTGGAAAGTATTATGGGGTAAATTTGGTACCAAATTGTTGTTTTCAACTACATGTCATCCTCGGAGGGACAAACTGAGGTGGTTAATAGAACATTATTAAGAGCATTGTTTAGGGCTATTATTTCTAAGAATATTAAGTCTTGGAATGAATGTTTGCCATTTGTAGAGTTTGCATATACTAGAGCAATTCATAGTACAACTCTTTGTTCTCCTTTTGAAGTTGTTTATGGATTTAATCCACTTACGCCTCATAGTACAACTCTTTGTTCTCCTTTTGAAGTTGTTTATGGATTTAATCCACTTACGCCTCTTGATTTGCTTCATATTCCTTCTAATATGTTTGTGAGTGACACAACCACAAGTAAGGCAGACTTGATCAAAACGTTGCACAAGGAGGTGAAGGAGAGAATTGAGAACCAAAATTTCAAAGTTGTTTCAAGGATGAACAAATAATGGTTTGCTTAATTTCTTCCTAAGAAAATTGGATGCATTCTCTTGCATTTCTCCCCATTTAAAAACAACATTATTTTTCATTAAGTTATTCAATGGTGCAGCTATGGTACTAAAATCGTTTATAAATCTTTTATAGAATCTAACTAACCCTTAAAAACTTTTTGGTGTTAGCAAATCTATAATGACTTTGACTTTCTTTTTATCTCGTTCTATTCTGTATTTACGAACTATAAAGCCAAAAAAAATTTCCATGCAAAAGCTACACTTATTAAAATTAAATTTCTCTTCTGTGTAATCAAAACTAATTTATCATGCTTCACATGCTCAAGCAAAATCTTCAAATAAATTATAATATCATCAATATAAACAACATGTTTTCTCATATATTTTCTCAAAACACTATATATTAAGCGCATAGATGTACTACGGCATTAGTTAACCTAAAAGGCACAACAAGCCATTCATACAATCCAAACTTTATATTTAAGTTGTTTTCCATTCATCTCTTACGTGCATTATAATTTGATGATATCTAGATTTCAAAATAATTTTTATAAATAGACACGAATCATGCAATAAATCAAGCATATCGTCTAACCTAGGAATAGGATATCGATACTTTACCGTGAGTTTGTTGATGACTCTATTATCCATGCATATGCGCCAAGTTTCATCTTTCTTTGGCACCAATAAGTCTTCTATAGAACATGGACTCAAACATGCTGGTACATAGCCCTTCCATGAGCTCCTCCACTTGCCTTTGAATTTCATTTCTCTCGGTTGGATTGACTCAATAAGCTGGCTTATAAGGAATGACAGTCCTTGGAATGAAGTCTATTTTATATTCAGTACCTCTAATGGGAGGTATTTCTTTATCTTGAAACATGTCTTCAAATTCCTGTAAAAGAAATTGAAAAACACAGGCAAAGCCAGGTTGTTATAGTTAGAGATCAAAAATCCTCCATTGTACATAAGTACAAGGATCGATTTTTGTGAAAACCTTCTCACCTCTCCAACTGTAGCCAAATAACTATTTCTCTTCCTTTTTTATTCAATTTCATCTCTTTTTTCATTCTTTTTTTCTCTTTGATTTTTCTCTATTTTTTCACTCAACTCTTGTTTGTCTTTTAACTCTTTTTCCTCAAACTCTTTCTTTCTTTTCTCCAACTTTAATTGATCAGCAAATACACTTGCATAACTCAAAGGTACAAGCGTGATTTTTCTACTATCTTTTACAAAATAATACCTATTCAAATAGTCATCATACATAACCCTCCTATCAAATTGCCATGGTCGGCCAAGCAATATGTCTCCAACATGCATTAGTAACACATCACAAAGAACTTCACCTTTATATTTTCCCAAAGTAAAAGATATTAAAGCTTGGGAAATTACCTTCATTGTTCCACTATCATTGAGCCATTGGAGCTTGTAAGGTTTAGGATGATCTTGAGTTGGAATTTGCAACCTTTTGATCAACATAGTACTTACTACATTGGTGCAACTTCCACTATCAATGATAAGACTACAAGCAGTCCCCTTGACTAAACACCGCGTGTGAAATAGGTTGTCTCTTTGATCATCAACATCATTCTCCGTAACTTGAGTTTTAGGAAGTCTTCTTGTAATAAGTGCCAAATGAATATCATCTTCCAGTTTCTCCTCATTCTTCTGGACTTCTTCAACTAGATCATTGATCTCCCCGCCATTTTTCTCGTCTTGGTTCATGATTGTACAAACAATAGTTTTATATGCTTAGGACCTCACACACTCAACTCACTAATTTTACACTCAGGAACACTCGTGTTTAACACACAAAGGTAGGCTATTTGGGAAAGTGACTAATTTCTGATCAAGGTAGGTAATATGGATAAAGCAATTCTGATAGTAGCTATCTATTCAAGACAATCAAGACAAGGTAATTATGTAGTAACAACAAAATAAAACAAGAAATGAACAAATAATTAAGAGACAAAGATATTTTTGGATATAATTGCACACTGAAAAGAAAATGAATTCCAAAGAGAATGGTCGTGAAGATCGATCACAACAATTCTAGATTTATATGCTTTAGGGAAAAAAAATGAGAATTGAAATTTATTTGATCCTAAAATAAACGTGGAAATGGTCTGATGATAAGGATTTATTAAGAACAATATGATAGGGATTTTTTTTTTCTTTCAAGATCTAAATATGATCTTTAACGGGACACTAAGAACAAAGTAGAAAGATAATGAAGAACGATGGAAATGGCAGTAAGAAAATAAATGACAAATTTCAAGAGACGATAAATAATAGCGTACATTAAAGATAAAATCAATTCTAGAGTCGGCCACAAAGATGCAACCTATGCTCTGATACCAAACTGATAAGGCAACCCTAATCCTCAGCCAATGATCCAAACTTTTGTTGAAGCAAGAACCCTTGAATCAAAGTCATTAACACCTCCTTATACGAAATTTGGATCAACCAAGAGATAAGGCTAGAATTAGATTACCTCTTATGATCAAAGATTTAGAAGCAAGATTTGAAAACCTTGTTCTAAATTGAGTCACTCCACAATCGAACTTGATCAAGGCTTGATTGAATGGCTCGGGTGCAACTCTACGACAAGAATTGCTTGAAACTTAGAAATGGCAAATATGATGCTCAGATTTCTAAAGGAAACGTCTCAATTTGAGATATGAATTACATTCATATACGAATCTGAATTTTACATAACATATTGTGGGTATTTATTGTCTCCGGACAAAAGACGTTTGTGGACTGAATTTATTCGAGATGTTTGTGGAAGGGATTTATTCCCGATCCCCATTAATCTCCACAAAGAATAAGTCAAATTGACCATTTGACTTTTACATAATTTATAAAATTAAACACAGTTTGATGTGCTTGAGTGATTAATGCGACAGGTTTGAAATTAATTGAGCTCTCTGTGCGTAGGTTCGAATTTTGTTGTTTACATATTTTTTTGAATCTTCTTGACATTTTTTTGAATCTTCTTAGCAATAGGTCCATTTTGAACACCGTGATTCTTATCAGAAGGTATCATAATTTACAACAATGAGTTCCTTATGATGATAGAATTGATCGTAACGTGGGGAGCATCAAATTAAAACTTCCCAAGTTTTATGGCAAAACCAATCCAGAGGAGTACCTTGAATGGGAGAAAATGGTGGAGTCGATGTTCAACTGTCATAATTTTAGTGATGAAAAGAAGGTACTGTTATGCATTGCTCAATTCAAACAATATGGTCAAATTTGGTGGGATAAATTGATGTCAAGTAGGAGAAGAAACCTTGAAGCACCAATTGATTAATGGTACGAGTTCAAAGAGTCCATGAGGAAGCGTTTTGTTCCACAATATTTTCAATGGGACATGGCGCAAAAGCTTCAAGCATTGAAACAAGGACGCAAATCTGTGGAAGATTATTACAAGGAGATGGATACATTATGGATTGACTTGATCTCGATGAGGACATGGAGGCTCTCATGGCACGGTTTCTTAATGGGTTAAACACAGAGATTGCAGACAAGACTTGTTTACAGCCTTATTCTAAGATGGAGGAGTTGTTGCACATTGCAATTAAGATCGAGAGGCAAATCCAACGAAGGTCTCAACGGTATTCTTCTAAAACTTTTCCCAATTCTACTTCTACATGGAAAAAGAATAGTAAGAACATTGATTATAAGAATAGAAATCAAGAGATTAATGAGAAGCCTGAAGCTAAATTTGAGAACGGGGAGAGTTCTAGAATAGGAAAAGAAAAAATAGAAAAGTCTAATGTTCGAAATAGAGATTTAAAGTGTTGGAGATGTCAAGGGGTAGGACACTATAGTAGAGATTGCCCAAATGCAAGAATTATGACCATGAAGGAGGGAGAAATTGTTAAATTATGACCATCAAGGAGGGAGAAATTGTTACGGATGACGAGGCAGATGACGACATAAATGAGGAAACTGATGAGAGTGAGGAGTTTTCTAATGACCCTAAATTTCCACATACTCAGAGTCGCTACTAACGTCTCATGCTCATCTATAATGCAGAAATATAACTCTAACATGAACATAATTGATAACGTAAACTTCAAAAAAAAAAAAAAAACGTTTAAAATAACTTCTTCTCTAGAAAACATAGCCATGGTCTTACGTGTTTAAATATGAAATACTGAAATTTAGAGAAAACAAAAACAAATACAAAATAATTTAAAACAATCAAATCCAAAACAACCTATTCTAAATTAAGACTAGAAATTTAAATATGAATCTACCCTATGCACGTGCCACAGTCTCTGCTCGCAATGCCGCCGTCCTCCGTACAAGTGCGCCTTGCCTTTACCTGAAAAATGATGTGGCACTCGACCTGAGTATTTCAAAGAATACTCAGTAAGTGGCCCCACTATAGGGGCCATGCAAATACAAACACATGCAATCATGATTTAGGGACCTATCTCTAATCATCTTATGGGTGGCCTCCAGTCTCGGACAAATTGGATGTGTAGTACTTCCCTACACACGACTCACACGTGCGAGTGTGAATCCCCAGGGCGCTCGCACACCCCCTAGACCCTCTAGTCAAGCTAATCTGTAGCGACGTCCGGAGGTCAGCGGAACCCCATAGTATCATGCGCCTCATGAACACCATCATCTGCGTTCGCACCTATGCGCATTCACGCTCATCATATGGTGCGCGTCCGCACTCATTATCTTTAGGGGAAGTAGCCCTATGCTTATGAACATACAATATGCATGAGGTCCTTCTAAATCCGTCATAATATCTCTTTTGACACAACCCTCTAGTCTCATCTCTTTGTTACTCTAGGTAACACATACTCGTGGATATTTATATTAATATCATTTCCACGCTTTAGGGTTGTGTCCTATGTCGATCTAACGACATGATGCAATATGACACTCATTATCATATAGCATGCTCAATATGGAAAACATCATCATATTAAGGTAAACGTCACGCAATTATCATACTCATCATATTGCCACAAAGTGCATCAAACATATCAAGTACGACATTTATCAAAATATATATACTACGCACATCATCAAGTATCGTAACTCACACATCATCATAACTCATATTCCGCATCGTACAACATAGTTCATACATCATCATAACTCATACAATTTTTAGTCTATCCTATAGTAAGGCCACTCACCTTGTTGGCCTTAGCCGAAGTATTCCCTAATTTATTTAATGTAAGCTCCCGTTCCTCGAGAACTACACCAAATGTTGCCAAGGTTTGCTTCCTATCACATCGTTCGTCACCCTTTGTTAGTATTTCACATTTTAATTAATAATTCAACTAACAGTGTGAAATACGGCTCTAAACGGCCTCAATAAAAATCGAGTTCCATGTTTTCATTGTTTCTAAATTATATAGGATAATAAATCTTAAAACTTAAATTAAAGATATGACAATATTATTAATATTTCAAGCGGCTTGGATAATTCAACCTTTCATGTTATATCCTATAGATACAAATATATAATAATTTCTCATATCTTCCATTTTTCTTCTCTCGCTCTATTTCTCTTCTATGTTATATTTTAATTCGGTTTACAGTACTTGCCATCTGAACAGTCTTCCCAATTTCAAACGTTATAATTTTCTTTTCTTTCCTAAAATCTTCCCTTTTGTTTTTTTTTTCTTTTTATCTCTACTTTTTTTTAAGCAGTTCAATTCTACCTCCATATCTAATTATTTTAAACAATTTCAATCTAATTCTTTAAACAATTTCAATCTAATTCTTTTAATCCCTTAGTTCAATTCTACCTCCATATCTAATTATTTTAAACAATTTCAATCTAATTCTTTAAACAATTTCAATCTAATTCTTTTAATCCCTTTCTTCACAGGAGTTTAATTCTATAATTCTTTTAAGCAGATTCTTACAAGGAGGAGTTTAATTCTATAATTCTTTTAAGCAGATTCTTACAAGGAGTTAACTCTACTCCCATATCTAAATAGTTTAATTCTCTAAATAGTTTAATTTTATTCCAGATTTTGGTTGGCTTTACTCTTTCCAAATCCAATCTTCCTATCTTTACATGTATTATTTTTTTTTATTATTATTATTTGTTCTGTTTTCCCAATCTTGCTCTCTTTATCGGTCTTTCTTCTTTTTTTTTTTTTTTTCTCTTCTCATCAGGTTTCCAAATCTTCTTTTTTTTTTTTTTTTTTTCCGATCTTCCTTTTCCCTATATTCCTCTCTTTCTTATCTATCTATTTTTTTATGACCAATTTTAATGGACTCTTGCTATGACAAATAATTTCTAGTTCAGATCATTCCAACAAATCATTTCTAAATTTCTAACTCAATCTAAATAATTGCTAATATCATTAGTAAGACACAAAAGTTAAATCTAACTACTAACATTTTTCAAATGACATCTCTCTTTCTTTATCTGCCTACCATCTCTCCACCTTCCTTCTCGATATCTCCATTATTGTCTAACCATCTCTCCATTATTGTCTAACCATCTCTCCATCATTGTCTAACCATCTCTCCATCATTGTCTAACCATCTCTCCATTATCTTTCTGTTTTGTTGGGTGGATTATTGATACGGGAGGAGGTATTTTAGGGGAGGGGCGGAGAGATTTAAGGAGAGGTGGTCAGTTTTTTTTTTCTTTATTTTGTTATTTTTATTTTCATATATATATATATAGATAGATAGATAGAGATATATTAAACCTAACGGGGCTTACAAGTTTAGTGAAGAGGACCCTACACATATATCTTTGGTTACTCAACGAGCTCTAAACACCCGCATTAAGGAGGACGGCCTACACCAACGGGAGAACTTATTTCAAACTCGGTGTCTTGTTCAATCTATACCTTGTAGTGTTGTCATTAATAGCCGTAGTTGCACCAATGTTGTGAGTTCCATTCTGGTCAAAAGACTTAATTTCAAGACACAACTACATCCACAACCCTACAAGCTTCAATGGTTGAATGATCATGGGGAAGTACGGGTAACTCAACAAGCTCTTGTTTCTTTTACTATTGGAAAATATGTTGATGATGTTTTATGTTATGTTGTATCTATGCATGTTGGAGATTTACTACTTGGGAGGCCTTGGCAATTTGATCGTCAGGTAATGTATGATGGGTATGCAAATTGATACTCTTTTACTTACAATGGTAGAAAAACTACTCTTGTTCCATTGTCTCAAAAGATGTATTTATTGATCATTGCAAACTTGAAAAGAAAAGAAAAGAGGCTGATGCAAAAGCAGAGATTGAAAAAGAATCCAGTGATAAAAAGAGCTTGAGTGAAAAGCAAGAGAGTAGCACTCAGTCTAGAGAGAAAAAAAAAAAAAAAAAAAAGAGAGAAAAAAGCCAAATCAGTAAGCTTGTATGTTAGATCAAGTGAGGCTAGGAATGTTTTGCTCTCTAACCGGACTATTCTTGTACTTATGTGCAAGGGGTCTTGTTACTTTACTAACATGCTTAACCCTTCTTTGCCTAGTAATTTTGTTGTGCTTTTGCAAGAGTTTGAAGATTTATTTTCCGAGGAGATGCCTAGTAGTTTGCCACCACTTAGAGGAATTGAACACTAGATTGACTTCATCCTTGTCACGCCCATTCCAAACCGACCAGGCATATAGGACTAATCCAAATGAGGCTGAAGACATACAAAAGGAAGTAAGTGAACTCCTTGCTAAAGGGTATGTACGTAAAAGTTTGAGTCCTTGTTCCGTTCCAGTTATTCTTGTACCTAAGAAAGATGGTTCTTGGCGTATGTGTGTTGATTGTATGGCTATAAATAAGATAACGATAAAGTATAGGCACCCAATTCCTAGATTAGATGATATGCTTGATGAATTGCATAGATGTAGTCTTTTTACTAAGATTGATTTAAAATCGGGTTATCATCAAATTCGCATGCATATTGGGGATGAGTGGAAAACAGCTTTTAAAACCAAGTATGGTCTTTATGAATGGTTGGTTATGCCTTTTGAATTAACTAATGCACCTAGTACATTCAAGAGACTAAGGAATCATGTCTTACGAGAATACTTTGGTAAGTTTGTGGTTGTTTATTTTGATGACATCCTTGTTTACTCTAAATCTTTAAATGATCATATTACCCATGTACGCAATGTTTTGACTACTTTAAGAAACGAATGTTTAAATGTAAATTTAAAGAAATGTAGCTTTTGCATGGACAAAGTTAACTTTCTTGGGTTTGTAGTTTCATCTAATGGTGTTGAGGGTGATGAGGAGAAAGTGAAGGCTATAAAAGATTGGCCTACACCTAAAAATGTAAGTGAGGTAAGAAGTTTTCATGGTCTTGCAAGTTTCTACTGTAGGTTCATTAAGAATTTTAGTACAACTGCTTCACCCTTGAATGAACTTGTTAAGAAGAATGTATCATTTACATGGGAAAAATATCAAGAACTTGCTTTTAATACTTTGAAAGAAAAATTGAGTTCTGCTCCCTTGCTTGCATTACCTAATTTTGATTCAACTTTTTAAATTGAATGTGATGCTAGTAGAGTAGGGATAGGTGCTCTATTAATGCAAAATCAAAGACCTTTAATGTTCTTTAGTGAGAAGTTGATTGGTGCATCTTTGAGGTATCCAACTTATGGCAAAGAGCTTTATGCTTTGGTTCGTGCATTGCAAACCTAGCAACATTATCTTTGGCCTAAGGAGTTCGTTATTTATATGGATCATGAAAGTTTAAAGCATTTGAGAGTTCAAAATAAACTCAATTGACGACATGCTAAGTGGTTATTATTTATTGAAACATTCCCTTACGTCATAAAATATAAACAAGGCAAGGAGAACATTGTTGCAGATTTTTTTTCACGAAGGTATGTCCTCCTCAATACTTTGAATGCTAAGTTGTTGGGTTTTGAAAACATAAAGGATTTGTATGAACATGACATATTCTTAGCTCCTTTTGTTGAATCTTGTGAAAAAGGACTCGTTGTGGATAATTACTTGTTGTTAGATGGATTTTTGTTCCGAAAAGGCAAACTTTGCATATCATCTTGTTCCATACGTGAGCTACTTGTGAGGGAAGCTCATGGAGGTGGTTTAATGGCACACCATGGAGTTTGTAAAACTTATAATATGCTCTCTGAACCTCTTTTTTTTTTTTTTTTTTTTTTGCCTAAATTGAGACATGATATTAATAAAGTTTGTGCTCGTTGCATAGCATGTAAACAAGCTAAGTCTAGGCTTCAACCACATGGTTTATACTCCCCATTACCTATTTCTAATGGTCCTTGGATTGATATATCAATGAATTTTGTTTTAGGTTTACCTAGGACTAGGAAAGGCTATGATAGCATCTTTGTTGTTTGTTGTGGTTGATCGATTTAGTAAAATTGCTCATTTTATTCCTTGTCACAAAACTGATGATTCAAAATATATTGCTGACTTGTTCTTTAGGGAAGTTGTACGATTGCATGGCATTCCTAAAAGCATCGTTAGTGATCGTGATGTATATTTTTAAGCCACTTTTGGCGTGTTTTATGGGGGTAAGTTAGGAACTAAGCTAGTATATTCAACTACTTGTCATCCTCAAACGGATGGACAAACTGAAGTTGTTAACAGAACCATGACTACTATGCTTAGGGCTATTATTGATAAGAATCTTAAGACTTGGGAGGATTGTTTGCCATTTATAGAATTTGCATATAATAGGATTGTTCATAGCACTACTAAATGCACACCTTTTGAAATTGTTTATGGCTTTAATCCTTTAACCCCCATTGACTTGTTACCTATGCCGTCAAAAGAGTTTGTGAATTTTGATGCAAATGCCAAGGTTGAGTTTGTTCATAAACTATACCAGCAAGTAAAAGAACAAATTGAGAAACAAAATTCCAAGGTTCCCACCCGAATTAATAAAGGACGCAAGATTGTCATCTTCAAGCCAGAAGATTGGGTTTGACTGTATTTTCGAAAAGAAAGATTTCCTACTCAAAGAAAATCTAAGCTTTTACTGCCAGGAGATGGACCATTTCAAGTTCTTGAGCGTATCAACGACAATGCTCATAAAATTGATTTACCAGCTAAGTATGGTGTTAGTGCAACTTTTAATGTTGTTGAATTGAGTCCTTTTGATGTAGGTAATGGCTGGGATTCGAGGACGAATCCTCCTCAAGAGGGGGAGAATGATACGAACCACGGCAAAAGAATTTCCATACCTCAAGGTCCAATTACAAAGGACGAGAGCCAAGAAGCTACAACAAACCTTGTACACTTATATTCAAAGTATGGTGTGCTCATCAAAGAAAATTCTAGAAGACATTGGAGACCTCAATTATATGTTGTGCAAAGTTGAGCTTCAAGAAAGAGATGCATTAAATGCACTTTAAGTTTCATGTAATGAACTCAACTAAAATTTATGGAACTAGTCCAAGGATACAAATAAGCACATTTCATTCATTGCACTATTTAATTATAATTTAAATATTTGGTTGTTTTTAATATAGAAGTTGAGGTTATATTGTAACAAAAATATGTTATCATATTCCACCATTAATTAGCCATTTTAATATGGAGGTTATGGGTATTTTTCATTTACTAGTAAATTTAATTTGGAAGTTATGTGTCATATAGGTTAAGGTTGTAAAGGCTATATAAAGCCTCATTTTCTTTGATTAGGGACATCATATTTTTTAATTAAAAATGAATAGAATTTCTATTTTTTTTTAGCTTTGTTGAGTGCTAAGATCTTCTTTGCATATTCTTGTGTTTAGAACTTGCATGCTAGTCATTCAAATGGTAGTGATCAAACCTCTTGTGGAGTGATTCGAATCACAAGTTTAGAAACGAGTTTCCTTTACTCTTGATCTTGATCAACAAGGTACTCTATTTCATACTTTTCCTTGGGTTGATTCCATATCAATTAGGGTCATTACAATTGGGATTAGAGCGATACCTCTCACAGTTAGATGTGATTCAAGAACAAACCAAGGAGGAAGCTGGTTGGTATGTGACACCTGAGTAAACGAGGAGGTACATGAATGAACTGAGACCACATCAAAGGAGAGTTATCCTGAAGATAAGATGATTAAGAAAGTCTTAAAGGAAATAAAAGTAAAAACCTATACCAACAATGTGCATCTTCCGTTTTAGTGGCCTCATCAAAGGAACTCCATTGTTAACATACTTTGTTTGGAGTAATTCTATGTTGGGTGACGTTCTAGAAATTTTCCTATGATACATGTGAGTGAGGAAAAAACATGCTGGAACGACTCGTGTTGGTTTGTAGGGATAGTTTTACTGTTAGAAGCAAGGAGTATGTGACTATGTAGCAGGAGAATGCTAGAGCCATCAAGTGTCGAATCAAGATTTCAAATCTTGATTTGAATCTTAGACATGAGTAGCTATACATTTGTGACTGCGAGGGGTTAGTCTTTCTTATCTTTTCTATCATTCACAGTGAAATTTCCTTAACTTTTATGTCATTTTCTTTTACAAACTAGAAAGACTAGACATGAAATTTTTTATTCTTTTTAAATAAATTGAATGCAATGTTACCTTATTTGATTTTAAAGGAATACCTCGTACAATTTAATTATTATATTACGACTGTTAATATGAATTCAAGTTCGTATGTTGTCCGAAAGACAAATAAGCAAATAAAGCAAAGTGTCAAAAGATAAAAAAAAAACACATACATATATCATATATTATTGTATGTTATTCAGTATTCTTGCGTTCCAAGGATAGAATTTAATCTCGCACGCTAACAATCGCAACATATTAGTTTTGTTCTTATTAACACTTAATTCTTGAGGTTGAGGTATTCATGTTTGAGGCCTTCAAATTGCATATCATTGAGCTTCAATTCTTTGGTTGCGAATTGAATACTAACGCATAAACCGAGATAAGATCATGACCAAGTACGATCTCCGCAGCCAGCAGAGGTGTTGCATGCAATTTGTTTTAAAAGGCTTCTCTTTGATACCAGTGGCGGCATCCCTTCAACTTCAACTGCAATAATATTTTAACACTCAGACATTATGTTTGAAACTTTTGAACACTTAGCATGCAATTTTTCTTAGAAGGCTTCTCTATTGAAATATTAACCTTCAAAGAGATTCAAAACAAACAAAGAACGAAGAACTAGAAATTTTACTAGAGCAAGACACAACCAACAGTATCATCACAATAATGAAAATCAACTTCACACTACAAATCTCTGCCATGTTATTATTTGTGTTCGAAATAATTTGAATGGATTGGTGTGATGGTAATATGAACCAAGAGACATCAATCATACAACATGCTTTAATGAAGATGTGAAGAAAATATTGTTGAAATAATCGAAAGATATTTCAATTCATGCCACATTGGAGAAGAATGAAGTTTCATGTTATAAATTTTTGGTGGATTACAATTTAGAGTAATTTAGAGTTATTGTATTTCTTTTATTTACTTTAGGTTACATTTACATAATGGTTAATTATGGCCATTAAGTATGAATGTTACAACTCTTTGAATACCTTTGATAGTTTTAGTTTCATTTTGAGTATTATAAAGCCATGTATGTTGTATTCTTGGAATACCTTTGATAGTTTTAGTTTCATTTTGAGTATTATAAAGCCATGTATGTTGTATTTGTAAGTAGACCTGGCAAATATAGTAAAAGAAGCATTTGTGCTCTTCTTGAGGCAATGGCTAAGTTTCTTTGCAATTCTATATAGTTTAGGTTGCATGTAGAATCATTCAAGCTCGACATGATCAATCTTGCTTGTAGAGTGATTCGAACCTCAGACAATATTTTCTTCACATCTTCATTGAAGCATATTGTATGATTGGTGTCTCTTGGTTCATATCAGATGGTTAAGTTTCATTCTTGTCAATCCATTATATAATTCTCTAGACGTGAAATTAGTTCACCAACATGAATCTAAATGGTAGATTTTGGTTGATGCCAAATATATAATATTTCTATAATTACAAAACTACAAATCCTATTTTTTTGAAAATATTAAAAAGAAATCCAAGTAGGAAATGTAGTGGGTTTCAATTTGTTTTCTTACAAAATTATAGTCATTTGCCATTTATTTAACTTGAGCTTGAGAAAAATAAGTAAATATAAATCAAACTATCACAATTTATTATTTATCTATCTATCTATCTATCTATATATATATATATATATATATATATATATATATTTGCTCGTAAGATTCCAAGTCGATTGGACAGGAAAACAAAACATTCTTTATAAGAGTATGAAAATTTCCTCCCTTTGATAGACGTGTTTTAAAACCTTGACGAGAAATTCAGAAGGAAAAGTCCAAAGTGGACAATATCGGTTAGCACTGGAAGAGGTATCACTCTGATACCAACTGTGATATGGGAAAATCACTACAAGGGGAGTAAGATTCGGATTACCTTGTTGATCGAATATCTCAAGGCAAGAACAGTGTTTGAGATTCGAATCACTCCACAAGCAAGATCGATCATGTCTAGTGATATGAACGAAGAGACATCAATCATACAATATGCTTCAATTAAGATGTGAAGAAAATATTGTTGAAATTATCAAAAGATATTTCAATTCATGCCACATTAAAGAAGAATGAAGTTTCATGTTATAAATTTTGGGTGGATTACAATTTAGAGTAATTGTATTTCATTAATGTATTTTAAGACTTTTTATTTACTTTAGGTTACAATTACCTAGTGGTTAATTAGGGCCATTAAGTATTAATGTTACAATTACCTAATGGTTACAATTACCTACATGTCACATATCTGGCATTTAGGCTCTACTAGTTTATCCAAACTCAACTTAAGGTTCTAGTTCTGCATCTTTAAAGCTTTTCATCGTTTAACCTAGTCGGGGATCTTTTGGTTCATCGATTTTCGCTATTCGGCTCATTAGGAATATCCTGAAGTTCTAGATTAGTTGTTTTCTAGTCCCTTCATACCTATTCATTTTTTATGTTTCAAGGATATTATACAATAATTCTAATTCTACTCAAAAGTTTTGAAATTTCTAACATCCCAAATATGTCTAAACAACAACCTACTCGTACCCTTTTCCAAATTAATACCTATGCTTAATCATATTGTTAATTAAAGTTGGATGTTATTATTGTGTAAGGGTCAATATAAAATTGAAACCTCTAAATTGACTCAAGAATAAATGTTTTAACAAATTCTTGACTTTTATTTAGGTTAATAATGATAAAACTTGGTAAGCTTAATAATATGTAACAGCTCAAACTCACTACTAGGAGATGTTGTCTTTAAATTAACCCAACCCAATTTCATAACTCGGGCTTTTCGGTTTCAAAACTTAATCCAACTCAATCCTTGTTTTGCTGCTTCAACCGTATATAGCCAATCACACATTTAGCTCAAACATCCATTCTTGGTGAATGACCTCTAAAATTAAAGTAGATAGCTTCATTAATAACAAAATCGTCTCCAATCACGATAGCCATAATTGCACTTCTATTGGGTCTCTTGCGCTTCCACTAAAGGTACGGGGTTGTATCATTTGAAATCCCAATAATATCTTGCCCCTCATGTAGACTACGAGTTGTTGGCTTGCTCGGTGGCCACCATTATTTGAATCATGGCCTAGAACGATTCCCACATCAAATTCGTCGTGGGGTCTATTCCTGCCAGTGGTGCTGATGGTGGTGGCACAACCACGTATGTTCTTGTTACATAGCCTTCACAAGTTGGGCTCCCTCTACCTCTACCCCTTCCTCGAACAGGGAGTTGTCCCCTTTCTCGATGTCCTTTTCCACGTCCTCTAGGCGGAATGGTTCTAAACAACCACACAAGTTTTCTTAAGCCTACTATTAAGTAACATAAACTACATAATCTTCTAATTATCATACACATATAATTAAGCAAACAATCATGCCGTCAACAACAATCTAGTCAATTTTATCAAATTCAATTAGGAAATACATTTATAATGGACAAGTAGTAACAATATACATAATCAATGACATTTCATTTTCTTATCTTACGCGTGACATACCTGATAGTGATGGAGCATAACGGTGAGACCACGGAACATGCCAGGCCTACCTCGTAGGCTAGTCTACAAAATCTATAACCTAGAGCAATGATACCAACTATAACGACCCTAGTTTTCTACTTAATTAAAGTCGCTACCACATACATGACGTGACATCTTGTGGAAAAATATTCATTTAAAATGTCTTCATAAAACAATGTTACATGTTTAAGAAAAAGATCTTAAAATAATACAATTGAAAAATTAAGATTCACATAAGTAAAAAAAAAAAAAACAAAAAAACAAAAATGCCCTATATTAACTTACAGTTTACGAAATTAAGTGCAACTACCCTATGCATGTGCCTTAATCTTTTAATTTGTGATGCCGCCGTCAACCGTGTCTTGCGATCTGAAATATAAAAGTAGCACGTGACTTAAGTATTTTAAGAAATATAAAGTAAGTGATCCCACTATTAGGGTTAGAAAATGTAAAGACATGTAAAATGAATGAGACCTATCATATAAAAACCATATTCCCTTAGGTTACTATCCTAACGGGATCATTGAATGTGTATTTACTATTCTACACACGGGCCTCATTCTGGTTGGGCTAGTGTTCTCTAGTGCTATTGCTGGACACCCGAAAGGAGTAGCGATCGTCGTAGCATCATATAAAATATGATATTCATTCTCCTTTCATAATGTACATGTTCATACTCATCACAAGAGGATAATATCTTGATGCATGAGATGTATAACAATGTATGAGATCCCAACATTTCACATTAATTAAATCATGTAAGACAACCCCTTCCATTTTTCTTCGTATTATATAATTTATACCAGCCTCTCGAACATATCTCGAGGTTGTGTATCATGTAAAAACATATTAATGTGTATCATCGTGTTATATCATTTCTGCACATATCATATTCTACGATATATAGTATCATCTCACATATCATATCATATTATAGACATCACACATATCAAACACATGACACCAGTTTATTCAAACTCAAGTTAACGTTCTAGTTTTATAACTTCATAGCTTTTAGTCGTTTAGCCTAATCGGAGATCTTTTGGTTCATTGGTTCTTTCTATTTGGCTCCTTAGGAATATCACGAGGTTCTAGGTTAATCTGGTTAGTTGTATACTAGTCCCTTCACTCATAACCAACCTATTATGTTTTTATTTTTTAAGGATATTAATCAATAATTCTAATTCTACTAGAAAGTTTTGAAATTTCTAATATCCCAAATCCGTCTAAAACAACCTGCTCATACCCTTTTCAAAAATATACTTATAATTGCTGTCCTTTTGTTAATTAAAGTTTCCCATATCTCTAATTTCCAAATCAGTTTGATGTTATTATTGTGTAAGGCCATCATTATAAAGTTAAAACTTCTAAATTTTGATTCAAGAATAAATGTTTTAATAAATTATTGGCTTCTATTTAAGTTAATGTTAATGACAAAACCTCGTAAGCTTAACTACGTGTAACAATCCAATCCCACTGCTGCTATCAGATATTGTCATCGTTGGACTTTCTCTTACGTATTTCTCGTCAAGGTTTTAAAACACGTCTGTTAGAGGGAGGTTACCATACTTTCTTGTTTTCCTCTCCAATCAATGTGGGATCTTACATTACATATCCTTAATGAAGAAAAAAGTTCGTGACAGTTTGGTTATATTTATTATTTTTTTTTTCTCAGGCTTATAGAATGGTAGATGACTATACGTTTCCTACTTGTATTTTTTTTTCTATTTTTAGGAAAAATAGGATTTATGGTTTTGTAATTATAGAAATATAATATATTTGGCATATGCATCAACAAAAATCTACTATTTAGGTTTATATTTGTGAGCTAATTTAATTTATAGACATTATATAATGGAAAGAAAGAAACTTAACCATCACATCAAACCATTCAAAATATTTTCAACCCAAAGGATAATATGGTAGAGATTAGTAGTGTGAAGTTGAGTTTCATTATTGTGATAATACTGTTGGTTGTGTCTCGTTCTGGTAAAATTTCTAGTTCTTCGCTTTTTGTTTGTCTCTTTGAATGTTAAAATTTCAATAGAGAAGCCTTCTAACACAAATCACATGTTAAGTGTTCAAAAGTTTCAAACATAATGTTAAGTGTTTAAATATTATTGCAGTTGAAGTTGAAGGGATGCCGCCACTGGTAATAAAGAGAAACCTTCTAAAACAAATCGCATGCAACACCTCTGCTGACTGTGGAGATCATATTTGTTCGTGTTCTGAAATCGGTTTATGCGTCTGTTTTAAATCGGCAACAAAAGAATTGAATCTCAATAATATGCAATTTGAAGACCTCAAACAAGAAGATCTCAAGAATTAAGTGTTAATAAGAACAGAACTAATATGTTTGTGATTGTTAGTGTGTGGGCACTAAATTCAATCATCGGGGCAAGAATAATGAATAATATAGCTACAATACGGTAATATATGTATATGTATATTCTGTTATCTTTTTGACACTTTGCTATGTTTGCTTATTGTTTTTCGGACAACAAACTAATTTGAATCCGAACGAATAGTCCTAAAAAAATAATTAAATTTTGTACGAGATAGCAATAATGCAATGTGTAACAACTATTGCTCAAGATTCAAAATTTTGATTCAACACCTGATGGCTCCAGTATTCCCCTACTACCTCACCCAACATAGAATTACTCCAAACAAAGTATGTTAAAAAATGAAGTTCCTATGATTAAGCCACTAAAAAGGCAGATACACGTTGTTGGTATAGGTTGTAACCTTTATTTCCTTTAAGACTTCCTTAGTCATCCTATCTTCAGGACCACTCTCACTCTGATATGTTCTCAATTCATTCATGTACTCCTCTTTACTCAGGTGTCTGTACCCACAAGATTTCTCCTGTTTGCCCCTGAATCACATCTTACTGTGAGAGGTATTGCATTTATCCCGATTGTAATGACTCTAATTTTCTATTAAAACCAAGGTCGTAACTACATGCATAATATAACTAGAATGCGTGGAGAAATTCATTTAAAAGAAACGACGTTATGGACTTAAACGTTCGTAATAAAAATTTTAAAACAACATAACGGGAAATAAATAGCATAAATTTTTTAAATAAAATAAGAAAATGATCCATAATCTAACCTAAGACCTACATATAACATGTATGCATCTACCCAAACTTCAATTCTAGATTTCTACTTACCTCGAGTCACTACCGTCATCAAAGAATAATCATTTTGTGTAGAAATAAGCATTTAAACTTTATCCTAAAATATAAATTTCATCATAAAACACTGTCATGGACTTACATTATAACAACTCGAAATTGTTTACTTAATTTTAGGTCGCTACTGTATACGTACCATAACATTGAATGCGAAAGACTTCATTTAAATTCCATAAAACATAACCTTTATCTTAAAACGCAGCCATGGACTTACGTGTTTCCAAAACATCTTTAAAAAGACACAACAGAAGACTGAATAAAATGAATAAGAGTTTAAGTTAAAAACATCCTATTCTAGCCTAAGTCTAAGAAAATAAATACCACTATCCTACGCATGTGCCATGGTCTCGAATTGCGATGCCGTCGTCAGCCGTACATGAATGTCTTGCCTTAACCTGAAAAATGTAGTAGCACATGGCTTGAGTATTTAAAGAAATACTCAGTAAGTGACCCCACTGTTTTGGTTAAATGTAACATTCACATGCAATGAGATGATGAAACCTATCTTTCATTCCATTTTCCCCACGGTGCTGTCCTAACGGGTAATTTTGGACGTGTATCATATACTCTACACACAGCCCATACGTGCGAGTATGGACTCACCAGCTAGTTCGCACACCACTGGGCCACTTTCCTTATCCAGTGGGCATACTCTAGGAGCCCCTTAGGTCAGACACCCGCTAGAACTAGTAACTGTCACGGCAGCGCTATGCAAAGCATAACAATCATTGTCCTGCCATTGGATGTACGCGTCCGTACCCTCGTGATGGTATAGGGGTATTCCCCCAAATGCATGAGCACACATAATGCATGAGGTTCCAAAACTTTTCCATTTTCATTATCCTTTAATACAACCCCGCTAGCATTATGTACATATCATATCATTTTTCATATCGTTTCAGATATTGTTCATCATTCATATCATATCTCAAATCATACATAATTTCTAATGAGGTTATATTTCATGCCATTTATTGTGATTTCATGTCATTCATATCATGCTGTATACACACAATTTAAGATACCTAACATAACGTTCTATGCTTTTAACATAACATTTCATCATATACACATCATACCATGACATATTGCATCACAATGTATCATATCATAAACAAGTCATAACGTAAACACTTTGTAGTCATATCGTTCTCTAACTTATCATAGCCTTAACGTTCTTATACCTATCACAGACATATCATTACGTGAACGTACCATAGTCATATCATCACAAGAACGTATCCTAACGCTACCGTTCTATCAATCCTAACGCTATCGTTCTATTAATCTATCACAAACCTATCCCTTTCTAACCGTAACCTAACCGTATTCTTCCCTCAATCTCTCTTATCCATATCACTCCGGTATGTAACCTAACCTTAACGTTTCATGAACATATTTTAGTCCTATCGTTACATTTCGTTTTGTGCATCCTTCTCGTATCCTATCTCAAACATATCTTTAAACGCATCGTACCGTAATTATTATCACACAATTCACATATTATAATATACACATAACATATAAGAAGCATATCGATCCACATACAATTCACACATATCAATATATGAACGTGCCGAACCACGGGGTACGTGTCAACATCAAATATAACCATGCCGATAGTAAGGTACTTGCTTGGTTAGCTTAAGTCGTCGTCACGAATATATAGAGTTCAATTCCGTCCTTTGAAATCCAAGTTAACCTATGTGAGTCCATGACATCAGTTTCAAGTTTGAACTCTATAAAATTATTTGTCTGATTTACATTGGCCATCCTAAAAATCTGATATGTCCTATTAGACAAAATTCTATGGAGTTCCTTGCCCTCTAATATTTACTGTTTTATTGTTAAATTCTATTCAACAAATCTTTCCTCAATTTCCCTCCCTCCTGTAATTATTCTCATTCTGTTAATACATTTTCAATTCTGTAAACAGATATTACTGGCCAAGTTTGAGTTGATTGTTTGGCTACTGTCTCCCAGTTTATAGATTTGTCAACTAAAATTTATTGAATCAAAATCTTATTTCCTATAACTTAAAATACTAACAAAAATCTAATCAATTGGATATGGGATGTGATTATTACAGATCTGGTAAAATATAAAAGAAATTTGATTCTAAATTAATTTCTTATAACCATAACTACAATGGAAAAGGAGATCTGAGATAGGATTTTACCGTAATAACCGACCATAATCTCTAAATCTTTAATCTGCATATGTTCAAAGTCATTTTACTTCTTCTCAAATTTGACAATTGTTGTTTTTCTGATTGTTTTTGCAGTTACTTATGACGGAAGGACGTAAGGATGGGTTGAGGAGAGATAATCGTGGGAAGGGTGAGATGTTAGTTTTGAGGAGTGGGAAAAGGTTGTTTTATTTTTGTTTATTTATTTATTTATTATTATTATTATTATTGTTATTTAACTTTTTTTTTATAATTATTTTTATTTGTTTATTTATTTCATTATTTATGATTTTATTTATTTATTTTATTTATTTATTTATTTGGGCTATTAGAAATATGTTCTAAAACACCTTTAAAACGACAAATCAAAATACTAAATGAAATAAATAAACTTTGAAATTAAAGACACCATATCCAATCCTAAGTCTATAGAAAATAAATGTAACTACCCAATGTGTATGTCATGGTTACTAATTGTTACGTCGTGATCGCTACTCCTTTCGGGTGTCCGGCAATAGCACCAGAGAACACTAGCCCAACCGGAATGAGACCCTTGTGTAGAATAGTAAATACACATTCAGTGACCCTGATAAGCGAGGGAATTAATACAAGGGGAATAAGATTCGGATTACCTTGTTGATCGAATATCTCAAGGCAAGAAGATTGTTTGAGATTCGAATCACTCCATAAGCAAGATCGATCATGTCTAGCTTGAATGATTCTTGTTGATCAAATATCTCAACGCAAGAACACTTGTTTGAGATTTGAATCACTCCACAAGCAAGATTGATCATGTCGAGCGTGAATGATTCTACATGCAACCTAAACTACGTAGAATTGCAAAGAAACTTAGCCATTGGCTAAAGAAGAGCACAAATGTTTCTTTTAATATATATTTTCCAAGTCTACCTAAAAATACAACATACATGGCTTTATATATAGCCTCAAAATGAAACTATTAAACGGATTCCAAGACTTGTAACATTCATACTTAATGACCATAATTAACCCTTGTGTAATTGTAACCTAAAGTAAATAAATAGTCTTAAAATACATTAATGAAATACAATAACTCTAAATTGTAATCCACCCAAAATTTATAACATGAAACTTCATTATTCTTCAATGTGGCATGAATTGAAATATCTTTTGATAATTTCAACAATATTTTCTTCACATCTTCATTGAATCATATGTTATGATTGATGTCTCTTGGTTCATATCAGACCCAGTTAGGATAGTAACCTAAGGGAATATGGTTTTTATATGATAGGTATCATTCATGTTACATGTCTTTACATTTTCTAACCCCAATATTGGGATCACTTACTCAATATTTCTTAAAATACTCAAGTCACATGCTACTTCTATATTTCAGATAAAGGCAAGACACCCCACACGGTTGACGGCAGCATCACAAATTTAAAGATCATGTCACATGCATAGGGTATTCGAACATAATTTTGTAGACTTTAGGTTATTAAAGGGCATTGTTCTTGTTATTATTATTATTTTTTTTTTACTTATGTCTATTTTAATTTTTCAATTGTATTATTTTAAGATTTTTTTCTTAAACATACATGTAAGCCCATGACATTGTTTTATGAAGACATTTTAAATGAATATTTTTTGCACAAGATGTCATGCATGTGGTAGCGACTTTAGGTAAGTAGAAAACCAGGGTCGTTATAGTTGGTATCATATCTCTAGGTTATAGATTCTGTAGACTAGCCTACGAGGTAGGCTTGGCATGTATCATGGTCTCACCACTATGCTCCATCACCATCAGTTATGTCATGCGTAAAATAAGAAAATGAAATGTCATTGATTATGTATATTGTTACTACTTGTTCATTATGAATTTTTTTCATGATTGATTTTGATAAAATTGACTACATTGTTGTTGACGGCACGATTTTTCGCTTAATTATATGTGTATGATAATATGGAAAATTATGTAGTTTATGTTAGGAATAGTAGACTTAAAAAAATTGTGTGTTGATTTAGAACCATGCCGCCTAGAGGACGTGGAAGAGGACGTCGAGAAAGGGAACAACCTCCTATTCAAGGAAGGGGTAGAGATAGAGGGAGCCCAACTTGTGAAGGCTCTGTAACAAGAAAATACGTGGCTGCAATACCTCCAACAACACCATTGGTGGGAATAGACCCCATGAAGAATCTGATGTGGGAATCTTTACAGGCCATGGTTCAAGTAATGGTGGCCACCGAGCAAGCCAATAGCTTGTAACATACATGAGGGGCAAGATATTTATGGGATTTAAAATGGTATGACCCCGTACCTTTAGTGGAAGCACAAGAGACCCAATAGAGGCACAATTACGCTATCACCAATGGAGACGATTTTCTTATTAATGAACTACATAGACCATGAGAAGGTATTCTTTTCGTCATTCATCTTGAAAGAGGATGCAAAATTGTGGTGATTGGATAATTGAGAAATTCTTGGGCTAAATGGAAGTGTAAAACCATAGTCTCGATCAAAAAGCTATTCCTAAAATAATATTTCTCGAAGGTAGTCCGACTTTGAAGACAATAGGAGTTCACCCATCAGATATAGAGTGGACATTTTGTGGATGACTAGGCAAGAGAATTTTATAAGGTTGAAATGATCTGCGCCGTCATTAGTTGATACAAAACTAAAAATTGCTAAAAGGTTCATCCTTGGACTGAATCCATAAATTCATCAAACAGTTGAAGCCATAGATCCTACCACGTATAAGACTGCTTTGAGGGCAGCTAAGGCTATGAAAAACCCTAGAGATAGTGATATGAATTCAACTCCTGAACCTTTGCATGTACCCGAAGGACCGATTACAAGAAGTAAGGTTAAGAAGATTCAAGAGGCCTATACATTGCATCTTCAAAAGCTAGCTAGTGTACAAGTTGAAACAAAGACTTTTGAGCCCAAAAATCTTTATAGCATTAGCATATCAAATCAAGAAAATAATGGAATGGCTGACATTGACTTTGGTAGTTAAACTACAAACTAAGACAATTTATGAATGCATTACTTTCTTCAATTTGTATTTAATAGCATTTGTTATTAGTTTGTATGAATGTCTTATTTTCTTCAATTTGTTAATAGCATTTGTAGTTGGTAGTTGAACTTTATTATGTTAGGGTTATCTTTTGGGCCTATTTAAAGGCATGTAATATTCATGTTTGGGCATCAATTGTTGAATACAAACAAAACGTTTGTGTTTTTTTCATACCTTTTTGGTGTTATTCATTTTCAAACCTTGCTTTAGGTTTGATGTTTAAACCGATTCATTGAATTAGGTTTGATCAAGCTAATTCTGGAGTGAGTTGTCTTGGTATCTAAGAGTGACCATGATAGATTCCAAGTTCGATCTAAGAGTCATTCATCATCTAACAATCTCTTGGTTAGAATCAATCCGTTAAGTTAGCTTCCTCTGTGAACGTTTTGCAAGGATTCTAGAAAGACCTCTAGCTTTGCAAATTCCAGCATTGTAGGCGCTTATAAAAAATACTCAACCTAGGTGCTATTCTTGTCTTTAAGATAAAAGTAAGACACTTTTGCACCGTTGGAAAATGTCGTGGTGACATCTATGGAATTGAAGTTTGGGTAGATGCATTCATGTTATATGTAGTTCTTAGGTTATACTATTTATTTTCCATTATATTGTTTTAAAAATTTTATTACCAACGTTTAAGTCCATAGCATTGATTCTTTTAAATGAATTTCTCCACGCATTTTAGTTACATTTCTTTTAAATGAATTTCTCCGGAGAATAGTTATATTATGCATGTAGCGGTGACCTTCGTTTTAATAAAACATTAGGATCAGAGCGATACCTCCTACAGTCAGATGTGATTCAAGATATTATTGTATGTTATTCAATATTCTTGCGTTCCATGGATAGAATTTTGTTCCTAACAATCACAACATATTACTTTTGTCCTTATTAACACTTAATTCTTGAGGTCCTTTGGTTTCAGGTCTTCAAATTGCATATCATTGAGCTTTAAATCTTTGGTTGCGAATTGAATACAAACGCATAAACCAAGATAAGAACACGAACAAGTACGATCTCCGCAGTCAGCAGAGGTGTTGCATGCGATTTGTTTTAGAAGACTTCTCTTTGGTACCAGTTGCGGCATCCCTTCAACTTCAACAGCAATAATATTTAAACACTCGACATTATGTTTGAAACTTTTGAACACTTAGCATGCGATTTGTCTTAGAAGGCTTCTCTATTGAAATATTAACCTTCAAAGAGATTCAAAACAAACAAAGAACGAAGAGCTAGAAATTTTACCAGAGCGAGACACAACCAGCAGTATCATCGCAATAATGAAACTCAACTTCACACTACAAATCTCTGCCATGTTATTATTTTGTGTTCGAAATAATTTAAATGGACTGGTGTGATGGTTAAGTTTCATTCTTGTCAATCCATTATATAATCCTCTAGACGTCAAATTAGTTTACCAATATGAACCTAAATAGTAGATTTTGGTTGATGCATATGCCAAATATATGATATTTCAATAATTACAAAACCACACATCCCATTTTTCTGAAAATGTTAAAAAGAAATCCACATAGGAAATGTATTGGGTTTTAGTTTTTTTTTTCTTACAAAATGATAGTGATTTACCATTCGTTTAACTTGAGCTTGAGAAAAATAAGTAAATATAAATCGAACTGTCACAATTTATTTTATTTTATTTATTATTATTATTATTATTCTTTGTTTTTTTTTTTTTTTTTTTTTTTTTTTTTTTTTTTTTTTTTTTTTTTTGCTCTAAGATAAATAATGTAAGATTACTCACTGAATTGACAGGAAAACAAAACATTCTTTATAAGAGTATGGAAACCTCCCTCTAATAGACGTGTGTTAAACCTTTGACCAGAAATTCGGAAGGAAAGCCCAAAGTGAACAATATCTGTTATTACTGGAAGAGGTATTGCTCTGATACTAACTGTAACGACCCTAATTTTTTTTATTAAAACCAAGGTCGCCACTACATGCATTCAATCCTTCACCTAGGTTCAGAATTCAATTTAGGTTAAGGTTTTTTTTTTTTTTCTCTCAACCATCAATCACAAACTTCTCTCAACTTTTTGTTTACGGTTGAGTAATTCTTTTGAGTAGAATTCCATGTCCCCGAATGAAAGCGTCCAAGATGGTATGAGAGCCTCAATTTTGTGAGGGAATAGGAGTTACTCAATCTTTAAGTGCTGAAAGCAAGAAGATGATAAGAGAAATTAGATTTAATAAGATTAGATTTAATAAAATTTTAGTTGACAGATCTATAAACTTGAAGATAATAGCCAAACAATCGACTTAAAATTGGCCAGCACTATCTGTTTACACAATTGAAAATCTATTTACAGAATCAAAATAATTAGGGAGGGGATTGAGGAAAGATTTGCTGAACATAATTTAACAATAAAACAGGAAATATGCAATGAACTCCATTAAATTTTGTCGAATAGTAAATATCAGAATTTTACCATGGCCAATGTAAATTAGAGGAATAATGTTGTAGAGTTCAAACCCGAAACTAATGTCATGGGCTCATATAGGTTGACCCGGATTTCAAAGGATGGAATTGAACTTTCATTAAAGATATATTTGTGACAACGACTTAAGCTAGCAAGGTAAGTGACCTTACTATCGGCATGATTATATTTTGATGTTGACACATGCCCTGTGTTTTGCATGTGTCATATATATTGATATGTGTGAATTGTCTGTGGATCGAAATGCTTCCTATATGTTATGTTATGTTATAATATGTGGATTGTAGGATAATAATTATGGTACGATGTGCTCAAGGATATGTTTGAGCTAGGATACGAGAAGGATGGACAAAATGAAATGTAACGATAGGAGTTAGATACGTTCATGAAACGTTAAGGTTAGGTTATATACCGGAGTGCTACGGATAGGAAAGATTGATGAAAGAATACGGCTAGGTTATGGGTAGAAAGGGATAGGTTTGTGATAGATTGATAGAACATTACGTAATGATATGTCTGTGATAGGTATAAGAACGTTAAGGCTATGGTAAGTTAGAGAACGATATGACTATGAAGTGTTTTGTATGGAATATGTGAATGTGAATAGCATGAATTGTATGACATGAAACACGGTAAACTGTCTGGAACCATAACCCCGATAGAAATGTGTATGAAATGTGAAATGAAAATGAGAATGACATGAAGCCTAGAACATGACAGGGGGTTATGGTCATTAAAGATAAATGTAGAAATAGGGGAACCTCATGAATTATGTGTGTTCATGAATCTAGGGGGATACCCCCATCCCATCACGAGGGTACGAACGCGTACATCCAATGGCAGGACAACAATCGTTATGCGTTGCATAGCGCTGCCGTGATAGTTCTAGTTTTGACGGGTCCCGGCATAAGAGGCTCCCAGAGTATGCCCACCGGATAAGAACAGTGGCCCAGCGGTGTGCGAACTAGCTGGTGAGCCCATACTCGCACGTATGGGCTGTGTGTAGAGTATATGGTACATGTCCACGATTACCCGTTAGGACAGCACCATAGGGAAAACGAAACGAAAGAAAGGTCCCATCATTTCATTGCATGTGATTGTTGCATTTAACCCCAATAGTGGGGTCACTTACTGAGTATTTCTTTCAATACTCAAGCCATGTGCTACTACATTTTTCAGGTTAAGGCAAGGCATTCTTGTACGGCTGACGACGCCATCGCAACTCGAGATCATGGCACATGCATAGGACAGTGGTATTTATTTTCTTAGACTTAGGATAGAATAGGATGTTTTAAACTTAAACGCTTATTTATTTTATTTCGGGTCTTTTGTTGTGTCGTTTTAAAGATGTTTTCGAAACACATAAGTCCATGGCTGTGTTTTAAGTTAAAGGTTATGTTTTATGGAATTTAAATGAAGTCTTCCGCATTCAATGTTTATAGTACGTATACAGTAGCGATCTTAAAGTAAGTAGAAAATTTGGGTCGTTACATTTCTTTACTCTTGATCTTGATCATCAAGGTAATACGTTTCATACTTTTCCTTGGGTTGATTCCATATCAATTAGGGTCATTACAATTGGGATTAGAGCAATACCTCTCACAGTCATATGTGATTCAATAACAAACCAAGGAGGAAGCTGGTTGGTATGTGACACCTGAGTAAACGAGGAGGTACATGAATGAATTGAGACCACATCAAAGGAGAGTGATCCTGAAGATAGGATAATTAAGAAAGTCTTAAAGGAAATAAAAGTTACAACCTATACCAACAATGTGCATCTTCTTTTTTAGTGGCCTCATCAAAGGATCTCCATTGTTAACATACTTTGTTTGGAGTAATTCTATGTTAGGTGACGTTCTAGAAATTTTCCTATGATACATGTGAGTGAGGAAAAAATATGCTAGAACGACTCGTGTTGGTTTGTAGGGATAGTTTTACTGTTAGAAGCAAGGAGTATGTGACTATGTAGCAGGAGAATGCTAGAGCCACCAAGTGTCGAATCTTGATTTGAATCTTAGACATGAGTAGCTACACATTGGTGACTGCGAGGGGATAGTCTTCCTTATCTTTTCTATCATTCACCATTAAATTTCTTTAACTTTTATGTCATTTTCTTTTACAAACTAGATAGACTAGTCATGAAATTTTTTATTCTTTTCAAATAAATTGAATTGCATTGTTACCTGATTTCATTTTAAAGGAATACCTCGTACAAATTTAATTATTTTTTTACGATTATTAATATGAATTCAAGTTCGTATGTTGTCCGAAAGACAAATAAGCAAATAAAGCAAAGTGTCAAAAGATAAAAAAAAAAAAAAAAAAAAAAAAAAAAATATATATATATATATATATATATATATATATATATATATATATATACATATATCATATATTATTGTATGTTATTCAGTATTCTTACGTTCCAAGAATAGAATTTAGTCCGGCACGCTAACAATCACAGCATATTAGTTTTGTTCTTATTAACACTTAATTCTTGAGGTCCTCTTGTTTGAGGTTTTCAAATTTCATATCATTGAGCTTCAATTCTTTGGTTGCGAATTGAATACAAATGCATAAACCTAGAGTAGAACACCAACCACTCCACAAGCAAGATTGATCATGTCAAGCTTGAATGATTCTACATGCAACCTAAACTACATAGAATTGCAAAGAAATGTAGCCATTGGCTAAAGAAAGGACAAATGCTTTTTTTTTACTATATTTTCCAAGTCTACTTACAAATACAACATACATGGTTTTATATAGCCTCAAAATGAAAAGACATTACAAGAGTTGTAATATTCATACTTAATGGCCATAATTAATCCTTATGTGATTGTAACCTAAAGTAAATAAAAAGTCTTAAAATACATTCATGAAATACAATAACTCTAAATTGTAATCTACCCAAAGTTTATAACATGAAACTTCATTCTTCTTTAAGGTGGCATGAATTGAAATATGTTTTGATAATTTCGACAATATTTTCGTTTACATCTTCATTGAAGTATATTATATGATTGATGTCTCTTGGTTCATATCATTACTAATGCACGATTGAGAGAAGCACAACAACGAACCATGGAAAGACTAATTCGAGGAATAGAAGAGTTGACCGATCGAATAGGAAGATTGGAGATTTAAAACCAAGCTCGACAGAGGATTCCACTACCTGCGCCCTTAACCGATAAATATGAGGGTGACAATTCTGATCACAACGAGGATAATCCACATGCGGTTGGTCCTTGCTTGATGCGAGGGAGAGACCATGGAAGAAGGTCTCATAATTTACAAACACGTTCTTTGTGATGATAGAATTGATCGTAACGTGGGGAGCATCAAATTAAAACTTCCCAAGTTTTATGGCAAAACCGATCCAAAGGAGTACCTTGAGTGGGAGAAAATGGTGGAGTCGGTGTTCAACTGTCATAATTTTAGTGATGAAAAGAAGGTACTGTTATGCATTGCTCAATTCAAACAATATGCTCAAATTTGGTGGGATAAATTGATGTAAAGTAGGAGAAGAAACCTTGAAGCAGCAATTGATTCATGGTACGAGTTCAAAGAGTCCATGAGGAAGCGTTTTGTTCCACAATATTTTCAATAGGACATGATGCAAAAGCTTCAAGCATTGAAACAAGGACGCCATATCGCATTCAATACAATCCTCATACACAGATACAATCCTCATACACAGATAGATGATTGCTACAAGGTGATATCGCATTGGTACAATTGTCATGCTCACAGATAATACCCAAGGCCACATCACATTGTCCAAAGTAATTCTTATGGATACATGCACTGAATTACTACAACTATCATCCACACAAATGGATAATTATCTTATATCCTAATATAATTTTCATGCACACATATAGATAATTACTACAACTTTGATGCATATAGATAGATAATCGTTTTAGATTTCATGTATATAAAAGATATCTACAACGCTTAAAATTTCATTTACAAGTATATATAATATCTTGACCAAAGATGGTGAAAACTCTCACAATCCACCCTCCTTCGGGCCGAGTATCCTCGCTGGCACTCTTTTCTTTCTCCAATTAATGTGGGACCCCGCCAAATCCACCTTCTTTGGGGTCCAGCGTCCTTAATGGCACACCGTCTCGTGTCTACTCCCCATCGGGGAACAGCCTCCTCGCAGCGCTTGTGCTTCTCTCAATCGTGTATTAGTAATGTTAGGATTGTCGTCTGGATTTTCCAGGCTACAAAAGAAAGTTAAAAGAAAAAAGAAAAAAGGACCTCACAAGCGATATGAACCAAAAGACATCAATCATACAATATACTTCAATGAAGATGTGAAGAAAAGGTTGTCAAAATTATCAAAAGATGTTTCAATTCATGCCCCATTCAAGAAGAATGAAGTTTGATTGTTATAAATTTTGGTAGGTTACAATTTAGAGTAATTTAGAGTTATTTTATTTTAAGACATTTTATTTACTTTAGGTTACATTTACATAATGGCTAATTATGGTCTTAAGTATGAATGTTACAACTTTTGGAATGCCTTTACTAGTTTCATTTTGAGGCTATATAAAGCCATGTATGTTGTATTTGTAAGTTAGACTTGAAAAATATAGTAAAAGAACCATTTGTGCTCTTCTTTAGCCAATGACTAAGTTTCTTTGCAATTCTATATAGTCTAGGTTGCATGTAGAATCATTCAAGCTCGACATGATCAATCTTGCTTGTGGAGTGATTCGAATCTCAAACAAGTGTTCTTGCGTTGAGATATTTGATCAGCAAGAATCATTCAAGCTAGACATGATCGATCTTGCTTGTGGAGTGATTCGAATCTCAAACAATATTCTTGCCTTGAGATATTCGATCAACAAGGTAATCCGAATCTTATTCCCCTTGTAGTCATTCCTTATCTTATCATATATGCTTCCCTCTTTTGTGACTTCTAGGTTCTTTGGAATTTTCCACCGCACAAACTATTATCACAATAAAGTGTAATGGGTTTATTCGTATTTGGAACTATTTCCAAGTTATTTAAGAACTTTTTAAGTCACACAACTTCCTTTGCTGCTTCGCAAGCAGCCACATATTCAGCTTCCATTGTAGAGTCTGCGACACATCCTTGCTTGATGCTCCTCCAAACTATCGCTCCTCCACATAGGCTGAACACTGATCCTGATGTAGATTTTCTTGAATCCTTATTAGTTTGAAAATCAGAGTCAGTGTATCCTGTAAGGATCAAATTCTTATGTAACGACCCGAAATTTGTTACTTAATTTTAGGTCGCTACTGGATACATATCATAACATTGAATGCGGAAGACTTCATTTAAATTCCATAAAACATAACCTTTATCTTAAAACACAGCCATGGACTTACGTGTTTCAAAAACATCTTTAAAATGACACAACAAAATAAAATAAATAAGAGTTTAAGTTAAAAACATCCTATTCTAGCCTAAGTCTAAGAAAATAAATACCACTATCCTACGCATGTGCCATGGTCTCGAATTGCGATGCCGTCGTCAGCCGTACAGGAATGTCTTGCCTTAACCTGAAAAATATAGTAGCACATGGCTTGAGTATTTAAAGAAATACTCAGTAAGTGACCCCACTATTGGGATTAAATGCAACAATCACATGCAATGAGATGATGGGACCTATCTTTCATTCCGTTTTCCCTACGGTGCTGTCCTAACGGATAATTTTGGACGTGTACCATATACTCTACATACAGTCCATACGTGCGAGTATGGGCTCACCAACTAGTTCGCACACCTCTGGGCCACCTTCCTTATCCGGTGGACATACTCTGGGAACCCTTTAGGCTGGACACCCGTTAGAACTAATAACCATCACGGCAGCGCTATGCAAAGCATAACAATCGTTGTCCTGCCATTGGATGTATGCGTCCGTACCCTCGTGATGGGATAGAGGTATCCCTCCAAATGCATGAGCACACATAATGCATAAGGTCCCAAAACTTTTCCATTTTCATTATCTTTTAATACAACCCCGCTAGCATTATGTACATATCATATCATTTTTCATATCGTTCATCATTCATGTCATATCGTTTCTCATTCTTCAGTTCTCAAATCATACATAATTCTAACGGGGTTATACTTCATGCCATTTATCGTAATTTCATGTCAATTCATATCATGCTGTATACACACAGTTTAAGAGACCTAACATAACGTTCTATGCTTTTAACATAACATTTCATCATATACACATCATACCATGACATATTGCATCACAATGTATCATATCATAAACGAGTCATAACGTAAACACTTCATAGTCATATCGTTCTCTAACTTATCATAGCCTTAACGTTCTTATACCTATTACAGACATATCATTACGTGAATGTATCTTAGTCATCTCATCACAAGAACTTAACCTAACGCTATCGTTCTATCAATCTATCACAAACCTATCCCTTTCTACCCGTAGCCTAACCGTATTCTTCCATCAATCTCTCTTATCCATCACTCCGGTATGTAACCCAACCTTAACGTTTCATGAACGTATTTTACTCCTATCGTTACATTTCGTTTTGTGCATTCTTCTTGTATCTTAGCTCAAACAAATCCTTGAACACATCATACCGTAATTATTATCATACAATTCACATATTATAACATATACATAACATATAGGAAGCATATCAATCCACAAACAATTCATACATATCAATATATATGACACGTGCAGAACCACAGGGCACGTGTCAACATCAAATATAACCATGCCGATAGTAAGGTCACTTAGCTGGTTAGCTTAGGCTGATGTTCCGTCGTTATCCTTAATGAAAGTCCATTGAAATCCAAGTCCACCTATGTGAGCCCATGACAGCAGTTTCAATTTTGACCAATTGACCGTTGCAAAATGAAAACAAAAAAAAAACAATAAAATTTTTCAACAAATGTTGATATGATTGAGTGGCTATAGAAATAAACTTAAAATCTTTTAGGCTTCACTTGTGTAGGTTCAAACCCTTTCCAGTTGGAACGTTTGGAACACCATGATTCTTATCAGTCATCAACATATTTTTCAATAGTAAAAGAAAAAGAGCTTGTTGAGTTGCCTGTACTTCCCCATGATCATTCAACCATTAAAGCTTGTAGGGTCGTGGATGTAGTTGTGCCTTTAAATTACTCACAACATTGGTGCAACTACCGCTATTAATGACAGCACTACAAGGTACAGATTGAACAAGACACCGAGTTTGAAATAAGTTCTCCCGTTGGTCTAGGCTGTCCTCCTTAATATGGGTGTTTAGAGCTCGTCAAGTAACCAAAGATATATGTGTAGGGTCCTCTTCACTAAACTCCTCACTCTCATCACTTTCCTCATTTATGTCGTCATGTGCCTCGTCATCCATAACAATTTCTCCCTCCTTGATGGTCATAATTCTTGCATTTGGGCAATATCTCCTATAGTGTCCTACCCCTTCACATCTCCAACACTTTAAATCTCTATTTCGGACATTAGACTTTTCTACTTTTTCTTTCCCTGTTCTAGAACTCTCCACTTTCTCAAATTTAGCTTGAGGCTTCTCATTAATCTCTTGATTTTTATGCTTATAATCAATGTTCTTACTATCCTTTTTCCATGTAGAAGTATTATTGGGAAAATTTTTAGAAGAATACCGTTGAGACCTTCGTTGGATTTGCCTCTCGATCTTAATTGCAATGTGCAACAACTCCTCAATATTAAGTAAGGCTATAAATCAGTCTTATCTGCAGGGGAATAAGATTCGGAGTACCTTGTTGATCGAATATCTCAAGGCAAGAACATTGTTTGAGATTCGAATCACTCCACAAGCAAGATTGATCATGTCTAGCTTGAATGATTCTTGTTGATCAAATATCTCAATGCAAGAACACTTGATTGAGATTCGAATCACTCCACAAGCAAGATTGATCATGTCGTGCTTGAATGATTCTTATTGATCAAATATCTCAATGCAAGAACACTTGATTGAGATTCGAATCACTCCACAAGCAAGATTGATCATGTCGAGCTTGAATGATTCTTGTTGATCAAATATCTCAATGCAAGAACACTTGATTGAGATTCGAATCACTCCACAAACAAGATTGATGATGTCGAGCTTGAATGATTCTACATGCAACCTAAACTACCTAGAATTGCAAATAAACTTAGCCATTGGCTAAAGAAAGCACAAATGCTCATTTTACTATATTTTACAAGTCTCCCTACAAATACAACATACATTGCTTTATATAGCCTAAAAAATGAAACTATTAAAGACATTACAAGAGTTGTAACATTCATGCTTAATGGCCATAATTAACCATTATGTAAATGTAACCTAAAGTAAATAAAAAGTCTTAAAATACAGTAACTCTAAATTACTCTAAATTGTAACCCACCCAAAAATTATAACAATCAAACTTCATTCTTCTTCAATGTGGCATGAATTAAAACATGTTTTGATAATTTTGATAACCTTTTCTTCACATCTTCATTGAAGTATATTGTATGATTGATGTCTTTTGGTTCATATCATTTGTGGAGATTAAAGGGGATCTAGAATAATTCTCGTCCACAAACGTCTTTTGTCGGGAGACTATAAATATCAACAATATGTTATGTAAAATTCAGATTCGTGGATTAATGTAATTAAGATCTCAAATTGAGCATTCCCCTTAGAAATTCGAGCATCATATTTGCCATTTCTAAGTATCAAGCAATTCTTGTGGTAGAATTGCACTCGAGCCATTCAATCAAGCCTTGATCAAGTTCGATTGTGGAGTGACTCAATTTAGAACAAGGTTTCCAAATCTTGCTTCTAGATCTTTGATCGTAAGAGGTAATCAAATTCTAGCCTTACCTCTTGGTTGATCCAAATTTCGTATAAGGAAGTGTTAATTACTTTGATTCAAGGGTTCTTGCTCAAACAAAAGCTTGGATTGTTGGGCTGAGGATTAGGGTTGCCTTGTCAGTTTGGTATAAGAGCGTAGGTTGTATCTTTGTGGCCGACTCTAGAATTTATTTTATCTTTAATTTCCGCTATTATTTGTCGTTTCTTTAAATCTATCCATTTATTTTCTTGCTGCCATTTCCACCGTTCTTCATTATCTTTCCACTTTGTTTATATTGTCCTATTAAAAACCATTTGAACCTTTATTCGAGGATCAAATAAATTTCAATTCTCATTTTTACCTAAAGCATATAAATTTGAAATTGTTGTGTTCAATATTTTTTTTTCATCATTTAAAACCAAAGATAACTTCTAAATTTTTCCAAATTCTGTAAAAAGGAAAGTTAGATCGTTTTCAGATCTTCACAACCATTCTCTTTGGAATTCTTTTTTGTTTTTTTTTCTCAGTGAATTCTATCTCAAAATATCTTTGTCTCATTTGTTTGTTCACTTCTTATTTTATTTTGTTGTTATTTCATAATTAACTTATCTTGATTGATTTGAATAGCTTGCTACTATCAAAATTGCTTTATCCATATTACCTACCTTGATCAGAAATTAGTCATTTTCCCAAATAGCCTACCTTTGTGTGTTAAACATGAGTGTTCCTGAGTGTAAAATTAGTGAGTTGAGTGTGTGAGGTCCTAAGCATATGATAAGGTAACCCTAATCCTCAGCCCAACGATCCAAGCTTCTGTTGAAGCAAGAACCCTTGAATCAAAGTAATTAACACCTCCTTATACGAAATTTGGATCAACCAAGAGATGAGGCTAGAATTAGATTACCTCTTATGATCGAAGCTCTAGAAGGAAGATTTGGAAACCTTTTTCTAAATTGAGTCACTCCACAATCGAACTTGATCAAGGCTTGATTGAATGGCTCGGGTGCAATTCTACCACAAGAATTGCTTGAAACTTAGAAATGGCAAATATGATGCTCGAATTTCTAAGGAAAACGCTCAATTTGAGATCTGAATTACATTCATCCACGAATTTGAATTTTACATAACACATTGTGGATATTTATAGTCTCCCGACAAAAGACGTTTGTGGACAAGAATTATTCTCGATCCCCCTTTAATCTCCACAAAAGAATAAGTCAAATTGATCATTTTACTTTTATATAATTTATGAAATTAAAAATAGTTCTTTCTAGCAAATGTTGATGTGCTTGAGTGGCTAATGCGACCGATTTAAAATCAATTGAGATCTATGCGCGTAGGTTCGAATTCTCAAAATCAATTAACCTCTCTGCGCGTAGGTTCGAATTCTATTGTTCATTTTAAAGTTTTCCAACTATAACCATGCAAATATTCAGTTGTCTTTCGTCAATCGTATTAGGTTCTAATTCAAGAACAATGGGAATCGCTCTGCTCCTTGCGAAAATGTATCCAAACCCAGTCACCAGGTTTAAAAATGATTTCCTTCCTAATGATTTCCTTCTGCCCTTTGTAATAGTTGAAGAACTTTGAAATTTTGGTTCTCAATTCTCTCCTTCACCTCAAACAACTTCAAGAGGAGAACAACAAAATGATTTCCTTCCGCGTTAATAGTTAAAGTAACTTTGAAATTTTGGTTCTCAATTCTCTCCTTCACCTCAAACAACTTCAAGAGGAGAACAATGAGTTGTATTATGAATTGCTCTATTATATGCAAACTCTACAAATGGCAAACATTCATTCCAAAACTTAATATTCTTAGAAATAATAGCCCTAAGCAATGCTCCTAATGCCATACCTCTTGGAGTACCCTAAGCAA
The DNA here is from genome assembly GCF_057944985.1 of Cucurbita pepo subsp. pepo. NCBI lineage: Eukaryota > Viridiplantae > Streptophyta > Magnoliopsida > Cucurbitales > Cucurbitaceae > Cucurbita > Cucurbita pepo. The sequence goes on along the minus strand of NC_141809.1, from coordinate 4,485,674 downwards.
TGAGTTGTTCTATGAATTGCTCTTTGAAATACCATACCTCTTGGAGTTCTCCTTCTCCCAAGCTAGTTGCCCTTCGATCTTGACAGCAAGGTGTAACAATTCTTGCATATCAAAGTACGCTTGCCTATCCACTTGATAAGCAAGTTGTCGGTTTAACCCACCAAGAAATCTAGCCATTGTATCTTCCTCATCTTCATCAATACATGCTCTATTCATAAGGGTCTCCATTTCTTTGTAATATTCTTCAACACTTTTGGATCCCTGTTGTAAAGTATAGAGTTTTTGCTTGAGTACTTGAGAATAATGCTTAGGAATGTACCTTTTTCATATTAATGTCTTCAATTCCTCCCACGTTTCAATTGTATCTTCCTCATCTTCATTAATACATGCTCTATTCATAAGGGTCTCCATTTCTTTGTAATATTCTTCAACACTTTTGGATCCCTGTTGTAAAGTAAAGAATTTTTGCTTGAGTACTCGAGAATAATGCTTAGGAATGTACCTTTTTCTCATTAATGTCTTCAATTCCTCCCACGTTTCAATTGGTTTTTCATAATTTCACCTCCACTCTGATTTCAATTGGTTCTTTAAAATTCAGTCACAACAAGCTTAACTTTCTTTCTTCACTGAAATTGTTGCAATCGAAGACATGCTCAATTTTTCTCTCATATTGCAAATAATACACCTCTGGATCAGATCTCCCATAGAAAGTTGGAATTTTTAGCTTTACTCCCAGACTCCTTTTCTTTTTCTCTCTCATACTAGTACTCCCTCTCAATTCTTTTTTGTGCTAAAATTTCTCTACCCCTTCTTCTGACTGTTCCTCTCCCTCGACCGACATCTCTCCCTCCCCTAGGACTATGTCTCGCTAAAAGGGTGACATTGTCATCTTCTTCATTTTCAACTCCTTCATTCAAGAGTACTTCCCAACCTTGAAGATTACCTAAGGCTATTTCAATTCGTTCCATCCGGTCTGTCAATGTACTAATAACTTGATTCAAACGAGTATTGTTCCGACCTGTGCTTCTCTCCACCTAGCTTCATTGATCTCTCCTCCATTTCCTCCGTCTTGGTTCATAATTGTACAAACCGTAGTGGAATATGTTTAGGACCTCACACTGTCAACTCACTGATTTTACACTCAGGGACACTCGTATTTATACACACAAAGGTAGGCTGCTTGGGAAAGTGACTAAATTATGATCAAGGTAGGCTAATATATCGGTAAAGCAATTCTAATAGTAGCAAGTTATTCAAGGCAATCAAGATAAGTTAATTATGAAATAACAACAAAATAAAACAACACGTGAACAAACAAATAACGGACACGAAGGTTTTTTGGATAGAATTGCACACTGAAAAAGAAAATTCCAAAAAGAAAGGAGGTGAAGATTTTAAGAACGATCTAACTCTCCTTTTTACAGAATTCAGGAAATTTATAAGTTATCTTCAAGCGTAAATTATGAGAAAAAAATAATATATCAAACACAATGGTTCTAGATTTAGATGGATTAAGAAAAATATGTGAATCGAAATTTATTTGATCTTCAAATAAACATGCAAATGATCTAAAAAAATGATAAAGATCGTTTATAATACAATTGTAAGAACACATGATAAGATTTGTTTTTTTTTTTTTTTTTAAAGATCTAAACGTGATCTTTAGGAAGAAAATGAGAACCAAGTGAAAAGTTGATGAATAATGGCAGAAATGACAACCAGAAAATAAATGGACAGATTTAAAGAAATGATAAACGATACAGAAATGAAAGATAAAATCAATTGTAGAGTCGGCCACAAAGATGTATACCTATGCTCTGATACCTAATTGATAAGGCAACCCTAATCCTCAGCTCAACGATCTAAGCTTTTGTTTTAGCAAGAACCCTTGAATAAAAGTAATTAACACCTCCTTATACGAAATTTTGATCAACCAAGAGATAATGCTAGAACTAGATTACCTCTTACGATCGAAAATCTAGAAGCAAGATTTGGAACCTTGTTCTAAATTGAGTCACTTCACAATCTAACTTGATCAAGGCTTGATTGAATGGCTCCGATGCAATTCTACCACAAGAATGGCTTGAAACTTATAAATGGAAAAATTGTTGCTCGAATTTCTAAGGAAAACGTCTCAATTCGAGATCTCAATTTCATTCATTCACCAATCTGATTTTGACATAACATATTGTGGGTATTTATAGTCTCCCGACAAAAGACGTTTGTGGCTGGGATTCAATCCCGATCCCTTTTAATATCCACAAAAGACAAGGTCAATTTTGACCATTTGACCATTGCAAAATGAAAACGAAAAAAAAAAACAATAAAATCTTTCAACAAATCTTGATATGTTTGAGTGGTTAAAGAGACAAACATTTAAATAGAGTGATCATGGTACATGGAAGGTCTTCTTCTTGGAAAAACCTTGAGAAAAACCTCTCACAAACACTCTATTCATATATACACAATCTCTCCTAAGTTTAGTCACTCACCGGATTCCACAATCCCGTTCTAAGGCCGGAGGATAATAGAGAAGACACTAGTGGTGGTTCGAAACCGGTTCGTGAGGAAAAAAGAATTTGAACTACAAAAAGTTAGTATTCAAACTTATTAAGTTTTAATACTTATGAACATGCTAGTTATTTACTATAATTGAAGTTCTAAAAGTGCCTAAGATCCAAATTGCTTCCGCATGTGTTATATTAACACCATCAAATATTATAACGAAAAAAAAAAAAAAAAATTTGCTCGAGGTCTCCGACGAAACCCCAAAACTCCAGTGACTGTTGGAGTTTTTGTTCCAACACGCCCTGAGGCTTCTCCCTACTCCCACGAGTCACCACGCCCATCCCCAAACTCCACCCACACTTCAGCAACCTGCAAAGAAGAAAATACAGAGAAAACGAGAGAGAGGAAAAAATCAGTGAAAACTCTGTAAAGATCAAAACCACGAGACCGACGTTCGAAACCTTCGAATCTTGCCATGAAAAGAATCACCGAAGCTTCTAAATAGTTTACTTTTAACTCTTTTGCAGAAAAAAATTGAAAGAAGTCTAGTTTTGAAACGACAAGAAATGATCAATGATCATGAATCTCAAATATTGCATGGTTTTATTGAATAAACGTTAAATGTTATTTGTTAGTTAATTTTAGTGGATTTTAAATTCAAGAGTAAGTAGTAAAGAAAAAGTACAAAGGGTTGAAAATGAAAGGCAAAATTTATTTGAGGAAAGAGTGGTTTTATGGGTCAAGGAAACCGTGGCAGTCCTATGGCTATAATTAGTAATACCTATAAATACATCATTACTTTCTCTTGCAGAGAAAGTAGAGAAAAAAAAAACATAGAAGTAATAGAAGAATGGCTTTTTCAGATAAACTCAGTGTTTTTTGTCTCTCCACTCTCGACATCTCTTTCATAAATTCATGAGATTGATTTAACAAATTGGTATCAAAGCGAGTTTTCTTTAACAACTTGGTATCAGAGCCAATGGCGAATGTGATGGGTCAAATGCCGCTACCGCGATTAACGAATACAAACTACGAGAATTGGAGCATCCAAATGAAAGCTTTTCTCGATTTCAAGATGCATGGGAGGTGGTCGAAGAAGGTTTCGAAGAACCAAAAGATACCACGGGTTATACGACGGCACAAAACAAGGCGTTAAAATAATTGCGAGCAAAGGATAAGGCGGCATTATACATGTTGTTCCGAGCCGTTGACGAGTCGGGCTTTGAAAAGATTGCCAGTGCAACTACTTCAAAAGAAGCATAGGACACTTTAGGAAAAGTGTTGAAAGGAACCGACCAAGTCAAGTAAGTGTGTCACCAAACCCTTCGTGGTGAGTTGGAGAGCATGAAGATGAAGGAGTGAGAAAGTGTATCTGACTACATCACGCGTGTACAGACCGTGGTAAACCAACTCAATCGAAACGGAGAAATGTTTCCCGAGATGCAGGTTGTGGAAAAGTTCTTGAGGTCATTAACCAACAACTTTGAGAATGTTGTATGTACAATAGAAGAGTCAAAGAACCTAGCAATGTTCACAATCGATGAGCTCACCGGTTCTCTCGAGGCACACGAGCAACGTAAGAAGAAGAAGAAGGAAACTCTCGATCAAACACTTCAAACCAAGGTGTCAATCAAAGATGAAAAGGTACTCTACTCTCAAAATTTACAAGGTAGATGTTGTGGTCATGGAAGTCGCGAAAATGGTCGATGTGGTCAAGGCAGCGGTCATGAAGGATACTATAAGGAGAAGGTACAGTCGAGCCAAGCAAATTGGTGTGGAAGAAGACGCAGTCGAGGAAGAGGCGGCCGATCAATTTATTCAAACATTTAGTGCTCCAAGTGTCACAAATATGGTCACTACGTGAATGATTGTAACTCTGACATATGTTATAATTGTGGTAGAATAGGGCATTTTGCACGAGATTGTCGAGTCGATAAAAAAGTGGAAGAAACGATCAACCTAGCCTTGGATGACGCAACAAACGAAGGTATTCTCTTGATGGCTCAAAATGAAGATCTGAAAGCAAAAGAACACAGCGGCGCGAAAGATGATGGCGACGGTCGTGAGGCGGTGGAAGCCGTTGGAAATGAGGGGATACGCAGCGGATTTGGCGAAATCGCGATATCGGAGACGAGAAAATCGAAGAAGGATGAACAACTGTATAACAGAGAGCTTGAGCTCGAAGAGAGAGAGCTGTTAGATTGAATGGCACGATGACCTATATGGGTCACGACCTCATGTATTAATAGATGCGTATAATGAAGATTACATTCCAAATCTATGATTTGATAACAAACCATAAAATCATAGATTTGGCAACAAACTCTTCAAATCATAGATTTGGTAACAACTAGTAAATCTCAGATTATTTTAGTATATACAATTATGATCTATTTTAGGTTTAACACCCCCCCTCAATCTGGACAATGTACTACTAAGTTCAGATTGCGTCTAAAATAGCTAAAAGAAGGAGCTGGCAGTGGCTTTGTCATGATATCGGCGAGCTGATCCTTGGAAGATATGAGTCGAACATCAAGCTGACGAGTCGATACTCGTTCACGAACGAAGTGATAATCAACCTCAACATGCTTCGTCCGTCGATGAAAGATTGGATTGGCGGATAGGTAGGTGGCACCAATGTTGTCACACCATAGGCTAGGCGCTCGCGCTTGCGAGATCCCGAGCTCACGCAAGAGGACTTGGATCCAAATTAATTCGGCAGTGGCATCAGCAACCGCCTTATATTCGGCTTCCGTACTAGAACGAGAAACTATCGATTGTTTCCTCGAACTCCAAGAGATAAGATTGTCACCAAAGAAGATCACATAGCCTCCAGTGCTTCGACGATCATCAGGATTCCCAGCCCAATCAGCATCTGAAAAGGCACTCAACAAATCAGTGCTGGACTTTGTAAGACACAAACCCATATCAATAGTGTCATGTAGATAACGGAGAATTCGTTTGACTGCCGCCCAATGTATAGAAGTCGGAGAGGACATGAACTGACACACTCTGTTGACACAGAAGGATATATCAAGACGTGTCAGAGACAAATATTGGAGAGCACCAACGACACTTCGATAGCGAGTAGTATCCTTAGGTGAGAGCTTTTCACCACCATTCAATAACAACTTCTCACTGGGAAGCATAGGTGTGGGCACACCTTTGGAGGTGAGCATATTGGTTCTGGCTAATAAATCTCGAATGTATTTATGTTGTGTCAGAATAAGTCCACTGGAAGTATGGCAGACCTCAATCCCAAGAAAATAACTCAAAATACCAAGATCCTTGACGGCAAAATCATCCTGAAGCTGTGTAAGAAGTTTCTCAGTAGCCGTAGAAGATGAGCTGATGATAATAATGTCATCAACGTAGATGAGGATATACATCTGAATGCCCGTTTTGTTAAAAATGAAAAGAGAGACATCAGCCTTTGAAGGTGTAAAATCCAGCTGTAATAGTTTGGAGCTATGGCGAGAAAACCAGGCACGCGGAGCTTGTTTAAGGCCATAAAGCGACTTATCCAGCTTGCAGAGATAACCAGGGTGTTGAGAATCCACAAATCCAGGGGGCTGCTTCATATAAACATCTTCATTAAGAAAGCCATGAAGAAAAGCATTTTGAAGATCAATCTGCCGAATAGCCCAACCACGAGAAATAGCAAGAGATAATAAGAGCCGAATGGTAGTGGGCTTAACAACTGGACTAAAGGTATCATCATAATCAACGCCATACTGCTGTTTAAAACCTTTAGCAACCAGGCGTGCTTTGTAGCGATCAATAGAGCCATCTGGCTTTTGCTTGAGTTTGAAAACTCATTTGCAATCAATAACGTTAAGACCAGCACGAGGAGGAACTAAGTGCCATGTCTTATTTTTTTGAAGTGCCTGAAATTCATCATTCATTGCCTGACGCTAGAGGGGATGCTCCATAGCAGTAATATGTGAAGTAGGTTCAGAGGCAGAAGACCGAGCTACAAGATATGTTACTGTTCCATCTGTACGCACCTTGGGTTTCTTGATATTGTGCTTCAATCGAGTACCATACGGATGAGTAGTAGGTGCAGGATCCACATTTGAGGGGATGGCCGTATCAGCCGTTGCGAGGGGAGCAACCGATGCTACAGTAGTTGGTTGACCAGCGGCCGAGGATTCGACCGGGCATTGCGCAATATCATCTGCTGGCGGAGGAGCCGAGGCCTCAATCATTGGCGGAACAACCAACGCCGATTCGCATGGCAGCGACGCGGAGGATTGTTGCGGCAATTCCGAAGCTGATGTAGACACCAAATTTTCTGCATCCAAAGAGTTAGTAGGCCCAGGCATATGCATGTGATCATTCTCCAAATTAGTACTGCTATTACCCAAATGCAAGGTGCACAAATCAGGGGCATTATGCGTCGACTGCATGAGTGGGGAAGAATTAGGTGGGGCTCTCTTGAATGGAAAAACATTTTCATCAAATATGACATCTCTAGACATATAGACACGACCAGAATTGGTGTCAAGACACTTATACCCTTTATGTGAAGAACTGTAGCATAGAAAGACACATTCCTTTGATAAAAAAGAGAGCTTTTGTTTGTTTAAGGACGAAGATGAGGCCAACAAGCACACCCAAATTTTTTTAATAAGGAGTAATTTGGTGGGGTATGAAAAAGAAGTTCTAATGGGCATTTTTTATCGATGACACGAGTAGGAAGACGATTGAGGAGATATGTGGCTGTAAGGAACGCGTCGTCCCAAAATTTAATAGGTACATGAGCATGAGCTAGAAGGGCTAGGCCAGTTTCAAAAATATGACGGTGCTTGCGTTTAGCAGACCCAATTTGTTGATGTGTGTGAGGGTACGAAACACAATGACCAATTCCAAGGGAACGAAAAAATGTGTTATGAATTTTCTAATATTCCCCACCCCAATCAGATTGGACCCACTTGATTTTAGTATCTAGGAGGCGCTCAACATGAGCTTGGAATTGCAAAAATATACGAGGAGCTTCTATACGATCATGCATCAAATAGATCCACAAAAATTTACTGAAATCATCAATGAAACTAATATAATATTTAAAACCCCCAACAGATGAAGGTGCAGGGCCCCAAACATCCGAAAAAATAAGTTCCAAAGGTGACGAAGACCTATGGGAAGAACTAGTATATGGTAATTGATGACTCTTTGCTAACTGACACGCATTACAAACTGACAAAGATGACTCACTAGCACACGAAATATTATTTAGACGCAAAATGGATTTTATTACTTGAGATGAAGGATGTCCAAGATGTGCATGCCATTAGGCGTGAGTAGTAGATATGCTCACCAAGGCCTGCTTGAGATTATCGACATCAGATGGCTTAATAGGATAAAGACCAGATTCACACCTCCCATTTAGGAGACTTTTCCTCGACTGTCGATTCTTTATAGAAAAATGCCAAGGATGGAATTCAAAAAATACGTCATTATCACGAGAAAATTTATGAACAGAAAGAAGATGTTTGGAAATTTCAGGCACATGCAAAATATTACGCAACGCAAGAGAACGAGTAGCAGTATTAATTAGAGAATGATCAGTATGCAAAACACGCAAACCTGCTCCATTGCCGACTTGAACTTGTTCACCTCCATGATAACGTTCACGCACAGCGAGACGATCCAGGTCACTGGTGATATGGTTCGTAGCGCCTGTGTCGCTGTACCTATTTGGGTCAATCTTGTAAGAGGAAGTAGCCGCCAGTGTCATAGGAGGAGCAGAAGAAGGTTCATCTTGATAGGACTCATCCATCCTATGCCAACAGCGGATAGCAGTATGCCTCACTTTGCCGTAGATCTGGCAGGAAGGATGAGCAGAAGGGCCACGACGATCACCAGCAGGACGAGAGGGTGCATAACCTTGAGAACGACCACGACCACGATCCCTACGCCCACGATTCTTCTGTTGACCACCACGACTAGCATAATTGGCAGAAGATCCAAGATTTAACTGAAGTTCAGCACGACCAGTATAATTGGCCGAAGATCCCGGATTTAACTGAAGTTCAGCCTAGTGTTGTAGTTGGCGAGCTTCATACGTCATTAGATGTGCAAACACATCATCAAGAGTGAGGGCTTCACTCTTGGTAGTCATTGAGGTGACGAAGGGATCATAGTCAGGGCCAAGACCAGCGAGAAGATACGCGATCACATCATCATCCTGCAAGGTAGAGCCGGCGGCGGCCAGCTTGGTGGCTAGCCCTTTGATCTTGCAAAAATAATTTGCAGCAGATTGATCTCATTTCTTGGACGTGGCGAGCTCAACACGAATCTGAGTAGTGCGAGCACGAGTTGACGATGAAAACATCCGCTGTAGGGTATCCCACGCCTCCTTGGACATAGTAGCGGCAACCACATCATGAAGAATCTCCTCAGACATGGAGGAGAGAAGGCCGCTAAGGACTTGTTGATCCTGATCATACCACTGATTATAGGCCGGACTAGAGACCAACTCAGCACCAGCAGCAGTTGAGGAAGGGATCAGCTTGGCAGGTGCAACATTGGTGCCATCGAGGTAGCCCATAAGCTTCGTACTCCGTAGGTAGGGGAGGAGCTGGGCACGCCATATGATGAAGTTGTTTTTGGTTAGACGAATTGTGACAACATGGTGTAGAGGGATTGGGCCAAAAGTCGCCATGGTAGTTGAGACGGTGTTGGAGATGGTGGATGGAGAGGAGGAAGAAGACATGGCGAGGAGTTTAAAAAATAAACCTTGGCTCTGATACCATGTTAGATTGAATGGCACGATGACCTATATGGGTCACGACCTCATGTATTTATAGATGCGTATAATGAAGATTACATTCCAAATCTATGATTTGATAACAAACCATAAAATCATAGATTTGGTAACAAACCCTTCAAATCATAGATTTGGTAACAACTAGTAAATCTTAGATTATTTTAGTATACACAGTTATGATCTATTTTAGGTTTAACAAGAGCTTCAATGGCGGGAAAGGGAATTTGAGGAAGAAAGAAGAAAGAGGATGAGAATGGAAGAAGAAAAGATGGAATGGGAAGAAAGGATGGTAGAAATGCAGGTTGAACATGAAAAACAGATGATGCAAATGTAAGTCGCAATCCCTTCAAAATCCCAAAACAATGGCGAAGAAGAAGCCCATGCGATCAGTGAATGAGCCAAATAAATTACAGGATCATGAGCAGGAGAACAGAGATTCAGAGCAACAACCCAAAACTGCTATGGATAAATCTGTGGAGAAGTCTCAGTTGTAGACGTTGAAATCACTGAACGAGCACCTTTCGAAGGAGAAAATAGAGATTGAGAAAGAAAAGAAAGATTTAGAAATGGAGATTGAAAGATTAGAGAAGGAAGTGGCTGAGTGAGAATTCTTTCTATCTTAAACAGGAGAAGGAAGAGAATGGGAAGGTAATTTCTGAACTTGTGAAGAGAATTGAAGAAGGTGTGGAGAAAGAGAATGACTTATTAATAGACATTGACGGTTTAGTGGAAGAGTTAGTGAGGAAGGAGAAAGATGTAGAGATGCTAACTCAACAAAGAGACTCACTTGACGTGAATCTCAATCGAGTCCAACAGAAGGCAGTGAGTTTACGACACACGATTGAGATAATCACTCGTGATAAAGCCGAAATGGAGAAGGCAAAAGTGGAAGTGAAAAATGTCGTTGTGGACTTGCGAAGGAAATTGAGTAAACTAAAAGAAGCTGTGACATCTTTGACTGAGTCAAGCGTGGCTGAGAACGGGAGAAGAAGTTGCTGTCTCAAATGGGCTGTTTTCGAGAAGCTCCAAATGAAGTTTCGTCAGAAAAGGATATCTTAGTCTGTTGCTCGAGGACAAGGAGAGGAAATTGTAGAAGCCACGACTGAGCTCGAGAAAACGAAAATGGCGCAAGTGGATTCGTTGAATATAGCATTTAAATTTATGAGAGAGTTTTATTGAATAAACGTTAAAGGTTATATTTATTAGTTAATTTTAGTTGGTTTTAAATTCAAAAGTCAGTTGGAAACGAAAAGGACAAAGTGTTGAAAATGAAAGGTATCTATAAATACATTATTTCTTTCTATTGTAAGTTAGAGCAGAGAAAAAAGAAAAATAAATTCAGTGTTCTTTTAGATAAACTCAGTGTTTTTTGTCTCTCCACTCTTGACATCTCTTTCACAAATTCGTGAGATTGATTTAAAAGGTTTTAGATTAGGTTATAATGGCATTCACCATGGTTCAAAAAAACTTGCTTTGCAGATCCATTTGAGCACTTGACTGTGCATGTAACCAATGAAATGCAAAATGGGCCAAGCTTTTTTCTTCCTTACAAGTCGAAAGATGACGATATGAGAGTTTGGTTCCGGGAGATTTAAAGTGAATTTGTGGTGAACAACATTGTTATGGTGTTACATTATAACCGCATAGATCCACCCCTAGCAGATATTTTTCTTTTTGGGCTTTCTGTTTCGGACTTCCCCTCAAGGCTTTAAAATGCGTCTGCTAGGGGAAAGTTTTCACACCCTTATAAAGAGTGTTTTGTTCTCCTCTCCAACCAACGTGGGACTCTCACAATTATATCTGCTAGCAGTGGATCTGGACTGTTACAAATGGTATCAGAGCCAGGCACCAGACTATGTGCCAACGAAGAGACTGTTCACGAAAGTAGGGTAGACACGAGACGGTGTGGCAGTAAGAACGTTGGCCCCTAAGGGGGTGGATTTGGTGAGGGTCCCACATCAATTGGAGAAAGGAAAGAGTGCCAGCGAGGACGCTGGACCGAAGGGAGGTGGATTGTGAGAGTCCCACATTGGTTGGGGAGGAGAACGAAACATCCTTTATAAGGGTGTGGAAACCTTTCCCTAGTAGACGCGTTTTAAAGCCTTGAGACGAAGCCCGAAAGAAAAAACCCAAAGAAGACAATATCTGTTAGCGGTGGATCTGGGCCGTTACATACATGCAAAACAACAACGATCATAATATTTTAGACGTGTTTTAGCCAGAATATAGAAGTGTTTCAGCCAGAATACGACTCTCTAGCGTAGCTCTCCCACATAAGTAAAGATTATGAGTGCTTTTCGTCGGTAAAAAATGTTTCTGAAAATAAGTTTGAGATTCCTACATAAGTAAAGATTATGAGTGCTTTAAATAAATAAATGATAAAGGTGTTCCCAATTTTAAAATCCTGTTCAATTTATATATGGAACTACTTATTTCCTTTCTACTTATTCCAATCTCAACATTGTTTTTTAAAAATTGTTTAATAATGACCTAAATATAATAATCTTGCTTGGTTTAACCATCTAAAAATTGTTTAATAATGTAGGGAGAATTAAAAATTAGTATGGAAGTTTGATACGATAATGTCCATATCCAGGATTTAAATTAGGATATGGTAATTGATGGTCCCGTTATCTCTTGCAGCATGGTCACGTTACCCATTCATCGTTACTCAAGAGTGAAAACTATTTCCACAGACCAATACGAATCCTTCAAACATATTTTGTCCTCGCTCACGTGCCTCTCAAAACATTATTTAAGAGGTCACCAAACATAAAATCACTACAAGTAAAACACGTTTAACCATGAAGTTTTATGATTGAGCCAACAAAAAGAAAGGTACACGGTGAAATACTCAATTTGAACACTTTTAAAAGTTTTAAATATATTTTCTCTATTTATTTAATATATCTGATATATTAAATATTAATTTGAACACTTCCCATTTTCTTTCAAATAAATTGAATCTTTGTGCATTACTATGAGCTAGCAAGCGGACCTTATGGATCTACAGATTATAAGCTCCAATGATTTAAAATTAATTAATTAAACGTTTAATTAATTAATTTCCATTCATTAACAATAGGTCACTTCAGTATAGACTTAGAGTTGCAATTTTATGACTGTAGGACGAGTTATGTCTATTGATATAATCATTACAAGCAAGTCGATCCTTCACGAGTTGTTCATAATTATAGCTAGGTCAAAAGTCCGATTTACCTCTGTAATTACATCTTTCACTTTAAGTACCACTGAATCTCTAATGAAAAATTTATTTATGATCCAATCATAAACCAAGTCCCTCTCGGGCCAATGAGAGGGTGGGGCCCCATTGTTCAAATCCCGAAATCAGTACTTAAGGGAACAACTCATCTAATTTCCTTATATGGAAATGAGTGAATTCCATCTCATGATATTATGTTCCTAACTCCTTATTTGGTCAAGTCCCCAAAATGGTAGGCAGGAGTTCATAACTCACTCAGGATTAAGATTGTGTCGCATATGATCATCATGTGAAATATTAATCTTCTCAATTAGTGGATTTATAAAGAGAGATTAAATATTTCTTGGTCCAGTCTTATACAAACTCATTGTATAGGATACCCCCATTTACATGTCTCCACATGAACGATTTGGATCAAATCATTTGTAACGATTACAAAGTGAGTCGTATCAATAGTGTTACCAGGATAAGGCACCCAACCTTATCCATATACTATAGACTCTTTAGGTTATTACTTGAACACGATTCTCTTGTATGTCAACCACATACTGATATGAACCAAGAGACATCAATTGTAACAACCCTAAAATTTACTTATTTAATCTAAGGTAATTACTATCCCTTGAAATGCGGAATATACATTAAATGGGCCCTATTCATAAATGCGACTCACACTCCCCTTTTATTACCTCGTGAAAGAGCAAATGATTACAGGGGAAAAAGAAAAGAACATTATTGAAATAAAGGAAAAGAAACAAAACTGAAATGAATGTTTTATTCTACCCTATGGTTTATTATGCAAATACATTTCAACCTATACTAACCTATACTAATGATGCAAACTGAATTCAACCTAGACTACGAAATGGAAAAAAAAAAAAAAAACAACTACCCTATGCATGTGCCACAGTCCCAAAGTGTACGATGCCGCCATCGTTGGCACATGGGTGCCTTGCCCTTATCTGCTAAAGTAAAGTAGCACGAGGCTTGAGTATTTCTAGAATACTCAGTAAGTGACCCCCTATCGGGGTTATGCGACAATCACATGCAATGAAATGATGGGACCTATCATTTCGTTTCGTTTTGTTTTCCCTATGGTGTAGTCCTAACGAGTAATCGTGGACGTGTATCATATACTCTACACACAGCCCATACGTGCGAGTATGGGCTCACCAGCTAGTTCGCACACCGCTGGGCCACTATCCTTATCCGGTGGGCATACTCTGGGAGCCCCTTATGCCGGGACCCGTTAAAACTAGAACCGTCACGGCAGCGCTATGCAAAGCATAACGATCGTTGTCCTACCATTGGATGTACGCCTCCGTACCCTCGTGATGGGATAGGGGTATCCCCTAGATGCATGAACACACATAATGCATGAGGTCCCCCCTACTTTTACATTTATCATTAATGACCATAACCCCCTGTCACGTTCAATGCTTCATGTCATTCTCATTTTCAATTCACATTTCATACATATTCCTATCGGGGTTATGATTTCAGACAGTTTACCGTGTTTCATGTCATACAATTCATGTTGTTCACATTCACATATTCCATACAATCATGCCATAATCATTCAGGGACCACATATCGTCACATGCATAACATATCACTTCAAACTAAGCAGCATACATAACATACAATCACGTTCACATGAGTTCGTACTTAGGCACATCAAACTAGCATACAATTTTAATGACTCATGCAAATCTACGGGCACATGCCAGCATACAGAAAAATACGCGTAACCTACGACGGTTGTGCCACTTACTTGGTAGGCCTTAGTCGAAGTACTCCCTAGAATATAACATAAGCTCCTAGCTCCTCGTGAACGTTCTACGCTTCCGTTGGTGGTTGATTCCTATTGGTTCATTCGTCACTTTAGTTAGTATTTCACAAACATAATTAATTCCAATCTTGAATTTGTGAAATACAACCTTAAAATGATCTATTTTACCTTAAACAGGGCCGAAACTAAGTCTAGAGGGGTCGGAACGATGACAAACGGGCTGGAAATAAGTTTCTCGAGCCGAATAAGCCGCGAGAGCCGAGAAGCTGCCACCGAGCCGAGGGGAGCCACGCTGCAGACGTGCCACGTGGCACAATCAGAGAGCGACGCGTGTGTAGGGGTCTTGGGTCGAGGTGCGGGTTTTCGGATCGCTCGCGGGTTTCGAGCCGTACGCAGGTGACAGGCCGTTCGGCTGAAGGAAAAATGCAGGCGGGCTGGGCTTATGAGTTTTGGGCTGAAGCGCCTGGGCCGCAGGAACCGTCAGGTACTGGGCCGACCTAAGGGGACTGGGTTCGATTCGGGTTTCGGGATCCGGCCCTCGGGTCAGAATTCATCCTCTTCGCCCGATTGCGTGCGCATTTTTCCAGCGACCTTTCTCTCTCCTCGTTAACGTCGTCTCAACGTCCTTTTTCCCTCCTTTTTTTCTCCGTTCCCGAGTCTCTTGTTCCCCTAACCTTGTTTTTTGTATAGATTTGGTTTGTAAGGGCCTCACAATCCCGGATCTGGAGAAGTTCAGAAATTCGACGTTCCATCTTCTTTGCCAACGGTGTTCAACGTAAAGGATTCGTCTAAATCTACTCCTGTTTCGTATGGTTTTGACGTCGATTTCGTATGGTTCGGCTTCACCGGAGTTTCGTCGGGCTTTTCTGTTCCTTCTCGTTTTTTCTCTGTTTTCGTTCTTTGCAGGTCGTTTTGGGGTGGCTGAAGGTCGGGGTCGAGTTCTGTGGCATCCCAACCTTCAGCCGCCCTTTGTGGGTCGTGTGCGAGCGAAAACTCCAACGTTCACCGGAGTTTTCGGTTCTGCCGACGACCCCCATTTTTTTTTTTTTTTTTGGTTCCGTTACATCAATCTTACAATATGCTTCAATGAAGATGTGAAGAAAATATTGTTGAAATTATCAAAAGATATTTCAATTCATGCCACATTGAAGAAGAATGAAGTTTCATGTTTTAAATTTTGGGTGGATTACAATTTAGAGTAATTTAGAGTTACTATATTTCATTAATGTATTTTAAGAATTTTAATTTACTTTAGGTTACAATTACGTAATGGTTAATTAAGATCATTAAGTATGAATGTTACAACTCTTGGAATGCCTTTAATAGTTTCATTTTGAGGCTATATAAAGCCATGTATGTTGTATTTGTAAGTAGACTTGGAAAATATAGTAAAAGAAGCATTTATGCTTTTCTTTAGCCAATGGCTATGTTTCTTTGCAATTTTATGTAGTTTAGGTTGCATGTACAATCATTCAAGCTCGACATGATCAATCTTGCTTGTGGAGTGATTCGAATCTCTAACAAGCGTTTGAGATATTTGATCAACAAGAATCATTCAAGCTAGACATGATCAATCTTTCTTGTGGAGTGATTCGAATCTCAATCAAGTGTTCTTGCCTTGAGATATTTGATCAACAAGGTAATCCGAGTCTTACTCCCCTTGTAGTAATTTCCACATATCACATACGGTTCAATATTACATTAATAACCTTGAATTTTCATACAATGGATAACAATTAATTACAAATAAAATAATAAAAATTATTGTTAAAAACAAATAATTAATTAGGAAGCTTTAGAGCATAAATCCCAACGATACCATCTTTTTGTGATATGACTTGGTGGCAATCATCTATCTGTGTGTATAAGGAATGTATTGTTGTGTTTTGATTTTACTTGTGGCAACTACTCATATGTGAGCACGAGAGTTGTTCAGTGTTCAACGATTTATAGATCCCTTGATTTCACAATTTTTGTTGTGGTTGAATGTATATCTAACTCGATAGGAAGGTTACTTACTTAGTGAGTGTTTTCAATACTCAACCTTTTTAAACAATGTTGTTTTGTAATTGCTATGAGAAACTACCTTATTGTACTTTACCATTTTTTTTATAATTCACTATGAAGATTCTTTAACTTTATTTTTAGGACTATTGGTGTAACACCCGCTCATCGTCAATGCGATTCATAGGAGCTACCACTGACATCGATAATAAACTCGACAACCAATCATAAATTTCAAAATATTTCTAAAAACATCCCGTAAAAAAAGACATTTAAAACCAGTACTATTTAAAACTTAAAACGACCAAAGTAAATTCTTGACAACGAAAGCATAAGTACACAAAACAGACACAGACATGGATTCCCAAATAGTCTCTAGCCTGCTGGTCTCGTCCTTGTCCTCGGTTGGCCTACATCAACTAAATCTGGAAAGAAAAGTTAAAAATAATTTTGATGAGTAATAGGGAGCTTATTTTTCATGAGTTCATAACTAATCTTTCCAGGTGTTTTTAAGTTTTATTCGCCATTGACTCCTAGTTTCTCTTACTAGAGTCATCTGTTCATTAATGAGGTATCTCAGCTACCTCAAGCTTAGGTTACTGACTCTCTCTCGATATGCTTATCTAGAATTTTCGGACTCGTATGTAAGACTCGCTCTCAGTCAAATACGGCCCGTCTACTAATTCCTCTGGCGGCTTGTTTATCTCATATACCAACGGTCAGGAGTACTCATGCTCCCTGACTTAGCACACAATGCGTTGGTCTGGACTCCGTGGGAATTAGTAGACTATCATACTCATATAAATAAGTCATGGCTCAACAACCAATAAGCATATCCTAGAGTCATAACATTTCCATTAACATGCATACTCACATTTACTGCATGCTTTCAACATTTATGATGTTCACCACATAGAACATTCTAGTAATCATTTATATCATGCTTACCTCACAAGCAAGCAATCAAGATATACAATAAACATTCAACATCATCAAAACTCATTTTAACATACTAAGCTTTTAATCAGGTAAACAACATACTCACATGTTGTCAACAAGTTAAGAACTAGCTTAAAGAACGATATGCTACTTACCTTGTTTCGAATCCCTTTCTCTCTTGAATGTACGTTTAATAGGGTATTTCAACACAATTTCCTCCAATCAGACCTATATGTCACTATTTTCAAGGTAAGTATAGGTCAAAATGAATCGAACGGGACAAACCCGAAGTCGAAATGAGGTCTCACGCGCCCTCACATTCTCGGTGTGTTTGTCCCACGCGCCAGGAGAACTCCTAGTCGCACGCCCAGTCCCGGCTCCTCACGCGCCTTGCGTGTAGTGCACGCGCTCCTTCTTCTTCCTTGCGTTTTCTGAAATTTTCCCAACTTTTCTATTAATACCGATTATGTCCCGAAGCCATATTCCACCCCTACAGCCCGAATTTCGTCCCGACTTCCACTACAACTTTATAGATCTCCTTATTACGATTCTAACAAGCCATATTTTATAACTTATTATGCAGTATAGACTAAGATATCAGAATTTAAAGATTCGGTCAAATGGGTTTCCTTACCTTCGAATAAACGCCTAGTATGGCTTATCGGTTGAGCTTCGAATGCTAAGGAATTTCTCAAGCTTGCGCCCCCGACAAGGAAATCTCCAAACCATGAGGAATTTCGAAAGAGTCACCAATTTCAACTCATTCCCCTGTTTACTGTTTTTCCTTCTTTTCTGTTCTTAGTTTTTAATCCCAGAACCACCGGCACCACCTCACACTTCCCTCTTTCTTTCTTTTCCCCTTCAATCCACCTGTCCATTCCTCCTTTCTCCATGGCAGCAGTTTGAAGATGAATTTATATATATATATATATATATATATAATAAAAATGAATTTAAAAATGAATTTAAAATGTTTTTAATTCACCTGTCCATTCCTCCTTTCTCCATGGCAGCAGCTTGAGCTGCTGCTGTCTTTTTTTTCTTTATTATTTTTTTTTATTAATTAATTCATTTATTTACTTATTTCATAATTATCATTATAATAATAATTATCAACACAAAAACATACCTACCTAAACGCATATTATTTTTATTTTTGGGTCATTACAATTGGTATGTTCTACCAAAAAACATCAAAGTGTCAAAAAGAAAACAAAACATACATCCATCGTATATTAACATAGTGTAGCTATATTATTCATTATTTTCACGGTAAGGATTCGAATTTTTGTTTTATTTATTTTACATTTTATGCTAAGATTTTATTTTTGCTGCCAAAACGAAAAGATATTATGCTGCATTTATTGTCGCTGGAAAAGGTATGATTTCGCAAATTACTGCCTTAATGGAAAAGTCATAGAAACCTTTTATATTCCCATATACAACTCTCCTTCTTCATTGAAAACAACTTTTGCTCTCCAAACGTTTAGGGTTTTCGAGGGTATCTGAGACTACGGAAAAATCGAGAGGGTTAGCCAGGAAAAACGTGTGAGGTGGTTCGCTGGATTTTCTTCGGTGAGTGGCCGGAGGGAGAAGCGACCGAGGCTATCGGTGTTGAATATCGTTGCGCGTCGGTCGGAATAGGCGAGGGGTGTCGTCGCATCGTCGGAATCGGGGTTGTGACGTCGTCGTTGGCGGCGCAGCAACGATTAGGGTTTTCCTGAGATTTCGGGTAAGGAAGACGAAGGAAAACGGGTCGGGTTCACGTTCGGCCTTTAGACCAGCCCACGGAACAAACGCGGGCCCTGTGCGTTTCGGCCCAACGCGGACGCGCGCTGCAGCCTTGGTCTCGGCTCCGTATGTGTGCTCTCGGCTCGGCTTGACGTGTACGGCGGCTCGGCTCCGTCAAAACCCGCGGCTCGGCTCCGTCAAATTCCGCAGCTCAGCTTGACGGCTTAATTGGTCGTCTCGGCAGCTCAGCTTGGTGAATCGGTATCACTATAATATATCGATTCCAAGGTTTTTGGCCCTTCCAAAGCCGTTTCTACCCTCAGTTTTACCATCCAAGGACATATTTAACCACTGGGATTAGCTCGTTGTGCGTGACTTCAACCAAGACCATCGAGGTAAGTGACCTTACTGTTGGAGTTAGCTTTCTACGTGTTGTATGATGGTGTGTGCCCTGTGGCCCCTGCATGCACCATATTTTATGTGATATGATTATGTGATTTATAGATTGTGTTGACCGTAGATTGTGTATGTTTTGTGATGTATGAACTTGTGTTGACTGTTTATGTTATGTCATGAATGAGATGTTAGTATTGTATGCCATGAATATGTTGATTGATGCCATAGATACACGTAGAATTATCGAGTCATGTCATGAGATGTTTATGCAACTGGAATGTTTATGTAATATGCTATGTAATGTAAGCCATGTGAGATGCCATGTAATGTAAGAAACACAAATGCGATGTTAGCACTGCTTATGTAATGTCATGTTAGATATGTTAAGGGACCTCATGCATATATGTATGTCACGTGCATCGGGATTCTTCCCCTTTATGATACGAAAGAATGAAATACGATATTTATGTTCGCCATGATATCATGCGGGCCCTTTTCTGTTCTGTGGTGTCCGGCTACGTGTAACACGTTGTGCCCGACCAAGTCAGGCCCAGGGGGTACGTATAAGAGTCCGCCTGGTGGGTTCATGTACACGTACATGGGCCATGTGTGAAGGAGTACCACACATCCAACCCTACCCGGAATAGAAAAGTACCCAAGGCTATGAAAAGTTTATGAAAAGTTAGATCCCGCTCATATGTTGCATGTGTTTGCATTCCTAACCTCAAAAGTGGGGTGACTTACTGAGTATTTCATAAAATACTCAAGCCACGTGCTACCTACATTTTTCAGGTAAAGGCAAGGCGCCAATGTACGGTTGACGGCGGAGCTGAGGCCACCATGGAAGTTGGAGACGGGATATTTTTAGGAGTTTACTTTTATTAGACTGTTTTAAGTTATAGGATTGAGTATCGTTTTATTTGGATTTGTTTTGAATTCAGTATTGAAGGTTTATTTTCGGAGTTTAGGTTTTGTTTTGGATTCATGAATTTTTATGAAAGACTATTTCAAGGTTATTTATGATGAGCTTCCGCTTAATGAGATAAGTATGCATGGGTGACGTCACTAATTAGGTTAAAGAAAATCAGGGGTGTTACATTCACATTATAAGGATTGAATATAGTCCCCCACACACTAACAATCACACCATGATTAGTTCGGTTCTTATTAGCACCATGATCAGTTTGAAGATGAATTTATATATATATATATATAATAAAAATGAATTTAAAAATGAATTTAAAATGTTTTTAATCCACCTGTCCATTCATTTTTATAATAAAAATGAATTTAAAATGTTTTTAATATTGATTTAAAATAAGATATATATTTAAATGAAACATATGGTCTATAGTTTTTCCCCATAAATTTAAAAATAAATAAATATTATTTTTTGTGGTCCATGTTTCAGTTCACGTTTTAGTTGTTCATATCAATTCCTATTTTTACATCACTATTTAAATTCATTGACTCTTCCTATTTTAAAACACACAGAATATTTCACAATACAACTTTCACAGTTTCCTTCATCTAAACTTTGTTTTTAAAAAGCCTCCATTGTTGGTCTCTCCAAAGTTTTCAATTTAATTTTGTTTATCTTATTGTGAGAGAGATGTCTATTGTAGTATGAGAAAATTGTAAATCTACTACTTTAGAGAGTTGTGGTGTATGGTGTGTTTCTATAAAGTTTCAAACAATTGTATCAGCTTGATCTTGAGCTGTGGAAAGGATTGAGTTTGCTCTTGTACTAGTAAAAAGAGCGGTGTAGCGGTTGGGCTCTGATCTGAAGAAAGAGTCAAGAAAGGTTTATTCAAATTCCCAAGAGGCGCTTAGGGAGTGGAGTAAGTCGAGTTTGACCGAACCACTATAAAACTACAGTGTTATATTTTCTAACCCTTTTCCTATTTAAATTCTAAATTATTGTTAAGTTTTATGGCATGTACTAAGTTTTATTGTTATTAAAAAAATTAATAATTATATTGTTAAAACCCTATTCACCCCTCTAGGTTGTCGTATCCATCCAACAATTAGTATTAGAGCAGGTTGCTCTTATTGATTTTTTTATATATAAACTTTATTTTTAGTGCTTATGGCAAATCTATGTGTTAAAAACGGTTTTTGTGAAGGACAATCAACTTCTAGACCTCCTTATTTTGATGGAACTAATTATACGTATTGGAAAGCTAGAATGAAAATTTATTTGCAATCAATTGATTATCAATTATGGTTAAATGTTAGTAAAGGCCCTTATATTCAAATAAAAATGGTTAATAATATTGAGGAGCTAAAAATGAAGGATGAATTTGATGAGCATGATATGAAAAAATGTTCTTTTAATAATAGTGCTATAATCTGTCTTTATTGTTGTGCCCTAAGTAATGATGAATTTAATAGAGTATTTGTGTTCTTCACATATGAAATTTGTAAAACTCTTAAAGTAACTCAGGAGGGAACAAATCAAGAAACAAAAATTAGCATGTTAGTTCATACTCATGAACTATTTAAAATGGATGCAAATGAATCTATAGGTGAAAAATCTTGGAAAAGTATATTCTACTTCTGAAAATGTATGGAAAATTCTTAGGTCTCTACCTAAAAGTGGGGAAACAAAAGTGACGGCAATTAAAGAAGCAAAGGATCTCACAAAGCTTCCTTTGGATGAACTTGTTGGTTCTCCCATGACGCATGAGATTACCATGAAGGAGTGCATGGAAGAGGAGGAGCGCATAGAAGAGGAATCCAAAAAGAAGAAAAGTATAGCCCTAAAGTCCATCACATTGGAAGTTGACTCCGACGATGAGGAAGCCCTTGATGAAGATGATGTTGCCTACTTCACACAAGTATAGAAATTTCATCAAAAGAAAGAAACAATTTAGGAAACATTTCACCAACCAAAAAGATGAGGAGAGCAAACATGATGAGATAATATGTTATGAATGTAAAAGGTCGGGTCATATAAGACCGGATTGTCCTCTCCTCAAATTATCTAAGAAATCCAAGAAGAAAGCAATGAAGGCTACTTGGGATGATAGTGATGAAAGTACAAGTGATGAAGAAGTCACAAATTTTTGCTTCAGGGCTCATAGTGACAAAGAGGATTAAGAAAATGAGGTAATTCTTGAATCTCCAATTATTTAAAGTTTTTTAGGAGATGCAACTATTTAGAAAAACTTGGTTCAAAGTATGTTATGCTTCAAAAGAAATATAAGGCTTCAATTATTAAAATTAAGTCTTTATTCAATGAAATTTCTTGCTTAAAAGAGAATAATCATAACGTTGTAAAACTTGATATACCCTGTGAAAAGCATGTATTTGATTGTGATGAGAAAACTGCATTAATTGATAAAATTAAATTTCTTGAGCATAATTGTTGTGAAAAAGATAAATTAATTAAATTACTCAAAGAAAAGGAATTAAATACTATGTAAGAACTTGGTAAGGCTAAGGAGTCTATTATAAAAATTTAACTATAGGTGCTAAAAAATTAGATAAAATAATTGAAGTAGGTAAGCCTTATGGTGATAAAAGAGGATTAGGCTATGTTGATGAATGTTCTACTCCTTCAAGTTCTAAAACAATATTTGTTAAACCATCCCCATTATGCCTAAGCCTAACACATGCAAATTTGTATCTTGATCTAGATTTGTGCCTATATGTCATTATTGTGGTGTTGAAGGTCATATTAGACCTAATTGCTTTAAATTGAAAAATTCTCAAAACATTAATTCCGGAAACAAAATTTTCTCAAAATATAAAATTTAACAATATTTTAAGAAATAATTTTTCTATTGAAAATAGAATACATAAACTTAGTCCAAGAAATAAATTCCTGCATGATGTTGTTTGTTTCCCGTGTAGTAAGTTTTTTAATATGAATACAAGCATGATTCCTAAATGTGTGAAAACTAACTTGTTAGGACCCAAACAAGTATGGGTACCAAAAGGTTAATTTTGAATATCTTTATTGATAGGTTTATTTGAAAGCCTCCAAGAAAAAGAAGTGGTATTTGGATAGTGGTTGCTCAAGACACATGACGGGAAACCAATCCAAGTTTGTGAATCTCTCCAGGAAGGATGATGGTTTAGTAACTTTTGGCGACAACAAGGAAGGTAAAATAATTGGTAAGGGTACTATAGGTAATGACTCTGGTACTCTCATTGAAAATGTACTTTTAGTTGATGGTTTACAATTTGATGAATCTTGTAATGATATTTTTAATGAGTCTATTTGTAGGGATGATTTAGAAATTTTTTTGGAGATTTACTTCAGTGACAAAGGAAAGGGAACTCTTTCAAGTAAAGAAGAAGTGAGCTTAAATGAAAAGAAGGAAGAAAGAAGAAGTGAGCTTAAATGAAAAGAAGGAAGAAAGTTGATTCTAAGACGGATATTGGTATTTTTTCTTTGTTATTCATCTATTAGTAAAGCTTATAGCGTTTTCAATAAAAGAACTTTAGTTATAGAAGAATCTATGCATGTGATATTTGATGAATCTTGTAATCTATGCAGGTTGTATTTGATGAATCTTGTAATGATATTTTTAATGAATCTATTTATAGGGATGATTTACAAATTTTTTTTTTTGGAGATTTACTTGTCAGTGACAAAGGAAAGGAAACTCTTTCGAGTAAAGAAAAGTGAGCTTAAATGAAAAGAAGAAAGTTCTTCATCAGTGCCAAAAGTATGAAGGTATGCCTCATTGATAAGAATCACGGTGTTCCAAAACAACAGAATTCGAACCTACGCACGGAGAGCTCAATTCATTTCAAACCTGTCGCATTAGTCACTCAAGCACATCAACATTTTTTAAAAAAACTATGTTTAATTTCATAAATTATGTAAAAATCAAATGGTCAATTTGACTTATTCTTTGTGGAGATTAAAGGGGATCCGGAATAAATCTCGTCCACAAACGTCTCGAATAAATTTCATCCACAAACGTCTTTTGTCGGGAGACTATAAATACCCACAATATGTTATGTAAAATTTAGATTCGTGGATTAATGTAATTCAGATCTCAAATTGAGACGTTTCCCTTAGACATCTGAGCATCATACTTGCCATTTCTAAGTTTCAAGCAATTCTTGTGGTAGAATTGCACCCGAGCCATTCAATCAAGCCTTGATCAAGTTAGATTGTGGAGTGACTCAATTTAGAACAAGGTTTCCAAATCTTGCTTCTAGATCTTCGATCGTTAGAGGTAATCTAATTCTAGCCTTATCTCTTGGTTGATCCAAATTTCGTATAAGGAGATGTTAATTACTTTGATTCAAGGGTTCTTGCTTCAACATAATCTTGGATCGTTGGGCTGAGGATTAGAGTTGCCTTATCATTTTAGTATCAGAGCCTAGGCTTACATCTTTGTGACCGACTCTAGAATTGATTTTATCTTTCATTTCTGCTCTTGTTTATCTTTTCTTTAAATTTGTCCATTTATTTTCTTGTTATCATTTCCGCCATTATTCATCAACTTTTCACTTTGTTCTCATTTTCTTCCTAAAGATCACGTTTAGATTTTGAAAAAAAAAATCTTATCGTATTTGTTCTTATGATTGTGATTATAAACAATATTTATAATTTTTTTTAGATCATTTGCATGTTTATTTGAAGATCAAATAAACTTCGATTCACATCTTTTTCTCAATCCATCTAAATTTAGAACCGTTGTGTTTGATATTTTTTCTCTCTCATAATCTACGCTTGAAGATAACTTCTAAATTTCCCGAATTCTGTAAAAAGAGAGTTAGATCGTTCTTAAAATCTTCACGTCCTTTCTCTTTTGAATTTTTTATTTTATTTTTCAGTGTGCAATTCTATCCCAAAATATCTGTGTCTCTCATTTGTTTGTTCACTTCTTGTTTTATTTTGTTGTTATTTCATAATTAACTTATCTTGATTGCCTTGAATAGCTTGCTACTATCAAAATTGCTTTACCCATATATTAGCCTACCTTGATCATAATTTAGTCACTTTCCTAAACAGTCTACCTTTGTGTGTATAAACACGAGTGTTCCTAAGTGTAAAATCAGTGAGTTGAGTGTCTGAGGTCCCAAACATATTTAACTACTGTTTGTACAATCATGAACCAAGACGAGAAAAATGGAAGTGAGATCAATGATCTAGTTGAAGAAGTCCAGAAGAATGAGGAGGAACTAGAAGTTGGGATTCATTTGGCACTTATAACAAGAAGACTTGTTAAAACTCAAGTTATGGAGAATGATGTTGATGATCAAAGAGACAACCTGTTCCACACGCGGTGTTTCGTCAAGGGGACTGCTTGTAGTCTTGTCATTGATAGTGGAAGTTGCACCAATGTTGTAAGTACCATGTTGATCAAAAGGTTACAAATTCCAACCCAAGATCATCCTAAACCTTACAAGCTCCAATGGCTCAATGATAGTGGAACAATAAAGGTAGTTTCCCAAACTTTAATATCTTTTACTTTGGAAAAATATAACGATGAAGTTCTTTGTGATGTATTACCAATGCAAGCTGGAGATATATTGCTTGGCCGACCATGGCAATTTGACAGGAGGGTTATGTATGATGGCTATTTGAATAGGTATTCTTTTGTAAACGATGGTAGAAAAACCATTCTTGTACCTTTGAGTTCTGCAAATGTATTTGCTGATCAATTAAAATTGGAGGAAAGAAAGAAAGAGTTTGAGGAAAAAAAAGTTAAAAGAAAAACCAGAGTTGAGTGAAAAAATAGAGAAAAATCAAAGAGAAAAAAAGAAGAATGAAAAAAGAGATGAAATTGAAGAAAAAAGGAAGAGAGAGAGTTATTTGGCTACAGTTGGAGAGGTGAGAAGGCTTTCACAAAAATCGATCTTTGTACTTATGTACAATGGAGAATATTTGGTCTCTAACTATAACAACTTGGCTTTGCCTAGTGTTTTTCAATCTCTTTTACAGGAATTTGAAGACATGTTTCAAGATAAAGAAATACCTCCCGTTAAAGGTACTGAACATAAAATAGACTTCATTCCAAGGACTATCATTCTTTATAAGCCAGCTTATCGAGTCAATCCAACCGAGACAAAAGAAATTCAAAGGCAAGTAGAGGAGCTCATGGAGAAGGGCTATGTACGAGAAAATTTGAGTCCATGTTCTATACGAGACTTATTGGTGCCAAAGAAAGATTAAACTTGGCGCATATGCATGGATAATAGAGTCATCAACAAAATCACGGTAAAGTGTCGACATCCTATTCCTAGGTTAGACGATATGCTTGATTTATTGCATGATTCGTGTCTATTTATAAAAATTATTTTGAAATCTGGATATCATTAAATTAGAATGCATGTAGGAGATGAATGGAAAGCAACTTTCAATATTAAGTTTGGATTGTATGAATGGCTTGTTATGCCTTTTAGGTCTAATGCTCCTAGTACACCTATGCGCTTAATATATAATGTTTTGAGAAAATATATGAGAAAACATGTTGTTGTTTATATTGAAGATATTATAATTTATATGAAGATTTTGCTTGAGCACGTGGAGCATGTTAAATTAGTTTTGATTACACATAGAAAAGAGAAATTTAATTTTAACAAGGGTAGTTTTTGCATGGAAAAATTTCACTCTATTGGCTTCATAGTTGATAAAAGTAGAATAACATTAGATAGAGACAAAGTTCAATTCATTATGGATTTGCCAACACCAAAGAGTGCACGTAAAGTTCGGAGTTTTCATGAGTTAGCTAACCTCTATAAGAGATTTATAAATGATTTTAGAACCATAACTGAACTATTGAATGACTTAGTGAAAAAGAATGTTGTT
This sequence comes from Cucurbita pepo subsp. pepo, assembly GCF_057944985.1. NCBI lineage: Eukaryota > Viridiplantae > Streptophyta > Magnoliopsida > Cucurbitales > Cucurbitaceae > Cucurbita > Cucurbita pepo. Next base: position 4,458,529 of record NC_141809.1, on the reverse strand, counting down.
TTTAAATGGCGAGGAATGCAAGAGAATGCATTCAATTTGCTTAGGAACAAATTAAGCAATGCATCATTATTTGTTTTGCCTAGCTTTTATAAAACTTTTGAAATTGGATGTGATGCATGTGGTTTGGTCATAAGTGTTGTTTTAATTCAAGATGAAAAGCGGTTAGTATATTTTAGTGAAAAACTAAATGGGGAAACATTGAAATACCCCACCTCTGATAAAGAATTGTTTGTAGTTCATATATTGCATGTGCCGCAACACCACTTATGGCCTAGAGAATTTGTGATCCACTTTGATCATGAAAACTTGAAGTATGTGAAGGGTCAAAGCAAATTGAACCGTAGACATGCAAAGTGGGTGGAATTTATTGAAACATTTTCGTATGTCATCAAGTATAAGCAAGGTAAGGATAATACAGTAGCTCATGTGTTATCTAAAACGTATGATCTCTTTACTTCTCTTACTGCAAAAATTCTTGGAGTTAGCATATTATTGAATTATATAGAGATGACCAAGACTTTAGAACTATTTATGCATCTTGCTTGCAAAAAAAAGTGGTGGATGATTATTATGTGTTTCATAAATTGTTAATTACTAAGAATATGCTTTGTATTCCTAAATGCTCTATAAAAGATTTGTTTTTTAGAGAAGTATATGGTGGTGCCCTAATGGGACATCTTAGGATTAATAAAGTTTATAAGATGTTGCATAAACACTTTTGTTGGCCGAAGATGAAGCATGTGGCAGATAGATTTATGGATGATGCAAAGCATGTGGCTGACTTATTCTTTAAGAAAGTAGTTTATGGATTTAATACACTTCATTTGCTTCCTATTCCTACTATTTCCTTCTAATATTTGTGTGAGTGAAGCATGCAGATTTGAACAAAATATTTCAAAAGGAGATACGGAAACAAGGTGATGATTTTGAGTGAAACATGCAGATTTGATCAAAACATTTTCAAAAGGAGATGACGGAAAGAAGGTGATGATTTTTTCTGATTCGAGGACGAATCCTTCTGAAGAGGGGGAAGATGATAAGAATCATGGTGTTCCAAATGGACCTATTGCCAAGAAGATTAAAAAACATTTCAAAAGAAGATGACGGAAAGAAGGTGATGATTTTTTCTGATTCAAGGACGAATCCTTCTGATGATAAGAATTGCACCCGATCCATACAATCAAGCCTTGATCAAGTTCGATTATGGAGTGACTCAATTTAGAGCAAGGTTTTCAAATCTTGCTCCTAGATCTTCGATCATAAGAGGTAATCTAATTCTAGCCTTATCTCTTGGTTGATCCAAATTTCGTATAAGGAGGTGTTAATTACTTTGATTCAAGGGTTCTCAGCAGCATGCTTTGCATCATCCATAAATCTATCTGCCACAAATTGCACCACCAACTCAGCAGTGGCGGCTATGGAAGGTGGGAAGCTGACTATTGTAACCAACGCCGAAGGCCAGAGGACGACTCCATCGGTGGTGGCCTACACTAAGAACGGAGATAGGCTTGTGGGTCAAATTGCGAAGCGACAGGCGGTAGTAAACCCTGAGAATTTAAATTGATAAGGCAACCCTAATCTTCAGCCCTACGATCCAAGCTTATGTTGAAGCAAGAAGCCTTGAATCAAAGTAATTAACACCTCCTTATACGAAATTTGGATCAACCAAGAGATAAGGCTAGAATTAGATTACCTCTTATGATCGAATATCTAGAAGCAAGATTTGGAAACCTTGTTCTAAATTGAGTCACTCCACAATCTAACTTGATCAAGGCTTGATTGAATGGCTCGGGTGCAATTCTACCACAAGAGTTTCTTGAAACTTAGAAATGGCAAATATGATGCTTAGATGTCTAAAGAAAACGTCTCATTTTGAGATCTAAATTACATTCATCCACGAATCTGAATTTTACATAACATATTGTGGGTATTTATAGTCTCCCGACAAAAGACGTTTGTGGACGGAATTTATTCGACACGTTTGGGGACGGGATTTATTCCCGATCCCCTTTAATCTCCACAAAGAATAAGTCAAATTGACCATTCGAGACCTTGGCAATATGATGAAAAGGTAACATTTGATGGTTTGAACAAGTATACTTTTAGTTTATGTGGGAAGAAATTTACTTTACTTCCATTATCTCCCTATGAATACATTGTGACCAATTGAAATTAGAGAAGAAAAGGAAGAACAACTGTGGAGAGAAGAAACTAAGGTAAAAGAGAGAGATAAGAGTGAAAAAAAAAAGAGAGAAAAGTGAGGCAATTGAAATTAGAGAAGAAAAGGAAGAACAACTGTGGAGAGAAGAAACTAAGGTAAAAGAGAGAGATAAGAGTGAAAAAAAAAAAAAGAGAGAAAAGTGAGGGGCTACGGATGAGTGAGAACCAAGAAAGAAAAAAAAAAAGTGATTTTGAGGAAAAGAGAGAAAATGTGAGTTTGGTGATAAGAAAGGGAGAAATGAGGAATATGTTAGCCCAAGAACCAAAATTTGTACTTATGTGCAAAGGAATGTGTTTAGCAATAGAACCAAAAAACTAATGATGCTTTGCCAAGTACTTTTAAGTCTCTTTTGCAGGAATTCAATGAAATGTTTCCACATAAAGATGCATGTACGGGGTTACCCCTCTAAGAGGGATTGCACACCAAATTGACTTCGTACCTGGGGCAACTCATCCAAATATGGCTGCCTATAGGACCAATCGACACCCTATTCCTTGATTGGATGACATGTTGGATGAATTATATGGTGCTAATCTGTTTTAAAAAATAGATCTTAAAAGTGGTTATCATCAAATTCGAATGAATGTGGGAGATGAGTGGAAAACGGCTTTCAAAACAAAGTTTGGGCTTTATGAGTGGCTCGTTATGTCGTTTGGCCTTACAAATGCACCAAGTACTTTTATGAAGCTAATGAATCATGTTTTGAGAGACTATATTGGAAAATTTGTTGTTGTATACTTTGATGATATCCTTGTTTACTCAAAAAGCTTGAATGATCATATTTTGCACGTTAAGAAAATTTTGTTTAAACTTAGAGAAGAGAAGCTTTATGCCAACTTCAAAAAGTGCAGTTTTTGTCTAGACCAAGTCAACTTCCTAGGGTTCTTAGTTGGAAAGAATGGAGTACAAGTTGATGAAGAGAAGGTAAAAGCTATTAGAGAATGGCCAACACCCACAAATGCAACCGAGGTAAGATCTTTTTATGGTTTGGCTAGTTTCTATAGAAGATTCATTAAGGATTTCAGTAGCATAGCATCACCATTGAATGAACTTGTTAAAAAGCATGTGAAATTTGAATGGAAGGAAAAACAAGAGAATGCATTCAATGAACTGAAAGATAAATTAACCAATGCACCTTGTCTTGCTTTACCTAACTTTGATAAATCTTTTGAAATTGAATGTGATGCAAGTGGGATAGGCATAGGAGCTGTTTTAATGCAGGAAAAAGGTCAATCATGTTCTTTAGTGAAAAGCTTAATGGAGCACAACTCAACTATCCGACTTATGACAAAGAGTTATATGCACTTGTGAGGGCTTTGCAAGTTTGGCAACATTATTTGTGGCCAAAAGAGTTTGTTATTCATACGGACCATGAAAGTTTGAATTACCTCAGAAGCTAAATAGGAGACATGCTAAATGGGTGGAATTCATTCCGACATTTCCTTATGTAATCCATTACAAAAAGGGGAAGGATAATGTGGTCGCAGATGCATTATCAAGGAGGTATGCTTTATTTTCTTCCCTTACTGCAAAAATTCTTGGTTTTAAACACATGATTGAATTGTACAAAGTTGAAAAATCTGAATTTTATGATGTGTATATACAAGATTTAGAAGGGAAACATGTATAAGATCATAGTGTACTCGCTGATATGCTTTTTAGGAAGGGTAAACTTTATATCTCTAAATGTTGTATTCCACAGAGTTACTTGTGAAGGAGGCTGCTCATGGAGAGGACTTATGGGAGAAAAAAAATGGTGAATCTTTGGCCTATATTTACTTTTTCTTATTTTTTTCTTAATCTCATTAAAGGTAAATGACTATCATTTTTTAAGAAAAAAAATTGGAACGAACACATTTCCTAGCTGGATTTTTTTTTCCTATTTTTAGAAAAAATAGGATTTATGGCTTTGTAATTATAGAAGTACTATATATTTGCATATACATCAACAAAAATCTACTATTTAGGTTCATGTTTAGGTTCATGTTGGTGAGCTAATTTCATGGAGAGAGGATTATATAATTGATTGGCAAGAAAGAAACTTAACCATCACACTAAACCATTCAAAAAAATTCGAACACAAAGAATAATATGGCAGATATTTGTTGTGTGAAATTAAGTGATGATACTGTTGGTTGTGTCTCGCTCTGGTAAAATTTCTAGTTCTTCGTTCTTTGTTTGTTTTGAATATCTTTGAAGGTTATAATGCTAAATGTTTAAATGTTATTACAGTTGAAGTTGAAGGGATGCCACCACTGGTATCAAAGAGAAGCCTTCTAAGACAAATCGCATGCAACACCTCAACTGACTGCGGTGATCATATTTGTTCATGTTCTTATATCGGTTTATGCGTCTGTTTTAGCATCGCAACCAAAGAATTAAAGCTCAATGATATGCAATTTGAAAAATTCAAACAAGAGGGTCTCAAGAATTAATTGCTAATGAGAACAAAACTAATCAGGTTGTTATTAGTGTTTGGGACTAAATTTCTTGGAATGCAAGAATAATGAATAAAATAGCTACGTTAAGATAATATATATTATATGTATGTTTGGTTATCTTTTTGATACTTTTCTTTATTTGTTTATTTATTTTTCGGACATACTACTTTGAATCGTACCAATAGTCCTTAATTATACTTTTCTTTGTTTGGTTATTTGTTTTTCGGACACCATTCTAATTTGAATTCATACCAATAGTCTTCAAAAAAATAATTAAACTTGGTAGGAAACATCCCTTTAAAATCAAATCAAGTAATAATGTGTTCAATTTATTTAAAAATAATATAAAATTTTATGACTAGTTTGTCGATTTTGTAAAAGAAAAATGACAAAAATTAAGGAAATTTCATAGTGAATGATGGAAAAGATGAGGAAAGGGAATATGTGTAACGGCTCATGCCCAAGATTCATATTAGGATTTGAAATCTTGATTCAACACCTAATGACTCCAACATTCCCCTGCTACATAGTCACGTTACTTACTCCTCGCTTCTAACAGTGAAAACTATCTCCACTAACCAACACGAGTCGTTCAAACATGCTTTGTCCTCACTCACATGTATCATAGGAAATTTTCTAGAACATCTGCAAACATAGAATTACTCCAAACAAAGTACGTTAACTATGGAGTTCCTATGATTGAGTCACTTAAAAGGAAGATGCACATTGTTGGTATAGGTTGTAACTTTTATTTCTTTTAAGGCTTTCTTAGTTATCCTATCTTCAAGTTCACTCTCAATATCACGTGGTCTGGGTTCATTCATCTACTCCTCCTTTACTCAAGTGTCACATACCCGCTAGCTTCCTCCAAGATTTGTCCCCGAACCACATCTTATTGTGAGAGGTATCGCTTTGATACCAACTCTAACAACCCTAATTTTCTATTAAAACCAAGGTCGCCACTATATGCATAATATAACTAGAATTCGTGGAGAAACTCGTTTAAAAGAACTGTTTTATAAACGATGCTATGGACTTAAACGTTGGCAATAAAATCTCAAACAATATAGCGGAAATAAATAGCATAATTTTTTTAAATAAAATAAGAAAAAGATCCATAATCTATCCTAAGGACTACATACAACATGAATGCATCTACTCGAACTTCAGTTCCATAGGCTTCACCGCAACATCGTCATCCGTGTAAAAGGGTCTTACTTTTACCTGAAAGATAAGAATAGCACGTAGGTTAAGTATTTTAAGAAATACTCAGTAAGTAACTCCGCTATTGGGATTGGAAAATGCAATCATGTTTAGGACCAATCATTTATTCAAACATCATTTCATAGTTTTGGTCTCAACTTCCAGTCCGGGCAAAATTAGATGTGTATTACGTCTCTACACACGGCCCACATACACACACATGAACCCCGGGCGAGCTCGTATATGTACCCCTAGACCTAGCCTTCGGCTAGCATACACTCACACTGTTGCCTCTAAATTTCGTGTATAACATAGCACAATTTTTAATTGCATAACGTGTCAAAATGATATTCTATAACATGACATATCTCATAATTACAACATAACCTAACATATCAAGTTCCATAGCACAACGTATTCACAACACAACATTAACATAATAAACAAGCATTAAACAATCACAAAGTACGACACATGCAAGGGCCAAAGGGTACGTACCTTTCATAATTCAAGCAATTCATTCGACCAAACCAGTAGTGAAGCCACTTACCTGAGTAGCTTAAGCCAAAGTCGCTAATTTATCTTTAGAGTTAGAACAAATCCATCCCTTGAAATCGAAGTCAACCTATGTTAATTTACAACACCGAATTAGAACACATTAAGTGATTTAGTTTTCCTAAAGCACACAATTAAACATCTAATTTATATTAGGACACTTTAAATTTGCTAATCTACCATAAAGTTTTGAATTTCTAACATCCCAAACGGGTCTAAACAACAACCTACTCATACCCTTTTCCAAAATAATACTAATAATTACTATCCTTGATCATATTGTTAATTAACGTTTCGCATTTCCCTAATACCAAAAAAGTTTGATGTTATTATTGTGTAAGAGATCATGATAAGGATCATGATGTTCCAATTAGATCTATTACACGATCCAAGGCCAAGAAGTTTAATTCATTCTTCATCTACAAAATTGGATAGGCTGGGTTCAACTTTCATTTCATGTGTTACAAGTTGATTCGATTGAGGAAATGTCATTTGAAGTTTGATTTTCGAGAGTGAATATTTGCACCGTTGAAGTAGTGGATGGGGTTGTTATACAAAGAATTTGATTGAAAACTTCTTACAAACTTTTTTTTGTTATTTCAATTCCATGATTTCTTGCCTGTGGCCAAAAGGGTGGGATGTTACTTGTCAAAGTTGATAATATATATATATATATATATATATATATATATTTGTGGAGATTTAAAGGGCGGTGGGAGTAACTTCCAATCATGGTCTGAAGTTTCTTTTGCGTGGAGACTATAAATACGCACAAATTACTATGTAAAAGGCAAAACTCGATGAATGAAATTTAGTTCTCAAGTTGAGACTTTCACCCTTATAAATTTGAGCATCATCTTTGTCATCTCTAAGTTTCAAACAATCTTTTGGTAGATTATATACGAGTCATTCAATCTAGCATTGATCAAGTTTGATTGTGGAGTGACTCAATTTAAAAAAAGGTTCCAAATTGTGTTTCTAGATGTTTGATCTTAAAAGTAATCTAATTCTCGCAGTATCTCTTCATTGATCTGAATTTTGTATAAGGAGGTATTAATTTTTTTGATTCAAGGGTTATTTCTTCATCAAAAGGCATGCATCAAAAGGCGTGCAGTTCGGCTGAGGATTAAGATTGGCTTGTCAGGTCATCCATATAAAATTGAAACCTCTCAATTTTTACTCAAGAATAAATGTTTTAACAAATTCTTGACTTGTATTTAGGTTAACCTTAATGACAAAATGGGATAAGCTTAGTTATATGTAACCATCCAAATTCACTCTTAGCTTGTTTCTTTGGGCTTTCCCTCCCTAGCTTCTAATCAAGGTCTTGCATATATGGATTTTTTTTTTCTATTTTTAGGAAATTATGATTTTTTTAAAATTATAGAAATATCATAAATTTGGCATATGCCTCAAAGAAAATCTACCGGTTATGTTCATATTCGTGAGCTAATTTAATTTGTGAGAGGATTCTATAATGGATTGGCAAGAAAGAAACTTAACCATTACACCAAACCATTCGAAGTATTTCGAACACAAAGAATAATATGACAGAAATTTGTAGTGTGAAGTTGAGTTTCATTCTAACGATAATAATACTGGTTGTGTCTCGGTCGGTAAAATTTCTAGTTCTTCGTTCTTTGTTTGTTTTCAATAATTTTGAAGGTTAATATTTCAATAGTTAACATTAAATGTTATTGTAGTTGAAAGGGACCTCGCCACTAGTATAAAAAAGAAGCCTTCTAACACAAATCGCAGCAACACTTCTACTGACTGCAGAGATTATACTTGTTCGTGTTTTTATATCGATTTATGCGTCTGTTTTAAATTTGCAATCAAATAACTGAAGCTCAATGATATGCAATTTGAAAAACTCAAAGAAGATGATTTCAAGACTAAGTGTTAACAAGAACAAAACTAATTATGGTGTGATTGTTAGGGTGTGGGGACTATATTTAATCCTTAGAATGCAAAAATAATGAATAATATAGCTACACTACGATGATGTATGTATCTTTCGTTATCTTTTTGACATTTTTTTTTTTTTTTTTGTTGGTAACATTAAACTACTTGGAATCCTTACCAATAGTCCTAAAAAATGTAATTAAACTTTGTATGAGATATCGATTAAAATCAAATAAGGTAATAAAAGTTAAGGAATCTTCGTATTGAATTATGAAAAAGATGCGGAAGTACAATACGGTAGTTTCTCATAGTAATTACAAAACAACATTGTTTAGAAAGGCTAAATATTGAAAATACTCCGTAAGTAACCCTCCTATCGGAATTAGATATACATTCAACCACAACAAAATATTGTGAAATCAAGGAATCTATAAATTGTTGAACACTGAATAACTCTCGTGCTCACATATGAGTAGTTGCCACAAGTAAAATCGGAACACAACAATACAATCCTTATACACATAGATAGATGATTGCCACGAAGTCATATCACAAAAAGATTGTACTGTTAGGATTTATGCCCTAAAGCCTCGTAATTAATTATTTTGTTTTTAACAATAATTTTATTATTTTATTTGTAATTAATTGTTATTCATTGTATAAAAATCCAAGGTTATTAATGTAATCTCGAATAGTATGTGGTTGACATACAAGAGGATCGTGTTCAAGTAATAACCTAAAGAGTCTATAGTATATGGATAGGGTTGGGTGCCTTATCCCGGTAACACTACTGATACGGCTTACTTTGTAATTGTTACAAATGATTTGATCCAAATTGTTCATCTGGAGATATGTAATTGGGAGTATCCTATACACTGAGTTTGTATAAGACTGGACCAAGAAATATTGAATCTCTCTTTATAAATCCGTTAATTGAGAAGATTAATATTTCACATGATGATCATATGCAACTCGATCTTAATCCTGAGTGAGTTATGAACTCCTTCCTGTGAGGGCTTGTCCTTTAATTTACATGGGTGAGAATGGCTCTTTTAGCCTATTCAATTTGGTTACCATTTTAGGGACTTGACCAAATAGGGAGTTTAGGAACGTAATATCATGAGATGAAATTTACTCCTTTCCATATAAGGAAAGTAGATGAGTTTTCTCTTAAGTACTGATTTCGGGACTTGAACAATGGGGCCCCATCCTCTCATTGGCCCGAGAGAGACTTGGTTTATGATTGGATCATAAACAAATTGTTCATTAGAGAATCAGTGGTACTTAAGGTGAAAGATGTAATTATAGTGGTAAAACGGACTTTTGACCTAGCTACAACTATGAACAACTAGTAAAGGATCGACTTTCTTGTAATGATTATATCAATGGATATAACTCGTCCTACAGGGCATAAGAGTGCAACTCTAGGTTTGTAGTGGAGTGACTAATTAATTAATGAAAATTAATTAATTAAAGAGTTTAATTAATTAATTAATTTTATATCGAGCTTATAATTTATAGGTTCATAAGGTCCCTTGCTAGGTCATAGTAACACTCAAAGGTTCAATTTATTTGAAAGAAAATTTGAAGTGTTCTTGATATTTAATATATTAAATATATTAAATATAAAGGAGAAAAAAAAATTAATTTGAAATGTCAAATATCAAATTAATATTTAATATATTAGATATGTTAAATATAAATGGAAAAAAATATATTAATTTAAAGAGTTCATATTAATATTTAATATATTAGATATATGAAACAAAAAAAATATAGTTATTGTATTTAATACAATTAAATATTAAATTAATTAATGTATTTTGATACATTAAATAAAAATATATTTAAAATTTGAGATTCAAATTAATTAAATATATATTAAGATATCTAAATATGATTTGTATAATGTATTATATCCTAATATATTAAATATGCAAATATATTATTTGACAAAGATTTCCAAAGATATAAATAGGACCCTCAGGTTGAGCCAAAATATACGAATTTCTCCAACTTTCTCTTGAGAATGAAATTGCATCTCCAGAGAATTCTCAAAACTCTTCTTCTCCGATCCATTTGGAATTTTCTTTCAAGAGGCTCCCACAAGCCTTGGCTTTGTGTTCGAATCATAACAAGGAAGATATTGTGGAATGTTTGAGAACTTCTACATGGTTGGAATACTCAAGGAGTCTTGCAATCTAGGGTTTCTATAGAGGTAGACTTTTACTCTATTCATAATAAAACCAAAATGGTTCCCAATGCTTCCGCTACGAGGATGAAGAGTTCATTCCCTTCCGATATAATTCTCATGCACATAAATAAGTAATTAACCCTAGGCCACATCACATAGCCCAAAAAAAATAACTCTTATGGATACATGCAATTAATTACTACAACTATCATGCACACAAAAAGATAATTACTACAATTTTGATGCACACAGATAAGTAATCGTTTTAGATTTCATGTATCCAAAAGGTCTCTACAACGTTTAAAATTCTATTTACAGGTATGCATAATATCTCGAAGGTGCACATAGATAGGTAATCGTTTTATAAAAGTTTAGTATATGATCATTAGCATTAAAAAAATTTCTTAATTTTCATCCTTTGAAAAAACTATAAGGTGTACCTTTCTTTTTTGTTGGCTCAATCATAAAACTTCATGGTTAAACGTGTTTTACTTGTAGTGATTTTATGTTTGGTGACCTCTTAAAAAATATTTTTGAGAGGCACGTGAGCGAGGACAAAATATGTTTGAAGGATTCGTATTGGTCTGTGGAGATAGTTTTCACTTTTAATAAGCGAGAAGTGGGTAACGTGACCATGCCGCAGGAGATATCGGGACCATCAATTACCAAATCCTAATTTGAATCCTGGATATGGGCATTACCGTATCAAACTTCAATACTAATTTTTAAGTCTCCGTACATTATTAAACAATTTTTAGATGGTTAAACCAAGCAAGATTATTATATTATGTGGGAGAGCTACGCTTGAAAGTCGGATTCTGGCGAAAACACTTCTAAAACGTTATGATCGTGGTTGTTTTGCATGTAGGTAAAAGCCCGTTATGATCGTGGTTGTTTTGCATGTATGTAAAAGCCTAGATCCACTGCTAGCAGATATTGTTCTCTTTGGGCTTTTCCTTTTGGGCTTCCCCTCAAGGCTTTAAAATGCGTCTGCCGAGGGAAAGGTTTCCACACCCTTATAAAGGGTGTTTCGTTCTCCTCCTCAACCAATGTGGGACTCTCACAATCCACCCCTCTTCGGCCTAGCGTCCTCACTGGCACTCTTTCCTTTCTCCAATTGATGTGGGACCCCCGCCAAATCCACCCCCTTCGGGGCCAACATCCTTACTGGTACACCGTCTTGTGTCTACCCCCCTTTCGGGAACAGCCTCCTTGTTGGTACATAGTCCGGTGCCTAGCTCTGATACCATTTGTACTGGCCTAGATCCACCGCTAGCAGATATAATTGTGAGAGTCTCACATTGGTTGGAGAAGAGAACGAACCACCTTTTAGAAGGGTGTGGAAACCTTCCCCTAGCAGACGCGTTTTAAAGCCGTGATGGGAAGTCCGACACAGAAAGCCTAAAAAGAACAATATCTGTTAGGGGTGGATCTGGGCAGTTATAATGTAACACCATAACAATGTTGTTTGCCACAAATTCACTTTAAATCTCAAGGAACCAAACTCTCATATCGTCATTTTTCGACTTGCTGGTAAGTAAAAAGTTTTGCCCATTTTGCATTTCATTGGTTACATGCATAGTCCAATGCTCAAATGGATGTGCAAAGCAGGTTTTTTTTATCTGCAAAGAGCTAAAACCTGTTAAATCAACCTCACGAATTTGTGAAAGAGATGTCGAGAGTGAAGAGACAAAGTGATATGAACCAAGAGACATCAATCATACAATATACTTGAATGAAGATTCAAAAGATATTTCAATTCATCACATTGAAGAAGAATGAAGTTTCATGTTATAAATTTTGGGTGGATTACAATTTAGAGTGATTTAGAGTTATTGTATTTCATTAATGTATTTTAAGACTTTTTAGTTACTTTAGCTTACAATTACATAATGGTTAGTTATGGCCATTAAGTATGAATGTTACAACTCTTTGTGATGTGAACCAAGAGGCATCAATCATACAATATACTTCAATGAAGATGTGAAGAAAATATTGTTGAAATTATCAAAAGATATTTCAATTCATGCCACATTGAAGAAGAATGAAGTTTCATGTTATAAATTTAGGGTGGATTACAATTTAGAGTAATTTAGAGTTATTGTATTTCATTAATGTATTTTAAGACTTTTTATTTAGATTAGGTTACAATTACATAACGGTTAATTAGGGCCATTAAGTATCAATGTTACCGCACTTGGAATGCTTTTAATAGTTTCATTTTGAGGCTATATAAAGCCATGTATGTTGTATTTTTAAGTAGACTTGAAAATATAGTAAAAGAAGCATTTGTGCTCTTCTTTAGCCAATGGCTAAGTTTATTTGCAATTCTATATAGTTTAGGTTGCATATAGAATATTCAAGCTCGACATGATCAATCTTGCTCGTGGAATGATTCGAATCTCAAACAAGTGTTCTTGCGTTGAGATATTTGATCAACAAGAATCATTCAAGCTAGACATGATCGATCTTGCTTGTGGACTGATTCGAATCTCAAGACAAGAACATTACTCCTCTTGGGATATTCGATCAACAAGGTAATCCGAATCTTACTCCTCTTGGGTTGATTTCCACATATCATTGTGTATGCCTTTAATAGTTTCATTTTGAAGCTATATAAAGCCATGTATGTTGTATTTGTAAGGTAGACTTGGAAAATAGAGTAAAAGGAGCATTTGTGCTTTTCTTTAGCCAATGACTAAGTTCTTTGCAATTCTATGTAGTCTAGGTTGCATGTAGAATCATTCAAGCTCGACATGATCAATCTAGCTTATGGAGTGATTTGAATTTCAATCAAGTGTTCTTGCCTTGAGATATTTGATCAACAATAATCATTCAAGCTAGACATGATCGATCTTGCTGTGGAGTGATTCGAGTCTCAAACAATGTTCTTTCCTTGAGATATTCGATCAACAAGGTAATCCGAATCTTATTCCCCTTGTAGTGATTCCTTATCTTATCATTTGTTATCAGAGCTTTAGGCTCAAGATCGGATATATGTTTCTATTGCATTTCTTCTCAATTTGATTTTTATTTATTTTTATCTTTTTAGTTTTTAATCTACCCAAAGTTCAAAATTCAATCTTTGTTCTATTTAAAATTTTGAGAGGTAAGAATGAGAGATTCATTTGTGTAAATGAGGGTAAAAAGAGTGGCTTAAAATTCCTTGAGTGTATACTCGTGATCGTATTGTGAGGTCCTTTGTATTTCCATAACTTAGTTTTTGCAGCAAAGTTTCACAAATAGATTCGAGGACGAATCCTCTTGAAGAAGTGGAGAATGATATGAACCAAGAGACATTAATCATACAATATACTTCAATGAAGATGTGAAGAAAATATTGTTGAAATTATCAAAAGATATTTCAATTCACCACATTGAAGAAGAGTGAAGTTTCATGTTATAAATTTTGGATGGATTACAATTTAGAGTAATTTAGAGTTATTGTATTTCATTAATGTATTTTAAGACTTACGACTCTTTCTTATAGGCGATTGACTGCCCCCTCTCTCTCTTTCCTTGCGTAACACCGATGGCATAGTCTGAAGCATCGTACTTCGACCAGCATAGCATGATCTTGAAAGGCCAACACCGGATCAGCCATGATGCCCCCTAAAGTCAAGAAAGAGAAGCTCAAGCTCCCATTTAGAACCAAGGGAAAGAAGGAAAAGGGGCGAACTCGACCAATGGGGAAGGTAATAAAGGTGAACAATCACGTCTTTACTTCAAGGAGAGGAGAGGAGTGAACTTTCAGGAATCCTTCGTTTCGTCTTGACTGCCTGTTCAGTCTAATTAATCTTGAGTCTTTCCTCTCCCTATCCTCTAAAGGTGGAGGTGAAGTCAAAGGTTTAAGATTGACAACACATTATGGCATGGTAACGTTTCACTCTTTCATTCATCTTCCACTTATTTGCTTGCTGACCGGTTAAGAGATTCTCTATGGCCATTAAGTATGAATGTTACAACTCTTTCAATGCCTTTAATAGTTTCATTTTGAGGCTATATAAAGCCATGTATGTTGTATTTGTAAGTAGACTTGAAAAATATAGTAAAAGGAGCATTAGTTCTTTCTTTAGCCAATGGCTAAGTTTCTTTGCAATTCTACGTAGTTTAGTTGCATGTAGAATCATTCAAGCTCGACATGATCAATCTTGCTTGTGGAGTGATTCGAATTTCAAGCAAGTGTTCTTGCCTTGAGATATTTGATCAACAAGAATCATTCAAGCTAGACATGATCGATCTTGCTTGTGGAGTTTTTCGAATCTCAAACAATGTTCTTGTCTTGAGATATTCGATCAACAAGGTAATCCGAATCTTACTCCCCTTGTAGTGATTCCTTATCTTATCATTTGGTATCAGAGTTTCAGGCTCAAGATCGGATATATGTTTCCTTTGCGTTTCTTCTCAATTTGATTTTTATTTATTTTTATCTTTTTAGTCTTTAATCGACCCAGAGTTCAAAATTCAATCTTTGCTCTATTTACAATTTTGAGGTGAGAATGAGAGGTTGATTTGTGTAAAAACAGTGGCCTAAAATTCCTTGAGTGTATACTCGTGAGAGAGTGTTGTGAGGTCCTTCGTATTTCCATAACTTATTTTTTGCAGCAAAGTTTCACAAATAGATTCGATGACGAATCCTCTCAAAGAAGTGGAGAATGATATGAACCAAGAGACATCAATCATACAATATGCTTCAATGAAGATGTGAAGAAAATCTTGTTGAAATTATCAAAATATTTCAAAGATTGAAGAAAAATTTAGTTCATGTTATAATTTTAGGTAGATTACAATTTGAGTAATTTAGAATTATTGTATTTTATTAATATATTTTAAGACTTTTTATTTATTTTAGGTCACAATTACATAATGGTTAGTTATGACCATTAAGTATGAATGTTACAACTCTTGCAATGCCTTCAATAGTTTCATTTTGAGGCTATATAAAGCCATGTTGTTGTATTTGTAAGTAGACTTGAAAATATAGTAAAAGAAGCATTTGTGCTCTTTTTTAGCCAATGGCTAAGTTTATTTGCAATTTTATATAGTTTAGGTTGCATATCATTCAAGCTCGACATGATCAATCTTGCTCGTGGAATGATTCAAATCTCAAACAAGTGTTCTTGCGTTGAGATATTTTATCAACAAGAATCATTCAAGCTAGACATGATCGATCTTGCTTGTGGAGTGATTCGAATCTCAAACAATGTTCTTGCCTTGAGATATTCGATCAATAAGGTAATCCGAATCTTACTACCCTTGTAGTGATTTCCACATATCACAAAGAACACTGAGTTTATCTAAAAAAGCCCTTCTTCTATTACTTCTCTTCTTTCTGAAAAAGAATAATACCAAAAAGGTATCAAGAAAACAGAAAAGTTTTGTTTGTATTCAACAACTGATCTCCAAACATGAATATTACATGCCTTTAAATAGGCCCAAAAGATATCGTAACATAATAAAGTTCAACCACCTACTACAAATTACTCATAAATGCTATTAAATACAAATTGAAGAATAGAAGGCATTCATAAATTGTCTTAATTGGTAATTCAGACTAAACGATTAAAAACTAAGAAGTTCTAGAACTAGAACCTTAATTTAAGCTTGGATAAACTAGTAGAGCCTATATGCCGATATGTGACATGTAGGTATATAATATAATATAAGAATTATGTAACAAATTGTGAATGACAAATGACTTATAAATAAACTAAGAACCTACCATTGTAACACCCTTATTTACTTATTAAAAATATGGTGCCACTACATGTATGATGTAGCACATGCCTTAAGTATGTTAATAAATGCTGAGCAAGGAGCCCTCCAATCAAGGTTAGATGCAAGCACATACAAATCATGAGTGAGACCTAACATATCAGTTTATTTTTCTACGGCGGCTATCCTAACAAGAAACTTGGATGTGTATTTAATTTTCCTACACACGGTCCATACGTGTGATCATAGATCCACCAATCAGTTCACACACCTCCTGGGCCCCTTTTTGGTCGGGCGAGCATTCTCTGGTAGCTATTGATGCTAGACACCCGTTAGGAATAGCGACCTTCACGGTAGCATTATGATTAACATAATGATCGTTCCCCTACCTCGTAGCGTATGTGTCCGTATTATTGTGAAGGAATAGGGGCATCCCACAATGCATGAGCACACTAATGCATGATGTCCCAACATTTTTCCATTTTCATTATCATTTAATAAAACCCCACCTAACATCTTATTCATATCATATCACTTTTCATATCATTTCTCATAACGTTTATCATATAATTTATCATAACTCTCATGCGTATGCCGGGGTTGTATTTCATGCTAGTACGTCGCTTTGCATGTCAATCATAGCATATCATTCATATCACATATAAATCAAATCATAACATCTTCAT
The DNA here is from genome assembly GCF_057944985.1 of Cucurbita pepo subsp. pepo. Lineage (NCBI taxonomy): Eukaryota > Viridiplantae > Streptophyta > Magnoliopsida > Cucurbitales > Cucurbitaceae > Cucurbita > Cucurbita pepo. Next base: position 4,441,609 of record NC_141809.1, on the reverse strand, counting down.
GCTTTCAGACATAACAATCCATATCGTGCACATATCATATATCATAACATAACATATCCTAAACATGTCTTCAACATATCATATCATAAAATACAGAATAACAACCACATCTTGTAGCATATACATATCATTTCATAACAATTTTCATATACAGATGATCGTTCGTGGATGTATATAATAAAATGATGTAAAACATGTAAGGATTTGTGCCCTAAAGCTCATAGTTTTTTGTAATTGAACATTTTCTTATTTATGACTTAATTAATTTGTTATTGTGTGAAACATTATCCAATAATCACGTAAGATCCAATGTTATTATGGTAAACTTGAACAGAATGTAGTTGACATACAGGAGGATCATGTTCAAGTAATAACCTAAAGGTCTATGATCAAGTAATAACCTAAAAGGTGTATAGTATATGGATAAGGTTGGGTGCCTTATCCTAGTAACACTATTGATACGGTCCGCTTTGTAATTGTTACATATGATTTGATCCAAATAATTCATGTGGAGATGTGTGAGTGGAGGTATCCTATACAATGAGTTTGTATAAGACTAGATCACAAATTATTTAATCTCTATTTATAAATCCGTTAATTAAGAAGATCAATATTTCACAAGATGATCATCTGCGACTCGATCTTAATCATGAGTGAGTTATGAACTCCTGTCTATGAGGACTTGTCTTTTGATTTGTATGCGTGAGAATGACTTTTATAGCTGATTCAATATGCCTACCATTTTGGACACTTGACCAAATAGGGAGCTGGGAACATAACCTCACAAGATGGAATTCACTTCTTCCCATATAGGGTAAGTAGATGAGTAATTCTCTTAAGTGCTGATTTCGGGACTTAAACAATGGGGCCCCACCCTCTCACTGGCCCGGGAGAGTCTCATTTTATGATTATTTCATAAACGAATTGGTTATGAGAGAATCAGTGGTACTTAAGGTACAAGATGTAATTACGGGGTAAAATGGAATTTTGACCAAGCTGTAATTATGAATAACTCGTGAAGAATCGACTTGTCTTTAGTGATAACCCATGGACATAACTTGTCCTACAGTGCATAAGAGTTCAACTATAACACTATAGTGGAGTGACCTATAGTTAATGAATGAAAATTAATTAGTTAAAGAGTTTAGTTAATTAATTTGATGTCATTGGAGCTTATAACGTGTACGTCCATAAAGTCCCTTTCATAATAACACTAAAAGGTAAATTTAGTTGAAAGACTACATTTGAAATGTTCCAATTAATATATTTGATATATTAAATATTAAAGGAGAAAAATATTCCTAATTTGAAAGGTTCAAAATATATTTATTTGTATCTAAATACATTAAATATATATTAATGTATATTAGATACATTAAATAAAAAAATATATATTCGAAAATGGAATGAGATTCCCTCAGTTAAATATGTATTGAGATGGATTGTGATATTTAAATATGGTTTAAATAAAATATTGTTTCTTAATATGTAACATAATTGGAATATATTATTTGGCAAAATATTCTTACAAAGTCCTTATAAATAGGACTCTTGTATTGAGCCAAAAATATGGTTTTTACACCATCTCCGTTAGAATTCTCCTATTATTCTAAAAGGTTCCTACATGCCAATTTATTCGTGTTACAGTCATAGCATGGAAGATTTTCTAGAAGAGCTTTGTTGTTAAAATCGAGAATCGTAATCTACTTCTTTACTATTTATTTAGTGCTTACGTTTTAATTTATATTAAAAATCAAACGGTCCCAATGTTTCCGCTACATGGATGAAGAGTTCATTCCCTTCAAAACTCACAATAATAAGTGCAAGTATACACTATCACAAGCAGCAAGTAATAAGTAAATTATCGATTCTACATAAAATCTATCTTTTTTGGTTAATTTTATCGTTGGAAATTAAGTGAGCTTTTCGGTAACATTCAAGTGGGTGTTAGTGATTTTGATTAATTAAACAAAACTAATGCAGAGTGTCACTGCTGTCGAAAAACAGAAAATGACGAGGACATCAACAATAATGAGGAAGGTTTGGCAAAGAAAGATTAAATAGACAGGTGGTTGAGTTTTGAGGTAGATTTTAGTTCCTTTTAATACATTTCCAAGCCCACTTCCGAGGGTCATGCATGATGATTATTTTCATAATCGTTTTTAATTTCTATTAACAAGGCTCAGAAGAATTATTTCTAATCCTTATGTTACCTTCAAGTCTCTTTGCGAACTAGAGTACTAAAGAGGATTTCATTGCTCCCTCTCTTCTCTCGAATAAGAGAACAACTATGTATGTAAAGTAGCTAATTAAACACACATGTAAATCATTAACAACAACTCTTTAATAAACTAAAATCATACCGTCAACATACTTAAACTATATAAAACTCTCTCGCCTCTCTTATAAAGTTTAGCTCTTCATACAAACTGAATTAAATAGAGGAACCCATATCTTAATCATATCAAATTGATAGAATAAGAAAGATTGTTATCCAGCTTTGTTGTTGTTCTTCAATGGAAGTTCCCTTCCCTTGAGCTCTCATGTCCACCTCTTTGCCCAAATCTATCATTCTTGATCTTCTCTTCCTTCTGCTGTCAACAACGACTGGATTAGGGTTTTTCTTCTTCTTCTCTGGTTTCACAGCAGTAGAGGCTTTGTTGTCTAATCCGATTTTTTTCTTTTCAAAGTGTCTCCCTCTTCTTGGTTTCTTTTTCCTTTTATATTGAGCATGTGTTTCTCTCTAAGGCTGAAAAGAAATAAGTGTCAACATAAGATGTTCCTCATTGGGTAGTCAATGACCCACATGGACTCGTGATGTGGATTTAAAATTTTCATGTCATCCCCATTTGTTTCCAGATTTGCTGCTCCATCATGGTTCACCATAAATATATGTAATTTTACCACATAACTCAATTAAATGTACAATTAAGATCGATTTATGTCAAATTATATTCTTGAAAAACAATAAATTATTTCATGCTCACTCATTAGAATAAATAGGGTATAAATGAGAAAATGAATACGAGTGCAACATTAACTACAAAAAGACTTGATATGACTCTACTTTTGGAGAGTTATCAATAGGCCTATGACACGTGCGAAGCCACGGACACATGTCATCATACAGCACAGAATAATAACTAGACGATGGTAGGGCCATTTACTTGGTTGGTCTAGGCCGAAGGTACTACAACCCCTTGACGTTAGCTTAATGCTGCTCTCTGAATTTTAATTTTGCATAATAAGTCCAACCATCATAAATTAAAATTCTATCGTGGGAATTGGCTCACCTAGTTTTGCATAAAATAGTTTAAACTTACTCGTAATAATATAAACTAGCTGATCCTAATCTTGCACAAAATAATTTAAACTTCTTAATAATTTAAACTAACTAACACTAATTATGCATAAATACTTTAAACTTAGAGTTCCTTCGGAAACAAAAAAAAAGTCAAATATATTTTTGTTATTCTAACAATTCCAATAAAATGCAACTAGATCTAGTATGAGTTGGCGCATAGAATTGATAAGAGGATCTCGAAAAATCAGCAATTTCTGATGAGTCTTTATCCTTTTCTTAGGTTCATTAGGATTTTTGTTGGTTGGAACTTGGAGTAATCTTGGTGTGTTGGATAATAAATATTCCCCCTTTTAAGAGTTCTTTATAAAACTGGAACTCCTTGGTAACTATTAGCATCTCCAGATTTATTTCTTCTCTTTTCATAGAGGATATAGTAATTTTTATGGGATTTATCAATCTAAGCAAGAGACAATATTCGTTGATGTTATTCTTCAGTTTGCCATCTAAATTGAAAAAGAAAATAGTTGTTTATGAAGGAATCAAACAGGGCTTCCATGTTTTTCTTGATTTTTTTTTTTTCTTTCTAAATTCCAAAAATTTAAACTAGTAAAGGGTAGACATACAAACCTTAAATGATTCCAAAGAATTGAAACTAAGAAGAAATGGTACGAAGAATTTAAAAGTTTTATGCTATTTATTTCGCGTTATATTGTTTTAAAATTTTTATTACAAACATTTAAGTTCATAGAATCGTTTCTTTTAAATGAATTTCTTCACGCATTCTAGATAAATTTCTTTTAAATTAATTTGTCTACCCATTCTAGTTATATTATGCATGTAGTGGCAACTTTGGTTTTAATAAAAAATTAGGGTCATTACAATTGGGATCAGAGCAATACCTGAGTAATTCTATGTTGGTATGTGATACGTGAGTAAACGAGCAGTACATGAATGAACTGAGATCACATCAAAGGAGAGTGTTCATGAAGATAGGATGATTAAGAAAGTCTTCAAGGAAATAAAAGTTACAACCTATACCTACAATGTACATCTTCCTTTTTAGTGGCTTAATTATAGGAATTCCATTGTTAACGTATTTTGATTGGAGTAATTCTATGTTGGGTGACATTCTAGAAATTTTCCTATGATACATGTGAGTGGGGAAAAAACATGCTGGAACTACTCGTGTTGGTTTGTAGGGATATTTTACTGTTTGAAGCGAGGAGTATGTAACGTGACTATGTAGCAGGAGAATGCTAGAGCCTTCAGGTGTCGAATCAAGATTTCGAATCTTAGACATGAGTCGTTACACATTTGTAAGTGCGAGGGGGATAGTCTTCCTTATCTTTTCTATCCTTTACTATGAAATTTCCTTTTAACTTTTGTGTCATTTTCTTTTACAAACTAGATTGATTAGTCATGAAATTTTTTATTCTTTTTAAATAAATTGAAGGCATTAAAATACCTTGTACAAATTTAGTTGTTTTTTTAGGACTATTAATACGAATTCAAGTTCGTATGTTAGTCCGAAAAACAAATAAGCAAATAAAGCAAAGTGTCAAAAGATAAAATATATATATATATATATATATATATATATATATTATTGTATATTATTGTATATTATTCAGTATTCTTGCGTTCCTAGGATAGAATTTAGTCCCACACACTAACCATCACAACATATTAGTTTTGTTCTTATTAACACTTAATTCTTGAGGTCCTCTTGTTTGAGGTCTTCAAATTGCATATCATTAAGCTTCAATTCTTCGGTTGCAAATTTAATATAAACGCACAAACCGAGATAAGAATACGAACAAGATCTCAACAGTCAGCAGAGGTGTTGCATGCGATTTGTTTTAGAAGGCTTCTCTTTGATACCAGTGGCGGCAGAACTTCAACTGTAATAATATTTAAACACTCGACATTATGTTTGAAACTTTTTAACACTTAACATGTGATTTGTCTTAGAAGGCTTCTCTATTGAAATATTAACCTTCAAAGAGATTCAAAACAAACAAAGAACGAAGAACTAGAAATTTTACCAAAGCTAGACATAACCAGCAGTATCATCACAATAATGAAACTCAACTTCACATTACAAATCTCTACCATGTTATTATTTGTGTTCAAAATATTTTGAATGGATTGGTTTGAGGTTAAGTTTCATTCTTGTCCATCCATTATATATTCTGTAGACATGAAATTAGTTCACCCCTATGAACTTAAATGGTAGATTTTAGTTGATGCATATGCCAAATATATGATGATATTTCTATAATCACAAAACCAGAAATCCAAGTAGGAAATGTATTGGGTTTAAATTTTTTTTTCTTACAGAATGATAGTCATTTGCCATTCATTTAATTTGAGCTTGAGAAAAATAAGTAAATATAAACCAAAGTGTCACTTTTTTTTTTCTCTAAAGATAAATAATGTAAGATCCCACGTTAATTGGATAGGAAAGCAAAACATTCTCTAATAGACATATTTTAAAACTTTGACGAGAAATTTAGAAGGAAAAGCCCAAAGCGGACAATATCTGTTAGCACTGAGTTTGAGTTGAGCGTATTTTAAAACGTTGACGAAAAAATCGGAAGGAAAGACAAAATATGAAAATATCTGCTAGTATTGGATTTAGGCGGTTACATATGGTTAAGCTTACTAGATTTTGTTATTAACATTAACCTAAATAGAAGTCACTCATTTGTTAAAACATTTATTCTTGAGTAAAAATTTAGAGGTTTCATGACCTCTTACACAATAATAACATCAAACTTCAAACTTGTTGGATAATTATATATATGTGAAACTTTAATTAACAATATGATTAAGCGTAGTAATTATAAGTATTATTTTGAAAAAGGGTACGAGTAGGTTGTTGTTTAGACCGGTTGGGGACGTTAGAAATTTCAAAACTTTCTAGTAGATTAGAATTATTGTGTAATATCCTTAAAAAATAAAAAATGAATAGGTAGGTTGGGAATGGAGGGACTAGCAAACAACGAATCATATTAACCTAGATATTCTTAATGAGTCGAATAGTGAGAACCGATGAATCAAAAGATTTCCGACTAGCCTAAACGATTAAAAATTATGAAGTTCTAAAACTAAAATCTTAATTTAAGCTTGGATATGTGAAATGTTGGTATATAATAATATAATATAAGAATTATGTAACAAATTGCCAATGACAAATGACTTGTAAATAAACTAAGAGCCTACAAAATGACAAATGACTTGTAAATAAACTAAGAGCCTACAATTGTAACACCCTTGTTTACTTATTAAAAATAGGGTGCCACTGCATGTATGATGTAATACATACCTTAAGTATTTTAGTTAATGCTTGGTAAGGAACCCCAATCAAGATTAGATGCATGCACATACAAATCATGAGTATCATCGCAATAATGAAACTCAACTTCACACTACAAATCTTTGTCATTTTATTATTTGTGTTTGAAATATTTTGAATAGATTGGTGTGTTGATTAAGTTTCATTCTTGTCAATCCATTATATAGTCCTCTAGACATGAAATTAGTTCACCAATATGAACCTAAATAGTAGATTTTAGTCGATGCATATGCCAAATATATGATATTTCTATAATTACAAAACCACAAATCTTTTTTTTTTTAAATATTAAAAAGAAATCCAATTAGGAAATGTATTGGGTTTCAATTCTTTTCTTACAAAATGATAGTCATTGTCATTCATTTAACTCGAGCTTGAGAAAAACAAGTAAATATAAACCAAACTGTCACATTTTTTTTTTTTCCTCTAAAGATAAATAAGGTAAGATCCCACATTGATTGGACAGGAAAACAAAACATTCTTCACAGTAGCATTATGATTAACATAATGATCGTTCCCCTACCTCGTAGTGTATGCGTCCGTACTCTCGTGAAGGAATAAGGGTATCCAAAGATGCATGAGCACAAAATAATTTATGGGGTCCCAACATTTTTCCATTTTCATTATAATTTAATAAAACCCCACTAACATCTTGTTCATATCATATCATATCATTTCTCAAAACTTTTATCATATCATTTATTGTAATAGCCTAAAAATAAATAAAGAAATAAAAAAATAAAAAAAATTATAAAAAAAATAGTTAAAATAATAAATAAATAAAACAAAAAAACAACTTTTCCCCACTTCTCTTCACTAGCCTCTCATCCCTTCCCACAATTATCTCTCATCAACCTGTCCTTAAGCGGGAAAGTAACTATTAGTGCAAAAAGAAACAGAAAAACAATAATTGATAACCTTTACCCAGTTGAGATTCACCGTAGATTTACGTGAAGATAGATCTTATCAATAAGGTATATATTAAATCTTCACCTTTACCTAGTTGAGACTCACTGAAGATTTACGTGAAGATAGATCTAATCAATAAGATATATATTAAATCTTCATTTTCTTTTATCCTATTTTTTTTAGAAATCACACCCAATTATAGTTAGATTTTCATTAAATTATTACAATGGTTTAGCTTTGAGTTAGAAACTAAATGTCAATCATTTATACGCATGCTAGTAAATCACCTCAGATTAGTAATGTATATCCATAGCCAAATTAATAGATTAAAAATAGAATGGCCAAGAAAATTTGTGAACAGGAAACACTGGGAAAGATTTGGAATCCACTAGAAATTTGAAATACATGATAACAGAATTAAGAGCAACCGATAAAAAAAAATACATAGGGTAAATATAGAGAGCAGTAAGCTAGAATAACTTGAAACAGTTGTATCTACTTTTTTACACAACGGCAACCATGGAAAATAACATTTTTAATAAAATTATAGATATATAACATTTCAAGATTTTTAACAATGGACCAATGTAAATTAGGGAAAATAATATTTTTAATAAAAATATAATTATAGATATATAACATTTCAAGACTTTTAACAATGGACCCATGTAAATTAGAGAAATAATTTTGTAGAGTTCAAACTTGAAACTAATGTCCTGGGTTCACATAGGTTGACTCAGATTTCAAAGGACGAAATCGACTTTCATTAAAGATATATTTGTGACAACGACTTAAGCTAGCCAGGTAAGTGACCTTACTATCGGCATGGTTATATTTGATGTGACACGTGCCTGTGGTTCTGCACATGTCATATATACTAATGTGTGTAAATTATCTGTGAATCGGTATGCTTATATTATTTTTATGTTATGTTATAATATGTGAATTGTATGATGATAATTATGGTACGATGTGTTCAAGGATATGTTTGAGATAGGATACGAGAAGGATGCACAATACGAAATGTAACGATAGGAGTAAGATACGTACATGAAACGTTAAGGTTAGATTACATACCGGAGTGCTATGGATAGAAGAGATTAATGAAAGAATATGGTTAGGATATGTGTAGGAAGGGATAGATTTGTGATAGACTGATAGAACGATAGCGTTAGGATACGTTTCTGTGATAATATGACTAAGGTACATTCACGTGACGATATGACTATGATAGGTATAAGAATGTTGAGGCTACAATAAGTTAGGGAACGATATGACCACGAAGTGTTGACGATATGACATGTTTATGATATGATGATATATTTGATGGTGTTAATATAACACATGCGGAAGCAATTTGGATCTTAGGCACTGTTAGAACATCAATTATAGTAAATAACTAGCATGTTCATAAGTATTAAAACTTAATGAGTTTGAATACTAACCTTTTGTAGTTCAAACTCCTTTTTCCTCATGAACCGGTTCCGAACCACCACTAGTGTCTTCTCCACTATCCTCCGGCCTTAGAACGGGATTGTGGAATTCGGTGAGTGACTAAACTTGGGAGGGATTTTGTAACGACCCGAAATTTTCTACTTAATTTAAGGTCGCTACTGTATACATACCATAAACATTGAATGCGGAAGACTTCATTTAAATTCCATAAAACATAACCTTTAACTTAAAAACACAGCCATGGACTTACGTGTTTAGAAAACATCTTTAAAACGACACAACAAAAGACCCGAAATAAAATAAATAAGTGTTTAAGTTTAAAACATCCTATTCTATCCTAAGTCTAAGAAAATAAATACCACTATCCTATGCATGTGCCATGATCTCGAGTTGCGATGCCGTCGTCAGCCGTACAGGAATGCCTTGCCTTAACCTGAAAAATGTAGTAGCACATGACCTGAGTATTCAAAGAAATACTCAGTAAGTGACCCCACTATTGGGGTTAAATGCAACAATCACATGCAATGAAATGATGGGACCTATCTTTCGTTTCGTTTCATTTCATTTCGTTTCGTTTCGTTTCTTTTTCATTCCATTTTCCCTACGGTGTAATCCTAACAGGTAATCGTGGACGTGTACCATATACTCTACACGCAGCCCATACGTGCGAGTATGAGCTCACCAGCTAGTTCGCATACCGCTGGGCCACTGTCCCTAGCCGGTGGGCATGCTCTGGGGGCCCACCGGGACCCGTTAAAACTAAAACCGTCACGGCAGCTCTATGCAAGGCATAACGATCGTTGTCCTGCCATTTGGATGTACGCGTCCGTACCCTCGTGATGGGATAGGGGTATCCCCCCAAATGCATGATCACACAATATGCATGAGGTCCCACTAGTCCTACAGTCATCATTTAATGAACATAACCCCGTGTCACGTTTTCATGCTTACATGTCATTCTCATTCTCATTCTGTTACATATCATACATATTCCTAGCGGGGTTATGTATCATGCAATTTACCGTATTTCATGTCATACAATTCATTCAGTTACATTCCAATACTCATACAACAAGCCATAATCGTACAAGGGCACACATCGTCACATGCATTCATATCACATCAACTAAGCAGCATAAATAACATACATTCACATTCACATGATTTCGTACTTAAGCACAATAATCTAGCATCCAATGTATCATATCATAACCAAGTCATAACGTAAACACTTCATAGTCATATCGTTCTCTAACTTACCATAGCCTTAACGTTCTTATACCTATCACAGACATATCATTACGTGACGTACCTTAGTCATATCGTCACAAGAACGTACCCTAACGCTATCGTTCTATCAATCTATCACAAACCTATCCCTTTCTACCCATAACCTAACCGTATTCTTTCATCAATCTCTCCTATCCATAGCACTCCGGTATGTAACCTAACTCTAACGTTTCATGAACGTATCTTACTCCTATCGTTACATTTCGTTTTGTGCATCCTTCTCGTACCCTATCTTAAACATATCCTTGAGCACATCGTACCATAATTATTATCATACAAACCACCACATATTATAACATAACATAACATATAGGAAGCATATCGATCCTCAGACAAATCACACATATCAATATATATGACACGTGCAGAACCACAGGGCACGTGTCAACATCAAATATAACCTTGCCGATAGTAAGGTCACTTACCTGGTTAGCTTAAGTCGTTGTCACGTATATATCCTTACTGAAAGTTCGATTCCGTCCTTTGAAATCCAAGTCAACCTATGTGAGCCCATAACATCAGTTTCAAGTTTGAACTCTATACCATTATTTCTCTAATTTACCTTGTTAAAATTCTGATATTTACTGTTAGACAGAATTTAATGGAGTTTCATGCCCTCTGATGTCTCCTGTTATATTTTTAAATTATGTTTAACAAATCTTCCCTCAATCTTCCCTCCTCCCTCATGGTAATTATTTTCATTCCCATTCTGTAAATAGATTCTCAGTTTTGTAAACATCTGTAAATAAGATATTACTCTAATTCTATATTTATTTTCATTCTCTAAACCGCTATTATTGGCCAATTTTAATTTGGCTACTATCTTACAGATTTATGGATCTGCCAGCTAAAATTATATTGATTCTAACCTTATTTCCTATAACTTACGATGCTAAAAAAAAATCTAATTAATTGAACATGGGATCTGATTATTACATACGGTAAGATAGGAAAAAAGATTTGATCCTAAATTAATTTCTTATAAGCATAAGGAAAAGGAGTTCTGAGATAGAATTTTACCTTAATAACGGACAAAAATCTCTAAATCTGCAATCTGTTCAAATACTTCTCAAATCTGACGATAGTTGTTTTCTGTTTCTTTTTTTTTTTTTTTGTCAGGTTTTCTGTTTCTTTTTTTGCAGCGGAGAGGAGAGATAATTGTGGGAAGGGATGAGAGGTTGGTGGAGAGAGATGGGGAAAGGTTTATTTTTTTTTATTTTTTTTAATTAATTAATTAATTAAATTTATTTTATTATTATTATAATTTTAACTATTTTTATAATTATTTTTATTCTTTATTTCTTTATTTATGTTTCCGCTATTACAGATTTTGTATATATGAAGAGAGTGTTTGTGAGAGGTTTTTCTTAAAGTTTTTCACCAAGAAGAAGAAGACCTTCCATGTACCATGATCACTCTATTTGAGATCACCAAATTTTGACACTCAAAATTTCACTCAAATGTTTGGGATTATGTGACAAGCATGCATGTTGGAGTTAATCAAATTTTGACACTCAAAATTCCACTCAAACTTGTGGGGTTTATTTGTGAAGCATACTAGTTTGGTTAAACCAAATTTTGATATTTAATATTTAATGATTAATTAAACTATTTAATTAATATTTAATATTAATTCAAATGCCAATCCCAATCTATTCCCACACATAATTTATAAATATATTTAAATCTTATTTAAATATCTCAGATTCTCTCCATTTTTTTTTTCTTTTTTGATAAATAAAACAAAAATGCGGTTAAATATATCGTATATATGTAGCGCATATTTCCTAATTTTAATTCGAACACTTCGAACTCACTCGTCACACTATTCTATGGTTTAATCCGATATGAGCTAGCAGAGGGACCTAATGGACCTATAGATCATGGGCTCCAACGATCCAAGATTTACCGGTTAAACTCATTAACCTGGTTAACCAACATTCGTTAACTACTAGGACACTCCACTATAGCCTAGTAGTTGCACTCCCCTCAGTATAGATATATTTCTGTCCATTTGATATAACCATGATTAGTAAGTCGATCATTCACTGGTTGTTCGTAACTAGAGCTGGGTCAATTTACCGTTTTACCCCTGAAGTTACTTCTTGTTCCTTATGTCTCACTAATCCTCTAATGAACAATTGGTTTGTGGTCCAACCAGTAAACCGAATCCCTCTCAGGCCAATGAGAGGGTGGGGCTCCTTGTTCCAGACCTGGAGTAGTGCTTAAGGGAACTACCTCTCTTCTATCCCTAAAAGTGAGTAGGAGTGAATTCCATCTTGCATCCCACGTCCCCAGCCATTCACCTAGTCTTACCCCTGAAATGGGAGGCCTATTGAGTCGGCGAACTAGAGTCACTCTCACCCATCAAATCTAAGGATAATTCTGAATAAACAAGAGTTCATGGTTAGTTCAGGATTAAAACCGAGTTACCTAGGTTATCAAATGAAAAGAAAATTAGTCTCAACAGTAAACGACATTATGAAGTGAGAGTGGTTTTCTTCATGGTCCGATCTTATGCAATACTCATTGCATAGGACGCCCCCACTCACATGTCTCCACATGTACAATTTAGTGATCACATTGTTTATATCATATACAAAAGTGAGCCGCATCCATAGTGTCCCGAGAATAAGGTACTCAGCCTTATCCTTATACTATAGATCATTTTGACTATATACTTGAACTTGATCCACTCTTATGTCTCTACATATAGTTCAAGTAATCATACTATAGCCAGAGTGTTCTTAGTTTATTGGATTTAGATTAATGATCGTAAAGTTCACTTTATTCAATAACAATCTTTACTAAATAAATAACAATAATAACTTTATTGAAAATAGAATATGTTTTTGTATACAAACTATGAGTTTTAGAACATAAAACCCAACAATATTGTGATACAATATGTTATGGTATGATATGTATGTGATGAAATGTTATGTTAAACGCATGAGACGTTGTGTTATGTCTCCTAAATTGTGTGTATACAACCTGATATGAATGACATGAAATCACGATAAATGGCATGAAATATAACCCGATAGAATTATGTATGATTTGAGAACTGAAGAATGAGAAACTAATAAGGCAACCCTAATCCTCAGCCCAATGATCCAAGCTTTTGTTGAAGCAAGAACCCTTGAATCAAAGTAATTAACACCTCCTTAGACTCAATTTGGATCAACCAAGAGATAAGGCTAGAATTAGATTAACTCTTACGATCGAAGATCTAGAAGCAAGATTTGGAAACCTTGTTCTAAATTGAGTCACTCCATAATCGAACTTGATCAAGGTTTGATTGAATGGCTCGGGTGCAATTCTACCACAAGAATTGCTTAAAACTTAGAAATGGCAAATATGATGCTCGAATTTCTAAGGGAAACGTCTCAATTTGAGATCTGAATTACATTCATCCACGAATCTAAATTTTACATAACATATTGTGGGTATTTATAGTCTCCCGACAAAAGACGTTTGTGGTCGGGATTTATTCTCGATCCCTTTAATCTCCACAAAAGAATAAGTCAAATTGACCATTTGACTTTTACATAATTTATAAAATTAAAAATTCTAACAAATGTTGATGTGCTTGAGTGGTTGAGCTCTCTGCGCGTAGGTCCGAATTCTGTTGTTGACATTTTTTAATCTTCTTGGCAATAGGTCCATTTGAAACACCGTGATTCTTATTAGAAACGATATGATATGAATGATGAACGATATGTGAAATGATATGATATGTACAGAACGCTAGCGGGGTTGTATTAAATGATAATGAAAACGGAAAAATGTTGGGACCTCATGCATTATGTGTGTTCATGCATTGGGGGATACCCCTATTCCATCACGAGGGTACGGACGCGCACATCCACGAGGCAGGCAAAGTATCATTATGTTTTACATAATGTTGCCATGACAGTTACTAATTCTAATGGATGTCGGCAGTAGTAGAGCTACCAGAGAAGGCTCGTCCGACAAGAAAAGAGGGTCCAGCGGTGTGCGAACTGTCTGGTGAGCCCATACCTGTTCTTGTTGCATAACCCCACTTTATGTTCTTGACATTTTTTAATCTTCTTGGCAATAGGTCCATTTGAAACACCGTGATTCTTATCAGAAATGATATGATATGAATGATGAACGATATGTGAAATGATATGAAAAATGATATGATATGTACAGAACGCTAGCGGGGTTGTATTAAATGATTATGAAAACGGATAAATGTTGGGACCTCATGCATTATGTGTGCTCATGCATTGGGGGATACCCCTATTCCATCACGAGGGTACGGACGCGTACATCCACGAGGCAGGCGAAGTATCATTATGTTTTACAAAATGCTGTCGTGACAGTTACTAATTCTAATTGGTGTCGGCAGCAGTAGAGCTACCAGAGAAGGCTCGTCCGACAAGAAAAGGGGGTCCAGCGGTGTGCGAACTGTCTTGTGAGCCCATACCTGCATGTTCTTGTTGCATAACCCCAGTAGTGGGGTCACTTACTGAGTATTTCTTTAAATACTCAAGTCATATGCTACTACATTTTTCAGGTTATGGCAAGACATTCCTGTACGACTAACGACGACATCGTAACTCGAGACCATGACACATGCATAGAGTATTCATATTTATTTTCTTTGACTTAGGCTAGAATATGATGTTTTAATTTAAACTCTTATTTATTTTATTTAGTATTTTGTTGTGTCGTTTTAAAGGTGTTTTCAAAACACGTAAGTCCATGGCTGTGTTTTAAGCTTAAGGTTATGTTTTATGAAAATCTAAATGAAGTATTTCCGCATTCATGTTTATGACATGTATATAGTAGCGACCTTAAATTAAGTAGAAAATTCCAGGTCGTTACATTTATCATAACTCTCATGCATATGCCAGCATTGTATTTCATGCTAGTTCATCGCTTTGCATGTCAGTCATAGCATATCATTTAGACATAACAATCCATATCGTGCACAATTCATGTGAAAACCACAGGCATAACAATCAAATCTTATAGTGTGTGTATATATATATCATTTCATAACAGTTTGCATATACGAGCCTATGACACATGCGAAACCACGGGCACGCGTCATCATACAACACACAATTATAACCAAACGATGGTAGGGCCACTTACATGGTTTTGTTAGGTTATGGAGCCTACTGCTTATTTATAGCTTGGTCAACGGTATATCCGATAAAGCTGTATATAGTAAATAGCTATATAGAGTAGATGATTAAATTGGGTAAAGCTATATATAGTAAATAGCTATATATAGTAGATGGTTAAATCTGGTAAAGCTATATATAGTAAACTGAACTATATATATATCCCGTCAGGTAGAGCTTTGAAATGTACTTTTTCTATTCTCTGTAATTCTCTCTTACTGTACATACGTGAAGTCATCAGTAAGAAAATCCTTTTACCCAAAGTTCTCCTTGCACTTTTCTCTATCCTGTTCTTTGTGTTCATCTAGACGAGCGTGTACGTTGTTGTGCGATCCTAACAACTGGTATCAGAGCTAGGCGAAATTCACCACGATCTATGAAGATGGAAAGTTCAAAGATTGGAATTGAGAAGTTCGATGGATCCGATTTGGGTTTTTGGAAGATGCAGATTGAAGATTATCTGTACCAAAAAGATCTTCACGAACCTCTGTTGGGGGTGAAGCCGGATACCATGACCACGGAACAGTGGAAGCTCAAGGATCGACAAGCCTTGGGGCTGATCTGTTTGACGCTATCCAGAAACGTGGCGTTTAACATTATCAAGGAGAAGACAATGTCAGATCTATTGAAGGCGCTGTCAAATATGTATGAAAAACCATCAGCTATGACAAGGTGTATTTGATGCGGAGATTGTTCAATCTATAGATGTCTGAAGTTGGACCTGTTGCTGATCATATAAATGAATTCAATATGATCATAAGTCAACCGAGTTCGGTGGAAATTAATTTCGAAGATGAAATTAAAGCGTTGATTTTGATGTCATCCTTACCCGAGTCATGGGAGACTGTTGTTGCCGCAATCAGCAGTTCCCGAGGATCTGATAAACTGAGGTTTGGTGAAATTCGAGATGTAGTTCTCAGCGAAAGTATTCGCAAACGGAAAACTGGAGATTCATCAGGCAATGCTCTCAGCGTTGATCGAATGGGAAGAAGTAAACCGAAGGGCCCAAACAAAGGGCGATCAAAATCAAAGAACCGAGAAAAATCTCCAAATAGACCAAACGTAACGTGTTGGAATTGTGGAGAAAAAGGTCACTTTCGGATAGGTTGTACAAGACCAAAGGGGAAGCAGAATCACAAATCTGGAGATGATGATGATTCTATAAATTCAGCAGAAGACATTGGGGATGCTCTAATCCTCAGCGTGGACAGTTCGATTGAATCCTAGATTTTGGATTCAGGTGCATCTTTTCATTCGTCTCCAAATAAAAAGTTGTTTCGAAATTTCAAGTCTTGAAATTTCGAGAAGGTGTATCTTGCCAACAACAAAAATTTGGAGATTAAAGGAAAAGGAGATGTCTGCATAAAAACTCCGGCAGGAAATCAGTGGACATTAAAGAATGTCAGATATATTCTTGGTCTCAAAAGGAACCTGATCTCTATTGGTCAGTTGGACAGCACAAGTTATGCAACAAAGTTAGGGAAGAGTTCATGGAAGATTATGAAGGGTGCTACGGTGGTAGCACGTGGCTCAAAATCTGGAACCTTATACACCACTGCAGGGTGTATGAACATAGCTGCTGTTGCTGAGAGTGCTTCAAATTCAAGTCTACGGCACAATAGACTTGAACATATGAGCGCGAAAGGAATGAAGAGGCTGGCTGCGAAAGGAGTTTTAGAAGGTCTGAAATCTGTTGATGTGGGTCGTTGTGAGAACTACGTTATGAGCAAGCAGAAACGAGTTAGCTTCACAAGGACCGCCAGAGAATTGAAGAAAGTGCGTTTCGAAATGGAACCATATGTGGAGCAAGGTTTGACGAAGCAAGTGGGAGTTGAGCTTGAGTTGCAGCAAAACTCACTTAGTGATGTTGTAGCAGATACTCATGAAACTCCTAAGACTACTGTTGAGGAACCAGATGTGGAACAAGGTTCTAAAACCACGAAGCAAGTGGGAGTTGAGCTTGAGTTGCAGGGAAACTCACCTAGTGATGTTGTAGCAGATACTCAAGAAACTCTTGAGACTACTGCTGAGGAACCAGATGTGGAGCAAGGTTCCAAGACAACAAAGCAAGTGAGAGTTGAGGCTGAGTTGCGGAGAAAATCACCAAGTGATCTTGTAGCAGATACTCAACAAACTCCTCAGGTTGTTGCGGAGGAATCAGCAGTGGAGCAAGTGACACCTGAACTGGTGTTGAGAAGATCATCTTGTGCTATCAGAGTACCAGATATGTATGTACCTTCATTACACTATCTGTTGCTGATGAAAGGGAACCACAACCCTTTGATGAGGCCCTACAGTTGGAGGATACAACCAAGTAGGAGCAAGCCATGGATGATGGGACGTCTAGGCTTCAAAAATGCGTTGTACTGAGATTGAGTACGTGACAATAGTTGAAGCTGGAAAGAAGACGATATGGATGACTGACTATCTGGAAGAATGGGCAAGAAGTAGCACTAAGATATTCTTTACAGAGATAGTCAGAGTGTCATACAGTTGGTGAAGGAACCCGGTTTATCATTTCAAGACCATTTCACTTGCAGGTTAGTGAAAGATGGTGATGTGTTTGGAGAAGATAGAGGGTGCAAAGAATCCAGCAAACATGTTGACAAAATGTGTTGATGTTGGAATATTGATGATAAGCGCCAACAATGCTGGAATTTGCAAAGCTAGAGGTCCTTCTAGAATCCTTGCAAAACGTTCACAGAGAAAGCTAACTTAACGGATTGATTCCAACCAAGAGCTGGTTAGAAGATGAATGACTCTTAGATCGAACTTGGAATCTATGATGGTCACTCTTAGATACCAAGACAATTCACTCCAGAATTAGCTTGATCAAAACTAATTCAATGAATCGGTTTAAACATCAAACCTAAAGCAAGATTTGAAAAAGAATAACACCAAAAGGGTATCAAGAAAACACAAAGGTTTTTTCTGTATTCAACCAAAATCCTCCAAACATGAATATTACATGCCTTTAAATAGGCCCAAAAGATAACCCTAACAAAATAAAGTTCAGCCACCAACCACTAATAAATGCTAATAAATGCTATTAAATACAAATTGAAGAATATAAGGCAATTCATACAAACTATTAATAAATGCTATTAAATATAAAATGAAGCAAATAAGGCATTAATAATTTCCTTAATTGGTAATTCAACTACCAAAGGCAAGTCTTCTAATTACTTTCCAATATCAGCCACTCCATTATCTTCTTGATTTGATATGCTAATGCTATAAAGATTTTTGGGCTCAAAAGTCTTTGTTTCAACCGGTACACTAGCTAGCTTTTGAAGATGCAATGTATAGGCCTCTTGAATCTTCTTAACCTTGCTTCTTGTAATTGGTCCTTCGGGTACATGCACGTGATCAGTTGTTGGATTCATATCAATTGAGATTGTGCAAAGCCTCAATTGATATGGTCCCATGAAGACCATGAAGATGCTCATGGTCGTTTGAGAATGAAATTCTTGGTTGACTAGATCAGTCTCCAAGTAGGAGAATTGTTAGGTTATGGAGCGTGCTGCTTATTTATAGCTTGGTCAACGGTTATATCTGGTAAAGCTATATTTGGTAAAGCTATATCCGGTGAAGCTATATATAGTAAATAGCTATATATAGTAGATGATTAAATCTGGTAAAGCTATATATAGTAAACTGAACTATATATATATCCCGTCCGGTAGAGCTTTAAAATGTACTTTTTCTATTCTCTGTAATTCTCTCTTACTGTACATACGTGAAGTTATCAATAAGAAAATCCTTTTACCCAGAGTTCTCCTTGCACTTTTCTCTATCCTGTTTTTTGTGTTCATCTAGATCGAGCGTGTGCGTTGTTGTGTGATCCTAACAGGTTTTCCTAGGTCGACAGTCGAAGCTACTACGACTCCTTAATGCTAACTTAATGCTACTCTCTGAAATTTAATCCCGGCTAAGGAGTCCAACATCATAAATTAGAATTCTACTATGAGAATTAGCTCACCTAGTTTTGCATAAAATAATTTAAACTTACTGATCTTAAACGTTTTTGAAGAATTGAAACTATGAGGAAAGAGTCTGAGCATAACAGACCCAAGTTAGATTAGCTAAAATGCTAGTCTTGAGTGGTAAGAAAGTGTATTCTTCAATTGGCTGCTAGTCTTGAGTGGTAAGAAAGTGTATTCTTCAATTGGCTTGAACCACTCGGGATGCTAAATTGAAGTGAGAGACCTACATTCTATGGGGAGGTCAACCCCCATTTCTAGGTTTTAAGCAACGTTGGACACTCCATATTATTTTTTTTATTTTTTTTTTTTACTTTCAAATTTTTTTTGTTATTATATATTGTTATATTTTTCTATTTTTCTATTTTACTTCATCAATGTTAAATAAGTCTCTAAAAAATGAAAAAAAAATTTAAATTTACTCTTAAACTTTACAAATTGTAACTCTAAATTAATAATTGTAGCAATCAAATTCTATTCTTCAAAAGTGAATCAATTTTGATCGATTGTTGAACCTGTGTGTTTCGTTGGTTAGAAAGAGATTATGAAAGTTTTTTTATGCTCATCTTCCGTACATCATTTTTCTTATGATGCTTGATAGAAAGTAGAAGATTTTAAATACCAAGTTTTATAAAAAGAAATTGTCCAAAATGTTTTTATGATTTTAGTGTCTACTCTAACTTTTGGATCAATATTTAATATAGGTCGGAGGATTCTTGATTATTTAAGGAGTTTTTTTGACCGATAGAAAATTATTTTTATTAGATTTTATTCAAAGGTGAGGAGATTTTGTTCTAAATTCTAAGTTATAACTTATTTATTCTCTTGGTTGCAGCTTACTATTATATCACAATTTACATTTTGATTTTTTTGATAATTTAGGGCGTTATGGATATTTAGTCTTGAATTATAGTTTACCATATATATCATATTTGCTTTCCATTACAGTGTACCACAGGTATCATATTTGCCGGTTTAGTTGAAGTAAATATTTGTATCCATTTATTATTCTTTCCTTATAATTTATTTGATTCTCTAAATGATTATAAAAAGAACTTTCACACCATTTAGGTGTGGTGGTTTTAGCAAATATTCTCATGTATGATAGCTTTTTTGGTTTAGCAATCCCAATCCTTTATTTTCAATGCTTCTGAATCCTTTATTCATCTTGTTCTCAACCACCACTATTTTCTTTGACGCCATAGGAGCAGTCTCCATGGCTGCCGTAGGTGGAGTTGATTGATTACTCGAAGCTCAACCCTTTTGGCCTTAAAATAGACCTTCGTCATAATCTGTACATACAACCTCACCTTCTCCAATACAATCGGTTTTCCTTTAGCCAACATAGCCTCTCTCATTTTCTTCCCAATCGACCCTTCATCCTTCACAAAAATCCTAACATCAGGATCCTCATCAGCGTTCCCATCGAAAATATATGGAATCTCGACAGGCTCATCGACCTTCTACAGAGATTTACCTTCAGAGTTCGAGCGCAACACTAGCCTCTTCGCCAACCAAGTCGCCGTCGGCCTCACCAAAATTGGCTCCTTCGCCCACTGTGGTGACTCTTCCTGCTTCAACACCGTCTTCGTCCCTTACTCTAGGAGGTGTGGCTCCCTCTCCGTCCATTGAAATTTTACCACCTGCTATGGTGCTGACTACTTCTCCACCGGCTCCGCCTACTGCTCCTTCAGAGTCACTAGTGCAAACTCCAGTTGAAAAATATGCTGAGATATTCTTACTCATGCTCATTTTCTCGATAGGAAATCAATCCACAAGGTGCAGACACCACCCCTCTCTTTCTTTATTTGACTAAAATACACCCCAATCTTCATTCTAAGTTTCTGCTTCCTCTCTTCTTCGTGGCCATCATCAAACCCCCTCTCTCTGTCTCTGGCCCTTTTCTCATAACAGAGTTATTCTCCTAATTCTGAAGCCTCTACCTTGCGTCTCTATAGTCCACGCCCCATGAAATTCTTATGGGAATTTTCTTCTCTCTCAACCAAGACCCTTCAAATGACCCTCTCTCTCTTCTCCTTTTTCCTCTCGGTTTCCCCTTCCTAGGTTAGACATATTCTCGTCAGAGCCAAGACAGCATCATCGTTGCCCCGACGATTTTTCTACAGTTTTTGGTGGCCAAGAAAATACTATGCCGCCGAACCAGACGTCTTCTTCGAACCAGGTTACTGACATTTTCATAAAAAGTTAGGCAAAAATCTAAATATTTACCTTCCACCTCGGCTTATCATAGTTATCATATTTGCCCTTTTAATTTAGGTAAATATTTTGTTTTCATTTATTGCTATTTTCATTTATTGTTCTTTTCATATTCTTGTGTTTTATTTGATTCTTTAAATTATAATAATAATAAAAAAAAACTTTCACCCCGTGGGTGGTTTTAGAAAATATTCACATAGGGTCCACCTTCATAAATATCATGCACAATGAAATCTGTATCAATGAGTAAAATATTTTTATAGTATTTTTAATTTTTGTTAGCGAAGTTTTTATTTTTGTTGTTTTTTAATTTTAGGATCAATTCTTGTATTTGTCTTACTTGTAGAGTAACCAATTGCTTAGAGAAGTGTCGATGTTTAGTTGTCCTTAGTTTTATTTCAATGTTGAACTATGTTAAGATGTTATACTTATTGCTCATGGTTGATGAAAAAATTATTTTTGAATGATTGTAGATTGATTTGGGTTTGTTTGTGAACTTTTAATATCTTTTATCTAATATTCTATAATTATGAATTGTGGATAAATAAATTTTTTTAGAAAAAGTAATTTTTTTTAACAATCCTACAACCAAACCCGAAAATGAGGGTTGGGATTAGTTGGGTTGTGAAAACTATCGGGTTGGGTTGGATTACCAATCCAACCAACTCAAACTTTTGGGTTGGTCCAAAATATTCCCACACTCAACTCAACCCAACCCACTCATGAATTTTTGTAAATGGAATTTTAAACATCACACATGAGTAATTATCTTTCAGCGTACTTGTAAATGGAATTTTAAAAGTTGTAGAGACCTTTTATACACGTGTAAATCTAAAATGATTACCTGCCTATATACATCAGAATTGTAGTAATTACTGTCTGTATGCATATAAATTATATTAGGATACAAGATAATTACCCATTTGTGTGCATGAAAATTGGTGTATTTAATTGCATGTATCCATAAGAATTACTTTGGACTATGTTATGTGGCCTTGGGGTATTACTTATCCGTATGCATGAGAATTGTACCATTTTTCGTAATATGACCTTGTGACAATCATCTATCAATGTGTATGAGGATTGTATTGTTGTGTTTGTGATTTTACTTATAGCAACTACTCATCTCTAAACATGAGAGTTATTCGGTGTTGAACGATTTATATTTCCCTTGATTTTACCATATTGAGTGTCGAATGCATATCTAACTTCGATAGGACGGTTACTTAACGAGTATTTTCAATACTTAGCCTTTCTAAACAATGTTATTTTGTGATTGCTATGAGAAACTACCATACTGGACTTCCGCATCTTTTTCATCATTCATTACAAAGATTCCTTAACTTTTATTTCATTGTCTTTTACAAACTCGACAGAATAGTCATAAAATTTACTATTCTTTTTAAATAAATAGAATACATTGTTATTTGATTTGAGTTTAAAAGGATATCTCGTACAAAGTTTAATTATTTTCTTTGAGGACTATTGGTACAGATTCAAATTAGTTTATGTTGTCCAACCGGAAAACCCAGTTGACCCACCACCTATGCAGACCTGCTTGCAAGAAAGAGCGTATGCATCCACCAGAAGGGATGTTGGGAAATACGACATAGTGGTGATAGGTACATTATCCATCATAGGGCACTACGCTTTAACATTATTTGATTCAGGCATTACGCGTTCCTTCATATCTGTGCCATTTTCTAGTCAAGTAGGGTTCCAACTAGAACCCTTATTGCATGTATTAAGTGTTAGCACCACAACAGGGGTAGACTTAGTTGTTAATGATAGAGTAAAAGATGGGCAAGTAATAGTAGCAAGATGAACCTTTAGCGTAGACCTGATAGTTGTTAGCATGATGGATTTCGACGTAATACTATAGGTATATTGGCTAGCTAATAACTATGCCAATATAGATTGTTACACGAAGGAGGTGCTATTCTCACCACCATCTGGATCAAGTTTTAAGTTCAAACGCACATTTACTAGAGTTACCCCTAAACAAGTTTTGATAATGAAGGCCAAGAGACTAATCCAACAAGGAGGGTAGGCCATATCGGTTAGTGTCGTAGATACTATTAAGAATATTTAGTACTAAATTATAGTTTACCATAAATATCATATTTAATATTTTATTATAGGCAAATACCTAAATATTTTGCCTTTTTTTTTTACTATAGGTATCTTCCCATTTATTGCTCTCTCCATTTATTACTGTTTCCATATCTTTGTAATTTATTTGATTATAAATATATAACTTTCACACCATTTAGTTGGGGTGGTTTTAGCAAATATTCTCATGGTATCAGAGCCCTTTCGGCTTAGCAACCCTGATCCTTTCTTTTCAATGATTTTTGAATCCTCTATTGTTCTTCCCCACCACCATTGCTGGCTTTGACGACATAGGGCAGCCTCCTTGGCTGCCACATGCGGAGTCGATTGATTACTCTTCGGCTCCACCCTTTTAATCTCCAAATCACTCTTCGTCGTACTCTGTACATACAACCTCACATTTTCCAACACAGTTGGTTTCCCGTTAGACAACATAGCCTCTCCCATTTTCTTCCCAATCAACCCTTCATCCTTCACGGAAATCCTAATCTCAGGATCTTCGTTAGCATTCTCTTCAAAAATATACGAAATCTCGATAAGCCCATCGACTTTCGGTAGAGATTTACCTTTGGAATCTGGGCGCCGCACTGGCCTCTTCGCCAACCAAGTCGTCGCCGCCCTTCTAGCCAAAATTGGCTCCTTCGCCCACTGTGGCGACTCTTCCGGCTTCAACATTGTCTTTGTCCCTTGCTCTAGATTTCTCCCTTCTATTTCTTGGGTTAGACATATTCTTGCTGGAGACAAGGCAGCATTGTCGCTGAGCGACAATCCCTCTTCATGGGTTAGACATATTCTCGCTGAAGTCAAGGCAGCATCGCCGCTAAGCGTCGATCCCTATACAGTTTTCGATGGCCAAGAAAGTGTTTCTCTACGCCTAACCAGGTTGTTGACATCTTCACGAAAAGTGTTTCTCGACCTCTCTTTGAATTTTTTAGATCCAATCTTCACGTTCGTTCAAATCCGATGCTCAACTTGCGAGGGAGGGTGTTAAGGATATTTAGTACTAAATTATAGTTTACCATATATATCATATTTGATATTTTATTATAGGCAAATATCTAAATATTTGCCTTTTAAACATATGTATCTTTCCATTTATTGCTCTTTCCATTTATTACATTTTCCCTATCCTTTTAATTTATTTGATTATAAAAATAGAGAACTTTCACACCATTTACATGTGGTGGTTTTAGCAAATATTATGAGATACCAAATAGATAGAGAAGACTATGAATACAGTACCAATAGTGTGATGGTGTTAATATAACACATGCGGAAGCAATTTGGATCTTAGGCACTTTTAGAACATCAATTATAGTAAATAACTAGCATGTTCATAAGTATTAAAACTTAAAGAGTTTGAATACTAAGTTTTTGTAGTTCAAACTCTTTTTTCCTCACGAACCGGTTTCAAACCACCACTAGTGTCTTCTCCACTATCCTCCGGCCTTAGAACGGGATTGTGAAATCCGGTGAATGACTAAACTTGGGAGGGATTTTGTATATATGAAGAGAGTGTTTGTGAGAGGTTTTTCTCAAGTTTTTTCACCGAGAAGAAGAAGACCTTCCATGTACCATGATCACTTTGTTTAAAGAGTCATGTTTGCATGTTCATGCAAATTTGAGATCACCAAATTTTGACACTCAAAATTCCACTAAAATGTTTGGGATTATGTGGCAAGCATGCATGTTTGAGTTAACCAAATTTTGACACTCAAAATTCCACTCAAACTTGTGGGGTTTATTTGACAAGCATGCAAGTTTGGTTAAACCAAATTTTGACACCTCAAAATTCCACTAACATGGATTTTTCCATTAAATGAAGTCAACATTTTAATTCAACAATTAATTTGAATAATTAATTTCAAATTAAAGTAATATTAAATCATTAATTAATATTTAAATTAATTCAAATACCAATCCCAATCAATTCTGACACATATTTGATTAAGTCAAATGCCAATCCCAATCTTATTTAAATATATCAGATTCTCTCTTTTTGTTTAGTTTGTAAATAAAACAAAAATGCGGTTAAATATATCGTATATATGTAGCACATATTCCCTAATTTGAATTCGAACACTTCGAACTCACTCATCACACTGTTCTATGGTTTAGTTCGATATGAGCTAGCAGAGGGACCTAATGGACCTATAGATCATGGGCTCCAACGATCCAAGATTAACCGATTAAACTCATTAACCAACATTCGTTAACTACTAGGACACTCCACTATAGTCTAGTAGTTGCACTCCCCTCACTATAGATATATTTTTGTCCATTTGATATAACCATGATTAGTAAGTCAATCCTTCACAGGTTGTTCGTAACTAGAGCTAGGTCAATTTACCGTTTTACCCCTGAAATTTGTTCTTGTTCCTTATGTCTCACTGATCCTCTAATGAACAATTGATTTGTGGTTCAACCAGTAAACCGAATCCCTCTCAGGCCAATGAGAGGGTGGGGCCCCTTGTTCAAGACCTGGAGTCAATGCTTAAGGGAACTACCTCTCTTCTATCCCTAAAAGTGGGTAGGAGTGAATTCCATCTTGTACCCCACGTCCCCAGCCATTTACCCAGTCTTACCCCTGAAATGGGAGTCCTATTGAGTCGGCGAACAAGAGCCACTCTCACCCATACAAATCTAAGGATAATTCCGAATAAACAGAAGTTCATGGTTAGCTCAGGATTAAAATCGAGTTGCCTAGGTTATCGAATGAAAAGAAAATCAGTCTCAACAGGAAACGGCATTATAAAGTGAGAGTGATTTTCTTCATGGTCCAATCTTATGCAATGCTCATTGCATAGGAAACCCCCACTCACATGTCTCCGCATGTACAATTTAGTGATCACATTGTTTATATCATATACAAAAGTTGGCTGCATCCATAGTGTCTCCAGAATAAGGTACTCTGCCTTATCCTTATACTATAGATCATTTTGACTATATACTTGAACTTGATCCACTCTTATGTCTCGACATATAGTTCAAGTAATCATACTATAGCCAGAGTGTTCTTAGTTTATTGGATTTAAATTAATGATCGTAAAGTTCACTTTATTCAATAACAATCTTTACTGAATAAACAACAATAATAACTTTATAGAATATGTTTTTGTTTACAAACTATGAGTTTTTGGACATAAAACCCAACATAATGAATATATTCTTAGATGTCTTTTTGGAGGATTTACCAGGATGCCCTTCATCTCGATTCGTAGATTTTGGAGGATTTACCAGGATGCCCTTCATCTCGGACCGGCGCAATTACAAGATCTACTTGACAAAGGAACTTAAGGCGCAGTTACAAAGGCTTCATCCACCCTAGGGTGTATCGGTGATATATGTTAAAAAGAAGGATGATTCGATGCTCCTGTGTATCGACTATAGAAAGTTAAATAAGAGAAAAATAGAGAACAACCACCCACTCCCTGGTATTGAAGATTTGTTCGACCAACTCAAAGAACCAACAATATTCTCCAAGATATATCTTCGGTCATGGAACCACCAGATTATGAAGAATGAATGTTTGTTGAATTTTCTTCGCCTTGGATCGTGTAATAGGTCCAGTTGGAACATTTGAATCTTCCTCGCCTTGAATCGTGTAATAGGTCCAGTTGGAACATTTGGAACACTGTGATTCTTATCATTGATGGTGATTGAGATAACAAGATGAGATGTGACGTTGCATTGAGAGACCTTGGCCCCGACCGGAGGCAAGGTCGAGCTGAATGATTTGGCCTAGTGTAGAGGCAAGTTGGTTGTGTCGCAGATGATTGAACATGCACGCGCAGGCGGCGTGTGTGGTCGAGCAAGCTTTGATTCCACACAACCGATGTTCGATTGGCAAAGACAAACCTCGCCTAAGGTCCGACGAAGCCACAAAGTCAGGGCAAAAAATATATATGGGGCTTAATTCCCCTTAAGGCTGGTCGTGAGCGTGTCAAGATCACAACACCGCGCGGTAAAAAATGTAGGACCGTGACACCGTGTGCAGCACTCGCATCTTCTTCCAGCATTCGGCCTCCGCTCGCGCTTGAATGTGGTCAATTGCCTCTGCTGCCTCACTTGTCGCTTGCAGCAGGATCAGCCACATGAAGCGGCTTTTGTCATCGACTAGCAGGAGGAAGAGGGTCTTGCCACCTGGGGTCGTCCGCTTGATGGACTTGCAGATATCACCGTGCACGAGCTCCAATGGCTCACCGGTGCAGTAGGATGCCTGAGACGGAAAGGGGGTACGCGCCTCTGCTTGCCGATGAGACACCCGTCGCACAGCCTATTCAAGCCTTCGATTGCCAGCAACTGTGCACCATCTCCTCCTTGTGTAGTTTTTGTAGAGTGGGAAAGCTCAGCTGCCCGTACCTTGCGTGCCACCTCCAAGCTACTTTTTTGGTCCTGGCCGAGAGGCTGACCGGTTGCTCAATCTCCAACTCCAGGATGTAGAGACAGTTTTCCATGTGCCAAACTTGTGTGAGTAGCCATCGTCAATCATCGCAGATCTTGAGTAGCTCGCGCTCGATGGAATGTGCAGCCGACCTCATCGAGTTGACACAAGCTCACAATGTTAGCTTTGAGCCTCGAGATAAAGTAGACACCAGTCAGTTTGCGGTGCTCGCCTCCCTTGTCGACGAACAGGATGGTGCTGCGCACTTCAATGTCGACGACGGAGCCGTCGCTGAATTTCACTGTCTCGTAAATCCCCGAGTCGAGCTTAGAGAATGCAGAGCTGGCCCCGATCATATGGTTTGTTGCCCCCGTGTCGAGGACCCATCGTCGATGCTCGTGCTCCTCGCCCCTCTCGCCGATCTGAGTAAACACTCACTCCTCCTTCAGCTGAATTGGCTCCCCAGCCGGTGCCTTTATCCCACCTGGCTGGAGCTCTTCCTCGGGATCTATTGACCCCTCATCGATGACACTCACCGAAGCAGTTACGTTGTCGGTTACTTTCATGGGTTTGGAATCAGAATTGGGGACGTCGGATAGGACCAATGCGCTCACCATGAAAAGAGCGAGTTCTTCCTCCTCGGGTTGGGCCACATGGGCCTTCTCCTTTTTCCTGAGCTTGCTCCAGCAGTTCTTGCTCAAGTGGCCTTTCTTCCCGTAGTTCGAGCACTGCATCGGCCTGCCATCAGTTGACTCCTTCTTTTGATCCCTTTCTTTTCCGCGCGTGCGCCCCTGAGATTTTCATGACTTTTTATCGCCTTTGCCAGACCTGTTGCTCTTGCCGAAGTTGTTGCGGAGCTTTAGGCGTGCAAGTCATTCCTCCTCAGTGAGAAGTAGACGACCCTGCTTGTCGACAGCGGAAGAGGCATTCTTCTTCCTCTGATACTATTGGTTATGTCTCGCTCTAGTAAAATTTTGAGTTCTTTATTCTTTGTTTGTTTTGAATCTCTTTGAATGTTAACATTTCAATGGAGAAGCCTTCTAACACAAATTACATGTTAAGTGTTTAAAAGTTTGAAACATAATGTTAAGTGTTTAAACTTTATTGCGGTTGAAGTTGAAGGGATGTGGCCATTGGTATCAAAGAGAAGCCTTCTAAAACAAATCGCATGCAACACCTCTACTAACTGCGGAGATCGTACTTGTTCGTGTTCTTATCTCAGTTTATGCGTCTATTTGAAATCGCCAACCAAAGAATTGAAGCTCAATGATATGTAATTTGAGGACCTCAAAAAAGAGGATCTCAATAATTAAGTGTTAATAAGAATAGAACTAATATGTTTGTGATTATTAGTGTGTGAGACTAAATTCTATCCTTAGGGCATGAATAATGATATAGCTACATTACCATAATATATGATATATGTATGTTCTGTTGTCTTTTTGACACTTTGCTTTGTTTGCTTATTAGTTTTTTCAGACAACGTACTAATTTGATTCTGTACCAATAGTCCTAAAAAAGATATTTAAGTTTTGTATAAGATATTCCTTTAAAATCAAATCAGGTAATAATGCATTCAATTTATTTAAAAATAATAGAAACTTTCATGACTAGTACCTAGGTTGAGTATTTTAAGAAATATTTAGTAAGTAACTCGACTGTTGTGGTCAAAAAATGTAATCATGTTTAGGACCAATCATTTCATAAAACATCATTTCATGGTTTTGGTCTCAACTCCAGTTCGGGTAGAATTGGAGGTATAGTACTTCTCTACATACGGCCTACATACAGCCCTCAATAATTGTGGTCGAGGGATCCCACTTAGTGGCCACTTCAATCTTGGTGGGGTTTACTGAGATTCCATATTTTGTCACCATGTCTTAAAAATGAGACTTGTCGTAGCAAAAGTTCACATGGAGAATTTAGCGTACAACTTGTTCTCTCTTAAAATTGTTAGGACTTTTTTAACGTGTTCATGATCCATCTTTGACTACATTAGGATGTTGTCTATGAACACGATAACAAATGTTTCCAGACAGTCCTTTAATACTCTATTAATTAACTCCATCAATATTGTTGGGGCGTTAGTGTCGAGACCAAATGACATCACCACAAACTCTTTGTGGTCGTACCTGGTTTTGAATGATGTCTTCGGTACATCCCATTCTTTAGTATTAATCTGGTGGTTCCGTGACCAAAAATTTATTTTGGAAAATATTGTTGCTTCTCTAAGTTGGTCGAACAAATCTTAGATACGAGGGAGTGGGTATTTGTTCTTTATTTTGTTCTCTTATTTAACTCTCTATAGTCATGCACAGGCGCATCGAACCATCCTTCTTCTTAAAAACTAGCACCGGTACACCCTAAGGAGATACGCTAGGGCGGATGAAGCCTTTGTCAAGTATTTCTTGTAATTGTGCCTTAAATTACTTTCATTATGCTGGCGCAATATAGTAACGGGCTTTAGAAATGGATCCACTTCCAGTTCAAGTTCTATACCAAAACCTACCATTGGAGACAAAGGGCATCCTAGTAAATCCTCCAAAAAGACCTCTGAGAATTCATTCACTATTAGTACTGTATTCATAGTCTTCTCTTTCCAATTTGTATCTACAACACTAACAAATATGTGGCCCACCCTTATTGTTGGACCAGTCTCTTGGCAGGAGTAATTATAGAAATATTGTATATTTGACATATGAATCATCAAAAATCTATTATTTAGGTTCATATTTGTGAGCTAATTTAATGTCAAGATGATTATATAATTGATTGGTAAGAAAAAAACTTAACCATCACATCAAACCATTCAAAATATTTCCAACACAAAGGATAATATAGGAGAGATTTGTAGTGTGAAGTTGAGTTTCATTATTGCGATGATACTGTTCGTTGTATCTCGTTCTGGTAAAATTTTTAGTTCTTCCTTCTTTGTTTGTTTTGAATCTCTTTAAATGTTAACATTTCAATAGAGAAGCCTTCTAACACAATTTACATATTAAGTGTTCAAAAGTTTCAAGTATTTATCATCACATGTTAGTTGTTTGTTAGTCCAACCAACCTATTATTATTATTTTTTTTTTTTTAAGGATATTAAACAATAATTCTAATTCTATGAGAAAGTTTTGAAATTTCTAATATCCAAAATCGGTCTAAACAACAACCTGCTAAAGTTTAGCATTTCTCTATTTTTCAAACCACTTTGATGTTATTATTGTGTAAGGGGTCATCTTTATAGAGTTAAAACCTCTAAATTTTGACTCAAGAATAAATATTTTAACAAATTATTGGCTTCTATTTAAGTTACTGTTAATAACAAAACCGGGTAAGCTTAACTACATGTAAATTCCAATCTCACTGCTGCTATTAGATATTATCATTGTTGGGCTTTCTCTTGCGTATTTCTCTCTTACGTATTTCTCGTCAAGGTTTTAATACACGTCTGTTAGAGGGAGATTATCATACTTTTACAACAAATATTTTGTTTTCGTCTCCAATTCAAGTGGGATCTTACATTATATATCTTTAAAGAAAAAAAAAAGTTGTGACAGTTTGGTTTTTATTTACTTTCTTGGATTTTTTTTTCTTTCTATTTTTAGGAAAATAGGATTTGTGGTTCTGTAATTATAGAAATATCATATATTTGGCAAATCTACTATTGTGAGTTAATTTAATTTATAGTATTATATAATAGATTGACTAGAAAGAAAATTAATCTATCATAAGGATAATATGGCAAAGATTTGTAATGTAAAGTTAAGTTTCATTGGTTGTGTCTTGCTCTAATAAAATTTCTAGTTTTTCGTTCTTTGTTTGTTTGGAAATTCTTTGAATGTTAACATTTCAATAGAGAAGCCTTCTAAACAAATTATAGGTTAAATGTTCAGAAGTTTGAAATATAATATTAAGTTTTTAAATATTATGCAGTTGAAGTTGAAGGGATGTCGTCAGTAGTATCAAAGAGAAACCTTCTAAAACAAATCGCATGCAACACCTTTGCTGACTGTGGAGATCATACTTGTTCGTATTCTGAAATCGGTTTATGCATTTGTTTTAAGCCGGTAACAAAAGAATTGAAGCTCAATGATATGCAATTTGAAGATCTCAAAGAAGAGGATCTCAAGAATTAAGTGTTAATAACAACAAAACTACTATGTTTGTGATTGTTATTGTGTGGAACTAAATTCTATCATTGGGGCAAGAATAATGAATAATATAGTTATATTACCATAATATATGATATAGGTATGTTTGGATATTTTTTTGACACTTTGCTTTGTTTGCTTATTTGTTTTTCGGACAACATACTAATTTGAATTGGTACCGATAGTCCTCAAAAAAATAATTAAATTTATTACGAGATATTTCTTTAAAATCAAATCAGGTAATAATGCATTTAATTTATTTAAAAATAATAGAATATTTCATGACTAGTCTATGAGTTTGTAAAAGAAAATGACATAATAGTTAAAGGAAATTTCATAGTGAATGATAGAAAAGATGAGGAAGACTATCCCCTCACTCACAAATGTTGATTACCTGATGGCTCCTGCTACATAGACATGTTACTTACTCTTGCTTCTAACAGTGAAAGTTATCCCCACAAATCAACACGAGTCGTTTCAACATATTTTGTCCTCACTCACATGTATCATAGGAAAATTTCTAGAACAACATAGAACTACTCCAAACAAGGTACTTTAACAATGGAGTTCCTATGATTGGGTCACTAAAAAGGAAGATGCATATTGTTGATATAGGTTGTAACTTTTTTTTCCTTTAAGACTCTCTTAGTCATCCTATCTTTAGGATCACTCTCACTCTGATATGGTCTCGGTTCATTCATGTACTGTCCTTTACTCAGCTGTCACATACCCACAAGGTTTCGCCTTGGTTTGTCACTGAATCACATCTTACTGTGACAGGTATCGCTCTGATCCCAATTGT
Organism: Cucurbita pepo subsp. pepo; assembly: GCF_057944985.1. Classification (NCBI taxonomy): domain Eukaryota; kingdom Viridiplantae; phylum Streptophyta; class Magnoliopsida; order Cucurbitales; family Cucurbitaceae; genus Cucurbita; species Cucurbita pepo. The sequence continues at coordinate 4,408,488 of NC_141809.1, read as the reverse complement.
AATGACCCTAATTTTCTATTAAAATAAATGTCGCCACTGCATGCATAATATAACTAGAACCGGTAGACAAATTCATTTGAAAGAATGTAACTATAATGCGTGGAGAAATTCATTTAAAAGAAACCATGCTATGGACTTAAACGTTTGTAATAAAAAATTTAAAACAATGTAACAGGAATCAAATAGCATAAAATTTTTAAATAAAATAAGAAAGTGATCCATAATCTAACCTAAGAACTACATATAACATGAATGCATCTACCCAAACTTCAATTCCATCGGTGTCACCACGATATCGTCATTGAATATTTGTGCACGGTTGAAGTTGGAAAAATTTAAAATGTCAACAACAGGGTTCAAACCTATACAAGTGAAGCCACTCAAACATATCAACATTTGTTAGAAGATTTTATTGTTTTTTTCATTTTCATTTTGCAATGGTCCTCAAAATGGACTTCGTCTTTTATGGAGATTAAAGGGGATCGGGATTGAATCCCTGCCACAAACATCTTTTTGTCGAGAGACTATAAATACCGACAATATGTTATGTAAAAATGAGATTGGTGAATGAATGAAATTGAGATCTCGAATTGAGATGTTTCCTTAGAAATTCGAGCATCAATTTTGTCATTTCTAAGTTTCAAGCAATTCTTGTGGTAGAATTGCATACGAGCCATTCAATCAAGCCTTGAACAAGTTAGATTGTGGAGTGACTTAATTTAGAACAAGGTTCCAAATCTTGCGTTTAGATATTTGATCGTAAGAGGTAATATAATTCTAGCCTTATCTCTTGGTTTATCCAAATTTCGTATAAGGAGGTGTTAATTACTTTGATTCAAGGGTTCTTGCTAGAGCAAAAGCTTGGATCGTTGGGCTGAGGATTAGAGTTGCCTTATCAATCGACATGGTTCATATGTCTTCGGCCATCACAACTCGGTCGGTCATGCCATCGAGAATGGACCCGCGTGTTGCTCATCTCATGGGACTTCCCGAACATCCATCCATCCGGGTTCTATCGAGGCATTGGCCCTCCCGTGCGCATGCCATGTCATTTACGGATACCGTACCGGATAGCGGGTGTATGTAGCAACCTCCAACAAGCGGGCTAGGGCGCAATACCGACACACCTATGTCGACCGGTACTGTCCTTAAGAAACCCATTTCAAAGGAAGTCACTCGAGACACTCGTCTCGTCATAGTCATCCATGCTGTGACACGCGCATGTACTACAGGGTAGCTCACTTACGCCACAGGGCCCAGGGGAGTTAGAGAGCTGACACCATGGTATCCCTATAGTACATTTTGAGCCATTTTCAATCTTCCAAACATAGACATGATTTTGGTGAACGGTCATACGATATCATGCAGCGTACGTCCGGTGCCCAATTGACACCAAATTTAGTGAGCATTCATATTTCATATGAACGAACTTAACTCTAGAACCGCATGCCCAAATTCCTTCCAGAACCTCGACTTTCAAGGTTAAGGCCCAGGACCCTACCCGGCCCTTCAACAAGCCTATCTTTGCCCCTCATGTCTATTCGATGTCTCTATCTTGCTTATGTCTCAACTTATCTTCAATGCCCACTCCGTGTGGTGTGTTAGATGATGCATCGTCCTCCTCGATTGCATCATGGCACTCTTCTATATTGGCCCGCATGTGGCCGGATGGGCGTCTCTTGAGGGACGCCGCTTTGCTTGTCATGACGTGAGGGTCACAACCTATTCTCTTCATAGCATAGTTGTGACACTCGACATGCAGCGACACCTAACGGCGTCCTACTCCCCCCAGCAGAACGAGGTGGTGGAGCGCCAAAATCAGACCATCGTCGAGACAGCAAGGTCACTACTAATGATGGTTAGGATAACTGGAAGGTTTTGGGGAGAGGCGGTCATGACGGCCTTCTACCTCATCAATCGGTCGCTAACACAAAACCTCGATGGGAAGACGCCACCAAGGCCCGGTACAACAAGAAGCAAGTGGTATAACATCTCCGAGGCCTGGTACAACAAGAAGGTCATGCATCCCCACCTCGCCAAGCTCGATCCCAGGGGGTTGAAGGTCGTCTTCATCGGCTACAAACCCGGGAGCAAGGCATACATGCTCTATGATCCTACGGGGGGACGAGCTCATGTGTCGCACGACATGACCGAGGCGGACCAAAACCAAAATAAATTCACGGTGGAGTACCTCGTCACCGAGCAGGGAGAAGGAGGAGCACAGCATCAGGCACTATCACCACCGCCAGCAGCTGCACCGGGCACGCCTACACCAACACCGATCGCAACTCTTGCTGAGCCCCCTAAACCAGTGGAGTTCGCAACTGATAAGCGCCAGCAATGCTGGATTTGCAAAGCTAGAGGTTCTTCTAGAATCCTTGCAAAAGTTCACAAAGAAAGCTAACATAACGAATTGATTCCAACCAAGAGTTGGTTAGAAGATGAATAACTCTTCGATAGAACTTGGAATCTATGATGTGCACTCTTAGATACCAAGACAATTCACTCCAGAATTAGCTTGATCAAAACTAATTCAATGAATCGGTTTAAACATCAAACCTAAAGCAAGGTTTGAAAAAGAATAACACCAAAAAGGTATCAAGAAAACACAAAGGTTTTGTTTGTATTCAACCAATTCCTTATCACCATAACTTTTTTATTAACACACTCTTTGCTCATGTGTCCAAACCCTTTGCACTTCCAACATTGAATAGAACTAAACTTCTCATTTACCGTCTTTCAAGCTTCATTCTTTTTACAATTGGAACTCTCAGCCTCCACCCTTTTAGCAGCCACAAACTTTTCTTTTGGTGACAACAATTCATAGAAGTTCACAAAACTATCATTGTTCCAAGTTTTAGAATTTGAAAAGGTGTTAGTTCGTGATGTGTACCTTTTTTAATGCTCTTTTTCTTCCTTCAATTGGTCTTCAATTTTGAGAGCATAATGATACATGTCTTCTAGATATGGTGGTAGATTTCTGTCAACAAGATGAGCAATTTCTCGATTCAAACCTCCAAGGAATCTAGACATGATATCTTCTTCTTCTTCTCTAACATTTGCTCTTTCCATCATAGTCTCCATCTCTTGATAATATTATTTTCTTTCTTGGTTTTCACTCATCCTTTGCCCCTCACTTTTCTCTTTTTTTCACTCTTATCTCTCTCTTTTACCTTAGTTTCTTCTCTCCACTGTTGTTCTTCATATTCTTTTCTTTTCTTCTTTAATTTCAATTGGTCAAAATGTACTTCATAGGGAGACAACGGAAGTAAAGTAAATTTCTTCCCACACAAAGTAAAAGTAAACTTGTTCATCAAACCATCAAATGTTACCTTTCTATCATATTGCCAAGGTCGGCCGAACAAGATGTCCCCCGCATGCATTGGTAGGACATCACAAAGGACTTCATCTTTATATCTTCCAAGAGTAAAAGAAATAAGAGCTTGGGAGTTGGATTTTTTAGTAGAGCCCATATTGGATTTTTAGCCTGAAGCTCCGATCTTGAGCCTGAAAAGATATTGTTTTGCAAAGCTAGAGGTCCTCCGATTAAAAACTAAAAAAAGATAAAACCAAATTGAAAAGAAACACAAAGAAAATATATATCTGATCTTGAGCCTAAAGCTCTGATATCAAATGATAAGCGCCAACAATGCTGGATTTTGCAAAGTTAGAGGTCCTTCTAGAATCCTTGCAAACGTTCATAGAGAAAGCTAACTTAACGAATTGATTCCAACCAAGAGTTGGTTAGAAGATGAATAACTCTTATATTGAACTTGGAATCTATGATGGTCACTCTTAGATACCAAGACAATTCACTCCAGAATTAGCTTGATCAAAATTAATTCAATGAATCGGTTTAAACATCAAACCCAAAGCAAGGTTGAAAAAGAATAACACCAAAAAGGTATCAAGAAAACACAAAGGTTTTGTTTGTATTCAATAAATTCATCTCCAAACATGAATATTACATGCCTTTAAATAGGCCCAAAAGATAACCCTAACATAATAAAGTTCCACCAACTACAAATCCTATTAAATATAAATCGAAAAAAATAAGGCATTCACACAAACTATTAATAAATGCTATTAAATATAAATAGAAGAAAATAAGGCATTCATACAAACTATTAATAAATGTTATTAAATACAAATTGAAGAAAATAAGGCATTCATGAATTGTCTTAATTGGTAGTTCAACTACTAATGACAAGTCTTCTAATCACTTTTCAATGTTAGTCACTCCATTATTTTCTTGATTTGATACTTAAATCTTCTTTGTATTGCTTCTTGTAATTGCTCGTTCGAGTACATGGAAGTGATCAGTTGTTGGATTCATATCATCCCCCCTTTCTTTAAAAAGATTTGTTCTCAAATCAAATTCTTCGTTCTTTCCGGACAAGAACTGAATACTGTTTTTTTTTTTCTTTCTCAACTAATATATTTTTTTTCTCAGAACTAATTTTTGTTTTTTTTTATTACAGATTTTTTTCTTTTTTTCTTTTCTACTGATTCTTTTTTTTTTTTCCCGATAATCTAAGAGAGAAAAAAAATAACAATAAAGATATTTCACCTCTAGAGCGGCCAAAAAACGTTGACCAAATGCTCTGATTCCAAATGATAAGATAAGGAATCAATACAAGGGGAATAAGATTCGGATTACCTTGTTGATCGAATATCGCAAGGTAAGAACATTGTTTGAGATTCGAATCACTCCACAAGCAAGATCGATCATGTCTAGCTTGAATGATTCTTGTGATCAAATATCTCAACGCAAGAACACTTGTTTGAGATTCGAATCACTCCACAAGCAAGATTGATCATGTCGAGCTTGAATGATTCTACATGCAACCTAAACTACATAGAATTGCAAATAAACTTAGCCATGGGCTAAAGAAAGCACAAATGCTTTTTTTACTACAATTTCCAAGTCTAACTTACAAATACAACAAACATGGCTTTATATAGCCTCAAAATGAAACTATTAAAGGTATTCCAAAAGTTGTAACATTCATACTTAATGACCATAATTAGCCATTATGTAAATGTAACCTAAAGTAAATAAAATGTCTTAAAATACAATAACTCTAAATTACTCTAAATTGTAACCCACCTAAAATTTATAACAATCAAACTTCATTCTTCTTCAATGTGGCATGAATTGAAACAACTTTTGATAATTTTGACAACCTTTTCTTCACATCTTCATTGAAGTATATTGTATGATTGATGTGTTTTGGTTCATATCAGCAACACCACGTATTGTGAACTCGACGCTGGATGCCGATCACGATGATGGTCTGGTGGCTAGGTACTAGAGGATTGAAGACCTACTAGGAGGAGGTGAACCACCGGGGCTGGCAGCGCTCGAGCGGGAAGAAGAGGTGGCCGAACTGCATTCTATCAGTGCGGATGAACCGAACTCCTTCACCGAAACAAAAAGAAACCCGTGCTAGCTGAAGGCAATGCAGGAAGAGATGGTGTCCATCACTGAGAACAAGACGTGGAGTCTGGAGGACATGCCATCAGGTCACCGAGCCATAGGGCTCAAATGGGTGTTCAAATTAAAGCGTAACGAAGAGGGAGAAGTGGGGAAGCACAAGGCCCGTCTGGTGGCGAAGGGCTATGATAAGAATCACGGTGTTCCAAATTGACCTATTGCCAAGAAGATTCAAAAAATGTCATGAAGATTAAAAAAATATGTCAACAACAAAATTCGAACCTACACGTGAAGAGCTCAATTGATTTCAAACCTGTCGCAGTAGCCACTTAAGCACATCAACATTTGTTTAAAAGAACTATTTTTAATTTCATAAATTATGCAACAGTCAAATGGTCAATTTGACTTATTCTTTTGTGAAGATTAAAAGGGATCGGGAATAAATTTCGTCCACAAACGTCTTTTGTTAGGAGACTATAAATACCCACAATATGTTATGTAAAATTCAGATTCGTGGATGAATGTAATTCAGATCTCAAATTGAGACGTTTCCCTTAGAATCCGAGCATCATATTTGCCATTTCTAAGTTTCAAGCAATTCTTGTGGTAGAATTGCATCCGAGCCATTCAATCAAGCCTTGATCAAGTTCGATTGTGGAGTGACTCAATTTAGAACAAGGTTTCCAAATCTTGCTTCTAGATCTTCGATCATAAGAGGTAATCTAATTCTAGCCTTATCTCTTGGTTGATCCAAATTTCGTATAAGGAGGTGTTAATTACTTTGTTTTAAGGGTTCTTGCTTCAACAAAAGCTTGGATCGTTGGGCTGAGGATTAGGGTTGCCTTATCAGGCTATGTCTAAAAGCAAGGAGTGAAATTTGAAGAGGTATTCGCGTCGGTAGCAAAGTTGGAATCCGTCCGCCTGTTGCTGGCGATTGTAGCACATTACTCTTGGGAGGTCCACCACATAGATGTGAAGTCTGCCTTTCTCAACGAAGAGCTGAAGGAGACCGTCTACGTCCGACAACAACCTGGCTTCCTGGACAACGAAAACTCCGGCAAGGTACTACGCTTGCACAAGACACTCTATGGGCTTTGGCAAGCACCACGATCCTGGAACGCGAAGCTCCACAATACCCTACTGTCGCTGAAGTTCAAGGGTTGTGCCTCTGAGCATAGCATGTGCACGCACGGCCATGGTAAGCAGTGAGTGATCGTGGGATTGTACTTCTTCAACCTCATAATCACTGGAGGCAACATGAAAGTCCTTGGAAGATTCAAGAGGGAGATGTCAAAGAATTTCAAGATGAGCGATCTCGGCGTGCTCAGCTACTACCTCAGCATCGAAGTGCAACAGAATACTACAGGGATCACCATCTACCAAAGTGTGTATGCGAAGAAGCTGTTGGACACAGCTGGGCTAGCAAACAATAACCCTACAAGGACGCCAATGGAGGCCCGACTCCAGCTAAGGAAGGCTGGCACTATGATGGTAGTCAACTCCACCAATTACCGTAGCATTGTCGAGAGTCTGCGCTATCTGGTAAACACACGCCCTGACCTTGCTTATTACGTTGGATATGTGAGTAGGTTTATGGAAGCACCTAGGGAGGAGCATCTTGTGGCTGTCAATCGCATCCTGCGCTATGTGGCTGGAACTAGAGGCTGGGGTGTGAAATACTGTGCAGGGAGAGGAAAGGAGAAACTTGAGCTGGTCGGCTACAGTGATATTGACATGGTCAGTGAAGTTGATGATCGTAAAAGCACTAGTGGAATGATTTACTTCCTCCCAGACGGCGCGATCTGCTGGCAATCAACTAAACAAAAGGTAGTTGCTCTGTCCTCTTGCGAAGCAGAGTACATCGCCACTTCGACGGTGGCCACACAGGGGTCTGGCTTGCGCGATTGATGAAAGAACTCATCAGAAGAGAAGGCAATCCACCAATGTTATATGTGGACAACATAGCTATGATCTCCCTGATCAAAAATCCAGTTTTATACGACCGGAGCAAGCACATAGAAATCAAATTCCACTACATCCGAGAATGTGCAAATCGGGGGCTCATCAAGAGTAAAATTACATTAATTTTACTTTTCGTGTATAAATTTCATAATGATTATATATATATACATATATATATATATATATATATATATATATATATACATACATATATATATATATATATATGTGTGTGTCTATATATATGTGTGTCTATATATATATGTATATGTATATATATAATATATATATATGGATATATTTATAAATGGTATGTAAAAAGGTATTTGTTTGATTACACTTTCCCTCCCCAAATTTTTTATAAATTATATAAATATGGTTCATCGTTTCAGAAAAATGAAACAAAAATAGGTAACGACTCTAATTTCCTATTGAAATAAAGCCACTATCATATGCATTACATAATCTTTTATGCAAAGACATTCATTTAAAATAATTTATAAACGATGACATAGACTTGTATTTTTGCCTTAAGAGCCTTAAAATAAAATGAAAAATATTCAATGTAAAATAAAATAAAACCAAAGAAAAGATTAAAAACAATGCCCTAAATTGGTCTAAGATCTAAAAAATAAAATGCAACTACCTTAATACAGGTTCTATGGTCTTCAACGCGACCCCACGATCAACCGTAAAAGGGTGTCTTGCCTTTACCTGAAATAAAAGAGTACACAAGGCTTGAATGTAGTATGTTTGCCTTAAGAGCCTTATAATGAAACAACGAAAAATATTTAATGTAAAATAATAAAACCAAAGAAAAGATTAAAAACAATGCCATCTAAGATCTAAAAATATAAAATGCAACTACCTTAACACTGGGTCTATGGTCTTTAATGCGACACCACTATCGTAAAAAGGTGTCTTGCCTTACCTGAAATAGAAGACTACACAAGGCTTGAATATAGTATATCATAACATAACCTGACCTAACATAATCATATCATAGCGTATCATGGAATTTCATAGCATATCATTATTTAATGTAACATAATATGACATTTCATTTATACTATAATGTTACAACCAAACCGATAATAGAACCACTTACTTGGTTGGCTTAGGCCGAAGTTACTAATTATTCTTTGTACCAGTCTGAATATGCTCTCCAGTTCCAATTCAACCTCAAATCCATCATCTCGATGATATCAGTTAAAACAAAATGACTGCAAAGATCAACTGCCCTATAGTTTAATTGTGAGGGTAAAGAAATATCTCGACATATATACTCTTTTTAGAATTTGTTTAGACTATTATAAACTAGTTTAAGAACCTCCTCGAAGATCTAGGGCAACTGGGTTGGATTCGGGTCGGGTCAAAACTCCAACTCAAGACAACAACAACCATGTTGATCTACGTGGATGACCCAGTAGCGGGCGGCCCACTATCCATGACGCTAGTGTTCAACCCACAAGCATTGCAGATGACCCACCTTGCATGCAATCCACGAAGCCCAGCCTGTGAGCCCTCAGCCCAACGACGCCTATGGGAGGCCCCAAGCCTATCGACGGAGCGCGAGTGCTGCTTGGGAGCAGTTCAATTGGCTTCTACTTTGTTTTTGTTCACTCGATCAACTCGATGGCTCTTTTGATTAACCTTTTTTGGTGATCGATTTGCTTCCGTTTAATTGAGAATGTTTTGAAACTATTTTTTGACGTAATTAAGATGAGATATTTAAGTTAGGTTGGCTCCACGAATAGGCGGTAAATTCGACTTTCTATGGATGAAATATTATGGGTTAAATTGGATATGTGAAACTAAATCTAGAACATTTTATCGGGAAAAGATTAAAAGTACTAAGAATAAAGAAGCGCCATGAAATGCGGTAGAATGCTAGAAATTTGTCCTCAAAGTGTCGCGGGAGTCGTGAGGAAGAAGAAACCCAAGAAGTTGGGTCAGGTCGACCCGAAGACATATGGAAAATCCCTCAACCTAGCAACCCAAAACCAGCTCCAAGCCTGTGATGTTCCACATCGGTTGAGGAGGAGAATGAAACATCTTTTATAAGATGTGAAAACTTCTACCTAGTAGACGCGTTTTAAAGCCTTGAGGAGAAACTCGAAAGAGAAAACACAAAGAGGAAAATATTTGCTAGCGGTGGGCCTGGGCCATTACAAAGTCCATTCCAACCTTCCAAGCCCAAACCAACTCTAAGCTGACCCAAAGATATGTGGCTCGATTAGATCATTTGTACGGCTCAACTCCAACATGAATATGACTCGACTCGTGAGGTTGACTCACCTTCGATATGTGGCTTGGCTCAATCATGTATGCAACTTGGCTCCGATGTAAATATGGCTTGGCTTGTCAATTAACTTGAACTCTAGGTGTGACATTTTGTTTGAATAATTTCTATTAATGTATGAACTTGCAACGTGTTTGTTCACATCTTTTACTTAAAATAACGTAACCACGCATATGACAACGAGTCCAAGTTAGTCTAGAGTTTTAGAAAATTAGTCATTATATCTCAACTATTATCACAAAATTGAAACAAAAAAAATCAAATAAACTATATAATATGTCTCAAATGTATGCATCCCATGTCAAAAAAATTCAATAGATAAAGACATTATAACCTCAACCAGAAGGTTAGAACTCTAAACTCCATATTTTTTTTTTTTTTTTTGAACATGAACAAAACGAGCCCGCCCGACCGACTTCTATCTTTTTGAATCTTAAGTCAAGTTCAGTTAAATCAATGAAGTTCACAGTCTAACCTCTTTGTTTGAAGATTTGTCCGGAAACAGCCGACTTGTTGAAGTTTTGGTACCACTAATTTAAAAACACAACAATATACTTGCAACACTCGGTATAGAAAGAAGCGGAAAGATTGAGATCGACAAAGCACAACAAAGAAAGTGGGGGCCAAGATGTTGGGTGAGTGGTGGTGTAGAAGAAAAGAAAAGGAAAAAAAGAATTTGGTGCTTGGCTTTACACAAAATCATCCACATTCAATTAAAATGGATAGGAGACCCATTTCATTTCTACCAAACACACCCTCCAATTCCATTCTTTCTCAAAAATGCCATTTTTTTCCCATTACTTTCTCCTTTTTACTTTTTTCTCAAACCCTCTTATGTTCTTTGTTTTTCTTTGTTTTGTTAAGTATAAGAAAAAAACATGATTTTTGTACCTTATATGGATTGATGGGTTTGGTCCTACATTTGTTTGATATGATTAATTAGTTAAAAAGATGTTTGAAATCCTTGAAAAAAGACATCGAAGTAAAGGTATACTATCCACTAATATTAATTAATTATATAAACCCGTACAAACACAAAGCTCCTTAATTAAGTTGGATTGGGTTAGAAAAATCTTTTATACCAACTCGAGATTTCGACTTAGTTGAGTTGGTAACTTTAGTGACTCAAATACAGCTCTCAACTCATTCCTCTATTTTTAAGTTGGGTTTGGTTGTTGACTCATTTTTTTAATTATTTAAATAATTTTACTTAACCACCATATTACATTAATAACTAAGATCTTATCAAGTTACATTTACGGTCGAAACACATCAATAAAATCGACTACGAACGTTCAAAAAGTAGGATAGAGTTGGGTTGTAACCTTATTTTCGATTTGAGTGGGTTGATAGACCAAAAAAATATTAAACCTACCACTTGAAGTGAATTTTAAGTTTTCCAAAAATTCAACCTAACTCAAGCCAATAAAAATCTAACACGATCCAACTTTTATGGTTTGGATTGGATAGTCTGAGTTGGTCGGGATATCGAGCCATATGAACACCCCTGCTATTATATAAATTTTATTTAAACATTTCAAAACCCTAAAATGAAAAATATTAATTATCATCAATTAACTAGTGTTCTGATCGCAATTGAATGAATGCATCGCTGGGGTTTCCTTTTCCTCAACCAAAACGAATACCAACTTGATCTTTTGTGGGAACCATATATCCAAACAGAATAGTGAAGTCGAGAGGTGGAAGCTGTAGCTTCTAGGATGAAGCCGACACTCAATTAGTCATGTTGGCAAGTCACTCTGCTCCTCAACGAACTTCGGTTGCAAAGACCTTGATCAATGGATTTAACAGATTATCCATGTTACAAATTGGATGGTGGACACAATTCTGACTAGTTTTTGGCACTCTACTCTTACCACTAAATGACAAAACCTTGAGTGGAAAGAGGGACTAGAACCCTCAGCCTCACCCATGTCATTATCATCAAACTTTTTTTTTTTCTTTTTGTTTAAGTTAAATTTAATTATATTTAGTATGGGATAGAAAACATAAATTTGAAAAAGGAGAAGTTAGTGATTTTTTTGGTCATGCAAGACCTTGATGTTTATCTGAAGAGGCGATGCTTGAAGATCACAGATGCTAAATGGAAGAAAGTAAATTGCCAAGCTTGTAGAATTATTCGATCTTGTCCTGACAAGGATCAGAAGTATCTACTAATGAAGGTGACCATGACGTAAGAATTATGGGATAAGGCCGAGGCCAAATATATGTAGAAGAGCGTGAAAAATAAACTTCATTGGAAGAACAAACTCTTCCATTTTGACTACAAGGAAGGTAGCTTAATGGCTTAACATTTGGACGATTTTAAGAAAATTATCATTGATTTGCTCCATCTCGATGTTATAATTGATGATGAAAACAAGGCATTACTGCAATTGAATTATTAGCGAGAGTCCTATGGGTTTTTAGTAACCATCTTACTACATGGAGTCTATGATATTGTTTTTTAAGATGTTTCAAATGCCTTAATGAATAATGGGGTGCGAAAGAAGGACGAGCAATCATATCGAGAATCTAGCTCAAATGTCCTCATAGCTCGTAGAAGGACTTCTAATTGGAAAAAGAGCGAGTGCGGAAAGTCCCAGTTAAAGCCAAAAGGTAGAACAGATGATTGGAGAAAGCTTGAAAAAATGAGTGTGCATAGGAGAAAACTTGAAAAAATGAGTGTGCATAGGAGAAAACTTGAAAAAATGAGTGTGCATATTGTCGAAATAAAGGCCATTGGAAGAAAGATTGTCCAATCCTAAAAGGGAAGGGGTCGAAGTCCAACGTGGTTAGAGATGATGACACCGAAACAAATAATGCCTTGACGATCTCCCTATAAGCTAGGCATATCATTGAATGGATCCTTGATTCTGGGTGCTCCTATCATATGTGTCCCCGCATAGATGTTCTTGGACTTTGAAGAGTTCAATAGTGGAGCTGTCTATATGGGCAATGATAGTACTTGTAAGATGATTGGAATCGGCTCAGTACAAATCAGGATGTTTGATGGGGTTGTACAAAAACTCAATGATGTGAGAGATATGTCCCTATTTTAAGAAAAATTTGATTTCCCTTGGTGTTTTGGATGTGAATGGTTATCATATCACTTTAGAATGAGGTAATTTGAAAGTAGCTCGTGAACCTTTGGTGACAATTAGAGGGACTAGAAGAGGTAGCATATACAACCTCAATAGAACCATGAGAATGTTGTTGTGGCAAGATCGAAAGAACAAGATATAACGAAACTATGGCACATGCGACTCAGGTATGTTGGTGAGAAGGCGCTTCACACATTGGTGAACAAGGGAGTTCTTAAGGGTGCAACAACCGGTAAGATTGACTTTTGTGAACATTGTGTATTTGGTAAACAAAAAAATGTGAAATTTGGTACTTCTATTTCTATACATCAAACAAAGAGCATCTTGGATTATGTTCACACTGATGAATGAGGTTCCACAAAGAATATTTCATTGGAAGGAAAGAGGTGGTTTGTCACCTTTATCAATGAGAGTTTGGATGTATCCTATGAGACACAAGAATGAGGTTCTCCAAATCTTCTTGGAAGAAAATGGTAGAAAATCAAACAGACAAGAAAATCCAAAAGCTGAGATCAGACAATGGTGGAGAATATACTTACGACCCATTCCTTAAAATATGCCGAGTTGAAGAGATCGTTCGACACTTCACTGTTCTTGGTAAGTCACAGCAAAATGGAGTTGTTGAGAGGATGAACCAAACATTGATAGAAAAAGTTCAATGCATATTGTCTCAAACGGGATTAAGTAAGGCATCCTGGGCTGAGGCTCTCAGTTATGTAGTTCATTTAGTGAATCTGGAACTTGAATGTTGGCGTTCAACATTGTAGTCTACCGTTGCATTGTCTACCACTAAACTAAAGCAGAGTATATGACAATCACTAAAGCTTTTAAAGAAGTTATTTGGATGCATGAATTAGTTAATGACTTGGATATTGCTAAAAAACACGTAGATGTGTTTTGTGATAGCTAGAGTGATATTTGTATGTCGAAGAACCAAGTCCATCATGCTCGTATTAAGCATATCGATGTCCAATTTCATTTTATTCGAGAAATTATCAATGAAGGGAACATTCGTTTATTAAAAATTTGAACTGCTGACAATCCTATGGATATGTTGACAAAGATGATTGCTCAGAGTTTTGACATTACTTGGATCAAATCAATGTTGGACGAAATAAGTAACCTATTGATTTGGTGGCAACCAAACTAGTTATCTGCTTGAGGATCTTCAGACAAGGTAGAGATTGATGTAAATTGTCTTCAAGATGAATAGGTTCATACATCTCCTATGCATGTATTGACATTTATATGGTTCCTAACTCTCATTTATTTGGTTCATAATATTTTTATATTTTTTTTGTTCATAACTTTAATTTATTTGGTTCATCTTCCATTTTGACACATTATCTTCATTCATGTATGACATTAATGCTTCTATGCCTATATAAAAGGTTGTCTAGGATGGTTGAGATGCATAGAGTTTGATTGAGTTTGAGCGTTATCTTATATTTGTAGAGTGACATTTGGGATGAACTTTGGTAAGAGACTTTGTAGTGCGAAAGTGTGAAATATACAATTTGTAAGCACTTTGATTATTGAGATTGGTTGCACCCGTAGATGGAGGAAAATTTCTTCTCTTCCAACTACGTAAAATATTTATGTCTCTTTGTTTAATTTTTGTTTATAGGTGTATGAGTGTGATCGATCTTAGTTTCGCTTCCGTTACAACATACGATTGATGGACACTATCAAACTTGCATATATACTTAAAAGTTTGCATATATTAAAAATCCTTTAAAATTAAAAATATATTCATTTAAATATGAAATAAGTGATTGGATTGTTCTGTTTAAAATTTAATGAAAAATAGTTACCTTCTAATTAATTAGAACAAAAAGATGTATTGGATTGTTCTGTTGCTGAAGTAACGTAATACCTTAGTAGTCACATGGGCATCATGTGCCATTCAAAAACTTGGCTACTATACATTATTGTACTAAAAGCCTATTGGAAGATTGAGACCACACAATAATACACTCTCTGTTCTCTATGTTCTATGCTCTCGAACCAACCTTTCAAATACTTTCGGGTTAAATTATAAAAAGTATCATTCATTCTCCTTACAAGTTGTAATATTATTGTTGACTTTTCATACACATTTTAAAACAAAGTCTAATTGAGATGTAAAGTAGTATATCGGTTGTTCTCTTCGACCATTCTATCTCCATGCTTTAGTTTTAGAAATGGAGTCTAATTCTTGTATCTCGCAACTACATAGTAAAACTTCAGAAAGTACACTTTTTTGAACTAGGACCACATCACTAGTCCTCTGTTTGGGGTTGAACATTTTGGATGCGTTCTTCTACGAGAAATGTGCCTTGCTTTTCAACATAACATGACACAGTGCACTTGGTATTCATTGAGGCAATTCATGTACTCAAACAATGTCCTTATAAGCTCCAGTCAGGCCTTAGCTACTACTGGGTTATTTTCAATCGTCAAAAGAGAGAGGTTTGTGTGCAACGATCCTAGATTTCTATTTACTTAAAGGCTCTATCGTCATCATAATCTATGCTCTTATGCAGAACTAGACATTTAAAACTTTATCTTAAAATACTGTCATGGACTTACCTGTTCAAAAGGATCTTTAAAACAATGATATGAATCCAACAACTGATCACTTCCATGTACCCGAACGAGCAATTACAAGAAGCAATACAAAGAAGATTCAAGTATCAAATCAAGAAAATAATGGAGTGGCTGACATTGGAAAGCGATTAGAAGATTTGTCATTGGTAGTTGAATTACCAATTAAGACAATTTATGAATGCCTTATTTTCTTCGATTTGTATTTAATAGCATTTATTAGTGATTTGTAGTTGGTGGTTGAACATTATTATGTTAGGTTATCTTATGAGCCTATTTAGAGCCTATTTAAAGACATGCAATATTCAATCTTGAAAGGAATTGTGGAATACAAACAAAACCTTTGTGTTTTCTTGATATCTTTTTGGTGTTATTCTTTTTCAAGCCTTGCTTTAGGTTTGATGTTTAAACCGATTCATTGAATTAGTTTTGGTTAAGCTAATTCTCGAGTGAATTGTCTTGGTATCTAAGAGTGACCATCATAGATTCCAAGTTCGATCTAAGAGTCATTCATCTTCTAACCAACTCTTGGTTGGAATCAATTCGTTAAGTTAGCTTTCTCTGTGAACGTTTGCAAGGATTCTAGAAGGACCTCTAGCTTTGCAAAATTCAGCATTGTTGGCGCTTATCATTTGGTATCAGAGCATTTGATCGACATCTTTGGCCGGCTCTAGAGGTGAAATATCTTTATTTCGTTAAGTTAGCTTTATGTGTGAAATTTTGCTAGGATTCTAGAAGGACCTCTAGATTTGCAAAATTCAACATTGTGAACACTTATCATTATGTTATTTTCTGTCAATTTCTTTACTTCGTTAAGATAACTTTGTTTGTGAAATTTTGCAAGGATTCTAGAAGGATCTCTAGCTTTGCAAAATCAAGCAATGGTGATCCGTTAAGTTAGCTTTACTTGTGAAATTTTGCAAGGATTCTAGAAGAACCTCTAGCTTTGCAAAATCTAGCATTGTATGGCGCTTAACTTTACTTTCTTCTTTTTATGTCGATTTTTTTTAGTCTTTCGGATTAAAAAATATATATATATTAGTAGAAAAAAAAGTGAGAAAAAAATATGTGAGTAGAGATGTGAATGTTTGATTAATCCACCATACCTAAAGGGTGTGAAAGTTATCTTATTTATTATCAAATAAATTACAAGAATATGGAAATAGTAATAAATGGAAATAACAATAAATGGAAAGATACCTATGGTAATAAATATTTGCCTTATAATAAAATATCAAATATAATATATATGGTAAACTATAATTTATTACTAAATATCCTTAACACCCCACCGCAAGCTGAGCGTCGGATTTGAACGAACGTGAAGCTTGGATCTAAAAAATTCAAAGAGGTTGAGAAACACTTTTCGTCAAGATGTCAACAACCTGGTTCAGAGGAGGCGTAGAGAAACACTTTCTTGGCCATCGAAAATTGCAGAGGGATCGCCACTCAGTGGCGATGCTGTCTTGGCTTCGGCGAGAATATGTCTAACCCATGAAGAGGGATTGTCGCTTAGCGACGATGCTGCCTTGGCTCTAGTGAGAATATGTTTAACCCTAAGAAGTAGAAGGGGAAACCTAGAGCAAGGGACAAAGACAATGTTGAAGCTGGAAGAGTCGCCACAGTGCGCGAATGAGCCAATTTTGGAGAGAAGGGCGGCGGCAACTTGGTTGGCGAAGAGGCCAGTGCGGCACCCAGATTCCAAAGGTTAATCTCTGCAGAAGATCGATGGCTTTATCGAGATTCTGTATATTTTCGAAGAGAACGCTGATGAAGATTCTAAGATTAGGGTTTCTGTGAACGATGAAGGGAAAATTGGGAAGAAAATGAAAGAGGCTATGTTTGGAAAAGGTGAGGTTGTATGTACAGAGTATAGCGAAGGGTGATTTGGAGGTCAAAAGAGCAGAGCCGAAGAGTAATCAATCGGCTCTACATGTGGCAGCCATGACGACTGCCCCTGCGGCGTCAAAGCCAGCAGTGGTGGTGGAGAAGAACAGTAGAAGATTTCAAAAGCCATTAAAAAGAAAGGATCCGGGTTGCTAAACCAAAATGGCTCTGATACCATAACAATGTTTGCATAATCCACCACACCTAAAGGGTGTGAAAGTTATCTTATTTATAATCAAATAAATTACAAGGATATGAAAATAGTAATAAATAGAAATAACAATAAATGGAAAGATACCTATGGTAATAAATATTTGCCTTATAATAAAATATCAAATATAATATATATGGTAAACTATAATTTATTACTAAATATCCTTAACAAGAGAAAAAAAAACAATATTCAGTTCTTGTCTAGAAAGAAACGAATAATTTGATTTGAAGACAAATCCTTTAAAAAGAAAGGGGGATGATATGAATTCAACAACTGATCACTTGCATGTACCCGAACGAGCAATTACAAAAAGCAATACAAAGAAGATTCAAGTATCAAATCAAGAAAATAATGGAGTAGCTGACATTGGGAAGTGATTAGAAGGTTTGCCTTTGGTAGTTGAACTACCCATTAAGACAATTTATGAATGCCTTATTTTCTTCCATTTGTATTTAATAACATTTATTAGTAATTTGTAGTTGGGGGTTGAATTTTATTATGTTAGGGTTATATTGTGGGCCTATTTAAAGACATGTAATATTCAATTTTGAAATCATGGTGGAATACAAAAATCTTGTGGTTGAAACCCTTTAGGTGGTATGTTTCTTTCAAACCTTGGTTTAAGTTTGATGTTAAAAATCGATTCATTGGATTAGCCATGATCAAGCTAATTTTGGAGTGAGTCGTCTTGGTATCTAAGAGTGACCATCATAGATTCCAATTTCGATCTAAGAGTCATTCATCTTCTAATCAGCCTTTGTTGGAATCAATCCGTTAAGTTAGCTTTCTTTGTGAACGTTTGCAAGGATTCTAGAAGGACCTCTAGCTTTAAAAAATCCAGCATTGTTGGTGATGGTGTTAATATAACACATGCGGAAGCAATTTGGATCTTAGGCACTTTTAGAACATCAATTATAGGAAATAACTAGCATGTTAATAAGTATTAAAACTTAATGAGTTTGAATACTAACCTTTTGTAGTTCAAACTCTTTTTTCCTCACGAACCGGTTTCGAACCACCACTAGTGTCTTCTCCACTATCCTCCGGCCTTAGAACGGGATTGTGGAATCCGGTGAGTGACTAAACTTGGGAGGGATTTTGTATATATGAAGAGAGTGTTTGTGAGAGGTTTTTCTCAAGGTTTTTCACCAAGAAGAAGAAGACCTTTCATGTACCATGATCACTTTATTTAAAGAGTCATGTTTGCATGTTCATGCAAATTTGAGATCACTAAATTTTGACACTTAAAATTCCACTCAAATGTTTGGGATTATGTGGCAAGCATGCATGTTTGAGTTAACCAAATTTTGACACTTAAAATTCCACTCACACTTGTGGGGTTTATTTGGCAAGCATGCAAGTTTGGTTGAACCAAATTTTGACGCCTCAAAATTCCACTAACATGGATTTTTCCATTAAATGAAGTCAATATTTTGACTTTCTTCATTTTAATTCAACAATTAATTTGAATAATTAATTTTAAATTAATGTAACATTAAATGATTAATTAAACTATTTAATTAGTATTTAATATTAATTCAAATGCCAATCCCAATCAATTCCGACACATAATTGAGTAAGATATTTAAATCTTATTTAAATATTTCAGATTCTCTCTTTTTGTTTAATTCGTAAATAAAACAAAAATGCGGTTAATATATCATATATATGTAGCGCATATTCCCTAATTTGAATTCGAACATTTCGAACTCACTCGTCACATTGTTCTATGGTTTAGTCTGATATGAGCTAGCAGAGGGACCTAATGGACCTTTAGATCATGGGCTCCAACGATCCAAGATTAACAGGTTAAACTCATTAACCTAGTCAACCAACATTCATTAACTACTAGGACACTCCACTATAGCCTAGTAGTTGCACTCCCCTCACTATAGATATATTTCTGTCCATTTGATATAACCATGATTAGTAAGTCGATCTTTCACAGGTTGTTCGTAACTAGAGCTGGGTCAATTTACAATTTTACCCCTGAAGTTACTACTTATTCCTTATGTCTCACTGATCCTCTAATGAACAATTGGTTTGTGGTCCAACCAGTAAACCGAATCCCTCTCAAGCCATTGAGAGGGTGGGGCTCCTTGTTCAAGACCTAGAGTCAGTGCTTAAGCGAACTACCTCTCTTCTATTCCTAAAAGTGGGTAGGAGTGAATTCCGTCTTCCACCCCACGTCCCCAGCCATTCACCCAGTCTTACCCCTGAAAATGGGAGGCCTATTGAGTCGGCAAACTAGAGCCACTCTCACCCATGCAAATCTAAGGATAATTCCGAATAAACAGGAGTTCATGGTTAGCTCAGGATTAAAACCGAGTTACCCAGGCTATCGAATGAAAAGAAAATCAGTCTCAACAGTAAACGACATTATAAAGTGAGAGTGGTTTTCTTCATGGTCCGATCTTATGCAATACTCATTGCATAGGACGCCCCCACTCACATGTCTCCACATGTACAATTTAGTGATCACATTGTTTATATCATATACAAAAGTGGGCTGCATCCATAGTGTCCCCAGAATAAGGTACTCAGCCTTATCCTTATACTATAGATCATTTTGACTATATACTTGAACTTGATCCACTCTTATGTCTCTACATATAGTTCAATTAATCATATTATAGCCAGAGTGTTCTTAGTTTATTGGATTTAGATTAATGATCGTAAAGTTCACTTTATTCAATAACAATCTTTGATGAATAAACAACAATAATAACTTTATTGAAAATAGAATATGTTTTTTTTTACCAATTATGAGTTTTAGGACATAAAACCCAATAGTTGGCGCTTATCATTTGGTATCAGAGCATTTGGTCGACGTTCTTTGGCTGCTCTAAAGGTGAAATATTTTTATCATTTATTTTCTTTTTTGTCTCTCTCATATTACCGAGAAAAAAAAAAAGAAAAGAAGATCAATAAGGAAAAAAAAATCAGTTCTTAGAAAAAATATATATATATTCAGTTCTTATCATTTATTTGAATTGGTTATAAACAAGCTTAAAGCAAGATTTAAAAAAAAAAAAAAAAAAAAAAAAAAAAAAGAAAAAAAAAAAAAGAAAAAAAAAAAATCAGCCTTTACATTCCTAGTACCAACTGATAACAAAATGTCACATAATGGAGAAGGCTTACCACCAATACCAGATCTTAATACAACCATTCTTCAACCAATTCAAGGTATAATGGAAATGATGATGAAATATTTTTATCATTTATTTTCTTTTTTGTCTCTCTCATATTATCGAGAAAAAAAAAAAGAAAAGAAAAGAAGATCAATAAGGAAAAAAAAATCAGTTCTTAGAATAAATATCTATATATATATATATATTCCATTCTTATCATTTATTTTCTTTTTTGTCTCTCTCATATTATCGAGAAAAAAAAAAGAAAAGAAAAGAAGATCAATAAGGAAAAAAAAATCAGTTCTTAGAAAAAATATATATATATATATATATATTCCATTCTTATCATTTATTTGAATTGGTTATAAACCAGCTTAAAGCAAGATTAAAAAAAAAAAAAAAAAAAAAAAAAAAAAAAAAAAAAAAAAGTCAGCCTTTACATTCTTGACCTAGTACCAGCTGATAACAAAATGTCACACAATGGAGAAGGCTTACCACCAATACCAGATCTTAATACAACCATTCTTCAACCAATTCAAGGTATGATGGAAATGATGATGGAAGATGGACAAGAAAGAAGAGAGCAACAACAAAGACAAGAACGAGCGTTACAAGAAGATGAAGGTATAGTAGTACAAGAAAGACAAGTTGAAGGAAGATGGAGAGGAAGAAATAACCATGCAACTATTATGCAACCTAGAAGGATGGAAAGAGTACATGAAGATAGAGATGGGGGAGTTAAACTCAAAATCCCACCCTTTTGTGGAATGGCAGATTCTGAGACATACTTGCAATGAGAAAGAAAGATAGAGCATGTGTTTGATTGCAACACCTATAGTGAAAATAAGAAGATGAGACTTGCTATTGCCAAATTTACCAACCATGTCGGTGATTGGTACCAACATCTCAAATCTGAAAGAAGAAGAAAAGAGGAGGATCCAATAGAGACTTGGGAAGAATTTAAAGAAGCCATGAGAAAAAGGTATGTTCCAAAACATTATGAAAGAAATTTGAAAACTAAATTGCAAGGTTTGAGGCAAGGAAAAGGAAGTGTGGCGGAATATTATCAAGAGATGAAGACTATGATGGAAAGAGCAAACATTAGAGAAGAAGAAGAAGATACGATGTCTAGATTCCTTGGAGGTTTGAATCGAGAAATTTCTCATCTTGTTGACACAAATCCACCACCATATCTGGAAGACATGTATCATTATGCTCTCAAAATTGAAGACCAATTGAAGGAAGAAAAAGAGCATTAAAAAAGGTACACATCACGAACTAACACCTTTTCAAATTCTAAAACTTGGAACAAAGATAGTTTTGTGAATAGAAATGAATCGTTGTCACCAAAAGAAAAGTTTGTGGCTGCTAAAAGAGTGGAGGCTGAGAGTTCCAATGGTAAAAAGAATGAAGCTTCAAAGACGGTAAAGGAGAAGTCTAGTTCTATTCAATGTTGGAAGTGCAAAGGGTTTGGACACATGAGCAAAGGGTTTGTTAATAAAAAAGTTATGGTGATAAGGAATGGTATACTTGATTCAGGTGATGAATGTGAGGATCATGATTCACAGCTTGTAGAAGAAATCGCAACATATGATGATGAGTATGTTGAAGAAGGTAATTCCATATCTTTGATCACAAGAAGGGCACTCAATGTTCAAATCAAGGAAGAGAAATTTGAAGATCAAAGGGAAAACTTGTTCCACACAAAATGTTTGATCAAAGGAAACTCACACAGCTTGGTGATTGATAGTGGAAGTGGCACAAATGTTGTAAGCAGCTTCCTTGTAAAAAGACTCCAACTTTCTGTCCATCCCCATCCAAAACCATACAAGCTTCAATGGTTGACAAACAAAAAAGAAATTAGGTGAACTCGCAAGCTCTTATTTCTTTTACTCTTGGAAGATATAAAGATGAAGTCCTTTGTGATGTCGTACCAATGCATGCGGGGACATCTTGCTCAGCCAACCTTGGAAATATGACAGAAAGGTAACATTTGATAGTTTGATGAACAAGTATACTTTTACTTTGTGTGGGAAGAAATTTACTTTACTTCCATTGTCTCCATATGAAGTATATTATGACCAATTGAAATTAGAGAAGAAAAGAAAAGAATATGAAGAACAACCGTGGAGAGAAGAAACTAAGGTAAAAGAGAGAGATAATAAGTGAAAAAAAAAAAAAAAAAAAAAAAAAAAAAAAAAAAAAAAAAAAAAAAAAAAAAAAAAAAGAGAGAAAAGTGAGGGGCAAAGGATGAGTGAAAACCAAGAAAGAAAAAAAAATGTGAGAAAAAAAAAAGGTGAGAAAAAAAAAGTGAGAAAAAAAATATATATTCAGTTGTTGTTCGAAAAGAACGAAAAATTTGATTTGAGGACAAATCCTTTTAAAGAAGGGTGATGATATGAATCCAACAGCTGATCACTTCCAAGTACCCGAATGAGCAATTACAAGAAGCAATACAAAGAAGATTCAAGTACCAAATCAAGAAAATAATGGAGTGGCTGACATTGGAAAGTGATTAGAAGACTTGTCATTAGTAGTTGAATTACCAATTAAGACAATTTATGAATGTCTTATTTTCTTCAATTTGTATTTAATAGCATTTATTAGTGATTTGTAGTGGGTGGTTGAACTTTATTATATTAGGGTTATCTCGTGGACCTATTTAAAGGCATGTAATATTCAATTTTGAAAGAAATTGTTGAATACAAACAAAACCTTTGTGTTTTCTTGATATTTTTTTGATGTTATTCTTTTTCAAGCCTTGCTTTAGGTTTGATGTTTAAACCGATTCATTAAATTAGTTTTGGTCAAGCTAATTCTCGAGTGAATTGTCTTGGTATCTAAGAGTGGCCATCATAGATTCCAAGTTCGATCTAAGAGTCATTCATCTTCTAACCAACTCTTGGTTGGAATCAATTCGTTAAGTTAGCTTTCTCTGTGAACGTTTGCAAGGATTCTAGAAGGACCTCTAGCTTTGCAAAATCCAGCATTGTTGGCGCTTATCAAACAACCTAAAGAAATAATAATTAAAGAACATAAAACATTAAAAGTATTTTAAAACATTAAAAGTAAAAATAAGCTATACTAGCCTAAAACTAAGAAAATAAAAATATCATTGTCATATGCACGTGCCATGGTCTCTACTTGCGATGTCGTCATCAACCGTATAGTGGTGCCTTGCCTTTACCTGAAATAGAAGTAGCACAGGGCTCGAGTATTTTAAGAAATACTTAGTAAGTGACCCCACAATGGGGTCAGAGAATGCAAACACATGCAATTCATAATCTAGGGACCTATTGTTAAAACCATCATAGGGTGGCCTCCATTCGATACAAAATTGGAGATATGTAGTACTTCCTTACACATGACCCAAACGTGCGAGCGTGGATCCCTAGGTGGTTCGCATAGCGATGTCCTGAGGTCATCATCAGCATCATGGTGTACGCTCCCATACTCAAACCCTCGAGTATCATGCGAGGCAAGATGGTCATCATCAGCATCATGGTGTACGCTCCCATACTCATCATCATAAATGGAGAAGTAACCCGATGTATATGTACACACAAAATGCATGAAGTCCCTATATTTTCATCTTTAAATCATCCTTACGACACAACCCTATATACTGTTCACATATTACTCTAAGTAAAATGCATGTCTTGGTCTTGTACGTTCATCATCATTAACATTAACTAGGGTTGTGTTTTAGAAAAATTATAGTCATAATGCATCATGACATATAATACATGCACATCTTAATATGGAATAATGTCATATTAAGTCATTTCATCATCATACATTTTACATCGTCATGTTATCATATCATCATCATACAACGTCATCATGTAACATCATCGTATAACATCATATAACATCATCATATACTATAGTCACATCATCATATAATATAAAAGCATAAATGACACGTGCAAGGGTCATTGGACACGTGTCTGAAGGGAATGAACTCTTCATCCACGTAGCGGAAGCATTGGGAACCGTTTTGATTTTTATTATGAATTAAAACAAAAGTAATAAATATGAGTATAAGAACTCTACCTTTGTAGAAACCCAAGCTTGCAAGACTTCTTGAAGTAATCCAACCATGCAAACGTTCTTCCACATTCCAAAAGATCTTCCTTTGCTATGATTCGAACACAAGGCCAAGGCTTGTGGGAGCCTCTTGAAAGAAAATCCTAAAGGGATTGGAGAAGAAGAAAAATTTCGTGTAAGGACCGGGCTGACACGATGACTCAAAAAGGCAGGTAAATTTTTCCTTCTTGATAAAACCATTAAAATTTAAAACATAATTTACAATATACCAAAATAGTGCGCGCACATTACTAATTTAAAATACGACATAATGGTTAAAACACAAATAAGGAACAAACATAAACATTTTAAAACAAAGGGTTGAAGATGACGGTTGGTCCTTAGGCCCCTTTAATTCTTGTTCTCGACTTGGGGTTCTTATCTTGATCTTCCTTGAGGATCTTGGTCCTTGAATCCTAAACCTGGTTTTCCTTTAAGGGCCTTAGTACTATGGTTTTTTGTTCTTGGTCCTTTGTTCCTAGTTCTTGTCCTTAGAACTAGGATCTTGATCCTTGTTCTATTACTTGATCTTTCTCTTGTTCTTGGTACTTTCTTGGTTCTTGTTTTGTTCTTGATTTGTTCTCCAACACTCCCCATAGGATTTACGACACTAGACATGCACCTGACAATCCTGTGTCCAAGGTTTCATGCGTTCCAAGTGACACAGCATTAACCTATGTCCAAGGCTTCATACGTTCCAAGCGACGTAGTCTTACCGCATCTTAGGGCTTGCCCTTCGATACGGTCTACTTAACCTATGCCCAAGGCTTCATGCATTCCAAGCGGCATAGTCTGAAAACCTACATCCAAGGCTTCTTACAAGCGATGTAGTCTTAATACTCCATCAAAGGCTTGTCTTATAATATAGTTTACTGAACCTACGCTCGAGGCTTCATGCGTTCCAAGCAGCGTAGTCTAAGTCATGAACATGCGGTACCGTGGGAGGTTTTAGGAGGTCCTTGATTTGTGGCTAAGGTAACTTACTCTCTTCTTGTTCCTCCGTGACCTTAGACTACTCCCCTTGATAGACCATAAAGGTCACTTGCTCGGTGCATGCTTGAACATGGCATCCTGCAAGTCTGCAGGGAAACTTGAGGCATGACATCCTGCAAAGGAAACATGGTGCAGGGCATCCCACCTAGAAGAGGAATTCTTGGGCACCGCTTGGTGGGAGGTTATCGGTCATTTTGGACATGATTGGAGTATTACCTAGCATTCTTGAGTTTCTATTTCTGAGTTTGGGGACCTTGGTCCTTCGTCCTTGAGTAGTACCTAGCATTCTTCTTACTTGGGTAGTTGTAAAGCTTGTGTGTTGTTGTTCTTGGTTCTTAATCTTGTAAGTTTCTAAGGTCCTTAATTTCTTAAGGCATAAGTTGTAACTTTCATTTGTAACCATATGAACCCATCTTAGTGTAAGTTGTTCTAGAAGGTCATAGATTCTTAGGGAGTTCTTTAGAGGGTTCTAGAAGAGTCTAAAGCCTTGTGGTGTTTCCTTTAGGTGTTTCTTGGATCCTAACTTGGTTTAGGTTCCAAACTTACTCCAAAAAATTTGAACCTCAAACTTATCTTCATGTCCTTCAAAATCGACCTTATAAGAAGTAGCAAATCATTCGGAGCACGTATAGACTTTAAAATCTCTTAAGTAGTCTTAGGGGCATTTTGGTCATTTTACACCTAATTCTTTGTTTTGCTACTTAACGTGTTCCAATGACTTTCAACACCAAATCATTAAACATCATAAAATAAGATCTACTTCAGCGTTTCATAGCATTTGAAATTCATCTAGGTCATGATCCGTAGGTAGATATCCTTAGGGTTATTATGGTCATTGTGCATCATTTCTTGGTTTACGTACTTATCCTTATCCAATGACTACCAAACTTCATATATAACCTCAACATGCTATAGTATCCTCAGCATTAAAATTTCATAGGCAGCAGAGTTCATCTAGTGGGTTATTTTAACGTTACCTAAATCTCGAGCAATTTATTCGGTTCAAGGTCTTAACTTACGGTTCCTAGGGTTTTTCTTTCATTTATCCTAATTTCATACTTGTTTTTGGTTTTATATGGAAATCCAAGTGATTCCTACAAGTATTTCGTAACAAAAAGTCCAAGGTGGCTACTTACCTCGTTGTTACGTTGGGGACCTTCGTTCTTGAGCTTCCGGTATCCAAATTACCTCAACTTTTCTTTCACAGACTCCTTATTGTGTCTACTTTCTGGAACCATAAGGTTTTTCATGAGAACCGGTCTGGAAGGGGGTTAAAATTGAGAAAACCCGAGGGAAGGTCGAGTTTTGGGTTGACATGGGCGGTTCAACTGAATCGGCCACGTCATCATCTTCTTCCTCCGGACGGGAAGAAGACGCACGTGACTGTTCGCGCTGCCATCTGAAACTTGCCCTCCCCAGCTCCTATCATGCCGTTTCTCCCCTCGATTCCTTCATAAAACTTAATGACGGTATTACAAGGAAGAGCTAGGGATTGATTTCATACATTTTCATGGATCGTAGCCTAAGATATTTGCTTCCAAAGTTTGTCCAAAATATGATTTCTCGCCGGAGTAAAAACAGAGGATTTCTTATTGGGTAGCCGATTCTAGGGGTTTTCGAAGCTCGATTTCTTCACGAAACCTCTTCCTTATTCTTCCCTCAAGATAAAGGAATTGGTTTGTAGGAATGACTTTGAGTGTGGGATCTTAATTTTGAGGAACCGCTCTCAGTCTGCAAGTTACCCGACACCTTCGATTTTTGATCTCTTAGGTATCTTGTTCTACGACGTTTCAACACTTGATTCCTTCATCAAAGTTACTCATCTTCTTCCTCTGAAGCTAAAGGATGTCTGAATTTAGTGCAACTTATTTCTAGTTTGAATTAGTTATAGAATATATGATATTCGTAATCATCTAATATTTGAAAAATATATTAGTTAGGGAATATATCTTAGATATTTGTAATAAGTTAGATTTGATTAATAGTATATTTTATTTTATTTTCAAGATTTAGTTAGTTTATATTTTCCTTATTGGTAGATATTAGCTTGTATTTAAAGCTTGTGAATATCAATGAAGATTGAACCTTCGATCCCAATTCTATTTCTTATTCTTATATCTGTATTTTTTCATTGAGTAGTAATATTTTTCATATCTATTCACACTTTTGAGTGGTAGATATTGCGTCAGTTGGAATCAGAGCCAAGTTGGTACAGTTTGATATTATTACTCAACGAGATGAATGGTGGAAGTGCTTCTATGGGTATAGCTATGGAAAAGCTTGTTGGCAATAACTATTGTAACGACCGGGCTGACTCAAAAGGCGGGTAAAAAAAAATTTCGCAAAATAAAACAAAGGAATTTAAAACATTATATTTACATTATATCAAAATAGAGTTTATACGTAAGTATTCAAAACACAACATACTAGTTAAAACACAAAATAAGGGATGGACACAAAACACTTTAAAACAAAAGGATTGAGGACGACGGGTGAGGTTATGGCATCTGCTCCAGAGTCCGCTCCCGTCCTCGACCAGCTCCTTATCACTAGGAAAAAAATGGAGAATAAGGAATAAGTACAAGACTCAGTAAGTAGCCTACTTGTAGGCTCTTAATCGTATCCTTGATATGCTAGGATACCACATTTTTTGTTCTTGCTTGTTCTTGATCTTGTTCTTGTTATAAGTACTTAGGCCCTTATAATTCTTGTTCTTGACTTGGGGTTCTTATCTTGATCTTTCTTGAGGACTTTGGTCCTTGAATTCTAAAACCTTGGTTTTCCTTTAAGGGCCTTAGTACTATGGTTTTTGGTTCTTGGTCCTTGTTCTTATTTCTTGTCCTTAGAACTAGGATCTTGATCCTTGTTCTATTCCTTGATCTTTCTCCTTTTCTTGGTACTTTCTTGGTTCTTGTTTTGTTCTTGATTCGTTCTTCAAGACACTCCCCCTAGGATTTACGGCACTAGACGTGCACCTGACAATCCTGTGTCCAAGGCTTCATGCATTCCAAGCGACACAGCCTTAACCTACGTCCAAGGCTTCATGCGTTCCAAGCGACGTAGTTTTACCGCATCTTAGGGCTTGCCCCTCGATACGGTCTTCTTAAACTATGCTCAAGGCTTCATGCGGTCCAAGCGGCATAGTCTGAAAACCTACATCCAAGGCTTCTTACATTCCAAGCGATGTAGTCTTAATACTGCATCAAGGGCTTGCCCTATAATACAGTTTGCTTAACCTATGCCCAAGGCTTCATGCGTTCCAAGCGGCATAGTATGAAAACCTACATCCAAGGTTCTTACGTTCTAAGCAATGTAGTCTTAATACTGCATCAAGGGCTTGCCCTATGATACAGTCTGCTTAACCTACGCCCAAGGCTTCATGCGTTCCAAGCGACATAGTTTGAAAACCTACATCTAAGGTTCCTTACGTTCCAAGCGATGTAGTCTTAATACTGCATATAAGGCTTGCCCTATAATACAGTCTGCTTAACTTACACTCAAGGCTTCATGCGTTCCAAGCAGCGTAGTCTAAGTCATGAGCATGCTGTACCGTGAGAGGTTTTAAGAGGTTCTTGATTTGTGGCTAAGGTAACGTACTCTCTTCTTGTTCCTCCGTGACTTTAGACTACTCCCCTTAATAGACCGTAAAGGTCACTTGCTCGGTGCATACTTAAACATGGCATCCTGCAAGTCTGCAGGGCATCCCTTCTAGGTGAGGAAAACTTGAGGCATGACATCCTGCAAAGGAAACATGGTGCAGGGCATCCCACCTAGAAGAGGAATTCTTGGGCACCGCTTGGTGGGAGGTCATGTGTCACTTTGGACATGACTAGAGTATTACCTAGCATTCTTGAGTTTCTGTTTCAGAGTTTGGGGACCTTGGTCCCTCATTCTTGAGTGGTACCTAGCATTCTTCTTACTTGGGTAGTTGTAAAGCTTGTGTGTTGTTGTTCTTGGTTCTCGTAAGTTCTAAGGTCCTTAATTTCTTGATTTATAAGTTGTAACTTGTATTTGTAACCATATGAACCCATCTTAGTGTGAGTTGTTCTTGAAGGTCATAGATTCCTAGGGAGTTCTTTAAAGGGTTCTAGAAGAGTCTAGAGTCTTGTGGCGTTTCCTTTAGGTGGTTCTTGGGTCCTAACTTGGTTTAGGTTCCAAACTTGCCCCAATCAACTTGAAACCTCAAACATATCTTCATGTCCTTCATAATGGACCTTATAAGAAGTATCAAATCATTTGAAGCACGTATAGACCTTGAAGTCTCTTAAGTAGTCCTAGGGGCATTTTGGTCATTTTACACCTAATTCTTGGTTTTGCTACTTAAAGTGTTCCAATGGCTTTTTAAACTTCACCAAATCATCCAACATCATAAAATAAGATCTACTTCAGGGTTTCATAGCATTTAGAGGTCATCTAGGTCATGAAAAGTAGTTTAATGTCCTTAGGGGCATTATCGTCATTTTGCACCATTTCTTGGTTTACGTACTTATCCTTATCCAATGACTACCAAACTTCATATATAACCTCAACATGCTATGGTATCCTCAGCATTAAAATTTTATAGGCAGCGGAGTACATCTAGTGGGTTATTTTAACGTTACCTAGATCCCGAGCAATTTGTTCGGTTTAAGGTCTTAACTTACGGTTCCTAGGGTTTTTCTGTCATATATCCTAATTTCATTCTTCGTTTAGGGTTCATATGGAAATCCAAGTGATTCCTACAAGTATTTCTTAACAAACAGTGCCTACTTACCTCGTTGTCGACGTTCGGGACCTCTTCTCTTGAGCTTCCGTTACACGAATTACTTCAACTTTCCTTTCACAGACTCCTTATTGTGTCTACTTTCTGGAACCATAGAATTTTTCATGAGAACCGGTCTAGAAGGGGGTTAAAATTGAGAAAAATTGAGGGAAGGTCGAGTTTTGGGTTGACATGACCGGTTCAGCTGAACCGGCCACGTCATCGTCTTCTTCCTTCAGACAGGAAGAAGACGAGCACGATCGTTTGCGCCGCCGTCCGTAACTCGCCCTCCCCACATTCTATCACGCCGTTTCTCCCCTCGATTCCTTCATAAAACTTAAAGAGGGTGTTATAAGCCAGAGCTAGGGATAAATTTGGTACCTTTTCTTCGATCGTAGCCTAAGATATTTGCTTCCAAAGTTCGCCCAAAATATGATTTCTTGCCGGAGTAAAAACAGAGGATTTCTTATTGGGTAGCCGATTCTAGGGGTTTTCGAAGCTTGATTTCTTCACGAAACCTCTTCCTTATTCTTCCTTCAAGATAAAGGAATTGGTTTGGAGGAACGACTTTGAGTGCGGGATCTTAATTTTGAGAAACAACTCTCGATCTGCAAGTTACCCAACACCTTCGATTTTCGATCTCTTGGATATCTTGTTCTACGACGTTTCATCTCACCATTCCTTTTGGGATCGATATACCAGTTGTTAGCTCTGATACCAGTTGTTAGCTCTGATACCAGTTGTTAGGATCGCACAACAATGCACACGCTCGATCTAGATGAACACAAAGAAGGGGATAGTGAAAATTGCAAGGAGAACTCTGGCTAAAAGGATTTTTCTTTTTTATTGATGACTTCAGGTATGTACAACAAAAGAGAGTACAGAGAATAGAAAGTACATTTTCAAAGCTCTACCGGACGGGATATATATATGGTTTAGTTTACTATATATAGCTTTACCAGATTTAGCAATCTACTATATATAGCTATTTACCATATATAGCTTTACCGGATATAGCTTTACCAAATATAGCTTTACCGGATATAACCGTTGACCAAGCTATAAATAAGAAGCAGACTCCATAACCTAACAATTCTCCCACTTGGAGACTGATCCAGTCAACCAAGAATTTCACTCTCAAACGATCATGAATGTCTTCACTGCACCATACCAATTGAGGTTTTGCACAACCTCAATATTCCAACATCAACACATTTTGTCAACATGTTTGTTGAATTCTTTGCACCCTCTATCTTCTCAAAACACATCACCATCTTCCACTAACCTCCGAGTGAAATGGTATCGCCTTCTGTGTTTTGAATGATAGACCGGGTTCCTTGCCAACTGCATGAGTCTCAGGAGTTTCTTGAGTATCTGCTACAACATCACTATGTGAATCTTTCAGAAACTCAACCTCAACTCCCACTTGCTTCACCTCTGGTTTCTCAGCAAGAGTCTTAGAAGTTTCATGAGTATCTGCTACAACATCACTATGTGAATCTTTCAGCAACTCAACCTCAACCCCCACTTGCTTCACCTCTGGTTTCTCAGCAAGAGTCTCAGGAGTTTCATAAGTATCTGCTACAACATCACTATGTGAATCTTTCAGCAACTCAACCTCAACTCCCACTTGCTTAACCTCTGGTTTCTCAGCAAGAGTCTCAGGAGTTTCATGAGTATCTGCTACAACATCACTATGTGAATCTTTCAGCAACTCAACCTCAACTCCCACTTGCTTCACCTCTAGTTTCTCAGCAAGAATCTCAGGAGTTTCTTGAGTATCCGCTACAACATCACTCTGTGAATCTTTGAGCAACTCAACCTCAACTCCCACTTGCTTCACCTCTGGTGTTTCAGCGACACTTCCGGCCGACGCAACCCCCTCTAGAGTTTCAGCGATGCTTCCGGCCGACCCAACCCCCTCTGGAGTTTCAGCGACGCTTCCGACCGACGCAACCCCCTCTGAAGTTTCAGCGACACTTCCGGCCGACGCAACTTCCTCTAGAGTTTCAGCGACGCTTCCGGCCGATGCAACCCCCTCTGAAGTTTCAGCGACGCTTCCGGCCGACACAACCCCCTCTGGAGTTTCAGCGACGCTTTCGGTACTTTTCTTCAATTCTCTAACAGTCTTTGTGAAGCTAACTCGTTTTTGTTTGCTCGTAACGCAGTTCTCACAAGGACTTATAACAATCTCCGCATCAAATACACCTTGTTCATAGCCGACGATTTTTCATACATATTCGACAGCATCTTCAACAGACCTGACGTTGTCTTCTCCTTGATAATGTTGAACGCCACGTTTCTGGATAGCATCAACCGAATCAGCCCGAAGGCTTGTCGATCCTTAAGCTTCCACTGTTCCGTGGTTATGGTATCTGGCTTCACCCCCAACAGAGGTTCGTGAAGATCTTTCTGGTACATATAATTTTCAATCTGCATCTTCCAGAAACCGAAATCGGATCCATCGAACTTCTCAGTTCCAATCTTTGAAGTTTCCATCTTCACAGATCGTGGTGACTTCCGCCTAGCTCTGATACAAGTTGTTGGGATCGATACCAATTGTTAGGATCGCACAACAACGCACACACTCGATCTAGATGAACATACAGAATGGGATAGTGAAAATTGCAAGGAGAACTCTGGCTAAAAGGATTTTTCTTTTTTATTGATGACTTCAGATATGTAAAACAAGAGAGAGTACAGAGAATAGAAAGTACATTTTTAAAGCTCTAGGATATATATAGTTTAGTTTACTATATATAGCTTTACCAGATTTAGCAATCTACTATATATAGCTATTTACCATATATAGTTTATCGGATATAACTTTACCAAATATAGCTTTATCGGATATAACCGTTGACCAAGCTATAAATAAGGAGCAGGCTCATAACCTAACAATTCCTTCATAGAACTTGTGGGTAATCTTGTTTAAAAGATATAGGAACAAGTTTGAAAGGAAATGGTGGAGAATTGCTCTCGAATTTAGAAGAAACCCGAGAGTAGGAGACCCAAAATCTAAACACTTATTGCCAACGACTCGGAGCTCGAACTTGCTCGATTCTTGTTCCAAACGATTGCCCCAATCTCAGAATTTATAGGGGAAACTTAAACCGACATTGGGAGCTCCAGAATCGTCGTGAATTGTCGATTGGATTTTCTAGAAAATTCGTCGAAAATATCTACTCCGACTAGACACTCACCGACTTTGGTTTTGAATACTAGCCGCTGGATGTGATGATTTATCCATCTTCTAGATCATATCCAATTTTGGGGAGGATCCAACGGCTGATATTTGAGTTTCGAGAGATTTTGCTCAGATGGTCGTTGTAGATGCTTTGA
Source organism: Cucurbita pepo subsp. pepo (assembly GCF_057944985.1). Lineage (NCBI taxonomy): Eukaryota > Viridiplantae > Streptophyta > Magnoliopsida > Cucurbitales > Cucurbitaceae > Cucurbita > Cucurbita pepo. The sequence goes on along the minus strand of NC_141809.1, from coordinate 4,374,700 downwards.
TTCTAATCACAGAGGCATTTTCGTAATTATACATTCTTCCATGGGTATTATGGTAATTTTCCACTCTTCGAATATTTTAATATTATTTTCCTGAAAAATCCATAATTTTTCTAAAAATCCTTCATCTCATGTTGATCATTCTTCCCTTCTTGAGCATCTTGAAATTCCTTCTAGATAAGGAACTAAAAATCCGGGAAGATCCTTGATAATTGGGAAAATGACTTTTTTGTCCTTTTCGCTTGCACCTTCATTCCCAAACCTTCTCCAAAGGTCTTGAGTCCTTATGATTACTTCTTAGGGTTTAGAAATGACTTACTAAGACCCCTTTCCTTGCTTAATCCTCATAATTTCTTTCCTTGGATCCTTTGGGTCTTGCATAGGTGGCTTTCCTTCATTTTTGGGGTGTTACAACTATAGTTATTGGAAGTTATGCATGGAAGTCTATCTATAAGGGCATGATTTGTGGGATTTAATTGAAGGTGATGACATAGAATTCCAGCCGATACTCCACAGAATGCAGAATTACGCCGACAATGGAAGATCAAATGCGGAAAAGCCTTATTTACCTTGCGAACTTTGATTAGCAAGAGTATATTGATCATGTTCGTGATTTAAAGTCACCAAAGTAAGTATGGGATACACTTCAAAAGTTGTTCACTAAGAAAAATACCGCTCGACTGCAATTTCTAGAGAATGAACTAGCTATGGTAACTCAAGGTAATTTTTCTGTTGAAGAATATTTTTTGAAAGTGAAAAATTTGTGTTCTGAAATTTGAATTAGATGCTGAGGAGCCAGTGAGTGATGCTCGATTACGGCATTATCTTATTCCTGGATTACGAAAACATTTTATGCCCTTTATTTCCTCAATACAAGGGTGGGCAAATCAACCTACAGTAATTGAACTGGAGAATCTTCTTTCCAATCAGGAAGTCTTGATTAAGCAAATGACTAGCAGCAACGAGTTTTCCCCAAAGTTAGAAGATGTGTTGTATGTCAAAGATCAAAGGATAGAATTTTCACTAAAAGCCTTCATCAAGCAATGGGAATCAATTCAGAAGTGAGGAGTCGTCAAAGAAATCATTTAAAGCTTGTTATAGGTGTGAAAAACCAGGTCATTTTAAACGAGATTGTCAGGTGAAAGTGGTGTGTCATCATTGCGGAAAGCCAGACCATATTAAGCCGAATTGTCGAGTCAAAATGCAGGAATCATAAGCAAATGCTGTACATGAAAGTAAAAGTTCTTCAGATCCAATTTGGGAACACTGCTTAACCACTAAGGTTCTTGACCAGCCAACAAATGTGACTTCAATTGTTCATCAAGATGATGTCTCTGCAAATTCTCATGCCTTTATAGACTACAATGAAGAATGGATTGTCGATTCCAGCTGCTCTCATCATGCAACTGGAAACGAAACTCTTTTGTCAGACGTTTGTCCACATTGTCAAAAGAAGATCATTGTGACAGCTGATAATTCAATGCATCCTGTGATGAAAGAATGAGATTTGAATGATGGGAGTGTTCTACTTAAGGACGTCTATCATATTCCTATTGTTGAGTTATGGAGTCTGCTCCCTGTATTTATAGCTTGGTCAATGGCTATATCCGGTAAAGCTATATTTGGTAAAGCCATATATGGTGAAGCTATATCCGGTAAAGCTATATATGGTACATAGCTATATATAGTAGATGGTTAAATCTGGTAAAGCTATATTTAGTAGACCGAACCATATATATATCCCGTCCAGTAAAGCTTTGAAATGTACTTTCTATTCTCTGTATTCTCTTATTGTACATGCCTGAAGTCATCAATAAAAAATCCTTTTAGCCAGAGTTCTCCTTGCAATTCTCTCTATCCTTTTCTTTGTGATCATCTAGATCGAGCGTGTGCGTTGTTGTGCGATCCTAACAACTGGTATCAGAGCAAGGCAAAATTCACCACGATCTGTGAAGATGGAAAGTTCAAAGATTGGAATTGAGAAGTTCGATGGATCCGATTTCGGTTTCTGGAAGATGCAGATTGAAGATTATCTATACCAGAAAGATCTTCACGAACCTCTGTTGGGGGTGAAGCCGGATACCACGACCACGGAACAGTGGAAGCTCAAGGATCGACAAGCCTTAGGGATGATCCGGTTGACGCTATTTAGAAACGTGGCGTTTAACATCATCAAGGAGAAGACAACGTCAGATCTGATGAAGGCGCTGTCAAATATGTATGAAAAACCGTCGGCTATGAACAAGGTGTATTTGATGAGTAGATTGTTCAATCTACAGATGTCTGAAGGTGGACGTGTTGCAGATCATATAAATGAATTCAATATGATCATAAGTCAACTGGGTTCGGTGGAAATTAATTTCGAAGATGAAATTAAAGCGTTGATTTTGATGTCATCCTTACCCGAGTCATGGGATACTATTGTTGCCGCAATCAGCAGTTCCCGAGGATCTGATAAACTGAAGTTTGATGAAATTCGAGATGTAGTTCTCAGCGAAAGTATTCGCAAACGGGAAACTGGAGATTCCTCACGCAATGCTCTCAGTGTTGATCGAAGGGGAAGAAGCAAATCAAAGAGCTCAAACAAACATGGGCGTTCAAAATCAAAGAACCGGGGAAAATCTCCAAACAAACCCAACGTAACGTGTTGGAGCTGTGGACGAAAAGGACACTTTCGGACAGATTGTACAAAGCTAAAGAAGAAGCAGAATCATAAATCTGAAGATGATGATGATTCTATATACACAACAGAAGATGCTGAGGACGTTTTAATCCTAGGTGTGGATAGCCCAGCTGAATCCTGGATTTTGGATTCAGGTGCATCGTTCCATTAGTCTCCAAGTAAGGAATTGTTTCGAAATTTCAAATCAGAAAATTTTGGGAAGGTGTATCTTGCCGACAATAAAACCTTGGAGATTGAAGAAAAGGGAGATGTCTCCATACAAACTCCAGCAGGAAATCAATGGACATTACAAGATGTCAGATACATTCCTGGTCTCAAGAAGAACCTGATCTCTATTGGTCAGTTGGATAGCACAGGCTATGCAGCAGAGTTTGGAAAGAGTTCCTGGAAGATTGTGAAGGGCGCCATGGTTGTTGCGCGTGGCACAAAATCCGGAACCTTATACACTACTGCAGAGTGTATAAACATGACTGCTGCTGCTGAGAGTGCTTCCAATTCAAGTCTATGGCACAATAGACTTGGACATATGAGCGTCAAAGGAATGAAGATGCTGACTGAGAAAGGAGCTTTAGAAGGCTTAAAATCTGTTGATATGGGTCTTTGTGAGAGCTGCGTTATGGGCAAACAGAAACGAGTTAGTTTTACAAAGGCTGCCAGAGAACCGAAGAAAGTGCGGTTGGAAATGGTCCATACAGACGTCTGGGGACCATCTCCAGTTTCATCACTTGGTGGATCAAGGTACTACGTCACCTTCATCGATGACTTCAGCAGGAAGGTATGGGTTTACTTTCTGAAACACAAGTCAGATGTGTTTACCACCTTCAAGAAGTGGAAAGCTGAAGTTGAAAATCAGACCGGCTTGAAGATCAAATGCTTGAGGTCTGACAATGGAGGAGAGTACAACAAATCAGAGTTTATAACATTTTGTGCAGCTGAGGGAATTAGATTAATAAGAACAATTCCCGGTAAGGCAAGACAAAATGGTATTGCAGAAAGGATGAACAGAACCTTGAATGAGCGAGCAAGAAGCATGAGGATTCATTCTGGATTGCCAAAGACATTCTGGGCTGATGCTGTGAACACAGCAGCATATTTGATTAATAGAGGGCCGTCAGTACCCTTGAAGTTCAAATTGCCCGAAGAAGTATGGACAGGAAAAGAACTCAAGTACTCTCACTTGAGAACCTTTGGTTGTACTGCGTATGTTCATGTTGATCTAGAGAAGAGAGATAAGCTTGATGCTAAGGCTGTGAAATGCTACTTCATAGGCTATGGCTCTGACATGTTCGGGTATAGGTTTTGGGATGAGAAAAATATGAAGATCATAAGACACTGTGATGTGACCTTTGATGAAAATGTCATGTACAAGGACAGAGAGAAGATAAACTCTGAGACTACGAAGCAAGTGGGAGTTGAATTTGAGTGGCAAGAAAATTCACACAGTGATGGTACAACAGAAGCTCAAGAAACTCCTGATCCTATTGCTGAAGAACCAAACGTGGCTGATCCTATTGCTGAAGAACCAGACGTGGAGCAAGTTGCACCTGAACAGGTGTTGAGAAGATCATCCAGAACTACCAGAGCACCAGACAGATATTCAACCTCATTACACTATCTGTTGCTGACTGACGAAGGAGAACCAGAGTCCTTTGATGAGGCCCTACAAGTGGAAGATTCAACTAAGTGGGAGCAAGCCATGGATGATGAGATGAGCTCACTTGAAAGAAATAATACGTGGGTGCTGACTGAGTTGCCTACAGGAAAGAGAGCTCTGTTGAACAAATGGGTGTTCAAAATCAAGGTTGAACCAGATGGCAGAAGGAGGTTTAAGGCTCGGTTAGTAGTTAAAGGATATTCACAAAGAAAAGGCATTGATTATGTTGAGATCTTTTCTCCAGTTGTGAAATTAACTACTATCCGAATTCTACTGAGTATTGTTGCATCGGAGAATTTGCACCTTGAGCAAATGGATGTAAAAACGGCATTTTTACATGGAGATCTAGATGAGGAGATCTATATGCAACAACCCGAAGGATTTGCAGCTCCAAGCAAGGAGCACATGGTGTGTAAGCTCAATAAGAGCTTGTATGGACTGAAACAAGCACCGAGACAATGGTACAAGAAGTTTGACTCCTTCATGAGCAAGAGTGGTTTCCACAGAAGTGAAAAGGATCAGTGTTGCTACCTCAAGAAATACACTGATTCTTATGTGTTTCTACTCCTGTATGTGGATGATATACTAATTGCTGGATCAAGTATGAGGGAGATAAACCACCTGAAGGCAAGCTTGTCTTCAGTATTTGAGATGAAAGATTTAGGTGCAGTGAAGCAGATCCTTGGGATGAGGATTTCTCGAGATAGATCTGCTGGCACATTAAATCTATCCCAAGAGCAGTACATTGAGAAGGTGTTGTCCAAATTCAAGATGAATAACGCTAAACCCAGGACTACCCCCTTGGCAAATCATATTAAATTGTCAAAGGGGCAATCTCCCAAGACAGTTGAGGAACGTGAGCACATGGCATCAGTTCCGTACGCTTCTGCAGTTGGGAGTTTAATGTCCAAGCTTCAGAAATGCGTTGCTCTTTCATCTACTGAAGCTGAGTACGTGGCCATAGCTGAAGCTGGAAAGGAGATGATATGGATGACAGACTATCTAGAAGAATTAGGCCGGAAGCAATGCAAGAAGATCCTTTATACAGATAGTCAGAGTGCCATACAGTTGGTGAAAAACCCAGTCTATCATTCAAGGACAAAACACATTAGAAGACGGTACCATTTCACTCGCAGGTTAGTGGAAGAAGGCGATATGTGTTTGGAGAAGATAGATGGTGCAAAGAATCCAGCAGACATGTTGACAAAATGTGTTGATGTTGGAAAATTAAAGCTATGCAAAGCCCTAATTGGTATGGTGTAGGATCAGTCTCCAAGTGGGAGAATTGTTGAGTTATGGAGTCTGCTCCCTGTATTTATAGCTTGGTCAATGGCTATATCCGGTAAAGCTATATTTGGTAAAGCCATATATGGTGAAGCTATATCCGGTAAAGCTATATATGGTACATAGCTATATATAGTAGATGGTTAAATCTGGTAAAGCTATATTTAGTAGACTGAACCATATATATATCCCGTCCAGTAAAGCTTTGAAATGTACTTTCTATTCTCTGTACTCTCTTGTTGTACATGCCTGAAGTCATCAATAAAAAATCCTTTTAGCCAGAGTTCTCCTTGCAATTCTCCCTATCCTTTTCTTTGTGATCATCTAGATCGAGCGTGTGCGTTGTTGTGCGATCCTAACACCTATTTTAAAGAAAAATCTTGCTTCTGTATCACAAATAACATATTCAGGAAGGTATGTTCTTTTTGGTCCTAAAGATGTTAAAATACTCTCTAATGTGAAACATGTTGATGTTGATATCCAGTTTTGTGGAAAAAGAAAAGAATCTTTGTATGTTTTATCAGCTAGTGATGAATATATCAAGAAGATTGGTCATAATGCAAGCTCAAATCTTTGGCATGCTCGTTTGGGTCATGTGGATTTTCAGTTGTTGGAGACATATCCACAAAACAACTTCTTGATGGTGTCCCTATCTTTAAAGATATCCAGCATGATGAGCTTCAACAGTATTAGAATTGATTCATTCTGATCTTTTGGGACCGACGCAAACAGCAAGCTATACCGGCCTTCATTACGTGATGGTGTTTGTGGATGATTTCTCTCGCTTCAGTTGGGTATACTTCTTAGAACACAAAAGTGAAGCTTTTTCAAAGTTTATTCAATTTAAGCATGCTGTGGAAAAAGAATTTAAATTGAAAATCAAGTGTTTGCGCACTGATAATGGAGGGGAATTTCTTTCAAATGATTTTATGGAATACTGTAAGGAGCATGGGATTTAGCGTCAACTGACTTGTCCAGGAACCCCGCAACAAAATGGGGTGGCTGAGCGCAAGTTAGCTCATCTTACATCAGTTTGCTTGTCTTGGCTGCATGCGAGGAGTCTTCCAAGAGAGTTATGAGCATCAGCTTTTCAAACAGCTTGCCATGTTGTAAATCGGCTGCCTCCATGGCCAGGGACAGAATCATCACCATTCGAGCTGATTTATCATCATAAACCCAATGTGAGTTATTTTCGTATTTTTGGGTCTATTTGTTATGTTCATGTACTGAAACATAATCGAGCTAAACTTGACCCAAAGGCCAAGAAATGTATTTTTGTTGGCTATGATATTCATAGTATGGATTTGGAAACAAAGTGAAGTTTGAAGTTTTTCGTAAGGCTCTCGGAGTTATTGAGAAATAAGCTTGCACTAAGTGAGGCTGTCAGAATTTAGTGAAACTTATTTCTAGTTTTAATTAGTTATAGAATATATGATATTCGTAATCATCTAATATTTGAAAAATATATTAGTTAAGGAATATATCTTAGATATTCCTAGTCACTTAGATTTCATTAATAGTATATTTTATTTTATTTTATTTTCAAGATTTAGTTAATTTATATTTTTCTTATTGGTAGATATCAGTCGGTATCTTGTATCTATTTAAAGGTTGTTAATATCAACGAAGATTGAACCTTCGATCCCAATTCTATTTCTCATTCTTAAATCTATATTTTTTGGTTGAGTAATAATATTTTCATATCTATTTACACTTTTGAGTGGTAGCCTAAGATATTTGCTTCCAAAGTTCGTCTAAAATATGATTTCTCGCCGGAGTAAAAACAGAGGATTTCTTATTGGGTAGCCGATTCTAGGGGTTTTCGAAGCTCGATTTCTTCACGAAACCTCTTCCTTATTCTTCCCTCAAGATAAAGGAATTGATTTGGAGGAACGACTTTGAGTGTGGGATCTTAATTTTGAGGAACCACTCTCGGTCTGCAAGTTACCCGACACCTCCGATTTTCGATCTCTTGGGTATTTTGTTTACGACGTTTTAGCACTTGATTCCTTCATCAAAGTTACTCATCTTCTTTCTCTGAAGCTAAAGGAATCCTTAGTTTGAAGGAAAAAGGTCGTAGATAGGAATTCGACACTTACCCCCAATTTGAACCCGAAATGGATTTTCTTCAATTGGGAACGTTCCTGAGGTTATTTCTCTTCGTGGTTTTCTCTGGAAACATTCTCTGGAGGTGCAGAAACCTATTGGGGTCGTCCTTGCTCGAAGAATACTTGTGTATCCTCGGATTGGAATTTTGAGTATTCCTTGAAGTTCTTTAATGGCGGATTGGATTGGGGGAATGGTTTCTAGGCACTTTCAGGACTCTATTCCTTCATAGAACTTGTGGGTAATCTTGTTTAGAAGCTATAGGAACAACTTTGAAAGGAAATGGTGGAGAATTGCTCTCGAATTTAGAAGAAACCTAAGAGTAAGAGACCCAAAATCTAAACACTTATTGCCAACGACTGGGAGCTCGACCTTGCTCGATTCTTGTTCCAAACGATTACCCCAACTTTAGAATTTATAGGGAAAATTTAAACCGACATTGGAAGCTCCATAATCGTCGTGAATTGTTGGTTGGATTTTCTGAAAAATTCATCGAAATATCTACTCCGATCAGAAACTCACCGACTTTGGTTTTGAATCCTAGCCGTTGGATGTGATGATCCGTGAGTGTTCTAGAAAATATCCAAGTTTGGAGGAGATCCAACGGCTGAGAGTCGAGATTCGAAGGATGTTGTGCATAAGGTACTGTGAAGGTTCTGATTTTTTAGCAGAATGGCAAATCCGAAATTATCCTTAACTTCAAGGGTACTTTGGTAATTTGCCACTTTTCGAATATTTTATTATTATTTTCTCGAAAAATCAATAATTTTCCTAAACACTTTTCATTCCTTGTTGGTCATTTTTCCCTTCTCGAGCATCTTGAAATTCCTTCAAGATAAGGAATTAAAAATCTAGAAAGATCCTTGATAATTGGAAAAATGACCTTTTCGTCCTTTTCGTTTACGCCTTCATTCCGAAATCCTTCTCCAAAGGTCTTAAGTCCTTAAGATTACCTCTGAAATTGGGGCAATCGTTTGGAACAAGAATCTAGCAAGTTCGAGCTCCTAGCCGTTGGCAATAAGTGTTTAGATTTTGGGTCTCCTACTCTCAGGTTTCTTCTAAATTCGAGAGAAATTCTCCACCATTTCCCTTCAAACTTGTTCCTATAGCTTCTAAACATGATTACCCACAAGTTCTATGAAGGAATGGAGAGCTGAAACGTCTTAGAACAAGATACCCAAGAGGTCGAAAATCAGAGGTGTTGGGTAACTTGCAGACCGAGAGTGGTTTCTCAAAATTAAGATCCCGCACTCAAAGTCGTTCCTCCAAACCAATTCCTTTATCTTGAAGGAAGAATAAGGAAGAGGTTTCGTGAAGAAATCGAGCTTCGAAAACCCCTAGAATCGGCTACCCAATAAGAAATCCTCTGTTTTTACTCCGGCGAGAAATCATATTTTGGACGAATTTTGGAAGCAAATATCTTAGGCTACGATCCAAGAAAAGGTACGAAATCTATCTCTAGCTCTTCCTTATAACACCCTCTTTAAGTTTCATGAAGGAATTGAGGGGAGAAACGGCGTGATAAAAGCTGGGGAGGGCGAGTTACAGACAGCGGCGCGAACGGTCGCGCGCGTCTTCTTCCCGTCTGGAGGAAGAAGACGATGACGTGGCCGATTCAGTTGAACTGGCCATGTCAACCCAAAAAACTCAACCTTCCCTCGGTTTTTCTCAATTTTAACCCCCTTCCAGACCGATTCTCATGAAAACCATTATGGTTCCAGAAAGTAGACACAATAAGGAGTCTGTGAAAGGAGAGTTGAAGTAATTCGGGTACCGGAAGCTCAAGAAAAGAGGTCCCAAACGTCGACAACGAGGTAAGTAGCCACCTTGGACTTTTTGTTAAGAAATACTTGTAGGAATCGCTTGGACTTCCATATGAACCCTAAACGAAGAATGAAATTAGGATATATGAAAGTAAAACCCTAGGAACCGTAAGATAAGACCTTGAACCGAATAAATTGCTTGGGATTTAGGTAATGTTAAAATAACCCACTAGATGAACTCCGCTGCCTATGAAATTTTAATGTTGAGCATATTATAGTATGTTGAGGTTATATATGAAGTTTGGTAGTCATTGGAAAAGGATAAGTAGGTAAACCAAGAAATGGTGCAAAATGACCATAATGCCCCTAAGGATATCTACCTACGGTTCATGACCTAGATGACCTCCAAATGCTATGAAACCCTGAAGTAGATCTTATTTTATGATTTGTGATGATTTGGTGAAGTTTGAAAGCCATTGGAACACGTTAAGTAGCAAAACCAAGAATTAGGGGTAAAATGACCAAAATGCCCCTAGGACTACTTATGGAAATTCAAGGTCTATACGTGCTCCAAATGATTTGCTACTTCTTATAAGGTTCATTATGAAGGACATGAAGATATTTTTGAGGTCTCAAGTTGATTGGAGCAAGTTTGAAACCTAAACCAAGTTAGGACCCAAGAAACACCTAAAGGAAACACCACAAAACTCTAGACTCTTCTAGAACCCTCTAAAGGACTCCCTAGGAATCTATGACCTTCTAGAACAACTTACACTAAGATGGATTCATATGGTTACAAATACAAGTTACAACTTATACCTCAAGAAATCAAGGACCTTAGAAACTTACAAGATTAAGAACCAAGAACAACAACACACAAGCTTTACAACTACCTAAGTAAGAAGAATGCTAGGTACCACTCAAGGACGAGGGACCAAGGTCCCCAAACACAAGGAACTCAAGAATGCTAGGTAATACTCTAGTCATGTCCAAAGTGACCCATGACCTCCCACCAAGCGGTGCCCAAGAATTCCTCTTCTAGGTGGGATGCCCTGCACCATGTTTCCTTTGCAGGATGTCATGCCTCAAGTTTTCCACACCTAGAAGAGATGCCCTGCAGACTTGCAGGATGCCATGTTTAAGTATGCACCGAGCAAGTGACCTTTACGATCTATTAAGGGGAGTAGTCTAAAGTCACGGAGGAACAAGAAGAGAGTACGTTACCTTAGCCACGAATCAAGAACCTCTTAAGACCTCCCACGGTACAGCATGCTCATGACTTAGACTACGCTGCTTGGAACACATGAAGCCTTGAGCGTAGGTTAAGCAGACTGTATTATAGGGCAAGCCTTTTATGCAGTATTAAGACTACATCGCTTGGAACGTAAGAAGCCTTGGATGTAGGTTTTCAAACTATGTCGCTTGGAACGCATGAAGCCTTGGGCATAGGTTAAGCAGACTGTATCATAGGGCAAGCCCTTGATGCAGTATTAAGACTACATCGCTTAGAACGTAAGAACCTTGGATGTAGGTTTTCATACTATGCCGCTTGGAACGCATGAAGCCTTGGGCATAGGTTAAGCAGACCGTATCGAAGGGCAAGCCCTAAGATGCGGTAAGACTATGTCGCTTGGAACGCATGAAGCCTTGGACGTAGGTTAAGGCTGTATCGCTTGGAATGCATGAAGCCTTGGACACAGGATTGTCAAGTGCATGTCTAGTACCGTAAATCCTAGGGGGAGTGTCTTGGAGAACGAATCAAGAACAAATAAGAACCAAGAAAGTACCAAGAACAAGAGAAAGATCAAGGAATAGAACAAAGATCAAGATCCTAGTTCTAAGGACAAGAACTAGGAACAAAGGACCAATAATCAAAAACCATAGTACTAAGGCCCTTAAAGGAAACCAAGGTTTTAGGATTCAAGGACCAAGGTCCTCAAGAAAGATCAAGGTAAGAACCCCAAGTCAAGAACAAGAATTAGAAGGGCCTAAGTACTTACAACAAGAACAAGATCAAGAACAAGCAAGAACAAAGAATGTGGTACCCTAGCATATCAAGAACACGATTAAGAGCCTAGAAGTAGGCTACTTACGGAGTCTTGTACTCATTCCTTATTCTCCATTTTTTTCCAGGTGATAGGAGCTGGTCGAGGACAGGAGCGGACTCTGGAGCAGGTGCCATAGACAAACCTCACCCATCGTCTTCAATCCTTTTGTTTTAAAATGTTTTGTGTCTGTTCCTTATTTTGTGTTTTAACCCTTATGTCGTATTTTAAATTAGTAATGCGCGCGCACTATTTTGGGATAATGTAAATCATGTTTTAAATTTTAATGGTTTTATACATAAGGAAAAATTTACCCGCCTTTTAGAGTCATCGCGTCAGCCCGGTCCTTACAAAATTCCTTTTTCCTCACGAACCGGTTTCGAACCACCACTAGTGTCTTTTCCACTATCCTCCGGCCTTAGAACGGGATTGTGGAATCCAGTGAGTGACTAAACTTGGGAGGAATTTTGTATATATGAAGGGAGTGTTTGTGAGAGGTTTTTCTCAAGGTTTTTTACCAAGAAGACCTTTCATGATCACTCTATTTATAGAGTCATATTTCCATGTTCATGCAAATTTGAGATCACCAAATTTAGACACTCAAAATTCCACTCAAATGTTTGAGATTATGTGGCAAGCATGCATGTTTGAGTTAACCAAATTTTGACACTCAAAATTCCACTCAAACTTGTGGGGTTTATTTGGCAAGCATGCAAGTTTGGTTAAACCAAATTTTGACACCTCAAAATTCCACTAACATGGATTTTTCCATTAAATGAACTCAACATTTTGACTTTCTTCATTTTAATTCAACAATTAATTTGAATTATTAATTTCAAATTAAAGTAATATTAAATGATTAATTAATATTTAAATTAATTCAAATGCCAATCCCAATCAATTCAGACACATATTTGATTAAGATATTTAAATCTTATTTAAATATCTCAGATTCTCTCTTTTTGTTTAATTCGTAAATAAAACAAAAATGCGGTTAAATATATCGTATATATGTAGCACATATTCCCTAATTTGAATTCGAACACTTTGAACTCACTCGTCACACTGTTCTATGGTTTAATCCGATATGAGCTAGCAGAGGGACCTAATGGACCTATAGATCATGGGCTCATACGATCCAAGATTAACCGGTAAAACTCATTAGCCTTGTTAACCAACATTCGTTAACTACTAGGACACTCCACTATAGTCTAGTAGTTGCACTCCCCTCACTATAGATATATTTCTATCCATTTGATATAACCATGATTAGTAAGTCGATCCTTCACAGGTTATTCGTAACTAGAGCTAGATCAATTTACCGTTTTACCCCTGAAGTTACTTCTTGTTCCTTATGTCTCACTGATACTCTAATGAACAATTTGTTTGTGGTCTAACTAGTAAACCGAATCCCTCTCAGGCCAATGAGAGGGTGGGGCCCCTTGTTCAAGACCTGGAGTCGGTGCTTAAGGGAACTACCTCTCTTCTATCCCTAAAAGTGGGTAGGAGTGAATTTCATCTTGCACCCCACGTCCCCAGCCATTCACCCAGTCTTACCCCTAAAATGGGAGGCCAATTGAGTCGGCGAACTAGAGCCACTCTCACCCATGCAAATCTAAGGATAATTCCGAATAAACAGGAGTTCATGGTTAGCTCAGGATTAAAATCGAGTTACCTAGGTTATCGAATGAAAAGAAAATCAGTCTCAACAGTAAACGACATTATAAAGTGAGAGTGGTTTTCTTCATGGTCCGATCTTATGCAATACTCATTGCATAGGACGCCCCCACTCACATGTCTCCACATGTACAATTTAGTAATCACATTGTTTATATCATATACAAAAGTGGGTCGCATCCATAGTGTAACGACCCTAAATTTCCACATATCTAGAGTCGCCACTAACGTCTCATGCTCATCCCTAATGCAGAATAAAACTCTAAGCATGCTCATCTTTATTAGCGGAAAAATTTAAAAACTTCAGAATACATTAAAATATTGGAAAACACTGCCGGACTTACGTGTTTCAAATATCGTGCTGGAGTTCAAAAAGATAAAATAAAACGATTACAAATTAATTAATATAAATGAATGAAATGCAAACGCCCTATCCTAACCAAGACTAGGAATAAAATATGCAACTATCCTATGCACGCGCCACAGTCTCTGATCACGATGCCACCGTCAACCGTACATGGGAGTCTTGCCTTTACCTGAAAAATAATATGGCACACGGCCTGAGTATTTCGAAGAAATACTCAGTAAGTGACCCCACTATAGGGGCCATGCTAATGCAAACACATGCAATCATGAATAGGGACCTATCTCTAATCATCTTAGGGGTGGCCTCCAGTCTCGGACAAATTGGATGTGTAGTACTTCCCTACACACGACTCACACGTGCGAGTGTGAGTCCCCAGGGCGCTCGCACACCCCCTGGACCCTCTGGTCAAGCTAATCTGTAGCGACGTCCGGAGGTCAGCGGAACCCCATAGTGTCATGCGCCTCATGAACACCCTCATCTGTGTGCTTTCGCACCTGTGCGCATTCGCGCTCATCATAAGGTGCGCGTCCGCACTCATCATCTCTAGGGGAAGTAGCCCTTTGCTTATGAACATACAAAATGCATGAGGTCCCTCTAAATCCATCGTAATGTCTCTTCTGACACAACCCTCTAGTCTCATCTCTTTGTTACTCTAGGTAACGCATATTGTGGATATTTATATTAATATCATTTTCATGCTCTTAGGGTTGTGTCCTACGTCGATCTAACGACATGATGCAATATGGCACTCATCATCATCTAGCATGCTCAATATGGAAAACATCATCATATTAAGGTAAAAATCATGCAATCATCATGCTCATCATAATGCCACAACGTGCGTCAAACATATTAAGCGTCACTCAACAAAATATGTATAAACTGGCACATATCATCAAGCATCATACAATCTATTTAGCCTATCCTATAGTAAGGCCACTTACTTGGTTGGCCTCGGCCGAAATACTCCCTAAATAGCTAAACGTAAGCTCCCGTTCCGTGAGAGCTGCTTCCTACTTCGCTGGGTTTGTTTCCTATCACGCCGTTCACCACTTTCCGTTAGTATTTCACAATTAATTTACCTATAATTTAATAAATGTGAAATACGGCTCTAAAACGGCCTCGGATACCTTAATCGGGGCCGAAAACAGATCCGGGAGGGTCGAAACAGTGGAAACCGGGCTGAAAACAGGTGAGCCGAGCCGAACAGCCGCTGGAGCCGCTGGAGGAGCCGCCGGAGCGTCACCGGAGGGAGCCCGAGCCGTTTGCGCCGAGCCGAGCCGAGGACTGCCGCGCCGCTGTGTGACACGTGGCAGCAGCAGAGAAAGCCACGTCGGGCGGTAGTGTCGGGTCGAAGCGCGGGTCGCAGTCCGGTTCGGGTCGTGGTTCGGGTCGCGGGCTGTGGAAGGCTACTGGGCCAAGGCTAAACGTTGGGCCTCGGCTTACTGGGCTGGGCCGCAAGTGTTTGGTTTGCAGGCCGGCTCAATTGGACCGTGGGTCTAGTCTGGGTTGGTTCAACTGAACCGTAGCTTCTGGGCCAGTTTGAGGTTTGGGCCGCTGTAGTTGGGCTGGGCCGAAGGCAGAGGCCAAGGGGGGAAACGGGCTGGCTCTCCCGGGTTCTGGGTTCGGGTTGACCCGGATCCGTGGATCTCGTCTTCCTTACCCGACTTTGGCCGATTTTTCGGCGAGTTTTCTCTCTCCTTCCCGCGGCGTTTTCGTTGCCGATTTCGGTCCTCTTCCTTCTCTTTTCCTCTTTGTTCGTCGTCCTTCTTTCCTTTTTGGGAGTTTTGCGGCCTAAAAGCTCCTAAAAGCCATAGATCTAAGAATCGATTAAGAAACCTAACTTTCCGACCTCGGTTACCGACGACGACGCTTACGAAATAACACCAAATGCCCCTGAGTTATTGTGCTTTCGTTAGGGATCTCTCTTACGGTAGTAAGAGGTTGTTTGGTGTCGGTTTAAGGGTGGTTTGAGGGCTCGTCGGAGAAACTGGACACTCGCCGACGTTTGTCCGAACTCTCTCTCTCTCTCTCGAAATTTTCTCTCTTTTCTCCCTTTGCAGGCGTTCTGAAGATGCTGGGCTGAGGGTGGGCGAGCTGTGGCCGTTGTTTCGCGTGGGTTCCGCGAAACTCGGCGGTCGCCGGAAAACTCGCGGGTTTTCCGGCGACTGAGTTTGTTTTTTTTTTTTTTTTTTTTTTTTTTTTTCGTTTTCATTTATTTATTTATTTATTATTAATATATATATATATATACATATATATATATATATATATATATATATATATATATATATATATATATATATTTTTTTTTTTTTTCTTTCCCGGGTCGTTACATTATCTACCCCTAAAAAGAACTTTCGTCCTCGAAAGTCTCAAACTCTTGTACCAACTCGGGGTATTTCTCTCTTATCTCGTCCTCACGCTCCCACGTGGCTTCCTCACTGTGGTGATTCCGCCACAGTACCTTAACGAACGCAATACTCCTGTTGCGTAAGGTCTTTACCTCTCTAGCTAAGATTCTTACTGGTTTTTCCTCGTAGCTCATATATTCATTGAGTTGGAGTGGTTTGTAGTCTATTACGTGGATAGGATCCGTAATGTACTTCCTCAGCATCGACACATGAAATACATCATGTACTCCTGAGAGGGCTGGAGGTAAGGCTAACTTATACGCTACCGGACCAACTCGCTCTAGGATCTCGAATGGTCCAATGAATTTAGGACTTAACTTGCCCTTATGTCCGAATCTTAACACACCTTTCATAGGTGCCACCTTGAGGAATACTGGGTCTCCCACCTCAAACTCCAGGCTTTTACGCCTTACATCGGTGTAGCTTTTCTGTCTACTTTGAGCGGTACGCATCCTCGCTCGAATTTTCTGGACAGCCTCATTGGTGAGTCGAACCAACTCGGGTCCTACTAATTCTTTCTCTCCTACCTCGTCCCAACACAGTGGGGACCTACACCGTTTCCCGTACAGGGCCTCAAACGGTGCCATTCCGATAGTTGCTTGGAAACTGTTGTTATACGAGAATTCCATTAGGTGTAGTTTGGAATCCCAACTTTCCTTAAAATCTAGTACGCAAGCGCGTAGCATGTCCTCTAGAATTTGGTTTAAACGCTCCGTTTGCCCATCTGTTTGGGGGTGAAAAGCGGTACTAAAGTCGAGGCGGGTACCCAGAGCTTTTTGAAGTCCGCGCCAAAACGCTGACGTAAAGCGTGGATCCCGATCCGACACTATAGACACTGGGACTCCATGTAGTCTTACTATTTCTTTCACGTACAGTTGTGCCCAATTGTCAACTGTATATGTAACCTTCCCAGGTAGAAAGTGTGCCGACTTGGTCAACCTATCGACAACTACCCAGATCACTGTATAGCCCTTGGGCGTTTTGGGTAAACCTACTATGAAGTCCATCGCTATGTTTTCCCACTTCCACTCCGGTATGCTTAGGGGCTGCAACAACCCCGCCGTCTTTTGTCTTGGAGCTTTCACTTGTTGACAAACTAAGCACTTGCTCACAAACCCGGCCACATCCCTCTTCATGCTCTTCCACCAAAAGTGTTGTTTTAAATCTTGGTACATCTTAGTACCTCCTGGATGCATCGCAAATGGTGAGTTGTGGGCTTCCATCAGTATTTCCTTCCTTAAATCTTCTATTGCTGGAACACATAAGCGTCCCTGATACAATAGTCCTTCATCTGATGACTTCGAGAATCCATCTACTAGACTTTCGTCTAGCTGTCCTAGGACTTTCTGTAGGTTAGGATCCTCTCGTTGGGAGGCAATAATTCTCTGCCTAAGCGTAGGTTGTACCGTGAGTCGGGCCAGCTGTGCTATGACTCCCTCGGTCGCTACAGCTATGTTGGCTCGCTCGAACTCTCTTTGTACCCTTACTTCCCTCGTAATGAGGGCCGACGAGTGGACCGTCTTCCTACTCAAGGCATCTGCAACCACATTTGCTTTCCCAGGGTGGTACTGGATATCTACGTCATAATCCTTCACCAATTCTAACCACCTTCTCTGCCTCATGTTTAACTCTTTCTGGGTGAAGAAGTATTTCAAACTTTTGTGGTCGGTAAAAATTTGAGTTTTCTCGCCATACAGGTAATGTCGCCAGATTTTCAGCGCGAACACTACAGCGGCCAACTCTAGGAAATGGGTAGGGTAGTTCTTTTCATATTCTTTAAGTTGACGAGATGCGTATGCGACAACCTTGCCGTGTTGCATTAACACACATCCCAGTCCTTTCATGGAGGCATCACTATAGATCACATATCCTTCTGAACTCTCGGGTACTATGAGTACCGGGGCGGTTACCAATCTTTCTTTTAGGTTCTGGAAGCTTGCCTCACAAGCATCATCCCATCTAAATGGCACCCCTTTTTTTGTTAACTTTGTTAAAGGCGAGGATATTTTAGCGAAGTCCTGTACGAACCTTCGATAATATCCCGCCAATCCTAGGAAACTCCTTATTTCCGTTGCCGTAGTTGGGCGTTCCCATTTTGTGATCGCTTCGACCTTGGTGGGATCTACAGATATTCCGTCCTTTGACACCACGTGTCCTAGGAAAGAGACTTGTCGTAACCAAAATTCGCATTTGGAGAACTTGGCGTACAACTTGTGCTCTCTTAGGGTGGTTAGGACTTTTCGGAGGTGTTCCTCGTGCTCTAGGTAGGTTCTCGAGTATATGAGGATGTCGTCAATGAACACAATCACAAACATGTCTAGGCATTCTTTGAATACCCGGTTCATTAACTCCATAAATACAGCTGGGGCATTGGTGAGGCCAAATGACATCACTACAAACTCATAGTGACCGTACCTTGTCCTAAACGCTGTTTTTGGTACGTCTTTTTCATTAATCCTAATTTGGTGGTAACCGGACCGAAGATCTATCTTAGAGAATACTGTTGCTTCTCTGAGTTGATCAAACAAGTCTTCTATTCTAGGCAGAGGATATTTGTTTTTTATGGTCCTCTTGTTTAGCTCTCTGTAATCGATGCACAGACGCATCGATCCATCTTTCTTCTTAACAAACAACACTGGCGCACCCCAGGGGGACACGCTAGGTCGAATGAATCCTTTATCTAGTAAGTCTTGCAGTTGCGCCTTGAGTTCCTTCAACTCTGCTGGCGCCATGCGATAGGGTGCTTTGGAAATAGGCCCAGTTCCCGGCTCGAGTTCGATGACGAAGTCGACCGCTCGGGAAGGGGGTATACCAGGTAAGTCATCCGGAAATACATCTGGGAACTCGTTTACTATTGGCACGTTTACTAGGGTCTCCTCCTTTCCTCTCACGTCTACAGCACATGCTAATATAGCCCATCCACCTTGTTGGACTAACCTCTTTGCTTTCATCATCGAGACTACCTTAGGGGTAATCTCGGTATTTGTGCCTTTAAATTTAAAGGTAGGTCCTGTCGGTGGTGAAAATTTTACTTCCTTTTTGCGACAGTCTATACTAGCTCGATTTTCAGCTAACCAATCCATGCCTAGTATGACGTCGAAATCTGTCATGTTTATCACTATCAGGTCAACGCTTAAAGTTTGGTTCCCTATGATTACTTGGCCATCCTTTACTCTATCCCTAGATACTAAGTCTACCCCTGCAGGGGTGCTTACAGACATTTCATGCAATAAGGGTTCTAATTCGAACCCTGCTTGTACAACAAAAGGCATGGAAATAAAGGAATGCGTGGAACCAGAATCAAATAAGGTAAAAGCGAAATGACCTAAAATGGATAGTGTACCTGTCACCACGGCATCGGACCTCCCAGTGTCCTTGCTGGTTGACGCGTATGCCCTAGCTTGAGCTCGCTGTGGTGCCGGTTGATCCGTTCGCTCTACTACTCTGGGCGGGTTTGCTTGTGCTGCAGCATTTCCGGCCGTGCAGTTCACGGCGATGTGCCCCTCTTGACCACATCTATAACACGCTCGGCTGCCAGCCAGGCACCTCCCACCGTGTAGTCTTCCACAGATAGTGCACCCTTCCTCTCTCCTCCCTCTGGCCCCATCTTGATTCCTGGGATTCCTATCAGTATGTCGGGGAGGGCGTCGCTCATCCCATCTAGGAGCGGGTCTGTTATTGGAACGGTGCCTACGTGCTGGTGGTGGACGGTCAGAGCCTCCTGATTCATGAGGACGCTTCTGCCCAATTATAACTGGCTCTTCACGTCGTTTCTCATCCTTTGGTTTCTCTAAAGCCTTGGCAGTTCTCAAGGCTTCCTCATAGGTCTTTGGGTTGAACGCCTCCAACATGCGGCGGATTCTTGGTTCCAAACCCAATATAAATTTCTCTGTCATCTTTTCCTCAGTGTCCACCATGGACGGTGCAAACCTCTTGAGTTTATTAAACTCTCGGTTGTACTTCTCTACTGTGAGTCCTCCCTGTACCAGGTGGGCGAACTCCTGCTGCCTTTTAAGTCGCTCTGACTTAGGATAATATTCTTTAAGGAAGGCCTCCTTAAATCGTTCCCAGTTCATTGGTCCCCCTTCTGGGTTAAGGAGGGTTTTGTTATCTCTCCACCATATCTCTGCGTCCTTTTGTAGGACGAAGGTTGCACAGGCGACCTTTTGGTTCTCTGGGCACTCCATAGTCTCAAAGGTGGTTTCCACCGCTGCAATCCACATTTGGGCTTCTATGGGGTCTACTAGGGAACCAGTGAATGGTCGAGGGTCGTATCTCTTGAAATCCCTTATCCAGTTTGAACATCTAACAGGTTGTGGAGGGTTTACTGGGGCATTGGCCTGAGCAGTGGCCTGTGCCTGTGCCTGTGCCTGTGCCTGTGCCTGTGCCTGTGCCTGTACCTGTGCCTGTACCTGTGCCAGTGCCAACGCTTGTGCCTGGGCCTGTGCTTGGGCTTGTTCCTGGGCCTGTTGTAGACTGGCTTGCTGATTGGTTACCAAGGTTTGAATTAGGGCTTGGATGGAGTCACACATTAACCTAGTATTAGCATCTACTCCACCCACTGGGGGTGCAGCTTCAGGTGCGACTTGGAGTGGTAGGGTAGGCTGGGGTGGAGGTTCTACTTGTGGTGGAGGCTCAGCTTGTAGGAGCTAGAGGAGGTAGCTCAACTGGTGGTAAGACTAGGGGCGGCGTAACTGTTACCGGCCCAGTCTCTGATCTTTCTTGAGGTGGGCCTTCTACTGCCACACCTCGTCCTACTTCTCTACGACGGGGTCGCCCCCTTCCTCATCTTCCTCTTCCTCTTCCTCTTCCTCTTCCTCGTCCTCCGGGCATGGTTCTATAAACCAATATAAGGTTGCTTAAGTCTAAGGCCTTAATACTATGCATATATATATATATATCAATACGCACACTATACAATACATCGTAATGCCAAAGAAGTAAACATTCATCATGCTAAGCATCATATCATGCTATTAACAAAATTACTCAGCATGCAACACATGACGTCATACTCTTAAATAAATACGTGAAATATCACAACCATTTCAGTAATGTCAACATAAAAAAAAAAATGCGAGTTTTAAAACGTTTCTCTTTTCTTATCTTATGCAAGGCGTACCTGACGGTGACGGGGAATCGACGTTGGGACCGTGGAGCGTGCCAAGCCTACATCGTAGGCTAGTCTACAGAATCTAAAACCTAGAGCTCTGATACCAACTGAAACGACCCTAAATTTCCACATATCTAGAGTCGCCACTAACGTCTCATGCTCATCCCTAATGCAGAATAAAACTCTAAGCATGCTCATCTTTATTAGCGGAAAAATTTAAAAACTTCAGAATACATTAAAATATTGGAAAACACTGCCGGACTTACGTGTTTCAAATATCGTGCTGGAGTTCAAAAAGATAAAATAAAACGATTACAAATTAATTAATATAAATGAATGAAATGCAAACGCCCTATCCTAACCAAGACTAGGAATAAAATATGCAACTATCCTATGCACGCGCCACAGTCTCTGATCACGATGCCACCGTCAACCGTACATGGGAGTCTTGCCTTTACCTGAAAAATAATATGGCACACGGCCTGAGTATTTCGAAGAAATACTCAGTAAGTGACCCCACTATAGGGGCCATGCTAATGCAAACACATGCAATCATGAATAGGGACCTATCTCTAATCATCTTAGGGGTGGCCTCCAGTCTCGGACAAATTGGATGTGTAGTACTTCCCTACACACGACTCACACGTGCGAGTGTGAGTCCCCAGGGCGCTCGCACACCCCCTGGACCCTCTGGTCAAGCTAATCTGTAGCGACGTCCGGAGGTCAGCGGAACCCCATAGTGTCATGCGCCTCATGAACACCCTCATCTGTGTGCTTTCGCACCTGTGCGCATTCGCGCTCATCATAAGGTGCGCGTCCGCACTCATCATCTCTAGGGGAAGTAGCCCTATGCTTATGAACATACAAAATGCATGAGGTCCCTCTAAATCCATCGTAATGTCTCTTCTGACACAACCCTCTAGTCTCATCTCTTTGTTACTCTAGGTAACGCATATTGTGGATATTTATATTAATATCATTTTCATGCTCTTAGGGTTGTGTCCTACGTCGATCTAACGACATGATGCAATATGGCACTCATCATCATCTAGCATGCTCAATATGGAAAACATCATCATATTAAGGTAAAAATCATGCAATCATCATGCTCATCATAATGCCACAACGTGCGTCAAACATATTAAGCGTCACTCAACAAAATATGTATAAACTGGCACATATCATCAAGCATCATACAATCTATTTAGCCTATCCTATAGTAAGGCCACTTACTTGGTTGGCCTCGGCCGAAATACTCCCTAAATAGCTAAACGTAAGCTCCCGTTCCGTGAGAGCTGCTTCCTACTTCGCTGGGTTTGTTTCCTATCACGCCGTTCACCACTTTCCGTTAGTATTTCACAATTAATTTACCTATAATTTAATAAATGTGAAATACGGCTCTAAAACGGCCTCGGATACCTTAATCGGGGCCGAAAACAGATCCGGGAGGGTCGAAACAGTGGAAACCGGGCTGAAAACAGGTGAGCCGAGCCGAACAGCCGCTGGAGCCGCTGGAGGAGCCGCCGGAGCGTCACCGGAGGGAGCCCGAGCCGTTTGCGCCGAGCCGAGCCGAGGACTGCCGCGCCGCTGTGTGACACGTGGCAGCAGCAGAGAAAGCCACGTCGGGCGGTAGTGTCGGGTCGAAGCGCGGGTCGCAGTCCGGTTCGGGTCGTGGTTCGGGTCGCGGGCTGTGGAAGGCTACTGGGCCAAGGCTAAACGTTGGGCCTCGGCTTACTGGGCTGGGCCGCAAGTGTTTGGTTTGCAGGCCGGCTCAATTGGACCGTGGGTCTAGTCTGGGTTGGTTCAACTGAACCGTAGCTTCTGGGCCAGTTTGAGGTTTGGGCCGCTGTAGTTGGGCTGGGCCGAAGGCAGAGGCCAAGGGGGGAAACGGGCTGGCTCTCCCGGGTTCTGGGTTCGGGTTGACCCGGATCCGTGGATCTCGTCTTCCTTACCCGACTTTGGCCGATTTTCCGGCGAGTTTTCTCTCTCCTTCCCGCGGCGTTTTCGTTGCCGATTTCGGTCCTCTTCCTTCTCTTTTCCTCTTTGTTCGTCGTCCTTCTTTCCTTTTTGGGAGTTTTGCGGCCTAAAAGCTCCTAAAAGCCATAGATCTAAGAATCGATTAAGAAACCTAACTTTCCGACCTCGGTTACCGACGACGACGCTTACGAAATAACACCAAATGCCCCTGAGTTATTGTGCTTTCGTTAGGGATCTCTCTTACGGTAGTAAGAGGTTGTTTGGTGTCGGTTTAAGGGTGGTTTGAGGGCTCGTCGGAGAAACTGGACACTCGCCGACGTTTGTCCGAACTCTCTCTCTCTCTCTCGAAATTTTCTCTCTTTTCTCCCTTTGCAGGCGTTCTGAAGATGCTGGGCTGAGGGTGGGCGAGCTGTGGCCGTTGTTTCGCGTGGGTTCCGCGAAACTCGGCGGTCGCCGGAAAACTCGCGGGTTTTCCGGCGACTGAGTTTGTTTTTTTTTTTTTTTTTTTTTTTTTTTTCGTTTTCATTTATTTATTTATTTATTATTAATATATATATATATATATTAATAATATATATATATATATACATATATATATATATATATATATATATATATTTTTTTTTTTTTTTTTTTTTTTCTTTCCCGGGTCGTTACATTATCTACCCCTAAAAAGAACTTTCGTCCTCGAAAGTCTCAAACTCTTGTACCAACTCGGGGTATTTCTCTCTTATCTCGTCCTCACGCTCCCACGTGGCTTCCTCACTGTGGTGATTCCGCCACAGTACCTTAACGAACGCAATACTCCTGTTGCGTAAGGTCTTTACCTCTCTAGCTAAGATTCTTACTGGTTTTTCCTCGTAGCTCATATATTCATTGAGTTGGAGTGGTTTGTAGTCTATTACGTGGATAGGATCCGTAATGTACTTCCTCAGCATCGACACATGAAATACATCATGTACTCCTGAGAGGGCTGGAGGTAAGGCTAACTTATACGCTACCGGACCAACTCGCTCTAGGATCTCGAATGGTCCAATGAATTTAGGACTTAACTTGCCCTTATGTCCGAATCTTAACACACCTTTCATAGGTGCCACCTTGAGGAATACTGGGTCCCCCACCTCAAACTCCAGGCTTTTACGCCTTACATCGGTGTAGCTTTTCTGTCTACTTTGAGCGGTACGCATCCTCGCTCGAATTTTCTGGACAGCCTCATTGGTGAGTCGAACCAACTCGGGTCCTACTAATTCTTTCTCTCCTACCTCGTCCCAACACAGTGGGGACCTACACCGTTTCCCGTACAGGGCCTCAAACGGTGCCATTCCGATAGTTGCTTGGAAACTGTTGTTATACGAGAATTCCATTAGGTGTAGTTTGGAATCCCAACTTTCCTTAAAATCTAGTACGCAAGCGCGTAGCATGTCCTCTAGAATTTGGTTTAAACGCTCCGTTTGCCCATCTGTTTGGGGGTGAAAAGCGGTACTAAAGTCGAGGCGGGTACCCAGAGCTTTTTGAAGTCCGCGCCAAAACGCTGACGTAAAGCGTGGATCCCGATCCGACACTATAGACACTGGGACTCCATGTAGTCTTACTATTTCTTTCACGTACAGTTGTGCCCAATTGTCAACTGTATATGTAACCTTCCCAGGTAGAAAGTGTGCCGACTTGGTCAACCTATCGACAACTACCCAGATCACTGTATAGCCCTTGGGCGTTTTGGGTAAACCTACTATGAAGTCCATCGCTATGTTTTCCCACTTCCACTCCGGTATGCTTAGGGGCTGCAACAACCCCGCCGTCTTTTGTCTTGGAGCTTTCACTTGTTGACAAACTAAGCACTTGCTCACAAACCCGGCCACATCCCTCTTCATGCTCTTCCACCAAAAGTGTTGTTTTAAATCTTGGTACATCTTAGTACCTCCTGGATGCATCGCAAATGGTGAGTTGTGGGCTTCCATCAGTATTTCCTTCCTTAAATCTTCTATTGCTGGAACACATAAGCGTCCCTGATACAATAGTCCTTCATCTGATGACTTCGAGAATCCATCTACTAGACTTTCGTCTAGCTGTCCTAGGACTTTCTGTAGGTTAGGATCCTCTCGTTGGGAGGCAATAATTCTCTGCCTAAGCGTAGGTTGTACCGTGAGTCGGGCCAGCTGTGCTATGACTCCCTCGGTCGCTACAGCTATGTTGGCTCGCTCGAACTCTCTTTGTACCCTTACTTCCCTCGTAATGAGGGCCGACGAGTGGACCGTCTTCCTACTCAAGGCATCTGCAACCACATTTGCTTTCCCAGGGTGGTACTGGATATCTACGTCATAATCCTTCACCAATTCTAACCACCTTCTCTGCCTCATGTTTAACTCTTTCTGGGTGAAGAAGTATTTCAAACTTTTGTGGTCGGTAAAAATTTGAGTTTTCTCGCCATACAGGTAATGTCGCCAGATTTTCAGCGCGAACACTACAGCGGCCAACTCTAGGAAATGGGTAGGGTAGTTCTTTTCATATTCTTTAAGTTGACGAGATGCGTATGCGACAACCTTGCCGTGTTGCATTAACACACATCCCAGTCCTTTCATGGAGGCATCACTATAGATCACATATCCTTCTGAACTCTCGGGTACTATGAGTACCGGGGCGGTTACCAATCTTTCTTTTAGGTTCTGGAAGCTTGCCTCACAAGCATCATCCCATCTAAATGGCACCCCTTTTTTTGTTAACTTTGTTAAAGGCGAGGATATTTTAGCGAAGTCCTGTACGAACCTTCGATAATATCCCGCCAATCCTAGGAAACTCCTTATTTCCGTTGCCGTAGTTGGGCGTTCCCATTTTGTGATCGCTTCGACCTTGGTGGGATCTACAGATATTCCGTCCTTTGACACCACGTGTCCTAGGAAAGAGACTTGTCGTAACCAAAATTCGCATTTGGAGAACTTGGCGTACAACTTGTGCTCTCTTAGGGTGGTTAGGACTTTTCGGAGGTGTTCCTCGTGCTCTAGGTAGGTTCTCGAGTATATGAGGATGTCGTCAATGAACACAATCACAAACATGTCTAGGCATTCTTTGAATACCCGGTTCATTAACTCCATAAATACAGCTGGGGCATTGGTGAGGCCAAATGACATCACTACAAACTCATAGTGACCGTACCTTGTCCTAAACGCTGTTTTTGGTACGTCTTTTTCATTAATCCTAATTTGGTGGTAACCGGACCGAAGATCTATCTTAGAGAATACTGTTGCTTCTCTGAGTTGATCAAACAAGTCTTCTATTCTAGGCAGAGGATATTTGTTTTTTATGGTCCTCTTGTTTAGCTCTCTGTAATCGATGCACAGACGCATCGATCCATCTTTCTTCTTAACAAACAACACTGGCGCACCCCAGGGGGACACGCTAGGTCGAATGAATCCTTTATCTAGTAAGTCTTGCAGTTGCGCCTTGAGTTCCTTCAACTCTGCTGGCGCCATGCGATAGGGTGCTTTGGAAATAGGCCCAGTTCCCGGCTCGAGTTCGATGACGAAGTCGACCGCTCGGGAAGGGGGTATACCAGGTAAGTCATCCGGAAATACATCTGGGAACTCGTTTACTATTGGCACGTTTACTAGGGTCTCCTCCTTTCCTCTCACGTCTACAGCACATGCTAATATAGCCCATCCACCTTGTTGGACTAACCTCTTTGCTTTCATCATCGAGACTACCTTAGGGGTAATCTCGGTATTTGTGCCTTTAAATTTAAAGGTAGGTCCTGTCGGTGGTGAAAATTTTACTTCCTTTTTGCGACAGTCTATACTAGCTCGATTTTCAGCTAACCAATCCATGCCTAGTATGACGTCGAAATCTGTCATGTTTATCACTATCAGGTCAACGCTTAAAGTTTGGTTCCCTATGATTACTTGGCCATCCTTTACTCTATCCCTAGATACTAACTCTACCCCTGCAGGGGTGCTTACAGACATTTCATGCAATAAGGGTTCTAATTCGAACCCTGCTTGTACAACAAAAGGCATGGAAATAAAGGAATGCGTGGAACCAGAATCAAATAAGGTAAAAGCGAAATGACCTAAAATGGATAGTGTACCTGTCACCACGGCATCGGACCTCCCAGTGTCCTTGCTGGTTGACGCGTATGCCCTAGCTTGAGCTCGCTGTGGTGCCGGTTGATCCGTTCGCTCTACTACTCTGGGCGGGTTTGCTTGTGCTGCAGCATTTCCGGCCGTGCAGTTCACGGCGATGTGCCCCTCTTGACCACATCTATAACACGCTCGGCTGCCAGCCAGGCACCTCCCACCGTGTAGTCTTCCACAGATAGTGCACCCTTCCTCTCTCCTCCCTCTGGCCCCATCTTGATTCCTGGGATTCCTATCAGTATGTCGGGGAGGGCGTCGCTCATCCCATCTAGGAGCGGGTCTGTTATTGGAACGGTGCCTACGTGCTGGTGGTGGACGGTCAGAGCCTCCTGATTCATGAGGACGCTTCTGCCCAATTATAACTGGCTCTTCACGTCGTTTCTCATCCTTTGGTTTCTCTAAAGCCTTGGCAGTTCTCAAGGCTTCCTCATAGGTCTTTGGGTTGAACGCCTCCAACATGCGGCGGATTCTTGGTTCCAAACCCAATATAAATTTCTCTGTCATCTTTTCCTCAGTGTCCACCATGGACGGTGCAAACCTCTTGAGTTTATTAAACTCTCGGTTGTACTTCTCTACTGTGAGTCCTCCCTGTACCAGGTGGGCGAACTCCTGCTGCCTTTTAAGTCGCTCTGACTTAGGATAATATTCTTTAAGGAAGGCCTCCTTAAATCGTTCCCAGTTCATTGGTCCCCCTTCTGGGTTAAGGAGGGTTTTGTTATCTCTCCACCATATCTCTGCGTCCTTTTGTAGGACGAAGGTTGCACAGGCGACCTTTTGGTTCTCTGGGCACTCCATAGTCTCAAAGGTGGTTTCCACCGCTGCAATCCACATTTGGGCTTCTATGGGGTCTACTAGGGAACCAGTGAATGGTCGAGGGTCGTATCTCTTGAAATCCCTTATCCAGTTTGAACATCTAACAGGTTGTGGAGGGTTTACTGGGGCATTGGCCTGAGCAGTGGCCTGTGCCTGTGCCTGTGCCTGTGCCTGTGCCTGTGCCTGTGCCTGTACCTGTGCCTGTACCTGTGCCAGTGCCAACGCTTGTGCCTGGGCCTGTGCTTGGGCTTGTTCCTGGGCCTGTTGTAGACTGGCTTGCTGATTGGTTACCAAGGTTTGAATTAGGGCTTGGATGGAGTCACACATTAACCTAGTATTAGCATCTACTCCACCCACTGGGGGTGCAGCTTCAGGTGCGACTTGGAGTGGTAGGGTAGGCTGGGGTGGAGGTTCTACTTGTGGTGGAGGCTCAGCTTGTAGGAGCTAGAGGAGGTAGCTCAACTGGTGGTAAGACTAGGGGCGGCGTAACTGTTACCGGCCCAGTCTCTGATCTTTCTTGAGGTGGGCCTTCTACTGCCACACCTCGTCCTACTTCTCTACGACGGGGTCGCCCCCTTCCTCATCTTCCTCTTCCTCTTCCTCTTCCTCTTCCTCGTCCTCCGGGCATGGTTCTATAAACCAATATAAGGTTGCTTAAGTCTAAGGCCTTAATACTATGCATATATATATATATATCAATACGCACACTATACAATACATCGTAATGCCAAAGAAGTAAACATTCATCATGCTAAGCATCATATCATGCTATTAACAAAATTACTCAGCATGCAACACATGACGTCATACTCTTAAATAAATACGTGAAATATCACAACCATTTCAGTAATGTCAACATAAAAAAAAAAATGCGAGTTTTAAAACGTTTCTCTTTTCTTATCTTATGCAAGGCGTACCTGACGGTGACGGGGAATCGACGTTGGGACCGTGGAGCGTGCCAAGCCTACATCGTAGGCTAGTCTACAGAATCTAAAACCTAGAGCTCTGATACCAACTGAAACGACCCTAAATTTCCACATATCTAGAGTCGCCACTAACGTCTCATGCTCATCCCTAATGCAGAATAAAACTCTAAGCATGCTCATCTTTATTAGCGGAAAAATTTAAAAACTTCAGAATACATTAAAATATTGGAAAACACTGCCGGACTTACGTGTTTCAAATATCGTGCTGGAGTTCAAAAAGATAAAATAAAACGATTACAAATTAATTAATATAAATGAATGAAATGCAAACGCCCTATCCTAACCAAGACTAGGAATAAAATATGCAACTATCCTATGCACGCGCCACAGTCTCTGATCACGATGCCACCGTCAACCGTACATGGGAGTCTTGCCTTTACCTGAAAAATAATATGGCACACGGCCTGAGTATTTCGAAGAAATACTCAGTAAGTGACCCCACTATAGGGGCCATGCTAATGCAAACACATGCAATCATGAATAGGGACCTATCTCTAATCATCTTAGGGGTGGCCTCCAGTCTCGGACAAATTGGATGTGTAGTACTTCCCTACACACGACTCACACGTGCGAGTGTGAGTCCCCAGGGCGCTCGCACACCCCCTGGACCCTCTGGTCAAGCTAATCTGTAGCGACGTCCGGAGGTCAGCGGAACCCCATAGTGTCATGCGCCTCATGAACACCCTCATCTGTGTGCTTTCGCACCTGTGCGCATTCGCGCTCATCATAAGGTGCGCGTCCGCACTCATCATCTCTAGGGGAAGTAGCCCTATGCTTATGAACATACAAAATGCATGAGGTCCCTCTAAATCCATCGTAATGTCTCTTCTGACACAACCCTCTAGTCTCATCTCTTTGTTACTCTAGGTAACGCATATTGTGGATATTTATATTAATATCATTTTCATGCTCTTAGGGTTGTGTCCTACGTCGATCTAACGACATGATGCAATATGGCACTCATCATCATCTAGCATGCTCAATATGGAAAACATCATCATATTAAGGTAAAAATCATGCAATCATCATGCTCATCATAATGCCACAACGTGCGTCAAACATATTAAGCGTCACTCAACAAAATATGTATAAACTGGCACATATCATCAAGCATCATACAATCTATTTAGCCTATCCTATAGTAAGGCCACTTACTTGGTTGGCCTCGGCCGAAATACTCCCTAAATAGCTAAACGTAAGCTCCCGTTCCGTGAGAGCTGCTTCCTACTTCGCTGGGTTTGTTTCCTATCACGCCGTTCACCACTTTCCGTTAGTATTTCACAATTAATTTACCTATAATTTAATAAATGTGAAATACGGCTCTAAAACGGCCTCGGATACCTTAATCGGGGCCGAAAACAGATCCGGGAGGGTCGAAACAGTGGAAACCGGGCTGAAAACAGGTGAGCCGAGCCGAACAGCCGCTGGAGCCGCTGGAGGAGCCGCCGGAGCGTCACCGGAGGGAGCCCGAGCCGTTTGCGCCGAGCCGAGCCGAGGACTGCCGCGCCGCTGTGTGACACGTGGCAGCAGCAGAGAAAGCCACGTCGGGCGGTAGTGTCGGGTCGAAGCGCGGGTCGCAGTCCGGTTCGGGTCGTGGTTCGGGTCGCGGGCTGTGGAAGGCTACTGGGCCAAGGCTAAACGTTGGGCCTCGGCTTACTGGGCTGGGCCGCAAGTGTTTGGTTTGCAGGCCGGCTCAATTGGACCGTGGGTCTAGTCTGGGTTGGTTCAACTGAACCGTAGCTTCTGGGCCAGTTTGAGGTTTGGGCCGCTGTAGTTGGGCTGGGCCGAAGGCAGAGGCCAAGGGGGGAAACGGGCTGGCTCTCCCGGGTTCTGGGTTCGGGTTGACCCGGATCCGTGGATCTCGTCTTCCTTACCCGACTTTGGCCGATTTTCCGGCGAGTTTTCTCTCTCCTTCCCGCGGCGTTTTCGTTGCCGATTTCGGTCCTCTTCCTTCTCTTTTCCTCTTTGTTCGTCGTCCTTCTTTCCTTTTTGGGAGTTTTGCGGCCTAAAAGCTCCTAAAAGCCATAGATCTAAGAATCGATTAAGAAACCTAACTTTCCGACCTCGGTTACCGACGACGACGCTTACGAAATAACACCAAATGCCCCTGAGTTATTGTGCTTTCGTTAGGGATCTCTCTTACGGTAGTAAGAGGTTGTTTGGTGTCGGTTTAAGGGTGGTTTGAGGGCTCGTCGGAGAAACTGGACACTCGCCGACGTTTGTCCGAACTCTCTCTCTCTCTCTCGAAATTTTCTCTCTTTTCTCCCTTTGCAGGCGTTCTGAAGATGCTGGGCTGAGGGTGGGCGAGCTGTGGCCGTTGTTTCGCGTGGGTTCCGCGAAACTCGGCGGTCGCCGGAAAACTCGCGGGTTTTCCGGCGACTGAGTTTTTTTTTTTTTTTTTTTTTTTTTTTTTTTTTTTTTTGTTCGTTTTCATTTATTTATTTATTTATTATTAATATATATATATATATATATTAATAATATATATATATATATATACATATATATATATATATATATATATATATATATATATATATATATATATATATATATATATATATATATATATATATATATATATATATATATTTTTTTTTTTTTTTTTTTTTTTTTTTTTTTTTTTTTTTTTTTTTTCTTTCCCGGGTCGTTACACATAGTGTCCCCAGAATAAGGTACTCAGCTTTATCCTTATACTATAGATCATTTTGACTATATACTTGAACTTGATCCACTCTTATGTCTCTACGTATAGTTCAAGTAATCATACTATAGCCACAGTGTTCTTAGTTTATTGGATTTAGATTAATGATCGTAAAGTTCACTTTATTCAATAACAATCTTTAGTGAAGAAACAACAATAATAACTTTATTGAAAATAGAATATATTTTTGTTTACAAACTATGAGTTTTAAGACATAAAACCCAACAACTAAGACCCCTTTCCTTGCTTAATCCTCGTAATTTCCTTCCTTGGATCTTTTCGGTCTTGCATAGGTTGCTTTTCTCCATTTTTGGGTGTTACATTTCGAGAATTCTCTGGATATGTAATTTCATTCTCTAGAGAAAGTGAGAGAGATTTATGTGTCTTTTTGGCTCAACCGTAGAGTCCTATTTACAGGACTCTTGGAGAATATTTGTCAAATAATATATTTGCGTATTTAATATATTAGGATATAATACCTTATACAAATCATATTGAGATATTACAAGATGTCCTAATATATATTTAATTAATTTGAATCTCATTCAAATTTCAAATAGATTTTTATTTAATGTACCAAAATACATTAATTGATTTAATATTTAATTGTATCAAATATAATACAATAAACATATTTTTCTTTTAATATATCTAATATTAAATATTAACTTGAACCCTTCAAATTAATATTTATTCTCCATTTTTATTTAACAGGTCTAATATATTCATATATATTCATATTAATATGCACTTCAAATTAAATATATTTTCTCTATTTATTTAATATATTAAATATTAATTTGACATTTCAAATTAAATTTATTCTCTTTTATATTTAATGTATCTAATATATTAAATATCAATATGAATACTTCAAATTTTCTTTTAAATAAATTGAACATTCCAGCGTTACTATAGGCTAGCAAGAGGACCTTATGTATCTATAGATTATAAGCTCCAATGATACAAAATTAATTAATTAAATTCTTTAATTAACCAATTTCCATTCATTAACTATAGGCCACTCCACTATAGACCTAGAGTTGCACTCTTATGTACCGTATGACAAGTTGTGTCCATTGATATAATCATTACAAGCACGTCGATCTTTTACGAGTTGTTCATAATTACAGCTGGGTCAATAGTTCGTTTTACCCCTCTACATCTTTCACCTTAAGTATCACTGATTTTCTAGTGAACAATTTGTTTATGATCCAATCATAAACCAAGTCCCTCTCGGGCGAATGAGAGGGTGGGGCCCATTGTTCAAGTCCCGAAATCAGTACGTAAGAGAAAACTCATCTACTTTCCTTATATGGAATGGAGTGAATTCCATCTCATAATATTATGTTCCCAACTCCCTATTTGGTATGTCCCAAAATGGTAGGCATATTGAATTGGCTAAAAGAGTCATTCTCACCCCAGGTAAATTAAAGGACAAGCCCTCACAAGCAGAGTTCATAACTCACGCAGGATTAAGATCGAGTTGCATATGATCCTCACGTGAAATATTAATCTTCTCAAATAACAGATTTATAAAGAGAGATTAAATATTTCTTGGTCCAGTCTTATACAAACTCATTGTATATGATACCCCCGCTTACATGTTTCCACATGAACTATTTGGATCAAATCATTTGTAACGATTACAAAGTGGGCCGTATCTATAGTGTTACCAGGATAAGGCACCCAACCTTATCCATATACTATAGACTCTTTAGGTTATTACTTGAACATGATCCTCTTGCATGTCAACCACATACTATACTATTCAAGATTACATTAATAACCTTGGATTTTCATACCATGGATAACAATTAAATTACAAATAAAATAATAAAAATTATTGTTAAAAACTAAATAATTAATTACGAGGCTTTAGGGCATAAATCCCAACAGTGTTATCATACATAAAGCAAGTCTTTTGACCGACCTGATAGTAGCACCACTTACTTGGTCGGCCTTAGCCGACGTTTTTCCTAACTCGAGTACGTTTGAATTCGTCACTCGAAGTTGTTCCAAGTATCATTGACAGTTTTTTCATGTTAGAATGTCCATCTCATTTCCTCAACAATTCACATTCCTAACTTAATACTTAAAAATAGGACATTATACTGACCTCAATTTGCTTAATTAAGGTCCAATTCAGCTAAAGGGTCAAAAATAAAAAGGTCAATGTCAAAATTAGCTGAAAAATAAAAAGGTCAATGTCAAAAATATCAAACCGAGCCGAATATGCCATTTGTAAGCTAAGAGACCGCGTGAAACCAAGCCAAGCCGCTGTTGTCGAAGGAGTCGGCGTCTGCAGCAGTGACACGTGTCGCTAGGGGAAGTTGTCAAACTCTCTATTACCAGAGAGTGCTTGCCCGACAAGAAAGGGTCCCAGGAGGTGTGTAAACCGATTGGTGGGTCCATACTTGCACATGTGGACCATGTGTAAAACAGTAAATACACATCCAATTAGCCCGTTTAGGATAGCCGCCTAAGAAATATAGACGGATATGATAGGTCCCACCTATGACTGTGTGTGTTTGCTTCTAACCCCAATAATGGGGTCACTGACTAAGTATTTCTTAAACTACACCAGCCACGTGCTACTTCTATTTCAGGTAAACCAAGGCATCCATGTACGGCTGACGATGACATCGCAACTCAAGACCATGACACATACATAGGGTAGTGACACTTATTTTCTTAGACTTGCACTAGAATATGATGTTTTTAATTTAAGTGTTTATTTATTTCATTTAGTTTATTGTTGTGTCGTTTTAAAGATATTTTCGAACACGTAAGTCCATGACTATGTTTTAAAATGAAGTTTTGGTTTAGGAAGGAGTTTAAATGCTTATTTTCACATAGAAATGATTATGCTAGGATGACAGTGACGACTCTAGGCAAGTAGAAATCTAGGGTTATTACATTTTGGTACCAACCCAAACACCTTCCAATCTCTAGGGGAGTATTGGTAATACAAAGTGACAACGATAATTGCATACCTTCATGAAGGATGAAACTCTTTATACATATGTTTTAACCATCTACATAGGTATCAATATTATACATTTAGTTGGTCGAAATCATGGAAAGGGACTCTGAATCCTACGCCCGACCGTGGCTAGCTCGGGAAGTTCCTTCACTTACTAATTAGTCGTCAACCGTCCTCGACCCCGCACGAATGAGCTTGTTCTCTAATCCTTTTGGGAAACTTTCTCTTGGTGGGCCTATGGACTTAAAAGACTGAGCTTTGGCCCTAGTTGTTAGGGGAGGAGCAAAAGAGAGATAAAAGAAAGATATCTAGAGATTGTGACATGGTTCATGTTGCCTAAACTATTTGCATTTTTATTGAAAAAAAAAAAAAACTAAAAAATTTGTGTACTTTTGATAAGATTGATGCTCGTGTTTTGTAAAGTTCAACTACCATCACCTCGGAAGCAATTTTTTGTATTTCCTCCACACTTTTTAAAATCATGGAAAGACTTTTTTCCACACTTTTCAAAAAATTCCCACAAAAATAAAATATTTCCTCAAAAAATACTTTTAACTAATAATATTAAATTGTATTAACATAATATTTAGTGATATTTTACGTTAATTTTAATTACAAGTAATGTATTTACAAAAGCATAAAAGAGCACAATATTTAGAGCAAAATAAGGCAGCGTGACTAGGTCGCAGAGGATACAGAAGAATATTAGAGACGTCAGGTATCGAATCTACTTGTGGTGTTACAATGGTATTAGAGTGAAATCCTTGCCATATGATATGGTTCAAGAACGAGCTTATGTTGGATGACCTCGTGTAAATTTTTTTAGGAAGCATGTGAGAGAAGATAAAGCTGGAAGACTCGTATTGGTTCGTGGATATAGTTGTCACTCCAAAAATAGTTCGAGAGTTATGGAGGACGATTGT
This sequence comes from Cucurbita pepo subsp. pepo, assembly GCF_057944985.1. NCBI lineage: Eukaryota > Viridiplantae > Streptophyta > Magnoliopsida > Cucurbitales > Cucurbitaceae > Cucurbita > Cucurbita pepo. Next base: position 4,339,081 of record NC_141809.1, on the reverse strand, counting down.
AGAAGAATTTTAGAATCATTAAGTGCTAAATCAAAATCTTAAATCCTCAATCTATAACATTATATTTTCGAGAAATATGTTTCCTACTTTAAGGATAAACTCATTTTTCCTTTAAACTTTGGTTTAATTTTTATAAAAAATAATAAAGTACATTTTTCTCATGGGTCGGTGGAGTAATAGAAATATAATGTTTATGGGAATCATGGTTTTTCGTACAACTATAAAAACAATCAATATTTGATATTTCAAGAGATTATTTAATTATTAATCCGACAATGGTCTTGATTAGCCACATTTAAAATATAAATTATCCAAAATTAATATTAAATCAAATATTTTATAAATGAAAATATAAATTAATATGCAATTCCTAAAAGCAATGCAACTTTACGAGATCCAATGACCTTTGTTATTAGAATCCTTTTATGGTCATTGTACTAAAAAAAATATTCCTTTGAAAATTAACTTTTTTTTTCTTTTTTTTTTTAATTGTTTCCACGTTAGCTCGGCTGGAAGAATAATTCTATTGTAATGAAATCTTTTAGGTAGGTAGACTTTGATGGAAAATTTTGATAAAGATACAATGATATGAAATAAAGCGCTTTAGTCTTGTCACAAAAATTTAGAGGTGGATGACGAGGTTATAACCTAATTATTATAAGATGACAACAAAATAGAGTATTAATTCACGAATTTAGAGATGTTTCATTGTTTAAAGCTTTAAGTTACAATTTAGCTCGAGAACGTAATGGTATTGATGGACATGAGAATTACAACTTTTCAATTGACTCAATTAGTCAATTAGTCAACTTTTCAGTTTAGAGGTGGTTACTCTGTGATTCATTTTCAATGGTATAAATAGTCAATTATATTGTTGTTTTACAATTGGACATTTTGAATATTTGAATGAAAGTGGCATATCATGCTTTTAAGCCATGAGCTTATTGATTTACATTTTTTGTGTCTTGATTTGCATGTTGAATCATTCGAGTAAAATTAATCAAGTTATCTTGTTGATTGATTCAAAACTTGAGGTTAAAAATTAAGTTTTTTTACTTTTGATATTGATCATCAAAATAAATTTGTTCTATCTTCTTTCTTGAGTTGAAATCATCTCGATTTAAGAATTTATTTACTTTCACGTTAAGTGGAGATCTTGATGAAATCATCTCGATTTGGAAGGAAAGTTTGTGGAAGATGCAGGCGGACTCATGAGGAACCATGGGCAGTAAATAAAACTTGTTTCATCTGTGGAAAGAGCGATCATCTAGTCAGAATGGCTACTATGCTTACACTATGTTATGATGTTATCTTGGGTATGGATTGACTATCTACTCATCATCTCAGTATTGATTATTACAAGAATGAAAAGTATTTCAGCCTCCAATGAGAAAGAGCTTTCAGTTTCAGGTCAGGCAGTATTCTCAAGACTATAACTTCTTTAAAAGAAAAGAAGTTGATTAGTCATGGTGCTTTTGGGTTCTTGCTAGTGTTGTACACGTGAAACGAGTTAATACGGATGTATTTGCTTTGCCTGTGGTGAATGAATTCTTGGATGTCTTCCATGCTGAATTACCTAGTTTGCCACTAGAGCGAGAAGTCAATTTTGGTATTTGATATGAACCAAGAGACATCAATCATACAATATGCTTCAATGAAGATGTGAAAAAAATATTGTTGAAATTATCAAAAGATATTTCAATTCATGCCACATTCTCCAAAATGAAGTTTCATGTTTTAAATTTTGGGTGGATTACAATTTAGAGTAATTTAGAGTTATTGTATTTCATTAATGTATTTTAAGACTTTTAATTTACTTTAGGTTACAATTATATAATGGTTAATTATGGCCATTAAGTATGAACGTTACAACTCTTGGAATGCCTTTAGTAGTTTCATTTTGAGGCTATATAAAGCCATATATGTTGTATTTGTAGGAAGACTTGGAAAATATAGTAAAAAGAAGCATTTGTGCTTCTTTCGCCAATGGCTAAGTTTCTTTGCAATTCTATGTAGTTTAGGTTGCATTTAGAATCATTCAAGCTCGACATGATCAATCTTGCTTGTGGAATGATTCGAATCTCAAACAAGTGTTTGAGATATTTTATCAACAAGAATCATTCAAGCTAGACATGATCGATCTTGCTTGTGGAGTGATTCGAATCTCAAACAATGTTATTGCCTTGAGATATTCGATCAACAAGGTAATTTGAACCATAAATGACACCTAGTTCTAAAGCTCCTTAAAAATTGACTTTGACAAAATTAAAGGAATTGAAGCTGCAACTGCAACAGTTGTTGAACCTGAGGTTCATAAGACCCAGTGTGTCGCCATGGGAAGCTCCAGTACTGTTTGTGAAGAAGAAAGATGATACGTTACGTCTCTATATTGATTATACAGATTTGAATAAATTAACGGTTAAAAATAAATATTTGTTGCCACAAATTGATAATTTGTTTGATTGGCTTCAAGTGGCAGCAGTATTTTCAAAGATCGATCTTCATTCAGGATATCACCAGATAAGAGTCAAAGAGGAGGACTTACCATAGGCAACTTTTCGAACTCGTTATGGACACTATGAGGTTGTTGTGGTGACCTTTGGTTTGACTAACGCCCCTGCTATATTTATGGAGATGATGATTCGAGTATTTCAGAATTTCCTAGATTCCTTTGCAATTGTATTTATTGATGATATATTGGGTTACTCTAAGGTGGATGATGAGCATGATGAACATCTGAGGAGGATCATGCTAGTGCTATGAGAACATAAACTATTTGCCAAATTCTCTAAATATGAATTTTGACTTTAGAATGTGGTATTCTTTAGTCGTGGTATCCAAGGATGACATTGCTTATGAGCTTATTTGACTTAGTAGAATAAGTCACTAACCTATGGAGTAACTTTAGAAGAATTGTTAGTAGACTTAGTAGAATAAGTTACTAACTTATGGAGCAACTATAGGAGAATTGGTAGTAGTTGCCAAACAGTGGAACAAGTTTCCTGGCTGTGGACCAAGTGTTACCATTTAATTAGGAAGATTCTTAGCGGTTCTTAACTTGAGGAGAAAGTTGAGGAAGCAAGTTAGTGTTTTCCTCGCTATAAATACTCATGAGAGGTCTGTTTTTTCATAACAATAAAGAGTATTGAAAAGCGAAGTGCTTAAGGTTCCTTGTTCCAAAAAATCTCTCCCTTCAAATGGTTCTTTTTGTACCCTTTATTTGTTTTGACATATTTTGATCGTGAGTCATTTCCAATATTTGGTATCAGAACTCCTAGGATGCCGAAACAAATTTTGTCACCATACAAAATCATCGGAGGAGCGATAAAGAGCGAAAAGGAGGAAAGTGTAATGCTTCAATACCCATTACTCATGAAGAGTAACTATGCAGAATGGTCGATAAAGATGTGTGTCAATTGTTGTTTTTGACTGAGCAAATCGAAGGAAATTGTTATGAGAAAAAAAAAAGCCGAAGGAAAATCTTTGAAGAAGAAAATAACAGAAAAACAAAAGAGAGAGACAGAAGTATTGAATAAGGGAGATATGTTTCTCATTCATCTACCTATCTAAATAACAAATATAATCTAAAAATGGAAAGAAGTGGCTACCCAATTAAAGCCCTTCCACTTGACATGTCACTCTAATTATGTGGCTTTAACAAAAAAAAAAAAAACAGGGATCACTTTCACTAAATGGTAGGGATTTATGTAACATCAACTTACAGACACAAGGCGTGTGGAACGCCATCGAGAATGGTGACGTTGAGGAGCGTAAGGACAGGATAGCTCTTGTCGCCATCTATCAAGCAGTCTCAGAGGACTTTCTTCTCATGTTGGCAGAGAATGACCTGGCAAATGCAGCGTTGGAGAGGCTACAAATAATCCATTTGGGTGTGGAATGCGTCAAGGAAGCAAAGGTGCAGACCTTAAAGAGTGAGTTCAAGCATGAACACCAATGAGTCAATATACGACTTTGCCATGAAGTTGACAACGATTGTCAGCGGCATCCGTTCATTAAGCAAAATGGTGGAGGAGATCTCTGGTGTTGTTTTTTGATAATCGGCCAGGGAAATCCTTTTCTTTTCGGTGAGAGAAAATCGTTGACGGGAAGTTGTTGGAAGAAAATAAAACGCGTAAAATAACAAAGAGAGAGAATTGCTGAAATTTTGACTGTGCTTAAAATCAGGTTGTGAAATCTTCCGAATAGATTTCCTATTTAGCTTAAAATCAGGTTGTGAAATCTTCCGAATAGATTTCCTATTTAGCTTAAAATCAGGTTGTGAAATCTTCCGAATAGATTTCCTATTTAAATATAACTTATCCTAAAAATGGCTGGAGAGTGGCCAACTAAATCTGTGCCACTTCCTACAAAATTGCCGTCCAACTTTGGTAATCTTCCTACAAAATTGCCGTCTAACTTTGGTAATCCATTCAACGTGTTTGTTAAAGGGTCAAACGAAGGTATTCAATCAACTAATGAAATCGTGTGAATCTAAATAAGGAAAAACTCAGGTTTTATCTAACAATCTCCCCCTAAAACCTGTGTATATGTACCTTATTTTGTTTGAACTTCGATTTGAGCCCTATGGCTCGGTGTCCCTGGCGGCATGTCCTCCAGACTCTACGTCTTGTTCGGCCACCTCTTCTTCGAGTTGGCGCGCCGCGAGTCCAGGTGGTTCACCTCTTCCTAATAGGTCTTCCATCCTCCGGTACCTGGCCGAGAGGTTGACTGGTTGCTCTATCTCCAACTCTAGGATGTAAAGGCGGTTTGTCGTGCACCGAACTTGCGTGAGCAACCATCGTCGATCATCGCAGATCCTAAGTAGCCCACGCTTATTGGAAATGTGGCAGCCGGCCTTATCGAGTTGACCCAGGCTCAAAATATTAGCCTTGGGCCTCGGGATGAAGTAGACGCCGGTCAGCTTGTGATGCTTGCCTCCCTTGCCGACGAACAGGATGGTGTCGTGCCCTTCGATCTCGACGACGGAGCCGTCGTCGAATTTCACCGTCCCGCGAATCCCCGAGTCAAGCTCGGAGAACACAAACTTGGCCCCTGTCATATGGTTTGTTGCCCCCGTGTCGAGGACCCATCGCCGGTGCTCTTGCTGCTCGCCTCTTTCACCAATTTGAGCGAACACTCGCTCCTCCTTCAGTTGAATTGGCTTCCCAACCGGTGCCTTTGTTATGCACAATTGGAGCTCTTCCTCGGGTTCGACGCTCACCGGAGCAGTTATGCCGTCGTCGATTACCTCTGTGGATTTGGGGAGCTCTTCCTCGGGTTCGACGCTCACCGGAGCAGTTATGCCGTCGTCAATTACCTCTGTGGATTTGGGGAGCTCTTCCTCGGGATTAGGGACGTCAGGTAGGACTGATGCAGTCACCATGAAAAGGGTCGGCTCGTCCTCCTTGGATTGAACCACATGGGCCTTCTCGGTCGTCTCCTTGTTCCTGAACTTGCTCCAGCAAGCAATTCTTGCTCAGGTGACCTCTCTTCCCACAGTACGAGCACTCGATTGGCCCGTCATCAGTCGGCTCCTCCTTCTTTTGATCCGCCTCTTTCCCCCGCATGTGCCGGCGAGATTTCCATGGCTTCTTACTGCCTTTGCAGCTGGAGGGCCCATTGCTCTTGTCGGTGCCGTCACCGGAGCTTTAGGCGTGCAAGCCATTCCTCCTCAGTGAGGAGTAGACAACCCTCCTTGTCGACAGCTGAAACGGTATTTTTCTTCCGCTGCTCGATGTTACGCAGTCTTCCGGTCACCTCTTCCACCGTTAGGTCGTTCACGTCAAACAATGTCTCGATTGAAATCGCGACTTGCTTCAAGGTGATCGGGGACGACCTTGACCTGCAGCATCTTCTTCACGATTTCTATCTCGTTGATGCTGGCCACCGAGAGTGGTGATGCTATTGGTGAGCCCCGTGATCCGCATTGAAAAATTATCGACGGATTTTGTAATATGGCGGCGAACGCCAGCCGATCCTCTCGGTACTCAATCGTTTCTCCTTCCTCTGGCTCGACAGCGTGCCATAACCCTTGCGCCTGTAGGTTGACGCGGCATAAAAAAGGTCCACTCATTATAGTTGGACCTTGACAACAGCGTGGAGGAGTGAACGAGCCTACTTGAGATGGACCCCATGATGTGTTTATTTTCGCACTTTGCATTTTCTTCTACTCGAACCTGAGACCTATGTGTTGTTAGGTTGATGCTTTAACCACTTGAGCTATTGATAGGTTGGCTCCTTTGCAATGATATACCACCGATGGCTTCAACTTGGCTCTAATACCACTTGTTGTTTTTCGATAATCGGCCAGGAAAATCCTTTTCTTTTCAATGAGAGGAAATCGTTGACGGGAAGTTGTTGGAAGAAAATAAAACGCTTAAAATAACAAAGAGAGAGAATTGCTGAAATTTTGAATGTGCTTCAAATCAGGTTGTGAAATCTTCTGAACAGATTTCCTATTTAAATATAACTTATCCTAAAAATGGCTGGAGAGTGGCCAACTAAATCTGTGTCACTCCCTACAAAATTGCCGTCTAAAACTTTGGTAATCCATTCGACCTGTTTGTCAAATGGTCAAACGGAGGTATTCAATCAACTAATGAAATCGTGTGAATCTAAATAAGGAAAAACTCAGGTTTTATCTAACATCCGGTGCAAGAAGTTTCTTCGAGGTGTTCTCCAAGATTCATGCAGATTGTTACCTCCATTAAGCAGTTCGACAACTTCAAAAACATGTCAGTTGAGGAAGTCGTTGGTTGTCATAAGGTTCATAAGGAGAGACGTCATGGTTATGAAATCTAAGAGGGGGAGAAACACCTCTTACTCACACATGAGGAGTGGCTCTCACATACGAAAAGTAATGATGTGGCTGACTTTTCTTTTTCAAGTACGAGGGGACGTGAGAGCCATAACAAGGAAAACAGAGGTCGCAGATGCAGCGGACGTGGTGGTAGAGGAGGTCGTAACAATACCTCATAAACTCATGACAATGCCAACCCTGGAGAAGAACAAGAGTATGATCAAGTGTTACTCTTGTGGAAAATATGGGCTTGCGGTAGAGTGCGGCAAGAAGAAGCGCGAAGAGGAGGAAAACCTCACATTCACGCAGGATCAAGAACCCGCACTGATGTTGGGCGAGAAGATGCCCAACCTGTTGATGCTCAATGAAGAGAAGGTTATGGCGAACATTCTCACAAAAGGAGAAGACCGAGTGGAGACCATCATGTGGTACCTTGACAACAGAACATACAACCACATGATCGGAGATCGAAAAAATTTCAAGGAGCTTGATGAGAAACTCATTGGTAACGTGAACTTTGGCAATGGATCAATTGTACTGATCCAAAGCAAAGGATCCTTCTTATTCCGGTGCAAGAATTACGACCAACATTTACTAACCAACGTATACTATATCCCAAACTTGAAGAGTAACATTATCAGTCTTGGTCAGATGAGGAAAGAAAGACGTAGAGTAGAGTTGGCTCATTCTTCAAGATGTTTGGCATAAACAAAACCTTGTTGATGAAGGTAAAACAGTCGCATAATTGCCTATACAAGATACTACTGGAGACCAGCCTGCCCACCTCTCTACTAACGACACTTGCAGACCCAACTTGGCTATGGCATGCAAGACTTAGGCACGTGAACTTTTAGACACTCAAAATGATGGTTGAGAAGATGATATAAATTCAACTACTGACCCTTTGCATGTACCCGAATGACCAATTACAAGAAGCAAGGCTAAGAAGATACAAGAGGCCTATACATTGCATCTTCAAAGGCTAGCTAGTGTACAAGTTGAAAGAAAGACTTTTGAGCCCAAAAATCTTTATAACATTAGCATATCAAATCAAGAAAATAATGGAGTGGCTAACATTGGAAAGTGTTTAGAAGACTTTACTTTTGGTAGTTGAACTACCAATTAAGACAATTTATGTTTGCCTTATTTTCTTCCATTTGTATTTACAAGCTTTTATTAGTAGTTGTAATTTGTAGTTGGTAGATGAACTCCATTATGTTTAGGTTATCTTTTTGGCCTATTTAAAGGCACGTAGTATTCATGCTTGAGAATCATTGTTGAATACAAACAAAACCTTTGTGTTTTCTTGATACGTTTTTAGTGTTATTCTTTTTTTCAAACCTTGCTTTAGGTTTGATGTTTAAACCGATTAATTGAATTAGTTTTGATCAAGCTAATTCTAGAGTGAGTCGTCTTGGACTCTAAGAGTAACTATCATAGATTCTAAGTTCGATCTAAGAGTCATTCATCTTCTAACCAGCTCTTGGTTAGAATCAATTCGTTAAGTTAGCTTTCTTTGTGAACGTTTGCAAGAATTCTAGAAGGACCTCTAGCTTTGCAAAATTCAGCATTGTTGGCGTTTATCAGAAGAAGATGGCTATGGAGTTACCCATGAAGGGAATGAACTCTTCATCTACGTAGCGGAAGCATTAGGAACCATTTTGATTTTGTTATGAATTAAAATAAAAACAATTAATTCAAGAGCAAGCACTTTACCTTTGTAGAAACCCTAGGTTGCAAGACACCTTGAAGTATTCCAACTATGCAAAAGTCCTTCAACATTCCACAAAATCTTCCTTGCTGTGACACGAACACATGATCAAAAGCTTGTGGGAGCCTCTTGAAAGAAAATCCCAAAGAGATTGGAGGAGAGTTTTGAGAATTCTCTCGAGCAATTTCATTCTCCAAAGAAAGTGGAAGAGATTCGTATGTCTTTAACTCACCTGAAGGTCCTATTTATAAAGACTCTACCCAATAATATATTTGTATATTAATATATTAGGATATAATATGTTATACAAATCATATTTAAATATTATAAAATATTCTAATATATATTTAACTAATTTGACTCTCATTCAAATTTCAAATATATTTTTATTTAATGTATCAAAATACATTAATTGATTTAATATTTAATGGTATCAAATACAATAAATATATTTTTCTTTTAATATATCTAATATATTAAATATTAATTTGAAGCTTCAAATTAATATATTTTTTCTTCATTTATATTTAACATATCTAATATATATTAATGTTAATTTGAACCCTTCAAATTAAATATATTTTCTCTATTTATTTTATATATCTGATGTATTACATTTTAAATTAAATTTATTTTCTTTTTTATATTTAATATATCTAATATATTAAATATCAATTTGAATCCTTCAAATTTTCTTTTAAATAAATGGAACATTTTAGAGTTACTATGAGCTAACAAAGGACTTTATGGACTACAGATTATAAGATATAAAATTAATTAATTAATTTTCATTCATTAACTATAGGTCACTCCACTATAGACCTAGAGTTGCACTCGTATGCATTGTAGAACAAGTTATGTCCATTGATATAATTACAAGTAAGTTGATCCTTCACAAGTTATTCATAATTACAACCGATCAAAAGTTTGTTTTACCCCTATAATTATATCTTTCACCTTAAGTACCATTGATTCTCTAATGAACAATTTGTTTATGATTCAATCGTAAATCAAGACCCTTTCGGTCCAATGAGAGGGTGGGGCCCCATTGTTCACGTCCCGGAATCAATACTTAAGAGAAAACTCATCTACTTTCCTTAATGGAAATGAGTAAATTCCATCTCATGATATTATGTTCCCAACTCCCTATTTGGTCAAGTCCGCAACATGATAGACATATTGAATTGGCTAAAAGAGTCATTCTCACCCATGTAAATAAAAGGACAAGTCCTCACAGACAGGAGTTCATAACTCACTCAAGATTAAGATCGAGTTGCATATGATCCTCATGTGAAATATTAATCTTCTCAAATAACGGATTTATAAAGAAAGATTAAATATTTCTTGGTCCAGTCTTATACAAACTCATTGTATAGGACACCCCACGTATGTCTCCACATGAACGATTTGAATCAAATCATTTGTAACGATTACAAAGTGGACTGTATCAATAGTGTTACCAGGATAAGGTACCCAACCTTATCCATATACTATAGACTCTTTAGGTTATTACTTGAACACGATTCTTTGTATGTCAACTACATACTGTTCAAGATTACATTAATAACCTTGGATGTCCATACAATGGATAACAATTAAATTAAAAATAAAATATAAAAATTATTGTTATAAACTAAATAATTAATTACGAGCCTTTAGGGCATAAATCCCAACAACCCAAAATCATAAACCCGAACCAGCTATATGAAAGTTGTCTAGTCTCCAAACAAACAAGACTGTCGTTTCTAGCTCAAACCGATTTTCATGCTGAGTGACCACTACAACTGGTTGATGCAGATTTGTGTGGCCCGATCACTCCATCATCGATTGCTGGTAACAATTATTTTCTCTTACTTGTTAATGATTATATTCGTTGGATGTGGTTTACATTCTCAAAGAAAAAGGAGAGAAATTATGTGCGTTCAAAAAGTTCAAAGAATCATTGCAAACGGGTCTGATCACAAGCTGAAAACCTTGCGCACCGATTGGTATGACGAGTTTTTATCTCAGAACTTCTCAAAGTTTTGCGACGAGGAAGGTATCAAATGTCAACTCATTGCACCTTACTCTCCACAACAAAACGGTGTGATCGAACAAAAAAAAATAGCACCATAATGAACACTACAAAAACTTACTCAAGAGCATGTAAGTTCCGGCGATCTTCTGGGGTGAGGCAATACGACATGCAGTTCATCTTTTACACTGTTCACCGGCAAAGACGCTAGACACTTGCAGCCCCTACGAAGCATGGTTCGGCCATTCGGTAAGACACCTCACTTCGAGTACCTAAGAGTCTTCGGTTGTACAACACATGTTAAGACTGCAAAGCCATCAAAAAGCTTGATGTCAGAAGCCAAAAGATGGTCTACTTTAGCGTAGATGATGGAACCAAGACACACAGGCTGTATGATCCGCAACATGAGAAAATTTATGCAAGTAGAGATGTTATATTCAAAGAAGAGAATAAGTGGATTGGTGCAGTGTTGGCAATAACAAGCAGACTTTTACATTGTTCACTACAGTGGAAAAAGAGTGGGATACAGCAAACCTAGAAAGTACACCGACAGTGACACCAACAAATCCACAAATATCATCACTGGTGACAACGAAAGACGTGATGAATTCTCTGGAACCAGAGAGCTCAGGTGAGAGCAAAGGAGGATCCACAATAGAGGATGGATCAAAGAAGTTTCGTTCTCTTGTTGAAATTGATGCGGATACGCTTGAAGAAGAATTGGATCCCAAAGAGTTAGTGTGGTCACGGTCGAGGAGCCAACATCCTACAGTGAGACAGCAACTGAGACAATGTGGAAAGAGATCGTGCAAAAGGAGCTTGAAGCAATTGAGAAGAACAAAACGTGGACAATAACTAACTTATCGTCCAGACACAAGCCCATCGGTTTGAAATTGGTGTTTAAGTTGAAGAGAATAGTGAACGAAATGTCATCAAGCATAAAACAAGACTCGTGGTGAAGGGATATGTACAACGACAAGGAGTTGATTTTGAGAAGGTTTTCGTGCCTATGTCTATACTGGATACTATAAGGTTGATTCTTGTCCTCACAACTCAACACGGGTGGGTGGTCCATCACTTGGACATCAAATCAGAATTCAAACACGGGTGGGTGGTCCATTACTTGGACGTCAAATCAGCATTCCTAAATGATGACCTCCAAGAAGAAGTGTATGTTTCCCAACCTGAAGGGTTCGTCATCAAAGTCGAAGAGCAAAAAGTGTACAAGTTGTCAAAGGCCCTCTACGGTTTACGGCAAGCACTAAGGGCGTGGAACATACATCTAGACAAGAGTTTAAAGAGTCTTAACTTCATGAAATGATCACAAGAATAAGCAGTGTATACAAGAAACAATGGGGCTGAAATACTCATAGTTGGTCGTACGTTGATTACTTCGCCGTCACTAGTACAAGTGTGGAAGGCGTCAAAGAGTTCAAGCAACAAATGATGAAAGAATTTGAGATGACTGATCTCAGGTTACTCACGTACTATCTTGGTATTGAAGTAGACCAAAGGAAAGATTGCATCATGCTAAAGCAATTGGCCTATGCTAAGAAGTTGTTGCAACAATTTAAGAGGCAAAGTGTAACCCAACCAAGTATCCCATGGAAACAAAGTTACAACTTAGGAAAGATGTTGAAGGAAGCTTGGTGAATTCCACTAAGTATAGGCGTGTCATCGGAAGTCTAAGGTACTTTACGCATACTCGTCCGAACCTTTCATATGTTGTTGGACTAGTGAGTAGGTACATGAAAAAGCACACTATGATGCATCATCAAACGGTTAAGCACATTCTCCGCTATGTGAAGGAAACCACATGCTACAAGTTGAAGTATCAAAAAGGGCGAGGTTATGAAAAACTAGTTGGTTTTACCGATAGTGATTTAGCTGGAGACATTGACGATAGAAAAGGCAAGGCAGGAATGACATTTTATCTCAACGAAAATTTAATCTCATGGAAATCTTAGAAGAAGCGAACTGCGGTACTATCTTCCTGTGAGGTCGAATTCATGGCAAAAACTGCGGCGCCGTGCCAAGCATTGTGGCTGAGAAATTTGTTGAGTAAAGTGACTAGAAGTGAACTAAAGTTGGTAACTCTCTACGTAGACAAAAAATCTGTAATTGCACTGATGAAGAATCTGGTATTTCACGGATGCAGCAAACACATTGACACTTGCTTCCACTTCATCCATAAGTGGTTGAGAAGAGACAAATCATTGTGGACTTCATATGCACTAGAGAACAACGTGTATATATTCTAACCAAGACCCTAGCAAGGGTTAAGTTTGCAGAGATGCAGGAATTGCTGGAAGTGAAGAATCTTTAACAAAGTCAAGTTTAGGAAGGAGATTGTGAGCTTATACACTTGACTTAGTAGAATAAGTCTAACTTATGGAGTAAATTTAGGAGAGTTGTTAGTAGACGTAGAATAAGTTACTCACTTATGGACAATTATAGGAGAATTATTAGTAGTTGCCGTGGACCAAATTTTGTGGTTGTGGACCAAGTTTTATGATTTAATTAAGAAGATTATTAATGGTTCTTAATTTGAGGAGAAAGTTTAGGAAACAAATTAGTGTTTTCTCTCCCATAAATATGAGAGGTATGTTTTTTCACAACAAGAGAATTGAAAAGTTAAAGTGTTTTAAGGTTCCTTGTTTCAAAAATCTCTCTCTTCAAATTGTTCTCTTTACTCCTCTATTTGTTTTTATTTGTTTTGACATATCTCGGGTCGTGGGTCATTTCCAACATTGTTGTGGACCCAACAAATGTGGACGGAGTTATAGGTTGGGCTTGATCAACAACAGAGGTGAGAAGTTTCCTCAGTTTAGCAGGATATTATAGGCCATTTATTAAAGACCCAGTGAAAATTGTGACGCCAATGACTCAATTAATTAGAAAAGGAAAGACATTGGAATGGAGTCGAGATTGTGAAAGAAGTTTTCAAGAACTTAAGGAAAGATTGGCGATGACACCAGTACTTACTGTACCTGAAGGAACTGACAATCGGGTAATTTACAATGATGCTTCTTAAAATGGGTTGGGTTGCGTACTTGTACAAAAGGGGAGAGTTATTGCTTATGCATCTTAACAGTGGAAAGATTATGAAAGATTATGAACACAACTATCCGACTCATGATTTGGAGTGAGCTATTATAAAGAAGGAAAAGGAGAAGATAATATGGAGCAACTTGCTACTTCCATGAGGAGGGGAAGTTAAAAAAAAAACCAACCATGCATAACATGTTTAGAAAACAGGGGAAGGGTTTAGAAAACTTGAACTATTTGAATATATTGGTGGTTTTGTTGATAGTTAAGCTATATTTGCATGCTCTAAACATGCATTTTTAGTTGTATGAAATCGATCATGTTTGCATGTTAACGTATCCTAGTGATCCCTACAAGTACTGCTCAAGGAAATTCAATTCGTAGTTACATAGTCATACATGTTATGTCTGCTTTTATTTTTTGCTCATTCGGTGCAAATCTAGTTGGTCCTAATTCGCTTTTATTTTTTGCTCATTCGGTGCAAATCTAGTTGGTCCTAATTCAAATCTTATTAGGGTTAATATCAAAATTGGAGCCAATTACCGTCAAACAATGGTCTAATATAAGAGAAATACACGTACCTAATAGCTTGTGAAAATGTACATAAAAATTGCACAAAAGTATCACAAGTGGTGGTGCAAGTATATACCGTCATAATAGTAGTAAAGTAATAAGTAGAGAATCGAATCGTTTGAGACCCTATTTTTTTTCTATTACTTTTATTGCTCGAAAATTAAGTGAATTTATGAGAAAAATTATTGAAATAAAAACTTAACCATTGCAGGTACCCATCATTCCATCAACGTAAACAAAATCTTGATTTAAAACAAAATCTTGATTTAAAAAATTCAATTTATATAATATAAAATTGGAACTTTTCAAAAGATTAGTAACCGAAAACGAAAAAAGTGAACTCAAATATTAAAACACGTCTGCTAGGGAGAGGTTTTCACGCCCTTATAAAGGGTGTTTCGTTCTCCTCCCCAACCGATGTGGAATCTCACAATCCACCTCCTTCAGAACGGTTAGGAATAGGCTAACACACCCTTACAAAGGATGTTTCATTCTCCTCTCCAACCAATATGAGATCTCACAGTCCATCTCCTTTCAGGCGTCCTCGTTGACACTCGTTCCTTTCTCCAATCAATGTAGGACCCCTACCAAATCCACCCTCCTTCGGGGCCGAGCATCCTTACTAGCACACCAACTTGTGTCTACCCCCTTCGGGGAACAACCTCTTCACTGGCACATCGCCTGATGTCTTGCTCTGATACCATTTGTAACGGCCTAAGCCTAAGCCCAAGCCCATCACTAGCCGATATTATCCTCTTTAGGCTTTCACTTTCGGATTTGTTCTCAAGATTTTTATAACACGTCTGTTAGGAAGAAGTTTCCACACTCTGATAACAAATGTTTGGTTCTCCTCCCAAATGTGAGGACTCATTAAAATTTGCATCACTTTGAGACAAAATAAAATAAAATGTGAGTCTTTTTATTATAAAAAAAAATTATTTTTATATATATTCTTTTGTAATGTTATGTATTTTTTCTAATTTTAAGTATTTTATAGAAGATTTTGAATTGATTAAGATATTCACGGATGAATTACGATAAAACATTATATAAAAGATAATTACAAACATAATATTTTTTAAAAAAACTTATTAATTTTAATAATGGTAATCCCTAAGCTTTTATTGCATGTGATGGGTAAGAATGACGTAGGACACAACCAAGATAATTAATTAATTAATTAATTTTAAATTTTCTATTTTTATATGAATTCTTTAGATTTGTTGCTATTTATATTTAAATTTGGTGTTGAACATTGTATAATAATTAATATTTTGATTGGACAAATTGCAAAAACAACTTATCAAAATTATTATTAAAATCAAATAATTAATTACAACATAAATCCTAGATATTGTGGACCAACGCTCTTTTTCCTTCACATAAGGAGTTTTGTGTCGTTTTCAATTGTTGTCTATGTTGGATCGATATGACAACCTTAGAGCAGGATGAATAGTATTTTAAATAAACAGTTACGTCAAATAAAAATTACCATTCTATTCAAAACAATAAATCACAAGAGTAATTTCACTATTGAAAAGAGTTAGAGAATATAACGTCACAGTTTTTATAGTGGTTCAATCAAACTCGACATACTCCACTCTCCAAGCGCTTCTTGAGAATTTGAATAAAAACCGACTTTTTTCACATATCATAACAAAACGCTACACTGTTTTTCTTACTAGTTCAAAAGAAAGTTCAATCCTTTCCACGGCTCTCAGAATAAATCTGTTATAAATATTGAAATTTCGAAGAACAAACCATAACGCTGAGAAATAGATTTATAATTTGAATACTCATAATAATATATTCATAATACAATAGAAAATTCTAAAAAATAAAATGAAAAAATAAAAGTTAGAAACTTAAGAGGGTTCAAAAAAAATATATGTGGGACCGCAAATAAAAATCATGGCGAAATTTGAAATTTTCTTTTTGATTTAAAATAATAATAGTAATAATGGCCAACAGTAAAAGAAATAAATTTCTTTCCTTGATAATAATGACTCGGGCTGTTTCTTTCTTTAAATAATAATAATAATAACAATATAGTATTTTGAAAGATTTCTTTTATTATAATAATTATTTTTTTTAATAATTACCAATCATAACCTGCCATATGGAGTGATTTCTTTAATTTTAAATTCAAATATTCTAATTCTAATATATTAATATATATAATTAGTTTTTTTTTTTTTTTTAAATTTTAAAAACAAGCAAAACCCCTCCCACTCTTAATTTTTTCAAACCTCCATGTGTCATAATTTGATTGGCTTAAAATACTAACTCAAATGCCACGTCATCATAATATTCTTGGTTCAATTTTTTCGACCATAAATTTTTTTTTTTGTTTTAGCTTCAATTTGAGTGATTTAGATATTTTGGGTTCTATGACACTTGGCCATTCTGATGAGCTTTTAACATTCACATAGTTCCCATTGGTTACTCTTTTGGTCTAATATCTTTATTTACCTCTTATTTCAAGCACATTCTTGTATGTTGATTGTTTGTGTATTTCCAAAAAGGTTACTACCCATATAAGAAGATGGTTAGCTAGGGTTTTTAATATGTTAATCGATTATAACTTATTCATTATGTTCTTTAGAGCTTCTAGTTCTATTGGGCCCATGTTTTTGTTCTTCGAATGCAAGTTGCTCATGAATTAGATCATTTTATTTGCTCGTATTGTTGGACGGTGTGCGTGGGACCAAAGTTGCTTGGTTTGATGTCTTTCTTTCTTAGTAAGAGTGATTTGTGAGTCTAATATACTCCTTTCAAAAAGGTTGTTGTTGTCATAACACTTCTATGGCTTGTTCTACTTCGTTTAAGCTCTTTGTGGGTCGCTAAGATGGAGGTCCATACTTGGGCGGAGTCTCGGGAGGTCTGTCCGTCTCTTTCTTTGTTCCTACATTGTAGGAATATCCTTCCTATTTGGGGCAGTTTTTGGCCCTTTCTATGCTAGTTTAAGCTAGAAAAAAGATTTAGAGAGGAGGTAGAAGTGCTAGGAATCATGAACTTCCACAACCATATGATATTTATCCACGTTCATAAGCAGTCGTGACTTTGTAGGCCTCGGGAAAGTTACATGAGCAAAAAAAAAAATCATTCAATTGGCTCAATTAAACTTAAATTTTAAACTTATAATATTTTGGTCAATTTATAAACATAGTTGTAAAGAGCATGAAAATAGTAGGAGAACAAGTGTTTATTTAGCTAAAATGAAATTGTATGGAGGGGATAGGACAAAAATATAATTGCCCACTCGGGTGCGTATATTAGATCATACAAGCGAGTGCATGCGAATGCAATCTCAATGCTCTCGAGAGGCAAAATGATTGAAATTTAATGTTCGAGAGGCAATAACTTTGAGAATAATTGACCAAATTAGATATTTTTTTAAAATAAAATCGTGCAACTTTTCAAGGCCTATACTAGAGGTTATACACGAGGCAGTATGCCAGCAAGGACACTGGGCCTGAAGGGGGTGGATTTGGTGGAGGTCTCACATCAATTGGAGAAAGGAACGAGTATCAACAAGGACGTTGGGCCCTAAAGGGGGGTGACTTGTGAGATCTCACATTGGTTGGGGAGAAAAACGAAATAACCTTTGTAAGGGTGTGGAAATCTCTCCCTAGCATCAATTTTTAAAAAAACTTTGAGGGTAAACCCAAAAGGGAAAGCCCAAAAAAGACATTATCTTCATTATAGGGGATGTAACCCCTATGCCACATAATTAATAGCTGTAGGCCCCTTAAAAAGGACGTATGTCAAAATTAACATTGAAAGAAATAAATAATTTCACCCGTGTTGAAATTGGTCCGGATCTGAAATGACAGCACAACACAAGCCATCATACACTAGAGGCACCGCTTTGTCATCTACTTTGGTTTCATCCCGAACTTCTCCTTGATGGACCAAAAAATAGATGCTTCCCCGTCCGGGATATAGTTTTTAGCATCCTATTTTGTCCAACTATCTACTTTTGCCCACATTGGTATATCTACATGATATCTGATATATTTTAGGTTCGTATGCTAATCAACTAATATATTTTATATTTTGTATATTTTGTACACTTGAAATTGCATTTGTGAATGTGATATACTTGAAATGCCTTCTTAATGAATATTAATATGTTATTAAGGTCATTATAATGTCTTATTTCACAGATTTAAATTGAATTATGTTAGAATTGTAAAATACTACTGAAGGTGATGAGCGACTTAATAGAAAACGACCTCCAACGACACTTGAAGAAGCTTCGAGGAATGAAAGCTTAGCGAATTCGAAAGTAGGGAAACATCGGGTAAACCCTAAACCCTTACTTTAGGATAGACTAGGCAATTGTTTGATGCATGCCTAGTGGCACCGACACGTGTCCCTTATGCTTTATGATTACGATGTATGACTATGATGTATGGTGTATGATGACGTATATGAGTTATATGATGATGTTTGATGATGTTTTGTGATGATTACGATGTGTTATGATGATATGATGAAGTAGATAATATTATTTCCTTAATATGATGTTATTTTCTATATTAAATTGAGAAGCATGTTGTGAATGTCATAAGCATTTTTGTATGTACATAAGCATCGGGATACTTTCCCTTTTATGATGATGAGTACGGACGCGTACGTTCCGATGATGATAGTGATCATGTCGTGCATAACACTCAGGGGTCTACTGACCTCCGGACGTCACTACAGACAACTAGCTCAATTATGATGGGTCAAGGGGAGTGCAAACTGCGTGGGGATTCACCTTCGCACATGTGGATTGTGTATAGGGAAGCACTGCACATCCAATTTAGTCCAGACTGGAGACTATCCCTGGATATTTTAATGATAGGTTTCTAGATGCAATTTCCACCTTCCTTATTAGTGGAGTCACTTATTGAGTATTATTCAAAATACTCAGAACATGTGGTACATTATTTTTTAGGTAAGAACAATGTGCCCCTGAACCCATCATAATCAACACGTGCATAAACTAACAACATGTTTAATTGTTTAGACTTAAATTAATTTTCATTATTGTTTTTAATTTTATTTCTGAATTATGTTCGTGAGACCATGACTTTATCATGAAATTTATGATTTTAATGATGTTTTAAGAGTTATATTACACGTTTGAACTTAAAAGACTAAAATGACTATAACTACTTAAGTCTTACAAATATTAACTATTTTCGTCCAAGATGGGTTCCTTCCCGTTTTAAAATATTCTTCCCACCCCTCCAAAAAAAAAAAAAAAAAAAAAAAAAAAAAAAAAAAAAAAAAAAACGCTCTTTGAAACACTGACGAAGAAGATAATACAATTGCAAATCCATATACATTCACAGAACAACACGACCTCTGAACCAACTTCCATGGACTCTCGCTCTCAGATCTTGCTCCTAACCTAGCCGATTTCCAGGTTCAAATTCCTTCTCCTTTCATCCTATTTCATTCCTCTCTTTTTTGTCGTTTTTTCTTACCTTGATATCATCTATCCCCCATTCTTGCCGCCGTTTTACCTCCTTCGATTGTATCGTCTGTTGTTTCTGGTTGCCGTAATTCTGCTCTGCTCATGTACTGGTTTCGGATCCTTATCAGTTCTTTCTTTCCCTCTGCATTTTCTCTGCTCTGAAGTGTCTGGATTGAGTCTGGTTTCTTTTTTTCTGCTGGATTTCTGCGATTCTGGATTTAGCTTCGTCTAACGTTGTTATTCTAATTGCTCTTGTGATTCTTGTTTGTGTTGGATGAATTTCAATGTCAGAGGTTTTGTTGTAAGGATAAGGAGTGGGAACCTGCTGTGGTGCTGGTGAGGGATATGACGGTCTGACGTAGAGAACGGCGAGATGGACGATAGAGGTGGTGGATCGTTTGTTGCTGTGAGGAGGATTTCTCAAGGACTGGAGCGAGGAAATACTTGCCATTCGTCTTCAGGTGAATATTATCTTGAATTTCGGCATCTCTGTCTCCCACTACTTCTTCTTTACATTAAAATTAGAATTTTTCGTCTTCGCTTTTCTTTCGCTGAAAAGTTCTCTCTCTCTTTCTCTTCCTTTTGCTTTCTTTTCTTTATCTTATTCTTAATTTACGGTTTACTTTTTGGTTTAGAAGTTTAGATCTGTGACTTGAAGTTGAGTGATGTGCGCTAAGCTCTGCTTATACTGAGGCTCTTACTGGCTTCATGCTTGCTGAGATTCAAATCTGTATTGGTGGGTCTACTCAGCGGGATTTTTTTATTTTTATTTTTTAATTTTTCCAGCTCCTCATCGACTGTTCCTTCATTGTTTATGTTATATTTGTGAATCAAGTACCGGAAGTTCGTGATTTTGATATTCAGATTAGTTTCGGATTCATTTTCCAGTTTTTCAAAAAATTTATTGCATTGTACGTTGTCCATTGAAATTTGGGGAAGATATAGATCTTTCCGGCAGAAGTCATGAAACTCATTAATTAACCACGTTTTTTTTCTGATTAGATTATTATTTTCTCCTATGTACCGTTGATTGTTGGATGTACGTGATGGCAGGACGCAAGCCTGCCTTAGTTGCTTGACATAACTTAAACACCTTTTGTGGCGTTTGTATTTTTCTTCGTTGATGGCGTTATCTCTACTGCATATTCTAATCCTGTTCTATACAGAAAATATACTATTTATTATTATTATTTTTTTTACTGTGCCATTAATTCTTGTTTTTGCTCGTGGAGAAATAGTCTGCAATTACAATCAGTGTTTTGGAATGACGCAAGATCTCTCCTCATTTTTACTCAGTACTTACCCCTGTTTTTTACTTGACTGACCCAAATATAGATTATTCGCAAGTAACTATATTTCAAGTTCAAATCATGAGTTAGGAAAAACGAATTGTAATGATCAAATCGACTTTGTAGCATTAGTGCTCTCAATATGTGTAATGTGCTGTGAATTGTTTTTCAAACTTGTGCTATTTCTTGCATAAACAGCTCCCTCCATGGCTCCACCTTATCCTGTGTTAGTAGGACAATGTTCTGTACTTTTCTCTTATTTCCATTTTCAAATTTGTTTTGCTGTGTTAGAGTGACATTTTCCTTAGCATTATCTAATATCTAATATCTCTGCCATTTTAGAACCCTCTTATTCAGTTATCAGAAACTTGTACTGGTTTCCCTTTCATAAATTATGGCTTTTCGTGGGACTTCTGAAAGACATACCTTTACCATATATTCAAGCTCGGGAAACCATGAATAAGTTGGATAGCAACTAGCAAGGAAATTAAGTTTAATAGCATATACATGAACTGTTGGGCGTGTTTTGTTTTTTAACATATACATTTATATAGCTGTCTACAGGATTAGAGGACTTTGTAATTGATAGTTGAAAACTTGAATTTTCGTTATTGATCTGCTTTTGTTTTATTTCAGCTGAGGTTGTGGCAGGATCAGCTGCATGGCTTGGCCGGGGTCTTTCTTGTGTTTGTGCACAGAGAAGAGAAAGTGATGCGCGCTCATCATTTGACTTGACCTCTGCACAGGTAACTTTATGCATTTGGTGACTGTTAACTTCCATTTTCGTTGAATGGGAAGGAGTCTTATTTTAACTATTATTTTGATTTGACGATGTGTTTGGAGGCTGGACAGCTAGTGGTTTATTTTGCTGTTTGCTTTTTTCTTAAGCTTACACCACTTAGATGGACTGTGAAGGGAGCTGTAGCAATGTGTATTGTAGAAAGAAAAGAAAAGGATTATCTCGTTTCTTTGTCTTTTGGGCGTCTTCTTTTTAAAAAAAACATATTCTCATAATTGTCATCCACTGTTAAGAATTCAAATGATAGTCCTTTATGCTCTTGTTCTTTGTGCTGCTGCATATTCTCTTGTGAGTGGTATGTGATTTAACAAAAGAGCTTCGGTGTCTCTCAAAGCTGTGTTTAAGGTAATGGGTTATTCTTTCATTGTCTGCCATGATGAGGATGGAGATCTGATTATAACTTTTAGAGCTTGTGGGCTTATGCTTATTTGAATTGAATTGTAGTTTCAGTCTAGTGTAAGTCTAGCTTTACAATGTGTACTTATCTTTCATGAATGATGTGTAAAATATCCCAAGTCTCCTTGCTGTAGTAAGCTATTCAATTTGAATTCTTTTAGTGAGAGAGCACTGAAAATGGCATTAAGTCTTTGTTGGTCCACTTGTGTTCCCTTTTTTCTTTTTTAATTCGTTTACTAGTCACGAGGATTCCATTTTTCTAAAGCATCCTCTATACTCTCTCATCCAGTAATTTTAAGAGTGCTTTATTGTTGCATTTTAGTAGACATGGTTGAGACAAAGCCGGATGGATATGCAGTTTAAGAGTGCTAGGGTTTTCTACTATGTTCTTAATAGTTTCATACTTAATGGATGTCGAATAGCCAAGTTCCAATACCCATATTTATAGAAGAGGGCAATAAAATTTCTTTCACATGACTAAGTAAATTTTGCTTGTTCATAGTTGGAATACACACAAACAAGTTCTGAAATTTCATTTCATACAAAGTGTTCATTGCCTTCATCTACACCTGTTTAAACTTAATTTTTCTCCTTCCAAATAATTTTCGCGCATTCAAAAGTAAATCCTTGAGGTGCAAACAATTTATGTGCAGTGCACTCTGATAATTGATTTTATTGGTTTAATTTAACTTTGAATATAGTTCTTTGATTGGTCTTTGACACTCCTGCAGCATTCCTTTGTAGTTTTCATATCTCTAGAGGAACAATACACAAACTACTTTTGTTAACTGTTTTAAGATAGAATCAGTATCTCAAAATCACAGCACATGTTGGTTCTTTTATTAGGAGGAATGCTTGCTGAGACTGCAGAACCGCATAGATATTGCTTATGATAGTTCAATCCTTGAGCACCAGGTTTGTTTTCTGCGCAACGTTTTTTTCCTGTACGATGTAAAATATAGAGATTCTGCGTGTCTGGTGGAGGGAGAACCTGAGATGATTATTGTTTAGTTTTTCTCCTTTATGAAGATTTGAACTCTTGATAGGAGGCTCTAAGGGCTCTATGGAATGTGGCCTTCCCGGAGGAAGAACTTCGTGGTTTGATATCTGAGCAGTGGAAGGAAATGGGCTGGCAAGGAAAGGATCCATCGACAGATTTTAGGTAACTAAGAATTACGTTGTAGCTCATACTTGACATGAATAGCTCTTATGTTTTCTTGTTGCAGTTATTCCTGTGTTAATTCTTATTTATTGTGTTTTATCTCTAGGGGTGGTGGTTTTATTTCATTGGAGAACTTGTTATTCTTTTCCAGAAATTTTCCGGTATGCAACTTTTTGACACCTTGCTTTTTTAACTCCTTGGAGTTTTGACTTAGTTTGCTTTTGGATAAAAGGAACCTAAAGTTATTAAATGAAAATTGGATATACTGATTTTCACAGACAAACCTAGACATTTACTGATGAGTACATGCATGTGAATATTTTACCAAAAAAAAAAAAAAAAAGAAAACAAGAAGAAGAAGAATCAAGCAAGCAAACAAACAAACAAACTAAAAAGTAAAGAATGTTACTGTGGTACAGTTTCAGCTTCAACCATCCATATGCGCTTACGGTTATCGTCTTTTAACCCTAAAGTTTTTGGAATGCATTACAGAAGTCATTCCAGGATCTTCTTCGAAAGCAGGAGGGAGATCGGTCTCTATGGGAATACCCATTTGCTGTAGCTGGGGTGAACATCACATTTATGCTTATTCAAATGCTTGATCTTGAAGCAGGTTTGCTTGCTCTCTCTATGAATCAATATATTCAATGGAAATTTAATGGATAGTTGCCACATTTAATTCGAAAACTGCCTCTTTGACGTCAAATTAACTTTTGTGCAGCTTAGAATGTACCAAATTTGATTCACTGTGTTTGTATGTGCGCTCGCGTGTTCTTTTTTTTTTTTTTTTTTTTTTTTTTTTTTTTTTTTTTTTGGGTGTGGAGGGAGGCAAATGCATGCTTTACAGTATTTCGTGATATTTCTGATGCCGTGACCAATGGTTTTTTTTTTTCCTTTCTCACGAACTAATGGCATGAAATTATATTTGCAGTCAAGCCACGGACGCTTGTGGGAGCAACTTTCTTGAAGTTTCTTGCAGGTAATTTGCAACCAATTTGTTGAGTATTTGCACGAAGTGAAAGCCATATTTGCCGAGTGAAATGCTTTTACTGCTCGTAGTTTCTCAATGTCACGAATATGTGTAGCTATTGATTATGCGATATCTTCTTAGATGATTTCATAATATATTGATGGATAATTATCCATGCGAAACAAGCATCTCTTTTTTAAATCAACTAATCCAGGTATTTCTTTTTTCCTGACAGAAAATGATTCGGCATTTGACATACTCTATTGTATCACGTTCAAACTAATGGATCATGAATGGCTTGCCATGCGTGCATCATATATGGACTTCAATGTATGTAGTTCTGAACTTGAATTTTCCTTGAAATTGTCAAATTTATTCTTTGCCTGCTGATCGATATATGCGTTGTTCCCGGTTTTACGTATTATATTCGATAAATATCCTCTCAAACTTTAGGTTACATTTCTTCAAATCAAATCAAACCAAACTGACTTGTGATACATTCAACTTGTGCCACTCCGGAATCTTGATCCTTGACACCTTCTTTTTGAGAAGTGAAAGCACATTCATGGGTGTTTCCTTTCCCTATGTTATGGCCCGAGAAGCATAGAAATTAGATGTTTAATTTGAAATTTCAGCATCTGGGATGATGAAGTTGTTGAGGATTGTTGGGAGGGAGTCCCACGTTGGCTAATTTAGGGAATGATCATGGGTTCATAAGTAAGGAATACATCTCCATTGTTATGAGGTCTTTTGGGGAAGCCCAAAACAAAGTCACGAGAGCTTATGCTCAAAGTGAACAATATCATACCATTGTGGAGAGTTGTGATTTCTAACGGAAGCTACCTTAAATGGTTCAAGTTTATTATATATGTCCTAAAAGTTTTTTTTTGTTACTCTCTTTATAGACGGTAATGAAAGCAACACGACGACAACTAGAAAAAGAGCTCCTAGCCGAGGACATTTCAAGACTAGAAGAACTACCCTCATACGGCCTTCTCAATCAGTAGTGTTTGTTTGCGGACCAGACATCTCATTTTCTAATGGAAACTTCTCGTGGGAAAGGAAGTTACTCTACGGTATCGCTTCCATAGCTTTTAACTAGTTAGTGTTTTTTTTTTTTTTTTTTTTTTTGTACATGATTATTCTGCTCGTCCCATTTTCAAGTGGCTTGCCCTTTTGCTCCTTTGGCTAGTAGTGTATCAATCCATTCCCACTTCCTTTCTTCCCTCCACCTTTATGTGGTTTTTTTTTTTTTTTTTTTTTTTTTTTGTCTTTGTTTCTTCTAGGAATTTGAGGTTGAGACTTGTTTGCAATTAAGTTTGATGGATGAGCTTTTTTTTTTTTTTTTTTTTTTTTTTAATTTCTCACTCTGCATACAAGACTTCCTCTCATGACTTGTGAATGTGAAACACCATAATGATTTTTTGTTTGTTTTGGGATCTAACCTATGAAATTTAATGCATGAGGAAGAATGTGCCATTCTTGGATTACTTTGCGTGGTCTGACAACTTTCAAATGTTGAGAGAAAGGGAAAAAGTTGGAACTTGCATTATACTTTTATCAATCTCGCTCTCATGTTTGGTTCTATATCTCTATACTAAGCTTGGGCAAAATGTATGTGTTGGTATTATATGATGAAAGGTTAATTAAAAATGAATGCAATGCATATATTATTTTCGAATTAGATCTACCTTGGTTAGGGAGGATGAATGAAAATAGATGGTGCCAGACTTAGCTGTGTTTGGCTCTTGTTTAAGATAAATAAAACCATTGGAATTAGAACCCTACTAGGTTTGTTTGGAGAGATTTGAGATCTAGAAAAACATATTTGAAGTGTAGAATGGGAAGCCTAGGAATCAAAAACCTGTGTTTAGAGTATTGTGTTACTTTTTTTTGGTACTTTGCTCTCCCCCTCAATTTTATGGTGGAAGTTTTGTGAATTTGTGTATGAAACATTTTGTTTATGTTAGATTAGAATAAGAAAATTGTTTTTATAACAATCAAAACATTGTTTACCATTAACGAAAAGGAAAATACAAAGTATAGAAGTAAGATACAAAAGTATAAGCTATTGAGTATTGTGTTTTAAAGCTTGTGTAATTAAATATTTTTATTTGTTAATAAAATAATTTTTCAATATAAGATCCAAAGTTATTTTATTATTATAATTTTGAGCAATTATGAATTATGAAGTTGATGTACTAAAGAATCATTCTCAGTTGATATGACACATTTTATAATTTTTATAAGTGATCATATTATTTATATTATTTATGTGGAGACATGTGAGTAAAGATATCATATATGATGAGTTTGTATAAATTTAAATCACAAAATGTTTAATCTCTTGTTAATGATTTTAATTTTAAACTTCTATTTATGGGGCTTGTTCTTTTGACTTGCATGGGTGGAATGACCTTCATAGCTAATTTAATAAGTCTACACTTTTATGGAATAGACCAAATACCGAGTTGCTACCTAAATTTAGGAGATAGAATTCATTTCTTCTCACATAGGAAAGTAGATGAATTCTCTTTTTAAGAGATAATTTTAAGACTTGGACAATAAGATCTTACCTTTTCACGGGTTTGAGAGAGACTTAATATATAATTGAGTTGCAAATAAATTGTTTTTGATATATATTAAGTTGCAAATAAATTGTTTATCAAAATATTAAGTACCTTATGATGAATTTTTTATTCGATTGAAATTTCAAATGATGAAGAACCAAGTTGCATGTAATAATTATATTTATTTATGGACATATTTTAATCTATCATTTCATGAATGACATATTAAAGAGTTTAATAAATTAATTTTTTTTATTTTGTAAAAAGAAAATTAGAACAGTTTAAATTAATATTTAATAAGAAAAAACATGTTTATTGAATTTAAATAGGAGTGAGGTTATTAATGGATTGATAAAATTTAGTTGATATTTAAAAATATGTATTAAAATATGTTAGATACTAAAATATATGAGGTAAATATGACCAAATTTCTCACATATCACAATAAATAGGATTATATCACAATAAATAATCCAGGATTATTGGTTGAGCTGTTGATTTTATGAATGCTATTTGATGTATTGATGATTCATAACATATTTAGATTTAGCAAGGTTTAAACTACTATTGTGGAGATATAGACTCATGAAAAGAGATTAGTAAGCTAATTAACATGAGTATATACAAAAAATAATTTTTTGTAAAAAAATGTTAGGTATTTCATTCAGATGTCTCGAAACATAGAAAAATGATGCAGTGTTGTAACCATAGAGTTAAAAAAAGGTGTAGAAATGAAAGGATTAAGCTAAGTTTAAGAATGACCAAGGCGTGGGAGTTGTGAGCTGATTTAAAGTTGTTCAACTATTATTTGGATAAGATGGTAAAATATTGTACAAATTTTTATAGGCATATACGGAGATAGACTTTGAAATGAGGAATACGACTTAAAACTATGAAACCATAAATTGAGATTGAGCAAAGGGGATAATTCACCCTATATTAGGTCCCTTGGTTGTGTGATAAAGGTTTTTTTTTAGGAAATAACTTTTTTTTGGAGATGATCATTCCTTGTGATTATAGGGAAAGTACTCAAATAAAGAGGTTAATTGTGAGACACTCTAGCAAGACTTAAAACCGTGTAACATCAAGGTAGTTATCAATTGTAATACTAAAAAAAAAAAAAGAAAAAAAAAAAAAAGAAAAAGTCGGTCAAAGCCCAAGGGGCAAAATAGACATTTTACCCCTCATCCCATTGTAGGGGTCTTGAGAGTTCTCCACAGAATTCCTGCAAAAGAGAGGTGTGAGAAAGAAGGTTGAGAGAAAATTTGAGAGAGAAAATTTGAGAGAGAAAATTGAATAGCCGGAGTCTTCGTCGGAGAGTCACTGACGGAATCCATTCCCTACTAAGACCTACACTCTAGAGTCCTTTTTAGAAGAAGTAAGAACTCGTGTTGTTGAGATTTCCTCCTCTTTCGTCAAGATCAGAAAGAAAACCCGCAAGGTAAGATTTCGAACGATACTTTTCAGATCTGAGATCTTTGTTTGGGAGTAGAGTGTTTAAGTTTACTACCTTCATCCAGGGAAGATCAGCCACTGATTTTGTGAGGAAATAAACGTCGAGATCTGAGAATCTTTCCAAGAACGGTAAGGATGTTACCGAACCTCTTTCCGACGCTCATAACTCATCGTATGACTAAGTAAAAATCAAGAAAAAAATATTGGCACGTAGGTTGAAGTATGATCTAAAACTTTGTTGAAGAAGCCATTACTGTTTGGATTAATAATCGAGAGATAGAAAATGGAAAGAACCTCGGAAAACTAATCGAA
Source organism: Cucurbita pepo subsp. pepo (assembly GCF_057944985.1). NCBI lineage: Eukaryota > Viridiplantae > Streptophyta > Magnoliopsida > Cucurbitales > Cucurbitaceae > Cucurbita > Cucurbita pepo. The sequence goes on along the minus strand of NC_141809.1, from coordinate 4,310,510 downwards.
AACCTTGATTTTCTGCTAGGAGGAGAGAGAAGCCGCCGGTGTGCCACGTGTCAACCGGCTAGAGGACCGCGTGCGCCAACCACCTTTGGACACACGTCGAACACCACCTGGGAGAACGCGGCTCCAGCCTCCCTGCGACACGCATCCCCAGCAACGCAACCCGGCCCGCATCCCTCGACTGACCCGATACCCGCGCAGCGAATCGAACCGAACCGACGACCCGCGGTCCACCCGAACCACTATTTTCGAACCGAACCGGCGACCCGCGACTACAGAAAATCCTGGGCGCGTGACACTCACGCGTGGAACCTGCGAGTGGTTGCACCTCGGCGCGTGGCTGGCGCATGGAAGTGCGTGTAAGCTCATTTTCGACTTCTGTTTTCCCTATTTTCCTCCTGATTCCAATCCTAACTCCATTTTATATGAAATAGGACCTAATTGAGAAAAATCACTACCTTTTAATACGCCAATTGTGTGGAAACGCTGCGTTAGGGCACGCATCATTCAAGTAAGTCACCACACGGAATTTTAGGAAGTAATACTTGTAGGAGTCGCTTGGAATGCATGCATGCTAGTTTAATTATCTTAGGTCATAGCTTTCCGTTATTGATCGTAGGTAATTGATTTTTAAAAGCAAGATGTATGGTGTGGATTATTATGAGAATTACCTGAGTACTGCTATTATGTTGTAAGTTTCCATTCATTATGATTATGTATACTTCATGCTGAAAGAAGGATGGGAATTCGTGAAATATGCGCTCCGGGAGTTAATGGATGTTATCGCCCCATTGAGCATGTATGTTTATTTTGCATGAATTTTGTATGATGATGCTGGATGATTGTAGTTGCATATTCAGTTAATTTTCGTGACCCACTGGTATAATGAAGTCTAGAGATTTGTGGTTAGAGCGACAAGTCATCAAGGAATAGACTTTACATTTCCCTAGTAATCTAACAGACCATCACGGCATACAAACCACTTCTAGAGTACCCTTAGGCTACTTGTGTGTGGATGGTGTTATAGCTTCGTGGGGGACCAGCGGGTTCCTGATCAGGACTCGACTGCTCGATAGCCGTTTAGTATGGGAAGCGGGATACCCACGTCGTAATTGACCATTTAGCTGGATGGGATGGGGGAGGTAGCCCTCCCAAATACAGGGGGATTACCATGGGGCGAGGGGGTTGCAGCTCACTTCCTAGGCAAGAACCCAGGTAATCTCATACCCATGCCGAGGTAGCCACTCGCAAGTCACTAACCCAACACAGGTTAGCATAAAAGGAACTCTACGAGTATAAATAGAAAGTCTAAAAACCAGAGAAGCCGAAGGGACAAGTCCCAAGGGGGAAGCCCTAATGAGGTAAGACCAGAACCAGATGTTCTAGAGTCAAAGGGAAGTCCGTGGTTGTTTGTTAAGTTTAGGGTGCGACGAGAGCCAAAAAGTAGGTGACTTACTGAGTATAATTTTTACACTCATTCTTGCTATACCTTTTTTTTTTTTTTCAGGTACGTGAGGCGTCGAGTCAAGAGAGGGCACGTTGATCGTGTCCCGGGGCGTCAGTCTAGTTTTACTAAATAGTACACTTTGTCTTTCATGTTTTCCTTCTTGTTTTTACCTAGACACATGTCCTTTTGGTAATAAAACATTTTTCTTACCAAATAAATGAAATACTTCTGGAATAATGTTTTCCTTGAATTTCTCGCTTACATATTACATGTCATAGTCATTGTTAGTCACGACTTGAGGTTATTTATTTCGGGTCGTGACATCAATAGTATAACTCTGCTTTCTTAAAGTTATCAATACCTTTAAGAACATATCTACCGATAGTCTTGGAGTTTGAGGATGTATTTTTTGGGAAGCTATTAGGTTTACCCTCATTTAGGAAAGTTAGCTTTAGAATCAATTTGGAACCAAGAATCACCTCAATCTCAAAAACACCATATAGGATGACTCCTACCGAGCTCAAGGAACTTGAGTTGCTCGATAAAGGTTTTCTTCGATCTAGTGTATTAACATAGAGAGCTCCTGTGCTAGTAAATAAGAAGGATGGATCTATGCAACTATACTTAGATTATCGGGAGCTTAACAATGTCGCCATTAAGAATAAGTATCCATTGTCTAGGATTGATAATTTGTTCGATCAATTAATAACGAGTATCAATATTCTCAAAGGTAGACTTCAGGTCAAGGTATACCATCACTCAGTATTAAGGAAGAGGATATATCGAAAACTGCGTTTAAAAGTTGTTACTACAACTATGAGTTTAGGGTAATGTCCTTAGGCTTGTTCAACGCCCTTACAACATTCATGAAACTAAGAGCGGGGTATTTAAAAACTTTCTCAACACGTTCATAATTGCTTTTTTATCGATATTACATTGATGTACTTCAAAATAGAAGTGAAACATGAGATCCACCTAAAAAAAAAGGTTTTATTGATGTTTAGAGCACATAAATTATGCGTCAAATCCTTCGAAAGTGAATTTTAACTTCAAGTGGTAGCCTTCCTTGGGCACCTCATGTTGACAGTAGACTTAGGCCAAGGTAGAAGTCATTATGAAATGACCTCGCCTAACCTTAGTTACACAGATAAAAAGCTTCTTAGGGTTGGTAGGACATTACTTATGCTTCATTTGGAACTTCCACAAGATATCGGCCCCACTTACAAAACTAACTAAAGAGGGCAAACTCACATGGAATATGACGTGTGAAAAGCTTCACAGAGCTTGACGAGAAGCTTGTGACAACGCAAGCACTCACAAAACCACAACTTAGGCAATTTCATGGTTTACAGCGACGCCTACAAAATGGTAAATAATAGGTTATGCCCCTAACAATTCAAGAGGTATGAGTGTAACGATCCAACTCATGATTTGGGGTTGGTGGCGAAAGTATTTGCACTCTCATAGATTTGGCTGATCTGATTTTGTGACATGTTGCAAAGAATACAAAGGTTATATTTATTTTATTAAGATGAGAAGCTCTCACACATTCACAAAATTGAAAAATATAATAAATTCAGTGGTTAGATATGCTTAAAACTTGTTGCAACACAAAAGAAACATGGAAGAAATCCGAATACTTTTCACTTTACAAGTTCAAATGAGAAAAGAAACACATTCAGTTGAAGACACCAATTGACTGGGCAAACATTACATATGACATTCACAGATAAGGATGCAAACGAAAGTTCCCAACATTTTACAGAAATGAAAGGGGAAAAGAATCAGTTCTCCGGTGAGCTCGGAAGCAGTTCTATTTGATCCAATATGTCCGCAGGGAACTCATTGAAGAAGCTTTCTGGGTTCTCAACATTCTCCCTTACAACATCATGACTCGAGCAACGTCCCATTGGTTCGTAAAACTGTAGCCCGAACGGAAACTGTACCTCATTATCTAATTGAGAAACATCCAAAGGCTCAAGGAAAACATCAATGTTGGGATCATGGAGTAGTCCTTGAGATGAAAATGTTGAACCTAGTGGCAGAGGGTGGAAATTGGTTTGTGGATCGGATTTGATCGTAATCGGAATTGGGTTGAATTCCGGTTGAAGAAAGTCTTGACCAAAACCAAGTAATTTGGGTCTGTAAACATCAGGTAACGAGCAGAACATATCAACAGCTTCAGCATTATCAGCGCTGAAAGATGATGAACACGACATTGGCCTTGAGGATGCATCCCCGTCTGATGCAGAGCTCAGCTTTGGTGCCTTGAAATTTTAAGAAAACCAAACACATAAGAACAGTCATAAGATCTTGTTAGCCAACAGATAAAGATCAAACCAACAACATTACAAGTCCTGAAATACCTCCATGGAAGGAACATCAAAATCGACTGGCATTTCTTTTCTAGTGCTTCTCTGCAATTTGGAAGGAGTAGTTGAATTCTGCAGAAGCCTAGCCAATCTCTTCTGCCTGCTACTCCAAAAATTCTTCACATCGTTATCGGTTCGGCCGGGCAAGTAAGTCGCTATCTTCGCCCATTTGTTCCCAAACTGTGCCTGCAATTCTATCACTACCCTTTCCTCCTCTGCCGTGAACTTACACCCACTTGGGGGAAATGGGCGAGAACAAGAAATCCAAACATATTAGCAATGAATAGAACTTGTAGTGTTACAGCATGGTCGAGGAATCTCTCTTTCAGACATTTTCACAAACAGTTTGCAGGCACATAGACAAAATAATGGACAAAAACAGAGGGATTTGGTGGAACACAGAAAAACAAAACACAAAAACTCATATTCCTTGAAATTAGATCGGAATCTCGTGGAAGAAAAATCCATAACACAACTTGAAGAACCATAATCTAGAAATTACTCTTACAGACATTTTCACAAACAGTTTGCAGGCACCCAAAAAAAAAAAAAAAAAATAATAATAATAATAATAAATAAAAAATAAAAAAACTCGAACACAAAACGGGTGCGGGTAGATCAAACAACAAAACAGAACAAGAAACCCCAACCCACATCAAACACCTTTGAATTCATCCATGAAAAACCAAAAGCAGAAAGGAAGGAATGTAAATTAATGGCGGTCAAGCAAGAATCGCGTACTTTTTCAAGTTGGGTCTGAGTTTATTGACCCAACGAAGACGGCAGGACTTGCCGGTCCTCTGAAGAAGGCCTTTGGATCGAATGGAGCTCCAGTCTCTGGGGCCGAACCGCTTAACATGATTCAAAAGCACTTCATCTTCCTCCAATTTCCATGGCCCTTTTCGTAAAGCTTCCTGTGATCCACTTTCTTCCATTGTTGGTTTCCTCTTACAGTGCACTATGTTTATCCGACGCCATGTTTGAGCATGCAGGCGCTTCTACTTGCAGATTAATGGTTTCTGTTGATTGGTTTTTGTTGAAGCGATGTGGCGGTTGAGACGGTTATGAGCCACTTCCCGGCACTTCCCCACGTTCTCTGCATTTTCTCTTTTCTTTTCATTTTTCCTTCCTTTAAAAAATTTAAAAATTTATATATATATATAAAAAAAGAACTTATAACTATTTTAAATTTATTCACCTGTGAATAATTATAAGAATGATTTAATATAATTTTGTAATGGAGATGTTGTAAGTGTTGGATGATTGAAGTCCCACATCGGCTAATTTAGAAAATGATCATGGGTTTATAAATGAAGAATAAAAGCAAAGCCAGTGAACAATATCATACCATTGTAGAGTCGTGTTCGTTTAATAGTAAGAACATACCATATAAAAAAGCTTATATTTATTTGGTCCATAAAATTAAATAATGTCTAAGAGGTTTCTAAACTTTTATAAGAGTAAGAAATTGAACTATCTTATATCTATTAAATTACACTTAGGGTAGTTCAAACCTTATATACTTGTGTATCTAAATACTATTTTGACCCATAATACAACAGCTTGCATCTAGTATAGGTCAAAATAAATTGAGTTCATTTCACATCCACCAAATTTGATGTTAGAGCTTGAAAATCGAGCTTTTCGCCTGAATTTCAACAACCAATTCATCTATAAACACCTATGAAAGGATAACAATCTTCAATTTTGATAAGGATTGCCGTGAGGAAGAAGAAACTAGAAAGAACTCAAGGGCTATTTTTGTTGTAATTTGACATCTTAAAATACTCTAAATAACTTTTTACCAAAATGATATCTAATTGTATACAAGTACTATACCTTCGACATCTTAAAATACTCTAAATAATTGCTTGATGATGGTGTATGTTTGCACTTACGAGCTGACCTCTTCCCAAGGAGTTTGCAATTTAGAGCCATTAGACTACTTGACATTTTTGTATGTAAACTAGTTTATTACCTTTTTGTTTGTAAGCTTCATCGAGCCTTTGTAATAGAGCCATTATCATGTTAATATGGAATAAAAATGAGTTCAAGAACATGTAGTGTAAAGCTATTTGAACCTCTGATATCGTCGAGAGTATAATCTCATGACCATTTAAATTATGATCCGGTTGAAATTAATTGGTTTGATTGATCTTATACGGAAAGGAATTTGCACAAGTAGTATAATTTAATATAACACAACTGAAATATTATAAAGTATGTACTTTTGATTAAAAGATCAAATTCCCAAGTAGATATTGTTTTTTTTGGGCTTTCCTTTCCGGACTTTCATTAAAGGTTTTAAAACGCCTGTGCTAGAGGTTTCCACAGTCTTATAAAAAATGTTTTGTTCACTTCTCTCATCGATGTGAGATCTCTCAGAGAGAATGTCATATATGAGAGTAGGTTGTGACCTACATGATAGACAAGAAGCCAACATGCGAGTGGCGCCGATCGGACCACTTGAGAGTCGTAATAAACAAATGCCATGACGTGATCAATGTAAGACCGTGACACTAATCATGTTGATTTGAACAAGCTTTTAAATTAAATTATTTTGATTGGGTGGCTATAAATTTAATTGATACTTAAATTGTAAATAGATAAGCAAATAAAAGTAACGATATTTGTCCAGACTGTGCCAAGATTGAAAACGAACACCTTTTGGTCGAAGTAAGAGAGACATAAGGTAAGATTAAAAGCTAATAAGATTTTAAATTTAAAAAATGATTGAATAAATAAAGTTATTTTATTTTTTTTTTTCTTACCATATTTGAGTTTGATTTATGTTTGAAAAAAGTAGGGGAGATTTTCCATAAATGAGGAAAATTATATCTATGATGTGTTTTCTCTTTTTGAAAAACATCTTATTGTCTGTTTTTTTTTAAGAGTTAGGCATCCAAATGCATGCTCATTTCTCAAACGAGAACAATTCTCAAGGAGATTAGAAGGGAAAACCACCCGTAGGAAGCGAACAAGAGAGACTTTAACCCAGCCTATCTCTACCACATTACAGAGACATCTTCAAATAATTTCGATCAAAGTGGAAGAAATTAATACATAAGTAGGGTATAGGTTCAAATACCTTAACAAATCGTAATATTATATTCATTTAGGCAACCAAGCGTGGCAAATATCGTACAATTTGGTTTTATAGTCCAACATACAAATACCTTGTTCTCCCACAATCCACAAACACAGAGTTTTGTTGCATTTGATTCTATCTCTGTTATCCTTGTAGATATCAAAGTTCTGCGAAAAGCTAAACCATTGAAAGGTATAGTAAAACTATGTCGAGCCCCAAAAGTTTGGTCAAAAGGTGAAGGCGTAGCCGTCCAAAAATGGGAGCCGGTGGATTCCCAAGTCATTATCACCAGATTTGCAGTGAACAGTGAGTTGATTGTGACTTTTTAGAACATTTGTTATATTGATTGTAATCGGTGGGTCTTTGAAGATTGATCCATCGATAATAGTAAATAGGGTAGAAAAGAACAATAACATTAGAGATATCGTTAACCCTCCGTTGTTAAGTGTAAGGCATATTCTTGAGTGTAATGTTAAAGACCTTTAACTTTAAAGCGGATGAGCAATGGTAGGTTTTGATGTTTTGTATTCTTATCATAAAGGAGGACAATTATGGACTTGTTTGGTAACCTGTTGTTCAAAATAACAATAGAGCCATGCTTGATAATTAATTTTTTAATTAGAAAATATACTTTTCCAACTCATTATTAGTTATTGTATAGAACAATTTAAATTTATGATATTGTCATAGTATTATTTCATGACCATTTAAATTATGATGAGGTTGAAATTAATTGTTTTTTTTTTTAATATTATATTAGAAAGAAATTTACATAAATAGTATAACTTAATATAACTTAAATCAATTGATATAATGTATGTACTTTGGATTAAAATGTAAATTTTTAAGTAGATATCGTCTTTTTTAGGTTTTAAAAGGCGTATTAAATTTCTACCATTTTATAAGGAATGTTTTGTTTATCTCTCCAACCTATATGAGATCTTACATAAAGAAATTTCTATGGCTATTTTTGTTACAATTTGATAAGTTCTTTTTGACCAAAATGATATCTAATTGTATACAAATATTATACGTTCGACATCTTAGAATACTCTAAATAATTGCTTGATGATAATGTATATTTGCACTTATTAGCTGACCTTCTTCCGAAGGAGTTTGCAGTTTAGAGCAATTAGACTTTATGTCATTTTTGTAGGTAAACTAGTTTATTACTCTTTTGGTTGTAAGCTTCATCAAGCCTTTGTAACAGAGTTGCTATCAAATTAATATGGAATCAAAATAAGTTCAAGAACGTGTAGTATAGAACGATTTAAACCTCTAACATCGTCGGGAGTATAATCTCATGACCATTTAAGTTGTGATAAGGTTGAAATTAATTGGTTTGGTTGATCTTATACTAGAAAGGAATTTGCATAAATTAATAAATAAGTATGGTATGCTTTCAAATATCTCAACTAATCTTAATATTATTGTAACCACTCGAAATTTAAAACTTAATTTAAGGTCGCTATTGCATACGTACCATAAACATTGAATGCGGAAGACTCCATTTAAATTCCATAAAACATAACATTTATCTTAAAATATAGCCATAGACTTGCGTGTTTCGAAAACATCTTTAAAACGACACAACAAATGACTAAATCAAATAAATAAGAGTTGTGATGTGTCATGGTCTCGAGTTGCGATGCCGTCGTCAGCCGTACAGGAATGCCTTGCCTTAACTTGAAAAATGTAGTAGTACATGGCTTGATTATTTAAAGAAATACTCCGTAAGTGACCCCACTATTGGGGTTAAATGCAACAATTACATGCAAACGAGATGATGGGACCTATCTTTCAATCTGTCTTCCTACGATGTTGTTCTAACGGGTAATTTAGACGTGTACCATATACTCTACACACAGCCCATACATGCGAGTATGGGCTCACCAGTCAGCTCGCACACCGTTGGGCCACTTTCCTTATCCGGCGAGCATACTCTGGGAGTTCCTTAGACTGGACACCTGTTAGAACTAGTCACCGTCACGGCAGCGCTAAGCAAACATAACGATCGTTGTCCTGCCAGTGGATGTACGCATCCATACCCTCGTGATGGAATAGGGGTATCCCCCAAATGCATGAGCCACATAATGCATGAGGTCCCCAATATTTCTATTTTTATCATTAATGAATATAACCCCGCTATCATCTTTCATGCTTAACATGTCATTTCTCATTTTCAGTCTACCTATCATACATAATCCTAACGGAGTTACATTTCATTTCATTTGTCGTGATATCATGTCATTCATAATATGCTGTATACATACAATTTAGAAAACATAACATAACGCTCCATGCTTTTAACATGACATTTCATAACGTGCAATTCATACAACAATTACCTCAATGGTCACACAAAACAATCTAAACATGACACATCACATCACAATATATCGTATCATAAACATTGAGTATCGTAAACACTTCGTGATAATATCGTTTCCTAACTTATCATAGCCTTAACGTTCTTATACCTATCACAGTCATATCGTTACGTGAACGTACCTTAGTCATATAATCATAGGAACGTATTCTAACACTATCGTTCTATCAATCTATCACAAACCTATCCCTTTCTACCCATACCCTAACCATATTCTTTCATCAATCTTCCCTATCCATAGCACTCTGGTATGTAACCTAATCTTAACGTTTCATGAACGTATCTTACTCCTATCGTTACATTCCATTTTGTGCATCCTTCTCGTATCTTATCTCAAACCTATCCTTGAACACATCGTACCATAATTATTATCATACAATTCACATATTATAACATAACATAAACATAATATAAGCATACCGATTAACAGATAATTCACACATATCAGTATATATGACACGTGTAGAACCACAAGCACGTGTCAACATCAAATATAACCATGCCGATAGTAAAGCCACTTACCTGGCTAGCTTAAGTCGTTGTCACGAATACGTCATTAATGAAAGTTCAATTCCGTCCTTTGAAATCCGAGTTAACCTATGTGAGCCCATGACATCAGTTTCAAGTTTGAACTCTACAAAATTATTTCTCTAATATACATTGGTTCATTGTTGAAAGTCTTGAAATGTTATATATCTATAATTATATTTTTATTAAAAATCTTATCTTCCATGGTTACTGTGGTATAAAAAAAGTAGATACAACTCTTTCAAGTTATTATAGGCTTTACTACTCTATTTAACCTTTATATTTACCTTTCTCTCCATATTTAGTTTGTGGTTTTAATTCTTAATCTTCTTTTTTTTTTATGGTTGCCTTTTAATTCTGTTCTCATGTATTCCAAATTTCCAGTTTCCAAATCTTTCCTTGTCTCAGTGTTTCCGATTCACAAATTTTTTTGGTCATTCTATTTTAATCTATTAATTTGGCTACTAATATACATTTAATCTAATATTACTCATCTGACCTGATTTACTAGCATTCTTATAAATGATTGACATTTAGTTTCTAACTCAAAGCTAAACTATGGTAATAATTCAATGAAGATCTAACTATAATTGACTGTGATTTCTAAAAAAAATTGGATAAAAGAAAATGAAGATTTAATATATAATCTATCTTCACCTAAATCTGGTCGTGAATCTCAACTGGCTAAAGGTCATTCTCATTTTTTTCTGAAGTAAATCACAATTATTGTTTTTCTGTTTCTTTTTGCAGTAACTGTTACTTTCTCGTATAAGGATGGATTCAGGAAGGATGGATTCAGGAGAGATAAGGGATGAGAGGTTAGTGGGAAGGAGTGGCGGAAAGTTGTTTTTTTTTTTTTTTGTTTATTTATTTATTTATTATTATTATTTTAACTATTTTTTATAATTATTTTTATTTGTTTATTTGTTTATTTATTTTTGGGCTATTAGAATTATAATTCCTTAAAACTAATACACCATATCCAATTTTCAAGATTGAAAAAGAATACATACATATCGATTTATTATAATATCATAATAGAACCTTCCAATTCATGGATATATCGATTCTTTATATTTATTTAGGCAACCATATGAAGCAAATATTATACAATTTGGCTTATAGTTGAACATACAGATACCTTGTTCAACCACAATCCATAAACACATAGTATTGTTGCATTTGGTTCTATCTCTATCATCATTGTAGATATCAAAGTAATGCGACCAACCAGACCACCGGAAGATATAGTAAAACCGTGTTGAGCCCCAAAAATTTGGTCAAAAACTAAAAGCGTAGTTGCCCAAAGGTGGGAGATGGTGGACTTCTAAGTCATCATGACCAGAGTGAACAATGAACTAATTATGACTTTTTAGAACATTTGTTATGTTTACTATAATTCATAGATTTTGGAAGATTGATCCGTCGATGTAGTAAATATGATAGTGAAGAACAATGACATGAGGAAAGACCATGCAAGACCATGCAAGTATTGAAAATGAATTCATTTTGTAAATATGAAAATACTTATACTTGTTTAATTAGTTTTAATTACGTAAAAATATATTATTGTTATATTTGGATGGATGACCACATATTAAGTGCTTATAGAATTAAGGCAATTATGGACCCTTTAGTAACGGGTTCTCATGTATCGTTTAAAATAAAAATAGAATTGTATTTGATAATGTTGGATCGGTATGGCAACCCTAGAGGGGGGGTGAATAGGGTTTTAACGATAAAAGTGTTTAAACGTGATTAATTTTTCTAATGATGAAACTTTTTACAAATAAGTAAAAGATGATAATTACTATAACAAAGTAATTCAGGTCAAAACAATAATCAAGTAGAACATGCAATAAATCACAATAATAATTTTGAAATTAAATAGAAAAGAGTCAGAGAAAATGACACCGTAGTTTTATAGTGGTTCGGTCAAACTCGACCTACTCCACTCCCCAAGCGCCTCTTGGGAATTTGAATAAAGAACTTTCTCGACTCTTTCCACGGATCTGAGCCAAACCGCTACACCGCTCTTTTTACGAGTTCAAGAGCAAACTCAATCCTTTCCACGGCGCAGGATCAAACCGATACAAGTATTTGAGTTTGATAATAACACACCACAACTCTCTCAAAGAGTAGATTTACAATTTGGGATACTCACAACTATTTCCTCACAATACAAAAATAATCCCTCTCAAGAATAAGATAAAAAGAAATAAACTTGTAAGCTTGGAGAGAGCAACAAACAATGAAGACTTTGAACAAATGAGGATTGGAGAATGTATGTAAGTTGTTTTTTTTTTTAAAAAAATGTGGGGAAGATGAGTTTATATAGAGGAGAAAAGTGGCAAAATGTAGGATTGAATATTGACCATTGGATTGTGTTAGGAATAATGGAAGGTGGAGATTAAAAGTAAATAAATAAGAAATTTTTCTAAATTCATTTATTTCAAAATTTTAATATAATAGTAATATAATATAATAATAATAAAAAGTTATGTGAGTAACGGTCAAATGAAATTCAAAATTTATTATAAATATAATAATATAATAATAATAAAAACTATGTGAGTAACCACCAAAATTTTAAAATATAATAATATAATAATATAATATTGTAATAATAAAAATCGATGTGAGTAACGGTTAGATTCAAATTTATATTTTGTAAAAATAACTTTATTTAAAAATATAGTAATAAGAAAAACTCCACCATTTGTTACTCTCCCAAAATCATAAATGTCATACTTTGATATATTTTGATTTGTCCATCATTTTGATTTTGCTGCCACATCATCACGTCGGGTATGTTGTCTCGACTGTAATTTCTTCGTTTTAGCTCTGATTTGAGTAATTGAAAAGTCGTTGAAATTGTTATTCCCGACCTTATACTGTGGACAGTTCAAAATACTGAAAATAATTAATAATTAAAAAGTAGGTTTGTTATCATCAAAACATCAATTAATTGATTGAAATTAATTAAAGTGAGATCAAGGCCAAAAAGCCAACAGATAAATGGTTATTTTTTAAAATAAAAGATATATGTTTGAAACTTATTAAAGTTATTTTTCTATATATGTTTGAAACTCATTACGGTTATTGTTCTAAATTTTTTTGAATTAAAAACGTAAAAGTACAATATAGAAATTAATTTTATGGTAAGACAGTGTATGAGTGCTTTACCTAGTCTAGTTCTTATAGTTTCTCATGACCTAGTCCAATCGAGCTTTTATCTGGTCATTATATCTCATCACTCGACTCCTTAAATCATATTTATCCGTCAGAATTATGTACATAATCGTACGATCAATTAGTTAACTCTTTACTAATCCCTATGTCCTACATCTATGTATCATGAATATGTGAGATCCACTGATCTCTTGTAACCACCCAAAAAAAATTAAATAATTAAAATAATTAAAATAATAATTTTCCCTAAACTACTCTCCACTAACCCCTTTTCTCTCCCAACTATCTCCCCTCAACCAACTCATCAATCAATATCCCAAATTAGAATACTGGATCATCTATGGTTCCTACCGTGAAAAAAAAAAATACAAACAACCAGATTTACAAGGAGAGCTGGAGATTTAATTTGGAGAGAGATCTAGTTGTTATTACGGTAAGTCATGTTTTAGATCTCTGATCTCTTTTTCATTTATCCAGATCAGATTTCGTTTGTCTAATTATTCAGAATTAGATCCTGAGTCATGTTTTAGATCTCTGATCTCTTTTTCATTTATCCAGATCAGATTTCGTTTGTCTAATTATTCAGAATTAGATCCTGTTCTCTTGCCCAGTTATTTAGATTTTTTGTTATGATGTTAGGTCATAGAAAAATAAGTAGAACATATTTTCTTTTACTTTGTCTAATTATTCAGAATTAGATCCCTGGTTCTCTTGCAGAGATATTTAGATTTTTGGTCATGATGTTAGGTCAGATAAAATAACTAATGAGGCAAATATTTGTTAATAGAATAAAAGAAAATACAGAACAGATAGAAAAATAAATACAAAAAAGAGAGTAAAAGAGAAGAATCTGAACAAAAAATTAACAGGTAAATAATAAATACAAAATAGAGAGTAAAAGAGAAGAATCTGAACAAAAAATTAACAGGTAAATAATAAATACAAAATAGAGAGTAAAAGAGAAGAATGTGAACAAAAAAAATTAACAGGTAAATAAGAAAGGAAAGAGGAAAGAAGAAAGGAAAGATTTGGAATGAAAATTTATCTGTGAATTTTAGATTTTAACAAAATTAAAGGAAGAAAAAAAATACATATAAGATAAAAGGAATTAATTAGAATAAAAAAAGAAGATGAAATGACAGTAGAGGCCAAAATACTGTTAACCAAATCAAAACAAAAAAATATATATATATATAGGAGGTCAAATACAAATATAAATAAATAAATAAATAAATATATATATATATATATATATATATATATATATATATATTAGGAGGCCAAATAGGTAAACAAAATAAAAAAGAAAGAGAAAGTAGAAAGGCAGGGAAAAGAAAAAAAAAAAAATAAAGGGTAGGAAGTAAAGAGAAAATACAGAGAACAATGCAGGGAAAAGAAAAAAAAAATAAAGAGCACGAAGTAAAGAGAAAATGCAGAGAGCAGGAAAGAAGTAAAAGAGAAAATACAGAGAAGACATAAAGAGAAGAAAGAAGTAAAATAGAAAATACAGAGAAGGCATACAGAGAAAAAAAAAATAGAGAGAAGTAAAAGAAAAAATAGAGAAGGCATAGGGAGGAAAAAAAAATAGAAAAGACATGAAAAGACAGGTAAGAACTAAAAGAGAAATACAGAGAAGGCCAGAATAGAAAATCAAAAGAAAAAAATACAGAGGAAGAGAAAAATAAAAGAAAAAAAAAATAGAAAAGACAGGGAAGAACTAAAAGAAAAATACAGAGAAGCCAGCATAGAAAATAAAAAAAAATACAGAGGAAGAGAAAAATAAAAGGGAAGAGTTGGGAGTAAGAATTGATCCGAATTGACTAACAATATGATTAAATAAGAATCGATTAAAAATTGGTCAAGAATATGTCTTGAACAAAAGTTGAGAGAAAAAGCAGAGTAAAGAAAGAATATCAAAAGACAAGAGAGAAGTCAATCGAAATAAAAAATAGAAAATGAAATCTTAATATAAATAGAATATATATATAATATGTGTATATCTATTTAGAGGTATATTATAACGTTCCAAGACTTTATCTATGCAAAGTCTTTAATACTCGCATGAAGTTTAGCACATGAACCATTGTAAGAGTAAGAGAATTTAACATGAAATTGATGCCATGATACTTATAGGTTGGCTTGGATACAAAGGGAAAAATCGAACTTTCATTAAAGATAAATTGGTGACAACCGTATAAGCTAATCAGATAAGTGGCTCTACTATAGGATAGGCTAAAAATTGTATGAGTTACGATGTTGTATGAACTATGTCGTACGATGCGGTATATGAGTTATGATGATGTGTGGGTTATGATACCTGATGATGTGCTCAGTATATATATATTTTGATGAATGTCGTACTTGATATGTTTGATGCACTTTGTAGCAATATGATGAGTATGATGATTGCGTGACGTTTACCTTAATATGCTGATGTTTTCCATATTGAGCATGCTACATGATAATGAGTGCCATATTGCATCATGTCGTTAGATCGACATAGGACACAACCCTAAGAGCATGAAAATGATATTAATATAAATATCCACGAGTATGTGTTACCTAGAGTAACAAAGAGATGAGACGAGAGGGTTATGTCAGAAGAGACATTATGATGGATTTAGAGAGACCTCATGCATATTGTATGTTTATAAGCATAAGGCTACTTCCCCTAGAGATGATGAGTGCGGACGCGCACCGTATGATGAGCGCGTATGCGCATAGGGCGAAAGTGTTGGCTTTTTGGCCTTAATCTCACTTTAATTAATTTCAATCAATTAATTGATGTTTTGATGATAACAAACCTACTTTTTAATTATTAATTATTTTCAGTATTTTGAACTGTCCACAGTATAAGGTCGGGAATAACAATTTCAACGACTTTTCAATTACTCAAATCAGAGCTAAAACGAAGAAATTACAGTCGAGACAACATACCCGACGTGATGATGTGGCAGCAAAATCAAAATGATAGACAAATCAAAATGTATCAAAGTATGACATTTATGATTTTGGGAGAGTAACAAATGGTGGAGTTTTTCTTATTACTATATTTTTAAATAAAGTTATTTTTACAAAATATAAATTTGAATCTAACCGTTACTCACATCGATTTTTATTATTACAATATTATATTATTATATTATTATATTTTAAAATTTTGGTGTTACTCACATAGTTTTTATTATTATTATATTATTATATTTATAATAAATTTTGAATTTCATTTGACCGTTACTCACATAACTTTTTATTATTATTATATTATATTACTATTATATTAAAATTTTGAAATAAATGAATTTAGAAAAATTTCTTATTTATTTACTTTTAATCTCCACCTTCCATTATTCCTAACACAATCCAATGGTCAATATTCAATCCTACATTTTGCCACTTTTCTCCTCTATATAAACTCATCTTCCCCACATTTTAAAAAAAAAAAACAACTTACATACATTCTCCAATCCTCATTTGTTCAAAGTCTTCATTGTTTGTTGCTCTCTCCAAGCTTACAAGTTTATTTCTTTTTATCTTATTCTTGAGAGGGATTATTTTTGTATTGTGAGGAAATAGTTGTGAGTATCCCAAATTGTAAATCTACTCTTTGAGAGAGTTGTGGTGTGTTATTATCAAACTCAAATACTTGTATCGGTTTGATCCTGCGCCGTG
Source organism: Cucurbita pepo subsp. pepo (assembly GCF_057944985.1). NCBI lineage: Eukaryota > Viridiplantae > Streptophyta > Magnoliopsida > Cucurbitales > Cucurbitaceae > Cucurbita > Cucurbita pepo. The sequence goes on along the minus strand of NC_141809.1, from coordinate 4,293,825 downwards.
GAAAGGATTGAGTTTGCTCTTGAACTCGTAAAAAGAGCGGTGTAGCGGTTTGACTCAGATCCGTGGAAAGAGTCGAGAAAGTTCTTTATTCAAATTCCCAAGAGGCGCTTGGGGAGTGGAGTAGGTCGAGTTTGACCGAACCACTATAAAACTACTGTGTCATTTTCTCTGACTCTTTTCTATTTAATTTCAAAATTATTATTGTGATTTATTGCATGTTCTACTTGATTATTGTTTTGACCTGAATTACTTTGTTATAGTAATTATCATCTTTTACTTATTTGTAAAAAGTTTCATCATTAGAAAAATTAATCACGTTTAAACACTTTTATCGTTAAAACCGTATTCACCCCCCCTCTAGGGTTGCCATACCGATCCAACAGAAAGCACACAGATGAGGGTGTTCATGAGGTGCATGACACTATGGGGTTCCGCTGACCTCCGGACGTCGCTACAGATTAGCTTGACCAGAGGGTCTAGGGGGTGTGCGAGCGCCCTGGGGATTCACACTCGCACGTGTGAGTCGTGTGTAGGGAAGTACTACACATCCAATTTGTCCGAGACTAGAGGCCACCCCTAAGATGATTAGAGATAGGTTCCTAAATCATGATTGCATGTGTTTGCATTTGCATGACCCCCTATAGTGGGGCCACTTACGAAGTATTCTTTGAAATACTCAGGCCGTGTGCCACATCATTTTTCAGGTAAAGGCAAGGCGCACTTGTACGGAGGACGGCGGCATCGCGAGCAGAGACTATGGCACGTGCATAGGGTAGACTCATATTTAAATTTCTAGTCTGAAGTTAGAATATGTTATTTTGCATTTCATTGTTTTAAATTATTTTGTATTTGTTTTTATTTTCTCTAAATTTCAGTATTTCATATTTAAACACGTAAGACCATGGCTGTGTTTTCCAGAGAAGAAGTTGTTTTAAACGTTTTTTTTTTAAGTTTACGTTATCAATTATGTTCATGTAAGAGTTATATTTCCGCATTATAGATGAGCATGAGACGTTAGTAGCGACTCTAAGTATGTGGAAATTTAGAGTCGTTACATTCCTGATAACATTTTCCATGCAATACCAAACATAATTATTTGACTCCCAAGCATCATAAATAAAACCTTAAACCAAACCCTCTAAAAGATCTAGGTCAGCTAAATAAGGTTCATTTGAGATAGTCTTGGTTTTTAATTAAAAAAAACTAACTATTTAATTAGAAATTTTGGAATTTTCAATTTTTGCTAGAATAATAAACCTTTAAATTGTTATTTTACCATCTATAATCAACTGTGAAATGTCTTAAAGATAGGTTCGTATTTCCCTCCTCTGCTATGTCATTTATTAACTGAAAATGTTTATATTATTACCTTATTATATATGATACATTGTAAAATGTCATTTATATAATATCTTTGTATTATCATTTTCTTAAATAAATCGAACATTTTCTAATAATTTCTCTCAAAGTTAAGAAAAATAAATGGTACGTTCGACTTTGTGGCTTCATTAGACCTTTGACAAGATTACGTGTATATGCATAAACGAAATTTTGTTCAATCGTACAGGTAGCCAATGCATCTACTAATCATGAATAGATGAGGTCCACTCGTTTATAATAATATTTTCCATGCACGAAACATAACTATTTGACTCCCAAGCATCATAAACAAAACCTTAAATCAAACGCCTCTGAATAAGGTTCATTTGAGATAGTTTTTATTTTTTATTAAAAAATTGAACCATTCAATTAGAAATTTTGGAATTTTCAATTTTTGCTAAAACAATGTGGGAATGTTTGATTAATCCACCACACCATTTAGGTGTGAAAGTTATCTTATTTATAATCAAATAAATTACAAGAATATGGAAATAATAATAAATGGAAATAACAATAAATAGAAAGATACCCATGGTAATAAGGCAAATATCTAATATTTGCCTTATAATAAAATATCAAATATAAGATATGTATGGTAAACTATAATTTATTACTAAATATCCTTCACCCAATGAACTTTTAAATGGTTATTTTACAATTTATGATAGATTGTGAAATGTCTTAATAGGGTATGGTCATATTTCACTCTTCTGATGTGTCATTTCTTAATTGAAAATGTTTATATTATTACCTTATCATATATGACACATTGTAAAATGTCTTTTATATCATATCTTTGTAATATCATTTCCTTAAATAAATCGAACGTTTTTTAATAATTTCTCTCAAAGTTAAGAAAAATAAATGACACGTTTGACTTTGTGGCTTCGTTAGACCTTGGACAAGATTATTCTTTGCTAACCGAAGATAACTTATGCAGAAACTAAATTTTGTTCAATCATACGTGTAGCCTATACGTGTTTATGTTCACTCAATACCAACTCTAACTAATCGACTTGACTCTAATCTAGGCTAAGTCCTAAGTCTCGACCTTACCTATTCTAGGCCAAAATTCTTCAAAAGGAATGTCGCATCTTGTATAGTTGTTTCAATTACCAATCATGACCAAAATAAGTTAACAATTCTTAATATCATAAAATATGTCGATAATGTTTATAGTTCACTTATACTAATCGTATCAAGCTTCAAAAAAAAAAAAAAAAAAAAAAAAAAAAAAAAAGGTACATACACGAACAACATATCATAGCAAATATCATAATTATTGGTTTTATAGTTGAACATATAGACATTTTGCTCACTCACATACCACAAACATAGAGTTCTTCGCAATTTTTTCTATCTCTCTTATCTATGTAAATATCAAAGTAACGAAATGAGCCAGGCCATTGGAAGGAACAGTAAAACAATGTTGAGAACCATAAATTTAGACGAAAGTTAAAGTGCAGTTGGCCCAAGGTGTCAGTTTGTGAACTCCAAAATCATCATCGCAAGATTTGCAGTGAAAAATGAGCTGATTTTTAGCTTTCAGAGCATTTGTTATCTTGACGATAATCTCTGGGTTTTGGAAGCTTGATCCTTCGATGGTAGTGAATTGGTTAGCGAAGAACAATGAAATTAAGAGTGAAAAAGCAAGTGTTGAAAATAAACTCATTTGATTAAAATGATAGAGAAAAAAGATAGATATGAACACATTTGTGCTTGGTTTGTTTCATTTTATAGTTGATAAATAGTGTAATAGAAGATAAAAGTTTATTGTATCTTTAGTACGTTTTAATATTAGTATTCTTGCCATAAATATTTATGGATGATTTGATAACATTTTCATTAATTGTTTATTGTTTTTAAAGATGTCTACGACATGTGGGAAACTTTATCTATCTGTGTTCTTATTTTTTATTCCTGCAAAATCATCTTTTTTGTCTTCGTGGGACCAGAGAGATGATTCTCCATGGAGATCATCTCCCAAATCCTCCATTTTTTTTTGGAGGATCAGAGAGAAATCCTCATGGAAATCAGATTCCAAACAACATAGTTCCTATTAAAAAAACATGTATAAAATCATAATAAATTTAATAATATTTCTTATTAGACATTTAAATGTTATATAAGGGAGATAGAGTATAAAAAAAACTTTTTGATATATTTATCTAAATTATTAGTTTAGTCCCTCAATAACTTTCAATTTTATTATGTTTACTGGGTCCATAAATTTGAGAATGTCTAATAGGTATCTAAATTTTCATTATTTTAGTTCAAGATTTCAGGAGTAAGAAATTTAACTATCGAACTTTGTGATCTTAATTCATACCATATCTACTAAATTACGTTTAGTGTAGTTCATACCTTATCTAACAAGGGTTATGTATCTAAATAATATTTTGACAAAAAAAATACGACAACGGGTTTGTTTAGCATGGATCAAAATAAATTGAGTTCATTTCACATCCACCAGATTTGAAGTTAGAGCTTGAAAGTCAGGCTTTTCGCCTAAATTTCAACAACCAACTCAGCCATAAACACCCATGGAAGGATAACAACCTTCGATTTTGATAAGGATGGTCGTAAGGAAGAAGAAACCCTAGAAATAATTTTATGGCTATTTTTGTTGTAATTTGATAAACTTTTTACCAAAATGATCATATCTAATTGTATACAAGTACTATACGTTCCACATCTTAGAATACACTAAATAATTGCTTGATGATGGTTTATATTTGCACTTACGAGATGACCTCCTTCCAAAAGAGTTTGCAGTTTAGAGGCATTAGACTTCATGTCATTTTTGTGTGTAAACTAGTTTATTACTCTTTTGCTTGTAAGCTCCATCAAGCCTTTGTAACAGGGTTGCTATCACATTAATATGGAATAAAAATGAGTTCAAGAACGTGTAGTATAGAACGATTTGAACCTCCGATGTCGTCAAGAGTATAATCTCATGACCATTTAAATTATGATCCGGTTGAAATTAATTTGTTTGGTTGATCTTATACTAGAAAGGAATTTGCACAAGTTGTATAATTTAATTTAACATAGCTGAATTATTATAAAGTATGTACTTCGGATTAAAAAGTCAATTTTGCAAGTAGAATTGTCTTTTTTGGCCTTTCCATTTCAGACTTCCACTCAAGGTTTTATAACGCATGTACTAGGGGTTTTCACACCCTTGTAAAAATATTTTGCTCGCCTCTCCATTCGATGTGGGATCTTTCAAAGAGAATGTCATATCTAATAGAGTAGGTTGTGACCTACACGATAGACAAGAAAGCAACATGCGAGTTGGGCCCATCAGACCAGTTGAGAGATGTAAATTTTGATTAGGTGGCTATTGATAAATAGATAAGCAAATAAAAATAAAAATATTCTTCTAGATTGCGCCAAGACAAGCTAATGAAATTTCAATTTAAAAACCGATTAAAAAAAAATCACCATATTTGAGTTTGGTCTATAAAATTTTGAATTAAAAATGTAAAAGTACATTATGTATATACCATTTCAAACCCACATAATAATAATAATAAAAAACAAAAAATAGTTTCTTCCTCAGCTATGACATTTCATTCTCTTGATTCTTACTATATTGATCGTCGCTTGTCTTGGTTCGATATATCATTCTCTTAGTTGATAATATTTTTTGTATTATAGTATTTTTTACTCGAATAAATATATGATTGAAATGTTGGGTTATATGCAGGAATGAGTGAACTTGTTTGCCTGATGAAATGTGATAATGTTCAAGTTTGTGATGAGTTCTGTAGAAGAGCCGGGTAAAACGGAGGAATGTCTTCTTCTCTTCTCATGCTTTGTTGCTGCAACAAGTTATGAAAAATAATTACACAATTTTCTTCCCTTTCCCCTTTTGTCACGTATGCTTCATCAAGCCTAGCTGTTATCTCTTTCATATGGAATAAAAATGAGTTCAAGAACGTGTAGTATAGAGTAATTTGAACCTCTGATATCCCCGATAGTACAATTTCATGACCATTTATATTATGATGATGTTGAAATTAATTGGTTTTTTTTTTTTTTTTGTTGATATTATATTAGAAAGGTATTTACATAAGTATATAACTTAAGATAATGTAACTCAATTGATATAAAATATGTTTTTTTGATTAAAAGGTAAAATGTTTTCGGGTCTACTATTGAGAAATTTCTACCCTTTTATGAGGAATGTTTTGTTCCCCTCTCCAATCAATGTGAGATCTCACAGAGAGAATGTCACGACCCAAAAAAATTAACCTCAATTCGTGACTTATTAAAACTATGACGTGGAGTGTGTATGCAAGAAATTCAAAGGATAACATAATTTAAAAAATCAATAATTTATTTCATAAGAAAAGCGTTTCAATACAAAGAGAACATAGGTGACTAGTTTTAGACAAGGAAAGAAAACATGAAGGACAAAGTGTACTAATCAGTAAGATCAAACTAAAGACACGCTTCCTCTTTGACAATCCACATCTTTCAACGCGCCCTCTCTTGACCCAACACCTCACATACTTGAAAAAAAAAACAAATATAACAAGAATGAGTATAAAATTATACTTAGTAAGCCACCTACTTGTAGGCTCTTATTGTTGAAGATTATTGGGTGTGAGTCCCACCTCAATTAATTTAGTGGAAGATCTTGGAGTTATAAGTGAGGAATACTATATCCATTGGTCTGAGGCCTTTTAGGGGAGCCCAGAGCAAAGCCACGAGAACTTACACTTAAAGTGGACAATATCATACCATTGTAAGGAGTCGTGATTTCTAACACTTAGGGACTTATCGCATCTTAATCTTAACAAACTCTCGTAGTAAGTGAGCTGCAACCTCCTAGGCCCATGACAGTCCTCCTATCTATATATATATATATATGAGAGATTTAAGTCTCAAACATTCTATAAAACAAAATTTCTCCTCTCCATGCGAGTCCCCCTATATATATGATTTAAATTTCAAACATTCCTAGGCCCATGCCAGTCCCCCTGTATATATTATGTTATTTAAATCATAAACATTTCTCCTATGTTCATGCCAGTCCCCGATTTAAATCTCAAACATTTCTCCTACCCATGCCAGAAAACAGAATTTCTCCTGGGCCCATGCCAGTCCTCCTATATATATATATATATATGAGATTTAAAACATTTCTCCTACCCATGCCAGTCCCCCTATATATATATATATATAAATATATAAATCTCAAACATAATGTACTTTTCATTAATAAACTTTAATATTTTTCAATTTATGATTTAACACATTAGAACTAATTTGGTCGAGTCTATTTTATACATATCTCAAATGACTCAATTAAGAGATCGTAAATTTAAGAGTATTTTTTTTAACATTTTTTAAAGTATAAGAATCTTTTTGAAGTTTTTAAAAAATTCAAGGATATTTTTAAAATAAAAATTAGCTATTTATATTGAAAATTAATAGTAAATGGTATTTTAAATATTTTTATAATAAATTTAAAGGTATTATTCAACCTTTTAAAAATTTAACAGTAATTTTATAAATAAACTTACAAAAATTATCTTTGATTAGTGAACATTTTAGAGTTTTTAAACTTGGTTAAGAATGAAAAATAGAAATAGAAATAGAATTGGGAAGGTGTGTATTCTTATTGATATTGATATCCTTTAAATAGAATACAAGAGTACAAATAAGAAAAATATAAAATAATTAAATACTGAGAATAAAATAAATATACTCTAAATCAAATCATAAAGTAAACAATATTAAGATATAATATCTAAGATATATTCTATAAATAATATATCTTAACACTCTCCCTCAAGTTGGAGAGTGTATGTTAATCACATCCAACTTGTTTTTACGAGTGTAGGTCAATAACACCCGAGTTGTGTTTGAGAAGAGAGTGTAGGTCAATAACACTTTTATCTTCGCAGTGGTGAAAATATCCATAAAAAATAGACCGTCTTTGATTGGTTTGCATTTTTAGACTTTCAAGAAATTATTGAATTTACAAGAAAGATGCAAAACCAAAAATAGACCGCCTTTGATTGGTTTGCATTGTTAGACTTTCAAGAAAGTATTGAATTTCCAAGAAATATGCAAAACTCAGAAATAGACCGCAATGATTGACTCGAGGATTGGTAACTTGTCCCATTTAATTTAATTTGGAACAAGTGAATATCCTCCCTGATCACTTCTTGGTCCATGCATAAATGATTTAGAAATAGACCGCAATGATTGACTTGAGGATTAGTAAGAATGTTTGATTAATCCACCACACCTAAATGGTGTGAAAGTTATTTTATTTATAATCAAATAAATTAGAAGGATATGGAAATAGTAATAAAGAGAAATAACAATAAATGGAAAGATACCTAGGGTAATAAGACAAATATCTAATATTTACCTTATAATAAAATATCAAATATAATATATATGGTAAACTATAATTTATTACTAAATATTCTTAACACCCCATCGCAAGCTGAGTGTCGGATTTGAACGAACGTGAAACTTGGATATGAAAAATTTAGAGAGGTTGAGAAACACTTTTCGTGAAGATATCAACAGCTTGGTTTAGAGGAAGCGTAGAGAAACACTTTTTTGGCCATCGAAAATTGCAGAGGGATCGCCGCTCAACGGCGATGCTGCCTTGGCTTCGGCGAGAATATGTCTAACCCCAAGAAGTAGAAGGGGAAACCTAGAGCAAGAGACAAAGACAATGTTGAAGCCGGAAGAGTCGCCACATTGGGCGAAGGAGCCAATTTTGGCGAGAAGGGCGGCGGCAACTTGGTTGGCGAAGAGGCCAGTGCGGCGTCGAGATTCCAAAGGCAAATCTCTGCATTAGGTCGATGGGCTTATCAAGATTCTCTATATTTTCGAATAGAACGGTGATGAAGATCCTTAGATTAGGGTTTCTGTGAAGGATGAAGGGAAAATTGGGAAGAAAATGAAAGAGGCTATGTTTGGAAAAGGTGAGGTTGTATTTATAGAGTATGGCAAAGGATGATTTGGAAGTCAAAAGGGTGGAGCCGAAGAGTAATCAATCGGCTCTGCATGTGGCAGCCATGACAACTGCCCCTGCGGCGTCAAAGCCAGCAGTGGTGGTGGAGAAGAACAGTAGAAGATTTCAAAAGCCATTGAAAATAAGTGATAAGCGCCTACAATGCTGGAATTTGCAAAGCTAGAGGTCTTTCTAGAATCCTTGCAAAACGTTCACAGAGAAAGCTAACTTAACGGATTGATTCCAACCAAGAGCTGGTTAGAAGATGAATGACTCTTAGATCGAACTTGGTATCTAAGAGTGACCATCATAGAAACTACTTTTAAAAAAAAAATCAAATTTAAAATAGGATGAATATTTTAATTTTAAACGAGTGGAGGTATGAGGAATTCATTAAAAAAAAAAAATCAAATTCTGGTAAAAATTTATCAAGAAAAGGTTAATAGAGACTACTTTTAACATTTATTGAAACTATGGAAACTACATTAATTAATACGTTTGAATGTATTAAAAATTTAAAATAGGATGAATATTTTAATTTTAAAAGAATTATAGAACATGCTTAGTTAAATGTTTTTAAAATTCCTTCTAGTTTTTATTATGTGTATTGTTCTATATCCAAAATCATGAGTTAGGAGTGGTTTATTGATAAGGGCTTCAACCTAAACCATGATAGTCCCGATGGATTTAGACTAATCTGGTTAAAGTAAACAAACATGATTTGTAGAGGTGTCATTGGAGCTGAAAATCTACTCTCGAATGGCTTGAAAGGAGTGGCCAGGGTCGGGATCGACATAGTGAGCTTGGTCCTTGAAGAAGAACTGTTTCGATTTCTGATCAGTGGCGTTGAGGATGTTGGATTCAGTGCCATCGACGCCATTGATTTTAGGGTTGAGTTTCTTCATCCATCCGAGCATGTGATTGAAGGAGCGATTCTCCATGACGAGAATGACAATAGTCTTGATGGGAGAGCCATGAAGGAGGGGAGTATAGAAGGCCATAGGAGGAGGAGGAAGAAGGCAGTGGATTTGGCAGCCATTGAAGCAGTGGGAAGACTTCTTCCCATCTGCAGAGAGAAAGGACAGATGGGCAGATCGTGAACTGAAAACCGTTAATCCAAGCAATATCAATAGATAACGTATCACTATTATTGTCATAAAGCTCCATAGTTTGATATATCAGTTTCATTTGTTAAACCCAAAAAAGTAAATATAAGTAAATTATAAAAAGTACCATTAAAGTTTTTACTCAACTTTTTATAATACTCTATTTTTAAAATAAATTAATAACAATAACCTTAAACTTGGTATGGTATCCCAAATAAATACTTTTTTTTTTAAAAGTTCCAATAATACTTTTAATTTTTTTTTAAAAAAAAGTCTAAGAAATATTATTACAGTTAGTTTTAGATGATAATGATTAGATATTTTATTATAAAAATACTACTATTATTCTTTAAAAAGTTTCATTAATTCTCTACAATTTAAAAAAAAAAAATTCAAAATACCACCAATATGTTTAAAAAAAAATATCCTAAATAGTATGAACACAATTCACCTTTATAACATAAATTACAACTAATATATAAACAAAAACCATCCATGGACGACACCTTATAGATTATCTCCAAACTTTATATGTTACTTTTAAAAGTTAGTATTAATGGTAAGAATATTTTAAACTTTTTATAAAAGTTTTAAGGTATTTTTGAATTTTTTTTTAAAAATTAAGAATATTAATAAAACTTTAAAAAATTTAAGGATACTTTTGAGGGAAAAAAAATAAATAAATAACGGTCTACATCTAAAACTAAAACTAAGGATGAAAATATTTTTAAACTTTTTTTTAAGAGTATTTTTCGACTTTTTCTTTAAATATAAAGATAATATTAAAAAAATTCAAATATTTATAAACATTTTTAAACAAAATTAAAAAGTTCGAGATATTATTATTAATTTAGCCTTTCAAAAATAGTTATAAACTTTAGTTAATAACATTAAATTTTTTATTAAAAAAAGTAACTATTTATATTCTAAAACCCATATATTACCCCAAAGAATATTAGTATATTTAAATGTAAATTTAAAATAAAATATATCAATTAACTTTTCTAAGAAAAATTAGTGACCATTTTATTCACAAGTAGGTTATTAATACACATGCGCGGTCCATAGGTTATCTAATTGAATTTATTAAATCGCATAATTGAATTTAGTCTTTCAATTTATTTTAAATATTAAATATATAATATTTTATTAATATTTTTTATATGTAGTCGTTATTCTTTAAGTTATAATAAAATCACATGATTGAAAACTATTCTCATAAACCAACACGAGTTCTTCTAGCATGTTTTATCCTCGTTTACATGTATTTTATGAAAATTTTCAATAGGTCACCCAACATAAAATTTGTAACAGCTCAAGCCCACTGCTAGTAGATATTGTCATTTTTAGGCTTTCCGTTTCGGGCTTCCCCTCATGATTTTTAAAACGCATTTGCTAGGGAAAGATTTTCACACTCTTATAAAGAATGTTTCTTTCTTCTCTCCCATCAACGTGAGATCTCACAATCAAACAATATTGTCAAGTGGTAGGCTTGAATTGTTACAAATGGTATCAGAGCCAAACACCAGGCGATGTGCTACTGAAGACATTGAGCCCCGAAGGGTGGTGGACATCGAAGGGTGTGCCAGTGAGGATGTTTAGCCACGAAAGGGGGTGAATTGTGAGATCTCACATCGGTTGAAGAGAGGAACAAAACATTGGTGTGGAAACCTGATCCTAGCGACCCATTTTAAAAACCTTGAGCGGAAACACAAAAATGAAAGCTCAAATAAGACAATATATGCTAGCAATGAGCTTGGGCGGCTAGAAAATTGCTCCATACAAATCACGCTTAACCATGGAGTTTTTTTTTTATTCAACCACCAAAAAAGGAGAATCCTATCCTCAGAATCGTTCTCCTTCGAATATGGTCTTGATTTATTCATATACCCGTCATTTACTCGATTGTCACAATTTTCCTTCTTCTTTAGACCTAAATCTATTTTTTTCTAACTTAAATTTATTAATATGGTTTTGATTTATTCGAATATGGTCTTGATTTGTTTTAAATCTCAGCGTGTCAAGCTCAATAGTACAATTACTCGCTTCTGAGAAATTAAACGGCGACAATTACGCAACAAGGAAATCAAACCTAAACACAATACTTGCAAATGATGATTTGAGGTTTGTTTTAACTGAGGAACATCCCCTAAACCCCAGCTCAAACGCAAACCGAATAGTTTGGGATGCATATGACAAAAAGGGTAAGGGGAAAGATAAGATTCCTACTGACCGCAAACCGCAAACGCAAGGTTCAAAATGCAGATAATGGAAAATGTTTCCATTGCAATGAAAACGGGCACTGGAAAAGTGACTGCCCAAAATACCTTGTAGAGAAGAAAGCTGAAAAGGCACAACAAAGTAAATATGATTTACTAGTTGTAGAAATATGTTTAGTAGAGTATGATCACTCAACCTGAATATTGGATTCAGGGGCCACTAATCATATTTGTTTTTTTTTTCTTCAGGAAACTAGTTCCTCGAGAATGCTTGCGGAAGGCGAGATAACGCTCAAGGTTGGAATAGGAGATGTTGTCTCAGCAAGATCGGTAGAAAATTTAAAGTTGTTTTTTAGAGATAGATTCATTATATTAAATAATGTACTTTTTGTTCCTGTAATAAAAAGAAATCTAATATCTATCTCTTGTTTATTAGAACAATTGTATAAAGTGTTCATTTGCAAAAGAGGTATTCCTATTTGTTCTGCAAAACTAGAAAACAACTTATATATTTTAAAACCGAGCGAAACAAAAGCTATTTTAAATACCATGATGTTTAAAACAGCTGAAACTCAAAATAAACGACAAAAGATTTCTCCTAATACCTATCTTTGGCACTTAAGACTAGGCCACATTAATCTCAATAGGATTGGGGAATTGGTTAAAAGAGAACTTCTAAATCAGTTAGAAGACAACTCTTTACCTCCATGTGAGTCCTGTCTTGAGGGTAAAATGACTAAACGACCTTTTTCTGAAAAAGATTATAGAGCCAAAGAAACCTTAGAACTCGTGCATACAGATCTCTGTGGTCCAATGAATGTCAAAGCACGAGGAGGGTATGAATATTTCATCAGTTTTATTGATGATTATTCAAGGTATGACTATATTTACCTAATGCATAAGAAGTCCGAAGCTCTTGAAAAGTTCAGAGAGTATAAGTCTGAGATTGAGAATCTATTAGGAAAAACTATTAAGACACTTCGATCAGATCGAGGTGGAGAGTATATGGACATAAGATTCCAGAACTATATGATAGAACATGGAATAACGTCTCAACTCTCAGCACCTGGTATGCCACAAAAGAATGGTGTATCAGAAAGAAGAAATAGAACACTGTTAGACATGGTTCGGTCTATGATGAGCTTCGCTCAACTACCTGATTCGTTTTGGGGATATGCAGTGGGGACTGCTGCATACATTTTGAACATGGTTCCTTCTAAGAGTTTTTCAGAAACACCTTATGAGTTATGGAGAGGGCGTAAAGGTAGTTTACGTCACTTCAAGATTTGGGGATGCTCAGCACATGTGTTTGTGCAAAACCCCAAGAAATTAGAACGTCGTTCAAAATTATGCCTGTTCGTAGGATACCCCAAAGAGACGAAGGTGGTCTGTTTTATGACCCTCAAGAAAATAGAGTGTTTGTATCAACAAATGCTACATTCTTAGAGGGAGACCACGTAAGAAATTATCAACCTTGCAGCAAACTAGTATTGAGTGAGATTTCTAAAGAAGCTACTGATAAAATAACAAGAGTTGTTGACCAAGCTGGTCCTTCAACAAGAGTTGTTGATGGAGCTGACGCTATTGGTCAATCATATCCTTCTCAAGAGTTGAGAATGCCTCGACGTAGTGGGAGGGTTATAACTCAACCTTTTCATTACTTGGGTTTGGTAGAAACACAGGTCATCATACTTGATGATGGCGTTGAGGATCCATTGACCTATAAACAGGCAATGAATGATGAAGATAGAGATTAGTGGATCAAAGCCATGAATCTTGAAATGGAGTCAATGTACTTCATTTCAGTCTGGGAACTTGTAGATCAACTAGATGAGGTAAAACCTATTGGATGCAAATGGATCTACAAGAAGAAACGAGACCAAGCCGGTAAGGTATAGACCTTTAAAGCTCGACTTGTAGCAAAGGGTTATACCCAAAGAGAGGGGTAGACTATGAAGAAACCTTCTCTCCAGTTGCTATGCTTAAATCGATTAGAATACTCTTGTCCATTGCCACATTTTATGATTATGAAATTTGGCAAATGGATGTCAAGACTGCCTTTCTAAACAGCAATCTTGAGGAGAGTATCTATATGACTCAACCAGAGGGGTTCATTGAACAGGATCACAAGCAAAAGGTTTGCAAGCTTAAAAGATCCATTTATGGGTTGAAGCAAGCCTCTTGATCTTGGAATATAAGGTTTGATACTGCGATAAAATCTTATGGCTTTAAACAAAATGTTGACGAACCTTGTGTTTACAAGAAGATAGTCAACTCTACAGTAGTTTTCTTGGTGTTGTACATTGACGATATCCAACTCATTGGAAATTATGTGGGATTTCTAAATGACATTAAGCATTGGCTAGCGGCACAATTCCAAATGAAAGATTTGGGAGAGGCTCAGTTTGTTCTTTGAATCCAAATTGTTCGGAATCGCAAAAACAAAACACTAGCATTGTCTCAGGCATCGTACATCGACAAAATGTTGATTCGATATAAGATGCAGGACTCCAAGAAAGAATTATTACCATTCAGGCACGGAGTTCATTTATTGAAGGAACAAAGTCCTAAGACACCTCAAGAAGTTGAGGATATGAGACACATTCCCTATGCATCAGCAGTCGGTAGTCTGATGTATGCCATGCTATGTACCCGACCCGACATATGCTATGCTGTGAGAATTATCAGCAGATATCAGTCCAATTCGGGACATGCCCATTGGACTGCTGTTAAGAATATCCTCAAGTATCTTAAGAGAACGAAGGACTATATGCTAATGTACGACACTAAGGATCTGATCCTTATAAGGTACACTGACTCAGATTTTCAGACCGATATAGATTCGAGGAAATTGACATCAGGATGTGTCTTCACTCTAAACGGAGGAGCAATAATATGGAGAAGTATAAAGCAAGGTTGCATTGCTGATTCCACCATGGAGGCTGAGTATGTTGCTGCTTGTGAAGTAGCGAAAGAATCTGTATGGCTTAGGAAGTTCTTAACTGATTTGGAAGTTGTTTCAAATATGCATCTGTCTATCACTCTTTATTGTGATAATAGTGGAGCAGTTGCAAATTCTAAAGAACCAAGAATCCATAAGCGAGGAAAACATATTGAGCGCAAATATCATCTCATAAGGGAAATTGTGCAACGAGGAGATGTGATCGTCACACAGATAGCTTCAGAGCACAACATTGCTGATCAATTTACAAAGCCCCTCACGGCTAAAGTGTTTGAAGGGCACCTAGTGAGTGTAGGACTACGAGTTATGTAATCTAAGGCAAATGGGAGATTATAAATAAGAGAACTCACACCCCCATTTAGGTGTGGTGGATTCAGCAAACATTCACATGGTATTAGAGCGTTACAACAAAATGATACTTGGACTTTGGTTCCTCGCCCTGTCAACACCAACATTGTGGGCTCTAAATGAGTGTTTCATATTAAATATTTGCCTGATGGATCCGTCGAGTGTTTCAAGACTCGTCTTATTTCCAAAGGTTATACTCAGGTTCCTGGTCTTGACTACACTGACACTTTCAGTCCGGTTGTCAAAGCTACCACTGTCCGTGTTGTGCTTTCTATTGCAGTCACAAATAAATGGCCTCTTCGACAACTTGATGTCAAGAATGCTTTTCTCAATGGAACTCTTATTGAACGTGTTCATATGGAACAACCTCCTGGGTATATTGATCCTCGATTTCCCACTCATGTTTATCTATTAAAGAAAGCTCTCTATGGCTTAAAGCAAGCTCCTCGTGCTTGGTTTCAACGTTTTAGCTCATTTCTTCTCACACTTGGGTTTTCTTGCAGTCGCGCTGACACGTCCCTTTTTGTCTTTCATCAGCAATCTAACCTTATCTATTTGCTTCTTTATGTTGATGACATTATTGTTACCGGCAACAACTCATCTCTTATTGACATCTTTACTCGCAAGCTTCATTCTGAGTTTGCTACCAAAGATTTGGGTTCTCTCAGTTACTTTCTTGGTCTTAAAGCTTCACCCACTCCTGATGGTCTCTTTATTAGTCAGTTAAAATATGCTCGAGATATTCTTAGTCGTGCTCAGTTGCTCGATAGCAAACCAGTTTACACTCCCATGGTTGTTTCTCAACACTTGACTACTGATGGTCCTCCTTTCTCTGATCCTACTCTCTACAGATCTCTTGTTGGCACCCTTCAGTACTTGACTATTACGCGTCCAGATATTGCCTATGTTGTCAATTCTGTCAGTCAATTTTTGCATGCCCCTACTGCAGATCACTTTCTTGCTGTCAAACGTATTCTTCGCTATGTCAAAGGAATACTCCACTTTGGTCTTACCTTTCGTCCATCCACTGTTCCTAGTACACTAGTCGCTTATTCGGATGCTGACTGGGCTAGTTGTCCCGATACTCGTCGTTCTACATCCGGCTATTTTATTTATCTTGATAACAATCTCGTTTCTTGGAGTGCTAAAAAGCAACCTACTGTCTCACGCTCCAGCTGTGAATCTGAGTATCGTGCTCTTGCCACAACTGCTGCTGAACTTCTTTGGGTTACGCATCTTTTGCATGACCTCAAGGTCCCTATTTCACAGCAACCCTTACTCTTATGTGTCAACAAAAGTGCTATTTTTTTGAGCTCTAATCCCGTTTCTCACAAGCGGCCCAAACATGTTGAACTAGATTATCATTTCCTTCGAGAACTTGTTATCGCTGGCAAACTTCGCACACAATATGTACCCTCTCATCTCCAAGTTGCTGACATCTTCACAAAGAGTATTTCTCGACCTCTCTTTAAATTTTTCAGATCCAAGCTTCACGTTCGTTCAAATCCGACGCTCAGCTTGCGGGGGGGGGTGTTAAGGATAGTTGACCGTTCATTATAAGGCAAATATCTATATTTGCCTAACATTACGGGTTACCATATTTGCCCTTTTATTAAAGGCTAATATATTGTATTCATTTATTATTCTTCCTTTTATTGCTATTTCCATATTATTTGTAATTTACCATATTTCTGTATTCTGTAAATGATTATAAATAAGAGAACTCTCACCCCATTTAGGTGTGGTGGATTCAGCAAACATTCTTAGATGCCGTAGTTTATTGTATTTATATCTTTCTCAATACTCAACGTTATAAAACCCCACTATAGTTTTAGTCCAAGTGGGAGTTTGTTGGGTATTATGCCTAAAACTCATAGTTGGTAAACAAAAACATATTCTATTTTCAATAAAGTTATTATTGATGTTTATTCAGTAAAGATTGTTATTGAATAAAGTGAATTTTAGGATTATTAATCTAAATCCAATAAACTAAGAACACTCTCACTATAGTATGATTACTTGAACTATATGTAGAGACATAAGAGTGGATCAAGTTCAAGTATATAGTCAAAATGATCTACAGTACAAGGATAAGGCTGAGTACCTTATTCTGGGGACACTACGGATGCGGCCCACTTTTGTATATGATATAAACAATGTGATCACTAAATTGTACATACGGAGACATGTGAGTGGGGGCGTCCTATGTAATGAATATTATATAAGATCGGACCATGAAGAAAATCACTCTCACTTTATAATATCGTTTACTGATGAGACTGATTTTCTTTTCATTCGACGACCTAGGTAGCGCGATCTTAATCCTGAGCTAACCATGAACTCCTGTTTATTCGTGTGAATGTTTGCATAATCCACCACACCTAAATGGCGTGAAAGTTATCTTATTTATAATCAAATAAATTTCAAGGATATGGAAATAGTAATAAATGGAAATAACAATAAATGGAAAGATACATGCTAATAAGGCAAATATTAGATATTAATATTTGCCTTATAATAAAATATCAAATATAATATATATGGTAAACTATAATTTATTACTAAATATCCTTAACAATTCGGAATTATCCTTAGATTTGCATGGGTGAGAGTGGTTCGAGTTCACCGACTCAATAGGCCTCCCATGTTAGGGGTAAGACTGGGTGAATGGCTGGGGACGTGGGGTGCAAGATAGAATTCACTTCTACCCGCTTTTAGGAATAGTAGAGAGGTTGTTCCCTTAATTACTGACTCCAAGTCTTGAACAAGGGGCCCCACCCTCTCATTGGCCCGAGAGGGATTCGGTTTGGTGGTCGGACCACAAACCAATTGTTCATTAGAGGATCAGTAGGACTTAAGGAACAAGAAGTAACTTTAGGGGTAAAACGGTAAATTGACCCAGCTCTAGTTACGAACAACCTGTCAAGGATCGAATTACTAATCATGGTTATATCAAATGAACAGAAATATATCTATAGCGAGGGGAGTACAACTACTAGGCTATAGTGGAGTGTCCTAGTTGTTAACGAATGTTGGTTAACAAGGTTAATGAGTTTAGCTGGATAATCTCGGATCGTTGGAGCCCATGATCTGTAGGTCCATTAGGTCCCTCTGCTAGCTCATATCGGACTAAACCTTAGAATAGTTTGACGAGTGAGTTCGAAGTGTTTGAATTCAAATTAGGGAATACACGCTAAATATATACGATATAGTTCACCGCATTTTGTTTTAATTATGAATTAAACAAAAAGAGAGAATTGGAGATATTTAAATAAGATTTAAATATTTTAATTATGAATAGGAATTCATATTGCCATAAGTGATTGGGATTGGCATTTGATTTAATGTTAAATATTAATTGTTTAATTAATCATTTAATATTATTTTGATTTGAAATTAATTATTTAAATTAATTGTTGAATTAAAATAAAGAGAGTCAAAATGTTGACTTCACTTCATGGAAAAATCCATGTTTGAGTCAGTGGAATATTGAGTGTTAATATATGGTTTAACCAAACTTGCATGTTTGCCACATAATCCCACATAATCCCACAAATTTGAGTGGAATTTTGAGTGTCAAAATTTGGTTTAACCAAACATGCATGTTTGCCAAATAAACCCCATAAATTTAAGTGAAATTTTGAGTGTCAAAATTTGGTTAACTCAAACTTTGATGCTTGACAAATAAACCCCACAAGTTTGAGTGGAATTTTGACACTCAAAATTTGGTTAACTCAAACATGCATGCTTGCCACATAATCCCAAACATTTGAGTGGAATTTTGAGTGTCAAAATTTGGTGATCTCAAATTTGCATGAACATACAAATATGACTCTATAAATAGAATGTTCAAGGTACATGGAACTTCTCCCTTGGAAAAACCTAGAGAAAAACTCTCCCAAACTCTCTCTTCATATATACTAAATCCCTCCTAAGTTTAGTCACTCACCAAATTCCACAATCCCGTTCTAAGGCAGGAGAATAGTGAAGAAGACACTAGTGGTGGTTCGAAACCGATTCGTGAGAAAAAAGGAATTTGAACTACAAAAGATTAGTACTCAAACACCTTGAGTTTTAATACTTATGAACATGCTAGTTATTTACTATAATTGATGTTCTAAGAGTGCCTAAGATCCAAATTGCTCCCGCATGTGTTATATTAACACCATCATCATCTTCATCATAAAAAATTTCCGAGTCTATTGGTGTAATTGTTGGTGCAATGATTGATGATTCTCCAACTTCAAAATTAACTTCTGTCGAATTGTTCCAGTCTCATTCGCTTGCTTCATTTACTTGCACATCACGACTCACTATCACCATCTTGCTTTTCAGGTCAAGTAGCTTGTATCATTTTGTCTGTTGGATCGATATGGCAACCCTAGAGGGGTGAATAGGGTTTCAACAATATAATAATTTAAACGTGATTAAATTTTTTTAATAACAATAAAACTTAATACCGCAATAAAACTTAATAATAATTTAGAATTTAAATAGGAAAGGGTTAGAAAATATAACACCTTAGTTTTATAGTGGTTCGGTCAAACTCAACCTACTCCACTCCCCAAGTGCCTCTTGGGAATTTGAATAAATCTTTCTTGACTTTTCCTCGGATTAGAGTCCAACCGCTACACCGCTCTTTTTACGAGTTCAAGAGCAAACTCAATCCTTTCCACGGCTCAGGATCAAACCGGTACACAGCTCTTTTTACGAGTTCAGGAGCAAACTCAATCATTTCCACGACTCAGGATCAAACTCATACAATTGTCTGAAATTTTGTAGAAACGCACCACAACTCTCTGAAAGAGTAGATTTACAATTTGATCGCTCACCTCACAACTATTTTCTCACCATACAATAGACATCTCTCTCAAAATAAGATAAACAAGAAATAAAATTGAAAGCATTGGAGAGAGTGGACGCTTTTAAAAAAAGTTTAATCAAGGAAACTATGGAAGTTGTGTATTGTGTTCTTAGTTCTAAAAAATATGAAGAGGTAATGATCTAGCAAATTCTTGTAAAGTACGAATTTCAATGAGAGTACCAGAGTCATTACCTATAGTACCCTTACCAATTATTTTACCCTTCTCGTTGTCGCCAAAAAGTTACTAAGCTACCATTCTTCATGGTAAGACTCACAAACTTGGATTGGTTTCCCGTCATGTGTCTTGAGCAACCACTATCCAAATAAACCTAAAAACAAAGATATTCAAAATTGACCTTTTGGTACCCATATTTTTTTTGGGTCCTAACAAGTTAGTTTTCACAAATTTAGGAATCATGTTTGCATTATATTAAAAAAATTACCACACGAGAAACAAACAACATCATGCAGAAATTTATTTCTAAAATTGAAAAATTATTTCTTAAAACATTGTTAGATTTTATATTTTGAGAAAATTTTCTTCTCGAAGAGATGTTTTGAGAATTTTTCAATTTAAAGCAATTAGATTTAATATGTCTTTGAACACCACAATAATGACATATACGCACAAATCTAAATTTATCATACTGAGATACAAATTTGCATGTGTTAGGCTTAGACATAATGAGGATGCTTTAACAATATTGTTTTAGAACTTGAGTATAACATTCATCAATATAGCCTAATCCCTCTTTTATCACCATAAGGCTTACCTGCTTCAATTTTTTTATCTAATTTTTGAGCCCCTATAGTTAACATTTTAATAGACTCTTTAGTCTTGCCAAGTTCTTGCATATTATTTGATTTCTTTTCTTTTTGAGTAATTTAATTAACTTATATTTTTCACAATAATTATGCTCAAGAAATTTCATTTTATCAAAATGCAGTTTTCTCATCACAATCAAATACATGCTTTTTCACAGGGTATATCAAATCTTACCACATTATGATTATTCTCTTCTAAGCAATAAATTTCATTTAATAAAGACTTATTTTTAATAATTGAAGCATGACATACTTTGAACCAAGTTTTTCTAAATCAAGTTCATTTCCTCAAAAACTATAAATAATTCATCATAAGAATGAGATTCAAGAATTACCTCGTCTTCTTCACCCTCTTTGTTACTCTGAGCCATGACTTCATCCTCTTTGTCACCCTGAGCCATGACTTCATCCTCTTTGTCACTATGAGCCATGAAGCAAAAATTTGCTACTTTTTCATCACTTAGAGATTTATTTGCATCCATTTTATCATGAGCTAACATGCTAATTTTTGTTTCTTTTAACTTGATTTGTTCCCTCAGTTACTCCAAGAGGTTTCCAAATTTCATATGCTAAACAACACAGATACTCTATTAAATTCCTCGTTACTTAGGGCACAATAAAGATAATTTATAGCACTAGCATTAAAAGAACATTTTTTTATATCATGTTCATCACATTCATTCTCTAATTTAAGCTCCTCAATGTTATTAACAATTTTTATTGGAATGTAAGGGCCTTTACTAACATTCAACCATAATTCATAATCAATCCATTGCAAATAAATTTTCATTCTAGCTTTCCAATACGTATAATTTGTTCCATTAAAGTAAGGAGGTCTAGAAGTTGATTGTCCTTCACAAAAACCGTTTTTAACACGTAGATTTGCCATAAGCTCTAAAAATAAAGTTTATATAAAAAAAAATCAATAAGAGCAACCTGCTTTGATACCAAATGTTGGATCGTTATGGCAACCCTAGAGGGGTGAATAGGGTTTCAACAATATAAAAATTTAAACGTCATTAAATTTTTCTAATAACAATAAAACATAATACCATGTAATAAAACTTAATAATAATTTAGAATTTAAATAGGAAAGGGTTAGAAATATAACACCGTAGTTTTAGAGTGGTTGGGTCAAACTCGACCTACTCCACTCCCCAAGCGCCTCTTGGGAATTTGAATAAACCTTTCTTGACTCTTTCCTCAGATCAGAGTCCAATCGCTACACCGCTCTTTTTACGAGTTCAAGAGCAAACTCAATCCTTTCCACGATCTAGGATCAAATCGGTACACAGCTCTTTTTAAGAGTTTAGGAGCAAACTCAATCCTTTCCACGACCCAGGATCAAATCGGTATACAGCTCTTTTTACGAGTTCAGGAGCAAACTCAATCCTTTCCACGGCTCAGGATCAAACCGATACAATTATCTACAATTTTATAGAAACACACCAACTCTCTGAAAGATTAGATTTACAATTTGATCCCTCACCTCATAACTTTTTTCTCACAATACAATAGACATCTCTCCCTCAAGAATAAGATGAACCAGAAATAAAATTGAAAATTTTGGAGAGAGCAACAATGGAGCTATTAAAAAAAGTTTAGATCAAGGAAACTATGGAAGGTATTGTGTTTTGTGTTTTGTGTTCGTAAAAGATATGAAGAGGTGATGAGTTTAAATAGTGATCTTGTAAAAATAGGAATTGATACGGACCACACGTGAACTGAAACGTGGACCACGAAAAATAATATATATATATATATATATATATATATATATATATATATATATATATAAATGTAATAATATAATAAAAAAATGTTAATGAAAATAATGTGACTATCCTTTAAAAGTAATTGAAAAGTTTTATAAATCTAATTGAAATAATTTTCTTTCATTTTAAGAGTAACTCAAAAGTTTTATAAATGTAATTGAAATCACTTTATAATTCAAATACTTTTCTTTTAAATTAAAAGTAACGGAAACTTTTATAAATGTAATTCAAATAATTTTATTTCAATTTAAAAATAATTGAAAACTCCACTTTGTTACTTTATCAAAGTTATAAATGTCATATTTTGATTGGTCCATGATGTCAATTTTGCCGCCACATTATCACGTCAGGTATCTTGTTTTGATTGAAATTTCATCATTACAGCTCTAATTTGAGTGAACCAAAAAGACGTTGAAATCGTTATTCCCAACCTTACACTATGGACAAAATATTGAGAATTGTTAATAATTTAAGGTAGGTTTGTTATGATCAAAACATCAATTAATTAATTAATTAAAATTAATTAATTTGAGATTAAGGGCAAAAAAGCCAACATTGTCTCTCATCATATCCAATCAAAATATACCTTTTTCTTTTGTCTTCGAGTTTCGTTCTTTGTTGATCCGGTACATGAGCGTAAGCCACACTACCGAACACTTTGAGATGAGAGATTGTAGGCTTTTGTCCACTTCAAACCTCTTGTGGTGTTTGATCATCCAACTTTGCATATGGACATCCCTTTTGTACATAGATGACGCATTGCACGGCTTCTGCCCAAAATTCCTTTAGCATCATTTTGCTCTCGAGCATTCATTGAACTATGTCAAGAATGGTCCTGTTCTTTCTCTCGGCCACATCATTTTGTTGAGGGGTGTACGGTGCGGTTAGAAATCGCCTTATGCCTAGCTCCTCGCAATACTCCATGAAAGTCATCGAAGTATACTCGCCACCTCTATCAGATCGTACAGCTTTGATGTGTCTACCAGTTGTCTTCTCCACCATCACTTTGAACTTTTTGAACACCTCAGATGCCTCGAATTTTTCTTTCAGAAAGTAAGCCCAAGTTTTTCGTGAGTAATCATCGATAAAGAAAATGAAATACCTCTTTCCGCTGAAAGACTCAGGGGTAATTGGTCCACATATATCTGTATGAATCAACTCGAGAAGTTGTTGAGCCAAAAATTCAGCATTCTTTTGAATTGAGGTTCTCGCATACTTGCTGAGCATGCATTCTTCACAAAATTTTCTTTAAAAGTCCATGTTGGGTAGCCCATGCACCATATTCTTCTTCGCTAACTCTTTTAGGCCGCCATGATGTAGGTGACCAAAGTGGAGATGCCACAGTGATGCCTCGTCTTCTACGTCGACTCGCAAACAATTTTCTCGTATGCTTCTTAAATTCAGTTTGTACATCCAATTCCTTCCTATTTCGACTCGAGCAACCAAACGCCCTTGCTTGTCCTTAAGTTGTAGTAGACGGTCTTTTGAGAATATTGAGTAACCTTTCTCTGTGAGTTGCCCCATACTTTAGATGTTGGTCTTGAGGTCTGGTACGTAATAAAAATCTTGGATTGACCCCACTAAATCATCGTTTTGCAAGAAATGTATCGTACCTCGGCCTTTGACCTCCACCTTTGACGCATCTCCAAATGTCACATGACCATCTTCAATCTTTTAAATTTCTTTGAATAGATACTCATGACCACACATATGGTTGCTTGCCCTTGAGTCGAGGTACCACAGAGTGTCATTGTTGATGTTATCTTCATTTTGAGCCATCAAGAGAAGACCTTCTTTTGTTACATCTTCCAAGGCTAGGTTGGTTGGTCCTTCCACCTTTTTATTAGCTTGACAATCTTTTGCAAAATGCCCCACTCTACCACAATTTTAACATTTGTTGGAGTTACAATCCTTGCATAGTGGCCAAATTTATGACATTTGTAGTACTGAATGTTGGAGTAAGTTTATAAGGTGAAGGGACAGTCGAACAAAGCAAATTGACGTGGAAGAGGACACAATCGAGGAAGAGACAACCGATCAATTTATTCCAACATTCAGTGCTACAAATGTCAAAAATATGGTCACTATACGAATGATTGTAACTCCGACAAATGTTACAATTGTGGCAGAGTGGGGCATTTCGCAAGAGATTTTCGAGCCGATAAAAAGGTGGAAGAAACGATCAACCTAGCCTTGGATGACGCAACAAACGAATGTATTTTCTTGATGGCCCAAAATGAAGATCTGAAAGCAAAAGAACACGGCGGCGCGAAAGACGATGGCGGTAGTCGTGAAGCAGTGGAAGCCGTTGGAAGTGAGGTGATACGCAGTGGATTTGGCGAAATCGCGATATCGGATACAAGAAAATCGAAGAAGGACTCTGGATTGAACACACGATCGGGGAACGAGCCAAAGAAACTGCCGGATCATCAGGAGGAGAACTGAGATTTAGAGCAACAACCCAAAACTTCCATGGATAAATCTGTGGAGAAGTCTCAGTTGCAGATGTTGAAATCGTTGAACGAGCGCCTTTCGAAGGAGAAAGTAGAGATTGAAAAAGAAAAGAAAGCTTTAGAAATGGAGATTGAAAGGTTAGAGAAGGAAGTGACTGAGTTGAGTGAGAGTTCTTTCTATCTCAAACACGAGAAGGAAGAGAATGGAAAAGAAATTTTTAAGCTTGTGAAGAATATTGAAGAAGGTGTGGAGAAAGAGAATGACTTATTAATGGAGATTGATGGTTCAGTGGAAGAGCTAGTGAGGGAGGAGAAAAACGTAGAGATGCTAACTCAACAGAGAGACTCACTTGATGTGAATCTAAAGCGAGTCCAATAGGAGGCAGTGATTACGATGCATGATTGAGATAATCACTCATGATAAAGCTGAAATGGAGGAGGCAAAAGTAGAAGTGAAAAATGTCGTTGTTCACTTGCGAAGGGAATTGAGTAAACTAAAAGAAGCTATGACGTCTTTGATTGAGTCGAACATGGCTGAGAACGGGAGAAATGAGAAGTTGTGTCAAATGGGATGTTTTCGATATTGGGTTTTATGACCTAAAACTCATAGTTTGTAAACAAAGATATATTCTATTTTCAATAAAGTTATTATTGATGTTTATTCAATAAAAAATTGTTATTGAATAAAGTGAACTTTACGATCATTAATCTAAATCCAATAAACTAAGAACACTCTAGCTATAATATGATTACTTGAACTATATGTAGAGACATAAGAGTGGATCAAGTTCAAGTATATAGTCAAAATGATCTATAGTATAAGGATAAGGCTGAGTACCTTATTCTGGGGACACTATGGATGCGGTCCACTTTTGTATATGATATAAACAATGTGATCACTAAATTGTACATGTGGAGACATGTGAGTGGGGGCGTCCTATGCAATGAGTATTGCATAAGATCGGACCATAAAGAAAACCACTCTCACTTTATAAAGTCGTTTACTGTTGAGACTGATTTTCTTTTCATTCGATAACCTAGGTAACTCGGTTTTAATTCTGAGCTAACCATGAACTCCTGTTTATTCGGAATTATCCTTAGATTTGCATGGGTGAGAGTGGCTCTAGTTCGCCGACTCAACAGGCCTCCCATTTCAGGGGTAAGACTGAGTGAATGGCTGGGGACGTGGGGTGCAAGACGAAATTCACTCCTACCCACTTTTAGGGATAGAAAAAAGGTAGTTCCCTTAAGCACTGACTCCAGGTCTTGAACAAGGGGCCCCACCCTCTCATTGGCCTGAGAGGGATTCGGTTTACTGGTTGGACCACAAACCAATTGTTCATTAGAGGATCAGTGAGACATAAGGAACAAGAAGTAACTTCAGGGGTAAAACGGTAAATTGACCCAACTCTAGTTACGAACAACCTGTGAAGGATCGACTTACTAATCATGGTTATATCAGATGTTCAGAAATATATCTATAGTGAGGGGAGTGCAACTACTAGGCTATAGTGGAGTGTCCTAGTAGTTAACGAATGTTGGTTAACCAGGTTAATGAGTTTAATCGGTTAATCTTGGATCGTTGGAGCCCATGATCTATAGGTCCATTAGGTCCCTCTGCTAGCTCATATCGGACTAAACCATAGAACAGTGTGACGAGTGAGTTCGAAGTGTTCGAATTCAAATTAGGGAATATGCATTACATATATACGATATATTTAACCGCAATTTTGTTTTATTTACGAATTAAACGAAAAGAGAGAATCTGAGATATTTAAATAAGATTTAAATATCTTAATCAATTATGTGTCGGAATTGATTGGGATTGACATTTGAATTAATATTAAATATTAATTAAATAGTTTAATTAATCATTTAATGTTACTAGAATTTGAAATTCATTATTCAAATTAATTGTTGAATTAAAATGAAGAAAGTCAAAATGTTGACTTCATTTAATGGAAAAATCCATGTTAGTAGAATTTTGAGGTGTCAAAATTTGGTTTAACCAAACTTGCATGTTTGCCAAATAAACCCCACAAGTTTGAGTGGAATTTTGAGTGCTCAAACATGCATGCTTGCCACATAATCCCAAACATTTGAGTGGAATTTTAAGTGTCAAAATTTGGTGATCTCAAGTTTGCATGAACATGCAAACTTGACTCTTTAAATAGAGTGATCATGATACTTGGAAGGAATTCTTCATCTTGATGAAAAAAAACCTTGAGAAAAACCTCTCACAAACACTCTCTTTCACATATACAAAATCCCTCCCAAGTTTAGTCACTCACCGGATTCTACAATCCCGTTCTAAGGCCGGAGGATAGTGGAGAAGACACTAGTGGTGGTTCGAAACCGGTTCGTGAGGCAAAAGGAGTTTGAACTACAAAAGGTTAGTAGTTAAACTCATTAAGTTTTAATACTTATGAACATGCTAGTTATTTACAATAATTGATGTTCTAAAAGTGCCTAAGATCCAAATTGCTTCCGCATGTGTTATATTAACACCAACATTCGAGAAGCTCCAAATGGAGTTTCGTCAGAAAATGATAAGCTTAGTTTGCTGCTCGAGGACAAGGAGAGGAAATAGAAGAAGCCATGACTAAGCTAAAGAAAACGAAAACGGTGCATGTGGAGTCGTTGAATATAGAATTTAAGTTTAGGGGAGTTTTAGTGAATAAACTTTAAATGCAAAAAAATTTAGTTAATTTGTTAAAGAGAGAAAAGGGGGAAAGAGAAGGGCAAGAGCCTGTGTAGGAATAATGATATGTTTATGGGTGACTCTCTCGTACCTATTATTAGAATTATAAAAACTTATAAATGCATAGGCTTTCTATTGTAAACACATAGAAAAGAAAGAGAGAAAAGAAGCCGAGTAAAGAAAAAAAAAAGAAGAATACAGAGAAGTAATAGAAAAAGGTTGTTTTGGATAAACTTCGTGTTCTTTGTCTCTTTGTCTCTCCACCCTCGACATCTCCTTCACAAATACACGAGTACTATTTTCACAAATTGGTATTAGAGCGTTCTATCGTTAGTATGTGTGAGATTTATTTCATAAATTAGTCAGATTTATTTAACCGTTTATCCCAGCACCCAGCGAAATCCATGACATAGGCTCTCAACATATCTTCTAAGATTTGGTTCAATCTTTCGGTCTGTCCGTCCGTCTGAGAGTGAAATATTGTACTAAACCTCAACTGAGTTCCCAATGGTTTTTGAAGACTTTTCAAAAACTGAGAGGTGAACCTAGTGTCCCGATCAAATACTATGGACACGGTACCCCACGCAAGCATACTATCTCTCTGATATACAGTCGAGCCCACCGATCCACACGATATGTGGATTTGCTTGGGATGATGTGAGCCACCATGGTAAGTCTGTCAATAACTACCCAGATTACGTTGAAACTCCGCTTGGTCTTGGGCAAACCAGAGATAAAATCCATACAAACTGCTTCCCATTTCCACTAAGGGACCTTTAAGGGTTGTAGTAGTCCTGCTAGGTGCTGTCTCGGGGCCTTCACCTGCTGACAGGGTCAAGCATCGGCTTGCGAAAACTGCTATGTTCTTCTTCATCCCTGGCCATCAATAACATCCCTTAAGATCCTGATGCATCTTTGTACTTCCATGGTGGAACGTGTAAGAAGTATCATGTGATGGTGTTACTATAACACGTGCGGAAGCAATTTGGATCGTAGGCACTCTAAGTACATCAATTATAGTAAACTAGCTGGCATGTTCAAAAGCATTAAAACTCAATGAGTTTGAATAACCTTTTGTAGTTCAAATTTCTTTTTCCTCACAAACCTTCGTACCACCACTAGTGTCTTCCCTACTATTCTCCGGCCTTAGAACAGAATTGTGGAATCCGGTGGGTGACTAAACTTGATAGGAATTTAGTATATGTAAAGAGAGTTTTGAGAGATTTTCTCAAAGTTTTTCAAGAAGAATTTTCATGTACCTTGATCACTCTATTTATAGAGTCATATTTGCATGTTAATGCAAATATTACGTTACCAAATTTTGACACTCAAAATTCCACTCAAATTTGTGGGGTTTATTTGGCAACATCCAAGTTTGGTTAAACCAAATTTTAACACTCAAAATTCAAATCAAATGTGTGGGATTATGTGGCAAACATGCAAGTTTGGTTAAACCATATATTGACACTCAATATTCCATGGACTCAAATATGGATTTTTCCATTAAGTGAAGTCAACCTTTTGATTTTCTTTATTTTAATTCAACCATTAATTTAAATAATTAATTTCAAATCAAAATAATATTAAATGATTAATTAAACAATTTAATTAATATTTAACATTAAATCAAATGCCAATCCCATCCATTCGAGCATATTGATTATGAATCCCTATTCATAATTAAAATATTTAAATCTTATTTAAATATCTCTAATTCTCTCTTTTTGTTTAATTCATAATTAAAACAAAATGCGGTTAAATATATCGTATATATTTAGTGAATATTCCCTAATTTGAATTCGAACACTTCGAACTCATTCGTCACACTGTTCTAAGGTTTAGTCCGATATGAGCTAGCAGGGGGACCTAATGAACCTACATATCATGGGCTCCAACGATCCGAGGTTATCCGGCTAAACTCATTAACCTTGTTAACCAACATTCGTTAACTACTGGGACATTCCACCATAGCCTAGTAGTTGCACTCCCCTCACTATAGATATATTTCTGTCCATTTGATATAACCATGATTAGTAAGTCGATCATTCATAGGTTGTTTGTAACTAGAGCTGGGTCAATTTACCATTTTACCCCTAAAGTTACTTCTTGTTTCTTAAGTCTCACTGATCCTCTAATGAACAATTGGTTTGTGGTCCAACCACCAAACCGAATCCCTCTCGGGCCAATGAGAGGGTGGGGCCCCTTGTTCAAGATCTGGAGTCAGTACTTAAGGGGAGAACCTCTCTACTATCCCCAAAAGCGAGTAGGAGTGAATTTCATCCTACACCCTATGCCCCCAGCTATTCACCTAGTCTTACCCCTGAAATAGGAGACTTATTGAGTTGGTGAAAGGGAACAACCTCTCTACTATCCCCAAAAGCGGGTAGGAGTGAATTCCATCTTACACCCTATGCCCCAGCTATTCACCTAGTCTTACCCCTGAAATAGGAGACTTATTGAGTTGGTGAACTTGGGCCACTCTCACCCATAAAAATCTAAGGATAATTCCGAATAAATAGAAGTTCATAGTTAGCTCAGGATTAAGATCGAGTTACCTAGGTCATCGAATGAAAAAATAAGTCTCAACAGTAAACATCATTATAAAGTGAGAGTGGTTTTCTTCATGGTCCGATCTTATGCAATACTCATTGCATAGGACACCCCCACTCACATGTCTCCACATGTACAATTTAGTGATCACATTGTTTATATCATATACAAAAGTGGGCCACATCCATAGTGTCTTCAGAAAAAGTTACTCAGCCTTATCCCTGTATTATAGATCATTTTGACTATATACTTGAACTTGATCCACTCTGATGTCTCTACATATAGTTCAAGTAATCATACTATAGCGAAAGTGTTCTTAGTTTATTGAATTTAGATTAATGATTGTAAAATTCACTTTATTCAATAACAATCTTTACTGAATAAACATCAATAATAACTTTATTGAAAACAGAATATGTTTTTGTTTACAAACTATGAGTTTTATGACATAAAACCCAACATCATGGGCTTCCGTCATAATATCCTTCAGGATTTTCTTGTCACGGGGAACACACAGGCGGTTTTTCCACAGCAGGCCCCCGTCTGAAGAGATAGAGTACCCTACTAGTCTTTCTGTCTCTGTCTGACTCCACACTTCTAAGTGTCAATAATTTATTTTCGCAGGGTGGGTTGCATGGTTATCTGTGTTATCTATGCAGTACCACCTCTAATTACAACATCGATTTCAGCCCTCTTCATCTCATAGTGTATTCTTTCTTGCTTGGTGATCATCACAGAAGTATAAACAACCTTTCTGCTCAATGCGTCCGCCACAACATTGGCCTTGCCTGGATGGTACAGGATCTCGATGTCATAATCTTTTACTAGTTCCAACCATCTCCTTTGTCTCATATTAAGCTCCTTCTTTGTAAATAGGTACTTGAGGCTCTAGTGATCAGTGAATACTTGGATTTTCTCTTCATACAGATAATGTCGTCACGTTTTCAGTGCAAACACCATTGCTGCTAACTCAAGGTCATGAGTAGGTTAATTTCGTTCATATTCCTTCAGTTGTCTAGAAGCGTAAACTATCACCTTACCATTCTGCATGAGCACGCACCCTAGACTTTTTCCTAATGTGTCGCTATACACCACTAGATTTCTTGATTCATCTGGAACTATGAGGACTGGTGCTGTCAACAACCTCTCCTTGATTTTCTTGAAACTCTGTACACAAGTTGATGTCCACACAAAGGGCTTGCTCTTCTTGGTTAACTGAGTTAGCGTCGAAGATATTTTGGAGAAATCCTGGACAAACCATCTGTAATATCCAACTAGCCGTAGAAAGTTCCATACTTCAGTGACTGTGGTTGGCCTTGGCCACTTCATCACTGCCTCTATCTTAGCTGGGTCCACTGTGATTCCTCTGCTTGACACCACATGACCCAAAAATGCTACATTTGATAGCCAAAACTCGCACTTAGAAAACTTGGCGTACAGTCGTTGGTTTCCCAGTACGGTCAGAACTTTCCTCAAATGCTCTTCGTGCTCTGTCTCTGACTTAGAGTACACAAGAATGTCATCAATAAACACTATAACAAAAGTGTCTAAGAATTCCTTAAACACCTTGTTCATTAGTTCCATGAAGACGGTTGGTGTATTGGTAAGGCCAAAGGACATGACAAGAAACTCATAATGTCCATAGTGACTTCTAAAGGTCGTTTTGGGTATATCTTCTTCTCTTATCCTCAATTGATGATACTCTAACCTCAAGTCAATTTTTTAGAAAACCGTTGCTCCCTGTAATTGATCAAACAAGTCGTCGATTCTCGGGAGGGGGTACTTATTCTTTATGGTGATCTTGTTCATCTCTCTATAGTCTATACACAGACACAGGGATCCATCTTCTTCCTGACAAACAGAACAAGGGCTCCCCAAGGCGATACACTTGGTCGTATGAAACCTTTATCCAACAGCTCCTGTAACTGTTCCTTCAATTCCCTGAGTTTTGCAGGTGTCATTCTGTAGGGTGCCTTGGAGATCAGCGCAGTTCCTGGTTCTAGTTCGATCCCGAAGTCAACTTCCCTAACTGGGGGTAAACTTGACAAGTCCTCTGGGAAAACATCGACGAACTCCCTAAATATGTGTACTGACGAGACTGTCTGTTCATTACTACTGTCTAGGGTCACACTAGCTAAAAATGCAATTGCACCACTACAAATCATCGTCCTAGCCTTTAGTGCTGTTATGACGCTTGGGGTTCTTTTGGATGTGGCTCCTTTATATGTGAAGCTATCCCCTGACGGGAGTCTGAGAGTAACTATTCAAGTTTCACAATCTATTAGAACGCGATTCTCACCTAGCCAATCCATACCCAAAATGACATCAAAGTATTGCATACTTAATAATATTAAAGTAGCTTATATGACACGTCCCGACACTATCACACTACCTCCCTTAACTCTATGAGTAGCCATTAATAGCTCGTGAGCAAGGGTGGACACTGATAGGATGATCTCTAAGGGTTCTTTTTCTAGGTGCGCTAAGTCAACAAATTCCTCAGACACAAACGAGTGTGTAGAACCCGAATCAAATAGTACAAAAGCCAAATGACCAAAGACGGGTAGTGTACCTATAACAACTGCGTCAGGCGTGTCGGTTGCCTGCCTGTGGTTGCATGGGCTACAGCTCGCCACTACTACTGTTGGGCACCCCGACCCCTTTGATTTTGTATTACAGGTCAATTAGTGTTCGAATCTCTCATCTAAGGAAAGTTTGTTGCAAAGTTCCCTGTTTGGCTGCAACTCAAACATGCATTAGTTCCAGCACGACACTCCCCCTTGCAAGCCGGGTAAAACGGAGGAATGTTTTCTTCTCCACTCATGCTTTGTTACTGCAACAAGCCATGAAATAATTACACAATTTTCTTATCTTTCCTCTTTTGTCACGTATGCTTCATCAAGCAAAGGTGTTATCTCCTTCATATGAAATGAAAATGAGTTCGAGTACGTGTAGTATAGAGAAATTTGAACCTCTGATATCGCTTCTCATGGCCTAGTTCAACTAGGCTTTTATCTTGTCGTCATATCTCATCACTCAGACTCCTCATATCATATTTATCGATCAGAATTTTGTACATGATCCTAAGATAAATTTGTTAACTCTTTACTAGTCCCTAAGTCGTACATTTACGTATCATGAATATGTGAGGTCCATTATTTTCTGATAATATTTTTCATGCAACACCAAACATAATTATTTGATTTCGAGTACAGTAAACAAACCTTAAACCAAACGGCCTTTAAGAAATTTAGATAAGCTAAATAAGATTCATTTGAGATGGTTCTTGTTTTTTTTATTAAAAAACCGAACCATTTGATAACTATTTGAACACGATTCTTGTTTATTGTTCTTTCTAATTAAAAATTAATCCGAAATCTTAGAAACAACAATATCAAGTTTCTTGCTTTTCAAATTTCTTTTTAAATATTAAAGGTTTAAATTGTTATTTTTTCATATATGATATATTGCAAAATGGCTTAATATGGTATGTTGGTATTTCTCTCCTCTAATATGTCATTTCTTAATAAAAATGTTTATATTATTACCTTATCATTTATGACACATTGTAAGGTGTCTTTTATATCACATCTTTGTATTGTCCTTTCCTTAAATAAAAGGAACGTTTTCTATTAATTTCTCCCAAAGTTGAAAAAAATAAAGAAATGACTTTGCGGCTTCATTAGACCTTAGGCAAGGTTCTTCTTCTCTAACTGAACATAACTTATGCAGAAACTAAGCTTTGTTCAATGATACATGTATCCAGTATGAGTATACGTTCAATTGAAAGCAATATTAATCGACTTGTCTCTACTCTCGCCAAGTCCGAAGGCTCGACTTTACCTTTACTCTAGGCCCAAAATCTTTCGAATGTCATATTGCATCTCATACAGTTGTTTTGATTGTCAATCACCACCAAAATAAGTTAACAATTCTTAATATCATAACTTATGTCGGTAGCATTTATAATTCATTTATCATATCAAGCTTCAAAAAAAGAAAAAATAAATAATATGGAAACAAACAGCATGTCAAGAACATTTATTTATTTCAATATTAAAATCCAACTTTCCAGTTTATGAATATATTGATCATTTACGTGACCACTCATAACAAATTTGATAATTCTTGGTTTTATAGTTGAACAGGCAGATATTTTGCTCCCTCACGTACCATGAACATAGAGTATTTACGCAATTGTTTCTATCTCTCTTATCTATGTAGATATCGAAGTAATGAAATGAGCCAGGCCATTGGAAGGAACAGTAAAACAATGTTGATTGCCATAAATTTGGACGAAAGCTGAACTCGTAGCTGTCCGACGGTGTCAGCTTGTGGACTCCCAAATCATCATCGCCTGATTTGCAGTGTAAAGTGAGCTGATTGTTAGCTTTTAGAGCATTTGTTATCTTGACGAAAATCCTTGGGTTTTGCCATATTGATTCTTGGACGGTATTGAGTTGGTAAGCGAAGAACAATGGAATTAAGAGAGAAATGGCAAGTGTTGGAAATGAATTCATTTTGAAGTATGAGAATACTTGTGCTTGGTTTGTTTCACTTTTATACTTGCAAAATAAGTTTTAATTGTTAACGGCTCCCATGATCCGTTGTATTGGAATGGGTGACCAAATATTGCGTGCTTACTTATCGATTGTTTTATTTATTGTTATTAGTATTTTAGTTATTTACAAAAACAACCCATAAGAGCGATCGTTAATCATCCGTCGATTACTGTAACGCATATTCTTGAGTGTAATGTTATAGACCTTTAACTTTAAAGCTGATGATAAGGGTAGGTTTCGGTGTTTTGTATTCTTGTCACAAAGGAGGGCAATTATGGAACTGTTTGGTAACCCGTTCTTATTTATTGTTCAAAATAAAATAGAACCATGTTTGATAACGGATTTTTTAATTAAAAAAATATACTTCATTATTAGTTATTGTATAGAGGAATTTAAACTTGTGATATTGTCAATAGTATTATTTCATGACCATTTAAATTACGATGAGGTTGAAATTAATTGGATTTTTGTTGATATTATACTAGAAATAAATTTACATAAGTAGTATAAATTTTCAATTAAAAACCTAAAAGTATAATATAGATGGTCCTTCACCAAGTCTAGTTCTTATAGTTTCTCATGGCCTAGTCCAACCGTGCTTTTATCTGGTCATTATATCTCATCACTAGGCTCCTCAAATCAGATTTATCTATCGCGCTGCGGTATGCCTTTCGTGTAGTTTGCCAAATTTCTCACAGTTTTGTCTCGATTATCAAAGAAATAAGGAAACGGGCGACGATTTGGCACCAGATATCCGGAGGTGTGGAAAGAGCTGCTGTGAAAAGCGGAAAAACCATCAAAAAACGACGATTGTTCGTGAAGGTTTCCACAGAAAGACCCCTGAGTTCTGGCAAACAGATCACAATTACAGGTACCTGGGAGCATACCGATAGAATGAACGAAATACGAACAGTTAACATAATATGGTCATAGATCTTAGGTTGTAACTTGAGAATGAGCGAATTTGTTGATGTTGCACCCACGGAGTATGGAAAGTGCCAAACATTGGGAACTACCCGGGGAAGAGTTAGGAACAAGAATAAGGAGAAGCGAGAACCACTTAAATAGAGGAATCGATTGTATTTCGTCCTTTGTTCTCCATAGCAACTGGGGATCAAAAAGCACCAAATTTGATGACTTATTAAGGGAAAGACGAAGTAAGAGCATGCTATTGAAGACATTGCAAGATATGTAGGAAGGGGAATTTTGTACATAATCCTACGATCAATTGGTTAACTCTTTACTAATTCCTATGTCATACATCTATGTATCACAAATATGTGAGCCCACTCTTTTCTGGTAACATTTTCCATGCAACAGAAAACATAATTATTTGACTCCCAAGTGTCATAAAAAAAACCTTAAACCAAATGCCTCTAAAAGATCTAGATCAGGTTCATTTGAGATAGTTTTTGTTTTTAATAAAAAAAAAAAAAAAAAAACCATTTAATTAGAACTTTTGTAATTTTCAATTTTTGCTTAAAAAAAAAAACTTTTAAACTATTAATTTACCATCTATGATAGATTGTGAAATGTCTTAATATGGTAGGTTAGGTTGGTATTTCCCTCCTCTCATATGTCATTTATTAATTGAAAATGTTTATATTATTACCTTATGATATATAACACATTGTAAAATGTCGTTTACATCATATCTTTGTATTATACTTTCCTTAAATAGATCGAAAGTTTTCTAATAATTTCACTCAAAGTTAGGAAAAATATATGGTACGTTCGACTTTGTGGCTTCATTGGACCTTTGCCAAGGTTATTCTTCGTTAACCGAACATAACTTATGCAGAATCTAAATTTTGTTCAATCATACATGTAGCCTATACGTGCATATGTTCACTCGATAGTAATTGTAACGGATCGACTTGCCTCTAATCTAGGCTAAGTCCTAAGGCTCGACCTTACCATTATTCTAGGCCAAAACTCTTGGAAAGTAATGTCGCATCTCGTATAGTAGTCTTTTATATCATATCTTTATATTATCATTTCCTTAAATAAACCGAACATTTTTTTTATTAATTTCTCTCAAAGTTGGAAACAATAAATAAATGAAAAAACCTTTTTTACTTGACTTGGCGGCTTCATTAGACCTTAGGCACGGTTCTTCTTCGCTAACAGAACATAACTTATGCAGAAACTAAGCTTCGTTCAATGACACATGTAGCCAGTATGAGTATATGTTCACTTGATATAAATTCTAACCGACTTGCCTCTACTCCCAGCCAAGTTCGAAGGCTCGACTTTACCTTTACTCTAGACCCAAAATCCTTCGAATGCCATATTGCATCTCATATAGTTGATTTTATTGTCAATC
This sequence comes from Cucurbita pepo subsp. pepo, assembly GCF_057944985.1. Taxonomy (NCBI): domain Eukaryota; kingdom Viridiplantae; phylum Streptophyta; class Magnoliopsida; order Cucurbitales; family Cucurbitaceae; genus Cucurbita; species Cucurbita pepo. Next base: position 4,256,763 of record NC_141809.1, on the reverse strand, counting down.
ACGACCAAAATAAGTTAACAATTCTTAATATCATAACTTATGTCGGTATCGTTTATAATTCATTTATACTAACCATATCAATCTCCAAAAAAGAAATGTTATTGGAAATTTAAATGTTGTATAAGGGAGATGTAGTATAAAGAAAGCTTATTGGACATTTAAATTTATCTAAATTATACGTTTAGTCCCTCACAAACTTTCAACTTTATATCTTGTTTTAGTTCAACATTTCAGGAGTAAGAAATTTAACTATCGAACTTTGTGATCTTAGTTCATACCGTATCTAATAAATTACGCTTAGTGTAGCTCATACCTTATCTACGAACGGTTATGTATCTAAATAATATTTTGACCCAAAATACGACAGCTCGTTTGTTTAGTATGCGTCAAAATAAATTGAGTTCATTTCACATCCACTAGATTTGAGGTTAGAGCTTGAAAGTCGAGCTCTTCCCGTGAATTTCAACAACCAACTCATCCATAAACATCTTTAAAGGATAACAACCTTCGATTTTGATTAGGATGGTCGCAAGGAAGAAGAAACCCTAGAAATAATTCTATGACTATTTTTGTTGCAATTTGATAAGCTTTTTACCAAAATGATATCTAATTGTATACAAGTACTATATGTTCGACATCTTAGAATACTCTAAGCAATTGCTTGATAATGGTGTTATATCTTCCGAGGACTTTCCATGTTGCCTCAGTGATTATGATTCTCACACCCTAGCCTCTAGTTCCAGTTATGACATCTCCCTGCCTAGGTGCTTCCATAAATCACGTATCCAACAAAATAAGCCTCCGAGGACTTTCCATGTTGCGCCTATGACATCTCACACCCCAGCCTCTGGTTCCAGCTATGACATCTCCCTCCCTAAGTGCTTCCATAAACCACGTAAACAAAAAAATTGATTCTCACACCCTAGCCTCTTGTTCCAGCTATGACATCTCCCTCCCTAGGTGCTTCCATAAACCACGTATCCGAAAAAATAAGCCTCCGAGGACTTTCTATATTGCGCCTATGACATCTCCCTCCTTCGGTGCTTCCATAAACCATGTTGCCCCAGTGATTATGATTGTCACACCCTAGCCTCTGGTTCCAGCTATGTCATCTCTCTTCCCTACTCCCTAACTCAAACTTGCATGCTTGCCACATAATCCCACAAATTTGAGTGAAAATTGAAGTGTCAAAATTTGGTAATCTCAAATTTGCATGAACATGCAAATATGACTCTTGATCAAGGTACATGAAAAGTGAGCTTGAAAAACTTTGAGAAAATCTCTCAAAACTCTCTTTACATATACTAAATTCCTATCAAGTTTAGTCACTCACCGGATTCTACAATCCCGTTTTAAGGTCGGAGAATAGTAGGGAAGACATTATGGTGGTTCGAAACCGGTTCATGATGTAAAAGAAATTTGAACTACAAAAGGTTAGTATTCAAATTCATTGAGTTTTAATGCTTTTGAACATGCTAGCTAATTTACTATAATTGATGTACTTAGAGTGCCTAAGATACAAATTGCTTCCGCACGTGTTATAGTAACACCATCAGTCTTTTGACAATTGGTGAGAGAAAATCGTTGACGGAACGAAGGACATTTGTTAGAATAAAATGAAAGCGTAAAAATAACTTAGAGAAGAAAACCTGGGATTTGACTTTGATGAAAAAAGCTGTGATTTGTTTCTAAAGGTGTGATTTGTTTCTCGTTAGATTCACTCATTTAAATAACTATTCTACCCTTAAAAATTGCTCCAAATGACCAACTAAATCTGTGCCACTCCCCTTCACATGGCCACCTAAGAAATGGTAATCCCTTTCCAGTGTTTGTCAAATGGTCAAAGGAAAATATTGAATCAATTGAGTAAAAACGTGTAAAAGCTAAATAAATCTCACACACTAACGAAAGAGACAAAGAACACTCTGTTTATTTGAAAATTCCTTCTTCTATTACTTCTTTGTTTCTTTTCTTTTTTTCTCAGCTCTTCACAATAGAAATACGATCTATTTATAAGCTCTCCTAAACTAATATGACTATGAGAATGCCGCTATTTCCTGACCCATACAACCCACCATTTCCTAAAATAAATTTTGGCCTTTCGTCTACAAGACTGCCTTTTTTACTTCCTTTAAATTTAAAACCCACTAAAATTAACCTACTAAAATTAACTAACAAATAACTTTTAACCTTTATTCAATAAAGCTCCCCCATAACTTAAATGCTCCTGCTATCTGTCATGTCAATCATCTTCCTGTATTTTCAGAAAAGTACTTTCGGCAGTGGTTTTGTAAAGATGTCAGCAACTTGATCCTGACTTGCCACATGCAGAAATTCCACACTTCCTTCACATGATCTCAGATAAAGTGAAAACGAATGTCAATGTGTTTGCTTCTTTCATGGTTCATTGGGTTCTTTGCCAACTCAATTGGTTCGTTCATTGAGTTTTAGCTGTTTTAAACATCTCGGTATTTAAAACAGCATTTGTTTCGCTCGGTTTTAACATATATAAGTTGTTTTCTAGTTTTGCAGAACAAATATGAATACCTCTTTTGAAAATGAACACTTCATTGATTTGAAAAGATACTTTATACAATTGTTCTAATAAACAAGAGATAGATATTAGATTTCTTTTCATTCCAAGAAAAAAAAGTAAATTATTTAATATAATGAATCTATCTCCGAAAAACAACTTTAAATTTCCTACTGATCTTGCTGAAACAACTTCTCCTGTTCCAACCTTGAGTGTTAGCTCGCCTTCCACAAGCATTCTCTAGGAACTAGTTTCCTGAAAAAAAAAAAAAAGAACAAATATGATTAGTGGCCCCTGAATCAAGTATCCAGGTTGAGTTGTCATACTCTCCTAAACATATTTCTACAACTAGTAAATCATATTTACCTTGTTGTGCCTTTTCAGCTTTCTTCTCTACAAGGTATTTTGGGGAGTTACTTTTCCTGTGCCCGTTTTTATTGCAATGGAAACATTTTTCATTATCTGCATTTTGAACCTTGTGTTTGCGGTCAGTGGGAACCTTATCTTTCCCCTTACCCTTTTTGTCATATGCATCCCAAACTATTCAGTTTGCATTTGAGCCGGGGTTTAGGGGACATTCCTTAGTTAAAACAAACCTCAAATCATCATTTGCAAGTATTGTGTTTAGGTTTGATTTCCTTGTTGCGTAATTGTCGTCGTTTAATTTCTCAGAAGCGAGTAATTGTACTATTGAGCTTGACATGTTGAGAATTAAAACAAATTCTATTAGTGAATTGGCTTAATCCTTTTTAATCCACTCAGGTTTAGCAAATGTAATAATGTACCTAAAAATTATTAATTTGCAACGATACTTTAGTGAGTTAGAGCAATTGCTACCGAGGGGCAGTCAATCACTCCTTCACTAGACCAAGACATTCTTGACTTAAACACTAATCCCAGAATAACTCTTATTCCTATAGTGTTTTAGTTATCGCCACTTTGGTCAAGAATATACTAACTCTTAGTAATTCTTTGTAAGTGTGACCCGCCATTTCCAGACCTCAGAGATCGACCCCAACAATCCTATCGAATGAAAAAGTCAAAGTTGGGAATGGACCTAAGAAATCCTATCCATTTCTGGAGTTTGCGTTATTCCGACTCCAATGCTACAACCCTCCAAATGGGTAGCTGCTCTAGGGCAACATGCAGGTAAAACATGGGAATCTCACGATGCAACCTAGTGGTGGAGACCATAGGAAGTGTTGATATACTTCCTTCTCCCACTTACTATAAATACTTTCTCTATTCACCTTGTTATTGACTCATGCAAATACCTTCCAAATGGAGGTTGCTCCCAGGGCGACACGAGGCCGAGCATGAATCTCATGGTGTAAATTTTCCAGAGAGCGTAAAAAGAAAACGATGTATCTCATATCCTTTTTCCTCCCACTAAGTATTTTAGACGGTTGGGTATATTTATTACTTAGGTATATTCCGGCTAATTAAATATAAGCTAAGTCTAGGTGATTTTTTCCAATTATAACATTTATACTGGATTTTTACCTTTGATGTCTAGGTGATTTTTTATTTTTAAAAAAAATCCTTACATCACTCACGCATGCTCATAAAACTGGGCTAACTAGGCTCAAGTACTAACCCAATCTCTAGGTAGAAGGTGTTCTGTAGACCGTCAACTTAAGTACCTCTAGCCTTAGACAAGATCGTGCCAAGTGAGCTTTCTCGTAACCGCTGTTTTACAAGATATCGACCTATTTTAACTATTAAAATTGATTGTGCTTGGTTGTTAACCTTAAGTGAGCATGCATTTATCTTTGTTATAGATTTTAACGTCTATCTCGTTTTATGACGTTGAAAATAACCTATAACATGCATCTAACATGCTTTATATAACAATTATATAATCATCCATTCCATGCAATAATATAACAACTTATATCTATCACTCATGGAACCCTAAACATGCATACTATACATTATAACACTTATAACATATTTGTCATGCATGAAACATGCTTAGCCTATGGTGAGATTTTAAATCTATATGACATACTTTATGCATATACATTTTCTATTTAATTAAAACATACATTCATAATGCATAATTAATTAAACACACTAAAATGGATTGGTTTTGGCATTAATAATTAAAACTAACTTGAACCGCTCCCGAGGATCACGAACTGGGCAAACCAACTGTTAAAAACGTTGAACCGAACTCCAATGGCAGAAAAAATACCCAAACCGCCTCTTCCATCTTCTTGTTCAATTCAGCTTGCTATCTCTTCCATTTTCGATCAATTACAACCTAAAATGGACTCTAATGACTCCATAAAAACTACAGACCTTTCTTCACTCATTAAAGCCCATACATATTAGGCTTATTACAATAATTGTATCAAATGGAAGCATAAAAAAAATGCCAAAACCAAAAACATCGAATTTAGCAATCACAAAATTTTATATATGAAATGGTACCCACCATGCTCAAATTAATGTAAATAAAGTGCCTAAAACTTGCTCTGATACCAATTGATGGTGTTACTATAACACGTGCGGAAGCAATTTGGATCTTAGGCATTCTAAGTACATTAATTATTGTAAATTAGCTAGCATGTTCAAAAGCATTAAAACTCAATGAGTTTGAATACTAACCTTTTGTAGTTCAAATTCCTTTTTCCTCACGAACCGGTTTCTAACCACCACTAGTGTCTTCCCTACTATTCTCCGGCCTTAGAACGAGATTGTGGAATCCAGTGAGTGACTAAACTTGATAGGAATTTAGTATAGGTAAAGAGAGAGTTTTGAGTGATTTTCTTAAAGTTTTTCAGCCAACTTCACATGTACCTTGATCACTCTATTTATAGTCATATTTGCATGTTCATGCAAATTTGAGATTACCAAATTTTGACCATCAAAATTCCACTCAAATTTATTGGATTACGTGGAAAGCATGCAAGTTTGAGTTAACCAAATTTGACACTCAAAATTCCACTTAAATTTGTGAGATTATGCGGCAAACATGCAAGTTTGATTAAACGACACTCAATATTCCACTAACTCAAACGTGGATTTTTCCATGAGGTGAAGTCAACATTTTGACTTTCTTTATTTTAATTCAAAAATTAATTTAAATAATAAATTTCAAATCAAAATAATATTAAATGATTAATTAAACAATTTAATTAATATTTAACATTAAATAAAATGCCAATCCCAATCAATTTCGGCACATATGATTATGAATCACTATTCATAATTAAAATATTTAAATCTTATTTATATATCTCCAATTCTCTCTTTGTTTAATTCATAATTAAAACAAAATACGGTTAAATATATCGTATATATTTAGCGTGTATTCCCTAATTTGAATTCGAACACTTCGAACTTACTCGTTACACTGTTCTAAAGTTTAGTCCAATATGAGCTAGCAGAGGAACCTAATGGACCTACAGATCATGGGCTCCAACGATCCAAGAATAACCGGCTAAACTCATTAACCTTGTTAACCAACATTCATTAACTACTAGGACACTCAACTATAGCCTAGTAGTTGCACTCCCCTCACTATAGATATATTTATGTCCATTTGATATAACCATGATTAGTAAGTCTATCCTTCACAAGTTGTTCGTAACTAGAGCTGGGTCAATTTACCATTTTACCCCTAAAGTTACTTCTTGTTCCTTGAGTCCCACTGATCCTCTAATTAACAATTGGTTTGTGGTCCAACCACCAAACTGAATCCCTCTCGGGCCAATGAGAGGGTGGGGCTCCTTGTTCAAGACTTGGAGTTAGTACTTAAGGAAACAACCTCTCTACTATCCCTAAAAGCGGGTAGGAGTGAATTCCATCTTACACTCTATGTTCCCAGCTATTCTCCCAGTCTTACCCTTGAAATGGGAGGCTTATTGAGTCGGCAAACTTGGGTCACTCTCACCCATGCAAATCTAAGGATAATTTCAAATAAACAGGAATTCATAGTTAGCTCAGGATTAAGATCAAGTTACCTGGGTCATCGAATGAAAAAATAAGTCTCAACAGTAAACGACATTATAAAGTGAGAGTGGTTTTCTTTATGGTCCGATCTTATGCAATACTCATTGCATAGGACGCCCCCACTCACATGCCTCCACATTTACAATTTAGTGATCACATTGTTTATATTATATACAAAAGTGGACCGCATCCATAGTGTCTCCAGAATAAGGTACTCAACCTTATCCCTGTACTATAGATCATTTTGACTATATACTTAAACTTGATCGACTCTTATGTCTCTAAATATAGTTCAAGTAATCATACAATAGTCAGAGTGTTCTTAGTTTATTGGATTTAGATTAATGATCGTAACATTCACTTTATTCCATAACAATCTTTACTGAATAAACATCAATAATAATTTTATTGAAAACAGAATATGTTTTTGTTTACAAACTATGATTTTTAGGATATAAAACCCAACATAACCTCCAAACCAAGGAAAGACTTCAACAAGTCCAAATCTATCATCTCAAATTCTCGTGTCATTGTGCTTTTAAACTCTTCTATCATCTCATCATTGTTGCCTGAAAAGATGAGGTCATCGACATAAAGAGCAACAAGTATCACATTACCTCCACTCTTCTTTGTGTTAAGTGCATGCTCGTGGGGACATTGCTTGTACCCGTTCTCCTTGAAGTATGTATTGATACGAGTATTTCATGCTCACGGTGCTTGCTTCAACTCATAAAGCGCCTTCTTCAGTTTTAATACCTTATTCTCTTCTCCAATTTTCATGTACCCGGGTGGTTGTTCGAGGTAGACTTCTTCTTCAAGCACACCATTCAAGAATGTTGACTTGACATCCATTTGAAAATCGACCATTTGAATTGAGCCGCTTGGGAAATGAGCAACCAGATTGTCTCCATTCTTGCAATGGGAGTAAACGCTTTGTCATAGTCGATTTCCGCCTTTTGCTTGATCCCTTCGCAACAAGTCGCGCCTTCTACTGCAATATCTTTCCTTGAGCATTCATCTTTTTCTTGAATACCCACTTCACACCAATGGGCTGACTTCCTTCCGGTAATTCTATCAACTCCCATGTATTGTTGCGATGAATTGCTTTAATCTCCTCATCCATGGCAGTTTGCCACTTCTTGTCTCGCACCGCCTCTTCAAAGCTAATATTTTCAGCATCTGCCAGAAGACATACAAGGTGTACCTCATTTGTTGAATCATACAAGTCTCGCAAACTTCGCATTTTGGGTTGCCGTGGTTCATCTTCATCATCGAAAATTTCTAAGTCTGTTGGTGTACTTGTTGGTGCAACGATTGATGATTCTCCAACTTTGATATTACTTCCGTCGGATTGTTTCAGTCTCATTCACTTGCTTCATTTACTCGCACATCACGACTCACTATCACAATCTTGCTTATCGGGTCAAGTAGCTTGTATTCTTTTTTCTTCTCATCATATCCAATAAAAATATACCTTTTGCTTTTGTCTTCGAGCTTCGTTCTTCGTTGATCCGGTACGTGAGCATAAGTCACCCTACCGAACACTTGGAGATGAGAGATTGTAGGCTTTTGTCCGCTTCAAACCTCTTGTGGTGTTTGATCATCCAACTTCGCATGTGGACATCGATTTTGTACGTAGATGGCGCATTGCACGGCTTCTGCCCAAAATTCCTTTGGCATCCTTTTTGCTCTTGAGCATTGATCGAACCATGTCGAGAATGATCCTGTTCTTTCTTTCGGCCACACCATTTTGTTGAGGGGTGTATGGTGCGGTTAGAAATCACCTTATGCCTTGCTCCTCACAATACTCCATGAAAGCCGTCGAAGTATACTCGCCACCTCTATCGGATCGTACAACTTTGATGTGTCTACCAGTTGCCTTCTCCACCATCACTTTGAACTTTTTGAACACCTCGAATGCCTTGGATTTTTCTTTTAGAAAGTAAGCCCAATTTTTTCGTGAGTAATCATTGATAAAGGAAATGAAATACCTCTTTCCGCTGAAAGACTCAGGGGTAATTGGTCCACATATATCTGTATGAATCAACTCGAGAGACTGTTTTGCCCAAAATTTAGCCCTCTTTTAAATTGAGGTTCTCGCATGCTTGCTGAGCATGCATTCTTCACAAAATTTTCCTTCAAAGTCCATGTTAGGTAGCCCATGCACCATATTCTTCTTTGCTAACTATTTTAGGCCGCCATGATGTAGGTGACCAAAGTGGTGATGCCACAGTGATGCCTTGTCTTCTACGTCGACTCACAAACAATTTTCTTGTATGCTTCTTAAATTCAGTTTGTACATCCGATTTCTTCCTATCTTGACTCGAGCAACCAAACGCCCTTGCTTGTCCTTCAGGTGTAGCAAACAGTCTTTTAAGAATATCGAGTAACTTTTCTCTGTGAGTTGCCCCATACTTAATATGTTGGTCTTGAGGTCTGGTATGTAATAAACATCTTGGATTGACCCCATTAAACCATCGTTTTGCAAGAAATGTATTGTACCTTGGCCTTTGACCTCTACCTTTGAAGCATCTCCAAATGACACATGACCATCTTCAATCTTTTAAATCTCTTTGAATAGGTACTCGTGACCACACATATGGTTGCTTGCCCCTGAGTCGAGGTACCATAGAGTGTCGTTGTTGATGTTATCTTCATTTCGAGCCATCAAGAGAAGACCTTCATTTGTTACGTCTTCCAAGGCTAGGTCGGTTGTTCCTTCCACCTTTTTATCGTCTCGACAATCTTTTGCAAAATACCCCACTCTACCACAATTGTAACATTTGTTGGAGTTACAATCATTCGCATAGTAACCAAATTTGTGACATTTGTAGCACTGAATGTTGGAGTAAGTTTATAAGGAGAAGGGAGAGTCGAGCCAAGCAAATTGGCGTGGAAGAGAATGTAGTCGAGGAAGAGGCGGCCAATCAATTTATTCCAACATTCAGTGCTACAAATGTAAAAAATATGGTCACTATGCGAATGATTGTAACTCCAAAAAATGTTACAATTGTGGCAGAGTGGGGCGTTTCGCAAGAGATTGTCGAGCCAATAAAAAGGTAGAAGAAACGATCAACCTAGCCTTGGATGACGCAACAAACGAAGGGATTCTTTTGATGGCCCAAAATGAAGATCTGAAATCAAAAGAACACGACGGCGCGAAAGACGATGGCGGTAGTCGTGAGGCAATGGAAGTCATTGAAAATGAGGTGATACAAAGCAGATTTGGCGAAATCGCGATATCGGAGACGAGAAAATAGAAGGACTTTGGATTGAACACGCGATCGGCGAACGAGCCAAAGAAACTGCCGGATCATTAGGAGGAGAATTGAGATTCAGAGTAACAACCCGAAACTGCCATGGATAAATATGTGGAGAAGTCTCAGTTGCAGACGTTGAAATCGTTGAACGAGCGCCTTTCCAAGGAGAAAGTAGAGATTGAAAAAGAAAAGAAAGCTTTAGAAATGTTGATTGAAAGGTTAGAGAAGGAACTGGCTGAGCTGAGTGAGAGTTCTTTCTATCTCAAACAGGAGAAGGAAGAGAATGGAAAGAAAATTTTTAAGCTTGTGAAGAAAATTGTAGAAGATGTGGAGAAAGAGAATGACTTATTAATGGAGATTGATGGTTCAGTGGAAGAGCTAGTGAGGGAGGAGAAAGATGTAGAGATGCTAACTCAACAGATAGACTCACTTGATGTAAATCTGAATCGAGTTCAACAGGAGGCAGTGAGCTTACGATGCCCGATTGAGATAATCACTCGTGATAAAGCTGAAATGGGGAGGCAAAAGTGGAAGTAAAAAATGTCGTCGTTGACTTGCGAAGGGAATTGAGTAAACTAAAAGAAGCTATGACGTCTTTGATTGAGTCGAGCGTGGCTGAGAACGGGAGAAATAAGGAGTTGTGTCTCAAATGGGCTGTTTTCGAGAAGCTCCAAATAAAGTTTCATCAGAAAAGGATAAGCTTAGTTTGCTGTTCGAGGACAAGGAGAGGAAATTGAAGAAGCCATGACTAAGCTCAAGAAAACGAAAATGGCGCAGGTGGAGTCGTTGAATATAGCATTTTAGTTTATAGGGGAGTTTGAGTAAATAAACTTTAAATGCTAAATGCCAATTTTAGTTAATTTGGTAGGAGAGTAATTTAAGTTTATAGGGGAGTTTGAGTGAATACTAAATGCCAATTTTAGTTAATTTGTTAGGAGAGTAGCATTTAAGTTTATAGGGAGTTTTAGTGAATAAACTTTAAATGATAAATGCTAATTTTAGTTAATTTGTCACGATAGTTGAGTTTGAGAAGGGTGAAAGAAAAGGCCAAGAGCCTTTATACCGCATGTTTATGGGTGGCTCTCTCATACCTATTATTAGAGTTAGAAAAACTTATAGTCTTTCTATTGTAAAGACAGAAAAGGAAGAGAGAAAAGAAAAGAAAAGAGCAAAGAAAAAAAAGAAGAAAACAGAGAAGTAATAGAAAACGGTTTTTTTTTTTTTTTTTTTGGATAAACTCAGTGTTCTTTGTCTCTTTGTCTCTCCACTCTCGACATCTCCTTCACAAATACGCGAGTAGTATTTTCACAAATTGGTATGAGAGCGTTCTATCGTTAGTGTGTGTGAGATTTATTTCACAAATTAGTCAGATTTATTTAACAGTTCATCCCAGCACCCAGCAAAATCCATGACACAGGCTCGCAATATATCTTCTAAGATTTGGTTCAGTCTTTCGGTCTGTCCGTCTGTCTAAGGATAAAATGTTGTATTAAACCTCAACTGAGTTCCCAATGCTTTTTGAAAACTTTTCCAAAACTGAGAGGTGAACCTAGTGTCCCCATCAGATACTATGGACTGATATACAGCTGAGCCCACCGATCCATATGATATGTGGATTTGCCTAGGATGACGTGAGCCACCTGTTAGGCTATGGAGCCTGATGCTTATTTATAGCTTGGTAATCGGTTATATCTGGTAAAGATATATTTGGTAAAACTATATATAGTAAAGCTATATATGGTAAAGCTATATCCGGTAAAGCTATATATGGTAAATAGCTATATATAGTAGATGGCTAAATCTGGTAAAGCTATATATAATAAACTAAACCATATATATATCTGGTCCGGTAGAGCTTTGAAGATGTACTTTTTTATTCTCTGTACTCTCTCTTGTTGTACATACCTGAAGTCATCAATAATAAAAAAAATTCTTTTAGCCAGAGTTCTCCTTGCAATTTTCTCTATCCCATTCTTTGTGTTCATCTAGATCGAGTGTGTGCGTTGTTGTGTGATCCTAACAACTGGTATCAGAGCTAACGACTGATATCGATCCTAACAACTGGTATCAGAGCCAGGCGGAAGTCGGAGCTAGGCGGAAGTCACCACGATCTGTGAAGATGGAAAATTCAAAGATTGGAAGTGAGAAGTTTGATGGATCCGATTTCGGTTTCTGGAAGATGCAGATTGAAGATTATCTGTACCAAAAAGATCTTCACGAACCTCTGTTGGGGGTGAAGCCGGATACCATGACCACGGAACAGTGGAAGCTCAAGGATCGAAAAGTCTTGGGGCTGATCCGGTTGACGCTATCCAGAAACGTGGCGTTCAACATTATTAAGGAGAAGACAACGTCAGGTCTGTTGAAGACGCTGCCGAATATGTACGAAAAACCGTCGGCTATGAACAAGGTGTATTTGATGCGGAGATTGTTATGAGTCCTTGTGAGAACTGCGTTACGAACAAACAGAAACGAGTTAGCTTCACAAAGACTGCTAGAGAATTGAAGAAAAGTACCGGAAGCGTCGCTGAAACTCTAGAGGAGCTTGCGTCAGCCGGAAGCATCGCTGAAACTCTAGAGGGGGTTGTGTCGGTCGGAAGCGTCTATGACACTCCAGAGGGGGTTGCGTCGACCGGAAGCAACGTCGCTGAAACTCTAGAGGGGGTTGTGTCGGCTGGAAGCGTCGCTGAAACTCCAGAGGAGGGGTTGCATGGGCCGGAAGACTCTTGCTGAAACACCAGAGGTGAAGCAAGTGGGAGTTGATGTTGAGTTGCTCAAAGATTCACAGAGTGATGTTGTAGCGGATACTCAAGAAACTCCTGAGACTCTTGCTGAGAAACCAGAGGTGAAGCAAGTGGGAGTTGAGGTTGAGTTGCTCAAAGATTCACAGAGTGATGTTGTAGCGGATACTCAAGAAACTCCTGAGACTCTTGCTGAGAAACCAGAGGTGAAGCAAGTGGGAGTTGAGCTTGAGTTGCTGAAAGATTCACATAGTGATGTTGTATCATATACTCAAGAAACTCCTGAGACTCATGCTATTGGCAAGGAACCCGGTCTATCATTCAAAACACAGAAGGCGATACCATTTCACTCGGAGGTTAGTTGAAGATGGTGACGTGTTTGGAGAAGATAGAGGGTGCAAAGAATCCAGCAAACATGTCGACAACATGTGTTGATGTTGGAATATTGAGGTTATGCAAAACCTCAATTGGTATGGTGCAGTGAAGATGCTCATGGTCGTTTGAGAGTGAAATTCTTGGTTGACTAGATCAGTCTCCAAGTGGGAGAATTGTTAGGCTATGTTGCCTGATGCTTATTTATAGCTTAGTCATCGGTTATATCCGGTAAAACTATATTTGGTAAAACTATATATAGTAAAGCTATATATGGTAAAGCTATATCCGGTAAAGCTATATATGGTAAATAGCTATATATATAGAAGATGGCTAAATCTGGTAAAGCTATATATAGTAAACTAAACCATATATATCTGATCCGGTAGAGCTTTGAAGATGTACTTTTCTATTCTATGTACTCTCTCTTGTTGTACATACCTGAAGTCATCAATAATAAAAAAATCCTTTTAGCCAGAGTTCTCCTTGCAATTTTCTCTATCCCATTCTTTGTATTCATCTAGATCGAGCGTGTGCGTTGTTGTGTGATCCTAAAAACTGGTATCAGAGCTAACGACTGATATCGATCCTAACACCACCTTAGTAAGTCTGTCAACAACTACCCATATTACATTGAAACTTTGCTTGGTCTTGGGCAAACCCGAGATAAAATCCATACAAACTGCTTCCTATTTCCACTAAGGGACCTTTAAGGGTTGTAGTAGTCCTGCTGGGTGCTGTCTCGGAGCCTTCACCTACTGACGGTCAAGCATCGGCTTACGAAAACTACTATGTCCTTTTTCATCCTTGACCACCAATAACACCCCTTAAGATCCTGACACATCTTTGTACTTCCATGGTGGAACGTGTAAGAAGTATCATGTGATGGTGTTACTATAACACATGCGGAAGCAATTTGGATCTTAGGCACTCTAAGTACATCAATTATAGTAAATTAGCTAGCATGCTCAAAAGCATTAAAACTCAATGAGTTTGAATACTAACCTTTTGTAGTTCAAATTTCTTTTTCATCACGAACCAGTTTCGAACCACCACTAGTGGCAAGCATGCAAGTTTGAGTTAACCAAATTTTGACACTCAAAATTCCACTCAAATTTGTGGAGTTTATTTGGCAAACATGCAAGTTTGGTTAAACAAAATTTTGACAATCAAAATTCCACTCAAATTTGTGGGATTATGTGGCAAACATGCAAGTTTGATTAAACCATATATTGACACGCAATATTCTACTAACTCAAACATGGATTTCAATTTTTCCACTGAGTGAAGTCAACATTTTGACTTTCTTTATTTTAATTCAACAATTAATTTAAATAATTAATTTCAAATCAAAATAATATTAAATGATTAATTAAACAATTTAATAAATATTTAACATTAAATCAAATGTCAATTATTCTAATAGAATGAAATTTGATTAGATATTAAAAATAAGATAAGTAAATGGAGAATAGAAAAAAAAATGAAGGGAACAAAGGATTCTAGAAGGGATTATTCATCTTCCTAGTCTTTGATACCAGAAAAATTCATTTTCTTGTTCTTGTGTCGAAATAATAAAATAATTAATAATTCTTGTTCCCGTTCGTCAAAGATCCCTATTCTTGGTTTCAATTTTTCCCGGTTTATCATAACCGTTTTTTGATTTATTACATAAGTAGTGAATAAATTCATTCCAATCTATTCTGGCACATATTGATTATGAATCCCTATTCATAACTAAAATATTTAAATCTTATTTAAATATCTCCGATTATCTCTTTTTGTTTAATTCATAATTAAAACAAAATGCGATTAAATATATCGTATATATTTAACGTGTATTCCCTAATTTGAATTCGAACACTTCGAACTCACTCGCCACACTATTCTAAGGTTTAGTCCGATATGAACTAGCAGGGGGACCTAGTGGACCTACAGATTATTCGTTAACTACTAGGACACTCCACTATAGCCTAGTAGTTGCACTCCCCTCACTATAGATATATTTCTGTCCATTTGATATAACCATGATTAGTAAGTCGATCCTTTACAGGTTGTTTGTAACTAGAGCTGGGTCAATTTACCGTTTTACGCCTAAAGTTACTTCTTGTTCCTTATGTCTCACTGATCCTGGTCCAACCACCAAACCGAATCCCTCTCGGGCCAATGAGAGGGTGGGGCCCCTTGTTCAAGACTTGGAGTCAGTACTTAAGGAAACAACCTCTCTACTATCCCTAAAAGCGGGTAGGAGTGAATTCCATCTTACACCCTATGTCCCCAGCTATTCACCCAGTCTTACCCTTGAAATGGGAGGCTTATTGAGTCGGCGAACTCGGGCCACTCTCACCCATGCAAATTTAAGGATAATTTCGAATAAATAGGAGTTCATAGTTAGCTCAGGATTAAGATCGAGTTACCTAGGTCATCGAATGAAAAAATCAGTCTCAACAGTAAACGGCATTATAAAATGAGAGTGGTTTTCTTCATGGTCCGATCTTATGCAATACTCATTGCATAGGACACCCCCACTCACATGTCTCCACATGTACAATTTAGTGATCACATTGTTTATATCATATACAAAAGTGGGCCGCATCCATAGTGTCCCCAGAATAAGGTACTCAGCCGTGTCCCTGTACTATAGATCATTTTAACTATATACTTGAACTTGATCCACTCTTATGTCTCTACATATAGTTCAAGTAATCATACTATAGCTAGAGTGTTCTTAGTTTATTGGATTTAGATTAATGATCATAAAATTCACTTTATTCAATAACAATCTTTACTGAATAAACATCAATAGTAACTTTATTGAAAGCAGAATATGTTTGTGGCAAACTATGAGTTTTAGGACATAAAACCCAACATCATGGGCTTCCGTCATAATATCCTTCAGGATTTTCTTGTCACAGGGAAAATACAGGCAGTTTTTCCACAGTAGGCCCCCGTCTGAAGAAATAGAGTATCCTACTGGTCTTTCTGTCTTTGTCTGACTCCACAATTTCCCAAGGTGTTCATCAAACTTCTGAGTGTCAATAATTCGTTTTCGCAGGGTGGGTTGCATGGTTATCTGTGTTATCTATGCAGTACCACCTCTAATTACAACATCGATTCCAATCCTTTTCATCTCATAGTGTATTCTTTCTGATGGAGTTAATATAACACATGCGGAAGTAATTTGGATCTTAGGCACTCTTAGAACATCAATTATAGTAAATAACTAGCATGTTCATAAGTATTAAAACTCAAGATCTTTAAGTACTAACCTTTTGTAGTTCAAATTCTTTTTTCCTCACGAACCGGTTTTGAACCACCACTAGTGTCTTCTCCACTATTCTCCGACCTTAGAATGGGATTGTGGAATCTGGTGAGTGCCTAAACTTGGGAGGGATTTAGTATATATGAAGAGAGAGTTTGTAAGAGTTTTTCTCAAGGTTTTTCCAAGGGAGAAGTTCCATGTACCTTTTATCACTCTATTTATAGAGTCATGTTTGCATGTTCATGCAAATTTGAGATTACCAAATTTTGTCACTCAAAATTCCACTCAAATGTTTGGGATTATGTGGCAAGCATGCAAGTTTGAGTTAACAAAATTTTGAAACTCAAAATTCCACTCAAATTTGTGGGGTTTATTTGGCAAAACATGCAAGTTTGGTTAAACCAAATTTTTAAACCTCAAAATTCAACTAACTCAAACATGGATTTTTCGATTAAGTGAAGTCAACATTTTGACTCTCTTCATTTTAATTCAACAATTAATTTGAATAATTGATTCAAATAAAACTAAGATTAAATGATTAATTAAACTATTTAATTAATATTTAATATCAATTCAAATGCCAATCCAAAAAAATTCCGACACATATTTGATTAAAATATTTAAATCTTATTTAAATATCTCATATTCTCTCTTTTTGTTTAATTCATAAATAAAACAAAAATTCGATTAAATATATCGTATATATGTAGCGCATATTTCCTAATTTGAATTCGAACACTTCGAACTCACTCGTCACACTGTTCTATGGTTTAGTCCAATATGAGCTAGCAGAGGGACCTAATGGACCTATAGATCATGGGCTCCAACGATCCAAGATTAACCGGTTAAACTCATTAACTTTGTTAACCAACATTCTTTAACTACTAGGACACTCCACTATAGCATAGTAGTTGCACTCCCCTCACTATAGGTATATTTCTGTCCATTTGATATAACCATGATTAGTAAGTCGATCATTCACAGGTTGTTCGTAACTAAAGCTGGGTCAATTTTCCGTTTTACCCCTGAAGTTACTTCTTGTTCCTTATGTTCTACTGATTCTCTAATGAACAATTTGTTTGTGGTCCAACCAGTAAACCGAATCCCTCTCAGGCCAATGAGAGGGTGGGGCCCCTTGTTCAAGACTTGGAGTCAGTACTTAAGGGAACTACCTCTCTTCTATCCCTAAAAGTGAGTAGGAACGACTTCCATCTTGCACCCCACGTCCCCAGCCATTCACCTAGTCTTACCCCTGAAATGGGAGGCCTATTGAGTCGGCGAACTCGAGCCAATCTCACCCATGCAAATCTAAGGATAATTCCGAATAAATAGGAGTTCATGGTTAGCTCAGGTTTAAGATCGAGTTACCTAGGTCATCGAATGAATCAGTCTCAACAGTAAACGACATTATAAAGTGAGAGTGATTTTCTTCATGGTCCGATCTTATGCAATACTCATTGTATAGGACGCCCCCACTCACATGTCTTCGCATGTACAATATAGTGATCACATTGTTTATTTCATATACAAAAGTGGGCCGCATCCATAATGTCCCCAGGATAAGGTACTCAGCCTTATCGTTGTACTATAGATCACTTTGACTATATACTTAAACTTGATCCACTCTTATGTATCTACATATAGTTCAAGTAATCATACTATAGTTGCGTGTTCTTAATTTATTGAATTTAGATTAATAATCGTAAAATTCACTTTATTCAATAATAATCTTTACTGAATAAACATCAATAATAACTTTATTGAAAACAGAATATGTTTTTGTTTACAAACTTTGAGTTTTAGGACATAAAACCCAACACTTTTCTGCTTGGTGATCATCGCGGAAGTATGAACAACCTTTCTGCTCAATGCGTCCGCCACAACATTGGCCTTGCCTTGATTGTATAGGATCTCGATGTCATAATCTTTTACTAGTTCCAACTATCTCCTCTGTCTCATATTAAGCTCCTTCTGTGTAAATAGATACTTGAGGCTCTTGTGATCAGTGAATACTTGGATCTTCTCCCCATACAGATAATGTCGCCATGTTTTCAGTGCAAACACCATAGCTACTAACTCGGGGTCATGAGTGGGATAATTTCATTCATATTCCTTCAGTTGTCTAGAAGCATAAGTTATCACCTTACCCTTCTGCATGAGCACGCATCCTAGACCTTTTCCTGATGTGTCGCTGTACACCACTACATTTCCTGATCCATCTGGAACTGTGAGGACTGGTGTTGTCACCAACCTCTCCTTGAGTTCCTAGAAACTCTGTACACAAGCTGATGTCCATACAAAGGGCTTGCTCTTCTTGGTTAACTGAGTTAGCGTCGAAGATATTTTGGAGAAATCCTGGACAAACCATCTGTAATATTCAGCTAGTCGTAGAAAACTTTGTACTTCAGTGACTGTGGTCGGCCTTGGCCACTTGATCACTGCCTCTATCTTAGCTGGGTCCACTATGATTCCTCTGTTTGACACTACATGACCCAAAAATGCTACCTTCGATAGCCAAAACTCGCACTTAGAAAACTTGGCGTACAGTCGTTGGTTTCCTAGTACGGTCAAAACTTTCCTCAAATGCTCTTCGTGCTCTGTCTCTGACTTAGAGTACACAAGAATGTTATCAATAAACACTATAACAAAAGTGTCTAAGAATTCCTTAAGCACCTTGTTCATTACTTCCATGAAGACTGCTGGTGCATTGGTAAGGCCAAAGAACATGACGAGAAACTCATAATATCCATAGCGACTTGTGAAGGCCGTTTTGGATATATCTTCTTCTCTTATTCTCAATTGATGATACCCTAACCTCAAGTCAATTTTGGAGAAAACTGTTGCTCCCTATAATTGATCAAACAAGTCGTCGATTCTCGGGAGGGGGTACTTATTCTTTATGGTGACCTTGTTCAGCTCTCTATAGTCTATACACAGACACAGGGATCCATCTTCTTCTTGACAAATAGAACAAGGGCTCCCCGAGGCGATACACTGGGTCGTATGAAACCCTTATCTAACAGCTCCTGTAACTGTTCCTTCAATTCCCTGAGTTCTGCATGTGCTATTCTGTAGGGTGCCTTGGAGATCGACGCAGTTCTTGGTTCTAGTTCGATCCCAAAGTCAACTTCCCTAACTGGGGGAAAACTTGGCAAGTCCTCTGGAAAAACATCGACGAACTCCCTAACAATGTGTACTGACGATACTGTCTGTTCATTACTGCTGTCTAGGGTCACACTAACTAAAAATGCGCGTTCACCACTACAGATCATCTTCCTAGGTTGTTATGATGCTTGGGGTTCTTTTTGGATGTGGCTCCCTTATATGTGAAGTTATCCCCTGATGGAAGTTTGAGAGTAACTATTCAAGTTTCACAATCTATTAGAGCACGATTCTCGCCTAACCAATCCATACCCAATAAGACCTCAAAGTTTTGCATATTTAATACTATTAAAGTAGCTTATATGACATGTCCCGACACTGCCGCACTACCTCCCTTAACTTTATGAGTAGCCATTAATAGCTTGTGAGCAAGGGTGGACACTGATAGAATGATCTCTAAGGGTTATTTTTCTAGGTGCACTAAGTCAACAAATTCCTCAGACACAAACGAGTGTGTAGAACTCGAATCAAATAGTACAAAAGCTCATTGACCAAAGACGGGTAGTGTACCTGTAACAACTGCGTCAGGCACGTCGGTTGCCTGCCTGTGGTTGAATGGGCTACAGCTCGCCCCTCCTACTGTTGGGCACCCCGGCCCTTTTGATTTCGTATTACAGATCGATTAGTGTTCTAATCTCTCATCTGAGGACAGTTCGTTGCAAAGTGCCCTGTTTGGCCGCAGCTGAAACATGCATTAGTTCCAGCACAACACTCCCCCTTGTGAGGGCGCTGACACGGAGGGCAATTAGTCTTGTTTTGTGTTAGGGCTCTTCCGCAATTGGCAGTGCCACCACGGGGTGGTCTGCCAGTCCTAGGATAGTTCCAGTCTATCTTTTTCCCCTGAACTGCTATGTGGGATTTTTGGGCTGACCCTGACTGTAATTTGTCAATACGAGGCGCATCAATGAGGGTCGCCATTTTAGGGCTACTATATAATCTACGGATGCCTAGGATGCCACATAACCTCTAATGTCCTCCCTTAAACCAGCAATAAAACGTTAAGCCTTAAGCTCTTTAGTGTTGACAAATATAGGAGAGAATCTTGCCAATCTATTGAATTCCAAATCATAATCCTCTACGGATTTGTCCCCTTGCTTGAGTTCAAGGATCGCTGCCCGTAACTTCATCTTGGCATTGACTGGATAGTATTTGCAGAGGTAGGCCTCTTTAATTGACACCAAGTGATAGACTCTCCAAGTGGTGAAATAATTTTTTGAGCACCCTTCCACCAAAAATGAGCATCTCCTTCAACATATAAGTTTCGCAATGAACCTGATATTCCAGCGGATAGTTCATGTAAAAGAAGGCTGTTTCCATAGCCTCGAGCCAGGTTTCTGCTGCAACGGGAGCTATTTTACACCATCAAAGGAAGGCAGGTTATACTTCTAGAAGTCTTCCAGATAACGAGACTCCACAGTCATAGTCCCAGAGTCTCTGATCCGTTGCAATGTTGTTTGTTGCATTGCTATCTGTTGCATTGTTGTCTGTTGCATTGTTCCCTGTTGTATTGCCTGTTGCATTGTAGCCTGGTTAGTGACCGGTGTCTGCATCATCTGAGTCATCTGAGCCTGATTTTCCATAGAGGTTAACATAAATGCCTGTAGTATATCCGTAGTGAGATTAGTTGTTGGTTGGCTAGGTGGAACCTCTACATTATTGGTAGGCACCGATGGAACCGCCTCAGGAGAAGGAGCAGTAGAGTCTGCGTCAGGTAAGTCTTGAGTCGTTGTTCTCCTTTGACTCATTCTTGATCTTGGTGCCCGTGGTATAGGACTCCCGAACCATTGGGGAATTTCATCAACCTCCTCTTGAGGTTCAGGTACAGGTTGTTCCACCTTAGGTGACAGAACATCAGTGTCCTGAGTGACTCTTCTTCTTCCCCTTCTAGGTCCAGGCCCGAGATAGGGTCCACATCTCTTTGGTGCCATTTAGCTACCACAATAGAAAAATTGCGGTTACAATTCATTCAAAGCTCAACCTCTAGAAAATGTGCAATTATAACACAAGAAACAGTCATGATAAATTCTCTACTTAACAACTTAGCTCTTGACTTCGCAATTCAAATCCGTGAGTCTGTCTGGTCACGAGCGGCATGTGATTGATGGGCGTGTCACAGATGATACGACTCCCTAACCTAAGTGTCTACAAGACCTATGTCTTGGTTCTCTAGTACCAAATTTTTCACGACCCAAAAAAATCAACCTCAAGTCGTGACTTATTAAGACTACGACATGTAGTGTGTATGCAAGAAATTCAAAAGAAAACATTATTTCAAAAATCAATCATTTATTTTGTAAGAAAAACTTTTCAATACAAAAAGGACATAGGTGATTAGTTTTAGACAAGGAAAGAAAACATGAAGGACAAAGTGTACTAATAAGTAAGACCGGACTGACGCCGCGAGACAAGCTTCCTCTATGACAATCCACATCTTTCAACGCTGCTTCTCTTGACCCAACGCTTCACGTAGCTGAAAAAAAAAGATATAACAAGAATGAGTATAAAATTATACTCAGTAAGCCACCTACTTGTAGGCTCTTATTGCATCCTAATCTTACAAAACTCCCACGGACTCTACTTTAGCTCTAGGACATCTACTTTTCGTCTTAGCTCCTAGGGGATTCTTTTATTTTTTGTCTTTTCATTTAAAAATCCTTAAGAGTTCCCTTATGCCGACCTGTGTAATGACTGGTACCCTACGAGTAGCTACCTCGGCATGGCTCTGAGACAATCTGGTATCTTACCTACGAAGTGAGCTTGTCACGACCCGATTTTTGAGGCTTTGAAAAACCGAATCGTGACTAAAAAGATGAAATCGAAAACAAACAAAAAGAAACGAAAATAAAAAGAATAGTGAAATAAAAAGATGAAAATCAAATAAAATTAAAATATTTCAAAAGAGGATTTAAGTTTACAAAAAGGAAATAAAATACAAATCTAAAAGGAATTCGCAAAAGACTCCAAAAGACCGAAAAGGGACTGACGCTCCGGAACGACCCCCTCTATGACCGCACAGCTCTCGAACGCTCCTCCACCTCGACCGGCACCTGACAAAAAAGTAGAAAGGAATGAGTATAAAAATTATACTCAGTAAGCCACCTACTTGTAGGCTCTCTTCGCATCTTAGTTTAACAGAACTCCCACGGTTTCCTACTTCGGTTCTAGAACATCTGGTTCTAATCTTAGTCCCTTGGGGCTTGCCCCTTGGGTTTCACCGGTTCGTTGTCCTTTCATTAAACGCCTAGAGGTTCCTTACGCCAAGATAATATGGTCGGTATCTCTCTATGAGGCACTACCTCTACATGGCTATCTGAGACTACGTGGTACCTAGCCCAGGGGTGTGCTGAATACCCCTATGCCCATATAGTCCCCCTATGGGGGGCGCGACCCAACCCGTTCCCATGCAGCTAATGGGCTGTACGACGTGGGGACACATTTCCCATGCGAAATGGCTAAGAGTAGTAGGACCCTTGGTCCTCCCACGAAGCTATAGATACCGTTCTCACGCTAGCAATCTATGAACACTCCGAGGTACCTTCTTGTTGTGGTAAACTGCTAAGTTCTTAGGGAGAAATTAAATCTGACTGGATCGACATATCACTCCTAACAATAATTCCCTAAGCTTATCATAGAAATGGGCCGTAGCAATTAACAGAGTGTGCATGCAATCGTCTTCTAACATAATTCACGGAAACTAGGCATACCAGCTCAACGGGGCGATGACCTCCATCAAGCACCCAGAGCACGAAGTTCGCGCTCCATGGGGCGAATTCGTCCATCAAGCACCCGGAACACGGAATACACAATTCCAACATAAATTAAATGCATGCATACATACAGCGGAAGCATAAAGCATACAGCAGCACTCATGTAATTCACCCAATACAGTCATAACAGTTAATCTGACCAATAATTTACATGGAGAGCTAATCTGAAGCAAAACTACTAGCATGCATGCTACCGAAGCGAATCCTACAAGTATTTCTTCCTAAATACCGGGTGGGGACTTACCTGGTTGACGCGTGCCCTTTTTCTAGCGTTTCTTTGCCCGTGAGGTGTCCAAAAATACTGATTTCTTTAAATTATGTCCCTATTCGCGTAAAAACAGTATTACAACTGGAATCGGGACAAAAATCGGGGCAACAGAAAGCAAACGGGCCAAGTTGGCCGTCCCACGCGCGCTCACGCGCCAGCAGCGCGCTGGAAGTGCGTGGTCACGCGCACGGGAAGGCACCAGTCGCGGGGTGCACGCGCGCCCGCCTCCGCGTAGTCACGGGTCAGTCGGTCCGGTCCGATCTGGTCGGCTTGGTTCGCGTTGCGGTTCGGCCCGGCTTGCAGGCGACACGTGTCGACGCCTCGCTGGAGCTGCGTTGCTCCAGTCGATGGTCGACGCGTGTCCGACGCCTGTCGCCGCCCTCCGCCGCTCACCGGCCGACTCTTTTTTTTTTCTTTTTTTTTCTTTCTTTCTTCTTTCTTCTCTGCCCTCTGAAAACTGAAACACTATCCTCTTTTCTGATTTTCATATCTTTCGATTCGTAGATCGGATCGACATTATTCCTTCGGCAAAGTTTTAGATCGTGTTACGGGCTACGTCCTCTTTTTTTTTTTTGTAATTTTTGCTTGACTACCGGACAAGTTAAAAACATCAGAATTTCGCTCACCGTTCTCGGACGACTCTCGGATCTCCGCCTTCAGGTTGAGATCTCAGCCAAACTTCTTCACAGAACATGCATAGAGTTGTTCCTAGATGAATATATCAAGATTTCAAATCTTGATTCACAAAGGAAAACCGTAGATCTGAGAAAACGTTCAAGATCCTTACCTTGCGGGTTTTCCGTTTTCTTGATGAAAAATGGGACTCCGGCCACCCACATTCTCTTTTCCCTTCCAAGGAAGTCTCCCTACATCATGATCTTCACCTCCTTGCATCATGATCTTCACCGGAATAGACTTCGACGGTAGTTTTCGGTGAGTCTTCCGGCAGTTCATCCCTTCTCCTCTCTCTAGGTTCTCTCTACCCCTTTCTCTCACTATTTTTCTTTTGCAGGACTCTGGATGGGGTTTCATTTGGACCCCTTAGGTGGTTGGAGGGGCAAATTTACCTATTTTCCCCTCTCTCGACTTTTCCTATTTTTTTTTTCTTTTTCTATTTCTATTTCTCTTTCTTCGGGTATTACAGAGCTGTAGCCCCCTAGGCCCATGATAGTCCCCCTTAATCCATCCGCAGCTAAATGGTCTATACAACGTGGGCACACGTTTTCCATGCTAAAACAGCTAAGAGCAGTCAGATTCTGATCAGGAACCCCCTGGTCCCCCACGAAGCTATGACACCAATCACACACATGTAGCCTAAGGGCACTCTAGAGATGGTTCGTATGTCGTGGTGGTCTGTTACACTATGGGAAAGGTTAGGTCTAAACCTTAGTGACTTGTCACTCTAACCACAAATCCCTAGACTTTACCATACCTGTGGGTCATGGAAATTAACTGAATGTGCAAACAACTATCATCCAGCATCATCATACAAAATTCATGCGAAATAAACATACATGCTCAACAAGGTTATAACATCCATCAAGCTCCCGGAGCATAGAGTTCACATATAAAGCGGAAGCTTAAAACATAATAGCAACACTCAAATAATTCTCAAAATACTTCACATAATACATCCTTACTCTTAACAAAAAAAATAACCTACATTCAATCATGGAAGGCTACCACCTAAGGCAATTAAACTAGCATGCATGCATAACCAAGCGACTCCTACAAGTATTTCTTCCTAAATTTCCATGTCGTGACTTACCTGGATGATGTATGCCCTTACGTTAGCGTTTCCACACAATTAGCGTGTCCAAGAGTACTAATTTTTCCCCAATTAGATCCTATTTCGTATAAAATAGAGTTAGGATTGGATTCGGGAGGAAAATAGAAAAAAAAGGAGTCAAACGGGATGAAAAGGGGCTTATACGCACTTCCACGCGCTGGGACAAGTTCACTCGCAGGTTCCACGCGCGACTGTCACGTGCATACGCTTTTGTTGCAGCCGTGGGTCGTCGGTTCGGTTCAGGTGCAGTGGTTCGGGGGACCGCGGGTCGCTGTGGTCCGCTTCATCGAGCAGGTTACCAGGTCGGCTGAGGACGCGGGTCGAGTTGACGCTGCGGCGAACGCGTCGCTGGAAGGCTGGGACCGCGTTGCTCCAGGGGGCGTTCGACGCGTGTCTGGTGATTATCGGCGCACGGGAGACCTCTAGCTGCTTGACATGTGGCACGTTGTTGCTTTCTCTCCTTCTAACAGAAAATTGGATTCCGTAGTTTTCCGACGTTCTTCTCATTTTTTTATCACCCGATTTCTAGTCCAAACCGAAATGTTTTCTTCATCAAAGCTTTAGATCGTAGTACAAGCTATGTGCTAGTAATCTTTTCTTGATTTTTACTTAACCATACAACGAGTTATGAGCATTGGAAGGAGGTCCAATAACATCCTTACCGTTCTTGGAAAGATTCTCAGATCTCAACGTTTCGTCCGATTTTCCTTACGAAATCGGCGGCGGATCTTCCCTAGATGAAGATAGCAAACTTAACATTCTATAACCAAACAAAGATCTCATATATGGAGAGAAACATTCGAGATCTTTCCTTACGGGTTTTCTCTCGAATCTTGATGGAAGATGGAACCTCAACAACACAAGTCCTTCTTCTCTTGAAGATGAAGCTCTAGAGTGTAAGTCTTGGTAGAGGATGCACTTCGACAAGTTTTCTCTCAACTTTCTTTCTCACACTTTTCTCTTTTGTAGATACTTTGTGGAGAATCCTCAAGACCTCTATAATGGGCTGAGGGGCAAAATGCCCATTTTTTCCCTCTGATTTTGACCGACTTTTTTTTTTTTTTTAGCATTATAGAGAATGTCATAGCTAAGAGAGTAGGTTCTGACCTACACGAAATACAAGAAGACAACATGTGAGTGTCGCCCATCGAACCACTTGAGAGTCGTAATAAACAAATGTCATGATGCGACAGATGTAAGACATGACACTAATCATGTCGATTTGAACAAGCTTATAAAATAAATTATTTTGATTGGGTGTGTAACGACCCAAAAAAATAATAATTAAATAATTTAATTTTCCCTAAACTACTCCCCACTCACCCCTCCCTCTCCCAACTATCTCTCCTCAACCAACTCATCCGTAAAAAAAAACCCAAATCATAATACTGGATGCATTGGAGGTTTCCTACAATGAAAAAAAAAATACCAACAACCAGATTTGCAAGGAGAGCTGGAGATTTAATTATGGGAGAGAGATCTTGCTTTGTTATTAGGGTAAGTCATATTTCAGATCTCTTTTTCATTTATCCCAATCAGATTTCCTTTTCCTTTATCTAATTAATCCGAATAAGATCTCTTGTTCCCTGCCCATTTATTTAGATTTTGGTTATCAGGTTATAGAAAATTAATCATGACTGAGGCTAATATCTGTCCATAAAAAAAATACATAACATAGGAAAAAATGGAAGATAAGAAGTAAATACAAGACAGAAAAGATTCTGTTTTGGTTATCAGGTTATAGAAAATTAATCATATTGAGGCTAATATCTGTTTATAAAAAAAAGACAAAATCAGAGGGAAAAAGAGGGAAGATAAAGAAGTAAATACAGGATAGGGAGAAAGAAAAGATTCTGTTTAAAAAAAAATTAACAAGTAAATAAGGAGGAAAGATTTGGTAAGAAAAATTTATCAATGATATCTCTGAATTTAAATAAATTTATCAATGATATCTCTGAATTTAAATGATAACAAAATTTAAGGATAAAGAAAAGAAAGGAAAACCAGATAAAAGGAAGATTTGGAAAACAAGATGAAAGATTTTGGAAGGAAGAAAAATAGAAAGAGAAGACCAGAGAAAAGCCAGAATACTGTTAATAAACTCAAAAGAAAAAAAAAAGAAAAAGAGGAAATACCTAAAAGAAGAAAAAAAATAAATAAATAAAGAGAAGGAAAGAAAGAGAGGAGGAAATACAGAGAGAAGGAAAGAAAGAGAGGAGGAAATAGAGAGAGAAGGAAGAGAAAAATAAAAGGGAAGAGTTAAGGAGTAAGAATTGATCCAAATTGACCAATAATATGATTAAGTAAGAATCGATTAAAAATTGGTCAAGAATATGTATGGAACAAACAAAAATTGAGAGAAAAAGTAGAGTACATAACAATATTAGAAGACAAGAAATTAGTCACTCGAGATAAAAAAATAGAAAATGAAATCTTAATATAAATAGAATATGTATATATATTTAGATGTATATTATAACGTTCCAAGACTTTATCCATGCAAAGTCTTTAATGCTCGCATGAAGTTTAGCACATGAACCATTGTAAGAGTTAGAGAATTTAACATGAAATTGATGTCATGGATTCTTATAGGTTGGCTTGGATACAAAGGGAAAAAAATCGAACTTTCATTAAAGATAAATTGGTGACAACTGTATAAGCTAATCAGGTAAGTGGTCTTACTATAGGATAGGCTAAAAATTGTATGAGTTACGATGTTGTATGAACTATGTCGTACGATGCGGTATATGAGTTATGATGATGTATGAGTTATGATGATGTGTGGGTTATGATACCTGATCATGTACTCAGTATATATATATATATATATTTTGATGAATGTCGTACTTGATATGTTTGATGCACTTTGTGGCAATATGATGAGTATGATGATTGCGTGACGTTTACCTTAATATGATGATGTTTTCCATATTGAGCATGTTATATGATGATGAGTGTCATATTGCATCATGTCGTTAGATCGACATAGGACACAACCCTAAGAGCGTGAAAATGATATTAATATAAATATCGACGAGTATGTGTTACCTAGAGTAACAAAGAGATGAGACTAAAGGGTTGTGTCAGAAGAGACATTATGATGGATTTAGAGGGACCTCATGCATATTGTATGTTCATAAGCATAGGGCTACTTCCCCTAGAGATGATGAGTGCGGACGCGCACCGTATGATGAGCGCGTATGCGCACAGGTGCGAAAGCACACAGATGAGGGTGTTCATGAGGTGCATGACACTATGGGGTTCCGCTGACCTCTGGACGTCGCTACAGATTAGCTTGACCAGAGGGTCCAGGGGGTGTGCGAGCGCCCTGGGGATTCACACTCGCACGTGTGAGTCGTGTGTAGGGAAGTACTACACATCTAATTTGTCCGAGACTGGAGGCCACCCCTAAGATGATTAGAGATAGGTCCCTAAATCATGATTGCATGTGTTTGCATTTGCATGGCCCCCTATAGTGGGGCCACTTACTGAGTATTCTTTGAAATACTCAGGCCGTGTGCCACATCATTTTTCAGGTAAAGGCAAGGCGCACTTGTACGGAGGACGGCGGCATCGCGAGCAGAGACTGTGGCACGTGCATAGGGTAGATTCATATTTAAATTTCTAGTCTTAAGTTAGAATAGGTTGTTTTGCATTTCATTGTTTTAAATTATTTTGTATTTGTTTTTGTTCTCTAAATTTCAGTATTTCATATTTAAACACGTAAGACCATGGCTGTGTTTTCCAGAGTAGAAGTTGTTTTAAACGTTTTTTTTGAAGTTTACGTTATCAACTATGTTCATGTAAGAGTTATATTTCCGCATTATAGATGAGCATGAGACGTTAGTAGCGACTCTGAGTATGTGGAAATTTAGGGTCGTTACAGGGTCACTATAAATTCAATTCATGCTTCAATAATAAATAGATTAGCAAAAAATAAAGATATTATTCGACATTGTCCCCGCGTTGAAATTTAACCCATTTTCGTCTAAGTAACATAAGATTAAAAGCTAATGAATTGTTTAAATTTAAAAACTATATAAAAAAAAAAAAAAAAAAGTTAATTTCGTTTTTATTCTTGCAAGTATTGTATGCTTTCACATACCTAATCGAATCTTAATATTATAATATCTTAAAATTAATACACATCAAATTTTCAAGATTGAAAAAGAATACACATATATCGATTTATTTTAATATCATAATCGAACCTTCCAATTCATGGATATATCGATTCCTTATATTCATTTAGGCAGCCATATATAGCAAATATCATACAATGTGGGTCTCCGAAGATTGATCCATTGATGGTATTAAATAGGGTAGCAAAGAGCAATGACATGAGAAGAGACAATGCAAGTGTTGAAAATGAATTCATTTTTTAAATATGAGAATACTTATGCTTGGTTTGTTTCACTCCTATACTTGCAAAATTTGTTTTAATTTTCAACTGCTCTCCATCTGTTATATTGGGATGGGTGACCAAATATTGCCTGCTTACTAATCCAATTGTTTTATTTATTGTTATTAGTATTTTATTTATTCACAAAAACAACTCATATGAGTGAAATGTTACGAACTTTTAACTTTAAAGCTAATGAACAAGGGTGGGTTTCAATATTTTATATTCTTATCATAGAGGGCAATTTATGGACCATTTGATGACGCCTTCTCATTTATTGTTTACAAAGACAAAACCTCAAACCTTTTCCTATTCTAGTTTAGAGTGAAAGAAAAAAGGGAGAAGCTCATTCACCTGCCCCTTTAAGAATGAAAGAATCAGAATCCGATATTCTTTTCCTTTACAATTCTAAATCATCAGAAAGAGAGAAAGATAGACGAAAGCAAGACAAGACAAGATTAATGAGACTGAACCTCTATTCCCTTCCCCTATTTACTTGATTATGAATTCAATCCTGTTAAAGAATCAAATGAAAGAGAAATCTCCTTATTAATTCTCCTTCCCTTATTTCAGGAGGTAAACAAAGACTCAACCTCAACCTCAAACCTTTTCCTGATTGAACAAGGTAAATGAAGAGAAAGAAAAAGAAGCGACTGAACCATTCCAGAAGGAGGGAAAAGAGAATGAATTGATTGAAGAACCTTCTCAGGGCCTAGTTCAACTTGACTTTTATCTTGTCATCATATCTCATCACTCGTCTCCTGAGATCATATTTATCCATCAAAATTTTGTACATGATCCTAAGATAAATTGGTTAACTCTTTACTAGTCCATAAGTCGTACATCTACACATCATGAATATGTAAGGTCCACTATTTTCTGATAATATTTTTCATGCAACACCAAACATAGTTATTTGCTTTTGAGTATCGTAAACAAAACCTTAGACCAAACGGCCTTTAAGAAATTTAGATAAGCTAAAAAAGATTCATTTGAGATGGTTCTTATTTTTTATTAAAAAACTCAACCATTTGATAACTATTTGAATACCATTTTCGTTTATTGTTCTTTCTAATTCAAAATTAATCAGAAATCTTAGAAACAACAATATCAAGTTTCTTGCTTTTCAGTTTTCTTTTTAAATATTAAAGGTTTAAATTGTTATTTTTTCATGTATGATATATTGCAAAATGGCTTAATATTGTATGTTAAGTTATGATATTAAGAATTCTTAACTTATTTTGGATTATGATCCTCTAATATTGTCGAGAGTATAATCTCATTCGCATTTAGATTATGATCCGGACTGAAATTAATTAGTTTTGTTGATATTATACTTCAAAACAATTTGCATAAGTACTATATTTTAGTATAACATAGCTAAATGGTTATAAATTATGTACTTTTGATTAAAATGTCAAATTCCGCGGTAGATATTATTTTTTTTGGGGTTTTCTCTCAAGGTTTTAAAACGCTTCTATCAGAGGTTTTCACACCCTTGTAAAAAATATTTTGTTCACCATTCCGATCGATGTGAGATCTCTCGTAGAAAATATCATATCTAAGAGAGTAGGTTTTGACCTACACGATAGACAAGAAGGCAACATGCGAGTGGCGCCCATCAGACTACTTGAGAGACGTAATAAACAAAAACCATGACGTGACCAATGTATGACGGTGACGCTAATCATGTTGATTCGAACAAGCTTATAAAATAAATTATTTTTATTGGGTGGCTATAAATTT
This sequence comes from Cucurbita pepo subsp. pepo, assembly GCF_057944985.1. NCBI lineage: Eukaryota > Viridiplantae > Streptophyta > Magnoliopsida > Cucurbitales > Cucurbitaceae > Cucurbita > Cucurbita pepo. The sequence goes on along the minus strand of NC_141809.1, from coordinate 4,225,501 downwards.
AATTGATATTTAAATGGTAAATAGATAAGAAAATAAAAATTACGCGACCCGATTGCGTCAAGATTGAAAACGAACCCCTTTTGGTCGAAACAAGAGAGACAAGTAGGGTAAGATTAAAAGCTAATGAGATTTTAAATTTAAAAAACGGATGAAAAAAAAATTAATTCCTTTTTGTACTCTTACCACATTTGAGTTTGGTTTATGTTTTTTATAAAATTACCCGTGTTTTTCCATAAATGAGGAAAATTATCTACTTTGTGTTTCCTCTTTTTGTAAAATATCTTAGAGTTGGGCATTGGGGTGCACTCATTTCTCAAACAAGAAATATTCTCAACGTTAGAGAAGATAAGGGAAGACCACCTGAACCAAGCGAACGAGAGAGACATAAACTCATCCTATCTATACCACATTGCGGGGACATCTTCAAATAATTTCGATCAAAGTGGAAGAAATTAATAAGTAGTGTATAGGTTCAATTACCTTAACAAATCTTAATATTATAATTCATTAAAACTAATACCCCATATCAAATTTTAAAGGAAGAAAAAACACAGGCAAAAACAACAAATTAATATAATTTACTATAATATTATATTTGAACTTTCCAGTTTATGGATATATTTTATTAGTTACATTCATTTAGGCAGCCAAGCGTGGCAAATATCGTACAATTTGGTTTTATAGTCCTTGTTCTCCCACAACCCACAAACACAGAGTTCTGTTGCATTTGATTCTATCTCTGTTATCCTTGTAGATATCAAAGTACTGCGAAAACCTAGGCCATTGAAAGGTATAGTAAAATTGTGTTGAGCCCCAAAAGTTTGGTCGAAAGGTGAAGGCGTAGCCGCCCAAAAACGGGAGCTGGTGGATTCCCAAGTCATCATCGCCAGATTTGCAGTGAATAGTGAGTTGATTGTGACTTTTTAGAACATTTGTTATATTGACTGTAATCGGTGGGTCTTTGAAGATTGATCCGTCAATGGTTGTAAATAGGGTAGTGAAGAACAACGACATTAGGAGAGACAATGCAAGTGTTGAAAATGAATTCATTTTGTAAATATGATAATACTTGTGCCCGGTTTGTTTCAGTTTTATACTTGCAAAATTAGTTTTAATTGTCTACCGCTCCGATCGATCTGTTATATTAGGATAGGTGACCCAATATTACGTGCTTACTTATCGATTGTTTTATTTATTGTTATTAGTATTTGTGTGATTTACAAAAACAACTCATAGGAGCGATCGTTATCCATTCGTCGTTAACTGTAACACATATTCTTGAGTGTAATGTTATGGTCCTTTAACTTTAAAGCTGATGAACAAGGGTGAGTTTTGATATTTTGTATTCTTGTCATAAAAGTGGGTAACGTATAGGCTACATGGTATGTTCGTATTTTCCCTCCTCTGATATGTCATTTATTAATTGAAAATGTTTATATTATTGCCCGATCGTATATGACACATTGTAAAATATCATTTATATCATATCTTTGTATTATCCTTTCCTTAAATAAACCGAACGTTTTCAAATAAATGGTACGTTGGACATTGTGGCTTTATTAGACCTTTGACAAGGTTATTCTTGGTTAACCCAACATAACTTATGCAGTGACTAAATTCTGTTCAATCATATTTGCCTATACTCTAGGCTAAGTCCTAATGCTCAACCTTACCTTTATTCTAGGCCAAAATTCTTCAAAAGCAATGCCGCATCTCGTATAGTTGTTTTGATTACCAATCATGACCAAAATAAGTTGACAATTCTTAATATCATAATTTATGTCGATAGCGTTTATATTCACTTATACTAATGATCATATCAAACTTAAAAAAAAAAAAAAAAAGAAGAAGAAAAAAAGATACACACGACAAACATATCAAAAAAACATTAATTTATTTCTGTAACGACCCAGATCCACCGCTAGCGGATATTGTCTTCTTTGGGCTTTCCCTTTCGGGCTTCCCCTCAAGGCTTTAAAACGCGTCTGCTAGGGGAAGGTTTCCACACCCTTATAAAGGGTGATTTGTTCTCCTCCCCAACCAATGTGGGACATCACAATCCACCCCTCTTCGGGGCCAGCGTCCTTGCTGGCACTCGTTCTCCTCCCAACCAATGTGGGACATCACAATTTCAATATTAAAATCCAACCTTCCAATTTATGAATATACCGACCGCTCTTACCGAATATCATAATTATTGGTTTTATAGTTGAACATACAAACATTTTGCTCACTCACATACCACGAACATAGAGTACTTTCGCAATTCTTTCTATCTCTCTTATTTACGTACATATCGAAGTAATGAAATGAGCCAGGCCATTGGAAGAAATAGTAAAACAATGTTGAGAACCATAAATTTGGACGAAAGTTGAAGTCGTAGCTGGCCCACGGTGTAAGCTTGTGGACTCCATCGCCAGATTTGGAGTGAAAAGTGAGCTGATTCTTAGCTTTTAGAGCATTTGTTATCTTGACGATAATTTCTGGGTTTTGGATGATCGATCATTCGATAGTAGTGAATTCGTTAGCGAAGAACAATGAAATTCAGAGAGAGAGCGCAAGTGTTGAAAATAAACATATTTTGTTGAAATGGTAGAGAAAAAATATAGGCATGAACACATTTGTGCTGGGTTTGTTTCACTTTTATAGTCCATAAATAGTGTAATGGAACGTAAAAGTTGATTGTATCGTTAAGAGGTTTCAACATGGATCATTTGATAACATTTTCATTTATTGTTTATCGTTGGAATAGATGTCTACTGATGGGTGGGAAAGCTTTCTCTTTTTCCGTTTTTATTTTTTATTCCTGAAAAAATCATAGATTTGTTTTCGTGGGGATTAGAGAGGAGATCAGGTGCGAAACCTCCATTTAGTTTTTTCCGAGATTAGAGGGAGGATTCCTCATGGAGATCACATTGGAGACAAGGATTATTTTTTTTTTCAAATAAATTTTTACAAAAAAAAAAAAATTCGTTTTCTAATACAGATCCTATTAAAAAAATGTATAAATTAAAATAAATTTAATAATATTTCTTATTGAACATTTAAATGCTATATAAGGGAGATGTAGTAAAAACATACCATATAAAGAGCGTGTAAGATCATGTAAGATTAAAAGCTTATTGAACATTTAAATTATACGTTTAGACCCTGAAAGAATGCCTAATAGGTCTCTAAATTTTGATTATTTTAGTTCAACATTTCAGGAGTAAGAAATTGAACTATTGAACTTTGTTATAATTCATACAGTATCTTTTAAATTACGCGTAGGGTAGCTCATACCTTATCTACAAAGGGTTATGTATCTAAATAATATTTTGACCCAAAATATGAAAGCTCGTTTGTTTAGTATGGGTCAAAATAAATTGAGTTCATTTCACATCCACGAGATTTGAAGTTAGAGCTTGAAAGTTGAGCTCTTTGCCTGAATTTCAGCAACCAACTCATCCATAAACACCTATGGAAGGATAACAACCTTCGATTTTGATAAGTATGGTCGTAAGGAAGAAGAAACCCGAGAAATAATTCTATGGCTATTTTTGTTGCAATTTGATAAACTTTTTACCAAAATGATCGTATCTAATTGTATACAAGTACTATACGTTCGACATCTTAGAATACACTAAATAATTGTTTGATGATGGTTTAAATTTGCACTTACGAGATGACCTCCTTCCCAAGGAGTTTGCAGTTTGGAGGCATTAGATTTCATGTCATTTTTGTATGTAAACTAGTTTATTACCCTTTTGCTTGTAAGCTCCATCAAGTCTTTGTAACAGAGCTGCTATCACATTAATATGGAATAAAAATGAGTTCAAGAACGTGCAGTATAGAGCGATTTGAACCTTTGATATCGTCAAGAGTACAATCTCATGACCATTTAAATTAGGATCCGGTTGAAATTAATTTGTTTTGTTGACCTTATACTAGAACTAGAATGGAATTTGAACCAGTTGTATAATTTAATATAAGATAGCTGAATTATTATAAAGTAGGTACTTTTGATTAAAAAGTCAATTTACCAAGTGGATATTGTCTTCTTTGGGCTTTCCCTTCGGGACTCCAACTCAAGGTTTTAAAACGCATGTACCCGGGGTTTTCACATCCTTATAAAAATGTTTTGTTCACCTCTCCATTCGATGTGGGATCTCTCATAGAGAATGTCATATCTAAGAGGGTAGGTTGTGACCTACACGATAGACAAGAAAGCAACATGCGAGTTGGACCCATCGGACTACTTGAGAGCCGTAAATTTTGGTTGGGTGGCTATAAATTTAATTGATATTTCAATACAAATAGATAAACAAATAAAAATAAGAATATTCTTCGAGATTTGGTCCAAGATCGAAAACCAAACCCTTTTGGTCCAAACAAGAGAGACAGGAAGGTAAAGATTACAGGCTAATGAATTTTTAAATTTAAAAACTTATTAAAAAGAGAAAGTTAATTTCCTTTTGTATTTGAGTTTGGTTTATGTTTGAAAAAAGTATGGGAGATTTTCCATAAATGGGGAAAATTATATCTGCTATGTGTTTTCTTTTTTGAAAAACATCTTATTGTCCCTATTTTTTTTAAGAGTTATGCATTCACGTGCATGCTCATTTCTCAAGCAGGAACAATTCTCAACGTTGGAGATTATAACGGAAGAACACCTGAACGAAGCGAACGAGAGGGACTTTATCCCAGCCAATCTTTACTACATTACGGAGACATCTTCAAATATTTTCGATCAAAGTAGAAGAAATTCATAAATAAATAGGGTATAGGTTCATATACCTTAACAAAGCTTAATATTATAATTCATTAAAACTAATACACCATATCAAATTTTAAAAAAAGAAAAAAAAGCACACACAAAAACAACATATTAATATGCATTTATTATGATATTATAATTGAACTTTCCAATTTATGGATATATTGATCAGTTATATTTATTTTGGCAGCCAAGTGTGGCAAATATCATACAATTTGGTTTTATAGTCGAACATACACATACCTTGCTCTCCCAGAATCCACAAACACAGAGTATTGTTGCATTTGGTTCTATCTCTGTTATCCTTGTAGATATCAAAGTAATTCGAAAAGCCAGGCCACTCGAAGGTACAGTAAAACTGTGTTGAGCCCCAGAAGTTTGGTCGAAAAGTGAAGGCGTAGCCGCCCAAAGGTGGGAGCTGGTGGATTCCCAAGTCATCATCGCTAGATTTGCAGTGAATAGTGAGCTGATTGTGACTTTTTAGAACATTTGTTATATTGACCGTTGGCTTTTTGGCCCTTCATCTCACTTTAATTAATTTCAATCAATTAATTGATGTTTTGATGATAACAAACCTACTTTTTAATTATTAACTATTTTCAGTATTTTGAACTGTACACAGTATAAGGTCGGGAATAACGATTTCAACGACTTTTCAATTACTTAAATCAGAGCTAAAACGAAGAAATTACAGTCGAGACAACATACCCGACGTGATGATGTGGCAGCAAAATCAAAATGATGGACAAATCAAAATATATCAAAGTATGACATTTATAATTTGGGAGAGTAACAAATGGTGAAGTTTTTCTTATTATTATATTTTTAAATAAAGTTATTTTTACAAAATATAAATTTGAATCTAACCGTTACTCACATCGATTTTTATTATTACTATATTATATTATTATATTATTATATTTTAAAATTTTGGTAGTTACTCACATAGTTTTTATTATTATTATATTATTATATTTATAATAAATTTTGAATTTCATTTGACCGTTACTCACATGACTTTTTATTATTATTATTATATTATATTACTATTATATTAAAATTTTGAAATAAATGAATTTAGAAAATTTTCTTATTTATTTACTTTTAATCTCCACCTTCCATTATTCCTAACAAAATCCAATGGTCAATATTCAATCCTACATTTTGCCACTTTTCTCCTCCATATAAACCATCTTCCCCACATTTTAAAATACACAACTTACATACATTCTTCAATCCTCATTTGTTCAAAATTTCCATTGTTTGTTGCTCTCTACAAGCTTACAAGTTTATTTCTCTTCATCTTATTCTTGAGAGGGATTATTATTGTATTGTGAGGAAATAGTTGTGAGTGTCCCAAATTGTAAATCTACTCTTTGAGAGAGTTGTGGTGTGTTATTATCAAACTCAAATACTTGTATCGGTTTGATCCTGCGCCGTGGAAAGGATTGAGTTTGCTCTTGAACTCGTAAAAAGAGCGGTGTAGCGGTTTGGCTCTGATCCGTGGAAAGAGTCGGGAAAGTTCTTTATTCAAATTCCCAAGAGGCGCTTGGGGAATGGAGTAGGTCGAGTTTGACCGAACCACTATAAAACTACGGTGTCATTTTCTCTTAACTCTTTCCTATTTAATTCAAGATTATTATTGTGATTTATTACATGTTCTACTTGATTATTGTTTTGACTTGAATTATTTTGTTCTAGTAATTATCATCTACTTATTTGTAAAAAGTTTCATCATTAGAAAAATTAATCACGTTTAAACACTTTTATCGTAAAAATCCTATTCACTCCCCCTCAAGGGTTGCCATACCGATCCAACATTGACTGTCATCGGTGGGTCTTTGAAGATTGATCCGTCGATGGTAGTAAATACGGTAGTGAAGAACAACGACAATAGGAGAGCGAACGCAAGGGTTGAAAATGAATTCATTTTGTAAATATGAGAATACTTGTCCTTGGTTTGTTTCACTTTTATACTTGCAAGATTAGTTTTAATTGTCAACCAGCTTGGATCCATCTGTTTATTTGGATCCGTCTGTTATATTAAGATGGTTGACCAAATATTAGGTGCTTAATTATGGATTGTTTTATTTATTATTATTAGTGCTTTTGTTATTTACAAAAACAACTCATAAGAGCGATCCTTAACCATCATTGATAAATGTAACCCATATTCTTGAGTGTAATATTACGGTCCTTTAACTTTAAAGCTGATGAACAAGGGTGGGTTTCGATATTTTGTATTCTTGTCATAAAGAGTGCAATTATGGACTTGTTTGGTAATGCGCTCTTATTTATTGTTGAAAATAAAAATAGAACCATATTTGATAACCAGTTTTTTTTTAATAAAAAACTATAAGCTTGGAACTCAAACATTATTGGTTATTGTTCTATAAACTTTTGAATTAAAAATGTAAAAGTATGTACCATTTCAAACCCACGTCAGCAAAAATGAAAAAAAAAAAAAAAATGGCAATTACTTCAGTTTCTTCCTCAGCTATGACATTTCATTCTCTTGGTCTTTACTATCTTGCTCGTCGTTTCTCTCGGTTCGATATATCATTCTCTCGTTTGATAATAATTTTTTGTAGTATAGTCTTTTTTACTCAAATAAATATATGATTGAAATGTTTGGTTATATGCACGAATGAGTGAACTTATTTGTCTGATGAACTGTGACGATGTTCAAGTTTGTGATGAGTTCTGCAGAAGAGCCAGGTAAAACGGAGGAATGTTTTCTTCTCCACTCATGCTTTGTTGCTGCAACAAGCCATGAAATAATTACACAATTTTCTTATCTTTCCCCTTTTGTCACGTATGCTTCATCAAGCCAAGGCGCTATCTCCTTCATATGAAATAAAAATGAGTTCGAGAACGTGTAGTATAAAGCAATTTGAACCTATGATATCGCCGATAGTACAATTTCATGACCATTTAAAATTTAAATTATGATGATGTTGAAATTAATTGGTTTTTTTTTTTTTTTTTTTTTTTTTTTTTTTTTTTTTTTGGTTGATATTGTATTATAAAGGTAACATGAGTAGTATAACTTAATATAATGTAACTCAATTGATATAAAGTATGTACTTTTGATTAAAAGGTAAAATTTTTCAGTATATATTATCTTTTTAGGTTTTAAAATGGGTTTACTATGGAGAAATTTCTACCCTTTTATAATTCGTTTCCCTCTCCAACCGATGTGAATTCTCATAGAGAGAACGTCATAGCTAAGAGAGTAGGTTCTGACCTACACGGCATACAAGAAGAAACATGTGAGTGTCACCCATCGAACCACTTTAGAGTCGTAATAAACAAATGTCATGATGCGGCCGATGTAAGACGTGACACTAATCCTGTTGCTTTGAACAAGCTTATTTAAATTATTTTGATTGGGTGACTATAAATTAAATTGGGAAACAAACAACATGTCAAGAACATTTATTTATTTCAATATTAAAATCCAACTTTCCAGATTATGAATATATTGATCATTTACCTAACCACTCATAGCAAATTTGATCATTATTGGTTGTATAGTTGAACATGCAGATATTTTGCTCACTCACATACCACGAGCATAGAGTACTTTAGCAATTATTTCTATCTCTCTTATCTATGTAGATATCGAAGTAATGAAATGAGCCAGGCCATTGGAAGGAACAGTAAAACAATGTTGATGACCATAAATTTGGACGAAAGCTGAACTCGTAGCTGACCCACGGTGTCAGCTTGTGGACTCCCAAATCATCACCGCCAGATTTGCAGTGAAAAGTGAGCTAATTTTTAGCTTTTAGAGCATTTGTTATCTTGACGAAAATCTCTGGGTTTTGGAATATTGATCCTTCGACGGTATTGAGTTGGTAAACGAATAACAAAAAAATTAAGAGAGAAAGGGCAAGTGTTGGAAATGAATTCATTTTGAAGTATGAGAATACTCTGCTTGGTTTGTTTCACTTTTATACTTGCAAAATTAGTTTTAATTGTTAACGGCTCCCATGATTTGTATTGGAATTGGTGACCAAATATTGCATGCTTACTTATGGATTGTTTTATTTATTGTTATTAGTATTTTATTTATTTACAAAAATAACCCATAAGAGCGATCGTTAATCATCCATCGTTAACTGTAACGCATATTCTTTAGTGTAATGTTCCAGACCTTTAACTTTAAAGCTGATGACAAGGGTAGGTTTCGGTGTTTTGTATTCTTGTCACAAAGGAGGGCAATTATGGACCTGTTTGGTAACCCGTTCTTATTTATTGTTCGAAATAAAATAGAACCATGTTTGATAACGGATTTTTTAATTAAAAAATATACTTTTCGAACTCATTATTAGTTATTGTAAAAACCATAAACTAAATATAGAGAGAAAAGTAAATACAGAGTTACTCGGATTTCAAACGACAGAATTTAACTTTCATTAAGGATATATTCATGACAACGAATTAAGCTAATCAGGTAAGTAGCCTTACTATCGACATGATTATATTTGATGTTGACACGTGTCATATATACTGATATGTGTGAATCATCAGTGAATCGGTACGCTTATATTATGTTTATGTTATGTTATAATATGTGAATTGTATGATAATAATTGTTGTACGATGTGTTCAATGATATGTTTGAGATAGGATACGAGAAGGATGCAAAAAAAAAAAAAAAAAAAAAAAAAAAAAAAAAAAAAAAAAGAACGAAATGTAACGATAAGAGTAAGATACATTCATAAAATGTTAAGGTTAGGTTACATACCGGAGTGCTATGGATAGGAGAGATTGATGAAAGAATATGGTTAGGATATGGGTAGAAAGGGATAGGTTTGTGATAGATTGATAAAACGATAGCGTTAGGATACGTTCCTGTGATGATATGACTAAGGTACGTTCACGTAATGATATGACTGTGATAGGTATAAGAACGTTAAGGTCATGATAAGTTAGGGAACGATATGACCACGAAGTGTATACGATATGACATATTTATGATACGATATATTGTGATGTGATATGTTATTTTTAGATTAATTTGTGTGATCATTGAGGTAATTGTTATATGAATTGCACGTTATGAAACGACATGCTAAAAGCATGGAGTGTTATGTTATGTTTTCTAAATTGTATGTATACAGCATGTTATGAATGACATGATATCACGATAATGAAATGAAATGTAATTCCGTTAGGATTATGCATGATACGTAGACTGAAAAATGAGAAATGACATGTTAAGCATGAAAGATGATAGCGGGGTTACATTCATTAATGGTAAAAGTAGAAATGTTGGGGACCTCATGCATTATGTGTGCTCATGCATTATGTGTGCTCATGCATTTAGGGAGATTCCCCTATTCCATCACGAGGGTACGGACGCGTACATCTAATGGCAGGACAATAATCGTTATGTTTTGAATAGCGCTGCCGTGATGGTTACTAGTTCTAATGGGTGTCTGGCCTAGGGAGCGTCCCAGTGTATGCTCGCCCGACAAGTAAGGTGGCCCAACGGTGTGCGAACTGAGTGGTGAGCCCATACCTGCACGTATGGGCTGTGTGTAGAGTATATGGTACACGTCCAAATTACCCGTTAGGACAGTACCGTAGGAAAACAGATTGAAAGGATAAGTCCCGTCCTTGTATTCGCATGTTCTTGCATTTAACCCTAATAGTTGAGTCACTTACTGAGTATTTCTTTAAATACTCAAGCCATGTGCTACTACAATTTTCAAGCTAAGGCAAGGCATTCGTATACTCAAGTCACGTGCTACTATATATATGAATGTGATTTAAATCTCAAACATACTGTGAAACAGAATTTCTAAATTGTAAACAAAAAATTAGAAAGGGAACCAATAAAGAATTTATACCAGTGCCCTTCTCTATCCACAGTAAGATCATGATGGTCGGAACTCGAACTCCGAGCCGATCAAAATGGAATAGAAACGGCTCCAGTTTGACGATTCCGTTGATGGATGAAATTTGCTTAAGTATTTCAGTTTCCGTAGATTTTCGTAAGCCAGCGTCGACGAAAGGTTTTGGAAGTAGATTCTAAAGGACATTTCGGCATCTTCGATGTTGTCTCTCACTGAGTGTGGTGAGGAAATCTTGCCGAAAGAAAACTGGCAAAGAATTTGTTGGGAGAAGAAAAAACAGAAAAGCGGGAGAAAATATCAGAGAGAAAGAATAGGAATATTTTGTATTTGACTTTGCTGAAACAACACTGTGCTTTTATTTATCATTCTAATAAGGGCAGAAGTGTCCACCAATCTTTTGCGCCTAAAGTTGGCGGCCGGCTAAAAATATGCTCTCTCATGCATAAATTCACATGGCCTAAAAACAAGATTCAAACGACTGATTCTAAGGAAAGACGTGAATAACTAAATAAGGTAAATATCACCGTATTTTACCTAACAATCTCCTCCTCAAACATGTGCTATATCTATCTTGATGAGCCTCCGATCTGCACATTCCCGGATGTAGTGGAATCTGATTTCTATGTGCTTGCTACGGTCGTGCAAAACTAGATTTTTTATCAGGAGATCATAACTTTGTTGTCCACGTATAACATTGGTGGATCGCCTTCTCTTCCAATAAGTTCTTCCATCAGTCACGCAAGCCAGATCCCCTATGTTGCCGCCGTCAAAGCGACGATGTATTCTGCTTCGCAAGAAGATAAAACAACTACCTTTTGTTTATTTGATTGCTAGCAGATCGCGCCGCCTGAGAGGAAGTAAATCATCCTGCTGGTGCTCTTATGATCATCAACGTCACCGGCCATGTCACTATCACTATAGTCGACCAGCTCAAGTTTCTCCTTTTCTCTCACTGTGCAGTATCTCACACCCCAGCCTCTGGTTACGGCTACATAGCGCAGGATGCGTTTGACAGCCACTAGATGCTCCAGTTTCTCCTTTCCTCTTCCTGTGCAGTATCTCACACCCCAGTCTCTGGTTCCAGCTACATAGCGCATGTAATACCCAAATTTTTAGATAAATAAATAAAAAAATAAAAATAACAACATAGGGGCAAAAGGGTCATTTTGCCCTACTCTTATCCAAGGGGAATAGTTGTTTGGGCTCCTAGAAGAAAGAGAGAGCAAAGAAAAGAAAAAGAGAGAGAGAATGGAGAAAGGAGAAGAAGTTAGGGTTTGGGAGAGAGGAAGAACAAAGATGACAAATCGCCATTGGAGATCGAATCCAAGGTAAGAAACTTCGAAGCAATACTTCTCTCAGTGCTGGAAAAGGAGTTCGGGTGGTGGAATCCACTCATTCCGGCAAGAAAATCCGAGAACGGACAAAGTAAGGTTCCGAACTTCTTATTTCGATTTTATCTAGATGTGAGGAGTTTCATGAGCGTTAGATCTGGAGTTTTTGAGGTATGTGACTAAAATAAGATTCTCACAGGTTTCTTGAAGTTCTTGGACGAGAATCGGACGAAAATCAGAGTTTAGTCTGACTTCGGGTAGAGCGATCGAAAATAGAAAATGTGAGTTTTTCTGTATATTTGGACGGCCTTAACTCATCTTGTGTTCAAGAAAAAAATAAAGGAAAAATATATTGTAGAAGTAGAATATGAGATCTACAATTTGCGTGTAGGAACTTTGTTTATATGGATTACGGATTGAAAGATAAGAAAATCGAAAGAAAATAGATTGAAAACGCCAAAAACTCACGTTTCTGGAAAATTTGGAAAACGCAGGAGGAGAGAGAGGAGGCCTTGCCGCCACGCGTCGGCCGGCGTATGGAGGAGCGCGGCAGGACCGATGAGTGACACGTGGCGACCGCGGGTTGGGGAGGCGTGCCCCACTGGCTAGTCGACACCCATCAGGGCGTGGATTCGGGTCAACCCGAGTCCGATCTGGCGCTCCGAACCGAACCAGCCACTGGCCCGCGACTGCGCGGGAAGCCGCGCGTGTAGAAAGCCGCACGTAAAACACCCTCCAGGGCGCGTGTAGGCGCGTGGTTGATCTTTTTCCTTCCGTTCGACCTCCGTTTGCTTGTTTTTCGCACCGATTTCAACTCTGATCCTATTTTTATGTGAATTAGGACCTAGCAAGGAAATTCCAGAATTTTTGGAACCTTTTCTGGCAAATAATTCAAGCTTGGTAAGGCACGCGTCAACCAAGTAAGTAGCCATTTGGATTCCCATGAGCAGTACTTGTAGGAACCGCTAGGAACAAGCATGCATGCTACCACCTATGAAATTAGCTAGCCGGACTTAGCGTGTTATTATAGAAACTGCGAATATAAGATGATTATGGAAAGCTAGATACAAAATGTGTATTAAATCTGTTTTGGTTGAGACTCTGATAATGTATGTATGCATGAGGAGGTTGGGAAACTTGTGAAATCTACGCTACGGGAAATATGGACGTTATCTTCCCGTTGAGCATGTTTGATAATTTTGCATGAACTGTTGCGTGTAAACTCTATTGTATGATGATTGCTTATATTATCTTTCTTGATGAATATGAAGAAATTATGAGCTTAGATTAGGACGCTTATGGCTAAGTAGGCTAGACGAGACCCTAGATTGGGGGACCTCTAGAATATCGTGCAATTAGACCCGCGAAATGATTACCGGCGGAACCAGAACCCAAATTCCAAACCCGATAGGTTTCTGACACCAGGCACGAGAATCCTAGAGAAACACGAATCTAAGTCTAAGGCACCAAGTTCCACCCTAGAAAGAATAATAGGTCACCACGGTAACTGTAGGTAGCCCGCTAGAGTTGAGCAGTGAAGATAGTGTCATCAGAACCTCCACTTCCCTCTCTCCTCCGATACCATACCGTCGAGACAGAGCTCCGGTACGGTGATCGTTGAGCTTTGCAGATCCAGATAGGGAAGTGTGACAGGTGCCCAGACCTAGTGGTGATAGCTAAGGGGTCTTCTGAACAGGACTCCTGGGCCGTAGAAACCCGTCCCTGAACGGGGGACGTGGAGCCACTTAGGATGACTCAGTAGCTGACCGGCACAAAGGGGGTCGCACCCCGTTTTGTGGATGTATGGTCTCGTGTGAGGGTCGTCAGTTAACCTCCACGGATGATGTTCAGAGAGAGAGTCACGTATTCAGATCCAGCCATACGATCCCCTCAAATTTGCTTATGAGGTCGCGCCTCACCTCAGGACACTGATCATTTCACTGCATAAGATGAGCAAGCCTTTTATGATACAGAAAAGAGAGTTGTAGCTTAGATCACTCTCCTTAGAAACCCGAGAAAGACCGTGGTTACCTACCAAGATAAGGATGCGAAAAGAGCCTACAACTAGGCTGCTTACTGAGTATATTTTTATACTCACCCCTTTCTCCCCTTTTTTTTTCAGGTACCAGTCGATACGAGGAGGTGTTCGAGAGCTGTGCGGTCACAAAGGGGTGTCGTTCCGGAGCGTCAGTCCCTGGTCGGTCTTTTAGAGTCCTTTGTCCGTTTTCATATTTAGAGTCTTTTGTATTTTTCTTCATAATTGTATTTTCCATTTGAAATATTTGATTTTAATTTTGTATTTCATTTTTACATTTGCAATTTCCTTTGTAATATTTTCGAAACAAATCTTCTTTCTCTTTTGTTTTAATTGAACGGTATTTTTATCCTTTTACTTTGCTTTTCTTTTCTTTTATTTTCTTTTTTTTAGTTTTCGATTTCGTCCTTTTAGTCACGAGTTCGATTCTTCGAAGCCTCGAAAATCGGGTCGTGACAGCGCATCCTCTACCTATGCAGTATCTCACATCCCAGCCTCTAGTTCTGGCTACATAGCCCATCCTCTCCCTGTGCAGTATCTCACACCCCAGCCACTAGCTCCAGCTATATAGCACAAGATGCGTTTGACAGCCACTAGATGCTCCTCCCTTGGTGCTTCCATAAACCTACTTACGTATCCAACAGGATAAGCCTCTAGTGATTGTGACATCTCCCTCCCTAGGTGCTTCCATAAATCTACTTACGCCCCAGCCTCTGGTTCTAGCTACATAGCGCAGGATGCGCTTGACAGTCACTAGATGCTCTTCCGGTGCTTCCATAAACCTACTTACGTATCCAACAGAATAAGCCTTAAGTGATTATGACATCTCCCTCCCTAGGTGCTTCCATAAACGAATAAGCCTCCAGTGATTATGACATCTCCCTCCCTAAGTGCTTCCATAAACCTACTCCCTCCCTAGGTACTTCCATAAACCTACTCACGTATCCAACGGAATAAGCCTCCAGTGATTATGACATCTCCCTCCCTAGGTGCTTCCATAAACCTACTCACTCACATATCCAAACGGAATAAGCCTCCAGTAATTATGACATCTCCCTCCCTAGGTGCTTCCATAAACCTACTCACTCACGTATCCAAATGAAATAAGCCTCCAGTGATTATGAAATCTCCCTCCCTAGGTGCTTCCATTCCTCTTGTGATTATGATTCTCACACCCCAGCCTCTAGTTCCAACTATGACATCTCCCTCCCTAGGTGCTTCCATAAACCTACTCCCGTATCCAATGGAAAACCTACTCCCTCCCTAGGTGCTTCCATAAACCTACTCACGTATCCAATGGAAAACCTACTCCCTCCTTAGGTGCTTCCATAAACCTACTCACGTATCCAACGGAAAACCTACTCCCTCCCTAGGTGCTTCCATAAACCACATATCCAATAGAATAAGCCTCTAGTGATTATGACATCTCCCTCTTAAATCTTCCGAGGACTTTCCATGTTGCCTCAGTGATTATGGTTCTCACACCCCAGCCTCTGGTTCCAGCTATGACATCTCCCTCCTTAGGTACTTTCCATGTTGCCTCAGTGATTATGATCTCACACCCCAGCCTCTGGTTCCAGCTATGATATCTCCGTCCCTAGGTGCTTCTATAAACCTAAACCACGTATCCAACAGAATAAGCCTCCAGTGATTATGACATCTCCCTCTTAAATCTTCCGAGTACTTTCCATGTTGCCAAAGTGATTATGATTTTCACACCCCAGCCTCTGGTTCCAGCTATGACATCTCCCTCCCCTATTCCCTCCCTAGGTGCTTGCATAAACCTCTGGTTCCAGCTATGACATCTCCCTCCCCTACTCCCTCCCTAGGTGCTTCCATAAACCTTTGGTTCCATCTATGACATCTCCCTCCCCTACTCCCTCCCTAGGTGATTCCATAAACCACGTATCCAACAAAATAAGCCTCCAGTGATTATGACATCTCTCTTAAATCGTCTGAGGACTTTCCATGTTGCCTCAGTGATTATGATTCTCACACTCCAGCCTCTGGTTCCAGCTATGACATCTCCCTCCCCTACTCCCTCGCTATGTGCTTCCATAAACCTCTGATTCCAGCTATGACATCTCCCTCCCCTACTCCCTCCCTAGGTGCTTCCATAAACCTCTGGTTCTAGCTATGAAATCTCCCTCCCCTACTCCCTCCCTAGGTGTTTCCATAAACCTCTGGTTCACGTATCCAACAGAATAAGCCTACTCCCTCCCTAGGTGCTTCTATAAACCACACCTCTGGTTCACGTATCCAACAGAATAAGCCTACTCCCTCCCTAGGTGCTTCCATAAACCACACCTCTGGTTCACATATCCAACAGAATAAGCCTACTCCCTCCCTAGGTGCTTCCATAAACCACGTATCCAACAGAATAAGCCTCCAGTGATTATGACATCTTGCTGTTAAATCTTCCGAGGACTTTCCATGTTGCCTCAGTGATTATGATTCTCACACCCTAGCCTCTAGTTCCAGTTATGACATCTCCCTGCCTAGGTGCTTCCATAAATCACGTATCCAACAAAATATGCCTTCGAGGACTTTCCATGTTGCGCCTATGACATCTCACACCCCAGCCTCTGGTTCCAGCTATGACATCTCCCTCCTTCGGTGTTTCCATAAACCATGTTGCCTCAGTGATTATGATTCTCACACCCCAGCCTCTGGTTCCAGCTATGACATCTCCCTCCCTAAGTGCTTCCATAAACCACGTATCCAAAAAAAATTGATTCTCACACCCTAGCCTCTGGTTCCAGCTATGACATCTCCCTCCCTAGGTGCTTCCATAAACCACGTATCTAAAAAAATAAGCCTCCGAGGACTTTCCATATTGCGCCTATGACATCTCCCTCCTTCGGTGCTTCCATAAACCATGTTGCTCCAGTGATTATGATTCTCACACCCTAGCCTCTGGTTCCAGCTATGACATCTCCCTCCTTCGGTGCTTCCATAAACCATGTTGCCCCAGTGATTATGATTCTCACACCCTAGCCTCTGGTTCCAGCTATGAGATCTCCCTCCCCTACTCCATAACTCAAACTTGCATGCTTGCCACATAATCCCACAAATTTGAGTGAAAATTTAAGTGTCAAAATTTGGTAATCTCAAATTTGCATGAACATGCAAATATGACCCTAGATCAAGGTACATGAAAAGTGAGCTTGAAAAACTTTGAGAAAATCTCTCAAAACTCTCTTTACATATACTAAATTCCTACCAAGTTTAGTCACTCACCGGATTCCACAATCCCGTTTTAAGGCCGGAGAATAGTAGGGAAGACATTATGGTGGTTCGAAACCGGTTCATGAAGTAAAAGAAATTTGAACTACAAAAGATTAGTATTCAAACTCATTGAGTTTTAATGCTTTTGAACATGCTAGCTAATTTACTATAATTGATGTACTTAGAGTGCCTAGGATACAAATTGCTTCCGCACGTGTTATAGTAACACCATCAGTCTTTTGACAATTGGTGAGAGAAAATCGTTGACGGAACGAAGGACATTTGTTAGAATAAAATGAAAGCGTAAAAATAACTTAGAGAAGAAAACCTGGGATTTGACTTTGATGAAAAAAGCTGTGATTTGTTTCTCGTTAGATTCACTCATTTAAATAACTATTCTACCCTTAAAAATTGCTCCAAAGGACCAACTAAATCTGTGTCACTTCCCTTCAAATGGCCACCTAAAAAAAGGTAATCCCTTTCCGGTGTTTGTCAAATGGTCAAAGGAAAATATTGAATCAATTGAGTAAAAACGTGTAAAAGCTAAATAAATCTCACACACTACCGAAAGAGACAAAGAACACTCTGTTTATTTGAAAAATCCTTCTTCTATTACTTCTTTGTTTCTTTTCTTTTTTTCTCTGCTCTTCACCATAGAAATACGATCTATTTATAAGCTCTCCTAAACTAATATGACTATGAGAATGCCACTATTTCGTGACCCATAAAACCCACCGTTTCCTAAAATAAATTTTGGCCTTTCGTTTCCAAGATTCTGCCTTTTTTTACTTCTTTTGAATTTAAAACCCACTAAAATTAACCTACTAAAATTAACTAACAAATAACATTTAACCTTCATTCAACAAAGCTCCCCCATCAACTTAAATGCTTCTGCCATCTATCATGCCAATCATCTCCTGTATTTTCATATAAGTACTTTCGGTAGTGGTTTTGTAAAGATGATAGCAACTTGATCCTGACTTGCCACATGCAGAAATTTCACACTTCCTTCCTTCACATGATCTCAGATAAAGTGAAAATGAACGTCAATGTGTTTGCTTCTTTCATGGTTCATTGGGTTCTTTGCCAACTCAATTGGTTCTTTCATGGTTCATTGAGTTTTAGCTGTTTTAAATATCTCGGTATTTAAAATAGCATTTGTTTCGCTCGGTTTTAACATATATAAGTTGTTTTCTAGTTTTGCAGAACAAATATGAATACCTCTTTTGAAAATGAACACTTCATTGATTTGAAAAGATACTTTATACAATTGTTCTAATAAACAACAGATAGATATTAGATTTCTTTTCAT
Organism: Cucurbita pepo subsp. pepo; assembly: GCF_057944985.1. NCBI lineage: Eukaryota > Viridiplantae > Streptophyta > Magnoliopsida > Cucurbitales > Cucurbitaceae > Cucurbita > Cucurbita pepo. The sequence continues at coordinate 4,206,972 of NC_141809.1, read as the reverse complement.
TCCAAGAAAAAAAAGTACATTATTTAATATAATGAATCTATCGTCGAAAAACAACTTTAAATTTCCTACTGATCTTGCTGAAACAACTTCTCCTGTTCCAACCTTGAGTGTTATCTCGCCTTCCATAAGCATTCTCTAGGAACTAGTTTCCTGAAAAAAAAAAAAAAAAAAAACAAATATGATTAGTGGCCCCTGAATCAAGTATCCAGGTTGAGTTCTCATACTCTTCTAAACATATTTCTACAACTAGTAAATCATATTTACCTTGTTGTGCCTTCATACTCTCCTAAACATATTTCTACAAGTAGTAAATCATATTTACCTTGTTGTGCGTTTTCAGCTTTCTTCTCTACAAGGTATTTTGGGGAGTCACTTTTCCTGTGCCCGTTTTCATTGCAATGGAAACATTTTTCATTATCTGCATTTTGAACCTTGCGTTTGCGGTCAATGGGAATCTTATCTTTCCCCTTACCCTTTTTGTCATATGCATCCCAAACTATTCAGTTTGCATTTGAGCCGGGGTTTAGGGGACATTCCTCAGTTAAAACAAACCTCAAATCATCATTTGCAAGTATTGTGTTTAGGTTTGATTTCCTTGTTGCGTAATTGTAACGACCCTAAATTTCCACATACTCAGAGTCGCTACTAACGTCTCATGCTCATCTATAATGCGGAAATATAACTCTTACATGAACATAGTTGATAACGTAAACTTTCAAAAAAACGTTTAAAACAACTTCTTCTCTGGAAAACACAGCCATGGTCTTACGTGTTTAAGTATGAAATACTGAAATTTAGAGAAAACAAAAACAAATACAAAATAATTTAGAACAATGAAATGCAAAACAACCTATCCTAACTTAAGACTAGAAATTTAAATATGAATCTACCCTATGCACGTGCCACAGTCTCTGCTCGCGATGCCGCCGTCCTCCGTACAAGTGCGCCTTGCCTTTACCTGAAAAATGATGTGGCACACGGCCTGAGTATTTCAAAGAATACTCAGTAAGTGGCCCCGCTATAGGGGCCATGCAAATGCAAACACATGCAATCATGATTTAGGGACCTATCTCTAATCATCTTAGGGGTGGCCTCCAGTCTTGGACAAATTGGATGTGTAGTACTTCCCTACACACGACTCACACGTGCGAGTGTGAGTCCCCAGGGCGCTCGCACACCCCCTGGACCCTCTGGTCAAGCTAATCTGTAGCGACGTCCGGAGGTCAGCGGAACCCCATAGTGTCATGCGCCTCATGAACACCCTCATCTGTGTGCTTTCGCACCTGTGCGCATTCGCGCTCATCATAAGGTGCGCGTCCGCACTCATCATCTCTAGGGGAAGTAGCCCTATGCTTATGAACATACAAAATGCATGAGGTCCCTCTAAATCCATCGTAATGTCTCTTTTGACACAACCCTCTAGTCTCATCTCTTTGTTACTCTAGGTAACGCATACTCGTGGATATTTATATTAATATCATTTTCATGCTCTTAGGGTTGTGTCCTACGTCGATCTAACGACATGATGCAATATGGCACTCATCATCATCTAGCATGCTCAATATGGAAAACATCATCATATTAAGGTAAAAATCATGCAATCATCATGCTCATCATAATGCCACAACGTGCGTCAAACATATCAAGCGTCACTCAACAAAATATGTATATACTGCACATATCATCAAGCATCATAATCCACACATCATCATAACTCATACAATTATTTAGCCTATCCTATAGTAAGGCCACTTACTTGGTTGGCCTCGGCCGAAGTACTCCCTAAATAGCTAAAACGTAAGCTCCCGTTCCATGAGAGCTGCTTCCTACTTCGCTGGGTTTGTTTCCTATCACGCCGTTCACCACTTTCCGTTAGTATTTCATAATTAATTTACCTATAATTTAATAAATGTGAAATACGGCTCTAAAACGGCCTCGAATACCTTAATCGGGGCCGAAAACAGATCCGGGAGGGTCGAAACAGTGGAAACCGGGCTGAAAACAGGTGAGCCGAGCCGAACAGCCGGAGGAGCCGCCGGAGCGTCACCGGAGGGAGCCCGAGCCGTTTGCGCCGAGCCGAGCCGAGGACTGCCGCGCCGCTGTGTGACACGTGGCAGCAGTAGAGAAAGCCACGTCGGGCGGTAGTGTTGGGTCGAAGCGCGGGTCGCAGTCCGGTTCGGGTCGTGGTTCGGGTCGCGGGCTGTGGAAGGCTACTGGGCCAAGGCTAAACGTTGGGCCTCGGCTTACTGGGCTGGGCCGCAAGTGTTTGGTTTGCAGGCCGGCTCAATTGGACCGTGGGTCTAGTCTGGGTTGGTTCAACTGAACCGTAGCTTCTGGGCCGGTTTGAGGTTTGGGCCGCTGTAGTTGGGCTGGGCCGAAGGCAGAGGCCAAGGGGGGAAACGGGCTGGCTCTCCCGGGTTCTGGGTTCGGGTTGACCCGGATCCGTGGATCTCGTCTTCCTTACCCGACTTTGGCCGATTTTCCGGCGAGTTTTCTCTCCTTCCCGCGGCGTTTTCGTTGCCGATTTCGGTCCTCTTCCTTCTCTTTTCCTCTTTGTTCGTCGTCCTTCTTTCCTTTTTGGGAGTTTTGCGGCCTAAAAGCTCCTAAAAGCCATAGATCTAAGAATCGATTAAGAAACCTAACTTTCCGACCTCGGTTACCGACGACGACGCTTACGAAATAACACCAAATGCCCCTGAGTTATTGTGCTTTCGTTAGGGATCTCTCTTACGGTAGTAACAGGTTGTTTGGTGTCGGTTTAAGGGTGATTTGAGGGCTCGTCGGAGAAACTGAACACTCGCCGACGTTTGTCCGAAATCTCTCTCTCTCTCTCGAAATTTTTCTCTCTTTTCTCCCTTTGCAGGCGTTCTGAAGATGCTGGGCTGAGGGTGGGCGTGCTGTGGCCGTCGTTTCGCGTGGGTTCCGCGAAACACGGCGGTCGTCGGAAAACTCGCGGGTTTCCCGGCGACTGGGTTTTTTTTTTTTTTTTTTTTTTTTTTTCGTTTTCTCGTTTTCATTTATTTATTATATATATATATATATATATATATATATATATATATATATATATATATATATATATTTCTTTCTTTCCCGGGTCGTTACATTATCTACCCCTAAAAAGAACTTTCATCCTCGAAAGTCTCAAACTCTTGTACCAACTCGGGGTATTTCTCTCTTATCTCGTCCTCACGCTCCCATGTGGCTTCCTCGCTGTGGTGATTCCGCCACAATACCTTAACGAACGCAATACTCCTGTTGCGTAAGATTTTTACTTCTCTAGCTAAGATTCTTACTGGTTTTTCCTCGTAGCTCAGATCTTCATTGATTTGGAGTGGTTCGTAGTCTATTACGTGGATAGGATCCGTAATGTACTTCCTCAGCATCGACACATGAAATACCTCATGTACTCCTGAGAGGGCTGGAGGTAAGGCTAACTTATACGCTACCGGACCAACTCGCTCTAGGACCTCGAATGGTCCAATGAATTTTGGACTTAACTTGCCCTTATGTCCGAATCTTAACACACCTTTCATAGGTGCCACCTTGAGGAATACTGGGTCCCTTATCTCAAACTCCAGGCTTCTACGCCTTACATCAGCGTAGCTTTTTCTGTCTACTTTGAGCGATACGCATCCTTGCTCGAATTTTTTGGACAGCCTCATTGGTGAGTCGAACCAGATCGGGTCCTATTAACTCTCTCTCGCCTACTTCGTCCCAGCATAGTGGGGACCTACACCGTTTTTCGTATCGGGCCTCAAACGGTGTCATTTCAATAGTTGCTTGGAAACTATTATTATACGAGAATTCCATGAGGTGGAGTTTGGAATCCCAACTTCCCTTAAAATCTAGTACGCAAGCGCGTAACATGTCCTCTAAAAGTTGGTTTAAACGCTCGGGGTGGAAAGCGGTACTAAAGTCGAGGCGGGTACCCAGCGCCTTTTAAAGTCTGAGCTAAAACGCTGACGTAAAGCGTGGGTCCCGATCCGACACTATAGATACTGGGACTCCATGTAGTCTTACTCTTTCTTTCACATACAGTTTGCTCAATTGTCAACTGTATATGTAGCTTTCCCAGGTAGGACGTGTGCTGACTTGGTCAACCTATCGACAACTTCCCGATCATTGTATAGCCTTTAAGCGTTTTGGGTAATCCTACTATGAAGTCCATTGCTATGTTTTCCCACTTCCACTCTAGTATGCTTAGGGGCTGCAACAACCCCGCCGCCTTTTGTCTAGGAGCTTTCACTTGTTGACAAACTAAGCACTTGCTCACACACTCGGCCATGTCCCTCTTCATGCTCTTCCACCAGAAGTGTTGTTTTAAATCTTGGTACATCTTAGTACCTCCTGGGTGCATGGCAAATGGCGAGTTGTGAGCTTCGTTAATATTTCTTTCCTTAGCTCCTCTATTGTCGAGACATATAGGCGTCCCTGATACAATTGCCCTTCATCTTAGGTCTTCGAGAATCTATTTACTAGACTCTCAGCTAGCTGGCTTAAGACTTTCTGTAGATTTGGCTCCTCTCGTTGGGAGGTAACCACTCTTTGCCAAAGTGTAGGTTGCACTGTAAGTCGGGCCAGTTGTGTTATGACTCTCTCGGTCGCTACAACTATGTTGGCTCCCTCGAATTTTCTTTGTACCCTTACTTCCCTCGTAATGAGGGCCGAAGAGTGGGCCGCCTTTTTACTCAAAGCGTCTGCGACCACATTTGCTTTTCTAGGGTGATACTGGATATCTACATCGTAGTCCTTCACTAATTCTAACCACCTTCTCTGTCTCATATTTGACTCTTTCTGGGTGAAGAAATATTTAAAATCTTTTGGTCGGTTAAACTTTGAATTTTCTCTCCATACAGATAGTGTCACCAAATTTCAGCGTGAACACTACAGCGGCCAACTCCAGGTCGTTGGTAGGGTAATTATCTTCGTATTATTTTAGTTGACGGGACGCGTATGCAACAACTTTACCGTGTTGCATTAACACACATCCTAGTCCATTCTTCAAAGGCGTCTCTATAGATTACGTACTCTTCTGAGATCTTGGGTACCGTGAGTACCGGGACGGTTACCAATCTCTCTTTTAGGTTTTGGAAGCTTGCCTCCCCAGCATCATTTCATATAAATGGTACCCCTTTTCTCGTTAGCTGTGTCAAAGGCGAGGCTATTGTAGCGAAGTCCTACACGAACCTTCGATAGTATCTCGCTAGTCCCAAGAAATTCTGTACTGATGTTATCGAAGTTGGGCGTTCTTACTTCGTGACCGCTTTGACCTTGGATACAACGTCCTTTGTCGCCACGTATCCTAGGAAAGAGACTTATCTAACCAAAATTCACACTTTGAGAACTTGGCATACAACTTGTTCTCTCTTAGGGTGGCTAGGACATTTTAGAGGTGTTCCTAGTGTACCAAGTTTGTTTTCGAGTACACTAGGATGTCATCAGTGAGCACGATCATAAAAGTGTCTAGACAGTCCTTGAACACTTGGTTCATTAACCCCGTTAACACAGCTGGAGCATTGGTGAGGCTAAATGACATATCACGAACTTATAGCGATCATACCTTGTCCTAAATGCTGTATTTGGTGCATCTTTTTCTTTACTCTTTATTTAATGATAACCTGACCGCAGGTCTATCTTAGAAAATATCGTCGCTTCTCTTAGTTGATCGAATAAGTCTTATATTCTAGGCAGACGGTATTTGTTCTTTATGGTTACCTTATTTAACTCTCTGTAATCGATGCACAAACGCATCAATCCATCTTTCTTCTGAACAAACAACACTAGCGCACCCTAGGGAAATATGTTAGGTCGAATGAACCCATTATCCCGTAAGTCTTGTAATTACGCCTTGAGTTCATTCAACTCTGCTAGCGCCATGCGATAGGGTGCTTTAGAAATAGGCCCAGTTCCCAGCTCGAGTTCGATGACGAAGTCGACCGCTCGGGAAGGGGTATTCCAGGTAGGTCGTCCAGAAATACATCTGAGAACTCCTTTACTATTGGCAAGTTTTCAAGGGTCTTTTCTTTTCCTCTTACGTCTACAACACCTACTAATATAGTTTAACCGCCTTGTTGGACTAATCTCTTTGCTTTCATCATCGAGACTACATTTGAGGTAGTCCCAGTACTTGTGCATTTAAATTTAAAGCTAGGTCACACCGGTGGCGAGAATTTCATTATTTTTTTTTTTTTTTGCGACAGTCTATACTAACACGGTTTGCAGCTAGTCAATCCATGCCTAGTATTACGTCGAAGTCGGTCATCTTTACTACTATTAAGACTACGCTTTAGAGTTTGGTCGGCTACTATTGCTTGGTCATTCTTCACTCTATCCTTAGTTACTATGTCTACCCTCTTAGGGTTGCTTGCCGACCATACATGCAACAAGGGTTCTAATTCAAACCCTGTCTCTGATCCCTCTCGAGGTGGGCTCTCTTCAGCCTCACCTCGTTCTCTATCTCTAATAGGAGGTCGTCCCCTTCCTCGTCTTACTCTTTCGCATGGTCTAAGCAGCATGGTTCTAGAAACCAAGATAGCATCTCTTAAGTCTAAGGCTCATTACCTATGAAATTATACTATGCATCACATCTACAAAGTTCACATCATATTGCAAACAAAAGCACTCAGCATGCAACACATCACATCATGCTCTTAAATAAATACGTGAAATATCACAACAATTTCAGTAACATTAACATAAAATGCATGCGAGTTTGAAAACGTTTCTCTTTTCTTATCTTGTGCAAGGCGTACCTGACGGTGACGGGGCATCGACGTTGGGACCATGGAACGTGCCAAGCCTACGTTGTAGGCTAGTCTACAGAATCTAAAACCTAGAGCTCTGATACCAACTGTAACGACCCTAAATTTCCACATACTCAGAGTCGCTACTAACGTCTCATGCTCATCTATAATGCGGAAATATAACTCTTACATGAACATAGTTGATAACGTAAACTTTCAAAAAAAACGTTTAAAACAACTTCTTCTCTGGAAAACACAGCCATGGTCTTACGTGTTTAAGTATGAAATACTGAAATTTAGAGAAAACAAAAACAAATACAAAATAATTTAGAACAATGAAATGCAAAACAACCTATCCTAACTTAAGACTAGAAATTTAAATATGAATCTACCCTATGCACGTGCCACAGTCTCTGCTCGCGATGCCGCCGTCCTCCGTACAAGTGCGCCTTGCCTTTACCTGAAAAATGATGTGGCACACGGCCTGAGTATTTCAAAGAATACTCAATAAGTGGCCCCCGCTATAGGGGCCATGCAAATGCAAACACATGCAATCATGATTTAGGGACCTATCTCTAATCATCTTAGGGGTGGCCTCCAGTCTCGGACAAATTGGATGTGTAGTACTTCCCTACACACGACTCACACGTGCGAGTGTGAGTCCCCAGGGCGCTCGCACACCCCCTGGACCCTCTGGTCAAGCTAATCTGTAGCGACGTCCGGAGGTCAGTGGAACCCCATAGTGTCATGCGCCTCATGAACACCCTCATCTGTGTGCTTTCGCACCTGTGCGCATTCGCGCTCATCATAAGGTGCGCGTCCGCACTCATCATCTCTAGGGTAAGTAGCCCTATGCTTATGAACATACAAAATGCATGAGGTCCCTCTAAATCCATCGTAATGTCTCTTTTGACACAACCCTCTAGTCTCATCTCTTTGTTACTCTAGGTAACGCATACTCGTGGATATTTATATTAATATCATTTTCATGCTCTTAGGGTTGTGTCCTACGTCGATCTAACGACATGATGCAATATGGCACTCATCATCATCTAGCATGCTCAATATGGAAAACATCATCATATTAAGGTAAAAATCATGCAATCATCATGCTCATCATAATGCCACAACGTGCGTCAAACATATCAAGCGTCACTCAACAAAATATGTATATACTGCACATATCATCAAGCATCATAATCCACACATCATCATAACTCATACAATTATTTAGCCTATCCTATAGTAAGGCCACTTACTTGGTTGGCCTCGGCCGAAGTACTCCCTAAATAGCTAAACGTAAGCTCCCGTTCCGTGAGAGCTGCTTCCTACTTCGCTGGGTTTGTTTCCTATCACGCCGTTCACCACTTTCCGTTAGTATTTCACAATTAATTTACCTATAATTTAATAAATGTGAAATACGGCTCTAAAACGGCCTCGAATACCTTAATCGGGGCCGAAAACAGATCCGGGAGGGTCGAAATAGTGGAAACCGGGCTGAAAACAGGTGAGCCGAGCCGAACAGCCGGAGGAGCCGCCGGAGGAGCCGCCGGAGCGTCACCGGAGGGAGCCCGAGCCGTTTGCACCGAGCCGAGCCGAGGACTGTCGCGCCGCTGTGTGACACGTGGCAGCAGCAGAGAAAGCCACGTCGGGCGGTAGTGTTGGGTCGAAGCGCGGGTCGCAGTCCGGTTCAGGTCGTGGTTCGGGTCGCGGGCTGTGGAAGGCTACTGGGCCAAGGCTAAACGTTGGGCCTCGGCTTACTGGGCTGGGCCGCAAGTGTTTGGTTTGCAGGCCGGCTCAATTGGACCGTGGGTCTAGTCTGGGTTGGTTCAACTGAACCGTAGCTTCTGGGCCGATTTGAGGTTTGGGCCGCTGTAGTTGGGCTGGGCCGAAGGCAGAGGCCAAGGGGGGAAACGGGCTGGCTCTCCCGGGTTCTGGGTTCGGGTTGACCCGGATCCGTGGATCTCGTCTTCCTTACCCGACTTTGGCCGATTTTCCGGCGAGTTTTCTCTCTCCTTCCCGCGGCGTTTTCGTTGCCGATTTCGGTCCTCTTCCTTCTCTTTTCCTCTTTGTTCGTCGTCCTTCTTTCCTTTTTGGGAGTTTTGCGGCCTAAAAGCTCCTAAAAGCCATAGATCTAAGAATCGATTAAGAAACCTAACTTTCCGACCTCGGTTACCGACGACGACGCTTACGAAATAACACCAAATGCCCCTGAGTTATTGTGCTTTCGTTAGGGATCTCTCTTACGGTAGTAACAGGTTGTTTGGTGTCAGTTTAAGGGTGATTTGAGGGCTCGTCGGAGAAACTGAACACTCGCCGACGTTTGTCCGAAATCTCTCTCTCTCTCTCGAAATTTTTCTCTCTTTTCTCCCTTTGCAGGCGTTCTGAAGATGCTGGGCTGAGGGTGGGCGTGCTGTGGCCGTCGTTTCGCGTGGGTTCCGCGAAACACGGCGGTCGTCGGAAAACTCGCGGGTTTCCCGGCGACTGGGTTTTTTTTTTTTTTTTTTTTTTTTTCGTTTTCTCGTTTTCATTTATTTATTATATATATATATATTTTTTTTTTTTCTTTCTTTCCCGGGTCGTTACAGTAATTGTCGTCGTTTAATTTCTCAGAAGCGAGTAATTGTACTATTGAGCTTGACATGTTGAGAATTAAAACAAATTCTATTAGTGAATTGGCTTAATCCTTTTTTATCCACTCAGGTTTAGCAAATGTAATAATGTACCTAGAAATTATTAATTTGCAACGATACTTTAGTGAGTTAGAGCAATTGTTACCGAGGGGCAGTCAATCACTCCTTCACTAGACCAAGACATTCTTGACTTAAACACTAATCCCAGAATAACTCTTATTCCTATAGTGTTTTAGTTATCGCCACTTTGGTCAAGAATATACTAACTCTTAGTAATTCTTTGTAAGTGTGACCCGCCATTTCCAGACCTCAGAGATCGGCCCCAACAATCCTATCGAATGAAAAAGTCAAAGTTGGGAATGGACCTAAGAAATCCTATCCATTTCTGGAGTTTGCGTTATTCCGACTCCCATGCTACAACCCTCCAAATGGGTAGTTGCTCTAGGGCAACGTGCAGGCGGAACATGGGAATCTCACGATGCAACCTAGTGGTGGAGACCATAGGATGTGTTGATATACTTCCTTCTCCCACTTACTATAAATAATTTCTCTATTCACTTTGTTATTGACTCATGCAAATACCTTCCGAATGTTGGTTGCTCCCAGGGCGACACGAGGCCGAGCATGAATCTCATGGTGTAAATTTTCCAGAGAGCGTAAAAAGAAAACGATGTATCTCATATCCTTTTTCCTCCCACTAAGTATTTTAGACGGTTGGGTATATTTATTACTTAGGTATATTCCGGCTAATTAAATATAAGCTAAGTCTAGGTGATTTTTTCCAAGTATAACATTTATACTGGATTTTTACCTTTGATGTCTAGGTGATTTTTCATTTTTTAAAAAAATCCTTACATCACTCACGCATGCTCATAAAACTGGGCTAACTAGGCTCAAGTACTAACCCAATCTCTAGGTAGAAGGTGTTCTGTAGACCGTCAACTTAAGTACCTCTAGCCTTAGACAAGATCGTGCCAGGTGAGCTTTCCCGTAACCGCAGTTTTACAAGATATCGACCTATTTTAACTATTAAAATTGATTGTGCTTGGTTGTTAACCTTAAGTGAGCATGCATTTATCTTTGTTATAGATTTTAACGTCTATCTCGTTTTATGACGTTGAAAATAACTTATAACATGCATCTAACATGCTTTATATAACAATTATATAATCATCCATTCCATGCAATAATATAACAACTTATATCTATCACTCATGGAACCCTAAACATGCATACTATACATTATAACACTTATAACATACTTGTAATGCATGAAACCTGCTTAGCCTATGGTGAGATTTTAAATCTATATGACATACTTTATGCATATAAATTTTCTATTTAATTAAAACATACATTCATAATGCATAATTAATTAAACACACTAAAATGGATTGGTTTTAGCATTAATAATTAAAAATAACTTGAACCACTCCCGTGGATCACGAACTGGGCAAACCAACTAGGCAAATTAATTTTACGTTAAGGTTGTGCAAGTGTCCTTCAAATAGTCTAATTCTCATAGCTTCTCATGGCCTAGTTCAACTAGGCTTTCATCTTGTCGTCATATCTCATCACTCGACTCCTCAGATCATATTTATCCATCGAAATTTTGTACATGATCCTAAGATAAATTGGTTAACTCTTTACTAGTCCCTAAGTCGTACATTTACGTATCATAAATATGTGAGGTCCACTATTTTCTGATAATAATTTTCATGCAACACCAAACATAGTTATTTGATTTCGAGCACAGTAAACAAAACCTTAAACCAAAAGGCCTTTAAGAAATTTAGATAAGCTAAATAAGATTATTTGAGATGGTTCTTGTTTTTTTTATTAAAAAATCAAACCATTTGATAACTATTTGAACACAATTCTCGTTTATTGTTCTTTCTAATTCAAAATTAATCAGAAATCTTAGGAACAACAATATAAAGTTTCTTGCTTTTCAGATTTCTTTTTAAATATTAAAGGTTTAAATTGTTATCTTTTCATGTATGATAGATTGCAAAATGGCTTAATATGGTATGTTGGTATTTCCCTCCTCTAATATGTCATTTCTTAATAAAAATGTTTATATTATTACCTTATCATTTATGACACATTGTAAGGTGTCTTTAATATCACATCTTTGTATTATCCTTTCCTTAAATAAACCAAACGTTTTCTATTAATTTCTCCCAAACTTGAAAAAAATAAAGAAATGAAAAACCTTTTTTACTTGACTATGCGGCTTCATTAGACCTTAGGCAAGGTTCTTCTTCTCTAACTGAACATAATTTATGCAGAAACTAAGCTTTGTTCAATAATACATGTATCCTGTATGAGTATACGTTCACTTGATAGCAATATTAACCGACTTGCCTCTACTCTCAGCCAAGTTCGAAGGCTCGACTTTACCTTTACTCCAGGCCCAAAATCTTTCGAATGCCATATTGCATCTCATACAGTTGTTTTGATTGTCAATCACGACCAAAATAAGTTAACAATTCTTAATATCATAACTTATGTCGGTAGCATTTATAATTCATTTATCATATCAAGCTTCAAAAAAAGAAAAAGAAAAAAAATACGGAAACAAACAACATGTCAAGAACATTTATTTATTTCAATATTAAAAACCAACTTTTCAGTTTATGAATATATTGATCATTTACGTGACCACTCATAGCAAATTTGATAATTCTTGGTTTTATAGTTGAACAGGCAGATATTTTGCTCCCTCACGTACCACGAACATAGAGTATTTACGCAATTGTTTCTATCTCTCTTATCTATGTAGATATCGAAGTAATGAAATGAGCCAGGCCATTGGAAGGAACAGTAAAACAATGTTGATTGCCATAAATTTGGACGAAAGCTGAACTCGTAGCTGTCCGACGGTGTCAGCTTGTGGACTCCCAAATCATCATCGCCAGATTTGCAGTGTAAAGTGAGCTGATTGTTAGCTTTTAGAGCATTTGTTATCTTGACGAAAATCCTTGTGTTTTGCCATATTGATTCTTGGACGGTATTGAGTTGGTAAGCGAAGAACAATGGAATTAAGAGAGAAATGGCAAGGGTTGGAAATGAATTCATTTTGAAGTATGAGAATACTTGTGCTTGGTTTGTTTCACTTTTATACTTGCAAAATTAGTTTTAATTGTTAAGGGCTCCCATGATCCGTTGTATTGGAATGGGTGACCAAATATTGCGTGCTTACTTATCGATTGTTTTATTTATTGTTATTAGTATTTTAGTTATTTACAAAAACAACCCATAAGAGCGATCGTTAATCATCCGTCGATAACTGTAACGCATATTCTTGAGTGTAATGTTACAGACCTTTAACTTTAAAGCTGATGACAAGGGTAGGTTTCGGTGTTTTGTATTCTTGTCACATAGGAGGGCAATTATGGAACTGTTTGGTAAACCGTTCTTATTTATTGTTCAAAATAAAATAGAACCATGTTTGATAACGGATTTTTTAATTAAAAAAATATACTTTTCGAACGCATTATTAGTTATTGTATAGAGGAATTTAAACTTGTGATATTGTCAATAGTATTATTTCATGACCATTTAAATTACGATGAGGTTGAAATTAATTGAATTTTTGTTGATATTATACTAGAAATAAATTTACATAAGTAGTATAAATTTTCAATTAAAAACCTAAAAGTATAATATAGATGGGTCCTTCACCTAGTCTAGTTCTTATAGTTTCTCATGACCTAGTCGAACCGTACTTTTATCTGGTCATTATATCTCATCACTCGGCTCCTCAAATCAGATTTATCCATCGGAATTTTGTACATAATCCTACGATCAATTGGTTAACTCTTTACTAATTGCTATGTCATACATCTATGTATCACGAATATGTGAGCCCACTCTTTTCTGGTAACATTTTCCATGCAACAGAAAACATAATTATTTGACTCCCAAGTATCATAAAAAAAAACCTTAAACCAAATGCCTCTAAAAGATCTAGATCAGGTTCATTTGAGATAGTTTTTGTTTTTTTTTTTTTTTTTTTTTTAAGGAAAAATGGAAATTCCAAAAGTTCTAATTAAATGGTTCAATTTTTTTTATGTCGGGTATTTCCCTCCTCTCCTATGTCATTTATTAATTGAAAATGTTTATATTATTACCTTATGATATATGACACATTGTAAAATGTCTTTTAAATCATATCTTTGTATTATACTTTCCTTAAATAGATCGAACGTTTTCTAATAATTTCACTCAAAGTTAGGAAAAATATATGGTACGTTCGACTTTGTGGCTTCATTGGACCTTTGTCATGGTTATTCTTCGTTAACTGAACATAACTTATGCAGAATCTAAATTTTGTTCAATCATACATGTAGCCTATACGTGCACATGTTCACTCGATAGTAATTGTAACGGATCGACTGCCCTCTAATCTAGGCTAAGTCCTAAGGCTCGACCTTACCTTTATTCTAGGCCAAAACTCTTGGAAAGTAATGTCGCATCTCGTATAGTAGTCTTTTATATCATATCTTTATATTATCCTTTCCTTAAATAAACCGAACATTTTTTTATTAATTTCTCTCAAAGTTGGAAACAATAAATAAATGAAAAAACCTTTTTTACTTGACTTTGCGGCTTCATTAGACCTTAGGCACGGTTCTTCTTCGCTAACAGAACATAACTTATGCAGAAACTAAGCTTCTTTATGACACATGTAGCCAGTATGAGTATATGTTCACTTGATAGAAATTCTAACCGACTTGCCTCTACTCCCAGCCAAGTCCGAAGGCTCGACTTTACCTTTACTCTAGACCCAAAATCCTTCGAATGCCATATTGCGTCTCATATGGTTGTTTTTATTGTCAATCACGACCAAAATAAGTTAACAATTCTTAATATCATAACTTATGTCCGGATCGTTTATAATTCATTTATACTAATCATATCAAGCTTCAAAAAAGAAATGTTATTGGAAATTTAAATGTTGTATAAGGGAGATGTAGTATAAAGAAAGCTTATTGGACATTTAAATATATCTAAATTATACGTTTAGTCCATCACAAACTTTCAACTTTATATCTACTTGTCCATAAACTTGGTAGAATGTCTAATAGGTCTCTAAATTTTCATTGTTTTAGTTCAACATTTCAGGAGTAAGAAATTTAACTATCGATCTTTGTGATCTTAATTCATACCGTATCTAATAAATTACGCTTAGTGTAGCTCATACCTTATCTACGAACGGTTATGTATCTAAAAAATATTTTGACCCAAAATACGACAGCTCGTTTGTTTTTTACGCGTCAAAATAAATTGAGTTCATTTCACATCCACCAGATTTGAAGTTAGAGCTTGAAAGTTGAGCTCTTCCCGTGAATTTCAACAACCAACTCATCCATAAACACCTATTAAAGGATAACAACCTTCAATTTTGATTAGGATGGTCGCAACCAAGAAGAAACCCTAGAAATAATTCTATGACTATTTTTGTTGCAATTTGATAAGCTTTTTACCAAAATGATATCTAATTGTATACAAGTACTATATGTTCGACATCTTAGAATATTCTAAGCAATTGCTTGATAATGGTGTACACTTGCAGTTATGAGCTGACCTCTTTCCCAATGAGTTTGCAGTTTAGAGCCATTAGACGTCACGTCATTTTTGTATGTAAATTACCCTTTTGCTTTTGTAAGCTCCATGAAGCCTTTGTAACAGAGTTGCTATCACGTTAATATGGAATAAAAATGAGTTCAAGAACGTGTAGTATAGAGCGATTTGAACCTCTATTATCGTCGAGAGTATAATCTCATTCGCATTTAGATTATGATCCGCACTGAAATTAATTAGTTTTGTTGATATTATACTAGAAAACAATTTGCATAAGTACTATAATTTAGTATAACATAGCTAAATTGTTATAAATTATGTACTTTTGATTAAAATGTCAAATTCCCCCATAGATATTGTTTTCCTTGGGTTTTTCTCTCAAGGTTTTAAAACGCTTCTATTAGAGTCAAGATTGAAAACGAACCCCTTTTGGTCGAAACAAGAGAGATAGGTAGGGTAAGATTAAAAGCTAATGAGATTTTAAATTTAAAAAACCGATGAAAAAAAAAAGTTAATTCCTTTTTGTATTCTTACCACATTTGAGTTTGGTTTATTTTTTATAAAATTACCCGGGTTTTTCCATAAATGAGGAAAATTATATCTACTATCTGTTTCCTCTTTTTGTAAAATATCTTAGAGTTGGGCATTCCGGTGCAATCATTTCTCAAACAAGAAATATTCTCAACGTTAGAGAAGATAAGGCAAGACCACCTAAACCAAGCAAACGAGAGAGACATAAATTCATCCTATCTATACCACATGGCAGGGACATCTTCAAATAATTTCGATCAAAGTGGAAGAAATTAATAAATAAGTAGTGTATAGGTTCAATTACCTTAACAAATCTTAATATTCTAATTCATTAAAACTAATACCCCATATCAAATTTTAAAGAAAGAAAAAACACACACAAAAACAACAAATTTACTATAATATTATATTTGAACTTTCCAGTTTATGGATATATTGGTTAGTTACATTCATTTAGGCAGCCAAGCGTGGCAGATATCGTACAATTTGGTTTTATAGTCAAACATACAGATACCTTGTTTTCCCACGATCCACAAACACAGAGTTTTGTTGCATTTGATTCTATCTCTGTTATCCATGTAGATATCAAAGTACTGTGAAAACCCAGGCCATTGAAAGGTACAGTAAAATTGTGTTGAGCCCCAAAAGTTTGGTCGAAAGGTGAAGGCGTAGCCGCCCAAAAACGGGAGCTGGTGGATTCCCAAGTCATCATCGCCAGATTTGCAGTGAATAGTGAGTTGATTGTGACTTTCTAGAACATTTGTTATATTGACCGTAATCGGTGGGTCTTTGAAGATTGATCCGTCAATGGTTGTAAATAGGGTAGTGAAGAACAACGACATTAGGAGAGACAATGCAAGTGTTGAAAATGAATTCATTTTGTAAATATGATAATACTTGTGCCGGGTTTGTGTCACTTTTATACTTGCAAAATTAGTTTTAATTGTCTACTGCTCCGATCGATCTGTTATATTGGGATGGGTGACCCAATATTACGTGCTTACGTATCCATTGTTTTATTTATTGTTATTAGTATTTTTGTGATTTACAAAAACAACTCATAAGAGCGATCGTTATCCATCCGTCGTTAACTGTAACACATATTCTTGAGTGTAATGTTATGGTCCTTTAACTTTAAAGCTGATGAACAAGGGTGAGTTTTGTTATTTTGTATTCTTGTCATAAAAGAGGGTAACATATAGGCTACAAGGTATGTTCGTATTTCCCTCCTCTAATATATCATTTATTAATTGAAAATGTTTATATTATTGCCCGATCGTATATGACACATTGTAAAATATCATTTATATCATATCTTTGTATTATCCTTTCCTTAAATAAACCGAACGTTTTCAAATAAATGGTACGTTGGACATTGTGGCTTTATTAGACCTTTGACAAGGTTATTCTCTGTTAACCGAACATAACTTATGCAGTGACTAAATTTCTGTTCAATCATACTTGCCTCTACTCTAGGCTAAGTCCTAATGCTCGACCTTACCTTTATTCTAGGCCAAAATTCTTCGAAAGCAATGCCGCATCTCGTATAGTTGTTATGATTACCAATCATGACCAAAATAAGTTGACAATTCTTAATATCATAATTTATGTTGATAGCGTTTATATTCACTTATACTAAAGATCATATCAAGCTTAAAAAAAAAGAAAAAAAGAAAAAAAGATACACACACGACAAACATTACGGAGACATCTTCAAATAATTTCGATCAAAGTAGAAGAAATTAATACCTTAACAAATCTTAATATTATAATTCATTAAAACTAATACACCATATCAAATTTTAAAAAAAGAAAAAAAACACACACAAAAACAACATATTAATATCCATTTATTATGATATTATAATTGAACTTTCCAATTTATGGATATATTGATCAGTTATATTTATTTTGGCAGCCAAGTGTGGCAAATATCATACAATTTGGTTTTATAGTCGAACATACACATACCTTGCTCTCCCACAATCCACAAACACAGAGTATTGTTGCATTTGGTTCTATCTCTATTATCCTTGTAGATATCCAAGTAATGCGAAAAGCCAGACCACTCGAAGGTACAGTAAAACTGTGTTGAGCCCCAGAAGTTTGGTCGAAAAGTGAAGGCGTAGCCGCCCAAAGGTAGGAGCTGGTGGATTACCAAGTCATCATCGCTAGATTTGCAGTGAACAGCGAGCTGATTGTGACTTTTTAGAACATTTGTTATATTGACTGTCATCGGTGGGTCTTTGAAGATTGATCCGTCGATGGTAGTAAATAGGGTAGTGAAGAACAACGACATTAGGAGAGTGAACGCAAGTGTTGAAAATGAATTCATTTTGTAAATATGAGAACATTTGTCCTTGTTTTGTTTCACTTTTATATTTGCAAGATTAGTTTTAATTGTCAACCAGCTTGGATCCATCTGTTATATTAAGATGGTTGACCAAATATTACCGGCTTACTTATGGATTGTTTTATTTATTATTATTAGTATTTTTGTTATTTACAAAAACAACTCCTAAGAGCGATCGTTCACCATGGGTCGATAATTGGAACCCATATTCTTGAGTGTAATGTTACCATCCTTTAACTTTAAAGCTGATGAATAAGGGAGGGTTTCCATATTTTGGATTCTTGTCATAAAGAGTGCAATTATGGACTTGCTTGGTAATGGGCTCTTATTTATTGTTGAAAATAAAAATAGAACCATATTTGATAACTAGTTTTTTATTATAAAAAAACTATAGGCTTGGAACTCAAACATTATTGGTTATTGTTCTATAAACTTTTGAATTAAAAATGTAAAAGTATGTACCATTTCAAACCCACGTCAGCAAAAATGAAAAAAAAAAATGGCCATTGTTTCAGTTTCTTCCTCAGCTACGACATTTCATTCTCTTGATCCTTACTATCTTGCTCGTCACTTCTCTCGGTTCGATATAGCATTCTCTCGTTTGATAATAATTTTTTTGTGGTATAGTCTTTTTTACTCGAATAAATATATGATTGAAATGTTTGGTTATATGCACGAATGAGTGAACTTGTTTGTCTGATGAACTGTGACGACGTTCAAGTTTGTGATGAGTTCTGCAGAAGAGCCGGGTAAAACGGAGGAATGTTTTCTTCTCCACTCATGCTTTGTTGCTGCAACCAGCCATGAAATAATTACACAATTTTCTTATCTTTCCCCTTTTGTCACGTATGCTTCATCAAGCAAAAGTGTTATCTCCTTCATATGAAATAAAAATGAGTTCGAGTACGTGTAGTATAGAGCAATTTGAACCTCTGATATCGCCGATAGTACAATTTCATGACTATTTAAATTATGATGATGTTGAAATTAATTGATTTTTTTTTTTTTTTTTGGTTGATATTGTATTAGAAAGGTATTTACATAAGTAGTATAACTTAATATAATGTAACTCAATTGATATAAAGTATGTACTTTTGATTAAAAGGTAAAATTTTTCAATAGATATTATCTTCTTTCGGTTTTAAAACGGGTCTACTATGGAGAAATTTCTACCCTTTTATAATTCGTTCCCCTCTCCCACCGATGTGAGATCTCATAGAGAGAATGTCACAGCTCAGAGAGTAGGTTCTGACCTACACGAAGACAACATGTGAGTGTCGCCCATCGAACCACTTTAGAGTCGTAATAAACAAATGTCATGACGCGACAGATGTAAGACGTGACACTAATCATGTCGATTTGAACAAGCTTATAAAATAAATTATTTTGATTGGGTGACTATAAATTAAATTCATCCTTAGTAAATAGATTAGCAAAAAATAACGATATTAGTCGAGATTGCCCCTGCGTTGAAATTTTACCCATTTTCGTCTAAATAACAAAGACAAGTAACGTAAGATTAAAAGCTAATGAATTGTTTAAATTTAAAAACTATATAAAAGAAAAAGTTAATTTCGTTTTGTATTCTTGCTTTTCTCTTTATTAAAAACGATTTTATCATCCTATCTTCTTTTTTAAAGACTTAGCACAAGTATTGTATGCTTTCACATACCTAATCGAATCGTAATATTATAATTTCTTAAAACTAATACACCATATCAAATTTTCAAGATTGAAAAAGAATACACATTTATTTTAATATCATAACCGTGTTGGGTTTTATGTCCTAAAACTCATAGTTTGTAAACAAAAACATATTCTATTTTCAATAAAGTTATTATTGTTATTTATTCCGTAAAGATTGTTATTGAATAAAGTGAACTTTACGATCATTAATCTAAATCCAATAAACTAAGAACACTCTGGCTATAGTATGATTACTTGAATTATATGTAGAGACATAAGAGTGGATCAAGTTCAAGTATATCGTCAAAATGATCTATAGTATAAGGATAAGGCTGAGTACCTTATTCTGGGGACACTATGGATGCGGCCCACTTTTGTATATGATATAAACAATGTGATCACTAAATTGTACATGTGGAGACATGTGAGTGGGGGCGTCCTATGCAATGAGTATTGCATAAGATCGGACCATGAAGAAAACCACTCTCACTTTATAATGTCGTTTACTGTTGAGACCGATTTTCTTTTCATTCGATAACCTAGGTAACTCAATTTTAATCCTGAGCTAACCATGAACTCCTGTTTATTCGGAATTATCCTTAGATTTGCATGGGTGAGAGTGGCTCTAGTTCGCCGACTCAATAGGCCTCCCATTTCAGGGGTAAGACTGGGTGAATGGCTGGGGACGTGGGGTGCAAGATGGAATTCACTCCTACCCATTTTTAGGGATAGAAGAAAGGTAGTTCCCTTAAGCACTGACTCCAGGTCTTGAACAAGGGGCCCCACCCTCTCATTGGCCTGAGAGGGATTCGGTTTACTGGTTGGACCACAAACCAATTGTTCATTAGAGGATCAGTGAGACATAAGGAACAAGAAGTAACTTTAGGGGTAAAACGGTAAATTGACCCAGCTCTAGTTACGAACAACCTGTGAATGATCGACTTACTAATCATGGTTATATCAAATGGACAGAAATATATCTATAGTGAGGGGAGTGCAACTACTAGGCTATAGTGGAGTGTCCTAGTAGTTAACGAATGTTGGTTAACAAGGTTAATGAGTTTAGCCGGTTAATCTTGGATCGTTGGAGCCCATGATCTATAGGTCCATTAGGTCCCTCTGCTAGCTCATATCGGACTAAACCATAGAACAGTGTGACAAGTGAGTTCGAAGTGTTCGAATTCAAATTAGGGTATATGCGCTACATATATACGATATATTTAACCGCATTTTTGTTTTATTTACGAATTAAACAAAAGCAGAGAATCGGAGATATTTAAATAAGATTTAAATATCTTAATCAATTATGTGTCGGAATTGATTGGGATTGGCATTTGAATTAATATTAAATATTAATTAAATAGTTTAATTAATCATTTCATGTTACTACAATTTGAAATTCATTATTCAAATTAATTGTTGAATTAAAATGAAGAAAGTCAAAATGTTGACTTCATTTAATGGAAAAATCCATGTTAGTGGAATTTTGAGGTGTCAAGATTTGGTTTAACCAAACTTGCATGTTTGCCAAATAAACCCCACAAGTTTGAGTGGAATTTTGAGTGTCAAAATTTGGTTAACTCAAACATGCATGCTTGCCACATAATCCCAAACATTTGAGTGGAATTTTAAGTGTCAAAATTTGGTGATCTCAAATTTGCATGAACATGCAAACATCACTCTTTAAATAGAGTGATCATTGTACATGGAAGGTCTTGTTCTTGGTGGAAAACCTTGAGAAAAACCTCTCACAAACATCCCTTCACATATACAAAATCCCTTCCAAGTTTAGTCACTCACTGGATTCCACAATTCTCGTTCTAAGGCCGGAGGATAGTGGAGAAGACACTAGTGGTGGTTCAAAACCGGTTCGTGAGGAAAAAGGAGTTTGAACTACAAAAGGCCGGAGGATAGTGGAGAAGACACTAGTGGTGGTTCGAAACCGGTTCGTGAGGAAAAAGGAGTTTGAACTACAAAAGGTTAGTATCTAAACTAATTAAGTTTTAATACTTATGAACATGCTAGTTATATACTATAATTAAATGTTCTTAAAAGTGTAATAGCCCAAAAATAAATAAAGAAATAAACAAGTAAAAATAATTAAAAAAATATATAGTTAAAATAATAAAATAATAAATAAATAAATGAAAATTAAAAGAAGAAAAACATTTGGTAACCCATCCCTCCTCCTTCCTTCAATCTCTCACCACTCCTTCCCTAAAAATAAATCTAGCAACAAATCACGAATCTCTTTTCTGTAAAAACAATGCAGATTTACCCAGAATTTTTCCTTCCTACAAAAACAAATAGAAAAAGAAAACAAAAGGTTTAAGCAGAGTAGCTACGCCGGACGAGATATGTCATTTGAAGAGGTCAGTATATTAAATCTTTCTTTTATTTTATTAAATAATATTAATTTGGTTACAATTATTTAGTTTTATATTAGAGATTAAATGAAAAGAATTCTATATGAGTTTAGGAAATCAAAACCAATTATATTTTAGATCTACTTTGTTGCAATGATTTAGATCTATTGAATTGTTGCAATGATTTAGGTTGTACTTTTATATGAATTATAGGAAAAGAATATAAGGAAATAAGAAAAAAAAATGAGATAGAGATAGAAATACAGAACACTGTTAACTGAAAAGGAAAATAATAACAAAAATAAAAATGGAAGATTTGGATGTAAGAATAGATTATCTAAATTGAATAATACCTTCTTAAAAATAATTAGAGAAGAAGAGGAAAGATTGAGGAAAGATTTGTTGAACAGGATTTAACAGTAAAATAGGAAATATCAGAGTGCAGTGAGCTCCTTTAAATTTTGTCTAATCGGAAATATGAGAATTTTACGATGGCCAATCTAAATTAGAGAAATAATTTTATAGAGTTCAAACTTGAAACTGATGTCATGAACTCATATAGGTTGACTCGGATTTCAAAGGACGGAATCGAACTTTCATTAAAGATATATTTGTGACAACGACTTAAGCTAGCCAGGTAAGTGACCTTACTATCGGCATGGTTATTTTTTTTATGTTGACACGTGCCCTGTGGTTCTGCACGTGTCATATATATTGATATGTGTGAATTGTCTGTGGATCGATATGCTTCCTATATGTTATGTTATGTTATATAATATGTGGATTGTATGATAATAATTATCGTACGATGTGCTCTAGGAGATGTTTGAGATAGGATACGAGAAGGATGCACAAAACGAAATGTAACGATAGGAGTAAGATACGTTCATGAAACGTTAGAGTTAGGTTACACACCGAAGTGCTACGGATAGGAGAGAATGGTGAAAGAATACGGTTAGGTTATTGGTAGAAAGGGTTAGGTTTGTGATAGATTGATAGAACGATAGCATTAGGGTACGTTCTTGTGACGATATGACTAAGGTACGTCACGTAATGATATGTCTGTGATAGGTATAAGAATATTAAGGCTATGGTAAGTTAGAGAACAATATGACTATGAAGTGTTTACGTTATGACTTGTTTATGATATGATGCATTGTATGCTAGATTATGGTGCTTAAGTACGTAGTTATGTGAACGTGAATGTATGCTTTTAGTCTGATGTGATGTGTAATGCATGTAACGATGTGTGGTCCTTGAACGATTATGGCTTGTTTGTATGAATATTTGAATGTAACTGCATGAATTGTATGACATGAAATACGGTAAATTGCATGAAACATAACCCTGTTAGGAATATGTATGATATGTAAAGAAATGAGAATGAGAATGACATGTAAGCATGAAAACGTGACAGGGGGTTATGTTCATTAATGATAACTGTAGGACTAGTGGGACCTCATGCATATTGTGTGCTCATGCATTTGGGGGGATACCCCTATCCCATCACGAGGGTACGGACGCGTACATCCAATGGCAGGACAACGATCGTTATGCTTTGCATAGCGCTGCCGTGACGGTTCTAGTTTTAACGGGTCCCGGTGGGCCCCCAGAGCATGCCCACCGGCTAGGGACAGTGGCCCAGCGGTGTGCGAACTAGCTGGTGAGCCCATACTCGCACGTATGGGCTGCGTGTAGAGTATATGGTACACGTCCACGATTACCTGTTAGGATTACACCGTAGGGAAAATGAAACGAAACGAAACGAAAAAGAAACAAAAACGAAACGAAAGATAGGTCCCATCATTTTATTGCATGTGATTGTTGCATTTAACCCCAATAGTGGGGTCACTTACTGAGTATTTCTTTAAATACTCAGGCCATGTGCTACTACATTTTTAAGGTTAAGGCAAGGCATTCCTGTACGGCTGACGACGGCATCGCAACTCGAGATCATGGCACATGCATAGGATGTTTTAAACTTAAACGCTTATTTATTTTATTTCGGGTTTTTTGTTGTGTATTTTAAAGATGTTTTCGAAACACGTAAGTCCATGGCTGTGTTTTTAAGTTAAAGGTTATGTTTTATGGAATTTAAATGAAGTCTTCCGCATTCAATGTTTATGGTAGGTATACAGTAGCGACCTTAAATTAAGTAGAAAATTTCGGGTCGTTACATAAAGTGCCTAAGATCCAAATTGCTTCCGCATGTGTTATATTAACACCATCAAACCGAACCTTCCAATTCATGGATATATCGATTCCTTATATTGATTTAGGCAGCCATATGTAGAAAATATCATACAATGTGGGTCTTGGAAGATTGATCAATTGATGGTATTAAATAGTGTAGCAAAGAAGAATGACATTAGAAGGGACAATGCAAGTGTTGAAAATGAATTCATTTTGTAAATATTCGAATACTTGTTGTTTCACTTTTATACTTGCAAAATTAGTTTTAATGTTCAACGGCACCCGATCTGTTATATTGGGGTGGGTGACCAAATATTAAGTGCTTACTTATCGAATTATTTTATGTATTGTTATAAGTATTATATTTATTCACAAAAACAACTCGTATCGTTAACCATCCGTCTTACGTGTTATTGAGTGTAATGTTATGAACTTTTAACTTTTAAAGCTAACGAATAAGGGTGGGTTTCAATATTTTATATTCTTATCACAAACGAGGGCAATTATGGACCCATTTGATGACGCATTCTCATTTATTGTTTATAATAAAAATGGAATTAATTATTTTATTTAGTGGAAAATATATGTTTGAAAATAATTACGGGTTATTATTCTCTAAAATTTTGAATTAAAAACGTAAAAAGTATAATATGGAAATTAATTTACGTTAAGGTTGTGCAAGTGTCCTTCAAATAGTCTAATTCTCATAGCTTCTCATGGCCTAGTTCAACTAGGCTTTCATCTTGTCGTCATATCTCATCACTCGACTCCTCAGATCATATTTATCCATCGGAATTTTGTACATGATCCTAAAATAAATTGGTTAACTCTTTACTAGTCCCTAAGTCGTACATTTACGTATCATGAATATGTGAGGTCCACTATTTTCTGATAATAATTTTCATGCAACACCAAATATAGTTATTTGATTTCGAGCACAGTAAACGAAACCTTAAACCAAAAGGCCTTCAAGAAATTTAGATAAGCTAAATAAGATTCATTTGAGATGGTTCTTGATTTTTTTTATTAAAAAACCGAACCATTTGATAACTATTTGAACACGATTCTCGTTTATTGTTCTTTCTAATTCAAAATTAATCAGAAATGTTAGGAACAATATCAAGTTTCTTGCTTTTCAGATTTCTTTTTAAATATTAAAGGTTTAAATTGTTATTTTTTCATGTATGATAGATTGCAAAATGGCTTAATATGGTATGTTGGTATTTCCCTCCTCTAATATGTCATTTCTTAATAAAAATGTTTATATTATTACCTTATCATTTATGACACATTGTAAGGTGTCTTTAATATCACATCTTTGTATTATCCTTTCCTTAAATAAACCGAACGTTTTCTATTAATTTCTCCCAAACTTGAAAAAAAATAAAGAAATGAAAAACCTTTTTTACTTGACTATGCGGCTTCATTAGACCTTAGGCAAGGTTCTTCTTCTCTAACCGAACATAACTTATGCAGAAACTAAGCTTTGTTCAAAAATACATGTATCCAGTATGAGTATACGTTCACTTGATAGCAATATTAACTGACTTGCCTCTACTCTCAGCCAAGTTCGAAGGCTCGACTTTACCTTTACTCTAGGCCCAAAATCTTTCGAATGCCATATTGCATCTCATACAGATGTTTTGATTGTCAATCACGACCAAAATAAGTTAACAATTCTTAATATCATAATTTATGTCGGTAGAATTTATAATTCATTTATCATATCAAGCTTCAAAAAAAGAAGAAAAAAAAATACGGAAACAAACAACATGTCAAGAACATTTATTTATTTCAATATTAAAAACCAACTTTTCAATTTATGAATATATTGATCATTTACGTGACCACTCATAGAAAATTTGATAATTCTTGGTTTTATAGTTGAACAGGCAGATATTTTGCTCCCTCACGTACCACAAACATAGAGTATTTACGCAATTGTTTCTATCTCTCTTATCTATGTAGATATCGAAGTAATGAAATGAGCCAGGCCTTCGAATGCCATATTGCATCTCATATAGTTGTTTTTATTGTCAATCAGGACAAAAATAAGTTAACAATTCTTAATATCATAACTTATGTCTGTAGGTTTATAGTTCATTTATAATAATCATATCAAGCTTCAAAAAAGAAATGTTAGTTGAAATTTAAATGTTATATAAGGGAGATGTAGTATAAAGAAAGCTTATTGAACATTTAAATTTATCTAAATTATACGTTTAGTACCTCACAAACTTTCAACTTTATATCTACTTGTCCATAAACTTGGTAGAATGTCTAATAAGTATCTAAATTTTTATTGTTTTAGTTCAACATTTCAGGAGTAAGAAATTTAACTATCGAACTTTGTGATCTTAATTCATACCGTATCTAATAAACTACGCTTAGTGTAGCTCATACCTTATCTACGAACGGTTATGTATCTAAATAATATTTTGACCCAAAATACGACAGCTCGTTTGTTTAGTATGCGTCAAAATAAATTGAGTTCATTTCACATCCACCAGATTTGAAGTTATAGCTTGAAAGTTGAGATCTTCGCCTGAATTTCAACAACCAACTCATCCATAAACACGTGTGAAAGGATAACAACCTTCGATTTTGATTAGGATGGTCGCAAGGAAGAAGAAACCCTAGAAATAGTTCTATGACTATTTTTGTTGCAATTTGATAAGCTTTTTACCAAAACGATATCTAATTGTATACAAGTACTATATGTTCGACATCTTAGAATACTCTAAGCAATTGCTTGATAATGGTGTACACTTGCAGTTATGAGCTGACCTCCTTCCCAACGAGTTTGCAGTTTAGAGCCATTAGACGTCACGTCATTTTTTTTTTATGTAAACTAGTTTATTACCCTTTTGCTTTTGTAAGCTCCATCAAGCCTTTGTAACAGAGTTGCTATCACGTTAATATGGAATAAAAATGAGTTCAAGAACGTGTAGTATAGAGCGATTTGAACCTCTAATATCGTCGAGAGTATAATCTCATTCGCATTTAGATTATGATCCAGACTGAAATTAATTAGTTTTGTTGATATTATACCAGAAAACAATTTGCATAAGTACTATAATTAAGTATAACATAGCTAAATTGTTATAAATTATGTACTTTTGATTAAAATGTCAAATTCCCGGGTAGATATTGTTTTCTATGGGGTTTTCTCTCAATGTTTTAAAACGCTTCTATCAGAGGTTTTCACACCCTTGTGAAAAATATTTTGTTCACCATAACGATCGATGTGAGATCTCTCGTAGAAAATATCATATCTAAGAGAGTAGGTTTTGACCTACACGATAGACAAGAAGGCAACATGCGAGTGGCGCCCATCAGACCACTTGAGAGACGTAATAAACAAAAACCATGACACGACCAATGTAAGACCGTGACGCTAATCATGTTGATTCGAATAGCAATATTAACCGACTTGTCTCTACTCTCAGCCAAGTCCGAAGGCTCGACTTTACCTTTACTCTAGGCCCAAAATCTTTCGAATGCCATATTGCATCTCATACAGTTGTTTTGATTGTCAATCAGGACCAAAATAAGTTCAAAATTCTTAATATCATAACTTATGTCGGTAGCATTTATAATTCATTTATCATATCAAGCTTCAAAAAAAGAAAAAAAAAAATAATATGGAAACAAACAGCATGTCAAGAACATTTATTTATTTCAATATTAAAATCCAACTTTCCAGTTTGAATATATTGATCATTTACGTGACCACTCATAGCAAATTTGATAATTCTTGGTTTTATAGTTGAACAGGCAGATATTTTGCTCCCTCACGTACCACGAACATAGAGTATTTACGCAATTGTTTCTATCTCTCTTATCTATGTAGATATCGAAGTAATGAAATGAGCCAGGCCATTGGAAGGAACAGTAAAACAATGTTGATTGCCATAAATTTGGACGAAAGCTGAACTCGTAGCTGTCCGACGGTGTCAGCTTGTGGACTCCCAAATCATCATCGCCAGATTTGCAGTGTAAAGTGAGCTGATTGTTAGCTTTTAGAGCATTTGTTATCTTGACGAAAATCCTTGGGTTTTGCCATATTGATTCTTGGACGGTATTGAGTTGGTAAGCGAAGAACAATGGAATTAAGAGAGAAATGGCAAGGGTTGGAAATGAATTCATTTTGAAGTATGAGAATACTTGTGCTTGGTTTGTTTCACTTTTATACTTGCAAAATTAGTTTTAATTGTTAACGGCTCCCATGATCCGTTGTATTGGAATGGGTGACCAAATATTGCGTGCTTACTTATCGATTGTTTTATTTATTGTTATTAGTATTTTAGTTATTTACAAAAACATCCCATAAGAGCGATCGTTAATCATCCGTCGATAACTGTAACGCATATTCTTGAGTGTAATGTTACAGACCTTTAACTTTAAAGCTGATGACAAGGGTAGGTTTCGGTGTTTTGTATTCTTGTCACATAGGAGGGCAATTATGGAACTGTTTGGTAAACCGTTCTTATTTATTGTTCAAAATAAAATAGAACCATGTTTGATAACGGATTTTTTAATTAAAAAAATATACTTTTCGAACGCATTATTAGTTATTGTATAGAGGAATTTAAACTTGTGATATTGTCAATAGTATTATTTCATGACCATTTAAATTACGATGAGGTTGAAATTAATTGAATTTTTGTTGATATTATACTAGAAATAAATTTACATAAGTAGTATAAATTTTCAATTAAAAACCTAAAAGTATAATATAGATGGGTCCTTCACCTAGTCTAGTTCTTATAGTTTCTCATGACCTAGTCGAACCGTACTTTTATCTGGTCATTATATCTCATCACTCGGCTCCTCAAATCAGATTTATCCATCGGAATTTTGTACATAATCCTACGATCAATTGGTTAACTCTTTACTAATTGCTATGTCATACATCTATGTATCACGAATATGGGAGCCCACTCTTTTCTGGTAACATTTTCCATGCAACAGAAAACATAATTATTTGACTCCCAAGTATCACCTTAAACCAAATGCTTCTAAAAGATCTAGATCAGGTTCATTTGAGATAGTTTTTGTTTTTGTTTTTTTTTTTTTTTTAAGGAAAAATGGAAATTCCAAAAGTTCTAATTAAATGGTTCAATTTTTTTTATGTCGGGTATTTCCCTCCTCTCCTATGTCATTTATTAATTGAAAATGTTTATATTATTACCTTATGATATATGACACATTGTAAAATGTCTTTTAAATCATATCTTTGTATTATACTTTCCTTAAATAGATCGAACGTTTTCTAATAATTTCACTCAAAGTTAGGAAAAATATATGGTACGTTCGACTTTGTGGCTTCATTGGACCTTTGCCATGGTTATTCTTCGTTAACTGAACATAACTTATGCAGAATCTAAATTTTGTTCAATCATACATGTAGCCTATACGTGCACATGTTCACTCGATAGTAATTGTAACGGATCGACTGCCCTCTAATCTAGGCTAAGTCCTAAGGCTCGACCTTACCTTTATTCTAGGCCAAAACTCTTGGAAAGTAATATCGCATCTCGTATAGTAGTCTTTTATATCATATCTTTATATTATCCTTTCCTTAAATAAACCGAACATTTTTTTATTAATTTCTCTCAAAGTTGGAAACAATAAATAAATGAAAAAACCTTTTTTACTTGACTTTGCGGCTTCATTAGACCTTAGGCACGGTTCTTCTTCGCTAACAGAACATAACTTATGCAGAAACTAAGCTTCTTTATGACACATGTAGCCAGTATGAGTATATGTTCACTTGATAGAAATTCTAACCGACTTGCCTCTACTCCCAGCCAAGTCCGAAGGCTCGACTTTACCTTTACTCTAGACCCAAAATCCTTCGAATGCCATATTGCGTCTCATATGGTTGTTTTTATTGTCAATCACGACCAAAATAAGTTAACAATTCTTAATATCATAACTTATGTCCGGATCGTTTATAATTCATTTATACTAATCATATCAAGCTTCAAAAAAGAAATGTTATTGGAAATTTAAATGTTGTATAAGGGAGATGTAGTATAAAGAAAGCTTATTGGACATTTAAATATATCTAAATTATACGTTTAGTCCATCACAAACTTTCAACTTTATATCTACTTGTCCATAAACTTGGTAGAATGTCTAATAGGTCTCTAAATTTTCATTGTTTTAGTTCAACATTTCAGGAGTAAGAAATTTAACTATCGATCTTTGTGATCTTAATTCATACCGTATCTAATAAATTACGCTTAGTGTAGCTCATACCTTATCTACGAACGGTTATGTATCTAAAAAATATTTTGACCCAAAATACGACAGCTCGTTTGTTTTTTACGCGTCAAAATAAATTGAGTTCATTTCACATCCACCAGATTTGAAGTTAGAGCTTGAAAGTTGAGCTCTTCCCGTGAATTTCAACAACCAACTCATCCATAAACACCTATTAAAGGATAACAACCTTCAATTTTGATTAGGATGGTCGCAACCAAGAAGAAACCCTAGAAATAATTCTATGACTATTTTTGTTGCAATTTGATAAGCTTTTTACCAAAATGATATCTAATTGTATACAAGTACTATATGTTCGACATCTTAGAATATTCTAAGCAATTGCTTGATAATGGTGTACACTTGCAGTTATGAGCTGACCTCTTTCCCAACGAGTTTGAAGTTTAGAGCCATTAGACGTCACGTCATTTTTGTATGTAAATTACCCTTTTGCTTTTGTAAGCTCCATGAAGCCTTTGTAACAGAGTTGCTATCACGTTAATATGGAATAAAAATGAGTTCAAGAACGTGTAGTATAGAGCGATTTGAACCTCTATTATCGTCGAGAGTATAATCTCATTCGCATTTAGATTATGATCCGCACTGAAATTAATTAGTTTTGTTGATATTATACTAGAAAACAATTTGCATAAGTACTATAATTTAGTATAATATAGCTAAATTGTTATAAATTATGTACTTTTGATTAAAATGTCAAATTCCCCCATAGATATTGTTTTCCTTGGGTTTTTCTCTCAAGGTTTTAAAACGCTTCTATTAGAGTCAAGATTGAAAACGAACCCCTTTTGGTCGAAACAAGAGAGATAGGTAGGGTAAGATTAAAAGCTAATGAGATTTTAAATTTAAAAAACCGATGAAAAAAAAAAGTTAATTCCTTTTTGTATTCTTACCACATTTGAGTT
Source organism: Cucurbita pepo subsp. pepo (assembly GCF_057944985.1). NCBI lineage: Eukaryota > Viridiplantae > Streptophyta > Magnoliopsida > Cucurbitales > Cucurbitaceae > Cucurbita > Cucurbita pepo. The sequence goes on along the minus strand of NC_141809.1, from coordinate 4,175,682 downwards.
TGGTTTATTTTTTATAAAATTACCGGGGTTTTTCCATAAATGAGGAAAATTATATCTACTATCTGTTTCCTCTTTTTGTAAAATATCTTAGATTTGGGCATTCCGGTGCAATCATTTCTCAAACAAGAAATATTCTCAACGTTAGAGAAGATAAGGCAAGACCACCTAAACCAAGCGAACGAGAGAGACATAAATTCATCCTATCTATACCACATGGCAGGGACATCTTCAAATAATTTCGATCAAAGTGGAAGAAATTAATAAATAAGTAGTGTATAGGTTCAATTACCTTAACAAATCTTAATATTCTAATTCATTAAAACTAATACCCCATATCAAATTTTAAAGAAAGAAAAAACACACACAAAAACAACAAATTTACTATAATATTATATTTGAACTTTCCAGTTTATGGATATATTGGTTAGTTACATTCATTTAGGCAGCCAAGCGTGGCAGATATCGTACAATTTGGTTTTATAGTCAAACATACAGATACCTTGTTTTCCCACGATCCACAAACACAGAGTTTTGTTGCATTTGATTCTATCTCTGTTATCCTTGTAGATATCAAAGTACTGTGAAAACCCAGGCCATTGAAAGGTACAGTAAAATTGTGTTGAGCCCCAAAAGTTTGGTCGAAAGGTGAAGGCGTAGCCGCCCAAAAACGGGAGCTGGTGGATTCCCAAGTCATCATCGCCAGATTTGCAGTGAATAGTGAGTTGATTGTGACTTTCTAGAACATTTGTTATATTGACCGTAATCGGTGGGTCTTTGAAGATTGATCCGTCAATGGTTGTAAATAGGGTAGTGAAGAACAACAACATTAGGAGAGACAATGCAAGTGTTGAAAATGAATTCATTTTGTAAATATGATAATACTTGTGCCGGGTTTGTGTCACTTTTATACTTGCAAAATTAGTTTTAATTGTCTACTGCTCCAATCGATCTGTTATATTGGGATGGGTGACCCAATATTACGTGCTTACGTATCCATTGTTTTATTTATTGTTATTAGTATTTTTGTGATTTACAAAAACAACTCATAAGAGCGATCGTTATCCATCCGTCGTTAACTGTAACAAATATTCTTGAGTGTAATGTTATGGTCCTTTAACTTTAAAGCTGATGAACAAGGGTGAGTTTTGATATTTTGTATTCTTGTCATAAAAGAGGGTAACGTATAGGCTACAAGGTATGTTCGTATTTCCCTCCTCTAATATGTCATTTATTAATTGAAAATGTTTATATTATTGCCCGATCGTATATGACACATTGTAAAATATCATTTATATCATATCTTTGTATTATCCTTTCCTTAAATAAACCGAACGTTTTCAAATAAATGGTACGTTGGACATTGTGGCTTTATTAGACCTTTGACAAGGTTATTCTCTGTTAACCGAACATAACTTATGCAGTGACTAAATTCTGTTCAATCATACTTGCCTCTACTCTAGGCTAAGTCCTAATGCTCGACCTTACCTTTATTCTAGGCCAAAATTCTTCGAAAGCAATGCCGCATCTCGTATAGTTGTTATGATTACCAATCATGACCAAAATAAGTTGACAATTCTTAATATCATAATTTATGTTGATAGCGTTTATATTCACTTATACTAAAGATCATATCAAGCTTAAAAAAAAAAGAAAAGAAGAAAAAAAGATACACACACGACAAACATTACGGAGACATCTTCAAATAATTTCGATCAAAGTAGAAGAAATTAATACCTTAACAAATCTTAATATTATAATTCATTAAAACTAATACACCATATCAAATTTAAAAAAAAGAAAAAAAAAACACACAAAAACAACATATTAATATCCATTTATTATGATATTATAATTGAACTTTCCAATTTATGGATATATTGATCAGTTATATTTATTTTGGCAGCCAAGTGTGGCAAATATCATACAATTTGGTTTTATAGTCGAACATACACATACCTTGCTCTCCCACAATCCACAAACACAGAGTATTGTTGCATTTGGTTCTATCTCTGTTATCCTTGTAGATATCAAAGTAATGCGAAAAGCCAGACCGCTCGAAGGTACAGTAAAACTGTGTTGAGCCCCAGAAGTTTGGTCGAAAAGTGAAGGCGTAGCCGCCCAAAGGTGGGAGCTGGTGGATTCCCAAGTCATCATCGCTAGATTTGCAGTGAACAGCGAGCTGATTGTGACTTTTTAGAACATTTGTTATATTGACTGTCATCGGTGGGTCTTTGAAGATTGATCCGTCGATGGTAGTAAATAGGGCAGTGAAGAACAACGACATTAGGAGAGCGAACGCAAGTGTTGAAAATGAATTCATTTTGTAAATATGAGAATACTTGTCCTTGTTTTGTTTCACTTTTATATTTGCAAGATTAGTTTTAATTGTCAACCAGCTTGGATCCATGTGTTATATTAAGATGGTTGACCAAATATTACCTGCTTACTTATGGATTGTTTTATTTATTATTATTAGTATTTTTGTTATTTACAAAAACAACTCCTAAGAGCGATCGTTCACCATGGGTCGATAATTGGAACCCATATTCTTGAGTGTAATGTTACCGTCCTTTAACTTTAAAGCCGATGAATAAGGGAGGGTTTCCATATTTTGGATTCTTGTCATAAAGAGTGCAATTATGGACTTGCTTGGTAATGGGCTCTTATTTATTGTTGAAAATAAAAATAGAACCATATTTGATAACTAGTTTTTTTTATAAAAAAACTATAGGCTTGGAACTCAAACATTATTGGTTATTGTTCTATAAACTTTTGAATTAAAAATGTAAAAGTATGTACCATTTCAAACCCACGTCAGCAAAAATGAAAAAAAAAAATGGCCATTGTTTCAGTTTCTTCCTCAGCTACGACATTTCATTCTCTTGGTCCTTACTATCTTGCTCGTCACTTCTCTCGGTTCGATATAGCATTCTCTCGTTTGATAATAATTTTTTTGTGGTATAGTCTTTTTTACTCGAATAAATATATGATTGAAATGTTTGGTTATATGCACGAATGAGTGAACTTGTTTGTCTGATGAACTGTGACGACGTTCAAGTTTGTGATGAGTTCTGCAGAAGAGCCGGGTAAAACGGAGGAATGTTTTCTTCTCCACTCATGCTTTGTTGCTGCAACAAGCCATGAAATAATTACACAATTTTCTTATCTTTCCCCTTTTGTCACGTATGCTTCATCAAGCAAAGGTGTTATCTCCTTCATATGAAATAAAAATGAGTTCGAGTACGTGTAGTATAGAGCAATTTGAACCTCTGATATCGCCGATAGTACAATTTCATGACTATTTAGATTATGATGATGTTGAAATTAATTGATTTTTTTTTTTTTTTTTTTTTTTGGTTGATATTGTATTAGAAAGGTATTTACATAAGTAGTATAACTTAATATAATGTAACTCAATTGATATAAAGTATGTACTTTTGATTAAAAGGTAAAATTTTTCAATAGATATTATCTTCTTTAGGTTTTAAAACGGGTCTACTATGGAGAAATTTCTACCCTTTTATAATTCGTTCCCCTCTCCCACCGATGTGAGATCTCATAGAGAGAATGTCACAGCTCAGAGAGTAGGTTCTGACCTACACGAAGACAACATGTGAGTGTCGCCCATCGAACCACTTTAGAGTCGTAATAAACAAATGTCATGACGCGACAGATGTAAGACGTGACACTAATCATGTCGATTTGAACAAGCTTATAAAATAAATTATTTTGATTGGGTGACTATAAATTAAATTCATCCTTAGTAAATAGATTAGCAAAAAATAACGATATTAGTCGAGATTGCCCCTGCGTTGAAATTTTACCCATTTTCGTCTAAATAACAAAGACAAGTAACGTAAGATTAAAAGCTAATGAATTGTTTAAATTTAAAAACTATATAAAAGAAAAAGTTAATTTCGTTTTGTATTCTTGCTTTTCTCTTTATTAAAAACGATTTTATCATCCTATCTTCTTTTTTAAAGACTTAGCACAAGTATTGTATGCTTTCACATACCTAATCGAATCGTAATATTATAATTTCTTAAAACTAATACACCATATCAAATTTTCAAGATTGAAAAAGAATACACATTTATTTTAATATCATAACCGTGTTGGGTTTTATGTCCTAAAACTCATAGTTTGTAAACAAAAACATATTCTATTTTCAATAAAGTTATTATTGTTATTTATTCAGTAAAGATTGTTATTGAATAAAGTGAACTTTACGATCATTAATCTAAATCCAATAAACTAAGAACACTCTGGCTATAGTATGATTACTTGAATTATATGTAGAGACATAAGAGTTGATCAAGTTCAAGTATATCGTCAAAATGATCTATAGTATAAGGATAAGACTGAGTACCTTATTCTGGGGACACTATGGATGCGGCCCACTTTTGTATATGATATAAACAATGTGATCACTAAATTGTACATGTGGAGACATGTGAGTGGGGGCGTCCTATGCAATGAGTATTGCATAAGATCGGACCATGAAGAAAACCACTCTCACTTTATAATGTCGTTTACTGTTGAGACCGATTTTCTTTTCATTCGATAACCTAGGTAACTCAATTTTAATCCTGAGCTAACCATGAACTCCTGTTTATTCGGAATTATCCTTAGATTTGCATGGGTGAGAGTGGCTCTAGTTCGCCGACTCAATAGGCCTCCCATTTCAGGGGTAAGACTGGGTGAATGGCTGGGGACGTGGGGTGCAAGATGGAATTCACTCCTACCCATTTTTAGGGATAGAAGAAAGGTAGTTCCCTTAAGCACTGACTCCAGGTCTTGAACAAGGGGCCCCACCCTCTCATTGGCCTGAGAGGGATTCGGTTTACTGGTTGGACCACAAACCAATTGTTCATTAGAGGATCAGTGAGACATAAGGAACAAGAAGTAACTTTAGGGGTAAAACGGTAAATTGACCCAGCTCTAGTTACGAACAACCTGTGAAGGATCGACTTACTAATCATGGTTATATCAAATGGACAGAAATATATCTATAGTGAGGGGAGTGCAACTACTAGGCTATAGTGGAGTGTCCTAGTAGTTAACGAATGTTGGTTAACAAGGTTAATGAGTTTAGCCGGTTAATCTTGGATCGTTGGAGCCCATGATCTATAGGTCCATTAGGTCCCTCTGCTAGCTCATATCGGACTAAACCATAGAACAGTGTGACAAGTGAGTTCGAAGTGTTCGAATTCAAATTAGGGTATATGCGCTACATATATACGATATATTTAACCGCATTTTTGTTTTATTTACGAATTAAACAAAAGCAGAGAATCGGAGATATTTAAATAAGATTTAAATATCTTAATCAATTATGTGTCGGAATTGATTGGGATTGGCATTTGAATTAATATTAAATATTAATTAAATAGTTTAATTAATCATTTCATGTTACTACAATTTGAAATTCATTATTCAAATTAATTGTTGAATTAAAATGAAGAAAGTCAAAATGTTGACTTCATTTAATGGAAAAATCCATGTTAGTGGAATTTTGAGGTGTCAAGATTTGGTTTAACCAAACTTGCATGTTTGCCAAATAAACCCCACAAGTTTGAGTGGAATTTTGAGTGTCAAAATTTGGTTAACTCAAACATGCATGCTTGCCACATAATCCCAAACATTTGAGTGGAATTTTAAGTGTCAAAATTTGGTGATCTCAAATTTGCATGAACATGCAAACATCACTCTTTAAATAGAGTGATCATTGTACATGGAAGGTCTTGTTCTTGGTGGAAAACCTTGAGAAAAACCTCTCACAAACATCCCTTCACATATACAAAATCCCTTCCAAGTTTAGTCACTCACTGGATTCCACAATTCTCGTTCTAAGGCCGGAGGATAGTGGAGAAGACACTAGTGGTGGTTCAAAACCGGTTCGTGAGGAAAAAGGAGTTTGAACTACAAAAGGCCGGAGGATAGTGGAGAAGACACTAGTGGTGGTTCGAAACCGGTTCGTGAGGAAAAAGGAGTTTGAACTACAAAAGGTTAGTATCTAAACTAATTAAGTTTTAATACTTATGAACATGCTAGTTATATACTATAATTAAATGTTCTTAAAAGTGTAATAGCCCAAAAATAAATAAAGAAATAAACAAGTAAAAATAATTAAAAAAATATATAGTTAAAATAATAAAATAATAAATAAATAAATGAAAATTAAAAGAAGAAAAACATTTGGTAACCCATCCCTCCTCCTTCCTTCAATCTCTCACCACTCCTTCCCTAAAAATAAATCTAGCAACAAATCACGAATCTCTTTTCTGTAAAAACAATGCAGATTTACCCAGAATTTTTCCTTCCTACAAAAACAAATAGAAAAAGAAAACAAAAGGTTTAAGCAGAGTAGCTACGCCGGACGAGATATGTCATTTGAAGAGGTCAGTATATTAAATCTTTCTTTTATTTTATTAAATAATATTAATTTGGTTACAATTATTTAGTTTTATATTAGAGATTAAATGAAAAGAATTCTATATGAGTTTAGGAAATCAAAACCAATTATATTTTAGATCTACTTTGTTGCAATGATTTAGATCTATTGAATTGTTGCAATGATTTAGGTTGTACTTTTATATGAATTATAGGAAAAGAATATAAGGAAATAAGAAAAAAAAATGAGATAGAGATAGAAATACAGAACACTGTTAACTGAAAAGGAAAATAATAACAAAAATAAAAATGGAAGATTTGGATGTAAGAATAGATTATCTAAATTGAATAATACCTTCTTAAAAATAATTAGAGAAGAAGAGGAAAGATTGAGGAAAGATTTGTTGAACAGGATTTAACAGTAAAATAGGAAATATCAGAGTGCAGTGAGCTCCTTTAAATTTTGTCTAATCGGAAATATGAGAATTTTACGATGGCCAATCTAAATTAGAGAAATAATTTTATAGAGTTCAAACTTGAAACTGATGTCATGAACTCATATAGGTTGACTCGGATTTCAAAGGACGGAATCGAACTTTCATTAAAGATATATTTGTGACAACGACTTAAGCTAGCCAGGTAAGTGACCTTACTATCGGCATGGTTATTTTTTTTATGTTGACACGTGCCCTGTGGTTCTGCACGTGTCATATATATTGATATGTGTGAATTGTCTGTGGATCGATATGCTTCCTATATGTTATGTTATGTTATATAATATGTGGATTGTATGATAATAATTATCGTACGATGTGCTCTAGGAGATGTTTGAGATAGGATACGAGAAGGATGCACAAAACGAAATGTAACGATAGGAGTAAGATACGTTCATGAAACGTTAGAGTTAGGTTACACACCGAAGTGCTACGGATAGGAGAGAATGGTGAAAGAATACGGTTAGGTTATTGGTAGAAAGGGTTAGGTTTGTGATAGATTGATAGAACGATAGCATTAGGGTACGTTCTTGTGACGATATGACTAAGGTACGTCACGTAATGATATGTCTGTGATAGGTATAAGAATATTAAGGCTATGGTAAGTTAGAGAACGATATGACTATGAAGTGTTTACGTTATGACTTGTTTATGATATGATGCATTGTATGCTAGATTATGGTGCTTAAGTACGTAGTTATGTGAACGTGAATGTATGCTTTTAGTCTGATGTGATGTGTAATGCATGTAACGATGTGTGGTCCTTGAACGATTATGGCTTGTTTGTATGAATATTTGAATGTAACTGCATGAATTGTATGACATGAAATACGGTAAATTGCATGAAACATAACCCTGTTAGGAATATGTATGATATGTAAAGAAATGAGAATGAGAATGACATGTAAGCATGAAAACGTGACAGGGGGTTATGTTCATTAATGATAACTGTAGGACTAGTGGGACCTCATGCATATTGTGTGCTCATGCATTTGGGGGGATACCCCTATCCCATCACGAGGGTACGGACGCGTACATCCAATGGCAGGACAACGATCGTTATGCTTTGCATAGCGCTGCCGTGACGGTTCTAGTTTTAACGGGTCCCGGTGGGCCCCCAGAGCATGCCCACCGGCTAGGGACAGTGGCCCAGCGGTGTGCGAACTAGCTGGTGAGCCCATACTCGCACGTATGGGCTGCGTGTAGAGTATATGGTACACGTCCACGATTACCTGTTAGGATTACACCGTAGGGAAAATGAAACGAAACGAAACGAAAAAGAAACAAAAACGAAACGAAACGAAACGAAAGATAGGTCCCATCATTTTATTGCATGTGATTGTTGCATTTAACCCCAATAGTGGGGTCACTTACTGAGTATTTCTTTAAATACTCAGGCCATGTGCTACTACATTTTTAAGGTTAAGGCAAGGCATTCCTGTACGGCTGACGACGGCATCGCAACTCGAGATCATGGCACATGCATAGGATGTTTTAAACTTAAACGCTTATTTATTTTATTTCGGGTTTTTTGTTGTGTATTTTAAAGATGTTTTCGAAACACGTAAGTCCATGGCTGTGTTTTTAAGTTAAAGGTTATGTTTTATGGAATTTAAATGAAGTCTTCCGCATTCAATGTTTATGGTAGGTATACAGTAGCGACCTTAAATTAAGTAGAAAATTTCGGGTCGTTACATAAAGTGCCTAAGATCCAAATTGCTTCCGCATGTGTTATATTAACACCATCAAACCGAACCTTCCAATTCATGGATATATCGATTCCTTATATTGATTTAGGCAGCCATATGTAGAAAATATCATACAATGTGGGTCTTGGAAGATTGATCAATTGATGGTATTAAATAGTGTAGCAAAGAAGAATGACATTAGAAGGGACAATGCAAGTGTTGAAAATGAATTCATTTTGTAAATATTCGAATACTTGTTGTTTCACTTTTATACTTGCAAAATTAGTTTTAATGTTCAACGGCACCCGATCTGTTATATTGGGGTGGGTGACCAAATATTAAGTGCTTACTTATCGAATTATTTTATGTATTGTTATAAGTATTATATTTATTCACAAAAACAACTCGTATCGTTAACCATCCGTCTTACGTGTTATTGAGTGTAATGTTATGAACTTTTAACTTTTAAAGCTAACGAATAAGGGTGGGTTTCAATATTTTATATTCTTATCACAAACGAGGGCAATTATGGACCCATTTGATGACGCATTCTCATTTATTGTTTATAATAAAAATGGAATTAATTATTTTATTTAGTGGAAAATATATGTTTGAAAATAATTACGGGTTATTATTCTCTAAAATTTTGAATTAAAAACGTAAAAAGTATAATATGGAAATTAATTTACGTTAAGGTTGTGCAAGTGTCCTTCAAATAGTCTAATTCTCATAGCTTCTCATGGCCTAGTTCAACTAGGCTTTCATCTTGTCGTCATATCTCATCACTCGACTCCTCAGATCATATTTATCCATCGGAATTTTGTACATGATCCTAAAATAAATTGGTTAACTCTTTACTAGTCCCTAAGTCGTACATTTACGTATCATGAATATGTGAGGTCCACTATTTTCTGATAATAATTTTCATGCAACACCAAATATAGTTATTTGATTTCGAGCACAGTAAACGAAACCTTAAACCAAAAGGCCTTCAAGAAATTTAGATAAGCTAAATAAGATTCATTTGAGATGGTTCTTGATTTTTTTTATTAAAAAACCGAACCATTTGATAACTATTTGAACACGATTCTCGTTTATTGTTCTTTCTAATTCAAAATTAATCAGAAATGTTAGGAACAATATCAAGTTTCTTGCTTTTCAGATTTCTTTTTAAATATTAAAGGTTTAAATTGTTATTTTTTCATGTATGATAGATTGCAAAATGGCTTAATATGGTATGTTGGTATTTCCCTCCTCTAATATGTCATTTCTTAATAAAAATGTTTATATTATTACCTTATCATTTATGACACATTGTAAGGTGTCTTTAATATCACATCTTTGTATTATCCTTTCCTTAAATAAACCGAACGTTTTCTATTAATTTCTCCCAAACTTGAAAAAAAATAAAGAAATGAAAAACCTTTTTTACTTGACTATGCGGCTTCATTAGACCTTAGGCAAGGTTCTTCTTCTCTAACCGAACATAACTTATGCAGAAACTAAGCTTTGTTCAAAAATACATGTATCCAGTATGAGTATACGTTCACTTGATAGCAATATTAACTGACTTGCCTCTACTCTCAGCCAAGTTCGAAGGCTCGACTTTACCTTTACTCTAGGCCCAAAATCTTTCGAATGCCATATTGCATCTCATACAGATGTTTTGATTGTCAATCACGACCAAAATAAGTTAACAATTCTTAATATCATAACTTATGTCGGTAGAATTTATAATTCATTTATCATATCAAGCTTCAAAAAAAGAAGAAAAAAAAATACGGAAACAAACAACATGTCAAGAACATTTATTTATTTCAATATTAAAAACCAACTTTTCAATTTATGAATATATTGATCATTTACGTGACCACTCATAGAAAATTTGATAATTCTTGGTTTTATAGTTGAACAGGCAGATATTTTGCTCCCTCACGTACCACGAACATAGAGTATTTACGCAATTGTTTCTATCTCTCTTATCTATGTAGATATCGAAGTAATGAAATGAGCCAGGCCTTCGAATGCCATATTGCATCTCATATAGTTGTTTTTATTGTCAATCAGGACAAAAATAAGTTAACAATTCTTAATATCATAACTTATGTCTGTAGGTTTATAGTTCATTTATAATAATCATATCAAGCTTCAAAAAAGAAATGTTAGTTGAAATTTAAATGTTATATAAGGGAGATGTAGTATAAAGAAAGCTTATTGAACATTTAAATTTATCTAAATTATACGTTTAGTACCTCACAAACTTTCAACTTTATATCTACTTGTCCATAAACTTGGTAGAATGTCTAATAAGTATCTAAATTTTTATTGTTTTAGTTCAACATTTCAGGAGTAAGAAATTTAACTATCGAACTTTGTGATCTTAATTCATACCGTATCTAATAAACTACGCTTAGTGTAGCTCATACCTTATCTACGAACGGTTATGTATCTAAATAATATTTTGACCCAAAATACGACAGCTCGTTTGTTTAGTATGCGTCAAAATAAATTGAGTTCATTTCACATCCACCAGATTTGAAGTTATAGCTTGAAAGTCGAGATCTTCGCCTGAATTTCAACAACCAACTCATCCATAAACACGTGTGAAAGGATAACAACCTTCGATTTTGATTAGGATGGTCGCAAGGAAGAAGAAACCCTAGAAATAGTTCTATGACTATTTTTGTTGCAATTTGATAAGCTTTTTACCAAAACGATATCTAATTGTATACAAGTACTATATGTTCGACATCTTAGAATACTCTAATCAATTGCTTGATAATGGTGTACACTTGCAGTTATGAGCTGACCTCCTTCCCAACGAGTTTGCAGTTTAGAGCCATTAGACGTCACGTCATTTTTTTTTTATGTAAACTAGTTTATTACCCTTTTGCTTTTGTAAGCTCCATCAAGCCTTTGTAACAGAGTTGCTATCACGTTAATATGGAATAAAAATGAGTTCAAGAACGTGTAGTATAGAGCAATTTGAACCTCTAATATCGTCGAGAGTATAATCTCATTCGCATTTAGATTATGATCGAGACTGAAATTAATTAGTTTTGTTGATATTATACCAGAAAACAATTTGCATAAGTACTATAATTAAGTATAACATAGCTAAATTGTTATAAATTATGTACTTTTGATTAAAATGTCAAATTCCCGGGTAGATATTGTTTTCTATGGGGTTTTCTCTCAAGGTTTTAAAACGCTTCTATCAGAGGTTTTCACACCCTTGTGAAAAATATTTTGTTCACCATAACGATCGATGTGAGATCTCTCGTAGAAAATATCATATCTAAGAGAGTAGGTTTTGACCTACACGATAGACAAGAAGGCAACATGCGAGTGGCGCCCATCAGACCACTTGAGAGACGTAATAAACAAAAACCATGACACGACCAATGTAAGACCGTGACGCTAATCATGTTGATTCGAATAGCAATATTAACCGACTTGTCTCTACTCTCAGCCAAGTCCGAAGGCTCGACTTTACCTTTACTCTAGGCCCAAAATCTTTCGAATGCCATATTGCATCTCATACAGTTGTTTTGATTGTCAATCAGGACCAAAATAAGTTCAAAATTCTTAATATCATAACTTATGTCGGTAGCATTTATAATTCATTTATCATATCAAGCTTCAAAAAAAGAAAAAAAAAAATAATATGGAAACAAACAGCATGTCAAGAACATTTATTTATTTCAATATTAAAATCCAACTTTTCAATTTATGAATATATTGATCATTTACGTGACCACTCATAGCAAATTTGATAATTCTTGGTTTTATAGTTGAACAGGCAGATATTTTGCTCCCTCACGTACCACGAACATAGAGTATTTACGCAATTGTTTCTATCTCTCTTATCTATGTAGATATCGAAGTAATGAAATGAGCCAGGCCATTGGAAGGAACAGTAAAACAATGTTGATTGCCATAAATTTGGACGAAAGCTGAACTCGTAGCTGTCCGACGGTGTCAGCTTGTGGACTCCCAAATCATCATCGCCAGATTTGCAGTGTAAAGTGAGCTGATTGTTAGCTTTTAGAGCATTTGTTATCTTGACGAAAATCCTTGGGTTTTGCCATATTGATTCTTGGACGGTATTGAGTTGGTAAGCGAAGAACAATGGAATTAAGAGAGAAATGGCAAGGGTTGGAAATGAATTCATTTTGAAGTATGAGAATACTTGTGCTTGGTTTGTTTCACTTTTATACTTGCAAAATTAGTTTTAATTGTTAACGGCTCCCATGATCCGTTGTATTGGAATGGGTGACCAAATATTGCGTGCTTACTTATCGATTGTTTTATTTATTGATATTAGTATTTTAGTTATTTACAAAAACAACCCATAAGAGCGATCGTTAATCATCCGTCGATAACTGTAACGCATATTCTTGAGTGTAATGTTACAGACCTTTAACTTTAAAGCTGATGACAAGGGTAGGTTTCGGTGTTTTGTATTCTTGTCACATAGGAGGGCAATTATGGAACTGTTTGGTAAACCGTTCTTATTTATTGTTCAAAATAAAATAGAACCATGTTTGATAACGGATTTTTTAATTAAAAAAATATACTTTTCGAACGCATTATTAGTTATTGTATAGAGGAATTTAAACTTGTGATATTGTCAATAGTATTATTTCATGACCATTTAAATTACGATGAGGTTGAAATTAATTGAATTTTTGTTGATATTATACTAGAAATAAATTTACATAAGTAGTATAAATTTTCAATTAAAAACCTAAAAGTATAATATAGATGGGTCCTTCACCTAGTCTAGTTCTTATAGTTTCTCATGACCTAGTCGAACCGTACTTTTATCTGGTCATTATATCTCATCACTCGGCTCCTCAAATCAGATTTATCCATCGGAATTTTGTACATAATCCTACGATCAATTGGTTAACTCTTTACTAATTGCTATGTCATACATCTATGTATCACGAATATGGGAGCCCACTCTTTTCTGGTAACATTTTCCATGCAACAGAAAACATAATTATTTGACTCCCAAGTATCACCTTAAACCAAATGCTTCTAAAAGATCTAGATCAGGTTCATTTGAGATAGTTTTTGTTTTTGTTTTTTTTTTTTTTTTAAGGAAAAATGGAAATTCCAAAAGTTCTAATTAAATGGTTCAATTTTTTTTATGTCGGGTATTTCCCTCCTCTCCTATGTCATTTATTAATTGAAAATGTTTATATTATTACCTTATGATATATGACACATTGTAAAATGTCTTTTAAATCATATCTTTGTATTATACTTTCCTTAAATAGATCGAACGTTTTCTAATAATTTCACTCAAAGTTAGGAAAAATATATGGTACGTTCGACTTTGTGGCTTCATTGGACCTTTGCCATGGTTATTCTTCGTTAACTGAACATAACTTATGCAGAATCTAAATTTTGTTCAATCATACATGTAGCCTATACGTGCACATGTTCACTCGATAGTAATTGTAACGGATCGACTGCCCTCTAATCTAGGCTAAGTCCTAAGGCTCGACCTTACCTTTATTCTAGGCCAAAACTCTTGGAAAGTAATATCGCATCTCGTATAGTAGTCTTTTATATCATATCTTTATATTATCCTTTCCTTAAATAAACCGAACATTTTTTTATTAATTTCTCTCAAAGTTGGAAACAATAAATAAATGAAAAAACCTTTTTTACTTGACTTTGCGGCTTCATTAGACCTTAGGCACGGTTCTTCTTCGCTAACAGAACATAACTTATGCAGAAACTAAGCTTCTTTATGACACATGTAGCCAGTATGAGTATATGTTCACTTGATAGAAATTCTAACCGACTTGCCTCTACTCCCAGCCAAGTCCGAAGGCTCGACTTTACCTTTACTCTAGACCCAAAATCCTTCGAATGCCATATTGCGTCTCATATGGTTGTTTTTATTGTCAATCACGACCAAAATAAGTTAACAATTCTTAATATCATAACTTATGTCCGGATCGTTTATAATTCATTTATACTAATCATATCAAGCTTCAAAAAAGAAATGTTATTGGAAATTTAAATGTTGTATAAGGGAGATGTAGTATAAAGAAAGCTTATTGGACATTTAAATATATCTAAATTATACGTTTAGTCCATCACAAACTTTCAACTTTATATCTACTTGTCCATAAACTTGGTAGAATGTCTAATAGGTCTCTAAATTTTCATTGTTTTAGTTCAACATTTCAGGAGTAAGAAATTTAACTATCGATCTTTGTGATCTTAATTCATACCGTATCTAATAAATTACGCTTAGTGTAGCTCATACCTTATCTACGAACGGTTATGTATCTAAAAAATATTTTGACCCAAAATACGACAGCTCGTTTGTTTTTTACGCGTCAAAATAAATTGAGTTCATTTCACATCCACCAGATTTGAAGTTAGAGCTTGAAAGTTGAGCTCTTCCCGTGAATTTCAACAACCAACTCATCCATAAACACCTATTAAAGGATAACAACCTTCAATTTTGATTAGGATGGTCGCAACCAAGAAGAAACCCTAGAAATAATTCTATGACTATTTTTGTTGCAATTTGATAAGCTTTTTACCAAAATGATATCTAATTGTATACAAGTACTATATATTCGACATCTTAGAATATTCTAAGCAATTGCTTGATAATGGTGTACACTTGCAGTTATGAGCTGACCTCTTTCCCAACGAGTTTGCAGTTTAGAGCCATTAGACGTCACGTCATTTTTGTATGTAAATTACCCTTTTGCTTTTGTAAGCTCCATGAAGCCTTTGTAACAGAGTTGCTATCACGTTAATATGGAATAAAAATGAGTTCAAGAACGTGTAGTATAGAGCGATTTGAACCTCTATTATCGTCGAGAGTATAATCTCATTCGCATTTAGATTATGATCCGCACTGAAATTAATTAGTTTTGTTGATATTATACTAGAAAACAATTTGCATAAGTACTATAATTTAGTATAACATAGCTAAATTGTTATAAATTATGTACTTTTGATTAAAATGTCAAATTCCCCCATAGATATTGTTTTCCTTGGGTTTTTCTCTCAAGGTTTTAAAACGCTTCTATTAGAGTCAAGATTGAAAACGAACCCCTTTTGGTCGAAACAAGAGAGATAGGTAGGGTAAGATTAAAAGCTAATGAGATTTTAAATTTAAAAAACCGATGAAAAAAAAAAGTTAATTCCTTTTTGTATTCTTACCACATTTGAGTTTGGTTTATTTTTTATAAAATTACCCGGGTTTTTCCATAAATGAGGAAAATTATATCTACTATCTGTTTCCTCTTTTTGTAAAATATCTTAGAGTTGGGCATTCCGGTGCAATCATTTCTCAAACAAGAAATATTCTCAACGTTAGAGAAGATAAGGCAAGACCACCTAAACCAAGCGAACGAGAGAGACATAAATTCATCCTATCTATACCACATGGCAGGGACATCTTCAAATAATTTCGATCAAAGTGGAAGAAATTAATAAATAAGTAGTGTATAGGTTCAATTACCTTAACAAATCTTAATATTCTAATTCATTAAAACTAATACCCCATATCAAATTTTAAAGAAAGAAAAAACACACACAAAAACAACAAATTTACTATAATATTATATTTGAACTTTCCAGTTTATGGATATATTGGTTAGTTACATTCATTTAGGCAGCCAAGCGTGGCAGATATCGTACAATTTGGTTTTATAGTCAAACATACAGATACCTTGTTTTCCCACGATCCACAAACACAGAGTTTTGTTGCATTTGATTCTATCTCTGTTATCCTTGTAGATATCAAAGTACTGTGAAAACCCAGGCCATTGAAAGGTACAGTAAAATTGTGTTGAGCCCCAAAAGTTTGGTCGAAAGGTGAAGGCGTAGCCGCCCAAAAACGGGAGCTGGTGGATTCCCAAGTCATCATCGCCAGATTTGCAGTGAATAGTGAGTTGATTGTGACTTTCTAGAACATTTGTTATATTGACCGTAATCGGTGGGTCTTTGAAGATTGATCCGTCAATGGTTGTAAATAGGGTAGTGAAGAACAACGACATTAGGAGAGACAATGCAAGTGTTGAAAATGAATTCATTTTGTAAATATGATAATACTTGTGCCGGGTTTGTGTCACTTTTATACTTGCAAAATTAGTTTTAATTGTCTACTACTCCGATCGATCTGTTATATTGGGATGGGTGACCCAATATTACGTGCTTACGTATCCATTGTTTTATTTATTGTTATTAGTATTTTTGTGATTTACAAAAACAACTCATAAGAACGATCGTTATCCATCCGTCGTTAACTGTAACACATATTCTTGAGTGTAATGTTATGGTCCTTTAACTTTAAAGCTGATGAACAAGGGTGAGTTTTGATATTTTGTATTCTTGTCATAAAAGAGGGTAACGTATAGGCTACAAGGTATGTTCGTATTTCCCTCCTCTAATATGTCATTTATTAATTGAAAATGTTTATATTATTGCCCGATCGTATATGACACATTGTAAAATATCATTTATATCATATCTTTGTATTATCCTTTCCTTAAATAAACCGAACGTTTTCAAATAAATGGTACGTTGGACATTGTGGCTTTATTAGACCTTTGACAAGGTTATTCTCTGTTAACCGAACATAACTTATGCAGTGACTAAATTTCTGTTCAATCATACTTGCCTCTACTCTAGGCTAAGTCCTAATGCTCGACCTTACCTTTATTCTAGGCCAAAATTCTTCGAAAGCAATGCCGCATCTCGTATAGTTGTTATGATTACCAATCATGACCAAAATAAGTTGACAATTCTTAATATCATAATTTATGTTGATAGCGTTTATATTCACTTATACTAAAGATCATATCAAGCTTAAAAAAAAAGAAAAGAAGAAAAAAAGATACACACACGACAAACATTACGGAGACATCTTCAAATAATTTCGATCAAAGTAGAAGAAATTAATACCTTAACAAATCTTAATATTATAATTCATTAAAACTAATACACCATATCAAATTTTAAAAAAAGAAAAAAAACACACACAAAAACAACATATTAATATCCATTTATTATGATATTATAATTGAACTTTCCAATTTATGGATATATTGATCAGTTATATTTATTTTGGCAGCCAAGTGTGGCAAATATCATACAATTTGGTTTTATAGTCGAACATACACATACCTTGCTCTCCCACAATCCACAAACACAGAGTATTGTTGCATTTGGTTCTATCTCTATTATCCTTGTAGATATCCAAGTAATGCGAAAAGCCAGACCACTCGAAGGTACAGTAAAACTGTGTTGAGCCCCAGAAGTTTGGTCGAAAAGTGAAGGCGTAGCCGCCCAAAGGTAGGAGCTGGTGGATTCCCAAGTCATCATCGCTAGATTTGCAGTGAACAGCGAGCTGATTGTGACTTTTTAGAACATTTGTTATATTGACTGTCATCGGTGGGTCTTTGAAGATTGATCCGTCGATGGTAGTAAATAGGGTAGTGAAGAACAACGACATTAGGAGAGCGAACGCAAGTGTTGAAAATGAATTCATTTTGTAAATATGAGAATACTTGTCCTTGTTTTGTTTCACTTTTATATTTGCAAGATTAGTTTTAATTGTCAACCAGCTTGGATCCATCTGTTATATTAAGATGGTTGACCAAATATTACCTGCTTACTTATGGATTGTTTTATTTATTATTATTAGTATTTTTGTTATTTACAAAAACAACTCCTAAGAGCGATCGTTCACCATGGGTCGATAATTGGAACCCATATTCTTGAGTGTAATGTTACCGTCCTTTAACTTTAAAGCTGATGAATAAGGGAGGGTTTCCATATTTTGGATTCTTGTCATAAAGAGTGCAATTATGGACTTGCTTGGTAATGGGCTCTTATTTATTGTTGAAAATAAAAATAGAACCATATTTGATAACTAGTTTTTTTTTATAAAAAAACTATAGGCTTGGAACTCAAACATTATTGGTTATTGTTCTATAAACTTTTGAATTAAAAATGTAAAAGTATGTACCATTTCAAACCCACGTCAGCAAAAATGAAAAAAAAAAATGGCCATTGTTTCAGTTTCTTCCTCAGCTACGACATTTCATTCTCTTGGTCCTTACTATCTTGCTCGTCACTTCTCTCGGTTCGATATAGCATTCTCTCGTTTGATAATAATTTTTTTGTGGTATAGTCTTTTTTACTCGAATAAATATATGATTGAAATGTTTGGTTATATGCACGAATGAGTGAACTTGTTTGTCTGATGAACTGTGACGACGTTCAAGTTTGTGATGAGTTCTGCAGAAGAGCCGGGTAAAACGGAGGAATGTTTTCTTCTCCACTCATGCTTTGTTGCTGCAACAAGCCATGAAATAATTACACAATTTTCTTATCTTTCCCCTTTTGTCACGTATGCTTCATCAAGCAAAGGTGTTATCTCCTTCATATGAAATAAAAATGAGTTCGAGTACGTGTAGTATAGAGCAATTTGAACCTCTGATATCGCCGATAGTACAATTTCATGACTATTTAGATTATGATGATGTTGAAATTAATTGATTTTTTTTTTTTTTTTTTTGGTTGATATTGTATTAGAAAGGTATTTACATAAGTAGTATAACTTAATATAATGTAACTCAATTGATATAAAGTATGTACTTTTGATTAAAAGGTAAAATTTTTCAATAGATATTATCTTCTTTAGGTTTTAAAACGGGTCTACTATGGAGAAATTTCTACCCTTTTATAATTCGTTCCCCTCTCCCACCGATGTGAGATCTCATAGAGAGAATGTCACAGCTCAGAGAGTAGGTTCTGACCTACACGAAGACAACATGTGAGTGTCGCCCATCAAACCACTTTAGAGTCGTAATAAACAAATGTCATGACGCGACAGATGTAAGACGTGACACTAATCATGTCGATTTGAACAAGCTTATAAAATAAATTATTTTGATTGGGTGACTATAAATTAAATTCATCCTTAGTAAATAGATTAGCAAAAAATAACGATATTAGTTGAGATTGCCCCTGCGTTGAAATTTTACCCATTTTCGTCTAAATAACAAAGACAAGTAACGTAAGATTAAAAGCTAATGAATTGTTTAAATTTAAAAACTATATAAAAGAAAAAGTTAATTTCGTTTTGTATTCTTGCTTTTCTCTTTATTAAAAACGATTTTATCATCCTATCTTCTTTTTTAAAGACTTAGCACAAGTATTGTATGCTTTCACATACCTAATCGAATCGTAATATTATAATTTCTTAAAACTAATACACCATATCAAATTTTCAAGATTGAAAAAGAATACACATTTATTTTAATATCATAACCGTGTTGGGTTTTATGTCCTAAAACTCATAGTTTGTAAACAAAAACATATTCTATTTTCAATAAAGTTATTATTGTTATTTATTCAGTAAAGATTGTTATTGAATAAAGTGAACTTTACGATCATTAATCTAAATCCAATAAACTAAGAACACTCTGGCTATAGTATGATTACTTGAATTATATGTAGAGACATAAGAGTTGATCAAGTTCAAGTATATCGTCAAAATGATCTATAGTATAAGGATAAGGCTGAGTACCTTATTCTGGGGACACTATGGATGCGGCCCACTTTTGTATATGATATAAACAATGTGATCACTAAATTGTACATGTGGAGACATGTGAGTGGGGGCGTCCTATGCAATGAGTATTGCATAAGATCGGACCATGAAGAAAACAACTCTCACTTTATAATGTCGTTTACTGTTGAGACCGATTTTCTTTTCATTCGATAACCTAGGTAACTCAATTTTAATCCTGAGCTAACCATGAACTCCTGTTTATTCGGAATTATCCTTAGATTTCAGGGGAGACTGGGTGAATGACTGGGGACGTGGGGTGCAAGATGGAATTCACTCCTACCCATTTTTAGGGATAGAAGAAAGGTAGTTCCCTTAAGCACTGACTCCAGGTCTTGAACAAGGGGCCCCACCCTCTCATTGGCCTGAGAGGGATTCGGTTTACTGGTTGGACCACAAACCAATTGTTCATTAGAGGATCAGTGAGACATAAGGAACAAGAAGTAACTTTAGGGGTAAAACGGTAAATTGACCCAGCTCTAGTTACGAACAACCTGTGAAGGATCGACTTACTAATCATGGTTATATCAAATGGACAGAAATATATCTATAGTGAGGGGAGTGCAACTACTAGGCTATAGTGGAGTGTCCTAGTAGTTAACGAATGTTGGTTAACAAGGTTAATGACTTTAGCCGGTTAATCTTGGATCGTTGGAGCCCATGATCTATAGGTCCATTAGGTCCCTCTGCTAGCTCATATCGGACTAAACCATAGAACAGTGTGACAAGTGAGTTCGAAGTGTTCGAATTCAAATTAGGATATATGCGCTACATATATACGATATATTTAACCGCATTTTTGTTTTATTTACGAATTAAACAAAAGCAGAGAATCGGAGATATTTAAATAAGATTTAAATATCTTAATCAATTATGTGTCGGAATTGATTGGGATTGGCATTTGAATTAATATTAAATATTAATTAAATAGTTTAATTAATCATTTCATGTTACTACAATTTGAAATTCATTATTCAAATTAATTGTTGAATTAAAATGAAGAAAGTCAAAATGTTGACTTCATTTAATGGAAAAATCCATGTTAGTGGAATTTTGAGGTGTCAAAATTTGGTTTAACCAAACTTGCATGTTTGCCAAATAAACCCCACAAGTTTGAGTGGAATTTTGAGTGTCAAAATTTGGTTAACTCAAACATGCATGCTTGCCACATAATCCCAAACATTTGAGTGGAATTTTAAGTGTCAAAATTTGGTGATCTCAAATTTGCATGAACATGCAAACATCACTCTTTAAATAGAGTGATCATTGTACATGGAAGGTCTTGTTCTTGGTGGAAAACCTTGAGAAAAACCTCTCACAAACATCCCTTCACATATACAAAATCCCTTCCAAGTTTAGTCACTCACTGGATTCCACAATTCCCGTTCTAAGGCCGGAGGATAGTGGAGAAGACACTAGTGGTGGTTCAAAACCGGTTCGTGAGGAAAAAGGAGTTTGAACTACAAAAGGCCGGAGGATAATGGAGAAGACACTAGTGGTGGTTCGAAACCGGTTCGTGAGGAAAAAGGAGTTTGAACTACAAAAGGTTAGTATCTAGACTAATTAAGTTTTAATACTTATGAACATGCTAGTTATATACTATAATTAAATGTTCTTAAAGTGTAAGAGCCCAAAAATAAATAAAGAAATAAACAAGTAAAAATAATTAAAAAAATATATAGTTAAAATAATAAAATAATAAATAAATAAATGAAAATTAAAAGAAGAAAAACATTTGGTAACCCATCCCTCCTCCTTCCTTCAATCTCTCACCACTCCTTCCCTAAAAATAAATCTAGCAACAAATCAGGAATCTCTTTTCTGTAAAAACAATGCAGATTTACCCAGAATTTTTCCTTCCTACAAAAACAAATAGAAAAAGAAAACAAAAGGTTTAAGCAGACTAGCTAAGCCGGACGAGATATGTCATTTGAAGAGGTCAGTATATTAAATCTTTCTTTTATTTTATTAAATAATATTAATTTGGTTACAATTATTTAGTTTTATATTAGAGATTAAATGAAAAGAATTCTATATGAGTTTAGGAAATCAAAACCAATTATATTTTAGATCTACTTTGTTGCAATGATTTAGATCTATTGAATTGTTGCAATGATTTAGGTTGTACTTTTATATGAATTATAGGAAAAGAATATAAGGAAATAAGAAAAAAAAATGAGATAGAGATAGAAATACAGAACACTGTTAACTGAAAAGGAAAATAATAACAAAAATAAAAATGGAAGATTTGGAAGTAAGAATAGATTAACGAAATTGAATAATACCTTCTTAAAAATAATTAGAGAAGAAGAGGAAAGATTGAGGAAAGATTTGTTGAACAGGATTTAACAGTAAAATAGGAAATATCAGAGTGCAGTGAGCTCCTTTAAATTTTGTCTAATCGGAAATATCAGAATTTTACGATGGCCAATCTAAATTAGAGAAATAATTTTATAGAGTTCAAACTTGAAACTGATGTCATGAACTCATATAGGTTGACTCGGATTTCAAAGGATGGAATCGAACTTTCATTAAAGATATATTTGTGACAACGACTTAAGCTAGCCAGGTAAGTGACCTTACTATCGGCATGGTTATTTTTTTTATGTTGACACGTGCCCTGTGGTTCTGCACGTGTCATATATATTGATATGTGTGAATTGTCTGTGGATCGATATGCTTCCTATATGTTATGTTATGTTATATAATATGTGGATTGTATGATAATAATTATCGTACGATGTGCTTTAGGAGATGTTTGAGATAGGATACGAGAAGGATGCACAAAACGAAATGTAACGATAGGAGTAAGATACGTTCATGAAACGTTAGAGTTAGGTTACACACCGAAGTGCTATGGATAGGAGAGAATGGTGAAAGAATACGGTTAGGTTATTGGTAGAAAGGGTTAGGTTTGTGATAGATTGATAGAACGATAGCATTAGGGTACGTTCTTGTGACGATATGACTAAGGTACGTCACGTAATGATATGTCTGTGATAGGTATAAGAATATTAAGGCTATGGTAAGTTAGAGAACGATATGACTATGAAGTGTTTACGTTATGACTTGTTTATGATATGATGCATTGTATGCTAGATTATGGTGCTTAAGTACGTAGTTATGTGAACGTGAATGTATGCTTTTAGTCTGATGTGATGTGTAATGCATGTAACGATGTGTGGTCCTTGAACGATTATGGCTTGTTTGTATGAATATTTGAATGTAACTGCATGAATTGTATGACATGAAATACGGTAAATTGCATGAAACATAACCCTGTTAGGAATATGTATGATATGTAAAGAAATGAGAATGAGAATGACATGTAAGCATGAAAACGTGACAGGGGGTTATGTTCATTAATGATAACTGTAGGACTAGTGGGACCTCATGCATATTGTGTGCTCATGCATTTGGGGGGATACCCCTATCCCATCACGAGGGTACGGACGCGTACATCCAATGGCAGGACAACGATCGTTATGCTTTGCATAGCGCTGCCGTGACGGTTCTAGTTTTAACGGGTCCCGGTGGGCCCCCAGAGCATGCCCACCGGCTAGGGACAGTGGCCCAGCGGTGTGCGAACTAGCTGGTGAGCCCATACTCGCACGTATGGGCTGCGTGTAGAGTATATGGTACACGTCCACGATTACCTGTTAGGATTACACCGTAGGGAAAATGAAACGAAACGAAACGAAAAAGAAACAAAAACGAAACGAAACGAAACGAAATGAAACGAAACGAAAGATAGGTCCCATCATTTTATTGCATGTGATTGTTGCATTTAACCCCAATAGTGGGGTCACTTACTGAGTATTTCTTTAAATACTCAGGCCATGTGCTACTACATTTTTAAGGTTAAGGCAAGGCATTCCTGTACGGCTGACGACGGCATCGCAACTCGAGATCATGGCACATGCGTAGGATGTTTTAAACTTAAACGCTTATTTATTTTATTTCGGGTTTTTTGTTGTGTATTTTAAAGATGTTTTCGAAACACGTAAGTCCATGGCTGTGTTTTTAAGTTAAAGGTTATGTTTTATGGAATTTAAATGAAGTCTTCCGCATTCAATGTTTATGGTAGGTATACAGTAGCGACCTTAAATTAAGTAGAAAATTTCGGGTCGTTACATAAAGTGCCTAAGATCCAAATTGCTTCCGCATGTGTTATATTAACACCATCAAACCGAACCTTCCAATTCATGGATATATCGATTCCTTATATTGATTTAGGCAGTCATATGTAGAAAATATCATACAATGTGGGTCTTGGAAGATTGATCAATTGATGGTATTAAATAGTGTAGCAAAGAAGAATGACATTAGAAGGGACAATGCAAGTGTTGAAATGAATTCATTTTGTAAATATTCGAATACTTGTTGTTTCACTTTTATACTTGCAAAATTAGTTTTAATGTTCAACGGCACCCGATCTGTTATATTGGGGTGGGTGACCAAATATTAAGTGCTTACTTATCGAATTATTTTATGTATTGTTATAAGTATTATATTTATTCACAAAAACAACTCGTATCGTTAACCATCCGTCTTACGTGTTATTGAGTGTAATGTTATGAACTTTTAACTTTTAAAGCTAACGAATAAGGGTGGGTTTCAATATTTTATATTCTTATCACAAACGAGGGCAATTATGGACCCATTTGATGACGCATTCTCATTTATTGTTTATAATAAAAATGAAATTAATTATTTTATTTAGTGGAAAATATATGTTTGAAAATAATTACGGGTTATTATTCTCTAAAATTTTGAATTAAAAACGTAAAAAGTATAATATGGAAATTAATTTACGTTAAGGTTGTGCAAGTGTCCTTCAAATAGTCTAATTCTCATAGCTTCTCATGGCCTAGTTCAACTAGGCTTTCATCTTGTCGTCATATCTCATCACTCGACTCCTCAGATCATATTTATCCATCGGAATTTTGTACATGATCCTAAAATAAATTGGTTAACTCTTTACTAGTCCCTAAGTCGTACATTTACGTATCATGAATATGTGAGGTCCACTATTTTCTGATAATAATTTTCATGCAACACCAAACATAGTTATTTGATTTCGAGCACAGTAAACGAAACCTTAAACCAAAAGGCCTTCAAGAAATTTAGATAAGCTAAATAAGATTCATTTGAGATGGTTCTTGATTTTTTTTATTAAAAAACCGAACCATTTGATAACTATTTGAACACGATTCTCGTTTATTGTTCTTTCTAATTCAAAATTAATCAGAAATGTTAGGAACAATATCAAGTTTCTTGCTTTTCAGATTTCTTTTTAAATATTAAAGGTTTAAATTGTTATTTTTTCATGTATGATAGATTGCAAAATGGCTTAATATGGTATGTTGGTATTTCCCTCCTCTAATATGTCATTTCTTAATAAAAATGTTTATATTATTACCTTATCATTTATGACACATTGTAAGGTGTCTTTAATATCATATCTTTGTATTATCCTTTCCTTAAATAAATCGAATGTTTTCTATTAATTTCTCCCAAACTTGAAAAAAAATAAAGAAATGAAAAACCATTTTTACTTGACTATGCGGCTTCATTAGACCTTAGGCAAGGTTCTTCTTCTCTAACCGAACATAACTTATGCAGAAACTAAGCTTTGTTCAATAATACATGTATCCAGTATGAGTATACGTTCACTTGATAGCAATATTAACTGACTTGCCTCTACTCTCAGCCAAGTTCGAAGGCTCGACTTTACCTTTACTCTAGGCCCAAAATCTTTCGAATGCCATATTGCATCTCATACAGATGTTTTGATTGTCAATCACGACCAAAATAAGTTAACAATTCTTAATATCATAACTTATGTCGGTAGCATTTATAATTCATTTATCATATCAAGCTTCAAAAAAAGAAGAAAAAAAAATACGGAAACAAACAACATGTCAAGAACATTTATTTATTTCAATATTAAAAACCAACTTTTCAATTTATGAATATATTGATCATTTACGTGACCACTCATAGAAAATTTGATAATTCTTGGTTTTATAGTTGAACAGGCAGATATTTTGCTCCCTCACGTACCACGAACATAGAGTATTTACGCAATTGTTTCTATCTCTCTTATCTATGTAGATATCGAAGTAATGAAATGAGCCAGGCCTTCGAATGCCATATTGCATCTCATATAGTTGTTTTTATTGTCAATCAGGACAAAAATAAGTTAACAATTCTTAATATCATAACTTATGTCTGTAGGGTTTATAGTTCATTTATAATAATCATATCAAGCTTCAAAAAAGAAATGTTAGTGGAAATTTAAATGTTATATAAGGGAGATGTAGTATAAAGAAAGCTTATTGAACATTTAAATTTATCTAAATTATACGTTTAGTACCTCACAAACTTTCAACTTTATATCTACTTGTCCATAAACTTGGTAGAATGTCTAATAGGTCTCTAAATTTTCATTGTTTTAGTTCAACATTTCAGGAGTAAGAAATTTAACTATCGATCTTTGTGATCTTAATTCATACCGTATCTAATAAATTACGCTTAATGTAGCTCATACCTTATCTACGAACGGTTATGTATCTAAAAAATATTTTGACCCAAAATACGACAGCTCGTTTGTTTTTTACGCGTCAAAATAAATTGAGTTCATTTCACATCCACCAGATTTGAAGTTAGAGCTTGAAAGTTGAGCTCTTCCCGTGAATTTCAACAACCAACTCATCCATAAACACCTATTAAAGGATAACAACCTTCAATTTTGATTAGGATGGTCGCAACCAAGAAGAAACCCTAGAAATAATTCTATGACTATTTTTGTTGCAATTTGATAAGCTTTTTACCAAAATGATATCTAATTGTATACAAGTACTATATGTTCGACATCTTAGAATATTCTAAGCAATTGCTTGATAATGGTGTACACTTGCAGTTATGAGCTGACCTCTTTCCCAACGAGTTTGCAGTTTAGAGCCATTAGACGTCACGTCATTTTTGTATGTAAATTACCCTTTTGCTTTTGTAAGCTCCATGAAGCCTTTGTAACAGAGTTGCTATCACGTTAATATGGAATAAAAATGAGTTCAAGAACGTGTAGTATAGAGCGATTTGAACCTCTATTATCGTCGAGAGTATAATCTCATTCGCATTTAGATTATGATCCGCACTGAAATTAATTAGTTTTGTTGATATTATACTAGAAAACAATTTGCATAAGTACTATAATTTAGTATAACATAGCTAAATTGTTATAAATTATGTACTTTTGATTAAAATGTCAAATTCCCCCATAGATATTGTTTTCCTTGGGTTTTTCTCTCAAGGTTTTAAAACGCTTCTATTAGAGTCAAGATTGAAAACGAACCCCTTTTGGTCGAAACAAGAGAGATAGGTAGGGTAAGATTAAAAGCTAATGAGATTTTAAATTTAAAAAACCGATGAAAAAAAAAAGTTAATTCCTTTTTGTATTCTTACCACATTTGAGTTTGGTTTATTTTTTATAAAATTACCCGGGTTTTTCCATAAATGAGGAAAATTATATCTACTATCTGTTTCCTCTTTTTGTAAAATATCTTAGAGTTGGGCATTCCGGTGCAATCATTTCTCAAACAAGAAATATTCTCAACGTTAGAGAAGATAAGGCAAGACCACCTAAACCAAGCGAACGAGAGAGACATAAATTCATCCTATCTATACCACATGGCAGGGACATCTTCAAATAATTTCGATCAAAGTGGAAGAAATTAATAAATAAGTAGTGTATAGGTTCAATTACCTTAACAAATCTTAATATTCTAATTCATTAAAACTAATACCCCATATCAAATTTTAAAGAAAGAAAAAACACACACAAAAACAACAAATTTACTATAATATTATATTTGAACTTTCCAGTTTATGGATATATTGGTTAGTTACATTCATTTAGGCAGCCAAGCGTGGCAGATATCGTACAATTTGGTTTTATAGTCAAACATACAGATACCTTGTTTTCCCACGATCCACAAACACAGAGTTTTGTTGCATTTGATTCTATCTCTGTTATCCTTGTAGATATCAAAGTACTGTGAAAACCCAGGCCATTGAAAGGTACAGTAAAATTGTGTTGAGCCCCAAAAGTTTGGTCGAAAGGTGAAGGCGTAGCCGCCCAAAAACGGGAGCTGGTGGATTCCCAAGTCATCATCGCCAGATTTGCAGTGAATAGTGAGTTGATTGTGACTTTCTAGAACATTTGTTATATTGACCGTAATCGGTGGGTCTTTGAAGATTGATCCGTCAATGGTTGTAAATAGGGTAGTGAAGAACAACAACATTAGGAGAGACAATGCAAGTGTTGAAAATGAATTCATTTTGTAAATATGATAATACTTGTGCCGGGTTTGTGTCACTTTTATACTTGCAAAATTAGTTTTAATTGTCTACTGCTCCGATCGATCTGTTATATTGGGATGGGTGACCCAATATTACGTGCTTACGTATCCATTGTTTTATTTATTGTTATTAGTATTTTTGTGATTTACAAAAATGACTCATAAGAGCGATCGTTATCCATCCGTCGTTAACTGTAACAAATATTCTTGAGTGTAATGTTATGGTCCTTTAACTTTAAAGCTGATGAACAAGGGTGAGTTTTGATATTTTGTATTCTTGTCATAAAAGAGGGTAACTTATAGGCTACAAGGTATGTTCGTATTTCCCTCCTCTAATATGTCATTTATTAATTGAAAATGTTTATATTATTGCCCGATCGTATATGACACATTGTAAAATATCATTTATATCATATCTTTGTATTATCCTTTCCTTAAATAAACCGAACGTTTTCAAATAAATGGTACGTTGGACATTGTGGCTTTATTAGACCTTTGACAAGGTTATTCTCTGTTAACCGAACATAACTTATGCAGTGACTAAATTCTGTTCAATCATACTTGCCTCTACTCTAGGCTAAGTCCTAATGCTCGACCTTACCTTTATTCTAGGCCAAAATTCTTCGAAAGCAATGCCGCATCTCGTATAGTTGTTATGATTACCAATCATGACCAAAATAAGTTGACAATTCTTAATATCATAATTTATGTTGATAGCGTTTATATTCACTTATACTAAAGATCATATCAAGCTTAAAAAAAAAAAGAAAAGAAGAAAAAAAGATACACACACGACAAACATTACGGAGACATCTTCAAATAATTTCGATCAAAGTAGAAGAAATTAATACCTTAACAAATCTTAATATTATAATTCATTAAAACTAATACACCATATCAAATTTTAAAAAAAGAAAAAAAACACACACAAAAACAACATATTAATATCCATTTATTATGATATTATAATTGAACTTTCCAATTTATGGATATATTGATCAGTTATATTTATTTTGGCAGCCAAGTGTGGCAAATATCATACAATTTGGTTTTATAGTCGAACATACACATACCTTGCTCTCCCACAATCCACAAACACAGAGTATTGTTGCATTTGGTTCTATCTCTGTTATCCTTGTAGATATCAAAGTAATGCGAAAAGCCAGACCACTCGAAGGTACAGTAAAACTGTGTTGAGCCCCAGAAGTTTGGTCGAAAAGTGAAGGCGTAGCCGCCCAAAGGTGGGAGCTGGTGGATTCCCAAGTCATCATCGCTAGATTTGCAGTGAACAGCGAGCTGATTGTGACTTTTTAGAACATTTGTTATATTGACTGTCATCGGTGGGTCTTTGAAGATTGATCCGTCGATGGTAGTAAATAGGGCAGTGAAGAACAACGACATTAGGAGAGCGAACGCAAGTGTTGAAAATGAATTCATTTTGTAAATATGAGAATACTTGTCCTTGTTTTGTTTCACTTTTATATTTGCAAGATTAGTTTTAATTGTCAACCAGCTTGGATCCATCTGTTATATTAAGATGGTTGACCAAATATTACCTGCTTACTTATGGATTGTTTTATTTATTATTATTAGTATTTTTGTTATTTACAAAAACAACTCCTAAGAGCGATCGTTCACCATGGGTCGATAATTGGAACCATATTCTTGAGTGTAATGTTACCGTCCTTTAACTTTAAAGCCGATGAATAAGGGAGGGTTTCCATATTTTGGATTCTTGTCATAAAGAGTGCAATTATGGACTTGCTTGGTAATGGGCTCTTATTTATTGTTGAAAATAAAAATAGAACCATATTTGATAACTAGTTTGTTTTATAAAAAAACTATAGGCTTGGAACTCAAACATTATTGGTTATTGTTCTATAAACTTTTGAATTAAAAATGTAAAAGTATGTACCATTTCAAACCCACGTCAGCAAAAATGAAAAAAAAAAAATGGCCATTGTTTCAGTTTCTTCCTCAGCTACGACATTTCATTCTCTTGGTCCTTACTATCTTGCTCGTCACTTCTCTCGGTTCGATATAGCATTCTCTCGTTTGATAATAATTTTTTTGTGGTATAGTCTTTTTTACTCGAATAAATATATGATTGAAATGTTTGGTTATATGCACGAATGAGTGAACTTGTTTGTCTGATGAACTGTGACGACGTTCAAGTTTGTGATGAGTTCTGCAGAAGAGCCGGGTAAAACGGAGGAATGTTTTCTTCTCCACTCATGCTTTGTTGCTGCAACAAGCCATGAAATAATTACACAATTTTCTTATCTTTCCCCTTTTGTCACGTATGCTTCATCAAGCAAAGGTGTTATCTCCTTCATATGAAATAAAAATGAGTTCGAGTACGTGTAGTATAGAGCAATTTGAACCTCTGATATCGCCGATAGTACAATTTCATGACTATTTAGATTATGATGATGTTGAAATTAATTGATTTTTTTTTTTTTTTTTTTGGTTGATATTGTATTAGAAAGGTATTTACATAAGTAGTATAACTTAATATAATGTAACTCAATTGATATAAAGTATGTACTTTTGATTAAAAGGTAAAATTTTTCAATAGATATTATCTTCTTTAGGTTTTAAAACGGGTCTACTATGGAGAAATTTCTACCCTTTTATAATTCGTTCCCCTCTCCCACCGATGTGAGATCTCATAGAGAGAATGTCACAGCTCAGAGAGTAGGTTCTGACCTACACGAAGACAACATGTGAGTGTCGCCCATCGAACCACTTTAGAGTCGTAATAAACAAATGTCATGACGCGACAGATGTAAGACGTGACACTAATCATGTCGATTTGAACAAGCTTATAAAATAAATTATTTTGATTGGGTGACTATAAATTAAATTCATCCTTAGTAAATAGATTAGCAAAAAATAACGATATTAGTCGAGATTGCCCCTGCGTTGAAATTTTACCCATTTTCGTCTAAATAACAAAGACAAGTAACGTAAGATTAAAAGCTAATGAATTGTTTAAATTTAAAAACTATATAAAAGAAAAAGTTAATTTCGTTTTGTATTCTTGCTTTTCTCTTTATTAAAAACGATTTTATCATCCTATCTTCTTTTTTAAAGACTTAGCACAAGTATTGTATGCTTTCACATACCTAATCGAATCGTAATATTATAATTTCTTAAAACTAATACACCATATCAAATTTTCAAGATTGAAAAAGAATACACATTTATTTTAATATCATAACCGTGTTGGGTTTTATGTCCTAAAACTCATAGTTTGTAAACAAAAACATATTCTATTTTCAATAAAGTTATTATTGTTATTTATTCAGTAAAGATTGTTATTGAATAAAGTGAACTTTACGATCATTAATCTAAATCCAATAAACTAAGAACACTCTGGCTATAGTATGATTACTTGAATTATATGTAGAGACATATGAGTGGATCAAGTTCAAGTATATCGTCAAAATGATCTATAGTATAAGGATAAGGCTGAGTACCTTATTCTGGAGACACTATGGATGCGGCCCACTTTTGTATATGATATAAACAATGTGATCACTAAATTGTACATGTGGAGACATGTGAGTGGGGGCGTCCTATGCAATGAGTATTGCATAAGATCGGACCATGAAGAAAACCACTCTCACTTTATAATGTCGTTTACTGTTGAGACCGATTTTCTTTTCATTCGATAACCTAGGTAACTCAATTTTAATCCTGAGCTAACCATGAACTCCTGTTTATTCGGAATTATCCTTAGATTTGCATGGGTGAGAGTGGCTCTAGTTCGCCGACTCAATAGGCCTCCCATTTCAGGGGTAAGACTGGGTGAATGGCTGGGGACGTGGGGTGCAAGATGGAATTCACTCCTACCCATTTTTAGGGATAGAAGAAAGGTAGTTCCCTTAAGCACTGACTCCAGGTCTTGAACAAGGGGCCCCACCCTCTCATTGGCCTGAGAGGGATTCGGTTTACTGGTTGGACCACAAACCAATTGTTCATTAGAGGATCAGTGAGACATAAGGAACAAGAAGTAACTTTAGGGGTAAAACAGTAAATTGACCCAGCTCTAGTTACGAACAACCTGTGAATGATCGACTTACTAATCATTGTTATATCAAATGGACAGAAATATATCTATAGTGAGGGGAGTGCAACTACTAGGCTATAGTGGAGTGTCCTAGTAGTTAACGAATGTTGGTTAACAAGGTTAATGAGTTTAGCCGGTTAATCTTGGATCGTTGGAGCCCATGATCTATAGGTCCATTAGGTCCCTCTGCTAGCTCATATCGGACTAAACCATAGAACAGTGTGACAAGTGAGTTCGAAGTGTTCGAATTCAAATTAGGGTATATGCGCTACATATATACGATATATTTAACCGCATTTTTGTTTTATTTACGAATTAAACAAAAGCAGAGAATCGGAGATATTTAAATAAGATTTAAATATCTTAATCAATTATGTGTCGGAATTGATTGGGATTGGCATTTGAATTAATATTAAATATTAATTAAATAGTTTAATTAATCATTTCATGTTACTACAATTTGAAATTCATTATTCAAATTAATTGTTGAATTAAAATGAAGAAAGTCAAAATGTTGACTTCATTTAATGGAAAAATCCATGTTAGTGGAATTTTGAGGTGTCAAAATTTGGTTTAACCAAACTTGCATGTTTGCCAAATAAACCCCACAAGTTTGAGTGGAATTTTGAGTGTCAAAATTTGGTTAACTCAAACATGCATGCTTGCCACATAATCCCAAACATTTGAGTGGAATTTTAAGTGTCAAAATTTGGTGATCTCAAATTTGCATAAACATGCAAACATCACTCTTTAAATAGAGTGATCATTGTACATGGAAGGTCTTGTTCTTGGTGGAAAACCTTGAGAAAAACCTCTCACAAACATCCCTTCACATATACAAAATCCCTTCCAAGTTTAGTCACTCACTGGATTCCACAATTCCCGTTCTAAGGCCGGAGGATAGTGGAGAAGACACTAGTGGTGGTTCAAAACCGGTTCGTGAGGAAAAAGGAGTTTGAACTACAAAAGGCCGGAGGATAGTGGAGAAGACACTAGTGGTGGTTCGAAACCGGTTCGTGAGGAAAAAGGAGTTTGAACTACAAAAGGTTAGTATCTAAACTAATTAAGTTTTAATACTTATGAACATGCTAGTTATATACTATAATTAAATGTTCTTAAAGTGTAATAGCCCAAAAATAAATAAAGAAATAAACAAGTAAAAATAATTAAAAATATATATAGTTAAAATAATAAAATAATAAATAAATAAATGAAAATTAAAAGAAGAAAAACATTTGGTAACCCATCCCTCCTCCTTCCTTCAATCTCTCACCACTCCTTCCCTAAAAATAAATATAGCAACAAATCACGAATCTCTTTTCTGTAAAAACAATGCAGATTTACCCAGAATTTTTCCTTCCTACAAAAACAAATAGAAAAAGAAAACAAAAGGTTTAAGCAGAGTAGCTACGCCAGACGAGATATGTCATTTGAAGAGGTCAGTATATTAAATCTTTCTTTTATTTTATTAAATAATATTAATTTGGTTACAATTATTTAGTTTTATATTAGAGATTAAATGAAAAGAATTCTATATGAGTTTAGGAAATCAAAACCAATTATATTTTAGATCTACTTTGTTGCAATGATTTAGATCTACTGAATTGTTGCAATGATTTAGGTTGTACTTTTATATGAATTATAGGAAAAGAATATAAGGAAATAAGAAAAAAAATGAGATAGAGATATAAATACAGAACACTGTTAACTGAAAACGAAAATAATAACAAAAATAAAAATGGAAGATTTGGAAGTAAGAATAGATTAACGAAATTGAATAATACCTTCTTAAAAATAATTAGAGAAGAAGAGGAAAGATTGAGGAAAGATTTGTTGAACAGGATTTAACAGTAAAATAGGAAATATCAGAGTGCAGTGAGCTCCTTTAAATTTTGTCTAATCGGAAATATCAGAATTTTACGATGGCCAATCTAAATTAGAGAAATAATTTTATAGAGTTCAAACTTGAAACTGATGTCATGAACTCATATAGGTTGACTCGGATTTCAAAGGACGGAATCGAACTTTCATTAAAGATATATTTGTGACAACGACTTAAGCTAGCCAGGTAAGTGACCTTACTATCGGCATGGTTATTTTTTTTATGTTGACACGTGCCCTGTGGTTCTGCACGTGTCATATATATTGATATGTGTGAATTGTCTGTGGATCGATATGCTTCCTATATGTTATGTTATGTTATATAATATGTGGATTGTATGATAATAATTATCGTACGATGTGCTCTAGGAGATGTTTGAGATAGGATACGAGAAGGATGCACAAAACGAAATGTAACGATAGGAGTAAGATACGTTCATGAAACGTTAGAGTTAGGTTACACACCGAAGTGCTATGGATAGGAGAGAATGGTGAAAGAATACGGTTAGGTTATTGGTAGAAAGGGTTAGGTTTGTGATAGATTGATAGAACGATAGCATTAGGGTACGTTCTTGTGACGATATGACTAAGGTACGTCACGTAATGATATGTCTGTGATAGGTATAAGAATATTAAGGCTATGGTAAGTTAGAGAACGATATGACTATGAAGTGTTTACGTTATGACTTGTTTATGATATGATGCATTGTATGCTAGATTATGGTGCTTAAGTACGTAGTTATGCGAACGTGAATGTATGCTTTTAGTCTGATGTGATGTGTAATGCATGTAACGATGTGTGGTCCTTGAACGATTATGGCTTGTTTGTATGAATATTTGAATGTAACTGCATGAATTGTATGACATGAAATACGGTAAATTGCATGAAACATAACCCTGTTAGGAATATGTATGATATGTAAAGAAATGAGAATGAG
Organism: Cucurbita pepo subsp. pepo; assembly: GCF_057944985.1. Lineage (NCBI taxonomy): Eukaryota > Viridiplantae > Streptophyta > Magnoliopsida > Cucurbitales > Cucurbitaceae > Cucurbita > Cucurbita pepo. Next base: position 4,140,224 of record NC_141809.1, on the reverse strand, counting down.
AATGACATGTAAGCATGAAAACGTGACAGGGGGTTATGTTCATTAATGATAACTGTAGGACTAGTGGGACCTCATGCATATTGTGTGCTCATGCATTTGGGGGGATACCCCTATCCCATCACGAGGGTACGGACGCGTACATCCAATGGCAGGACAACGATCGTTATGCTTTGCATAGCGCTGCCGTGACGGTTCTAGTTTTAACGGGTCCCGGTGGGCCCCCAGAGCATGCCCACCGGCTAGGGACAGTGGCCCAGCGGTGTGCGAACTAGCTGGTGAGCCCATACTCGCACGTATGGGCTGCGTGTAGCGTATATGGTACACGTCCACGATTACCTGTTAGGATTACACCGTAGGGAAAATGAAACGAAACGAAACGAAAAAGAAACAAAAACGAAACGAAACGAAACGAAATGAAACGAAACGAAAGATAGGTCCCATCATTTTATTGCATGTGATTGTTGCATTTAACCCCAATAGTGGGGTCACTTACTGAGTATTTCTTTAAATACTCAGGCCATGTGCTACTACATTTTTCAGGTTAAGGCAAGGCATTCCTGTACGGCTGACGACGGCATCGCAACTCGAGATCATGGCACATGCATAGGATAGTGGTATTCATTTTCTTAGACTTAGGATAGAATAGGATGTTTTAAACTTAAACGCTTATTTATTTTATTTCGGGTTTTTTGTTGTCTATTTTAAAGATGTTTTCGAAACACGTAAGTCCATGGCTGTGTTTTTAAGTTAAAGGTTATGTTTTATGGAATTTAAATGAAGTCTTCAGCATTCAATGTTTATGGTAGGTATACAGTAGCGACCTTAAATTAAGTAGAAAATTTCGGGTCGTTACAGTTGGTATCAGAGCTCTAGGTTATAGATCTTGTAGACTAGCCTACGATGTAGGCTTGGCATGTTCCATGGTCCCACCGTTGATGCCCCGTCTCCGTCAGGTATGTCTTGCTTAAGATAAAAAATGAAATGTCGTTGATTGTGTATGTTGTTATTGTTTGGTCATTATAAAATATAACTCGTAATTGAACTTTTACTTTATTGATTGTATTATAATTTACTGCATTCATGTTAGCTTAATTCTATATTTATTTTAATTTAGAATACTTTATGTTTTACCTTGCATGGAATGTGAATGTAAATTGTTGTATTGATGATGTTTAGATTTACTGAGATTGTTGCTAGCTTTAATTTTAGTAAGCTACTAAATGTTAGTGCATGCGTGAAAATGATTTTGCTAAGCAAGATCATATGTTTTAGTTAGACGTCTTGAACATAGATAAACTACACAGTCTTATGACCATAGAGATGGGAGGAATGTACCAATGTATACTGAAGAGTAAGCAGTGTCAGATGAAATAAAATGACCTAAGAAAAGCTTGATAGACGTCAATATCTTATAGTACACTATAGATACTAAAAGTGGTAGTGCGTGAAATTTTTTTTTATAACTTTGAAGTATGTAAAAATGAAATTAAAAGTATCAGTAAAAATTAAAAAAAAAAAAATTGAGTTAAGACCATAAAAGTTTAAAACATGTATACTTAAATTGATTGGTGAATGACATAAGTGCCTTTAATGGAAGTTGAGCTTTGGAAGTATTGAGATATAGAAAACTTTCCTGCGTTAATAATACAACCAATTAGAGAAGTTGTGAGGTGATTTAAAAGTATCGAGCCACAGTTTGGACGAGGCATTACGATCATAGTCAAAATTTTAGAGGTGTATGGAGAGGGAATACGGTATGAGATTGTCAAAGGTACCTTAAATTTAAGAAACCATGATTTAAAATGAACTTGGGTGGGGGATACACGAGGATTAGAGTGGGACATTGTCTCTAAATCAACTAGAAGTTTTGTGGTAATTCTTCTTAGGGTACACGAATGCACTCAGGAAGCTCAACATAAACAAATTGTTGTAGGAAATTACCGAACAATTTTTCCTAGCAATGTCAACCTAGTTAAAAGGTATTACTATAGTTAAAGTTTCAAGACTATCATTTTAAGTTTGATTTTCAAGTATCCCAAGTTTTATGGCATCTGAGGATATCCACCATGCTTATACAATACCAATTTTTATAAGAGAATTTTGTTAAGCCCATTCTTGGTATTACAAAGGCATTGAAAGGGTTGTGATGTCTTTCCATTATGGTTATAGGAACATTAGTTTTGGACTGTAGTAGATAAGGTATACCAAGAGAAAAGCCTATTTGACAATGTTTCCTATGGAAGTTACCAAATCCTCAAACTCTAGCTTGACCACAAATCAAATACAGGAAGTCGTTCCTAGATCCATGTGATTTACTAGTGCATTCTATTTGCATTGGAACAGGGTGGAGTTCTTAACTAGTTTCATGTCATGATTTTGACTCCAAAAGTTTACTAGAATTGGGGTAGGTAGCCAAGAGAGAAGAAGTATTACCAATTTCTTGATTTTGTATGGGAAAATAGGCAAATTTGTATATGGAATTCATCTACAAAGATGAGACATTAATGATGAACCAAATCAAGTGGACACCAACAATAATGAGGAAAGGAAAACAATTCTTTCTTTCTTTTTAATTAGTAAAAATATAGAGAACGAACAATTTTAATTGGAAACATTCCTCTAATGAATTCCTAGGGAACTCCTATAGTAAATGGACTATACAGAATTGTGATCAGTCAAATATTGCAAAGCCCCGGTATCTATTACCGGTCAGTATTGGACTGTAACAAAATTTCGGTCTACACTAGCACCGTAATATCTTATTGGTGAGGAAGATTAAAATTAGAGATAGATCAAGAAGCAAAGATATGAGCGCATGTGAGTAGGAAACAGAAAATATCTATCCTAGTTCTACCTTCAGCTATGGGTTCAAATCTTAAGAGAAATTCTCGAGAATGTTTCTAACCCGGAATTTTTCTTTCTTTAATGATAGGGAGAGAGAGAAAAAAAAAAAATTGGATCAAAAGAAAATGCCATTTTGGATATTTAAAAATGAGATTTTGAGAACTCATGGACAAACAGGTCAATTAGTGAACCTTTAGCTAAGTGTAGAAAAATGGATTTGGAGAACAATGTAAAGCTGAAACTAGTAAAACTATTGATCTAGTAGATGGAATCATAGTAAAAAAAAAAAAAAAAAAAAAAAAAAAAAAAGAAGTGAGGAACTATGTAAGTTTTCCAACCTGATTGTACACATAACATTTATTTCAATGAAGAGCCACAAACCTTAGATAAATTATGTTGTCCATGAAATTTTAGAAGAAGACTCAATATGACATGATAAGGTTATGTACGAAATTTGGTGACTATTAGGTTATGATAACGGGCTAAACCAAGTGTAGGTGTAAAATGACTAAAGTGCCCCTATAATTACGTACCACTAGTTTATGACCAAAGTGACCTCTAAATGACATGAAATTTGATGAGGAGCCTTATATCATGGTGTATAGGGATCACACAAAGTTACAAGGCCATTGGAATATGTTGAAGAATTAAACCAAGATTTGGGGGTAAATGACCAAAAGACCCTTTTGGAGTATGAATTAAGATTTAAAAATGGCAAGACGCCTTATAAGGAATAAAAGATTTTATGAACACAAAGTGATAGACTTATGAAAGTTTTATGCATGCAAATAAATGCTATGACTCATACGGATTAGGGTATACTTGTTAAGAATTTTTACTTAATTGTACTAGAAGACTTAACAAAGAACTCTTAGAATAAGGACCCGAGTTATACCAAGATTAAAACACTTTCGAGGACGAAAGTTTATTTTAGAGGGATATAATGTAATAGCCCAAAAATAAATAAAGAAATAAAAAAGTAAAAATAATTAAAAAAATATATAGTTAAAATAATAAAATAATAAATAAATAAATAAAAATTAAAAGAAGAAAAACATTTGGTAACCGATCCCTCCTCCTTCCTTCAATCTCTCACCAATCCTTCCCTAAAAATAAATCTGCAACAAATCACGAATCTCTTTTCTGTAAAAACAATGCAGATTTACCCAGAATTCTTCCTTCCTACAAAAACAAATAGAAAAAGAAAACAAAAGGTTTAAGCAGACTAGCTACGCCGGACGAGATATGTCATTTGAAGAGGTCAGTATATTAAATCTTTCTTTTATTTTATTAAATAATATTAATTTGGTAACAATTATTTAGTTTTATATTAGAGATTAAATGAAAAGAATTCTATATGAGTTTAGGAAATCAAAACCAATTATATTTTAGATCTACTTTGTTGCAATGATTTAGATCTATTGAATTGTTGCAATGATTTAGGTTGTACTTTTATATGAATTATAGGAAAAGAATATAAGGAAATAAGAAAAAAAAATGAGATAGAGATAGAAATACAGAACACTGTTAACTGAAAAGGAAAATAATAACAAAAATAAAAATGGAAGATTTGGAAGTAAGAATAGATTAACAAAATTGAATAATACCTTCTTAAAAATAATTAGAGAAGAAGAGGAAAGATTGAGGAAAGATTTGTTGAACAGGATTTAACAGTAAATAGGAAATATCAGAGTGCAGTGAGCTCCTTTAAATTTTGTCTAATCGGAAATATCAGAATTTTACGATGGCCAATCTAAATCAGAGAAATAATTTTATAGAGTTCAAACTTGATACTGATGTCATGAACTCATATAGGTTGACTCGGATTTCAAAGGACGGAATCGAACTTTCATTAAAGATATATTTGTGACAACGACTTAAGCTAGCCAGGTAAGTGACCTTACTATCGGCATGATTATTTTTTTTATGTTGACACGTGCCCTGTGGTTCTGCACGTGTCATATATATTGATATGTGTGAATTGTCTGTGGATCGATATGCTTCCTATATGTTATGTTATGTTATATAATATGTGGATTGTATGATAATAATTATCGTACGATGTGCTCTAGGAGATGTTTGAGATAGGATACGAGAAGGATGCACAAAACGAAATGTAACGATAGGAGTAAGATACGTTCATGAAACGTTAGAGTTAGGTTACACACCGAAGTGCTATGGATAGGAGAGAATGGTGAAAGAATACGGTTAGGTTATTGGTAGAAAGGGTTAGGTTTGTGATAGATTGATAGAACGATAGCATTAGGGTACGTTCTTGTGACGATATGACTAAGGTACGTCACGTAATGATATGTCTGTGATAGGTATAAGAATATTAAGGCTATGGTAAGTTAGAGAACGATATGACTATGAAGTGTTTACGTTATACTTGTTTATGATATGATGCATTGTATGCTAGATTATGGTGCTTAAGTACGTAGTTATGTGAACGTGAATGTATGCTTTTAGTCTGATGTGATGTGTAATGCATGTAACGATGTGTGGTCCTTGAACGATTATGGCTTGTTTGTATGAATATTTGAATGTAACTGCATGAATTGTATGACATGAAATACGGTAAATTGCATGAAACATAACCCTGTTAGGAATATGTATGATATGTAAAGAAATGAGAATGAGAATGACATGTAAGCATGAAAACGTGACAGGGGGTTATGTTCATTAATGATAACTGTAGGACTAGTGGGACCTCATGCATATTGTGTGCTCATGCATTTGGGGGGATACCCCTATCCCATCACGAGGGTACGGACGCGTACATCCAATGGCAGGACAACGATCGTTATGCTTTGCATAGCGCTGCCGTGACGGTTCTAGTTTTAATGGGTCCCGGTGGGCCCCCAGAGCATGCCCACCGGCTAGGGACAGTGGCCCAGCGGTGTGCGAACTAGCTGGTGAGCCCATACTCGCACGTATGGGCTGCGTGTAGAGTATATGGTACACGTCCACGATTACCTGTTAGGATTACACCGTAGGGAAAATGAAACGAAACGAAACGAAAAAGAAACAAAAACGAAACGAAACGAAACGAAAGATAGGTCCCATCATTTTATTGCATGTGATTGTTGCATTTAACCCCAATAGTGGGGTCACTTACTGAGTATTTCTTTAAATACTCAGGCCATGTGCTACTACATTTTTAAGGTTAAGGCAAGGCATTCCTGTACGGCTGACGACGGCATCGCAACTCGAGATCATGGCACATGCATAGGATGTTTTAAACTTAAACGCTTATTTATTTTATTTCGGGTTTTTTGTTGTGTATTTTAAAGATGTTTTCGAAACACGTAAGTCCATGGCTGTGTTTTTAAGTTAAAGGTTATGTTTTATGGAATTTAAATGAAGTCTTCCGCATTCAATGTTTATGGTAGGTATACAGTAGCGACCTTAAATTAAGTAGAAAATTTCGGGTCGTTACATAAAGTGCCTAAGATCCAAATTGCTTCCGCATGTGTTATATTAACACCATCAAACCGAACCTTCCAATTCATGGATATATCGATTCCTTATATTGATTTAGGCAGCCATATGTAGAAAATATCATACAATGTGGGTCTTGGAAGATTGATCAATTGATGGTATTAAATAGTGTAGCAAAGAAGAATGACATTAGAAGGGACAATGCAAGTGTTGAAAATGAATTCATTTTGTAAATATTCGAATACTTGTTGTTTCACTTTTATACTTGCAAAATTAGTTTTAATGTTCAACGGCACCCGATCTGTTATATTGGGGTGGGTGACCAAATATTAAGTGCTTACTTATCGAATTATTTTATGTATTGTTATAAGTATTATATTTATTCACAAAAACAACTCGTATCGTTAACCATCCGTCTTACGTGTTATTGAGTGTAATGTTATGAACTTTTAACTTTTAAAGCTAACGAATAAGGGTGGGTTTCAATATTTTATATTCTTATCACAAACGAGGGCAATTATGGACCCATTTGATGACGCATTCTCATTTATTGTTTATAATAAAAATGGAATTAATTATTTTATTTAGTGGAAAATATATGTTTGAAAATAATTACGGGTTATTATTCTCTAAAATTTTGAATTAAAAACGTAAAAAGTATAATATGGAAATTAATTTACGTTAAGGTTGTGCAAGTGTCCTTCAAATAGTCTAATTCTCATAGCTTCTCATGGCCTAGTTCAACTAGGCTTTCATCTTGTCGTCATATCTCATCACTCGACTCCTCAGATCATATTTATCCATCGGAATTTTGTACATGATCCTAAAATAAATTGGTTAACTCTTTACTAGTCCCTAAGTCGTACATTTACGTATCATGAATATGTTATCCATCGGAATTTTGTACATGATCCTAAAATAAATTGGTTAACTCTTTACTAGTCCCTAAGTCGTACATTTACGTATCATGAATATGTGAGGTCCACTATTTTCTGATAATAATTTTCATGCAACACCAAACATAGTTATTTGATTTCGAGCACAGTAAACGAAACCTTAAACCAAAAGGCCTTCAAGAAATTTAGATAAGCTAAATAAGATTCATTTGAGATGGTTCTTGATTTTTTTTATTAAAAAACCGAACCATTTGATAACTATTTGAACACGATTCTCGTTTATTGTTCTTTCTAATTCAAAATTAATCAGAAATGTTAGGAACAATATCAAGTTTCTTGCTTTTCAGATTTCTTTTTAAATATTAAAGGTTTAAACTGTTATTTTTTCATGTATGATAGATTGCAAAATGGCTTAATATGGTATGTTGGTATTTCTCTCCTCTAATATGTCATTTCTTAATAAAAATGTTTATATTATTACCTTATCATTTATGACACATTGTAAGGTGTCTTTAATATCACATCTTTGTATTATCCTTTCCTTAAATAAACCGAACGTTTTCTATTAATTTCTCCCAAACTTGAAAAAAAATAAAGAAATGAAAAACCTTTTTTACTTGACTATGCGGCTTCATTAGACCTTAGGCAAGGTTCTTCTTCTCTAACCGAACATAACTTATGCAGAAACTAAGCTTTGTTCAAAAATACATGTATCCAGTATGAGTATACGTTCACTTGATAGCAATATTAACTGACTTGCCTCTACTCTCAGCCAAGTTCGAAGGCTCGACTTTACCTTTACTCTAGGCCCAAAATCTTTCGAATGCCATATTGCATCTCAACAGATGTTTTGATTGTCAATCACGACCAAAATAAGTTAACAATTCTTAATATCATAACTTATGTCGGTAGAATTTATAATTCATTTATCATATCAAGCTTCAAAAAAAGAAGAAAAAAAAATACGGAAACAAACAACATGTCAAGAACATTTATTTATTTCAATATTAAAAACCAACTTTTCAATTTATGAATATATTGATCATTTACGTGACCACTCATAGAAAATTTGATAATTCTTGGTTTTATAGTTGAACAGGCAGATATTTTGCTCCCTCACGTACCACGAACATAGAGTATTTACGCAATTGTTTCTATCTCTCTTATCTATGTAGATATCGAAGTAATGAAATGAGCCAGGCCTTCGAATGCCATATTGCATCTCATATAGTTGTTTTTATTGTCAATCAGGACAAAAATAAGTTAACAATTCTTAATATCATAACTTATGTCTGTAGGTTTATAGTTCATTTATAATAATCATATCAAGCTTCAAAAAAGAAATGTTAGTTGAAATTTAAATGTTATATAAGGGAGATGTAGTATAAAGAAAGCTTATTGAACATTTAAATTTATCTAAATTATACGTCTAGTACCTCACAAACTTTCAACTTTATATCTACTTGTCCATAAACTTGGTAGAATGTCTAATAAGTATCTAAATTTTTATTGTTTTAGTTCAACATTTCAGGAGTAAGAAATTTAACTATCGAACTTTGTGATCTTAATTCATACCGTATCTAATAAACTACGCTTAGTGTAGCTCATACCTTATCTACGAACGGTTATGTATCTAAATAATATTTTGACCCAAAATACGACAGCTCGTTTGTTTAGTATGCGTCAAAATAAATTGAGTTCATTTCACATCCATCAGATTTGAAGTTATAGCTTGAAAGTCGAGATCTTCGCCTGAATTTCAACAACCAACTCATCCATAAACACGTGTGAAAGGATAACAACCTTCGATTTTGATTAGGATGGTCGCAAGGAAGAAGAAACCCTAGAAATAGTTCTATGACTATTTTTGTTGCAATTTGATAAGCTTTTTACCAAAACGATATCTAATTGTATACAAGTACTATATGTTCGACATCTTAGAATACTCTAAGCAATTGCTTGATAATGGTGTACACTTGCAGTTATGAGCTGACCTCCTTCCCAACGAGTTTGCAGTTTAGAGCCATTAGACGTCACGTCATTTTTTTTTTATGTAAACTAGTTTATTACCCTTTTGCTTTTGTAAGCTCCATCAAGCCTTTGTAACAGAGTTGCTATCACGTTAATATGGAATAAAAATGAGTTCAAGAACGTGTAGTATAGAGCAATTTGAACCTCTAATATCGTCGAGAGTATAATCTCATTCGCATTTAGATTATGATCCAGACTGAAATTAATTAGTTTTGTTGATATTATACCAGAAAACAATTTGCATAAGTACTATAATTAAGTATAACATAGCTAAATTGTTATAAATTATGTACTTTTGATTAAAATTTCAAATTCCCGGGTAGATATTGTTTTCTATGGGGTTTTCTCTCAAGGTTTTAAAACGCTTCTATCAGAGGTTTTCACACCCTTGTGAAAAATATTTTGTTCACCATAACGATCGATGTGAGATCTCTCGTAGAAAATATCATATCTAAGAGAGTAGGTTTTGACCTACACGATAGACAAGAAGGCAACATGCGAGTGGCGCCCATCAGACCACTTGAGAGACGTAATAAACAAAAACCATGACACGACCAATGTAAGACCGTGACGCTAATCATGTTGATTCGAATAGCAATATTAACCGACTTGTCTCTACTCTCAGCCAAGTCCGAAGGCTCGACTTTACCTTTACTCTAGGCCCAAAATCTTTCGAATGCCATATTGCATCTCATACAGTTGTTTTGATTGTCAATCAGGACCAAAATAAGTTCAAAATTCTTAATATCATAACTTATGTCGGTAGCATTTATAATTCATTTATCATATCAAGCTTCAAAAAAAGAAAAAAAAAAATAATATGGAAACAAACAGCATGTCAAGAACATTTATTTATTTCAATATTAAAATCCAACTTTCCAGTTTGAATATATTGATCATTTACGTGACCACTCATAGCAAATTTGATAATTCTTGGTTTTATAGTTGAACAGGCAGATATTTTGCTCCCTCACGTACCACGAACATAGAGTATTTACGCAATTGTTTCTATCTCTCTTATCTATGTAGATATCGAAGTAATGAAATGAGCCAGGCCATTGGAAGGAACAGTAAAACAATGTTGATTGCCATAAATTTGGACGAAAGCTGAACTCGTAGCTATTCGACGGTGTCAGCTTGTGGACTCCCAAATCATCATCGCCAGATTTGCAGTGTAAAGTGAGCTGATTGTTAGCTTTTAGAGCATTTGTTATCTTGACGAAAATCCTTGGGTTTTGCCATATTGATTCTTGGACGGTATTGAGTTGGTAAGCGAAGAACAATGGAATTAAGAGAGAAATGGCAAGGGTTGGAAATGAATTCATTTTGAAGTATGAGAATACTTGTGCTTGGTTTGTTTCACTTTTATACTTGCAAAATTAGTTTTAATTGTTAACGGCTCCCATGATCCGTTGTATTGGAATGGGTGACCAAATATTGCGTGCTTACTTATCGATTGTTTTATTTATTGATATTAGTATTTTAGTTATTTACAAAAACAACCCATAAGAGCGATCGTTAATCATCCGTCGATAACTGTAACGCATATTCTTGAGTGTAATGTTACAGACCTTTAACTTTAAAGCTGATGACAAGGGTAGGTTTCGGCTTTTTGTATTCTTGTCACATAGGAGGGCAATTATGGAACTGTTTGGTAAACCGTTCTTATTTATTGTTCAAAATAAAATAGAACCATGTTTGATAACGGATTTTTTAATTAAAAAAATATACTTTTCGAACGCATTATTAGTTATTGTATAGAGGAATTTAAACTTGTGATATTGTCAATAGTATTATTTCATGACCATTTAAATTACGATGAGGTTGAAATTAATTGAATTTTTGTTGATATTATACTAGAAATAAATTTACATAAGTAGTATAAATTTTCAATTAAAAACCTAAAAGTATAATATAGATGGGTCCTTCACCTAGTCTAGTTCTTATAGTTTCTCATGACCTAGTCGAACCGTACTTTTATCTGGTCATTATATCTCATCACTCGGCTCCTCAAATCAGATTTATCCATCGGAATTTTGTACATAATCCTACGATCAATTGGTTAACTCTTTACTAATTGCTATGTCATACATCTATGTATCACGAATATGGGAGCCCACTCTTTTCTGGTAACATTTTCCATGCAACAGAAAACATAATTATTTGACTCCCAAGTATCACCTTAAACCAAATGCTTCTAAAAGATCTAGATCAGGTTCATTTGAGATAGTTTTTGTTTTTGTTTTTTTTTTTTTTTTTTAAGGAAAAATGGAAATTCCAAAAGTTCTAATTAAATGGTTCAATTTTTTTTATGTCGGGTATTTCCCTCCTCTCCTATGTCATTTATTAATTGAAAATGTTTATATTATTACCTTATGATATATGACACATTGTAAAATGTCTTTTAAATCATATCTTTGTATTATACTTTCCTTAAATAGATCGAACGTTTTCTAATAATTTCACTCAAAGTTAGGAAAAATATATGGTACGTTCGACTTTGTGGCTTCATTGGACCTTTGCCATGGTTATTCTTCGTTAACTGAACATAACTTATGCAGAATCTAAATTTTGTTCAATCATACATGTAGCCTATACGTGCACATGTTCACTCGATAGTAATTGTAACGGATCGACTGCCCTCTAATCTAGGCTAAGTCCTAAGGCTCGACCTTACCTTTATTCTAGGCCAAAACTCTTGGAAAGTAATATCGCATCTCGTATAGTAGTCTTTTATATCATATCTTTATATTATCCTTTCCTTAAATAAACCGAACATTTTTTTATTAATTTCTCTCAAAGTTGGAAACAATAAATAAATGAAAAAACCTTTTTTACTTGACTTTGCGGCTTCATTAGACCTTAGGCACGGTTCTTCTTCGCTAACAGAACATAACTTATGCAGAAACTAAGCTTCTTTATGACACATGTAGCCAGTATGAGTATATGTTCACTTGATAGAAATTCTAACCGACTTGCCTCTACTCCCAGCCAAGTCCGAAGGCTCGACTTTACCTTTACTCTAGACCCAAAATCCTTCGAATGCCATATTGCGTCTCATATGGTTGTTTTTATTGTCAATCACGACCAAAATAAGTTAACAATTCTTAATATCATAACTTATGTCCGGATCGTTTATAATTCATTTATACTAATCATATCAAGCTTCAAAAAAGAAATGTTATTGGAAATTTAAATGTTGTATAAGGGAGATGTAGTATAAAGAAAGCTTATTGGACATTTAAATATATCTAAATTATACGTTTAGTCCATCACAAACTTTCAACTTTATATCTACTTGTCCATAAACTTGGTAGAATGTCTAATAGGTCTCTAAATTTTCATTGTTTTAGTTCAACATTTCAGGAGTAAGAAATTTAACTATCGATCTTTGTGATCTTAATTCATACCGTATCTAATAAATTACGCTTAGTGTAGCTCATACCTTATCTACGAACGGTTATGTATCTAAAAAATATTTTGACCCAAAATACGACAGCTCGTTTGTTTTTTACGCGTCAAAATAAATTGAGTTCATTTCACATCCACCAGATTTGAAGTTAGAGCTTGAAAGTTGAGCTCTTCCCGTGAATTTCAACAACCAACTCATCCATAAACACCTATTAAAGGATAACAACCTTCAATTTTGATTAGGATGGTCGCAACCAAGAAGAAACCCTAGAAATAATTCTATGACTATTTTTGTTGCAATTTGATAAGCTTTTTACCAAAATGATATCTAATTGTATACAAGTACTATATGTTCGACATCTTAGAATATTCTAAGCAATTGCTTGATAATGGTGTACACTTGCAGTTATGAGCTGACCTCTTTCCCAACGAGTTTGCAGTTTAGAGCCATTAGACGTCACGTCATTTTTGTATGTAAATTACCCTTTTGCTTTTGTAAGCTCCATGAAGCCTTTGTAACAGAGTTGCTATCACGTTAATATGGAATAAAAATGAGTTCAAGAACGTGTAGTATAGAGCGATTTGAACCTCTATTATCGTCGAGAGTATAATCTCATTCGCATTTAGATTATGATCCGCACTGAAATTAATTAGTTTTGTTGATATTATACTAGAAAACAATTTGCATAAGTACTATAATTTAGTATAACATAGCTAAATTGTTATAAATTATGTACTTTTGATTAAAATGTCAAATTCCCCCATAGATATTGTTTTCCTTGGGTTTTTCTCTCAAGGTTTTAAAACGCTTCTATTAGAGTCAAGATTGAAAACGAACCCCTTTTGGTCGAAACAAGAGAGATAGGTAGGGTAAGATTAAAAGCTAATGAGATTTTAAATTTAAAAAACCGATGAAAAAAAAAAGTTAATTCCTTTTTGTATTCTTACCACATTTGAGTTTGGTTTATTTTTTATAAAATTACCCGGGTTTTTCCATAAATGAGGAAAATTATATCTACTATCTGTTTCCTCTTTTTGTAAAATATCTTAGAGTTGGGCATTCCGGTGCAATCATTTCTCAAACAAGAAATATTCTCAACGTTAGAGAAGATAAGGCAAGACCACCTAAACCAAGCAAACGAGAGAGACATAAATTCATCCTATCTATACCACATGGCAGGGACATCTTCAAATAATTTCGATCAAAGTGGAAGAAATTAATAAATAAGTAGTGTATAGGTTCAATTACCTTAACAAATCTTAATATTCTAATTCATTAAAACTAATACCCCATATCAAATTTTAAAGAAAGAAAAAACACACACAAAAACAACAAATTTACTATAATATTATATTTGAACTTTCCAGTTTATGGATATATTGGTTAGTTACATTCATTTAGGCAGCCAAGCGTGGCAGATATCGTACAATTTGGTTTTATAGTCAAACATACAGATACCTTGTTTTCCCACGATCCACAAACACAGAGTTTTGTTGCATTTGATTCTATCTCTGTTATCCATGTAGATATCAAAGTACTGTGAAAACCCAGGCCATTGAAAGGTACAGTAAAATTGTGTTGAGCCCCAAAAGTTTGGTCGAAAGGTGAAGGCGTAGCCGCCCAAAAACGGGAGCTGGTGGATTCCCAAGTCATCATCGCCAGATTTGCAGTGAATAGTGAGTTGATTGTGACTTTCTAGAACATTTGTTATATTGACCGTAATCGGTGGGTCTTTGAAGATTGATCCGTCAATGGTTGTAAATAGGGTAGTGAAGAACAACGACATTAGGAGAGACAATGCAAGTGTTGAAAATGAATTCATTTTGTAAATATGATAATACTTGTGCCGGGTTTGTGTCACTTTTATACTTGCAAAATTAGTTTTAATTGTCTACTGCTCCGATCGATCTGTTATATTGGGATGGGTGACCCAATATTACGTGCTTACGTATCCATTGTTTTATTTATTGTTATTAGTATTTTTGTGATTTACAAAAACAACTCATAAGAGCGATCGTTATCCATCCGTCGTTAACTGTAACACATATTCTTGAGTGTAATGTTATGGTCCTTTAACTTTAAAGCTGATGAACAAGGGTGAGTTTTGATATTTTGTATTCTTGTCATAAAAGAGGGTAACTTATAGGCTACAAGGTATGTTCGTATTTCCCTCCTCTAATATGTCATTTATTAATTGAAAATGTTTATATTATTGCCCGATCGTATATGACACATTGTAAAATATCATTTATATCATATCTTTGTATTATCCTTTCCTTAAATAAACCGAACGTTTTCAAATAAATGGTACGTTGGACATTGTGGCTTTATTAGACCTTTGACAAGGTTATTCTCTGTTAACCGAACATAACTTATGCAGTGACTAAATTCTGTTCAATCATACTTGCCTCTACTCTAGGCTAAGTCCTAATGCTCGACCTTACCTTTATTCTAGGCCAAAATTCTTCGAAAGCAATGCCGCATCTCGTATAGTTGTTATGATTACCAATCATGACCAAAATAAGTTGACAATTCTTAATATCATAATTTATGTTGATAGCGTTTATATTCACTTATACTAAAGATCATATCAAGCTTAAAAAAAAAAAGAAAAGAAGAAAAAAAGATACACACACGACAAACATTACGGAGACATCTTCAAATAATTTCGATCAAAGTAGAAGAAATTAATACCTTAACAAATCTTAATATTATAATTCATTAAAACTAATACACCATATCAAATTTTAAAAAAAGAAAAAAAACACACACAAAAACAACATATTAATATCCATTTATTATGATATTATAATTGAACTTTCCAATTTATGGATATATTGATCAGTTATATTTATTTTGGCAGCCAAGTGTGGCAAATATCATACAATTTGGTTTTATAGTCGAACATACACATACCTTGCTCTCCCACAATCCACAAACACAGAGTATTGTTGCATTTGGTTCTATCTCTATTATCCTTGTAGATATCCAAGTAATGCGAAAAGCCAGACCACTCGAAGGTACAGTAAAACTGTGTTGAGCCCCAGAAGTTTGGTCGAAAAGTGAAGGTGTAGCCGCCCAAAGGTAGGAGCTGGTGGATTCCCAAGTCATCATCGCTAGATTTGCAGTGAACAGCGAGCTGATTGTGACTTTTTAGAACATTTGTTATATTGACTGTCATCGGTGGGTCTTTGAAGATTGATCCGTCGATGGTAGTAAATAGGGCAGTGAAGAACAACGACATTAGGAGAGCGAACGCAAGTGTTGAAAATGAATTCATTTTGTAAATATGAGAATACTTGTCCTTGTTTTGTTTCACTTTTATATTTGCAAGATTAGTTTTAATTGTCAACCAGCTTGGATCCATCTGTTATATTAAGATGGTTGACCAAATATTACCTGCTTACTTATGGATTGTTTTATTTATTATTATTAGTATTTTTGTTATTTACAAAAACAACTCCTAAGAGCGATCGTTCACCATGGGTCGATAATTGGAACCCATATTCTTGAGTGTAATGTTACCATCCTTTAACTTTAAAGCTGATGAATAAGGGAGGGTTTCCATATTTTGGATTCTTGTCATAAAGAGTGCAATTATGGACTTGCTTGGTAATGGGCTCTTATTTATTGTTGAAAATAAAAATAGAACCATATTTGATAACTAGTTTTTTATTATAAAAAAACTATAGGCTTGGAACTCAAACATTATTGGTTATTGTTCTATAAACTTTTGAATTAAAAATGTAAAAGTATGTACCATTTCAAACCCACGTCAGCAAAAATGAAAAAAAAAAATGGCCATTGTTTCAGTTTCTTCCTCAGCTACGACATTTCATTCTCTTGATCCTTACTATCTTGCTCGTCACTTCTCTCGGTTCGATATAGCATTCTCTCGTTTGATAATAATTTTTTTGTGGTATAGTCTTTTTTACTCGAATAAATATATGATTGAAATGTTTGGTTATATGCACGAATGAGTGAACTTGTTTGTCTGATGAACTGTGACGACGTTCAAGTTTGTGATGAGTTCTGCAGAAGAGCCGGGTAAAACGGAGGAATGTTTTCTTCTCCACTCATGCTTTGTTGCTGCAACCAGCCATGAAATAATTACACAATTTTCTTATCTTTCCCCTTTTGTCACGTATGCTTCATCAAGCAAAAGTGTTATCTCCTTCATATGAAATAAAAATGAGTTCGAGTACGTGTAGTATAGAGCAATTTGAACCTCTGATATCGCCGATAGTACAATTTCATGACTATTTAAATTATGATGATGTTGAAATTAATTGATTTTTTTTTTTTTTTTGGTTGATATTGTATTAGAAAGGTATTTACATAAGTAGTATAACTTAATATAATGTAACTCAATTGATATAAAGTATGTACTTTTGATTAAAAGGTAAAATTTTTCAATAGATATTATCTTCTTTCGGTTTTAAAACGGGTCTACTATGGAGAAATTTCTACCCTTTTATAATTCGTTCCCCTCTCCCACCGATGTGAGATCTCATAGAGAGAATGTCACAGCTCAGAGAGTAGGTTCTGACCTACACGAAGACAACATGTGAGTGTCGCCCATCGAACCACTTTAGAGTCGTAATAAACAAATGTCATGACGCGACAGATGTAAGACGTGACACTAATCATGTCGATTTGAACAAGCTTATAAAATAAATTATTTTGATTGGGTGACTATAAATTAAATTCATCCTTAGTAAATAGATTAGCAAAAAATAACGATATTAGTCGAGATTGCCCCTGCGTTGAAATTTTACCCATTTTCGTCTAAATAACAAAGACAAGTAACGTAAGATTAAAAGCTAATGAATTGTTTAAATTTAAAAACTATATAAAAGAAAAAGTTAATTTCGTTTTGTATTCTTGCTTTTCTCTTTATTAAAAACGATTTTATCATCCTATCTTCTTTTTTAAAGACTTAGCACAAGTATTGTATGCTTTCACATACCTAATCGAATCGTAATATTATAATTTCTTAAAACTAATACACCATATCAAATTTTCAAGATTGAAAAAGAATACACATTTATTTTAATATCATAACCGTGTTGGGTTTTATGTCCTAAAACTCATAGTTTGTAAACAAAAATATATTCTATTTTCAATAAAGTTATTATTGTTATTTATTCCGTAAAGATTGTTATTGAATAAAGTGAACTTTACGATCATTAATCTAAATCCAATAAACTAAGAACACTCTGGCTATAGTATGATTACTTGAATTATATGTAGAGACATAAGAGTGGATCAAGTTCAAGTATATCGTCAAAATGATCTATAGTATAAGGATAAGGCTGAGTACCTTATTCTGGGGACACTATGGATGCGGCCCACTTTTGTATATGATATAAACAATGTGATCACTAAATTGTACATGTGGAGACATGTGAGTGGGGGCGTCCTATGCAATGAGTATTGCATAAGATCGGACCATGAAGAAAACCACTCTCACTTTATAATGTCGTTTACTGTTGAGACCGATTTTCTTTTCATTCGATAACCTAGGTAACTCAATTTTAATCCTGAGCTAACCATGAACTCCTGTTTATTCGGAATTATCCTTAGATTTGCATGGGTGAGAGTGGCTCTAGTTCGCCGACTCAATAGGCCTCCCATTTCAGGGGTAAGACTGGGTGAATGGCTGGGGACGTGGGGTGCAAGATGGAATTCACTCCTACCCATTTTTAGGGATAGAAGAAAGGTAGTTCCCTTAAGCACTGACTCCAGGTCTTGAACAAGGGGCCCCACCCTCTCATTGGCCTGAGAGGGATTCGGTTTACTGGTTGGACCACAAACCAATTGTTCATTAGAGGATCAGTGAGACATAAGGAACAAGAAGTAACTTTAGGGGTAAAACGGTAAATTGACCCAGCTCTAGTTACGAACAACCTGTGAATGATCGACTTACTAATCATGGTTATATCAAATGGACAGAAATATATCTATAGTGAGGGGAGTGCAACTACTAGGCTATAGTGGAGTGTCCTAGTAGTTAACGAATGTTGGTTAACAAGGTTAATGAGTTTAGCCGGTTAATCTTGGATCGTTGGAGCCCATGATCTATAGGTCCATTAGGTCCCTCTGCTAGCTCATATCGGACTAAACCATAGAACAGTGTGACAAGTGAGTTCGAAGTGTTCGAATTCAAATTAGGGTATATGCGCTACATATATACGATATATTTAACCGCATTTTTGTTTTATTTACGAATTAAACAAAAGCAGAGAATCGGAGATATTTAAATAAGATTTAAATATCTTAATCAATTATGTGTCGGAATTGATTGGGATTGGCATTTGAATTAATATTAAATATTAATTAAATAGTTTAATTAATCATTTCATGTTACTACAATTTGAAATTCATTATTCAAATTAATTGTTGAATTAAAATGAAGAAAGTCAAAATGTTGACTTCATTTAATGGAAAAATCCATGTTAGTGGAATTTTGAGGTGTCAAGATTTGGTTTAACCAAACTTGCATGTTTGCCAAATAAACCCCACAAGTTTGAGTGGAATTTTGAGTGTCAAAATTTGGTTAACTCAAACATGCATGCTTGCCACATAATCCCAAACATTTGAGTGGAATTTTAAGTGTCAAAATTTGGTGATCTCAAATTTGCATGAACATGCAAACATCACTCTTTAAATAGAGTGATCATTGTACATGGAAGGTCTTGTTCTTGGTGGAAAACCTTGAGAAAAACCTCTCACAAACATCCCTTCACATATACAAAATCCCTTCCAAGTTTAGTCACTCACTGGATTCCACAATTCTCGTTCTAAGGCCGGAGGATAGTGGAGAAGACACTAGTGGTGGTTCAAAACCGGTTCGTGAGGAAAAAGGAGTTTGAACTACAAAAGGCCGGAGGATAGTGGAGAAGACACTAGTGGTGGTTCGAAACCGGTTCGTGAGGAAAAAGGAGTTTGAACTACAAAAGGTTAGTATCTAAACTAATTAAGTTTTAATACTTATGAACATGCTAGTTATATACTATAATTAAATGTTCTTAAAAGTGTAATAGCCCAAAAATAAATAAAGAAATAAACAAGTAAAAATAATTAAAAAAATATATAGTTAAAATAATAAAATAATAAATAAATAAATGAAAATTAAAAGAAGAAAAACATTTGGTAACCCATCCCTCCTCCTTCCTTCAATCTCTCACCACTCCTTCCCTAAAAATAAATCTAGCAACAAATCACGAATCTCTTTTCTGTAAAAACAATGCAGATTTACCCAGAATTTTTCCTTCCTACAAAAACAAATAGAAAAAGAAAACAAAAGGTTTAAGCAGAGTAGCTACGCCGGACGAGATATGTCATTTGAAGAGGTCAGTATATTAAATCTTTCTTTTATTTTATTAAATAATATTAATTTGGTTACAATTATTTAGTTTTATATTAGAGATTAAATGAAAAGAATTCTATATGAGTTTAGTAAATCAAAACCAATTATATTTTAGATCTACTTTGTTGCAATGATTTAGATCTATTGAATTGTTGCAATGATTTAGGTTGTACTTTTATATGAATTATAGGAAAAGAATATAAGGAAATAAGAAAAAAAAATGAGATAGAGATAGAAATACAGAACACTGTTAACTGAAAAGGAAAATAATAACAAAAATAAAAATGGAAGATTTGGATGTAAGAATAGATTATCTAAATTGAATAATACCTTCTTAAAAATAATTAGAGAAGAAGAGGAAAGATTGAGGAAAGATTTGTTGAACAGGATTTAACAGTAAAATAGGAAATATCAGAGTGCAGTGAGCTCCTTTAAATTTTGTCTAATCGGAAATATGAGAATTTTACGATGGCCAATCTAAATTAGAGAAATAATTTTATAGAGTTCAAACTTGAAACTGATGTCATGAACTCATATAGGTTGACTCGGATTTCAAAGGACGGAATCGAACTTTCATTAAAGATATATTTGTGACAACGACTTAAGCTAGCCAGGTAAGTGACCTTACTATCGGCATGGTTATTTTTTTTATGTTGACACGTGCCCTGTGGTTCTGCACGTGTCATATATATTGATATGTGTGAATTGTCTGTGGATCGATATGCTTCCTATATGTTATGTTATGTTATATAATATGTGGATTGTATGATAATAATTATCGTACGATGTGCTCTAGGAGATGTTTGAGATAGGATACGAGAAGGATGCACAAAACGAAATGTAACGATAGGAGTAAGATACGTTCATGAAACGTTAGAGTTAGGTTACACACCGAAGTGCTACGGATAGGAGAGAATGGTGAAAGAATACGGTTAGGTTATTGGTAGAAAGGGTTAGGTTTGTGATAGATTGATAGAACGATAGCATTAGGGTACGTTCTTGTGACGATATGACTAAGGTACGTCACGTAATGATATGTCTGTGATAGGTATAAGAATATTAAGGCTATGGTAAGTTAGAGAACGATATGACTATGAAGTGTTTACGTTATGACTTGTTTATGATATGATGCATTGTATGCTAGATTATGGTGCTTAAGTACGTAGTTATGTGAACGTGAATGTATGCTTTTAGTCTGATGTGATGTGTAATGCATGTAACGATGTGTGGTCCTTGAACGATTATGGCTTGTTTGTATGAATATTTGAATGTAACTGCATGAATTGTATGACATGAAATACGGTAAATTGCATGAAACATAACCCTGTTAGGAATATGTATGATATGTAAAGAAATGAGAATGAGAATGACATGTAAGCATGAAAACGTGACAGGGGGTTATGTTCATTAATGATAACTGTAGGACTAGTGGGACCTCATGCATATTGTGTGCTCATGCATTTGGGGGGATACCCCTATCCCATCACGAGGGTACGGACGCGTACATCCAATGGCAGGACAACGATCGTTATGCTTTGCATAGCGCTGCCGTGACGGTTCTAGTTTTAACGGGTCCCGGTGGGCCCCCAGAGCATGCCCACCGGCTAGGGACAGTGGCCCAGCGGTGTGCGAACTAGCTGGTGAGCCCATACTCGCACGTATGGGCTGCGTGTAGAGTATATGGTACACGTCCACGATTACCTGTTAGGATTACACCGTAGGGAAAATGAAACGAAACGAAACGAAAAAGAAACAAAAACGAAACGAAACGAAACGAAAGATAGGTCCCATCATTTTATTGCATGTGATTGTTGCATTTAACCCCAATAGTGGGGTCACTTACTGAGTATTTCTTTAAATACTCAGGCCATGTGCTACTACATTTTTAAGGTTAAGGCAAGGCATTCCTGTACGGCTGACGACGGCATCGCAACTCGAGATCATGGCACATGCATAGGATGTTTTAAACTTAAACGCTTATTTATTTTATTTCGGGTTTTTTGTTGTGTATTTTAAAGATGTTTTCGAAACACGTAAGTCCATGGCTGTGTTTTTAAGTTAAAGGTTATGTTTTATGGAATTTAAATGAAGTCTTCCGCATTCAATGTTTATGGTAGGTATACAGTAGCGACCTTAAATTAAGTAGAAAATTTCGGGTCGTTACATAAAGTGCCTAAGATCCAAATTGCTTCCGCATGTGTTATATTAACACCATCAAACCGAACCTTCCAATTCATGGATATATCGATTCCTTATATTGATTTAGGCAGCCATATGTAGAAAATATCATACAATGTGGGTCTTGGAAGATTGATCAATTGATGGTATTAAATAGTGTAGCAAAGAAGAATGACATTAGAAGGGACAATGCAAGTGTTGAAAATGAATTCATTTTGTAAATATTCGAATACTTGTTGTTTCACTTTTATACTTGCAAAATTAGTTTTAATGTTCAACGGCACCCGATCTGTTATATTGGGGTGGGTGACCAAATATTAAGTGCTTACTTATCGAATTATTTTATGTATTGTTATAAGTATTATATTTATTCACAAAAACAACTCGTATCGTTAACCATCCGTCTTACGTGTTATTGAGTGTAATGTTATGAACTTTTAACTTTTAAAGCTAACGAATAAGGGTGGGTTTCAATATTTTATATTCTTATCACAAACGAGGGCAATTATGGACCCATTTGATGACGCATTCTCATTTATTGTTTATAATAAAAATGGAATTAATTATTTTATTTAGTGGAAAATATATGTTTGAAAATAATTACGGGTTATTATTCTCTAAAATTTTGAATTAAAAACGTAAAAAGTATAATATGGAAATTAATTTACGTTAAGGTTGTGCAAGTGTCCTTCAAATAGTCTAATTCTCATAGCTTCTCATGGCCTAGTTCAACTAGGCTTTCATCTTGTCGTCATATCTCATCACTCGACTCCTCAGATCATATTTATCCATCGGAATTTTGTACATGATCCTAAAATAAATTGGTTAACTCTTTACTAGTCCCTAAGTCGTACATTTACGTATCATGAATATGTGAGGTCCACTATTTTCTGATAATAATTTTCATGCAACACCAAATATAGTTATTTGATTTCGAGCACAGTAAACGAAACCTTAAACCAAAAGGCCTTCAAGAAATTTAGATAAGCTAAATAAGATTCATTTGAGATGGTTCTTGATTTTTTTTATTAAAAAACCGAACCATTTGATAACTATTTGAACACGATTCTCGTTTATTGTTCTTTCTAATTCAAAATTAATCAGAAATGTTAGGAACAATATCAAGTTTCTTGCTTTTCAGATTTCTTTTTAAATATTAAAGGTTTAAATTGTTATTTTTTCATGTATGATAGATTGCAAAATGGCTTAATATGGTATGTTGGTATTTCCCTCCTCTAATATGTCATTTCTTAATAAAAATGTTTATATTATTACCTTATCATTTATGACACATTGTAAGGTGTCTTTAATATCACATCTTTGTATTATCCTTTCCTTAAATAAACCGAACGTTTTCTATTAATTTCTCCCAAACTTGAAAAAAAATAAAGAAATGAAAAACCTTTTTTACTTGACTATGCGGCTTCATTAGACCTTAGGCAAGGTTCTTCTTCTCTAACCGAACATAACTTATGCAGAAACTAAGCTTTGTTCAAAAATACATGTATCCAGTATGAGTATACGTTCACTTGATAGCAATATTAACTGACTTGCCTCTACTCTCAGCCAAGTTCGAAGGCTCGACTTTACCTTTACTCTAGGCCCAAAATCTTTCGAATGCCATATTGCATCTCATACAGATGTTTTGATTGTCAATCACGACCAAAATAAGTTAACAATTCTTAATATCATAACTTATGTCGGTAGAATTTATAATTCATTTATCATATCAAGCTTCAAAAAAAGAAGAAAAAAAAATACGGAAACAAACAACATGTCAAGAACATTTATTTATTTCAATATTAAAAACCAACTTTTCAATTTATGAATATATTGATCATTTACGTGACCACTCATAGAAAATTTGATAATTCTTGGTTTTATAGTTGAACAGGCAGATATTTTGCTCCCTCACGTACCACGAACATAGAGTATTTACGCAATTGTTTCTATCTCTCTTATCTATGTAGATATCGAAGTAATGAAATGAGCCAGGCCTTCGAATGCCATATTGCATCTCATATAGTTGTTTTTATTGTCAATCAGGACAAAAATAAGTTAACAATTCTTAATATCATAACTTATGTCGGTAGGTTTATAGTTCATTTATAATAATCATATCAAGCTTCAAAAAAGAAATGTTAGTTGAAATTTAAATGTTATATAAGGGAGATGTAGTATAAAGAAAGCTTATTGAACATTTAAATTTATCTAAATTATACGTTTAGTACCTCACAAACTTTCAACTTTATATCTACTTGTCCATAAACTTGGTAGAATGTCTAATAAGTATCTAAATTTTTATTGTTTTAGTTCAACATTTCAGGAGTAAGAAATTTAACTATCGAACTTTGTGATCTTAATTCATACCGTATCTAATAAACTACGCTTAGTGTAGCTCATACCTTATCTACGAACGGTTATGTATCTAAATAATATTTTGACCCAAAATACGACAGCTCGTTTGTTTAGTATGCGTCAAAATAAATTGAGTTCATTTCACATCCACCAGATTTGAAGTTATAGCTTGAAAGTCGAGATCTTCGCCTGAATTTCAACAACCAACTCATCCATAAACACGTGTGAAAGGATAACAACCTTCGATTTTGATTAGGATGGTCGCAAGGAAGAAGAAACCCTAGAAATAGTTCTATGACTATTTTTGTTGCAATTTGATAAGCTTTTTACCAAAACGATATCTAATTGTATACAAGTACTATATGTTCGACATCTTAGAATACTCTAATCAATTGCTTGATAATGGTGTACACTTGCAGTTATGAGCTGACCTCCTTCCCAACGAGTTTGCAGTTTAGAGCCATTAGACGTCACGTCATTTTTTTTTTATGTAAACTAGTTTATTACCCTTTTGCTTTTGTAAGCTCCATCAAGCCTTTGTAACAGAGTTGCTATCACGTTAATATGGAATAAAAATGAGTTCAAGAACGTGTAGTATAGAGCAATTTGAACCTCTAATATCGTCGAGAGTATAATCTCATTCGCATTTAGATTATGATCCAGACTGAAATTAATTAGTTTTGTTGATATTATACCAGAAAACAATTTGCATAAGTACTATAATTAAGTATAACATAGCTAAATTGTTATAAATTATGTACTTTTGATTAAAATGTCAAATTCCCGGGTAGATATTGTTTTCTATGGGGTTTTCTCTCAAGGTTTTAAAACGCTTCTATCAGAGGTTTTCACACCCTTGTGAAAAATATTTTGTTCACCATAACGATCGATGTGAGATCTCTCGTAGAAAATATCATATCTAAGAGAGTAGGTTTTGACCTACACGATAGACAAGAAGGCAACATGCGAGTGGCGCCCATCAGACCACTTGAGAGACGTAATAAACAAAAACCATGACACGACCAATGTAAGACCGTGACGCTAATCATGTTGATTCGAATAGCAATATTAACCGACTTGTCTCTACTCTCAGCCAAGTCCGAAGGCTCGACTTTACCTTTACTCTAGGCCCAAAATCTTTCGAATGCCATATTGCATCTCATACAGTTGTTTTGATTGTCAATCAGGACCAAAATAAGTTCAAAATTCTTAATATCATAACTTATGTCGGTAGCATTTATAATTCATTTATCATATCAAGCTTCAAAAAAAGAAAAAAAAAAATAATATGGAAACAAACAGCATGTCAAGAACATTTATTTATTTCAATATTAAAATCCAACTTTTCAATTTATGAATATATTGATCATTTACGTGACCACTCATAGCAAATTTGATAATTCTTGGTTTTATAGTTGAACAGGCAGATATTTTGCTCCCTCACGTACCACGAACATAGAGTATTTACGCAATTGTTTCTATCTCTCTTATCTATGTAGATATCGAAGTAATGAAATGAGCCAGGCCATTGGAAGGAACAGTAAAACAATGTTGATTGCCATAAATTTGGACGAAAGCTGAACTCGTAGCTGTCCGACGGTGTCAGCTTGTGGACTCCCAAATCATCATCGCCAGATTTGCAGTGTAAAGTGAGCTGATTGTTAGCTTTTAGAGCATTTGTTATCTTGACGAAAATCCTTGGGTTTTGCCATATTGATTCTTGGACGGTATTGAGTTGGTAAGCGAAGAACAATGGAATTAAGAGAGAAATGGCAAGGGTTGGAAATGAATTCATTTTGAAGTATGAGAATACTTGTGCTTGGTTTGTTTCACTTTTATACTTGCAAAATTAGTTTTAATTGTTAACGGCTCCCATGATCCGTTGTATTGGAATGGGTGACCAAATATTGCGTGCTTACTTATCGATTGTTTTATTTATTGATATTAGTATTTTAGTTATTTACAAAAACAACCCATAAGAGCGATCGTTAATCATCCGTCGATAACTGTAACGCATATTCTTGAGTGTAATGTTACAGACCTTTAACTTTAAAGCTGATGACAAGGGTAGGTTTCGGCTTTTTGTATTCTTGTCACATAGGAGGGCAATTATGGAACTGTTTGGTAAACCGTTCTTATTTATTGTTCAAAATAAAATAGAACCATGTTTGATAACGGATTTTTTAATTAAAAAAATATACTTTTCGAACGCATTATTAGTTATTGTATAGAGGAATTTAAACTTGTGATATTGTCAATAGTATTATTTCATGACCATTTAAATTACGATGAGGTTGAAATTAATTGAATTTTTGTTGATATTATACTAGAAATAAATTTACATAAGTAGTATAAATTTTCAATTAAAAACCTAAAAGTATAATATAGATGGGTCCTTCACCTAGTCTAGTTCTTATAGTTTCTCATGACCTAGTCGAACCGTACTTTTATCTGGTCATTATATCTCATCACTCGGCTCCTCAAATCAGATTTATCCATCGGAATTTTGTACATAATCCTACGATCAATTGGTTAACTCTTTACTAATTGCTATGTCATACATCTATGTATCACGAATATGGGAGCCCACTCTTTTCTGGTAACATTTTCCATGCAACAGAAAACATAATTATTTGACTCCCAAGTATCACCTTAAACCAAATGCCTCTAAAAGATCTAGATCACGTTCATTTGAGATAGTTTTTGTTTTGTTTTTTTTTTTTTTTTTTTAAGGAAAAATGGAAATTCCAAAAGTTCTAATTAAATGGTTCAATTTTTTTTATGTCGGGTATTTCCCTCCTCTCCTATGTCATTTATTAATTGAAAATGTTTATATTATTACCTTATGATATATGACACATTGTAAAATGTCTTTTAAATCATATCTTTGTATTATACTTTCCTTAAATAGATCGAACGTTTTCTAATAATTTCACTCAAAGTTAGGAAAAATATATGGTACGTTCGACTTTGTGGCTTCATTGGACCTTTGCCATGGTTATTCTTCGTTAACTGAACATAACTTATGCAGAATCTAAATTTTGTTCAATCATACATGTAGCCTATACGTGCACATGTTCACTCGATAGTAATTGTAACGGATCGACTGCCCTCTAATCTAGGCTAAGTCCTAAGGCTCGACCTTACCTTTATTCTAGGCCAAAACTCTTGGAAAGTAATATCGCATCTCGTATAGTAGTCTTTTATATCATATCTTTATATTATCCTTTCCTTAAATAAACCGAACATTTTTTTATTAATTTCTCTCAAAGTTGGAAACAATAAATAAATGAAAAAACCTTTTTTACTTGACTTTGCGGCTTCATTAGACCTTAGGCACGGTTCTTCTTCGCTAACAGAACATAACTTATGCAGAAACTAAGCTTCTTTATGACACATGTAGCCAGTATGAGTATATGTTCACTTGATAGAAATTCTAACCGACTTGCCTCTACTCCCAGCCAAGTCCGAAGGCTCGACTTTACCTTTACTCTAGACCCAAAATCCTTCGAATGCCATATTGCGTCTCATATGGTTGTTTTTATTGTCAATCACGACCAAAATAAGTTAACAATTCTTAATATCATAACTTATGTCCGGATCGTTTATAATTCATTTATACTAATCATATCAAGCTTCAAAAAAGAAATGTTATTGGAAATTTAAATGTTGTATAAGGGAGATGTAGTATAAAGAAAGCTTATTGGACATTTAAATATATCTAAATTATACGTTTAGTCCATCACAAACTTTCAACTTTATATCTACTTGTCCATAAACTTGGTAGAATGTCTAATAGGTCTCTAAATTTTCATTGTTTTAGTTCAACATTTCAGGAGTAAGAAATTTAACTATCGATCTTTGTGATCTTAATTCATACCGTATCTAATAAATTACGCTTAGTGTAGCTCATACCTTATCTACGAACGGTTATGTATCTAAAAAATATTTTGACCCAAAATACGACAGCTCGTTTGTTTTTTACGCGTCAAAATAAATTGAGTTCATTTCACATCCACCAGATTTGAAGTTAGAGCTTGAAAGTTGAGCTCTTCCCGTGAATTTCAACAACCAACTCATCCATAAACACCTATTAAAGGATAACAACCTTCAATTTTGATTAGGATGGTCGCAACCAAGAAGAAACCCTAGAAATAATTCTATGACTATTTTTGTTGCAATTTGATAAGCTTTTTACCAAAATGATATCTAATTGTATACAAGTACTATATGTTCGACATCTTAGAATATTCTAAGCAATTGCTTGATAATGGTGTACACTTGCAGTTATGAGCTGACCTCTTTCCCAACGAGTTTGCAGTTTAGAGCCATTAGACGTCACGTCATTTTTGTATGTAAATTACCCTTTTGCTTTTGTAAGCTCCATGAAGCCTTTGTAACAGAGTTGCTATCACGTTAATATGGAATAAAAATGAGTTCAAGAACGTGTAGTATAGAGCGATTTGAACCTCTATTATCGTCGAGAGTATAATCTCATTCGCATTTAGATTATGATCCGCACTGAAATTAATTAGTTTTGTTGATATTATACTAGAAAACAATTTGCATAAGTACTATAATTTAGTATAACATAGCTAAATTGTTATAAATTATGTACTTTTGATTAAAATGTCAAATTCCCCCATAGATATTGTTTTCCTTGGGTTTTTCTCTCAAGGTTTTAAAACGCTTCTATTAGAGTCAAGATTGAAAACGAACCCCTTTTGGTCGAAACAAGAGAGATAGGTAGGGTAAGATTAAAAGCTAATGAGATTTTAAATTTAAAAAACCGATGAAAAAAAAAAGTTAATTCCTTTTTGTATTCTTACCACATTTGAGTTTGGTTTATTTTTTATAAAATTACCCGGGTTTTTCCATAAATGAGGAAAATTATATCTACTATCTGTTTCCTCTTTTTGTAAAATATCTTAGAGTTGGGCATTCCGGTGCAATCATTTCTCAAACAAGAAATATTCTCAACGTTAGAGAAGATAAGGCAAGACCACCTAAACCAAGCAAACGAGAGAGACATAAATTCATCCTATCTATACCACATGGCAGGGACATCTTCAAATAATTTCGATCAAAGTGGAAGAAATTAATAAATAAGTAGTGTATAGGTTCAATTACCTTAACAAATCTTAATATTCTAATTCATTAAAACTAATACCCCATATCAAATTTTAAAGAAAGAAAAAACACACACAAAAACAACAAATTTACTATAATATTATATTTGAACTTTCCAGTTTATGGATATATTGGTTAGTTACATTCATTTAGGCAGCCAAGCGTGGCAGATATCGTACAATTTGGTTTTATAGTCAAACATACAGATACCTTGTTTTCCCACGATCCACAAACACAGAGTTTTGTTGCATTTGATTCTATCTCTGTTATCCATGTAGATATCAAAGTACTGTGAAAACCCAGGCCATTGAAAGGTACAGTAAAATTGTGTTGAGCCCCAAAAGTTTGGTCGAAAGGTGAAGGCGTAGCCGCCCAAAAACGGGAGCTGGTGGATTCCCAAGTCATCATCGCCAGATTTGCAGTGAATAGTGAGTTGATTGTGACTTTCTAGAACATTTGTTATATTGACCGTAATCGGTGGGTCTTTGAAGATTGATCCGTCAATGGTTGTAAATAGGGTAGTGAAGAACAACGACATTAGGAGAGACAATGCAAGTGTTGAAAATGAATTCATTTTGTAAATATGATAATACTTGTGCCGGGTTTGTGTCACTTTTATACTTGCAAAATTAGTTTTAATTGTCTACTGCTCCGATCGATCTGTTATATTGGGATGGGTGACCCAATATTACGTGCTTACGTATCCATTGTTTTATTTATTGTTATTAGTATTTTTGTGATTTACAAAAACAACTCATAAGAGCGATCGTTATCCATCCGTCGTTAACTGTAACACATATTCTTGAGTGTAATGTTATGGTCCTTTAACTTTAAAGCTGATGAACAAGGGTGAGTTTTGTTATTTTGTATTCTTGTCATAAAAGAGGGTAACATATAGGCTACAAGGTATGTTCGTATTTCCCTCCTCTAATATATCATTTATTAATTGAAAATGTTTATATTATTGCCCGATCGTATATGACACATTGTAAAATATCATTTATATCATATCTTTGTATTATCCTTTCCTTAAATAAACCGAACGTTTTCAAATAAATGGTACGTTGGACATTGTGGCTTTATTAGACCTTTGACAAGGTTATTCTCTGTTAACCGAACATAACTTATGCAGTGACTAAATTTCTGTTCAATCATACTTGCCTCTACTCTAGGCTAAGTCCTAATGCTCGACCTTACCTTTATTCTAGGCCAAAATTCTTCGAAAGCAATGCCGCATCTCGTATAGTTGTTATGATTACCAATCATGACCAAAATAAGTTGACAATTCTTAATATCATAATTTATGTTGATAGCGTTTATATTCACTTATACTAAAGATCATATCAAGCTTAAAAAAAAAAGAAAAGAAGAAAAAAAGATACACACACGACAAACATTACGGAGACATCTTCAAATAATTTCGATCAAAGTAGAAGAAATTAATACCTTAACAAATCTTAATATTATAATTCATTAAAACTAATACACCATATCAAATTTTAAAAAAAGAAAAAAAACACACACAAAAACAACATATTAATATCCATTTATTATGATATTATAATTGAACTTTCCAATTTATGGATATATTGATCAGTTATATTTATTTTGGCAGCCAAGTGTGGCAAATATCATACAATTTGGTTTTATAGTCGAACATACACATACCTTGCTCTCCCACAATCCACAAACACAGAGTATTGTTGCATTTGGTTCTATCTCTATTATCCTTGTAGATATCCAAGTAATGCGAAAAGCCAGACCACTCGAAGGTACAGTAAAACTGTGTTGAGCCCCAGAAGTTTGGTCGAAAAGTGAAGGTGTAGCCGCCCAAAGGTAGGAGCTGGTGGATTCTCAAGTCATCATCGCTAGATTTGCAGTGAACAGCGAGCTGATTGTGACTTTTTAGAACATTTGTTATATTGACTGTCATCGGTGGGTCTTTGAAGATTGATCCGTCGATGGTAGTAAATAGGGCAGTGAAGAACAACGACATTAGGAGAGCGAACGCAAGTGTTGAAAATGAATTCATTTTGTAAATATGAGAATACTTGTCCTTGTTTTGTTTCACTTTTATATTTGCAAGATTAGTTTTAATTGTCAACCAGCTTGGATCCATCTGTTATATTAAGATGGTTGACCAAATATTACCTGCTTACTTATGGATTGTTTTATTTATTATTATTAGTATTTTTGTTATTTACAAAAACAACTCCTAAGAGCGATCGTTCACCATGGGTCGATAATTGGAACCCATATTCTTGAGTGTAATGTTACCATCCTTTAACTTTAAAGCTGATGAATAAGGGAGGGTTTCCATATTTTGGATTCTTGTCATAAAGAGTGCAATTATGGACTTGCTTGGTAATGGGCTCTTATTTATTGTTGAAAATAAAAATAGAACCATATTTGATAACTAGTTTTTTATTATAAAAAAACTATAGGCTTGGAACTCAAACATTATTGGTTATTGTTCTATAAACTTTTGAATTAAAAATGTAAAAGTATGTACCATTTCAAACCCACGTCAGCAAAAATGAAAAAAAAAAATGGCCATTGTTTCAGTTTCTTCCTCAGCTACGACATTTCATTCTCTTGATCCTTACTATCTTGCTCGTCACTTCTCTCGGTTCGATATAGCATTCTCTCGTTTGATAATAATTTTTTTGTGGTATAGTCTTTTTTACTCGAATAAATATATGATTGAAATGTTTGGTTATATGCACGAATGAGTGAACTTGTTTGTCTGATGAACTGTGACGACGTTCAAGTTTGTGATGAGTTCTGCAGAAGAGCCGGGTAAAACGGAGGAATGTTTTCTTCTCCACTCATGCTTTGTTGCTGCAACCAGCCATGAAATAATTACACAATTTTCTTATCTTTCCCCTTTTGTCACGTATGCTTCATCAAGCAAAAGTGTTATCTCCTTCATATGAAATAAAAATGAGTTCGAGTACGTGTAGTATAGAGCAATTTGAACCTCTGATATCGCCGATAGTACAATTTCATGACTATTTAAATTATGATGATGTTGAAATTAATTGATTTTTTTTTTTTTTTTGGTTGATATTGTATTAGAAAGGTATTTACATAAGTAGTATAACTTAATATAATGTAACTCAATTGATATAAAGTATGTACTTTTGATTAAAAGGTAAAATTTTTCAATAGATATTATCTTCTTTCGGTTTTAAAACGGGTCTACTATGAAGAAATTTCTACCCTTTTATAATTCGTTCCCCTCTCCCACCGATGTGAGATCTCATAGAGAGAATGTCACAGCTCAGAGAGTAGGTTCTGACCTACACGAAGACAACATGTGAGTGTCGCCCATCGAACCACTTTAGAGTCGTAATAAACAAATGTCATGACGCGACAGATGTAAGACGTGACACTAATCATGTCGATTTGAACAAGCTTATAAAATAAATTATTTTGATTGGGTGACTATAAATTAAATTCATCCTTAGTAAATAGATTAGCAAAAAATAACGATATTAGTCGAGATTGCCCCTGCGTTGAAATTTTACCCATTTTCGTCTAAATAACAAAGACAAGTAACGTAAGATTAAAAGCTAATGAATTGTTTAAATTTAAAAACTATATAAAAGAAAAAGTTAATTTCGTTTTGTATTCTTGCTTTTCTCTTTATTAAAAACGATTTTATCATCCTATCTTCTTTTTTAAAGACTTAGCACAAGTATTGTATGCTTTCACATACCTAATCGAATCGTAATATTATAATTTCTTAAAACTAATACACCATATCAAATTTTCAAGATTGAAAAAGAATACACATTTATTTTAATATCATAACCGTGTTGGGTTTTATGTCCTAAAACTCATAGTTTGTAAACAAAAATATATTCTATTTTCAATAAAGTTATTATTGTTATTTATTCCGTAAAGATTGTTATTGAATAAAGTGAACTTTACGATCATTAATCTAAATCCAATAAACTAAGAACACTCTGGCTATAGTATGATTACTTGAATTATATGTAGAGACATAAGAGTGGATCAAGTTCAAGTATATCGTCAAAATGATCTATAGTATAAGGATAAGGCTGAGTACCTTATTCTGGGGACACTATGGATGCGGCCCACTTTTGTATATGATATAAACAATGTGATCACTAAATTGTACATGTGGAGACATGTGAG
The DNA here is from genome assembly GCF_057944985.1 of Cucurbita pepo subsp. pepo. Lineage (NCBI taxonomy): Eukaryota > Viridiplantae > Streptophyta > Magnoliopsida > Cucurbitales > Cucurbitaceae > Cucurbita > Cucurbita pepo. The sequence goes on along the minus strand of NC_141809.1, from coordinate 4,106,398 downwards.
TGGGGGCGTCCTATGCAATGAGTATTGCATAAGATCGGACCATGAAGAAAACCACTCTCACTTTATAATGTCGTTTACTGTTGAGACCGATTTTCTTTTCATTCGATAACCTAGGTAACTCAATTTTAATCCTGAGCTAACCATGAACTCCTGTTTATTCGGAATTATCCTTAGATTTGCATGGGTGAGAGTGGCTCTAGTTCGCCGACTCAATAGGCCTCCCATTTCAGGGGTAAGACTGGGTGAATGGCTGGGGACGTGGGGTGCAAGATGGAATTCACTCCTACCCATTTTTAGGGATAGAAGAAAGGTAGTTCCCTTAAGCACTGACTCCAGGTCTTGAACAAGGGGCCCCACCCTCTCATTGGCCTGAGAGGGATTCGGTTTACTGGTTGGACCACAAACCAATTGTTCATTAGAGGATCAGTGAGACATAAGGAACAAGAAGTAACTTTAGGGGTAAAACGGTAAATTGACCCAGCTCTAGTTACGAACAACCTGTGAATGATCGACTTACTAATCATGGTTATATCAAATGGACAGAAATATATCTATAGTGAGGGGAGTGCAACTACTAGGCTATAGTGGAGTGTCCTAGTAGTTAACGAATGTTGGTTAACAAGGTTAATGAGTTTAGCCGGTTAATCTTGGATCGTTGGAGCCCATGATCTATAGGTCCATTAGGTCCCTCTGCTAGCTCATATCGGACTAAACCATAGAACAGTGTGACAAGTGAGTTCGAAGTGTTCGAATTCAAATTAGGGTATATGCGCTACATATATACGATATATTTAACCGCATTTTTGTTTTATTTACGAATTAAACAAAAGCAGAGAATCGGAGATATTTAAATAAGATTTAAATATCTTAATCAATTATGTGTCGGAATTGATTGGGATTGGCATTTGAATTAATATTAAATATTAATTAAATAGTTTAATTAATCATTTCATGTTACTACAATTTGAAATTCATTATTCAAATTAATTGTTGAATTAAAATGAAGAAAGTCAAAATGTTGACTTCATTTAATGGAAAAATCCATGTTAGTGGAATTTTGAGGTGTCAAGATTTGGTTTAACCAAACTTGCATGTTTGCCAAATAAACCCCACAAGTTTGAGTGGAATTTTGAGTGTCAAAATTTGGTTAACTCAAACATGCATGCTTGCCACATAATCCCAAACATTTGAGTGGAATTTTAAGTGTCAAAATTTGGTGATCTCAAATTTGCATGAACATGCAAACATCACTCTTTAAATAGAGTGATCATTGTACATGGAAGGTCTTGTTCTTGGTGGAAAACCTTGAGAAAAACCTCTCACAAACATCCCTTCACATATACAAAATCCCTTCCAAGTTTAGTCACTCACTGGATTCCACAATTCTCGTTCTAAGGCCGGAGGATAGTGGAGAAGACACTAGTGGTGGTTCAAAACCGGTTCGTGAGGAAAAAGGAGTTTGAACTACAAAAGGCCGGAGGATAGTGGAGAAGACACTAGTGGTGGTTCGAAACCGGTTCGTGAGGAAAAAGGAGTTTGAACTACAAAAGGTTAGTATCTAAACTAATTAAGTTTTAATACTTATGAACATGCTAGTTATATACTATAATTAAATGTTCTTAAAAGTGTAATAGCCCAAAAATAAATAAAGAAATAAACAAGTAAAAATAATTAAAAAAATATATAGTTAAAATAATAAAATAATAAATAAATAAATGAAAATTAAAAGAAGAAAAACATTTGGTAACCCATCCCTCCTCCTTCCTTCAATCTCTCACCACTCCTTCCCTAAAAATAAATCTAGCAACAAATCACGAATCTCTTTTCTGTAAAAACAATGCAGATTTACCCAGAATTTTTCCTTCCTACAAAAACAAATAGAAAAAGAAAACAAAAGGTTTAAGCAGAGTAGCTACGCCGGACGAGATATGTCATTTGAAGAGGTCAGTATATTAAATCTTTCTTTTATTTTATTAAATAATATTAATTTGGTTACAATTATTTAGTTTTATATTAGAGATTAAATGAAAAGAATTCTATATGAGTTTAGTAAATCAAAACCAATTATATTTTAGATCTACTTTGTTGCAATGATTTAGATCTATTGAATTGTTGCAATGATTTAGGTTGTACTTTTATATGAATTATAGGAAAAGAATATAAGGAAATAAGAAAAAAAAATGAGATAGAGATAGAAATACAGAACACTGTTAACTGAAAAGGAAAATAATAACAAAAATAAAAATGGAAGATTTGGATGTAAGAATAGATTATCTAAATTGAATAATACCTTCTTAAAAATAATTAGAGAAGAAGAGGAAAGATTGAGGAAAGATTTGTTGAACAGGATTTAACAGTAAAATAGGAAATATCAGAGTGCAGTGAGCTCCTTTAAATTTTGTCTAATCGGAAATATGAGAATTTTACGATGGCCAATCTAAATTAGAGAAATAATTTTATAGAGTTCAAACTTGAAACTGATGTCATGAACTCATATAGGTTGACTCGGATTTCAAAGGACGGAATCGAACTTTCATTAAAGATATATTTGTGACAACGACTTAAGCTAGCCAGGTAAGTGACCTTACTATCGGCATGGTTATTTTTTTTATGTTGACACGTGCCCTGTGGTTCTGCACGTGTCATATATATTGATATGTGTGAATTGTCTGTGGATCGATATGCTTCCTATATGTTATGTTATGTTATATAATATGTGGATTGTATGATAATAATTATCGTACGATGTGCTCTAGGAGATGTTTGAGATAGGATACGAGAAGGATGCACAAAACGAAATGTAACGATAGGAGTAAGATACGTTCATGAAACGTTAGAGTTAGGTTACACACCGAAGTGCTACGGATAGGAGAGAATGGTGAAAGAATACGGTTAGGTTATTGGTAGAAAGGGTTAGGTTTGTGATAGATTGATAGAACGATAGCATTAGGGTACGTTCTTGTGACGATATGACTAAGGTACGTCACGTAATGATATGTCTGTGATAGGTATAAGAATATTAAGGCTATGGTAAGTTAGAGAACGATATGACTATGAAGTGTTTACGTTATGACTTGTTTATGATATGATGCATTGTATGCTAGATTATGGTGCTTAAGTACGTAGTTATGTGAACGTGAATGTATGCTTTTAGTCTGATGTGATGTGTAATGCATGTAACGATGTGTGGTCCTTGAACGATTATGGCTTGTTTGTATGAATATTTGAATGTAACTGCATGAATTGTATGACATGAAATACGGTAAATTGCATGAAACATAACCCTGTTAGGAATATGTATGATATGTAAAGAAATGAGAATGAGAATGACATGTAAGCATGAAAACGTGACAGGGGGTTATGTTCATTAATGATAACTGTAGGACTAGTGGGACCTCATGCATATTGTGTGCTCATGCATTTGGGGGGATACCCCTATCCCATCACGAGGGTACGGACGCGTACATCCAATGGCAGGACAACGATCGTTATGCTTTGCATAGCGCTGCCGTGACGGTTCTAGTTTTAACGGGTCCCGGTGGGCCCCCAGAGCATGCCCACCGGCTAGGGACAGTGGCCCAGCGGTGTGCGAACTAGCTGGTGAGCCCATACTCGCACGTATGGGCTGCGTGTAGAGTATATGGTACACGTCCACGATTACCTGTTAGGATTACACCGTAGGGAAAATGAAACGAAACGAAACGAAAAAGAAACAAAAACGAAACGAAACGAAACGAAAGATAGGTCCCATCATTTTATTGCATGTGATTGTTGCATTTAACCCCAATAGTGGGGTCACTTACTGAGTATTTCTTTAAATACTCAGGCCATGTGCTACTACATTTTTAAGGTTAAGGCAAGGCATTCCTGTACGGCTGACGACGGCATCGCAACTCGAGATCATGGCACATGCATAGGATGTTTTAAACTTAAACGCTTATTTATTTTATTTCGGGTTTTTTGTTGTGTATTTTAAAGATGTTTTCGAAACACGTAAGTCCATGGCTGTGTTTTTAAGTTAAAGGTTATGTTTTATGGAATTTAAATGAAGTCTTCCGCATTCAATGTTTATGGTAGGTATACAGTAGCGACCTTAAATTAAGTAGAAAATTTCGGGTCGTTACATAAAGTGCCTAAGATCCAAATTGCTTCCGCATGTGTTATATTAACACCATCAAACCGAACCTTCCAATTCATGGATATATCGATTCCTTATATTGATTTAGGCAGCCATATGTAGAAAATATCATACAATGTGGGTCTTGGAAGATTGATCAATTGATGGTATTAAATAGTGTAGCAAAGAAGAATGACATTAGAAGGGACAATGCAAGTGTTGAAAATGAATTCATTTTGTAAATATTCGAATACTTGTTGTTTCACTTTTATACTTGCAAAATTAGTTTTAATGTTCAACGGCACCCGATCTGTTATATTGGGGTGGGTGACCAAATATTAAGTGCTTACTTATCGAATTATTTTATGTATTGTTATAAGTATTATATTTATTCACAAAAACAACTCGTATCGTTAACCATCCGTCTTACGTGTTATTGAGTGTAATGTTATGAACTTTTAACTTTTAAAGCTAACGAATAAGGGTGGGTTTCAATATTTTATATTCTTATCACAAACGAGGGCAATTATGGACCCATTTGATGACGCATTCTCATTTATTGTTTATAATAAAAATGGAATTAATTATTTTATTTAGTGGAAAATATATGTTTGAAAATAATTACGGGTTATTATTCTCTAAAATTTTGAATTAAAAACGTAAAAAGTATAATATGGAAATTAATTTACGTTAAGGTTGTGCAAGTGTCCTTCAAATAGTCTAATTCTCATAGCTTCTCATGGCCTAGTTCAACTAGGCTTTCATCTTGTCGTCATATCTCATCACTCGACTCCTCAGATCATATTTATCCATCGGAATTTTGTACATGATCCTAAAATAAATTGGTTAACTCTTTACTAGTCCCTAAGTCGTACATTTACGTATCATGAATATGTGAGGTCCACTATTTTCTGATAATAATTTTCATGCAACACCAAATATAGTTATTTGATTTCGAGCACAGTAAACGAAACCTTAAACCAAAAGGCCTTCAAGAAATTTAGATAAGCTAAATAAGATTCATTTGAGATGGTTCTTGATTTTTTTTATTAAAAAACCGAACCATTTGATAACTATTTGAACACGATTCTCGTTTATTGTTCTTTCTAATTCAAAATTAATCAGAAATGTTAGGAACAATATCAAGTTTCTTGCTTTTCAGATTTCTTTTTAAATATTAAAGGTTTAAATTGTTATTTTTTCATGTATGATAGATTGCAAAATGGCTTAATATGGTATGTTGGTATTTCCCTCCTCTAATATGTCATTTCTTAATAAAAATGTTTATATTATTACCTTATCATTTATGACACATTGTAAGGTGTCTTTAATATCACATCTTTGTATTATCCTTTCCTTAAATAAACCGAACGTTTTCTATTAATTTCTCCCAAACTTGAAAAAAAATAAAGAAATGAAAAACCTTTTTTACTTGACTATGCGGCTTCATTAGACCTTAGGCAAGGTTCTTCTTCTCTAACCGAACATAACTTATGCAGAAACTAAGCTTTGTTCAAAAATACATGTATCCAGTATGAGTATACGTTCACTTGATAGCAATATTAACTGACTTGCCTCTACTCTCAGCCAAGTTCGAAGGCTCGACTTTACCTTTACTCTAGGCCCAAAATCTTTCGAATGCCATATTGCATCTCATACAGATGTTTTGATTGTCAATCACGACCAAAATAAGTTAACAATTCTTAATATCATAACTTATGTCGGTAGAATTTATAATTCATTTATCATATCAAGCTTCAAAAAAAGAAGAAAAAAAAATACGGAAACAAACAACATGTCAAGAACATTTATTTATTTCAATATTAAAAACCAACTTTTCAATTTATGAATATATTGATCATTTACGTGACCACTCATAGAAAATTTGATAATTCTTGGTTTTATAGTTGAACAGGCAGATATTTTGCTCCCTCACGTACCACGAACATAGAGTATTTACGCAATTGTTTCTATCTCTCTTATCTATGTAGATATCGAAGTAATGAAATGAGCCAGGCCTTCGAATGCCATATTGCATCTCATATAGTTGTTTTTATTGTCAATCAGGACAAAAATAAGTTAACAATTCTTAATATCATAACTTATGTCTGTAGGTTTATAGTTCATTTATAATAATCATATCAAGCTTCAAAAAAGAAATGTTAGTTGAAATTTAAATGTTATATAAGGGAGATGTAGTATAAAGAAAGCTTATTGAACATTTAAATTTATCTAAATTATACGTTTAGTACCTCACAAACTTTCAACTTTATATCTACTTGTCCATAAACTTGGTAGAATGTCTAATAAGTATCTAAATTTTTATTGTTTTAGTTCAACATTTCAGGAGTAAGAAATTTAACTATCGAACTTTGTGATCTTAATTCATACCGTATCTAATAAACTACGCTTAGTGTAGCTCATACCTTATCTACGAACGGTTATGTATCTAAATAATATTTTGACCCAAAATACGACAGCTCGTTTGTTTAGTATGCGTCAAAATAAATTGAGTTCATTTCACATCCACCAGATTTGAAGTTATAGCTTGAAAGTCGAGATCTTCGCCTGAATTTCAACAACCAACTCATCCATAAACACGTGTGAAAGGATAACAACCTTCGATTTTGATTAGGATGGTCGCAAGGAAGAAGAAACCCTAGAAATAGTTCTATGACTATTTTTGTTGCAATTTGATAAGCTTTTTACCAAAACGATATCTAATTGTATACAAGTACTATATGTTCGACATCTTAGAATACTCTAATCAATTGCTTGATAATGGTGTACACTTGCAGTTATGAGCTGACCTCCTTCCCAACGAGTTTGCAGTTTAGAGCCATTAGACGTCACGTCATTTTTTTTTTATGTAAACTAGTTTATTACCCTTTTGCTTTTGTAAGCTCCATCAAGCCTTTGTAACAGAGTTGCTATCACGTTAATATGGAATAAAAATGAGTTCAAGAACGTGTAGTATAGAGCAATTTGAACCTCTAATATCGTCGAGAGTATAATCTCATTCGCATTTAGATTATGATCCAGACTGAAATTAATTAGTTTTGTTGATATTATACCAGAAAACAATTTGCATAAGTACTATAATTAAGTATAACATAGCTAAATTGTTATAAATTATGTACTTTTGATTAAAATGTCAAATTCCCGGGTAGATATTGTTTTCTATGGGGTTTTCTCTCAAGGTTTTAAAACGCTTCTATCAGAGGTTTTCACACCCTTGTGAAAAATATTTTGTTCACCATAACGATCGATGTGAGATCTCTCGTAGAAAATATCATATCTAAGAGAGTAGGTTTTGACCTACACGATAGACAAGAAGGCAACATGCGAGTGGCGCCCATCAGACCACTTGAGAGACGTAATAAACAAAAACCATGACACGACCAATGTAAGACCGTGACGCTAATCATGTTGATTCGAATAGCAATATTAACCGACTTGTCTCTACTCTCAGCCAAGTCCGAAGGCTCGACTTTACCTTTACTCTAGGCCCAAAATCTTTCGAATGCCATATTGCATCTCATACAGTTGTTTTGATTGTCAATCAGGACCAAAATAAGTTCAAAATTCTTAATATCATAACTTATGTCGGTAGCATTTATAATTCATTTATCATATCAAGCTTCAAAAAAAGAAAAAAAAAATAATATGGAAACAAACAGCATGTCAAGAACATTTATTTATTTCAATATTAAAATCCAACTTTTCAATTTATGAATATATTGATCATTTACGTGACCACTCATAGCAAATTTGATAATTCTTGGTTTTATAGTTGAACAGGCAGATATTTTGCTCCCTCACGTACCACGAACATAGAGTATTTACGCAATTGTTTCTATCTCTCTTATCTATGTAGATATCGAAGTAATGAAATGAGCCAGGCCATTGGAAGGAACAGTAAAACAATGTTGATTGCCATAAATTTGGACGAAAGCTGAACTCGTAGCTGTCCGACGGTGTCAGCTTGTGGACTCCCAAATCATCATCGCCAGATTTGCAGTGTAAAGTGAGCTGATTGTTAGCTTTTAGAGCATTTGTTATCTTGACGAAAATCCTTGGGTTTTGCCATATTGATTCTTGGACGGTATTGAGTTGGTAAGCGAAGAACAATGGAATTAAGAGAGAAATGGCAAGGGTTGGAAATGAATTCATTTTGAAGTATGAGAATACTTGTGCTTGGTTTGTTTCACTTTTATACTTGCAAAATTAGTTTTAATTGTTAACGGCTCCCATGATCCGTTGTATTGGAATGGGTGACCAAATATTGCGTGCTTACTTATCGATTGTTTTATTTATTGATATTAGTATTTTAGTTATTTACAAAAACAACCCATAAGAGCGATCGTTAATCATCCGTCGATAACTGTAACGCATATTCTTGAGTGTAATGTTACAGACCTTTAACTTTAAAGCTGATGACAAGGGTAGGTTTCGGCTTTTTGTATTCTTGTCACATAGGAGGGCAATTATGGAACTGTTTGGTAAACCGTTCTTATTTATTGTTCAAAATAAAATAGAACCATGTTTGATAACGGATTTTTTAATTAAAAAAATATACTTTTCGAACGCATTATTAGTTATTGTATAGAGGAATTTAAACTTGTGATATTGTCAATAGTATTATTTCATGACCATTTAAATTACGATGAGGTTGAAATTAATTGAATTTTTGTTGATATTATACTAGAAATAAATTTACATAAGTAGTATAAATTTTCAATTAAAAACCTAAAAGTATAATATAGATGGGTCCTTCACCTAGTCTAGTTCTTATAGTTTCTCATGACCTAGTCGAACCGTACTTTTATCTGGTCATTATATCTCATCACTCGGCTCCTCAAATCAGATTTATCCATCGGAATTTTGTACATAATCCTACGATCAATTGGTTAACTCTTTACTAATTGCTATGTCATACATCTATGTATCACGAATATGGGAGCCCACTCTTTTCTGGTAACATTTTCCATGCAACAGAAAACATAATTATTTGACTCCCAAGTATCACCTTAAACCAAATGCCTCTAAAAGATCTAGATCACGTTCATTTGAGATAGTTTTTGTTTTGTTTTTTTTTTTTTTTTTTTAAGGAAAAATGGAAATTCCAAAAGTTCTAATTAAATGGTTCAATTTTTTTTATGTCGGGTATTTCCCTCCTCTCCTATGTCATTTATTAATTGAAAATGTTTATATTATTACCTTATGATATATGACACATTGTAAAATGTCTTTTAAATCATATCTTTGTATTATACTTTCCTTAAATAGATCGAACGTTTTCTAATAATTTCACTCAAAGTTAGGAAAAATATATGGTACGTTCGACTTTGTGGCTTCATTGGACCTTTGCCATGGTTATTCTTCGTTAACTGAACATAACTTATGCAGAATCTAAATTTTGTTCAATCATACATGTAGCCTATACGTGCACATGTTCACTCGATAGTAATTGTAACGGATCGACTGCCCTCTAATCTAGGCTAAGTCCTAAGGCTCGACCTTACCTTTATTCTAGGCCAAAACTCTTGGAAAGTAATATCGCATCTCGTATAGTAGTCTTTTATATCATATCTTTATATTATCCTTTCCTTAAATAAACCGAACATTTTTTTATTAATTTCTCTCAAAGTTGGAAACAATAAATAAATGAAAAAACCTTTTTTACTTGACTTTGCGGCTTCATTAGACCTTAGGCACGGTTCTTCTTCGCTAACAGAACATAACTTATGCAGAAACTAAGCTTCTTTATGACACATGTAGCCACTATGAGTATATGTTCACTTGATAGAAATTCTAACCGACTTGCCTCTACTCCCAGCCAAGTCCGAAGGCTCGACTTTACCTTTACTCTAGACCCAAAATCCTTCGAATGCCATATTGCGTCTCATATGGTTGTTTTTATTGTCAATCACGACCAAAATAAGTTAACAATTCTTAATATCATAACTTATGTCCGGATCGTTTATAATTCATTTATACTAATCATATCAAGCTTCAAAAAAGAAATGTTATTGGAAATTTAAATGTTGTATAAGGGAGATGTAGTATAAAGAAAGCTTATTGGACATTTAAATATATCTAAATTATACGTTTAGTCCATCACAAACTTTCAACTTTATATCTACTTGTCCATAAACTTGGTAGAATGTCTAATAGGTCTCTAAATTTTCATTGTTTTAGTTCAACATTTCAGGAGTAAGAAATTTAACTATCGATCTTTGTGATCTTAATTCATACCGTATCTAATAAATTACGCTTAGTGTAGCTCATACCTTATCTACGAACGGTTATGTATCTAAAAAATATTTTGACCCAAAATACGACAGCTCGTTTGTTTTTTACGCGTCAAAATAAATTGAGTTCATTTCACATCCACCAGATTTGAAGTTAGAGCTTGAAAGTTGAGCTCTTCCCGTGAATTTCAACAACCAACTCATCCATAAACACCTATTAAAGGATAACAACCTTCAATTTTGATTAGGATGGTCGCAACCAAGAAGAAACCCTAGAAATAATTCTATGACTATTTTTGTTGCAATTTGATAAGCTTTTTACCAAAATGATATCTAATTGTATACAAGTACTATATGTTCGACATCTTAGAATATTCTAAGCAATTGCTTGATAATGGTGTACACTTGCAGTTATGAGCTGACCTCTTTCCCAACGAGTTTGCAGTTTAGAGCCATTAGACGTCACGTCATTTTTGTATGTAAATTACCCTTTTGCTTTTGTAAGCTCCATGAAGCCTTTGTAACAGAGTTGCTATCACGTTAATATGGAATAAAAATGAGTTCAAGAACGTGTAGTATAGAGCGATTTGAACCTCTATTATCGTCGAGAGTATAATCTCATTCGCATTTAGATTATGATCCGCACTGAAATTAATTAGTTTTGTTGATATTATACTAGAAAACAATTTGCATAAGTACTATAATTTAGTATAACATAGCTAAATTGTTATAAATTATGTACTTTTGATTAAAATGTCAAATTCCCCCATAGATATTGTTTTCCTTGGGTTTTTCTCTCAAGGTTTTAAAACGCTTCTATTAGAGTCAAGATTGAAAACGAACCCCTTTTGGTCGAAACAAGAGAGATAGGTAGGGTAAGATTAAAAGCTAATGAGATTTTAAATTTAAAAAACCGATGAAAAAAAAAAGTTAATTCCTTTTTGTATTCTTACCACATTTGAGTTTGGTTTATTTTTTATAAAATTACCCGGGTTTTTCCATAAATGAGGAAAATTATATCTACTATCTGTTTCCTCTTTTTGTAAAATATCTTAGAGTTGGGCATTCCGGTGCAATCATTTCTCAAACAAGAAATATTCTCAACGTTAGAGAAGATAAGGCAAGACCACCTAAACCAAGCAAACGAGAGAGACATAAATTCATCCTATCTATACCACATGGCAGGGACATCTTCAAATAATTTCGATCAAAGTGGAAGAAATTAATAAATAAGTAGTGTATAGGTTCAATTACCTTAACAAATCTTAATATTCTAATTCATTAAAACTAATACCCCATATCAAATTTTAAAGAAAGAAAAAACACACACAAAAACAACAAATTTACTATAATATTATATTTGAACTTTCCAGTTTATGGATATATTGGTTAGTTACATTCATTTAGGCAGCCAAGCGTGGCAGATATCGTACAATTTGGTTTTATAGTCAAACATACAGATACCTTGTTTTCCCACGATCCACAAACACAGAGTTTTGTTGCATTTGATTCTATCTCTGTTATCCATGTAGATATCAAAGTACTGTGAAAACCCAGGCCATTGAAAGGTACAGTAAAATTGTGTTGAGCCCCAAAAGTTTGGTCGAAAGGTGAAGGCGTAGCCGCCCAAAAACGGGAGCTGGTGGATTCCCAAGTCATCATCGCCAGATTTGCAGTGAATAGTGAGTTGATTGTGACTTTCTAGAACATTTGTTATATTGACCGTAATCGGTGGGTCTTTGAAGATTGATCCGTCAATGGTTGTAAATAGGGTAGTGAAGAACAACGACATTAGGAGAGACAATGCAAGTGTTGAAAATGAATTCATTTTGTAAATATGATAATACTTGTGCCGGGTTTGTGTCACTTTTATACTTGCAAAATTAGTTTTAATTGTCTACTGCTCCGATCGATCTGTTATATTGGGATGGGTGACCCAATATTACGTGCTTACGTATCCATTGTTTTATTTATTGTTATTAGTATTTTTGTGATTTACAAAAACAACTCATAAGAGCGATCGTTATCCATCCGTCGTTAACTGTAACACATATTCTTGAGTGTAATGTTATGGTCCTTTAACTTTAAAGCTGATGAACAAGGGTGAGTTTTGTTATTTTGTATTCTTGTCATAAAAGAGGGTAACATATAGGCTACAAGGTATGTTCGTATTTCCCTCCTCTAATATATCATTTATTAATTGAAAATGTTTATATTATTGCCCGATCGTATATGACACATTGTAAAATATCATTTATATCATATCTTTGTATTATCCTTTCCTTAAATAAACCGAACGTTTTCAAATAAATGGTACGTTGGACATTGTGGCTTTATTAGACCTTTGACAAGGTTATTCTCTGTTAACCGAACATAACTTATGCAGTGACTAAATTTCTGTTCAATCATACTTGCCTCTACTCTAGGCTAAGTCCTAATGCTCGACCTTACCTTTATTCTAGGCCAAAATTCTTCGAAAGCAATGCCGCATCTCGTATAGTTGTTATGATTACCAATCATGACCAAAATAAGTTGACAATTCTTAATATCATAATTTATGTTGATAGCGTTTATATTCACTTATACTAAAGATCATATCAAGCTTAAAAAAAAAAGAAAAGAAGAAAAAAAGATACACACACGACAAACATTACGGAGACATCTTCAAATAATTTCGATCAAAGTAGAAGAAATTAATACCTTAACAAATCTTAATATTATAATTCATTAAAACTAATACACCATATCAAATTTTAAAAAAAGAAAAAAAACACACACAAAAACAACATATTAATATCCATTTATTATGATATTATAATTGAACTTTCCAATTTATGGATATATTGATCAGTTATATTTATTTTGGCAGCCAAGTGTGGCAAATATCATACAATTTGGTTTTATAGTCGAACATACACATACCTTGCTCTCCCACAATCCACAAACACAGAGTATTGTTGCATTTGGTTCTATCTCTATTATCCTTGTAGATATCCAAGTAATGCGAAAAGCCAGACCACTCGAAGGTACAGTAAAACTGTGTTGAGCCCCAGAAGTTTGGTCGAAAAGTGAAGGTGTAGCCGCCCAAAGGTAGGAGCTGGTGGATTCCCAAGTCATCATCGCTAGATTTGCAGTGAACAGCGAGCTGATTGTGACTTTTTAGAACATTTGTTATATTGACTGTCATCGGTGGGTCTTTGAAGATTGATCCGTCGATGGTAGTAAATAGGGCAGTGAAGAACAACGACATTAGGAGAGCGAACGCAAGTGTTGAAAATGAATTCATTTTGTAAATATGAGAATACTTGTCCTTGTTTTGTTTCACTTTTATATTTGCAAGATTAGTTTTAATTGTCAACCAGCTTGGATCCATCTGTTATATTAAGATGGTTGACCAAATATTACCTGCTTACTTATGGATTGTTTTATTTATTATTATTAGTATTTTTGTTATTTACAAAAACAACTCCTAAGAGCGATCGTTCACCATGGGTCGATAATTGGAACCCATATTCTTGAGTGTAATGTTACCATCCTTTAACTTTAAAGCTGATGAATAAGGGAGGGTTTCCATATTTTGGATTCTTGTCATAAAGAGTGCAATTATGGACTTGCTTGGTAATGGGCTCTTATTTATTGTTGAAAATAAAAATAGAACCATATTTGATAACTAGTTTTTTATTATAAAAAAACTATAGGCTTGGAACTCAAACATTATTGGTTATTGTTCTATAAACTTTTGAATTAAAAATGTAAAAGTATGTACCATTTCAAACCCACGTCAACAAAAATGAAAAAAAAAAATGGCCATTGTTTCAGTTTCTTCCTCAGCTACGACATTTCATTCTCTTGATCCTTACTATCTTGCTCGTCACTTCTCTCGGTTCGATATAGCATTCTCTCGTTTGATAATAATTTTTTTGTGGTATAGTCTTTTTTACTCGAATAAATATATGATTGAAATGTTTGGTTATATGCACGAATGAGTGAACTTGTTTGTCTGATGAACTGTGACGACGTTCAAGTTTGTGATGAGTTCTGCAGAAGAGCCGGGTAAAACGGAGGAATGTTTTCTTCTCCACTCATGCTTTGTTGCTGCAACCAGCCATGAAATAATTACACAATTTTCTTATCTTTCCCCTTTTGTCACGTATGCTTCATCAAGCAAAAGTGTTATCTCCTTCATATGAAATAAAAATGAGTTCGAGTACGTGTAGTATAGAGCAATTTGAACCTCTGATATCGCCGATAGTACAATTTCATGACTATTTAAATTATGATGATGTTGAAATTAATTGATTTTTTTTTTTTTTTTTGGTTGATATTGTATTAGAAAGGTATTTACATAAGTAGTATAACTTAATATAATGTAACTCAATTGATATAAAGTATGTACTTTTGATTAAAAGGTAAAATTTTTCAATAGATATTATCTTCTTTCGGTTTTAAAACGGGTCTACTATGGAGAAATTTCTACCCTTTTATAATTCGTTCCCCTCTCCCACCGATGTGAGATCTCATAGAGAGAATGTCACAGCTCAGAGAGTAGGTTCTGACCTACACGAAGACAACATGTGAGTGTCGCCCATCGAACCACTTTAGAGTCGTAATAAACAAATGTCATGACGCGACAGATGTAAGACGTGACACTAATCATGTCGATTTGAACAAGCTTATAAAATAAATTATTTTGATTGGGTGACTATAAATTAAATTCATCCTTAGTAAATAGATTAGCAAAAAATAACGATATTAGTCGAGATTGCCCCTGCGTTGAAATTTTACCCATTTTCGTCTAAATAACAAAGACAAGTAACGTAAGATTAAAAGCTAATGAATTGTTTAAATTTAAAAACTATATAAAAGAAAAAGTTAATTTCGTTTTGTATTCTTGCTTTTCTCTTTATTAAAAACGATTTTATCATCCTATCTTCTTTTTTAAAGACTTAGCACAAGTATTGTATGCTTTCACATACCTAATCGAATCGTAATATTATAATTTCTTAAAACTAATACACCAATATCAAATTTTCAAGATTGAAAAAGAATACACATTTATTTTAATATCATAACCGTGTTGGGTTTTATGTCCTAAAACTCATAGTTTGTAAACAAAAACATATTCTATTTTCAATAAAGTTATTATTGTTATTTATTCAGTAAAGATTGTTATTGAATAAAGTGAACTTTACGATCATTAATCTAAATCCAATAAACTAAGAACACTCTGGCTATAGTATGATTACTTGAATTATATGTAGAGACATATGAGTGGATCAAGTTCAAGTATATCGTCAAAATGATCTATAGTATAAGGATAAGGCTGAGTACCTTATTCTGGAGACACTATGGATGCGGCCCACTTTTGTATATGATATAAACAATGTGATCACTAAATTGTACATGTGGAGACATGTGAGTGGGGGCGTCCTATGCAATGAGTATTGCATAAGATCGGACCATGAAGAAAACCACTCTCACTTTATAATGTCGTTTACTGTTGAGACCGATTTTCTTTTCATTCGATAACCTAGGTAACTCAATTTTAATCCTGAGCTAACCATGAACTCCTGTTTATTCGGAATTATCCTTAGATTTGCATGGGTGAGAGTGGCTCTAGTTCGCCGACTCAATAGGCCTCCCATTTCAGGGGTAAGACTGGGTGAATGGCTGGGGACGTGGGGTGCAAGATGGAATTCACTCCTACCCATTTTTAGGGATAGAAGAAAGGTAGTTCCCTTAAGCACTGACTCCAGGTCTTGAACAAGGGGCCCCACCCTCTCATTGGCCTGAGAGGGATTCGGTTTACTGGTTGGACCACAAACCAATTGTTCATTAGAGGATCAGTGAGACATAAGGAACAAGAAGTAACTTTAGGGGTAAAACGGTAAATTGACCCAGCTCTAGTTACGAACAACCTGTGAAGGATCGACTTACTAATCATGGTTATATCAAATGGACAGAAATATATCTATAGTGAGGGGAGTGCAACTACTAGGCTATAGTGGAGTGTCCTAGTAGTTAACGAATGTTGGTTAACAAGGTTAATGAGTTTAGCCGGTTAATCTTGGATCGTTGGAGCCCATGATCTATAGGTCCATTAGGTCCCTCTGCTAGCTCATATCGGACTAAACCATAGAACAGTGTGACAAGTGAGTTCGAAGTGTTCGAATTCAAATTAGGGTATATGCGCTACATATATACGATATATTTAACCGCATTTTTGTTTTATTTACGAATTAAACAAAAGCAGAGAATCGGAGATATTTAAATAAGATTTAAATATCTTAATCAATTATGTGTCGGAATTGATTGGGATTGGCATTTGAATTAATATTAAATATTAATTAAATAGTTTAATTAATCATTTCATGTTACTACAATTTGAAATTCATTATTCAAATTAATTGTTGAATTAAAATGAAGAAAGTCAAAATGTTGACTTCATTTAATGGAAAAATCCATGTTAGTGGAATTTTGAGGTGTCAAAATTTGGTTTAACCAAACTTGCATGTTTGCCAAATAAACCCCACAAGTTTGAGTGGAATTTTGAGTGTCAAAATTTGGTTAACTCAAACATGCATGCTTGCCACATAATCCCAAACATTTGAGTGGAATTTTAAGTGTCAAAATTTGGTGATCTCAAATTTGCATGAACATGCAAACATCACTCTTTAAATAGAGTGATCATTGTACATGGAAGGTCTTGTTCTTGGTGGAAAACCTTGAGAAAAACCTCTCACAAACATCCCTTCACATATACAAAATCCCTTCCAAGTTTAGTCACTCACTGGATTCCACAATTCTCGTTCTAAGGCCGGAGGATAGTGGAGAAGACACTAGTGGTGGTTCAAAACCGGTTCGTGAGGAAAAAGGAGTTTGAACTACAAAAGGCCGGAGGATAGTGGAGAAGACACTAGTGGTGGTTCGAAACCGGTTCGTGAGGAAAAAGGAGTTTGAACTACAAAAGGTTAGTATCTAAACTAATTAAGTTTTAATACTTATGAACATGCTAGTTATATACTATAATTAAATGTTCTTAAAAGTGTAATAGCCCAAAAATAAATAAAGAAATAAACAAGTAAAAATAATTAAAAAAATATATAGTTAAAATAATAAAATAATAAATAAATAAATGAAAATTAAAAGAAGAAAAACATTTGGTAACCCATCCCTCCTCCTTCCTTCAATCTCTCACCACTCCTTCCCTAAAAATAAATCTAGCAACAAATCACGAATCTCTTTTCTGTAAAAACAATGCAGATTTACCCAGAATTTTTCCTTCCTACAAAAACAAATAGAAAAAGAAAACAAAAGGTTTAAGCAGACTAGCTAAGCGGGACGAGATATGTCATTTGAAGAGGTCAGTATATTAAATCTTTCTTTTATTTTATTAAATAATATTAATTTGGTTACAATTATTTAGTTTTATATTAGAGATTAAATGAAAAGAATTCTATATGAGTTTAGGAAATCAAAACCAATTATATTTTAGATCTACTTTGTTGCAATGATTTAGATCTACTGAATTGTTGCAATGATTTAGGTTGTACTTTTATATGAATTATAGGAAAAGAATATAAGGAAATAAGAAAAAAAATGAGATAGAGATAGAAATACAGAACACTGTTAACTGAGAAGGAAAATAATAACAAAAATAAAAATGGAAGATTTGGAAGTAAGAATAGATTAACGAAATTGAATAATACCTTCTTAAAAATAATTAGAGAAGAAGAGGAAAGATTGAGGAAAGATTTGTTGAACAGGATTTAACAGTAAAATAGGAAATAGGAGAGTGCAGTGAGCTCCTTTAAATTTTGTCTAATCGGAAATATCAGAATTTTACGATGGCCAATCTAAATTAGAGAAATAATTTTATAGAGTTCAAACTTGAAACTGATGTCATGAACTCATATAGGTTGACTCGGATTTCAAAGGACGGAATCGAACTTTCATTAAAGATATATTTGTGACAACGACTTAAGCTAGCCAGGTAAGTGATCTTACTATCGGCATGGTTATTTTTTTTATGTTGACACGTGCCCTGTGGTTCTGCACGTGTCATATATATTGATATGTGTGAATTGTCTGTGGATCGATATGCTTCCTATATGTTATGTTATGTTATATAATATGTGGATTGTATGATAATAATTATCGTACGATGTGCTCTAGGAGATGCTTGAGATAAGATACGAGAAGGATGCACAAAACGAAATGTAACGATAGGAGTAAGATACGTTCATGAAACGTTAGAGTTAGGTTACACACCGAAGTGCTATGGATAGGAGAGAATGGTGAAAGAATACGGTTAGGTTATTGGTAGAAAGGGTTAGGTTTGTGATAGATTGATAGAACGATAGCATTAGGGTACGTTCTTGTGACGATATGACTAAGGTACGTCACGTAATGATATGTCTGTGATAGGTATAAGAATATTAAGGCTATGGTAAGTTAGAGAACGATATGACTATGAAGTGTTTACGTTATGACTTGTTTATGATATGATGCATTGTATGCTAGATTATGGTGCTTAAGTACGTAGTTATGTGAACGTGAATGTATGCTTTTAGTCTGATGTGATGTGTAATGCATGTAACGATGTGTGGTCCTTGAACGATTATGGCTTGTTTGTATGAATATTTGAATGTAACTGCATGAATTGTATGACATGAAATACGGTAAATTGCATGAAACATAACCCTGTTAGGAATATGTATGATATGTAAAGAAATGAGAATGAGAATGACATGTAAGCATGAAAACGTGACAGGGGGTTATGTTCATTAATGATAACTGTAGGACTAGTGGGACCTCATGCATATTGTGTGCTCATGCATTTGGGGGGATACCCCTATCCCATCACGAGGGTACGGACGCGTACATCCAATGGCAGGACAACGATCGTTATGCTTTGCATAGCGCTGCCGTGACGGTTCTAGTTTTAACGGGTCCCGGTGGGCCCCCAGAGCATGCCCACCGGCTAGGGACAGTGGCCCAGCGGTGTGCGAACTAGCTGGTGAGCCCATACTCGCACGTATGGGCTGCGTGTAGAGTATATGGTACACGTCCACGATTACCTGTTAGGATTACACCGTAGGGAAAATGAAACAAAACGAAACGAAAAAGAAACAAAAACGAAACGAAACGAAACGAAATGAAACGAAACGAAAGATAGGTCCCATCATTTTATTGCATGTGATTGTTGCATTTAACCCCAATAGTGGGGTCACTTACTGAGTATTTCTTTAAATACTCAGGCCATGTGCTACTACATTTTTAAGGTTAAGGCAAGGCATTCCTGTACGGCTGACGACGGCATCGCAACTCGAGATCATGGCACATGCATAGGATGTTTTAAACTTAAACGCTTATTTATTTTATTTCGGGTTTTTTGTTGTGTATTTTAAAGATGTTTTCGAAACACGTAAGTCCATGGCTGTGTTTTTAAGTTAAAGGTTATGTTTTATGGAATTTAAATGAAGTCTTCCGCATTCAATGTTTATGGTAGGTATACAGTAGCGACCTTAAATTAAGTAGAAAATTTCGGGTCGTTACATAAAGTGCCTAAGATCCAAATTGCTTCCGCATGTGTTATATTAACACCATCAAACCGAACCTTCCAATTCATGGATATATCGATTCCTTATATTGATTTAGGCAGCCATATGTAGAAAATATCATACAATGTGGGTCTTGGAAGATTGATCAATTGATGGTATTAAATAGTGTAGCAAAGAAGAATGACATTAGAAGGGACAATGCAAGTGTTGAAAATGAATTCATTTTGTAAATATTCGAATACTTGTTGTTTCACTTTTATACTTGCAAAATTAGTTTTAATGTTCAACGGCACCCGATCTGTTATATTGGGGTGGGTGACCAAATATTACGTGCTTACTTATCGAATTATTTTATGTATTGTTATAAGTATTATATTTATTTACAAAAACAACTCGTATCGTTAACCATCCGTCTTACGTGTTATTGAGTGTAATGTTATGAACTTTTAACTTTTAAAGCTAACGAATAAGGGTGGGTTTCAATATTTTATATTCTTATCACAAACGAGGGCAATTATGGACCCATTTGATGTCGCATTCTCATTTATTGTTTATAATAAAAATGGAATTAATTATTTTATTTAGTGAAATATATATGTTTGAAAATAATTACGGGTTATTATTCTCTAAAATTTTGAATTAAAAACGTAAAAAGTATAATATGGAAATTAATTTTACGTTAAGGTTGTGCAAGTGTCCTTCAAATAGTCTAATTCTCATAGCTTCTCATGGCCTAGTTCAACTAGGCTTTCATCTTGTCGTCATATCTCATCACTCGACTCCTCAGATCATATTTATCCATCGGAATTTTGTACATGATCCTAAGATAAATTGGTTAACTCTTTACTAGTCCCTAAGTCGTACATTTACGTATCATGAATATGTGAGGTCCACTATTTTCTGATAATAATTTTCATGCAACACCAAACATAGTTATTTGATTTCGAGCACAGTAAACAAAACCTTAAACCAAAAGGCCTTTAAGAAATTTAGATAAGCTAAATAAGATTCATTTGAGATGGTTCTTGGTTTTTTTTATTAAAAAACCGAACCATTTGATAACTATTTAAACACGATTCTCGTTTATTGTTCTTTCTAATTCAAAATTAATCAGAAATGTTAGGAAGAATATCAAGTTTCTTGCTTTTCAGATTACTTTTTAAATATTAAAGGTTTAAATTGTTATTTTTTCATGTATGATAGATTCCAAAATGGCTTAATATGGTATGTTGGTATTTCCCTCCTCTAATATGTCATTTCTTAATAAAAATGTTTATATTATTACCTTATCATTTATGACACATTGTAAGGTGTCTTTAATATCACATCTTTGTATTATCCTTTCCTTAAATAAACCGAACGTTTTCTATTAATTTCTCCCAAACTTGAAAAAAATAAAGAAATAAAAACCTCTTTTACTTGACTATGCGGCTTCATTAGACCTTAGGCAAGGTTCTTCTTCTCTAACCGAACATAACTTATGCAGAAACTAAGCTTTGTTCAATAATACATGTATCCAGTATGAGTATACGTTCACTTGATAGCAATATTAACTGACTTGCCTCTACTCTCAGCCAAGTTCGAAGGCTCGACTTTACCTTTACTCTAGGCCCAAAATCTTTCGAATGCCATATTGCATCTCATACAGATGTTTTGATTGTCAATCACGACCAAAATAAGTTAACAATTCTTAATATCATAACTTATGTCGGTAGCATTTATAATTCATTTATCATATCAAGCTTCAAAAAAAGAAGAAAAAAAAATACAGAAACAAACAACATGTCAAGAACATTTATTTATTTCAATATTAAAAACCAACTTTTCAATTTATGAATATATTGATCATTTACGTGACCACTCATAGAAAATTTGATAATTCTTGGTTTTATAGTTGAACAGGCAGATATTTTGCTCCCTCACGTACCACGAACATAGAGTATTTACGCAATTGTTTCTATCTCTCTTATCTATGTAGATATCGAAGTAATGAAATGAGCCAGGCCTTCGAATGCCATATTGCATCTCATATAGTTGTTTTTATTGTCAATCAGGACAAAAATAAGTTAAAAATTCTTAATATCATAACTTATGTCTGTAGGGTTTATAGTTCATTTATAATAATCATATCAAGCTTCAAAAAAGAAATGTTAGTGGAAATTTAAATGTTATATAAGGGAGATGGAGTATAAAGAAAGCTTATTGAACATTTAAATTTATCTAAATTATAGGTTTAGTACCTCACAAACTTTCAACTTTATATCTACTTGTCCATAAACTTGGTAGAATGTCTAATAAGTATCTAAATTTTTATTGTTTTAGTTCAACATTTCAGGAGTAAGAAATTTAACTATCGAACTTTGTGATCTTAATTCATACCGTATCTAATAAACTACGCTTAGTGTAGCTCATACCTTATCTACGAACGGTTATGTATCTAAATAATATTTTGACCCAAAATACGACAGCTCGTTTGTTTAGTATGCGTCAAAATAAATTGAGTTCATTTCACATCCACCAGATTTGAAGTTATAGCTTGAAAGTCGAGATCTTCGCCTGAATTTCAACAACCAACTCATCCATAAACACGTGTGAAAGGATAACAACCTTCGATTTTGATTAGTATGGTCGCAAGGAAGAAGAAACCCTAGAAATAGTTCTATGACTATTTTTGTTGCAATTTGATAAGCTTTTTACCAAAACGATATCTAATTGTATACAAGTACTATATGTTCGACATCTTAGAATACTCTAAGCAATTGCTTGATAATGGTGTACACTTGCAGTTATGAGCTGACCTCCTTCCCAACGAGTTTGCAGTTTAGAGTCATTAGACGTCACGTCATTCTTTTTTTTATGTAAACTAGTTTATTACCCTTTTGCTTTTGTAAGCTCCATCAAGCCTTTGTAACAGAGTTGCTATCACGTTAATATGGAATAAAAATGAGTTCAAGAACGTGTAGTATAGAGCGATTTGAACCTCTAATATCGTCGAGAGTATAATCTCATTCGCATTTAGATTATGATCCAGACTGAAATTAATTAGTTTTGTTGATATTATACCAGAAAACAATTTGCTTAAGTACTATAATTAAGTATAACATAGCTAAATTGTTATAAATTATGTACTTTTGATTAAAATGTCAAATTCCCGGGTAGATATTGTTTTCTATGGGGTTTTCTCTCAAGGTTTTAAAACGCTTCTATCAGAGGTTTTCACACCCTTGTGAAAAATATTTTGTTCACCATAACGATCGATGTGAGATCTCTCGTAGAAAATATCATATCTAAGAGAGTAGGTTTTGACCTACACGATAGACAAGAAGGCAACATGCGAGTGGCGCCCATCAGACCACTTGAGAGACGTAATAAACAAAAACCATGACACGACCAATGTAAGACCGTGACGCTAATCATGTTGATTCGAATAGCAATATTAACCGACTTGTCTCTACTCTCAGCCAAGTCCGAAGGCTCGACTTTACCTTTACTCTAGGCCCAAAATCTTTCGAATGCCATATTGCATCTCATACAGTTGTTTTGATTGTCAATCAGGACCAAAATAAGTTCAAAATTCTTAATATCATAACTTATGTCGGTAGCATTTATAATTCATTTATCATATCAAGCTTCAAAAAAAGAAAAAAAAAATAATATGGAAACAAACAGCATGTCAAGAACATTTATTTATTTCAATATTAAAATCCCACTTTCCAGTTTGAATATATTGATCATTTACGTGACCACTCATAGCAAATTTGATAATTCTTGGTTTTATAGTTGAACAGGCAGATATTTTGCTCCCTCACGTACCACGAACATAGAGTATTTACGCAATTGTTTCTATCTCTCTTATCTATGTAGATATCGAAGTAATGAAATGAGCCAGGCCATTGGAAGGAACAGTAAAACAATGTTGATTGCCATAAATTTGGACGAAAGCTGAACTCGTAGCTGTCCGACGGTGTCAGCTTGTGGACTCCCAAATCATCATCGCCAGATTTGCAGTGTAAAGTGAGCTGATTGTTAGCTTTTAGAGCATTTGTTATCTTGACGAAAATCCTTGGGTTTTGCCATATTGATTCTTGGACGGTATTGAGTTGGTAAGCGAAGAACAATGGAATTAAGAGAGAAATGGCAAGGGTTGGAAATGAATTCATTTTGAAGTATGAGAATACTTGTGCTTGGTTTGTTTCACTTTTATACTTGCAAAATTAGTTTTAATTGTTAAGGGCTCCCATGATCCGTTGTATTGGAATGGGTGACCAAATATTGCGTGCTTACTTATCGATTGTTTTATTTATTGTTATTAGTATTTTAGTTATTTACAAAAACAACCCATAAGAGCGATCGTTAATCATCCGTCGATAACTGTAACGCATATTCTTGAGTGTAATGTTACAGACCTTTAACTTTAAAGCTGATGACAAGGGTAGGTTTCGGTGTTTTGTATTCTTGTCACATAGGAGGGCAATTATGGAACTGTTTGGTAAACCGTTCTTATTTATTGTTCAAAATAAAATAGAACCATGTTTGATAACGGATTTTTTAATTAAAAAAATATACTTTTCGAACGCATTATTAGTTATTGTATAGAGGAATTTAAACTTGTGATATTGTCAATAGTATTATTTCATGACCATTTAAATTACGATGAGGTTGAAATTAATTGAATTTTTGTTGATATTATACTAGAAATAAATTTACATAAGTAGTATAAATTTTCAATTAAAAACCTAAAAGTATAATATAGATGGGTCCGTCACCTAGTCTAGTTCTTATAGTTTCTCATGACCTAGTCGAACCGTACTTTTATCTGGTCATTATATCTCATCACTCGGCTCCTCAAATCAGATTTATCCATCGGAATTTTGTACATAATCCTACGATCAATTGGTTAACTCTTTACTAATTGCTATGTCATACATCTATGTATCACGAATATGGGAGCCCACTCTTTTCTGGTAACATTTTCCATGCAACAGAAAACATAATTATTTGACTCCCAAGTATCACCTTAAACCAAATGCCTCTAAAAGATCTAGATCACGTTCATTTGAGATAGTTTTTGTTTTGTTTTTTTTTTTTTTTTTTTAAGGAAAAATGGAAATTCCAAAAGTTCTAATTAAATGGTTCAATTTTTTTTATGTCGGGTATTTCCCTCCTCTCCTATGTCATTTATTAATTGAAAATGTTTATATTATTACCTTATGATATATGACACATTGTAAAATGTCTTTTAAATCATATCTTTGTATTATACTTTCCTTAAATAGATCGAACGTTTTCTAATAATTTCACTCAAAGTTAGGAAAAATATATGGTACGTTCGACTTTGTGGCTTCATTGGACCTTTGCCATGGTTATTCTTCGTTAACTGAACATAACTTATGCAGAATCTAAATTTTGTTCAATCATACATGTAGCCTATACGTGCACATGTTCACTCGATAGTAATTGTAACGGATCGACTGCCCTCTAATCTAGGCTAAGTCCTAAGGCTCGACCTTACCTTTATTCTAGGCCAAAACTCTTGGAAAGTAATATCGCATCTCGTATAGTAGTCTTTTATATCATATCTTTATATTATCCTTTCCTTAAATAAACCGAACATTTTTTTATTAATTTCTCTCAAAGTTGGAAACAATAAATAAATGAAAAAACCTTTTTTACTTGACTTTGCGGCTTCATTAGACCTTAGGCACGGTTCTTCTTCGCTAACAGAACATAACTTATGCAGAAACTAAGCTTCTTTATGACACATGTAGCCAGTATGAGTATATGTTCACTTGATAGAAATTCTAACCGACTTGCCTCTACTCCCAGCCAAGTCCGAAGGCTCGACTTTACCTTTACTCTAGACCCAAAATCCTTCGAATGCCATATTGCGTCTCATATGGTTGTTTTTATTGTCAATCACGACCAAAATAAGTTAACAATTCTTAATATCATAACTTATGTCCGGATCGTTTATAATTCATTTATACTAATCATATCAAGCTTCAAAAAAGAAATGTTATTGGAAATTTAAATGTTGTATAAGGGAGATGTAGTATAAAGAAAGCTTATTGGACATTTAAATATATCTAAATTATACGTTTAGTCCATCACAAACTTTCAACTTTATATCTACTTGTCCATAAACTTGGTAGAATGTCTAATAGGTCTCTAAATTTTCATTGTTTTAGTTCAACATTTCAGGAGTAAGAAATTTAACTATCGATCTTTGTGATCTTAATTCATACCGTATCTAATAAATTACGCTTAGTGTAGCTCATACCTTATCTACGAACGGTTATGTATCTAAAAAATATTTTGACCCAAAATACGACAGCTCGTTTGTTTTTTACGCGTCAAAATAAATTGAGTTCATTTCACATCCACCAGATTTGAAGTTAGAGCTTGAAAGTTGAGCTCTTCCCGTGAATTTCAACAACCAACTCATCCATAAACACCTATTAAAGGATAACAACCTTCAATTTTGATTAGGATGGTCGCAACCAAGAAGAAACCCTAGAAATAATTCTATGACTATTTTTGTTGCAATTTGATAAGCTTTTTACCAAAATGATATCTAATTGTATACAAGTACTATATGTTCGACATCTTAGAATATTCTAAGCAATTGCTTGATAATGGTGTACACTTGCAGTTATGAGCTGACCTCTTTCCCAACGAGTTTGCAGTTTAGAGCCATTAGACGTCACGTCATTTTTGTATGTAAATTACCCTTTTGCTTTTGTAAGCTCCATGAAGCCTTTGTAACAGAGTTGCTATCACGTTAATATGGAATAAAAATGAGTTCAAGAACGTGTAGTATAGAGCGATTTGAACCTCTATTATCGTCGAGAGTATAATCTCATTCGCATTTAGATTATGATCCGCACTGAAATTAATTAGTTTTGTTGATATTATACTAGAAAACAATTTGCATAAGTACTATAATTTAGTATAACATAGCTAAATTGTTATAAATTATGTACTTTTGATTAAAATGTCAAATTCCCCCATAGATATTGTTTTCCTTGGGTTTTTCTCTCAAGGTTTTAAAACGCTTCTATTAGAGTCAAGATTGAAAACGAACCCCTTTTGGTCGAAACAAGAGAGATAGGTAGGGTAAGATTAAAAGCTAATGAGATTTTAAATTTAAAAAACCGATGAAAAAAAAAAGTTAATTCCTTTTTGTATTCTTACCACATTTGAGTTTGGTTTATTTTTTATAAAATTACCCGGGTTTTTCCATAAATGAGGAAAATTATATCTACTATCTGTTCCCTCTTTTTGTAAAATATCTTAGAGTTGGGCATTCCGGTGCAATCATTTCTCAAACAAGAAATATTCTCAACGTTAGAGAGGATAAGGCAAGACCACCTAAACCAAACGAACGAGAGAGACATAAATTCATCCTATCTATACCACATGGCAGGGACATCTTCAAATAATTTCGATCAAAGTGGAAGAAATTAATAAATAAGTAGTGTATAGGTTCAATTACCTTAACAAATCTTAATATTCTAATTCATTAAAACTAATACCCCATATCAAATTTTAAAGAAAGAAAAAACACACACAAAAACAACAAATTTACTATAATATTATATTTGAACTTTCCAGTTTATGGATATATTGGTTAGTTACATTCATTTAGGCAGCCAAGCGTGGCAGATATCGTACAATTTGGTTTTATAGTCAAACATACAGATACCTTGTTTTCCCACGATCCACAAACACAGAGTTTTGTTGCATTTGATTCTATCTCTGTTATCCTTGTAGATATCAAAGTACTGTGAAAACCCAGGCCATTGAAAGGTACAGTAAAATTGTGTTGAGCCCCAAAAGTTTGGTCGAAAGGTGAAGGCGTAGCCGCCCAAAAACGGGAGCTGGTGGATTCCCAAGTCATCATCGCCAGATTTGCAGTGAATAGTGAGTTGATTGTGACTTTCTAGAACATTTGTTATATTGACCGTAATCGGTGGGTCTTTGAAGATTGATCCGTCAATGGTTGTAAATAGGGTAGTGAAGAACAACGACATTAGGAGAGACAATGCAAGTGTTGAAAATGAATTCATTTTGTAAATATGATAATACTTGTGCCAGGTTTGTGTCACTTTTATACTTGCAAAATTAGTTTTAATTGTCTACTGCTCCGATCGATCTGTTATATTGGGATGGGTGACCCAATATTACGTGCTTACGTATCCATTGTTTTATTTATTGTTATTAGTATTTTTGTGATTTACAAAAACAACTCATAAGAACGATCGTTATCCATCCGTCGTTAACTGTAACACATATTCTTGAGTGTAATGTTATGGTCCTTTAACTTTAAAGCTGATGAACAAGGGTGAGTTTTGATATTTTGTATTCTTGTCATAAAAGAGGGTAACGTATAGGCTACAAGGTATGTTCGTATTTCCCTCCTCTAATATGTCATTTATTAATTGAAAATGTTTATATTATTGCCCGATCGTATATGACACATTGTAAAATATCATTTATATCATATCTTTGTATTATCCTTTCCTTAAATAAACCGAACGTTTTCAAATAAATGGTACGTTGGACATTGTGGCTTTATTAGACCTTTGACAAGGTTATTCTCTGTTAACCGAACGTAACTTATGCAGTGACTAAATTTCTGTTCAATCATACTTGCCTCTACTCTAGGCTAAGTCCTAATGCTCGACCTTACCTTTATTCTAGGCCAAAATTCTTCGAAAGCAATGCCGCATCTCGTATAGTTGTTATGATTACCAATCATGACCAAAATAAGTTGACAATTCTTAATATCATAATTTATGTTGATAGCGTTTATATTCACTTATACTAAAGATCATATCAAGCTTAAAAAAAAAAGAAAAGAAGAAAAAAAGATACACACACGACAAACATTACGGAGACATCTTCAAATAATTTCGATCAAAGTAGAAGAAATTAATACCTTAACAAATCTTAATATTATAATTCATTAAAACTAATACACCATATCAAATTTTAAAAAAAGAAAAAAAACACACACAAAAACAACATATTAATATCCATTTATTATGATATTATAATTGAACTTTCCAATTTATGGATATATTGATCAGTTATATTTATTTTGGCAGCCAAGTGTGGCAAATATCATACAATTTGGTTTTATAGTCGAACATACACATACCTTGCTCTCCCACAATCCACAAACACAGAGTATTGTTGCATTTGGTTCTATCTCTATTATCCTTGTAGATATCCAAGTAATGCGAAAAGCCAGACCACTCGAAGGTACAGTAAAACTGTGTTGAGCCCCAGAAGTTTGGTCGAAAAGTGAAGGCGTAGCCGCCCAAAGGTAGGAGCTGGTGGATTCCCAAGTCATCATCGCTAGATTTGCAGTGAACAGCGAGCTGATTGTGACTTTTTAGAACATTTGTTATATTGACTGTCATCGGTGGGTCTTTGAAGATTGATCCGTCGATGGTAGTAAATAGGGCAGTGAAGAACAACGACATTAGGAGAGCGAACGCAAGTGTTGAAAATGAATTCATTTTGTAAATATGAGAATACTTGTCCTTGTTTTGTTTCACTTTTATATTTGCAAGATTAGTTTTAATTGTCAACCAGCTTGGATCCATCTGTTATATTAAGATGGTTGACCAAATATTACCTGCTTACTTATGGATTGTTTTATTTATTATTATTAGTATTTTTGTTATTTACAAAAACAACTCCTAAGAGCGATCGTTCACCATGGGTCGATAATTGGAACCCATATTCTTGAGTGTAATGTTACCGTCCTTTAACTTTAAAGCTGATGAATAAGGGAGGGTTTCCATATTTTGGATTCTTGTCATAAAGAGTGCAATTATGGACTTGCTTGGTAATGGGCTCTTATTTATTGTTGAAAATAAAAATAGAACCATATTTGATAACTAGTTTTTTTTTATAAAAAAACTATAGGCTTGGAACTCAAACATTATTGGTTATTGTTCTATAAACTTTTGAATTAAAAATGTAAAAGTATGTACCATTTCAAACCCACGTTAGCAAAAATGAAAAAAAAAAATGGCCATTGTTTCAGTTTCTTCCTCAGCTACGACATTTCATTCTCTTGGTCCTTACTATCTTGCTCGTCACTTCTCTCGGTTCGATATAGCATTCTCTCGTTTGATAATAATTTTTTTGTGGTATAGTCTTTTTTACTCGAATAAATATATGATTGAAATGTTTGGTTATATGCACGAATGAGTGAACTTGTTTGTCTGATGAACTGTGACGACGTTCAAGTTTGTGATGAGTTCTGCAGAAGAGCCGGGTAAAACGGAGGAATGTTTTCTTCTCCACTCATGCTTTGTTGCTGCAACAAGCCATGAAATAATTACACAATTTTCTTATCTTTCCCCTTTTGTCACGTATGCTTCATCAAGCAAAGGTGTTATCTCCTTCATATGAAATAAAAATGAGTTCGAGTACGTGTAGTATAGAGCAATTTGAACCTCTGATATCGCCGATAGTACAATTTCATGACTATTTAGATTATGATGATGTTGAAATTAATTGATTTTTTTTTTTTTTTTTGGTTGATATTGTATTAGAAAGGTATTTACATAAGTAGTATAACTTAATATAATGTAACTCAATTGATATAAAGTATGTACTTTTGATTAAAAGGTAAAATTTTTCAATAGATATTATCTTCTTTAGGTTTTAAAACGGGTCTACTATGGAGAAATTTCTACCCTTTTATAATTCGTTCCCCTCTCCCACCGATGTGAGATCTCATAGAGAGAATGTCACAGCTCAGAGAGTAGGTTCTGACCTACACGAAGACAACATGTGAGTGTCGCCCATCAAACCACTTTAGAGTCGTAATAAACAAATGTCATGACGCGACAG
The DNA here is from genome assembly GCF_057944985.1 of Cucurbita pepo subsp. pepo. Lineage (NCBI taxonomy): Eukaryota > Viridiplantae > Streptophyta > Magnoliopsida > Cucurbitales > Cucurbitaceae > Cucurbita > Cucurbita pepo. The sequence goes on along the minus strand of NC_141809.1, from coordinate 4,075,589 downwards.
ATGTAAGACGTGACACTAATCATGTCGATTTGAACAAGCTTATAAAATAAATTATTTTGATTGGGTGACTATAAATTAAATTCATCCTTAGTAAATAGATTAGCAAAAAATAACGATATTAGTCGAGATTGCCCCTGCGTTGAAATTTTACCCATTTTCGTCTAAATAACAAAGACAAGTAACGTAAGATTAAAAGCTAATGAATTGTTTAAATTTAAAAACTATATAAAAGAAAAAGTTAATTTCGTTTTGTATTCTTGCTTTTCTCTTTATTAAAAACGATTTTATCATCCTATCTTCTTTTTTAAAGACTTAGCACAAGTATTGTATGCTTTCACATACCTAATCGAATCGTAATATTATAATTTCTTAAAACTAATACACCAATATCAAATTTTCAAGATTGAAAAAGAATACACATTTATTTTAATATCATAACCGTGTTGGGTTTTATGTCCTAAAACTCATAGTTTGTAAACAAAAACATATTCTATTTTCAATAAAGTTATTATTGTTATTTATTCAGTAAAGATTGTTATTGAATAAAGTGAACTTTACGATCATTAATCTAAATCCAATAAACTAAGAACACTCTGGCTATAGTATGATTACTTGAATTATATGTAGAGACATAAGAGTTGATCAAGTTCAAGTATATCGTCAAAATGATCTATAGTATAAGGATAAGGCTGAGTACCTTATTCTGGGGACACTATGGATGCGGCCCACTTTTGTATATGATATAAACAATGTGATCACTAAATTGTACATGTGGAGACATGTGAGTGGGGGCGTCCTATGCAATGAGTATTGCATAAGATCGGACCATGAAGAAAACCACTCTCACTTTATAATGTCGTTTACTGTTGAGACCGATTTTCTTTTCATTCGATAACCTAGGTAACTCAATTTTAATCCTGAGCTAACCATGAACTCCTGTTTATTCGGAATTATCCTTAGATTTGCATGGGTGAGAGTGGCTCTAGTTCGCCGACTCAATAGGCCTCCCATTTCAGGGGAGACTGGGTGAATGACTGGGGACGTGGGGTGCAAGATGGAATTCACTCCTACCCATTTTTAGGGATAGAAGAAAGGTAGTTCCCTTAAGCACTGACTCCAGGTCTTGAACAAGGGGCCCCACCCTCTCATTGGCCTGAGAGGGATTCGGTTTACTGGTTGGACCACAAACCAATTGTTCATTAGAGGATCAGTGAGACATAAGGAACAAGAAGTAACTTTAGGGGTAAAACGGTAAATTGACCCAGCTCTAGTTACGAACAACCTGTGAAGGATCGACTTACTAATCATGGTTATATCAAATGGACAGAAATATATCTATAGTGAGGGGAGTGCAACTACTAGGCTATAGTGGAGTGTCCTAGTAGTTAACGAATGTTGGTTAACAAGGTTAATGACTTTAGCCGGTTAATCTTGGATCGTTGGAGCCCATGATCTATAGGTCCATTAGGTCCCTCTGCTAGCTCATATCGGACTAAACCATAGAACAGTGTGACAAGTGAGTTCGAAGTGTTCGAATTCAAATTAGGATATATGCACTACATATATACGATATATTTAACCACATTTTTGTTTTATTTACGAATTAAACAAAAGCAGAGAATCGGAGATATTTAAATAAGATTTAAATATCTTAATCAATTATGTGTCGGAATTGATTGGGATTGGCATTTGAATTAATATTAAATATTAATTAAATAGTTTAAGTAATCATTTCATGTTACTACAATTTGAAATTCATTATTCAAATTAATTGTTGAATTAAAATGAAGAAAGTCAAAATGTTGACTTCATTTAATGGAAAAATCCATGTTAGTGGAATTTTGAGGTGTCAAAATTTGGTTTAACCAAACTTGCATGTTTGCCAAATAAACCCCACAAGTTTGAGTGGAATTTTGAGTGTCAAAATTTGGTTAACTCAAACATGCATGCTTGCCACATAATCCCAAACATTTGAGTGGAATTTTAAGTGTCAAAATTTGGTGATCTCAAATTTGCATGAACATGCAAACATCACTCTTTAAATAGAGTGATCATTGTACATGGAAGGTCTTGTTCTTGGTGGAAAACCTTGAGAAAAACCTCTCACAAACATCCCTTCACATATACAAAATCCCTTCCAAGTTTAGTCACTCACTGGATTCCACAATTCTCGTTCTAAGGCCGGAGGATAGTGGAGAAGACACTAGTGGTGGTTCAAAACCGGTTCGTGAGGAAAAAGGAGTTTGAACTACAAAAGGCCGGAGGATAATGGAGAAGACACTAGTGGTGGTTCGAAACCGGTTCGTGAGGAAAAAGGAGTTTGAACTACAAAAGGTTAGTATCTAAACTAATTAAGTTTTAATACTTATGAACATGCTAGTTATATACTATAATTAAATGTTCTTAAAGTGTAAGAGCCCAAAAATAAATAAAGAAATAAACCAGTAAAAATAATTAAAAAAATATATAGTTAAAATAATAAAATAATAAATAAATAAATGAAAATTAAAAGAAGAAAAACATTTGGTAACCCATCCCTCCTCCTTCCTTCAATCTCTCACCACTCCTTCCCTAAAAATAAATCTAGCAACAAATCACGAATCTCTTTTCTATTAAAACAATGCAGATTTACCCAGAATTTTTCCTTCCTACAAAAACAAATAGAAAAAGAAAACAAAAGGTTTAAGCAGACTAGCTAAGCGGGACGAGATATGTCATTTGAAGAGGTCAGTATATTAAATCTTTCTTTTATTTTATTAAATAATATTAATTTGGTTACAATTATTTAGTTTTATATTAGAGATTAAATGAAAAGAATTCTATATGAGTTTAGGAAATCAAAACCAATTATATTTTAGATCTACTTTGTTGCAATGATTTAGATCTACTGAATTGTTGCAATGATTTAGGTTGTACTTTTATATGAATTATAGGAAAAGAATATAAGGAAATAAGAAAAAAAATGAGATAGAGATAGAAATACAGAACACTGTTAACTGAAAAGGAAAATAATAACAAAAATAAAAATGGAAGAGATGGAAGTAAGAATAGATTAACGAAATTGAATAATACCTTCTTAAAAATAATTAGAGAAGAAGAGAAAAGATTGAGGAAAGATTTGTTGAACAGGATTTAACAGTAAAATAGGAAATATCAGAGTGCAGTGAGCTCCTTTAAATTTTGTCTAATCGGAAATATCAGAATTTTACGATGGCCAATCTAAATTAGAGAAATAATTTTATAGAGTTCAAACTTGAAACTGATGTCATGAACTCATATAGGTTGACTCGGATTTCAAAGGACGGAATCGAACTTTCATTAAAGATATATTTGTGACAACGACTTAAGCTAGCCAGGTAAGTGACCTTACTATCGGCATGGTTATTTTTTTTATGTTGACACGTGCCCTGTGGTTCTGCACGTGTCATATATATTGATATGTGTGAATTGTCTGTGGATCGATATGCTTCCTATATGTTATGTTATGTTATATAATATGTGGATTGTATGATAATAATTATCGTACGATGTGCTCTAGGAGATGTTTGAGATAGGATACGAGAAGGATGCACAAAACGAAATGTAACGATAGGAGTAAGATACGTTCATGAAACGTTAGAGTTAGGTTACACACCGAAGTGCTACGGATAGGAGAGAATGGTGAAAGAATACGGTTAGGTTATTGGTAGAAAGGGTTAGGTTTGTGATAGATTGATAGAACGATAGCATTAGGGTACGTTCTTGTGACGATATGACTAAGGTACGTCACGTAATGATATGTCTGTGATAGGTATAAGAATATTAAGGCTATGGTAAGTTAGAGAACGATATGACTATGAAGTGTTTACGTTATGACTTGTTTATGATATGATGCATTGTATGCTAGATTATGGTGCTTAAGTACGTAGTTATGTGAACGTGAATGTATGCTTTTAGTCTGATGTGATGTGTAATGCATGTAACGATGTGTGGTCCTTGAACGATTATGGCTTGTTTGTATGAATATTTGAATGTAACTGCATGAATTGTATGACATGAAATACGGTAAATTGCATGAAACATAACCCTGTTAGGAATATGTATGATATGTAAAGAAATGAGAATGAGAATGACATGTAAGCATGAAAACGTGACAGGGGGTTATGTTCATTAATGATAACTGTAGGACTAGTGGGACCTCATGCATATTGTGTGCTCATGCATTTGGGGGGATACCCCTATCCCATCACGAGGGTACGGACGCGTACATCCAATGACAGGACAACGATCGTTATGCTTTGCATAGCGCTGCCGTGACGGTTCTAGTTTTAACGGGTCCCGGTGGGCCCCCAGAGCATGCCCACCGGCTAGGGACAGTGGCCCAGCGGTGTGCGAACTAGCTGGTGAGCCCATACTCGCACGTATGGGCTGCGTGTAGAGTATATGGTACACGTCCACGATTACCTGTTAGGATTACACCGTAGGGAAAATGAAACGAAACGAAACGAAAAAGAAACAAAAACGAAACGAAACGAAACGAAATGAAACGAAACGAAAGATAGGTCCCATCATTTTATTGCATGTGATTGTTGCATTTAACCCCAATAGTGGGGTCACTTACTGAGTATTTCTTTAAATACTCAGGCCATGTGCTACTACATTTTTCAGGTTAAGGCAAGGCATTCCTGTACGGCTGACGACGGCATCGCAACTCGAGATCATGGCACATGCATAGGATTGTGGTATTCATTTTCTTAGACTTAGGATAGAATAGGATGTTTTAAACTTAAACGCTTATTTATTTTATTTCGGGTTTTTTTTTGTCTATTTTAAAGATGTTTTCGAAACACGTAAGTTCATGGCTGTGTTTTTAAGTTAAAGGTTATGTTTTATGGAATTTAAATGAAGTCTTCAGCATTCAATGTTTATGGTAGGTATACAGTAGCGACCTTAAATTAAGTAGAAAATTTCGGGTCGTTACAGTTGGTATCAGAGCTCTAGGTTATAGATCTTGTAGACTAGCCTACGATGTAGGCTTGGCATGTTCCATGGTCCCACCGTTGATGCCCCGTCTCCGTCAGGTATGTCTTGCTTAAGATAAAAAATGAAATGTCGTTGATTGTGTATGTTGTTATTGTTTGGTCATTATAAAATATAACTCGTAATTGGACTTTTACTTTATTGATTGTATTATAATTTACTGCATTCATGTTAGCTTAATTCTATATTTATTTTAATTTAGAATACTTTATGTTTTACCTTGCATGGAATGTGAATGTAAATTGTTGTATTGATGATGTTTAGATTTACTGAGATTGTTGCTAGCTTTAATTTTAGTAAGCTACTAAATGTTAGTGCATGCGTGAAAATGATTTTGCTAAGCAAGATCATATGTTTTAGTTAGACGTCTTGAACATAGATAAACTACACAGTCTTATGACCATAGAGATGGGAGGAATGTACCAATGTATACTGAAGAGTAAGCAGTGTCGATGAAATAAAATGACCTAAGAAAAGCTTGATAGACGTCAATATCTTATAGTACACTATAGATACTAAAAGTGGTAGTGCGTGAAATTTTTTTTTATAACTTTGAAGTATGTAAAAATGAAATTAAAAGTATCAGTAAAAATTAAAAAAAAAAAAAAATTGAGTTAAGACCATAAAAGTTTAAAACATGTATACTTAAATTGATTGGTGAATGACATAAGTGCCTTTAATGGAAGTTGAGCTTTGGAAGTATTGAGATATAGAAAACTTTCCTGCCTTAATAATACAACCAATTAGAGAAGTTGTGAGGTGATTTAAAAGTATCGAGCCACAGTTTGGACGAGGCATTACGATCATAGTCAAAATTTTAGAGGTGTATGGAGAGGGAATACGGTATGAGATTGTCAAAGGTACCTTAAATTTAAGAAACCATGATTTAAAATGAACTTGGGTGGGGGATACACGAGGATTAGAGTGGGACATTGTCTCTAAATCAACTAGAAGTTTTGTGGTAATTCTTCTTAGGGTACACGAATGCACTCAGGAAGCTCAACATAAACAAATTGTTGTAGGAAATTACCGAACAATTTTTCCTAGCAATGTCAACCTAGTTAAAAGGTATTACTATAGTTAAAGTTTCAAGACTATCATTTTAAGTTTGATTTTCAAGTATCCCAAGTTTTATGGCATCTGAGGATATCCACCATGCTTATACAATACCACTTTTTATAAGAGAATTTTGTTAAGCCCATTCTTGGTATTACAAAGGCATTGAAAGGGTTGTGATGTCTTTCCATTATGGTTATAGGAACATTAGTTTTGGACTGTAGTAGATAAGGTATACCAAGAGAAAAGCCTATTTGACAATGTTTCCTATGGAAGTTACCAAATCCTCAAACTCTAGCTTGACCACAAATCAAATACAGGAAGTCGTTCCTAGATCCATGTGATTTACTAGTGCATTCTATTTGCATTGGAACAGGGTGGAGTTCTTAACTAGTTTCATGTCATGATTTTGACTCCAAAAGTTTACTAGAATTGGGGTAGGTAGCCAAGAGAGAAGAAGTATTACCAATTTCTTGATTTTGTATGGGAAAATAGGCAAATTTGTATATGGAATTCATCTACAAAGATGAGACATTAATGATGAACCAAATCAAGTGGACACCAACAATAATGAGGAAAGGAAAACAATTCTTTCTTTCTTTTAATTAGTAAAAATATAGAGAACGAACAATTTTAATTGGAAACATTCCTCTAATGAATTCCTAGGGAACTCCTATAGTAAATGGACTATACAGAATTGTGATAAGTCAAATATTGCAAAGCCCTGGTATCTATTACCGGTCAGTATTGGACTGTAACGAAATTTCGGTCTACACTAGCACCGTAATATCTTATTGGTGAGGAAGATTAAAATTAGAGATAGATCAAGAAGCAAAGATATGAGCGCATGTGAGTAGGAAACAGAAAATATCTATCCTAGTTCTACCATCAGCTATGGGTTCAAATCTTAAGAGAAATTCTCGAGAATGTTTCTAACCCGGAATTTTTCTTTCTTTAATGATAGGGAGAGAGAAAAAAAAATTTGGATCAAAAGAAAATGCCATTTTGGATATTTAAAAATGAGATTTTGAGAACTCATAGACAAACAGGTCAATTAGTGAACCTTTAGCTAAGTGTAGAAAAATGGATTTGGAGAACAATGTAAAGCTGAAACTAGTAAAACTATTGATCTAGTAGATGGAATCATAGTAAAAAAAAAAAAAAAAAAAAAAAAAAAAAAAAAGAAGTGAGGAACTATGTAAGTTTTCCAACCTGATTGTACACATAACATTTATTTCAATGAAGAGCCACAAACCTTAGATAAATTATGTTGTCCATGAAATTTTAGAAGAAGACTCAATATGACATGATAAGGTTATGTACGAAATTTGGTGACTATTAGGTTATGATAACGGGCTAAACCAAGTGTAGGTGTAAAATGACTAAAGTGCCCCTATAATTACGTACCACTAGTTTATGACCAAAGTGACCTCTAAATGACATGAAATTTGATGAGGAGCCTTATATCATGGTGTATAGGGATCACACAAAGTTACAAGGCCATTGGAATATGTTGAAGAATTAAACCAAGATTTGGGGGTAAATGACCAAAAGACCCTTTTGGAGTATGAATTAAGATGTAAAAATGGCAAGACGCCTTATAAGGAATAAAAGATTTTATGAACACAAAGTGATAGACTTATGAAAGTTTTATGCATGCAAATAAATGCTATGACTCATACGGATTAGGGTATACTTGTTAAGAATTTTTACTTAGTTGTACTAGAAGACTTAACAAAGAACTCTTAGAATAAGGACCCGAGTTATACCAAGATTAAAACACTTTCGAGGACGAAAGTTTATTTTAGAGGGATATAATGTAATAGCCAAAAAATAAATAAAGAAATAAACAAGTAAAAATAATTAAAAAAAATATAGTTAAAATAATAAAATAATAAATAAATAAATAAAAATTAAAAGAAGAAAAATATTTGGTAACCCATCCCTCCTCCTTCCTTCAATCTCTCACCACTCCTTCCCTAAAAATAAATCTGCAACAAATCACGAATCTCTTTTATGTAAAAACAATGCAAGATTTACCCAGAATTCTTCCTTCCTACAAAAACAAATAGAAAAAGAAAACAAAAGGTTTAAGCAGACTAGCTACGCGGGACGAGATATGTCATTTGAAGAGGTCAGTATATTAAATCTTTCTTTTATTTTATTAAATAATATTAATTTGGTAACAATTATTTAGTTTTATATTAGAGATTAAATGAAAAGAATTCTATATGAGTTTAGGAAATCAAAACCAATTATATTTTAGATCTACTTTGTTGCAATGATTTAGATCTATTGAATTGTTGCAATGATTTAGGTTGTACTTTTATATGAATTATAGGAAAAGAATATAAGGAAATAAGAAAAAAAAATGAGATAGAGATAGAAATAATAACAAAAATAAAAATGGAAGATTTGGAAGTAAGAATAGATTAACAAAATTGAATAATACCTTCTTACAAATAATTAGAGAAGAAGAGGAAAGATTGAGGAAAGATTTGTTGAACAGGATTTAACAGTAAAATAGGAAATATCAGAGTGCAGTGAGCTCCTTTAAATTTTGTCTAATCGGAAATATCAGAATTTTACGATGGCCAATCTAAATTAGAGAAATAATTTTATAGAGTTCAAACTTGAAACTGATGTCATGAACTCATATAGGTTGACTCGGATTTCAAAGGACGGAATCGAACTTTCATTAAAGATATATTTGTGACAACGACTTAAGCTAGCCAGGTAAGTGACCTTACTATCGGCATGGTTATTTTTTTTATGTTGACACGTGCCCTGTGGTTCTGCACGTGTCATATATATTGATATGTGTGAATTGTCTGTGGATCGATATGCTTCCTATATGTTATGTTATGTTATATAATATGTGGATTGTATGATAATAATTATCGTACGATGTGCTCTAGGAGATGTTTGAGATAGGATACGAGAAGGATGCACAAAACGAAATGTAACGATAGGAGTAAGATACGTTCATGAAACGTTAGAGTTAGGTTACACACCGAAGTGCTACGGATAGGAGAGAATGGTGAAAGAATACGGTTAGGTTATTGGTAGAAAGGGTTAGGTTTGTGATAGATTGATAGAACGATAGCATTAGGGTACGTTCTTGTGACGATATGACTAAGGTACGTCACGTAATGATATGTCTGTGATAGGTATAAGAATATTAAGGCTATGGTAAGTTAGAGAACGATATGACTATGAAGTGTTTACGTTATGACTTGTTTATGATATGATGCATTGTATGCTAGATTATGGTGCTTAAGTACGTAGTTATGTGAACGTGAATGTATGCTTTTAGTCTGATGTGATGTGTAATGCATGTAACGATGTGTGGTCCTTGAACGATTATGGCTTGTTTGTATGAATATTTGAATGTAACTGCATGAATTGTATGACATGAAATACGGTAAATTGCATGAAACATAACCCTGTTAGGAATATGTATGATATGTAAAGAAATGAGAATGAGAATGACATGTAAGCATGAAAACGTGACAGGGGGTTATGTTCATTAATGATAACTGTAGGACTAGTGGGACCTCATGCATATTGTGTGCTCATGCATTTGGGGGGATACCCCTATCCCATCACGAGGGTACGGACGCGTACATCCAATGGCAGGACAACGATCGTTATGCTTTGCATAGCGCTGCCGTGACGGTTCTAGTTTTAACGGGTCCCGGTGGGCCCCCAGAGCATGCCCACCGGCTAGGGACAGTGGCCCAGCGGTGTGCGAACTAGCTGGTGAGCCCATACTCGCACGTATGGGCTGCGTGTAGAGTATATGGTACACGTCCACGATTACCTGTTAGGATTACACCGTAGGGAAAATGAAACGAAACGAAACGAAAAAGAAACAAAAACGAAACGAAACGAAACGAAATGAAACGAAACGAAAGATAGGTCCCATCATTTTATTGCATGTGATTGTTGCATTTAACCCCAATAGTGGGGTCACTTACTGAGTATTTCTTTAAATACTCAGGCCATGTGCTACTACATTTTTCAGGTTAAGGCAAGGCATTCCTGTACGGCTGACGACGGCATCGCAACTCGAGATCATGGCACATGCGTAGGATGTTTTAAACTTAAACGCTTATTTATTTTATTTCGGGTTTTTTGTTGTGTATTTTAAAGATGTTTTCGAAACACGTAAGTCCATGGCTGTGTTTTTAAGTTAAAGGTTATGTTTTATGGAATTTAAATGAAGTCTTCCGCATTCAATGTTTATGGTAGGTATACAGTAGCGACCTTAAATTAAGTAGAAAATTTCGGGTCGTTACATAAAGTGCCTAAGATCCAAATTGCTTCCGCATGTGTTATATTAACACCATCAAACCGAACCTTCCAATTCATGGATATATCGATTCCTTATATTGATTTAGGCAGGCATATGTAGAAAATATCATACAATGTGGGTCTTGGAAGATTGATCAATTGATGGTATTAAATAGTGTAGCAAAGAAGAATGACATTAGAAGGGACAATGCAAGTGTTGAAATGAATTCATTTTGTAAATATTCGAATACTTGTTGTTTCACTTTTATACTTGCAAAATTAGTTTTAATGTTCAACGGCACCCGATCTGTTATATTGGGGTGGGTGACCAAATATTAAGTGCTTACTTATCGAATTATTTTATGTATTGTTATAAGTATTATATTTATTCACAAAAACAACTCGTATCGTTAACCATCCGTCTTACGTGTTATTGAGTGTAATGTTATGAACTTTTAACTTTTAAAGCTAACGAATAAGGGTGGGTTTCAATATTTTATATTCTTATCACAAACGAGGGCAATTATGGACCCATTTGATGACGCATTCTCATTTATTGTTTATAATAAAAATGAAATTAATTATTTTATTTAGTGGAAAATATATGTTTGAAAATAATTACGGGTTATTATTCTCTAAAATTTTGAATTAAAAACGTAAAAAGTATAATATGGAAATTAATTTACGTTAAGGTTGTGCAAGTGTCCTTCAAATAGTCTAATTCTCATAGCTTCTCATGGCCTAGTTCAACTAGGCTTTCATCTTGTCGTCATATCTCATCACTCGACTCCTCAGATCATATTTATCCATCGGAATTTTGTACATGATCCTAAAATAAATTGGTTAACTCTTTACTAGTCCCTAAGTCGTACATTTACGTATCATGAATATGTGAGGTCCACTATTTTCTGATAATAATTTTCATGCAACACCAAACATAGTTATTTGATTTCGAGCACAGTAAACGAAACCTTAAACCAAAAGGCCTTCAAGAAATTTAGATAAGCTAAATAAGATTCATTTGAGATGGTTCTTGATTTTTTTTATTAAAAAACCGAACCATTTGATAACTATTTGAACACGATTCTCGTTTATTGTTCTTTCTAATTCAAAATTAATCAGAAATGTTAGGAACAATATCAAGTTTCTTGCTTTTCAGATTTCTTTTTAAATATTAAAGGTTTAAATTGTTATTTTTTCATGTATGATAGATTGCAAAATGGCTTAATATGGTATGTTGGTATTTCCCTCCTCTAATATGTCATTTCTTAATAAAAATGTTTATATTATTACCTTATCATTTATGACACATTGTAAGGTGTCTTTAATATCACATCTTTGTATTATCCTTTCCTTAAATAAACCGAACGTTTTCTATTAATTTCTCCCAAACTTGAAAAAAAATAAAGAAATGAAAAACCTTTTTTACTTGACTATGCGGCTTCATTAGACCTTAGGCAAGGTTCTTCTTCTCTAACCGAACATAACTTATGCAGAAACTAAGCTTTGTTCAATAATACATGTATCCAGTATGAGTATACGTTCACTTGATAGCAATATTAACTGACTTGCCTCTACTCTCAGCCAAGTTCGAAGGCTCGACTTTACCTTTACTCTAGGCCCAAAATCTTTCGAATGCCATATTGCATCTCATACAGATGTTTTGATTGTCAATCACGACCAAAATAAGTTAACAATTCTTAATATCATAACTTATGTCGGTAGCATTTATAATTCATTTATCATATCAAGCTTCAAAAAAAGAAGAAAAAAAAATACGGAAACAAACAACATGTCAAGAACATTTATTTATTTCAATATTAAAAACCAACTTTTCAATTTATGAATATATTGATCATTTACGTGACCACTCATAGAAAATTTGATAATTCTTGGTTTTATAGTTGAACAGGCAGATATTTTGCTCCCTCACGTACCACGATCATAGAGTATTTACGCAATTGTTTCTATCTCTCTTATCTATGTAGATATCGAAGTAATGAAATGAGCCAGGCCTTCGAATGCCATATTGCATCTCATATAGTTGTTTTTATTGTCAATCAGGACAAAAATAAGTTAACAATTCTTAATATCATAACTTATGTCTGTAGGGTTTATAGTTCATTTATAATAATCATATCAAGCTTCAAAAAAGAAATGTTAGTGGAAATTTAAATGTTATATAAGGGAGATGTAGTATAAAGAAAGCTTATTGAACATTTAAATTTATCTAAATTATACGTTTAGTACCTCACAAACTTTCAACTTTATATCTACTTGTCCATAAACTTGGTAGAATGTCTAATAAGTATCTAAATTTTTATTGTTTTAGTTCAACATTTGAGGAGTAAGAAATTTAACTATCGAACTTTGTGATCTTAATTCATACCGTATCTAATAAACTACGCTTAGTGTAGCTCATACCTTATCTACGAACGGTTATGTATCTAAATAATATTTTGACCCAAAATACGACAGCTCGTTTGTTTAGTATGCGTCAAAATAAATTGAGTTCATTTCACATCCACCAGATTTGAAGTTATAGCTTGAAAGTCGAGATCTTCGCCTGAATTTCAACAACCAACTCATCCATAAACACGTGTGAAAGGATAACAACCTTCGATTTTGATTAGGATGGTCGCAAGGAAGAAGAAACCCTAGAAATAGTTCTATGACTATTTTTGTTGCAATTTGATAAGCTTTTTACCAAAACGATATCTAATTGTATACAAGTACTATATGTTCGACATCTTAGAATACTCTAAGCAATTGCTTGATAATGGTGTACACTTGCAGTTATGAGCTGACCTCCTTCCCAACGAGTTTGCAGTTTAGAGCCATTAGACGTCACGTCATTTTTTTTTTATGTAAACTAGTTTATTACCCATTTGCTTTTGTAAGCTCCATCAAGCCTTTGTAACAGAGTTGCTATCACGTTAATATGGAATAAAAATGAGTTCAAGAACGTGTAGTATAGAGCGATTTGAACCTCTAATATCGTCGAGAGTATAATCTCATTCGCATTTAGATTATGATCCAGACTGAAATTAATTAGTTTTGTTGATATTATACCAGAAAACAATTTGCATAAGTACTATAATTAAGTATAACATAGCTAAATTGTTATAAATTATGTACTTTTGATTAAAATGTCAAATTCCTGGGTAGATATTGTTTTCTATGGGGTTTTCTCTCAAGGTTTTAAAACGCTTCTATGAGAGGTTTTCACACCCTTGTGAAAAATATTTTGTTCACCATAACGATCGATGTGAGATCTCTCGTAGAAAATATCATATCTAAGAGAGTAGGTTTTGACCTACACGATAGACAAGAAGGCAACATGCGAGTGGCGCCCATCAGACCACTTGAGAGACGTAATAAACAAAAACCATGACACGACCAATGTAAGACTGTGACGCTAATCATGTTGATTCGAATAGCAATATTAACTGACTTGTCTCTACTCTCAGCCAAGTCCGAAGGCTCGACTTTACCTTTACTCTAGGCCCAAAATCTTTCGAATGCCATATTGCATCTCATACAGTTGTTTTGATTGTCAATCAGGACCAAAATAAGTTCAAAATTCTTAATATCTTAACTTATGTCGGTAGCATTTATAATTCATTTATCATATCAAGCTTCAAAAAAAAGAAAAAAAAAATAATATGGAAACAAACAGCATGTCAAGAACATTTATTTATTTCAATATTAAAATCCAACTTTCCAGTTTGAATATATTGATCATTTACGTGACCACTCATAGCAAATTTGATAATTCTTGGTTTTATAGTTGAACAGGCAGATATTTTGCTCCCTCACGTACCACGAACATAGAGTATTTACGCAATTGTTTCTATCTCTCTTATCTATGTAGATATCGAAGTAATGAAATGAGCCAGGCCATTGGAAGGAACAGTAAAACAATGTTGATTGCCATAAATTTGGACGAAAGCTGAACTCGTAGCTGTCCGACGGTGTCAGCTTGTGGACTCCCAAATCATCATCGCCAGATTTGCAGTGTAAAGTGAGCTGATTGTTAGCTTTTAGAGCATTTGTTATCTTGACGAAAATCCTTGTGTTTTGCCATATTGATTCTTGGACGGTATTGAGTTGGTAAGCGAAGAACAATGGAATTAAGAGAGAAATGGCAAGGGTTGGAAATGAATTCATTTTGAAGTATGAGAATACTTGTGCTTGGTTTGTTTCACTTTTATACTTGCAAAATTAGTTTTAATTGTTAAGGGCTCCCATGATCCGTTGTATTGGAATGGGTGACCAAATATTGCGTGCTTACTTATCGATTGTTTTATTTATTGTTATTAGTATTTTAGTTATTTACAAAAACAACCCATAAGAGCGATCGTTAATCATCCGTCGATAACTGTAACGCATATTCTTGAGTGTAATGTTACAGACCTTTAACTTTAAAGCTGATGACAAGGGTAGGTTTCGGTGTTTTGTATTCTTGTCACATAGGAGGGCAATTATGGAACTGTTTGGTAAACCGTTCTTATTTATTGTTCAAAATAAAATAGAACCATGTTTGATAACGGATTTTTTAATTAAAAAAATATACTTTTCGAACGCATTATTAGTTATTGTATAGAGGAATTTAAACTTGTGATATTGTCAATAGTATTATTTCATGACCATTTAAATTACGATGAGGTTGAAATTAATTGAATTTTTGTTGATATTATACTAGAAATAAATTTACATAAGTAGTATAAATTTTCAATTAAAAACCTAAAAGTATAATATAGATGGGTCCTTCACCTAGTCTAGTTCTTATAGTTTCTCATGACCTAGTCGAACCGTACTTTTATCTGGTCATTATATCTCATCACTCGGCTCCTCAAATCAGATTTATCCATCGGAATTTTGTACATAATCCTACGATCAATTGGTTAACTCTTTACTAATTGCTATGTCATACATCTATGTATCACGAATATGTGAGCCCACTCTTTTCTGGTAACATTTTCCATGCAACAGAAAACATAATTATTTGACTCCCAAGTATCATAAAAAAAAACCTTAAACCAAATGCCTCTAAAAGATCTAGATCAGGTTCATTTGAGATAGTTTTTGTTTTTTTTTTTTTTTTTTGAAGGAAAAATGGAAATTCCAAAAGTTCTAATTAAATGGTTCAATTTTTTTTATGTCGGGTATTTTCCTCCTCTCCTATGTCATTTATTAATTGAAAATGTTTATATTATTACCTTATGATATATGACACATTGTAAAATGTCTTTTAAATTATATCTTTGTATTATACTTTCCTTAAATAGATCGAACGTTTTCTAATAATTTCACTCAAAGTTAGGAAAAATATATGGTACGTTCGACTTTGTGGCTTCATTGGACCTTTGCCATGGTTATTCTTCGTTAACTGAACATAACTTATGCAGAATCTAAATTTTGTTCAATCATACATGTAGCCTATACGTGCACATGTTCACTCGATAGTAATTGTAACGGATCGACTGCCCTCTAATCTAGGCTAAGTCCTAAGGCTCGACCTTACCTTTATTCTAGGCCAAAACTCTTGGAAAGTAATGTCGCATCTCGTATAGTAGTCTTTTATATCATATCTTTATATTATCCTTTCCTTAAATAAACCGAACATTTTTTTATTAATTTCTCTCAAAGTTGGAAACAATAAATAAATGAAAAAACCTTTTTTACTTGACTTTGCGGCTTCATTAGACCTTAGGCACGGTTCTTCTTCGCTAACAGAACATAACTTATGCAGAAACTAAGCTTCTTTATGACACATGTAGCCAGTATGAGTATATGTTCACTTGATAGAAATTCTAACCGACTTGCCTCTACTCCCAGCCAAGTCCGAAGGCTCGACTTTACCTTTACTCTAGACCCAAAATCCTTCGAATGCCATATTGCGTCTCATATGGTTGTTTTTATTGTCAATCACGACCAAAATAAGTTAACAATTCTTAATATCATAACTTATGTCCGGATCGTTTATAATTCATTTATACTAATCATATCAAGCTTCAAAAAAGAAATGTTATTGGAAATTTAAATGTTGTATAAGGGAGATGTAGTATAAAGAAAGCTTATTGGACATTTAAATATATCTAAATTATACGTTTAGTCCATCACAAACTTTCAACTTTATATCTACTTGTCCATAAACTTGGTAGAATGTCTAATAGGTCTCTAAATTTTCATTGTTTTAGTTCAACAATTCAGGAGTAAGAAATTTAACTATCGATCTTTGTGATCTTAATTCATACCGTATCTAATAAATTACGCTTAGTGTAGCTCATACCTTATCTACGAACGGTTATGTATCTAAAAAATATTTTGACCCAAAATACGACAGCTCGTTTGTTTTTTACGCGTCAAAATAAATTGAGTTCATTTCACATCCACCAGATTTGAAGTTAGAGCTTGAAAGTCGAGCTCTTCCCGTGAATTTCAACAACCAACTCATCCATAAACACCTATTAAAGGATAACAACCTTCGATTTTGATTAGGTTGGTCGCAACCAAGAAGAAACCCTAGAAATAATTCTATGACTATTTTTGTTACAATTTGATAAGCTTTTTACCAAAATGATATCTAATTGTATACAAGTACTATATGTTCGACATCTTAGAATATTCTAAGCAATTGCTTGATAATGGTGTACACTTGCAGTTATGAGCTGACCTCTTTCCCAACGAGTTTGCAGTTTAGAGCCATTAGACGTCACGTCATTTTTGTATGTAAATTACCCTTTTGCTTTTGTAAGCTCCATGAAGCCTTTGTAACAGAGTTGCTATCACGTTAATATGGAATAAAAATGAGTTCAAGAACGTGTAGTATAGAGCGATTTGAACCTCTATTATCGTCGAGAGTATAATCTCATTCGCATTTAGATTATGATCCGCACTGAAATTAATTAGTTTTGTTGATATTATACTAGAAAACAATTTGCATAAGTACTATAGCTAAATTGTTATAAATTATGTACTTTTGATTAAAATGTCAAATTCCCCCATAGATATTGTTTTCCTTGGGTTTTTCTCTCAAGGTTTTAAAACGCTTCTATTAGAGTCAAGATTGAAAACGAACCCCTTTTGGTCGAAACAAGAGAGATAGGTAGGGTAAGATTAAAAGCTAATGAGATTTTAAATTTAAAAAACCGATGAAAAAAAAAAGTTAATTCCTTTTTGTATTCTTACCACATTTGAGTTTGGTTTATTTTTTATAAAATTACCCGGGTTTTTCCATAAATGAGGAAAATTATATCTACTATCTGTTTCCTCTTTTTGTAAAATATCTTAGAGTTGGGCATTCCGGTGCAATCATTTCTCAAACAAGAAATATTCTCAACGTTAGAGAAGATAAGGCAAGACCACCTAAACCAAGCGAACGAGAGAGACATAAATTCATCCTATCTATACCACATGGCAGGGACATCTTCAAATAATTTCGATCAAAGTGGAAGAAATTAATAAATAAGTAGTGTATAGGTTCAATTACCTTAACAAATCTTAATATTCTAATTCATTAAAACTAATACCCCATATCAAATTTTAAAGAAAGAAAAAACACACACAAAAACAACAAATTTACTATAATATTATATTTGAACTTTCCAGTTTATGGATATATTGGTTAGTTACATTCATTTAGGCAGCCAAGCGTGGCAGATATCGTACAATTTGGTTTTATAGTCAAACATACAGATACCTTGTTTTCTCACGATCCACAAACACAGAGTTTTGTTGCATTTGATTCTATCTCTGTTATCCTTGTAGATATCAAAGTACTGTGAAAACCCAGGCCATTGAAAGGTACAGTAAAATTGTGTTGAGCCCCAAAAGTTTGGTCGAAAGGTGAAGGCGTAGCCGCCCAAAAACGGGAGCTGGTGGATTCCCAAGTCATCATCGCCAGATTTGCAGTGAATAGTGAGTTGATTGTGACTTTCTAGAACATTTGTTATATTGACCGTAATCGGTGGGTCTTTGAAGATTGATCCGTCAATGGTTGTAAATAGGGTAGTGAAGAACAACGACATTAGGAGAGACAATGCAAGTGTTGAAAATGAATTCATTTTGTAAATATGATAATACTTGTGCCGGGTTTGTGTCACTTTTATACTTGCAAAATTAGTTTTAATTGTCTACTGCTCCGATCGATCTGTTATATTGGGATGGGTGACCCAATATTACGTGCTTACGTATCCATTGTTTTATTTATTGTTTTTAGTATTTTTGTGATTTACAAAAACAACTCATAAGAGCGATCGTTATCCATCCGTCGTTAACTGTAACACATATTCTTGAGTGTAATGTTATGGTCCTTTAACTTTAAAGCTGATGAACAAGGGTGAGTTTTGATATTTTGTATTCTTGTCATAAAAGAGGGTAACGTAGAGGCTACAAGGTATGTTCGTATTTCCCTCCTCTAATATGTCATTTATTAATTGAAAATGTTTATATTATTGCCCGATCGTATATGACACATTGTAAAATATCATTTATATCATATCTTTGTATTATCCTTTCCTTAAATAAACCGAACGTTTTCAAATAAATGATACGTTGGACATTGTGGCTATATTAGACCTTTGACAAGGTTATTCTCTGTAACCGAACATAACTTATGCAGTGACTAAATTCTGTTCAATCATACTTGCCTCTACTCTAGGCTAAGTCCTAATGCTCGACCTTACCTTTATTCTAGGCCAAAATTCTTCGAAAGCAATGCCGCATCTCGTATAGTTGTTATGATTACCAATCATGACCAAAATAAGTTGACAATTCTTAATATCATAATTTATGTTGATAGCGTTTATATTCACTTATACTAAAGATCATATCAAGCTTAAAAAAAAAAGAAAAGAAGAAAAAAAGATACACACACGACAAACATTACGGAGACATCTTCAAATAATTTCGATCAAAGTAGAAGAAATTAATACCTTAACAAATCTTAATATTATAATTCATTAAAACTAATACACCATATCAAATTTTAAAAAAAGAAAAAAAACACACACAAAAACAACATATTAATATCCATTTATTATGATATTATAATTGAACTTTCCAATTTATGGATATATTGATCAGTTATATTTATTTTGGCAGCCAAGTGTGGCAAATATCATACAATTTGGTTTTATAGTCGAACATACACATACCTTGCTCTCCCACAATCCACAAACACAGAGTATTGTTGCATTTGGTTCTATCTCTATTATCCTTGTAGATATCCAAGTAATGCGAAAAGCCAGACCACTCGAAGGTACAGTAAAACTGTGTTGAGCCCCAGAAGTTTGGTCGAAAAGTGAAGGCGTAGCCGCCCAAAGGTAGGAGCTGGTGGATTCCCAAGTCATCATCGCTAGATTTGCAGTGAACAGCGAGCTGATTGTGACTTTTTAGAACATTTGTTATATTGACTGTCATCGGTGGGTCTTTGAAGATTGATCCGTCGATGGTAGTAAATAGGGTAGTGAAGAACAACGACATTAGGAGAGCGAACGCAAGTGTTGAAAATGAATTCATTTTGTAAATATGAGAATACTTGTCCTTGTTTTGTTTCACTTTTATATTTGCAAGATTAGTTTTAATTGTCAACCAGCTTGGATCCATCTGTTATATTAAGATGGTTGACCAAATATTACCTGCTTACTTATGGATTGTTTTATTTATTATTATTAGTATTTTTGTTATTTACAAAAACAACTCCTAAGAGCGATCGTTCACCATGGGTCGATAATTGGAACCCATATTCTTGAGTGTAATGTTACGGTCCTTTAACTTTAAAGCTGATGAATAAGGGAGGGTTTCCATATTTTGGATTCTTGTCATAAAGAGTACAATTATGGACTTGCTTGGTAATGGGCTCTTATTTATTGTTGAAAATAAAAATAGAACCATATTTGATAACTAGTTTTTTTTATAAAAAAACTATAGGCTTGGAACTCAAACATTATTGGTTATTGTTCTATAAACTTTTGAATTAAAGATGTAAAAGTATGTACCATTTCAAACCCACGTCAGCAAAAATGAAAAAAAAAAATGGCCATTGTTTCAGTTTCTTCCTCAGCTACGACATTTCATTCTCTTGGTCCTTACTATCTTGCTCGTCACTTCTCTCGGTTCGATATAGCATTCTCTCGTTTGATAATAATTTTTTTGTGGTATAGTCTTTTTTACTCGAATAAATATATGATTGAAATGTTTGGTTATATGCACGAATGAGTGAACTTGTTTGTCTGATGAACTGTGACGACGTTCAAGTTTGTGATGAGTTCTGCAGAAGAGCCGGGTAAAACGGAGGAATGTTTTCTTCTCCACTCATGCTTTGTTGCTGCAACAAGCCATGAAATAATTACACAATTTTCTTATCTTTCCCCTTTTGTCACGTATGCTTCATCAAGCAAAGGTGTTATCTCCTTCATATGAAATAAAAATGAGTTCGAGTACGGGTAGTATAGAGCAATTTGAACCTCTGATATCGCCGATAGTACAATTTCATGACTATTTAGATTATGATGATGTTGAAATTAATTGATTTTTTTTTTTTTTTTTTTTTTTGTTTGGTTGATATTGTATTAGAAAGGTATTTACATAAGTAGTATAACTTAATATAATGTAACTCAATTGATATAAAGTATGTACTTTTGATTAAAAGGTAAAATTTTTCAATAGATATTATCTTCTTTAGGTTTTAAAACGGGTCTACTATGGAGAAATTTCTACCCTTTTATAATTCGTTCCCCTCTCCCACCGATGTGAGATCTCATAGAGAGAATGTCACAGCTCAGAGAGTAGGTTCTGACCTACACGAAGACAACATGTGAGTGTCGCCCATCGAACCACTTTAGAGTCGTAATAAACAAATGTCATGACGCGACAGATGTAAGACGTGACACTAATCATGTCGATTTGAACAAGCTTATAAAATAAATTATTTTGATTGGGTGACTATAAATTAAATTCATCCTTAGTAAATAGATTAGCAAAAAATAACAATATTAGTCGAGATTGCCCCTGCGTTGAAATTTTACCCATTTTCGTCTAAATAACAAAGACAAGTAACGTAAGATTAAAAGCTAATGAATTGTTTAAATTTAAAAACTATATAAAAGAAAAAGTTAATTTCGTTTTGTATTCTTGCTTTTCTCTTTATTAAAAACGATTTTATCATCCTATCTTCTTTTTTAAAGACTTAGCACAAGTATTGTATGCTTTCACATACCTAATCGAATCGTAATATTATAATTTCTTAAAACTAATACACCATATCAAATTTTCAAGATTGAAAAAGAATACACATTTATTTTAATATCATAACCGTGTTGGGTTTTATGTCCTAAAACTCATAGTTTGTAAACAAAAACATATTCTATTTTCAATAAAGTTATTATTGTTATTTATTCAGTAAAGATTGTTATTGAATAAAGTGAACTTTACGATCATTAATCTAAATCCAATAAACTAAGAACACTCTGGCTATAGTATGATTACTTGAATTATATGTAGAGACATAAGAGTTGATCAAGTTCAAGTATATCGTCAAAATGATCTATAGTATAAGGATAAGGCTGAGTACCTTATTCTGGGGACACTATGGATGCGGCCCACTTTTGTATATGATATAAACAATGTGATCACTAAATTGTACATGTGGAGACATGTGAGTGGGGGCGTCCTATGCAATGAGTATTGCATAAGATCGGACCATGAAGAAAACCACTCTCACTTTATAATGTCGTTTACTGTTGAGACCGATTTTCTTTTCATTCGATAACCTAGGTAACTCAATTTTAATCCTGAGCTAACCATGAACTCCTGTTTATTCGGAATTATCCTTAGATTTGCATGGGTGAGAGTGGCTCTAGTTCGCCGACTCAATAGGCCTCCCATTTCAGGGGAGACTGGGTGAATGACTGGGGACGTGGGGTGCAAGATGGAATTCACTCCTACCCATTTTTAGGGATAGAAGAAAGGTAGTTCCCTTAAGCACTGACTCCAGGTCTTGAACAAGGGGCCCCACAAACAGTAAACGACATACCTTATCCTTATACTATAGATCATTTTGACGATACACATACCTTGCTCTCCCACAATCCACAAACACAGAGTATTGTTGCATTTGGTTCTATCTCTATTATCCTTGTAGATATCCAAGTAATGCGAAAAGCCAGACCACTCGAAGGTACAGTAAAACTGTGTTGAGCCCCAGAAGTTTGGTCGAAAAGTGAAGGCGTAGCCGCCCAAAGGTAGGAGCTGGTGGATTCCCAAGTCATCATCGCTAGATTTGCAGTGAACAGCGAGCTGATTGTGACTTTTTAGAACATTTGTTATATTGACTGTCATCGGTGGGTCTTTGAAGATTGATCCGTCGATGGTAGTAAATAGGGTAGTGAAGAACAACGACATTAGGAGAGCGAACGCAAGTGTTGAAAATGAATTCATTTTGTAAATATGAGAATACTTGTCCTTGTTTTGTTTCACTTTTATATTTGCAAGATTAGTTTTAATTGTCAACCAGCTTGGATCCATCTGTTATATTAAGATGGTTGACCAAATATTACCTGCTTACTTATGGATTGTTTTATTTATTATTATTAGTATTTTTGTTATTTACAAAAACAACTCCTAAGAGCGATCGTTCACCATGGGTCGATAATTGGAACCATATTCTTGAGTGTAATGTTACCGTCCTTTAACTTTAAAGCTGATGAATAAGGGAGGGTGTAACGACCCTAAATTTCCACATATCTAGAGTCGCCACTAACGTCTCATGCTCATCCCTAATGCAGAAAAAAATCTAAGCATGCTCATCTTTATTAGCGGAAAAATTTAAAAACTTCAGAATACATTAAAACATTGGGAAACACTGCCAGACTTACGTGTTTCAAATATCGTGCTAGAGTTCAAAAAGATACAATAAAACGATTACAAATTAATTAATAAATGAATGAAATGCAAACGCCCTATCCTAACCAAGACTAGGAATAAAATATGCAACTATCCTATGCACGCGCCACAGTCTCTGATCACGATGCCACCGTCAACCGTACATGGGAGCCTTGCCTTTACCTGAAAAACAATATGGCACACGGCCTGAGTATTTCGAAGAAATACTCAGTAAGTGACCCCACTATAGGGGCCATGCTAATGCAAACACATGCAATCATGAATAGGGACCTATCTCTAATCATCTTAGGGGTGGCCTCCAGTCTCGGACAAATTGGATGTGTAGTACTTCCCTACACACGACTCACACGTGCGAGTGTGAGTCCCCAAGGCGCTCGCACACCCCCTGGACCCTCTGGTCAAGCTAATCTGTAGCGACGTCCGGAGGTCAGCGGAACCCCATAGTGTCATGCGCCTCATGAACACCCTCATCTGTGTGCTTTCGCACCTGTGCGCATTCGCACTCATCATAAGGTGCGCGTCCGCACTCATCATCTCTAGGGGAAGTAGCCCTATGCTTATGAACATACAAAATGCATGAGGTCCCTCTAAATCCATCGTAATGTCTCTTCTGACACAACCCTCTAGTCTCATCTCTTTGTTACTCTAGGTAACGCATATCGTGGATATTTATATTAATATCATTTTCATGCTCTTAGTGTTGTGTCCTACGTCGATCTAACGACATGATGCAATATGGCACTCATCATCATCTAGCATGCTCAATATGGAAAACATCATCATATTAAGGTAAAAATCACGCAATCATCATGCTCATCATAATGCCACAACGTGCGTCAAACATATTAAGCGTCACTCAACAAAATATGTATAAACTGGCACATATCATCAAGCATCATACAATCTATTTAGCCTATCCTATAGTAAGGCCACTTACTTGGTTGGCCTCGGCCGAAGTACTCCCTAAATAGCTAAACGTAAGCTCCCGTTCCGTGAGAGCTGCTTCCTACTTCGCTGGGTTTGTTTCCTTAATCGGGGCCGAAAACAGATCCGGGAGGGTCGAAACAGTGGAAACCGGGCTGAAAACAGGTGAGCCGAGCCGAACAGCCGCTGGAGCCGCTGGAGGAGCCGCCGGAGCGTCACCGGAGGGAGCCCGAGCCGTTTGCGCCGAGCCGAGCCGAGGACTGCCGCGCCACTGTGTGACACGTGGCAGCAGCAGAGAAAGCCACGTCGGGCGGTAGTGTCGGGTCGAAGCGCGGGTCGCAGTCCGGTTCGGGTCGTGGTTCGGGTCGCGGGCTGTGGAAGGCTACTGGGCCAAGGCTAAACGTTGGGCCTCGGCTTACTGGGCTGGGCCGCAAGTGTTTGGTTTGCAGGCCGGCTCAATTGGACCGTGGGTCTAGTCTGGGTTGGTTCAACTGAACCGTAGCTTCTGGGCCGGTTTGAGGTTTGGGCCGCTGTAGTTGGGCTGGGCCGAAGGCAGAGGCCAAGGGGGAAAACGGGCTGGCTCTCCCGGGTTCTGGGTTCGGGTTGACCCGGATCCATGGATCTCGTCTTCCTTACCCGACTTTGGCCGATTTTTCGGCGAGTTTTCTCTCTCCTTCCCGCGGCGTTTTCGTTGCCGATTTCGGTCCTCTTCCTTCTCTTTTCCTCTTTGTTCGTCGTCCTTCTTTCCTTTTTGGGAGTTTTGCGGCCTAAAAGCTCCTAAAAGCCATAGATCTAAGAATCGATTAAGAAACCTAACTTTCCGACCTCGGTTACCGACGACGACGCTTACGAAATAACACCAAATGCCCCTGAGTTATTGTGCTTTCGTTAGGGATCTCTCTTACGGTAGTAAGAGGTTGTTTGGTGTCGGTTTAAGGGTGGTTTGAGGGCTCGTCGGAGAAACTGGACACTCGCCGACGTTTGTCCGAACTCTCTCTCTCTCTCTCGAAATTTTCTCTCTTTTCTCCCTTTGCAGGCGTTCTGAAGATGCTGGGCTGGGGGTGGGCGAGCTGTGGCCGTTGTTTCGCGTGGGTTCCGCGAAACTCGGCGGTCGCCGGAAAACTCGCGGGTTTTCCGGCGACTGAGTTTTTTTTTTTTTTTTTTTTTTTCGTTTTCATTTATTTATTTATTTATTATTAATATATATATATATATATATATATTAATAATATATATATATATATATATATATATATATATATATATATATATATATTAATAATATATATATATATTTTTTTTTTTATTTCTTTCTTTCCCGGGTCGTTACATTATCTACCCCTAAAAAGAACTTTCGTCCTCGAAAGTCTCAAACTCTTGTACCAACTCGGGGTATTTCTCTCTTATCTCGTCCTCACGCTCCCACGTGGCTTCCTCACTGTGGTGATTCCGCCACAGTACCTTAACAAACGCAATACTCCTGTTGCGTAAGGTTTTTACCTCTCTAGCTAAGATTCTTACTGGTTTTTCCTCGTAGCTCAGATCTTCATTGAGTTGGAGTGGTTCGTAGTCTATTACGTGGATAGGATCCGTAATGTACTTCCTCAGCATCGACACATGAAATACATCATGTACTCCTGAGAGGGCTGGAGGTAAGGCTAACTTATACGCTACCGGACCAACTCGCTCTAGGATCTCGAATGGTCCAATGAATTTAGGACTTAACTTGCCCTTATGTCCGAATCTTAACACACCTTTCATAGGTGCCAACTTGAGGAATACTGGGTCCCCCACCTCAAACTCCAGGCTTTTACGCCTTACATCGGCGTAGCTTTTCTGTCTACTTTGAGCGGTACGCATCCTCGCTCGAATTTTCTGGACAGCCTCATTGGTGAGTCGAACCAACTCAGGTCCTACTAATTCTTTCTCTCCTACCTCGTCCCAACACAGTGGGGACCTACACCGTTTCCCGTACAGGGCCTCAAACGGTGCCATTCCAATAGTTGCTTGGAAACTGTTGTTATACGAGAATTCCATTAGGTGTAGTTTGGAATCCCAACTTTCCTTAAAATCTAGTACGCAAGCGCGTAGCATGTCCTCTAGAATTTGGTTTAAACGCTCCGTTTGTCCATCTGTTTGGGGGTGAAAAGCGGTACTAAAGTCGAGGCGGGTACCCAGTGCTTTTTGAAGTCCGCGCCAAAACGCTGACGTAAAGCGTGGATCCCGATCCGACACTATAGACACTGGGACTCCATGTAGTCTTACTATTTCTTTCACGTACAGTTGTGCCCAATTGTCAACTGTATATGTAACCTTCCCAGGTAGAAAGTGTGCCGACTTGGTCAACCTATCGACAACTACCCAGATCACT
This sequence comes from Cucurbita pepo subsp. pepo, assembly GCF_057944985.1. NCBI lineage: Eukaryota > Viridiplantae > Streptophyta > Magnoliopsida > Cucurbitales > Cucurbitaceae > Cucurbita > Cucurbita pepo. The sequence continues at coordinate 4,049,014 of NC_141809.1, read as the reverse complement.
GTATAGCCCTTGGGCGTTTTGGGTAAACCTACTATGAAGTCCATCGCTATGTTTTCCCACTTCCACTCCGGTATGCTTAGGGGCTGCAAGAACCCCGCCGTCTTTTGTCTTGGAGCTTTCACTTGTTGACAAACTAAGCACTTGCTCACATACTCGGCCATGTCCCTATTCATGCTCTTCTATCAGAAATGTTGTTTAAAATCTTGGTACATTTTTGTACCTCCTGGGTGCATGGCAAATGGCGAGTTGTGAGCTTCCGTTAGTATCTCCTTCCTTAACTTCTCTGGGACACATAGGCCTCCCTGATACAATAGTCCTTCATCTTAGGTCTTTGAGAATCCATTTACTAGACTCTCAGCTAGCTGGCTTAAGACTTTCTGTAGGTTTGGATCCTCTCATTCGGAGGTCACCATTCTTTGCCAAAGTGTAGGTTGCACTGTAAGTCGGGCCAGTTGTGCTATGACTCTCTCGGTCGCTACAACTATGTTGGCTCCCTCGAATTTTCTTTGTACCCTTACTTCCCTCGTAATGAGGGCTGAAGAGTGGGCCACCTTTCTACTCGAAGCGTCTGCGACCACATTTGCTTTTCCAGGGTGGTACCGGATATCTACATCGTAGTCCTTCACCAATTCTAACCACCTTCTCTGTCTCATATTTAACTCTTTCTGGGTGAAGAAATATTTAAAATATTGTGGTCGGTTAAACTTTGAATTTTCTCTCCATACAGGTAGTGTCACCAAATTTTTAGCGCGAACACTACAGCGGCCAACTCCAGATCGTGGGTAGGGTAATTATCTTCATATTCTTTTGGTTGATGGGACGCGTATGCAACAACTTTAACGTGTTGCATTAACATCCTAGTCCATTCTTTGAAGGCATCACTATAGATTACGTACTCTTCTGAGATCTTGGGAACCGTGAATACCGAGACGGTTACCAATCTCTATTTTAGGTTTTGGAAGCTTGCCTCACAAGCATCATTTCATATAAATGGTACCCCTTTTCTCGTTAGCTGTGTCAAAGGCGAGGCTATTCTAGCGAAGTCCTACACGAACCTTCGATAGTATCTCGCTAGTCCCAAGAAACTCTGTACTGATGTTACCGAAGTTGGGCGTTCTAACTTCGTGACCGCTATGACCTTAGTAGGATCTACGGATACTCCGTCCTTTGTCGCCACGTATCCTAGGAAAGAGACTTATCGTAACCAAAATTCACACTTTGAGAACTTAGCATACAACTTGTTCTCTCTTAGGATGGCTAGGATTTTTCAGAGGTGTTCCTGGTGTACCAAGTTTGTTTTTGAGTATGCTAGAATGTCATCAATGGGCACGATCACAAAAGTGTCTAGACAGTCCTTGAACACTTGGTTCATTAACCCCGTTAACACAGCTGGAGCATTGGTGAGGCTAAATGACATATCACGAACTTATAGCGATCATACCTTGTCCTAAATGCTGTATTTGGTGCATCTTTTTCTTTACTCTTTATTTAATGATAACCTGACCGCAGGTCTATCTTAGAAAATATCGTCGCTTCTCTTAGTTGATCGAATAAGTCTTATATTCTAGGCAGAGGGTATTTGTTCTTTATGGTTACCTTATTTAACTCTCTGTAATCGATGCACAAACGCATCAATCCATCTTTCTTCTGAACAAACAACACTAGCGTACCCTAGGGAAATATGTTAGGTCGAATGAATCCATTATCCCGTAAGTCTTGTAATTACGCCTTGAGTTCATTCAACTCTGCTAGCGCCATGCGATAGGGTGCTTTAGAAATAGGCCCAGTTCCCAGCTCGAGTTCGATGACGAAGTCGACCGCTCGGGAAGGGGTATTCCAGGTAGGTCGTCCAGAAATACATCTGAGAACTCCTTTACTATTGGCAAGTTTTCAAGGGTCTTTTCTTTTCCTCTTACGTCTACAACACCTACTAATATAGTTTAACCGCCTTGTTGGACTAATCTCTTTGCTTTCATCATCGAGACTACATTTGGGGTAGTCCCAGTACTTGTGCATTTAAATTTAAAGCTAGGTCACACCGGTGGCGAGAATTTCATTATTTTTTTTTGCGACAGTCTATACTAACACGGTTTGCAGCTAGTCAATCCATGCCTAGTATTACGTCGAAGTCGGTCATCTTTACTACTATTAAGACTACGCTTTAGAGTTTGGTCGGCTACTATTGCTTGGTCATTCTTCACTCTATCCTTAGTTACTATGTCTACCCTCTTAGGGTTGCTTGCCGACCATACATGCAACAAGGGTTCTAATTCAAACCCTGTCTCTGATCCCTCTCGAGGTGGGCTCTCTTCAGCCTCACCTCATTCTCTATCTCTAATAGGAGGTCGTCCCCTTCCTCGTCTTACTCTTTCGCATGGTCTAAGCAGCATGGTTCTAGAAACCAAGATAGCATCTCTTAAGTCTAAGGCTCATTACCTATGAAATTATACTATGCATCACATCTACAAAGTTCACATCATATTGCAAACAAAAGCACTCAGCATGCAACACATCACATCATGCTCTTAAATAAATACGTGAAATATCACAACAATTTCAGTAACATTAACATAAAATGCATGCGAGTTTGAAAACGTTTCTCTTTTCTTATCTTGTGCAAGGCATACCTGACGGTGACGGGGCATCGACGTTGGGATCGTGGAGCGTGCCAAGCCTACATCGTAGGCTAGTCTACAGAATCTAAAACCTAGAGCTCTGATACCAACTGTAACGACCCTAAATTTCCACATATCTAGAGTCGCCACTAACGTCTCATGCTCATCCCTAATGCAGAAAAAAATCTAAGCATGCTCATCTTTATTAGCGGAAAAATTTAAAAACTTCAGAATACATTAAAACATTGGGAAACACTGCCAGACTTACGTGTTTCAAATATCGTGCTGGAGTTCAAAAAGATACAATAAAACGATTACAAATTAATTAATAAATGAATGAAATGCAAACGCCCTATCCTAACCAAGACTAGGAATAAAATATGCAACTATCCTATGCACGCGCCACAGTCTCTGATCACGATGCCACCGTCAACCGTACATGGGAGCCTTGCCTTTACCTGAAAAACAATATGGCACACGGCCTGAGTATTTCGAAGAAATACTCAGTAAGTGACCCCACTATAGGGGCCATGCTAATGCAAACACATGCAATCATGAATAGGGACCTATCTCTAATCATCTTAGGGGTGGCCTCCAGTCTCGGACAAATTGGATGTGTAGTACTTCCCTACACACGACTCACACGTGCGAGTGTGAGTCCCCAAGGCGCTCGCACACCCCCTGGACCCTCTGGTCAAGCTAATCTGTAGCGACGTCCGGAGGTCAGCGGAACCCCATAGTGTCATGCGCCTCATGAACACCCTCATCTGTGTGCTTTCGCACCTGTGCGCATTCGCGCTCATCATAAGGTGCGCGTCCGCACTCATCATCTCTAGGGGAAGTAGCCCTATGCTTATGAACATACAAAATGCAAGAGGTCCCTCTAAATCCATCGTAATGTCTCTTCTGACACAACCCTCTAGTCTCATCTCTTTGTTACTCTAGGTAACGCATATCGTGGATATTTATATTAATATCATTTTCATGCTCTTAGGGTTGTGTCCTACGTCAATCTAACGACATGATGCAATATGGCACTCATCATCATCTAGCATGCTCAATATGGAAAACATCATCATATTAAGGTAAAAATCACGCAATCATCATGCTCATCATAATGCCACAACGTGCGTCAAACATATTAAGCGTCACTCAACAAAATATGTATAAACTGGCACATATCATCAAGCATCATACAATCTATTTAGCCTATCCTATAGTAAGGCCACTTACTTGGTTGGCCTCGGCCGAAGTACTCCCTAAATAGCTAAACGTAAGCTCCCGTTCCGTGAGAGCTGCTTCCTACTTCGCTGGGTTTGTTTCCTTAATCGGGGTCGAAAACAGATCCGGGAGGGTCGAAACAGTGGAAACCGGGCTGAAAACAGGTGAGCCGAGCCGAACAGCCGCTGGAGCCGCTGGAGGAGCCGCCGGAGCGTCACCGGAGGGAGCCCGAGCCGTTTGCGCCGAGCCGAGCCGAGGACTGCCGCGCCGCTGTGTGACACGTGGCAGCAGCAGAGAAAGCCACGTCGGGCGGTAGTGTCGGGTCGAAGCGCGGGTCGCAGTTCGGTTCGGGTCGTGGTTCGGGTCGCGGGCTGTGGAAGGCTACTGGGCCAAGGCTAAACGTTGGGCCTCGGCTTACTGGGCTGGGCCGCAAGTGTTTGGTTTGCAGGCCGGCTCAATTGGACCGTGGGTCTAGTCTGGGTTGGTTCAACTGAACCGTAGCTTCTGGGCCGGTTTGAGGTTTGGGCCGCTGTAGATGGGCTGGGCCGAAGGCAGAGGCCAAGGGGGAAAACGGGCTGGCTCTCCCGGGTTCTGGGTTCGGGTTGACCCGGATCCGTGGATCTCGTCTTCCTTACCCGACTTTGGCCGATTTTCCGGCGAGTTTTCTCTCTCCTTCCCGCGGCGTTTTCGTTGCCAATTTCGGTCCTCTTCCTTCTATTTTCCTCTTTGTTCGTCGTCCTTCTTTCCTTTTTGGGAGTTTTGCGGCCTAAAAGCTCCTAAAAGCCATAGATCTAAGAATCGATTAAGAAACCTAACTTTCCGACCTCGGTTACCGACGACGACGCTTACGAAATAACACCAAATGCCCCTGAGTTATTGTGCTTTCGTTAGGGATCTCTCTTACGGTAATAAGAGGTTGTTTGGTGTCGGTTTAAGGGTGGTTTGAGGGCTCGTCGGAGAAACTGGACACTCGCCGACGTTTGTCCGAACTCTCTCTCTCTCTCTCGAAATTTTCTCTCTTTTCTCCCTTTGCAGGCATTCTGAAGATGCTGGGCTGGGGGTGGGCGAGCTGTGGCCGTTGTTTCGCGTGGGTTCCGCGAAACTCGGCGGTCGCCGAAAAACTCGCGGGTTTTCCGGCGACTGAGTTTTTTTTTTTTTTTTTTTTTTTTTTTTTTTTTTTTTTTTTTTTTTCGTTTTCATTTATTTATTTATTTATTATTAATATATATATATATATATATATATATATATTAATAATATATATATATATATATTTTTTTTTTCTTTTTTTCCCAGGTCGTTATAGAGGGTTTCCATATTTTGGATTCTTGTCATAAAGAGTGCAATTATGGACTTGCTTGGTAATGGGCTCTTATTTATTGTTGAAAATAAAAATAGAACCATATTTGATAACTAGTTTTTTTTTATAAAAAAACTATAGGCTTGGAACTCAAACATTATTGGTTATTGTTCTATAAACTTTTGAATTAAAAATGTAAAAGTATGTACCATTTCAAACCCACGTCAGCAAAAATGAAAAAAAAAAATGGCCATTGTTTCAGTTTCTTCCTCAGCTACGACATTTCATTCTCTTGATCCTTACTATCTTGCTCGTCACTTCTCTCGGTTCGATATAGCATTCTCTCGTTTGATAATAATTTTTTTGTGGTATAGTCTTTTTTACTCGAATAAATATATGATTGAAATGTTTGGTTATATGCACGAATGAGTGAACTTGTTTGTCTGATGAACTGTGACGACGTTCAAGTTTGTGATGAGTTCTGCAGAAGAGCCGGGTAAAACGGAGGAATGTTTTCTTCTCCACTCATGCTTTGTTGCTGCAACAAGCCATGAAATAATTACACAATTTTCTTATCTTTCCCCTTTTGTCACGTATGCTTCATCAAGCAAAGGTGTTATCTCCTTCATATGAAATAAAAATGAGTTCGAGTACGTGTAGTATAGAGCAATTTGAACCTCTGATATCGCCGATAGTACAATTTCATGACTATTTAGATTATGATGATGTTGAAATTAATTGATTTTTTTTTTTTTTTTTTTTTGGTTGATATTGTATTAGAAAGGTATTTACATAAGTAGTATAACTTAATATAATGTAACTCAATTGATATAAAGTATGTACTTTTGATTAAAAGGTAAAATTTTTCAATAGATATTATCTTCTTTAGGTTTTAAAACGGGTCTACTATGGAGAAATTTCTACCCTTTTATAATTCGTTCCCCTCTCCCACCGATGTGAGATCTCATAGAGAGAATGTCACAGCTCAGAGAGTAGGTTCTGACCTACACGAAGACAACATGTGAGTGTCGCCCATCGAACCACTTTAGAGTCGTAATAAACAAATGTCATGACGCGACAGATGTAAGACGTGACACTAATCATGTCGATTTGAACAAGCTTATAAAATAAATTATTTTGATTGGGTGACTATAAATTAAATTCATCCTTAGTAAATAGATTAGCAAAAAATAACGATATTAGTCGAGATTGCCCCTGCGTTGAAATTTTACCCATTTTCGTCTAAATAACAAAGACAAGTAACGTAAGATTAAAAGCTAATGAATTGTTTAAATTTAAAAACTATATAAAAGAAAAAGTTAATTTCGTTTTGTATTCTTGCTTTTCTCTTTATTAAAAACGATTTTATCATCCTATCTTCTTTTTTAAAGACTTAGCACAAGTATTGTATGCTTTCACATACCTAATCGAATCGTAATATTATAATTTCTTAAAACTAATACACCATATCAAATTTTCAAGATTGAAAAAGAATACACATTTATTTTAATATCATAACCGTGTTGGGTTTTATGTCCTAAAACTCATAGTTTGTAAACAAAAACATATTCTATTTTCAATAAAGTTATTATTGTTATTTATTCAGTAAAGATTGTTATTGAATAAAGTGAACTTTACGATCATTAATCTAAATCCAATAAACTAAGAACACTCTGGCTATAGTATGATTACTTGAATTATATGTAGAGACATAAGAGTTGATCAAGTTCAAGTATATCGTCAAAATGATCTATAGTATAAGGATAAGGCTGAGTACCTTATTCTGGGGACACTATGGATGCGGCCCACTTTTGTATATGATATAAACAATGTGATCACTAAATTGTACATGTGGAGACATGTGAGTGGGGGCGTCCTATGCAATGAGTATTGCATAAGATCGGACCATGAAGAAAACCACTCTCACTTTATAATGTCGTTTACTGTTGAGACCGATTTTCTTTTCATTCGATAACCTAGGTAACTCAATTTTAATCCTGAGCTAACCATGAACTCCTGTTTATTCGGAATTATCCTTAGATTTGCATGGGTGAGAGTGGCTCTAGTTCGCCGACTCAATAGGCCTCCCATTTCAGGGGTAAGACTGGGTGAATGGCTGGGGACGTGGGGTGCAAGATGGAATTCACTCCTACCCATTTTTAGGGATAGAAGAAAGGTAGTTCCCTTAAGCACTGACTCCAGGTCTTGAACAAGGGGCCCCACCCTCTCATTGGCCTGAGAGGGATTCGGTTTACTGGTTGGACCACAAACCAATTGTTCATTAGAGGATCAGTGAGACATAAGGAACAAGAAGTAACTTTAGGGGTAAAACGGTAAATTGACCCAGCTCTAGTTACGAACAACCTGTGAAGGATCGACTTACTAATCATGGTTATATCAAATGGACAGAAATATATCTATAGTGAGGGGAGTGCAACTACTAGGCTATAGTGGAGTGTCCTAGTAGTTAACGAATGTTGGTTAACAAGGTTAATGAGTTTAGCCGGTTAATCTTGGATCGTTGGAGCCCATGATCTATAGGTTCATTAGGTCCCTCTGCTAGCTCATATCGGACTAAACCATAGAACAGTGTGACAAGTGAGTTCGAAGTGTTCGAATTCAAATTAGGGTATATGCGCTACATATATACGATATATTTAACCGCATTTTTGTTTTATTTACGAATTAAACAAAAGCAGAGAATCGGAGATATTTAAATAAGATTTAAATATCTTAATCAATTATGTGTCGGAATTGATTGGGATTGGCATTTGAATTAATATTAAATATTAATTAAATAGTTTAATTAATCATTTCATGTTACTACAATTTGAAATTCATTATTCAAATTAATTGTTGAATTAAAATGAAGAAAGTCAAAATGTTGACTTCATTTAATGGAAAAATCCATGTTAGTGGAATTTTGAGGTGTCAAAATTTGGTTTAACCAAACTTGCATGTTTGCCAAATAAACCCCACAAGTTTGAGTGGAATTTTGAGTGTCAAAATTTGGTTAACTCAAACATGCATGCTTGCCACATAATCCCAAACATTTGAGTGGAATTTTAAGTGTCAAAATTTGGTGATCTCAAATTTGCATGAACATGCAAACATCACTCTTTAAATAGAGTGATCATTGTACATGGAAGGTCTTGTTCTTGGTGGAAAACCTTGAGAAAAACCTCTCACAAACATCCCTTCACATATACAAAATCCCTTCCAAGTTTAGTCACTCACTGGATTCCACAATTCCCGTTCTAAGGCCGGAGGATAGTGGAGAAGACACTAGTGGTGGTTCAAAACCGGTTCGTGAGGAAAAAGGAGTTTGAACTACAAAAGGCCGGAGGATAGTGGAGAAGACACTAGTGGTGGTTCGAAACCGGTTCGTGAGGAAAAAGGAGTTTGAACTACAAAAGGTTAGTATCTAAACTAATTAAGTTTTAATACTTATGAACATGCTAGTTATATACTATAGTTAAATGTTCTTAAAGTGTAATAGCCCAAAAATAAATAAAGAAATAAACAAGTAAAAATAATTAAAAAAATATATAGTTAAAATAATAAAATAATAAATAAATAAATGAAAATTAAAAGAAGAAAAACATTTGGTAACCCATCCGTCCTCCTTCCTTCAATCTCTCACCACTCCTTCCCTAAAAATAAATCTAGCAACAAATCACGAATCTCTTTTCTGTAAAAACAATGCAGATTTACCCAGAATTTTTCCTTCCTACAAAAACAAATAGAAAAAGAAAACAAAAGGTTTAAGCAGAGTAGCTACGCCGGACGAGATATGTCATTTGAAGAGGTCAGTATATTAAATCTTTCTTTTATTTTATTAAATAATATTAATTTGGTTACAATTATTTAGTTTTATATTAGAGATTAAATGAAAAGAATTCTATATGAGTTTAGGAAATCAAAACCAATTATATTTTAGATCTACTTTGTTGCAATGATTTAGATCTACTGAATTGTTGCAATGATTTAGGTTGTACTTTTATATGAATTATAGGAAAAGAATATAAGGAAATAAGAAAAAAAATGAGATAGAGATAGAAATACAGAACACTGTTAACTGAAAAGGAAAATAATAACAAAAATAAAAATGGAAGATTTGGAAGTAAGAATAGATTAACGAAATTGAATAATACCTTCTTAAAAATAATTAGAGAAGAAGAGGAAAGATTGAGGAAAGATTTGTTGAACAGGATTTAACAGTAAAATAGGAAATATCAGAGTGCAGTGAGCTCCTTTAAATTTTGTCTAATCGGAAATATCAGAATTTTACGATGGCCAATCTAAATTAGAGAAATAATTTTATAGAGTTCAAACTTGAAACTGATGTCATGAACTCATATAGGTTGACTCGGATTTCAAAGGACGGAATCGAACTTTCATTAAAGATATATTTGTGACAACGACTTAAGCTAGCCAGGTAAGTGACCTTACTATCGGCATGGTTATTTTTTTTATGTTGACACGTGCCCTGTGGTTCTGCACGTGTCATATATATTGATATGTGTGAATTGTCTGTGGATCGATATGCTTCCTATATGTTATGTTATGTTATATAATATGTGGATTGTATGATAATAATTATCGTACGATGTGCTCTAGGAGATGTTTGAGATAGGATACGAGAAGGATGCACAAAACGAAATGTAACGATAGGAGTAAGATACGTTCATGAAACGAAACGAAACGAAAAAGAACTAGCTGAAAAATGAACTAGCTGGTGAGCCCATACTCGCACGTATGGGCTGCGTGTAGCGTATATGGTACACGTCCACGATTACCTGTTAGGATTACACCGTAGGGAAAATGAAACGAAACGAAACGAAAAAGAAACAAAAACGAAACGAAACGAAACGAAATGAAACGAAACGAAAGATAGGTCCCATCATTTTATTGCATGTGATTGTTGCATTTAACCCCAATAGTGGGGTCACTTACTGAGTATTTCTTTAAATACTCAGGCCATGTGCTACTACATTTTTCAGGTTAAGGCAAGGCATTCCTGTACGGCTGACGACGGCATCGCAACTCGAGATCATGGCACATGCATAGGATAGTGGTATTCATTTTCTTAGACTTAGGATAGAATAGGATGTTTTAAACTTAAACGCTTATTTATTTTATTTCGGGTTTTTTGTTGTCTATTTTAAAGATGTTTTCGAAACACGTAAGTCCATGGCTGTGTTTTTAAGTTAAAGGTTATGTTTTATGGAATTTAAATGAAGTCTTCAGCATTCAATGTTTATGGTAGGTATACAGTAGCGACCTTAAATTAAGTAGAAAATTTCGGGTCGTTACAGTTGTATCAGAGCTCTAGGTTATAGATCTTGTAGACTAGCCTACGATGTAGGCTTGGCATGTTCCATGGTCCCACCGTTGATGCCCCGTCTCCGTCAGGTATGTCTTGCTTAAGATAAAAAATGAAATGTCGTTGATTGTGTATGTTGTTATTGTTTGGTCATTATAAAATATAACTCGTAATTGGACTTTTACTTTATTGATTGTATTATAATTTACTGCATTCATGTTAGCTTAATTCTATATTTATTTTAATTTAGAATACTTTATGTTTTACCTTGCATGGAATGTGAATGTAAATTGTTGTATTGATGATGTTTAGATTTACTGAGATTGTTGCTAGCTTTAATTTTAGTAAGCTACTAAATGTCAGTGCATGCGTGAAAATGATTTTGCTAAGCAAGATCATATGTTTTAGTTAGATGTCTTGAACATAGATAAACTACACAGTCTTCTGACCATAGAGATGGGAGGAATGTACCAATGTATACTGAAGAGTAAGCAGTGTCAGATGAAATAAAATGACCTAAGAAAAGCTTGATAGACGTCAATATCTTATAGTACACTATAGATACTAAAAGTGGTAGTGCGTGAAATTTTTTTTTATAACTTTGAAGTATGTAAAAATGAAATTAAAAGTATCAGTAAAAATTAAAAAAAAAAATTGAGTTAAGACCATAAAAGTTTAAAACATGTATACTTAAATTGATTGGTGAATGACATAAGTGCCTTTAATGGAAGTTGAGCTTTGGAAGTATTGAGATATAGAAAACTTTCCTGCGTTAATAATACAACCAATTAGAGAAGTTGTGAGGTGATTTAAAAGTATCGAGCCACAGTTTGGACGAGGCATTACGATCATAGTCAAAATTTTAGAGGTGTATGGAGAGGGAATACGGTATGAGATTGTCAAAGGTACCTTAAATTTAAGAAACCATGATTTAAAATGAACTTGGGTGGGGGATACACGAGGATTAGAGTGGGACATTGTCTCTAAATCAACTAGAAGTTTTGTGGTAATTCTTCTTAGGGTACACGAATGCACTCAGGAAGCTCAACATAAACAAATTGTTGTAGGAAATTACCGAACAATTTTTCCTAGCAATGTCAACCTAGTTAAAAGGTATTACTATAGTTAAAGTTTCAAGACTATCATTTTAAGTTTGATTTTCAAGTATCCCAAGTTTTATGGCATCTGAGGATATCCACCATGCTTATACAATACCAATTTTTATAAGAGAATTTTGTTAAGCCCATTCTTGGTATTACAAAGGCATTGAAAGGGTTGTGATGTCTTTCCATTATGGTTATAGGAACATTAGTTTTGGACTGTAGTAGATAAGGTATACCAAGAGAAAAGCCTATTTGACAATGTTTCCTATGGAAGTTACCAAATCCTCAAACTCTAGCTTGACCACAAATCAAATACAGGAAGTCGTTCCTAGATCCATGTGATTTACTAGTGCATTCTATTTGCATTGGAACAGGGTGGAGTTCTTAACTAGTTTCATGTCATGATTTTGACTCCAAAAGTTTACTAGAATTGGGGTAGGTAGCCAAGAGAGAAGAAGTATTACCAATTTCTTGATTTTGTATGGGAAAATAGGCAAATTTGTATATGGAATTCATCTACAAAGATGAGACATTAATGATGAACCAAATCAAGTGGACACCAACAATAATGAGGAAAGGAAAACAATTCTTTCTTTCTTTTTAATTAGTAAAAATATAGAGAACGAACAATTTTAATTGGAAACATTCCTCTAATGAATTCCTAGGGAACTCCTATAGTAAATGGACTATACAGAATTGTGATCAGTCAAATATTGCAAAGCCCCGGTATCTATTACCGGTCAGTATTGGACTGTAACGAAATTTCGGTCTACACTAGCACCGTAATATCTTATTGGTGAGGAAGATTAAAATTAGAGATAGATCAAGAAGCAAAGATATGAGCGCATGTGAGTAGGAAACAGAAAATATCTATCCTAGTTCTACCATCAGCTATGGGTTCAAATCTTAAGAGAAATTCTCGAGAATGTTTCTAACCCGGAATTTTTCTTTCTTTAATGATAGGGAGAGAGAGAAAAAAAAAATTTGGATCAAAAGAAAATGCCATTTTGGATATTTAAAAATGAGATTTTGAGAACTCATGGACAAACAGGTCAATTAGTGAACCTTTAGCTAAGTGTAGAAAAATGGATTTGGAGAACAATGTAAAGCTGAAACTAGTAAAACTATTGATCTAGTAGATGGAATCATAGTAAAAAAAAAAAAAAAAAAAAAAAAAAAAGAAGTGAGGAACTATGTAAGTTTTCCAACCTGATTGTACACATAACATTTATTTCAATGAAGAGCCACAAACCTTAGATAAATTATGTTGTCCATGAAATTTTAGAAGAAGACTCAATATGACATGATAAGGTTATGTACGAAATTTGGTGACTATTAGGTTATGATAACGGGCTAACCCAAGTGTAGGTGTAAAATGACTAAAGTGCCCCTATAATTACGTACCACTAGTTTATGACCAAAGTGACCTCTAAATGACATGAAATTTGATGAGGAGCCTTATATCATGGTGTATAGGGATCACACAAAGTTACAAGGCCATTGGAATATGTTGAAGAATTAAACCAAGATTTGGGGGTAAATGACCAAAAGACCCTTTTGGAGTATGAATTAAGATTTAAAAATGGCAAGACGCCTTATAAGGAATAAAAGATTTTATGAACACAAAGTGATAGACTTATGAAAGTTTTATGCATGCAAATAAATGCTATGACTCATACGGATTCGGGTATACTTGTTAAGAATTTTTACTTAGTTGTACTAGAAGACTTAACAAAGAACTCTTAGAATAAGGACCCGAGTTATACCAAGATTAAAACACTTTCGAGGACGAAAGTTTATTTTAGAGGGATATAATGTAATAGCCAAAAAATAAATAAAGAAATAAACAAGTAAAAATAATTAAAAAAAATATAGTTAAAATAATAAAATAATAAATAAATAAATAAAAATTAAAAGAAGAAAAACATTTGGTAACCGATCCCTCCTCCTTCCTTCAGTCTCTCACCACTCCTTCCCTAAAAATAAATCTGCAACAAATCACGAATCTCTTTTCTGTAAAAACAATGCAGATTTACCCAGAATTCTTCCTTCCTACAAAAACAAATAGAAAAAGAAAACAAAAGGTTTAAGCAGACTAGCTGCCGGACGAGATATGTCATTTGAAGAGGTCAGTATATTAAATCTTTCTTTATTTTATTAAATAATATTAATTTGTTAACAATTATTTAGTTTTATATTAGAGATTAAATGAAAAGAATTCTATATGAGTTTAGGAAATCAAAACCAATTATATTTTAGATCTACTTTGTTGCAATGATTTAGATCTATTGAATTGTTGCAATGATTTAGGTTGTACTTTTATATGAATTATAGGAAAAGAATATAAGGAAATAAGAAAAAAAAAATGAGATAGAGATAGAAATACAGAACACTGTTAACTGAAAAGGAAAATAATAACAAAAATAAAAATGGAAGATTTGGAAGTAAGAATAGATTAACGAAATTGAATAATACCTTCTTAAAAATAATTAGAGAAGAAGAGGAAAGATTGAGGAAAGATTTGTTGAACAGGATTTAACAGTAAAATAGGAAATATCAGAGTGCAGTGAGCTCCTTTAAATTTTGTCTAATCGGAAATATCAGAATTTTACGATGGCCAATCTAAATTAGAGAAATAATTTTATAGAGTTCAAACTTGAAACTGATGTCATGAACTCATATAGGTTGACTCGGATTTCAAAGGACGGAATCGAACTTTCATTAAAGATATATTTGTGACAACGACTTAAGCTAGCCAGGTAAGTGACCTTACTATCGGCATGGTTATTTTTTTTATGTTGACACGTGCCCTGTGGTTCTGCACGTGTCATATATATTGATATGTGTGAATTGTCTGTGGATCGATATGCTTCCTATATGTTATGTTATGTTATATAATATGTGGATTGTATGATAATAATTATCGTACGATGTGCTCTAGGAGATGCTTGAGATAGGATACGAGAAGGATGCACAAAACGAAATGTAACGATAGGAGTAAGATACGTTCATGAAACGTTAGAGTTAGGTTACACACCGAAGTGCTATGGATAGGAGAGAATGGTGAAAGAATACGGTTAGGTTATTGGTAGAAAGGGTTAGGTTTGTGATAGATTGATAGAACGATAGCATTAGGGTACGTTCTTGTGACGATATGACTAAGGTACGTCACGTAATGATATGTCTGTGATAGGTATAAGAATATTAAGGCTATGGTAAGTTAGAGAACGATATGACTATGAAGTGTTTACGTTATGACTTGTTTATGATATGATGCATTGTATGCTAGATTATGGTGCTTAAGTACGTAGTTATGTGAACGTGAATGTATGCTTTTAGTCTGATGTGATGTGTAATGCATGTAACGATGTGTGGTCCTTGAACGATTATGGCTTGTTTGTATGAATATTTGAATGTAACTGCATGAATTGTATGACATGAAATACGGTAAATTGCATGAAACATAACCCTGTTAGGAATATGTATGATATGTAAAGAAATGAGAATGAGAATGACATGTAAGCATGAAAACGTGACAGGGGGTTATGTTCATTAATGATAACTGTAGGACTAGTGGGACCTCATGCATATTGTGTGCTCATGCATTTGGGGGGATACCCCTATCCCATCACGAGGGTACGGACGCGTACATCCAATGGCAGGACAACGATCGTTATGCTTTGCATAGCGCTGCCGTGACGGTTCTAGTTTTAACGGGTCCCGGTGGGCCCCCAGAGCATGCCCACCGGCTAGGGACAGTGGCCCAGCGGTGTGCGAACTAGCTGGTGAGCCCATACTCGCACGTATGGGCTGCGTGTAGAGTATATGGTACACGTCCACGATTACCTGTTAGGATTACACCGTAGGGAAAATGAAACGAAACGAAACGAAAAAGAAACAAAAACGAAACGAAACGAAACGAAATGAAACGAAACGAAAGATAGGTCCCATCATTTTATTGCATGTGATTGTTGCATTTAACCCCAATAGTGGGGTCACTTACTGAGTATTTCTTTAAATACTCAGGCCATGTGCTACTACATTTTTAAGGTTAAGGCAAGGCATTCCTGTACGGCTGACGACGGCATCGCAACTCGAGATCATGGCACATGCATAGGATGTTTTAAACTTAAACGCTTATTTATTTTATTTCGGGTTTTTTGTTGTGTATTTTAAAGATGTTTTCGAAACACGTAAGTCCATGGCTGTGTTTTTAAGTTAAAGGTTATGTTTTATGGAATTTAAATGAAGTCTTCCGCATTCAATGTTTATGGTAGGTATACAGTAGCGACCTTAAATTAAGTAGAAAATTTCGGGTCGTTACATAAAGTGCCTAAGATCCAAATTGCTTCCGCATGTGTTATATTAACACCATCAAACCGAACCTTCCAATTCATGGATATATCGATTCCTTATATTGATTTAGGCAGCCATATGTAGAAAATATCATACAATGTGGGTCTTGGAAGATTGATCAATTGATGGTATTAAATAGTGTAGCAAAGAAGAATGACATTAGAAGGGACAATGCAAGTGTTGAAAATGAATTCATTTTGTAAATATTCGAATACTTGTTGTTTCACTTTTATACTTGCAAAATTAGTTTTAATGTTCAACGGCACCCGATCTGTTATATTGGGGTGGGTGACCAAATATTACGTGCTTACTTATCGAATTATTTTATGTATTGTTATAAGTATTATATTTATTTACAAAAACAACTCGTATCGTTAACCATCCGTCTTACGTGTTATTGAGTGTAATGTTATGAACTTTTAACTTTTAAAGCTAACGAATAAGGGTGGGTTTCAATATTTTATATTCTTATCACAAACGAGGGCAATTATGGACCCATTTGATGTCGCATTCTCATTTATTGTTTATAATAAAAATGGAATTAATTATTTTATTTAGTGAAAAATATATGTTTGAAAATAATTACGGGTTATTATTCTCTAAAATTTTGAATTAAAAACGTAAAAAGTATAATATGGAAATTAATTTTACGTTAAGGTTGTGCAAGTGTCCTTCAAATAGTCTAATTCTCATAGCTTCTCATGGCCTAGTTCAACTAGGCTTTCATCTTGTCGTCATATCTCATCACTCGACTCCTCAGATCATATTTATCCATCGGAATTTCGTACATGATCCTAAGATAAATTGGTTAACTCTTTACTAGTCCCTAAGTCGTACATTTACGTATCATGAATATGTGAGGTCCACTATTTTCTGATAATAATTTTCATGCAACACCAAACATAGTTATTTGATTTCGAGCACAGTAAACAAAACCTTAAACCAAAAGGCCTTTAAGAAATTTAGATAAGCTAAATAAGATTCATTTGAGATGGTTCTTGGTTTTTTTTATTAAAAAACCGAACCATTTGATAACTATTTAAACACGATTCTCGTTTATTGTTCTTTCTAATTCAAAATTAATCAGAAATGTTAGGAAGAATATCAAGTTTCTTGCTTTTCAGATTACTTTTTAAATATTAAAGGTTTAAATTGTTATTTTTTCATGTATGATAGATTCCAAAATGGCTTAATATGGTATGTTGGTATTTCCCTCCTCTAATATGTCATTTCTTAATAAAAATGTTTATATTATTACCTTATCATTTATGACACATTGTAAGGTGTCTTTAATATCACATCTTTGTATTATCCTTTCCTTAAATAAACCGAACGTTTTCTATTAATTTCTCCCAAACTTGAAAAAAATAAAGAAATAAAAACCTCTTTTACTTGACTATGCGGCTTCATTAGACCTTAGGCAAGGTTCTTCTTCTCTAACCGAACATAACTTATGCAGAAACTAAGCTTTGTTCAATAATACATGTATCCAGTATGAGTATACGTTCACTTGATAGCAATATTAACTGACTTGCCTCTACTCTCAGCCAAGTTCGAAGGCTCGACTTTACCTTTACTCCAGGCCCAAAATCTTTCGAATGCCATATTGCATCTCATACAGATGTTTTGATTGTCAATCACGACCAAAATAAGTTAACAATTCTTAATATCATAACTTATGTCGGTAGCATTTATAATTCATTTATCATATCAAGCTTCAAAAAAAGAAGAAAAAAAAATACGGAAACAAACAACATGTCAAGAACATTTATTTATTTCAATATTAAAAACCAACTTTTCAATTTATGAATATATTGATCATTTACGTGACCACTCATAGAAAATTTGATAATTCTTGGTTTTATAGTTGAACAGGCAGATATTTTGCTCCCTCACGTACCACGAACATAGAGTATTTACGCAATTGTTTCTATCTCTCTTATCTATGTAGATATCGAAGTAATGAAATGAGCCAGGCCTTCGAATGCCATATTGCATCTCATATAGTTGTTTTTATTGTCAATCAGGACAAAAATAAGTTAAAAATTCTTAATATCATAACTTATGTCTGTAGGGTTTATAGTTCATTTATAATAATCATATCAAGCTTCAAAAAAGAAATGTTAGTGGAAATTTAAATGTTATATAAGGGAGATGGAGTATAAAGAAAGCTTATTGAACATTTAAATTTATCTAAATTATAGGTTTAGTACCTCACAAACTTTCAACTTTATATCTACTTGTCCATAAACTTGGTAGAATGTCTAATAAGTATCTAAATTTTTATTGTTTTAGTTCAACATTTCAGGAGTAAGAAATTTAACTATCGAACTTTGTGATCTTAATTCATACCGTATCTAATAAACTACGCTTAGTGTAGCTCATACCTTATCTACGAACGGTTATGTATCTAAATAATATTTTGACCCAAAATACGACAGCTCGTTTGTTTAGTATGCGTCAAAATAAATTGAGTTCATTTCACATCCACCAGATTTGAAGTTATAGCTTGAAAGTCGAGATCTTCGCCTGAATTTCAACAACCAACTCATCCATAAACACGTGTGAAAGGATAACAACCTTCGATTTTGATTAGTATGGTCGCAAGGAAGAAGAAACCCTAGAAATAGTTCTATGACTATTTTTGTTGCAATTTGATAAGCTTTTTACCAAAACGATATCTAATTGTATACAAGTACTATATGTTCGACATCTTAGAATACTCTAAGCAATTGCTTGATAATGGTGTACACTTGCAGTTATGAGCTGACCTCCTTCCCAACGAGTTTGCAGTTTAGAGTCATTAGACGTCACGTCATTCTTTTTTTTATGTAAACTAGTTTATTACCCTTTTGCTTTTGTAAGCTCCATCAAGCCTTTGTAACAGAGTTGCTATCACGTTAATATGGAATAAAAATGAGTTCAAGAACGTGTAGTATAGAGCGATTTGAACCTCTAATATCGTCGAGAGTATAATCTCATTCGCATTTAGATTATGATCCAGACTGAAATTAATTAGTTTTGTTGATATTATACCAGAAAACAATTTGCTTAAGTACTATAATTAAGTATAACATAGCTAAATTGTTATAAATTATGTACTTTTGATTAAAATGTCAAATTCCCGGGTAGATATTGTTTTCTATGGGGTTTTCTCTCAAGGTTTTAAAACGCTTCTATCAGAGGTTTTCACACCCTTGTGAAAAATATTTTGTTCACCATAACGATCGATGTGAGATCTCTCGTAGAAAATATCATATCTAAGAGAGTAGGTTTTGACCTACACGATAGACAAGAAGGCAACATGCGAGTGGCGCCCATCAGACCACTTGAGAGACGTAATAAACAAAAACCATGACACGACCAATGTAAGACCATGACGCTAATCATGTTGATTCGAATAGCAATATTAACCGACTTGTCTCTACTCTCAGCCAAGTCCGAAGGCTCGACTTTACCTTTACTCTAGGCCCAAAATCTTTCGAATGCCATATTGCATCTCATACAGTTGTTTTGATTGTCAATCAGGACCAAAATAAGTTCAAAATTCTTAATATCATAACTTATGTCGGTAGCATTTATAATTCATTTATCATATCAAGCTTCAAAAAAAGAAAAAAAAATAATATGGAAACAAACAGCATGTCAAGAACATTTATTTATTTCAATATTAAAATCCAACTTTCCAGTTTGAATATATTGATCATTTACGTGACCACTCATAGCAAATTTGATAATTCTTGGTTTTATAGTTGAACAGGCAGATATTTTGCTCCCTCACGTACCACGAACATAGAGTATTTACGCAATTGTTTCTATCTCTCTTATCTATGTAGATATCGAAGTAATGAAATGAGCCAGGCCATTGGAAGGAACAGTAAAACAATGTTGATTGCCATAAATTTGGACGAAAGCTGAACTCGTAGCTGTCCGACGGTGTCAGCTTGTGGACTCCCAAATCATCATCGCGAGATTTGCAGTGTAAAGTGAGCTGATTGTTAGCTTTTAGAGCATTTGTTATCTTGACGAAAATCCTTGGGTTTTGCCATATTGATTCTTGGACGGTATTGAGTTGGTAAGCGAAGAACAATGGAATTAAGAGAGAAATGGCAAGGGTTGGAAATGAATTCATTTTGAAGTATGAGAATACTTGTGCTTGGTTTGTTTCACTTTTATACTTGCAAAATTAGTTTTAATTGTTAACGGCTCCCATGATCCGTTGTATTGGAATGGGTGACCAAATATTGCGTGCTTACTTATCGATTGTTTTATTTATTGTTATTAGTATTTTAGTTATTTACAAAAACAACCCATAAGAGCGATCGTTAATCATCCGTCGATAACTGTAACGCATATTCTTGAGTGTAATGTTACAAACCTTTAACTTTAAAGCTGATGACAAGGGTAGGTTTCGGTGTTTTGTATTCTTGTCACATAGGAGGGCAATTATGGAACTGTTTGGTAAACCGTTCTTATTTATTGTTCAAAATAAAATAGAACCATGTTTGATAACGGATTTTTTAATTAAAAAAATATACTTTTCGAACGCATTATTAGTTATTGTATAGAGGAATTTAAACTTGTGATATTGTCAATAGTATTATTTCATGACCATTTAAATTACGATGAGGTTGAAATTAATTGAATTTTTGTTGATATTATACTAGAAATAAATTTACATAAGTAGTATAAATTTTCAATTAAAAACCTAAAAGTATAATATAGATGGGTCCGTCACCTAGTCTAGTTCTTATAGTTTCTCATGACCTAGTCGAACCGTACTTTTATCTGGTCATTATATCTCATCACTCGGCTCCTCAAATCAGATTTATCCATCGGAATTTTGTACATAATCCTACGATCAATTGGTTAACTCTTTACTAATTGCTATGTCATACATCTATGTATCACGAATATGTGAGCCCACTCTTTTCTGGTAACATTTTCCATGCAACAGAAAACATAATTATTTGACTCCAAGTATCATAAAAAAAAACCTTAAACCAAATGCCTCTAAAAGATCTAGATCAGGTTCATTTGAGATAGTTTTTGTTTTTTTTTTTTTTTTTTTTTAAGGAAAAATGGAAATTCCAAAAGTTCTAATTAAATGGTTCAATTTTTTTTATGTCGGGTATTTCCCTCCTCTCCTATGTCATTTATTAATTGAAAATGTTTATATTATTACCTTATGATATATGACACATTGTAAAATGTCTTTTAAATCATATCTTTGTATTATACTTTCCTTAAATAGATCGAACGTTTTCTAATAATTTCACTCAAAGTTAGGAAAAATATATGGTACGTTCGACTTTGTGGCTTCATTGGACCTTTGCCATGGTTATTCTTCGTTAACTGAACATAACTTATGCAGAATCTAAATTTTGTTCAATCATACATGTAGCCTATACGTGCACATGTTCACTCGATAGTAATTGTAACGGATCGACTGCCCTCTAATCTAGGCTAAGTCCTAAGGCTCGACCTTACCTTTATTCTAGGCCAAAACTCTTGGAAAGTAATGTCGCATCTCGTATAGTAGTCTTTTATATCATATCTTTATATTATCCTTTCCTTAAATAAACCGAACATTTTTTTATTAATTTCTCTCAAAGTTGGAAACAATAAATAAATGAAAAAACCTTTTTTACTTGACTTTGCGGCTTCATTAGACCTTAGGCACGGTTCTTCTTCGCTAACAGAACATAACTTATGCAGAAACTAAGCTTCTTTATGACACATGTAGCCAGTATGAGTATATGTTCACTTGATAGAAATTCTAACCGACTTGCCTCTACTCCCAGCCAAGTCCGAAGGCTCGACTTTACCTTTACTCTAGACCCAAAATCCTTCGAATGCCATATTGCGTCTCATATGGTTGTTTTTATTGTCAATCACGACCAAAATAAGTTAACAATTCTTAATATCATAACTTATGTCCGGATCGTTTATAATTCATTTATACTAATCATATCAAGCTTCAAAAAAGAAATGTTATTGGAAATTTAAATGTTGTATAAGGGAGATGTAGTATAAAGAAAGCTTATTGGACATTTAAATATATCTAAATTATACGTTTAGTCCATCACAAACTTTCAACTTTATATCTACTTGTCCATAAACTTGGTAGAATGTCTAATAGGTCTCTAAATTTTCATTGTTTTAGTTCAACAATTCAGGAGTAAGAAATTTAACTATCGATCTTTGTGATCTTAATTCATACCGTATCTAATAAATTACGCTTAGTGTAGCTCATACCTTATCTACGAACGGTTATGTATCTAAAAAATATTTTGACCCAAAATACGACAGCTCGTTTGTTTTTTACGCGTCAAAATAAATTGAGTTCATTTCACATCCACCAGATTTGAAGTTAGAGCTTGAAAGTCGAGCTCTTCCCGTGAATTTCAACAACCAACTCATCCATAAACACCTATTAAAGGATAACAACCTTCGATTTTGATTAGGTTGGTCGCAACCAAGAAGAAACCCTAGAAATAATTCTATGACTATTTTTGTTACAATTTGATAAGCTTTTTACCAAAATGATATCTAATTGTATACAAGTACTATATGTTCGACATCTTAGAATATTCTAAGCAATTGCTTGATAATGGTGTACACTTGCAGTTATGAGCTGACCTCTTTCCCAACGAGTTTGCAGTTTAGAGCCATTAGACGTCACGTCATTTTTGTATGTAAATTACCCTTTTGCTTTTGTAAGCTCCATGAAGCCTTTGTAACAGAGTTGCTATCACGTTAATATGGAATAAAAATGAGTTCAAGAACGTGTAGTATAGAGCGATTTGAACCTCTATTATCGTCGAGAGTATAATCTCATTCGCATTTAGATTATGATCCGGACTGAAATTAATTAGTTTTGTTGATATTATACTAGAAAACAATTTGCATAAGTACTATAATTTAGTATAACATAGCTAAATTGTTATAAATTATGTACTTTTGATTAAAATGTCAAATTCCCCCATAGATATTGTTTTCCTTGGGTTTTTCTCTCAAGGTTTTAAAACGCTTCTATTAGAGGTTTTCACACCCTTGTAAAAAATATTTTGTTCACCATTCCGATCGATGTGAGATCTCTCGTAGAAAATATCATATCTAAGAGAGTAGGTTTTGACCTACATGATAGACAAGAAGGCAACATGCGAGTGGCGCCCATCAGACTACTTGAGAGACGTAATAAACAAAAACCATGACGCGACCAATGTATGACCGTGACGCTAATCATGTTGATTCGAACAAGCTTATAAAATAAATTATTTTTATTGGGTGGCTATAAATTTAATTGATATTTAAATGGTAAATAGATAAGAAAATAAAAATAATGCGACCGGATTGCGTCAAGATTGAAAACGAACCCCTTTTGGTCGAAACAAGAGAGACAGGTAGGGTAAGATTAAAAGCTAATGAGATTTTCAATTTAAAAAACGGATGAAAAAAAAAAGTTAATTCCTTTTTGTATTCTTACCACATTTGAGTTTGGTTTATTTTTTATAAAATTACCCCGGTTTTTCCATAAATGAGGAAAATTATATCTACTATCTGTTTCCTCTTTTTGTAAAATATCTTAGAGTTGGGCATTCCGGTGCAATCATTTCTCAAACAAGAAATATTCTCAACGTTAGAGAAGATAAGGGAAGACCACCTAAACCAAGGGAACGGGAGAGACATAAACTCATCCTATCTATACCACATGGCAGGGACATCTTCAAATAATATCGATCAAAGTGGAAGAAATTAATAAATAAGTAGTGTATAGGTTCAATTACCTTAACAAATCTTAATATTCTAATTCATTAAAACTAATACCCCATATCAAATTTTAAAGAAAGAAAAAACACACACAAAAACAACAAATTTACTATAATATTATATTTGAACTTTCCATTTTATGGATACATTGGTTAGCTACATTCATTTAGGCAGCCAAGCGTGGCAGATATCGTACAATTTGGTTTTATAGTCAAACATACAGATACCTTGTTTTCCCACGATCCACAAACACAGAGTTTTGTTGCATTTGATTCTATCTCTGTTATCCTTGTAGATATCAAAGTACTGTGAAAACCCAGGCCATTGAAAGGTACAGTAAAATTGTGTTGAGCCCCAAAAGTTTGGTTGAAAGGTGAAGGCGTAGCCGCCCAAAAACGGGAGCTGGTGGATTCCCAAGTCATCATCGCCAGATTTGCAGTGAATAGTGAGTTGATTGTGACTTTCTAGAACATTTGTTATATTGACCGTAATCGGTGGGTCTTTGAAGATTGATCCGTCAATGGTTGTAAATAGGGTAGTGAAGAACAACGACATTAGGAGAGACAATGCAAGTGTTGAAAATGAATTCATTTTGTAAATATGATAATACTTGTGCCGGGTTTGTGTCACTTTTATACTTGCAAAATTAGTTTTAATTGTCTACCGCTCCGATCGATCTGTTATATTGGGATGGGTGACCCAATATTACGTGCTTACGTATCCATTGTTTTATTTATTGTTATTAGTATTTTTGTGATTTACAAAAACAACTCATAAGAGCGATCGTTATCCATCCGTCGTTAACTGTAACACATATTCTTGAGTGTAATGTTATGGTCCTTTAACTTTAAAGCTGATGAACAAGGGTGAGTTTTGATATTTTGTATTCTTGTCATAAAAGAGGGTAACGTATAGGCTACAAGGTACGTTCGTATTTCCCTCCTCTGATATGTCATTTATTAATTGAAAATGTTTATATTATTGCCCGATCGTATATGACACATTGTAAAATATCATTTATATCATATCTTTGTATTATTCTTTCCTTAAATAAACCGAACGTTTTCAAATAAATGGTACGTTGGACATTGTGGCTTTATTAGACCTTTGACAAGGTTATTCTTTGTTAACCGAACATAACTTATGCAGTGACTAAATTCTGTTCAATCATACTTGCCTCTACTCTAGGCTAAGTCCTAATGCTCGACCTTACCTTTATTCTAGGCCAAAATTCTTCGAAAGCAATGCCGCATCTCGTATAGTTGTTATGATTACCAATCATGACCAAAATAAGTTGACAATTCTTAATATCATAATTTATGTTGATAGCGTTTATATTCACTTATACTAAAGATCATATCAAGCTTAAAAAAAAAAAAAAGAAGAAAAAAAGATACACACACGACAAACATTACGGAGACATCTTCAAATAATTTCGATCAAAGTAGAAGAAATTAATACCTTAACAAATCTTAATATTATAATTCATTAAAACTAATACACCATATCAAATTTTAAAAAAAGAAAAAAAAACACACACAAAAACAACATATTAATATCCATTTATTATGATATTATAATTGAACTTTCCAATTTATGGATATATTGATCAGTTATATTTATTTTGGCAGCCAAGTGTGGCAAATATCATACAATTTGGTTTTATAGTCGAACATACACATACCTTGCTCTCCCACAATCCACAAACACAGAGTATTGTTGCATTTGGTTCTATCTCTATTATCCTTGTAGATATCCAAGTAATGCGAAAAGCCAGACCACTCGAAGGTACAGTAAAACTGTGTTGAGCCCCAGAAGTTTGGTCGAAAAGTGAAGGCGTAGCCGCCCAAAGGTAGGAGCTGGTGGATTCCCAAGTCATCATCGCTAGATTTGCAGTGAACAGCGAGCTGATTGTGACTTTTTAGAACATTTGTTATATTGACTGTCATCGGTGGGTCTTTGAAGATTGATCCGTCGATGGTAGTAAATAGGGTAGTGAAGAACAACGACATTAGGAGAGCGAACGCAAGTGTTGAAAATGAATTCATTTTGTAAATATGAGAATACTTGTCCTTGTTTTGTTTCACTTTTATATTTGCAAGATTAGTTTTAATTGTCAACCAGCTTGGATCCATCTGTTATATTAAGATGGTTGACCAAATATTACCTGCTTACTTATGGATTGTTTTATTTATTATTATTAGTATTTTTGTTATTTACAAAAACAACTCCTAAGAGCGATCGTTCACCATGGGTCGATAATTGGAACCCATATTCTTGAGTGTAATGTTACGGTCCTTTAACTTTAAAGCTGATGAATAAGGGAGGGTTTCCATATTTTGGATTCTTGTCATAAAGAGTGCAATTATGGACTTGCTTGGTAATGGGCTCTTATTTATTGTTGAAAATAAAAATAGAACCATATTTGATAACTAGTTTTTTTTTATAAAAAAAACTATAGGCTTGGAACTCAAACATTATTGGTTATTGTTCTATAAACTTTTGAATTAAAAATGTAAAAGTATGTACCATTTCAAACCCACGTCAGCAAAAATGAAAAAAAAAATGGACATTGTTTCAGTTTCTTCCTCAGCTATGACATTTCATTCTCTTGGTCCTTACTATCTTGCTCGTCGCTTCTCTCGGTTCGATATAGCGTTCTCTCGTTTGATAATAATTTTTTTGTGGTATAGTCTTTTTTACTCGAATAAATATATGATTGAAATGTTTGGTTATATGCACGAATGAGTGAACTTGTTTGTCTGATGAACTGTGACGATGTTCAAGTTTGTGATGAGTTCTACAGAAGAGCCGGGTAAAACGGAGGAATGTCTTCTTCTCCACTCATGCTTTGTTGCTGCAACAAGCCATGAAATAATTACACAATTTTCTTATCTTTCCCCTTTTGTCACGTATGCTTCATCAAGCAAAGGTGTTAGCACGAATGAGTGAACTTGTTTGTCTAATGAACTGTGACGATGTTCAAGTTTGTGATGAGTTCTGCAGAAGAGCCGGGTAAAACGGAGGAATGTTTTCTTCTCCACTCATGCTTTGTTGCTGCAACAAGCCATGAAATAATTACACAATTTTCTTATCTTTCCCCTTTTGTCACGTATGCTTCATCAAGCAAAGGTGTTATCTCCTTCATATGAAATAAAAATGAGTTCGAGTACGTGTAGTTTAGAGCAATTTGAACCTCTGATATCGCCGATAGTACAATTTCATGACCATTTAAATAATGATGATGTTGAAATTAATTGATTTTTTTTTTTTTTTTTTTTTTTGGTTGATATTGTATTAGAAAGGTATTTACATCAGTAGTATAACTTAATATAATGTAACTCAATTGATATAAAGTATGTACTTTTGATTAAAAGGTAAAATTTTTCAATAGATATTATCTTCTTTAGGTTTTAAAACAGGTCTACTATGGAGAACTTTCTACCCTTTTATAATTTGTTCCCCTCTCCAACCGATGTGAGATCTCACAGAGAGAATGTCACAGCTCAGAGAGTAGGTTCTGACCTACACGAAGACAACATGTGTGTAACGACCCTAAATTTCCACATACTCAGAGTCGCTACTAAGTCTCATGCTCATCTATAATGCAGAAATATAAGTCTTACATGAACATAATTTATAACGTAAACTTCAAAAAAACGTTTAAAACAACCTCTTCTCTGGAAAACACAGCCATGGTCGTACTTGTTTAAATATGAAATACTGAAATTTAGAGAAAACAAAAACAAATACAAAATAATTTAAAACAATGAAATGCAAAACAACCTATTCTAACTTAAGACTAGAAATTTAAATATGAATCTACCCTATGCACGTGTCACAGTCTCTGCTCGCGATGTCGCTGTCCTCCGTACAAGTGCGCCTTGCCTTTACCTGAAAAATGATGTGGCACACGGCCTGAGTATTTCAAAGAATACTCAGTAAGTGGCCCCGCTATAGGGGCCATGCAAATACAAACACATGCAATCATGATTTAGGGACCTATCTCTAATCATCTTAGGTGTGACCTCCAGTCTCGGACAAATTGGATGTGTAGTACTTCCCTACACACGACTCACACGTGCGAGTGTGAATTCCCAGGGCGCTCGCACACCCCCTGGACCCTCTGGTCAAGCTAATCTGTAGCGACGTCCGGAGGTCAGCGGAACCCCATAGTGTCATGCGCCTCATGAACACCCTCATCTGTGTGCGTTCGCACCTGTGCGCATTCGCGCTCATCATACGGGCATGAGGTCCCTCTAAATCCATCATAATGTCTCTTCTGACACAACCCTCTAGTCTCATCTCTTTGTTACTCTAGGTAACACATACTCGTGAATATTTATATTAATATCATTTTCACGCTCTTAGGATTGTTTCCTATGTCGATCTAACGACATGATGCAATATGGCACTCATCATCATATAGCATGCTCAATATGGAAAACATCATCATATTAAGGTAAACGTCACGCAATCATCATACTCATCATATTGCCACAAAGTACATCAAACATATCAAGTACGACATTCATCAAAATATATGTAACGACCCGGGAAAGAAAGAAATATATATATATATATATATATATATATATATATATTAATAATAAATAAATAAATAAATGAAAACGAAAAAAAAAAAAAAAAAAAAAAAAAAAAAAAAAAAAAGAAACTTAGTCGCCGGGAAACCCGCGAGTTTTCCGGCGACCGCCGAGTTTCGCGGAACCCACGCGAAACAACGGCCACAGCACGCCCACCCTCAGCCCAGCATCTTCAGAACGCTTGCAGAGGGAGAAAGGAGAGAAAATTTCGAGAGAGAGAGAGAGAGTTCAGACAAACGTCGGCGAGTGTCCAGTTTCTCCGACGAGCCCTCAAACCACCCTTAAATCGACACCAAACGACCTATTACTACCGTAAGAGAGATCCCTAACGAAAGCACAATAACTCAGGGTGCGTTTTGTGTTATTTCGTAAGCGTCGTCGTCGGTAACCGAGGTCGGAAAATCGATTCTTAGATCTATGGCTTTTAGGAGCTTTTAGGCCGCAAAACTCCCAAAAAGGAAAGAAGAACGACGAACAAAGAGGAAAAGGGAAGGAAGAGGACCGAAATCGGCAACGGAAACGCCGCGGGAAGGAGAGAGAAAGCTCGCCGAAAAATCGGCCAAAGTCGGGTAAGGAAGACGAGATCCACGGATCCGGGTCAACCCGAACCCAGAACCCGGGAGAGCCAGCCCGTTCCTCCCTTAGCCTCTGCCTTCGGCCCAGCCCAACTACAGCGGCCCAAACCTCAAACCGGCCCAGAAGCTACGGTTCAGTTGAACCAACCCAGACTAGACCCACGGTCCAATTGAGCCGGCCTGCAAACCAAACACTTGCGGCCCAGCCCAGTAAGCCGAGGCCCAACGTTTAGCCTTGGCCCAGTAGCCTTCCACAGCCCGCGACCCGAACCACGACCCGAACCGGACTCCGACCCGCGCTTCGACCCGACACTACCGCCCGACGTGGCTTTCTCTGCTGCTGCCACGTGTCACACAGCGGCGCGGCAGTCCTCAGCTCGGCTCGGCGCAAACGGCTCGGGCTCCCTCCGGTGACGCTCCGGCGGCTCCTCCGGCGGCTCCAACGGCTGTTCGGCTCGGCTCACCTGTTTTCAGCCCGGTTTCCACTGTTTCGACCCTCCCGGATCTATTTTCGGCCCCGATTAAGGTATCCGAGGCCGTTTTAGAGCCGTATTTTACATTTATTAAATTATAGGTAAATTAATTGTGAAATACTAACGGAAAGTTGTAAACGACGTGATAGGAAACAAACCCAGCGAAGTAGGAAGCAGCTCTCACGGAATGGGAGCTTACGTTTAGCTATTTAGGGAGTACTTCGGCCGAGGCCAACCAAGTAAGTGGCCTTACTATAGGATAGGCTAAATAGATTGTATGATGCTTGATGATATGTGCCAGTTTATACATATTTTGTTGAGTGACGCTTAATATGTTTGACGCACGTTGTGGCATTATGATGAGCATGATGATTGCATGATTTTTACCTTAATATGATGATGTTTTCCATATTGAGCATGCTAGATGATGATGAGTGCCATATTGCATCATGTCGTTAGATCGACGTAGGACACAACCCTAAGAGCATGAAAATGATATTAATATAAATATCCACGATATGCGTTACCTAGAGTAACAAAGAGATGAGACTAGAGGGTTGTGTCAGAAGAGACATTACGATGGATTTAGAGGGACCTCATGCATTTTGTATGTTCATAAGCATAGGGCTACTTCCCCTAGAGATGATGAGTGCGGACGCGCACCTTATGATGAGTGCGAATGCGCACAGGTGCGAAAGCACACAGATGAGGGTGTTCATGAGGCGCATGACACTATGGGGTTCCGCTGACCTCCGGACGTCGCTACAGATTAGCTTGACCAGAGGGTCCAGGGGTGTGCGAGCGCCCTGGGGACTCACACTCGCACGTGTGAGTCGTGTGTAGGGAAGTACTACACATCCAATTTGTCCGAGACTGGAGGCCACCCCTAAGATGATTAGAGATAGGTCCCTATTCATGATTGCATGTGTTTGCATTAGCATGGCCCCTATAGTGGGGTCACTTACTGAGTATTTCTTCGAAATACTCAGGTCGTGTGCCATATTGTTTTTCAGGTAAAGGCAAGGCTCCCATGTACGGTTGACGGTGGCATCGTGATCAGAGACTGTGGCGCGTGCATAGGATAGTTGCATATTTAAAATTCCTAGTCTTGGTTAGGATAGGGCGTTTGCATTTCATTCATTTATATTAATTAATTTGTAATCGTTTTATTTTGTCTTTTGAACTCCAGCACGATGTTTGAAACACGTAAGTCCGGCAGTATTTTCCAATGTTTTAATGTATTCTGAAGTTTTTAAATTTTTCCGCTAATAAAGATGAGCATGCTTAGATTTTTATTCTGCATTAGGGATGAGCATGAGACGTTAGTGGCGACTCTAGATATGTGGAAATTTAGGGTCGTTACAATATATATATATATACTGAGCACATCATCAAGTATCGTAACTCACACATCATCATAACTCATACATCATCATAACTCATACGTCATCATAACTCACATACCGCATCGTACGACATAGTTCATACATCATCGTAACTCATACAATTTTTAGCTTATCCTATAGTAAGACCACTTACCTGGTTGCCCTTAGCCGAAGTATTCCCTAATTTAATTAACGTAAGCTCCCGTTCCTCGTGAGCTGC
Source organism: Cucurbita pepo subsp. pepo (assembly GCF_057944985.1). Classification (NCBI taxonomy): domain Eukaryota; kingdom Viridiplantae; phylum Streptophyta; class Magnoliopsida; order Cucurbitales; family Cucurbitaceae; genus Cucurbita; species Cucurbita pepo. Next base: position 4,018,063 of record NC_141809.1, on the reverse strand, counting down.
TCCAAAGGTTGCTAGAGTTCGCTTCATATCGAGCCGTTCGTCACCTTTCGTTAGCATTTCACATTTTAATTAATAATCCAACTAACAATGTGAAATACAGCTCTAAAACGGTCTCAGTAAAAATCGAATTCCACATTTTCATTTTTTCTAAATTTTGGTTGGGTAGTAAAACTTAAATTGAAAATATGTCAATATTATTTCATGGTGCTTCAATCATTCAATCCAACTCTGGTTTGTTATAATATTATATTCTCTTGTTACAAATAATAATAATTTCTCACCTCTTCCATTTTCCTTCTCCCTTGTACCACTTTTGTTTCTCCTCTCTCTCTCTTCTTTTTCTTTCATATGAATGACTATGAAATTATAAAATAATATTCAATCAATTCGGTTTTCTTCTCCTTAGTATGACTATCGATTAACAGAAGCCATTTTCAATCTTTTTTTTTCCTCAAAACTAAACGGAAGGTATTTTCAATCTATTATGTTTTCTCCTCTCTCTCCCAAATGACTGTCCAATTCAAGAAGTCGTTTTCAATTTATTTTAATTTTCCTCAGAAAAAATGATTATGCATCCATCAATTATGATTTTCTTCTCTCTATTAAAAATGATGATTCAGATGCAATTCACAAAGCCATTTTCAATCAATTTTGATTTTCTATCCGATATCAAAAAATCTAAATAATTGAAAAGGAGATCTAACATAACTTTTCTATCCCTGTCAAAAGATAAAAGAAAAGGAGATCTAACTTACAGATTCCTTTTCCATCTCTTTCCATTCCTATTAAATCTGCTTGAAGTGTAGGCCATCTCCAATTTTCTCTCCCAAAAGCTGTGATCTTTCATCTATTTCTTTCTCTGATTTTTCCCTTCTCAAAATCTGCCATTTTTTTTTGTTTCTGTTTCGTATCATTTTGCAGTTGTAGGAGGTGTCGTGGAGATATTTGGGGGAGGTGGAGAGAGAGAGTGATAATTACTTTTTTTTATTTTTTATTATTTTATAATTATTATTTACTTATTCTTATTATTATCTCTTTTTTTTCTTTTATTTTTTTTTTCGGATCGTTACATTATCTACCCCTAAAAAAAACTTTCGTCCTCGAAAGTCTCAAACTCTTGTACTAGCTCGGGGTATTTTTCTCTTATTTCGTCGTCACTCTCCCACATGGCTTCCTCGCTGTGGTGATTCCGCCCCAGTACCTTAACGAACGCAATATTCCTGTTGCGTAAGGTTTTTACTTCTCTAGCTAAGATTTTTACTAGTTTTTCCTCGTAGCTCAGATCTTCATTGAGTTGAAGTGGTTCGTAGTCTATTTCGTGGATAGGGTCCGTAATGTACTTCCTCAGCCTCAACATGTGAAATACATCATGTACTCCTAAGTGGGCTAGAGGTAGGGCTAACTTATACGGTACTGGACCAACTCGCTCTAGGATCTCGAATGGTCCAATGAATTTAGGACTTAACTTGCCCTTACGTCTGAACCTCAAGACACCTTTCATAGGTGTCACCTTGAGGAATACTGGGTCTCCTATCTCAAACTCCAGGCTTCTATGCCTTACATTGGCGTAGCTTTTCTGTCTACTTTGAACGGTACACATCCTCGCTCGAATTTTCTAGACAGCCTCATTGGTGAGTCAAACCATCTCGGGTCCTACTAACTCTCTCTCGCCTACTTCGTCCCAACATAGTGGGGACCTACACCGTTTTTCATACAGAGCCTCAAACGGTGCCATTCCAATAGTTGCTTGGAAGCTATTATTATACGAGAATTCCATCAGGTGGAGTTTGGAATCCCAACTTCCCTTAAAATCTAGTACTCAAGCACATAACATGTCCTCTAGAATTTTGTTTAAACACTCCGTTTGTCCATCTGTTTGGGGGTGAAAGGTGGTACTAAAGTTGAGGCGGGTACCCAGCGCTTTTTGAAGTTTGAGCTAGAACGCTGATGTAAAGCATGGGTCCCGATCCGATACTATAGATACTAGGACTCCATGTAGTCTTACTACTTCTTTCACATACAGCTTTGCCCAATTGTCAACTGTATATGTAGCTTTCCCAGGTAGGAAGTGTGCCGACTTGGTCAACCTATCGACAACTACCCGATCATTGTATAGCCTTTAAGCGTTTTGGGTAATCCTACTATGAAGTCCATTGCTATGCTTTCCCACTTCCACTCTAGTATGCTTAGGGGATGCAACAACCCCGCCGCCTTTTATCTAGGAGCTTTCACTTGTTGACAAACTAAGCACTTGCTCACAAACTCGGCCACATCCCTCTTCATGCTCTTCCATCGAAAGTGTTGTTTTAAATTCATCTTTGTATCTCCTTGGTGCATGACAAATGGCGAGTTGTGACCTTCGTTAGTATTTCTTTCTTTAGCTCCTCTATTGTCGAGACATATAGGCGTCCCTGATACAATAGCCCTTCATCTGAGGTCTTTGAGAATCCATTACTAGACTCTCAGCTAGCTGGCTTAAGACTTTCTATAGGTTTGGATCCTCTTGTTGGGAGGTAACCATTCTTTGCCTAAGTGTAGGTTGCACTGTAAGTCGGGCCAGTTGTGCCATGACTCTCTCGGTTGCTACAACTATGTTGGCTCCCTCAAATTTTCTTTGTACCCTTACTTCCCTCGTAATGAGGGCCAAAGAGTGGGCCACCTTTCTACTCAAAGCGTCTGCGACCACATTTGCTTTTCCAGGGTGGTACTGGATATCTACATCGTAGTCCTTCACCAATTCTAACCACCTTCTCTGTCTCATATTTAACTCTTTCTGGGTGAAGAAATATTTAAAATCTTGTGGTCGGTTAAACTTTGAATTTTCTCTCCATACAGGTAATGTCACCAAATTTTCAGCGCGAACACTACAGCGGCCAACTCCAGATCGTGGGTAGGGTAATTATCTTCGTATTCTTTTAGTTGACAGGACACGTATTCAACAACTTTAACGTGTTGCATTAACACACATCCTAGTCCATTCTTTGAAGGCATCACTATAGATTACGTACTCTTCTGAGATCTTGGGAACCGTGAATACCGGGACGGTTACCAATCTCTATTTTAGGTTTTGGAAGCTTGCCTCACAAGCATCATTTCATATAAATGGTACCCCTTTTCTCGTTAGCTGTGTCAAAGGCGAGGCTATTCTAGCGAAGTCCTACACGAATCTTCGATAGTATCTTGCTAGTCCCAAGAAACTCTGTACTGATGTTACCGAAGTTGGGCGTTCCTACTTCGTGACCGGTTTGACCTTAGTAGGACCTACGGATACTCCACCCTTTGTCGCCACGTATCCTAAGAAAGAGACTTATCGTAACCAAAATTCACACTTTGAGAACTTGGCATACAACTTGTTCTCTCTTAGGGTGGCTAGGACTTTTTAGAGGTGTTCCTGGTGTTCCAAGTCTGTTTTTTAGTACACTAGGATGTCATCAATGAGCACAATCACAAAAGTGTCTAGACAGTCCTTGAACACTCGGTTCATTAACTCCATTAACACAGCTAAAGCATTGGTGAGGCTAAATGATATACCACAAACTTATAGCAATCATACCTTGCCCTAAATGCTGTCATTGGTGCGTCTTTTTCTTTACTCTTTATTTAATGATAACCTGACCGCAGGTCTATCTTAGAAAATATTGTTGCTTCTCTTAGTTGATCGAATAAGTTTTCTATTCTAGGCAGAGGGTATTTGTTCTTTATGGTTCTCTTATTTAACTCTCTGTAATCGATGCACAAACGCATCGATCCATCTTTCTTCTGAACAAACAACACTGGCCCACCCTAGGGGAATATGCTAGGTCGAATGAACCCTTTATCCCGTAAGTCTTGTAATTGCACCTTGAGTTCTTTCAAGTCTGCTAGCGTCATGTGATAGGGTGCTTTAGAAATAGGCCCAATTCCCGACTCGAGTTCGATGATGAAGTCGACCGCTCGAGAAGGGGGTATTCCAGGTAGGTCATCCGGATACACATTTGGGAACTCGTTTACGCTGGACACGTTTTCTAGGGTCTTTTCTTTTCCTCTTATGTCTACGGCACATGCTAATATAGTCCAACCGTCATGTTGGACTAGTCTCTTTGCTTTCATCATCGAGACTACCTTTGAGGTAGTCCCGGTACTTGTGCCTTTAAATTTAAAGCTAGGTCACATCAGTGGTGAGAATATCTCTCTCTTTTTTTTTTTTTTTTTTTTGTGACGGTCTATACTAGAATGGTTTGCAGCTAGTCAATCCATGTCTAGTATTACGTCGAAGTCGGTCATCTTTACTACTAAAAAAACTACGCTTAGAGTTTGGTCGGCTACTATTGCTTCGTCATTATTTACTCTATCCTTAGTTACTATGTCTACCCTCTCAGGGCTGCTTGCCGACCATACATACCATAAGGGTTCTAATTCAAACCCTGTCTCAGATCCCTCTCGAGGTGGGCTCTCTTCAGCCTCACCTCGTCCTCTATCTCTAATAGGAGGTCATCCCCTTCCTCGTCTTACTCTTTCGCATGGTCTAGGCAGCATGGTTCTAGAAACCAAGATAGCATCTCTTAAGTCTAAGGCTCATTACCTATAAAATTATGCTATGCATCACATCTACTAAGTTCACATCATATTGCAAACAAAATCACTCAGCATGCAACACATCACATCATGCTCTTAAATAAATACGTGAAATATCACAGCAATTTCAGTAACATTAACATAAAAATGCATGCAAGTTTGAAAACGTTTCTTTTTTTTTTCTTATCTTGTGCAAGGCGTACCTGACGGTGATGGGGCATCGACGTTGGGACCATGGAACGTGCCAAGCCTACATTGTAGGCTAGTCTACAGAATCTAAAACCTAGAGCTCTGATACCAACTGTAACGACCCTAAATTTTCACATACTCAGAGTCGCTACTAAGTCTCATGCTCATCTATAATGCGGAAATATAAGTCTTACATGAACATAATTGATAACGTAAACTTCAAAAAACGTTTAAAACAACCTCTTCTCTGGAAAACACAGCCATGGTCTTACGTGTTTAAATATGAAATACTGAAATTTAGAGAAAACAAAAACAAATACAAAATAATTTAAAACAATGAAATGCAAAACAACCTATTCTAACTTAAGACTAGAAATTTAAATATGAATCTACCCTATGCACATGCCACAGTCTCTGCTCGCGATGCCGCCGTCCTCCGTACAAGTGCGCCTTGCCTTTACCTGAAAAATGATGTGGCACACGACCTAAGTATTTCAAAGAATACTCAGTAAGTGGCCCCGCTATAGGGGCCATGCAAATACAAACACATGCAATCATGATTTAGGGACCTATCTCTAATCATCTTAGGGGTGGCCTCCAGTCTTGGACAAATTGGATGTATAGTACTTCCCTACACACAACTCACACGTGCGAGTGTGAATTCCCAGGGCGCTCGCACACCCCCTGGACCCTCTGGTCAAGCTAATCTATAGCGACGTCCGCACTCATCATCTCTAGGGGAAGTAGCCCTATGCTTATGAACATACAATATGCATGAGGTCCCTCTAAATCCATCATAATGTCTCTTCTGACACAACCCTCTAGTCTCATCTCTTTGTTACTCTAGGTAACACATACTCGTGGATATTTATATTAATATCATTTTCACGCTCTTAGGGTTGTGTCCTATGTCGATCTAACGACATGATGCAATATGGCACTCATCATCATATAGCATGCTCAATATGGAAAACATCATCATATTAAGGTAAACGTCACGCAATCATCATACTCATCATATTGCCACAAAGTACATCAAACATATCAAGTACGACATTCATCAAAATATATATATATATACTGAGCACATCATCAAGTATCGTAACTCACACATCATCATAACTCATACATCATCATAACTCATACATCATCATAACTCACATACCGCATCGTACGACATAGTTCATACATCATCGTAACTCATACAATTTTTAGCCTATCCTATAGTAAGACCACTTACCTGGTTGCCCTTAGCCGAAGTATTACCTAATTTAATTAACGTAAGCTCCCGTTCCTTGTGAGCTGCTCCAAAGGTTGCTAGAGTTCGCTTCATATCGAGCCGTTCGTCACCTTTCGTTAGCATTTCACATTTTAATTAATAATCCAACTAACAATATGAAATACAGCTCTAAAACGGTCTCAGTAAAAATCGAATTCCACGTTTTCATTGTTTCTAAATTTTGGTTGGGTAGTAAAACTTAAATTGAAAATATGTCAATATTATTTCATGGTGCTTCAATCATTCAATCCAACTATGGTTTGTTATAATATTATATTCTCTTGTTACAAATAATAATAATTTCGTTATAATATTATATTCTCTTGTTACAAATAATAATAATTTCTCACCTCTTCCATTTTCCTTCTCTCTTGTACCACTTTTGTTTCTCCTCTCTCTGTCTTCTTTTTCTTTCTTATGAATGACTATGCAATCGATTCTGTTTTCTTCTCCTTAGTATGACTATCGATTAACATAAGCCATTTTCAATCTTTTTTTTTTCTTCTTCTCCTCCCTACAAACTACTCTTGTTAATAGAAGCCATTTTCTATTCTATTTTCTTCTCTCTTTCTTCTCTTTCCTAAAAACTAAACGGAAGCTATTTTCAATCTATTATGTTTTCTCCTCTCTCCCAAATGATTGTCCAATTGTTCAAGAAGTATTTTCAATCTATTATGTTTTCTCCTCCCTCCCAAATGATTGTCCAATTGTTCAAGAAGTAGTTTTCAATCTATTTTAATTTTCCTCCCCTAAAAATGATTATGCATCCATCAATTATGATTTTCTTCTCTCACCTAAAAATGATGATTCAGATGCAATTCACAAAGCCATTTTCAATCAATTTTGATTTTTTATCCCATATCAAAAAATCTAAATAATTGAAAAGGAGATCTAACCTAACTTTTCTATCTCTCGCAAAACATAAAAGAAAAGGAGATCTAACTTACAGATTACTTCTCCATCTCTTTCCATTCCTATTAAATCTGCTTGAAGTGAAGGCGATCTCCAATTTTCTCTCCCAAAATCTGTGATCTTTCCTCTATTTCTTTCTCTGATTTTTCCCTTCTCAAAATCTGCCATTTTTTTTTTGTTTCTGTTTCGTATCATTTTGCAGTTGTAGGGGTGTGGGGGAGATATTTGGGGGAGGTGGAGAGAGAGATAATTTACTTTTTTATTTTTTTATAATTATTATTTACTTATTCTTATTATTATCTCTTTTTTTTTCTTTTATTTTTTTTCGGGGTCGTTACAATGTGAGTGTCGCCCATCGAACCACTTTAGAGTCGTAATAAACAAATGTCATGACGTGACAGATGTAAGACGTGACACTAATCATGTCGATTTGAACAAGCTTATAAAATAAATTATTTTGATTGGGTGACTATAAATTAAATTCATCCTTAGTAAATAGATTAGCAAAAAATAACGATATTAGTCGAGATTGCCCCTGCGTTGAAATTTTACCCATTTTCGTCTAAATAACAAAGACAAGGAACGTAAGATTAAAAGCTAATGAATTGTTTAAATTTAAAAACTATATAAAAGAAAAAGTTAATTTGGTTTTGTATTCTTGCTTTTCTCTTTTTTAAAAACGATTTTATCATCCTATCTTCTTTTTTAAAGACTTAGCACAAGTATTGTATGCTTTCACATACCTAATCGAATCGTAATATTATAATTTCTTAAAACTAATACATCATATCAAATTTTCAAGATTGAAAAAGAATACACATTTATTTTAATATCATAACCGAACCTTCCAATTCATGGATATATCGATTCCTTATATTGATTTAGGCAGCCATATGTAGAAAATATCATACAATGTGGGTCTTGGAAGATTGATCCATTGATGGTATTAAATAGTGTAGCAAAGAAGAATGACATTAGAAGGGACAATGCAAGTGTTGAAAATGAATTCATTTTGTAAATATTCGAATACTTGTTGTTTCACTTTTATACTTAAAAATTAGTTTTAATGTTCAACGGCACCTGATCTGTTATATTGGGGTGGGTGACCAAATATTACGTGCTTACTTATCGAATTATTTTATTTATTGTTATAAGTATTATATTTATTCACAAAAACAACTCATATCGTTAACCATCCGTCTTACGTGTTATTGAGTGTAATGCTATGAACTTTTAACTTTTAAAGCTAACGAATAAGGGTGGGTTTCAATATTTTATATTCTTATCACAAACGAGGGCAATTATGGACCCATTTGATGACGCATTCTCATTTATTTTTTATAATAAAAATGGAATTAATTATTTTATTTAGTGGAAATATATGTTTGAAAATAATTACGGGTTATTATTCTCTACAATTTTGAATTAAAAACGTAAAAAGTATAATATGGAAATTAATTTTACGTTAAGGTCGTGCAAGTGTCCTTCAAATAGTCTAATTCTCATAGCTTCTCATGGCCTAGTTCAACTAGGCTTTCATCTTGTCGTCATATCTCATCACTCGACTCCTCAGATCATATTTATTCATCGGAATTTTGTACATGATCCTAAGATAAATTGGTTAACTCTTTACTAGTCCCTAAGTCGTACATTTACGTATCATGAATATGTGAGGTCCACTATTTTCTGATAATAATTTTCATGCAACACCAAACATAGTTATTTGATTTCGAGCACAGTAAACAAAACCTTAAACCAAAAGGCCTTTAAGAAATTTAGATAAGCTAAATAAGATTCATTTGAGATGGTTCTTGGTTTTTTTAATAAAAACCCAAACCATTTGATAACTATTTGAACACGATTCTCCTTTATTGTTCTTTCTAATTCAAAATTAATCAGAAATCTTAGGAACAACAATATCCAGTTTTTTGCTTTTCAGATTTCTTTTTAAATATTAAAGGTTTAAATTGTTATTTTTTCATGTATGATAGATTGCAAAATGGCTTAATATGGTATGTTGGTATTTCCCTCCTCTAATATGTCATTTCTTAATAAAAATGTTTATATTATTACCTTATCATTTACGACACATTGTAAGGTGTCTTTAATATCACATCTTTGTATTATCCTTTCCTTAAATAACCCGAACGTTTTCTATTAATTTCTCCCAAACTTGAAAAAAATAAAGAAATGAAAAACCTTTTTTACTTGACTATGCGGCTTCATTAGACCTTAGGCAAGGTTGTTCTTCTCTAACCGAACATAACTTATGCAGAAACTAAGCTTTGTTCAATAATACATGTATCCAGTATGAGTATACGTTCACTTGATAGCAATATTAACCGACTTGCCTCTACTCTCAGCCAAGTTCAAAGGCTCGATTTTACCTTTACTCTAGGCCCAAAATCTTTCGAATGCAATATTGCATCTCATACACTTGTTTTGATTGTCAATCACGACCAAAATAAGTTAGCAATTCTTAATATCATAACTTATGTCGGTAGCATTTATAATTCATTTATCATATCAAGCTTCAAAAAAAGAAAAAAAAATACGGAAACAAACAACATGTCCAGAACATTTATTTATTTCAATATTGAAAACCAACTTTTCAGTTTATGAATATATTGATCATTTACGTGACCACTCATAGCAAATTTGATAATTCTTGGTTTTATAGTTGAACAGGCAGATATTTTGCTCCCTCACATACCACGAACATTGAGTATTTACGCAATTGTTTCTATCTCTCTTATCTATGTAGATATCGAAGTAATGAAATGAGACAGGCCTTCGAATGCCATATTGCATCTCATATAGTTGTTTTTATTGTCAATCACGACAAAAATAAGTTAACAATTCTTAATATCATAACTTATGTCTGTAGCGTTTATAGTTCATTTATAATAATCATATCAAGCTTCAAAAAAGAAATGTTAGTGAAAATTTAAATGTTATATAAGGGAGATGGAGTATAAAGAAAGCTTATTGAACATTTAAATTTATCTAAATTATACGTTTAGTACCTCACAAACTTTCAACTTTATATCTACTTGTCCATAAACTTGGTAGAATGTCTAAAAATCTCTAAATTTTCATTGTTTTAGTTCAACAATTTAGGAGTAAGAAATTTAACTATCGAACTTTGTGATCTTAATTCATACCGTATCTAATAAACTACGCTTAGTGTAGCTCATACCTTATCTACGAACGGTTATGTATCTAAATAATATTTTGACCCAAAATACGACAGCTCAAGTATGCGTCAAAATAAATTGAGTTCATTTCACATCCACTAGATTTGAAGTTAGAGCTTGAAAGTCGAGCTCTTCGCCTGAATTTCAACAACCAACTCATCCATAAACACGTGTGAAAGGATAACAACCTTCGATTTTGATTAGGATGGTCGCAAGGAAGAAGAAACCCTAGAAATAGTTCTATGACTATTTTTGTTGCAATTTGATAAGCTTTTTACCAAAACGATATCTAATTGTATACAAGTACTATATGTTCGACATCTTAGAATACTATAAGCAATTGCTTGATAATGGTGTACACTTGCAGTTATGAGCTGACCTCCTTCCCAACGAGTTTGCAGTTTAGAGCCATTAGACGTCACGTCATTTTTTTTATGTAAACTAGTTTATTACCCTTTTGCTTTTGTAAGCTCCATCAAGCCCTTGTAACAAAGTTGCTATCACATTAATATGGAATAAAAATGAGTTCCAGAACGTGTAGTATAGAGCGATTTGAACCTCTAATATCGTCGAGAGTATAATCTCATTCGCATTTAGATTATGATCCAGACTGAAATTAATTAGTTTTGTTGATATTATACCAGAAAACAATTTGCATAAGTACTATAATTAAGTATAACATAGCTAAATTGTTATAAATTATGTACTTTTGATTAAAATGTCAAATTCTCGGGTAGATATTGTTTTCTATGGGGTTTTCTCTCAAGGTTTTAAAACGCTTCTATCAGAGGTTTTCACACCCTTGTGAAAAATGTTTTGTTCACCATAACGATCGATGTGAGATCTCTCGTAGAAAATATCATATCTAAGAGAGTAGGTTTTGACCTACACGATAGACCAGAAGGCAACATGCGAGTGGCGCCCATTAGACCACTTGAGAGACGTAATAAACAAAAACCATGACACGACCAATGTAAGACCGTGACGCTAATCATGTTGATTCGAACAAGCTTATAAAATAAATTATTTTTATTGGGTTGCTATAAATTTAATTGATATTTCAATGGTAAATAGATAAGAAAATAAAAATAACGCGACCAGATTGCGTCAAGATTGAAAACGAACCCCTTTTGGTCGAAACAAGAGAGACAGGTAATGTAAGATTAAAAGCTAATGAGATTTTAAATTAAAAAACATATGAAAAAAAAAAGTTAATTCCTTTTTGTATTCTTACCACATTTGAGTTTGGTTTATTTTTTATAAAATTACCCCGGTTTTTTCATAAGTGAGGAAAATTATATCTACTATCTGTTTCCTCTTTTTGTAAAATATCTTAGAGTTGGGCATTCCGGTGCAATCATTTCTCAAACAAGAAATATTCTCAACGTTAGAGAAGATAAGGGAAGACCACCTGAACCAAGCGAACGAGAGAGACATAAACTCATCCTATCTATACCACATTGCAGGGACATCTTCAAATAATTTCGATCAAAGTGGAAGAAATTAATAAATAAGTAGTGTATACGTTCAATTACCTTAACGAATCTTAATATTCTAATTCATTAAAACTAATACCCCATATCAAATTTTAAAGAAAGAAAAAGCACACACAAAAACAACAAATTTACTATAATATTATATTTGAACTTTCCAGTTTATGGGTATATTGGTTAGTTACATTCATTTAGGCAGCCAAGCGTGGCAGATATCGTACAATTTGGTTTTATAGTCAAACATACAGATACCTTGTTTTCCCACGATCCACAAACACAGAGTTCTGTTGCATTTGATTCTATCTATGTTATCCTTGTAGATATCAAAGTACTGTGAAAACCCAGGCCATTGAAAGGTATAGTAAAATTGTGTTGAGCCCCAAAAGTTTGGTCGAAAGGTGAAGGCGTAGCCGCCCAAAAACGGGAGCTGGTGGATTCCCAAGTCATCATCGCCAGATTTGCAGTGAATAGTGAGTTGATTGTGACTTTCTAGAACATTTGTTATATTGACCGTAATCGGTGTGTCTTTGAAGATTGATCCGTCAATAGTTGTAAATAGGGTAGTGAAGAACAACGACATTAGGAGAGACAATGCAAGTGTTGAAAATGAATTCATTTTGTAAATATGATAATACTTGTGCCGGGTTTGTGTCACTTTTATACTTGCAAAATTAGTTTTAATTGTCTACTGCTCCGATCGATCTGTTATATTGGGATGGGTGACCCAATATTACGTGCTTACGTATCCATTGTTTTATTTATTGTTATTAGAATTTTGTGATTTACAAAAACAACTCATAAGAGCGATCGTTATCCATCCGTCGTTAACTGTAACACATATTCTTGAGTGTAATGTTATGGTCCTCTAACTTTAAAGCTGATGAACAAGGGTGAGTTTTGATATTTTGTATTCTTGTCATAAAAGAGGGTAACGTATAGGCTACAAGGTATGTTCGTATTTCCCTCCTCTGATATGTCATTTATTAATTGAAAATGTTTATATTATTGCCCGATCATATATGACACATTGTAAAATATCATTTATATCATATCTTTGTATTATCCTTTCCTTAAATAAACCGAACGTTTTCAAATAATTTCTCTCCAAGTTAGGAAAAATAAATGGTACGTTGGACATTGTGGCTTTATTAGACCTTTGACAAGGTTATTCTTCGTTAACTGAACATAACTTATGCAGTGACTAAATTCTGTTCAATCATACTTGCCTCTACTCTAGGCTAAGTCCTAATGCTCGACCTTACCTTTATTCTAGGCCAAAATTCTTCGAAAGCAATGCCGCATCTCGTATAGTTGTTATGATTACCAATCATGACCAAAATAAGTTGACAATTCTTAATATCATAATTTATGTCGATAGCGTTTATATTCACTTATACTAAAGATCATATCAAGCTTAAAAAAAAAAAGAAGAAGAAAAAAAGATACACACACGACAAACATTACGGAGACATCTTCAAATAATTTCGATCAAAGTAGAAGAAATTAATACCTTAACAAATATTAATATTATAATTCATTAAAACTAATACACCATATCAAATTTTAAAAAAAGAAAAAAAACACACACAAAAACAACATATTAATATCCATTTATTATGATATTATAATTGAACTTTCCAATTTATGGATATATTGATCAGTTATATTTATTTTGGCAGCCAAGTGTGGCAAATATCATACAATTTGGTTTTATAGTCGAACATACACATACCTTGCTCTCCCACAATCCACAAACACAGAGTATTGTTGCATTTGGTTCTATCTCTGTTATCCTTGTAGATATCAAAGTAATGCGAAAAGCCAGACCACTCGAAGGTACAGTAAAACTGTGTTGAGCCCCAGAAGTTTGGTTGAAAAGTGAAGGCGTAGCCGCCCAAAGGTGGGAGCTGGTGGATTCTCAAGTCATCATCACTAGATTTGCAGCGAACAGCGAGCTGATTGTGACTTTTTAGAACATTTGTTATATTGACTGTCATCGGTGGGTCTTTGAAGATTGATCCGTCGATGGTAGTAAATAGGGTAGTGAAGAACAACGACATTAGGAGAGCGAACGCAAGTGTTGAAAATGAATTCATTTTGTAAATATGAGAATACTTGTCCTTGTTTTGTTTCACTTTTATATTTGCAAGATTAGTTTTAATTGTCAACCAGCTTGGATCCATCTTTTATATTAAGATGGTTGACCAAATATTACCTGCTTACTTATGGATTGTTTTATTTATTATTATTAGTATTTTTGTTATTTACAAAAACAACTCATAAGAGCGATCGTTCACCATGGGTCGATAATTGGAAACCATATTCATGAGTGTAATGTTACGGTCCTTTAACTTTAAAGCTGATGAATAAGGGAGGGTTTCCATATTTTGTATTCCTGTCATAAAGAGTGCAATTATGGACTTGTTTGGTAATGGGCTCTTACTTATTGTTGAAAATAAAAATAGAACCATATTTGATAACTAGTTTTTTTTTAAAAAAAACTATAGGCTTGGAACTCAAACATTATTGGTTATTGTTCTATAAACTTTTGAATTAAAAATGTAAAAGTATGTACCATTTCAAACCCACGTCAGCAAAAATGAAAAAAAAAAAAAGGCCATTGTTTCAGTTTCTTCCTCAGCTATGACATTTCATTCTCTTGGTCCTTACTATCTTGCTCGTCGCTTCTCTCGGTTCGATATAGCATTCTCTCGTTTGATAATAATTTTTTTGTGGTATAGTCTTTTTTACTCGAATAAATATATGATTGAAATGTTTGGTTATATGCACGAATGAGTGAACTTGTTTGTCTGATGAACTGTGACGATGTTCAAGTTTGTGATGAGTTCTGCAGAAGAGCCGGGTAAAACGGAGGAATGTTTTCTTCTCCACTCATGCTTTGTTGTTGCCACAAGTCATGAAATAATTACACAATTTTCTTATCTTTCCCCTTTTGTCACGTATGCTTCATCAAGCAAAGGTGTTATCTCCTTCATATGAAATAAAAATGAGTTCGAGTACGTGTAGTATAGAGCAATTTGAACCTCTGATATCGCCGATAGTACAGTTTCATGACTATTTAAATTATGATGATGTTGAAATTAATTGATTTTTTTTTTTTTTGTTGATATTGTATTAGAAAGGTATTTACCTAAGCAGTATAACTTAATATAATGTAACTCAATTGATATAAAGTATGTACTTTTGATTAAAAGGTAAAATTTTTCAATAGATATTATCTTCTTTAGGTTTTAAAACGGGTCTACTATGGAGAAATTTCTACCCTTTTATAATTCGTTCCCCTCTCCAACCGATGTGAGATCTCACAGAGAGAATGTCACAGCTCAGAGAGTAGGTTCTGACCTACACGAAGACAACATGTGAGTGTCGCCCATCGAACCACTTTAGAGTCGTAATAAACAAATGTCATGACACGACAGATGTAAGACGTGACACTAATCATGTCGATTTGAACAAGCTTATAAAATAAGTTATTTTGATTGGGTGACTATAAATTAAATTCATCCTTAGTAAATAGATTAGCAAAAATTAAGATCAATACTCTCAATTAATTCTTTCTCTTCCCCTTCAAGTCTTTCAAGTCAAGACGAAACTCAAGAAGAATTAGACTTTCCAGTGTTTGAAAGAAAAGAGCTACTGTGACAGGAGAGAGAGTAAAAGAGTCTTTGAGGAGTTTACCGAGCTCAGTAGTTCTGTCGAATGAATCTTGTCTTGCTTCACAGTCAGTCTTTCCTTTCTTTTTCAGGGAGAGGTGAATGAGCTTCTCTATCTGTTTCCCCTTTCCTGACTGAAACATGACTTAAAGATAAAGAACACAGTTTAGTATATATATCTGCCGCAGTCTCAATCAAAGAGATAGTGAACCCCTAGTGAGAGAAGAAAAGAGAAATGAAAGCGAAAACTCACTCTTCTTAAGCTACCTAACTAAATAATTCTAATTCCTCTCCTTTACAGTAGGGCCGGCCGCACCTTTCTCTCTTCGAGTAACCCTATTCAGTCAGAAAAAGAGTTTACAGTCTTTGAAGGTCAGTAAAGCATATTCAACATTATCCTTTGACGATATTACCAGAAGTTATTGGATTAAGGAGGTCAAGACGAAAGCAAGAAAGAAAGGGGAAGGAGATTCTCATCCAACCAGTTCTGTTCCAACCCAGCAAGAAAGAAAGGATTAGATCAAGAATGAATCGGATTTCATATGCTTTACCTCGGTCAAGAATCAATAGGTGAAAGAAGGTTACCTCGTTCTCGAATAGTGAGTGAAAGAATATCTCACAAGAAAAGAGAACGAATGAAGAAGGATTGAATATGCTCTCATTCATAGGTTCAGGTTCAGTAGCGAAGGGGCATGGAATAGCTTGACCTGCTCTTTCTTATCTTCGTTTACAGTTCAAGAACGAGAAAAAGAAAGAATACAACTTCTATGCTCAACAGTAAAGGGGAAGGAGCTCCGCTGTGAAACCGAGTTTACGAGGGGCAGGAGCGAAGCTGCGAAACCTTAAGGGGAGGGGCAGGAGCGAAGCTGTGAAACCTTAAGGGGAGGTTCAGGAGCTCTAAGGGAAAGGAGTTATCATCATTTAGTTAGTTAGTTAGTTAGGTAGGGTATAGCTGAAGAGAAGATTAGAAAGAAACTAAGGGAAAGTGCATTAATAAATCAAGGTTCAGTGGCGAAGACGAAGACAGAGCTCAAGAAAGATTGAATAGGCGAGTGAAGGATCATGAATATATGCTTTATCTTCTTCATCAAGAATAGTTCAAGAATAAAGAGGGACAGGAAGAAGCCACATTCTCTTCCAGCCTTTTGATTTGACCTTGTCTTTGAGGGTTCAGGGACAGTCAATGAATTAGATTAGCTGCTTTACCTCTCGAATAACTCATAATCACAAGAAGGAGAAAGATCACTTAAAGACAATCAGGGAAAGAACAGAGAAGAGACAGACAATGAATAGGTTCAGTAGCTAATGAAGGAGTTTACCTCGTTTACAGTCTTTGAATAAAGAAAGAGAAGCCCGAGGTTCAGTACGTCAGGGAATACAGGCGGTTCCGGTTCTGGTTCCTTCTTTCTCTTGATCTTCTCCTTTCCAGTTCAAGAAAGAGTAAATTCATTAGCAGCTTTTCAATCCTCGACTCCTTATTCATTCTCCTTTAAAGACCATGAATGATTTTTTCTATCCTCTCCCTATTTTTGAGGGTGCTTATGTTCACGTCACTACTATTTCTTATTTATTGTGTCTATCTATCTCGCGCTTATACTAGCCATATAGGAACATGAATAAAATGAGAAAGTGAAGGAAGCGGAAGTCTCCCTGTAAGAAACCCTATTGCTCTTCAGAGAACTTCAGGACATGGGCGATCTCCTGATAAGAACATCGGATGCCATCGAAGAAATAAGGATACATATACAAAAGCCATAAGCTCCTCCCATTCATGAATCCGCAAAATCACGTCTCCACATAAATATACTAAATGATAACGTAGTCTCCCTTATTGCTTTATTGGAAGAACTCAATAAATACGGCACTGATATTCCTATTCCTGAGAGTAGCGAAAGGCTTCTAGCCCGTGTGTGTATGCTCGTGGCAGGGATGCCCCCTTCCCTTAAACATGGCTTCATTGATACCGGGCGCAATTACTGTCGTGAACTGTAATGAGCGAATAAAAGAGGGAGGAGAAGAATCTATATAAAGACTGGACTTCTTTATTTAGTTTCTTTTTGAGTTTATTTAGAGGCATTAGAGAAATAAATAGCGTGATTTCAGAAGGATGATCCAATTGATGTTTATGGTTTAGCCAAAGCTTATATATAAATCTAAGAAGAAGATCTTGATGAGTGGTTGGTTACATGGATTAAGAAAGAAGGAAAGCAAATAAGGCTATATTATAGAATTTAGAATTATCTAAGTCACTAAAAGGTATGCGGTTCCTATAAAGAAAAGACTATCACGATAGAACATGAGTTGGCTCATTCATTCATTCATTATACATGAGATTTGGAACATAGGGATGTTCTCGATGCTGTCGATGGTATTGTATTTATTCACTTCGTCTGGCTCAAGTATATAAATTTCCCGGTAAAGATAGGGAAGAAATACAAAGACTACCATCAAAATGGAAAATGAGGCAAAGAGGCTTACAGAAAATATACTGATGTCTGACAAGCTTATTTTCAAATATCTTATGATAGGTGAACAACTAAAAGTAAATGACCGTATGTATCATTTATCGGATATATTGAATCTTTCTAAATACTACTATAGGGATGCATTAAAACCGAATTAGGAACTCCTGAGAGATCACGGAAAAGCCCGCTTTTGTCTTTTTTTTTTATAGGCGGGAGCAAATATCAAGTAAGTTGCAGATGCTTGGAAAGAGATTCTTCAGGAACATTTCGAATTTGAGATACATAGCTAACGGGGTGGCTAACTTAAAGCAGCACGTGTGAGATATTGTGAAATCAGTTTATCAGGTCCAATTTCCAAGCCAGAGAAAGTCATCCTCTATTTCAGGATTTCTGTTAAAGCTTCCGCTAACTAAACCTTCATTAAAGCCCTTATATCTTACTATCTATCTATATGAGATTGATATGTAATCAAAATGAGCTATTTCATGAGCTATAGTGAGTCTTTTCCATTCAGGAGTTCAAATGTCAATTACATATTTGCCAAGAGAGCCTTACTTAATGACTATCCTGTCAAGTCTTTTTATTTATCTGCTCTAGATTCGAGCAAGTCTTTTTATTTAACTATTGTAGTGGGCAAATTCCACAAGGGCCAGGTGCTCATTCCAGCAACCTGCGAAGTCTATAACACACGCCCTCAACATATCTTTTAGGGTTTGATTAAGTCTTTTGGTTTGTCTATCTGTCTGAGGATGAAATGCACTACTGAACTTGAGTTGTGTTCCCAACGCCTTCTGTAACCCTTTCCATTAGTCAGAAGTAAACTTAGCATACCTATCAGACACAATGGACACTTGTACGCCGTGCAAACGGATCACTTCCTTGACGTGCAACTGGGCCCATGGTCCACTCAATAAGTGGCTTATCTGGAATAGAGTGGGCTGCTCTGGTCACTTGTCTTCAATCGCCCAAATGACGTTGAAGTCTCGTCGAGCCTTCGGTAGGTCCGAGATGAAATCCATACCTTTTCCTCTCATTTCCACGCTGGAATATTCAGCGATTGCAACAACCCAGCTGGTCATTGTCTCAAGACCTTTACATGCTGACAGGTCAAACACCGACTCACATACTCAACTACGTCCTTCTTCTTTCCTAGTCACCAATACCTGCACTTTAAATCCTGTCACGTTTAGTACTACCAGGGTGAAATGTGTAGGACGTGTTGTGTGCCTCAGTCATCATTTCCTGTAGAATCTTCTCATCTCGAGGTACGCATAATCGGTCCTACCACATCAATCCCTCTTCAAAGGAACTGAGTATCCCTCTGGTCTCTCAGTTTCCTGTTGACCCCAGATATTACTATGGTGCGTATCAGCTCTCTGAGCTTCGATGATACGTCTCTTGAGGGTGGGTTGGACCGAAAGTTGTGCTAATTGGGCGGTGACACCTCTAACCAAGACCTCTATTCCAGCCCTTTATATCTCATCCTATAGATACCTCAGTCTCGTGCTCAGGGCGGATGTGTGGGCTGTCTTATTACTCAAGGCTACCACTACATTGGCTTTTCTTAGGTGGTAGGCTTTTCTTAGGTGGTAAAGTATTTCAATATCATAGTCCTTAACTAGTTCTAACCACCTCCGCTATCTCATGTTCAGCGCTTTTTGTGTGAACATATGCTAAGGCTCTTGTGGTCAGCATACACCTGAACTCTCTTGCCATACAGGTGGTGACGCCAGGTTCTCAATGCATACACCACGGTTGCTATCTCCAAACCGTGGGTGGGGTAGTCGCGCTCATACTCTTTCATTTGTCTAGAGGCATAGGCTATCACTTTGCCCTTTTGCATGAGTACACACCCTAACTCTTTTTCCTAAGGCGTCACTGTAAACCACAAGTCCACCTGACCCATCAAGCACTAAAAATACAGGTGCAATGGCCAACCTCGTTCTCAGTTTCAGAAAACTTTGTTCACACTCTAGTGTCCAAACATAGAGTTTCCCTTCTGGGTCAACTGTGTCACACTGCTGAGGTCTTAGGAAATCTTGTTCAAACCTTTTATAAAAGCCTGCTAGACCTAGAGCACTCCTTACTTCAGTGACAGTGGTTGGTCTAGACCATTTCAAAATTACTTCAATCTTAGCGGGGTCCACCGTTATCCCCTGCTTGGATACTAAGTGGCCAAGAAAGGCCACCTCCTACAGCCAGGATTCGCACTTTGTGAATTTAGCATACAACTGGTGGGCTCTCAATAGAGTTAAAACATTCCTCAAGTGTTCCTCATACTATACCTCAGACTTAAAACACACCAGAATGTCATCAACGAACAAATCACGAAGATGTCTAGGAATTCCTTAAACGTTCTGTTCGTCAGTTCCATAAAACTGCAGAAACGTTAAATTAAACCAAAAGACATGAATATGAACTCATAATGTCCATAGCGGCTTCTAAAGGCTGTTTTAAGTATGTCTTACCCTTTGGTTCTCATCTGGCGATATCTCGACCTTGTCGAGGCGGTCTTTACTACTTCTCCAAAATGGCCTAGTAATTTCATCTCATTTAGCCAACTTTTTGCTCAGTGAGACGCCCTGTAACGTGACTCGCTTAAGTACTAATACCCATCTGGGCTAAGTACGGGTTCTTTTGGAAGTAAAGATCCTTACATAAGTTCTCTACGTTCACCTAGGTTAACCCCTGTCGTATCTTTTATGACTGAGCTAGACACATTTTCTCATAGTGATATCTCATCACTGGCTCTTTTTCGAGCACATGAACCTTTCAAGTTCTTGTACAGGATCCTAGGGAACTCTCTGAAAACTCTGGTTTGGTAGCTAGCCTCCCTCGAACTTCGAGGGTGCCACGTCTAGTGTCTTCTCTAATACATATCATGTATCTGCTAGCCTTACCTGTTTACAAGTCACCATCTCACTATCCTTCAGGTAATTTCCAAAATCACGTTATTTGGAAGTTCTACCTGTACCTGAGAATGCTTCACAAGTTTGGCATTACACTCGTGTATGAAACTGGAGTTCTACTCTTTGTAGTCCGGATCACCTACACAAGGGTTGGTTCTTATTAAAGCCCATCTGGACTTTCTTCCTTCAGACGGTAAAGGCATGACCATAGTTTGACCTCTTTTCTTTCTGTTCTCAACCCTGAGGTTCATTGGACTACCTTGACAGTTCCACGTCCTTCACCTTGTGAGTATACATGCCCTGACCAAAGGATAGGTTAGAACACAATGTTATAGTTCTGATAACCACGTGCTGCCTTTGGACTTGGTCCTCTCCACCAAGGTCCAAAGCGACTTGTCATCCATTGGGTGATCCTTTAGTAGGAATATCCTACACCCCATGACTCATTAGTGGCATAAAAGCGCACATCTCACTTATGGAAGTCCATAAATCTGAACTTATATCACGAAGACTCCAACCAACCTTGAATCCATGGCCCCCATAGTTTTGCTCTCTCTGTTGGTGAATCTTATCTCTCGACTTCCAACTTAACCAAACTCACTGTGAAAATGGTTTGCTTGAGGGGTGCTTAATTCCTACAGTGGTTGCCCTTACTTGTAAGAACGATGTCGTCTGGGTCTACTATGTGGTTAAGACAACTCTATGTTGTCTAGGCCTACTACGTGATCTCCACGGAGGCATGCTTGACATCTAGAATTATGGTCATGGGAGGCTAGGTCATAGGTATATCATCTCGTACTGGGCCTTAAAAAGAAAATCTCATGTACATTTCAAAGGGTTGGACGTCACGCGCTCTGCGGAGTCACCTTTTTGTCTTCCTAAGGCCAATAAACTAAAACATGACCCCTCTCGGCCTCCTCACAATAATTCGAATCTAGCATCAACATACAGAGGGAATGTTCACTTTTAACACCCTAGAGCGTTAACCCAAAACATACATCAAGTTCTTACTGGCATTACATCATATCATAACCTACTAAACAAGGTTAGACAGCGTACCTGGTCGCGGCGAGGTATGTCGTCAAGCTGAGTTCACAGAGGTGTACGACTCTCTATCCTAGAAAAAAGTCTACAGAATCAAAACCCGACTGCTCTGATACCAATCTGTCACGACTCGATTTTTGAGGCTTCGAAGAATCGAAAACGTGACTAAAAGGATAAAATCGAAAACAAACAAAAAGAAAATAAAAGAAAAGAAAAGCAAAGTAAGAGGATAAAAATACCATTCAATTAAAACAAAAGAGAAAGAAGATTTGTTTCGAAAATATTACAAAGAAAATTGCAAATGTAAAAATGAAATACAAAATTAAAATCAAATATTTCAAATGGAAAATACAATTATGAAGAAAAATACAAAAGACTCTAAATATGAAAAGGGACAAAGAACTCTAAAAGACCGACCAAGGACTGACGCTCCGGAACGACACCCCTCTGTGACCGCACAGCTCTCGAACACCTCCCCGTATCGACTGGTACCTGAAAAAAAAAGGGGAGAAAGGGGTGAGTATAAAAATATACTCAGTAAGCAGCCTACTTGTAGGCTCTTTTCGCATCCTTATCTTGGTAGGTAGCCACGGTTTTTCTCGGGTTTCTAAGGAGAGTGATCTAAGCTGCAACTCTCTTTTCTGTATCATAAAAGGCTTGCCCATCTTATGCAGTGAAATGATCAGTGTCCTGAGGTGAGGCGCGACCTCATAAGCAAATCTGAGGGGATCGTATGGCTGGATCTGAATACGTGACTCTCTCTCTGAACATCATCCGTGGAGGTTAACTGACGACCCTCACACGGGACCATACATCCACAAAACGGGGTGAGACCCCCTATGTGCTGGTCAGCTACTGAGTTATCCTAAGTGGCTCCACGTCCCCTGCTCAGGGACGGGTTTCTACGGCCCAGGAGTCCTGTTCAGAAGACCCCTTAGCTATCACCACTAGGTCTGGGCACCTGTCACACTTCCCTATTCGGATCTGCAAAGCTCAACGATCACCGTACCGGAGCTCTGTCTCGACGGTATGGTATCGGAGGAGAGAGGGAAGTGGAGGTTCTGATGACACTATCTTCACTGCTCAACTTTAGCGGGCTACCTACAGTTACCGTGGTGACCTAGTATTCTTTATAGGGTGGAACTTGGTGCCGTAGACTTAGATTCGTGTTTCTCTAGGATTCTTGTGCCTGGTGTCACAAACCTATCGGGTTTGGAATTCTGGGTTCTGGTTCCGCTGGTAATCATTTCGCGGGTCTAATTGCACGGTATTCTAGAGGTCCCCCAATCTAGGGTCTCGTCTAGCTTATTTAGCCATAAGCATCCTAATCTAAGCTCATAATTTCTTCCTATTCATCAAGAAAAATAATACAAGCAATCATCATACAATAGAGTTTACACGCAGCAATTCATGCAAAATTATCAAACATGCTCAACGGGAAGATGACGTCCATCTTTACCCGGAGCGCAGATTTCACAAGTTTCCCAACCTCCTCATGCATCCATACATTATCAGAGTCTCGACCAAAACAGATTTAATACACATTTTGTATCTAGCTTTCCATAATCATCTTATATTCACAGTTTCTATAATAACACGCTAAGTCGGGCAAGCTAATTTCATAGGTGGTAGCATGCATGCCTTTTCCTAGCGGTTCCTACAAGTACTGCTCGTGGGAATTCAAATGGCTACTTACATGGTTGACGCGTGCCTTCCCAAGCTCGAATTATTTGCCGGAAAAGATTCCAAACATTCTGGAATTTCCTTGATAGGTCCTAATTCACATAAAAATAGGATCAGAGTTGAAATCGGTGCGAAAAACAAGCAAACGGAGGTCGAACGGAGGGAAAAAGATCAACCACGCGCCTACACGCGCCCTGGAGGGTGTTTCGCGCGGCTTTCTACGCGCGGCTTCCCGCGCAGTCGCGGGCCAGCGGCCGGTTCGGTTCGGTGTTCTCGGGTCGCGTGCGGAGCGCCGGATCGGACTCGGGTTGACCCGAATCCGCGTCCTAACGCGTGTCGACTAGCCAGTGGGGCACGCCTCCCCAACCCGCAGTCGTCACGTGTCACTTGTTGGTCCTGCCGCGCTCCTCCATACGCCGGCCGACGCGTGGCGGCAAGGCCTCCTCTCTCTCCTCCTGCATTTTTCCAAATTTTCCAGAAACGTGAGTTTTTGGCGTTTTCGATCTATTTTCTTCCGATTTTCTTATCTTTCAATCCGTAATCCATATCAACAAAGTTCCTACACGCAAATTGTAGATCTCATATTCTACTTCTACAATATATTTTTTCTTTATTTTTTTCTTGAACACAGGATGAGTTAAGGCCGTCCAAATATACAGAAAAACTCACATTTTCTATTTTCGATCGCTCTACCCGAAGTCAGACTAAACTCTGATTTTCGTCCGATTCTCGTCCAAGAACTTCAAGAAACCTGTGAGAATCTTATTTTAGTCACATGCCTCAAAAACTCCAGATCTAACGCTCATGAAACTCCTCACATCTAGATAAAATCGAAATAAGAAGTTCGGAACCTTACTTTGTCCGTTCTCGGATTTTCTTGCCGGAATGAGTGGATTCCACCACCCGAACTCCTTTTCCAGCACTGAGAGAAGTATTGCTTCGAGGTTTCTTGCCTTGGATCCGATCTCCAATGGCGATTTGTCATCTCTGTTCTTCCTCTCTCCCAAACCCTAACTTCTTCTCCTTTCTCTATTCTCTCTCTCTTTTTCTTTTCTTTTCTCTCTCTTTCTTCTTGGATCCCAAACAACTAGACCCCTTGGATAAGAGTAGGGGCAAAATGACCCTTTTGCCCCTATGTTGTTATTTTTATTTTTTTATTTATTTATCTAAAAAATTCGGGTATTACAACTATCCTGTCAAGTCTTTTTATTTATCTGCTCTAAATTCAAGCAAGTTTTTTCTCTTCTACTTCTATACCGAAGTAATTAACCATAGATAAAACATCTATAGGTGCGTCTTTTTGGAAGAATTCTATTTTCTTAACGATAGGTATTATTCACACGATCCCACTCTTAGCACAGCATCCTTAATTCTCCTATTTCACCTATCTTCATTTTTGCGCACAAACCTCTTAAACTTCTTTCAAATTCCTTGCTTATTAAAAAAGTCTTTTTCTTCCTCTTTAATGAATTACTCTTTCTTGCGTCGACTAAAGTTTTGATTTGCTTTTCCCACTCTTTAGAATGAATAATTTAGTTGATTTTATCCGTAATGAATTTGACCTCACGTGTTCTTTTTTCAATTCTTTTTAGCGACTGACTAGTCAACTCCTCGAATTTCTCTCTCATCTACTAATAAATAGTTAACCTTATAGAGTAGCCAAGAAATCCCATTATCGGATATCATTTCTCATTCAAGTATAACTAGTTGCAACGTCCACGGACAAAGCTTGCAAAGAAAAACTATAATTTCCCCCAGAGAATAGGTCAAAGAATCTGTCCTAATATACTATCTAAACTATATAATAATAAGGTAATAATAAGGAAGACTGTGTAAGCTCACTCAATATAATTACTGTGATAAATACTAAAGAGCGCAATTTGATAACGTACTCTGCGTAGTTTTCTTTAGAAGATCCCACAACATATCTATTTTCTTTTTTTTTTCCCAGAATTTCTCTTTGTTATCTTCGGACTTTTTATCTTCACTCATAGCGCTCTCCCTAAGAATCAACTAAGACGCATCACCATTACATCCATTGGGGATAGAGTCCATCTATGAAAACAGGCAGTTTTCCCCACGGATTCTAAGGGTTTTGGGACAGGTGGTGACACATCTTTACCCCAAAGCGTTACATTACACTTTCATTTTGACTAAGGAGGGGTTTATTATGAAGTCTAGACTGCATAGACACTTTAGCTGATGAACAATGACTATTTTGAGTACGTGATTTGTCATCGTCTGGGAGAAGTGGGTAGAAGCATGTCGTCGGGATGAGTGGGGTTGTGGCGTCGTCCTCGTCAGGGTTGTTGATGGATACAAACCCACCGCATACAATCGCGCGCGTGAAGCTGTATAATCAAATCAAGAAGATGTTACAATTTTTCCATGAGAAAGAACGCGAAATACGACCAGAAGAAATGCAGCAATCTATTCTGACAAAAGTGGAACGGGGCGTCTTTCTTTCGCTTTCGAGGGGGTTCCTACAAGCACCTTTCTTTAAGGGATGGGTATCGAAAAAGAAAAATTACGACGACTGAACGTTATCGACACAGGCCAAGGAGACCTACTACGAAAACATCACCGAGAATCTCATTGAGGTCATGGATGCTCATTTGAGTGAGAGAGAAGAGGTACACAGCTGGCATATGAATGAAATGCTCAAATAAAGTCAAGTCGTTTAGATAGAAACCGATGATAGATTATCCTTAAAACATAGCTCATTTCCTTACTACCTTACTTAATGAATTCTAGCCCTTTTTCTGAATGATCAAATGAGGGGTATTCTATGCTTCACCTTCGGCAGATAAACTATTGAGTTTTCTCAAGAATTTAGAAAGACTTGACTACGCCAGACTGAATTGCTCCTGTGTTTTTTGGGTAATTCAGATAAGAGGAATTTCTTCTTTCCCTGTGGACAAATTTGATTAATTTGTCTAAAGACCCTAGCCCACTTTTCGTATATTTCCCCGTAAAAAGCCCTAGGGTTAAGGGTTTTCGGTTGTTGGTAGACCCAAAACATAAAAAAGTGAAATCTGAGCCGTTTTAGACTTAATTGAAGAAGGTTAATATATAGTATTTTACAGGTAATCATATGTGTGGAAGAATTTACGAGGATTGCTCCCCACCTGTGAAAAGGTTCAGGAGATTCTAGGTGCTTCAAACTGTATTCTTCCAACACAACATATGTCCAGAAAGTCTACGCTATAATCCCTTCATTTTCGGCTCGGGATTAGTAAAAGGGACTGATTTTCTTGAGCCAGAATAAGCCACTTACAGATATTGAACAAGAAAAGAAACTGCTTTCGTCTCTGAACCTCTTATACGGGAAAATTAATTAGAGGATTTTGTAAGACAGATCTTTCCCTGCAAGAAGGAGGGAAGAGCTCGTGCAGAAGGTCCGCGGGCAACTTGATGTTATTTGTTATTCGTTCAGTTTCCCAAAGCGCGATAAGCAATAGAAAAAACTTTCTAATGGGGGAAGATACAGATCTTTATCATCTTGCCATTGCTTCAGCGCGGGGGTAAGACTTGTTGCTGCGTGGATTCCCGGTCTTTGTATTTGCGACATCATGGGGCTCATCTGTAATTGTCTCTACGAACACAGAAGACCAACTTACGAAATTGACCATTGCTTCAATCTCCCGATTGATGGAATATTGCCAGTTTTCCTATCTTTTTTAGGTGTAAAGCCTGAACAGTGCACAGAAATACGAATTAGTCAGCTATCAGGACGATAGAAAACTGTTGATGAAATCATTTCTTTTACAGGAATGACGTATAAGCATGGACGAAGATCATATCAATAAAATATTTGATCCGTATGAGAGGGCCAAGAAGGAGCCAAGCCCTCATGAAAACAACTGGCAGAAGGTAATTCATTCCTCTTTGACTCATATGGAAAGATCCTTTTGTAAAAGATAGTAGTTTAATACCCCAGATATTGAGACCTGTCATGGATACAACGCTTTCCGAGTCTTGTGATGATATTTAGCTATTCTTTCAAATCTTTTGGCTACACATAGCACTAGATGGTAGAATGCTATAAAACCGTGAACATAGACTATAATAATTAGAATAATACTTAAGGACTATCGGAGTGCCTTTCATAAAATGAGCAAGAGAGAACAATAGAGACATGGGTTGGTTGAGAAAGTCAATCTTTACCTGTTATCTTTAAGATACTCTGCTGAAGAGGGTTTTGCTTCTGCGATGAATAGATTCCATTTTGCTATTTCCCCGGAAGACGTAATGAAGAAAGAGATGTGGAAGGCTTTTGTTATACCTCTCTGGTCCCTTGGCAGGTTTATACTGGGTAGAGAATGCTAACGTGATTATACCGTATTTCTTCTTCCAGAGTCCGAGTCTGAAACCGAGTCAGAGTGTCTGAGTCTGATAGTGAATCTCCTTTTAAAGAGGTAATTCCAAATTAAAAAGCGGAAAAACAAAGAAAGAAAAAGAAAGAGGGTCTTGTCTGAAAAGGGGACCAGGTCAATCATATTCTATTTGTTGAGAAGTGCAAAATCGTATGGAGAGTCAAAGTCAGAAGACTCAGACAGAGTTTACAAAGGTAGAATCAAATGAAAGATTAATGAGACTGAACTCCCTGGGAGGTAACATTCTCATTATTTGCTTATATGTTGATGATTTAATATTTACTGGCAATAATGAAGAAATCTTTGAAAGAGCATGATGAAGGAATTAGAAATGACAGATCTTGGTTTGAGATAAGGAAGAAGGTCAAGATTCCTTCTCCGATTGACTATCTGAGTTGTAAGTCTTTGTTTGAAGGTAGACAGACTAAAGGTAAAGATGATAGGTATTGCGCTCACTCTTTTTCCCAAGGTAAAGTGAAGAGCCACCTAAACACCTGATTCATATTCAATTCTGATTCTTTATTAATTCTCGAAAGATTCATTCTCTGTTTTCCTCTTCTACAACTTGGTAGTAAACTCCTGAGCGATGAACCTATTCATTCTGTCTTCCTAGTAAACGACGAAGAAACCGAACTCTTGCCGAAATTGACACTTACAGTTCACAGGCTTCAGAGAGATGGGGAAAGGAAAACTTGTCACTGAATGCGCAAGCTCTTCTGGAAGAGAAAGCTGCAAGAGAACTGGACTTTCTTCATCTACCTAAGGAAGACGAAAGAACTTCTCCCTTCGAAGTGAGTGAAAAAAACGGATT
The DNA here is from genome assembly GCF_057944985.1 of Cucurbita pepo subsp. pepo. Taxonomy (NCBI): domain Eukaryota; kingdom Viridiplantae; phylum Streptophyta; class Magnoliopsida; order Cucurbitales; family Cucurbitaceae; genus Cucurbita; species Cucurbita pepo. Next base: position 3,989,477 of record NC_141809.1, on the reverse strand, counting down.
CAGGCTTTTGATTTTGAAGAAAATGAAAAGCATCTTATAGTAGGGTTTCCTTATATTCTGATATTCTAGTTCTAGGAATGAGGGTCACACAATTTACGGGGCTTCTCCAGCTCTTCGTGCTATTCCCAGTTCCTTATTTATAAATAAGATCAAGGAGGATGATATCAGACATTATCTTTCGAACCCTTTAACAAAAGAAGGTTTTGATCGTCTTTACCTTTCAAACCAGGTTATCTTGTTCTCTTCCTAATGGATTGAGCAGAGAAGGAACCGAGAACCCATTAAAACTGGTCTTCCGAAAGCCTACGCTGATCATCTTGAAGAGGCAAAACTATCCATTGTTGAGAATATTTCAACTTGAGATTTTTTATAGCACGGATCCAACCATGTCACAACTGTGGAAACAAAGGCAAAAATAAGTGAAAAGAACATGTTCATTTCGCCTATCATGGGTAGGTTGCAGAAAGCACTTTTACATCCTCTTCAAACCAACCCGCGGGATATTGGCTCCTATTTTCATTCGGTTAGTTAAATCCTGGAAAACACACATTCTTTTATCAAGGATATCCTCGTTAAAGACATTGAATACAACTCTTATGTTTACCGCATCCAAATGGCTGAAGTGAAGAAGGTGTGAGCATTCTAAATGTTATGGCTCTTGCTACCAAAGACACAGCGGAAACACATGATAGAACCTCTTTCTTGAGACTCTTGATACATTGAACATCCCAACAAATTGCGCGGCATTTGGCTACGGTCAATGGCATGCCTCCAGACTGCCCGAGAACAGATGAAGAAATAGCGCAAATTCAGCAGAACAGAGAGGCAATAGAACAAAATATGCAAATCGCAGAGATGGCAGGAAAGGCATCTTCTATGGTTACGGGGTTGAGAGCAGAAAGGACGTTATCATTATTCCGTTAAGCAATCCGATTGAATCAGAAACCGATTGGCCAGGCGGGTTATCCCCAATCAAAAACGTTATGTCAAAAGAGCTTGTTTACAAACGAAGAGATGCGTGTCGTTCTCTTTTTTCCAGTGAACAGGGAAGAATCTTTTTCTTTTACCATTTGGCGGATTTTTCTTCGGCGAATGACAGCTGTTTTGATCCATCCTGATCCCACATGCCCTTTTTCTTTTTTATGGCAGGAGAGACGTTTGGATCCATATTTAGAATTTAGAAAAGAACAAGCTGTGCAGAATCAAGAGCAGGGTTCCCAGAGTTAAGGTTCATTGGTTATAAGCTATTAGATATCAAACAAGAAAGAACGAACAGCCGAATTTCGAACTTACTAAGGCAGGAAGAACCTCTTTGTGGGGTGCCAAAAGATGACAAATATACTACATTGGATTACGTCAAGGATAAAGAAAGAAGGATGCAGAGACAGACCATTGGACGCCTTACAGAACTGGAAAAGCTCAATGATATTCGCCAAAACTAAAGGAGGAACGTGTTGTACCTGATTACTTTGACACATCAGATCAACATGAATGAGGCTTATGCGCGTACAATTTGCTCTTGGCTGTCCCTCAGATTAGAATAGAAGGACTATGACATCGTAAAGATAGATAAGATTGACTCTTTAACTGCTAATTCAATTAGTCAGGATCTTAGGGCTAACTAAACCCTACTATGTACACTAGCATAGAAAGAAAAGAAGTCACAAACACACTGGTATATAACTCTAAGTCTCGACAGAGAGGAGTGAAGTCCTTGACCGAACTCTCAGACTTACGTCTCGAGTTAATTCAATAGTCAATAAATACTGAAACGAATTAACTCTAAGAGGGCTCTTACCTTTAGTCTTTCTTACTTCACTTTCACGCCCCAAAATAGACTAAGAAGTATGGGCTTTTTGTCCCAAGGAAGAGTTCTACTTCTTTGCTGATGCTGACTGCTTGACTTGAAACACTTGATTTTACCGAGTTCAAGAAAGAGAATGAAGAAAGAAATAGGAAAAGGGGAAGGAGTTAACTCGAATGAAGAAATAGGGGAATCCAGGGACAAGTCAAGTAGGATAGAAGAATAAGTAGGATCAGGATAAAATGAAGAAAGAAATAGGAAAAGCTGAATGAGTAAGTAGCGAGAGGTGAACAAGAACCAAACAAACACACATTTACCGAGGTCAAAAATAAAGAAAGAGGAGCGAGCAAAGCAACGAGACAGGGGGAGGAGCGAAGCAATGAGACTGTAAAATAGCTTGACCCATTTACCTACTTCCATCTGGTTCAGGAAAGAATAGAGAAGAGACTCGAAAATAGTTAGTTCAACCCTTACAGGAAAGTCTATTAATTAATTAGCAGCTTTACCAGAGAGTCAGGAAAAGAGTGAAAGCAAGCAAGCAAGAAAGAGGACCCCGGTTTAGTAGCAGTAGCAGTAGCAGTAGCGAAGCCGAGGGGTGAAAGAGCGAGACCAAGTGAAAGAGTGAAAGAAGGAATCTTGAGGATTTACTGACAGTTCACTCTCATTGATTCTTCGATAGTCTTTCCTGACAGTGAACGATGACGAATCTTGAGTCTTTTGTCTTGACTGACTGTTGAGTCTTTCCTTCCAGTTCACTCTCATTCATCTTTCTTCTTCTTCTTTTCTTTCCCTTCTTTGTTCCGGTTCAGTAGCTCCTGGAATAGAGTATAAGTAAGGTTACGGAAGAAGACGAGTTAGTTTACGAGGTCAAGGGTCAGTCAGGTCATATCGGGCAAGGAGAAAGAATACATCAATAGGTGAGAAGGGTCAGGAGTTCAACAGCTCGACCGGAAGGGGTAAGGAGCTGATGATCTTTCTTTCATTTGTTGAGTACAGGAGAAAAAGAGTGTTTGAATAACGAACTCGAACGGAACAAGGAGTGGAGTTAAGGAGACAGAATCTTATCTTGCTTCTGGCTTGACTTACTAATTACCGAGTGAAAGAAGAAATAGGCAATGGAATAACTTTACCTTGTTCAATCTGGGAGGGAATTAAGGAGACAGAATCTTGTCTTGTCTTGCTTGAGGCTTGACTTACTAATTACCGAGTTTAATCAACCACCTATTCCTATTCTATTTACCTCCTCGTAAACAAAGAAGGTTCAGGAGAGAAGCCTATTTACCTCGTTCAAGAAGTAGTTCAGGCAATGGAATAGCGAGACCGAGTTCAATCTGTCGAATTAATCTTTTTCTCTTCCATCCTTGAATTTGTTTACAGTCAAGTAAAAGAGTGAATGAAAGAATCATACTCCTATCCTCTTGTTTACCTCGTTCAATCAGGTGGAGAAATCGACAGTCTCTTTGTTTACAGAACCATACAGGCAATATCGATCGAAAAAGCTAAATCAGTAAGTTAAGTAGTGAGAGGAGAAAGATCAGCAGTGCACGCACTCTCACAAGGAGTTCAGTCTTAAAAGCAAGTAGAATATCAAACAAACAAAAAACAAAGGAAAGAACAGAGAAAGAGAAAGAAGTAGTTCAACCCTTTAGCCGTAGAGTCAATAATTAATTAGCAGCTTTCTTTACCAGACAGAGAGTAAAAGAAAGAGTGAAATATCAGCCATAAGGGTGTCGGTTGAGTCTTTACTTACTGGCGAAGTCTCATTGAACGGTTAAGAGGAGAATACTATCTATTTACTGAGTGGTTGAAGGGACAAGTGATTGAGTTCAGGGGAAAGACTACTACTAACTACTACTATCCCATTTACCTGAAGTAAAGAAAAGAGAAGAAAGAGACCGATAGCTGAATCACTTCAATCAGTTTCTGGCAATTTAATTGTGAGACGATCAGAGGTTAATGAGTAAGTAGGTGAAGGAGAATAGAGAAGCAGCGAGACGAGAAGTTACAGTAGGTTCAGGGTAAGGAGCGCAGCCTTCCTTCTTCAATAGGTGAAGAAAAGAAACTGGCAAGAGGATAGGTTCTGGTTCCAGAGCTGATCTTTCTTTCATTCCGTCTCATTCATCCAGAGTTTAGTCTTTGTTTACAGGAGGAGAGGCAAAGAGTGAAGATCAGAGAAAGAAGTCGAAGGGTGAAAGAGTGAGACCGGTAGGGAGAGGGGAAGGCAATGCATGAGACCGATAGGTTCATGGGCAGGTTCAGATTCAGTAGTTCAGTTCTACAACTCTCTTCGTTTCGTAATGGAGAGTCAAAGAGGTAAAGAAAGGATCAAGCAAGATCAGTGTTTGAATAAATAGGTGATTGAGTGAAACCGACAGGTTCATGAGAAGGTAAGTTCGATGAATCCCCCGCTCTACCCCAAATTCTTCTTTGTCTGACTGACTCTCATCTGCTTTTTCAATTCAATCTGTTAATACAGTATAAGGGGAGGGAAGGATTAATTCTTAGGAACCGAGCCGAGCTCAAGCTATCTATTTGACTCTCCTGCCTGTAAATTCTATTTGTTTAAAAAGCCTAGTTACAAAGAAAAGAGAGGTGAACGAGTAAAGTCGAATGAATCTTTCCTTAAACCTTCCGAAACAGAATAAGGTAATGGAATTGGGAAACCAACAGGTGAATGAGAAAGAAAAGAAAAAGAGAAGTAGCGAAGCCTATGTTACCTTGTCTTTGAATAAAGAGGGAATGAAAGTATAAGGTTTCAGTCAGGTTAAATAAAGGGTCCGGAGCGAAGCTACTCGACCAATAGATATAGACAGAGGATTTAATTGACTCAACTGTATTTGTTTGTTCGTTTTGATTTCATATTATCTTCTTCTTATTCTCTAAAGGTGAATGAGTTTACTGAGTTTACAGTCTTTGAAGGGAAATCCTCTAGCGAGAGGAAAGAATACCGAAACCCTACTAGTGAAAGAAGAATCGTTTGTAAAGATAGAAAGGAGGAAGCAAACAAAAAAACAGCTACTGATGAGAACTACCTTATTAGTTATTAACCTGGCCTTATTACTTCTTACTTTCATTCATGATGATTTGATTACGAGACTGATTCTTCCTTTATGCCGAGAATCCGAAAGGAATCAAAAGAGAAAGACGAAACAAATGAAAGAGAAAAATCAACCGTTCGAAGCGTGACCAATAGAATAGGAAAGAAAAGAGACCGAGGTTCAGTAGGTCATCAATCAATCCCCCTTTCCCTATTGATTCAAAATGCCAATAAAGAATAATACCAAAAATAGCTAACATCTTGAGACATTGTAGAATAAGCTGGCTAAACTTCTATGGCGAAGGAGAAAGAACCAAACCCCTCTTCTCTTTCCTTCCGACAATCCTACTATACTTTTTCATTCAATCTTTCCTTCCTTAAAGAAACCTGACGAAAAAGAATAAGAAGAAACGGACTAAAGCGAGGAGCGAAGCGATGAGTCCGAGGTTACGAGGCGAATGAGCGAAGCCACTTTACATTTACAGTGAGTGAAAGAAAAACTCAGTCTCATCCCTAACAACTAAACTCAATGATAATAATTCTTCTCTTTGACTTCCAGCTACTTCTCTCCTAATTTATTCTTCTCGTAACCCAAAGGCATAAATGGATAACTTCCTTCTCGAGTCACCCTTAGATTCTCACTAAGCGAAAGAGGAAGTAGAGTTAAAGGTGTAGGCATTCATTGAATGAATTGAAAGCTCTCCTGTTCGGGATTGTTAATGAATTAACTCTCTCTCCTCTCCTGGAAAGAAAGGTTCTTCAAATAGCTTTACCAAGGGAAATCTGTCTCATGAGTGAAATCAGGGGAAGGATCAGATCAAGAATGAATCTTTCGGCTTTTAAAGAATAAGGAACAATAACAGACGGTAATGTAATAAAGGTTGTTCAGGTCAAGGAGAAAGTGAGCTAAGATTCCCCACCTAGTTTACAGGAAAGATCAGAGAAAGAATCAAACACCCATTTATTTAGTGAAAGAATAGTGAAACCCTTACGAGGTTCAAGAGTGAGAAAGCAAGAAGGTTCGAGAGTTTACAAGCAAGAGAGGAATAGGGACAATTGAGAGAGAAGCTGATAGTTGGAGAGGTGAATGAGAATTAAAGGTTGAGTCTTAGTTTACAGTTCAAGACTAAATGAAAGGAGAGTGGAGAGTCAAGACTCAAGCGAACCCCTTTACCTCTACAACTCGGTTTCATGTCTTCGCCCCTTCACCTCTACAACTCGGTTTCATGTTTGAGACCTCTCACCTCTACAACTCGGTTGAACAATTTCATTGCCTGCCCGTCACCTCTACAACTCGGTAAAGCTGCTTCTGCCTTCCCTTGCTTACCCTGCACCGATATGACCTTTATTTAGAGAATGAAAGATGAATGAGCCTGAGTAGTAAGGAAAGAATCAACTCTTTCTTTATTAATGATCTTTCCCTACTTGACTTATGAACCTTTGACTGATGTAACTCGGTCTCGTGGTTGAACCTCTTCGCCCTACGGGTCTCAGGTCTTCGCCCCTTTCTTTACTGTGTTTGGTTGAAGGTGGGCTCAATCAAGCAAGATTAATGAGAGGAACTCTTGAACAAGGTAATGCAGAAGGAAAGACGAAACGAAAGAGGAATGAGACAGAACAGGAAGTCAAGACTCTCATGAGACTTTACAGTGTTTGTTTGAGTAAATGAAAACGCTGTTTTTCAATCCTCAACTCTCGAGGAAGGAGACTGAACCGACACTCTTTTCCTATCCAAGTTTACAGTTCAAGAAATCTGGGAGACTCCTTATTCATTCTCATTCCCCTGATGAGTCGAGTAAATCTTTTCAAAGAAAAGGAAGAATTTCAGGGCAAGAAAGCATACATGCCTGCCTATTTAGTTAGCCTACTTATTAGCCTACTTACTGCTTTACCTACTTACTGATGAATGCCAAAGCAATGAAAGACTCTCTTCCCTTCCACTTGTCCTCGCTTGTCACGCTTAGCACGCATACATGTGATTCTTCTTCTATATCCTATCTAGAATCTCCATGGGTAAAGGAAGACTAGCTAGAAAGAGAATTGTCAACTTTCTTTCTTTTTCTTCGAAACCTGTACTGTGCCTATTCACTCTTTCTAAGGCTATCGAGAAGGGATTGATTCTATTGACGGACTGCTTTCTTTCCTTCTTGTCCACGCTTTCTTTGACTTGCCTTAATGATTGGTCCCCACAGGTATTGCTTCAATGCCCTTGCTATCTTCAAAGGTAGAAGATGGTTAAGGAAGAACAATGCTTACCTTACCATACAATAGTAGATTGGTCCCTTGGAGCTACTACTGATTCCGGCTTGGGATGATTAGAGCTCCAAAGAAAGGTCGAAGAAGGGAAGAAAATGCAATGAATTGAATAAAGAAGGCCGGCAAGGTAAAGATAGAGCTCTCCACACATAGTTTTGAGTTCAGCGCAAGGCTAGCTCTCTCTCATTCATATATTATATGCTTGAAAAGAGCCTGGCTTTACTTTAGGGAACCTTGTGTTTCATCTCGCATCCTATCTACACACGTACTTGTCTCGTTACGAGTGCTAGGACCAATCAAATCCGAATCATTCTACCAATAAGATCTTAACCAGACATTTAGTAGTCACTCTTGTAGTAGTCACTCTTGCTTGTTTATTCTGCCGGTCGACGAGAGAGGCCATTGTGCAACCTGACCTTATGCGCCTGATTTTTTTCTTCTCTATGTATGCGTACGTCTCGAGAATCTTTGATTTTAGGAGAGCTGCTTCCATGCCCATCTTATACAAACCTCTTGGAATCTCATCTGTGACTATCTTGCCTACGTCTTCATCATCATCTGAGCAACCCAACCTTCTCTTCCCCGGCTAGCTCTGCTGCTGATAGGGCTAAAGCGCATAGATAGTCAATGTTGGCGCAGTATAGCGCGGTAGTAGCACATTAGATTAGGGGTAGTTAGCGTGCATTAGCATTAGTGCATTAGATTAGAGTGCTGCGCATTGTCTTGCTAGTGCCTCTCTAACGCGCGTCTTGCCTTTGTATTTTAGCCCTTCTCCTTCTCGCGAGCTTAGGGTAGGGGCCCCTTCCTAGCTTATTCTTCTCTTTCTTTGGCAGGCAGGATCGAAATGATGGGGGGATGCTTTTGAAACTAACCAGCGTTTGGTTCGTTCATCGGCTTTCTTTTCATTTGATGCTAAGGAATGGAACTAACCTGCCCTAGTCCGTAGTAAATAGAGGTGGAGCAAGGGAAAGGGAGCGAAGCAGCTTTACCGGGTTCAATCAGGGAGAGGAAGGAAGTGCGAGACCGGAAGGCAGAGGAAGGAAGTGCTCGACCGGAAGGGAGAGGGAGCTGATAAAGATGAGTGAGTACGTGCAGGCGCGAGCCCTTACAATAGACGAATATACTATAAAGGAGCTTTGAGAGAGGGTGTGACGCTGAGGGGTTGCTTCTCTTCTTATTACCTTGCGTCGAGTCAAAGATTCTTTGTTCCGTACGTAATAAAAGGGCACGTAAGGCACTTCAGTGAACAAGCTTAACTACTAAATGCTCTTTCAACATCATACATAGTCAAGAAAGGACTGATGAATGACTCTTTTCCCTAGCCCTAGTACTCTGATTCAACCGCTGATGTTCTTCGCCAATCTTTCAAGGTGATCAGGTTCAGCCTGCTGATTGATTACATATACTCATTTTAAAGATAAAGATCTTTGACAACTTCTCGAACGTACTTTGACTAGTGAAATTAGGTGAAAATCCGCGAAATGTGTCGTGCCAAAATTACTCTGCGGTGTAAGGGATTCATTCTTGTAGGCTTGTATGATACAGTTCAGTTCCCTTTCCCCTTTCAGCAAGGGCGGGTAGGCAAACAAACCTTGTTGTGGTCTCATTCATCCTTATCCTTTCGCAAGCTCAGAAAGTGAAAGTGGGCTTGGAAGCCTCAGTTGGTACTGTAGATTGATGGACTCCGAAAGCTCCGCTATCTATCTGAATAATTGACTGAAAGAGGGCTTTTCCCGATTGGTTTGCTACCCTTAGTATATAAGTAAGGGGCTTTAGCCTAGAATAGAAAGAAGAAAGTCCCAGTGCAGAAGTAGAGAATGAAAATGACAAAGCAAAGGTCTCAACGAGCGTCAAGTACTTCCCGATCAGTCTCACTAGCGCAGCGGATTGCTCTTTCTTTAGTCTTTAGTTAGGACTGCCATTGAAGATGGGTTAATCCAAGCCTAATGGTCGACCACATTCAACGGGCAAAATGTTGAGTTATGGAGTCTACTCCCTGTATTTATAGTTTGGTCAACGACTATATCCGGTAAAGCTATATTTGGTAAAGC